>NC_140771.1:112196483-114711767 GCF_044657685.1 Stegodyphus dumicola
CGAAAATGATTCCACAGACCTAGGTATGCTAAATGCACACGTGAATGATGTGATTACAAGGTGATTTTCTATTCTGGGTGCTACACTGAATACTTGGTAAACGTCCTGTCTATAATTAAGCATTTATTAGAAATGTAATGTGTTTTTTCTAAATAATATCTGACATGTATAGTGGTACCATAAGGGTCATCCGTCAACAAAATTTTGAACTAAATATTGTTGCTGCTCCAAAACGCCCTAGTAATGGCTTGAACTTTGGTACAAATCACGTTCTAATACAACGAATAGTTCAATATTTATGATTTTTTTCGAAAAGGGTGAGTCGTACTTTGCACATTTCCTAATAATGCAAAAAATAATGCAAACTCACTACTGTATAAAACTTGAATAACAAATAAAAGTATAGCAATGCTTCAGAAAGCTTTAAATATATTTCCTGTCATGCATGGAAAATAATTTTAACATTTTAGCGGAGGAGCATTTAAGGCAGTTCGAAAAAACTCATTTTTGTCTAGCAGTAATTCTTCTCACCCAGAAACTTATTTGACTTCCTTAAAACTGCAAAATAATATCACTAAGTTTCGGAGCAATATTTTTAAAACAAAAACAAAAAGGTGATATTTTTAACTTCAAACTTAATTTCAAGGTAATGTAAATCACGTCTTGTCGCTCCCTTTATAGAAACGTAGAGCTTACGTAAATAATGTTTTTTCGAGATAGAATGCTTGAATTTAATTTGTATAAAAGCATTAGGTCTTTCAGTATTTGTACGCACAATATTTTGAAGCAATTTAAAATAAATAAAAAATTATTACATACTTAAATCCAAACAGAATCCTTATTTGTTTAAATAATTAGTTCTTCTATAGCTTGATGAGAATGTTACCACAAACGTTAGCAGAGCCCGCTAGATATACTGCATGCTTATACCTCAAAATATGTTTGTAAGTATTCAAACGCTACAACTCTTAATTGTTCAGCAGCTCAGAGTTAAATGTGAGAGTTTTGTCAAAATTAATTATTTCTCTTATGACAAAATTAATCATTACCTTCCTCCATCCCACAAATCTGTTTTAAATTGAAGGTGCAACTTACATGTTGACTGATTATACGTCATTTAAACAACGCACTGTTTCTGACACAGACTACCGTATAGTTAGTTCTAACAAGTGCCACGGAGATGATGACTGACCATATAATGAACTGTCAAGAGAATATTAAGGCTGTTCTAAATCGTGAACCCGCATAATGCAACTCTTCGAAATTAAACGCGCGATTTCCGCTCTATAATGAAGGACCTGGAACCAATATCCCTCATCTTGGAATCTTGTTGAAATATTGAAGATTGATTGATTCTATAAATTATCTGCAACTGCAGAGATTAATGGCAACATTTATGCTTGGAGGCTCTCCAGAAGAGCCGCTCTGTCTGAAATAGGAAATGCATTTCTAGTCAACATATTTGATGTGGAAAAGAAACTTAATGTAATGACAGAGGTTGATGAATACTGTGGTCAATAAATACTTAAACTTAGGGGATTGTTTTAATGTTTCAAAGCTGAAAAAAGTGAACATTTTTAATTAATTATTCTTTCTGCGCGTAAAACGTATATAGCGCAAATACGAATCATTTTTTTGAATCACGTGTACTTGAAATACGATTTCATTTTCAAAAGGAAATTAATATTATGATAAATTCGTTTGTAGCCAATTGTTATTCGCTTATCAAGAAAATGTATCTATAACTGAAATGAAATACAAGAAAAACAAAATCTGAAATGTTTCAGATTTTAAATTACGTCCAAAGGGGCGTTTTTTAACATTTTGTGTGTTCCCTTTCTTTATTAAATATCATGTTCTTCGCACTTAAACCATAAGATCCAGTGCAACAGCAATATCGCAAAATAGTTTTAAAACGAGCATATCTTTAGAATTTCCGATACAGAGACTCACGCGCTGGAGATAAAAATGTTTTTTCTGCACAACGTTGCCATTGCTCGCTTTGAAATCCTTGAGTTTGTTAATCAAAAATTCGTCAAAGTTTTAAAAAATAGGAAATCGATCATAAAACAAATTTCAAATTTCAAATTTGGTCTTCCACATGCTCATATTCGTTGGAGGATTACGTTATTCAAAATTCGATGACTCTATGTACCGTTGTTTTATCACAATACGAGAAATATACATACATTTATGCAGATTTTTCATTATTTAATTTCTTCAAATATAATGCAGGACTCTAACATTTTGTGGCAACAGTTTGAAAAGTGAACCGACATTTATGAGTCCGACGCAAAATGCCAAAACGAAACTAATAGTCCTTCGGGATTCAAATCCCTTTGGACTAAAAACAAAGCGAAGGCATTTTTGAAACTTCTTAATGGAAATGCTTTTGGTGCACAGTTTTAAAACTGATACTGATCATTCTAGGAAACTGGATTATCAGAACTTTTTGTTGTAACATAATTTAAATTTTGCTTAATACTGTCAGTGGTATAGCTAGATATCTGTAGATGTTTTACAAAATTACCACGAATTTGTACTTTTATACACATTTAACCAATCAAAAGGAAGTGAATACTATTCTTAGAATGGATTTCTATCAGTGATGAGCAATATTTTCTAAAAAAAATGAAAATTTTTATGCTATATTTTTTAATCTTAGTTATAAATGAAACGCCAGTCAGGTATCTCCATGATTAATTTTTTTAGTCTTGTGAATGTGTTCCTACAAGTTTAAAGGAGCCTGCAGTAAATTGCTCTAAAATCACTATCTAGTATCTGAAATAGTTCTCTATTAAAATTCAGATGCAAGCAGCAATTAAGAAAGAATTACATTCTGAAATATATTAAATCTGCTTTCCCAACGCAAGCCTCAGTATATGTAAAATAATTAATTGAATATTATCTTACCTGTTTAGATGATGTTGAATAAAGATAGAGCTTTTGTATTTTATATTCCCTTGTATTCTATGTTCCTATATCAAAACGGGCTTTACTGATGTGATAAATTATATAATGCAATCAAATGTAAGCAGAATGTTTTAAACATGAGGTTAGTGGTTTAATTTGATAAAATAGAACGTAAATTAATCAAATTGTTTAAAATTTATTGTTTAATAGAATCAAGCCAAACAATTTTATTTCCATTAAAAAGATATCATTTTAACTATTTAAAAAAACTTTCTGAAATTTATTTTTTCATATTTCATTCCAGAACGTTAACAAATTGCTTCGCGTAAGAGGATTTTCTTGATGCTTTCATCTCCTAAATGGTTGACAAATATCACTTTGGTGCTCAAAGTGAACAATGACTAATAAGGTCTTCGAACTATGCCTTGTCATCACGGATTCAAACCCAGGCGAACAGATAGCTACATAGGTGTTTCGGTGATTTTCACCAAATGTCATGTGAATAGAGCTACTTACTTAAGTAAACACCCCCGCGAAGACATCCCTTCCTCAGAAAATCCCGTTTAAAGTTTTGGATGGAGTTTAGGAAGGATACTCTAATTACAACGATTATACATGGACTTCGTACTCATACTACTGAAGAGGAATTTTTGAAGGATATTCCTGAGCTGAAAATTCCTATCACATAAATAAATTAATTCACAATACATACGACTGACAAACTGGATGTCTTCTGTCTTGAAATGCAAAGAACAAACAAATGAAAATATGTTTTTCAATGGAACTACTACGAATCGCAATACTGATTTTCACCTTCAATGATCGAACAATTCTTTCACAGTACTACCTCTGAAAGCAAGTTGACATAACTAGGCTAAAATGCAATATGGAACAACGCTGTTTGAAATATGCTAAGGATCGTGCCTTATATGCATGCTTCATTTCTTCAACAATGAAAGCTTAATGTAAGAACTATAATCAGTATCACGCATGTAATTACCGTAAATCCCGAAATTTTCGTATTAAAGGCACAACATAAACTGAAGAAAATTGACAGGAAACCTGTTGTGAAGGCAAAAGGTTTCCGTATGGTCCACTTGTGTTTTCACATGACATTGCTGACTTAAAATCTGTAATGGAAAACCCTTCACTCATCTGTCTAACAGAAAAGAGTCTAGAAATGCTCTTTTTTCCAAAATTATGAAAGTTCTCTAAGATTCGCAGGCCAGATTGTTTCAACAAAAATTATTCAATTATATTCAAGAAATGCAATCCCTCTTCTGCAAAACTGAATATCTCTTTTAAGACTGTCGAATTTTTAGAGAACTACGATATCAAACTCCAGCCCTATCTTGATTTAAGCCCATTTTCCAATGACAAACTATACCTCTTTCCTGCTTTCTGCATGGCTATTGATTCTCAGGCGCTATGTGAAACGATTTTACACCTGCATTTATCCTCAGAAGCAAAGTGATTTCTTTATTTTTTCTTCTCCTTCTTTTCGATTCATTTCTTAGATTCTCAACTCAAGAGTACTTCAGAAGCAAGCTTTAATTTTGGATTTATTTCATAAGAGACATACTCGCTGAGTATATGCATATCAAGTGAATATTCAAGTATTTAAGATATCCCTCTCTTAGGTAAATAGGTTTGCCATAATCGAGTAAGCAGCAAACAAAAGAAGAACTTTTTAAATTTTCAATATTAACTAACTAGACAGGCGATTACAAATTCAGTTGACTACCAATCAGGCAGCTTCACGCAGAGAAATACTGTGCAATCTTCATGTTCACACTTTATTTCGAATTTCAATCTAATAATGACTATATTAGAGGGCTAATCAAAAGGTTTCCCGTAGAAGTCCAGTTTTATTGGGCTTTCAGCAGTTGTATGATTTTATGAATTATTAGAGTTTGAAGTGTTTCTTCCATAAAAGTTCACCTATGTTGTATTTATCATATTTTTAAAATCTAATAAATATATAGGACATCTTATGAATAAAGAGTTCAGCTAATTAAATGCTGCATTTTGTTTAAATTTTATTCATTAATTAATTTTTCATCTGCAGCCCTGCTGAATATTGATACCGGTAAAAATTTAAATAAAACTGCAGTAAACTGAATTCTACGCAACCTGTTAATTTGCACGCAACATAATTAAATTCTACTGGAATGCACAGCTAGGTTTTAAAAGAGAACAGCTTGCAGTTAATCTTTTTTAATTACAGTATTTACAAGCAAGCACTTTTTTTCGCTTCTTGGACCGAAATTTCCGCCTTATTCATTTATATGAATAAATAATTTTCCAACTTCCTATTTAATTGATTCTCTAGTTGTGCTTAATTAGAATTCAACACAAGTGCGTAACTTAATCATTCAGTTATTTGTTTGAACTAACTATGTGAAGCTAGATTCGAAACTCGATGCAGATACAGAGGAAAAAATTCTTACGTTATCCAAAATGCAAGCGAGGAAATTTGTAAGAATTGCGAATATTTTTTAAAAGTTAATATAGGTGGATATTTACTCAATGTGACAGAAAGTAACTTCATTTTTTTCTAAATTTTACTAATAGTTATATCGTATTAAGTGATCACAGCCAATGGGAGGTAAGTTGAGAAAAAAGAGAGTTTTCATTTCATTTGATTGTGACAAAGAGCTTCAAAAGTGAGCAGCTGATTGAAAAGATTGTTAAAGATTTCAATTATAAAATACATAAAGTTTACTTCTTCATCACGAAAAAGGGATTTTTATGAGAGATTAAAGAGATTCTAAAGCATAGCAATTTAAAAATTATTACTTGATCAGTACTATATACCTATACGAATTGAAAAAATGCTGAAAATTGAAAAAATAAAATTTGTTCATTGTTGTTTTGGTATGAACTTAAACTTTAATTATCTTAGATGGAACATAAATCATAAGGCTGGAAATTTAAATTTATTGGCATTGAGAAAAATATACCATTAAGTCTTAACACTTCAAACCCAAGAACTTCAAACGGTTTCCTAAATAAAACCCAGTTTGTTATAATAATAATTAACTTTAGTTATGATTTCAGATGGTCATTTCATCGCATTCAAAAGTTTGTACTCGCTTTAGATAACTAACTACACATGTTGTGTAGATGCACAGCAGAAGTAAAAATTGTTCTGCAGTTAGTTATTTTTGATTTAAGAATGACATGTTATAAGGTATTTCTCCCGCCTTCTTAGAATGCCTTCCTAGTGTAGTGATCAGCACGCTGGACGCGTATTCCAGAAGTCCGTGGCTTGATTGCCGGCGAAAGCGCTGCTAATTTTTCACCTCTCCTGCTTCAAAAAAAAAAAAAAAAAAAAAAAAAAAATTCCTCATGTCTCTACAGTGGGGCTCGAACTCAAAGGGTGGTGGATTATGATTCTCCACCCCAAGGATTTGGCGACTGGGTTCTCTAATCCACAGTCGCCCATTAAAAGGGGGGAATATATAAGGTATTTCTCCCGCCTTCATAGCATGTCTGCGCAGTGTAGTGGTCAGCACGCTGGGAGCGTATTGCAGAGGTCCGTGGTTCGATTCCCAGCGAAGGCGTTGCTCATTTTTTCATCTCTCCTGCTTTCATAAAAATCCTAATGTCTCTACAACGTACTTAATTGCATACATAATTTCCTAAGGTAAAAATAATCTTTAAATAAAAAATATCAGTTTGAAATTATATTAAATTCAGCACCAAATGCAATGCTATTTATTATTTTATATATTAAAACACTTTTAATAAAATTGTTATTGTTCAAAAATAAGCATGAATTATACTTCCTAATCAGTTATTGAGAAATTTGCTCTTAGGTTGAGAAGAAATCCTATACAAAGGAAGAATTTTATAAAAACGAATACCATTCTTCAGTGAGGTTACACTGCATAAATTTACACAGTTAAAAACAAGCAGGAAAAAAGAAAAAAAAAAAAAGCATGATTAAAACAGTTAGCTCAGGAAAAAAAAAGATAAAAATTGAAAAGAACACAAAGAATATAACCATAAAACATTTCGTTGTTTAAAAATATAAAAATTATTTCTTAAGTTTTCATGAACAGACCAAATCTGTCTGAGAAGAGAAAACTTAATTTTTATCATAGAACTAGAATGCAAATTATTTAGTTTAATTATAAACTGTCCAAAATAATGGAGAATTTAGAGAATCTTTTATAATAAATAGTGTCAGTGAAGGACTGAAATATTTTGACTTAGAAAAATAATAAAAAGGATTCATAAAGGACTAACATATGTGTGTGTTTATGAAAGCAAATATATGAGATTAAAAAGCAAATCAGCGATTTAAAATTCGTAAAAATAATCACGATCATTTTACTGTTTTATTATAAAGAAAGTATTAAAGTTGAATTTAAAGATCTTTCATAGTGTAAATTCCTACAATGAATCCTTTTTAAGCCTTGTATTAATACAACGAATCCTAACAATAGCAAGTAAAATTGAAAGCAAACAAGAAAACCCGATTAGTATCTTCATATGAATTAATATTCCGAAGATCTGAACTGATATGACAATAAAAATCCTATTTATGAGTGTGTAGAGACATTAGGTTAATTGAAAAAGCCGGAGAGATGAAAAAGGAGCAAACGCCTTCGTGGGGAATCGAACCATGGACCTCTGAAATACTGGCTAAGCATGCAGAACCAATACACCACGCAGGCACGCTAGGAAAGCGGGAGAAATGCCTTATAAGTGTTTCATAGAGAAAGGTTTTTCATAAAATATTTGGATTTTTTAGATAACAAATTCCTTTGTTATTTTTATCAATGAGGTAAAGTTCGAACTACAGTGAAATTCTCAACATACTTTAATAATTTAAAAAATACATTAAAATACTTTAATGCAAATAACTGCAATTTGAAATTGCAGAGTAAAAGCATGTAGGATGTTGCAAATAACAATGTACCAAAACCGAAGCGAAAATCATTCTGACTTTATTTGTATTGATTACATTTAGATTGCACTTTATTTCAGTATTACACGTGTCGCAATATAGTGTATTATATGTATCTCTATATTATAATTTTACTAATAAACGCACCATTGTTTCAAAATTTCAGTCTAGGTTAGTTATGTATTACAGTCAGTTATACTGAAGATTACTCTTGGGAGTTCATTCAATGTAAGTGTGAAGATAATTTAATTGCAATATCAACCAGTTTGCGTTTATCTTTCCATACTTCGCGATGTCTTACAACTTTTATAAGACAATGATTAACAAGTAGTGTCTAATATAAGTTACCTTTCAAGAGGTATTTAAGCTGTTTGCTCTTTTTTTCATCAAAATATCTTTAAATAAGGTTTTTAAAGCAATATTTGAGTAATTTTACAATTTAATATTTTGAATAATACTATGATTAAATTCTTACTTTCGCTGCTGAGTATTCTTTCTTGTCTCTTCTTTGGTTTCCTGCGTGAACGTATACGTATAAAATACAAATTATGTATAAGATCTTTTCACCTAAATTTTCTTTCCGAGGGATGCTTTAACATAGGACTTTCTAATGCAGATCGTTCACGAAAAGAATATAATGCGAATAACCGTGGCAAGAATATTCAGACAGGAATCTCCAGTAGCCAAATTATTAGCCACAAAGTGAATCATTTTGTTTGGCGTCTAGCCAAATTATATAACAAGTTCAAGGCTCCAGACAAAATTAGTCAATTATCTCGTCTCACTGCATTAGGTACACTGTATCACCGCACAGAATGGAACAAATTACACAAACGTTTCGATCTGAGGAAGCTTAAACGTGAATTTAATTACAATTTTTAAACTATGTCATATCTTCAAAACTGAATAAAAGAATGAGTTTCAAATACTACTTGGAAGCAAAAATCTTAGATACAGTAGAACTAATATTTTTACTTTCAAGTAGTATTTGAAAACATAGCGTGTTTCAATATTTATTTAAATTTCACGTCAAATAATTCTTCAATATTCTGAGCCACATTGAAATTTGAGATAGTACTTTTCAACATAAAAAAGGAAGTAATTTAGATTAATAGAATTAGATTGATTTCTAAAATACGAAAATTGGGAATTACATAGTTACAGTAAAATTTAACCCTTTTTGTACCCTATTTATTTCTGATTAAACACGCATGCAAATTCCAAGAGAATTCACTTGTACGAATTGTTATCTCTTATTTTTATGTAAAAATCTATTATTATTACTTAAAAAAAGAATATGCGATGTATGAGAGGGGTAAAAACTTTCCAAAAGATGTAAAGTTTAATATTTTTCGTGAAAGCATTCGCTAAATTACAAACTATCCATCAGTGCTTAGAAATAAGCAGCGCAAGGATGTTTTAACTGTAATGCCGAAAGCGAAAATTTCATCCAACATATATGCAAAAATATTTTGTGCAATAAAAAACTATTTCGGTGGTATTTACTCTTTAAATGAATATGTCTTTCAAGTTTTTATTTCATTATTTGTATTTAGGTTTTACATCAGACATGGTAACCTAATAGTAAAATTCTGATAATATAGTATTAAGTGCACGAGTAATGCATTTATAAGACAAAATATTTCCTTCAAAAAAATGTTCTAAATTTTCAATCATTCAGTATGCCTGCCTTTAAAAATCGTTCACCATTAGATGAGAAAAATGACAATTCTAGACCATAGGTTAGTGTACTAGTAATACGGCAGGTCCTGATGATTTTCGGATTTTAGTCGGATGTTTGTGACAAGTGATCAAATGGATTTCCGTCACACTAATAAAATAGACACAAAATGATAAGTGACACTATTTCACGTGACAGAAACAATTTCCTAACTTTTTCCAAGTAATTTAGATAACACTTTCCTTTAAGAAGTAACAACGCAAAATTGCTATCTCATAAGCTATTTATTCAACTATAAAGTTCGTTTTAACTAAATAATTTAATGAATTTTTTAAAAAAATACAAGTACTCAGATATGTTTTATGACATAAATAGTACAAATTTTCACGGAAATATTTTCATATCATTTTAGCTTATGATTATTATTTCTTTAATATTAATATATATGGGGATGCATGCATATCTTATAGTTTTAAATCTTCTTCAAATTAAAAAAAATATTTTATAAATAAATTAAAAAATAATTTTATATATATAATATTATAAATTTTAATTTATATTATATATGTTTGATTTTTAGCAATATAAATTTTATCTTGCACATTTTGCTTTCAATTTTTTAGAATCTTCTTTCAATAAAATCTGTAATAAAAATATATCACTATTATTTATTGTAGAAGACGCTCTCATTCGTTCCAAATTTTTTTAGCATTTTTTTCAATACGATTACTTTAAGCACTTTCTGAGCTTTTAGGAGACTTGTCCTTTTGATTCTTTTCAGAAGTTTCTTGATTTTTATATTAATATACTTTTATATGTATTTCTTGAAAAATGTATTTCCATTTTTTGTATTTTTTAAAATTTTGGCTTTATGAATTTGTATTTATTTTTTAATATTTATTTATCATTCTGCTTTTTAAAACTTTATGCATAACTTTTTTGCCATTAAAATGTATCCTTGTTTCATTATTAATTCATTTATAATAATCTTCTATATAATAGTTTTTTTTTTAAAAAATTATATGGTCGTCTGCCTCCAAAAATGCATTTAAAAAAAGGTGCCTTTCCATTCAACAATTTAAGTTATTAGAATACAACAGACGCATTATTTATTACAGACATTAATTTTACATACGCTAATAAACTTCTGGCCAATTAAAGTGCAACACATGAAGGACGCAACCAAACAGCAAGAAACCTATACCACGTGTATAACGGACTAAATATGAAAATGATTTCGATTTCAGTGCATGCACACATCATGAGCGACTGCAGTGCTCCTTATAATCTGTATATAAGTTTGCCTTTTTGGTTATACATATTTATTATTATATATATTTATATTATACATACATATTTATTGTTATATATATTTATATTATACATACATTTTTATTATTATATATATTTATATTATACATTTATATTATTATACATATTATACCTATTTTCCATTATCTGCGTTGTGCTTCATTTTATACATTTACATTTTTTGGGTTTAAAACTGATCATAATTTTCGGAATTTCTTTCCCCTAATACCAACGTCTCGAGAGAACCTTCTGCTAGTCGTGTATTTTGAATGTTCCTTTGCCGCATAGTAGGCGGGACATATTTTAACATACATTTATAAAGAAACAAATAAAAATAAAGAAAGTTTTTATTTTAACATACATTTATTTTTTTTTTATTTTAACATACATTTAACATACAGGTAGAAGTAGTAGGTGAGACAACCGGAATTTCTTTCCCCTAATACCAACGTCTCGAGAGAACTTTCTGCTAGTCGTGTATTTTGAATGTTCCTTTGCCGCATAGTAGGCGGGACATATTTTAACATACATTTATAAAGAAACAAATAAAAATAAAGAAAGTTTTTATTTTAACATACATTTATTTTTTTTTATTTTAACATACATTTAACATACAGGTAGAAGTAGTAGGTGAGACAACCGGAATTTCTTTCCCCTAATACCAACGTCTCGAGAGAACCTTCTGCTAGTCGTGTATTTTGAATGTTCCTTTGCCGCATAGTAGGCGGGACATATTTGGCAGATACTATAAAAACATCCATGCCTTCTTCTGAGATTCGAACTCGGGTCCACTGGTAAGAAAAATTAGTGCTATTAATAGCTGTTAGGCGGCTTCCTCCTATGTAATGTGAACATGAGATTTATTCTTTGACAGTCCTCCACAAAGTCCTCCGTTCCGTTACGTAGACAGCCATCTGAGGCTCTACCAATTGCATAATCCATAATATTAAAGATCCTTTTCGCAGATGTTGCCAAGGCATTGCAGGTTCTTTAATGTAAAACTAAGCAAGACCCTCTTAAAATTATTTCTATCTACCTTCGAAATCGAACGCTACATGTTATAAGGGAATTTTTAATCTTTACAAAATATCACA
Source organism: Stegodyphus dumicola (assembly GCF_044657685.1). Taxonomy (NCBI): domain Eukaryota; kingdom Metazoa; phylum Arthropoda; class Arachnida; order Araneae; family Eresidae; genus Stegodyphus; species Stegodyphus dumicola. The sequence goes on from NC_140771.1 coordinate 112,208,401, forward strand.
TCCGCAACGTCATGCATAATGTTGATAAAAGCAAGCTACACAGAAGTTTTGAACTTTTCTCGCACATGTCATATGAACGTGAAGCAATTTCTGTTATAAAATCCTCTCCGAATGCTTCCCTTCGCTTAGGCTGACAGCCATTTTGCGCTTTGCTAATCGATAAAGCAAATAATAATTATTTTATGACCACTGGCAATTTATAGGTTGATGTGGATAAATCGTTGGCTTTAACTTTCGTTCCGCAAAAGAAACTTCTTGCTATTTCGTGCATAATTTGAAGGGGGTAGAAAGTAGCATTTGAAATAGAAATGTGAGACTTAAGGTTTGAAATACTTTGCGATAGAAAAATAAAATCTTCGTCTCTTGGCAATTTCACGTTTTCTGAAACGAAATAGGATGGCATTCGCACCACATTCTCTTGATACATTATTTTACTGAGATTGTTTTATTCTTTTTTCCTGCCCAATAGCTTTAGAAGCAATTTTAAGGTCAAATTTAAACAAACTTTTATAGAAAATACTTCGGAATTCTTTAACTTTAAATTTAATTTTATTCGATACCAAAGGACTTTTAAAAGACTTCCATGCTTCCAGACTTCCATACGCTTTTAAAACTGAAAATAATACAGTAAGAATAACAAACAGCTAATGTTATCTTATAATACATAAAACAATTCGATCGATTGAGAAATAGTAGAAAAATAATACGAAAACTTTCATTTGCACAAGTAAATTTGAAGTTAATAAAATCTCTTAATATATAATTTTGATAAAATAAAGAAACTGAAGTTATAAAAAAGGAGCAACACTAAATATGAATATTAGTTCTAACTTTACTATGAAGTAGAAGTAATTTTTTAACATTTTCAGTTAAATAAATAATATTACTTAGAAAAGGAACTAAATAAGTAAAATATATTTTTTAAAAAAAACGTAATTTTACATTTTCCTTTTACATAAAACATGTTAACAGGCACATTTTTATAACCTTCTCTCTATATATAGTGCATCTCGGAAAATAAAAACTATATTAAAACGTTACAAAGCAAACTTTAAAAAACGTGTTTTTTTAGTAATATTTTTATAGATCAATCTTGAGAACATCCGTATGAGTTAACAGCTGTCTTATTTTAAAAAAAGTGTGTAAGTAAATAGTGCACTTAAGAATTTAGTTTTTCTCGAAAGGCGAAAATTTATTCTTCAGATTAGAGAAAGAACACATATTTAAGCAGCTCTAAAAAGTAAATACTCTTAGTTAATTTTTAAGCTTAGAAGTGTCTTATATCAGCAAAAGACATGCATGCATATGTTTTTGATTCGCGTGTAATCACACTAAATATCCGTAAGAGGCAGGATTTCTTTAAATTATTATAAAACATTAAGTTGAATCCTAGCCAAGGTTATTCTGCCAAGAAAGAAAAAATGAGAAAAATAAATATCTAGTACTATTTACAAGGATGATTAAATTTCAAGCTTGGGGCAAGAATTAGGAATTTTTTTCCTTCTTTATGTTTGAGGAGAGAAAGTAGATGAAACTTTTTGATAAAACTGGAGGAAAAAAAGGATAAAGATTCGAAAACACCGACTTCTGCTTAGGCATTTTTTGTATTTATTCTTATAATGTTATTTATTTTTTATCCTCTCTTCCTTACGGGAATCTTCATTGATGCTTCGCTGAGGCTTCCGGGACGCATCAAAGGCGAAATAGATTGCCACTGGAAACACGGCTCATTTATTAAAAGGTTAAAAGTCGTAAAGAATATGATGCTAAAACAAACTTCCACTTAGACGGTGACACGTAATATTTATTTTCATACTCTGGTATGTATTTTTTGTACTAAGATTTCCGACTCGAGTTTTTGTTCGGCTAAACTTTTAATGCCCTTTTTATTATTTGCTTAAAGAAACTTTTTCATGCATGCTTTATGGAACGTGTACTTTAGAAAAGTGACATATTTGCTCGAATTGTTTGTTGCTTTTTGCGGAAAACAAACAAGCACTGAAAAAACGTAAACATTAATGAGAAAATATCTTTAGAAAATGTTAATATTTTTATGCCTTTTATTAACAAAAGGAATCCAGTTCATGGAATTATTAAAAAGAAACAGAAAAGTACGAATGAAGTAGTGAAACAACAAAAGCAATTAACTTATTTATTTTCTTCGAATTTTAAATCATGAGAATTTATTCCAAAAAAATTCATAATCTGAGTACGCATCAACAAAGAAATATCAGTACTCTTTCACCCGCACAGTTTATTTTAAAGCCTAATATAATTTAACTCTTGTCTTGCACATTTTCATTTTAAATAAAAAGTTGAAGAAATAGCAAAAGAGCTGCCCTTATCCAACCATTACCAAAAGTATCGACTCGCGTATATTCTGAAAAAACTTCAGAGCAATTCTTTTCTTTGCTATTTTTGTATAAAACAAACCCTTTTTTAAGGTGTTTTAAGATTATTGTAAGGTGTTTATGAAGCACTCAGAAGATGGAAGAAGAAAGCATTCTTGGCCACTCCAGCATCTTTGATATTTCATACCATCGAGGCTAGTTGGGAAAAAACTAAATACAAAGGTGCAGTTTGATGGTATGTTTTATTTCATACCGTAATTCTGTCAAGAAAAAGATTTCATGCTTACCTGAGACTTCCCCATAAAATCTTTACAAACTTTCTTCAACATCATATATCTGGATATATGTATATCCACATACATCCATACACATCATTAGTTGGTAATCAATTCTATTGCAAGTTTTAGCTGTCTTCCAATCGTCTAACTGAATTCAGTTTCATCAAATGAAATAAATTCAGTTATATGTTAGTGAATTTCTTATTTAGAACGTATTTTGCGAACTTGTGATTAGGTTAAAAGTTTTTTAATATATACATATAAAGCTATGCTACAAAATTAAGTGTTTCTCAGTTATGAGAATTATTATCTATAATTATCCACTGTCCTACATCTCATAATAAATACCAGCTGAATGTGCAATTTGTAATTGATGGACACACATGTTTCTTAAGGATCTGCAATTGGTTTAAATTTTCTTGGCAGATATGCTGCGCAGTCTGGGCAATAATTTCCTATGTAAGTTTTTTCCTTTCTAATTATGTTGCATAGAGTTGGGCCAAACCGCTGTTTTATGGGATCGAATCAGAAGCGTTCGCATACTGAACTGAATCAGTTTTTTATGACTCACTACCTAAAGGTAACCTTAATAAAAACTATCCGGAGGCGTAAATGAAGAGCGGTTAACAAGGATGGATCAAAGAAAGAGTGCGTATAATCCAGAAAACAGTGCGTCGGGAATGATTAACCAGGCTAGAGCGAAGAGCAGAAAAAATCGAACCAGCTGTGGGATCGGAAGAATCGACTCTATCAAACGGTAACTCCAAGGACTTATTTCTTTCAACTGTAGTTTTGAGACTCTTTAGAACCTCATTTTTATATAGAACTAACAATAAAGTTCAAACTTAAAAAATAATTTAGGAAGTCACAAAAATTAAACTCACTTTAACATGGGACGCTAAAATAAAAAATGAACTTCCGAGGCACATTTGAAATGCTCCGCTCTTTTTTTAGCTAACCTGGCATTTGTTCGCTTAATTTGTGAATGAAGATCATTATCTCTATTCCCGATTGCAATAAACAGTCTGTGAATTGTAAAAGAGCCACAATACCGTTTTCCAGAATCAGTTGTTCATTTGCTGAGTAAAGTGAAAATGTCCATTGAATCAACTGATCTTCGAAACCAAGTGCTATCTTGTGAAAAAAATGTTGCTCTATTTAAGGTAAATAAGAGTGATATTCCATCATCCCAAATAGGACTACTCCAAAGTACTCATAAAATTACAAGTACATACCTGTTATTAACTGTTTCACAAAATTTGTACATCAAACAAAATCTACAAAAATAGCGCCGAAGTAATATTTAAACTGGAAAAATCAGATACGTGTCTTTGGAAATCCTTCATGTATGATTTCCAATAAAAGGTTCAGAATTTACTTCTTAAGATTTTTAAAATTACTGTTATCCAACAATATCCAGCATATACAAATTATTACTTCGTGTCACTGGACAATTGAGAGATTGAATTCTGTATTAAGTTCTCTTCTCTCCAAATAATCGATTCAAAATCCGACAAATTTGTATTCATACATTGGTGAAGTTTAGCAAGTGTTTAATACAACATACCAAAGAAGTTTCAGTTCAATTCCGTTCATGTTTGGAACTAAAATGAAATCTTCTAATCATGACAAAATTACAAAGCTGTTATATGCAAAGATCCTATTAGATTTTAATAACGCTCGTGATGATTACGTAAGGAAGCTAAACAACAGATTTTGAAAGTGCAAGCTGAAAATCGTAAAACCTACAATATACGACCAAACTCATCCCACAAGTTTTAGCTTCATGATATAGTGGCAATCAAGCATACACAATATGGACATGGTCTTAAACTGAAACCAAAGTTTCTCGAACTGTACAAAATCGTGAAAATCAAGCAGTATGACACTTGGGATGTTGAAAAATGGGGTCTATTTCAACAGACTCATAAAAACAAGAACCTGGGCCGAATTTATAAAACCTTGTCTTCATCAGAACAAATTACTTAAATTTTATTGTTTATGGACATTTTCTCATGTGTGAACCGATCTAAACTTTTTGACATTAATCCTATCAAGCCTTTCTTTGTTAATGATTACTTACTATCACGTTTTTATTTTTCTAGGTGCTGTTATTAGAAGATCATGATTCGAAACTCTTTTCATTCTTGTGTATTAATTTAGTATTTTCATTTATTGGTTAATGGCATCATTATTTTCTATTTTAGTATATTTCGTATCTTATAAATTTCACTGTTTGCTCTTTTCATCTGTGGGCAGATGACGATTTAAGACGGCCAAATACGTGGAAAATGGCCATTATATGAACATAATTTAGCAAGTATAAGAAAGAAAAACAGGAAAAATTTGAAATTTACGAATTTATTTGACAATTGTAAAAACTCAGACACTCGCGAAATCTTAGAAAATCTCCTGAAATTCGAGAAAGTAAGCTCGGAAATTAACACTATGTGAATTTAGTGTTGCTGCAGTGGATGTTATAACCTAAAAGCTAAAGAAATGAGATATATAGTATGGTCTTATGTATGCATAAAAATATTTCTCATATATTAAACTTCGCTCTAACATATATTAAACTTCGATACTTTCAGTATTCTGTATAATATCAAATGGAATTAATAAGTCTTGTCATTCAGTTTTGGGATGCGAGCTAACAATTGAATGCATAATTGAAATCTGTGTACAAGCATACAAGGAAAACAAAACTTACTGTCCGTGAACAACTTTGTTTGCCAGTTTTATTTTATATCTTTTAAAGGAAAGGAATGAACTTTCTGATATTGCTATTCATGAATGATTTTATTTCATATAATATTTAGTTATGTTTTCGTCAAAAAATCGTGAGATCTCCTTTATCAATTCACCCCTCCCCGCAGGCACGTAGCCCACGCGTGCTTTGCCATAATCCAAACATTTCTATCCGCTCGTAAATAGTAAAGTGAATGCCTAAAGCAGCGGAATAGTATGGAATAAAATATAATACGCAAAACTTGACAAAAATTCTGACTAACAATAAATCAGCAATATTGACTTCGGTGTCAGTTAATAATACGCCACTGTAAAATTTAGCAATAGGTGACTAGCAATGATACGTTTGCGTAAGGCATAATGTTTTGAGAAAAGTTTAATAATTATGAATTATGCTCAGTATAATACGTTACTAAATTATAAATATATAACGAATCCTATATTTTAAATTTTAAATATAAGACATTCATAGATGTAATATTTTCTATTAATACTAGTAAGCCACCCCTTCTCTAAAGAATTGAATAAAATTACGTGTGAAACTTCCTACGGTATAAAGTGCATGGGAATTAAAAAGCAGAGAATAAATATAACTGCAAACTTTATATTTATCTTCAGACTTGGAGATAAGATTAAATGAAGGTAAATAATAAATAAATAGTGTTCAATAAAAATTTTAAAAAAATGGACCCCTTATTCTGTTGTTTATTCTACAACATAGTTCAAACTATGTACAATAATGAGCAGAACACTTTACGTACTAAATCAACTCATGGAATTATTCAAAAACCTTCACTGTGCACAGTATTTCGGGTAAAAGCATCCTTAAACATTAATAAACATTAAACAGCTAAGTTAGCCCGGGCTATACAAACATTTTTCTCTTCGCTAATTCTAAAACAAGGTAAAACATTCACTAAATGTTTCTTTAAATTTATACATAATAATAAATTTTATGTTCCGTTACAGCTCTTATTATTCATTGTATTTTTTAAAGAATCAGTCTGAGAAAGAGATGTAAGAATATATATTTGTTAATCATTCCCAACCGCAAAACATTTTAGTAATAACAAAATTGGCTCATTCAAATTCGTATTCTTTCTGAAGAGCAAACGCCATAAAACCACCTACATTTTTTATTTCATCACATGCTGGAAACTTATCTTAGTTTTTCGTATCATGCATATTTACTGATGTATTTATATATGCTGTTCAGCTATATTTATTAAGTTTCGACAGTGTAAGTTTCAGTTATGCAAAGAAAAGGATATATAATATTTCTTTGACGATTTTCGAGAAATATTGATTCTCTGTTTTAGGACGTTCAAAAATTAAACATTTCAGACTTTAATTTAAAATCTACTTTCAAAACTTCTTATAAATATTCGAGAATTTTTTAAGGATGTAAAATTTAATTTAACATCAATTTATTGTTTGACTTAATTACCACATTAGTTGCGATTACGAATTGTACAGTGACTTTTCATGTTTTAATAACCGAATAAACTACCTAGCATACAAAAAGCTAAATAATCTAGCAATGGATTTCAATTTTTTGAGAAATACCGTTATACTTTTCAATAATACTTCATTTTAATTACTTTATGCATGCTGTTTCATAACTCTGGACTCAGGGTTTACATTTCTGTAAATTTTATAGCAATTTCATTTTATTCTATCTACATGCTTATCCAAACTCTGTAAAAATCTAATAAAATCCCTAGAGAAGCTAAGAATTTAAATCGATCAGAACTTTAAATCTCTAAATTTTCATTAAGATAAATTTCTCGTCCATGTTTATTTAATTAATTCGATACGAAGATTTATGCTAACATATACAAAGCAGTATTGTTTGCGAGAAGAGCCTAATTAAAATATAGTCCATTCTCTGAAATATTGAGAAACAAACAAATATGAAAAGACTGCGATGACAAGCTTAACACATATTTGTTCACAAAACAAGGGCATTGACAAACAGAACTGCTTCTTAGAATAAAATAAATTAACTAAACTTGTGGTTACATTCAAATCATTTGTTTTACATTTTTACTGGAGCGTAGTGAAGATATCAAAAAAATTATAATTAACTTGAGAATTTGCCTAGAAGTAGACCGGAAACGATGAGCTAGATGAGACATCGTTCTAGAGCAGAGTTTCTTAAACTGGGGGTCACGACCCCCACGGGGTGTCGCGGAACCTGCAGCAGGGGTCGCCAAAAATTTTAGTAGTTTTGATATTTCTTATAATAATTTTACAATTAAGACACAATAACACGCCGAACAAATACTAATTCAGAAGTCAAACAACAAAAATCAGCGTTATATTCACAAAATTTTCACAGGACTAGTTTCGATGGTTTTACCGAACCATCATCTTCAGCTGCAAAACCGCAAATGAACAAGATAGGAAATAATGATTAGATAAGATAAGGAAGCCTGGACAAGAATAAGCAAGTGGCGCCATCTGTTGGCGAAACCAGAACTAAAACATAATTTCTCTAAAAGCCGAAGGCAAATTTGGATTGGAATTAGGATCGTTAACTAGAACAGAAAGATTTTTATGAATGTGAAATGCCTCTAGAAAATCCAGTTCTCCAATGGAAGATGTTTTTTGAATAATTTTGGCAGCAGAAAAATTGAAAGTGTGATTTTCGGAACAACAATGTTGAGCAACAGAAGACTTCTGTGTTTCCTTTTTTCTAACATATGCCTCATGTTCTTTGACGCGAAATTTTAAGGCTCTCTTAGTTTGGCCAATGTAAATTAAACCACACTGGCAAGGAATCCTATAAATACCCCAGGAATTCATATCCGGAATGGGGTCCTTGAGTATAGAAGTTGGAATTTTATTGATGGGAGAATAAACAACTCGAAAGTTAAATTTCTGCAAAATATGTGCAACTTTATAGCTAATTGATGGAAAGAAGGGAATGACAACAGAATTTTTATAATCCCAAAATATGAGTGTGGCTTTTAGTGTGTTGAGATGAGAATTTTTTAACTGCTTGATTAATAATGTTGGGTGAAAAGCCCCTGTCAATAGCTATTGCTTTTAAATAATTTAGTTCTTCGTCAAGGGCTAGTTTGGAGGAGCAAACTTGAAGAGCACGGAAAACATAGGAATAAAATGAAGCTAACTTTTGTTTAGTCGGATGACATGATTTAAAGTGTGGTGGAAGGCAAACCGATGAAGGTTTACGGTAAACTGTAGTACTGAAGTTGGATGTGTTACGTGTGACCAGAATGTCGAGAAACGGAAGAGAATTGCAAGTCTCAAGTTCAAAAGTGAACTGAATAGCAGGATCAATAGAATTCATTGTTGAAAGAACTCTTTTTAAATCAACTTTATTACCTTCAAACAGGGTAAAAGTATCGTCTACCTAGCGGAACCATGCCGGAAAGTTTAAAGTTTCAAACAATTTTGATTCATAATAATGCATTGATATCTACATGCATTATTATGAATCAAAATTGTTTGAAACTTTAAACTTCGGCATGGTTCCGCTACGTAGACGATACTTTTACCCTGTTTGAAGGTAATAAAGATGATTTAAATAAAGTTCTTTCAACAATGAATTCTATTGATCCTGCTATTCAGTTCACTTTTGAACTTGAGACTTGCAATTCTCTTCCGTTTCTCGACATTCTGGTCACACGTAACACATCCAGCTTCAGTACTACAGTTTACCGTAAACCTTCATCGGTTTGCCTTCCACCACACTTTAAATCATGTCATCCGACTAAACAAAAGTTAGCTTCATTTTATTCCTATGTTTTCCGTGCTCTTCAAGTTTGCTCCTCCAAACTAGCCCTTGACGAAGAACTAAATTATTTAAAAGCAATAGCTATTGACAGGGGCTTTTCACCCAACATTATTAATCAAGCAGTTAAAAAATTCTCATCTCAACACACTAAAAGCCACACTCTTATTTTAGGAGATTATAAAAATTCTGTTGTCATTCCCTTCTTTCCATCAATTAGCTATAAAGTTGCACATATTTTGCAGAAATTTAAATTTCGAGTTGTTTATTCTCCCATCAATAAAATTCCAACTTCTATACTCAAGGACCCCATTCCGGATATGAATTCCTGGGGTATTTATAGGATTCCTTGCCAGTGTGGTTTAATTTTCATTGGCCAAACTAAGAGAGCCTTAAAATTTCGCGTCAAAGAACATAAGGCATATGTTAGAAAAAAGGAAACACAGAAGTCTTCTGTTGCTCAACATTGTTGTTCCGAAAATCACACTTTCAATTTTTCTGCTGCCAAAATTATTCAAAAAACATCTTCCATTGGAGAACTGGATTTTCTAGAGGCATTTCACATTCATAAAAATCTTTCTGTTCTAGTTAACGATCCTAATTCCAATTCAAATTTGCGTTCGGCTTTTAGAGAAATTATGTTTTAGTTCTGGTTTCACCAACAGATGGCGCCACTTGCTTATTCTTGTCCAGGCTTCCTTATCTTATCTAATCATTATTTCCTATCTTGTTCATTTGCGGTTTTGCAGCTGAAGATGATGTTTCGGTAAAACTATCGAAACTAGTCCTGTGAAAATTTTCTGAATATAACGCTGATTTTTGTTGTTTGACTTCTGAATTTTACAATTGCCAAATACTTTGCACAATGTATCTGAAAATAGATAAATGTAAGACAGTACAGACAAAGGAAAAACGAAAACGTTTAGATGCATTCTTTTTATTATATAAACGTTCATTTTACTTGCTTCGCACGTGTCATTTCGTCTGTTACTTATTTACCTAAAACTGCAATAGGTATGGGGTCCAACAAAATTTTCGTAAATATTATGGGGGTCACGACTGAAACAAATTTAAGAAGGCATGTTATAGGTTGATGAACAAGTGATGTACATTATTTCAAATGTTTTATTATAAAGGTAAAATAATTTTATGTGTAAATGGGCAGTTAATGAAAGGTTCCGACATCAACAAATGCTGCGCTGGTGTTATTTAAATCAGATAAATTTTACGTTCGGAAATAAGAAATTATTTGAAAGAAATTTTGCATCTTTTGTTTAATACATTTGTTTGATGTACTCGTACGATTGTTACTTTTCTCTATGTCATTTCGAATAGAAAAAGTCGAATTTACAGCATATTCTGAAACCACGTTTCTGTTCTAAATACAATATTTTCCTACAGTAGCTTGTTTAGTTCTGAAATTCTTTCTGGTATCTTATTTCGAACAGTTGGTATTTGTTATGAAAGATTATACTTATTATACTATTAATAAATACAGAAAAATATTATAGCAACAACTTTATGTAATGCACTTACAGCCACTTTTAAATCTGCGCTCTAATAGAAGTCCTTTTTTGCGGTATAGATTGAAATACGGTTGAGTAATAAGCGAAAATATAATTCCGATGCTTTTACTTAAAATAACAACTCTTAAGAAGAAGCATAAGCTTTCCACAGTATTAGTCATTCCATGCAATACTAGTGCTTTTGAAGTTTTTGCATATAAGTTATTGGACAAATTTTTTCATACCCTCTATTGTTTAATGATTCTTTCAAAATATTCACATCATCGATCCCGGGCTTTAACAGAACACCATATCATCTGTAATGGCGAATTCCTCCATGTGAGAGAAATGCATTCAGGGAGAAAATACCCTTTACCTCATTCAACACCGGATCTAAGGAAATTTAATTTGAATTTATCTGCGAAAATCACACGTTTCCTTTGGTGTCCACATGTCATGCTCTGTTGCCCATTTAAACCAGCCGGTTTAGGGTTTTGAGGTTAACATGAGCTTCTCTCTTGGTTCGATATGCAATACACCTATGTTCTGACAAACGTCTTTGTATTTCGTCAACACATATTGCAATTTTTAATTCTCTTCTAATGTTTGATACACAATTAAACGGCCAAAGTGGATTCAAATATCGATTTAAAGATAATAAGGCTCGTTAGGTTTAATTTTTTTCATACCCTCTATTGTTTAATGATTCTTTCAAAATATTCACATCATCGATCCCGGGCTTTAACAGAACACCATATCATCTGTAATGGCGAATTCCTCCATGTGAGAGAAATGCATTCAGGGAGAAAATACCCTTTACCTCATTCAACACCGGATCTAAGCAAATTTAATTTGAATTTATCTGCGAAAATCACACGTTTCCTTTGGTGTCCACATGTCATGCTCTGTTGCCCATTTAAACCAGCCGGTTTAGGGTTTTGAGGTTAACATGAGCTTCTCTCTTGGTTCGATATGCAATACACCTATGTTCTGACAAACGTCTTTGTATTTCGTCAACACATATTGCAATTTTTAATTCTCTTCTAATGTTTGATACACAATTAACGGCCAAAGTGGATTCAAATATCGATTTAAAGATAATAAGGCTCGTTAGGTTTTATTATCTCCTGAGATAATACTAGTTTATCTACTAATATAGACTTCATCAAACATTTCTTTGCATACGTGAAGTAATAAATAATGGAAACACAAGCACTTGTTATTGCATGATTAGAGAAACTGTCAATTTGAATTTCAATAGCTCTAGTCTTCTAAGCAATATTGATTACTACAGTAAATTTCGCTTAATGTAATCACTTTTAGGTAACATTAGCCGAATGTTAATATTAAGCAATGGAGAAAATGTCCTTCATAAAAAGTATGGAATATAACTGGTGTAACACAAATATAACTAGGAACACGTTATAAACATTGCTTTCACAGGATTTTAACTAAGAAAAACGGTTAACTGTAGTTGTTTTGAATTGTTACTCAAAAGTTCATTTATGAATTTTTCATATTCAAAATGCTTCCGGAAATTATTTGACCGATGTTGTACCCTTAATCTTAATAGTCACAGGTTATTCACTTCTCAATAGGAAATTCACATCTCAAATTCGTCACTTTCTTTTTCTAGCAGTTTATCGCATTCTAGGCTTAGATATGTTTCAGATAGCGACAGGAAGATATCTTCGGTCATTGATGCTGCGCCATGGATTTTCACATTAGTAGTTATAATTTCGTTAAATTCCCCGCAAAACGCACTAATGGGAGACATTTTTATTTCTTCAACTTCCTTTATTTCACCATTTATTAAATGATTGGCATGCTTAAAAGACTTCTCTATTGTCTTTTTTGAGAGGCGGTTCTGAAGCTTAAATGTTACCTTATCAAACTCAAGATTGATTGGCGATTTAATACCTAACTTAGCGATATATATCTGCCATTTTGCAATTTTCTATACACTATTTTGACTTTATTTGGAGGTATTATATTTTATTTGCGACATTAATTCAGTTTAAAAAATTCATTATATTATATTTTGATTGTTAATGCATTACTCAACACATGGAATCTTATCAGAATTAAATTTGCATTTGATTGTTATGTTACGAAATTTATATTGAATGCAATGGCTTTTCTCTCAAATTTGCTCAATTTTATATATTTATTTAATATTGTTTTATCACTGGTATTGTAAAACACCTACTTAAAATTGATCTCATTCATTTTCGTTTTTATTCCAAATGGACAGAAAAGAGAAATGTTTTATTTCTTTCATCTTATGAACCTACAATTTCTTTGCGATTCGTATATTTTAAAGTAACTTAATTTATTCACATTTTCCCGTTGATTAGTTTTTGCCTCATATTTTAACAATGCAACAAAGTAAAATGCAATGTGTTTAATTAACTACATTTTAAGAAACTTGTATAGTTATATCATACAACTATGCATAAAATTTTGCTTAATGTTTTGTAGCAGAATATTAAAAATTTAATAATTTAGATTTGTTCAAAACGAGATAACACTCACGAGTTACTTGCAGATTAAAGAAATATAGTAAATTATATTTACGGCTTCCACGGAGCCACACCTTTCGCAGATTTCTTTCACTCCGTTCGCAGTCCGTCGCAGATTTCTTTCACTCCGACACTCCGTTCGCAGAGTCATCTAGCTCATAACAGATCTTTTGCCCTAAAGGTAGAAGATTCCACTTTCATGCCAACACCAAACGTTCGGTAATCGAGGCCAAGCATCGCACTTCTGATTCGACCTATAGGTATCGCCACGAGTAAGCCTCCACTAAAACACGAAAGCGTTGAGCAACAGCAAACAATAAATCAACAACAGCCCCGCGACCCCTCACACATTCTTCTTTCAATGCTATGCAAATTATATTTTGATAGTAAAAAATTGCTAAAAGTTACGGTTTTAGATTTTCTAATCCTTAATAGTTTGCAACTGTATTTTCACGTAACCGTAACACTCAGCAATTTTTTCAATTTTTTACACATTTTTGCAATCTTTCTCAGTTAGCAATATTTTTGCACACAGAGCACACATTTTACATTAATTAAAAGTTTACAGAATAGGTTTTTATTTTATATCGCACAGGTAGCAGCTTAACACCCAACTTTACCTTATATTAGCGCCCTCTATTTATACAGTTAGCAGAAACAAGCTACTCAAAATCATCTAGTTTAGCAAATGCTGCCCCAGTCTCCAAAATATAAATATAGTTTGGTAAGTTAAATTAAAACTTACTATTGCCTTTTTAGTATTATTTATGTATTTTTCATAGATTGTATATTATTTATGTTTAATTTACATGCATAATTCGTGTCGGGGAAGTTTCCAAATAGGCAAAGGTTTCTAAATAACTTTGGTTTTCTACTCTTTTTACATTGACAATTTACATTTAATTATTATTTTGAATCGTCATCAATTTGCTTTCTAAATATCTCAAAATATCTTTTGTTAAAATTTTTTAGTAATTGACTACATTTGATTTACTTTTGGTTTTACATTACTATAAACAAGCCTATATGGATGACGAAACACGAATTGAGTAATTGAAGAGTTAGGTTTGGAGGCAACTTTCCCTTGATAAGAACTGTTTCCTGCCTGTTCAACAATTATTCACTAATGCAAATTGATTTAGTCTTAGAAATTTTTTATAAATTTTTTAGGATTAATTTTTTGAATTATATATTTATTCATGGATTTAGATACTTGCACTTAATTTACATATGCTCTCAGAATTTAAATGATATTATAGATTAGTTCGCAGCAAACCTTTATTTGTATGCAATGGAAATTTCATAATTTAAATTAAAATTTTTATTTAAATTTGCCTTATACGAATAGAGAATGTTTGTTAAATTGCTATAAATATTTACTATCTAGACTCAGCAATATTTAAAATAAAGAAAATGGAATAACGAAACAGTTTAGTAGTGAAAATATACAAAATCGAAATAGATACATTTCTTTAAAAATTTGGAAGGACTTCTTAAAACTACGAAATTAGAAAATTTGGAAAATTATTTTAGATTAAAATATCCTTTAAATTATCAAAGCACTCAGTGTTCTGCTAATATATGGTATTATAGAGAGGAAGATGATGGGTGCCTTTTATTTAGCCGAAGGCACAAAAGTTGTAAATTTCCAGTTAAATGCGCAAATATGGAAATCATTAGCGCTGTTTGCATCTGCTTTAAATTCTGTCCTGCAGTTTAGATTTTAATGCAGCATAATGCTATAAATATTCATGCAATCAAGCCCTAAATTATTTACAATCCATCCCCCCTTTCGCCAGATGGTGGAAGTTTCGGCTATTGGTATGTAAACAAACGGCATAATTTAACTCTTAAGTATAAATAAAAAATAAATATGTCATTACCGGTATTTATCATTTTCCAGTTTTTTTTTTCAGTTTCAAATTTATGTTTTGGTATTCAGAGTACATACAGAAATTATTTATATTTCCAAATGGTTTTGATCTTCTGTGGAAGAGGTCATCTTTCAGAGGTAACGTTAAATTGATATGTTTATTTATACTCTCAAAAATACTAACTATGTCCACAGGTTGCAATTTTAGAGAGGTAATCGTTACGAGAGAGTTAATTACCTCCGACTTTTAATTAATTAACATTCTCATGAAGAATTAATATGTAAATAGTATGCTTACCTTATTTCCTCGCGTATTTTCCCTTTTTATCTCTAATTTTAAAGTTCGTAAATTGAGAGGGGAAAATTATACGAATAATATTATTTCCGAAACGCGCGGTTGCAATAAGAACATAACAAATATAAAATAGTCATCTAATAAACTACATGTAACTATCACAATATTATTTCTTCATAAGGAACTTACATTTCAACAGGAATGTTGTTGTTGCTGCTGATCTCACTTGTTTGACCTATTCACATTAAGCCCAGGAATTTTATCGTAGTAAGGAATTCAAGAATGCGTCTGAGCACCGTGTAGGTGCAAGGTACATCTTTTCCCAGTTCCGCCCCCGAAGGATAGCATCCCAGGGAAGCGGTAGTCTCCCACCCCTTCCAACATAGCACTCGACAGAACTTTCGGCTCGCCGTATATTTTGAGTGCCCTTCATTACTGCACAGAAACTATACATTTACAAACATCCTGTCTTCTTCTGATCTGAAACCTGGCGTTTAGGCATGGCAGTTCGCGTCACTAATCCCTACCCTGTCTGGGCGGTCCAATAAGAATGCATAGTAATATTCATTACACTACGTAATATCTTTAATTCTGTATCCCTGTAAATTGAATATAGTTCACTCTTACTGTTGTCTGTAGCTTTCCGCAGGCCTTAACTAATTAGAGACTAACTAATTCATAACTAATTAAAGAATATGAAGGCGTAGCTGACTTAGCAAAATCGCAGAATGACTTACAGTTCGTGTTTGCTTTGCTTTGGTGTGATTTCTGTATTAGACTGACATATCAAGTTCAAGAGTTAGTAGGGAAAGGTTAAACGCGACATTCGCAAATAGCTTGCCAGAGTTTTTCTTTGTTGGTAAGACAAAAACAACCACTGTGTGGACGAATACATTTTAAAATTTAGGTGAGCTCCTTCCCTAAACATGCTGAGGAAGGGGAAATTTACGCGAATAATTTAAAATTTTCAGAAACTAGCCTTAAAATGCTAGAGGGAAAATACGCGAGAAAATACGGTAATTACTTGTAGAAGATGATCTTCACAAATAACATAATTAGGTGAATGTATCCTTTATTCGTATCTAATCTATATTCCTTCATCCGTTTCTAGAATTTAGAAATTAGAGAGTTTTAAATTAGTAAAAACGTAAGGCAGGACCATCAACGTCGTCATCAAATCCATCTTAAAATATAAAAATTGTTTTAAAATAAATAAAAAATAGGTTAAGCTCACGAATTTTTAAAATAAAAATATTTTTCGCGATAAAGACTTGATGAGTATAACTTTTATACTTCCAATATCCCTTTAAATTTGTGTCACTTTGCTCCTGGTGCATTAGAGTCATTTTTCATGTTACAAACTAGATAAAACATGTAACCAGTTTCCAAGGAACTGAATGAAACTCAAAATAACAATTCATTCGAGGACAATTAAATAACACACAGAAAAGGGCATTTTCCAAAGAAGACAGCAATTAATTACGGCGCATTATTATTATTATTATTATTTTTTGATATACACCATGATGGGTGCCATACAGCATGACATGTAGGAGATAAGTTATAATTTAAAGGTAGTATTTCTTAATTAAAAATACTGTTATGAGAACTAAAACTAAATTTGATCGCAAAACCGAAAATGTATCTAACAACACATTGGAAATTCCGGGAGAACGTAACAGCAGTAACTCATTCAACTTTTGAAAATAGAATCCAAGTAACTTGTTAATATTTTTCGTCTTTAGCTCCGCAGCTATTGCGCACTGTGAACAATTTACTAGTAAAAAGAAATATTTTTAATTTATCAAAAATGTTTTTAAATTTTTATTTCATTTTAGTTTTTTAATGTTTTTTTATTCCCCAGCACGAAGGAAAGAAAAGTGTTCCTGTGTTGTTATACTTATTGCAAATACGGTTAAGATAAAAAATATTTTTATCCTAATCTTATTATGGTGTCATTTAAATTTAGTGATGAATCATTTTCTCATAATGACCGTTAAAATTGCCAGCTTTTGTATGATATTATTGAGCACAATTCTGAGCGCAAAATCCCATTTTGATTATGATCTGTATCGAAATGATTATGAATATTGTTGTGTGCTTACGGGTTCGTAACAGTTTGAATGCACACAGAACTGCTGATAGCTTGATAAAATTACTTTTATCAAAAGAAAACCTTACAGTTCTGTAACTTTCCACATAAATACCCGTACAGCTGTTTTCATGAATACAGAGTACAATCAGTAGCTCTCAGACTACTAAGAACGTTTACACAACGCAATGCAAAGCGCATCTAAAAGCGAAACTCTCACTGATATGATACGAGGGACGCAGCCCGACCCTCCTGGCAGACTTTACGTCACCCTATGGCCAAACTCTCATTGATGCTCTGTCCTGTTTTACATAGTTTTCCCCAGCCACCGAGAAATCTATCGTACCTTCCTCTTCTCGAAATTGCTGGAAGGCATATGAGGGCAGGATACGGTAGCAGTAACATATAGGGATCAATTACATTTATTCAGTCACAATAGCAATTACAGTTATACAGAGACCGAACCAAAATATCACCAAAATTGGCGAGTTTGGATATTTCGCGCGAAATTTGGGAACGAAAATTATTTGTCAAAAATATCGTCAGCTTGGCGATATGTTCCCAATTTAGCGAGATAGCCTCAATGTTAAATTGACTTGACCCTGTTATCTTATTTCTTCGCCAGAGCATCGTCTCTTACAAGCCTTTCATGCTATATTATTAAAAAAGATATTAAAATTTAATATTTAATTTCACTAAAATTATTTGCGTATATACAAAATTCGTGACAATATTTTTTCGTTTTAAATTATTAGACATAAGTATATCAGTCTACAACTTTGATTTATTCTTTCTGAGCGGCGCGGCTTTTTATGGCTCTCTGAATGGCAAGGCTGCTCGTGACCATCTGTCTTTAAGCAGCATTTACTAGCTACATTTGTATAATGACTTATATTTCTGTTTCCATAAACTTCCATTCATAAAGATGGTATTTAGATTATTTAAGGAAGTAAGAAAGAAAAATATTTTAAATTGTAATTTACCATATAGAAAACTCTCATGACTGGATAAAGGCGGTCTTGTCACTTAGAGAATGTGAGGCGCCTTTTATATGAAGGTAAACAGAGACTCTGCCTTATTTACTCAATCGCGTTTAAAAAAACTGATATTCATTTTCTATCTTCATCGCATCTGGTAGTTTCATCGATATTCTGATGATCATCATCGATATTCTGATGATCTTCATCGATACTCTTAGTGAGAAATGAGCAATGTGAGCTACCGATAATACCATGGTTGTCGGATATTGTTCCTTTATCATCTGCATCTCAGCAATTCGGTTTAAAGCTGTAAACAACCCTATCGAATCAATGCACCAGTCCATCATGGCTACCAAGGATTTGTCTAAATATTAAATTTATCAAATGTAACTACGTTACTCCGTATAAGGATTTGCCAAATTGTGGCTAGGGAACTGAAATATGTATTTAATTATCGAGTAGATCTCTGCCCGACTTTGCAAGCGCTTTGCGGATGAGATTTGTCGAAAGCTATAAGGGAGATAATGATCATCGTCTGGAATAGTTACTTTGAGGATGTTCTCATTTTCGATTAATATCCGTAGAGTTTCTCTCATAACAGCTATTTGAAACCATTCGTGTTTAAATGTGAAATGGAATACTAAGTTTGAATTCCGGGATCTAGATATAATCACAGGATATTCCGTTTCACTAACTCTAGAATTGCAACTGTTTCATTGATTTATCCCGAGACTATTTGTAGTAATCCTATTTGCTTTAATGACATAAAGTGCAAAATTTCATTTCTTGAAAGAAATCAACACTTATTTTACTTTTAATGAGCACAGGTGGAACTAAAGAGATTAAATTAAGAACGGTAAAACATTTTGCAGAAACCGACAAGCAAAAGTCAATTCCTATCATTGCGCAAGAAAGTATTATTGTCTACTGCAGTGGTTTCAAACGAAAGGTCTGTATGCCGCATGCTTCCCCGAAGCAATTCTGCGCGGCGCGCAAACCTATAACAGTTACGTATTTATTGTAAATATGTGCTTTAGTTTTAGAGACGTAAAAACATACGCTTCTTTTAGCCCAAAAATGGCTGTTCGCCTCAAAATAGGATTTTGTATTGGTTCACTACAAACAGCATATCACTTTTCAAATTGCTGCCATTCAACTTTATCGTCCCGTATTATTTTTATAGAAATTAAATAATGAAAAATCTGCATGTATGTGTGTATGTTCCCCCTGACACAGTAAAAAAAACGGAAGTACCTACAGCCGTCAAATTTTCAATGATGTAGTCCGAAATTTTAATTTCGAATTTGTTTTATTATTTATTTCATACTTAGTAAAACTTGAAAGAATTTTTGATTAAGAAACTCAACGATTTGAAACAGAGCAGTGGCTACTCTTCTCGAAATAAAACATATTCATCGACAGAGCTGTAGCCATTCAGAAATATATAAGATATTTATCTTTCAATTTTATTTAATAAATTAAAATAATTTCTTTTTCATTCACTGTAATGATTGTCACATCGGTAAGTAAGTTGAGTAAGAATACTCACGTTTTCCGTGGCAAATCCTATGCTGCAGAGAATGTGATCCTTGCATGCTAAATGTCTTTATATCTGCTGAATTTAAATTGAAAATCATTTATCTTGCACTCTCCAATTCTCTCCTTTTACCTTAAACTCTACCAATTTCATTAGGATTACTATGAAACACAGATCTGTTAATAAAATCCTCATTAAGCTAATTAGATCTCTTTCTTTCTCCCATTTAGGCAAGGCACAATTTGGGCGCGTAGTTACTGATCTCAGTTTTGCAAATTAAGCTGTGGGAATAATCGAATTTTGAGACTTACTTACTGAATTACTAAAGGATGAGTTACCTGAAAGTACACTTCAATTTCGAATTAGTAACAAAAGTGGCACACACTGCTGATGTCATTACATAAATTTCGCAACAATGGGAATACTTTCGTAAGTTTCCTAAATATGTGTGTGAATATTTCTAACACATGGATGGTTGTTTTCTAATAATTGAATAAAGACTTTCAGTTTCTGTAACCGCAAATGTGTAGTACCAACGACCAAATCAGGCCCACAAAGGAAAAACAGTAGCAGGGAAAGAGAGGAGGGGAAGTCTATGCGAGAGTTAGAATGGATAGAGGATGCATGGATCAATAGCGCACGTGCTCCCAAAGTAACGACTCTTGTTCGAGCTTTGCCGCCAGATGGCAGTACGATCATCAAGCTTTTTCCTGGCAGTTTTGTTTGAATAATGGATTTTATTAACATGTTTTTTTTTTTTTTTTTTTTTCCTAACAAATTCATTTTCTTACCATTTTTTATAGCAATACAAGTTCTGTGTCAGAAATTTTTGTTCCAAGCTATCATCATTTTGTATTCCTTTCAGACTATTCAGTCACATTTCTTTACATTTTTTTTAACTTTATTATTTTTCGAAAACTACATTCCGACTCTTATATGAGGTGGATTTTAAGAGAATCAAAGAAAAAAAAATTGACAAAAAAAAAAAAAAAAAAAAAAAAAAAAAGAGTCTATACCTTATTCATCTCTTCACGGCTTCAGCTATCGGTTATTGAATTTCAATACTTGCCAAATAAAAAGTTCCTTGTCGAATTTGAATAATCAAGATATTTTTACTGCTGATGACGATTTGAGATTTTTCTATTTTCCATCCCTTTTTATAATTTCCCTTCTTTCTTGTACAAACATCTTTCTTCTTTCATAAGAGTTTTCTTTCTTTTAATCACAGATTAAAACCGATGCGAGTTTTCGCGTACTCTTTCATTTTTGATAGCTTTAAACGTTCGGGGCAGATAAATGAAAATTTTGCGCAGCTTCAAGATAAAAGACGCCCACGATATGCAGATTTCTGTATGCTTATCGATCTTAAATACGAATATCACAGAAAATGAGAGTGATTTATTTTTCTTGATTATAGTTAAATTTTCTACTGCATTAATAACAAAAAGTATGTGTTAACAAAGTCGAATTTATTAGCGCTTTGCATTTAAAACAGTAGTTGATAAACATCAATAATAAATATGCTACATAAAAACGCATATGAAAATTTTAATATGTTTTGCATTTATATTGCTGTTATCGATAAAACGAACGTTTTATTTGGCTGATGTTGTAGAATTTTATTTCATATAAATTGTGAAGATCATAAATTAATTCTTCATTTTGTAAATGCAGTTTGTTTCTGTGGCTATGACAATTCAAAATGGTACGTTTACAAAAGGTAAGATGGTGTAAATTGTAAGGTTTACTTAATTTGCTTAAATGGTTATTTTTATGTTTTGAACCTTTACTATCACTTCTCTATTTTCGTTTTTCCGCCAGAAAGTAAATTAGCTCCCGTGTATTTAAGTGAAGGTTTGAGACTGTGAAGTCGGAACGTATTTTACCTTGTGGACGCAACGTTGCTAAGTGAGCTATTCTAAGATAAGAGTTCCTGTCTTGGGCCGCACATTGTAATTGCCGATAGTATTTCACGTCGGTGAAGCTTTAAGAGCCAACTTCGCGTTTGCGAAAGTGGTGAAACTTGCAATGGAGATGAAATGTACCCTCAACTTCATTGTGTTATTTGCGATGAACTATTATCCAAACAAAGTACGAAACCATCGTTTCTTAAAAAACACATCGAATCTAAGCATGATAATTTAAAGGATAAATCTGAAGAATATTTTAAAAGGAAATTATCGGAGTTCAAAAATAATAAAATAACGAAAGGTTTTGTTACTTCAATTGAAAAAGGTTTGTAAGTTAGTTACCTAGTAAGCCTAAGAATTGCCAAGACAGGACAGGCTCACACTATTGGAGAAAACCTTATATTACCAGCAGCTAAAGATATCGCTTTAAAATTATTCAACGAAAAAGTGGCTAATGAACTTAATCGGGGTTTCTTAAACATTTTTCAGCCGCGACCCATTTTTATCACTGAGAGTTTTTCGCGACCCCCGGGACCCCATGATATATACAAAAATTTTGTGAGGCCCCATAAGTATTGCACAAATCCAACACACGCGTGAGTGAAACTGTCAGTTGTTTCACTTGCACTGTAATATACTATTGCAATTTTAGGTCATTAACCTTATTTTCTAATTTTAAGACATAGAACAATATGAAAATTTTAAACAATTAACAGACGAAATGAAAGCGTCACGTGCAAAGCAAGAGAAATGAAAGTTTATATTATAAAAATAATGCGTCGAAACGTTTTCGTTTTTTTTTATTCTTTGCCTGTATTATCTTATCTTTATCTATTTTCAGATACGTTGTGTAAAAATATTTGGTAATTTTAAAATTATTATATTAAGTTAAAGAAACATCAAAACTGCTAAAAGTTTTGGCCACCCCCTGCTGCAGGTCCCGCAACTCCCTGTTTACGAAACCCTGAACTTAATAATATTCCGTCATCAAATGACACAGTAAGTCGACGAATTCACGAAATAGCGGATTCCATAAAATAATGCGTTAAAATAATGACACATTATTTTGCATTGCAATTGGATGAAAGTACTAATATAACTAACTTTGAACAACTATTAGTTCACGTACCTTTCCAAGAAGATAAACGACTTTCCAATGAGTATTTATTTTGTGAATCTCTTCATGATAGAGCAACGGCAAATGAAATATCAAAGTAAATGATAATTTTATATGTTCGAATGATATTACTTGGAATAAGTAGCATTGCCTTAGCAGTGACGGAGCTCGGGCCTTGATTGGAAATCATTCCGGTGTTATTTCTGGAATAAAGAAAGTTACACCTAAAACTAAACACATGAAGCTTTAGTAGCCAAAACAATCCTCAAAACTCTAAATTGTTTTGAATCAAGCAGTGAAAATCGTTAATTTTATTAAAAGCCAAGCTTTAAATCCAATAATATTTACGAGTTTATGTTAAAAGATGGGTACTGAGCATGAAACGCTTTTGTTATATTCCGAAGTAATGTGGCCAGGCAAAGTTTTAAGTCATCTCTTTGAACTTCGATCAGAAATTCAAAATTTCCTCTCTGATTCAAAGTTTGAATTTTAAAAATGTTTATTCAGTGAATTATGATTCGCGCGTTTAGCATATTTAGCTTCGAAAGTTAAATTAATTAAATTTAGAAATGCAAGGACAAAGTGTTAATTTGTTTTCCATCAGAGATAACTTAAATTCTGTAAGGATTATGTTAATTTCATTAACAGTTAAATTTTGAGTTGAACTTCATTTCCTGTCGCTTCTTAGTTTCAACTTACCACTTCCGGCTAGAACACAGTTTTAGAATCGCGTCTGAATGCTAATGAGCAAGAGCGGTATTTAACGGCGAAGTTCTACTGTCTTAGTGAGAGAGATACCAGATATTCTGGCTAGCACGCGTCCACCTTTTTAGGCTACTCTCTCGTAAGCTATTATTACATTCGGCCGTACTTTAGGCCCTTGATAGCTTCGCAATCAATTAGCGTTAAGGGGACAACTCCGTTAGAATCTTGATTAGAATCTCTTTAGTTAAGATTAGTTTAGTTTAATTCTTAGTTACTTAAGTTCAAGCCCGAGTGTCGGTTTTATTGTACAACTCCAAGACAGAGTTCTGTTAAACCTTAATTGAATAATAAAGGGTCTTTTAACCCTTTCCAAGTTTATTTACTGTCTCACGAACTCAAGCGATTATTCGCTTACTAGTTCTTAAGATTCTTCACATCCAATTGTAACTTAGAATTACACAGTGGGGAATCCTACAATGCAATGATAAAAACCTCGAGCTTATAATGAAAGAATTGGACAATAAGATATTAATCTTTTTACCACTTTTTAGTTTTCTAACCCAAAATAATTTGAAAATAAAAGAAAAATTAGCAGCCGACTCTAAAATCATTGTTTTTCGTTGATATGTACCTGAATATCTTGTGAAGAAAAATAACAATTGATAAAAATTTCCTATGGTCGTACTCTGATTGAAGATTTCAAAAATAAAACACTTGTTAACTTTTGTCTGAACCGAAAACAAAAAGCATTTCAAATAAAGTTATTAAATTTTTATTGCCTTTTTGCACAACCGATTTGTGCGAGCAAAGATTTTCTTCTATATTACATTTGAAAACTAAATACAGAACAAAATTAAAAATGGATCCTACTTTTTGGTTAAAACTAAGCGAAATAAGGCCAGACATAAATTGATCTGGCTTTAAACAGGCCCCGATTTCACGCTGTTTTAGAATTATTCAAAGAAAATTTCTTCAACAGTAGCATTATATCTTAAATTTGGTAATTGAAATGGTAAGCATTTTTTAATCTAATATTTTTATACGTGTATATTTAATACAAATAGTCAACAGGTTATGCAAAAGGCAAAATACATTTTTTAAAAATATTTCTATTCAGGAATTGAACTGCTGGTATAAACCAGAATACAAATAACTGCACATAAGTAACTTTAACAATTACACTAAGAATATGAACAAAAGCTAGAAAAAATTGGTTACTTATGCTTTATTATTTTTTGTACTTGTATTACTCTTTTTAGTTTTACAAATAATAACAGGTTTTCAGAAACACCTATTCTGTTTGCACAAATGTTCGAATTTAATTAATGTGATGGATGCGCTTGATGTATCAAATCAACGTAATTAATATTTGGCATAAAAGTGTTTAACTTAGATTTAAAAGTCCGTTCGTTCAAAAATATTCATCATGTTTCTAGTTTTACATTTTACTTTTACATTCTTCGATTTTTTTTGTTTTTTATTGTGTGTGTATCTTCCATTTTACTTTTTTATATTGCCCAAATTGCATAATAAATTTATACCTTTTAAAAACTGGACATCCGTACGAGTAGTATCTTGACCGATACAAAAAAATTAAAAATCAGTCCAAATAAATATCTTTTTGAAAAGATGTAGGGAAATATTCATACGAGACCCGCGGATTCCAGAACTTAAGATAATCTTGCTCAACATTCGGCTAACACTAAATAGTATTCGTGTACGCTGTCATAAAGCAGTTATGGAATGTTTAATTTTAGCACCCTTTATGATTATTATCATGGCTTTGCCAAGATTTCAGAAAGCATTTGATCTTGCTTTAATGTCATGTTTAGTATCAAACGAAATTTATTTTTCGATTTTTTGCTTTTGTTAATTGCAAGTGAAATTTATTTTTAGATCTTTTGCAATTAATCTCTTAGTCTGGGCACTATCTAACAATAATCACGTGAAAAGATGTTTTTCTTTTAAAGAATTAAAAAAAGAAATCTTGAATGTCTAAACGTGTTGACTGGATTTTTTTTAAGGGTAATAATCATTTATATTCATTTTAATTTTATACCACATTTAAAATAATCTACTAAAAATACATAAATTTCCAAATTTTAATGTTTTAAAAATTAGTACTGTTGTAACGTTGAATGAAAACTTTCCATTTTATATATCATGCACGTAGACGCCTGTCCAGTATTTCTTCAGTGTTACAGCTATTTTTTTATATCAAATTGCGAAATTTAGAATCCATGTATTAGTATCAGGCATATTTTCTTGTATGCAGTCCTATCCACGTACGTCATTAGGAACCATACGTACATAATGACAGAATCTTGTAGACGGTTGAAAACTATATTATTCTTTCAGGATGATAAGTTATAACTTAAATGAGTTTTAGTACGATGTAGAAGAAGATACTCGTGAAGTAACTCATAGCATTCCAGAGACACAATAGAAGTTTAAATTTTCACATTTCGGTATTTTAAAAGCTTCCTTTGCTTACAAAATACCGTTAAAAACACTGAATATATGGCAGGAATACATCAGTCGTAAATTCCAGATGATCGGAACAACCATCATCTGACAAAATCATTTAGAGCAACATGCATGCAAAAATAACTTCTCACTTCAGTGCTGATGCCTTTAATAGCGTCTGCCTGAGTAGTATAACATTTCCTGCTTGATATGATTTATGATTTTATATTTACTTTTAAGAGTCCTAATGTAATCAAAACAAGCCCACGAATTTTTGCGTCGCTAGGCGTATGATATTGCGTCTGCTGATGGCATGAGCATTCAGCACCATATAGGTGGCACTTCTTCAATTATACTTTCAAGAAAGAAACTTGCGAAGTATTAGGAGAAAGAGAATTAGCTTTATATTAGGTGTATTTGTTATTATTTTTTACATTTCAATCTATGAAAATATTACGATAAAAAGATGTTAATGCGAATTACTAAAGTGAAGATACAACAAAATTTTATTAATATATAATGCGCGGTTGAATCGGATATCTAAATGGTTACATATTATTGTAATAAATATTTTATTGCAGAAGGAATATTTGATGTGGTAATGAATGACGACGTAATGGATGACGACGAATGAATGACGTGGTAATGAAACTGTGTTTGGCAAAAAGACAAAGAATAAACATTGATATCTAGACTAAAACCTAGTATTCATATATTATTAAATTACCACAACTACTACTTTAATGAGGGAAATCAAATGAGAAACCAAAGGAAACAGAAAATGTAAATATTGCACCAAAAAGCAAAACACAGGCGTATCATATGGTATTTTAAAAATTCTTACATTTCTCGACTTTTAGAATTTTTGGAGGCGGGGAGCTTGAAACAGGCTGCTATGGCCTCGGCGAGGCCGGGCTTTCATGTCCATATCTTCCGATTGCTAGCCGGATGTGTTGCCAGTTACACCACTAAGGGATCTTGTAAGGAAGGAGAAAATTCCTTACATGCACAGCATCAGTCGACGTTTATAGTATATTGTTGATAGTACTTATGCACGTTGTTGCATTCAAATTAATTTAATCTACTTCATCTGAAGGACAAATTATTCCACAACTCTTGTAAATGGTTTTTCGATATAAAACGCAATTCACTTGGAAACGACGAAGAATGAAGTAATACCGAATTTAAAGCAATTTGGAAGACAGCATTGAGAAACAAAAATTTAAGAGGAGGTAATGGAGGAAAAAACATAAACAAAGAACTGCGGCATATATAAAAGGAGAAAATACTGAGCATCAAATCACCGATGCATATTCTCCGCTGCGAAATGGTCGAGCAAAAAGAATAAATCGATACATCATGGAAATGACCAGATGTTTTTTGCTCGGCTCCGGACTTAAAGAATGAATTTTTCGGAAAAGCTGTAACAGCAGCGACTACCTGTTTTCTATCCAGATTATCATCAATATAAATTTCAAAGCATGTCTTAGGGGTTTCGAAGAATGGGAAACGGAGCTTACAAGCCAAACCAGAAGTTCCAGCTTCACATCTTAATAATAAATTCCATAGAAAGAAAAGACGGAATTGGACGGAAAATTATATAAATGAATTTAACAGGTAGATTGATCCCTTTAAAAGATACAGAAACTATATGCGAACAGTGAAAAGAACTGTAGTTGAATGAAATGTCGATTTTAATAAAGCTAAAAGAAAAGAAGCGTCTGGCAATGGCAGAAAAAATAAGTAAATACTGTGGAGTTCTTCAAGAATCGCAATTGTAATATTATTTTCAAATTTTCAAACACCGGAAGAAATAAAAATGGATATGGGAGAAATCTTCGGAATCCAAAGGAGATCCAGAAAAAAATGGGGAATTCTACAACGTAGATGAAATTCGTGAAGCAATAAATGAGGAACCCATATTCCACTAAGATGGTGAAGCTTGTAATGGATCCTAATCGACGAAGGGAAAAAAACTGTGGCTAATAGCTACATCAGAATAGAACGGGAATAAGCAGATTTTCAGAAAGAAAGCCATAACATGCATTTAAACTTCGTGACTTCCTTATATGACCTATTAAATTATGCGCACTTTTGCTGCACTTCGTTTAAACATATTCCTTCGAATTATTCTAACTTAATTAATAGGTTCCTCAAGACAAATTAAAAATTGTAGATTTTGAAATTAAGTATACTAGTCAACTTTTTCGTATGGGAGTCAAAAAAATAAAATTATAATTTTATTTTCTCAAAACGAGTAAAAAAGTTTTCCAAATATTAGTATAGGAACTGCGACACCGCATTAAAAGTTAAATTTCGTTATTTGTCAAGTATTAGCTTTTTTTTTTAATTTGACATGGCAAGCCATGGATAAATTCGTCATTTAAAAGTTCTATAATTGGAAATGTATGACTTCGACCAACAATTGCGAAAATATAGGACAGGCAAGGACTTTTAAGGCTGTTATATATATATATATATATATGATGTACCAGCTTTTGTCCGGAATAAATAGATTGGTACACACGTTTGGTACTGCCGATAGCCATAAAAAAGGGAGGTGCAGAACTAAATGTTCTGGCAGCCTCATATACAAAAATTCAATGTTCTACGACTAATGGTTTTAGAGTTATGAGAGAAATATTCGTACGTATGGGACAGAGATCAAGGGAAAAAATCTATTTTTAATACATTTTACTATGTAATCCGGTATAGAGTCCTTTAATTTGTCCCTACGTACAATAATAGTCAAAATTGGTCCAGGAGCGGTAAAAATTTATATTTCCGTTGAAATCTGAAAACCGACAATTTTTGCGATTACAATGCTTCCTTTATTTCGTACGAGAAATTAAAAAGGATGCTATGTGCAGAAAATGTGTATATTTATTACTCTAAACCACTTTGGTCATTAGACTCAGTAACGGAAACATAAAATGACTTTAACGGGAATTATAAATTACGATAGAAAACACCGATTCTACCGAGAATGCACAGCAAGCATTTGCACATGGTAGAAGTTATGCAGGCGGAAAATTTGACCTAAAGTATGCAATTGACGTAGAATTCATTGGTAAGAAAGCGACAAAATATGCTTTTGCGACCAGTGCCAAATTCTATACAGCCGGCCCTAACATAACTACGTAATCAAAATAGTTACAGTAGCTATACAATTAAAATGTTCGCGAAGTATTTTGATGTTAAAATCATTATTAATTTACAACGTCCTCAAAGAGGTGTATGCTTTTCAAACTATAGATTTATTAACTGCAGAAAATAAAATGATTTACTGATTTAAACAAGTTTTTGATGACTGCAGTCACAAAACAGCAAAACATTTCTGCAAGTGTTATTGCATTCAAACTAAAGAAATCACACGTATCTGCCCATTCATGTAAACGACAGCACATAACGCGGACGAAATGTTCTTCCTTCCATTACGAATGCTCGTGATATTCTTATATAAATATTTGAAAAATTATAATGTCTTTATTGTGGCGCCCGAACTAAAAGGGTGGTGAATGATGATTGTCCGCCCCCAAGATTTGGCGATTGGGTCCACTAAAACTCCAGTCGCCCTTTAAAAGGGGGAGTATATAAATTATTTCTCCCGCCTTCTTAGCGTGCCGTCCTGGTGTGGTGGTCTGCACGCTGGGCGCGTATTCCAGAGGTCCGTGGTTCGATTCCCGCCGAAGGCGTTGCTCATTTTTCATTTCTTCTGTTTCCGAAAATATACCTAATGTCTCTACAGTTTAATTGTATATTTTCATCAAACATAATTGCAAGTGTAACAGTTATATGCGCTTTTTTAATCCATTACCTACCCCCCACTATCAGAAAACATTAGAAGAGCTCAGGGAATGGATCAATGGTACATTGATAACCATCGACATGATGACACTATAAGGTAAGTAAAATGAGTTCAACTACTGTTTGGAAGTAAGTCGTATGTGAATCAGAGGGAGCACATAGAACATTTGTGGAATGTGCAGAACACTTGATGAGTTGGCTATTTTCATATATTTCTCATATTTGTACGTGTACTACATTTGAATATATATAGCGTTTGAGAAGAATGAATCGTTTATAGCAGCCGGTATTTAGTTTCAAAATGGATGCAGCAAATACTTAATAAGAAATTAAAAAGTACTGTTACTTGTTATCTGATTGAAATGAAATAATTAAGAGAGTTGACTGTTTTATATTAGAATCAGATATCAGTTACAACGAATTCAAATACAAAGCCAGTTGCAGAAGATCTATCAGCGCAAAATGGTGTCGATAATAGCTAAGTTGGGAAACAGATAACATTTAGGTGTGTATTTCAAATTGAAGGTAGCGAACTATATTTTTATTGATTACATAACATGTAATACCACAAGAAAAAGTATTAATTACGCTGTCTTTTGCCAAGCTATACACAAATTAAATCACTAACTCAGCAGAATTTCATGAAAACCTTCCAGCACACAAGATCTAGATCAGTATTTCTCAACCGCCGGTCCGCAAACAGTATTCTTCGGTCCTTTCATAGTCAGAAGTATTTTAACAATATTTCTACCATCATTTAAAACGAAAAATATTAAAATCTGGCAACTGTGTATTTATCATGCATACTGCACGAGGCATTAGCTGAAGCTGTGCGTTTGTTGTTGTCTATCTAATTTACGTTTATTAGTATTAGGGGGACCTTTCATGGTGCCACAAACTTGTATTTGCGGATAACGAGTACTCATACAAAACAATACATATTAGTTTTCAGTGTAGAAACGCTTATTATTTTAAAGTCCGTTTAATAATGGCATAATAGTGTATGACACAGAAATAACTTCTTTATATAATTTTATTGACAAGAAAACAGAAGTTAAGCAAATGATAACGAAGTTTTCAAACTAAATTTCAGTTGTTATTATGAATTCCTATTCTTTCAGATGTTGCCACTTGAGCAAAGAAAAAGTGGCATGAAGAAGTTGACATGGACCTTATAAGAGATAGACCTAGTAGTCGGGGCGCGCGTCACCGACATGTCGGTAAGAAAGAGTAGGGACGATCTGGTTTACTTTAACACTGAAACCTATGGCGTTTGTATCACATAACTCTTTTTAATTATTAAATGTGATACGTTGTATAGTGATGAGATTATAAAAGCCACAGTTTTTTCCAAATAGGATTTAATACATCTCATTAAAGCACTTTTTACTGCATTTCGCGCATTTTTTTCACGCGTAATTCTTGTACAAACATCTTTACTTTGGTAAAACGGTAAAAACTCTAAGCACAAAATTTATGAACTTAATTTTGCGTATAGTAAAATTAAATAAGATTGATAATACGCGATGCTTTGAAATAAATAATGTAAAATTAAACAAGATCTGATAATTTTTTTTTTTAATTTAATGAACATTCTCAGGCAGTGATTTTCCAAACTATAATAACATTACAAAACGATCATATTTATTTGATTATATGATCATTAAATTATTAACATTAAAGTGGATTAGTTATTTTAATAATTCATAAAATTCGGAGCATAAAATTTTCTGAGCGTAATGAAAGGGAAAAAAAAAGATAAAATAAAATCTAGAAGCACTCAGTTTTTATATTACGCCCAAAAGGAACCTTTTTTTTAAAGTTTTGTGTGTTACCTATATTTATTGAATATCATGTTCTTCGCCCGTAAACCACATATATTTGAAAACAGCATATCTTTAGAATTTCCGCACTGGAGATAAAACTGTTATTTTCCGTACAGTGCTCGCTCTGAACTCGTTGAGTTTGTTAATCAAAAATTCGTTAAAGTTTTACAAAATATGAAACAGATTAAAATAAATTCGAAATTCGGCCGTCCAGATGCCCATGTTCGGTTGGAGGATTACATTATTCAAAATTTGATGGCTCTAGATACTGTCGTTTTTGTCACAATGCAAGAAACATACATGTATTCATGCAGATTTCTTCATTATTTAATTTCTTTACATATAATACAGGGCGATAATATTTGGTAATAACAATTTGCAAGGAGACACGGACACTTATAGTAAAACAGCGCAAAATGCCGTTTCGAAACTAACAGCCTTTCTAGGGGACCGCCGCTTTGGGTTAATAAATTAAATTAACAGTAAATAAAAAAAATCTATGCAGAACTAAAAAGAAATTTAAAAAATAGTCACTATAAAATACAAGCAAAATTAATTATTGCGGTTAAATACAATTTTAATATTAGAATTAAGTGTATAAAAATTTTTAAGGCGTCAAAAGTGTTTATCACTATGATGTATTATGAAATATAATTGAAATAAAATTCCTTTATAGAAATTGTGCTATAATACTCATCTATAATTTTAAAAAAGCAGCACACAATTTAGAATTTTAAACAAAACTTTCAAAAATTCGTTTTTAAATATTTTAGTACTTTTTACTTATTTACACCAAAAAAAGCATAAAAATTGCAAGAGAAAATTGCTTGTTTGAAATTTTCTATTAGTTCAGATTTAAAATATTATTTTCTAAAAGAAGTAGTTACAAATTTCCTTACAGCATAGGTAAAGCTAAAAAAATATCCAGCCCTGAAAGCATGCAATAGCTTTACAATTATTTGGAACGTTAATTATGCTTGATAAATATGCTAAATTTTTAAAAATCAATCTCAATTTCAAAATAAAAATATATAGAAATTCTAATTTGTGAAATGAGGCGCTACATACAGCTTTTTCTTGATAATTATACACGCTGCAATAGCCAACCAATGTTAAATTTCTGCAAGTCGTCCCTACTCCTCCGGATGTAATCAAGGTGACAACCGGCAACGCCTCAGACGAAGGAGAAAACCCGTTTGGGTTAGTCTATTTCTTATAAGGTCCATGGAGGTTGACAGATGACGCTGCAGTAAGGTAGATGTACCATACTGAAACGCCACCTACCAGGTAGAGGATTGTTACTGTTTTCTGCGTAGTTCAAGAACTGTCTTTCCATTGTAAGGTTTGAAATACGATTTGCAATTAATTATTTTCCATAACCATGTCTATAACTTTTAGATTAATGCCCTAAAGTGAAAAACCAGAATGAACAAGAAGGCAACTATATGTGACGTTATTAAATTTTGTGCAAAGGAGAGATTCGCAAAAGGTAAGTACATCGTTCAATACAGTTGAAGCTGATATTATGCCACAGTCCGCCAAAAAAAGAAAAAAGGATTTATTCGGCATTATATTACAGACTGTTTTAAAATATTGTTTTATCCGGTCAGAATCACTAGAAAATCGTTCAAGACCTCAATGTGTTATTTGTAGAGATGTTTTTCCTAATGAATGTACGAAAACCTCCAAGCTTTGGCGGAATTTACAATCTAAGCACCACAATTAGATAATAAGCCCGTGGACATTTTTCAAAGAAACAATTTAGAGATGAAAGTTCAAAAGATTGCTTTTCAAAAACATTTTACGGTCACTAAATCACAGCATTATATTTAGTTGTTCTATGTACTGCCAAGTCGAAGAAGCCATACTCAGTTGCTGAAGAACTAATTAAACCTTGTTTGATAGAAGTGTGTTCTGACGTCTTGGGTCTATCAGTTGCAAATCTAATGAGAATCTGCCTCTTTCCAATGACACTACTCGACGTAGAATTTGAGAATTATCATCCGACACTGAAAGTCCTCTGATACAATATATTGTAAATTGTTTATTCAAATGGATGAGTCAATTGTCGTTTCAAATTGCGCGATATTATTATATTATATTCGTTATAGCGACTACGCAGTTAATGATATCAGAGAACTGTTGTGTTACATCTAACTACCATCTCAAACAACCAGTTCTGAAATATTTAAGGCAATTAACTGCTACAATGAAAGTAACTGTATTGACTAAAAAATATGCATTGGTTTGAGTACTGATGCCCCTCCTTCTGAAAATGGAAGGAATGCAGCTATTACCAAAAGAATGAAATAAGTAGAATTGGTATTTACTCACTGGTATTATACATTGTGAGCATTTAACACCAAAGAAATTCACACAACTGAATGATGTTCTTGTGTAATCGGTTAAAGTTGTAAATTTCTTTAGAAACAACGCCCCTAGTTCAAGATTATTTTCAATTTTATGTTACATGTCCTGAATTTTATGTTACAGTTACCTGAAGTACGCTGGTTGTCCAGAGGAAAAGTTCTTAATAAATTGTAAGATTTAAGAAAAGTGGTAGAATTATTTTCAAATCAGAAGGGATCTTCATCATTTTTGGAATAAGGAATGGGTAGATAAGCTTTCCTATCTGTTAGACACATTTTTCACTTATAAATGAACTAAATCCAAGCTTCCAAGGCAAAAATAATACCGTTTTCAGCTTATGGAATAAGATTGATGCCTTCAAGAAAAACTTAAAGCTTTAGTACCAGTGCATACAAGAGAAATATTTTCTTCTTTTTGCGATTTTATAAATTCATTGATATGAAAACTTTACAAGCGTAATTTTGGAGCAATGAACTTTCTTTGACTTTATTAATCAATATTATCCATGCACGTGCATCGAAATAGTGGATAACAAATCCATTTATTGTTAACCAAACTACCATTCTTACCACTGCAGAAGAAGGAGAACTTATTGAAATATCTTCAGATCCAGGATTAAGATCACAGTTCGATTCAATGAATATATATCAATTCTGGATAAACACTAGAAAGTAATATTCCCATCTTTATGCAAAATCAATTAAGATTTTATTGTCTTTTTCCTGAATTCATTTATGTGAAATTACATTTTCGGTTATGAATGTTATTAAAACAAAACATCAGAAACGACTTATCCTTGCGCCTGCTTTACATGTTGCTGTAACTGGTTTCTGACACCCAGAACTGATACGTTAGTCAGCAACAAAGAAGAACAGCAATCACATTAAATTCAGTTATTTATTTTTTGAATGTTTGTTATTTCCTTTCCACTTACTTCGTATTATATTCTTTTGCTACCTACACATGAGTAAATAGTTTTGTTTTCGTTGTTTTTTTGTTATTTGAATAGAAAAATTAATATCTGTATCAGAATTGATTTACATAGTTTTAATATATCTTTTACTGCAGAGAGTACGTAAATGATCAGAAACAAACTGGTGAGAAAATTGTTTAAGTTCTACAATTTTGTAAATGTAAAGATTATGCCAACGATTCAAGTTACTAACCTTACCGCTAAGCGATAAAACACTGAAAGCCTTACTATGAGTAAATCCGGTTAAGAAACACTATTCCAGATTTCTCGAAATGTTGATTAGCAACGAGAATTTATGCTTCTCCCCAAATAAACATATTTTGGATGAGTTTTTGTTCTTTGTATTCCAGAAACTGTAGCATGATTTGCCTGTTTCACATTTCATTGCATGAAGATTGGAATGATGCTCATTAGAAGTGTGTGAAAACTGTGAAATATTTTTTTTTCTTTTAAAATTTTGTACTGGTATACCACGAGTAGAAGCGTGAAAGAGAAGTACGTAGAAAGTTGAGAACGTAATTTTAGACAATCATCTTTTCCAAATGTATAAGGCTCAGAATTTATTGAGCGTTCTCCCTTCTTATATCACGTCAGAGAATATTTCTGGAGCGCATGCATCCCTTAATTTTTCATGTCCTTCCTCCCACTTTTACTGCAAGCCAGATGGCGCTGCCATCGTTACTGTTTACAAAAAGAATGTTAATTACTTGGGAGTTGGCTTCAAAGGCGAAGCAGAGAGTGATTGTGGGAGCCTGAGCGTCTCTCAAAAATTAGTATAATAAAGATAAAGATATGTTACAAAGTAGTTTGAAAATTAGTTTAATTGAGAGTTACAGTCCATTTAAAAATCGCCGGATCATTTGAGTGGTCTAGTAGAGCCGCAGAGATAGCAGCTAAATAAATAATCTAGTGTAAAACAGTGAGTTTGCCATTTTGTTTCAATGGAATTTGTGTTTGTGGATTATAGCCAGTTGCTGAAAGAAAGGGGTAAGTAAAAAACCCTTGAAACTCTATTCATTATTAACTGTTGCATTTAGTAAATTCTGAATTAAATTTGTGTGATAATTTGTTATTGATAAGTGTAGCGAAAATGGCTACGAAACTGAAAGATGTTCTCACTAAAAAGAGAACTCTAAAAACTATCTTATCGAAGTTGCAAAAGAAACTTTGTGAGCCAGATTTAAGTGTTAGTGATTTAGAATTGTTAAAAACTAAATTTAACAATCTGCAAAATGAATTTGATATTATTTTTGATTCTATTATCAATTTAAGTAGTGAAGAAAATATCGAAAAAATCTTCAGTGAGCAAGATGAAATCAATAGTAGTATTATTGATATAGAATTTGAAATAAATAATAGATTGTCGAATGTTGTTAAAGAAAATAAAGTAGAAAATGCAGTAATTTCTGAAAATACTGTTGTGCGTTTACCTAAGATTTCGTTACCGACATTTTCAGGAGAAATGCATTCTTGGCTTTCCTTTAAGGACATTTTTAAAGCGAGTATTGATCAAAACCCAAATTTATCAGATGCTGTAAAATTGCAATATTTGAAATCAGCACTGAAAGGAGATGCTTTTAGAATTATCCAAACGATAGCTATAACGGATAATAATTATAAGTTAGCGTGGTCTCTTCTTGAAGAAAGATATTCGAATCCTAGAGAACAAGTGTATGCTCATCTTAAAAGATTTATGAGTATTCCCGTTATTCAAAACGAGTCAGCTTCTGCGATTCTAAATTTAATTGATGTTACAAGTGAAGTTGTAAGATCCTTATTCTATTATTATGCCTTTATTCTTAGCCAGAAACTTGATCAGAATACTAAGTTATGGTGGGAAAGGAATCTAAAGAAAGAAAAAATACCGAACATTACAGAGTTATTAGAATTTCTAAAGGATCACGCGAGGACATTAAACGTTTCTAGAATTCCAGTAATGTCTAAATCAAAAGCTTCAGTAAGTCAATCAAAGGTTTCTTCAATGGTTTCATGTGTGACTGAAAAACGTGCTTTAATTTGTAAACTGTGTAATGTGGAACATAAATTATTTAAATGCCCTAAATTTCAAAAATTCAGCTTAAAGGATAGAGTCGAGTATGTTAAAAAACACAACTTATGTTTCTGCTGTTTTGGAAATCATGGAGTGAGAAATTGCCCTTCAAATTACTCTTGTAGGGTATGCAGAAAAAAGCACAATTCGTTACTGTGTTATGAGCGAGAAAAAGTTTCGATTTCCCAAAATAGAGAGAGTTGCGAAATCGCCTCTCTGTCGGATCAAAAATCAGATGCCAGTTCGTCTACGGAAGTAGCGAAACTGAACGCTCATGCAAAGCCATTTATAAATAAGGATAGCGAGTGTTTTATGACAGCTAATGTAAATAAAAATTTTAATGCAGTTAATAGAGTCCTACTATCGACAGCGATTGTTTATATTAAGGGAAATGAAGGAGAAATAAACATTGCTTGACAGTGGAAGTAGGATTCATCTTTGTTCATCGGAATTAGCTGAGAAGCTTTATTTGCAAAGAGAAAATGTAAACGTATCAGTAGGATGTTTATCTGGGATTTCAACAACGGTGAAATCAAAAATAAGTGCGGTTATTATAAATAGAGGAAACACATACAGGCGTAAACTAGATTTTTTCGTAATTCCGAAAATTACTCATTTGATGCCTTCTAGACAAATTGATGTCTGTAATATTGAGATTCCACAAGGAGTTACGTTAGCTGATCCAGACTTTCACAAACCGGGTAAAATTCAGTTGCTTTTAGGATCTGAAATATTTTTCGATTTGATAAGATCCGGGCAAATTTATGTACCAAATACAAATTTAGTGTTACAAAACTCAGCATTTGGGTATTTGGTAAGCGGTAGCATTGAAGATTTACCACATGAGAAACAATTAATGCATTGTGGGTTAATTTATGACAATGTCGAAGCACAGTTGAAGAAGTTTTTTGATTTGGAATCAATTGGTATCAGAGATGATCCCAATTCTTACGATGAAGATAAAGCATTAGAGATATTCAACAAAACTGTTAGTTTCAAAGATGGTCGTTATATTGTTAGTTTGCCTTGGAAGAAACGTTGGGAACATTCAAGCGACAATTTTGGTGTCGCAGAAAAAAGAATAAAAATCCTGATGAGAAAAATGCAGCATGATAATACATTATACCTGAAATATAGAGAAACTTTAGAAGAGTACCTAAATCAAGGGATAATAGAAAGAGTATTAGATTCTACGAAACCAGTAAACAAGCCAGTTTTTTATATGCCGCATCAGGCACTTTATAGAGAAAAAAGCATTACAACAAAAATGCGTATTGTATTTGATGCGAGCTCACATGAAATAGGTAGTCTGTCCCTGAATGATTGTTTGTGGCCAGGTGTTAATCTGAATCAAAATATATTTCACTTGCTGACATATTTTAGACTTAATAGAGTTGCAATCTTAGGAGATATCGAAAAGGCATTTTTACAGATCGTGTTAGCTGAAAAAGATCGAGATGCAGTTAGATTTTTATTTGTTAAGAATATTGATACACCTTTGCAGAATACCGACGATCAGCTAGAAGTGTATAGATTTAAGCGTGTGCTCTTTGGTGTTAATTCCAGTCCTTTTTTGTTAGCGGCAAGTATAAAGCTGCATATCCAAAAGTACAGAAATTTGTATCCCGATACCTTTCAAATTCTTGATACATGCATGTATGTTGATGATCTTGTTACAGGAGCAGATGATGTATCAGAAGCCTTAAACTTCAAGGGAAGCGAAGGAAATTATGCGTGGAGCTGGGATGAATCTACGCAAATGGGTAACGAATGATTATCATTTAGCTAAAAAATGGGATGAAGAAAATTTTGATATTCATCCCCTAAGCTCAAATGAAAAGATACTGAAGGTATTAGGAATTCAATGGAACATTCAGGAAGATAGTTTGAGTATAGAGACTTCTTGTTTGACGAAAATTTCGAGGAGAAAGAAAAGTACCAAAGGCTTCATCCTCCAAACAGCTGGAAAAATATATGATCCTCTTGGACTCATCACACCATTCACTGTTAGAATAAAACTTTTACTACAAAAGCTATGGTTACGTAAATTACCATGGGATGAAGAGCTTCCTTCTGATTTGAACGACGAGTGGTCTCAGTGGTGTAGCGAGCTTTCAGAACTTAGTAACATTAGTGTTCCAAGATTTGCTTTGGATTCATGTGATGAAAATATAGAGATCCATGTTTTTTCTGACGCAAGTCAAAGATTGTATGGTGCAGACGTTTACGTAAAGGTACAGAATCAAGAAAAAATTTCTGTGAATTTGCTGGCTTCCAAGAGCAGAGTTTCACCTGTCAAAAAAGTTTTCTTGCCTCGACTTGAATTGCTGGGTGCACTGATTGCTGCAAGATTGGGAACGGAAGTTAAAAAAGTTCTAGATCGTAAAGGTTCATCTAATATCTTTTTTTGGAGTGATTCTAAAGTTACACTGTATTGGATCAAAGGATCAAGCAGGAGATGGAAGTCTTTCGTTCAAAATCGCGTCGACGAGATTCAGAAGTTGACTAATCCAAATTCATGGTTTTATTGTTCAACCAAAGACAATCCAGCCGATCTTCTAACGCGTGGAGTTAGTGCCTCTTCTCTAGTGAACAATTCTAAGTGGTGGACTTGTGCAGAATTTTTTACAGAGCCGCATCTTCCCTACAAGTGCTTACAACCAATAGTTCCAGAGGTTGAGAACCTAACACCAAATGAAAGGGAGTCCTTTGTGCAGGAAAGCAAAAGTTCTAGTGACATTAATGACATTTCTGAGAGAACTATGTTGATTGACATGAACTCTAACGTTTTAGACGAACTCTTGAATATTAGTAACAATTATTATAGAATAATTAATGTTCTTTCTTATATTTTTAGGTTTATTTGTAATTGCAGGAAAGGTGAATCAAGAAAGGTAGGCCCTCTTCAACTAGAGGAGGTAAGAATAGCTGAGGAAATGCTTATTAAGCATGAGCAGAAGGTTCTATTTTGTAAAAAGGACATAACAGGTAAGTTAAAAAATTTACATCCCTTTGTTGATCGTAAAGGAATAATTCGCGTTGGTGGCCGTCTTGAAAAAGCTTCTTTACCATTTTCTCAGAAATATCCTGCAATCCTACCAAAAAATTCTAAGCTAAGTAAGATTTATTTTTCTAGTGTGCACAGAAGATTATTGCATGTTGGCCCCCAAGGATTATTGAATGCAGTACGTTTAAAATTTTGGCCATTAGGTGGTAGAGATTTGGCGCGAAAAACAGTACATCTTTGTGTGACATGCTTTAAATGCAAACCGATTTTGTCTTCACAGATTATGGGCAATTTGCCATACGAGAGAGTTAATAGATCACCCCCATTTAGTGTTTCAGGTTTGGATCTATGCGGTCCCTTTTATGTGACTTTCAAGCATCAGAGGAAGGGCGTGCTAAATAAAATTTACATTTGTGTATGTATATATTTTGTGACACGAGCTATTCATCTTGAGCCTTTGTCAGATTTAACTTCTAGTGCTTTAATTGCCACTCTTAAGCGTTTCATGGCCAGACGTGGCAAATGTGCGAAAATATTCACTGATAATGCCCCTAATTTTGTAGGAGCAAATTCTCTGTTGAAGAAATTTTACAATGTAATTAATTTTCCTGATAAAACTTTGGCCTCATATTTCACGTCCGAAAGAATAGACTGGAACTTTATACCTCACAAGTCCCCTCATTTCGGAGGGCTATGGGAAGCCGGTGTAAAGTCCGTAAAGTATCATTTAAAGAGAACGATAGGAGATTTGCGTTTTACATATGAGGAGTTTGAAACTATAATTGTGCAGGTAGAGGGAATACTAAATTCGAGACCTCTTACACCTATTTCCAATGATTTTGATTGTTATGACGTTTTGACCCCAGGTCAATTTTTAATAGGGAGATCAATACAGACGATTCCGGAGCCAATGATAATAGACGTAAATGAAAATCGGTTAAGCCGGTGGCAGAGAACAACGAAAGTAGTTCAAATTATTTGGAAGAAATGGTCAAATGACTATTTAGGAACTCTGCAGCAGAGAAACAAGTGGATGATAGAGAAGGACAATATTTCTGTTGGTACTATGGTACTCGTCAAGGAGGATTATCTACCAATTTGCAAATGGATATTAGGTCGGGTTATTAAAGTCTATCATGGATCTGACAATAAAGTAAGAACGGTTAAAATCAAAACAAAATCAGGAGAATTAAAAAGAGCGATAACAAAGATCGCCGTTCTTCCGATAGAAAACTGAAATGATATTTTTGCATATGTATTGTATTGTTATAGTATTGTAATAGCTGTAGTTATAGTAATAGTTATAGTAATAGTATATTATGTTGTTTATAAGTATATTAACTTTGTTAAGAATGTTTGTATAATTACTTGAAATTTTGTAATTTCAATCCGGGGGAGTGTTAAGTCCCTCTGAAGCCAGATGGCGCTGCCATCGTTACTGTTTACAAAAAGAATGTTAATTACTTGGGAGTTGGCTTCAATGGCGAAGCAGAGAGTGATTGTGGGAGCCTGAGCGTCTCTCAAAAATTAGTATAATAAAGATAAAGATATGTTACAAAGTAGTTTGAAAATTAGTTTAATTGAGTGTTACAGTCCACTTAAAAATCGCCGGACCACATGCATCCCTTAGTTTTTCATGTCCTTCCTCCCCCTTTTACTGTCGATTCGGTATTATGTGAAAGCTGAAATATTTGAACTAGAAACATGAAATGTTTCGAATAAAGTAATTTTTAATTTAAACCAGCAGTATGAGAACTTACAAGCTGCTGCTAATAAATTCTTAATGCATTTGTGAGGCGCCTGGCGTTGTCCTGTTTTCATAAAATTTAAAACACCTTCTGGTTTAAAATCGATTGGATTTTCTCTAAAGTCCAAATTTCGAATTAATCATATTCACACGTTTTTCTTTAGCAATTTAAAATGTAAACAGTTTTTCACATCAATAAGCCGAAAATAAAGCACTGAATTAAACTTAATTGTTCTTTCAAATAAGCATAAAAAGTTGCGGTTGAATGGTGGGCAGCTTTTCCGTTGGAAAGAGTTATGAACTTCGGTCAACACCAACGACACCGCAGAAATAAAATATAATCCACGCGAGTTATAAAAAGCGTAGAAAATCATGCGTAAGCAATAATCAATCATAGTCTTCAGCCGTAAGAAAAAGAAGACTCTGGCAGAATGAGTGACAACGTAATAAACAAACTGCTTTTGGGTAGCCGGCGAAAAGAGGAAATATATTAATGTTATGGCTGTTTCATTTTCCTGTTACTCAAGAGCTGAAAAGAAGGATAATGATAACATAGAGTCAGTTCTATGTATACAGATTTATGACGTTTAGCAATCTACTGTTTATATGAAGAATAGCATTGTTAAAAAGATTTTGAAGCGTTTTTCATAAATAAAAAGTTACTATCTTTCTAAAAATAAGCATTCTTGTAAGTAGCAAAGGATAACAATTTCGTATACAGTAAAACCTCAGATTACGGAAAAATTGGTTCACGAACTGAAATTATTTGAATTAAAAACGCCTGGATTGAGAAACGTCGTCTTCGGTTATGAAATCTCAATCCAGCAACATGATTTTCAAAGATGTTTTGAGAACGGCATAATTAA
This sequence comes from Stegodyphus dumicola, assembly GCF_044657685.1. Lineage (NCBI taxonomy): Eukaryota > Metazoa > Arthropoda > Arachnida > Araneae > Eresidae > Stegodyphus > Stegodyphus dumicola. Next base: position 112,251,186 of record NC_140771.1, read on the forward strand.
CACTCAGGGGCTTCCGAAAACACCATTTCAATAATTTCTGCTGTTTAATTTTCATTAACAAAGCCTGGCATGAAATTACATGACCATTAGTGCAACCTGGAGGAAGTTATTGCCAGCTTCGATTACTGGCGGAGATTTTGATTCACTTTGACACTTAAGAATTTTTTTCTGTCTTTGATATTTTGTCTTTAGTTTGAACTATACGCTAGGAAGACATGGCGAAGTTAACTAGAAGAGAATAAAGCAGCAGACTGCAGCAACTTCAGAAGCAACAAGAAGGCGATTGTAGAAGAAATGTCTTCAGATTAAAAGGAAGAAAGAAAAATAATCCTATTTCTCCTAATCTGCGAAAGTTCTGCAAAATATGCTATGCAGCAATATTTTCACATAGTGATATCACCTTGATAAAATGAGTAGCAACTAGAAAGCTATAGCATAAACATTTTCAGTGAGAATGCCATCTTGCATTTTAGAAACATTTAAAAATACATATAAAATGAAAATTACAGTAGACAAACTTTGAACGAAAACCGAGATTCGTTGAATCGCAAGCAGAGTAAAGTAGCGCTTAGAGACAAAGAAAATCTAAAATATGATAGTTCCAAGAAACAATTACCCGATGTTCTAAAGGAAGAAATTTTAGCTTCCAAATGACACATCTTTCACCTCATTTTTGTACAGGTACAACAAATTAAATTAATAAAAATCAAAGTCCAACATTAAGAATCAGCGTAAATTAAAAAAAAAAAAAATTGCAGTATTAGTTTCCATAGTTTTCGAAATACCTTCTTCAGCTGCTAAGTGCAAATAAACCAAATAAAGGGTCAAGAAAGATAAAATAAGGATAGAGAAAAGAAAATTTGGACAGACGTTAAGCTACCGGCGCCGTCTATTGATGAAACAAGAAAAACTAAAACAAAATTCTTTAAGGGGGCTCATACACCTTAAACCCCTTGACATCCTTCGAATATGTGACTGTTGCAAGAACTGGGATATTTTATTTATTTTAAAATCAATTACTTCCAACTTTTTACAGCTGACTACATAAAATAGCTGCTTTGGAAACTAGTAACCAGAAAGTTTGTGTTGCCACAGATATTGTTGTAATTTAATCCACTTTGTGACAAAAGTTTTCGTCACATTTCCACCTTGCGCGCACGATATTTTAAAAATGGCTAATGGTGCATACTAGAAATTGGATGGAATTCTTTATATGAGCCCTATTTTTAAACTGAACCTAAAATCTGATGAATATTTTAATATTAAAAAATTTTATGGACGAAAACATTGCAGATTTTTTAATAAAATACATTTTATAAACTCGACTCCAAATAAAATAAAAATTTAACATGAAATTCTTAGAATTTTTGGTTGACAGTAGTTTCCAAATGTTATAAAAGCTATATATTAAATATGGAATTAAATTATGCAACATAATGTTTTAAACTGTGCGCGCAAGTTGGAAACATGACGAAAATATTTGTCAAAAAGCGGATTAAATTATAAAAGTATTTGTGGCAACACAAACTTTCTGGTCACTATTTCAGAAAGCAGCTATATTATGTAGTCAGCTGTAAAACGTTGGAAGTATTTGCTTTTAAAATAAATACGTTATCCCAATTCTTACAATAGTCACATATTTAAATATCTTGTTCATGCGATGCGTGCGTTGTTATACAACAATTTCAAATTAACTAGAAGTGGACTGTACTAAATATTTTATTCGACAACTTTAATCAAATGCGTGCCATCTTTCAAGCGATGACTTACTACTAACAACAACAGCAATAAAAAATAAAACTGAGTAAGCGTTTACAGGGTTGCTGTAATGAACATCTGCGCCATGCAAGGCGCCAAGAAGAGAAAAAATGACGTAATCTTACAGTTAAATAGTCTTAATGACTTAACATACCCCCCGGCATTGAAGGGTTACTTCAATAATTTCGTTCGATAATACTCATAATAACCTACAAAATTGTACAATTACTACCTTATACAATAATGCAATACGAATAACATCTCTTAATTCAATATAATAATATTCAATTTTCAATACAAATTTTTGTGCACAATACAATTTACAATACAAGTCGGAAGATAAGGGAGTAATAGGGCGAGAATTTAAAACAGACTCTATCTGAGTTACTACAGTTAATAACTCCTCGAAAGTCAACCTTGCATTACCTACAATCCGCTTTAAGTGATATTTCACGGATTTTATTCCAGATTCCCATAGTCCACCAAAATTAGGTGTCCGTGGGGGAATAAACTTCCATACTATTCCTTCTTCACCTAAATAATCTGCTAATTTTTTGTCAGGATTTCTAATTAAATTGTTAATTCTTTGCAATTCGGCATTTGCGCCAACGAAGTTTTTTGCGTTGTCTGAGAAAATGATTGAGCATTTTCCGCGCCTAGCAATAAATCTCTTTAAGGTGGCAATAAATGCGTCAGTGGTGAGATCACTCACTAGTTCGAGATGCACTGCCTTTGTTATAAGGCAAATGAAAAGAGCTAAATATACCTTATAAAGAGTTCCTTTCCTCTGTCCCTTGTACCTAATAAAAAATGGACCGCAAAAATCGGTGCCGACATGATTAAAGGGTGAGCTTGGATTTACGCGTTCTGCAGGTAATGACCCCATAATTTGTTCGATAGTGACTGGTTTATTTTTACTACAAATTATACATTCATGGGTAATCTTTCTAGTTAAATTCCTACCTTGTAATGGCCAAAATTTCTGTCTCATAAAACACAATAATGCTTGCGAACCTACGTGTAAATATTTCTGATGATAATGCTCAGCAATCAGCTTAGTTAGTTTGCCTTTAACAGGCAAAATTATTTGATGTTTTTGTGAAAACATTACATTGGCCCCTTGTAATCGGCCTCCTACTCTCATTACATTATTTGCATCTAAAAAAGGGTTCAAAGAAAGTAAATTACTTTTATTATTAATGGGTTTACCTTGTGCGAGGGTGTTATAATCTGAATAAAAACTACATTTTTGAACCTCTCTTACTAAAAAGGATTCTGCCTCATTTAACTCCTTTGAACTTACTCCTCCTGTTCTTCTCTGTGCTCCTTTCTGTTTTGCACACCTAGAGTTCCAAATGAACCTGAAAATATAACTAACAATACGTAATAATTTTAAATAATTGTTAGTGATATCTAGGACATTATCAATAAATTTTGAAGGCAAAGTGCATAAACAAGCAATGTCAGTTCTTTTTCTCAGTTCATTAGAAAATTTCTCTGTTTTTTCTAATTGTTCAAAGTCAATGTTCTTGTTAGGTATGACACCCTCACTCAAGAATGGAGGACCTTTCCACCACAGATCAGCATCATGCAGCTTGTCAAAACTCAGTCCTCGGGAAATAAGGTCTGCTGGGTTCTCCTCTGAACGCACATAATTCCACTGGCGTGTATGTGTTAGCTCTTGGATCTGCAACACTCGATTAGCAACAAAAGTTTTTAGTACATGCGGGGGATTCTGAAGCCATGCTAACACTATGGTTGAGTCACACCACAGACATATTTTACTGATGTCCAATTTCAATAAAGGCACCACCTTTGCAACAAGCTGTGCTAGCAGTACAGCTGCGCAGAGTTCCAGTCGAGGTACTGTCAGCGGTTTTAGTGGAGCTACTCTGGACTTGCTGCAAAGCAAATGTGAAGATAGATTATTGTCACTTCTACAGCGTAAATAGATGGCTACTCCGTATGCGTGTTCTGATGCATCTGAAAATCCATGAATTTGTATATCAGAAAAACTATCCTGTAAAACATATCTACTGACTTTCAAATTGTTGATAGATTGCATTGAATCAATAAAAAGTTGCCAATCCTTAATTATCCTTTCGGGTAGCGGATCGTTCCAATCAAGCTTCAATAACCAAAGTCTTTGGATGAAGATTTTTGCTTTTGTTATCCCTGGACCAAGCAGTCCTAATGGATCATAAATGCGAGCAATATCAATCCTAAAGTTTTGATGCTCTGATCGTCATCGAAATTACTGAAAGAATATTCCTCTTGTCCATCCGGAAACTGCAAAAGATCAGGATGATTAGCACACCATCTGTGCAGACGCATTCCTCCCCGTGATAATAGGTTAATCAATTGCGACTGTAATTCTTTAGCCTCTATTAGAGTATGGGCTCCTGTGAGTACGTCATCGACATAAAAATCCCTTTGTACTATTGGCACTGCTAACGAAAAATTATTTTTCTCGTTTTCTGCTAATTGATTAAGTGTGCGTGTTGCTAGATATGGTGCGTTAGAAGTACCGTAAGTTATAGTCTTCAGTCTATAGACCTTAACTGGTTCTTCTTCACTACTCTTCCATAAGATGCGTAATAAATCTCTTTGATGTTCCTTAATCAAAATCTGACGATACATTTTTACAATGTCTGCTGTGAAGGCAATTTTATGCGTTCGAAATCTGCAAATAATATCAAATAGTTCGTCTTGAACTAACCCTCCATTCAGCAGAATATCGTTTAACGAAATTCCAGTAGTCGTAAGAGCAGTGGCATCGAACACTACCCTAAGTTTAGTGCTAGGTTTCTCGGGTCTGAAAACCCCATGGTGAGGAAGATAATATGAGAAACTAGAGCTATCCCCTTCATCAATTTCTTCGGAATGGCCTAATTTATTATATTCCTTAATGAAATCTTCGTATAAGTGTTTCATTGCGGGATTGCGAGTGAAGCGTTTAAGTAGATAATTCAGTCTTTTGCTAGCGTTTTCTCTCGATTCCCCTAAAAGGCTAAGTCCTTCCTCCTTAATTGGCATTTCCACTACATATCTGCCATCATCTTGCCTCGCGTGTGTACGAAGAAAGTGCTGTTCACAAAATTCCTCTTCCTGACTTTTCACTTTTTTTGCTTCATTAATACCTTCAATCTCCCAAAACCTTCTCATGTTGTCAGATAAATTATCCCCATTTTCCACAAACCCACAAAAATTATCAACACTGCCTTGCTGCGGCATGCGCACTGACCCGCTAACGATGTATCCAAAAACTGACTGATGGAGAATCAGGTCTTGCATATTTATTCTATTTGTTCCCAGTAAATCAAAAAATATTTCGTTAGATAATAAAACATGTATTTGACCAGGTTTATAAAACTCTGGATCAGCTAAACCAATGAGTTGCAACTGCTTAACATCAGAAATGTTTATATATCTAGCAGGCGTTACCCGAGTTATTTTTGGAACAACAAAAAATTGTAAGGTACGAATAAAATCTCTAGTAGCGTTAGCGATGGTTGCTATAGCGTTTTCCTTAACACCCATAACTGTACCACTGATACCTGAAATAGAAGCGTTTATTTTTCTTTTCTTCAAATTCAATAACTCAGCACCTTCTTTAGTAATGAAATTATTTTGAGAACCGGAATCCAGCAAGGCTCTCAACGAGATAAATTTTCCATCATTACCCTTAACGAAAATAATTGCAGTTGAAAGTAGAACTTGTTTATTAAAAGAACTGGAAATATTCAGCGCAGTACCGTTAATGGACTTTGTTTGGTTGGTTTCATTAGTGTCACTAACCTTTTGGCTGCTTGCCATTGGAGTAAATGTATCAGCATTTGGAGAAAGATTACTGCTAAATTTATTAGTCTTGTTTGTGATTTGATTCGATGTGCCGTTTGCTCTATCGAAATTTTCTTCATTTCGATCAAAATGTAAGAGCGAATTGTGAAATTTCTGACATTTTCTACATGTATTAGAACTTTTACAGTCCTTGATTGTGTGGACCGAAGATAAGCAATTGAAACATAATTTTTTTGTCTTTACAAATTCCAATCGTTTCTTGACTGTTAGATTTAAGAATTGCGCACATTTCAACAATAAATGATCAGCTTTACAATAAGGACAATTTTTTGAATTTTCAGAAAGTGATGTAAGAGCCTTGGTATTAAATGAACGTTTCGATTCCCCATGCGGAGGTTTGTAATGTGATAGGGTGCGAGCGTGTTCCTTCAAAAAACATGTCAGTTGTTTAACCGTTCCTATCTCGTCTTTTTTAAGTGACCTTTCCCACCAACACCGAGTATTTCTATCCAACTTTTCAACTAATAAATAAACAATTAACGTGTCTGAAAATTCTTCCACCTTTTGCTCCAATGCTTCCAAGGATCGTAAACATTCATGCACCTTATCGATAAATTTTAATAGCGACGAAGAAAAATCACTCGTTTGAGGTATAGAAATTAATTTCTTTATGATAGAATTGATCAAATCTTTTTTGTTGCTATAGCGCTCAAGCAACAGATTCCATGCTATGTCATAATTCGAATCTGAAATTGGAATGGACTGAATAATATTTAAAGCGTCTGCCTTACACGAACTCTTTAAATATTGCAATTTTTGCGCATTAGTTAATTTGCTATTTTTATGCACAGCTGCGGAAAATAAATCCTCAAATTCAATCCATTCTTCGATTTTCCCACTAAATATTGGAAGAGACAATTTAGGCAATTTTATATCCGAAACAATTATGTCTTTACTCGAACCGTTTTCATTTGAGCAGCTATTCCTTTGAGAACGGATCTCAGAAATTTTTCTTTTAATTTTCAAATGAATTTCATCGAGATTATCTACTACATTTTCCTTTTCCTTAATGAATTCGTCAGTGTCCTTTTCTTCACAATGTGCAAATAAAGAATCGAAAATGTTACTTAATTCCTTTTTAAATTCTAATATTTTTGATTCGTATAACTCCAATAAGGAAATATCTGCTTCATCCACTGTAGAATTTACCTTATTTTCAAACTTTCTGATACTGCATTTTAAACTCTTTTTGTTAGCTTTAATTGCTTTCAATTCACTCATCATGAACAAATAAATAATTTATCACTTACCGTGATTGCAGATTTCTCGACAGCAACACCGGAAATGAACGATGACACAGTATTCAATCTTAATTGCGTAATCCACACGAAAACGAAAGCATTCCAAACACTCTATATGAAGTTATGCGTGATACAACCAAACGAAAGTATTCTAAATGTTCTAAAAAGTTAATTTTAGCAACAATGTCTTTTACCTGTGGCTCGACGGGCCATAAAGTGTTCATGCGATGCGTGCGTTGTTATACAACAATTTCAAATTAACTAGAAGTGGACTGTACTAAATATTTTATTCGACAACTTTAATCAAATGCGTGCCATCTTTCAAGCGATGACTTACTACTAACAACAACAGCAATAAAAAATAAAACTGAGTAAGCGTTTACAGGGTTGCTGTAATGAACATCTGCGCCATGCAAGGCGCCAAGAAGAGAAAAAATGACGTAATCTTACAGTTAAATAGTCTTAATGACTTAACATATCTTATGGGTTTTAAGGTGTACGAGTCCCCTTAAAAGCTGAAGGTATAGATGGATTGCAATTGGGGTCATTAACTAGAACAGAAATGTTGTTTGGATGTGAAACGCTTCTAAAAAGTATAATTCACCAATGGAGGAGGTTTTCTGAATAATTTTGGTGCAAAAAAAATGGAAAGTGTGATTTTTATTCCAACAATGCTGAGCAACAGAGGATTTCTGTGTTTCCTTTTTCCTAACATATGCCTCATGTTATTTAACACCAAATTTTAAGGCTCTTTTTGTTTGACCAATGTAAATTAAACCACATTGACAAGGAATCCTGGAAACACTCCAGGAATTCAAATACGGAATGGAGTCCTTAAGCATGGAACTAGGAATTTTATTGATAAGAGAGAAAATAACCTGAAAGTTAAATTTCTGTAAAATATGTGCAGTTTCATAGCTAATTGACGGAAAGAACGGAATGACAACAGAATTAATATAATCACCTAAAACAGGATTGTACCTTTTGATGTGTTCCGATGATAATTTTTTAACTACATGGTTAATAATGTTGGGTGAAAACCCCTATATATAGAAACTTTTTAAATAATTTAGTTCTTGATCAAGATCTGATTTGGAGGAGCAAACTTAAAGTTCACTGAAAACAAAGAAATAAAATGAAGCTAATTTCAGTTTTGTCGGATGACACGATTTGAAGTGTGGTGGAATGTAAACCCGTTAAACATAGAAAATGCCGTGTTTCGCAAAGCAAATATTTATTACCCAGATATGCAGAGATACACGCAGAGTTACATGCAAGCAGAAATAAGTAAGTACAAGCACTAGCAGCGATAAGCGGTTACAGAGGTCATATATATAACTTTATAACAGATCATGGTTTGACAAATCATAAACAAGACACAATAAATAACCAATCAAAAGTAACATTCAGAATGGGATTTAGTTTCAGAATAACTCGGACCTGGCTGAAAGCTAATGAATGTATCGGACTTGACAGAAAGCTATACTTTCTTTTAACCAGTAAGAATGCGATTACAAATATCTCAACACTCCCCCTTAATCGCACATTATACAAAACATAAAAGAATTACACAATTTTTAAACAGCTCAATGATAACAGTTACTAGAATTTTGTTTTGGACGAAACCTTAGTTAACATATCTGCAATTTGTAAACCTGATTGTACATATTCAATTCTAATATTATTTTCTTTAGCAGTCTTACGAGTGAACTTTAATTTTATATCTATATGTTTCAACCTACCTGAAAAGTTTTCATTAACAATACTTTTGATACATGACTGGTTATCCTCAAAAATATAAACATTTTTAACACTGGAAATTTCATTTACTACATTTTTTATCCATAAAACAGCTTGAATACCTTTAGATAAAGCAATTATTTCAGCTTCTGTTGATGAAAGTGCAATACACTTTTGCTTGTTACAGCACCACATAATAAGACAGTTTAAAAACATTATAAAATAACAAGTAATTGATTTTCTATCTTGAGTATCTCCCTCCCCCCCCCCCCCAATTTGCATCTACATACAAACACAAGTTTGCCCTTTCCAAATCACCCTTTTTGTATATCAATTTTAAATTTCAGGTGTTTTTCAAGTACCTAAGAATTCTTTTTAGAACACGCCAGGCAACATCAGTAGGATGCTCCTGCAGTTGACTTTAAGAAATTTACTGCAAACACAATATCTGGCCTTGATATATGCAAAGTAAAGTAAAGATCCAATTAATTCTTTGTATGGGCCATGAAATGCATTTCCTTTCTGAAAATCAGCTGCTGTAGATTTTGGTTCAATAGGAGTTTGGGCTGTTTTACAATCAGACATTTTAAATTTATCAAGTAATTTTTCAATATATGGTTTCTGATCTAAATATAAACAATCAGACTCAAATTTCAGACTAATACCCAAAAATTCTGAGACAATTTTAGATTTTGACATTTGAAATTCACTAGACAACAATGATATTATAATATATGTTTCTTTTACATGTGAACCTGCAATTAATAAGTCATCTACATAAAGAGCCATAATTACTTTCTTACAATTTAAATTTCTGATGAAAATACATGGTTCAGAGTCTAATTGCTTAAAATCTAATTTAATAAAAAAATTAAGAAATTTCTGATACCATTGTCGAGGAGACTGTTTAAGACCATATAAACTCTTTTTAAGTTTACACTTCTTACCACTCATATCATCATATCCTTTTGGCTGGTCCATGTAGATGATTTCATCTAACTTACCGTTCAAGAAAGCTGTCTTGACATCTAAAGTAAAAGATTGCAAACCTTCATTATTGATAATTACCAGGATTAAACGTAAAGAGCACATACTAATCACTGGAGAAAACGCTTCTGTAAAATCTATGCCTTCCTTTTGCATAAAACCACGAGCAACAAGCCTCGCTTTGTAAGTTCCATCTCGTTTTTTTACGTAGTACCCATTTGCAGGAAATAGCTCTTTTATCAGGGGGTAAATTTGGTAGGTCCCAGACGTCATTATTTTTCATAGATTTCATTTCCTCGTCCATAGTTTTTTTTGCATAGTTCTTGTTCTACTTGTGGTAGATTTACAATATCTTCAAATGTCAGAGTATCTTGTTGTGCAAACATTACTTGGTAAATCTCAGAATCAGGATACCTAACTGGCTGTTTCTTTTCTCTTGAAGATTTTCTTTGTTCCTCCTTCTTATTTGCAGCATTTAATTAGCCGTTATCAGTGTCTGAAATTGATTTGTCTTCATTTTTAATGTCATCATTGTCATTTTCACTCAAATAAGAACTATCGGAAATATATTTTTGATTTTCTACTTTCTTCTTTTCTTCATTAAATTTAACAGTTCTGGAAACAATTTAGCGTCTTGTTTCCGAAATCATTAAACGATATCCCATTGTGGAATAACCTATAAATATCATTATGACAGAATTTTCATCTAGTTTCTTTCTTTGCGATGGTGGCGCTCGAGTATAAGCATCACAGCCAAATACACGAATGTTTGTTAAATCAGGATCTTCACCATACTTCAGAAAATAAGGAACACGATTGTCAATTGAACTATTTGGGAGTCGATTATTTATGTAAGCAGCCGTAAGTACTGCTTCACCCCAAAGAAATTTTGGTAATTTTGCCTCAAGTATCATTGCTCTAGCTTTTTCCAGTACAATTCTATTTGCTCGTTCATCAACACCATTTAGAAAAGGTGTATAGGGGGTGAAGAATCTATTTTTACACCTGCTCTTTTAGCAACTTCATGCAATTCTCCACTGACATATTCTTTCGCATTGTCACAGAGCAGTGTTGTAACAGTTGGATTCAATTTAAAGAATAGCTTGAGTTCATCAGCAATGTCACTTTTTCTTTTGAGCAGTCTGATTTCCATAAATCTCGAATAGTCATCAATTATAGTCATGAAATACCTTTCCCCAAGGAGTGTTTGAGGTTCTAATCGACCACATATATCAGTGTGTATAGTTATAAGCGGTTTGGATTCTTTTATGCGAGGACCCTTTCCTATAGGCAAAGCACTTTGTTTGGCACGAACACATACTTCACAAAACGATTCTTTTGCAGGAAAATTCTTCAGTTTTAATTTTTGATCACAGCAGTGTCCTAACCTTCTGTGCCATAAATCATCATTCTTTACTGCTAAAGCTGTAAATAGGTTTGGTGAAAAATAACTAAAATATTGTCCGCATTTGTCCAAATATCTAAATCTAAAACGCTTGTTTTTGTGTTCAATGTAAACTATTTCATTTTTTAAAAATTACACTCAAACCTGCTGCTTCAATATTTTTAACAGAAATTAACTGTCCGTTTCATTTTGGAACGTAAAGAACATCTTTTAACATTATTTCAACACCATTCTTAGTTTTACCGCAAATATCACCAATTCCTTCCACTTCTAAAACCGCCGACTTCGACGCGCACTTAACAGTTCCAGTCTTAGGCTTAATTGAGGTAAACCATTCCTTGTGAGAAGACATATGAGAAGTTGCACCAGAATCAATAATAAATTGATCATGCACACGATTTCCAGTCATAAAAGATATTGCAAGGGATGCATACTTATTACTATTTGAATTTGCCTGCTTTTTAGAATTATCAAAACATTCACTTTTAAAATGACCAGTTTTCCCACAGTTATGACAGACGCAGTTCTTTTTCCTACAAAATTCAACAGAATGTCCTTTTCTTTTACAATAAGTACAAAACAAGTCTTTACGAGCACTAATAAAAACAGAGTTATCTGTATTTGGTTTAGAATACTTATTTTCATTTTTATAATCAAACATAAGAGATTCACAATCAATAATTCTACTTGTAACAAAATCTAAACTCAAATTATTGCTTGGCTGATTCTCTAGAGATGCCTTAATATTTTCATATTCCTTTGGCAAAGACATTAAAATGTAAATAATAATATCACACTTACTTCAGAGCCAGAGACGCGTAGACTACTCACCAGGTTCATTATGCTGTCAATATGCTGTCTCATTGACACATCCTTGGATTTCCTTATGGTAGCTAGACGCTTACGCGTTAAAATTTGACTTACTGCACCTTTAGCGCTATACGTAGCTTGTAGTTTCTTCCATATTTTACATGCCGTGTCTTCACGCTGAAGAGAAGCAATAACATTATCACTTAAAAGCGCAAGTATTAAGGCATAAACCTTTTTTGATTTCAAAACATCTGCAACTCTGTCCGCAACTACTTCTGTTTCCAAAAACGTATCCAATTCTCTTGCCGTAAATACTGCTCTAACTCTTCGACTCCAAACAGTAAAGTTATTAATACCATCAAATGGCGCTACACCAAAAGCTTCCCTTTCACCTCCGGAAAAAGCCATCATTCACGATACACCAAATCAAAATCACGCGAACGATAAATTATTACACTGAAGGTTCAATTAGGGAAATATCAGCGAATTAACTTTTGAAGGAACCACGCTCTGCTGTTAAACATAGAAAATGCCGTGGTTCGCAAAGCAAATATTTATTACCGAGATATGCAGAGATACACGCAGAGTTACATGCAAGCAGAAATAAGTAAGTACAAGCACTAGCAGCGATAAGCGGTTACAGAGGTCATATATATAACTTTATAACAGATCATGGTTTAACAAATCATAAACAAGACACAATAAATAACCAAACAAAAATAACATACAGAATGGGATTTAGTTTCAGAATAACTCGGATCTGGCTGAAAGCTAATGAATGTATCGGACTTGACAGAAAGCTATACTTTCTTTTAACCAGTAAGAATGCGATTACAAATATCTCAACAAAACCTATGAAGGTTTACGGTAAACAGTAGTACTTAAGTCAGATAGGTTACGTGTGACCAAAATGTCAAGGAACTGAAGAGAATTGGATGTCTCAAGTTCAAAAGTGAACTGAATAGCAGGATCAATGAAATTCATTATTGAAAGAACATTATTTAAATCATTTTCATTACCATCATACAGGGTAAATATATCCTCTATGTAGCGGAACCAAACTGGGAAGTTTAAAGTTTCATACAATTTAGATTCAAAATAATGCATGTAGATATCAGGAAGGATTGGACTAAAAGCGCTTCCCATGGCTTAATCCCTCAGTTTGCTTATAATACTTATTTTGGAGAACAAGATGTGTTTGTTTCAAACAGAGATGAGTAAGCGAAATTAGTTCATCAATTTCGAAGCTGGAGAAATGAAATTCATGAAGTTTAGTTTTTAGACATCTTAATGCACCTTCCACTGGAACATTGGTAAATAATGATTTAACATTAAAAGAAAAGATGAGGAAATTTTGGGGAGAAATACTTTTAACTTTTTTTACAAACTCTATTGAATTTCTTATGGTGTAAATATCATTATCCAATAAAGTTGAAAATCTAGAAACTAAATATTTAGCTAACAGATACGAAACAGTGCCTAAATTTGATACAATAAGGGCGGAAAGTAATACCGCTTTGACTTTTATGAATTTTGGGAAGAGCATATAATCTACTGGCACAATTCACAATGGATGGGATAAGCAATCGTTTTAAGTGGGTCGGAATTGGTCAGTGGGTTTTAAGTGTATCGTTTAAGTGGTGGAGGGAAGGTAGTTCTAAAACTATCGAAACTAGTACTGCAAAATATTTTTTAAATTTACGCTGATTCATAATGTTGGACTTTTTTTACTGTTATTCAGCGTGATATTTGAACTAAATTAAGTTTTCGTCTGTGTCTATTTAATATTATGATTATGGTTGTTTTATTTAATAGTTTCCATTGGTTTCACCTTACACATTTGTGCTCAAAGTATTGAAGTTTAATTAAGCAATTATCTGTGGTTTGGGAACCAATTACTTAATTTTACATTAATATCTAAGGAGAAAAGTCTTCCATGTATGAACATTTCGGTTGACGAACGGTGTTCAGGAAAGAATTAAGCTCATGAACCAAAGTTGCATAAGTTCATGAACACCGTATATATATATCTGGAATAAAATTGTGCATCTGATGTTCCATTGCCTTCAGATACATGAGAAAAATTGCGAACGAAAAGAAAAATACACAGAAGTCTTCTGTTGCCCAACATTGTAGGTCCAAAAAATCACACTTTCAGTTTTTCTGTTGCCAAAATTATTCAAAAAACATCTTCCATTGGAGAACTGGATTTTCTAGAGGCATTTCACATTCAAAAAAATCTTTCTGATCTAGTTAACGATCCTAATTCCAATCTGTTTTTGCATTCGGCCTTCAAAGAAATTATGTTTTAGTTCTGATTTCATCAACAGATGGCACAACTAGCTTATTTTCTGTCCAGGCTTTCTTATCTTATCTAACATTATATCCTATCTTGTTCATTTGTGCTTTTGCAGCTAAGGATGGTGGTTCGGTAAAACCACCGAAACTAGTCCTGTGAAAATTTGAAAATATAACACTGATTTTTCTTGCTTGACTTCTGAATTAGTAAATGCTAAGTAATTTCGAAACCTTGGGAAGACCTGAATTGGAATTAATGTGATTCTGTAAGATGTTGAAATTTTGTGAATCTTAAAAGTTTCATACAAATTGATTTCCCAAACTGAAGAAGGTCTGTAGATAATGTTAGTAGAAATTAGGGTGAAATTATGGTCAAATAACAAACGTGATTAATTGTAGAAAATTTCTTTATGTATCTCATAGAGCAAAGAATGCTTTCCTTTTAAAATTGGAATTTTAACACTCATTTAATCTGGCTTAGCTAGGTTAAACCACACTGATACATATGCTATGAATTCCCAAGAATTAAAATAGAACCGGATGCTGTAACAATCGAGCAAAAAATTCTTCTAATACAGACAAATGACCTGAAAGTTGAACTTGTGGAGAATAAAGCAATTTTTCAGATAATAATGGCGTGACCAGGCAATTGTTCTTTTCCCATTTAATACCGAAATGTCTTTCACAATGGTAAGAAGAAAAGATTTTAAAGTTTTTATAAATAATCATGAGAGGAAATGGCAAGCACTTTAAATAGTTCAATGTGTAAGGAAGAAAAGATTCTCTTAAGAAGAAAACTTTGAGAGCACAATATACGTAAGAGCAAAAAGCCATTTTGTTTGTCAAAGTGGAATAATTTCGCACGAGAAGGAAATATAAAGATTTATAATAAATATCAGTGTTAAAATCAAACTTATTGAAGGTTAATGTTCAGTTAAATGTGTTTTAGTTAATTATATAGAATAACATTTTTTATCTAATTCTGAACTATTGAGCAGAAATAACTCTTAAATAAACTCTAAACTCTGACGCAATTCAGTAATATTTTTAATGATGCAAAGCTATATAATTCATATATTTAAAAATAATAATGAAATTATTAAAATTTATATTTAGAGTAGAATTTACTTCGATTTAATTAGAGCCGCAAAATTTTAATACGTTTGCTAATATTTCCTTTGTCATTTTCGAAAAGAGAACTCTCATTGTTTTAAAGTTGATCTTCCTCAACATTTCAGTATGCTAATCAGGGAGAGATTTCAAAACTCTGGTTTACTATTCACATCCAAATGATTTCTATTCCTTACGGTCTTAAACTTCCAGTGGAGTTATGTATTTGCGGACATTTTATGTCATATTTTCATGCAAATGCTAATAAATATTTACACTACTAATTTCTTTTATATCACGACAAGCTGGAGATGGAAGAAGAATGTATACTATTGCTAATTAGCATAGCCCGAATTTAAACGCAATACGTAATTAAATGTGTGAACTATAGGAGTTCATTTTACACTTTCCCACATTTAAGTTTTAAACGAACAATACTTTCTATCAATCCTTTTAATCTGCTCACGCAACAAAATGTTTGCGGAGAGCATCAACCGAGAGATTTTCTATGGTTCGCACATCTCCCTCAGGGGAATTAACTCTGTTATTTCAAGCTTGAATTCCTCTTTTCGCAAACGCACAATTTGAAACACTGTGTCTCAATTATTTATTTTAAATACGGTGTTACATTTTATGCTTCGAAAGATGAAAAGCGCAGTCATCCTAAAAATTACAAAATGTAAAATAGAAACCCAGCTGATTGCATTGGTAATTAACCTTAGAACAACCAAGGACTTCAAACTTCAAAATAAGCTATGTTTAGCGGTCCAACACTTTTGAGCTTCTAATTAAATACACTGCAAACCATTGAATATGTCCGCATTTTAGATATAATTAGCTCATTAATTAAAGAAACCAAAAACAGGACTTAGAACTCATTACCTCCAGCCTTGGAATAAAAAACCTATTTGCTAAAAACCATCATTTTTCTCACATCTTCCAATTTATATAATTGATGGTCACATAAAATGCTGACCATCACAAAATTATTTTAAATGTTTTGGTAAGTCACACATCTATCATGCGGAATATCTCTTATATAATATGTTTCGAGTTATCTCAGTGGCATTAAATAATGGCCTGAGGGCCACATGCTGTCCCGAAACAATTTTATCTGCCCACGAATACATTTTAATTATGTATTTGTTGCAAATACGGTGTTGTAAAGGTATCCAGAATTTATTTATTTGTAGCTCGGTTCACATTATTTCATTGTCGTTAAAAACGAACATGAATAATTCAACATAAAAATCTATAAATGTTATAAATTAATTTACAGCGTCAAATACATCTCCTTCAAAGGTTTGAAAGATACAGATTTATTAATTTTCATTTGGACATCTAAAAAAATAATAAAGTAACGAATTTTGCACCAAGATCATGATATCTTTGTTTTGCAATACATTTATATGTCAACACCATTTTTTCACAGTTGAAAATTAATGGCAAAAGAACCTAGTTCACATATGATCCTCTACAGTTCGTGATAAAGGTAATTTTCTCTAAGATTTCTATAAGATTAAAACATTTATCAGATTCTAAATGCCATAAAATGTCAAATTGTAGTAAGTAATAAAGAAGTTTATAATTATTTACATGTAAACATAACGTATTTTTATAATAAATAAATAAGGAAAAAAAAAAGACTAGGTGGTTATTTAAGAAAAAAAGTCTAGGTGATGGTTTATCTTACTTGGTAAGTTTCATAATTTATTTACATTTGTTTAAATTAAAGTAAGTTATCTACTGAGTAATTAGACATGTTAGAATTAAACAAATGTAATCTGAAAATTTTACTTTTAGCTTATAAGGTATTCCTACCGCCATCTTAGCATACCTTCCGAGTGCAGTGGTCAGCATGCTCGACGCGTATTAGAGAGGTCCGTGGTTCGAGTTCCGGCGAGGGCATTGCTTATTTTTCATCTCTCCTGCTTCGAAGTAACAGGCTATCAGTAAATTTGAATTACAAAGTGTAACAAGCAAAAGCGTTTTACAAGTACGCAACTTTTAGAATTCAGAAAGAAAATAAATAAAAATTTGAATCTTTTAGTCTGCAATTATATTATAACTGTTTATATATGTTTTGGTAAATATTTAAAAATAGAGATTTAAAAGTTATTTTTAATTTTGTTAATAAAAAAATGAGGTTTTCTTAAAAGTATCTAGCCTGTCAGCTGTTTTCAGATCGTGTATTCGGACCCGCATGCAGATTAGCTCAGTGTGATCATCACGTGAGTGGTTTCATATGCCTGTTCTTTATGTTCCCGCATACATGAGCCTTGCTTCAGAATACGTCAATGAACCATAAAATGTAATTAGAAACATATGAAGAATTCTCAAAATTCGAAAAGAAGAAAATATGGTATTTTCCTGTACGAGCTGTCTTCGTTAACACGACCACCTAGCAGTCGAAGATCTGTGGTTCGAATCGCGTGAATTCGCAACTGGTCTTTTACGTTTGTTGCTACACCACATACTATACAAACAGCATAGTCTCTATAATGGCACCCTAATTAAAATAGGATTGGGAAGAACCGTATGGATTTGCATCTGGTGCATGTTTACAGTTCTCATTTTAATAGGGAAAAAAAGTAAGATATTACTATATTCTCCTGTGAATGCTTTCGTAGTGTAAATATTTATCATGCATAAGTCGAAATTCAAAAATCTATGTTTCGAATCCTAGCGACAGCACAGTTGATTTTTTATATTTCTCTCTCGGAAAAGTCTAAGGATCACTGTAAAATATATTTCACATGATCATAAATAAATTTAAATGACTTAAATTTGAGTTTTGATAAATAATGAAATTTAACTTACGTGAGTTATTTTAGTTGAAATAAAATGATTGGATTTATTTCACTTATAATAATTCAATTTAATAAAAACAAACTTGATAAAAGGTCAACGAAAAAATGCAAAAGAAAGTCATTTTCGAACATATTCTTTGTTCTAATCCTATGCAGAATAATTACCATTGAAGTCTAAAGTAACACGTTTATCCAGAATAATATGCTTTGTAGAAGAAAGCAAATGCCGTCTTCTTCTAGAAATATAAAATGCATTTTATTTTCGAACATGAAATGCAAGCATGATCGAATTTGAAATATAAAACTATATAGCTTTTGACTTTATCGGCGACAGCAAGAATCAAATTTTTAATCAAGCTGTTTAACCTAGCCTCGGCTCGATGTAATTGTATTTCGTTAGTTGGAATTTTAAAGCTTTAAGTTTGGCATTTAGTTAGTTGTAATTTATAAGAGGAAAATTCAGTAAGTTTTGAAATTATTTTCTAAGAGGAAATACGTTTGCTTCTCCTACGGTGTTAAGATAATATTCTTATTCTCATCTAAATGTTTCTCACTTTTCATAGTTATATACTTTAACAACATAGTAGGCTAGAGGAAACATATTTTAAGATTACCATAAGAAGGAAAGAAAATAAACTTTTATTATATTTATTGATTATATGCCATCACATTGACTACTTAACAAAAGAACGGTCAGACCATAGATATATTAGTATTTTGTGATGAGATAATTGCTTTATAGATTTTATGTTGTATTACTAAAATTGTTAAAAATTCCACAAACGATTTTTGTATTGCTGTGAAAGGGCGCTTCAGAGAAAAAATGTTAGTTCAGTTTACGATGTAGAAGAAAAGTAACCACCGATGCATTCCGGGCTTGTTTATGTAAATAAAATTATTACTGTTTTAAATACTTTCAAGTATTGGTTTCTTTTAGTAATAAGTATGACCAGCTCTCTCTCATGAAGTCAAAATATATATTTTTACCATACTATGTGTGTTCGACCGCTGAATTCTCGTAATTCGACCTAATTTCGAATCCGTTATATGTGGTTATATCGGTTATATGTGCTGTACATAACCTTCATAAGATTAATGTTGATCCTTTTTTTAATGTGCTTCCATTTCGGATAACTGACTCAGGTTTGTTAATAAGCACATCCTAATAAGCGAAACAAAACTGAATACGTTACATAAAGATGATGAATAAACATTTTAAGAATCAGATTTACATGAGATTTAAACACTAAACGATTTATTAATTTGTCTTATGATATGACGAAATATTTAAAATTTTCTTAATGTTTATTTTTAGCGTGATTACGTATGATCTTAGAACAATATTATTTAATTTTGTGAGTGCATTTTAAAGTATTTTTCTCAAGATATATTCTAAAGGAAATTTTGCGCGGAAATGTAACTGTGCGTGTTTATAAGTTTGTTAATGAATTTGCTAAAAGAAAATTTAAGTTGAGAAAGTTATAACGTATCCTATATGTTTTGTGCTCAATTTTTAAAAATGTATCCATGAATATAAGTCTATTTTTTTTTTTTTTTAATTAAGAGAAACATAACAAGTTCCCCATGTACCACATAGTATGACATGGGGCTTACAGAAGTAAGTAAGAAACACAATACAAACTAAACAGAAAAGAAAATTGAAATAAAATTAAGGAAGATTACACAGTTTTACAATGAATTGACAAAAAGTGTTAAAAGCACTTCTCTCGGAAATAAATTGGTAAAACTCTGGAGGCCAGTTAATATTAAAATTTTTCAGTCCCAGTTTCAAGACTTTTCTTTCGCTCTCATATTTAGGACATAGAAGAAGCACATGTTCTACATTCTCCTCGCCGCCGAGGACACAGTCACAGACAGACTCAGGACTCAATTTAAATCTGTTCAAATAACTTTTAAAATTCCCATGTCCAGTAAGAAACTGGGTTAATTTATAATTTGTGAAGAAATGATGACACGACAATCTCATTTTAATAGAAGGGGAAAATCTTCTAGTTAAACTCCCTTTATTTGAATTAATGAATTCGTGATTCCACGACTCCACAATGCTTTCATACATGACCTTCTTATAGAAGGAATTAGGGATATTGACAAAAGTGTCAATTTCCCGCTTAGTCGCAGTCTTAGCAAGGAAATCGGCTCGTTCGTTCCCAACAACACCTGTATGACCACGAACAAATGAAAATGAAACCGAAATATTTTTATCCTTTAGATTTTTCAGTTCTTTTTGAATCTCGATAATGATATTATTATTAGAAGAAATACATTTTAAGATCTCCAAGGATGAAAGGGAATCAGTACAAATGAGATAGTCTGAAACAGCACTGTTTTGTTTAGAGACCCATTTGACGGCGAAGTTTAAGCACAAAAGTTCAGCTATGAAAAAATATAAGTCTATTAACATAAATTTCCTGAACATTTATATAAGTTTGATTCCTAAATGACTCGACTATAATAGCTTCTTACATTATGTATTGAAACTGCATTTGATTTTATTTCATAATACCATGAAACATTCTAAGCACGTTCCCTTAGTAATAAGTTAATAAAGTAGTTACTAAGTAACAAAAACTAGAATTATTTTAGCTGACTTAGGTTTTCCTTTGTTTTTCGAAAATTGCGTGAGCATCACACACTACTTCACGTTGCAGTTCGTGCATACTTTCAACAGCTATTTGCAAGGATGGCTTCTTTTTTCTTCATACTTCCTCCATTTATATTCGTATAGATCCAGTAATTAGGAAAAGTTAAAAAAAGTGAATTTAAAGGATTATTAGCTGTAGTAATCATAATTCCAATTCAGTCATTAATTTTTTGCGTATGTCCTTGCGTGATTTCGTTCTCTCTTTCTGTTACCCATAAACGCTTCACAAATGTCATTTCTAATAAAAATAAAACTAATCTGCCCATGCTGTTCGTATAATTTGAAGAAATTCTGGCATAATGTATCAGTTTGAATATAAAAGATGTTTTTATTTAAATCGAGAGTTTTCAACAGCAATACATGATGATGTATGAAATAAAATAGGTTTTATATCACACACGAGAGTATATGTTCTCCCCTCGTCAAACAAACAAAAAAAGCTGTTTTTGATTTAATTAAGCTACTTCGGAAATACGTAGGTAGCTATAATTACTAATTAAATATGCCAAAGTAAATCAAGTATTATAACATTCGTACATCATATTATCTCAGTCATTAACGTTGATATTCGTAGACGGAAATTATATCTACCTATCAACGTATCTATATATCTATCCATATATATACAGTAGTTCCTGGCATCTCTGAACAAAGAGTAGCTTATATATATATATGTATATAATGCCCTAAATTTATTATTCTTATTCTGAAAGGAAGGCAAATCGATCATAAATTGTTAATTTTACAGACGCATCACTTCAATAATGCTATAATAATGCAATACGATTTTAAACTTAGTCATTCCATAAAGTTATAGTAAAAAAAAATTCAAGTGAAGATCATTTAGAAGTTATATACTTCATTAAATAAATTTAAATTTGCATGTCATTATAAGAATTGTAAAATGTTGTCAAGTAATTAAATTAGATTACGCTTGGCAACTACTTATACATCACTCTCCCAAAATATGTCTTCCGCATTAGCAAAAATGAAGCATTAAATCGATATATGAATATATTTTTACTTAGGTCAATTAAAATTTCAGTCGATATTTTGACAAGGTTATTAGAATTTCCGCTACGTTTTTCCCCACTTTAATTAAACTTCGTTGAAAATTAATGATTAAAATATGGTAATACGTTAGATTATCAATCAATCACTTCTAGATGATGAATTAATATATATGGTAAATGTGATTTCTTTCCGTTACTTATTTTCTAAGTTCTGTTAAAAAATGACAATTCTTTAATAAATGCAGAAAATGTATTCATTGCATGTTATGCATGGCTGAATTAAATTAAAAAATGACAATTCTTTAATAAATGCAGAAAATGTATTCATTGCATGTTATGTATGGCTGAATTAAATTACTGCGACCTGGAGATATATTTAAATCTTTTGAAATATTTTTACTTATTCAAAAGCTTAGGAATTCTGTAAGGGTACTAAGATATAGTTATATTTCAAGTGAATTCGTTTTAGTCAGTCATTCAAAGACAAAACAATGTAAATAGCTTTTACTTCTTTTATGATATAATTTTAGAGATATCCCTGATAAAAACTTAGCATATTGTACACAAGTAATGTAACTGCTAGAGATATCCCTGATAAAAACTTAACATATTGTACACGACAACACTGAAATCCTGAAATCCGCTGAGTTGGCTTCCGTACCAGAGTATTACATAATCCATACAGAATTGGTTACCAACTCAGCAGTTTAATGTCCTTTAAGATATTAAAGCACTGTATTTTTTAGGAAGCCGAATCTCTTACCCATCGTACATAATACACGCATACTTACTAATACATAATACAAATATAAAATATAGATTCAAATATGTGGATCAATTACAAATACACAGCACATTCTTGAATAAATGCTAATACATTCTTAAAAAGTACTAAAACATAACTGAGCTAAAAACATTATACAAAAAATTATTACATCTTATGAAACTACTGTTATGCTTCCAATAGCTGCACTTTATATCTATACACTATACATTTACCAATATTTGACTGACCAATATCTTGTACCATATTATTACAAAAATGCATTATACAGCACGTAGAAGTACAATGTATTACAATTCAAACATATAGTAACTGCAGCTTATTAAAATAACTACCGTTTCAAACATACTTCAGTTTATTAAGCGGCCGAGTTTAATGTATAGCGATTTGTGTATTGAAAATCTTGCTATCAGTTTTAAACTTATGAAATAAAATAATAGCTAGCCATTAATTCAGTAATTAATGGTAAAATATAAATGTTAAAAACTATTTAGGAAGTTTTAAAATTAATTTTTAAATTTTTTATAAAACATTATTATAATTACGTTCTTAAATCTATTACAAGTTAAATAGACGACGCTTTTTCTGATGACTAATATTTATTTCTTTTGGTTTCTAGAAATTTAAACTTAATCAGTGGCAGAGTTTATTAACATATAAATTTAACAAGGGGCGGGCTTATAACGGTAACTAGAACTGAATGAAATTAGAAGCAGAAAATACAATTTGTAATTCATAACAATTTAATAACTCGAAGTTTAAGTAACGAAATTTTCATACAGCCCTTTTAATAATGTTTTACGTTTGTCTTCTTTGATCGTGTCAAAGTAAGGCAAAAAGTCTTCTTTTTATTTTTATTTTGGTTTTAATAATTCTTTCACTAGCAGTTATGTATATTATGAAATAATGTTTTCTGCTAGGACATAAAATGTCTCATTTAATGGAAACAAATATGAAAAATAACAGTTATATATTATAGTATTTGATCAACGAAAATCTTATATTGGTTGCTTTATTTTGGGTTAAGTATTTAAAACATATTTTAATAATTCATAATGATTAATTGAACATTCATTAATCTATTTGCATTAATGTAAAATATATTTGTTATCAAGAGTTTTTTTTACATAATATGGACTTAGAACAAAACAAAAACAAACAAACAAACAAACAAAAACAAAAAAAAAAAAAAAAAAAAAAAAAAAAAAAAACTTAATATGCTAAATTAGCAGCAGAAGCTTTAAAATACTAGATTTCGATGAGTTTTCTAAGTACGTTTCAAAATACAGCTTTCAAATTTCACAGAATAAGAATCAAATGGCGCAAATTGTTAAACATACGGTGTCCCAACAAAAACATTGTATCTAATATGCCTGAAACAACATTGAAAATATTTTTATGTACAAACAACAGGTAAATAGTCTGATTTAAGAAAGTTAATTTTGATTTGCCTAACAACATGAGTATTTTATCACTGTCAGTTCATTTCGCACCTTCGTTGCAGCTTAGTGGATACAGAGTGCAAAACAAAAAGTAACAAGTTTTTTAATTTGAAAATTCCTTACAAGAATGGCACGTACCATGCACAAACTGTTAGAAATTTCGTCAATCTTTGGACGGGAAAGTGCACCTAATAAAACAACATTTAGGAGATTGATAAAGAAGAAATCTGAGGACACAGATTCGAAAGCAGACATTCCAACATCACCTCTCAATCCAGTCCGTCTGTTAAAAACGTCACTATTATTCATGAAAGTGTTATCACATATCCCGAAAATTCCGAAATGTAAAAGAAATTAAACAAAGAAAACAGAAACAGTTTTTCGCAGATGATTAAGTGCCGCTTACCTAATGCGCATCCGCTACTAATTAATTCACTTCGCGGCAAGGCAAAAATACATAAAAATTCAAAATATTTTTATTAAAATTTGAAAGATATAGAAAAAGATAAAACTCCAAGTACAGTTAAAGCAATTTAAAAAAAAATACAATTTAAACTACAGTTTTATTCGCAATAATAAAAGAAGACGTTACTTTGCTTTTGCGAAGCTTAGTTTCTCTAGAATGGCAACAAATCCACTAATCTTTTAAGTTTCAAATGTAAACACACATGGCGGCCATGTAAATGAAAAATTATGCTTAGCCGCAATTAAAAAATTTCTAAATTGGATAAAATTCCACAATTATTGTATGCAGGTTAACTAAAGGCATAAAAATCGTAACCCCAACAACATAATTCAATTATTTTTAAACAAAAAAATGCATAATTTACAAACATATAAGAATAAAGAAACTGAGTTCACTGAGCCAAGTAACAGAGTGGTGTATATATATATATATATATATAATTGCAACCAAAATTCAAGGTGCACATCTACATGTTATAGCAGTTCCTATATACAAAATTTCAACGTTCTGGGGTAGTCATTTTTGAGTTATGCGAGATACGTACGTACGCACAGATGCCGCGAAAATTTCTCTTCGAGAATCTCGAGTTCATTTTAAATCAGTTATATATATATATATATATATATATATATATATTGAGGGAAAAGAGTCATTTATTCTATCCTTACGTACGGATGTCACGGAAAAATATCGTTAAATTGCATTCGATAGCGGCCAAAATGGATATTTTCCTATATGGTTGAAATATGATGCTATATGGTTGAAATACGATGCCTGAAGTTTTTTGCGATTACAATACATCCTTTTTAATTCGTACAAGGAAGTAAAAAAATTATACAGCGTTTCCCAGCGAAAACATAGAAACGCTCTGCGTCAAATGTGAAAAATATTTGTGTTTGGAATACACAACAAAACTTTGTTCAATGTGCTGCTAACATTTGTTGTTTCATTTATTTCTCTCTGTCTATAGTGCTAATAAAGAAAATAAAGAATGAATGCAGAGTAAAGGTATACTATTTTTTCCTATCCCTAATATATAATATGTTTTTCTATTCTTTTAAGAAATGTCATGAAAATATTAGAAGAGAGTAAAAATTTTATGTGTGTACTTATTAAGTTTGATCATAAAACTTATGACGGGCATAGATGTAACACTTCTATTTAAAGATTACAATTTTTTCTTCAGTAAACAGTAGCCAGGTCTTTTGGACCCAGTGGCAAATGACAGTCGTGCTCCCTGATTAACATAGTTAAAACTGACTCAACTTAATTTTGTTCATAAAATTTGCTTGCTTATATATTGCTATGCTTAAAACATTAGCTTGCTAAAGAGTATTTCACGAATTATATTAACAGTTAGCAGAATAAACTCACAATAAACTAATAAACAATTAAAATATTTATGAAATTAGAAAGGTGTCATTATGTTCAAAGACTGTTATCTTCCTGATGTTGAATAAGTGACCGAATTTTGGAGAGACTGCAATTAATTTCGAATGAATTTACTTTTTCTAAAAGAAAAAAAAATACTCTCTAGAAAATTACGAGACTTTGCCTTCGAAATGAAGAATTATTTTCTTCGGAAATGAATGGAAATAAATTTTCTCTTTTCACTCTTTTTTTTTTTTTTTTTTGCCTGTTTTTCCTTCCAAGTTAATTTTATTTTTAAGATCTTGTCCTTCCTTGCTGGCTGTTTTTCGAGTTCTTAATTCCTTGTCGTTAACTCCGACTATCTTTGTCATGTTTCTCTTCGGTGCCAAGAGTTTTTGATGTTTCAATTTGCATGAATTTGCATAATAATAGCCTGATCTCATCAATTTGAGCACGGAGGGTAAAAAACCGAAACGAAAGAATTCTTAAAGAACCATTTTAATTACACTTTGCGGTAACGAAAAAAGCGATGAGAAACAATGAAGCGGTTAAGGTTATAAATTACTAAGCATTTTTGAAGGGAAAATATAATGGAAATTAAAATTAAATGATTTTAGAGTTAAAAAAGCTGAAAATTTGATTTTCGGTAGTAAGTCTTTTAAGTTGTAAGGAAAATTTAAATATAAAATGTTTTTTTGGATTCTTTTAAAGCGTATTACTGTCTCTTGTTTCCTTCAGCTGTTTTATGCTTGGCCGAGAGAAGCATTAAAGATGACTCGTTAAAAGTTAAAAGGATTAAGACGTTCCCTTATGATTCTCAACTACGTTTACCTTAAGCTGTAAGAAACATTACAAGGCCTAGGCGCATTCAATATGACTTGAGAATCAAAATAAAGCTTAATTTAATTTACTAATATTTTAAGTTTTAACTTTTATTTTTGCTGCAACTAAAATTTAAGAAGCTGGAACTTGCATTTCATAGCTTTTTTTGTTTTGAAAATTCTGTGGATGCTATTAAACTGGAGTTAAAATTTAAGGTATTTAATACTTAAGAACTTTATATTTATCTGGAATTAGAGCAATTTTGAATCGCCTGTGTATTGATAACTTACATTTACATTTACATGCTTCAAAAATAGGGAAAAAAACTAGCCTTTCTATCTTGCGAACACGACTAGTTTCTAAATAATTGAGCATTTCTATGCAAATATTATTATTGTTGTTGTTATACTGCATCGCAAGACTTGCCTGTAAATTTTCTGCGACCAAAAATTTAGGAAGATTGGTATCAGATATCCTAAAATATGTCTCTTTGTTTAACGTGACAAATTTAAAAGCTACGGAATCATTCAAACGAGTTACATATTCCATTTTGTTCAGAATTTTGCAATAACAGTCTTCCTCAAGTAAAAGAGTTTTTCGAATTCTTTGATACATAAGGGACACTCATTTCAAATTAAGTTACCTCATAATAATTTAAAGAATTTGTGTAAAAACAGACATAACGAAAATCTCAGCTGCTTTATTGGTTTAAATATTGAGCTTAGTTTTGAGCAAGAACTTTTAAACTACACTTAAGCATTCAGCTCGATCCTTTAATGTTCATTCATATAACACAAGTATCTTTTAAAATGAGAAAGCATTTAATTGCAATAACTTCAAATGGAGCTCAGAATGTCTCGAGTATTTTCTCACATTTAACGAGTTACTGATTTTAATATTGCATGCATAACACGATATACGTAACTTTCATTACAATAAATGAGTTATTTACAGTACAGTCCCCATACTTAATAGTAAACTCTGTGTAATTTAAGATAGTACCTCCAAGCATGGCATATCACGGAAGGTTACAATTACATATTTGTGCATGGCGAA
The DNA here is from genome assembly GCF_044657685.1 of Stegodyphus dumicola. Classification (NCBI taxonomy): domain Eukaryota; kingdom Metazoa; phylum Arthropoda; class Arachnida; order Araneae; family Eresidae; genus Stegodyphus; species Stegodyphus dumicola. The sequence continues at coordinate 112,278,822 of NC_140771.1, forward strand.
TATAAAAGGTTTTGATTACTAAGATTGTGGGTATTATTAGAACGGGACAAAATAATAAATGTTCTCTGAGTATTTTTTTCAACATGGTGTATCATATATAGAAAATATATTTTCCATCTGTTATATAATTTACCATTTTAAGAGGTAAGAAATATTAAAAAAAAGCTTTTTGTTAAATTGTGTACCTACATTACCTAGTGTTCTCGTGTTTGTGATTTCATACTTTAATTTAAGTACGCAAGCAAATCGATAGCCTCCTACAACTCCAAGTCGATTGATAAAAAAAAAAATCTTTTAAGATTTGTTGAAGATACAAGGACTTCGTCAGTTCGGTACCTCTTCAGGTTATCCATCTTTACCAAATATTAAAATATTTTTGTTAATCTAATAAAAACAACTGTTTATGTGGCTTTATTAATTAATTCATATAGTTTGGTGTTTTTAACGTGTTTTCTTATAATTTAATGATAATTTAAGCACAATCAGAGAAAATTTAGAATGGAGCTAATCCGATGCACTGAAAATGGTAACAGATCCTTCATCCGGGTGTATGAATACTGAGAATCTAACTAGTTTAGTTTATTATTAGTATTGAATTGAGACTATAACTAGAGTTAGTTTATTTATTACCATTGAAAAGTAAGTTTAAGCGTATTAAACAGCTATACGTAAGAGCAATTTGATAATTTGAACTTAAAAAATGAAGCAAAGTTCTTTCTTAGTTTAGATCATGGCTTCAATAAAGGCCTTTTCATCTAATATTAGGAAATCAGATACTGATGTCTATTGAAGATGAAAAATAAATTTACTAGTTTTAATTATTTTGGAAATTTAATATATAACTCTTGTGAATCTGTCATTATCATATGAGCAACACCTAAGTAAAACAGGAATAGAACAGAAAAAAGAATTAAAGCGAATGAAAAGTTTATGTGTAAAAGTTCTTAATTAAAACCCTACACAATAATTGCTTTGATGAATGTGGAAGTCTTCATGGAAATTTCAATAAATGACTGAAAACATTACTTCGATAGATGTTGCTTAAGAAACATTAAAAGCCCAGGAATGACTAGGAATATATGAATCATTGATTACTCTTAATGAAATAAGGCTGGTGTTTCTTTTTTAAAAATGTATTTAAAGTCACATTAGCAATGTATGTTATAGTGTAAGTTCAACGAATTCTTGTGTTAAGACACAATATGTTAAGACACACAATGAACTCTTGTGTAATAGGATATTAATGAACAAAAATCTGCGAGCCCTTTTTTTATCGATTCTCAGTATGCTATGATTTTGAAAGAGGTTTTCCAGAAGTGATGAGCCTTACCTTTCTTAACATGGAATCATTAATAGCATTTGCAGTTTCATGTTGATGATTGGCCAGTGAATTTTTTATTTCGATTTTAGGAACTTCTCTTATTAGAAGCTGGTAATAATTCTTGATTCATCCTCATTTGTGAGTAAAAGAATCAAGCACAATAATAAGTACTCTTTTAATTTTCATTTTAGAAACATTAAAAGATTAAAATCCTGTTATAGGGAAGACCATACATACACGGCTTAGAATATTTTTGTGATGTCTGTAATAATGCATATATACGTGCGTCTTGAAATATGTCTTGAATAAAGACAATATATTAAAAATACACAAATTCAGATATAGAGTAAAGGGCCATTTTTACGTTAAAAACCAAGGGGCAAAAACCTGTTTCTCATCGCTGTTTTCAGAAATTTAGTCTCTCTTAGTGAAACCCCATGCCAGTCAGAGGTTCACAAAAACTCTGAGAATTTTATTGTGTCTGTTACATTTGACTTAAGAGCATACGATCCATAACTTTATCACTAATACTTAGTTTCATGAATCTTTCTGTACGAACCTTTATTTAAGTAGCAATCAGGTAAGTCATTTAATTTAACCAAACATAAGCAAAACTGTAACATGTTAGTTCGGGATTTTTCAGTACGTTTCGATCAAAATTTAAATCAGATCCTCAGTAAATCGACAGAAATAGTATTAAGTGCTAATAGTCACAATATTAAGATGGTGAAATTGTATTTTGATGAAATTAGTATATTATTAAGGCAAGTTAGGATTTATATGAAATGTTTGAATTTCATTCAATGAATGCTTCTTTTCGAATTTTCAAAAATCCAATCATACCTTTTAAATATAATTGACATTATGTTACTAATAATCTAGACAACCGTAGTTTCATTCAATTCCTGCCAAAATGGTGAAGGTTTGATGATCATACTTCTATGGACATTGTCCAAAAACTAAAATGTATCCTACAACAACATAGGACGCTTTCTCAGTGGGTTCCAGTTTGGGCAAAGATGGGTAGCCTTATGATTACAACAAATTATAGTACCTTTTTTTTTCTTAGAATTTGCTTCTAGGCTAAAGTTCGAAATCAGTTCGTCCTGAAGAGCAGCTCCTGATCATGACTGGTAGCCTGGAAACCACTACTTGGTGACCCCCTACTAGAGACCATCAGTAGAGAGGCCTAAACTGTACTAGCTGCATTCCGCAAGGTCATCTACGTCAGGAGAAATTATGTTTTTGGAAACAAGGTTTATTCTCCATGGTACAAGTGACGTTCTTCACGGGCCACTCCTTCGCATATCCTCTTTTGCATTGACGGCATTAAGACCAAATTTACTGTAATCCAGATTTGATTCTGAAACGTCTGAGATACCGCGAACTCAACGGATTGTCAGACAAGTGAGAAAAGCCACAACACAGCAAATACCATACAAACAAAATAATGCTTCTTTGAAATACAACAGAACGTTCCTAATTTAATGATTTCGAGTATGTGTTCGTAATACTTAATGAGCGCATCCATTATACATACACAGGTTATAAATAATCCTTGCAGTTACCAATTTGGTAATTGTAACTTTAAATCAGCAATAACGCCTTTGGATATATTGGAGTCTTGAGCAGGAGGACCCATAACCTTTCTTGGAAAGCTACAGTATTTTTTTAATAAAAGAAAAATTTAATTTAAAATTAAAAACCATTGTTAAAACTACATTGTGGTTATTAAAACGGGGAATAAATGATTTAGCTCTGGTATATTAAAAAAATAAAGGAATTTATACATATATGTTCTCAGTTGCAACATATCAACTCGTATATTCTCATGACATAACAAGGATAATGCAATAATAGTTTTTATGCATTTTCTATATATAAAAATGTATTGTATGCATAGAGCTTTTTTTACGTTGGTAACTTTTTTTGAAACCAGAACTTTTTAAACAAATTACGGGAATGTGATAAAATCTGCATATAAATTAGACTGGATATGAACAACGTGATCTCATGCAATTTTTTGCATAGATAGGAATATTAATTGTGCACTTTTATAGGGTTTCACAAGATTATGCATTCAAATTTAAACTTCTAAATTTTTTTTTGTAAAGCAACGTTCTATTTTTTTTTTTTCAAAATTTGGTTTTAAAATTAAATACGGTAGAAATAATACTAAAATATCTACCTATACCTTTCTTTGAATGGCAAAAAACGTATTTTTACCATCTAAACTTAATATAAACCTTTTAAGATTTCATTGCCCTGCTTCACGTTTCATTTTATTGCTCTTTAAAAAATGAAAAGAAAATATTTAGCAAGAAATCTTTTTTGCATTTCATTATTAAATGCTTCCGAATCTCATTCCACTAAATAGAAAATGAAGACGATAAAATAGTTACTAGCGATGGCATGAACCTTTTATTATCAAGACTTTATTAGTTTTTTATTTAATTAATAAAAGTTTCTATGAATGAAAATCTCACAGTTCCTCCATAACATGGCATTCGCTGCGTTCTCCTTTATATTAGACAATGAATAAAATATTTAAATTATTTTAATCAATAAAAGTATTCTAATTCAATAAAATAAAGAATAGAACTTTCTGTCAACGTTCATGTATTATTCAACTGTCACATGCTTAATTTTATTGTGTTTGAAGGAACATCAGTAAACTTGCTTTCTGTCACGCTGCTCTAAGTATTAAACTCAGAAAGAAATTATTCGAATTCCTGTAATATACTAAGAAAGAATAAACTTCATTTGTTATATGTGTTTATGCTCTAAATATTTTTAAAATATATATAGAAAAACAATTAATTTTACTATTCCCTTTAGCATTTAATATTAAGTGTATTTTACAAACAAGCAAAAATAATAACCAAACAAGAAGTTTTGTTTTTCCATTTAAAATTAAGTTTTGTTTTTTCATTTAAATTTCTTTCTAGTAAAAATCAATTCCAGTGAACATTTACTGAATTTTATTCGACAATGATTTTGCAGCGTACTATATTAAAATAATAGCTCAGCATCAGATTGCACTAACCTAAGTTTGATGAATTTCTGAAACAAAAGTGGAAAAAGATAAGTTATTTTCATTACAGGGTTAACATTTAGGACACCACATCAAACTTTCCTAATGAAAATGAATTCCATAGTATTTGGATCGCGTAGGACAAGTCTTAAATCATTTTTTAGGCACAACATTTATGAGTCATATTCGTAAAGTGAAATATGACACACGGATAGCATAATTTCACAATGATGTTAAACCAAAAAATATTTCCAGCTAATAATGCTTATTCAAAACTCTTTGACACATATATGATGAAATAAACAAAAATTTAAATGCAGGAAAACATAAGCTACCTAATTTCTCTCTATAAAGAAAGTCTGCGTGCTTGTTTGTTCGCTAATAACTCAGTCACTACTATAGCCTATAGTCACCAAACTTTCTACAACTCTTTCTTTTCTGGGTCCTGGAAAAGGTCGACGTCCACGTCTCCCCCCCAAAATAAAAAAGGTAATATCAGAGATATTAATTCAAAAATCTTAAAACGCTAATTTTCGCCCGAATTTTTCTGATTGGCTACAGTTGCTGATATCAACAACAATGGGAACAGTGTTATATCAGGAACAATGGCTGCGGGCCATTGTAGCTGATATAATGAGAGAGAATTAGTTTAATTTTCTATCGAAATTTTTATGTGGGTTCCATATCGTATCAGACAGAAAAAATGTATGACTATGAATCGTATTTTTGTTCATATGCCATATGCTTTTATGTTTACTTTGTTTCTTAGGCATTTTTTATGCATTACAATGACGGTTCATATTCCTTATGACGTGTAATACGCTATTATTTGAATTTCAAATGATTTCGTGAGTAAAATAATACATTACTCTCAATCTAACTTAACTGCCATCGGGTTCTTCCGCTAGTTTTATATGATGAACAGAAGATAAAAAATTCTCTTTTAATGTAATTTTAAAATCGTTATTTTATATTCTAACAGACGTTTAGATTTTGGGTTTAAAAGTATACTTTCTCTTCAAAGGAAAGTAACTTTAATTTTAAATTTACCGTGTTAAAATAATAATAATGTTTAATTATGCCATTCTTAAAGAAATTTATGGAGAACGATAAGGACATACTAAATTACTGTTACTTTGATTTCTGTAGTAATAGCATCCAGAATGTTCATATTTATGTTCCATCATTGTTATTAGCAGAATTTTCTTTACTTATGTATACCTAATCAGCTTTAAAATAATACTACCCTGCAGTTTTCACAGTAAAAATTATAATTATGCATATATAGTTTCAACCCATCCACGTTATTGAATAAAAAGCTAAAATACTATGTTTTCTAATTAAGTACAAATCATTTATCAGCAATGAAAATGTAAGGATTTAAATTAGTTTGACAAAAAAGCCATTCACTTGCATCTCAAACTCGAACCTGGACCTCTCGAATACGCGCCGAGTTTGCTGCCACGAAGGCATACATATATAGTATGATATATATACATACATATATACATATATACATATATAGCATACATATATAGCATACATATATAAAAGGAGGGATAAAATACCTTATTACAGTATTACCGAGTTCTTGTGAGGAATACTGGAGAACAGGTTTCGTAATCACTACTCGCCTTTAAAATTTTAAAGGAACTTTAACATATTTCTGGTCTAACATTTCGTTATTTAAAAGTAAGTATTTATGTTTATCCATTTCCAAATGAGTTTTGACAGGCTTGAATGCTAATGTTAGTGGATGCATTCATTCTTTACTAAGTGTTCTGATAATTCTAACTCCTAAAATTATCTATAACAGGGTTGGCCAAAATTCATATCAGTAAGAGCCGCACTTTAGAATTCAGGAATGTTCGAGAGCCGCATCTAGATTTTCTAAAAGACACAAGTTCATACGAGTATTTACATCATTATAGAAGTAGTGGAGGAGGTTTTATAGAAGGAATAGAAGGAAATCCCTGATAATGTTGTAAAAGAGTCTAAACTAATTAATTACTTCTTTTTGGACACTGAATAGTTTTAGTTTACCAGATTTCATACATATATTTTATATCCACGAGCCGCACAAATTGCCTGCGAGAGCCATATCAGCCTCACTTTGACCACCCCTTATCTATAATTTATTATACTTAGAATACCAAATAATAATTATTTTCTTTATGATTTGCTTTTTCACGTGCTTTAAATAACGTAATTTAAAAGAATTACATAAAACTAAATAATAATATAAGAAAAAAAAACTAAACAGGAATGTTATATAGATACCTAAGTATCCGTCACTCATTCGACAGGTAAGAAACGAAAAAGCTCTATGTAAATGGAAATCTTTGAAAAGACAGCATGTGCCTCTTTAGCTTGCGATATACTTTTGTTGTCAAAAAGTGTAAATAATGCATAGTATACTATCTGCAAAAGGAAAACAAAGTTGCAGATACGTTTTGTACAGACATAAAACATAAAATGAAACAAATGAAAAACTTTGAAAAAAAAAAAAAAAAAAAAAAAACCTTTGATATGCTTTTTACGGAAAAGTGCATTAAAAAGAGTAAACTCATACTAGAATATTTTCCTAAATAAATTGAAAGAGCAGCCAGCATACGAACAAAATATATGAGTTCTCTCTTAGATAAAAATGGCTGAGTCGCCGAAAATCTGGGAATAATGTTTAATCAACATTAAGCGTTGCTAATAGTATTTGTAACGCGTTACCTATTAAAAGTTCAATTCTCACATTCATTTCTTATTTTGCTTGCTGTCCCGCAAGGGATTAAATCGGTATTACTCATTAAAGGTCAAAGAAAGACAAAAAAAGATCAATAAAAATGTAAATGAATAAATAACAGCGAAAAGGATTTCGAGGTTAAGGATCTACTTGCCCCTAGAGGATTAGCATTTTTGAGTGATTGCAACAATTTACTTTCAAGACTCTCTACTTAGTAGGAAATTATTTTTCTAGTCTGCTAATGAAACGCCAGATCCCGGCGCTCTGAGGGAGATTAACACTGAATTAAGGTATTAAAGGTGTGGAGCTTCGAAAACTTCGAGGTGACAAAAATAATCAAAAAATAAAATTAAAAAATAAAATAAAAGACGTTTACCGCTAAAGGTGTGAACTGTGTGTGCACCAATTAAAATCCATTTCAGGGGTCTCCATTTCTTGATTTTATTTTTTCTTTAAAGCTTCTTAACAGACGAGAAAAGAAAAGTAAAATAGTATATATAAAGCTTCTGCTGGAAGGGAGAAAAAGGAGAATACTTTGGAAGAGAATTTGTTTCAGTAAAACCATTTCCTCGCTGGAGTTTCAAAATGAATTTACTTCCAATGGAAAGCATTTCAGATTAATTTACTAAATGATGGTAAATTCAGAAAACATAATAATGAATTCACGGCATTTATTATTTTAGAGGTGAGTAAGTTGTTTAACAAAAAATGTCGATGTTTCTAATGTTTTAAAAGCGTTTTAAAATATATTATGGTGTTTATGGAGTTTTAGTTTTTATTTGATCTCTTTTCGAGAGAAAAGCATGACGTATGTTTCGCATTCAATTATGTCGCAGTTTCAGCGTTCTAAAATTTATTTTATTCCATGCACTTGCGTAAATTTCATTCGTGGAGCTGAAATAGTAATAAAAATTTGCTTTTAGGTTTCTGCATTTATTTTTTTTTTAGTTTAAGTTGTTTCGCCTGAAAAGTATACTTATGGCTTATATGCTAACAGTGATCTTCAAAAATGTATGTTCATGGCTAGTTGAAAATACTCTCATTTTCATATCTATAATCTTTTAATTGAAAATAAATGCCAAAATAGAATTTTAGTTTAACACATGAATCTTATATTAAACATTTTTAGTAAATCTCTATGGATTTCAAAGAAGGTCAGATATAGGCCCCCTTTTCTAGGCTCAATTATGTCGCATCAATTATGTCGCATTCAACAGTTCTTCTTTTTATTTGCTAAATCTTACTAGTCAAATTTTGTAAGCATTTATTGCTCCTGAAGAGAAAGGACTTATGTTAGATTACCTTTCGGTACAATTTCATTCAAAGTCCACTCGAATCAAAGACCCCCTCTAATTTTAAGCTACAATTGTATGGGAAGTTTCATTGAAAATATATTTTATTTAAATTTGATAAACCTACATTAATATGCAGATTTTCTTAATATTACTAGGTTACTGAAAATGATAGATTCGACTTCAAATGACATTTTTGTTTTAAATTTTCAAGCACAGAGCATTTGAGAACGCTTGAAATTAAAGAATATGAAAAAATTAGTTTGCATTTTACCTACATGTATTTTATACGATTTATGGCCAATGTTATCAGACTCCTTTTTATTTTATCCAGCATATACCTTTCATTTTTCTCCCAGGAACGGATTTTAAAATCAGGTTGGTTTTAGGAGCAACAGCTGTCAAAATTCTCACCGCGTAAGATCCACTGATATGCTAGACTAGCTGTGAGGAAAAATGGAAAACATAACCATAGATTTCTTTTGTCTAATCCTATAGAGAGAATAATCAATAACGCTAAAGAAACTTTCAAACGTCGAATATTTTAACTCGTAGTGAGAAGGGGTATACTGATAAGATAGGGATCTAAAGTCACTTCACTTCGATTCTAGGTTTTTTGTAGGTATCATATATTTCTAATTTCGTGTAGATTAATACCCGAAAATTCTGCATTCAGTTTTAACCCTCCATATCAAAAGGCCACCTGAGACCTACTGGATAGTACTGCTGAATATTTATGGTTTGAACGTGACTGTAGTTTCTCGTTGCATTGCTTGTTTCGTGTTCTTCTCTATATCTGCTATCTATAGCGTAAATGCAAAGTCAGCTTTCTCAGAAAATTCTCCTCGAAAGGCACTTTAGCAGACAAACTTCCAGAGCTTCGCAGTAATTGACAAAACCAACAAACAAATTCTAAATGCAAGATGGCGCAACTTAGTTGGCATTTGGAATTTTATATAATAAATTTCCTCTTGATATCGGATAATTTTCTCATTTTATCAGATCGTACATTATGTAATTTTGTAGCCAATGTATGATTTCGTGATTTTTAGTACCTGAATCACGTAGCTATATTTCCCTTACTTAATATTTTGGGGCCATATTATTTTTGAAATAGAATATTAGATTTTGATAGTTGCGTTTAATTGCTTGACATTGTTATCTGTTTACCGGCTTTGATTTTGTACTGCTTAAAATATTATTAGGACTAAATTTAATGTTGTTAATGTATTTTTATATGATAATGTCTAGACATTAATGTAAAAAACAACTGCATTTAATAACAGTTAGCAGTTGTAATTTCATTTATATATAGATTAACTGTGGTACGTCATGAAACCTGAATCTTGTTTTTGCATCGATAAATGTGTTTTACACTACATGAAACAATGACCTTAAACTGTCATAAATTAAAACATTCATGAATATATAATCTACAGGTTATGAAAATATTTCTGAAATCAAATCTTATCTTTCCCAAATAATGAAATATAATCAAGAACAAAATAATAAAACTAAAAACACTTAAGTTGATGAATATATTGAATATTTATCCATGCAACATGTTTTTTAATATTTCTGTGAATAAGTACACAAAAACATTCTTAAAGCGCACTTTTTAATTTTGAATTTTACCTACTTAGCCGAAGTACATTAATTCTGGAAGCCTCGAGAATATCTGTTAATCCAATCTCAATAAATTTGAATTATGCCTAATTTCAAATTTTGAAGTGATGTGTTTCTTTTCCATCTGTAATTTATTTGTATTATTTATATTTGATTAAAGGCGTGGATTTCTTTACATTTTACTTTGCTTGTCAAAAATACTAGAAGGCTTCATTTCGCGCATTTAACAGAGACATAAAAGAAAAATCTTTTTCAAGTATGTCTGCAACCTTAATAGTAGCTTGCTGCTGCATAGAGAAACACGAATATAAACAATATCTAATGCTAATTAGATATTTTCATAGTTTTACGTAATCGAAAAAAAATCTTATAGTATAGTGTTACTTGTGGGAGCCATTGTAGTTGGGTTATAGCTTCCAGTACTGCAGACATTTTTTTGGTTATTTATACGTAATGTATCTGAACTACATTTTTTTTTTTTTTCTACAAAATATATGAACATGCTGATTTAAAATTATACGCTATATTATGTATTATATTATGTAAGGAAGCACACAAAGGGAAGCTATTGAAGATGGCGGGTACTCAGTTCTTAGTTTGTTTTCAATATTTGCTGAGAATTACTAATATTTGGAGCATATTTTTCAGTATTTGAATAGGACCTATTCTAATGGCAGTTAGAAACTGTTCAAGAGTCAAATTAATATCTTCTCTGTAAATTATTGCTAAAGTTCAAGAGTTAATGCACATGTTGCAAATGACCTATTTTAATTTCAGAAGAATAATCGCATTAAAAAATTGTTTTCATGTTTTCGGCCAATGTTCTACAGCACATTATAGAGCAAAACAGTTCGTAATTTTATTACATGTGAGGAAAGCATCAAAAAGCTTAAGTAGTCAGCTATTTGGTTTGCAAAGGGTATCAGTTCTCAGTGGTTTTATCTATTCAACTAGTTGGTGTGCTTCAACAAAATATATCCTTCAACCAAATACTTGAGGGAAGGTAAATGAAGTTCAGATTAACTATATGGCTCAACAAATGGTCTTAACTATTAGATTGTGATCATAATTGCATAAACCGTCTTATAAATCATTATCTGAGCTTCGATCTAGATCCACTCCCTTCCGGCGATTCGAAAGAGAAAAACAAGGTCAGATTTAACTTAATTTTTTCTATAACGTTATACTAGGAGTTTATCACTTTTTTTTAGATGTTTTACCCAAAGAAAGTCGCTTTGTTTTTATGGTTGATATATGCTTTGGGTGTCTTGAAGCTAGATATTATTTTTAATGTTCACTGTGTATTCTTATACGTTATACATGTTCCCCTAATTCCTGTTCTACTTTATATAAGGAAAGATTTTAAACGTTCTTCTACAAAGATATAACTTCCTTTTATAAGATATGCCGGGTACCATCTTCATCGATTTTTCGGCCCAGATAGCAGCATCAGATTTGATTCGGAAATGGCAAGAACATGGGCAGATCTTCAAGTTCCAGGCAAAATTCTGCCGAAAAGGAGCGAAATATTCGCACAGACAAACCCAGGATTCTTGCTGACTGATTATCCACTTGCCGCAGGAGATTATTGCTCTCTTGTTTCCACTCCCCCCGTAAATCAATAGATTCGTCCACCAGCTTCCCCACTCGTGACAGTTGATCCTCGAAGGCAATTTTAGTGGAATGTGGTGGCAATGTCTCCGTTTTTGAAACGTGATTTGCTTCCTAGCACTTTTGTTTCCGATAGTTTCTTTCTCCTAATGAAATTCTTTTTTATTAGTATTGTAGAAAACTTAAAATCCAATAGATCTGATGAGCCATTAAATGTACCATATTTTTATGCTTTTAATATTTTATATCAATGAACTTTCTAAGTTCTTGCGCAGCCTGAATATAATTTTGTCATTCACATTAAAAATTATATTGATTTGAAGCAATTTAATTTGTTGACATGTTACTTTGAATGTTCGGTATTTAAATGTGTAATTTTAAATTCTGGGGAAAAGAGATACAGCCAAAATAAAACTTAAAATTATGCAAAACTACAGCTGTGTTTTTGGCATAGGTTTTTAAACTAAAACTGTATTGATTCTGAGGGTGAAAAAGTAGAGGTCCCTCTTCTTCAGACGCAAAAAGAATTTTGCTAAGTTAAATTGTGGGGTGTGAAATACACAATTGTGTCTCCGATTTTAATTTAAACATAAAAATCGCAAGGGAATTCTATCAGCTGAAATTTTATAAAATGTCATTAAATAATATATTTCCTTTATTTTTTCAGAATATTTTATAGCATGAACTGCTATGTAGTATGTACATAAAAATAGGTTTAAATAGGTTAATTAACAACAGGTTTAAACAGGTTTATTAGCATTTTAAAATTCAGAGAACACGCTTTCAGAAAACAATTATCAATAATCAGGAACAAAATAACGAAAACGAAAGAAACAAATAAAAATTGTGAATAAGAAATGCATAATGGAAAACGGAAAAATATTGTTTAGAAATTTTCAGAAATGCAAAGCGGTATAACATTTTCTGAAAGCATTGTAGATGCAAAGTGATAAAAGCTTGATTCTGTCGATTCTTTTTATGATCATATTTTCTGTTTGTAATCATTTTATGATACATATTTAAATGGATAAACGTTAATCCCATTATTCATTTACATCATCAGTAGTTAATCTGCCTTTGGTCTACCACCGGTCATACTACATCAGTAGTTAATCTGCCTTTGGTCTACCACCGGTCATACTACATCAGTAGTTAATCTGCCTTTGGTCTACCACCGGTCGAGCGGTGAAGTCGTTGAATATTGGTAGTTCGTTTCGAGGTTCGAATCTCTCGAATGAGCTGGCTGCGCGGACGGTTTCGTCGTTTTCCCCATGTCTAACGAGCCAGTATCCCTTAGAAAGTCCTCCACTAAGGCATCCTTTCCCTTAGGCAGATAGCCCTCGAGGCTTTGGCACAATCACATAAACCAAACCAAACCAATCTAATCTACCTTTATAGCTAGGTGTTTGTTCGGACTGAATGCTGCCTTGCAACATTGTCTGAGAAGATTAAAAGAATGTCTGAGAATCTGCGAAGAAAAATCAGTCTTTTTTCGACTTACCGATTTCTGAGTGAAGCAGTTTAATGTACCATTAAAATGATCATTTGAAAGGTAAGATAACGAAACCAACCTATTGTAAAACATATTACAACATTTTGATCAACAGAAGATTCAAACATGTGATTCTTAAATCCCCACGATATTCAAATGTAGATTTGCCATATCATAGGGAAAAAGATACAAAGGCAGTCTTGAAATGTTGTAGTAAACCTTTGCATTTCTTACAAAATTGATATAAAGCATTTTCATGTTTCCAGTTCTTGAATGTTATAAGAATAATGTGGTCATGTATATACTAATAATATCTGTAAAATATATGTTAATTGAGCAAAACTATATATGAATGCGCCAAGGTGTATGGCATAAGCTGTTAGTTTGGAACAAAAAACAAACAGATAATAATTTTGAAGACTGCAATATGTTTTCAAAGCTATGGATAATGCATTAGAAAAAAAAAAAAAAAAAAAAAAAAAAAGCTGAATTTATTCAGCGAAGCTATAACTGATATTTACGGCACACTTTAGAATTAATATTGAAAAACATTTCGTGTTTAATAACCTTAATCAATAAATAATTCTAATAAAATGCAACAACAAATAATTACGTAAATTTGGACAACCAACAAATAATTGAAATGAATAACGATCAGAATTGAATTTTTTGATTTCTCTCTCTATATATATATGCATCGAACAAACTAGGTTTAGAAAATATTACCAAGATAAATTACACAATATTATTCCATGGATTCCAAAAGCAAAAATATTTATTATTTTAAATTAATTACACAGATATTTTCTGTTCTCAAAGTCAATCATGTCTTGATCAACTTCTTGTCAGTAAGTCGAAGTGCCAATATCTAGTTTTCAGCAACATGAGGTGAATAATTATTTGCCGAATAAGGGTGATTAATTCTAGGGTACCAATAGCTTAATTTAAGGTAATGTCGCTAAGTCTTCTGGAGTCGATGCAGAACTCAAGAAGGAATGTTTCTTCTCATTAATAAACCCTTATGTTCGAATAATTGTATTTTGGTCAATATCTCAAATATCTTACGGCCTTTCCAATATGTTAAAATTTTATTTTCGAAAGTTGTTGCTAGGAACGAAGAAGCATTTTCAGATATCTATTATTCAAGATTTAGAAACAATTATTTCTAACGGAAAAATATATTTAACGATATCTCTTTGGTGAATTTTCGCGTTTAAGCTTGTTTGTTACTCCAGTTACAATATGGTAAAAAGGTATATATGTTGCTAATAACCTTTTTATTTTGAACGACTGTTTGAACCAGGGGCTAATAAATATTTCAAGTATGTTATGCGTCCGCGTTCAAAAAATGGCGATGTTGTTGTTGTTGTCTTGTTCATATTACATGGAACAATGGCTGCCAGAGTCTACTCCAAAAAGAGGTTAGACAAAAAAAAAAAAATGGCGATTTTCCTTATATTTTTACTATTTAAGAAATTGGAGAGAGTACATCTCAGTGCGTCGAAAATTATCAGTGGCTTTATGAATAGTTGCTCAAACGACGTGATTCGCTATGAGGCGGATATCTAGATTTTGGCGATGCGTTTTAAGATAAATTCCTACAAGTATTTTAAAAAGCTCAAGAGTTTCGGTCCTTATAATCGGACCTCAGCCTTTATTTTAAATTGGACAAGCAATAAACGCCTAAAGCGAGACAGCCCTCTTAGTTATATGTGGAATTCAGATTTTAACAATTTTAATGTTGAAACATACAATACTTATGTGGTCTGATATCTGCTAGGCATTCAAACTGAACCTATTTTCAAACCTTCTAGCTGTTATACTCTAGATATTTCATTTAACGATGTTAACATCCGTGAGGAATTGTCGACTAATATTGTCACTCCCTCTGATAAACTTGATATCACTCCCTCTAATGAACATTGGTAAAGATGGCCAATTCAGGAAATACTAATTCAAGAAAAGTTTAATAGCAGAAAGAAAGCTAAAGATACACATTAAGTTAGGATTTATGAAGAGCTTTTCCAGGTAATAGTTACAAAATTCTATAATTTGCATACCTGTGAAATAACCTTTCTATCTTGATTAATAGTAATATAAAAAATGATATTTTTAAGAGAACACAAATATTTTTTAGATCGGAAACGCAACAAGCATTTGACTCTCTTTGGGAAAACAAATATGGATTTACTTTAAGACAGTTGAAAAACGGTCCCTCATTAATAGGTGAATAAAGAGTTATAAAATATGTTGAATGATTTAAATTAAAAACAGTCAGGAAATGCAGCACTTCGTTGAATTTTAATATCTTGCATGCCTAGATTTATTTCCTGCTAATCTCAGAGTAGTCTGTGATTAGCATTTTGAGCTTTCGTTATCGGTAATTTCAAATATTAAGATAAACTACCTAAACCGTTTCTAGCATTTTCTCGATCCGTAAGATTAGATTTTCTTCAGGCTAAGTATAGCAAAAAGTCAGACACTGCCACCTTTCAAAGATTTTTTTCTTGTATGCATGTAAATATGTCTGTACAATCACCAAAAATTTAATTAACTATCCCAATAGATACTTGTGTAATAGGATGATGCTCATCATATTTTAATTGCATTAATAGTTGTTTCAACATTGTATTAAAATTAATTTGGATATTCTTAAGAAATTGTGTATGTATTCTCAATAAATAATGTTTTAGCTCAGGTAATCATACAAATGTCCGATTTCTGTATGTTATGAATCTTCATAAGAGTTTGAATAGCGAGTTTAAGAACAAGCCAACATCATTTTCGAACATAAATTAGCATAAGAAGGTAAAATTTCTTTTTACATCTGTATGCCTATTCTGTAAAGGGCAGAAAAGAGCACCTTTTGAAAAAATCATGAACCGAAATCACTATTACTCGCATAAAATTCTCTGTTTTCACTAAACTTAATTCAAAAACCTGCCATGTAAAGACAAGACAGCACAATGCATGAACTTCGAAGTATTAAGGTGTTTCTACCCTCTTCTTCCCTTTTTCCTCTCTTCTGCTTCGAAATAACGTAATGTCTCTACAGAAGGAGAAAATTCTGAGTCACTTTCCAAGAAAATCGGTTTTTAGGTACAGATATTGCGTTATGATGTTTCAAATAAAGAATTCATTAAAGTTAAAAATGTTGCACAATGCTGATATTTACGAATAATTACAAGCAGAAAGAAAATTCCTATACAGAATTCGTCATAATTATTACATGCAGCTCTCCTTTAGAAGCAATATGTGAACTACTTGAGAAGCATTATATCATCGTGTCGTAGACGATTTCATGAAATCGAACTCTGTGACAGGAGGAAAATAATTTGTATGTATTTTAATTCATCGTATTATAACAGAGTAATAGGACAAAACATGCAAGCCTATGAGTTTAATTTCAGATTGTTATACGTTATAATCTACTGAGGTAAGCTTAAATATGCTTACCAAACTAATTTTACCGTCATTTGAAGAGAGATTTGTGGATTATGATATTTCTAATATTTGTGAATGTTTCCATTACCGCGTATGTCTCTATTAAATTTGGTCTGATATTTCTTTGAGCAGAAGATACATGTCTCTAAAACTATGCTTTTGGAAATTATATATACTGCCACAAAAGTTCTGTACGTAATATTTTAAATTTATGAAGCGCACCTCATAAAAGAAGCGTACGTAAAATGTTTGGAACCTCAAAAACCTTCTTTATGTCGATCACAAGAAGAAAGTTGATATTTCGAGGCTGCAATGTCCTTCTTGAATAAGTTATCAGACATAGACATAATCTCATCAAGAAGATGAGATCAGTCTGCTCTTTTGAAAATTTCTTCCAACTGGGCATATCAAGTTTAAAGGTGAAATGGCCGGGGTACCTAGTTAAATTCATTACATTTCTCTTTAAACATATGTAAGAGGAGTGCAGAGGCTTCCGAAATATACATCAAGCTTATAACATTGCACTGGGAGATCCAAAACTCACAATTTAAAAAAAAATATACAAACTTCGACTTATATGTTCTAACAATTATGGAGCATGAAGAAATATGCTTGTTTAAAAAGACACGACAAAACGCTCATCTGTACCAACTTCAACTATGAAGCAATGCTTTGAGGAGAAAGTAACTTCAGTAAAGTGCTAAACAACTTGATATGGAAATAAATCTTACCTATAACGCGTCAAAATGCTCTAGTAATTTCAACATTTCCATGATTTCCATTTTCCCCCTTTCTACTTTTTTACATCAAGTTGTTAAAAAACAGAATTGTTCAATGATTATTTCTTTATAAATAGATGCGTAGCTCTATCTCTTAGTTCTTTTTCCAGCTTACTTTTATGATATATTAAGAATGCTTTTGATTGTTGAAACTAGATTAATTTTGCAATAGATTACGATTTTACATTTCAGATTATATTTATACACGATAGTTTTCGGACGGAACCGCAGTTGAATAGAAAACACCAGTTC
Organism: Stegodyphus dumicola; assembly: GCF_044657685.1. Taxonomy (NCBI): domain Eukaryota; kingdom Metazoa; phylum Arthropoda; class Arachnida; order Araneae; family Eresidae; genus Stegodyphus; species Stegodyphus dumicola. Next base: position 112,296,410 of record NC_140771.1, read on the forward strand.
TGATTAAAGATATTCAACATTAGAGGTTTATAATTACCTATTTATGCTTAGTTGAGCGTTATATTATAATCATTGTGAAGATAGCGTGCAGTGCATTAGCGTGCATTTCATTCCAAGTTAGCGTGATCTATGCCACTGTTCTTGCGTAAAGTTCGTCGGATAAATTAACTCTCCTGAAGCCGATATAGCGTGAGAGATACCTCCTTGGGAGGAGTTTCGGGGCAGATTTGCTTAATTTGATGAGGTCCTACAGTATGAGCGCAACAGTTAACTTCCCAGAATAGTCTACTATTGGCGATATATGTTAGGAAGGATCGATATCGGTTCCCCAAATCTATTTTTGGGTGTTCATTAACGACGTAATGACAAACATAATGATGACAAAATGGGTCCAGTAATTTTCTCAGTGTGCGTTCCGGTTAGAAAAAAGCGAAAGAAGAAAGGCATAGGGTGAGAGGATAATCTTAAGTTTTAAAGAACATAAGGGAATGCTACTATTTGTTTCCAGCACTGTCGATGAAATCAGCAGTAACTTGGAATAGTATTACATATGCAGTGATGTTTGATAATCTAGTATTTGAAAAGTTGTCACTCGTTAATTAGGAATAAAACAGAACAGGGTACACCTAAAAAATCCAATAAAATATTTTCTGAAAAGTAAAACATTTTAACATAATTATAGCAAGTAAATATTCCGACTTAAGAAGGAAAATAATATATCGCATATGACCTCCACGAACTATTTTGCAGCACACATTCTCTTGATGAAATTCGCAATCACTTTTTTTCACACGTGTGCCTATCAAGGTGGCTAATGGCAAATTAAATTTCCTCTAAGTTTTTTTCTTGCTATTTCTTTTTATGTCTACGTATTTTGGGACTTGCAGTAACACTGCCACTTAAAATAACGATATTTTCAACAGACTGGCTAGATCGAGAGAATGGTGATATAATATGTCTTGCCAAATCTGAGATTTCTTTATTAGAACTTTTGGCGAACTGCTGCCTCACTAAGTGTGGGTTTACTTCCAAAGATAGTACGAAGTGTTTTCTAACGCCCTGCCAGTGATAAATGCCAGCATTGTCATGTCAAGTCAATCACAATATTCTTGATTCGGAACACTGACGTGTTGTAAGTGTGTTAAAAAATGTTAAAATCTATAAAATCTAGTTATCTTTCAGTTGCTATTGACTGTAGTTACTAGAATGAAAGCATAGAAACACTTGAAGCACAGGAAGGCAATAGCTGGCTTCCAGGCGTACTATGACCCTTCTTATTTCTAAATCTGTTATGAAATCCAGTGCTAAAACATTTTCATCTCTTTCCTTCCCGATTGTGTACGTAGACTGCCAAAATCAACTGCACTAATGCGCATTTAATGTTACGATGTATGTGTGCATAAGCACACATGACTATACTAGATCTCAGTCTAACTTGAGAACCCTTCGCCGAAAAAATGTAGTTCTATATTTCTAACAGCTTGAATTAAAAATTAAACCACGAAATATGAATATTGTGGCGATAAAGAGCCTGGTCAAAAAAGAAGGCTTAGTGAAAAAGCATTTTAGCACTCAATTTCACCGCTAAAAATGAACCAATGTACATTTAGTCAGCAAACAGGGAGCAATCTAGTATTTTTCCACACTGTAAACTGCCAGTAATACAATCATACTCCCTTTTTCTCTAAGAAACGACGTAAAATAGTTAGTTTAGTTAGTTTCACCTCAAGAACGGAAAGCAATTTTCATGATGCATTCCTCTTAACTCGAGCTTTATCCAAATTACGGCCAAAAAAATGCTAATTAAATTTGCTATATTCTGCATCATACGTCCTTTAAAGAAATTGGATATTCGTGAGTGTCTTCTGCGAGGAACAGCTAAGTTTCTATTCTTCTGAATTTATACAAAGCATACTAGCTTCATGGTGATGCTAAGAGCAGTTGTGGCCAGTTAGCAATTTATCGAAATATTCCGGTACATTTTATATTTAATCGGTTGACTCTCATGCAGAGTCGTTGTGACAACGTATTTACAATCTGGGACTTATTTAAAGTAAGAAATATTAAATTAAGTGCATAAAATTTAATTATAATTTGCAGCAGTTTTTTAATTCGGCAGAGGGTGTGTTTTCTTCCTATCGCGTCCTGCAAACAACAGGGACCTCTCAAAAATTAATCACAAAAGCACCATTGAATCTTTGCTGCCTAATACACTACTATGAAAACATTTTTGCTCCATGGTTAAAAGTACTTGCCTACCCCATATTTTTAAAATCTTTCAGTAGACTATTAAAGCAAATGGCAAGTGTTAAATATGTCATTTGGTTTAATAGTTTATTGAAAGATATATGATATATCATTCGACTCTGAAATGGTCGATTGCATCTAGCCCAGTTTTAAATCTGAAGGTTAAGTCAGGTTAACTGATTAAGGCAAATCAACTCAAGGCCTGTCTGCCTGTGGGACGGAATGGTTTCGTGGAGGTCTCTGTAACGGACACTGGTTAGTATCAACGTTACACATGGGGGAATAGCCCGAAAATCAACCATCCAGCCAGACCGTTCTCTGCAATCCCAAGTCCAAGTACTAGTGTTCAGCGACGTTACCTCTCGGTCGCTGGTAGGTCCTATTAAATCTGAAAGAGCATGTAAAATAATTTAAACTTTAGCGAAGAAAGCTCTTTTAAAAATTGGTAATACTCTAAGCATCAATAAATACTCGTCTCTAAACATCAATAAACAGCAATAAAACTTTTCAAGATCAATGTAAGTTACAATTTCTTAATTATTTCATATGAAAATTGCAGAGATATAGTGTGATATTAACCAAGGTATGTAATCGTTAATTTATAAATTAAAATAGCAGTTATATGCAAACGCAACTGCTTATTATTTTTCAACACCTTGTAGATACATTAGGATGTTTTGGAAGCAAGACAGATTGAAAACGTAGCAACGCCTTCGCCGGGAATCGAACCACGGACTTCTGGAAATACTCGCCCAGTGTGCAGACCACCACACCATGAAGGCATGCTAGGAAAGCGAGAGAAATACCTTATAACCTATAAATTTATGTTAAACAATGCATGAAAGAATAAGCTTAGACGAAGTATTTTTAATCACAATTGTAAATAATTAGAATTTAACATAAAATTAATGATTTCCCATTATATCATATGCATTTTTGCAAGGTAAAATAATCATTACCATATAAAGCTGACAGAAATGAAAGGGAATATCATCGTATATTCCAATCTAAATTAAAAATTTATTCAAAATCATTAGATTTTGTTAAACAGTGCATTTCATTTATAATTTCAAGTTTTATTTCTTTTCGATAACATTAAAGATGTTCTTACTTTTTTTCCTTTTTCTCTCTCTCTTTACACTTTATTTAATAAATAATTCTAAAGAATTTTAGCGCAAAATATTTAATTAAATGCGTTATTTATCTTTAGAAAGTATTCCAAATCAACTTGAGGTTGGAATTTGAAAAATATAGTATTTGACTAAAGTTTTAACGTTTTAGAATATATATGAGCAAATATATTTTGAGCAAAATATGTGTTTAAAACATTAAACTCTAAGAATTTTGCTTTAGTTCTATTAAATTTTAATGCAGAATATTAAATGGTGCTATCAATATCTGTAACCAAAGTTATTTAGGCGACTATCAGATTCTTACAAAGTTGCAAGAGGTGCAGTTTTTCATTTAATATCAGACCATCGCCTTTTCCTGCGAGGAATATTTTCAGCTCCTAGAACTGTAAATGTTGAAAACATGTCTAATAGAGAGGAGGGACATCTAATCCGATTCAAAGTAAAATTTTCCCTATGCCATCCTTGTCATCTGTTGAGGAACATTGCAATGAAACGATAGCATTAATAATAATAGTAATAACAATAAAAATAAAAAAAATCTAAAAGCTTTCAGATTCTACATTACGCTTACTTTTTTAAAAGTTTTGTGGTTATCTTTATTTATTAATTATAATATTCTTCGGACTTAAACCGTAAAACTCAGTTCAACTGAAAAACATCGAAAACTAATTTCAGAATTTTCCATACACAGGCTTGCGCACTGGAGATATTTTTTTCGTATAGAGTTGCCATTGCTCGTTTTGAAATCGTTGAGTTTGTTAAACAAAAATTCGTTAAAGGTTTACAAAATATGAAATGGATAATAAAACAAATTCCAAATTTGGGCTTCCAGATGCCCATATTCAGTAGAAACGTAAGTTATTCAAAATTTGATGGCTCTAGTTACCCTCGTTTTATCACAATGCGAGAAACATACATACATTTATGCAGACTCTTCATTATTTAATTTCTTTAAATATAATACAGGGCTGTAATATTTGGTGGCAACAGTTTGAAAAGTGAACCGACGTTTGAAGTCACAACACGCCAAAACGAAATTAATAGTCCTTCTGGGCTAACGAACGCCCTTTGGGCTAATAAATAAAAAATAAAATAAAAATTTAATTTAAACAAATTCTGAAAACTTTCAGATTTTATATTACCCCCAAAAGGGGCTTTTTTTAAAGTTTTGTGTGTTACCTTTATTTATTAAATATCATGTTTTTCGCACCTACACTATAAAATTCAATTCAACAGCAATATCTCAAAATATTTAAAAGAGCATGAATTTAGAATTCCCGAGACACGGTCTCCCGCGCTGGAAAAGAAAATGTATTTTTTTTTTCGTACAGTGTTGCTATTGTTCGTTGAAATCGTTGAGTTTCTTAAACATGGAATAGATAATACAAATTCCAAATTTCAAATTTGGGCTTCCAGATGCCCATATTCGGGTGGAAACATACGTTATTCAAAGTTTGTTGACTCTAGGTACCGTTGTTTTATCACAATGCGAGAAACAAACATATATTAATGCAGATTCCTTAATTATTTAATTTCTTTAAATATAATAAAGGACTCTAATATTTGGTGGCTATAATTTAAAAATTGAATCAGCGATTGTAGTGAATCTAAGCAAAATCCCAAAACGAAATTAATAGCCCTCCTGGGCAAATTTTCCTTTGGGCTAATAACAATAATTCCTTATCGAAACGTATCTGCAAAATCTGCAAAACGTATCTGCATGCTAAGAGATCACAATAATATGCGTTGATGGCAGTACCGTTCGGTGGAAGGAGTTATATCTTTATTATAACGAGTACATCTGATTAAATATTACGCATCACCGTATTGAAGACGTAATTTTAACTTTCAAATTCTTTTCTGGAATAAAATTTTCCACTCCGTATTTATGCATGGTGTAACATTTTTACAACAATAATTTACTGATTGATGCTGTTAGGTATGTAAATATGATGCGAAATTTCACGAATGTCATAAACTTACTTTTAAATATTTCTCCATGGATTGCAAATGGAGAAAAGGACTTCAGTGTTGTATCAAAGTTTTTTTTTTTTTTTGCTTTGTGCAGTTGCTTTGCTTTGACCAGCTTTTTTGCCTTTATCAGCACAAATGCTGCTTAACAGCAGCTGTGTAACATTAATGAAAATAAAACATTTACTTTCAAAATTTTCTTTGGAAACGAAGATTTCTTATCAGTTATTTACTTATCAGTTAATCATAATATCATGTTTTAAAACATTTGCATAAAATTGTTTCAAAAAACGTAGTTAAGTGATTTATTTTCATGATTATAAATAAGCATTCTAGACTTAAGTTTCCAGCAAGAGATTCATGGAAAGAAAATTTTCGAAAACTCATTGTAACATTCTAACTAAGAAAGTTTCAAAAATAAAAATTCATCTTCTTTATGATTTTATCTAGTTGAAATTCCAATGCGTAAATATTCAATGCGCTTTAATAAATTAAATAAAAATACCATACCAAATAAAACGCAAATTTAGACGAGATATCTGAAAATGAACTTAATGACTGACATTATTGCTATGCAAATTTAGAGACTTTGTAGAATGGATTTAGAGAGCAGTTACAGAAGAAAAATTATTCATGAAAACGTATTCATTTATTAGGAACATTCAAAGCTCAAGTTGTAGTTGAGGTCTTGAAGGTTCCATGAAGTACACCTCTGCGAATGTAACGCGCAAAGCAGGGAAACATTTTTAGCTCAAAAAAGAGTAATACATATTGAATTCATAAAAGGATTTTAAATATTTACTGAATGCAAGTTTAGCTCAAATTGAGTGATATAAAATGTTAAACTTAGAAACTAGGCTATACTTAGATAGTTCAAATTATTTACATGTTTATTTTCTTTCCATCAGTATGTCTTATTTAAAGGTTTTTTTTAAAAAATTTCCAGATGTCTCGTTTTAAAAAAAAGTAGTAGATATTGTAAGAAGCCTGGTGGCGCAGTGGCTAGCGCATCGCGCAGCAGCGCCATAGGTACGGGGTTCGATTCCCGGCCTGGGCAAGGTCGACGCAGACTTTCATTCTTTGGTTTCCATCACTTGGATCGATAAAGTGAGTACCAAGTTCGCTTGGGGACTAAACGCTGGGGGTCCTGCGACCAAACTGACCACTTATTTAGGTTATATGCTTATGCACCCCGGGGCCCACATTGCAAGAAAGCAGATTTCGGGTACCGCAGGCTTTGGCCCATTAGGGTTGTTACGCCAGTGCATTTTTCGTTTAGTAAATATTGTAAAAAAATTTTTATTACAAATGTATTTTTATATATTTAAAGCTCAAATTAATTTATTAATTTCATATTAGAAATACGAAGTTGTGTAAGAAATATTGTGATTTATATAAATATATATAAGAAATATTGTCACAAAATGATTTAATTGAATACAGAGAATGAAATAAAACCTCGCCACATGAAAATTCGCGATAACCAGAAAAAGGCTTTTTTTATAAATTTTTCATTCATAGGTAAATTTCTCGTTATAATATCTCTGTTATATCATTCTCAACTGCTTGCTTACTTTAAATTTAAAATGGGGTTGCAGGGAAATAATGTGTCTCTTTTCCTGTAGAGGTATTGCAATAATCATTCTTTCAATGTTATGCAATAATCATTCTTTCAATGATATTAATTTTGCTGATTTTTCAGTTCTATTAATTTTAACTTGTCTTTAAAAAACATTAGTTGAAATGCGCTTTTAATGTGGAGCTAGACTCTTTACATTGCATCATACTGCATCATACATTGAACTTTCTCCTGTGGGCCGTATGAAAAGCCTAGTGTAAACGAATGCTCGTTGAAACAAATGTGGATCTAATTGTCAGGTTTGTTGTTGCCAGCGATACACGGAAAATGCCCTGTGTCTTCGCAAATGTACGCCATTCCCTATCGCGCAGGTATAAAGCCGGCATTACAGCTGGCGGAAGGACTTCTGAGCAATTTTTGAGCGGGTACATCAATTACATTCCTGTTAATAAAATGTTTTCTGAAACATCTCCTCTCATTCTTGTGTTAATTTTTTTAATGTGACAGTGGAAAACTACTCGTTTAACTTCTCCCCGCATGCGTTTTGACCATACATTCTATGACGAATATTGTTCGTAAAACTGCCTTCTGTCATCCCCTTAAGTTTTGCCTTCTTGTTCAGATTCACCCTGTATATGCATACTTTAAGATAATAAGTTCCATGTATTAGTAGTAGTTTTTTTTCGATCGTGAAACCCTATTTTAGTAATTTAAATTTGTAAAAAAATTTTATATGAAAAACAGGAAATTCACTTCTGCCTTTAGACATTAAAAATTCCAAATTTTACTACAACTACAATTTTCTTTCTGAGCTTTCTATAAAATTTACACAGAGAAAGAACGTAAAAAATTATTTTCTTGATTACTTCAGTTTTACACAGATGCTGATTAAATAGCATTTGATAAAAATGGTGGCGCCATATACAAGATGACACAGATGCTGATTGAATAGCATTTGATAAAACTGGTGGCACCATATACAAGGTGATTTTATTGTGTCGCAAAAATATAAATGCAGGTCTAGAGAAGATCGAAATAAGCATACTTTGGAATAAAATAAATGGGCCGAAAAGGTGCGTTAAGACTGTACAGAGCGGTAAATAAAAACGTTCTGCTGGCATAAATCGCCAGTTCCCGAGCGGATTCCTAGCACTATTCATCCATACACGAAGGTGGAGCGTATGTATTTTATCTATAAAATTTATCTTTTTTTTTTTCGAGATGCATTTTATCAATGAAACTGCGGAAGGAACGAATTAGGGGCTCAAAGAACTACTCGATTATCGCCCTCTTTTCCTCCTTTAAGTAGCTAGTCAGTTTTAGGTATATCCCTCAGAGATAAAGTACAAGTCGACAAGTTCCGCGTTCATGTAGCGATATATACTCTCGAAATGTGCTTGAGGAATAATGATTTACGCCATCAGAGAGATTTTACCTTACTCTCAACAGCTTACAACCTCAAATACCATAACCACACTTATCATTACAGAATCTGCTTATCTCGGTTTCCTCTATTCGCTTTTATATTTTATCAGATATGTTTATCACCTTTCAGATAAGGCAGCAATTTTATCACTGGAAAACAAAATTCTTGTCTTCCACTGTCCGGTTAAGTGCTGAAAACATTCCAAAGTTCCGTGCCAAGGGATTTAAGCTAACAGTTTCGAGACTGAGGACATACACGGATATTTCGAACAGGTGTATACTAGAAATGCAGCAATAATACGAATAACTACTGTATAATTAAAAAGAATCATTTAGTTCTTAACCAAATTAATAGTTGTAAATCTAGTGAAATTCCATAAAAGCATTAAACACCGTTATTTTAGATAAGGTCACCGTGTAATTAGATGACGTTTCTATACATTGTACTGTACTTAAGTTACTTACTTAACTAAGGTTCATATATATATATAGAGAGAGAGAGAGAGAAATAATCTTTGAACAATGAAATTGTTTGTAGGTATTGATTTGTTATTTCTTTTACTTTATGTAACTTTGGAAAACTACTTTTTAAGTAAAAAAACGACAGAAAAACTTGAGAAATTTAAGTTTCTAGTTTAAAATTTGGAATAGAATACTTTACAGCCTGTTTATACGGGAATGCAGAGGAATGTAGCATAAAGTTGTAGAGATATTAGGTAATTTTTAGGAAGCAGGCAAGATGAAAAATTAGCAACACCGTTGCCGGGAATCGAATCGCGGGCTTCTTAGTTATGCCCTGTGCGTGCAGACAACTACACGACGAAGGCTTGCTAAGAAGGAGGCAGAAATACCTTATATACTCTCCCTTTTAAAGGGCGAAAAGGTTTTTAGCGGACCCAATTGCCAAATCCTGGGTGAGGAGAGTCATCATTCAATACCCTTTTAGTTCGGGCGCCACTGTAGATACATTAGGTATTTTTGGAAACAGGAAAGATGAAAAATTAGCCACGCCTTCGCCGGGAATCGAACCGCGGACCTCTCAATTACGCGCTGAGCGTCCAGACCACTATACCAAGAAGACTCGGTAAGAATGCGGGAAAATATCTTATACAGTATTTATACACATAAAAATAATAGAAAATTTACAACAGAATTAAAAATACTCCTGTCACGGTTTCAAATCTGATATTCGAGAAATATTAGTTAAAATTAGAAATTTAAGTTCCCTAAAATTCTTAACAGTTATTCATGAAATTCATACTGCGATGAATTAACTGTCCTAGTGTACTGCGCTATATATCCACACATCGAAATTAGACTTAAGTTCCTCATTTAATTAGAAATTATAATTAGAGTGAAGTGAAATATGCCTTAAAGTTGGATTATTTAAATAATTGTATGTGCTTCAGATTCGCTTGTTCAATATTTCAAAGTTTAAAGCATTGAAATTCGTCTAATTCTCGAAGCATTTAGAACTGATTTCTTATACCTAGCTAAAACCATTTAAAACTAAATAATCAAAACATATTGTTTTTAAAAAGTTTTGAAATTATTAGATTTCCAGAATATATTAACAAAAAATCATTGATTGTACAAAATGTCACAAATAACATTGATATGCAGTAAATTCATCTGAATGTGATCGCGTTTCTGGAAGATATGCTTAATAACCAAATGTTAATAATTAATTATTCAGAAATAAATTCCAGTTACAAATGTTGATGCTGGCAAATCCAATATAAATTTGCTTATTATAAAACATCATCTTTCTAATTTAATTTTAGTACCGAAAGGGAAAATAATTGTATTACAACTGTTCAAAATCTGGACAGATCCTTTTAGAGTTATTTCTATTATACGTTGCTTTATTTAAATCAATCATATTAAAACTATTAAAGCTCACGTGATTTAAATCTCCGCAAGCACTCGAAAGCATAGTACAAACTTTTTATTAACATTTCACAATCAATGAGACGATGAATTAAAGAGCCAAAAGCCATTAGATGAAGAAATATCAGTCATTTGAACAGTTCACAGAGTAAATATTTGATACGATCGTGTTAAAACGACACGTTTCTGGGTGCAGAGACATTCCTGTCACCCGAGATAGTGTTCTTTTCATCGATATAATTTATCGATACCGTTTGAAAAGGGTAAAAAACCAAAAAAGCATACCAAAAGTAATGGAAAAACGAAGGAAAATTGAACTCCATTTAAAATCGGATATCACCAAAGAGAGTTTGACATCACTCTGAAGTAGCATGGGCGAACTGTATAGTGGACATACCCTCTTTTTGCACTTTATTTTCACTATTTCATTCTCGCATTCTTTTTTTTTTTCGTTCGAAGATCTTGCACCGTCTTTTCAATCCTAGTATGAGGCATTGTCAACAAAAGATTCAACAGAGCCAGTCCGAGAAAAACTTCTTGCTTCAAATTGATCGTCGTTCCGTTTCTCAGTTGGAAACTATGTTTTTTCAAGTCCTAGCCACTCTGCAAATATTCTTCGATTTCCGAAGCAGAGGAACGGCCTAAGCTTTCAAAATGGAAGGGTTAGAAAAAGGTATTTGTTCTATTGAAAGAGGTATATGGTCCTAGAAGATAGGAAATTTATATACCATTCCATGGACAGAATAACAAAAGAATATCGTCCCTGCATTTGCACTTCCTTAGTCAAGTTTTATTGCGAAGTAGATATTTCCTAGAGATGGTGGCTTATTTGCTTTGTTATTTTAACGTATGTAATAAGAATGACTTTATTTGAAGAATATTTTCTGTTTAGAGATCTAATCTTTAGTTTCACACTTATTTCCTTCACAGTTTTTTAATCTAAAGTAAGTTGGTGAATAGTAAACTTCATATAATTCCTTGCAGATGGCTGAAGCATATCCGTATTCCGTGTTGATAATGTGGTACGTGGAAGATAAAACAATCGGCCAAAAACCAGATTTGGTGTAAAAGTGAGGTTAACATGTTTATGTTTATATCTGAAAAGTAGTTCTGTTTATTCAGTAGGAGCTGTATTTGTTTACAGATGTTTCGACAGCATTAAGCGATAAGGAAATTACTCGTATTTTTTTAAATAGAAGTGGAATTTAATTAAATTAATATTAACAGTTACTTTCACAGCATTTTAATTATAAGAAGGCAAAAAAAAAAAAAAAAAAAAAAATTGTGAACAGCTCACAATGTCTTTTAGCGCAATAGTGTACTTAGAAACTATTTACAACGTTTCGGAAAATTATTTGACCGATGCTGAACCCTTAACTTTAAAATTCGGATTGAATCACACGCTGAAAGATATTCCAAATTAAAATTTAAAATTGGGCCAAAACCAAACTTAATACATGATTTCATGGATTCCTCCCTCCCTCCCGGAGTAATTAAAATGGGGAAATCATCTGCCGAAAATTTTTTGTTTCTGAAGAAGAGGGATCTGCGTCTGACTGCTCTCAAAACCTTTAGAGTTACTCAAAATTTAAGCGAAAAAAATTGGACTATGTTTATGTTTAATTTTAAGTGTTGATTGAAACTGAAACTAATCAGTTTGGTGACTTAATCCTTTACTTGCCGACATTTCTCTGTCATTGTTAATTTTCAAAACATGCATTAAGATTATTTCACTGCCTTACTTCATTTTAGTATTCTTCAATATTTTGATCATATTAATTGATTACCATATTAGAGACATTAGGTTATTTGGAAAGCAAGAGAGATGTGAAAAATTAGCAACGCCTTAGCCGGAAATCGAACCACGGACCTCTGCAATACCCGCCCACCACACCACGAAGGGACGCTAGAAAGGCGGGAGAAATAACTTATATACTCCCTCTTTTAAAGGGCGCCTGGGACTTTTAGGGGACCCAATCGCCAAATCCTGGGTGTGGAGAATCATCATTCACCACCATTTTAGTTCGGGCGCCACTGTAGAGACATTGGGTATTTTGGAAGCAGAAGTCTTAAAAAATGAGCAACGCCTTCGCCGGGAATAGAACCATGAACCTCTGGAATACGCGTTGAGCATGCAGACCACTACACTACGAAGGCGGGCGAAATACCTTACACAATAAGCGAAGTACATTCCATGTTTTCTAATATAGATGAGCGGGACTTCGACAGTTCAATAATATAACCGAATGATAACATTAACCGCGGTTACACTATGCGGCTTTTACTACAGTTTGAATATGGACCATCAACAAGGATATCTGAAATCAAAGCTAATTGTTCTCCTTAAAACGCTATAATAAATCTCTTCTCTACCACGTATACTTGTGTTTAAAAGGTTATTTAAAGTTTTTGATGTTCTCTTTGTGTGATTATCTTTCGAAAGAATGCTCATACATTTGTAATCTAAATGGTAGAAAATCAGAGAAATATCATCCGAAAAGGAATGAGAAAATATCCTCCGGAAAGGAATAAGAACAAAATCCGTCAGAAAACATAGTTTAGAAGAATTAAGTAATTATTGGGGAATTCTTCCAAATTGTCTTTCTTTTTTAACAGTATTTTAGTGACAAATTGCCGTGTCTCTTAGATTAAAATAGCGGAAGCATTTTCGAAGGCTTACGTCACTCAGCCAATGACAAAGGGTTAGGAAACTTGGCAGCAGACGTAGGAAAAGTTACAGTCATGAAGTCTAAACTAAATTCGCGTACAAACAAAAGTAAATTCAAGAATTTGAGATTTTTAATTAGTAAAAATGCTGTGCATCCGAGAAAACTTTCTTTTAACTGATGATTTAAATATTTTGAGAATATTTGCTCTAACATGCAAAAGATTGAAACAATAGAATAAATCCCTTCCGTTCATGAACTACTAATGCAATCTAAAAGATATTTTAAAGAAAATTTCAATAAAACTACTTTTATTTCGTAATCAGTACGAACGAGTAATTATAATGAAAATAACCTAAAGTATAATTTAATATAATCAGTTCACTAACACATATGATAATTTTAACATAAGAAATAATTTCTGATCAACGCATCAATGCTAATGAAAAATCGATCCCATTTAAATTGCTGCTTATCTAATTCCTTTTTCATTACTAAAAAGTTACAGAAGTATAGTTTTTCATATTACTTAAAAAATTGCAAAAATAAATAACGGAGGAATCTTAGAAAAGTTAAAAAGTTGAGAAAATAACTATCTGAAAAAATTGTTTTTCATTGCATAAGATGAAACTAGTACATCTAAAAAAGCACCCTTTTGAAATAAAAGAAATGATACAATATTGTATTCACGAAGCGGAAGATTCACCTCTTTTAAACTCCTGCAATACCTTTAAAGAGTACGTATATTTACTCTCGTTGAAAATTAAAATAATTATTTGAAGGTTTTTTGAAACTATGTGCCCTGACAATTTCCATTTGCACGATCGCCCTAAATCTGCCTCTGGAATAAAATGGTATCTCGAGTGCCTCAACAAAAGTGCCGGATTGAATGCTCCTAATAAAATACTTTATTTTTAGAAAAATGAAAGTAGTATTAAATGCTTAAAACGTGTTACAATTTAATTATATCAAATTTGATTTGGCCTAGACAAAAGACAGCATTTTGTCAGCGTTAGATCTGTAGTTAACATATAGCGTTGAGCAAAGGTACAGCAAATTTTGATTGAGGAAATTCACTATAAGAATGCGAGTTTCTGTTAGGAAAACATAAAGAAAGGGCGACTATAAATGCGAGTTTCTGTTAGGAAAACGTAAAGAATAGCGCGACTGTTTAGGGCGACTATAAAAGACTTTTAGCCTTTTAACTGTCATGCCCGAGATATTTTTTTTTTTGAGTGCATCGTATTGTCATACCCGAATATATATCGGGAGATGTTTATTTCGGCTACATTTGGTTTTTCCAATAAAAAAATTTGACAAATTGTGTACCCAAATCATCAAAATAACTTGACAGTTAAAGGGTTAGGAGGCTACGTGGAATCTTTGGAAGTCAAGGTGCACCTAAAGAAACAGCAGTCTGACACACTGATAACGAAATTTGAGGACCTAGGTTCAATAGAAAATATTAAATCACAACGCTCTTGATCCTGGCGGTCTGTTGAAAACATCGCTATTTTTAATGACAGCATTATTTCAAGTCAGGAAAAATTCGAACTTTCAGTCTTAGGAAAACTAAAAATAAAAGAGAAACTTAACGTGTTATTAACCACTTTAGTGGGTATATATGTGAAAAAGTGATTATGCATTTCTTCCAAAGAATGTGGTGCTGGAAAGTAGTTGGTAGAAGACATATGCAGATGTTGTTTTTCATTCTGAAATCGAAACATTTGTTTGTTGTAGATATAGTGAAGTATTTTTAATTTTCTAATAATAAAGTACTTTACTAGGCATACTATGTTAAGCGCTTTTGTTGGGACACCCTATATTATCAGTGGCGATTTTAAATTATGAGAAAGCGAAGTAGACTGCTTGGAATACGCATTCCGTCACTCATGAATCTGCTTTCAAATTTTTACAACTGGGTACGTGAATGTACAAATACAAACCGTGATTTAAAATTTATGTAAAAAGATTACATTTGTCATAAGTAATTTAAATTAAAAATATTAAGTGTTCGTCTTAGGATAATTATATATGTGATATGAATCTGTAAGATGATTTAAAATAAATTAACTCTTATTTTATTTTTCTCTAACTATCTGTGATTTTAATTTTTCTCTCTCTATTTGTGATTCAGCCTAAGATAAAAGCATTTATAAAACTCACTAGTTATATCTGAGTAACCGACAGGCCTTTCTTGCTAGCAGGATTTTCACAATAAATTATTTTAAAATGCATTTACCTGGCGCCGTTTTAACTGGTTAATGTTCAACTGTTAGGAGTAGTTAAAACGTTCAGAAACGTAAATTGTTCAACATCTTTCATTAAAAAAATGCGCAAAATATTAATCGGATGAAGTCAAAATTTAATAAACGTTTCTCTTCCAGAAACACCGGAATTTTTATATATGGATGACATATGACGTTTTTGATAAAGCGATGGCCAAATTACGTCTGCTTTTGAAAAATATGCGTCAGTAATTCAGCAATCAAAGCTAAAATGAAAAGGCAACTTAAAAATGGAACCGGTTAATTAAATTCAATGTAAAACTTTTAAGGCTTTAGAATTTAAAAGTCTCCTATAAGAATTATAAATGTTACAAAAGCAATCTTCACTTGAGCATCAGCATAAAAATAAATATTACAATAGAAATAAATAGTGCAATATTTATTGTTGTTATTGATTGCATTTTAACAAAGTTTGCAAGTTTTGTTAGTTTTAGAGCGCGTATTGTAAGAATTTGTGCATGAAAACTTAAATATTAACATCGCAATCTGCGAAAGCTTTCCGCATTGGTCAAATCGCGTTGCGTGTGTAAAATAATGGAAGGAGTGGCCAGAGTGAATATAAACGAAGTTTAAGTAGGAGAGATGTTTCTATTAGGCGCTGGAAATCTGACACATAGGAAGAAGAAAAGATAAAAAAAACTTCTTTAGAATTCATCTTAACTTACACGGATGTCACTATTTTTGATTAAATAGTTAAATCTTTTGTTGAACACTGAGCGTAAACAAAAGTGGATACTGGATTCACACTGAATTTGAATACATGTTGGAAACTAGTTAGAAGAATTTAATTAAGCTAAATAATAAATGTAACTTTGCTGAAGCCGTATAAATTAAGAAATTCTTGTGCTTGATGGGAAGAAAGGGAGGGGTAAGAAGATTAAATAAGAGGCAAATAAGTTGTATTCGTGTTGTATTCAACTGGCTCATCGTTAGCTTTCACAGATCACAGGAAACCTGTACATTTGAAAAATCACATATTTTGTTTTATTATGCTATTTTGGGAAAGCAAAGGAAAGTGAGAAAATTTGTCATTTCTATTTGATGTATTATCTGAAATTTCGCATTTGATATGCAAAAGACTCAATACAAACTATCTGAAGAAGAAAAAACTATCTTCCGGTTTCAAGATACTGTGTTATACATATACAGACATACATCTTCATTGCGCTGACAAATGAATCCCTGACTTAAATGCCTTCTATCCTGAATCGTATTTGATCTTCCTTACTGATTAATAGCAATTGATCATTAAGGAGCGAGCAATATTTCGCTCATTATCTTTCTTCAGTTCCCTATTACTTCTGCGAAGCATAATAACTCTAGTTGCATAACACATATTCTAGCAAACAACTGGTCTGTGAATATAGGAGATAAAACCTTCAATTATGACTGAGTCTGAATATTTTAATTTACATATGTTTCTTAAAAAAGCACAATGAATACGCATTAAATTTTCATAAGATTTTATTTTTAAGCAGATTTCATGGTTAAAGACCATCGTACTCGTAATTGAGTTTCATAAATTTTATCAGTTAAATTTCTGCTTTAGGAACTCCCATCTTTGCTTGAAATAAATAGAGTTAGAAATTTAGCTAGAGATTTCAAGAATTTGTTCGAGTGTTCCCAATTTAACGTGTAAAATTACCTTTCAATTTGAACACTGCTATTGAGAAGCTTAAATGCTACTTATTATTGTTATTTATTTAATTAAATAATGCATCTGTACAGGTTAATGAACTGAACTGCGCAATAGACAAATTATTTTCGACATAGGTATAAAGATTACCGGTGTATTAACTCAGAACGATGGAAATAAATATGCTTAAAAGTACTTAAGTTTAGATTTGAATTCTAGCTCGAAGCCTATTTATTTGTTCATTAATAGTTAAACTATTTTAGAGTTAAGATGCTAGTCAAAATGTAACTTCTAAGGTTTTTACGTTAATTAACCAGTTATTAAGATTTTGATTTTACTATAACTTCTTCTTTTCGTATTTTTCACTAGAATGAAATTTAGATTTAAAAGTATTTAAGCTGAAAATTTTGAGTCTTAGAGAGAGGGAGAGTTTCTGCCACTCACGTTTATTGTTAGTTTCTTTGAAAGCTCTTTATACCCCGGCTTTGGCATTTTCTAGCCAGGCATTTCTTACGCGCTGGTAGAATAATTGAGCCAGCTATGTTATGAGCTTATGTTATTGAATGTGTAGTCTTGGACGCTTACCCAAGTTTGAATTTTGTGGTCTATTATTGCTTAATTTATTGCTTAATTTGCTTAATTTTTATTGGTCTATTATTGCTTAATTTAACTACAACTGGTGGTTTCTGCCTATAGCACAATTTGTGTCCTTCTATATCTATTAGATTGAAATAAAAGGCCATTTAAAATCTTTTCCTGCACTTTTTAATATTTAAGACTCAGCCATAACTCGATGACCTTGTCTAGCAGAGTATGCGGGATTTAACTTAAATTCCAGACAAACTGAAACCTCATAAACTATCAAAACACAGGACAAAAAATCCGTTGCGAAAAGCGATTGGAAAAAAAAGACGGGACATTAACCGAAGTCTTAGATTATTTCATGAAATTAAGGGACATAGTAATTTCTTGGAATGCTTCGTTCTTGTTTTGATCGAAAGTGCTTCCGAGAAATAAGCACGTCTAATACCATCCTTCTGCTGCGAGGATTTAAAAATGAATAAATTTATGGAATGATAATTCCTGGAAAAGAAGCTGTCAGAAAACTTCAATTATGCAGAGACGAAAATTATAAAGGTTTATTTGAAAGGTTATTTTGAGGCAAAAAAGGTAAATCTCATAAATGAAAAGGTAGAAAAATAAACCAAATTGCAAAATGTTTCGCATGAATCAAGCAGAAATACATGTGATTCATCATTCTGGTTAAGATGAATTTATGATGAATGAGCGCTCTTCTTTTGTTAGGATTTGTTATTAATGAACTGCGGCTAAGTTACTTGCTACTTCAAATAAAAGGTTCTGTCCCAAAAGGGATATATTTAAAATATTTTACTTATTTTATTGACTCTTTTTTCAATTTCAAATGTTTCCTTTGTTTTTTATTCATATATCGACACTAGCATGAACTTTATGTCATTTTCTTCTGTAAAATTCTTCCCTAAATTTAAAATGGTACATGTTTGCAGCTCAATGCTGCCATCAGAGTTTACTAAGTATTGGATTCAAGTATCAGTTTATTCATGACAAGATCTGCTAAACTGTTATTAAAATTTGTTAAAGATCACCTGCTAAAAATTTTCCTTTATGTTTGATTTCGAAATCTGGGTACATTAACTAAAACTACTGTACAAGGTCAAGTCATTTCGATGTTTCTTAATAGCTTCTCATCGCCGCTACCTTCGTAGAAGTTAGAGCAATGGATAAATAGATACCTGAAACTTTAAATAATATAACTTGTTAATATGACGCACTTTTGAAATTTCTTTTTATAATAAATCCTTCTTAATAATAAGATTGTTAGAAAGAAAACTAATACTACTTTCTAATAAGAAGGTCATCCTTTCATAATATAATTCTTACCATTATTAAGAGAGACTGTGTGACTGTAAATTTGCTTTGGAATAATGTAACTCAAAGAAAGCGTTAGAGGTTTTCTTTCCAACAGTCTCATTTAACTTTGTTGGCCTTCAAAGAAACATAAATTTAACCTTATCTCTTCCAGAAAATCACAAATTCACTGAACGTTTACAGATTACTTCAGTTTAGTTTGAAATGAAAGTAATGAAACAAAAGTTTTGTTCAGATACCCATTATCTCAATATCTCTATATGATAATGTAATATTAGGTAAGAGGACTTTTACTGCATTAAATCAAATCACACTTTCTGCAGGAAATAAATATAGTAAGTTGATTAATTACGAAACAAAGGGAATATATTTTTATTTACCAAGGGACTAAGAAGATGGAATGAGAGCTTATACGAATGCTGTTTGCGTAAGAGTCTGAGCTTACATAGCGAGCATCAACAGTTTAGAAATATGTTCTCTTCGAGATATAGCAAGTGGATTACAGTCAAATGGAACAGAAACGAATGGAATTAATGAAGTGTATGATGTTAGGATATAAGGAGTTGTAGTAATGACACATTTGTTGCGATAGAGAGAACAAAAAACAGTTAGAGTGCAGCTTTAATTATCGGAATCTCGATTATTCGAAGGATAGATTATCAGAAATTAACAAACGTTGTATGGTTAAATGTTAATGAAAATTGAAATTAGATTTAGGCGTACTTTAACGAATTAATGTATTTCTTCAGTGGATGTTCTATGTGATACTGTTAGTACATTTGTACGACATGGAATATCGAAATATAAAATCAAGTATATATGAGTTGATTCCTGTTGAATGACACCATAGAGTTACATGTCTTTCTCTTCCGAAACTTAAAAGTCTCTTCAATAACACCTTAACTAAAATATAATGCATGCTAACTTTCCCAAACCAAGATTTAACCAAGTTTTCTGTGCTACAATTTTTTTTTTCTTCTCGACCAAGGTAAATTAAAATGATGGCTTCGAAGTCCTGCTCCAAAGCAAGATTTCTACCACTTCTATGGCGATGAATCAAAGCAAGATTTCTACTAAGCGATGTCACTGAGATAAACTTCCTGTAAATATCTCGAGAGTCAGAAAAGAGTTAAACTTTGAAAAAGTATCTTCTCTATCTACTGACCTTGGATTTAAACAACTGAATCTTGCATGTATTCTTCTGTCGCTCTTTCTGAGAGGAAATGTAAAAATAGCGATTATTTTAAATGCAAAAATAGATATTCCGAAACCTTGTGGTTTTAATTATAGTTTAAAACAATAGTGCTATGGTTTTCGGTAGTAACATACAAGTATCAGAAATGTGGGCTTTGCAAATGCTCTTGAACATTTAATTAATTGTTATATAGAGAGAAATAATGCTAAACATATTTTTCTTAGATAATGCTTCCTTCACCTTTAGAAAAAGAAAACTTTTTCAATAAACCATTGTTTTATTTAAAAATACTTTTGAAATCACTTGAATGAGCAGCATTTTTATTAATAATGTGTAACTCCATTATCACTGAAATGATCAATGATCTTCACTGAAATGTTTAAAAATTATGATTAGATCAATCATCATTAAAAATTAATTACTTAACATTTAAGCGTTTTTGCGTTTTTTAATTAAAGCGTTTTTAAAGTACCTCTAAGAAATATTTCGTTCCATAATAATACATGACTGTTCTCGAATTTCGAGATGGAAAACTTGCAGGCGACAGCCATTGAAAAAAAAAAACATGTCTGTACGTTAATCCTACGCTAATGGCTACTAAACATGAGATAGAGATTATTCATTATATTTTTTCAGGCTTAGCAGCTAAAAAAAGAAGTAACTATTCGATAAGATTCATAAAAGTTAAAAGAAACCTAAATAACGAACTGAGATTTTTTTAAACATTTGTTTGTAATTATCCCAAACATTTTATAATTATTTTCATTTCCTTTGAAAGCTAAAGCATGGTTAAAGTTCAAGACATGATGAAATGCTTCTTTGAATGAATAATTCCATTTTAGTTCGAATAACACATGAAAATTAAGCAAATAACAAAAAGGAAAGAATGTTATTCGCATCGCCTGTAAAGTTAACGGTGTGGATCACTTCATTTAATTAAATTTACTGCTGACATTCATGGAGAAACATTCCTTAAGCAAAATATTTTAAAATAAAATTCCTTTGTCGTAAATGTAAATTTTTATCCACTCGTGCGAAAAACCAAGGATTTCATGGAATTTATAGCTAATCAGGAGAACAAAAAATAGCTTTGTTATTTATATAAAACAGCGAGCTTATTTTAAGATCTATCAGTGTAAGTAAAAAACATGATTTTCTTTTAGTTTTACATTTACCATGCTTGGATAATTTTAATATGTAAGAATACTTCGCATATCAAACGTTCACGGGTACTTTGTTAAGTTATTTAACTTTCAAGTAAGCATGATATTTCTAATTAGAAAAAAAAAGAACTTTATTATTCAAAGATTTGAAACAACTTCTTTTGAAATAAATGAAACAAATCAAAATCACCATTATCTCTATATTCTTCAGATTATTTGCGCACATTTTGCTGTCCATTCTTTCTCCCGTTCGATATTTTGTATCTATTTTTAAGCAATGTTTCCTTTGCTTTACAATAATCGATGTTCAAAAATCTCTTCCTTTAAAAGTTAAATTAATTTCAAGCTGGAAATTTAATTTTATTCCTGCAAATACTTTTGAGATTTGAGAATTTTACGGAGACGTATTGATATTTATTTATAATTTAGTTCAAATTAAATCGCTGAAAATTTTGAAATCGAGTGAGTCAGATACTAATGACTGTGTAGAGTTACTAGGTTTTTCTTACGCTGAAGAGGTGAAAATTGTACAACAACCTCGCCGAGACCTGAACCAGGACCTCTCGAATATGCGCCGAGTGTGCTACCGTTGCACCACGAAAGAATGCTGGAAGGAGGGAGAAAATACTCACCTCTCGCTCTCTCTCTTTTTTGCACAGTTTGCAGCATGTCTAGTCAACCATTTTATACATGCCTCCCAATATGTATGTGACAAAATTTCCTTACCGTCCAATGGTTCAACAGTAACTTAATTTACCGAAACAAGGAAGTAATTCTGAGAGCGGAGGTTTAGTAAAAAATAGTTAAATTCATCTATTTATTTAATCACTTCTAACTTCGATCAAAGGATTCATTAATGATTTAAAATTTTAATTCACTAATATTAGAAGAATAAAAAGGCTCATGTTAGGTATTTTGTACACTCAATAAATTCTTGTCTTTAAATCTTTTTTTAGTCCAAAGGGGCTTTGTCCCTGAAGGACTATTGTTTTCGTTTTGCGATTTTGCGTCGGACTCATAAACGTCGGTTCACTTTTCAAACTGTTGCCACAAAATGTTAGAGTCCTGCATTACATTTGAAGAAATTAAATAATGAAAAATCTGCATAAATGATTGTCTATTTCTCGCATTGTGATAAAACAATGGTACATAGAGCCATCGAATTTTGAATGACGAAATCCTACTGCGAATATGGGCATCTGAAATCCCAAATTTGGAATTTGTTTTACTATAAATTTTATATTTTGTAAAACTTTAACGAATTTTTGATTTACAAACTCAATGCTTTAAAAGCGAGAAATGGCAACGTTATATAGAAAAAAAATACTTTTATCTCCAGCTCGCGAGACTGTGTATATCGGAAATTCTAAAGATATGCTTAATTTAACATTATTTTGCGATATTGCTCTTGAACTGAATTTTATGGTTTAAGTGCAAAGAACATGATATTTAATAAATAAAGGTAACACTCAAAACGTTAAAAAACGCCCCTTTGGACGTAATTTAAAATCTGACACATTTCAGAATTTTATATATATATATATATATATATATATATATATATTGTGCATAGGAATAAGATCTGAAGTCTGAAGAACATACTTTCTCAAATTAAATTTACCAAAATGTGATGTGTATTAAAATGTTTTTGTTGAAACAACGTGAAATTTGTATTTATATTTTTGTATACTTTTTTCGTGTTTGTAGGTATGTTTTTATTCCAGTAAGCAGGGTCAAATAAAATGACTATGAGATTCTAAAACTATACTATACTCGTAATTTTCCTGTAGGAAGGTATTAAAACGATTGCACAATTCGCTTACTCTTTAGGTATACACCTCTGTTAATGCACCTATTTTAAGGTTGTTAGAATTTCCATATCATTACACAATACATATATTAAAGTTACTCTCGTAAGGTGTTCCCTATCGAATCATAATAAAGTCATTCATTCTTCTTGCTGAAAAGATTTCCATAAATTCCTTCAAAAATGTTTATTCCCAACCTCATATCATTCTGTTTTAACTATCACTGTTTATTCGAAGTATAAATGGCAAGCAGACATTTTGAATTAAGACGTATGGTGTTGGTGTATTTAATTATGGCAAAGCACACTCGGGCTATCTGCTTAAGGGGAGGGATGCCTTCGTGGAGGACTTTCTAAGCGAAACTGGTTCGTATACACGTTACACATGAGGAAAACCACGAAAAACCCATGCAGCCAAACCGTTCGCGGGATTCGAACCTCGGACTGAACTACCAGTGTTCAGCGACTTTACCGCTCGGCCGCTGGTCGGCCATTTTGAATTAAGAAAAAATGGGTCAAGTATAGCAAGTTCGTTTCGACAAAACTGCAATTCCGCTTTTTTTTTAGACTATAACGTTCGACAAGATCCTATATTGCGCGTAGTGACTACACGGCACGTAGAAAAAAATAATTGAGTGTTATATATTTTTCATTTGTATAGATCATATAAAATACATCTGCAAAATATTGTTTATTTATTTATAATTTTTTTTCAAAAAATATCGAAATAATATCCTATTATTTAGGAAACTGTTGAAGGAAATTAATTTTTCTGTGTTTAATTGAATATATGTAAACATATAACATAAAATTATGAAATAATATTTTAAATTTTTCATATACCATATGTTCAATTCATATATCATATTTCATATACCCTATAATCAAATAAAAAAATAATATACCATATATTCAATCGTTAATTTTCACCTTGAAAAAGGCTCTTGCGGAATTCTGCCAACCTTGATGGTAGCTGATAGGAAAATTTCCTTACACAATTGCGAAAATTTATTTGGAAGCAGTTACAGCGTTTTAAGTAATTTATTTGATTTATATTTGCTTATTGCAACCATCCCAGTTCCATAGAGATTTTTAATACAAATCAAATTTTAATCGATTCCATCTATCAATAAACGTGGTTAACTGAAATTCGTTTCTGGAAATTTTGCTTTAGAATTCTTTATTTTTGCCAAGTTTCCGCTAAAAAAGTTTGGTTAAGCTGTACTTTAGTATTATACTTACTCATAGGAGCCGCTAAAAGATAGTAACCTAAATAAACACTTTTCATATTTTCAAGTTATATTAATATTTAAATTATTTCATTATTTAACCTGATAACGATGGATAATAAAAAAATATAACGATACAAATAAGGGATGGAGAATAAAAGACGAATAAAAAAGAAATATATTTTTAATATTTTTAAATGCACCGAACACAAAAAACTGCCTTTGAATATGTCCTTAATATATGGCTATTTTGAAATATAATAAAAGTTTCAACTTCTGTATTTTAATCTAAATATCCTGTAAGGTTTTAATTTAAGTAATCATTTTTAACCTTCTTTTGTTTTTCGATCAAATTCATCCCAAATCAGATGACTGGAAATTATCGCATGTTCAACAAGATGCAAAACCTAACAAATAACACATTTATAAAATAGTGTTTAGGAGTGAAAAACTTTTATAATTAAAGAAATAAATTTAGAAAGAAATAAAGCTTGTGACAATACATTCTGCACCGGTTTTGTTGATCATATAATAAGGTATTTCTCCCGCCTTCTTAACGTGCATTCGTGGTGTGGTGGTCTGCACGCTCAGAGCGTTATTGAGAGGTCCGTCGTTCGATTCCCGGCGAAGGCATTGTTAATTTTTCATCTTTCCTTCTCCAAAAAATACCTAATGTCTCTACAATATGTTAGTAATTAGCATGCTAATACCGAAGTTCTAATTAGTTCTAATTAGTTCTTACAAAGAAGCTAAGGACTGATAAGAGACAACTTGAATTTCATTAATAATGGAAGTAGACTTTCTGAGTGAACAACTTAATAATAAGGTTGATGAGTTGTGAAATTTAATTTTCTAAAGGTATAATGCGTGCTATAACTTAAAAATATTTTGCGTGCCATACACATTTATATATTACAAAATTCCAAAGATTGTAGTTCTAATCTCACTTAAGTATGAATCCTTTTTAATGCAGCAATGGAGTTCAATTTTTGACTTTTTTATTAATCTGAGAAATTGTGCTGAGATCTGAGAAATGCCATATGTGCTATTGCCGTCTTAAGAGCTTTAAAATCATCATAGAATACAGCCTTCTACGTCTTAAAACTGCGAAATCTGTGCAGTTGAATCCTAATACAAGAAAGAGAAAAAGCGAAGTCTTATCTCCATTCATGTTCTTTTGCAAGATATGAACTTTAGAATATAATTTAGCCTTTCAGCAAGAATTCATTAAATTTAATTCTATTAACAGCCATTTGAAACTGACGGAATCATGTAATTCATAAAAGCTAATATATATGTTTTATTCTAAAGACTTTGATAAGATACTTCGAATAAATTTAGAAAAATGAGCCTTTTCACAAAGATAGCACCTTCTATATTAAAGATGTAATGTTTAATGGAATTGTGAATTGTCTCTTGAAATGAGTTCAATATAATGCAATGCAGTATTTTTTTAAATAGTATGTTACGTTATTTGGTTATATATTTACGAACTACGTTAAAACAACACTAGTGATTATTTTAAATATTCGTTTAGCAGAGCAAGTTGCTTAAGTAATTCTTCTTATAGCAATATTTTATATGTAATAACAAACCTCATATTTGACAAAGCAAACACAAAAAGAGCATTTAAAATAGATATCTGATTATGCTGCTATTCAAATAATTTACAACCGATATTTTAATAAAGGTATCGTTGCTTTACCAAGAATGATTCTTTATTGTTAGATGGAATTCCTTTCAGTGAATGTAACTTATAAGAATCTCGCGATATGAGATGTTTTTCCTTTCTTTAAAGCTTAAGCTAACAAATGTGATGCAAATAAATTGGTGCATGTAAAGCAGCTTTTAATCCCGATGATGATACTAAAATTACTCTCAAAATGAACCCAATCGCTGTAGAATATGGAAACTCGAAGATGACAAGTGAGTTAAGAGATGTTTAGCAGCATTTAAACGTACATTTTCCTCTTGCATATCTAATATAATCCTTGCAGCCGCATACTCGTAAAACCCATCAAGGTATGAAAATGTATAATGCATAAAAAGTCTTGTATTTAAAAAGGAATGGTTAAATCAAAGTTTATGGAAGCATTCCGTGCGAGGGAAGTGCTATTACACGAAAATATTCCTGATCATCTATTTAAATAGATGTATTCCTTCTCATATCTATAAAATACATTATTAAGTATTTTATTTTAGCATTATATGAAAAATACAATATGCCAAATGGTAGTATTTGAAAGCTATAGATAAACCTTTTCTCATCAATGACTTTATCGCATTTACAGTTTTCATTAAATTATATATCAAATACTTTAACCCAAATTAAAAGCTTTCAGTTTCTTCTGGTTATTCAGAAAAACATAAAATTGAGTTTTTCTCATAAATAAACGAAACTTTCACACAAAAGGAGTTTAATTATACTTTACTCGTCTTTAAACAAAGTTAGAATATTGTATATGTCTTGATTTTGACCGTTTTCAAAATCTCCATGCTAACGTTTTCCAAATTAAGGCAACCACAAGCAAACATTCCTGCTTAAAAAGTACAAGAAGCTGTCAAAGTTTTTTGTGTTACGTTATAAATCATTGAAGTTAAAATATAAATACACAGAAAAACCGGTATAAGCTTTTGCAGCAAAATGCATTACAGCAGGGTCAGCTCTAAGAACAATTTAGTTCATGCTTATTTTGCAGTATTTTGACAGAAGTTGCATACAGAACATGGTTACAGCTTTGCGTTTCGCGTGATAGAAGAAGAACTTGCAATTCACGAATTGGCTAAGGGGTTTCGAATCATATATGAATTGTTCAAATGTCGGCGTAATTCCAAGATGTCTTTACTGAGACCAATTACTTTAACCACTGCCCCCCCCATATTTTGAGTAAATGAGTACATTCTCTGAATAATCTTACATCCTCTCAGCCTTAATACATTTTAGTAGATTCCTTTAGAGGAGAAGATAAACTTTTGATTAAAAAGTAAATACCCAATTACTGCGAACAAGCAATTACAAACGATATTTGTTTGGAGTGAGTATTTGTTTTAAGATGTGGCTATAGTACATTTAATTGTGGTATTAATCAGTATTTCGTATTCTAGGCTACATTAAATATATGGAAAATTAATTTAAAATCATGTTTTTTCAGGGCAGAAAATTACTGAAACTTAAGTCTGTTATGTTTCCTCTACTTAAACCATAGCCCGAACCAGCATAACAATTTCGGGGAAAAAAAAAACTAAATTATAATTGTTTAAGTTTACAGAAGTGTGAAATGTTTGAATTAATTTCTAACATAGAGGATAATTATTGATATAAATAATATTTTCATGATAAGCATCATAGCCAGTTTCAATAGAAACTTAAATCGTACTAACACCTTGTGTAAAGTTAGTAAACATGTAACAGTAACTTAAACGATGAATTTATTCAAAATCGATAACGATGAATTTATTCAAAATCTTCGCTTTGCATATGAAATTTCATACGTTCAAATTAATATGTTTTTACTGCAATTATTGCACGATGCCAGAATTGAACGGAAATAGTCAGGATTTTCTCGAACCGCCATCGGCCCACCAGCGGCCGAGCGGTAACGTCGCTGAACACTGGTAGTTCGGTCCGAGGTTCGAATCCCGCGAACGGGCTGGCTGCATGGGTGTTTTCGTGGTTTTCCCCATGTGTAACGTGTATACGAGCCAGTTTCCCTTAAGAAGTCCTCCACGAAGGCATCCCTCCCTTAAGGCAGATAGCCCTCGAGTGCTTTGCCGTAATCTAATAAACCAAACCAAACCAAACCTCGAACCGCCATCAAGGTGTTCTCGACCAA
Source organism: Stegodyphus dumicola (assembly GCF_044657685.1). Taxonomy (NCBI): domain Eukaryota; kingdom Metazoa; phylum Arthropoda; class Arachnida; order Araneae; family Eresidae; genus Stegodyphus; species Stegodyphus dumicola. The sequence continues at coordinate 112,324,380 of NC_140771.1, forward strand.
ATCGAGCGGAACAGCGCAGTTAATGCGGCGTGGTATACGACCAATAGTAAAATTCTGGTATCCCTCCTAAAACTTCTACTTATTCTTGTACCTGCCTTCAGCTAAGTGAGGCACTTTGAACTGTTTTGAACAATTTTAAGAAATGACGTTGCCTGTTTCGCTGCATCAGTATCGGTCGTACAGTTTATATTTAAGAATTTTTTAATATCTTTTATATGATTATGAATACCTCCTACAAATTATACCTTTTTTTCGCGTATAAAAGAGATTAAGCTTTTTATATGTGTATATGAATAGAATCACACATTTAGAGAAAATTTACATATTGCGCTTTTAAATTTTAAATATATTAAATTAATGGCATGTACCTTTTATTGAACTACTGCTAGTAAATTTAACTAGTCATGTGAGAAATATAAAGTATGGAAAAACTAGTACTAAATTTTACAAATTAAAAGTGTATTAAATTAATGAGTGTAGTCAGTTGTGGCAGCGTCTCTTTCGCAGCAATATGTCGTCTTAAGTAAGACCAATTTACTCTTTAAAACTGTTTATACGTTTTACAGTTTACAGTCCGCAAAAAGATAAAAAGCAGAAACTTGAACTTAGATTTTGAGAACTAAGGTAAAGAAACATGAAATGTAATTAACGTTTTTCTGCTCATATTTATTTACTTTTTTCTAGGGAAATTAAAGAGGCAATAACAATTTACTGCAGGTACCTAATTAAAATTTCTGTAGCAGTTTCTAATAGTTCTCACTTGGAAGACATTAAGGATTCCACGTCATGGGTTCTTGAATTACGCACGATATAAAATATCTTTCCCTGAAAGTAATTAAAATAATCACAAGCTATAAAAAACTGTCTTGAACTAGTAATTAAGAGGATCTACTTTCATGATTTATTTTGGATTTTTTATGAAAAGCAAAGCAAACACGAAAAGCATCTTTTCTATTTGCTAGCGTTTCTAAAATACATAGTGTTAGATTTTATTTAATTCTCAACGGGCTTTCTTTGGTGAAAATTTTGCTGGTTTAATTTCGTCTTAATACAATAAGTTTACACTTACACTAAGTTAATTCCTTTCAATTGATATCACTGTAGCTATTTGAATTAAATTCGGTAAGCAGGAATTCAGTTGTATAATGGAAATTTTCTCGTATTGTCGGGATCATTTGTATCCAGAAATTATACTTACAAATAATACTAACTGACAAATCTACAAGGCTAGAATATGCCTTATTAGAAATGACTGCAACTGGGAATGCTTCAGATTTTGGAAAATATGCATATACGTAATGAGAATAATCTTGGCCTTAAGGAGTAAACTTAATACAAAATTCGTGAGCTTTTCATACACAAGTCATAAACACAGCTTTGAATCAAATTTATAGGATGTTTTTAACATTGGTTTTCACATTTAATGAATTATTTAAAAATTATCTTCGCCCTTCCTTGTTAAAACACATCTAAGACACGTAGAAATACCATTACTGTTATATTTTGTTTCAAATTAACGTATTAGTTGTTTTTTATTGCCATTTCTTTTTCCTATATCGATTTATAGAAAATCTCAGATGCCAAAGGTTAGATAAAAAAAAATCATTGATTAGTGTAAAACAAATGGTCACAATCTGACTAAGTGAAATTTGCTTTTCAAAAACATTTCTAAGAGAAATAAGCTCGCATTCATGTTATTTGATAGAAATTCCATGAAGACATATGTATGTACCAATTCAGAAGTCAAACAACAAAAATCAGCGTTATATTTTCAAAATTTAAAAATTGTTATTGTGTCTTAATATGTATGTAGCCAGCATAATTTGAACTGCTAATTTCCAACGGTCATATCCGCTCAACTATTGTAAGGATTTAATCAAATGAATAGGCAAAGTGAATCCATAATACATTGAGTTCATTAAAACTTAATGTGACATAAAGCTTCAAAAAACACCTAGTACTATTTACAGCGCATTCCATCAAGAATAACACGAGCTTAGAGTCAGAAGTATGTTCTGGAGATGTTGGTTAGAGCTTTCTAATTCACACAATGTACTTTTTTACTGTGGAGATTTGTCAAAATCTCTATGGAAATTATGCTTCCAAATTGCTTGTGGCAGATATTAAAGTTTAAAAAAACTAACACAATGGTTTTTGAACGAATTGATGCAGATATACTACAACAGTAAATCAAATTTAAAAATAATTTATTGAACCAATTGCTAACTGTGCTAAGTTTCATGCTCTCGCTTAAAGTTCACAAAATTGGAATTTCTTCTCGACCTATAGTTTCACCTTAGGAAAAGCATTATATCTTTTAGCCAAATATTTACTTTTCATATTTTCTCCTTTACACTCTCTCACAATATTCGAACTGTAAAAAATTCTTTTGATGCCGCCTCTAAACGTAAAAATATTTCTCCCCTGCATTTTCAGTAGGCTTCTTTTGATGTTAAATCACTGGGTTTTAGTACTAGTGTTCCACTTCGAAGCAAACTAAAATGCGTTGAAACTCGGCTTAGAAACTTTAATTTCACACATGCAGAAAATTGAAAAGTTAATTTCTGTTACTACAGAGTCTTTAAGTCAAAACCACTTTGTTTTCCAAAATGAATATTATCATCAAACTGAAGGATTAGCTATAGGTAATCTTCTCACTTCTTTACTTGCTGACATTTGCATGCACTACTTTGAGGTTAAATTACTTGAGAAAATATTTGTTTGTCTCTGGATTTCCCACGTAAACGAAATTTTCGCGCTTTTTGATGATAATAAAGTTTTATCCCAGATTTTATCCATTATAAATTAAACTGATTCAGCCATCCAGTTCACTTTTAAAACTAAATCTGATAATGCCTTTCCCTTCCTTGATATTTTTATAACCTGCGATTAAACAAATTTTAGGATTACTCTTTACTATAAGCCATATAACTACTACATTTACTGATATAGAAATGCAGCTGTTTTTTATGTGAATTTGGAGACGTGAAGAACATAAAAAAACTTTAAAACCTGTATTTTCAAAATATTTATTGTTTCAAAAAAAGCCAAAAAGACACAAAGTTTTGTAAAAAAAGCAATATTTTCCCTATGCATAATATTTTTATTTTCATTTTCAGTAAAGAGACGGTAAATACAGTTATCATCCTAAATTGTTTTATTCAAAAAAGTGCACTTTTAGTTATTTTAACCAGTTCATGCGTCAGCGTCACACTTTTTTTAAATGCTTCGATCACAAGTTTGACAATGGAGAAAGGAACGGAAGCGATGCCTTCCTTTCCTTACGGCTGACGCAGTGTTGTCGAGCTTTGGTAGCCCAATGGAGTGTGGCACTTTTGTTTACATCCAGAACACGTTACGTTGTCAAAGACGTGTTAGTACTTCCACACACGACAATTCCGCGCAAATAGGAAAGCAGAGAACTAAGGAAACGTTTATTGCTAGATGGGTTATAGCAGTAACGGGTAAACGTTGCAGTAAAACTATTTCGATATTTTTTTCTTTTTCATTAGATAACTGTAAGCGGAGAGAGTATTTCGTTTCGCAAAACATTTAGCTAAATCTTACAACATTAACTTTGTAAAATATGGTAAGGATTACATAACGCAAATCTATGTTATTAAAAGTAAACTTAGATACATATATTTGGTACACATAGAATAGAATATTTTTGAAAAAGAAACTTCATTTTGACGTTTCATTATACCTCACCAATTTTGATTTTAGTAAAATATGTTTAAAGAGGTTCTGGTAAAGAACATGTTCTGGTACATATGTTTAAAGAAGCTAAAATATAAGTATTGCTTATAATTATTCAAACTTAACAGAAACCCTGACGGATCGCACAGAAATTTTGGTCAATTAAAATTTTATCTTGATACCTTTATAAAGTATAATTTCTTAAATTAGGGAGCTTTGAAACAAAAAAAAATTGCTATGAAAATTTTTTTTTAGTTACGACTATGTCTACGAAACGGTGTTTCATTTTCAGAATACCACTAAATATCTGTAATAAATTTTGAAATTATAATTATTGAGCAATGTCTGAGATTGAACAGCGACTTTACGAACTACGCGAAATAAGCTTACTGCAGATATCAGTGCTACATGCCGTCAGATTACATCTTTCGACATCAGTCTGGATTTCGTTAATTTCTATAATGCTAATTCAATGATGCTTTTTATAATACTATTTAACTTTTAATGGTACAATAATAAAATTAAAAATATTTTGATCCAGAGATCTTGATAACAAATCGTTATGGAAATGCTAATTTATTATTAATCGATCTTTAAATGTTAATGAAAAAAAATAAGAGAAGAGCCAATACAGAAGGATGTTCTATCCACCATGAATATTTAAATGTCCAGTAACATTTTTCTTTAGATTACTAATTTTGTTTCACTAGAGGTCCCGTCAGTGGTATTTCAAAAGAAAAGCCATATACTATTCAACTGTGGTGAATACAGTTGTAAATAAAAAGTTGCATGAATCTTTTTTTTTTTTAAATTGAAGATACTAAAAGTGTTTTTACCCATACCTCTTCTAACGTACATATCTCTGCTTCTCTAAATTATAGAATTCACTAAAATTGCAATAGAGATCCTTGCTTTTCAGTTCTATCATTTGTTCTAAAGCCAAGCCTTTCATATAAATTACAAACCTGGAGTCACCAAGAAGTAGGAGTTTAACAATATTTCTACCATGAACTGAGTTTTCAAAGTACATGAATACGAATTGTTCTAGTGACCAAAATCACCATTTCCTAACTTCGTGATCTTCTTTCAAAGCAACAAATTTATAGTTTTATTTATCGAAGAGATTTTATCAAGGATAATGCTGATAGTGTTTTAGAAAGAAATAATAACCTAATCACGAAGTGAAATATAATTAAAAGAAAGAAAAATATAATCACAGCTTGTAACTGGAAAGATATTTTTCTTCAACTATACGGAAATAATACAGTAGAAATATAAAAGTAAATGCTTAAAAACTGCGAAACGTCATACGTGGAATTCACAATATAGCTACGGAGAATATTATAATAACGTAAATGGTGTAGAAGTAATATTCTAAAAAAACATTAGTAACAAAACCTAAACAAGAACAAATAAAAATGAAATAAATGAAAGAATGTAAAGCACTTGTAAAAATAAGCAACAAATGTCAAGACAAGCTTTGAAAACGAACTAACCATCATAATCTAGTTACAGTACACTCCCAATTATCCGCGGAATTGGGTGGTGCGGCCGCCGCGGATAACAAAAAACGCGGATAATCCGAAAAAAGCTAAAAATGGAAATAGCAAAAGCTAAAACAGTCATTTTAACTTTGAAAAATTGTTTTATGTACAATAAAACGTGAAATAAACAGCAGAAAATGTTTAACTAACGCTTAATAGTTTAGTATATCACTCAAAACTAACCTAAAATGCATTTTGTTAATGAAAACAGGAAAGTGCTTTGTATACTTACGAAAGGCGTCAAGGATACACAGAAAAATTAATACATATGTATTGTTTTAATACTGTAATGTATTATGTAATTACAAAAGAATAACTGTAAAACTACACCTTTTTGAAGAAATCAGTCATTTGTGTTTACTTCTTGCTTTGGAAGCATTTTCTCTTGACCTGAGATTGCATTTTTCGGAGCATAAGTTTCTCGGCCAACTCCGCGTCATCTTGTTTTTCCAAATAGCTCAGCAGTCCGTCGACTTGTTGCAAAACCGCTTCGTGAGTCTTCCGTATCTGCACAGTGGGCTTCACTTCTGTCTCCTTCATTTTCGGTCTCTCCCCTTGCTTTCTTCACAATTTCGTTATCTGTCAAGCGTTCGAAGCCAGGTTCGTTGACGTCACACTCCAACCACTCGTTAATGTTTTCAGCATCGACGTTCTCACTACACGGAACTGTTTTCACCATATCGGCAAGAGTTGCCGTGGGCGTATCTACATCTTCATTCTCTTCTTCACAACTCAAAGGGGTTAGGTTGTTAGGCATGAGTTTTCTCCATGGTTTTATGAGGGTTGACGGTTTCACTGAGTCCCATGCAGATGCAATATCGTAGATGCTGTCCAAGATTGTGTAGTGTTTCCAAAACGCTTTCAGATCATAACCTTCTTCAATTTTGGTCATTAGCAGTTTGGTTCGCTTCATTGTTGCAATGACTCCTTGGTCCATGGGTTGGATTAGCGCAGTAACGTTTGGGGGGAGGAACTTTGCAAATATTTGTGCATCAGAAGACTTTAGCACGCTTGTTGCTGGGTGAGAAGGTGCGTTGTCGATCAATAGCACAGCTTTTTCAGGCAGGTTTTTCGATTTAAGATGTTTACTCACTTGAAGAACAAAGATTTTTTCGAACCATTCTTGAAAAATGTTTCGTTTCACCCATCCTTTTTTTTTGGTTAAAGTAATCAACGGACAAATTTTCTATCCTTGTGCCTTTGAAAGATCTCGTTTTTTTTTTTTTTTTTTTTTACTTTCCAATGACAACAAGTCTAAGTTTATGTCCACCGGTAGCGTTACTGCAAGACATGATAGCGATCCTTTCCTTGCTGCTTTTATGACCCGCCGCTTTACTTTCACTTTCAAATGCTAAAGTGCGAGTGGGAAGACATTTCCACAAAATTCCCGATTCGTCGGCATTGTAAATTTGTTCAAAAGGTAGCTCTTCTTTTAAAACAAATTCTGCAAATCCATGGGGAAAATCATCGGCTGCTGTTGTCACCACTAAGTTTCTCCACATGAAGTCCAATTTCTCGAATACCATGTCGCTGCTTAAAACGAGTCAACCAGCCAGAAGACGCATCAAAATTTCCTTTCAGGCCTAACAACTCAAAAAAGGTTTTTTGCCTTCGCGGCAATGTTACGACCAATTACAGGAGTGCCCTCTTTTCGAACTTCAGCTAACCACTCTGTCAATGCCGTGTCTAGCTCATCAAAGGTAGTTATAGTTTTTCGAGTTTTCTTTGCGGAAGCACTGTCCGACATTGATGCAAAGTTCACCAGTTTGTCTTTTTGCTTTAGAATCTCACGCATTGTTGTTTCCGCGATTCCATAATCCAATCCCATCTACTGCCTTGTAGCGCCGTTTTTGGAAATTAATTCTAGTTTTTGCGCAATCGTCAACACAAGCTTCTTTCATTTTCCGGACATTTTAAATCGGTAACGAAAAAACAAAACCAAAAAGCACAAGCACTGAACATAATAATTAACTCCGGCCGGTTCGCAAACACTATCAGGCTTAAACTAACAATGGCGAGTGGGAGAAAGTGGACGTGTTAGTAAGATTAAGACGAGAGAGAGGGTGGAGCGGGGACTGCAAGGGTGAGTAAGAAATCACTTACTCATCAGAGGGGAAGGTTCCGAGAAGGCCTGGGATGTTTTTGCTAGAAATAAGCACGATGTTAGCAAATGTAACTATTCGCTCAGTTTTCTGAACATTTTTATTTTCTTTGCTTTACGCTTGTTTAAAAAAAAAAAAAAAAAAAAAAAAAAAAAAAAAACTTTGTGCGGCAGACGCGGATGATCGGGAGTCTACTGTATCTGAATATTTTAAAAGAAGGAGTTGGAAGCGGTTAGGTTTCATAACGCAAAATGTTTTTGATGCATACTAATTTCACCAGAAATTAGAAAAGTTCAATTACTTGACGCAATTGCAAAATAATGTAAAGGAATACAACTACATAGCGGATGGATAGTTATATTCTGCTAAGTGCGCAAGAACTGTCTGCCTAAGAGGAAAAATACTTTCATGAAGTATTCTGTATTGGAAGATTGATCTTATGTACAATATACGAATGTGGGAAAATTCTCACTACAATTATGGTGCCAATCTATTCTGTGTCTGGGAATATGACCGTTACATGTCTCTTGAGGCTAGTATTTGTGCAATCTTTCACCATTTTAAAATACGTTAAAGGCAATAATATAACTGGAAGAATATTTAGTTTGTTATTTACGATAATATAACAGATATTTACGAAGAACATTCCCATAAGATTTATTCATTGATATTCTCGTTTAGCAAGAGGAAAACTATAAAAAATTAACCAGCACCTGCCTAGTTTCCAGTAGGAAGAATTATTTAATAATCAGTTATTTTATTATATCGACTTCTCTATATCTTCTTTTTTCATCAACTGCCACCAGATTGAAAATTATTTGAAAGTACATATACAACTGTCTAGTTTAAAAAACTACCAGACAGCATAAGTTGACCGTTACAATAATTTAGAGATTTTGTTGTTGAAAAGTAACCTGTCGGCAAGAGTTTTATCTTGCAACGAGGTTTTTTGCTAGAGTTTTTTACGAAGAATCAGAACTTAGCTCAAGCATTGCGAATTTTTGTATTCTACATTAAATTTAACATAAACTTGTCTTAACTTAAACTATGTGTTTACTCATAACATAGCAGAGGTTTTGTTTGTATTAAACTTTATGTGTGCGTAACCGTTAGTTCGATGTGTTAATAAATAGTTTTATTTCGTATTTTAACTTGATTCTAAACATCCCAGTTAAAAGATCAGATTAAACGGAACGTCTATCTTTGTTACTCTGGTAAATGGTAGTTTAAATTTAATAGCGTAATCGTATAACACGAATATATCCTATCAAATCTAGTGCAATATTAGTGCACATAACAGGCTCAGGCATAAGTTAAAAATGACCAGCAGTGTAAGTAAGAATGATAATTCATTTTTGGAAATTTTTACATTGCGTGACAGATTTTATAGAACCTATGTTCTTTCTTGAATAAATTTATATTTTCATCCTCTTAGCTACACCTTTTAGAATAGAATTAAGGTTCAACTAGTGCATTGTAGCATTACTTTTTAGTATTTCTCCCAAAGAAAATATTCTTTTAAGATAAACACAATAAATCTTTAATAAATATGAAAAGATGTTTAATAAGATTTCACTTCTATCATCAATTCAACGAACGCTTTGCTTCCGAATTATTTTCAAGCAAATATAATATAGTGCTTATTTTAACTATCTAGTAAATTAGCTCGAAGCGTACTATTAGAAAAGCAATCTTGGAATTACCTATCTTTAAAATATATTGTAGAGATCATTGATTTTCTTTAAAATATTTTCGCAAAGAAAAATAAATTTGACACTCTTAATTTTTTCTTCAAAACGCCAGAACAGTAAATAAAGATGAAGAAGTATATTTCTTATACTGCTCGATTATTTTAATCAAGTGACTAAATTGTGCCTTCACGCATATCAGACTGAGCAATTGTTTTTGGGAGAATGCGATTGTACACAAAACAGAGGATGAAAAATCTTCATAATTTATTTAATTTTACACCTTACATGTTATTTTGAGGTACCAGAAGAATTAAGAAGAATTTCCATCAAAATTAAAAAAACAGTTGTTTCTTGAATTAGTTAAAATTTTAGAAATTTAATTTTCATATTTTGAATAATTTGATATAAAAATGACGCTACGTGAATTAAGAGACAATAAGAAACTTTTGTGATAATAAATTTATTATCCGAAAAATATTATATTTCTAATGTGCAAAACATTACGATATATTTACTTGTGTGTTAAAATATATTTAGAAATATTTTGACGATTATTTCGATACATAGTTTTCGTAATTGAAGAATACCCAGAATGATCTCTGAGAGTGTATAAGATTTCAAATTATGTACTTATTTTAGTTTGCTTCTTTTCTATAAAATAAAACTTTAGACTCTAAAATACTGATATGTAGATATAGGTCTTAACAGTTCTTAAAAGTTAAAGAATGTTCTTAGTGAAGGTTAGTACTGTAACACATAATTTTATTATCAATATGAAAAATAAGTAAAATCTTTGAATTTTATTTCTGACAATTATACGAACTATCAAATTTTGAAGCAACTTCTCAAAATTTTAATTCTGCCTAGAAAATAAATTATTCTTAATTTAATTTAGCAAAACAAATCATCTAATTTTCAGTCTTGTGAAAGTAAAAATTCATTGAAAAGTATACTTAATTTTTGAAAACTCTATTAAAAAGAATTTAATAAATAAAAAGCGGAAAGTTTTTGATCTTAACGATTGTTCAAAAGGGCTGCTTTAAAGTTTAATACTGTTTATCAGTAGAAATTATCAATAGAGATGGCCAGATTGAATAGAGAAGCATTTTGTACGATACAAGACGAATATACGCTTGCACTAATATGAGAAAGGGGTAGATATTAAGTACATTTGTAAAGTAAAAAAAATAAAAGTCATTTTATAAAAATATTGATTGTTAATTAGATATATCATGAACTAAATGATTTTTTCAGTCAATCAGATTAAAAAGTAAAAAGAAGTAATATTCTTAAGAAACGCATCCAAAGTGTTCAAATAGCTTAATTTGTTAATTAATAACAGACTAAATAAACCTGAAATATAAATAATATCGTACATTTTTCCGAATGGAAACGGACTTAAATCAAAAGTGAAACAATGCATTTACACAGGACGGCATTTAAAATTAATCAATGCAAAATCATATTTCGAGACTAATAGTCCTACTGAGCTATTTTTAATTTTTTAAATGTTTACATTTTTAACCAAATTTTCTATTGGATACAGTTCAAAAACTAGTAGGCGTCTGTGGCTAAAGTATCGTACAAAATGGAAACAAAATATACTTAGCAAAGAAAAAGAAAATGAAAACAATAAAGAGGCCTTTGCTAGATGGTATAAACTACAGTGACGAATCCATACCATTCTTCAATTTGAAAGTGTGACACGTGAAATTTATAGCACAGCTATATTTTCGCTATCTATCCATTCTTACTCCCTTTCTAGATAAATATCTCGTAGTTTCAAATTCTTTTCCAAAGATTGATGACACACTAAAAAACAGAGTGAACGGTACGCGGCCTTTCAAATTGTTCCAAGAATCCCACAGAGAAAACTCAGTTTCATACTTTGTCATACACACTAGTAGCATCGTAAAATAAAGGTTTAAAGATGAGGCATTGGAAAAACAAACACCTCAGTGAAAAATAAGTATTACGAAAGTTGAAAGCAAAATGCTTTACAAGACTCCTAGAATCTGCAAATACGTGCCGAAATTTGGGCCAGAGAACATTCAGTAACTGAGTGTTAAAAGGTGAAATTATCAATTTCTACTAAGCATAAAAAAGCGGAATTGTTATGTATATTACGAAATCAATGTCGTCCAACTTAAATGAACACAATAATTAAGGAGCTTCATGTACATTAACAAAAAATATCTGCCATTTTTGGGAACAGTATATAATCACATGCTACAGTTTTAAACTAACTGAAACATTTAGTTAAATTCTTAAGCAATTTATTATCCTGTATGAACTAATTTGTTTTATTTCAGTTTCAATTTTGTTTCCCTGTAAGATCAGAAATAATACAAAGGAGGCTAAGGGCATTTTTATTTTGCGACAAAAATAATTTCATTCCTTAACCAAGAACAGCGGTTTTTGCATGAGTTATTTCTTTATGTCCTGAAATATTCTTTCGCAGTTGCAATTAAAAGATAATATATGCAGAGCTTAGAATTTTGTTAATGCTTCTTGATATCGATATTTCTTTGTAATTAATATTTTAATTTCAGAAGCATAACAGTTCTTCTTATATAATTAAACAAATATATAATGTTGCTATTTCGCTTTAATAAATAACTTGTCTCTACATGTTAAGGTACATTAGGTATTTTTTTGGAGGCAGGCAAGATGAAAAATGAGCAAACGCTTTCGCCGGGAATCGAGCCACGGACCTCTGGTATACCGGCTCAGCGTGCAAAACCACTACACCACAAAGGCACGCTAGGAAAGCGGGAGAAATACCTTATATAATCCCCATTTTCAAAGGGCGACTGGGGTTTTTAGGGGACCAATCGCCAAATCCTGGGTGTAGAAAATCCTCATCTAACACCCTTTTAGTTCGGCGCCACTGTAGAGACTTTAGGTTAAATGAAAATGGCGGAGAGATGAAAAATTAGCAACCGCCTTCGATGGGAATCGAACCACGGACCTCTGGAATACCAGCACAATGTGCAGAACCACTACACCACGAAGGCACGCTAGAAATGCCTTATAAACTTATTTACAATAAGAATAATTCTAAGCATGCGAATTCTTATCTTTACACTCCAGTTATTTTCTGGCTCCTGTATTGACTTTCGGAATACAGAGAAAGATGTCAGCCTAGAAAAAGGTGAAAGGAATTCCTTCTCTCTATTCTTTGTCGTTTACACATCACATTTAACATGAAAATTAACTTGTACTGCTTTAGTCAGTTTCTACAGTAATTACCAAAATATTGCAAAGGAAAACTCTAATTTGCTGACAGATTTAAAGCAAGCAAATACGAAATTCGTAATGAGCTTGGACAATTCGTCCATTTAGAGGTAATAGTTTCTAGCATTAGAAGAAAATAAAATATCAAAAACTTGCAAGAAAACTTTGCGTAGTTTTATTTGCACAAATTATATATTAGCTCCTATATTTGTATATCAACTGTATATACGTACTGCACTAAAAATACTGCTGATTCTATATCATATTTTATTGCCTCTTTACATTATTGCATACTGTTGTTGGTTATTATATTTATTTGGATATTATTCTGAATATAATATTAGTATCATTAAATGTAAGCATGTAACTCACAACAGTATAGATGCCTGCTGCCAGTTGAGCAATGAAAATACAATTGAAGATATATCAAGATATACCTTTTTGCTCGGCTACTGAACGAGCTTGCACTATAGGACGCTTTCCCACTCGATAGTGACGGATAAGGGGACTCGAGAGTGGAGCAAAACCAACTAACCTATGGTAAACAGACAGTTCCCCTATCCTCCGTCAGCAATGAACAACAGCATAGATTATAAACATTTACTGTGACTTTTGAAAAGTTTCCTAGACTCAATGGAAAAAAAAAAGTCTGTATTTATTTATTTTATTCTGTCTATTATCTGTTTCAGACAGACATCATGATAAATTTAAATGTACAGCGACCTTATCGGTTTGTTCAACCACGTCTCAAAAACTCCCATTGAAATAATTGGTATTGTTCTGCTATCGAGGCCGGAGTCGTTATCAAATGTTTTGCTAAACTCGCCAAGAGACTAGTTCATATGAAGTCGCCAATGTGTACTTTTGAAATAGATACAATGTTTAATTCTTTAAGAAATTAAAAAAATACATTTTCAAAATTGGCAACAAGAATACAATATCTAAAGTTATAACAGCGACTTTTGTTTTTATTATTATTGTATTTAATATTGATATGAACATTTGAGACCTACCTCATGATGGAACAGATTCCAGAAAATTTCTTAAGGGAGGAGGAGTTATTCGCTTTGAATGAAAATGCACGCAAAACCATAAAAAAGAGCTCTGATTCAATTCGAAGGAAGCACCGAAATGGAAATGTGAAGGCATAAAAAGAAAGCTGAGGAAAAAAAGGATTACATTTTCAAAATTTGTATGAAGTATCAAGAATCATTTTCTTCTGCAGGCAATTCGTTTCATGTCGGTTAGAATTAACTTCTGTTGAATTCTGTCAGTACCAGCTTGATATGACTTGTACTGTTGTTTGGAATAGTTATGTAAGGAACGTCTTTGGGCGTGCATTAATATCTAGACCGTCAGTTAAAATAGGCAGCACTAGTAAGATTTTCGAAGTTGACGGAAGTTTCTTTCCGCGTGAGAAAAACTACGTTGGTTATATCCTTTCGTCCCGGTGGGTGAGCGGCGGAATTTGCCGAGAAACAAAATAATATTTTTTAGTTGCTGTGCCAAAATGTTGCTTAAAGTTAATGAAGCAAATATTATTCATGACACTATAATATACTTCGACTGTTTAAAAGGATATAACATTGAAGACTAAAGAGTGGCCAGATTTGAAAATTTCTCCATTAACCATAGATATAATTTTATTGATCCCGGTACTGGTTGTCAAACTATTGAAAGGTTACGGAGTAGTGCGAAATGGCAAAATAAACGTCAACCCGGTACTGACCGTAAGCAATTAGATTCTTTATTTAAATGAGTTTATGTGGCGGCAGCAGCGTTCTAAAAACTCGAATGTTTTCAGACATTTTTCAATGTCTACAATGCCATGCCACACTGCCTCCAGTTTGATCTTAATTCGCCAATAGAATTTTTTCCTGATTATTTTGGTAAGTTGTTTCTGTATAATGTTCTAATTCGTAAAATTCCAAGTTTATGAGCATTTGTTATTTTTTAATTGGATATTTTTTTCAGTTTAACCGTATCGTAAGTATTTTGGCGATTACTTTTATGCTTCGAATTTTTCGCCATATCGTCGGTTTTTGTCGATACCTGACTCCAGTCGCGATAACAAGCGAGTACCAAATAATTTTCTTTGCAGACATCGAGAACTATTTCCTGTCTCCTTTGAACAGAGCCCCAAAACAGCCTCCTTTTAATTTTAATTTAAAAAGAACCCAAAATCATAAGGAATTTGATAGAAATATATAGACGCAGTCATTTAAGAAAAGTTATGTGTTCAGAAATCTGTGGACTGAAGCAAAATAATTTGCGGCCGAATTAATATTTTCTTTTAAAATATCAGGCAAGCTTCATAACTGATTCTTATGTTTTTCTGCCTTTCATGGATTATTATGCATCTATATCCCTAGATGTGTTCTCGAATTTCTTAAAATTTTTTATCGTTTAACTCGTTTTTGATCCCTCCCCAAGTCTTGTCGCCTTGAAACCAAAAGTAGACCAGTCTTGAAACGCGAGTGGTATGCAGAAACAATTCTGATTTAAACAAGCAAATCACAAAAATTGGTACAAAGTTTACAACGAGTTTATAAGGCAGATTTACTGAGTTTCACAGAAACTTGATGACCGTAAGCATATTTTTCTTTCCGTACCGAAACCACACACAAAACAAACCCAAAATCGTTTAAATACTTTAGCTCTGACTGTTCCAGTTTAAGTCGTAGTATGAAGCAGGAGGTTTGAAGAATTATGAAGCTGACTTGCTTTTGTGTTCCGATTGAACACTTCTAGCCCAACTACAACAGTCAAAGGATTTTCCAATAAACACACATCGCTACTGAATAGTATCCATTAGAAAATGAGAGTAATCAAGGAATCTTATTCGAAATTGCAACACTACGGACGGAAAAAATAACTGCACTTACAGGTCGCTACTCACGTCGACTGTTTTAACTTCGTGCTCTAAAACGTTGGTATATTTAAATATGGCAATGCACTCGAGGGCCATCTGCCTTCGAGGAAGGATTTCTTTGTGCATTTTTAAGATTAATACACCTTATGCTTGGGGAAACGACGAAGTCGTCCATAAAGCCAGCCCGTTCTCCGGTATTTGAGTCCTGAACCAAACTACCAGTGTTTAAGGATTTTTACCACTTGGACGCCGGTATTCTTTGCTCTAACTAAAGCATAACCCTTTATATCAAGCGTAAAATGCAATGGAGAGAGTTCTACTGAGAAGCTGGTTAAAATCACAGCCTAATTTAGACCTATGTTTATTTTTATACAATATATAAACCTCACATGAGAATTAATTTTGTACAATTTATATAAACCTAGCATGATAATTAAAGTATATAGGAAAGACCTCAACGTAAAACTAACTTTTGGTAAAATTTCAATCATAAATATCACAATGTGATGCAAGCAACATATATCAAGTCACTAAAACTAGTGCCTAATTCTTTTATTAATGAACAATTAGTAGTTGGAAAAATTTTCCTTAAGCAAAGGAAAATGCACTATTTCGCTGATGTATTATTTCGTCTTAGTTTAAACTACTACAGGTAAAGCAAATTTTAAAACCTTATTTTTCTTGCAAGTATACAAGAAACTAGTCATATAGGTCAGTCAATGAGCTTATATTATTAAGAATACATTTAAATTTTTGAAAAAAAAATAAAAGCTGATGTGTTTATTTTATTACTACTAATAGTTGTTTAATAAAAATATTATGAACATTTACCGTTTGTATGGTCCGTATGGTGAAAAGTTAGTTTTCTTTATGAACACATTATTCTGATTAATTGAGATTTTCTAACTTCAGACAAAATTCAGACATTTCCGTCTTTAAACAGCAGTATTTTTTATATTTTATATAGGATATAGTTTATATACCTAAATTTAGAACAAGTAATTTATAAGTTTAACTCTACAAAATTGATTAAGAAAAACATTTATGTTTTCTGAAATATATTTAATGTAATGCAATTAATTTTTAAGAGCAATTTATGCTTTTTATACATTTAAGAAGGTAACATCTTTCTCCTCATGTACGAGTAATAATACTCATGCAAATTTGTGATAATGGAAAATTTGAAATGTGATGTCAAGAATTCAAGTAAATTTGGAATTTATCCTGAGTGTTCAAAAGCAAATAGCTGCTTCTAGTTTTCCTATTTCGTGATTTAATAGAATTTTATTGCTAAGTGAAACGATTACATATTCATACCCCATTTGCATTCCATTCCGTAATTATAATAAAGATCAATGAGACTTTTCAAATTTCCTGCAACTGATCTTCGTGAATATTAATTATTTCGGTCGTGACTAGCAGCTTAATTTATTTAAATTAAATTAATTCCCACAAGTGCTACCTACTTGGAAACCAAATGCAATCCATGGAGAAATTAAAATGGCATGTGAAAACAAAACTATATTTTCAACTCTGCTATGGGAAAACTACCTCAAACTCCAGTACTCCTGTACTCCAGTACTCCAGTTTCCAGTACTCAACTAATATGCCGTCTAGCCAATGAAAGTGTGTTTGAAAGTTTGAAATATATAGTCGATGATCAAGGTATTAGAGCATCAAGTGAATTCATTAGAAAACTAATGTCAACAAATACAATAATTTAAATGAATTATATAATGGGATTAATTGAGAAGTGTATTTGCAATAGTTATCAATATCATTAATTTTATCAAAAAAACAACTGTTCAGTGCAACTGAAATTTAATTTTTTTTTTTTTCCAAATCTAGAAATAATGTTTTCCTAAAGTGCAGTAAAAAGTTGCAGTTGTTGTTACTGTCTTCAAATTCATTTTTGCTGTTTAGTAAACAAATTTTCTACGTAGTCATATCATCAAACAGCGATAATAGATTAGCTATCACTCTGTTTCTTTAAACGCAGATAAGAACTAAAGACACCACATCTGAAGAAACATCTGCATCATCCAAAATTTAACAGAGACTCATAGTCAAGGACTCCACTCTGATAGATGAGACACTTCGCCTCGCTATGTAAGATAACAGCTTTTAATAAATTTTCCTGAAAGAGTTGCTGATTGCAAGAGATCACTGAGTAGCTGATGATTGTAACCAAGTGCTGGTGAAAACCTATATTCTCATAATGTGTTTTCTACATGTATTGAAATAGAGACAGCATATGGTTTTCACATAAATTCTAAAATTATGTTTTCATCTATTTCCAGTTTGAAAATATCACGCAGTATGCCACGTATATTTTGCCTAGCCTCTTTTGCAGTTTATCTGTGTTCTCTTAACCTGTAATGTTGATATGCATTGGCAACCAGTGATGAATGCAGACCTTATCTAAACTTTCGAATCTCGTTTTGGCGAAAGTGGATCGCTGATCACAAAGATATAAACTGACAAAAGAAACTCAAAATCTCAACATTAGTAATAACGTAAATGTCACCCTCTCGGGTTCACTATAACAAAGTAACAACTCCAGAATATCAATGGAGATCGATCTATAAATAAACCCGTATTCAGACATAGAACTAGCCATCACAGAGGATTGAAAATTAACAGATAGGATAGGAAAAGCTACAGAAACTGTTTAACTGCCCTGACACATTACTGACAACAGCAGATAGTTTTAATTTCTGAGCCGTACATGCTTAATTGTTAAAACCTGGGATCTTTTTTAACTCTTTCTCATCGAAGTCGCCCGAAACGCCCGACCTTTCAGACATCGGTAGGTCGCCCAAACGCCTGAATCATTTTCTACCTGGTGCTTTCCCCCAATCACGCTAGTGCATTACTCATTGATTTCGGCAATTATTAAAAGACGTGCCAATAATCCTTTTGAAGCGACTAAAACTAGTTCTGTTATTTGAATGCACCTTTCTTTTATATGTTATTGTTAGTGCTTAGTTATCGTTAGTGCTACTTGCATGGCAGAAGGAAATCCATTCCAATACATATGTACGAAATACATATGTACGGGCGTTTGAGATGTTTGAGTGAAAGAGATTTTGGTTCTACCTATGCGAAAGGGTTAAGGAATCGAACCTCTGCGATGATAGCATTTTGCAGGTTGTCAAGACTGTCGTCTTCGCCCATGGCACTACTTGAATATGCTTCATCATGGACATGGCGATAGCAACAATATCAACCGATGTATAAAGTCAAGGGAGGCAATGATTTTCTCCCAAAAATTCGATAGGGAGATTTCAGTGAATCCCTACAACACATTGTCACTGTTTTACATGGATGTTTGTCTGTTTGTCCTTTTCGATCTTTTTATCCACTATAACTCTTATCTGAAACTTCCAAAATGTTTTCCGTTCGTATTTAAGCCCCATTATAAAGAGGTGATTAGATTTTGTTTAAAATTGGACAAACAGAAATGGTACTTCACTTGAAGCCCATAACAGTTTTTAAAAGCGTATTAGAATGTAACCCAAATTTTTTCAATTTTACTTTTTAAGACTTTTATATCAATGAGATCAATATCTTAAATTTTGAATAAATTGAAAAAAGGAAGGGATATTTTACTTGGAACTCTGAACAGATTTTCGTGAAAACATATGTTATGATATAATCCAAAATTTCTCAATTTCTCTAATTTATTATTTAAAACTCGTATAGACAACTCGCATAGACAACAATTTAAAACTCGCAATGAGACAGTATATGGTTTTCACATAAATTCTAAAATATTCTAAAATTATGTTTCCATCTATTTCCAGTTTGAAAATATCACGTAGTATGCCATGTATATTTTGCCTAGCCTCTTTTGCAGTTTATCTGTGTTCTCTTAACCTGTAATGTTGATATGCGTTGGCAACCAGCGATAAATGCAGACCTTATCTAAACTTTCGAATCTCGTTTTGGAGAAAGTGGATCGCTGATCACCAAAGATATGAACTGACAAAAGAAGCTCAAAATCTCAACACTAGTAAAAACGTAAGTGTCTCCCTCTCACCAAATATACGAATATACGATGCGAATGCAATAATAACTGAGAACTGCATATTAGATTTTGTCTACATATACAATAAATACCAGAAGGGGCACTTAGAACCCTTAACAGATTTCCATGCAAAGATAAATAGTCATTGTAATAAGAGTTTAATCTAAAGTTTTTTTTTCCCATTTCCAGTGTCTAGGCTAAAAGTTACAAAGAACTAAAATTTTACAAAAGTATTATAAACAATAGAACTAAGAACAAAAAGTCCTTACCTAAGGAGCTCTCTTGCCTCCCAGTATCTCGACTCTTATATAAGACTACGAAGAGGACCACATCGAAAAAGATGGTCCCCGCCCATTTCTTCTACAGAATTACAAAGTGGGCAAACATAATTATTTGAAATGAATATGCGGTTGCCAGCAAAGCAATCATGTCTTGTAGACAGACGGAAACCCGCATCTGCATTGAGTCTTGGGCTATCGGGAATAAGAGAAGGAATTATCATTCTCCAACTTTTTAATGCTGTATGAGTCTGAAGATCACGTAAGATACTAGACGTAAAGAACATTTTAAAAACAGTTTAATCCTCCAATAAAAAACTTCTCTAGTAGGATGCTGTAATAAGCTGGCACCTCCTTTTGCAAGTAAGTCCGCTTATTCACTGCGCCAAAGGCCACAATGGCAGGCACCCAATGGAGAACGATTTGTTTCCCCTTTAAAGTGAGAGCTCTCAGGAATTCGTGATATTGCAAAATTTCAGTTGACAGACCTAATTGTTTGAATAGCAGCGTGACAATCAGAAAAAATGACTTCCTTTGCAAACTTGTAAAGAATAGCTAATTATTCCTGTAGAGCTACACAGATGGCTACTATTTCGCCATCAAAGGAGGTACCAATGTATCCTACAGAAAGAGAAGAGATTCGAAAATGCACCAACACCTAACTTAATGCTTAATATATTATACTAGACATGATATTTATTTATATCAAACCGTAGAACAGAATGATTTTTAAGCTTCAAAAATGTTATTGTTATGCAGACATATTGCCAAAAAATGCACTTATTTTATTCACAATTGATTGCTTCTCATTAAATGTTATTAATAGTGTTAACTTGCAGATTTTGGGTATATATTCTTTGAATGTTTTATTGACTTATGAATCTAATGTAAATGAAATTTTTGCAACAGTTTAATTGCTCCTGGTATAACAAAAATATTTAGAAAATGAAAATAATAAAATTTCTTTTCTAGCACTTCGCTTATAATGAAAGGTTTAGCGAAACGTCTGTCATTTTTTCTAACAGCTTGCTCATTTAAGCTCATGCATGAACATATATATATATATGTGTGTGTGAGCGTATGTATCTATTTGTATATATATATATATATATATATATATATATATATATATATATATATATGTATATATATGTATATATATACAAATAATAATTTATTTCCTAAACAGTATTAATTAATTGATTATATTATCTCCTATAATATATAATAACTTGTATTCGCACTAAATGGATTTAAGTTCATACAACATTATATATACAAATAGATATATACATAAAAATTATAATTGGTACATACATATATATATGTATGTACCACTGACATCTATGTTACAGATATACATATATATATTGCACCAGTATCAATTTATGTTCAATTTTTGTTCAAACCCTTGAAGAAAATGTTAAAAAGTTGACTAGCACCTTCAACTGCATTTTATAACTAAATTAAATATAAGAAACATAACTATAAAATTCCAAAAAAAAACATGAATTTTAAGCAAGATAAATGTATTTAGTTTACTGCATTGACAGAAAACGTTTTTTTCTAAAACTTGAAAGATGTCTTTAATCCTCATAAATACCCTAAAAACTAAAACTTATATAATAAAATATAAACGTCTGATCAAAATAACCAGCTGTATAATATTTTGCAGCATAAAAGTAGAAATATGTTTGAGCTCTTTTTCTGAGTGACTTTCTACTACATATTTCTCTTTTTCAACATAAAAATGATATTTTGAAATAAGATCTAAATAAATCGTTTAAACCATTCCTCACACTCCTCAGATTCACATAAGATAATAAAAAATGAGTTTTATGCATTTAAAGCTACTGATAGTATTAAAAGGAACTATGATGATTTTATAATATTCTATAAGAGTACTTCATTTCTTTTTATTCAATTTCTTGCTCACCTAGATCATTGATGAATATAAAATACTGCATTAAAATTCCCTTGAGAATCCATATTGCTGATAGAAAATGATTATGATAATAATCATTAAAATACGTAGAATAGTAATAAAATAATCTGAATGCATTCGCATTAAAGAGAAAATCTTTCTCATTACACAATTTGGTGAGGTGGAGGATAAGAACTGAGAAATTTTTAAAAATTGATGTTGTTTCTTAGGAAAGAATATATATTGTTAATTATGTGTAAAACGTCAGATTTGACTTTCAATGCATTTATGGATGACACTGTTTTATTTAACAATTATACATCTTTTAATACAGTAAGGAAAATAGTGAGAAGTGTAGAAACGATTAAACTTCCCTTTAGAAAGCATAACTTGATATCAGAAACTCACCATTGGTTTATCAGTGTGGTATTTATTCAGATATGCAAGAATTCTCAATTTCTAGAAAAAAAATTTCTTTGTTTATTTAACTTAAAAAAACCTATATTATTTTTGTGTTCAATGGGTAAACTTTTTATATGCGATATTTACATTATATGGAAATTGTTCTCCGTGTTAATAGACTTTCCACATGTAAGGAGTTATTATTTAAACATGTTTAAACTAGTAAACGATTCAAATAAGATTGAAAAATTTTCACAAAATCTCAAAGAAATCAATTGATTTTCTTTACAATAAGTAAACAAAATTGGAGATAAATCTATTCCCATCAAAGCAATCAAAGTGCTTCGTTTAATATTCAAGCAAAAAGCATTACATTTTTATTTCTTGTACGAAGTAAAGAAAGCATTGTAATCGCGGAACATTGTGGTTGTCATATTTCAACGAAAATATTCATTTTGAATGTTCTCGAATCCATTTGGACAAATTTTGCGTGACATCTGTACGTACGGACTTAAAGGACTTATTTTTCCGAAACGGATTGTAAATTGGGTTCAAAAAGGAATTTTAGTGATGTTTATAGGTAACTACGCACATACATATATACGTATCTATCAAGCATAACTCAAAAATGATTAGCCGTAAAAAGTTGAATTTTGGTATACGCGGCTGCTATAGCATCTAGTTGCGAACTTCAGTTTTTAATTGCAATCGGCAGATCCAAACGCATATATACATCCGTTTGGAACTGCCGATATATATATAGTATCAAAAATATGTAATATATATATATATATATATAGCATCAGAAAAGTTTTTTATTGGTTTTTTATAATTTTTATGTTTTAGTTTCACATTTCCTTTATTCTTATTTCGAATATTTATAGGATATTTTGAAACTTATTGGTACTGAATTTCAATTTTTAGGGTCTTTGTGTAAAACTGTTTCTAAATTTCTTGCTTTCTCTCTCTCTCTCTATATATATATATACAGCCAACTCATTACCCGGGCTCTCGACCTTTGTTTTCGCAACCATTGGTCGTAGTCATATACTTTCTATTTATTAATTATTTAATATTACAGAAGTGTCTTAAATGACGAAAATATTCATTTTTTGGCAAATTAAAAAAATTAATTTCGACAAATAACAAAATCTAACTACTTATGCATTATAACAGTGTATATGTATGTTATAACAGTGTTTATATGTATTATAACATTATTTTATCAGTTTGTTGCTGTTCTAAAGAGAATATTTAATAGGTCTTACATGGAAATCATGTGGTGTCCACATCATATTTTTTAACATAATACAAGCAGTAATATGAAAAACAAGTTAGATAAAATTTATATATGTTTTTTTAAAAAATAATTAAATCACAAAAATATTAATATATTGAGTTTCAATTTTCTTAATATAAAATAGTAATGATATTTTTTTTTCTAATGCTTGGTCACCTAAAATATTATGTACAAGAAATTTTTCGATTTTAATTTTTCACTAATATCCTAAATGAAGACAGAAAAATAGCGGTTTTATTTTAGATATTTGAAAAAAAAATGACCTACGTTTTTGCAAATATTAGAAATTTCAACAGAATTTACTAATGTTCCCACCACATTTCTTAATTCTTGTAAGTCTTTACTTAAAATGTTGTTTTTCCCTTTGGCAGAATCTGAGATAATAATTTTCATAATCAAACAGATCATTTGGAATGCCTGATAGCTCATTTGCAGAGACAAAATATTCACGATTTCAAAGCTGTTTTCTGTCATTTCATTTATATTTTTCAACGTGTTAACCTGTTTCCCAAGCTTTGCAATATTCATAAGAATATTTTATAATTTGAATAAAAAGAAAAATACAACATACGTTATTTATCACATTAGTCGGCATTGCACATATAAATTATCCCTTACTTATATCACATGTTACTATTGTATTTGGCGATGACAAATATTTTAGATTTTCGGTATAATACATATCACAATCCATGGAAAGGGATTAGCAGTGTATCACCTAATATGAGAATATCTAAAATAGAGAAACATCTCAAAGATATTTCAAGAAGTTTGAGAATACTTACATTAAGAGTATAATTTTAAGAATGCTTTGAAAATAACTTGATAAACACCGTAAGACATTTGGGAAATTTGTTTACGTTACTTTCACTTACTATTTCAGTATATTTCAAGCTTATGGTACATGAACTATAACAGGTTACATTTTCCCAAAGTGATAAAATATCTTTATAGCTACTCTACGTCGAATGGTTAAAATCTCAATGCTTACGTGTCACTACATAATCAGGATATTGAACTTAAATAATTGCATTCTCAAAGAATCGAATCTAGTCTTTTCAGAACGAACAACTTCTATGAAATTGCTTGAAATAAGATGAAGATCTACATTTGAATCTACCAAGATAAAACGGTACCAGTTTCACCCAAGATTGCCTGGAGAGAATGTACATTGCCAAATGTAATATTAAGAGCCCTTCATTAAAATCATAAAGCAGAGAAAAATACTACATTAGTAAAATAAGCGGATTAGTAATGCGTACAAGATAAAATTCATAGAAATCTCTAATTCATGACTAACTTTGTAATTTATTTAAAATATCATGTAAGAAATTACTGAGTTTAGAAACAAGCTTTCCTAACGCATTATTAGTAAAGAGAAAATAATGGAGCAAATTGATTAAGTAATTAAATAAAAATTACTCTGCATATACAGAATTACAAATGGGTAAATATTTAAATTTTCCATTCTTTTGTTCATATCTGTAGAATCACGTTTACTAAAATATTTATCAAATTGCTAAATTGTATACTGTGATTATTTTGCTTTTCTTATATAGTTCTCAATTTGATAACGTTTTTGCATCGAGAAATGATACTTAAAATTTCTGTAATTAAAAATTAAAAAGTATCTTTGTAAACATTTTTATGCTGCAGTAGCAGATAATGGTAGATTATGAATCACTCAGATAGATTAAAGGTAACAGCTTAATGTGTAAAGATCTTTTAATGTAAAAAACTCCTTCATATATTATATTTTTATTTATTTATGTTAAATCCCATCTGCAGATATAATAGTGTGTCGCGATACTTGCAGTTTCACTCTTTAAAATAAATCTCATAATTTTTACACTACCGCATTTTTTATTACTTCTAAGTACTGGAAACAAAATACAAATAACATACATAAATTTTAAGCACTCGAATCAAGCAATAACGGCGTGCCTCCTTGTAAAAATATTCATTCTCGTCGACGATTCTCCTCGCTGTGCCCGCCTTCAACAACTGCGTTTTATTGCTCTGATACTAGATGAATTCTAACTCATGCAACTAGGATCACCAGATCCCAGCAGAAGCGCCTCAATATCAGACAGAAAATGGCCAAACTAATATAAAATCACCTGGGAGAAAAGATACAACAAATTCCTGTATGCTACGAACCGGGGGCATCAATCCCGGAGTGTAGATTTATACAAACTGTCAAAGCTCTCATCGCTAAATCGGCTCATCGGGCTCTCATCTCACCTCAGGTGCACTGAAGACTATGACGGGGGGAGAGAGGCTAAAATGACTATAACTTCGTGCTCATAACCATGGCGCTACCTACTTCCTCCTACCTCGACTCCCGGGACCTCCGCTAGCGTATGAAGGAAACGGAGTCTTTCTAGACCCTCAAAATCCTTAACAGAGAATTTTTGCCATCAGAACTAATAACTACTTCAATGTTAATAGCATGCAGTCTACTAACTTGCTAAATCCATGCAACAGATTCACAGCCATGTTTTAGTCTGAAATTTAGGTGGGCAATACTGAAGTCACTAGAAGCACCATGTCCACTTTCCATAGTATTACTGTTCCGGTTAAAGTTTCCACACTACCTTCGTTAAACTTTTAGCTCCGGCAATAGAAAATAAACATAAAATTAGGTAACTTATTGGACTTCCTAAACATTACTGCTTCCGACCAATAGTTGTCTTCGCAACTAAATAAAAGCTTCACCTGTCTTCATGAACTTAGTCATAAGGTAACCGTTAAGAGTTTTATTAGAATAATTTCTAGTAGTTTATAACATAAAATTTACAAATGATAGCCACCGCTCCTTGTGACATTTCAGTAATACAAAAACTTTAAAGCAGTAAAATAACACAATCTAACGTTCACGTAAATAACGCATAGCTGATGGGATTTTAAGAAGTACGCAATTCCTTCATTGTTTGACGGAATGGACAGCTGGTCTTCTAAAGCTAAAAAACTCAGCCAGGTAGCTCCCACAGTACTCTCACTAAATTACAACAGCGCTCGCTGCATAGTATGTTCTCAAACTAAAAAGAATTCTAGCGTATAGACAGTATAATAAATAATTTATATAAAGTAACTTGTTCGCTAAAAAAACGCGTTTATGCTTTTGAAATTACTAAATGTAGGTATATATATATATTTTTTTTTTCAAAACATGTTTCATTTTATATAATTTCACCTAATTTAGTGTTAATATATACTATACCTTCAATCTAACTTATTTGCATAATTCTAACATTTAAGTATGTTTCAACTTCATTTACATGAAATAAGAGAAAAATCAGTATTGCTCATTAAACTTTCACTGTTTAAGTAGTGTTTTTAAGAATTATTTAAACATTATAAATAGGAACGGACTCATTTTATGGCACAAAATTTAAGTTGCATCATATTTTTACATTTCAAAATTTATTTATCAGGCATTACCTAGTAAGCATTATATAATTTTATACAAGAAAAATAAAAATAATTTAAGGTGACAGTATATGAAATTACAAAGTGTGCCATTTAAATTTAACGTTAGAATCTTCGAAGTATAATTTTGTTTGAAAATCCCTTTACTGCTATAATTAACATATTTTACGTTTAATAAATTAATACTATCAAAAATAAGAATACACTATTTGGAATTGAAATTTTAAATTTGAAAAATACTAATCATTATTTTTTTCTTAGAGAATTTAAATTTGCTATGTGCGCATCATTCCCGAATGTTTTGCTACCATTAGAATATTCAAAACCCGCAGATGCAATATTATTTTCAAAGAAATCGGTGTTCCATGAATAATTATTTATATAGAAGAATAGGTCTGATATCAAATTTAAATTCTGATGTGATATAAAATATACATGAATTCGAAAAATTATTTTATATTATGCGAAGTTGTTGGTTTTCTTGTACATTTATTACATTACGGAACTTCTCTTTATTCGCATACATAATTGAAAACACAACCAATTTCCATTTATTAATTAATTAGTCTGTTTTCTGTCCCATTGTATATCAGTACTCACAGTTACTAAGATACAGATACTGCATATGCAATAAAAGCAAACCAGAAGGTGACACAAAAGCACAGACTTTCACTTACTTTTCCTAATAAGTTATTCCTCCCTCCCTGCGCCCGCCAAAAGAATTTGTATTTCGTGCTAGAATTTCTCCACAATGAAAAGGAAAAAGTTAATATACAATTAGTAGATATTAAACTTAATTAATTATCATATCTTAAACACAGTGTATATCATAAAATAAATCTGCGCAATGACGCTTTTCAAAAGAAATGCGCATGTGAAAATTTCATAAAGAAATTTGAATGTGTTCCATCAAAAATGCATTTTTATCGATTCAGTTTTAAGGCATTATTCTTTTCAAGATATAGTCTTCGAAACCGCAGAAGTGACTACAATTTACAGGAGATAGACGGTCATAAAGTTCGAAACTCATAAACGAAAAGCTTGATATCCTTTCATCCATAAAACTGAATTTAAATGCTTTGTATCAAATTCGCAAGCACTTTCCATAATTGATTCATCATTTGAATCAAACAATCACTTACCATTCAAAGAACGAAGGACATCCGATGAGCACGTGATCCTTGAATCCTTCCCCCGGCGGAATATCCACCACCCCTTAATAAAAGGGGACACACACTACCAGAAAGTCCAGAAGTCCCGGATGATTTTCTCAAACCGGTCGCGGACTTAACGGATTTCTTTAAATGTATATTTTCAATAATTTTTTTGGTTTTCTTCGAACAGTTCTATTATTATTTTTTATTTTTTTTTTAATTTATTTTTTTAGAAAGTAGCGAGGAGCATCCGAACCAGGAAGCAGATATGTCCACGGCTCCTTTGAACTGGAAGACCTCTCGTTGCGCCCCAACCTCGCAGGGAAGATAACGCGCAGGCGCATGATTTGATTTTGCGCTCAACAGAGGGCGCTGCGAATATGGCTTACGAGAATGAATAAGTTAGAACGTTTGTTATCCAGGCTTTCAAATATTTTATTGGTAATTCCTTAATTTGGTTTCTATTTGCTGTTTTTTAAATATGAGTCTAACCATATCTTTAGCTTCCAATCATAAATGTTAGTTAAATATAAGCATATTACAATAACTATCTCATACGAAATTGAAATATCATTTTCATGATTATCGATGATTTTGTTTCCGCTCTCTTAAATTAACTCTCTTAATTTAAATGGTAAAAAGAAACACAAATCCATTTTTAATTCTTTAAGGAAGTCCACACAGATTAGAGAACAATTATTACAAGATCAACTACACATATTTGGAAACAATACTGACAAATTTGAAAGTGATCCTATTGAAATCTACATTATAATTATTTACACTATAAAATTCTTTCCATGACTCTATGCTAAAATGTAATGCATACTTTTTTTTTTCTTAAAGCTTTTTCATCTATGAACGAAAACACGGGAGGTAAGATTTTCTGTATTTACTTAATCGCAAGTATGATTTCGCTAATTGATTGAGTAAAGAGTTGTTTTAGATTTTGAATGACATAACTAATTATCAAATTTTAATTAAAATACTTTATTACTAACATTTTTCCTAAACGTTTATACCACAATTTTTACAGATATCACGATATTATACCAACTGAAATACTACTAAAATACTTGAAATATTTTCTTTCATGCATATTTTGAAACAAATAACCTACAACTTCAGACAGTAAATATTACACTTTTTGAAAAGGCTTTAGAATTTTGCAGGGAGTAAATAAACATTAATGACGAAAATATTTTTGAGTAATATTTTTGAGATTGTATGTAACCTATAACGTATAACGTATGAAAATAGTTTCGGAGTGAAAATTCTTTAATAAAAATTCATTAATGCACTTTAAAATACTACGTGTAATAATAAAGCAAAATCCTCCTTTTGATACAAATATTTAACTGAAACATTCCATTCATGAGAATACAAGGAAATACAAAGAATTAATCAATGTTATCGTTCTTATATGCATAAATATGTTATCTAAAGCTTTCAAGGTATGAGAATATAATCACCAAATTCCCGTATAAAAAATTTTATTATCACTATTACGAAATTATAGATGGATGATATAGATAAAACATATAGGAATATATGGTAAATATTTTATGGAGAATTCAGTTGCTCGAAGAAATACTATTAGCATATATTGTATATATTTATAAAAGCAAACATACACATATATATATGTTAACGTGAAAAAGACCAAAATCTGGACAATCGGCAACTTTCACATGGTCGCTTGGTGAATGTCTGAAGTATTTGCCAAATATCCTCATTTCTCACTTCACCAGCAAATCTCGGCACTCACTGCCCATGAATTCTAAATCAAAATATTTTTGTTACGGTTTGAAATCATACTTTAGTTTAAAAAAATATTGTGATATATTTTAAAATAGAAGATAAGTAACAGAATATGTAAATAAACAGTTGAATGTTTACATTCTAAATGAAAAAAGAAAATAATATCAATAATAAACTTATTTAATTATGTTACTGACGTCATGCAATCCTATTATGTAAATACAAACTGTAGTTTAAATTAGCAGTAGTCCCTTAATGCTTAATTTTAATTTGTGTATTTTTTCTCTTTATTCTAAGAACAATATATCTTTTTCTGCATTGCGTCATATTGAGACTAATCCATGTCATATGACTTTTACCTGACGCTGGTGACTTAAATGGAATTAAAACACCCACGAATAACAACAGTGTTACAACATTATCATTAGCCAATGGTATGCATTGAAAACCGATACAAACTCATTCTGAAGTAAGATTTATCCTGAATATAAGGTACTTGCTTTCTGCACGCAAGACATAGCTTAGGTAGATTGCTGCTTGCTGCTTCGCTTTTTACTGCAAAACTTCTAATGTAATATTTAATTATAAGACCGAAATTGGAGAATGTCGAAAATCTCCGGGCAACGTCAGCACATACGAAATACGCTGGTAAAAGACCAATTATTGAGTTATATTAATATATATAGGGCGAATTAAGTGGCAAAGTAAGCAAAACTTTAGGGGGTCATATAATGTATGGTCGAAACGCAAACGGCGAGCCGTTAGTTGACATTGTAAATGGTACAAAGGGATCAGTCCTCGTACTTAACAGCATACTCTCGTTAGTGGTCGTAAGTCTGTTAGTAAAAATTTTCATTCTTTTTCTTTTATTTCTCCTGAGAAAGATTTTAAGTTACCTGATAAAACAGCTTAAGGAATTAAGTTATCAACTTTTATTTACTTCATTTATTTAATCACCATTATTGTTCAATGTTTTAAATTTGTAAAAATTACTTCCAAAATTTGAGCTTGAACGTTCGCCAATAGAAAAATCCCCACGTGACTTTATTCTCATTCATTTACAATTCATCGACCTGCAACATGTGACTTCAATCCTGAAGAAGAATTCTCAGGATTATTTCTCCATTTACGCAAATTATGAAAGTGAAAACTTTACCATTAGCTGGTTCACATCACGTGACCAAGAAAGCGCATGTTTCAACAGTCCGCAGAGATTGAAATTCAAGACTTTAGGACCGCATTGCATAATTCACTCACTGATAAGAACTTCTTGAATTTACGAATTTACGAACTCTTGACTTTGCCAAAATAACAGCGTCGTCTCTGAATGTAAGGTGCGATTCCACCATAATTCAAAAAATTACCGTGATTGGGCAATAAACTAAATCAACTAGTAAAAATTCACAGTAGTTGAAGCTAATAGCAAAGTGATGATCCGTGATCCTAACAGCATTTCTACCTTGGATGGCTGGTTACACCAAACATGAAATTTCCAGGGCAATGTATTGTTGGAGCTGGTCCCATAGCTTGGCCATCAAAATCACCTCATTTTTCGTGTTTGGACGTTTTCCTGTGGGGCCATATAAAACACCTTATCTACCAGTGCTCCTCTGAAATCGATATGGATATAGGCACCAGGATCGCCGTTTTTGCTGGCGATATTCGGGAATGCCTGGTGTTTTCGCAAATGTGCGTCAGTTCCCTATCCCGCAGGTGTGAAGCCTGCATTATAACTGGCGGAAGGTCTTTTGAGCAACTTCTTTGATCATGTACTACATTAGTTACATTTCTGTTAATAATATATTTTCTGAAGTAACTCCTCTCATTCTTGTATTAATTCTTTAAATGTGACAGTAGAAAACTACCCTTTAACTTCTCACCGTTTTGGGTTCCGACATAAATTATATAAGGGATATTACTCGTATAGCTGCCTTCTATCAGAACCTAAAGTTTTACCCACTTGTTCAAAATCACCCTGTATTCGGACCATTACCGGTGTATGTCGACAAGAATAGTTATGCTCTCGTGGCGGTCGAAACGAGAAGAAGAGACAGACAAAGATACATTGTAAACCAAGACACATTGAAGAGACATTGGGTTATTTTGAAGCAAGAGACACGAAAAATGAGCAATGACGTCACCGGGACTGGAAACTGGACCTCTCGAATACCTGGAGTGTGCTACTGTTATGTTACGAAGGCATGCAGAAGGGAGGAGGAAAATACGTTATAACACTTGTGCTAGTGTTATAACAATTAAATTTGTAGCAACAAATAAAACTGTATAACGTTAGTCACATAATTAAATTTATTAATGTTGTTATTTTCTTTTCTCCTTTTAGAATGTACTATTTTAAGTTTAACAGTTTATTTACATGTACTCTTACTAAAGTTTTCGCCTATTTGGATGTATATAATAATATATTTTATACATAAAGTTGGATTTAGAAACATAACAAACCATTTTTATTCAACATTTACATTAGTGCATGGGGAATTTCGACATTTGCCAGTATAGGTAAGAAATAAATATATTTAGCAGATATTTTGGACATACACCAAGCGACTATGTTAGTATTCATATTCACCGGAAAATATTGGCATTCTATAGAATTCGGTCTTTCATAATAATAATCGATATTTATTAACGTGCATTATATGTGTATATAAATAATATGAAAGAAAACTTCTATGATTAATTAACTATAACCTCTCTTATTTTTATTATTTCATTTAGGAACTTCATCTCTCTGTCCTAAAAATAGTGCTGTAAGTCTAAACTGCGTCATTCAAATTAATCATGCGATCTTGCGTAACCCTTAATGCAGATATCTCTTCGTCAAACAAAATAATTGTAAACTAAAACTTTCACTCCCTCCCTTCTTCCTCTGCATTACTACTGTGACACTCTCTTCTCTGGCTTAAGCTTTCATGCTGTTCAGGCGCTGCTGCAATCACGCTTTTATTGCCATAGTATCAAAATTGTAAATGTTCTTTAATAGGCCAAGTGACTGTTGCCACAAGTGAATTTAAATAAATAATGGAATATAATACGGCTCGACAGTTTCTTCCTCAAAATGGATGGACACTGTAAGTATCAAGTATCAGCATTTCTACGTCAGTCTCTTATACATCAATACTTCCAAATTTGTGCTTTATTACACAAATATATGTGTGCATACATATATGTATATGTATATGTATATGTATATGTATATGTATATATATATATATCGGTGATAATTAAATATATTATTCTGAAAAAGCAATACGTCATCGTAAAAAATTTTAAAAAATGGAGTTTGCTTTTAAAATTCAATAAACAGCAAGGGTAGAAAAACACAGGTTAATAAATGGTATATAAGAATAATCAGCCTGTATACCTTCTTCATGAGACTGTTATTAAGAGAATTATATGGATCAGCTGGTTTTTGCACTGATGGCACAACGTTACTAATTTTAAATCTTTAATCAAATTCCAAAAGTTTAATTTTGATCGAAATACTAAAAAAATATTCAAATAGAATTTTAGCCTCGCATTGAAATATAATTTTGCCTTTGTCTGTATCGCATATGATCTCCCATTTCTCACCCAAAATTATAACCCGTCTATTTAAATAATGATATAAATTTCGTTTCCAACTTGTTCATACATGTTAAAGGACAACATCGCTGTTCAATTTAAACAAGGCCCACCAGCGGCCGAGCGGTGAAGACGCTGAACATTGGTAGTTCGGTCCGGGGTTCGAATCCCGTGAACGGGCTGGCTGCATGGGCATTTTCGTGGTTTTCCCCTTGTGTAACGTGTATACGAGTCAGCTTCCCTTAGAAAGTCCCCCCACGAAAGGCATCCTTTCCTTTAGGCAGATAGTCCTCGTGTGCTTAGCCATAACTGAATAATCCATCCAATACATCCAATTTAAACAAACATATAAAAACGAAAACCATTAATTTAGAGATCAGCACCCATCTGACGCGTTTGCTACGCAACAATAGCTGTTACTCCAGTCTAACGTGCAGGCACAAATTTCAAATATTTTATTTTGCATCTGACCTAGCTTTAAACCTTCACATATGAATGAACTCTGAATTAAAGATGTAAGAAAAAGCAATGCGAAATTTGTACAATACTTAAGCGTGGGATTTGATATTAAATATTACGCAAGATGCTTTGGTATTTTTCATTGGAATTTACATTAATAATCCTCTGAAAAGTGCCTGCTGCATCTGCATGTGCGTTACTATTAATAATATTTCAAATTTTATTCAATTTCAGTCTGAATTCGATAGAGAATTTCTGAGTTAATACTTGCAGTTACTATTATGATTTTCTTTTCTTTCACGTTCACAACTAGTTCTAAGAAACAACATCTATTACGGGAAACTCTTGGGGCAGATTGAGTGCGTCCACTCACTTAATCCACCATAAACAGAAAATACTTATTTAACCGAACATCCTCAGTCGTTACGAAGTGCAATCGTACTCCATTTAGTTCCGTTTTAAATGATGACACTTCCAGGAGGTGGTCCTAAGAAATATGTCCTGGTATAAAAGTGCACATAAAGTACCAGGACATACATGTAAATAAATCCTTTACCAGGGCATATAAAGTCCTGGTATAAAGTGTACCGAGTATGAAAGTGCATATTTTGGTAAATTTCGAGATAATTGTTATAGATAAAGATGTTGTGCAACTTGCTTGACTCCGATTTAAAGTGATGTTAATTTTTTGTTTTTAATTTGAATTTATTGATTGCCTTTAAGATTGTTTTTTAAGAAAAAGATTCTATTCACATGACTTCTAATTACATTTTACTTCATTTGGTAATTGATAATGATTAATCCTTTAGAAAACTTTCTAGGATAAAACTTACTATATTTAATTTCTTTATGAAAACAAATTTTTTTAATTTAAGTTTTGTTATTTACTCTTTTTATTTAATTGTTGCATGCATAATTTTGTTAAAAGTGGTTAGTGCCCCCAGTGTTTAGCAGTTCTAAATTTAAAAACTTATCTTTATATTTAACAGTATTTCCCTTAATTATTTTGTTAAAATTACTATTTTAATTTTTCTTCCCTTCCTTTCCTTACAAGTACCGAGTCTTTGGTTTATGACTAATACATCAAATTCTCAAAAACTTGTAACTATGATTCCAAAATTTATATAACTGTAAAGAACCAGGTCTTTGAGAAAAACGTATTATACGAGAAAAGGTAAATTATTCGAAAATTATTCTTTTCTGTACGAAAATTATTTGAAAATTTCAATGTTTGGGATGCTTGAGTTCGGGGGCCCTTCCGCCTAGGTGATATTGCTAGCAAAAGTGTTGTGGATATCATCTTGTGACCCGTCGGAAGACTGACTGACAGCGAATCTAGAAACAGGAATGTGTTTGTTTTCCATCTTAATCATTTGAAGCAAGCATTCGACTTGAAGAGGGCTAACGACGAAGCTAGAGAGAGGAATGTGTACCACTGAAATTTCTGAAGCCAGGGTCTACGTGACGTGCTGAACACTGGTAGTTCGGTCCGAGGTTCGAATCCCGCGAACGGGCTGGCTGCATGGGCGTTTTCGTGGTTTTCCCCATGTGTAACGTGTATACGAGCCAGTTTCCCTTAGAAAGTCCTCCACGAAGGCATCCCTCCTCTTAGGCAGATAGCCCTCGAGGCTTTGCCATAATCACACACACACACACACTACGTGACGTGCGGAGTAAAAGCCGCTGTTTGACTTTTTCCAGGAACTGAAAGATTCAGGGGGAAAATATAGCGATCCTCGCCAAGGTTGGAACCCTTTTTTGGAACCCTTGCTAAGAAATAAATCTTATACCTTTACGATTAAATATTTTATTCAAAATTAGTATCTATCTTCTGTAAAAAAGCTAAGAAAGTAAAGAGAAATCTGTAGAACATTTTTATTTTTATATTAATTGCATTGGAGTTTATTGTTGAAATTTTAAATTGCATTTATATTGTCTTATGTTAAAATTCTGAGTTGGGTTATTTATTTAATTACGGCAAAGCCTCGAGGGATATCTGCCAAAGAGAGGGATGCCTTCGTGGAGGACTTTCTAAGTAAAATTCGGGGAAATAATTTAAATGGAACTGCTGAAAGTACCGCCTAAATTAAACTTACGAAAAATGTAAAAGGTTGTTTCTAATTTTTAAAATATAATGCATTTTGTGTATATGAAGGATAAAAATAATCAACTTCCTTCAAAAACATTTCTGCTAATGCAATGAAGTGGGCACGATAATTATTATCATATATCGTAATTCATTAACACCTGCATACCTTCTACGCATTTATAATCTATCAACAGTAGGTTTAAGCAGATCTTAATTATGAAATATGCATTATATTGTTCTCCCTCAGCATTTATGTTGTATTGATATTACATAACATGCTGAGCATTCTAATACAATAAATGTCATATATTGATTTATATCTCATACTATACATCTTTACAGTTAACAATTCAAAAACCTAAATGAATAAGTCTTTATCTTCACTGGGTCTTATGTGCATTTTTTCTGGTTAATGTGCTGGAAGCCTGAAAATGTGTATGATTCGTGATACGTTTAAACGACGCAACATAAATGCAAAGCTTCCTTTCTTCAGAAAGTATAAATATTGAATAATCTAATTAGGTAAATCTTAGAAGTGAAAATAGTATTAATACTACCTCATTTATTTTTATAAAAGTTTTTACAAGAATAAAGAATATTGCTGATATTTACTGATATTATATTTTCACAACAAAACTTACATTATTTTCTGTATAAAACCTGTATAGAAAAATATGGAATATTAATTATTACTTATCTCTACCTCTTTATCGGTGGACTCATTCAACTTGTTGGCCGAATGCTCAATCTGAAACCATCTAACGAGCCAAAATGTTTTAAGCCCCCCCAAAATAAAATTAAAATAAATTTTAAATTTCAGTTATTGAATGTTTATCAAAATGCACACAAACAATAATAATAATAATACAAAGGAAAAAATCAGATTTACGTTTGTTTTCTATCTGAAGGTTTGAACCTGCAAGAAATTTCTATAGGCTATACTTTGTGATTCAAACGCATTGCAAGATTAATGTGAAATTATACTAAATTTTAGAATGCATATGATATTAAATTTTAGAATGAAATATATTTCAGATAATTTCAATACGTTGAGTTAACTACTAAATAACATTCAGTTTTAAATAGAAAACCATAAATTTATCAATACTCAAGCCCCATTATCTGTCGGCTGACAAAGTAAAAGTACTGATTGCACTAATGTGAGAAATTGTCTCACATTACACTATTCACGTGGCCTAACGTGAAAACATGCAGTGAACAAAGCCCCAACACGTTTATTTTATCTTTTCCTTTTCCTTCAATAGCAGTCGCGCACATAAGCTCAGTCCATGTCATTATATGTCTAAAACTATAAGTACTACAATTAAAATATGCTTTGTTAAAATGTGTTAGCATAGATAAATACATAATTAAAATGTATTCGAGAAATGCATAAAATTGCATCAGAGCCCAAATGCGGACTGCGAGTTTGGAGACAACATGCTTAATCTGTTATCAGATTTCCAAAGTTATTGGTTTTGCATGAATGGCTATTTTCGTCGACAATCTGAAATAAAAATTTTAAATTATTGAGTTTTTCTTTCAAGGCATCTGTTGTTTCAAGGCGAGTTGGCTTTCTTCAATTAATTAACAATTCCTTCACAGATATTTCCAAAAGTTCACTACATTATTTTTTGTTAGATATCTTCTAGTTGAGGAACTTCGTAATTTGCAAACTGGGAGTATTCCATTGAAGATGAAACCTATGCTGATTTAAACAGATACCCGAAAGGTCACCTGAAGCACATAAAAAGATGTGATCGCCAAACTACTTTACAAAATGCTACATATTTCTTTCCCATTTCTTTCTTTTCCAATATTTTATATTCTATAAGATCAGTTGAAAATTTGATACATATTATGAGTCATAATTTTTTAGTTTTCTATGCATGTAGATGAAACAAAAATTAATTATAATAGAAAATAATAAAAAGTTTTAATCATTTTCTAAAATATATTTGTGTAAATATAAATCGCTATGCAGAAACATTTATAGAAATTATATTTGATTATTCCAGAATTTGGGGATTTTCAGAAAGCTTTAATTATACTGAACTTTTAATACTATCCGCGGTTTTTAGAAAGTGTGCTTCCATCATCTAACGGTTTTAATTGTCTTCAGTAGTCATCCGTTTTCTTTATTTTAATACCTTGGGAGCTCTTGCCATCACTGAACTAATGTAGTAATGTGTACCATCTAAGTGTATAATTTTATCCAAAAAATTGTAGTACTCTTGTTAAGTATAAAACAAGTTTCCTTCCATTTCAACTTCTTTTCTAGATGAGAACATTAGGACATAGAAATATTTAAGCAGAATATTCTTTTCTAATATCGCTCTTATTAAACATGTGTTGACTCAATATTCTAAAAAACAGGCAACTTGAATATACAACGAAATATATTTGGGAAATATGCATTACGAATTAAAGATAGCGGAGGAATAAATTCGAAATTACGAGGAAATATATATTTTTATTTTATTCTTTATTATTATTCATTATGAGAAAATATATATTTTTATTTTATTCTTTATTATTATTTATTATGAGAAAATATATATTTTTATTTTAGAGCTGGCGGGTCTGGTATGTTATTATATTTTTATTTATTACTTTATAATATATATTTTTTATTTTATTATTATATTATTTCTCATTTTATATTATTGAAAATTTTTGAAGCAGCTAAATAGCCCTGTATAGATCAATCTCTTTATTTTTTAGAATTTCTAACTGCCTATCTGTAGAATATTAGCCGATACATTTTTACAATAATGTATGCTCAATTTGTAGACTATTATATACAATATATTTCAAAAATCTTGAAAGTTTGAAATACCCTCCTCGTACGTTCAAAATACAATGTACGCACATATTAAAAATGCTTACATTAAAAATTAAATATATGCACTATTCTCAAATGTGAAGAATCTAATTAAAAATAGACTTAAATAAGTCCCACTATTGCATTTTTTGCTTGATACATTTTTTTCAATTTTATGCTTCCAATGCAAGTACTTTCGATATGTTATGTAAAGTCTTGGTTGTGTATATCTTGAGTGAAGTACATGAAGCAATGGTGAGTTTAAACGTCAATACGTCAATGGATAGACAAACTTATCAAGAACAGAATGTTTAATTTCATGTGTGAGTGTGTTGTGTGTATATGTATATACATATATATATTAAAATCTTGAACACGAAAGGTTGGGATAGCATCGATATGCATGCAGAGAAAACATAATTACAAAAACTGCAAATAAGTAAGAAATTCCTTAGTAAATATTATTTAAAATATAATATGAGTAAAAATTAAATATAAGATAAAATTTAAATCATGTTGCGTATCTTTTAAATGATATTCCCGAAATATCTTTAATAATAATACGATAAATTAAAAACACTTTTTCTCTTAAGAAAACTGAGTTCATATTTGCACGACAGGAATTAAATTAAAATAAAATGTGGTGCACATTAAATTACGTTTACAACTTATCTTAATAACATAAACTATTTTTCCCTTTTACTTGAGTGTTTCATGTTTGATTTGAATGGGAATTAGTTGCTTATTTTATATCTATTAGCATGCATTAATAAATCCCTTATGTATCTGTAATATTCATTTAAATATTGTTTCTCAAATGGAACATTTTTCATATTTGATAGTTTCATAGTTGCTAGTTTATGTTTCCCAAATGAAGCATTTTTCGTATTTGCTAGTTCTGGAGCTTTTATTTTGGGAATATCTTTTACATCCTACACTTTGCTTTCTACACACATAAATGTACACTGGCTTCAAAAAGTTAAGCATGGATGCAAATTAGTACATTTCGAAACAGCTGTTTAATTCGAGTGGCTGAAATACCTGTGGATGCAAATGTCAGTATGCAAATATTATGTATTATAGCCAGTCACAACTGAGTCCAACTATGTCCTTGAATCGTGTCCAGCTATGTCCTTGAATAAGCGCGTAAATGCCTGAAGAGAATGATGCCCGAGGAAACAGCTCCAGAAGATCATCGAATATCATGCATTCCATGATGCGTCAGGGGCAGCAACATGATGTGGGTTGAAATTTCAATGGAATATAGGACCTAGCTATACATCTTTAAAGATAGTTCTGTGACAGTTGCCCTGTTTCTTGCGCGCATATTTTATTTGTTATAAAAATGCGCGAATACAAGAAGCTTGACTCCCGTATGACCCAAATTGAATGGGATATTTAATTTCAAGATTTGAAATTTTTATGTCATTTTCAACTTTCCTTGAGGGATGGATTAACGAGAGTTTGAAAAAATAAGTTTAAATTAAGTGTAGCTGCAACATGCATAATTTAACAGGTTGTACATGAAAGTCCTATGGTGTCCACATCAAATTTTTTTCATAAACATTTTGGTAATAACATATCTAATTGCTAGAAGATTACAACTTTTATGAATTACTTAAATTAACTTTACTTTGAAATAATTATGCAGGATGAATCTGAAGAAGTGGGTAAAATTTTAGGGGGTATATAAAGCAGCTATGCGATTAACATTAGTCATAGAATGTGTGGTCGAAACGCAGACGGAGAGCCGCTAGGTGGCATTGTAAATGGTATAAAAAGGTTCGGTCCTCGCATTCAGCGGCATTTTCTACTGTGGATTGCCTAGAAGATGGCTGGTTATGCGAACCGTGAAATTTCCAGAGCGATGGATTGGTCGAGGTGATCTCAAAACTTGGCCACCAAGATCACCGGATTACTCGTGTCTGGACGTTTTCCTGTGGGGGCCGTATCAAAAGCCTAATCTACGAGCGCTCCTTTGAAACCAATATGGATCTAGTCGCCAGGATCGTCGTTGCTGCCGGCGGTACTCGGGAAATGCCTGGATACTTCGTAAATGTGCTTGAATCCCTATTCCGCTGGTGTTGTCTGCATTGCAGCTGGCAGAAGGTCTTTTGAACACGTGCATCAATTACGTTCCTGTTAATAAATTTTTTTCTAAAGTATATCCTCTCCTTCATTAGTTAATCCTTTAAATATGACAGCGGAAAACTACCTTTTAACTTCTCACCGTTTGGGTTCCGACTATATATTCTACGATGAATATTACTCGTATCTATCACCACTTAAAGATTTACCCACGTGTTCAGATTTCCCCTTTATTTTTATTTTTATTTTATTAAGTATGATATATTCATTTTTGTCTATTATTTATTCTTATTATTGTTGTAGCCTCGATGCCTGTTGTGGCCGTCTCGCAGAGCCTTGCTGAACTCCTGCATTTCTAAAATATTTTCTAAAGGTTGTTGACCTTAGGTACTAATGTGCATGCATGTAATACTTAGTGAAAAGCTGCCATTGTATGTACTTATATGATCATGCGTGTATTACTAAGTGAGAAAAATATATCTGTTTAATCACACAAACATGACTTCCTAGGTCGACTCGAAAATTTGCATGTAAGTTGGTACTGAGGTGGACTCAGACGCAAGATATCGTCAACGCGAAGTTACAACTCTAATTCCAGCTCTGTTACAACGAAAGGAATAGAAAACTGAACATTAAGAACTTCAGCAAATAACACTGAATTTTCGATATGCTGTATAATATGAACAATGCCTCATCTCATTAACCATCACGAAAACTCTCATGAAATGCAAAAATCATGTAATCCATTATTACTGTGGCTGGGAACAAAAAAAAAAAAAAAAAAAAAAAAAAAAAAAAAAAAGATAGTCAAAGGTTGAGCTATCGATGAGAGGCATTGGAATAGATAGAATTCTGATAAGACAATCAGTGATTCTTTGCCTAGGGAGAGGCATTAATTTCGATGAGTCAACTTAAAAAAAATGTTATAGGTTAGGGGGGGGATATAGAAAATGTCCACGCAATCAGCGCATTCTCTGAGTTTTAAACCTAAGGTGCACCCACTGTCGTTGTTGAGCCGTTTTAAGCTAGGATCCATATTGAATTTAGTTACTAACAATCGCAGATATTAGGATATTAGGAGAACTACTGCAAAAGCCTCAGATTTTTATCTTTAGCTACCGAAATATTTTCTAACTTGACAACAGTTAAAGAGAGTTTGCGGTTGTCGAAAAGCTCATACGTCCTTCGTACGCTTTGAAACTCTGGAAAAGAGTGCATATTAATATTTCTGTTGTTTTCAGGGAAATAAGCATAGCATGTGCATTTTTAGAAGTTGCGCATTTCTAAATAGAGATTTTGTCTTTGCTAGCAATGTGACAGCGTTTTGGCTGGAGCTGGTTAATGCAAGAAGCAAAAATATTAAAACTTTAAAAAAATATAAATATTTTCATTTCAAAGTTTGCACTTTTGCAAGAATGAGTTTCCGAGTTCAAGGAAATCGAAACACCTGTAAATGTGAAAAACATTTGTGCTAGCATATCTAAACCCCTCATTCCTTAATAAATTTAGTCCCACCAGCGGCAGAGCGGTAAAGTCGCTGAACACCGGTAGTTCGATCCGAGGTTCGAATCCCGCGAACGGGCTGGCTGCATGATTGTTTTCGTGGTTTTCCCCATGTGTAACGTGTATACAAGCCAGTTTCCCTTAGAATGTCCTCCACGAAGGCATCCCTCCCCTTAGGCAGATAGCCCTCGAGGCTTTGCTGTAATTGAATAACCTAACTTAACCTAATCTTAATAAAATTAATTTAATAGGAAATAATCAAAACGAATTTCTAATTTTATTTAAATATATTCGATTTGGTGGAATATAGATTCACTCGCTTTAATTTATTTTTTCTCAA
This sequence comes from Stegodyphus dumicola, assembly GCF_044657685.1. NCBI lineage: Eukaryota > Metazoa > Arthropoda > Arachnida > Araneae > Eresidae > Stegodyphus > Stegodyphus dumicola. Next base: position 112,366,691 of record NC_140771.1, read on the forward strand.
ATTGTTCAGAATTGTCTGCGTTAGTTGAATGAATATAAGAAGTAAATATTATTTATGTTTCAGTATCTTATTTCGAAATGTTTACTGTTCCCCTTACCCCACAAAAGGAAAATATTTTAATGAAGATCAATTTGATAGTCTAGACAATTCTTCTTTTCGTTAGTCTTTTCTTTCAACCTGAAAACACCAAATATTCAGATTCACAAATTCATGCAAAATAGATATTCCCGATATCAAACACAAACATAGCGGCTCATTTTAAGTAGCAATATTTCATTTTATGATAGCAAGAAAACACGAAAACTGTATGCTTTAGATTTTTTAATTTAGATTTTCTAATCTTTTAGGAAGAGGAATGAATCTCCTATAAAATAAAGCTCATCTAATAATATGAATAAGGAGAGAAAAACAAAATCATTATATCTTTTATTATTTTATGATTTTTGTATAATAATAATTTTACAGAATTTAAATAATTACTGTTCAATATAAAGTAGATCTGTACCTTCATATTTAACACCTAGAACATCAATAGAAAACGCATGTCTTAAGAGCGGAATTTTGTGAAATCAGGTAAAATGAAATTTCTAGAACAATGGAAAGAAAAGGAGCGGGCTTGTTAAGGCTTCTTATTCTCTCGCTGAGCTCGCAGTCTGCCATTCTGTTCTTGCACACACTTCTCATACATTTATCCTTTTAGCTGTATCATTAAATATCATTTTCTTCACTTTTAGTTTTTGGAGCCTGTTTTTGGATAATTAAGTTGGTACCATAACATTTTTAAAGTTCCGTTTTGAAGAGATAAGAGGGCAGTATAAAAGGAACAGAATCAAAGTAAAAAAGCTTATGTGACGCATTCTAACACAGAGGTTAGATTCCAAAAGAAAAATATTTTTGGTTTACCGTTCTCCTATAGACCAATAAAAGATTTCAGTATTGATTGTTAGAATCTCACTCTGCGAATTATCTGCTTAGTCAGAGTTTTGGAAAGAATGGAGAAGAGAAATAGTCAAATTAAATTAAAATGTTAAGGGAATATTTTAGATTAAATTTAGAATTCTGATTTACACAATTTTTATGCTTCATTGATATGTACTTATATAGATGTATTCATACCTGTATTCTTTGGATACGAATATGCCATCAACTGGGGTCTTGGAGTCTTTCCTCGTCTAATTCATTTTCTAGCAATATATTAAACCCGAGAAAAATATTATTTTTTAATTTCCGCGACACTAAATTAAAGTATATCGTATACTGAAAATATGGAGATATATCTGGAAAGAAAACGGAATTTCCTTCCATATAACTTGAACAGCAAATTTTGTAAAATACATCTATGTTATCCACATAGCAAAGGTCCTAAAATAACTATGGATTATTAATTAGCTTGTTTCGGCTCTCTGAATAAAGTATTTTCTTGTAAATTATTATCAGAAAAAATAAAAATTCAAATTTCTCAAAAAATCAATAGTTTTCTTTGGTGTAATGTATCATAGCATTAAAGATGTTTGTAACATTAAAGATGATGTAAGATGTTTGGAACTAGAAGAAAATGCCTTTATTCCTTAAATATTTAACAAAAAATAATTTCAACTTTATTTGCAGACTGTAAAATACTCGTATATACGATATCTGCAGGAGACGATAGAGCACCACAGAGGAAAAAAAACGGGGAAACGTTGATACTGTTGACGAGTCTCGCGAGAATTGCTGTGTTACAAGGCCTGTGTGAAGGTGGAATTTCGGTTATTTTATTTGCTATATTTATTATTGCATGAATGAATTATTAACATTTTACAAAGCTAACAGCAGTAGGAAAACTATGGGGATAGCTCTTAGTTGCGCTCATTATGGATAAAATTCTACGTATAATTACCACTTTGATTAGTTACACGTTAATTTGATGAGAACAGTAAAGAAATTCTTTCATGAGTTTGTAAAGAACAATGAACTGTATAGCAAATGAACTGTAACAAACAGTAGACTGAGAAACTTATGTTACTATTTTTGACAGAAGAAAGAGATATGAACTTCAAATGTAGTAAAAACCCAGAACGTTTCCACTGTAACCTAGCAATGTGAACCTCCCACGTGATTATATGCATCAACGTTGCTTATTGGCTATCTTTAAATTTAATGCGTTGCTCTTTTCTCTTACAGCAGAATTCACGTTTTCAAATTAAATACTCTGAGTAAAAATTTGTAAAATGGATCACTCGATTTTGTTCCTGATTTAGTAAAACGTAACCTGATATATATATATGTATATATTTACGTTTATAAAAATTTTACTAGAGTCGAAACGAGCACATGACGAAAATATGTTTTATCGCTAAAAATATCAAGGTGGCGTCCACAACTTTCTGGTCGAAATTGTTTGACGCGTGTTATACTATAGCAGGAAAGATTCACAAGTATGATCAATAAAATACAGCTGCAAAACGTACACAATGTATATGTGTTAAAATCGTTAAATTATGTATTAAATATGCTTACCTGTGAAACATTTATTTAACGAATTTTATGATAGTAACAGTTCAGCTATATTAAGCTATATTAAGACTATATTCAGCTATATTTAATAATTCAGCTATATTAAGACTGTCAAGCGCATCTGCTCTCCTTTTTTATGATGAATAATGATAGACATTTTAAAGTTTATTATTAAATACATTATTTTAATTTTACGACTTTTTACCCGTCATTCTCTCATCCACTATCTAAAGCACTACCTGTTCTCCAATAGATGTGTAAATGAGGAGAGCTAGGAACTGTTAAACTTGCCGTCACATTGTTATTGATACTCACCGAGAATTTTGCAAAGCCAGTAAACTTCAGAAGGACGGGGTAAAAAGCAAAAAATAAAAGACACTTTTTTTTCCTTACTTATCTTTTGGAGGATCCTAAGAAATATCCAAACCCTTTTTGATAGACGAGTAATTCATGTAACCCTTGACTTGTCACAAAAAGGTGCAAGTAGTTCAAAGATGATGTATACAGAGGAATAACTAAAGACGATAAACTACAAAAGAGGCAGCTTTTCTCGATATTTTTCTCCCCGACTGTTCGTGATATCTCGAAAGATAGAAAGAAAATATATCGCTGCTATTACCATAATAAACACCGTGTTCTTCTTGTCCGAAACGGAAGTCATACTAGGAACGTGATTCCGGGGCCAAGATATAGATCTTATAGAAATATGTCCAAAAATAAAGAGAACAGTTTCCAAGTTTATAGACACTGTCATAAACTGTGCGAAAGAAACTCTGCTTTGATCAATAAGAAGTACTTTTTATAAAGTAGAAATAAATGATGTTATGTTTTATTTAACTTTTGAAAATATAGTATCACTTATAAATATTTAAAACTTTAATATGCCTCAACGTTAACCCTTGAATAACATATATGCATGATTTAACCAATTCTTCTTTTTTAGATATGAAATAACCCGGCTCATTTATTCGCAAAGAATTTTTTCTACTTCTTAAATGATACTAAAAATTTATTTTTATCCTGATAACTGCTAATGATCTTCTAAAGAACAGAAAATACTGACATCTGAAAAATTCAGTACAGTTGAAATATATTAATATGATTAGGGTGGTGTCTTTTCACGCTGATCAGATTTATCTGCCTGAAATGTAAAGGCATCACTAAGAAAAATCCGTAGATAATTGCCGCAATAAACAAAGAAACGACTGCAATTAAGTGCTAAGTTTCGCCTAATTTTTACAGATAATGACAAATCAAAATAAAGAATATTTTATTGGAGTTTAACCACTTGATTACTTTGTTTTTCATTAAAGCGGTTAATATAGAAAAAAACTGTTGTTTATCATTAATGAAATTTAAAACTCAAAACCCCGATTATTAGATATATAATTAGTTTATTAAAAATCAATCAATTTTTGGAATCATTTAAAATTTCAGTCGTACCTACTTGAATGCTTCTCAACAAAACTAGCTATATAGAGATAAAATTAAAATTTTAATGTCGTTAAATAGTTTTTAATAAATTTTAGTAGTTTTTTTATAAATCTATAATATTAAGATAAGAGCCTTTTAGCTCTTACGTGCATGTTGCCCATCATTTAGATTCTGCATTTTGCGTCTATGCGTTCACGCTTTAATCACATAATCGTTTATAGATTTTCAAAAAATCACTTCTACAGTCGTTTGATTTTTTGCTCAAGACGTTAACAATGAGCAGTGCCCTTGCCGGAAATCGATTCCCAGACGTCAGGAATACACGCCGAGTGTGCTTCCAGTTACACCATGAAAACATGCGGAAAGAAGAGAGAAAATACCTTATGTAATCCCCCTTTTAAAAGGCGCCTGGGAATGAGGGGACCCGGCCGACAAATTCTAGTGGGACGAATTATCGTCCACCATCTTTTAGTTGGGGCACCACTTGTAGAACTATTAAGATATTTTGAAGCAGGAGACATGAAAAATAAGCAATGCTTCGCCAGGACTCGGACCTAGACCTGTCGAATACTCGCCGAGTGTGCTTCCAGTTACACCACGAAGTCACGCGAAAAGCAGGGATTATATACTCATTTGCATTTATCTGCTTCAAATTTATCTTGTCTCCTGCTTCAAATTTATCTGCTAATTCTTTCAAGAAAGCCTTAAATTTTATAAGAAGAAAAAAATTATATAAATTTCTAATTTTGTGGCTGGAATTTAAAGAAATCAATTTTAGTTCCATAACTATGATTTCAATCGGTATTTTTTTTTCATTTTAAACCTACTCAAACATTAACGTTATTCTAACGTTAAATTACGAATCAAACATCTGGCGTTTCCTAGACGATGTTACATGAATATATTTATGCATTTTCGCATATATTAAAAAAATTGAGCTGTATTTTGAACATTTATGAGTGATTCTTTTTCGTAACATTCTCTAAAGCAACTTCACTGGTATGAAAGTATCTTAACGGAACCTTCATAAAATTGTCTCGTTAGTAAACCTTTCTCCTCAACAGAAAAATATTAATATGGGATATTGTTTGCGTAAGTAGCATGTATTTCTTCTAGAAGAGTAATAGTAAAGAAGTAGTGAAGTAAATACCTGAACATACCAGGAGTGGGAAGAAATTTCTTAGCTGTCGAACACTCCTTTCAGTTTGAATAATTTGATCTTGCAACCGAAAGACTCTCAAATATAATTTCTTTTTTATTTGAAAAATAATTCATTTGAAAGTGATTCACTTTTGATCGGGAAGTGGCACCAGTGAAATGAACATCGGATTAATGATATTTTCCTATTAAGCAATCTTCATCCCTACTGAAAACTCCTGTAAACCATATTTTTTTACCTTTTGATATTGTGAAAACTTGCATACATACGACTGATATATGGTTATAAGGGTCACAAACATATGATTTTAGGTAAAAGCTTCGATTTCAGCTTTTCTTTCACAAATATAATATATACACAAATGCAATGCACTGGAATGCAATATATTTACTGAAAATCCGATATATCTACTATAAACGTATACAATATTTGCAAATATTGATTGGGATACATCCGTCGTGAGGTGGGTTCTGGGTATATTTAACATAAACGTATATATGATTATAATAAATGTATATATGTATAATGCTCATATCACGTATGAGATAAACGTGATATGAGCATTTCCATATATAATACCTACGTATAGGACAATCACTTTATTGTTACACTAACAAAAAATATAATTTACATATAGTAATATAATAATTCGTTGGCATAAAGCGTGTAAAATCTGTTATCATGACATTCTGTTCTTGTTTCATAATCTCGACTCTCTGTCATGCTACAGAGTAGAGAAAACGCGTGCCGTTGAGCTAAATTGCGCATGCGTAGCGTTTATCACATCTACGCTTCTATTAAAAAAATTCTCTCGTCTAAAATATTTGACTGCGTTTTTCAATGACCTGAAAAATCCACATATAAACATTTCTTTAAAAAAAAAAAAAAAAACTAATATTCATGGAATTTTTTAACTTAATTAACCAGTTCTTAATATTTTTAATTAAAATTAACCATAAATTCAATAATCTTTATTGTTAAAATATGTAACATTCAACTAAATTTTTCTTAAACCCAAATCTTTAACATTAGCATTATCATATACACAGTTATTTTTTAAACAAACAATATGAATCAATAATTAACATTAAACATTTTACTTTACCAAACTGCGGCTAAATTTAATGCATAACATTAGAAAAATGCAAACGTCTAGCATTTTAGCTCTTAAAAAATGTTCAAGTGAAACAGTTAAAATGTTCATAACATTTCAAAAGTTACTGCCTTTCAGTGAACAATCACTGGAAAACATAACCATGTCATTAAGTTACGACTCAGCATAGTCTTCATGTTTGGCGAAAAGTTTCCTTTTATTCCTCTGAAATACCGCGTCGTCGTTTCTTAATACAAAGAGTAATAATCAAAAGCATACTGTCATCGGTGCTCCACAAGCGAAGTCAAGTGTTGGCACACAGAGTTTAGTCGTATTTGCCAGTATCCTTTAAGAAAATCAATCAAAGTTATGTATTTGGACTTTGAAAATTGTTAAATTAGGACTAAGGCGTGTTTCATTGGAAAGACATCAATTTCATTTTGAGAGTTTAGGTATCGGTAGTCCACACATAATCCTACTGTTCCACCCTTCTTGGACACACAGACTACTGGATGCGCATATCAATTTTCCTCATTTTGGTATTTCTCATTTTTCACTCATTTTGTACTATCACAGGTATTGCTCATTTTTCACCTTTCTTGCCTCAAAAAATCCTAATGACAGTACAGTGGCACCCGAACTAAAAGGTAATGGATAATGATTTTTTACCACCAGGATTTGGCGATTAGGTACTCTAATCCCTAGTCGCCCTTTAAAAGGGGAAGTAATTTTCTCCCATATTTCTTCATGCCTTCGTGGTTAACGATCGCACACTCGGGGCGTATTCGAGAGATCCAAATACTAATTTTCTTAGATATTTTATAACATATGATGCAAGTAAATTTAAGAGAGGGTGATGAAATATCATGCTCTATTCGGGATAGTATGATATATTTGCAAACTTATTTTTAACCCTAATATAATTTCACCTTAGATTTGACTCATGAAAGGTAAAACACAATTATGCAACGTGTCCATTAATGAAATCTACCGAAAATTGAATTGAGGTCATGATATCCTATTCAGGCCCAGACGAGGGCATTTTCTCCCTCCTTTCTGCATGCTTTCGTGGTGTATCGGTAGTATTCTCGGCCCGTATTGGCCCAGTTTCGAGTCCCGGCGAGTCATTGCTCATTTTTTTATGTATTTTGCTTTAAATATCTTAATGTCTCTGCGGTGTAATAATTAACGGTGCGCTTCTATTAAAAAAAAATCGATTTTTTACATTGTCATAGTTCGAGATATTAATGTCACACATTCGTCTGGATGATGGAGGTCTCCGAGGATAAATGTTTAAGGGATCCTGCCTTATAGCAGCTTTTAACCCTCTGAGCGTTACGGGTTTAGCCCTGAAATTTCGATGTTTCTCAAAATGTCACGAATAAGTGATATTTTCTTGATTTTAATTAAAAAATGACTCTTTAATTTTGTACCTTGATTCCTTTTCTTCCAATATACATCCAAACTGAAATCAGATACATTAAAAGCTCGCAGAAATTTTCATGTATAATGAATGTATAATGAAGGCAACCTTCTGTATGGAATTTTCCGGCCGTAACGCGGAAAACAAAAACGTCCATGCAACCAGCCTGTTCCAAGGCCATCGTGATGGGAGATCTCCTAAAGCTCCTTCTTTACTAGGATTTGAGCCCCGTTTGTGCGACAAATCTTGATAGACCTTAACACTCGGCCGTTGGTAGGCCTAAGCCTAAGGATTCAGATATTTAGGAGGCACAACTCAAAATTTTCGCATATCTGATAAAATGATGTGTTAAAAAGAACAAATGAATTGGATATTATGACCTCAATTTGATTTTCGGTACATTTCATTAATGGACACGCTGCATAATATTGTTTTACCTTTTATGAATGAAATCTAAGGTGAAATTATATCAGGGTTAAAAATGAGTTTGGAATGTATCATACAATCCCGAACAGAGCATGATATTTCATCAACCTCTCTTAACTTTACTTGTTTCATATGTTATAAAATATCTAAGATAATTAGTATTTAACTTTAACGTTTAAAATTAACCCTTTACAGTACGGTATTTATATTATTTGATTATATTCTCTGTGAAGCTCATTCGAAATATTAAGCTGATATATGGAAAATGGTGCTGGGCAATTTCTATGGACGGAAAACACTACTAACCATATTAAACACGAAATAAAATGAAGCAAAATGGTAAAAAAATACAATAAAGGCAGCATACGGTAAGAAGGGGTTTGCGTATGCAAATTTCCTTGCCTATTCATCACGTGATAGCGCTGATAAACGTTTGAATCATTTGACGCGTGCGGGCAACTGTTGTAAAAAGTGAGCGTTTTAAGCCAAAGATTTAATTGACGATCTTCAAAGTTTCAGTATGTCTTCCAGACATCATTAGATTATTTTAAGCATAGCCGTATCATTGAAACTATCGAAGAAGTGCAAAAAATAAAAGGTGTTGCCAGGGGATTGATGAATATCGTCCACAAAGTGGTCCATGTGCGGAAAATAATTAAAGCAACTGACGCGTATAGCCAACCTCACTGTGATGCCATGCTACATGTACGATGTCTGCAGGAATCAGGTGCAATTGTCCTATGGGTAAAAGGAAACCGCCTCGCCGCAGCTCAGCACGTGGCAAATGAGTTTCTTATTGACAAAGGGAAACAGATCTCCTGAAAAAACGGACGTTTGGCGGAAGGAGGTCTATACTCTCGCAGACTGTTTGTTGTGTCTCATTGTCCATAGATTAGTGTAACGCTCTTTTGATATGGTGTCGCGCACCTCACAGTTTAATTGAAAACGACTGGGCTTACGCGCTAGTCTCAGATGACAGTAGGTATAATCTGACATCGGATTATAGATGGCAACTGATCTGGTATGAAAGTGGTATTGCCTATTGTCCAGAAAATATTGAGGAAAGGGACCGATATCCGAGATGCAATATCATGGTATGGGCAGATCAATGGCCGCACCCTCCTACATGTGGTTATAGGACCAGCCAGAGATACATTGATGAAGTTCTTCTGCCTCAAATTGGCCTTTTTCGTGGTACTTAAGGTGATAAATTTATTTTCTCGTGCTACAATCCATCATGTGATCAAACTAGGACTCTAAAAGTTTCAAGACAGCTAGAATATTCAGCGCTCTGTATGGTCAACAAGTTCTCCAAATTCAAATCACATAGAAAATGTTTGAGATGCTCTGGGGAAGTAACTTGCTTGCCAGAAATATCCTCCGACAAAATCATCCTCATCCGTTCACTGACAAAAGAGTGGGGTTAATTGCCTCTACAGCTCCTGTTGTGCGAAGTATGAAAGTTGCATGGAACGTTGTATCGCAATATACGGTGGACATATCTGGTATTGACACTTTTCTCGAAAGATGCTGCTGTCTTTCATACGCATTTTTGTATTTCTCCGTACACAGTATCAAAAGAACACTTTTTTATACTTAGATTTCTCAAAATCTTCTTTACTTTCTTGAATAATAAATGTCTTTTATTCTAATATTCCGAACAGTGTAGAAACAATATTTTATCTTGCTTAACTTTCATCTTCTCTTAAGGTGACATGGTAACCGAAATCGATGAAATTACCAAATTTTTAATTTTCTGCAAACGAAAAGTACCTTATTACCTTTACCACATCGAGTAGAAAATTCAATTTATATGTGCGAACTGATTAATTTTAAATACTAAGTGAAATTAAAAAAATATTTTTGAGCTGACAGAGTTTTTTAATAAATATTTTTATTACTCAGCTGGAGAAATATTCTGTATGTATTATCAGTCAATTTCTTATGCTGCTTTAAAAACTGGTATTATTTGTGATAAGACATGAACAGAAGGAAGTGGAATAGAATCTGTGTTCAATCAATTTCCTAAATCAATTTCCTAAGTGTTTCATTATTGAAAATCGTGCTGGACTAAACATTAAACTCTTTAATTAAGTAAAATACTGCTAAATTAATATAAAATACAATTTATATACGAAACCAAGTAATGACAAAGTAATGAATTTTAGTAAATAAAATAGTTTATGTCTGTTCAAATTCCAGATTTTACTGTTTGATAAAATGAATACAGCGACAAATTAATATTATCAGTATTAATTATAAAGGTCTTAGGAAATCTATTATAATTAAATCACATATTATAATGTAATAATAATTGCTTTTAATGTGTTTCACAAAATGGAAACAGGTAAAGAAAAGTTCTAATGGCATTTTATGATTTTTCTTCCAATACTTGCTGTCAGCTAAGGTTTTACTCAATGTCCATTTTTTTAGATAAATCCTTTTACTTAATTCCTTAAAATTTACAGAGATATGGACTCAGTTTTTACTTTTTTACTGCTTGCTTAAAATTATATACTTAAACAAGGAAAACGCTTTGAAAAAATTTGAAAAGAAACATTTTTGGACGTGAAAATGTAATTGAAATCATGTTTCTTCAAAAATATTTCATGCAAATGTACTTTTATTTTTTTTAAGAAAGTAAAGCAATAATTTCAAAATTCATTCCTTAAAGGTATTAAGAACATTAAAAAAATACAATAAAAAATTGGAGCAGAAACATCTAAAACTGTAGGAAACGACATTTTAATTTTTAATTTTTTCAAAAGATTTATAAATTACCGGCAAAAAACGTTTTTTCAGCTTAACATGTTTTTTTTTCTCAGAAAACTATTTAAATAGTATTCATAAAAACAATAAAAGCTCTTAAATAAAATAAATTATTCAATGGGTAACGAGTCCCTTAGCTTAATGTCATGCTACACTGCAATTTGAGATCCATCTTTAGGATAGTCATAAGTTTACAAGCTCCTATATTTCGTGCATAATATCTTCAAAAGTTTTATTATAGACTTATACGGTGTTTTGTACACTAGAGTACGTTTATGATCATTACTGTATATACCCAAGATAATTAGCTTCATATATAAAAATAAAATCGTGTATAAAATCTAAAAGTAAGTTTTAAAAATGGATGGTAGGAAATTTAATTTGGCATTATTTTTTACGTGAAAACAATTTTAACAATCTAATTTTACATACTATATTCGTAAAAATTTTCCTTTAAAAATAATAAGTTTTCTGTATTTTTCTACAGTTCTTTTTTTTCTCCTTATAATACGAACTCATACCTAATTTGAACGGACGATGTAAGTCCGAAAACTTTATGTTTTATTTTGTGCTTCCTGTTTTGGGAATGGGGAAGGAGAAAGAAAGAGAGAAGGAGGAAGTAAAAATGGAGATGCAAAAATAATAAATAAATAAAGTCAGTACAAAAGCGTGAAAAAATAACTCGCGAAGTTATATGCTTCTTAATGCCACGGCACTTCGAACAAAAGATTTCGATTGATGAACACGGGGATGTGTCTAGCGACTTTCTTGGATTTTTGCCAAAAAATTTAGTATTGTGCAAGAAAAAATGGACTATTTTCTTTGATATTTTCTAATGTTTATGAACAATCTATTTCAGAATGTTTCTTAGAATCTTCTTTTTTCCTTATTCTTCCTCGTCAAACCTCAGAATTACAAAGGAGGTAACTCGAGTAAAATTTGTTGAAATAATTTTTTCTCTGCTCTTTTCAGTAAAATATTAGACAACTCGAAGTTTAAAGTCTTAAACCTGTTTCAAGCGTAGATGTTTTTTTTTTTTTGGTCATTTTATAGAAGTTCGAAAATTTCGATTTGCTTTCAAATCCTCGAAACATGACTTTTGATGAATTTAACTTCGTTTTGTTTTTCTTCCGATATATCTCCATTGAATTTCTCAAAATAAATCGAGACATAAATGGAAGTTTTTCAAACTTTTCTTTTGACAAAAATGCAATAAATTATCAAAAAAGTTTGCTTAGTTTTTGAAATGTTATTTGATGTGTTTTGTATTCCTACATTTCGGTGAAAATGCAATTTTGTTATTTTTTACAAAATTTTCAGCTATCATTTTTTTTCTATTTTCTTTAAATATCAAATAATATCAATAACCAGCGTCCTTTAAAAATCACTAGTAAATCTCAGGTCATTTTATTTTGCGACATTTTTTCAATACTTTAAGCCAAAACAGTTAACTTTTGAATAGCGCTTGGAAGCTTTTTTGGTATCTTCATTAATAACAATCCATGAATGTCATTTTAATGCTTATAACATAACTTTAATGGTATAATAATAATTAGGAGCTCAACAAATACCATAGTTTCTGTTTGATTATATGAAATTCGCATATTGTACGTACACTTAAGTAATCTATCAGATAATAAAGTTAGAACAAAATTACGATAAGGAGAAACGGAAGAAAAAATATTTTTATCTGTGTACAGCATTTATTGATGTCTGTTCTTACGTCCTAGGTTTGTAGAACAAATCAGTTCCTCTATCTTTACCCTTCTGTAGGGTAAAGTCGTACCACAGCTTAAATCGGATCTTTTAAATGTTAGTCGCAAATATTACTCCAACTGCGCCCTTTCCAACAAACGATTTACCCGCTACTCAATAATATATTTTCATATCCCGTTCGTCTCTCTGTAATATTTGTGAGGAAGACTGGGAAGAGAGTATTATTCAGGACGCCTAAAATGCAAAGGATGGGTACACGACTTATGTGCTGGAGTTGACAAGAAATTGAAAAAAATATCTTTGTGATCGTTGTTGTAATTAATCGTATAAATAAATTCATTGAGAAAAGGGGAATTTCTTTATAAGTGTCCAATTTTAAACATAATACGAATTGAGCTATATGTGATACGACTTAGAATATTGGTTGTCTAATTCATACTAATTTCGTTGTCATAAATTTTATTCATTTTGTCCAAAAGAGTAGACTGTATGGAATTTTATTGTAATTAATATAGCAAGGACTACACAAGATATTATTACCATACATAATACACTATATAGCATTAAATATTAATCTCTTCGACGCCACAGTATTACATATGATACTCTACGTTTACTTTCACAGACCCATCGTTTCAAATATTACCCGAGTGTTTCGGCTACCAGAGCTCTCCGCCTGTCTGTGAGATATTATTTCGCAATGCGCAGATTGTATGCGTAGCTCGTATTTTGTTCTTGCATTCTTAAAACCGCTCATTGTAACTCTGTCGTTTTTTACTTTGTGCTGTGTTGTGTTCGAAAGTTCAAACTGCCAAATAAAGGTTAATTTACAGTCCACTCGCATTGATGTATTCTTAGGTTTATTAATTTAAAGTTAAGATACCTCTTCGCTACACCGAGAGCAAAGCGTCATTGCCTGCCTACAGTGTCATACAAATACTGTTTCAACATATTTGAATACGCTGAAAAAGAGTTAAATTTAAATTTTGAAATTGAATAAAAAATGAATGTAATTATTCACTTAATTCAGAGGAATATCTTGAGCGTTAGGTTTCTCGTTAGGTGCATTCATCACTGTTTTAGTTCATGAATGTGCAACACCTGATCCTGATAGACGTATTGTTCAGGTTTACCATTACTTCACATTGTGAAAGGTTCTTAATTTTTATTTATATAAGTTGTACGAATATTTTGTAATATTCAAATGATATTCTGAATAAGGTTTCCTGCTTCCTTAAGATGTTATCATTGTTAGTAATTTCACATTTCGTCTCGATTTTTATTTTCAATTTTATTTTGTAGATCTGGATTTCTGTTTATATTTTTTTAAAAAAAAATAGAATAAAAATAACGTAAGCAAAAATAAAAATATTTCGTGATAAAGTAAGATTCGGACTTCCCATATTAGGCGAGTGCCATTGTGTACAGACTGACGTTCATTGTGTACAGACTGACGTTCGAACTCTACAGATTAAGAGCCTAAGGAAGATTGTACGTAATTCTTCTCAGGCAGGGAGCGCAAATTTTAAAACATTGTCTCTTAGCATACCTTTTTCTAAGAAAAGACATAAAGAAAGTGAAAGCTGCAAGTGACCTCCATTTTATGTTGGTCAGTAATAAAATCGTGTAATTTTGTTTCAGGCTTTTTAAAGCACCCAATAAATTTTTGATGTTTTCAGAATGAGAAATTTTCTAATCTCTTTTAAAAAATCGCAGAAGTGAAAAATAATGCACACAGTATTTATTTTTAAAATTTTAAGAAACAGTGTATCAAAAAATTTTTGCAATAGTTCTGTTGCAGATAAGTGCGTTAGTTATTTAAATCTTAACATTTTTTATCTTATAAATAGTCGCTTTCTGAAGACTAGTTGTCCTAGCGTTCTTATCAAGGTTGGCGCTGAAAAACATTTTGCGTTTCGCGATGAATCTCGTCTCAAAGAATGACCCTAAACGTGAAGAGTATGCTATCTGCTGTACGCTCACAGAGATCTTGGCGCACTGGGAAGCGAACTTCCCTCTGTTAAGGGATCAGCAAGGTACAATTCGACATGGTAACAATGTCTGTAATATAACTGAATTTTTTCCGAGTAACCTCATGCTCAGATTTCTGATTTGTTGCACTTTCTGCACAGAAGGTCTTCCAGATCAATCGTAACTTTCAAATAACATGCTATCCATTCCACCAGATTTCACATTTTCTATTTTATGATGGCAGTTTGGATTGCATTATATTTTAACTATGAATTACGAACTATAAAATATACCTATTTGTTTCAATTCGCCATTTCTTTTTAAATATTAACATCTCTGCATTAAAAATTTGTGCACTCCTTGGTAAACATTACAAAACATTTTGGATGGAATTTTGTCTGCTTTTGTTATTAGATTAAATAAAAATATCTTAAAAAATGAGAAAATCTGGGCAGATTTAAAATTAGATTATAAAAGAGACTATCTATATTGATATTAATTCTATGCATTGTTTTATTTCATGTTCAGATTTCCAAACTCCTGTTTAACATATATATATATATTAATATGTGTCTGTGTATGTATATATGTATAAATAAACACTGAAAGCCACATATAGTAATTTTTATATAATAATTGAACCACATATTTATGCATGTATATATATATATATATATATATATATATATATATATATATTCTTCTTGCCTGTTTTCAGTGCGTTAAGAAATATTCTTCCGCTCGTAGTTCTAGCAGACGAAGAAAATGTTTCGTTTTCCCGCATATTTCAGATTTATTTCAGTCTTTAAATTCTCCTTGAGATTTATACACTGCTTGAGATTTATACACCTTGAGATACTTAAAACATCGCGATCAGAAGCGCTGCAGTTGGATCATCCTAAAAAGGAAACACACTAGAGCAAAATATCAGGTTAGGGGAGGGAAAAAGTTATAAAACTCACAGTTCCATATATCGTGACGGAGAAAAACAAAAACGGGAATTCGCAGTTTTGAAACATTGAGTGAATAAACAATGCTTAAACTCGTTCCTGATATCAGTAAAATATTTACATGTTTCCACATAATCCTCCGCAGTGCCCGGTTCTTTACAGATATCACAGATGTCAGACTCTTGTAAGTTTTAACCTTTTAAAATAGAAAGGAAAACGACCATGACCTGTAATGATTTGATTAACGTCAATGTCTGAATAACATAAAACTTTTTATGTTTAACAAATTTCATATAACCTTTATTTCGATCAGACCTTTCCCACTCCTCCCTCCATTTATCATAAATATAATTTTTCATAATAGTCACAGCCTTCCTTGTTGATCCCTGTACATCAATATCATCCTGTACATCACAGCAGTCTCGTAGGGTGACCTTATTATGGCATTTTTCATAGACAGAATTTC
Source organism: Stegodyphus dumicola (assembly GCF_044657685.1). Classification (NCBI taxonomy): domain Eukaryota; kingdom Metazoa; phylum Arthropoda; class Arachnida; order Araneae; family Eresidae; genus Stegodyphus; species Stegodyphus dumicola. The sequence goes on from NC_140771.1 coordinate 112,382,594, forward strand.
ACTGGGGAACTTCCTCCTGTAATAATTTAAAATATATTGATTTTTTATGAACCATATTAAAATGTGAAAAAAAAATTAATTTATCATCCACAATTACACCAAAATATTTAATTTCTTATCTAAACTTTATTCTCTGATTCTTTCATTTTAATCTTGGTTCTCGTGTCTGCTTTCCTTCACGGGGAAAGAACACAGCATTTGTCTTTTGAATATCGAACTTTAATCCTTCTTTTCTCCCCAATCTTCTAATTCAAGAACTAATTCATTAAAATATTCTTCGATTATTTCCAAAGGTTTATCTTTTATAAGCACCAGAAGGTCATCGGCATAGGCTACCAAACGTATATATTTAGGAAAATGTCTTTTCAATAAATCATTTGCAATGAGGTTCCAGTGCAGAGGAGCACTAGAAGACCCTTGAGGGCAACCTATTCCTCGGTATCTTCAATTCAAGTAACTTGACAAGGAGTGACAACGAGTAGAGTCGAATGCTCCAGTAACATCGAAAGAGACGGCCACCACATGATCTATCTTTTTTATTATCTCTTATAAAATTAATACCATACTCATATATATATATATATATATATATATATATATATAATGAAAACAAAATTTAGAAGTACTGATGTAGGAACACTGAGACGCAGAAATATTGATGGCGAAGCACGTAGATAACTTAGAACATAGATCCGTATTGAAGAATAATAATTCTGATTGCAGAGAATGCTAAACTGTTGAATCCGTAATGATTAGGAAAATTGGCAGCCGATTAAGATTAAATATTCATTTTTATTTCAATTGACATTTGTGACAAAAATTTCCTTGCTACTCCAATCGTGCCTCTTCAAGAACATTTATATCTTTTATGTATATATGGTACGAAGATAGTAGAGTCAAATAGCGTTCAAGCGGCACAGAGGCAGAAGCTTACGTGCGCAATTAAAAATCCAACAGAAAAGCTCACCAAGAGAAGCTTAGGTTTAAGTCAGAAAGGTTTCAGTTCTCAAAGTCTGAGTTCAGGTTACCATACAGAGGCCTTTTGCGCTCTTAATTACACGAGCATTTCGGACCACCTCTACGGCCGCCATCAATGTTATGTATGGGTTGCTCCCACTCCATCTCAGAATTGAAGAGGAGGCAATCATCCAAACAGTCAAACAGCTTCGTAAACAACTTACCTATGATGATTTTACTTATCAAGCGGACCAATACGAACAATTAGTCCTTCCTACTGCCGTGCATCCCGCGCTGAAAGGCATCGGAGTCAAAATTCTCTCCAATACTGCCGAGGATGAGCCAGCAAGCAATGTAAAAATCTATACAGATGGTTCCAGAATAGAAGATAATGTGGGCTGTTCATTCATTGTTACCACTGAAAATGGTGTAATTCATACCTGGCAAGCACATTTGCAATCTAACAATAGTGTTTTCCAGAGCGAGGTCGTAGCAATAGAGCATGCAATAGATTACCTAATTAATATGAAAATACCCACAGGCATCATTCTCACAGATAGCTTGTCCTCTTTACATGCACTAATATATCCCGACCACCGATCTACCATTATCCAAGACATTCAGCGCACTCTTAGGGATCATCAAAGAAAAAATTATTATTTCAAATGGGTTAAGGCCCATGTCGGCAATGCTGGTAATGAGCTTGCTGATAAGATGGCTAAGGAAGCAGCTGTCAACTCAAATGTTCTCAATCTTACCATACCATGGCCATATTCCCATCTCAAGAGAATTACCAGACTACGTGCCATATCGAAGTGGCAACAAGAGTGGGACTGCAGTCCAACTGGACGAAGAACAGCATACTACATTGCATATGTCGACCCAGACGGAAATATAGGCAAGCCTTTGTTGATTAGATACATAAGTGGCCATGGTCCTTTTCCGACCTTTTTCGCGCGACATAGAATCAGTAACTCAGATATGTGTGTTTGTGGCTTACAAGGCACACCCGAACACTATGTTACCAGCTGCCAGCTCACTGCTGGACAACATCTCTTAATTCCATCTACTAATACACAAGCCTATTGTAAATATTTAATAAAGCAAAGGCATCTGGTTCGTAAAATTTGTGTTATAATATCAAAGCTCTCCTCACTGGGTACTGATCTATGCCAGAGTGCTTAACGGGTCAGTACAGCAACTGATTATATGTATTATATGTAGCTGCAACATTTACATGGGATGTCAATATATGCTACATGCTTTATGATCGAACATTAAAGCATGAACTATGCAGTCTTGCAATTATATGCACCTTATATATATATATGTATAATCGATAAGGAACAGTATGCTACATATACGTGCCCATGCATGGACAATATAAAAACTTAAGTATATATTATATACAATTGTAATGCCAAGCCATGCATTCTAATACGTACTAAGGTACTATGTAAACTAATGTGATGCAAATATATTTAGTAAAATTTCCATACTATATGTATATAATATACCTATGCAGTATCATGTTTCATTTGACAATGGAATGTACACTCGGAACAACGTTAAAGCACTTGTAACACTGTAAAGCAATATCAGTATGTCTAACTTTAAAGTAGTTTTATTTTGAACAATTTTCTTATGTAGTAATGGAATTACGTAACAACATATCGGTCAAGTGTATGCAAATCTATTAAGTGGCACTATGTTTTAATTGAACAATTTTAGATATTAAGTTGTTCGATGTTTAATTGAATATTAAATTAAGTTATGTAATATTATGTTCTAATTGAGATAACAAGAATAATTGTAATGTGCAATGAATGTAATGTATTTAAGTTATGCGATATTACGTTCTAATTGCGTAATACAATTATGTAGTATTTTATGGTACAGTATTGTTTAACAGTAACATTTTCTATTATGTTCTAATTGAGTTCAAAAGAATATTTGTAATGTGCAATAAATGTAATGTATTTAAGTTATGCGATATTACGTTCTCATTGCGTAATATAACTATGTAGTATTTTATGGTACAGTATTATTTAACAGTAACAATTTCTATTAGCAGTAATACAATGAAACAAAAATAAGTGTTTTTCTTTTAGGATACTAATGTTACAATTGAGAATAATATGTGTATCAATATTTCAACTATGTTTTGCTTGAATATTATGTTCCTTTTAAGTAGTAACTGGTATGGTGCATGAATAACCTTGCGTATTATATTAAGAGGTAATGATTAAGTATCATGTTTTATAAAGATTTAACGTGCAATTTTTGTGTATAGCCAATGTTCTATGTTTCCGTATGTCCAATGTTTCTATGCAAATACATGTTAAAATTAAGTATATATGTATACTCAATTAATGTAAAAGCTCTGTATAATATAGCATGCAAATATATAAATAATTGCATCTGTCAAAAGGTTTGAAAATTTATGAGTAAGCACATCGTCTTATCCCAATTACAAAAAACCATTTCAATGTGTGCGGTATATATGAGTGGTATTTCGTATTTTCAGTCATTATAATGTAAAATTGCCATGTGGCGGTGGTGCTATAAAGTATCACAAAGCATTCTCTTGCTCTACTTAGCATTAACATATTATAATAATTTTGTGCATCTCCAAATCAGATGATGGTGGTTCAGTGAGTTCACTAATTTGAACACTTTTTCATTTTTGACAATATTTTAATTACTATATACAGAGCGTATTCTTAGGCCGCCGCCTTCAACATGAACAAACTTTATTCTCTTACAACTAAGCGAGCAACAGCGCCCTCTAGCCTTTTTCTTCAAATTACACAACACTCCCCACCTGAACTCGGTGGAGAGTTCATCTTTCAATAATATATTCTAGAATATACAATTAATATTTCGACAATAAATCCTGGAGAAATGGTTAAATATAACAAACATGCATACATAATTATAAGCACATAAAAAATTTTACAAAACATTAAATGATACCTATCAGCAAGGTCAGGAGAATCAAACCTAAAAATACAAATACAAACATTAGTTAAGTTCCATATTATATAACAATTGTATAGGCCTTTTTAAGGTACCAGTAGGTGTTTTAATTATGCAAGATCTTATTTTACCATCTCTGCCTGGCATTAATTCCAAAATTTTACCTATTGTCCAAAGATTTCTGGGATGTTTGTCGTCATGAATCAAGACAATATCGTTGATTTTAAACTGAGATGCGTTAGAGTGTGGAGGACAAATATTGGCAGATCTCAGATTAAAAAGATACTCTGATCTCCAACGCTACCAAAAATGATTTAAAATATCTTGATGGTATTTATACCGTTTAATAATTGAATTTCTTGACCCAATCAAATTATTTGATGTTATTTTATTAGCAGACAGAGATAGCAATCGTCTACCAACCAGAAAATGAGAGGGTGTTAGTGGAGAAGGTTCATTGGGATCGGTAAACACGTAGGTAATTGGTCTACAATTAATCATTGCCTCAATTTCAATGAGCACTGTTTCAAGCTCTTTCACAGTAAGGGATGATCGACCAATAATTTTTCGCAAGCTGGATTTTATGGTTCGTACCATACTCTCCCAAAACCCTCCCCACCATGGACCCCTCTCAATAATAAATTTCCAATTTATGCCTCTAGCAGAAAATAATTCTTTCACAGATGAGTCACTCAAAGTTTTAAAAATATGTTTTAGTTCTTTATCAGCTCTTTTAAAAGTCTTGGCATTATCGGAGTACACGGTGGTACACAGTCCTCGGCGTGCTAAAAATCTTCGGAAAGCTAGCAAAAAACTTTCAGTGCTGAGATCAGTTACTATCTCTATATGTAAGGCACGAGTGACCGCACACGTTAACAACAGCATGTAAACTTTACCTTGCCTGTTTTTCGTAAAAAATGGACCGGCGAAGTCCAACCCGGTCACAGCAAATGGAGGCGACTCTTGGATTCTGTCTGGAGGAAGTGGAGCGATATCCTGTACCCCAGGACGTGCACTATATCGTTTGCATATCACACATTTTCTGATGATAGTCTTAACACGCTGTCTTCCCTTAATGATCCAATATTTGTCTCTGATCTGAGTTAGTGTCGAATTAACTCCAGCATGGAATACCCTTTCATGCGAGTCCATGATGATCAACTCGGTAAACTTGCATTTTGAGGGTAATAGAATAGGATGTTTTAAATTCTCGTGACAGTCTGCAAATTGAATGCGACCTTTCAACCGAAGAATTCCCTCCTCATCAAGCCTTGGATTAAGGGAGTAGATGGAAGAATCGAGAATTGATTTTTTATTTGATAACTTAATTATTTCCGTTTGATACGATTCTCGATACGAGCTGCTTTAATCTCAAAAGCACTTAAAGGTCCATTCCCTGTAGACCTTTTCCGAAGCCTCCCAATAAATCTAAATACATAGGCAGTAATTCGAAGTAATTTTCCTAAAGAACTGAATTTTTCTATATGCAAAATTGGGGATTCATTGTTAATTACAGGTGCAGTCAAAATAATACTTTTTCTTAACTCCAACGATTCTGAATTTGGTTTTAATTTCTTTTGTTTTGGAAAGTTTTCAATAGGAAAACGTAACCAGTGTGGCCCATGCCACCACAAATCATTCTTAATTAGTGACTGAGCACTAATTCCTCGAGTTAGTAAATCGGAAGGATTTTGTTTCCCTTCGCAATGGTTCCACAATTTTTTGTTGCATATACTCTGTATTTCTGTAACACGATTGGCGATAAATGGTTTCCAATTATTTGGCGAACCTTTAATCCAAGTAATGGCGATTTCGGAATCATTCCAAAAATAAACATCCTCAATTAAATCACCAAACAATTTTTTCAAATATTTATACATTCGAGCAGCCATGAGTGCTCCCATTAACTAACTCTAAACGAGGAAGCGTGATTGCTCTTAAAGGTGCAACTCTGCATTTCGACATGATAAAGGAAGTTTTAATTTTAGAATCACTCGTACAATATCTGAAATATGAGATGGCCCCATATGCTTTAGGACTAGCGTCCGAAAATAGGTGAAGGCTTATATTCATTGGATCGTCATCAAAGAAATTTCTCTGTATCGATATTTCAGTTAAATCATTAAGTTCCTCCCGCCAAATGTTGAATTTGTCCTTAATCTCTGCAGGAAGGACCTCATCCCAGTCAGAACCGGAACACCAGATTTCTTGCATAATAATTTTTGCCCGAATAACAAAGGGTGCAATAAATCCAAATGGATCGTATATTTGGGCGATGCTTTGCAAAAGTTTCCTTTTTGTAGCAAAATCGTTTACAGTAGAAAAGTCAATTAAATTTTTTAAATTTAACTTTATATCGTCTTCAATGGAATTCCAAATCATGCCTAAGAAATTCGATTCACTAGTTAATTTGTTGTCTGATTCCTTAATCCCATCTGAGACCCATAAATCGTTTAATGCTTTAGAATTAGTTCTTAATTTTCTGAAATTCATCCCAGCATCCTTAAATATATTAACCGCATCTACAGATAACCGATATGCATCTTCAACCGTTCCTGCTCCAAAATATAGGTCATCGACATAGACAGAAGAATTTAACATTTGGAAACTGTCCGGCATTTTATCTTTATATTTTCGAATGTGATATTTTATAGTGGCGGCCAAACTGAAAGGAGATATAGTCAAACCGAAAGCTACGCGACACATTTGCATAATCTTAAAGGAGTCATTATTTTCATTAAACCAAAGAAATTTTAGAAATTTTCTATCACCTTCAGCAATTCCTATCATCAAAAAGGCTTTTTCAACGTCTCCACAAAACGCTATCTTAAACTTTTAAAAATTTAACATAATGTCTAGTATATTTGGATTTAGATTAGGTCCCGATTCAAGGCAGTCATTTAACGAATTCGTGTCCTCTGTCCTTGAGTCCATCGTACACAATTCTTACCTTAGTAGTTTCACTAGGTCGTATCACTGCTCGGTGCGGCATAAAATATCCCAAATTTGTATCATTATTTGGACATTCCTCCACAATTCCTTCTAATATCTGGTTCTCAATTATATTTTTATATTCCCGAAAAATCTCCGGAGTTTTACTTAGTTTATTGTGAAGGTTTGCGAATCGTTTCTTAGCTACCTCAAAATTATTTCCTAAATTATTCGGACTGTATTTCCAGATTAAATTTGCCTCATATCTTCAGTTTTTAAACTGCAAATTTCTTTCAAACTGGTCTACTATTTCGCAGTCAATATCGGAATAATCATCAGAATCATTAATTCCCATATGTTCTAATTCCCAAAAACCTTTTAAATCTTTCAACACAACAGTGTTTGTCATTACCGCTAAGTTTTCAGAGCAATTTTTGTTTGTTTTATTTTTCTCGATTCCTGCGGCAACCCAACCAAACACAGAACTGACTGCGTACAACCCTTCAGATATTTTAATTCTTTCAGAATAAACTACATTCCGGAATTCATCCCCTCCAATTAATATCTCAACCCCATATGCTCCATGAAGTCTGCAATTTGTTTACTAGGCACACTGATGTACGCCGAGGAAATAACATCCGAGATCAAACGTTCAATTTTTATTTTATTATTTTGTTTCCAATTCTGAATTTCGATTTCAACGACCGGATAGGAATGATTCATTGCCTTCGTCGCACCAAATGAATAAACAGAAAGTCTTTCTTAACGGATTGGAGTAAGTTTTAAATGGTCGGCCAATTTTTTCGTTATAAAGGATCTGTGACTGCCTTGATCAAGAATTAATCTAGTTAATTTTGATTTATACTTAGAACAAGCATAAACTGTACAAGTTTGTAATAATATTTCCCTGGCATTACAGTCATTATTATTATCACCTTGAGGAACAGAAGCAATCAATTTTAAGTTTTGAACTTTATTTCTTTCCTCAGAATTCAAAGTCAGAGATTCAGTTTCATTTTTGGAATAACCTTGTTCCAACTTTTTGTTTACAAGGGATTTATTAGTACAAATCGATTCATTGTGATACATACCGCCACATTTATTACATTTAGTTTTATTTCTGCACCTTTCTGATGTATGGAATATTTTAAAACAAGAAAAGCAGCGGTTTTCGGATCTTAGTTTCTTTAATTTATCAGAAACATTCACTTCGCATTTAAATGACTCGTGCAAATTATCACAAAAGATGCATTTTCGGTTAACTGCAGTATGAAATGCAGCCGTGGGTGTATTTTTTACATATTTTATAGTTTCATATTTTGATTGATCGACTCGCGGAGGCACAGGATTTTTCCTTTCGCTTAATACTAGATTTGAAACTTCCCTGCATTCTATTTCCGTTTTAATAAATTGTGTTAATTCCGAAACTTCAACTTTATCTTTCGATCCTCTTTGCCGATTAAATTCCAAAACTAAATCGTCCGGAATTAATTTTAATAATATTGAAATTAATAAATGTCCATATGAGCCAGAAGTTACTTCTAAAGTTTCCAAATTACGAATCGAAACTTCTAATTCGTCATATAATTTACATAAAGCCTTTACGTTAGCAGAATTTTTAACAGCTTCTAAATTGAGAATTTTATTCATGAATGAATTAATGATCAGGTCTTTTCGACCATATCTGTCCTTTAGAAATGCTACACATCTATCATAATTACTTTCTGTTAACTCAAAGCCTGACACAACATTCGAAGCTTGTCCCGTTAAGAATGTTTTTAAGTATACAAATTTTTGTATTTTTGAAAGCGTTTCGTTTTTATGTATCGAATTTTCGAAACTATTCCAAAATTCATTCCATTGTTTGGGGTCTCCCCAAAATTTATCAATCATTAATTTTGGTAATTTCAGCGTACTACTCCCACTAGAACTGGAACTTACATGCGAAATTCCATTACCACTAGACTGGTTTAAATCAGAACTTTGGGGATTCCTCGCTGGCGGTACTGCGGTAACCGCACCTAGAAACTGCTTAATTTGACTACAAGCAATTATACATTTGTCATTGTATTCTTCGCTTATACTACAATCTTCTTCAATTAAGTTAACATCAATTAACTCTTGTATTTCATCATCAAGCGTTCTCAAATTATTTTTCTTTTCGGTTAATAATTCAAAGAATTCTCGTAATTCTTTAATCAAATTTTCCTCTCCTTCAATTTTTAATTTATCTTCAATCACTTTAATTAACCTAGTAACAGACGATCTCAATGTGGAACGTTTACGTTTCAATCTATCTAACTTCTCTTCCATTTTATTTAATTTAAATACAGCCACGACAGCAATAATAAATACTTACTAATGTACTACAAATAATCACTAAATAATTAATTTAAGATTTCCCTACCTTTATTTGGAATTCCATTGTCCCTCTAGTATGAAATATCCATTGAAATCGAAACACTTGGATCGAACACCTAAAATCTTCACAAAGCCTTAATTCCTTACGCCGATGCACCATCTAATAAATTTGTGCATCTCCAAATCAGATGATGGTGGTTCAGTGAGTTCACTAATTTTAACACTTTTTCATTTTTGACAATATTTTAATTACTATATACAGAGCGTATTCTTAGGCCGCCGCCTTCAACATGAACAAACTTTATTCTCTTACAACTAAGCGAGCAACAGCGCCCTCTAGCCTTTTTCTTCAAATTACACAACACATATGTATTGGTATATGTATAAGCAATGACTGATTATGTCGTTATTCATTATCGATGTTTACATATTTGTATAATATTTTCTTAATTAATTTGTATGACACAAATTAGTGTCCTTGTAAGATTTTTGCCTGTAAGGTAAAATGTCAAATACGAATTGCCCATTATCTGTACAAATTGTCCCTATACTTAGTAGAAAGTTAACATATGATTTGGTGGTATAGATATATGCAATGACTGATTAAGTAATTGTAATATTTCTATGTAGCATTTTGTGCGTTTTGAATTTACAGTGCATGAATGTACTTGAAGGATTTAAACTTAAAACGCTAACATGTAAAAATGAGTAGCCCATAATCAGCAGAATAATGTATAAAACTGCTGCTACTCTTTATCAATAATTGCAATTTGTATTTTGTAATCTTTCACCATTTTGTATGACATAATTAAGTGTAATTGTAAAACTTATTTTTAAAAACAGGTAATACGCCAAACACGTGTAGCCCATAATCTGTACAAATTGTTAATACTCTTAACAGGAGTTTACATGTGTATGTGTTTGTGTATATGTAATGGTAATTCAGAAGTCAAACAACAAAAATCAGCGTTAATTTACAAAATTTTCACAGGACTAGTTTCGATGGTTTTACCGAACCATCATCTTCAGCTGCAAAACCGCAAATGAACAAGATAGGAAATAATGTTTAGATAAGATAAGAAAGCCTGGTCAAGAATAAGCAAGTGCCGCCATCTATTGGCGAAACCAGAACTAAAACATAATTTCTCTAAAAGCCGAAGACAAATTTGGATTGGAATTAGGATCGTTAACTAGAACAGAAAGATTTTTATGAATGTGAAATGCCTCTAGAAAATCCAGTTCTCCAATGGAAGATGTTTTTTGAATAATTTTGGCAGCAGAAAAATTGAAAGTGTGATTTTCGGACCAACAATGTTGAGCAACAGAAGACTTCTGTGTTTCCTTTTTCTAACATATGCCTCATGTTCTTTGACGCGAAATTTTAAGGCTCTCTTAGTTTGGCCAATGTAAATTAAACCGCACTGGCAAGGAATCATATAAATACCCCAGGAATTCATATCCGGAATGGGGTCCTTGAGTATAGAAGTTGGAATTTTATTGATGGGAGAGTAAACAACCCGAAAGTTAAATTTCTGCAAAATATGTGCAACTTTATAGCTAATTGATGGAAAGAAGGGAATGACAACAGAATTTTTATAATCTCCTAAAATAAGAGTGTGGCTTTTAGTGTGTTGAGATGAGAATTTTTTAACTGCTTGATTAATAATGTTGGGTGAAAAGCCCCTGTCAATAGCTATTGCACTCAACTCTGTTTGAAACAAACACATTTTGTTTTCCAAAATAAATATTACAAGCAAACTGAGGGATTAGCCATGGGAAGCCCCCTCAGTCCCATCCTGGCTGATATCTACATGCATTATTATGAATCAAAATTGTTTGAAACTTTAAACTTCCCGGCATGGTTCCGCTACGTAGACGATACTTTTACCCTGTTTGAAGGTAATAAAGATGATTTAAATAGAGTTCTTTCAACAATGAATTCTAGTGATCCTGCTATTCAGTTCACTTTTGAACTTGAGACTTGCAATTCTCTTCCGTTTCTCGACATTCTGGTCACACGTAACACATCCAACTTCAGTACTACAGTTTACCGTAAACCTTCATCGGTTTGCCTTCCACCACACTTTAAATCATGTCATCCGACTAAACAAAAGTTAGCTTCATTTTATTCCTATGTTTTCCGTGCTCTTCAAGTTTGCTCCTCCAAACTAGCCCTTGATGAAGAACTAAATTATTTAAAAGCAATAGCTATTGACAGGGGCTTTTCACCCAACATAATTAATCAAGCAGTTAAAAAATTCTCATCTCAACACACTAAAAGCCACACTCTTATTTTAGGAGATTATAAAAATTCTGTTGTCATTCCCTTCTTTCCATCAATTAGCTATAAAGTTGCACATATTTTGCAGAAATTTAACTTTCGAGTTGTTTATTCTCCCATCAATAAAATTCCAACTTCTATACTCAAGGACACCATTCCGGATATGAATTCCTGGGGTATTTATATGATTCCTTGCCAGTGCGGTTTAATTTACATTGGCCAAACTAAGAGAGCCTTAAAATTTCGCGTCAAAGAACATGAGGCATATGTTAGAAAAAAGGAAACACAGAAGTCTTCTGTTGCTCAACATTGTTGGTCCGAAAATCACACTTTCAATTTTTCTGCTGCCAAAATTATTCAAAAAACATCTTCCATTGGAGAACTGGATTTTCTAGAGGTATTTCACATTCATAAAAATCTTTCTGTTCTAGTTAACGATCCTAATTCCAATCCAAATTTGCCTTCGGCTTTTAGAAAAATTATGTTTTAATTCTGGTTTCGCCAACAGATGGCGCCACTTGCTTATTCTTGTCTAGGCTTTCTTATCTTATCTAAACATTATTTCCTATCTTGTTCATTTGCGGTTTTGCAGCTGAAGATGATGGTTCGGTAAAACCATCGAAACTAGTCCTGTGAAAATTTTGTAAATTAACGCTGATTTTTGTTGTTTGACTTCTGAATTAGTATTTATTCGGCGTGTTATTGTGTCTTAATTATGTAATGGTAAGTTAAGTATATGTATTGTATCCTTGCAGCATCATGTATGATTTGAATACATAATGCATAAGCGTACTTGTAGGATTTAAATTTCAAACAGTAATATGTACAAAGTGAATAGCCCTTAATTTGCAGAATAATGTATTAATTGTTATAACCCATTTTCAATGTCTGCATATTTGTATTTTGTAATATATATCTAAACAACATGACATATATAAGTGCAATTGTAAGGTTTATATTTAAAAGGTAATTTGTCAAATACGAGTAGCCGCACAAATTGTTACTACTATTAACCAAATTTTACATATGTATGTTATTGTAATAGACCTACTGTTTGGCGGATAACCAGGTATCTTTAATGTCATAATTCTATAATCTTATTGTGATCAACTATGTAATTGTATGTTAACCTATGTAAAGATTCTGCCTTTGTTTGGCACTGTACTTTTTATTCCTGGAAACAAATTAACACTGGACCTGGCATTTTGGCTTAGAGTATTTCTCGGGAGCACTTTGGTCGGTTGGACTGCTACCCGGATGAATAGGGTGCTGGGTCTGGGCGTCTGGTGCGAGTCTCACGTGTGGCCTTATTCTGGCCTTGCTCTGGATATTGGAGGACGTGGCGCTAAACCAATTAACCATAACGGTAAAGGGATGGTGCCCACGTCCCCCGTTCCTAATCCTAATCCTAATACTAGGAATCACCTGCGTCATCAACGTTACGCAAACCATATGACATAGATAAATCAAGGAATGGCGCAGTCCAGAAATGTTATTAGTATCTTTTAGAATACAGATAGGAAATACCCAAATTAAAGAATAGGAGTTAAGACGCTATTACTAAAATAATTATAAAACTGTTTTATGCATTTTTTATCTTACACACACACATACATAAGAACAGCTAACCTGTGATTGGATTAATTTTGAGCTTTAGTTCCATTTTTCAAGCAGCGTTACACAACATGGAGATATATCGAATTTTGGAGAACAGTTGGATTTAAGGTGTGAACATCAAATTTAGAATAGTCAATTTTGAGGTTGCCATTTATATATATATATGGTATGTAAAGGAAAACGTAAATAAAATAAATTAAAATAGAAATTTTAAAATAATTTAGAAGAAACTTTTTTCACGACGTCGGTGCTTATGTATGTATCTCGCATAACTCAAACTAGTAGACTCAGTATGTTGAAATTTTGTATACAGGGCTGTTATAACATGTAGTTGCGCACTTCCCTTTTTAGTTGCTATCTGCCACGCCAAAAGTATATATATATATATATATATATATACTGACTCTATTACTCGACTCCGTGAGCTCAGTTTTTTATGTTTATATGTTGGTAATTTGTGCATTTTTTGCTTTAAAAAAGATTGAATTATGTTGTTCTTATCTCCCGGTTAAGGTTTTCATGATTTTAGTTAATCTGCATGCAATAGTTACAAAATTATCAACAATTTAAAAGTTGTTTAAGTGCGGCTAAGCTTAATTTTTCTTACCAGAGCAGCCATATTTGTTTACATTTGAAACTTAGGAGAATAGTGAAATAATTCTTTCTGCACCTTCAGTGTCATTTTGCCGAGTAGACCCAAAAGGAAGCTTAGTTTTGTACACCAAAACGTGCGTTTTTGGCCTGCTGATCGAATTGTTTGTTTTTGCGCAGAAACTCTAATTTTAACTGTTGTTTTTTTAATTGTTTTAACTACGTTTGGTGTTTGTTTATGTTTTTCTACATCTTTCAATTTTAATGAAAATATTTTGAGTTTTTATGTATTTTTGTCTTGGCGCGAAGTGAAAAACTGAATTAATTGTGTGTGTGTGTGATTATGGCAAAGCCTCGGGGGCTATCTGCCTAAGGGGAGGGATGCCTTCGGGGAGGACTTTCTAAGGGAAACTGGCTCGTATACACGTTACACATGGGGAAAACCACGAAAACGCCCATGCAGCAAGCCCGTTCGCGGGATTCGAACCTCGGACCGAACTACCAGTGTTCAGCGACTTTACCGCTCGTCCGCTGGTGGGCCCTGAATTAGTTGAATTAGAAATGTACCCTGCTAAAAAAGGGACAGTGCGATATCTCCGGTTCTACTGGGCCGATTGACAAAACTCAAACTGCGTTTTTCATGTCTCGAAAGTGCGACTTAGGATATATATTAGATTTATATATAGCACTATTCTAACATAGGTATTTTGACACAAAATCGGACTTTTTCTGAAATAACATACCAATTTTTTTTCCATATTTCGATTCTACGACTCAAATTATGCCAGAATACCAAGTTTTGTAAAAATCGTACGACTAGTTTTTAAAATATTAGCTCCTCAATGTTAATTGAATTTGGCAAATATTTATTAATATCTCTTTTTTTATTAAACTTTTTTGATTTTTCCTCTCACATTTCGAAATTTAGGTTCATTCCAAATAAAATTTACTCATTTTTTGTGTTTTAGTTTTTAAATTTCTATTTTTAAATAACTTTTATAAATTTTTCGAAAAAAATTTTGAATTATAACCTATAAAATTTTTACCATCATCATAAAGTAGGTGTATTTTTAAGCATATCTGCAAAAAATTTTTCGAAAAAAATTTTGAATTATAACCTATAAAATTTTTACCATCATCATAAAGTAGGTGTATTTTTAAGCATATCTGCAAAAAATTAGACTTTTTTATTCAAAATTTTCTAAGATATACACGAATTTACATATTTTCGCGTTTTGAAATTTGGCATCTTTTTTTGAGCGATAATAACGCCAAATGTGGTCTATGGATTTTTGTTACACTGAATTCCACAGCTATTTTTAACCTTAAATTTCAAGTAAAATTTTACGGAGAATTAATTATATGAAATTTTTTCCCTCAATAAGGCGTAATAAATATTTATTAATACTATATGAAAATCTATTTTTTTAAATTATAGATGATATTATTCAAATTTTTAACAATTTTTTAAATTTCTCTCTTTCTTCCTTTATTTAAAAAAAAAAAAAAAAGAGTACATTTTTCTAAGAGTAAATTTCTACGTTTTATCGTCTGCTACTTTACTTTGTTTAAATCGAATTGTCTAAAACTGAGAATTTTCGTTTAATGTTTATTTGAATTTTATGAAAATATTTTATGACATTAACTGCATAATTTATTTCTAAACAAACTGTTGCTTTTGAAGCGGCTGAAAGAGCGGCAGATACTATCATCCATATTTTTAAAGCACAGTATATTTTTTATAGAAACATAAGATTTAGAATAATCATTTATATGAGTCAAATTATGATTCTATAAACATACAACCCTCTAGAAACTGAATTAGTGGAAGTTCAATGGTTATGTAGAAATGATTTGCAGCTACTTAATGGCTGGATAAGTCAGCAGCTTCTGTGGACAAGTAAGAATAATTAGTATATAAACGACACGCAACATTCTGGATTCAATTAACAACGAGGATACGATGTTTATTAAATGAATTTAAGAAGTTTAAAATGTATTTTTGTGCGTAGCGTATTTTCATTATATCCTTAAAATTCTAATTTAGAATGTAATTGTCAAGAACTGGATCTTAATCATCAGTAATATAATAAGTAATTATTACGGTTATTAATAAATACTTCTTATAAAGTAATTGCATGTATTTCAAAAAACTTTCTGTCTGAATGCAAATACTTTTCTGGGCAAATATTTTTAATTTTATATTAATCAAGATTGCACACGATATTATTTATTTGCACTTCAATTTTTACCGTCAGCTCTAGTAGAAGTTACAAATCAATTATATTTAATTAAGGATTGGATTATTTAATTATGGCAAAGCACACGAGGGCTATCTGCCTAAAGGGAGGAATGCCTTCGTGAAGGACTTTCTAAGGTAAACTGGCTCGTATACACGTTACACGTGGGGAAAACCACGAAAACGCCCATGCAGCCAGCCCGTTCGAGGGATTCGAACTTCAGACCGAACTACCAGTGCTCAGCGTCTTTACCGCTCGGCCGCTGGTGGGCTATTTAATTAAGGAATGACCATCTAAATTTAGAAACAGCGTACCGTAACAGCAATTCAATTATTGGCGCCGTATCTTTCATGTTACTCCCGATTGGCAAGCTACATGATTTTTAATGAGTATTCGGGTTTTGCTAGTAACTTCATTTGGAAATCGCGCTTAAACTAGGTTAGTTGGTTATTTGAACATAGAAAGAACATGGGAGCTATTTGGTTAAGATGCTTTCATAGAGAACATTTGTAAAGAGAACCTAGAAAACTACGAAAACCAACCATGCAGCCTTGGGTTAGGCTTCGCAACAAACAATTAGTATTTAACAATCTTCAAATGCTAGGTAATTGGTGAGGCTCCAATTAAATCTCCAATTTAATATTTTATTTGTAAATATTTAAAATATTGTTGTATACGTAGACACAAAAAGCAGAAATTAAGTTTTGTTAACTCGTTAGTAAACTACCAAGCCGTAGTGCAAATGAATATTCAATTTCTTTTGCAATAATTGTATTCACTTAATATTCTTGGAATATGAGCTAAAGAAGGAACGTTCTCAGAAGATTAAAGAAGTGTTTAAATCCAGTGGTATAAGGTTTATCTTAGAAGCTCAGTATCAAAACGATTCTGCAATTGCCCCAGTAGTTGATTGTAAATGGCTGTGAATTAAGCAGATGACTTTTAATCGTACGTTTTCAGTCAGACAACGTATTCCAAATGTTTTGTATTGCATGATAATGCATCTTTTCATTATTCAATAACCAGTCGGAGAACCGCTTGTGTTCCGAAAATAAGTATGTGTACTCAATCGTCCTGCATGTTTTTCAAATTTGTCTTGTGATTTTTTTTTCTTTCCCCAAAATTAAGTTGCCTCTCAAAAGGAAAGTTTTTTGATATTGAAGAGACAAAAGGAGTATGACATTTACTTTGAGGCATGTCAAAAACAGATCTCTACAAGCCTTCTCTTCCATTACATGTTGTGCAGTCAGACAAAAAGTTGCATCAGCGTAAATTCTATAATCTATTTTTATTACACTCTGATTACTTTACTAACATACAGTGAATATATTTTAAATCTTTTACTTCAGCTTAAGTAATTCGGAACTTTTGACGGAATTGCTGTCGGAACTAGGACTTAGAACATAAGTCAAATTAAATATTTCGATAACCCAATAAATTCAAGGTCGAATTTCAATATTTTATTTTCGAAGGGAGGGAAATTTTTTCAATTTTGGTCCATTATCCTAAGTATATTTGCTTCGATTCTTTATTTTTCCATAAAAGAGAGAAATTTACGCATGGTATACATATAACGCATAGCTTCAAATGATAATTTAACAATATACGGAGTGGTTATAATTAAAGTTCCACATTGAAACGGTCATAAAACGAAAAATACAGGATCAAATGTTATCAAACCTGGTAATCGTGTAAAAGAGGTCATAGGAATTTATTTTCCGCGAAAAAAAGGAAGTTCCAAACCTCACCACCAGGGGGGAAATGGCGCTATATGCTATATTTTTAAACGAAATATGGGTCGGAATCTAACTTAACCTTTTGTTACACGGGTTTAATATGTTGTATACCCTTAAGAAATTTTGAAGTAAGCAAATTACCATTTAAAGGCGTTAAATTCAATAAGCGTTGTGTGCGCCATCCGTGTAAGTGAGAAATTCGTCCGTGAAAACCACGAATTAGCGATTATAAAATGTGAAATCGCAAATCACTCGCACAAGAACGTACAATCTGAAAATCGTTTTCTTACAGATCGCTAATTTGTAATTTTTGAAGCCTGAGTTCGGCCCTAAAACATGAATATACTGATTCAAAACGCTTTTAATCGATTTGGGCCAAAGAAATCCCTCATGTTATCTATCTAATTCCATTGCATTCTCCTACTGCATTCGATTGCATAGCAGTCATTCCACACCGCGGAAAATAAATTCTCATAACCCCCTTTACACGATTCCCAAGTTTGATAACATTTGATACGGTAATTTTCCTGTTATCACCTTTTCAAATTGGAACTTATAATTATAACCACCATGTAAATTAAACTTTAAAAATTTGACAGTTTGGTTCAAGTCCCAGCTTTAAAAATATATATATATAAATATAATCTTTTATATTAATCCTCTTAGAAAGAATGTTTTAAGAAGCTAATTTTTCTCTCGCGTTATAGATTGTATAAAAAAACATGATCTTTAATATGATTTAGATTGTTTCAGCCGATATAAGAATCGGGTTACTCGGTGGTACAGAATAAACCCTGCTGGACTACTTTATTTCTTTGTCATTTAGCAAAAATCTTTTAATTAAAATATTTATCCTTTGGACTTCGCTTTAAACTTTATTTATAGTTAAAATGAGTAGAAAATCAAAAGCTGTCTTCAGCTGAAACGCAATTCATGTAATTGATATTTTAAACAATTGACAAGAATGTAGAATTTATGGAAGTCTAGCAGTCGAAAAATCTTAATTTTCTTGTGTGTGCACTGAAAATAACTTTAGAAGGAAAGAAGAAAATTAGGGAGAAAAGTAAGCAAAAATTTGCAGGGAAATTTGGCTGTCAGACATACCAAGATGTTTCAAAATGTTGGACGCTTTTGAATATACTTTCAGGATATTTCGAAGAATTTAGGTGTTCAAAGAAAAAGCACTTGGACGTGTACACCAGCAAATACCATCAACTGAGCTTGTGGTTAACAGAAAAGACAAAAACGATATCATTGCAGATTAAAGTGAAGAGCGACTGGTTTTAGACTATATGGTTGTATAAATTTAAATTACGTTATAGAACATCATATCGTATCATAAATGGAGAATCCCATGATTTTCTCATTCGAATTATTTGAAGATTCAGGAGTTTATCCAGTGATGTATGTGGATGTCACCTAAAGATGTTTTTTTTTTCCTCCTGATGAAAAAGCGGCCCAGCGCTGAACGCCGGTACTTCTGTCCGAGGTCCGAATCCCGCCAACGGGCTGGCTGCATGGGCATTTTCGTGGTTTTCCCCAGTGTAACGTGTATGCGAGCCAGTTTCTCTTAGAAAGTCCTCCACGAAGGCATCCCTCCCTTAGGCAGATAGCCTTAGTGTGCTTTGTCATAATTAAATAAACCAAAACCTCTTGATGAAACCAGTCTTTCATTTCATCTCATACCTTCAAAATGTTTAGACTCTAAAAACTGATAAAGGCTCTGACCAAATATTGATGAAATGGATTGAATTGGATTATTAAGTTACGTCAAAGCAGGGCCATCTGCCTAAAAGGAAGCATGCCTTTGTGAAGAACTTTCTAAGGGAAACCAGCTGGCATACACGGTACACATGAGAAAATACACGAAAACGCCCATGCAACCAGTCCGTTTACCGGGATTTGAACCCCAAGGTGAACTACCAGTGTTCAGCGACTTTACCGCTCGGCCGTTTGTGGGCCTTTATGAAATGGAAGGCGATAACTTTATTTAAAATTATTGTCAGAAATATCAAGATATTTCGAAAATTTGGATGCTTTTTAATATATTTGCGGAATGCCTAAAGAAAAAGAGCAAGAATAAAGTAGAATGCCTGAAGAAAAAGAGAAGAAAAAATAAATTTGGGGGTAAAATTTAGTATTTGTATTTTTTTTTAAATTTAAAATTTTTTAATCTTATGATATTTGATTCTTACGATTTCAAAAATAAAATATTTGACTAAAATATGAATAACATTTAAGAAGCCAAATGTAGGATAAAATTGTGCAAAGCAATGGGCACAATGATAAAGCTGTTTAAAGCAGTGTATGCAAGTCATCCTAAGTTAAAATGTCGCAATCCTAAGTTAAATGTCTCTCTTATTTATATATATATCTTTTCTGAACGGAACACTGAAAGGCGTGTTAACTGTGCTTTACTGTATTTTCTCTTTATATATGCAGTTTTTAAACGCATCGCAGTCTGGGTTACAAAGTATTCCTCCGAAAGAAACGCAATTCAAATAAATAAAATCAAATTCTGGAAAATTTATAGTAATAAATATATTAAAAATGCTCAATTCGAAGGAATAAATAGAAAATTTTAAAACAATTATCTGAAGAGACAATGCAACACAAACAATTAAAATAAAAGTATAAGAATTTAAAAATTACCTAAAATAATAACTATGACAAAAAATATATATAAAGAAAACTATTTGAAAAAAAATAAACGCTGCACCTTTATTTACGCAGTTCGAATAGGTAAACAGAAAATTTTAAAACTGTTATTCGAAAAAAAAAAAATGCAACTTAAACAATTAAAATGAAATTCGAAAAAGAAAAAATTACTTAAAATAATAAGTTATAATTAAAAATATAATATAAAGAATATTATTTGGAAAAAAGGAACGATGGTGACTTTTTTTCCTCTCACGGGAAAGGAAACTAGGTTGCCATATATTAAGAAGTTCGCCAAGTGAAATATTCTTGGCGCAAACTGACAAAAAAGTGCCAACATAAATTTGTGAATTTCTCCGTAAATTTCGCTCCAAAATTTACAAAATTTCATATTTAGGCGTAATTTGAGTCGTAGAATCCAAATATGTAAAAAAATTGGTATGTTATTTCAGAAAAAGTCTGATTTGTGTCAAAATACCTATGTTAGAATAGTGCTATGTATAAATCTAATATATATCCTAAGTCGCGGTTTCGAAACATGAAGAACGCAATTTGAATTTTGTCAATCGGCCCAGTAGATCGGGAGATATAGGACTGTCCCTTTTTTTTTTTTTTTTTTTTTTGAGCAGTGTACCTCTAATGAAATTTCAGGAAATAAGTGTTTCGTGTTAGGAGCAACTATTGTCGCTAGTCTGTCTCGGACAGAGGAGAATGTTTACGAGTAGCGCATGCGCATTAGTTAACTGGCGCTGAATCGTCTGTCAGAAACTGTTTCTTTTATTTATTTAATTTCTTTTATACATCGTTTTACATTTTTTTTAGTATTTGAATAGAACATGTGGCAACGACTGGATAACTCTTCAGATGATATAATGTTTGTGCATTAAAATGAATTAGACGTAACGCTGTTAAGTGAACCAGCTCCAGAGTGTCGTTATGGCAAATAAATATAGTGCATTTTAAAGAGTGCACTTATTATATCGTGGTTTATGCACTAAGGACGAAGTACTTTTAATTCAATTCAATAAGTTTAAATGAAATGCACGAAAAATGCGCTTAATTTAATATTCCGTAAAAAGAAGTCATGCGGTGCACACATCAGATTTTTTTCCGATAGCAATCATATTTGTTTACATTTGGAACTTTGCAGAATAGTGAAACAGTTTTAGTGCCTTCAGTGTCTCTTTGCTGAGTAGGGTTAAAAGAAGACTTTTAGTTTTGTGCTTCGAAAAAGCTGCCTTCTTGCCCCGTTGGCCGAATTGCTTGTTTTTGCGTTAGCCCAAAGCGGCGATTTCCGGCATTTCGCGTCTATTCACTTTTGAAATTGTTGAAAATAAAATGGTCATGTGATCTCGGGCGATGGTGCGTTTGCAATTGTCTGATACCTTTTTCTCAGCAGATCTTCCGCTAAATGTTTATGTAAGCAAGTATTTAGATTTTGGAATGTAACGGATATATTTTCTTGTTTATTCTTTATTCTTTCTATCGGGTTACCTGATTAAGTTTACTTGGATTATATTTCAGTCTAATATATTTATGTAAGAGGTGTGTTGTGAATAAAAATAAGAAAAACTTGGACAACATGGTCTTCATGTGAGAATCACGTTTATTCTTTAGTGTGATATAATATAATTTCTTTTGTGATATTGCTGTTGAATTGTATTTCATGGTTTAAGGGCTAAGAACATGATATTTAATAAGGTAACACACAAAACTTAAAAAAACCCACTTTGGACGTAATTGTAAAATCTGAAGGCATTCAATTTTTTAAATTTATTTTAATTTTTATTATTATTATTATTGATGCTATAGTTTCATGGTAATATTCCTCAGCAGATGTCAAGGATGGCATAAGGAAAAATTTACTTTGCATCGGATTAGATGTCCCTCGCCATAAGACATGTTTTCAATATTTGCAACTCAAGGAGCAGCAAATCTTCTTCGCAGGATCCTCTAATTCTCCTCCCAAGACCCGTGAA
This sequence comes from Stegodyphus dumicola, assembly GCF_044657685.1. Classification (NCBI taxonomy): domain Eukaryota; kingdom Metazoa; phylum Arthropoda; class Arachnida; order Araneae; family Eresidae; genus Stegodyphus; species Stegodyphus dumicola. The sequence continues at coordinate 112,404,924 of NC_140771.1, forward strand.
ACAACAATAAATGAATAATATTTTAAACACGACTTTAGCTGTCTGCGTGAAATAATGAGTGCCGGATACTTAGCGATGATTCGTCTTATTAAAATGAAGAGTAACATCTTTAAAAACACCGACAGCCTCCCGAACGCAGTCGATGGTGTTGAATTTATCTTGCATGAGATCTCTAGAACAACCAAATACCTCCCAAAATAGAAAGCTCCGGAATCTCGTAAAATTAGGGGCAATGGTATTCAATTTCTACATAAGCAGCATCAAAATTTATCTTAAATCTTACAGATAAGTGCATCAGCTTAAGCATATTCCCAGATTCATTCCACTCAAATTATTATTAGCTAAAAATAATACACAAGTATTGTCCTACTTAGAAAAGAGTTTGGGTATACATCCAATCAAAAATGTGCGATCACACTAAAAAAAAAAAAAAAAAAAAAAAAAAAAAAAAACCCAAAGAATAACCAGCAAAATGGAATATATCTGAACTCTTATTCAAATATGACACCTTTCCATGTGAATTAAAAAATCATAAATACTGAATTGAATGAGTGCCTAATCGTATCAAAATGCTCTTTTCTGAGCATTTTACGCATGCGCATGCGCATTAGTTAACTGGCGCTGAATCGTCTGTCAAAAACTGTTTCTTTTATTTATTTAATTTCTTTTATACATCGTTTTAGATTTATTTTAGTATTTGAATAGAACATGTGGCAACGACTGGATAACTCTTCGGATGATATAATGTTTGTGCATTAAAATGAATTAGACGTAACGCTGTTAAGTGAACCAGCTCCAGAGTGTCGTTATGGCAAATAAATATAGTGCATTTTAAAGAGTGCACTTCTTGCCAGAAACAGTAATATACGAAGAATTTTAGGAGTAAAAAATGTAAAAGTATATGTAATGTGGTGTAGTAAATGTAAAGTGGTATAGTGGTCAGCACGCTCGACGCGTATTCGAGAGATCCGTGGTTGGAGTCCCGTCGAGGGCATTTCTCATTTTTCACTTCTCTAGCATCGAAATAACCTAATGTCTCTACAGTGTGGCCCGAACTAAAAATGGTGGTGGATAATGATTCTCCGCCGCTAGGATTTAACGATTGGATCCCCTAATCTCCAGTTGCCCTTTAAAAAGGGGCGTATATAAGTATTCCTCCTTGCACGCCTTCGTGGTGTAATGGTCAGTACGTTAGACGCGTATTCGAGAGGTCCGTGGTTCGAGACCCGGCGAGGGCATTGCTCATTTTCCATGTCTCCTGCTTCCAAAATACCGATGTCTGCACAATGGCATTTATCAATAATTATTTGCAGTATCCTCCAAAATATGAAATGATATTTTTAACTTCATAATTGAAAATTAATCCATACGAATGAAAAGCCAGTAATGTGTAATGACCATTAAATCATATGATTCCCGTATAATAGCTTCCGTAAGATAATCTCTGATATCAGAATAAATACATTTAAGTTGATAAATGTATTTTAGCCAGTATGCTTGCGAATTTGCGATATGTATCTAATTCAAAATTAAAGCTGATTGTTGCAGTTATTTAGTTAGAATATTATGGCATACTGCACACAGATTTTTGTATCTGATAATGCAGAAGAATTTAGAACAGTACTTTGTTTCATTTTAGATCAGCACTTAGAGAAGATACAAGCAAATACTTAGCAACACTTTGATATGGAGAGAGTTGATTCATGCATGCACATAATCTAAGTTTGGAAACAAATATGCAACAATTCTCTTCCTACAGCCTTTGGGGTCCACCAGCGGCTGAGTCGTTAAACACTGGTAGTTCCAACCTGAGTTCGATTCTAGGCAAACAGGCCTCTTGTATGGCCGCCCTTTTCTTGTTTTTTTCCCATGTTTAGTGTATATACGAGCCAGGTTTCCCTTCAAAAGTTCTCCACAAAGGGATCCCTTCCCTTAGGCAATAGCCTTTGCCTGTTTTGTCATAATTAAACAAGCCAAAATAAACCTACATCCTAAATGTTTGTCATGCTGTATAAATTTAATGAACTTTTGTATTCCGTGAATGAGTTCAAAAGGATTCCATTTGTGAACTTTATAAACAATAATAACCTGCATCAGGATACCATTATAATTATCTTCTTATAATGGTGTGCTCTCCTTTGGTTTCTTATCAGAATTTTTTTCTCTATCCCCAATTTTTGAATTCTCAAATCCATGAGTTGTCAGATTCCTTCTTTTCACTCTCATACGATTTGATCTCTTGAACACTTCTTTAGTATTATTAGTACAATTCATTATAACATTTTGTTCCTAGTACATACTATTCTCATTATGTTTTTCTGTTATTTTTTTGCATCAAAACAATTGATTTTACTTTAGTTTGTGAATTTCAAACTGTATTAAAATTATATTGTAATCTTCTTATGTTCTAAATCCTTATTTTTAATAAATACTAGATGCGAGATATAACATAGAGTTAAACTCTAGATTATTTGAGAAATTTCAGATGCTCGTCTCCTTAACCTTTCTTTTGTAAATCTTTATTAAGCTTGCAATTTTTTTTTCTCTTTTTTATAGGTTTAGTGAATATGGGCAGGGATTACCAGTTGACCCATGGTATTGACCCATGATGTATTGCTAGTATCCCCCATACGACTGCCTGCACCTATACCTGCGTGCACACAATTTGACTCCATGCAATCATTCACACAAAATCGCATATAATAGTGTGTTATAAATACCTCTCTGTTAAAGTTTAAATATGACGTCTTTGTTAACAGTTATTAAAGCACTTGAAATAACTTTCCTAAATATCCTAATAACTACGTTTACCAAATTCATACTATCGTAAACAAAAAACAAACGCCATTAATTATTATTAATCATTATCATGATAAATTTCATTTCTTAAAAGAAATAGTATATCGAGGATTTTTATTGAAAGATAACATCTGCACCAACTGGAAATTAAAATTTTAATAGTGAAGAAATCATAATTGTGCGAAATCACAAGCATTATCAAATAAGACAGTCACAATTATAGAACTGCAACATATACATGAAGTAATAATGTCCAAAAATAAACTATGACTATTTATTACTTTGTAAGCTCTGTATATCTGGCAAAGCATTCAATCAGGACTAGATGTGTAACAAACTAGTTTCATATAAAGCAATCATTCCTATTATTTGTTTGTTTTATATATTCATGCTCGTCATCCTCTCGCTGATGACAAAATTTATTTTCAGGAAAAGTTTCCCTCCGTGCTCTTAAATGAGAATCCTTTGGAAATCACTTAAGTTCTTTCTACATTCAGTTTTTTTTCTTTTGTAAACCAATACATTACCGCATACAAACCAACATCATTACCATATAATATTTTACAAATAATTTAGTTAGAAAGTAAGGGAAATACTATGATTTCTCTAAATCATCTTTTTATTATAGAAAACGAAATATTTCTCGTAATTTTAAATTACATACAGCACATCGCAAAATGTATTAAAATATTATAGTAAATACGGGAAGTATTATCTTCGTATTCTCTAAAATAACTGATTAAAAACATTCTACAATAACATGTTAGATATAAACACGTAAGTATGGCGAAAATTAAAAAATCATTTGTTTGAATATTTAATATTGTTTTTAGACACCGAAATATGAAGATCGAAACTACTGCTATTTAAAGTAGAAATGTATGATATGAAACATTTTGATAAATTTGAAGTTACTAAATTGATCAAATTTTAATCGCGACAGCGACAACAATAATGCCGCTCGCAAGTTTATTTGCAGGGATTTCAGCTGAAACAAACAATTTTTATTTTTCGATTGAGTTTTATTATGCATAAATATCCAAATTCAATGTTTTTGGCAGCATAACTAATATTTTATAAAAGGGGAAAATATTTAGTCAGTTTTATCTAATTTTGAAAACAAAGTACGAGTATACGATTAGTTTAGCCTTTTTGTACAATATTCATGTCTATCTTATTATTTTTTCGGAATAAAAATGCCATAAAATGTATCCTGAGGTTTTAAGAATTAGCTTTTTATAACTTCATGACTTTATGGAATCACCCTTTTAATTATAAATGGAAGACATACGAGGAAAATGTGGAAAAAGTGCTTTTAAATTATTTGCATAATGGTTTACCAGATCACATACATGTAGATTTTAAATTTTGTTATATGTTTTGTAATTATAGTGTATTCTGTTATATTCAGATTTATACTTCCTTCTTACAGAAATAATGTCATTTCTAGTATGTCATTCTAATGCAAACAATGATCGGAAAGTAATTACACTACAGTTTTTGTTATTATTTGAATAAATGTTAGTGAGGAGACAAAATATACATATACTGAATCTAAATTTTTTCCTTCTTTTCTTTCATCATAAAAATAGGTATAATCTCAAGCAATATCTTCCATCGTGTCACTAATCTTGGAAGACCGTTTCTTAAAATTTTGCTTTTCGATGCCCACAGTTTTGAAGTTCATTAAGCCTGTTAAGGACTGGTAATTCGAAAAGCTATTAAGCACGTTAGCTGAATGGCGTTTACGTTATTTGCTTCATGTACAGCTTAAATATAAAACAATATCCGCAACGGATATCTCCTGGACATGGATCTCTGGAAGCATCCCTCTCCTGGACACGGAACTCTCCAATAGAGTGCGATAATCATTCAGATGAACATCATCACTTTCGCCTTGCAGCCGTTTTCTGTAGTCAGATGGACATGTTTAGCTAATGGGATCTTTGTCTCACACAATAGGTTTAGAACCAACACATATGAAAATTTGCATGATTGAGATTTTCAGTCGAGATTTATAGTTTAACACCAGAAGCCCCAACACATAGCACTGTTTATCAGGTGTAAGCAACACCAACAAAAGCTAACGTTTTAGTTCTCAGCAGAGCAATGAATTGTTTCCATTGAGTCCCATGAATTGCTTGCAGCTGTTAAGAACATGAAACTGGTTTTGATGAATAGCGTTTGCTAAACTGGTGTTACAGTGGAAACAATGTCTCTCTTTTCCTGAGTTCAAAAATCTGAGGAAGTGTCGTTTCACAGCGTAATATATTGTATAATATAATTACTTTTGAAAAAAAAGCATGCGTTACTCATAAACCCATCTTCATATTTTATTTAAGAAGTATGTGTTCCAGTCGGCAATGCATTACAAGTATTTTGAAACACAACTTTAATTTTTATTTTGCTAAAATTATTGTAGAAGAGGAAAAAAAGAATGTGCTGTTATTCCTTTGTAAAACTGAAGGTATTTCAACAAATGTTATGTATTGTAGGGTTTATATTTATTTAAACTAACATTTATTTTAAGTTTAAACTATCTTTCCTGTCAATCCTTACTTTCCCCTGGAACTGCCAATGCCAGAATATGTAAATTTGAGTAGAACGCGCAAGCATTCAAATTATCAGCGGAAGTAGTATGATTTAAATAGAAGGAAACGAGTTCGGTGAGAGAGTTATTCTTACTTAGCGAGCGCGGAGGTAGAAATCGAGAATTGAAGAACCCCGCGTTGCGGCCTATGTGCTTGGCGGGAAGTAGTTGCAATTGTTCCAGTGAGCTTCAAGTCTGCTGAATTAGCTGCGGCTTTTGTAAAACGCGGTGAGTTAGTTATTTTAGAGAGCCTCGTAGTTAGAATATTGTCTTTACTTTCTTTTCAGGTTCTTATTTTTATTTTGACTGCCGAGTTGGCACCGTTTGTAAGCGTCAAGAGAACGCAATTGTAATTCATTACGTTGAATAAAAAGGGACTTAAACCCTTTACAAGACTCTGTGGTTTATACAAGCTTTCACAGTCACCCTTGGTTGCGTGCAAGTTGTAGGCGCGCAACGTTATATTGGCGCCCGAACACTCATCGAACTGAAATGGCCGAAAATTGGATGCAAGCCGCTGGACAACACCAAGAAATGACAACTCAGTTAGAAGGATTTGGATACCTGGTCCAGACTTTGAGAGCATCAATCAAGCCAAACGTCTATTTCGACGGAAAAAATTCGGTGTCCGTATTTTTAGAAGGTATAGAAAACCATTTTCAGCTCTACCCTGTGCCTGAAAGACAAAAAGTCGCCATCGCCACATCAGCACTAAGAGGACAGGCCGCGCTATGGTGGAAAAATATATAGGAAAATTTCTACTAGGTGAATTTGGAAGCCCGACATATACATTTGAAAATTTCAAAAAATCGTTAGTAAAGGCCTTCCCCATGGTGAAAGATCGCGCACGGCTGGAAGCCGAGCTATATAGTTTCTATCAACGGGATACAGCACAATTGACGGACTTTATTTTACGAAAAATCAAGCTAACGGATATGTTGTATGGGAAAAAACCCGATGCGGAGATAATTGAAATAATATTACCAAGATTGTTACCCGCTGTCCAAGACTACTTTGAAATTAGAAACCCAACCACACTGCAGGAACTTTTCGAATTGGCGGTGAAATTTCAAAATCGCAGAATAGCGGAAAGAGCGAGAGGGGAAACATATTCTCAAAGTACCAGAAGGAAGGAGGAAACCAGAAATGGAAATCGCTCATATGGGGGAAAGAACTATCAAGCTAACGCATCGAAACTCGAAGGTCAAGGCCCAAAAAGAAAATTTGAAAATAAGCATCCGCGTACCCAGAAGACACAGATTGAAAGGAAAGCTTTAAACGACTAGAGGGGCCTGTGAAAGGGAGGGTCCAGACCCCGGAAGTTTTAAAAAAACCCTCAAAAAGACATTTAAATACGGTCATCGTAAAAAACTCACATCTACCAATTATACAAGTCCTGGTTGGCGATGTACCAGTAGAAGCCCTCATCGATAAAGGAGCAGAAGGAAATTTTATGAGCGAAAATTTCTTCAAAAGGAATTTTTATAGGGTACGATTATTTAAAACCAAAAATACGGAACTTATAGCGGCGCAAGGAAAATCATGTCACTGCATCGGGAAATTATCATTAAACATACAGGTAAAAGAGGAAAGCCTCAAAGTATTAATTTTTGTAGTGAAGAATCTGCAAAATCCTCTTATTTTAGGTATGGACTTTTTAAGGGCCGCGAGGGCCAAATTAAATTTTCAAGATAGTTCCGTGGTGCTAAAGATGGACCAGAGGGTGGTGGAACCTGCGGAGACACCTGAATTGGACCTTAGCCATTTGAATGACCAGGAAAGTAAAGCAATACAGCAAGTGGTGAGTAATTTTTCTCATTTGTTTTCAGAAAAACCGGGAAACTGTCAGATCGTGACTCACAAGATTCAATTAAATGCCGAAAAACCTTGTAAGACTAAACCGTATCGCTATGATAAACAAAAAGACTTAATCATCGAAGAACATATTCAGGAGATGTTAAAGAATAAAATAATAACGCCCATAAATAGTGAATACGCGAGTCCAGTCGTACTATGTAGGAAAAAGAACGAGTTTCCTCCTTCGGATAAAAGGGCTTGGAGGTTTGCTATCGATTATAGAAAACTAAATAGCATAACTAAATTTCCAGTTTACCCTTTGCCGGTTATAGACGAGATCATTAGACAGATCAAATCGACGAGATATATGTCTACTTTGGACTTAACGTCTGGCTACTATCAAATAGCTATGAGACTCGAAGATATACATAAAACCGCGTTTATAACAAAATCGGGCACTTATGCATTTTTACGCATGCCTTTTGGGTTGTGTGGGGCCCCATCAACATTCCAGAGAGCTATGGACATTGTTCTAAAGCCTGTCCTAGGAAAATCAACTTTAATTTATCTAGATGATATAATTATAACGAGTAGTACGTTGGAACAACACATTAATGACCTCGAACAAGTTTTTAAATTATTAAAAGAGGCCGGTCTTACAATTAACGCCTCAAAATGCAAGTTCGCAACTAAAGAACTTAAATATGTCGGTTATAAAATTTCGCAAAAGGGTATAGAAACGCAAGATTCAAAAATAAAAGCTATTAAGAATTTCCCACCGCCCAACACCGCCAAGAAACTTTCGTCTTTCCTTGGACTATGTTCTTACTATCGATCTTTCATAAAAGATTTCGCTAATATTGTTGAACCACTCTTAGTAATCAAAAGAAAAAAGAGTAAATTTACGTGGACAGCGGAAGCGAACACAGCTTTTGAAAGATTAAAAGAAGCGCTTATTAATGCCCCTGTTTTAAAATTCCCTGAGGGGGATGAAAACCTGGAAATTGCGGCAGATGCATCAGACTATGCGGTGGGTGCGGTTCTTATGCAAAATAACCATCCGCTGGCATTTTTTAGTAAAACATTGAATCAAACGCAAAGGAATTATACAGCTACAGAAAGAGAAACATTAGCCGTATTAATGGCTGTACACAAATTTCGAGTTTATTTCGGCATATCGCCAGTAACAGTCTTTTCGGATCATGCGGCTGTTGGTAGACTTTACTCGGGAAAAAACCTAACGCCCAGGTTAATAAGATGGGCTTTAAAACTCCAAGAATATAATATCACAATAAAATATAAACCGGGTAAGGAAAACAATGTAGCTGACGCACTTTCTCGTATAAAACTGGACGATGAAGGTAATGAACTTAAATGCGCTGTGTTGACTTCAAAAATTTTAGATTCTAGAGATACGGTTATTACTGAACTGAAAGCTGATCCTGAATTTGGAAATATCTATGCTTATTTGAAAGACCCCGAAAGCTTTGAGCACACAGATATCGATGCGATAAGAAATAGAGCAAAAAACTATGAAATAATAGATAATTTATTATTCTATACGAAAACAACAAACGAAAATCTTGAGTATAAGCCAGTCATCCCAGCCTCGCTTCGATTAAGCATTTTGAGGGAGTTGCACGAAAAAAAAACAGCGGGCCACCTCGGGGTCAGGAAGACTATAAAAAGGGTACGCGAGGCGGTATATTTCCCGCAATTATACAAAATAGTAACGGCGTATGTCAGGTCCTGCAATCAATGTCAGTTAATAAATGATATTAATTACAGCCCGGCCGGGTACTTAAATAGCATTCGCGCTACATTTCCGAATGAAATTTTAGGCATAGATCTCCTTGGTCCCTTCCCCCAGAGCGAGTTAAATAAACATCGTTTTCTTTTAGTAATAGTAGATCATTTTTCAAAATGGATAGAAATTGTTCCACTTAAACGCGCGTCAGCCAAAACAGTCGCAGATGCATTCTTACACAGATACATTTTAAAATACGGTGCACCGATAAAAGTCATTAGCGATAACGGAAAACAATTCATTAGTCAAATATTTGAAAACATATGCAATGGACTTGATATACGCCATATCAAAATGGTTCCGTATAGACCACAGGCTAACATAGCAGAAAGAGTTAATAAAAACATTGTAAAAATAATTCGCAGTTACGTTAGCACACATCACAAGCGCTGGGATGGCTACATAAATGAATTAGCTTATGCTTTAAGAACGGCACATCATGATACTACGGGAAAAACTCCAGCAGAATTATTTTTAGGCAGAAAGTTAATTGCGCCTTTAGATAAATTATTCTTTGTGCAACAAAGAGAGCAGGAATTTAGACAAAAGGACGTGCAAAAGCTAATTGATCAGGCGCTTAAAACCTCGGATACGGCAAGAAATAGGCAGAAAATTTATTATGATAGAAAACGCCGTGAAGCAGATTTTAAAGTTGGGGATAAAGTATTGAAACGGAAATTTTCTTTATCAAGTGCCCCAGACAATTTTATGGCAAAGCTAGCTCCAAAGTTTGAAGGCCCCTATGTAATTCAGGAAATCAAAGGAGTAGTCTTATATCTTAAAAACGAGAGAGGGGAAATCTGTAAAGCAAGTCCCGACCAGGTGAAAAAATACTATAATCCCAATGATTTTGAAATCCATAAAAGTTTCTTGCAGGACTCAAGTCTAAACGAAATAGAAGGGCCAGAGACTGCAACAACTATTCCACCACCCAAGAAACGGAGAACTGAAGAGAGACCTAGCACTTCTACAACCCGGACGTCGGTATCAAAAAGAAAAAAGGATTTTCAAACTCCGGCGTTTAAGAAAAACAAAAATACAGATGAACCGGGTAAAGAAACCGTGGTAAAGACGAAAACACCACCTACAAAAGATGGCAGGAGAAATTACACATCAAGGAGAACGCGCACACGGCCACAGAGTCAGGTGCCAGCAAGGCCGCCGTTCCGGAAACTGAAACGACAACAGGAGGCACAAAAATACGAGGAACAGAAGAAATTCAAGAAGGACTCCAGACCGGAGGACGTCAACACCAGCCGTCCCAGGCAGAAACGCAAAGGCCAACAACCAGACGATTACTCCGTCAAGAGGCCAGCATGTAGAGGACGGAAAAGAAAGAGCAACGGGGACGACACTCGGCGATCAATAAGGAGAAGATTGACATCCATGACACCTCTAACTTGGGATCAATTTTGTCAAAAACGGATGACGGAGTTTCAAGCATCGAAAACTCAAAGATAAGTTAAAACCTTCTATAATTTTTTTTTCTCTTTTGTTCCGAAATGTTATGCATAAGTACGAAGTTCTATGTTTTGACGAAAGTCAATATGTCTCGGTTGAGACTTAGTTTTGTTTTACTTTATTTAGCTAAGGCAAAAGTATTATTTTCTTTAAGTGTAAAAGCTAAAAACAAGCATTTTCTGTTCGTCGAAAGACTAATTCTGTTATGTTAAAGCCAAAATTTGGCCGGAGATAAAAATAACTTCGTATTCTTGTATTAATAAGAATTTTACTTTCAGTGCCGCCAGATTGGCGAAGAATGAGTAAAGTAAAAATTTATTTTCTCTTATTCATTTTATGGTAAATTGTAAAAAGCATATGTATTAAACTTTTGTAAATGTATGTAAATACTTGCATGTTATGTAAAAGTAGAATTTAGTCTAGAAGCATAAAATTGTAGATGCTAAAAGTGAATGCTTAAAAGCAATGAAGTCAAAATTTAAGTATTAAACTGTAAAGTCATGCTTTAGAGCGAAAGCCTGCATGTTTAAAGATGAATGAGGGGGAAGTTAGAATGAATGTGTTTTGTAGGGTTCTCCACCTACATTTGAATTTTTAAGAATATTAAAGTAGCTCATTGAGTTGTAGAATGTTGAGTAAGGTGTGTCTATTTGGTTGTTGAATTCTAACAAATCATGGTGGTTAGGGGAAGTGTTGTAAGACTAAAACACGAATATTCCCGCTTGACACCACACACGGTGGAGAGCCAGGGTAAAGTTAAATTAATGCTTGAAAAATTGAATGAATGTGAAGTAAGCAATAACTAAGAAAAACGAATCGTTAAAAACAAAAATTTATTGTGTCAAGAAAGTGTAAATTATAATGTATGTAGAAAGATACTGATACTTATTCCTTCCAGATGCTGGAAGGAAAGACCAAGATTGATTGATGAAGTCCAGGAAAAGTTGCTGTAAGAAGAAAGCTTTGTAACGAATAACAGAATTTTAATATATAATTGTTACATAAGATCTTTTTTTGTGTAAACGAGGCTTTCGCCAGTTAGTTCAGAATTAGATAAACTTACAACAGGTCGTTTGTAGGACCTGCTTCCAAGTTTTCCAAATTCTGGCAGCGGCAAATGTAGGGTTTATATTTATTTTAACTAACATTTATTTTAAGTTTAAACTATCTTTCCTGTCAATCCTTACTTTCCCCTGGAACTGCCAATGCCAGAATATGTAAATTTGAGTAGAACGCGCAAGCATTCAAATTATCAGCGGAAGTAGTATGATTTAAATAGAAGGAAACGAGTTCGGTGAGAGAGTTATTCTTACTTAGCGAGCGCAGAGGTAGAAATCGAGAATTGAAGAACCCCGCGTTGCGGCCTATGTGCTTGGCGGGAAGTAGTTGCAATTGTTCGAGTGAGCTTCAAGTCTGCTGAATTAGCTGCGGCTTTTGTAAAACGCGGTGAGTTAGTTATTTTAGAGAGCCTCGTAGTTAGAATATTGTCTTTACTTTCTTTTCAGGTTCTTATTTTTATTTTGACTGCCGAGTTGGCACCGTTTGTAAGCGTCAAGAGAACGCAATTGTAATTCATTACGTTGAATAAAAAGGGACTTAAACCCTTTACAAGACTCTGTGGTTTATACAAGCTTTCACAGTCACCCTTGGTTGCGTGCAAGTTGTAGGCGCGCAACGTTATAGTATAAATGCACATATGAACCCTTCAGATGGATCTTTGCTTGTTAAAAATTATACCTTATGAACGATTTTCTAAAGCTGAATTTACAAATTTTCCATGCGGTGAGTTCATGGCATACCTTAAAATTACACGTCTTTTTAAAATATTTTGCCCACTAATTCTTTGAACGAATGTTTTAAATGTTTATTTATTAAATATAGTAGAAATGATTGATATTAAACCATCGAAATTTGTGTTATCAAAGGTATGTGCGCCAATTCTCTAATCTTATATTATTAGAGGCAGAGTTTTAAAGTTCCGTTAAGTTTGAAGAGTTACTATTTTTTCGAATTAACCAGGTATTTTAATTTATGTCTTTACTATAACTACTTTACTTTTCCTCAAAAGAAATGTAAATGAGTTAGTGTGAGGTTTATGACTGTAAAACTGAGCGTGTTTCTGCCATTCGAGTCTTAGCTACTGTGTTCTGCCAGCCCTAAGATTGTAATTTTTCGACTTTGCGTTATAGGTGCCATCATTTAAAATATTCCGTCTGTTAAAATTCTGAGCCAGGTTATTGTTATGTTAAAATGTGTGTTAAAATGTGTATCTTCACTACTAGCTTACATTTTAAATTCTGAATTTGGCTATTACTTTACGTTCAATTTCTACAAATGGTGCCTGACCATGTGAGCACGACATGTACATTTCCTGTTCAAGTTCTGATTTAAATACAAAATGAGGTTTGTTTTAAACCTTTTCACGACTCTTTAGTTCATATAACATACAGTGATAAGTCGCTTAACGTCTGTTAGGAATTTACATTTACTTTATGCTCCCAAAGAAATTCAAACTCTATATCTCTTTTCCTTGACCAGTGTAATATCGCAGAAATATTTTAGTATATATGTACAAAGGGTGTTAACTTTATAAGTATATTCTTCGTAATAACGTCAAGTGCGCATATTTATAACACATACTTTAAGTGTTACATATGTTAAAAAATACATCGCTGCTTTCATTGCATTTGTTTAGATATTTCATTTACATGGTGCAATGTTTTACGGAAAGCAGCCCTACGTTAATAATCAGTAAGGTTGTAACTAGGAAAAAAAAAGCTAAATCAGTAAATGCAGCCTTATGGAAGATGTCCTTATTGGTGAAAATAGAGACATTCCTTTTCAATTCTTCCAGCTCGTGTGTATTGTTTAAACACATAGCTTGTTTTAAGTATCCAAGCAAGAGCAGTCTACACTGTTAAAATCTGGAAATTGCGATAACTATATGTTTTTAAATGTGATTCTTTCATGGAACGTCTTGCAACATGTTCATGGTGGAATCTGCTATATGACATACAAAAGCGTCTTGCTGCAATCAGAAGTAGCGTTGATCTTCCTGAAGTAAGGTAATGAACTTCCAGACAATATCTTGTAGGCTTTGCTGTTCTTGGCAGCTTCAAAATTTGTCCTTTCAACATGCCACATTGCAGTATGCATATAAAACTCAATCAATAGAAGAACGTTACCAAGAAAGTATTTTCTACGAACGTATGCATTCAGAAGAAACCATACCCCGCCTGGGAAAAATATCAGGTCTACTGTATAAATTTCATCACAGCTGAAATCCTTAAACCACTGACAATGCTCTGTATGTTTACAGTCGAGCAATGGTAGGAAGCCACAGCCTGAGACATGATATGGTGTATGACAGTATTCAACATTTTCTTGCTGCAACGAACTCATCAAATTCGTTCTGCTTTCAAAGAAAGCATTTTCTCTTCGAAACTGAAAAAAAAAATCTACTTTGAAATGAAGGTTCAGGTTTAAATCATTTATATATATGATATTATATACTAAAGATGCCTAAAATAAATATTTTTGAATAAATTGGATTTATCTTTTTTCCTAGAAATATTTACGTTCACATTTCGTCTCTTGCAAATGCAAATATTTTACTGATAGCTAGTTTTATAATGATCTAAATAGAAGATTACTGCTTACGAAGATTATTGCTGGAATAATTACTGAACACTCAGAAAGTATTGCTTTAAATTTCTTGTAAATAACATCAAAACCTAGTATACAGTGTTAAGTATCTTGTTTTTTGGTATGAATATAAAGAAAGTGTCATGGTAGTCTTGAATTCTGGTGTTCTCGAGTCTTTCAAGAAAAGTCTGGGAGAAGGATTCATAAACCTCTTCAGATTTTGAGTTTAAAAGTAATAAATATAAATGCAATAATGAATTGCTAGAAAATGACCTTTTCTAAAGTCCTGCTTAATATTAATTAATAATCTCTGCCTAGGTTATATTTTGCTTTATATTAGGAAAACATTTCCCTTATTTCTAAAAATTAGAATGGAATAATTTCAATTATACATATTTCGGAGAAGATTTTAATTTAAGCATACAAATATTTTGGAGAGGATTTACATTTCTTAAGAATAATAGAAATAATCTTTTGATGTTTTTCATTCCATTACAAGAGTAAAATGCTTTCTCCTTGTCTAAAATTCCAAACGCTTTCTTCTCTTTCAAAGCTCAAGTGTTCGTAAAATGTAATTTTTCCTGTAGAAATCTAGACAAATAAATTTAATAGTGAGAGATGGATTCTGTATGTCACATGATTTAAAAAAATGAAATCATCTTACAAGCTCTCTTTCGAGCTTTGAGTTGATCCCATTCTCTCCAAATGGAATATTTCAGAATTCTTTTACAGGGAATAGGTGAAGAAAGAAAGACTGAAAAGCGATCAACCGGGAATGATACAACTTTGAGACAGAACTGATATTACATTTATTTTCTTTATATTTGGGTCTGAAATATATTTCCTGGCAACGAATTATCTTAAAATGCCAATAGGAAACTGTATAAACTGTTATGATGTATATCAAAGCACATGGACAAAAAATGTGTTTTATGTAGCTGATTTAAGAGAAAGGATATTTTATTGTGTCGCATAATTTTTTTGGTTTTCCTGTATTCTTTTATTATTTTTTTTATTCATTCATTTCTTTAACTATTTTATATATTTAAAACTATATCTAATATACAAGCTATTTTAAACATCATAATGCATTAAGAATTATTTTCAACTAATTTCACATTTTACAATTCAGTATTAAATTGTCAAACTGTTTACATTATTTTGCTCGTATTTGCAAATATAAAGTAGATATTTTATGGCTAAAATGTTCTGCAATAGGAATTATTGGAAATATATGAAGAATTTTGAAATTATTGTGTGAGTAAATTTTATTGGAACCAGAAAGTGCAAGGATTTTTATTCGCATTCTATTGAGAAGATGTTACTGACAAAAATGTTTTCAGTGGGAAAATTTGTTCCAGTATGATTACTATTAACGTGAATATGATTAAACATTTTAGCATCAAAATGCAAAACCTTTCCTTATGTTACGTTTGCATTACAAGGAAATATGAGACTCTGTTGATTTTTCCCGTTAAATCCTATGTGATATATATGACTTCGAATCTAAAATTTCTGAAGAACACAAAACCTTGTCTAAAACTTAAAGGTTTATTGAACTGGAGCTTCAAAATGATGAAAAACTTAACATCATAAACGAAAACTTAACATCTTAGGTGGAAACATTCAATATACTTTAAACTGTCATCTATTCCGGCACGGTGAAGAACACTTTCTTTAAAAGGACAAAATCCATCTGTCCCTTTCGGCATATATCTCCATTCGCTGGATTCAGACTTCAGCTCCTACGTGTTTTGGACTTGAACGGTCGGACTGGAACAGAACTGGAACCGGAACAAGACGGGAACCGGAACAAGACGGGAACCGTAACAGGACGGGAACCGGAACAAGACTGGAACCGGAACCTATCATACCCTGGCTTCTCCCCCGGGCAGGTCTACTCTGGCTCGAACTGAAAATGAACTGCGCCGCTACCAAGGAAAGCGCCTCCTTTTATTGACGGCGGTTGCCGTTACTACAGGCGATTATGCAAAATATTTAACAGACTCAAATGCCTATTTATTTAAATGCTGAAATTCACAATTTTTTATACAATTTATTATGTAATGAAGTCTAATTTTGTTATAATTATTAAAATCGAGTGCTTTCTTTGCAGTAAAAGTATATAAGTCATGCACTTTTAGGTTTTACCAGGGCCACATTCAGCCCTAAGCAGCGAACTATGGTATGATAAGGGACTAGGTCAGTGCTGTCATTCCATCATATGCTAAACCTACGACTAATGTGTATACTAAGAAAGGGATATGACAAGTCGTTACAAATTCCTGAGATCTAATATACAACAAACAAAATCTAATAAATCTAATCTTACAGTGTATACAAAATATAAATTGGCATATCTGCCTTTGCAGCGAAATTATAAAAATCATGACAAATCTTACAATCAACACTAATGAAGAACTGGCCAAGGATAATATACAGAAATATATATATATATATATTACTCATATAACAAGAAGCACTGACCATCATATATTGCGTCAAATTAATAACGAGGTAAAAATCAGTGGTACATACCAGCAAATATTTCAAGCAGAAAATGGAATATGTAGTCAATTCCTACGGCAATGTTACCGCAATAATAATAAAAAAAACATTCATTAAGGAAAGGCTGCCCAGACTGTATAGTGGTTAGGGTAGCCGACTGTGATATCAGAGGGCCCGGGTTCGAATCCCGGAAAAGCCATGGTTATAACTTTCCATCCTCTCATAGTCGGAAAAGGTGTTCCACCTGTTAGGAGTCTGCATAATAAAGTGACCACCACGTCTGGCTTTAGTAGTAGACAAGCCGAAGTCGGCTGAGGCCCGCCATTGAAAATAAAATATCAATGAAAGTGTGTGAATATTACTTCCCATAAACAATATATTTTACAATAACTGTGGTCAGTAAAAGTGAGCTTAAAAATCCGTTATGTGTGCAGCAGCGACCAAAAGCCACGATGCCTTAGCCACGAGTTATATACTAGATGAAGTTGCAGAACGAAACGCAGTTCTGACAGAAATATTCGGTTCTTAAGAATTTGCAAATGTGTTAACATCAAGAACAATTTTATGCATATACTTTTATTTTCATGCACTGTAATGTATTCATATAAGCCACTTTGAAATGCACATTGATGAGAATGAATATAAAAGGGTTCTGTGAAAAAGTCTTAGATAACAGAAAGATTAAAGTAATGGCGCTAGCAGATTTCCATTCCCGTCCGGTAAGTGTGATTTTGTGATTAGACCCTATCTGGCAGCCATCAGTGAAGCATCGAAGTGGCCTTGCTCACATCGCGTGATTCTGGCTGACGTTCGAACTAGCGTACCTGATACCACTGTCGTATTCCGCCTATGCTTCTTCTTTGATTGTTTGAATGAGTTGAATATTTATTTTTTTATTTTTGCATGTGTGCTAAACTAATATAATTGTATAATCTAATTAAAGTAATACATGTAAAACAGTCCTATCATTTTCATCCTTTCATCAGCTACTTAACGGATAGTGAAAAAAAGTGTGCAATAATAAAAGCAGGGTAGACACTGACAAAGGTGTGTAAGTCTGCAATAACAGCCCAAAACGTCGCGTCAAGAATGTGGCAATTTGTTTAAAACACTAATGATGAATGCAGTCATCTAGGTCAAGGTCAAAAACTTGCCACAACCTACTTTCGGGATCACTCAAGACGTTATTTGGTAACGATTACTAGAAAAATAGACAACTGGCGTAAGTCAAGAATGCAAAAATGGTGGCTGCAGCTACAGGAACATGACTGTACTAATACACCGTGAGAGTAGAAAGAAAGACCATATGCAACAAAACTTCTAAGTTATTTCCAAACTCTGCAACCTGCGATGTGAAATTATCCCGGTTGCAGTTGCGCAGGGATCATGATTATTGGAGTACTATCAACTGTAACCGAGTTCTCTAGTCTCGTTTTGGCTTTGAGTGATTCAAGACGTTTTACAATCCGTAGGGAGCAAAGCGCATACAGTATCCTGTTGTTGTCGTTGTGACGTATCCCACTTGTCTGACAGTAAAATCAAAACATGCCCACGAAATTCCTTGTGGCAAGGAGTGCAAGACTGCGCTGTCGTTTGCAAGAATCTTGAGCACCATACAGGTGACAGTACGATTTTGCTCAGCCCCAATCTTGATGGAGAGCACCCCGAGTTGACGAGTGCCAGTCTCTCTTAAACTTCTTCCCTTGCCAGCAATTTCTCCAGAGGACTTTCACTTCGCCACATATTTAGAATGCCCCCATGCCGCCCAATCACTATACATTTACAAACATCCATGCCTTCTTCGGGATTCGAACCTGGCCTCTTCGGTACGGCAGTCAGCGTCGCTAGACACTATCCCGGTTGGGCAGCACAATAAGCCTGAAAGTACCTTTGAAAGTCATTGATAGAAATATGATGGAATGAAAGCACTGACCTACATATTTTTGCTAATACAATTCTTAGTGCTGAAATATACAGAGATGGAATATTTTATATACGTATGTCGAATTGCTTAGAGTATGTAAGATCGTACTCTTCTCGCTATCATGCAAGTGAGAGAGCTCAGTAGGAAACCTGACGACTTCTCGCCCAGGCGTGAAGAATTAACAGCACAGACGAAGGGTGTAAATAGACATTTATCCTCAAAATCTTTATCAAAAAACCATGTACTTCGTGCTCACTATAAAGCCGACTACTTGAGGTAAGGAACTTAAGGCTAATTTAACAATAAATTAAAAATGATAATAGTAGCTGCTAGATTACAGAGTTTACTGAAAGCTAACTAGCTGACTCAGTAACCTATACCAGCGATAGACTTAAAAAGGGTTCGAATGCATAGCAGCAAGTAAAATTAAAAACTGGAGGAAAAAATAACAAACTTGCGCTGCACTAGCGAAATCACTTTTTGTCTAATCTTCTCATTTCGCCTGTTTAAATACTCTCTTCACTCAACTTAATTTGCATCCTGGAGAGGAAACGCGAGGGGAATATGAAGTTCAGAGAAGCTGCTGAAATTAAAATAATTGGTTATTCAACTAAGGAAAACCCTAAAAGAAATGTAGATGATTATACCTTCCTCCTAATGGATATTATGCTTGTCCCCATCGACCTGTACTTGTGACTGATTTTGAGGGCAAAGTAATCCGTCCCCCATATAGCACTATGGTTAAAGCAGAAACTCCTGGATAATGTAATTTCCAGACAGGAACATCGCTGTAAAACTTGCATATCGGTCAGGGATGACCACACAGCTTAACGTTTACATTACTTTATTAATTTTTTCTATGCGTGACTATAAAATAAATAGCAAATCTAACCTTTCCGTACCTCATTTTATACTACATTTTCTATGTTCCTATTTTCTTGCGAAAGATTTATGTTTTTAGCTGCAAAATAATTCAAATTATGCATGTATTTATTATTTGTTCACTTAATGTTTCCCACCATTGTAATTCTCCTCCTTATAATGTAGGTACATGGTAGAAAAAGGCTCTAATTACTAAAACTTAAATCTGTACCGTATTTTGCCTATAATTACGTTTAACAGACTGTAATAGTGCGATAGAACAGTGCTCGTGGCAATAATGGCAGCTTCTTGGTGCCCTACCCGCTTACTCCAGCTCTTAACCCTAACTAACCGATGAAAAACATTGTACGTTCTCTAACATGCTGTAGAGACTCCATTATGAAACAGACAGAAAGGAAATACTTTTTCTGTTATCTCATAAGACTTGCATCCTTTGATATTTGTTGATAATATTTTGTTTGAGGATTTGTTTGTTTGAAGATAATGGTTTTCTTTGCTTGGAAAAAAGCTTAAATTAAGCGATGTGAGAGGTTAAGCGATTTTCAGTGACATTTTGCTTAAATCCTAGGTAGCATCCTAACGTTGATAGTTTGTTGAAAGAATGTCGTAATAGTTCTATTTCATACATTTAGAATAATCTGCAATATGTTGTTACCAGTCATTAGTTGTCTATTTAGACAAATTTGATGTTAGAGGCATAACTATTAATCAACTACCTAACATAGGGAAAATCAAGTTTTTTTCGCAGAGTGAAGTATTTAATTTTTTACTGAGTCTCTCTGAATATTATTGGAGAAATCATGAAATTGACATTAAAATAGAATAATATTCAATAGATAATGGGACCTGAAATATTACGCTCATATTATAAGTTGGAATAGACGCATGCTGCCAGATTATAACCCAGTTTAAGGTAAGAAACGTTTTAAATACAAAAATATGATGGTTCATGCGTTATAGAAAAGTAAATATGGAATTTATAACATGATTTAAACTTTGGCAAAATAAAAATGACATCATAAATGTGCCAAGTAAAAATGTAGATTTAAAATAAAATGAAATCTATTATATAAAAATTATTTTAATTCAGTTTCAGAACTATATTTCCGTAAATCATTAAAAAGATTTCAATCATGTAGTAGAAAGGTACATTAGAGTTTAATATTTAGAAATGCTGACTTTAAAATATAATTCATGCTAGAAAAATTTTAATAAAATTAGTTTTCATTATCTTTCAGTTTTTAGGTTTTTAATTATCATAATATTTTACGCTATCTTTCAGTTTTCCCTTTGTCTCCTTTTATTTGCACCATCAAGAGTATTTTTTATTATGCTTTTTCTGGTAACAAAAATACATGTAGTTAGTATTATTTCACAGCTTACTTAATCTGACAATAGAAATTTGAGAACAAATGAGCTAGTTGAGACATAACCATATTAATGTACAACTTGTTTCAAATGAGGTAAAATAGCAAGTTCGAAAGAAAATTTTAAAAAGAGGAAAAGAGAGAAAAACAGAGAGATTGTTCAGAATATAATAAATTATGATAAATCGCATATATCAATTTTTTAAGCATTGCTTTCAGTAACAAACCATGATTATCGTCATAAGATTTTGTATTAAAATAATGAAGAAAAAACAAATCAAAACATTAAAAATATTTATTCTAAGCAAAGAATAAGAAAAAAAAGAAAAGAATAAGAAAACATAACAATTTGAAGCAGGAAAAAAAGGGATAACACAGGAAGTGTGGAGAAAATTTACAGTAGGACAAAACAAATAATAATTTATATAATCCTAAATTAAGACAAAAAAAAATTATAATTCAACATATGGTTAAGTTCTTAGAGAATTAATACCGGCTATGATAATTTACTAAATCTATTGTTTTTATAAAAAGTAAGATTTCTTTTAGAGGACTTCCCTGCGATTTACACGGAGGCTAACTTTGCGTTAAAAGTCAAATCTTAAATGTCAGATTACGAGTTAAAACGTACACAGCTGTATAAAAAGCCTTATCATTAATACCTAGAACATCCCTGTAACATTATCCACTGAGATAAAGAAATAAAAAAAGGGGACATTATACTAATCGAACGAGTAAAATTGCATACATTAACCGAAAACGCACAAGCAGAGGTAAAAAATGGAAAGGAAAAGGCCGTGCAATACACACCTCCGCTTACAAAGCACAGATCAACTCTTCTTAATCACCCCATTAACAAAACTGGGTGAAAAATTGGGGAAGCAGCTAAGCACTAACTATTACTTAATTATCCGAGGCGAAAATCTGGCAATTTCGCTTATCGCTTCACGCATGTGAAAGATCACTTGAATCTATTACTGGCTCATGGAGTGTGGGGATCGCTCTCTTAAGAACTAAAAACAGATATGATCAGAAATTTTGTCCGGGTTTCGAAACGCATTAGCTCTTGTTTTGCTAATTACACCGACAGTTAATTTCTAATCGCCCAATTAGGTTGTTGCTAAATGTGAGAGCTTTATTTTTCAAAGGGTCTCAAATATCGATACGTTGCTGAACAACTTACTTCTGGAAGATAGGAGAGGTAATTGACGAAAACAGCTATTAGGTAGAACCACTAATCGATTGATAGAAAATATTTCGAAGATACCGAAATAGCTAATCGAATATTAGATGATATTTAAAATGTTTCGCAATCTCGAATTCTTATTATAATGACTGCTTAGTTTCCGTTTTAATGCACATGATTGAGTTGGAAAAATCAAGGAAACAAAATAAATTATGCATAAAATATGTAATGCAATGTTTTTAACTTCTGCTATAATAAAAAAAAAAAAAAAAAACACTTTCGCATGAAATCTCAAGTCATTTGCTGAGGCAAATTAAATTTAAGCTTAAGACGTCACCACTAAACTTTAATGGCATAGTGATGATTATCAGGAATTACAGAAAATTAGCTCTGACTTAATTTTAGAAGTGTTAAGCCTTTAAAATCTTCATGATAAAAATTTTAAGGTAGAAACAAAAAATGCGATTTTTCTTGGAAGTAGCTTTCGAATCGCAAGCTGAAATATCAAGTTAGAATAAAAAGAATTATATCGTTCTAAATCTTTTAAAAGTAAATAAACGAAACAAATTTAGTATTAAATCCAAAGGCAAATACATTAAAATGCTAATAACAGCTCACAAGTGAAAGCTAAGTGCTGCCAGACATTTAGATAAAAAACATTGACAAGACTAGAAAAAAGTCGCATTTACTAGAATTTAGATTGTCTGTAGCTGCCTTTTATAAAAACCATAAACGGGAAAGAAGTGACAACTACTAGCATTAATAAAATAAAGACTTTTATTAATAAGAATGTTAAAATTAAAAAATAAAAGAAAAATATTGGCATACATAATTTTACTTCTATACCCCATACTACAGCATAACTCAGTTTTCATTCAATAAAATGTGAGTTTGAATTAAAGAGTTCAATTTTTTAATACTTTCATGGAATTAGAAACTATTAGGTTTATTATATGTTATAAACATATATTATGATTATCCGCATAATTTTGTTACGAGTTTAGATCAGCACATGATGAACATGTATTAGTAATTTTACAGTAGTTTTGGGGGTAAATCGGTAGTTCGCTTGTTATACGACATACAATTTTGCCTTCTCTGTACGATGGCCGTAATGGGGTAATTCGCATGATCGGGATATTTCATAAGGGGGAAGTCTCCGTATGGTGGAATATGATTATACTTCCAGTTGATATCTCGCATGTGGAGGCCTCAAAAACTTTTAGCTCGTGAAACACTCAAGAAATAGTTGGAATGAAGACTTAATATGCAGAAGAATATTCAAATGCATCCCTAGATTCAGCCTGAAACTCAACAACGAAACAGCAAAGATAACCCAATACCTAGTTGGTCATAGCCCATGCATGAGTTACTGAAACTGCTTCAGTCTTTGTAACAGTGATCAATGTACTATATGCGGAGCTACTGGGAACTCAAATCACTATATCTTCCATTGCGAGGAGAGCTTCGGAAACCAGCTAATGAAAACTGCGATATGGGGTCTAATGACACTTTTAGTAATAAGTAAGCTAAAGAATAAGTGTACTAAAGAATGCACCAACATATCACTATTGATTCACCCAAATCCGGGAAAAACCATAGTACAATTTCCGCTGTTGTGCCATAGCAGTATGTCACAATCCGAATTTCCTGTAATTACATAGAACTGTATTTCTGTATATTCTCAACCTGTACATATATTCCGTTGTTGTCAGGATAGTTTATAAGCTAGCAACTCACTGTATTGATGTTTCTTTATATGTATCATGTATTAACAGTTCCAGCATTAGCATGCATACATATATCCGTGACGTATCAGTGTCACGTATTTACAATGCTTTTTTGTGTTAACAATTTAATCTATTATAATGTCCATACTGGAATACATGTAAGTCAGAATGGGCCTTCTGTTGCCCATATGTGGATCCGAAAATCATACGTTCAATTTTTCTGCTGCCAAAATTATTCAAAAAACATCTTCCATTCGTAAACTGGATTTTCTAGAGGCATTTCACATTCAAAAAAATATTTCTGTTCTAGTTAACGACCCTAATTCCAATCCATCTTTGCCTTCAGTCTTTAAAGAAATTATGTTTTAGTTCTGGTTTCATCAACAGATGGCGCCAGAAGCATATCTCCTGTCCAGGCTTTCCTATCTTTTCTTGTCTAATTATTATATCATATCTCGTTCATTTGCGCTTTTGCAGCTGATAATGATGGTTCGGTAAAACCATCGAAACTAGTTCTGTGAAAATTTGAAAATATAACGCTGATTTCTGTTGTTTGACTTCTAAATTAAATACATAGTGTCTGTAACAGAAATTCAGTATCTGTGCATTAGTATCAGGAATATCTGCATCACTATTTATTGGACATAATTAATGTATTTTAATAATAATCGTATGCATACAAGTAATTATTTATATCATCTGTAACACAAATTGGTCTATGCATACCTTCTAATTGGTGATAGATTTCACATATTTCCGCATATTTAGTTTTTATGCTTTTGAAAGAGTAAGTCATACACATGATATACATGAATTTATGTACAAATATAGTGTCAGTGACAGAAATTCTGTGTAGATTTCATCATAAGAATGATTAATCGATTAGCACACAGCGATAAATACTGGTAGAATGAACACAGCAGCATTAATTTATCAGCGAGCTTGCGGGTCCAGTTCGAACTTCATTTGTTAAGTTTACCTTCCAATCTTTGATTTTTTACGTTCGTTTACTCTTGCAAAGACAGACTTCGGAGAATCTGATATAAGAGATAAGAAATAGTTATATTCGTGGAGCGGACGTGCTGTTGTGATGTAATGGCCGAAACCGCTACACAAACTCGTGTAATACAAGGTTGAAATGAACTTCTAATTCAAGTTCTAACAAGGACAGGAATTTTAACAAAACAAAAACATTAACAGTTGCGGTTCATGAAGATGTGGGACTTAGATACATTCAGTCCCGTAATTCCAGAAAGTTGTTAAACAAGA
Source organism: Stegodyphus dumicola (assembly GCF_044657685.1). Classification (NCBI taxonomy): domain Eukaryota; kingdom Metazoa; phylum Arthropoda; class Arachnida; order Araneae; family Eresidae; genus Stegodyphus; species Stegodyphus dumicola. The sequence continues at coordinate 112,429,889 of NC_140771.1, forward strand.
ATGTGCGCTAGTAGCAGAATACACGAGGCGTCATAGTTCTAGCGGGTCAAACTGCCCATATCCCCAACAGGAAGGGCCTGGCTATTCTCAGTAAACCACCTTCCTTTCTCGCTGCCAAAACTTTACTAACTCACGGTGTCGTTACCTCCTCTGAACTCCCGGGGAAGCAATTCCTCCGCTCGTACACAACCAAGGTGTCCAAATTCCAACCCCGCGAAAGACTTCTTTATTTTCTGGAATCTTTAGAGTAAACTTTTAAGCTTAAACCAGAGTCATTAACAAATGGACCTCTTTCAACAGGATTTCTCCTCTGGTGTGGAAGAGGTACAATTACATTCGAAAATCAGTCCGCCCCCTGGAGAACTAGACAAAGAGCATATATGCGACTTTGTCACACAAGAAAGGCGAAGAAAAGAAAAGAAACTTAGCTGGGTAGCAGCCAGGCTTCCGATTTTTCTGCAAAAGATTATAGTATTGCTGGAGAATGTGGTACCTTATCAAATGCCGGCCTTCTTTAGGTGTAAAATAAATGCTGAACTTCTCTTCAGCATTTATTTGAACTTCAGCATTTATTATCTCTTCTACGACCGAAAATTTGTCATCTGAAAACCAATCAGCTGTATTGAAAGCAATTGAATATTGTTTCCCCAAAAGTCCGTTGATCTCGGTATATACCAACTTTTCACTGAGGAACGGATATTGGCTCTAGATCTGGGGTGCTAAAACAATGTGTTACCTTTTAAAAAGCAATCGATACTAATACTATTTCTTTTCGTGGTGAAATAGCTGAAATTATTATGACTCTAGAACAGCTTTACTATCTCAAAATCTGCTTTCCCAAAAGCCATTTTACTCTCATCTATAGGTCTGTCCTTACAGTTCTTGCCAGCAACAGAACTTGCAATTCAAGGTATTTACGGATGTCGACTATTCGATACTGCCCATTTTGTAGCATTATAAAGTGTGCCTGCTCATTGTGAAGTAGGAGAGAAATGAGAAAGTGGAATTCCTAGCAGGAAAAGGACTACCGTATTTCAGAAACTCAGAAGTTTATTAACACTTGCCTCAGATAAGATACTGATAAATTGGAATTTAGCAAGATTCTAAGTAAGTAAGTAAATTAACTTAGCAAGCTAAGCGAAAGTAATGTCACTGTATTTAAGTCGAAGAATATAATATCCCTGAGATTCTACGGGCTAAAGTTGAGATAAGTGTTTTACTTTTAACTGGAAGTGATTGCCTTAATGATCATTAATTATCATTCGATGAAAATACATAAAGCTTGGCCTCTTTTGCTATCATAAACGATATCTAAACTCCAACTACATTGATAGCGATTTATCGCTTCATTTAAAATAACAACTTCATTGTTTTACTCAACTTGAGAAGCATATAAGGAAGCTTTTATTATCACTAAAATAAAGCAGAATGCACGGCTGGTCTTCACACACTAAGCCAATATGTTTGGAGAGATAATATAAAATAATAGTCAAATATAAGTTTAGATTTAAATAAGTTAAACAATTCAGTTTAACGCGAAGTTGGATCATAAACCTAAAAGACGCAGATATTAAAATATTGCCAGCAAGTGATGCAAAGCTAAGAAATCTGGGCTATCAGAACTGAGAGAAATGGAACACGCCAGCACACAAGCAGAAACAGGCTCTATTACCACTAACAACCTCAGTTAAAAACGTAAGTCTACTTTTCATTTTGGGGAAAGAAATGGAAGGTAGAAGTAATAGTAAAGATATAAATTATAATAACTGGTTAAACAACATATTGGAACGTTACAAATGCAAGATATGAAACTAAAAATCATCTAATTTTTCGGCTTCATATTTTACTCAACTTGTCCTATTTGTATAAATAATCATATATATTTTTTACTGTCTAAAATTTATCTTAAAATGCAGATAAAAGCCTTATATTCGAAAGGGGCCTTTTTTCGATTAAATATGATAATTATATTAAGATTTCGAATGCCGAATTTCCAACAATAACTTTAACATTTAAAAATATCTGTTAGAAGCACTACGTTCGAATCATAATTTAGCGAAAGGCGAAATTCGTAATTTCATTATTCAATGAAATTTACTATTCATGGATCTCATAGTTAGCATTTTGCTGACATTAAAATCGCATAGTTTTGACAATTTCAATCGTCAGTTTTATACATGTTGGACTGACACATATTATAAATTATATCTTTTAGAAACAATTAAATGGTGACAATCCAAAACTTAAATTTTCTCTAAACAGAAGCCTTAAGTGCTTTCAAATTTCTTGTATCTTTCGTATAGCAATGATAATAATAAAGATCGAAGAAGGGAAAAAAAGAAACTTAATATTAAAAATGTATTTAAAATTGCTATTAACTTGAAATTTGCTATTAATGGAAAAAATACATCTTCTAACTCACCTACAATTATTATTACATAAATGAAACTTTATGTACTAAACTTAGTAAAAAAAGTATATTACAGTAACAATTTCCTTTACTTTTCCCAGCATCACTTTTAAATAAGAATAAGGAAAAAAGCGAGAGGATTATTTCAAGAACTAACATGAATGAATACTAAGTTTGGAACGTGAAATTCTCTCCTGAAGACAAGTAGAGTCATATGCAGGTCCTTCGCGAGGGTAAATTGGTTGACTCAAACTGAATTTCGCAAATCGCGTTTACTCTTATAGGGACATTAGGTTATTTTTAAGCAGGAGGTATGAAAAATGAGCAATGCTCTCTCCGGGACTCGAACCACGCACCTCTCGAATACTCTGAGCGTGCTGACCGCTACACCACGAAGGCATGCTAAAAAGGCGGGAGAAAAACCTTATATACTCTCCCTTTTTAAAGTGCAACTTGGGATTAGGAGGCATAATCGACAAATCCTGGTGGTGGGGAATCAACCACCGTTTTTAGTTCGAGTGGCACTGTAACGCTTTGAGCGTGTTGACAACTACACCACGAAGGCATGCTAAGAAGACGGGAGAAATACCTTATACTCTTTCTTTCTTTCATTTCATTATTTTTTAGGGAGGATGCATACAAAATTAGCCTCTCGCTTTTTGGAGAAAATTCATACGTGTATCGGACAAGAGTACGATTAGCCTTTCAATAGTTTTCAAATTAGGATTTGAAAATTCGGCATACTAAATAGCTTTAAAAATCTAATTTTAGAATCTCAAAACATGATATACACGTATAGTCATATATTATACACACACATATATATAGATCGGTAAAGCAGCTAAGATTGAAAAATTGTTTTGAAAATTTAACCAAACATTTTTTAAGCAAAAGAAAAAGTAAAGAATAAACTACCCTGGGACATGAAAAAAAGTTGCAAAAGAAGAAAATTTTTAATTTAAGCAAATTAATTTTATAGCAATAAAAACATGATTCAGACGTTTAATTGAATTTAATTTTTAAATAATTTAAAAATCAGAGTGAACTTTAATTATGACCCCAAAACAGGCGTCAGTTCTAACGGGCTATTAGTCTTGAAATGGGGGTTTGAGATGAATCACTATAAACTGCGAATCATTTTCCAAATCACTGTCACGAAATATTATCGCCCTGCATTATTTTTAAAGAAGTTAAAGAATGAAAAATCTGTACGAACGCATGTTTTTCGCTATGTGAAAAAATGACGGTAGCTACAGACATCAAATTTTGAGTAACTTAGTCTTCTACCCAAACATGTTCCCCTGGTACCCCGAATTTTGAATCGATTTCATTATTTATTTCACATTTTGTAAAACATTAATGTATTTTTGATTAACTAACAGATTTGAAAGTGAAGAATGCAACACAGTAAGGAATAAAACATTTTATCTCCAGCGCACTAGACCGTCTATCGTAAATTCTAAAGATATTCTGTTTTAAAACATATGGCGAATTTATTGTAGAATAAAATTAACACACAAAACGTTAATTAAAAAAAAATACACAAGCATATTTAGCCATATTACTAAGAAATCTGAGCACTGCTATGATGAATTGAGAAAAGAGTGAAAAAAATATTAATTAAAAATTTATGCCAATACATTATACTGCATCGGGAATTCTAAATTTTGTTAAAAGGTTTTGTGATTTCCTGTTGAATTGTATATGGCATAAGTGTGAAGAAAATGATTAATGCAGCTGCAAAGGCAAAACAAATGGGTTAGGAGCGAGTGCAACAGCAAACTGAGAAGCCTGCGAAATCAGCAAGAGCGTAAAAAAACCTTTTAGGGCGACCGTTGAAATCCGAACATTCATATTTTTTTATGGTTTGATGTTTTATTAAGGTCTCGTGAGGGGGTTTTTAATTAAAATATTAAACTGAAATAAATAAAGAGTACTGAATACATGTTTCGTCTTTCTGAATCTTTGACTGGACAAATTAAAAAGGTATATAGATATGTTACGAAGACACACACTATGCTCAAGCAATAACAAATATCCAACGCGAATTCAGACTCTAAAGAACTAAATAAACTCTAAATGTCAAAACATGATTAAAAAATGAAAATGAAATAGAAATTTCATAGGAATTGAAATTTAAACTGAAATTGAATCTGAAATTAAATCATATATAAATATTTACAAAAAAATCAAATACTGTATAAGTATGTACATTTATTCATACATTCATATATAAATTTAATATATATTCATACATATACATTCATACATAAATATTCATCGACAAATATTTAATACATATTTTTTTTTTTTTTTTACTTTTCCGTATAATTTAAAGGGCATAATTTATTTTCTTCATTTAATTATTTTCCTGGAACATAAAAATTATGTGATTTAAAATTATACAGTAAAATAGGAAAAACAGTTTTTGATAAACCTAAATAACAGCAAACAAATATCTATTAAATCTTATAATTGCACATATCTACAGTTAAATTTCTGTGCAAGTGAAGAGAAATATTTTTGTAGACAGAAGGGAGCAAAGCGTGTCTGAAGAACAATATTCGTGTAGATTCAATTAACTACATGTACGTAATAAATCAAAACGCATTTAAAGGGAAGAAATGAAAAGAGGGGAAAGGAAAAGAAAAGTACTTGTAAATTTGAAACTAGTATATTCTTCTTTAATTTACAGAAATAATTTTTATATTATATGCGACAGCAATTTTTTTTATTTGAACATTTTCCTGAGACGGAACTGTCGTTTGTACTAAATTTAATTACATTCAGAACACTGCATCAAGGGAACACTCAATGCGTAATTATTTTAATGCTTTTGGCATTCGTTTTTATCAGCTTTAATCTTTTCTATTTTCCTGAGAATTACTTATGTTTAAACATTTTGAACGTTCTGCAAGCTTCTCTTCACAAAAATAATAGAATCATAAAATGGAAAAAATACCGTTGAGTATAATTAAAATAAAGCAATTAAAATGATATTACTGGTGCTGCGTGTTTGAAAAGAACGCAAAAAACGCAAAATATTGGCAACAAGGATATTTTAAAGAATTTTTCTAAATAATTATATTATGAATAATGAAAACTATTGCAGTTACATAAAGCTTTGCTGAAAATCTAACTGAATAATTTTGTAAACATAACATATTACTACGCAAAATATGGAAAAGGGTTTACGCCGTAGATGAACAGAGAGAAACGACTTGTGTGTAGTCGCAACATGTTGCTGAAAATAAAATTGAATATTTAATCTGCATCCGCCTCCAAATTTCCTGTTCATTGTGGATCGTCTTTTCTGCATTCTAAAACATCAAATTTCCTTCTCCTGAATTTATTACACATATATGTATACAGTAAGGTCGCAAAAGTTATATTTCTTAAGAAAAAATAGGTATAAATCATAGGATCTCTGAAGTAAATTAAAAATTATTTGTGATAATAATATCTTGCGTTGTCATTAAAATAAAATTCCATGCAGTCTAGTCTTGGATAAAATTAATAAAATTTTTGAACACGATCTTAATAAAACCTATACAACCGGTATTCTCAACCATAGCTTAATTAGTATTGTGTTTAAAATTGGACAGTTATGATCAAACATTCTTTTTCTCAATTATTTATTTTTCAATTAATTACAACAACAACAACAAAGATATATTTTATTTTCTTGTCAACTCCAGTACATCAGACCTATATTCATCATTTTGCATTTTAGGCTATGAACCGTAGTCTCTTCGCAGTCTTCTTCACGAATATTACAGGGAGACAAACGCAATGTGAAACAATATGGTTGACGATGGTGTAACGTATTTTGCTGGAAGAGGCGTATTTAGTTGTTGGCATGATATTACTTCTAGTATTTAAACGTACGGCTCAAGCGGTGGTACGACTTGAGCATCTTTACCCTATATCTATCTACATGCGTAATCTTGGGCAGTAATCTCTCTAAAATCAATACCCTGAACTCTCTAAACACTGAATGAAACCGAAAGACTTTCAGACTCATATAATTTTCTCCTGACCACCGAAAAATTTCTAGTACTTTCTATTTCTCGAAATTCTCTAATCACAGACAGCTACAGTTACATAGGACCAGATACAATCACAGATTCACAAAGACCGAAACAGTTACTTTTACACAAGGTTTGAAACGAAATGTCGCCGTGCTTCGAGACATTTGATGATTTGTCTCCAAACTTGGCGGAAAAAAAAAGTAAATTGATGAGGCATAAAGAAGAATGTCTGTTTGTTCGCGATTAACTCAGTCACTACTATAGCTATTGTCACCAAATTTCTACAATTCTTTTTCGGGTTTTGGGAAAGATCGACGTACACGTTTTTCCAAAACAAAAATAGCTAAAATCAGAGATATTAATTAAAAACTCTTAAAACGCTAATTTTCGACCTCATTTTCCGAGTGACAACAGTCTCGTACGCTGGAGATAAAAATCTACTTTATTTCAAATGTTGCCACTGCTCGCTTTCAAATCGTAAAACGGGTTAAAATAATTGGATGAAATTTTATAATGAAATAAAAATAGCATTTTCAAATATTAAATACTTTATTCCCGATTATAAGAACTCGTGAGAAGCCATTTCGATTGTTCCCATTTTCGCACGTCTTTAATCAGCCCAGGTATGAATTAAGAACTCTAAAAACACTAATTTTCGCACTCATTTTTCCAAGTGGCAACAGTCTGCTTTATTTCTGTTATTATTAATAAAAATGCTTCACTTTCAACTAGTACTGTTCACTTTCAACTCGTAGAATTTGTTATTCAAAAATTTGTAATTTTTACAAAATCTATATACATGATAAAGAAGAACGTTTTTTTGTGTGTTTGTTTGTTTGTTCACGTTATTGATTTCTGATCAATTATGATCAATTCTTTTGCCATATTTAATCAACTAAAATTGAATATAGGTGAAATATTGGATGGAACATGAGCTTTTACGACCATTTGATTATAAAGACGAAAATCATTAAAAACTGCGTGCCACTGTTGCTGATATAATGAGAGAGAATTAATTAATTTTTCTATCGAAATTCTTTATGTGAGTTCCATATCGTATTAGATTGAAAAATTCATGACTATAAATCGTATTTTTGGCATCGCTATTAGAGAAGAATTACAGCGGTATCGTTTTATCTGTTGTTAGATACATTACTCTCAATCTAACTTAACTGGCAATGCATACTGGCATCGGTTTCCCTAGTGTTGAACAAATCAAACCTGGAAATCTACTTTCCCGGCGATGATTTCTTTCTGAAGCTTTGCATGCTACTTATACAAGAGATACTACAATTTATACATTTCATAAAATTATTTACATGCATACTAACTTTGTAGCAATGACCTATTCCCAAGCATTGCACTTCTAGGGCAGTACAATCTCTGAACAATAAGCCATACTGACAACTAAGGGCAATCAATAACTGAATACTAAGTTCAATACTAAAATAATAACTTCAATAAATAACATACAATTAATAAAACACTAAATAAGTAAATTAATGCATGAATTAAAAAATTATATACTTCAAGAAGACTGGTTTTAGGACATTAATTATGTTATACTATGGGGGCCTACCTACTGTACCCATAGTAACGGGCTGGCATGTCGTAAATAACGACTTTACGTTTAGAATTTTATAATTTACGAATCCGATCTGTGAAGTCATTCAGCCTATTTAGGATAGTAAGAACCGCCCAAAGATGACTGTAGTTTAGAAGTCTTTTCCGTTGAATCGAATTCCATAACCGCAGCTAGTAATTTAAATTGAATCGAAGTCCTGTACCTCTGATGGGGTATGGGGTATTCATATGCTTTGCCCTCAAGTTCAAGTTGTTTCGCTTCAGCAGGAAATTGGGCATTACTTCTACCGAACCTGGAGATCCTGAATGTATTGCTCAGGCGATGAAGGCGGACCTGGAGGGCGATAAAAAAATTAACTTGATTGACAGAGATTGCAACCGAAAAGAATCTGAGATGGGAAGTAGTCGGCAGTCTCGTGGACAGCACTGCGATAGTAAAAATAGAAGAAACTTTTAGTAGAAGTCCTAGTCTTGTTCGATTCTAGAAAATATCAGGGGTAGATTATTAAGGATGTTTCGTCTAAACGTCTATTCCATGTTGTCTAACAAAGGATGTAAATGAATCGTTTAGGTTTCGTCTATGCCGAGTAATTTAGAGAGCTTTTTAATTTTAGCCGAGATAAAATTCGTTCACTTGATTGGATTGCAACTGAAGAAGCCCTCAAAGCCTGGAACTCGAGTATTGTCTCAGCTAAAGCGACAGCCTCTTTATTAGAAATAGGTTTCTCTTCACACCTATTAGCGAAGTTGCCAATTACAGCGAGGATGTATTTGTTACTATCAGCAGTTTATGGTAGAGGTCCAAGGATATCAAAGGTTGTGTATTCAAAAGGCGCTCCTGCGTTGTAACGTTGCAGCTTCCCTCGGGTGCGTTTCGTGGGCCCTTTCTGGACAGCACAAGTATAACAAGATTGACACAAGTTTTGCACGTCAGCCTTTGGTTTACTCCAGTAAAAGCATTTTCGAACTCTTTGCAAAGTCTTCATTATGCCGAAGGGACCTGAAAAATTCAGGAGTGCTCTTTAGTTTTATCATATATAAACTCGAAAACTGCAAGATTATTTTTAATGTTTCTAATTACTAAAGTTAGAGTAAAAGAAGCTTCTAACATTTTTGCTTAAAAAAAATTATAATTTTTTTAAAACGAAAATGTTAGAAGTAGAAAAGTAGAAAATAAATTAAAAAAAATATGCAAAGTCTTCTCTTGGCTGCTTACAATTTTTCAAATGTCATTATTTTACTTCTAAGTCATATATTTAAAATTAAGTAGATTTTGATAAAAATTGCTATCCGTTTCATCAAAAGCAAGAAAATTAAATTCGAAAAAAAACCCCCTTGAATATTAATATATTCCTTTTTATGTTAATTGCATTACTATTTGTATTATTTCAGTGTTATTCCCTGTTTATCACGAAACTACTTTGGAAAATTTTCTTTTTAACAGTTATTATTATATATATTACATTTCAGAATGTGTAAAGTTCTGATTAAAAGTATCATTAGATTTATAGCATGCCTTTATATGTGTTGAATATGGACGTATACAGATACATTTAATTTTATTGCACATAGGAGCACTCATTTATCTTTTTGCCTCAAATAGAAACATACCTAGACACTGCTTTGTTCTGAACTAGACAGCGAAAAATTATGATCTGCCCATTCTTATATAGTCTTTTCACCCGTTGCCGAGAAATTTCCAGTACCTTACATTTCCCGAAATTGATAGAATGCTTTCACAGTTGCTGTTATGTAGTTATGTAGGACCGGATACAGTTGCAGTTATACAAGGACCGATCCAGTTACAGTTACGCAGGTTTCGGATCAAGATCCTACCAAATGGTTGCCAAGCTTGGCGACTTCCGGCCAAATTTGCGACAAAAGTCAATCGCTTAAACTATTACCAACTTGGCCCTATGTGTCTGATTCCGGGAGATAGCCCTTTACGTCAATGTTAAATTAACTTACTCCTCGGAACCCTATTTTCACAGAGATGTTTTGCATTCTGTCGATTTTCATGCCACTTTTACAAGAGATGCTACAATTTACACGCAGTGTCACTAAAATTATTTACATGTATACAAATTTCGCTTTCAACTTAAAACTTCACTAATCCTCAGAACCTAATGATTATAATTTAGTAGAATACGATTGAAGAAAGTAATCGAAAAGTGAGCAATCGAAAATAATTGAAAAGTAAGATTGTAAGAGCTCTTGATGAGGTGCAAGAAAAAGGCTCAAATTTAAACCCTTTCAAAAGCAACTGAAGTAAGCTGTACCTTACGCATCTCTCAGTGTAAGTGACCCATGTCAAATAATTGTTAGTTACCATCCTTAGAATCTGTAACAGCAACTACGGAAGACGTTCGAAAATCACTTGTTGTCTTGGGTTCTTAAGCAGACAGAAAAATTTCAGGATTGCCCTCAACACAGCAAATGATAGTATTCAGAGGAGTCATTCACCTTAAAACTTATAAGATCTTCGAATATGTGACTGTTGCAAGAATTGGGATAACTTATTTATTTTAAAAGCAATTACTTCCAACCTTTTACAGCTGACTACACAATATAGTTGTTTTCTGAAATAGTAATCAGAAAGTTTGTGTTGCCACAAATATTTTTATAATTTAATCCGCTTTGTGACAAACATTTTCGTTTCGTCATGTTTCCACCTTGCACGCAGAGTTTAAAACATTCTGTTGCATAATTTAATTCCATGTTTAATATATAGCTTTTATAGCATTTGGAAACTAATGTGAATCAAAAATTCTAAGAATTTCATGTTAAATTTTTATTTTATTTAAAGTTGAGTTTATAAAATGTATTTTATTAAAAAAAACTGTAATGTTTTCATGCATAAATTTTTTTAATATTAAAATATTCGTCAAATTTTTGATTCAGTTAGAAAATAGTGCCCATATAAAGAATTCCATCTAATTTCAAGTATACACCATTAGCCAATTTTAAAATATCATGCGCGCAAGGTGAAAACATGACGAAACATTTTCTCCCAAAGCGGATTAAATTACAAATATATTTGTGGCAACACGTACATTTTGGTTACTAGTTCCCAAAGCAGCTATATTATGTAATCAGCTGTAAAAAGTTGAAAGTAATTGCTTTTAAAATAAATAAGTTATCCCAATTCTTGCAATAGTTACATATTCGATGAACATAATGGGGTTTAAGGTGTATGAGCCCCCTTAATTGGACAAGAGACACTATGAGAAACTTATCTGATGGAATCAGGAAAAACTGAAGGCTTATCAATGCCTTTGTATTTCCGCAATACTTTTAAGTTACACACACAGTTATGTTACCTCCATCCTAGTTATATTCTTGGTCACGAAGACATCCTGATTAAAGTATGCAAAGTCAAATAAAGGTTTCTACTAATACCTTAAATATATCAATACATATCGCGAATTGTTTGCCAATTGTGTGATACACCGTTAGGAATGGAATTCGTCCGTTTGTACTAGAATTTAAAAAAGTTATCTTTTTGTATATTGTATCAGTATTTTGAATTAGGTACGTTCATTATATAATTACGAATACATCTTCTGTTTTTTATCTATGTCATTAACAATAATTAAATTAGCTAAACTCTCATTATCAAATATTGTTTCGAATTCCAAGCAGCAAGTGTTTAATGCAGCAGTATTCTATAGCAAAACAAACATTTCGTTAAAAAATATTTATTTAGGAGATATCGTAATGTAGTTACACTCCAAATTCCTTCTCCTCCGAAGCATTTTCGTTCACTGTTCGTAGTAAACTACATCAAATTACGTCCACCGTGGATATGTGTTACATTCCTACACTGCGTTCTGTTAAAAAATCCATCACACCATCTTTACGCCCTCTCACAGAAATTAGTATCCTATTTTGTATGCTCTTTTGATGCATGGAAACAAAGATTGATACTGTTGCGTGCCTACGGGTTCGTTACGAAATGAATGCACAAGTCCGATGAAAAGTGAAGAAAATTTATTATTATCACAACAAATATGATTAAATGTCCTCAAATAATCGTGCAGTATCACAATATATCACAGTAGTTATCTTCTAACTACTCAGACGTTTAAAACAGCTAAAGAAAGCTAATCCGCGAATTCGCTACAGTCAACAAGAGCAGTTTTCTAAGAAAACTTTTAAAACAACAGCAAACTAACTACAATCACTGAATAAGTGATATTTATTTTATTAAATGCACGTGCTCTTGTCTTTTAATTTTCAGGCTTAGCTTTCCTTCAATATTCGTCACGTGCTACACTGCACGGGAAATAAAACAATTTAATTTATAATTCAACTAACATTAGCTATTTAAATACCAAATCCGTAAACTGCCCCCTTCCCAAGGACTGCATGTCCCGGGCAGTACAATCCCTGTACAGGAAGGCAAACTTATAAATAAGGCATAAATACAATAATAAGCATTACATTACAATAATAAACAACATGAACAATAAATGCAATAAATAAAACAAATCAAATGCTATCAAATACAAAATACAAATCAAATACTAATTAAATACCAAATACACATTTGGAAACAAAAGGACCATGGTATTACACTATTTACAATTATTTACGCTACGTACTATGGCCATAGTAATGAGCTAACCTGTCGTAATGAACGACTTTAGGTTTAGAGTTCGAAGACTTACGCATCCGAACCACGACGACATTCAGCCTGTTTAGGACTGTGTACGGACCATCCCAAGATGACTCTAATTTCGGACAGAGTCCTATTCGTCGAATTGGGTTCCACAACCACATCTTGTCTCCTTTGTTGGATCTATGTCCAGTAGCTCTCGTGTTATATCTGGACTTCACTTTCTCCGTCGCCAGGTTGACTCGCTTTCGTGCGGAACGGTGCATCACTTTAAAACGGGCCTGGATATCTTGGATGTATTCCTCAGGCGATGAAGGCGCATCCGTATGGCGATCAAGCAGGCGGTCACAAGGCAGACGAAGGTCACTGCCAAAGAGCATTTGTGATGGGGAATAGCTGGTAGTCTTGCGTTTCTTTTCGACCCTAGTATAATTTCGGCAGCTTCCCGAGCTGGGTCTTTCGGACAAGGCGTCGGCATTTCCAGGTAAGGATCCCTTCTGAAGATGGATAGTCATGTCTTCAGATGCTGAAAGCAGTTTGTTGTTTTTGAAGCCTAAGGAAAATTATATTTCCTTAAAAATTCCAGTCCGAGTATGTATAGATCTGTAATATCCGCCACATATGCCGTGTGATGGTAGACGGCACTTCCAAACGTGATGTTCACGTTTAACTTCCCAGCTATTTCGATCTAGTCACCAGACGCAGTCTGAAGGGTAACATAGGATGGCGTCCAAATAAGTTTATCTTTAAACTGTTCAGCTAAATCTTTCCTAATGATGGTAACATTAGCTTCTGTGTCAATGATCATATTGCAAGGAATTCCATCGAGATGCCCATTGATGGACAGTCCGTTACTCTTACCACTCACTGTAGAAATCTTTAGTGCTTTAAAACACGTTTTTTCATTATTTGGCAACCTCCGTTCCTTGATATGGTCATTAATTTGTTTCCTGCGTCATTGCTGATAAATGGTCTCAATTTTCGTACCCTGGGGTGCTCTGCAATTCTTTCTTACGTGGTCTTCAGCTCCACAGTTCCAGCACTTTGGTTTCTTATCAATCATTTTCCTTCCCATGGCATTTAATTGTCTGTTTAAATCGTATGCCTTATTTTCCGTGCTCTGGGGTATTCTGTAGTTCCTTCGTAGGTGGCCTTCAACACCGCAGTTCCAGAACTTTAGGGTCGGTTTTTTTTCACCACTATTCCGTCTCAAGGCATTCACTGGTCTTATCAACTCATTCGTTTTATTATCCGTGCCATGGGATGTTCTGCAATGCCGTCGTATGTGCCCTTCAGTACCACATTTCCAACATCTCGCTCCTACTCCGTATCAAAGCATTGACTTGTCTGGGTAAATCATCTAAACGAGCCATCAATTGATCCAATGGCTCGTGGACTCGTACAGCTCTGACTGGGTAGCGATCTCTACGAGTGTCTTGCTGGGCTGCCTCGAATTTCACGGCGTACAACAGAGCACTTTTAAGATCTTTAACATCCGCCATTCGTAGAGCTCTCTGTATTTCGGGCTCCCGGATGCCATCGATGAAATATTCCAGTGACAAGATGTCTCTTGTTTCTGTCGGGCACTCCGAAAAGGCAAGATGGGACAGCCTTTCTACATCCGTGGCGAGCTCCTGTTGTGTTTCGTGGGCTTCTGTTGGCGAGATTTTAATTGAAGCCTACTGTAGACTTTCAAACATTTTCCCCCAAAGCGCAGCTCCAGTGCGCCGGACAAAGCTTCGAAGTCTAATCTCTGGTTATCGAAAGAGAGCGTGGGTTCGTACCCCACTCCTGACACCAAAAATTGTTGCGTGCGTACGGGTTTGTTACGAAATGAATGTACAAGTCCGATGAAAAGTGAAGAAAATTTATTTTTATCACAACAAATATGATTAAATGTCCTGAAATAATCGTGAAGTATCACAATATTTTCATCAGTAGTTACTAATCAGTAGTTACCTTCTAACTACTCAAACGTTCAAGAGAACTTAAAACAGCTTAAGAAAGCTAATCCGCGAATTCGCTACAGTCAACAGGAGCAGTTTTCTAAGCAAACTCTTAAAACAACAACAAACTAACTACAATCACTAAGTGAATTGAGAGGTTTTCCTTCTTTTTATAAGATTTTTAAATCGCGCGCGAGAACTTTCTGGAACTTTCTCGAAATCAAAAAGATATATTTATTTATTTATTAAATGCACGTGCTCTTGTCTTTTAATTTTCTGGCTTAGCTTTTCTTCAATATTCGTCACGTGCTACACTGCACGGGGAATAAAATAATTTAATTTATAATTCAACTAACATTAGCTATTTAAATACCAAATCCGTAACAATACATTTGTTATATCCCATATGGATGCCATAAAACTATTCTTAATGTAAAAAGCGCGTGGGTCTAAGCGAGAAGATATAGGTTATCTTCTCACCGAAAGGAAGTAGAGATTAGCTCCGCACCGAACAGTGTGTACGACTAAATTACATTCCAAAAGATCGTTCGTATCATGAATTTATTCATAAAATGTTACTAGATTTGTTATGCACATTAAACTGCAGCGAAGAAACCTTTTTTAAAATTCATATTGTCTGTGTCGTTATATTCTTCCAAATGGGCTAGAACAAACTGTGCTCAAATTTCAGCCCAAAATATTAACATCTTGAGGTTCCACACATCAAGTGGATATCTGTAAAGACATTTTTAACGAGTTTATGCTTTTTTCGTGAATTTCGTTGTTAAAAACACCATTATTGGTGAGAAAAATCACTTCCCACACCAAAATATCAAATTTAATGTCAAAATATGTTACCAGAGGGCAGAACAGGTTCTAATCTGACTATTGATTCTAGCCCATGATCCTTCTACGACATTTTATTGTTAATTAGTTTGTTGTCGATGTGTTTTCTGAAGCCTGCTTTATTGTTTATGTTGGACTAAGATTACGTCAACTGGAAGGCATTCTTTTTGTAAAGTTTTTGGAACTTCAATACCACTTAGTGGGATACTCCTTTCTGCGAATACGGAGAGAAAGGCGACACGGACCATTATTATTTCCATTGTGTACATACAAGAACCTGGCACTTGAAGAAACCAGCGGACTGTGCCTGGGCAATGTGAACGTCTAAAACACTCAGAAACAGAATAGCCCTTGATAAAATAGAGAAAATCTTAAGATACTGCCTAAGCAGAAACAGCCGTGAATAATTTTATGTTTCAAATGTTCTGAACTTAAAGCAAATAACCAGAATAACGCTTAGTGCCTGCAGTTATCAATATGTAAAAATTGTTATTAGTGTGCAATATTCAACCTTGTTACTTTGGAGTCTTCCCCGCCGTGATGGTATATAATTTCGTTTGGTTCATGTCCGTGGTCAGAAGCCATCATAGCGGTGCACTCACTCACCACTTAAAGAGTTTTACCCACTTATGCTGATGTAATGAAGCATTTCCTTAGAGTCAGAAGTGAGTTATTGTGGAAACGGAACAAATAACATCCGTCAGTCGAAGACATGACCGAAACTGTGTCCTGTGGCATTTCAAGAATTTCTGAGCAAAGCTCCCTACCTTAGTTAAGATACATTAGGTAAGCTCCTTTGGGTATGGTATCTAAAGATACTGCAGCTAAAGTTATTGACAGGGGTCAGTTGCGGAGAGAACGCCGTGAAGTGCGGTTTTAGCATCAGTCATCCGCTACACAAATAATACAGTCTTTACATAGCATCTACATTTATGGGAGGAAGGACGAAACTACAGTATATGAGAAGAAGGGAAATTCTTTTTACAAGACTACAGCTGAGGAAAAGCATCTTGTTCTCTTACCAGAACCTGGTTCTGTTTATATAGGGCGTGTAATCCGGATTCTGTGTACAGTGTAGATATTACACAAAGCATCGCCAACAGTGTTACACAGAAAATGATTGAACTTTCCAAACTGGTTGCTGTTGGTGTGATGGAATGAGTGTCAACACTGGGAAGAAACATTATGCAATTAGACGTCTTGCGAACTTTATTGGTCATAAACTGCATTGGTTTGTATGCTTGTTGCACACCAAAGAACTGCCTCTTTGTCATCGTTTCCAGGAAATACATCTGGGACAAAACAGGTTTCTGGAACAATAGGAAAATCTCTGAAAACATGTGAAACCCTTCCTGTGACAGGCTATGTCCCTATTCCAGTTGATCTGTCCGAAATTGAGGAAACCGACCTCAATACTGACCAAAAGTACCTTCTTTTTCTTGATATTTCTAAGGTAGTATCCTCGCGGTAGTGCTCTTCAGACCTAGCAAACAGGGCTCTTTAGAAGAGGGTCCACTCAAGATGGCTCACTACACCCAACAGAATGTTTCGCCTTTATGTATCAACTGCCGAATCAACGGACGACTTGAAGCTACTAGCCAAATATATTATAAAAGTTTATGTGTCATGCTAGTTTGAAATAAAGAAAATCCCAAGAGCAACACACGGAGCATGTTATGTTCACGAAATAATCGACAAAAGTCCATTCTTGCCAGAAAATTTTTAGTTCACAAAATTATTGAAAGGAAGTGTTATTTTGATCAATCTGAAATCATCCTGTTAGGAATGATGGAAGATGAACGAGCACATATTCGTGAACTTGTCTTAAAGAATTCAACTGACATTGAGACTGGAACTGGCAACTGGAATTGAGACTTGAAGAATACTGAATATCAGAAAAACTAACTGGAAGAGGAAAATACGAGAATTTTTGCTTCCCAAATTGAATTTCAATGCAAATGAATAATTTGAGATGATTCGCTGAGACAATACATTAGCACCACCGGCTACCTTGAACTCAGCGAGGAAGACATAAGACTGATTAGAGGCAGTTCTCAGTTTGAAATGCAAAAGCTCTCTTACCCATTCTCAAGTAGTAGAGAGATATGTGAGATTGGTGACAGAAGCGTCATTGGCAACATGTGGTACAAAAGCTAGGGGTAGATTCATACGCAGTCGAATCAAGTCCCGGAACGAACTTACGAACATTGACACCGAGATGAATTTCTTCAGTTTTTCTTTTGGAACCTCAAGTACTTCAACGGACTTTTGGATCTTCAACACCTCCCTAGAGACTTTTAGGCGGGACAGATTATTCTGTTCTCAAAGCCTGATAAGGATAAAAAAGGACGGCTTCGTTCAGGCTGATCTGCCTGCTCCCGGCTCTAGGGAAGGTTTACGAAAAGCTAGCGGTAATGCGCTTGAAGTATCATTAAACAATCAGTGGTACAATCTCTGAGACCCAGTTCGATTTGGAGAAATTAGATCTACGTTAAATGCCCTTGTGTCCGCCGATAACATCGTGGCAAAAACATCGCGGACGAAAACAACGCAAGGCGAAAACGTCGTGCTACAAAACATCGTGGGAGAAAACATCACAAAGAGAAAACATCGCAGTTCTAAAACATCGTCGTCGAAAATAAAGCGGTTCAAAAACTTCGCAGTTTAAAAACATCGTCGTCGAAAATATCGTGGTAAAAAATAAAGTATCTACAAATCATCGCATGACGATAACATCGCAGACATGCTTTTTTCAGATTTTAATAATTATAAATGGATATTCCCATAATGATTTGGGAGCGCAAGATGTAAAGAAGGATAATTTTTACCTTCACATTTTTTTATTAACTAATAAATTTTTGCTGAAAAAGTAAGAAGGTAACTTAAGCATATAAAATTAAATGCACTTATAGATTATACTTCTCATGAAACATTACCAGTAAAAACTTTATAAAAAATGATTTGCTAATGGTCTTTGTGAGTTAACTATGTCAGTTTAAAATTCCATTAAGTGCTATAAGTTGCATTAATTTTCTAGGCTTAAGTTTCCTTCTTATTTTCTCAGGAAAAAATTTATTAGTTAATAAAAAATATGAAAGTAAAAATGCCATGCTAAAGCTTGAATAAAGCATGTCCGAGATGTTATCGTCATGCGATGATTTGTAGATACTTTATTTTGTACCACGATATTTTCGACGACGATGTTTTTAAACTGCGAAGTTTTTGAACCGCTTTATTTTCGACGACGATGATTTGTACCACGATGTTTTAGAACTGCGATGTCTTCTCTTTGCGATGTTTTCTCCCACGATGTTTTGTAGCACGACGTTTTCGCCTTGCGCTGTTTTCTCCGCAACGTTTTCGTCCGCGATGTTTTCGGCTGTAACCAAATGCCCTAGACATTATTCAACTTGAAGTGAGAGCAATTAAAAGCAACAAATGCCATGCAGTCGTTCTTAGTCTGGATTTACAAAGGGCATTCGATTCTTTGTGGTGGCCCGCCATAATAGAGGCATTGCGTGAAGCCCGTATTCTTAATAATCTCCTGCAAGTTTTCATCAGCTACCTCAGCCATCGGATCTACGCTGTGGTCCAAAATGGAGGGATAATCACTCGAAAGCAGACTCGAGGCTGCCCACAAGGATCATGCGCTGGTTCAGAACTTTGGAATGTTACTTTCAATCCTATATTTAAAGCTCAATGGCCATCACACACACGAGCTCTTGCATTTGCTAATAACGCCATGTTTATTGTTCAAGGGCATAGCAGAGACATTCTCCAGAAAACCTGCAATGAAGTTATAGCCGTCTTCCATCTTCTCTCTTGCCAGAAACGTTTTAAAACCTCGGAAGCCAAATCCAGGCACATTATTAGACCCATTAATAAAAATGAACGGTAAACAAGTGAAACGAACCAAGGAACTCAAACTCCTGGGCCTCTTTATAGATGAAGACTTAAGTTGGATACCGCACCTTCGAGAACAGAGGACGAAAGCTTTGCGCATAGCGAATAACCTTAAAAACATAGAAGGTTCTGATTGGGGGCCTAAAACCGCATATTCTCAAAATAATTTACAATACGGTAGTGGAAAAGAATCATTACGTACGGAGCGACAATATGGGCCAACCCCATGAATACACGTAAAATCAAGATCTTACTAACTTAATGTGTGAGCGGCTGGCTAAGTAACGTCAGATGCCGATATTAGCGAGTCTTCCCTGAATATTTAAAATTCATTATAATTCAGATTAGACTAAATTATTTTATTAAGATATTCAGTTTAGAAATTTCAGA
This sequence comes from Stegodyphus dumicola, assembly GCF_044657685.1. NCBI lineage: Eukaryota > Metazoa > Arthropoda > Arachnida > Araneae > Eresidae > Stegodyphus > Stegodyphus dumicola. Next base: position 112,449,617 of record NC_140771.1, read on the forward strand.
CGAATACCAAATAATTCCCACTAAAAAATAATAAAATTAAGAAAGTGTGAAACTAAACATTAAGTGGGAAGAAATAAAGTCTATATGAATAAAAAATATTTAAAACAATTTCCTGAAGAAATCGTATCTGTAAAACACTTCATATAATTAGTGAAATAAAAGAGAGAACGATTATTTATCATACATTTTAAAAGGAAAAAAGATTAAATAATTCTCTTTAGAGAACTCATATACATACTTTACAGAATTTATATATCACGAATAATAGAAACGTGCAGCCCCGTTTATAAATTTGTAGAGATAATGGCTTTTACTTTTAATTATTGGTTGCATCATTAGGCATCCAGGTTATTTTATTTTTCGCCACTTAAAATCATAGATGAATTCTGAAAAGATAGTTTTTTAATCAGTTGTTCCCATTTAACTATATAATAAATAATTTTTCTCAGTTTAGTTCATCATTTATTTGATGACTTTTAAATGGAATATTATTCTCTAAGAATTATTTAAGAAAATTTGGTTTAATATGTTTAGTCTCAATGACAAGTTATAAATCAAATTATTCAATTGAGAAATCATTTTTCAACCATGAGTAACCACCGTGTTACTTCCAGAAATTCTGTTATGCCAAATGGTCAAAATAATCTACCGATTTTAATAAATTATAGGTGCTAAATTCTTCATTTAAAAGAAATTTTTCCGCTTGTTCGATGATGCAAATAATAAAAACGAGAGCTTTAGTTTGCTGATTAAACACAGTTATGCGAAAAACATAGTTTCAAACCTAACTCGAATTTGAAAAAAACGCTTTACCACGTCGTATTTCTTATTTTATAAATCTGAGAAAGTGATTTTTGTTTCGAAATGCCTGGCTGAATAATCAGTATCTTTAAATATTTGGTCATTGACAACCAAAAATAAAAATAAATATGGCTAGAAATTCATTTCGCATATAAAGCACTTTTGTGGAAAAAAGATCTGAAAATGGCAGGGGTGAATGACATGCGTAAATGCTTATTTCTAAATTTGAAGTTTATTTCTGTTGCCTGAGAAGCGGTTTAATACCATTCTAGAGGAAAGTAATGGAAATCATGTGTCATAATACTCAGTAACATAAAAGGAATAATTTATGAATGTTACAGTTTGCTTTAGTTCAGTTGCTCTTACTAAGTGTGAATAGTAGATATCTGTTTAATAGAACGGTAATTCGTTTACGAAGTTTTCCGACCAGTCAATTGATTATAGCAGTTTTATCGAAGCATTATTATTAACGTAGCCCGAATTGGATGTTCTTGCTACCCAGTACTTATTAAAGCATTGCCTCCAGGAAATGGCGGTTATGTTTCATTTGACATGACAGATGAAGAAGTTAGCTCACTAAGACTGCACTAACAGGACAGGAAGTTTATCGTTTCCTAAGAAACAATTCCTGGATAATTCAAGTTGAGTAATCAAATTTTGACGATGAGTACCAATTGAATGCTATTATGGGAAAAAATAAATGGAAGAAACATCATAATACATCTGAAAAGGAACTATGTAACACATTAATATAAACATTTATATAAATATTCTGAACTATGTTATACATTATTATGACCCTTTATATAAATGTATTAAAGTATAAATTACATATATCTATCCTTTGTATAATACGGTAGTGGAAAAATTATTAAAGTATGAATATATTTTAATACATTATATATGAATCATTTATATAAATGTATTAAAGTATGAATTACATACTTTATGTATATGATAAGCATTTATATCAGCATTCTGAGTATTGAATACTTTGTTGTAAATGTTGATAAAAATATTCTGAAACTGGATTTGAATTTTAAAGTTTTATTTTAACTAAAGAACTACCTCGTTATTTCGTCTATTATATGACTTCTACTTTCGTCAGTTTCTACCAGATAATAAATTAGTTTAGATTATAAATAAAGTATTTAGTTTAAAAATTTACCAGAGAGCGTTTGGCAACCGTTACTTTGCATAGATTTTTTGATGTTGCAAAATACCTTGCAGAAACAGGGTGCAATTACTGCGATTTCTCTGACAGCAATTGTTTCAAAATATTCTAAGATCTATAAATCGACATCAATCACTTTTAAAATGTAACTTTTGATATGTAAAATATTTACAGTTCATAGATCAAACATGGTGGTTCAGTTGACAAATAAATCTATATGCTTTCATAATCGAAAATCGAAATCAAATAGGAACCGAAGTGTTCCTAATCAAATAGTGTGCGAACCATCAGACATCCATCTATCGAGCTGCCGGTGGAGAGTCTATGGAAATTCAGAAGGCACGTCGCGTCGCGTTAACACGCAACGCTAGCGCCATCTATCAATTAATCAAAATAATTTCCATAGCAATTAATGAGAGGGAGTCAAGATTTAAATTAAGTTTTGTTCATATGGCATACATTCAGGTAACTTGAACAGGTAATGGAAGCTGTTCATCTGTGCAGAAATTCGAGGAGATTTTGTTCCTATTAATTATCTAGTTTGCGCAACTGCAAGGTCGACATAAATATAAATTTTTTTTTAATTTATCTTCATTGCGTTGCTTTTAGTTAAGAGTCAGACGGGGCTAAAATTTATCCAACAGACATTAACGGTTACTAAAACACTTAAACACGAATAGTATAATTGTATAAGATTAGAATATATACATTATTATCCTCTGGAGAGTAATTTTTAAGTTAACGTTTACATTAACCATTTAACATTATGTTTTCTATCATCGAAAAATTTATTAAAAATACAAAAAAGGCGCATTATTTTAAAAGTGCGTACATTGATGCACATGTTCTGTAAAGGTGGAATCAGTTTTCTTAAAAACATTTCTTTTAGGATCACATTTTTACACGTAATGCAGCATTACGCATAATGTTTAATCATGCATTAAAATTTAAACATGGTTTAAGTAAACATAATATACCTTAGATTTTAAGTGAGAAAAGAGAATAATTTTCTTTCGATTGTTAATGGCCAAAAAAAGGAAAAAATAAAGGATAATTTAATGTAAAAAAGTAATATAAATATTATGATTGTATACCGCACATGCAAATTTACTAAGTGTTGAGTGTTTAAAAATGAAAAAAAAGTTATTTAACATAGAAATAATTTTAGTTTATCGTGTATTTTAAAAGTGTATTTATGTGAAGCTTAGCCTAAAAAAATGTGAATCTCAAAGTACATTTTAAATTTATTATATGGAGGTGTAAACCTGAGAAATAAATGCAAGATTCATCACTCTACACGCCAACCTGACATTTCACACATTCTTAACTAGAAACGAAATATTTCTAGTTAGTTTTCTAAAATGTGTCTTTTATAAAAAGTAAATAGTCTTTATAATGCACCTTACGTGCATGCGAAAAATGACTTATTTATATATGTGATTTCTTGCTGTGAAAATGTATTAAATTTAAATCATGAAGCAGGCTCCTTATTTTCACGGAAAGATACTTCTTGCATTTACTGAAATATATGGCACTGAAATAAGAATGTAAAATGAGTTGTTACAAAACATATTAGAGAATCATCTTCATGTATGGCAAATAAAAGAAATAACAAAGCATAGTGAACTGGTATGAAATGGTGTATTTGAGGAGTTATTATAGGTTATTTTACAAATTAAATAAATGACGGGTTTAAATAAAATTTCAAATACATAAAATGCAGGAAATTCTACTTGTGAAGTACAATGTATAAAAAAAAACAAAATATTAGCCAATTAAAATGATACAAATGATCTAATAAACAGATACCTGATCCAGAACGTAAGGAATTGTAAATAAAAATTTAATAAAAGAGAAATGAAGAATAACCCAAGCAGCAGGATGACGTCCTAATGACGTAGCAATCTCCCCGCGCATTATGTTGCAAAGACGTCGCAAGACGTCCACATATCCACGAAATTCCAGGCTTCTGCGACCGTCGCAAAGACGTTGATATCACGTCATTATCTACATTTCGTTTTAAGTAAAAATATTGCTTTCACGTCTTTACATACCACATTGTCGTCACAAAAACCTAGAATGTTAGGTTTCAACGGCGTCGTATAGCAACGTTTTAGTGACACCTTATTGAATCTATATTTTTTGCGACTTTTGCGAATTAAAAAGGTAACCATTACCTTATTAATTATATAATTTAACTTTTTGAAATTGCAAAGGCTCTTTATAACGCCTTTTTGTAAATAACGTCCGTTTTATTTAGCCATTGTGTTTATAATTTAATCGTTCCATTGTGTTTCTAATTGGAACACAATACGCTAATTGTGTTACATTATTATTTATTTAATTTTTTAATTCACTGTTTTTCTAAATTCTAACTTATATCTACTTATATCTTATTCGCAACATTTGAATAAAGTGCAGGTTTAATCTAAAACTACATATTTTAGCAAATGTTTAAATAGATTGTAGGGTTTAGATTTATTTTAACTAACATTTATTTTAAGTTTAAACTATCTTTCCTGTCAAGCCTTACTTTCCCCTGGAACTGCCAATGCCAGAGTATGTAAATTTTAGTAGAACGCGCAAGGATTCAAATTATCAGCGGAAGTATTCTGAGTTAAATAGAAAGGAATCGAGTTCGAGGTGTGCTGTTCTTACTTCACGAGCGCGGATGTAGTTAGACAGAAATTGAAGAGCCCCGCGTTTCGGCCTGTGTGCTTGCTCGGAGAATTGTTAATCGTTCAACGTGATATTCAAAGTTTGCTGAATTAGTAGCGGTATTGTAAAACGCGGTGAGGTTAGTTACTTTTAAGAGAGCCTCGTAGTTAGTCTTGTTATTATTTCTTTTCAGGTTCTTATTTTTATTTTACCGCCGGGTCGGCGTAGTTTGTGAGCGTCAAGAGCACGCAATTGTAATGTCTTAAGTTGAATAAAAAGGGACTTAAACCCTTAGCAAGACTGTCTATTTTCCAGTTTCAACAGTCACCTCTTGGTTGCGTGCAGGTTGGAGGCGCGCAAATCTACATTGGCGCCCGAACTCTTATCGAACTGAAATGGCCGAAAACCGGATGGAAGCCGCGGGACAACACCAAGAAATGGCAAGCCAATTGGAAGGATTTGGATACCTGGTCCAGACTTTGAGAGCGTCAATCAAGCCAAACGTCAATTTCGATGGAAAAAATTCGGTGGCGATATTTCTAGAAGGCCTAGAAAATCACTTTCAGCTCTACCCTGTGCCTGAAAGACAAAAAGTTGCCATCGCCACATCTGCACTAAGAGGACAGGCCGCGCTATGGTGGAAGAATATAGGCAAATTTTTATTAGGGGAATTTGGAAGCCAGACATATACATTTGAAAATTTCAAAAAATCGTTATTAAAGGCTTTCCCCATAGTAAAAGATCGAGCAAAGCTAGAAGCCGAACTATATAGTTTCTATCAACGGGATATAGAAGAGTTGACGGACTTTATTTTGCGAAAAATTAAGCTGACGGATATGCTGTATGGGAAGAAACCCGACGCGGAGATTATTGAAATAATCTTACCAAGATTGTTACCTGCTGTTCAAGACTACTTCGAAATTAGAAACCCAAGCACATTGCAGGAGCTCTTCGGATTGGCGGTGAAGTTTCAAAATCGCAGAATAGCGGAAAAACCTAGAGGGGCATCGTATTCTCAAAGTACCCGAAGGAAATCTTCAAATGAGCAAACCAGAAATGCAAACCGCTCTTATGGGGGAAAGGGTATTCAAGCTAACTCATCGAACCTCGAAGGTCAAGGCCCAAAAAGAAAATTCGAAAACAAACATCCGCGTACCCAGAAGGCAGAACTTGAAAGGGAAGCTTTAAACGAGTAGAGGGGCCTGTGAAAGCGAGGGTCCAGACTCCGGAACTTTTAATAAAACCCTCAAAAAGACATTTAAATACGGTCGTCGTAAAAAACTCACATCTACCAATTATACAAGTCCTGGTTGGCGATGTACCAGTAGAAGCCCTCATCGATACAGGATCAGAAGGAAATTTTATGAGCGAAACATTCTTCAAAAAGAATTTTTATAGGGTACGATTATTTAAAACCAAAAATACCGAAACTATAGCGGCGCAAGGAAAAACCTGTCACTGCATCGGGAAATTATCATTAAACATACAGGTAAAAGAGGAAAGCCTCAAAGTATTAATTTTTGTAGTGAAGAATCTGCAAAATCCTCTTATTTTAGGTATGGAGTTTTTAAGGGCCGCGAGGGCCAAATTGAATTTTCAAGACACTTCTGTGGTGCTGGAGATGGACCAGAGGGTGGTGAAACCTGTGGAACAACCGCAAGTGGACCTTAGCCATCTGAATGACCATGAAAGTCAAGCCATCCAGCAAGTGGTGAGTAATTTTTTTTACTTGTTTTCAGAAAAGCCTGGTAGTTGTCAAATAGTTACGCATCAGATACAATTAACTGCCGAAAAAACTTGTAGGACTAAACTATATCGTTATGACAAACAAAAAGACGTAATCATCGAAGAACATATTCAGGAGATGTTAAAGAGTAAAATAATAACGCCCATAAATACGTACGCGAACGCCCATAAATAGTACGCCCATAAATAGTACGCAAGTCCAGTCGTACTATGTAGGAAAAAGAACGAGTTTCCTCGTTCGGATAAAAGGGCTTAAAGTTTGCTATCGATTACAGAAAACTAAATAGTATTACTAAATTCCCAGTTTACCTTTTGCCGGTTATAGAGGAAATTATTAGACAGATCAAATCGACAAGATACATGTCTACTTTGGACTTAACGTCTGACTACTATCAAATAGCTATGAGACCCGAAGACATTCATAAAACCGCGTTTATAACAAAATCGGGCACTTATGCATTTTCACGCATGCCCTTTGGGTTGTGTGGGGCCCCATCAACATTCCAGAGAGCTATGGACATTGTTCTAAAGCCTGTCCTAGAAAAATAAACTTTAATCTATCTAGATGATATAATTACAACGAGTAGTACGTTGGAACAACACATTAAAGATCTAGAAGAAGTTTTTAAATTATAAAAAAAGATGCCGGTCTTACAATTAACGCCTCAAAATGCAAGTTCACAACTAAAGAACTTAAATATCTCGGTTATAAAATTTCGCAAAAGGGTATAGAAACGCAAGATTCAAAAATAAAAGCAATCAAGAATTTTCGACCGCCAAGAAACTTTCTTCTTTCCTTGGGTTATGTTCTTACTATCGGTCTTTCATAAAAGATTTCGCTAATATTGTTGAACCACTCTTAGTAATTAAAAAAAGAGAAGTAAATTTACGTGGACAGCGGAAGCAAATACAGCATTTGAAAGATTAAAAGAAGCGCTCATCAATGCCCCTCTCTTGAAATTCCCGGAGGGGGACGAAAACCTGGAAATTGCAGCAGATGCATCGGACTATGCGGTGGGTGCGGTTCTTATGCAAAATAGCCATCCTCTGGCATTTTTTAGTAAAACGTTGAATCATACACAAAGGAATTATACAGCTACAAAGAGAGAAACATTAGCCGTATTAATGGCTGTACACAAATTTCGAGTTTATTTCGGCAAAGCGCCAGTAACAGTCTTTTCGGATCATGCGGCTGTTGGTAGACTTTACTCGGGGAAAAACCTAACTCCCAGGTTAATAAGATGGGCTTTAAAACTCCAAGAATGTAATCTAATAATAAAATATAAACCGGGTAAGGAAAACAATGTAGCTGACGCACTTTCTCGTATAAAACTGGACGATGAAGGAAATGAAGTTAAATGCGCTGTGTTGACTTCAAAAATTTTAGATTCTAGAGATACGATTATCACTGAACTGAAAGCTGATCCTGAATTTGGAAATATCTATGCATATTTGAAAGACCCCGAAAGCTTTGAGCACAGAGATATCGATGCGATAAAAAATAAGAACCTGAAAAGAAATAATAACAAGACTCTAACTACGAGGCTCTCTTAAAAGTAACTAACCTCACCGCGTTTTACAATACCGCTGCTAATTCAGCAAACTTTGAATATCACGTTGAACGATTAACAATTCTCCGAGGCAAGCACACAGGCCGAAACGCGGGGTTCTTCAATTTCTGGCTAACTACCTCCGCGCTCGTGAAGTAAGAACAGCACACCTCGAACTCGTTTCCTTTCTATTTAACTCAGAATACTTCCGCTGATAATTTGAATCCTTGCGCGTTCTACTAAAATTTACATACTCTGGCATTGGCAGTTCCAGGGGAAAGTAAGGCTTGACAGGAAAGATAGTTTAAACTTAAAATAAATGTTAGTTAAAATAAATATAAACCCTACAAGATAAGTATAACTTACAAAATACCGAGCAGAAATAAAAGCTTCACACATGTTCAGAGCTTTCTGCATACAACATAATTGATCTATTAGTATTATCATCATTTTGAATAGCCGTTTGTTACTTTATTTTAATTATTTATGTATATTAAAACAATTATTGAGTAAGTAATATACGTTAAGTAAATTTTCATGAGCCTTTTTCAATCAACATCTGTTAAGAAAAATTATGTAAATTAATACATTAAATTCGAAATTTTCTCAACAGAATTTATATCAATTAATTTGAATTAATTTACATAAGCTAATTTAAATTATGTAAAAAATTGTGAATTTATATAAAAATTTTCACCTTATAAGCTAAAGTACAGCAAAATATCATTATTTGTTTCTGATGAATATACATTAAATATTGATAACTTTGTTACATTTAGTATGCCAGAAGAAAATTTACAGAAGGAATTTTTAAATTTTTAAAATATAAAAATGTGTTATTAATATTCTCATAAAGTTTTATTACTTTAGGAATAATTTGATAATAAGAAGTAAAATTCATTAAAGTACAAATATATTTCATTTTTATTGCAGAAAATAATATTTTAAAACTGCCATGTGCTAATAATGAAGGCTGCCAGGATAACTTTGGTTAAATATATCCAACGAAAATGTATCGTTAGAAATAAAGAACATACATTTAAATTTTCTGTTAAAAATGTTAAGGCTTTAATAATGAAGCATAAAATACAAATTACTATTTTTCGGACAATAAGATTTTAAACACAGTTTTATTACAGCCCTAGGGAAACATTTCTCCACCAAAAGAGGAATAAATGTGATTTGATGATCTCCAGTGCACCATAGTGGAAGAGCATCAAAGATCGAAAAACCGCAATCTTGAAGATCAAATCTCCTACGAATTGGATTGTGGCTTCAAAGAGGTATACCTCTAAAAGGCAATCGATTAATGATATTCCATTTAAAAAAAGTCGCGGAATACTTTTTTACGCGGAATACTTTTCGAATTTAATGTAAAAGAAAAATTTTGAGTGGTTGATATACGCTTAGGTGCATCTCATTTTGATTCCAGTTTCCCATTGATGCAAAAATACATTCGTTGAAGAGTTCTTTTTCATAGTAGTTTCATTGTCCTACATAATGGAATAAGATTCTTTAAGAACTTTTCTTTGAAATTCTGACTGTTATAATGTTATAACAGGTTACAAAATTAGACTTTTCTTTAAGAAAATTGAAGGGCTTGGAGCAAGAAGGGCCCAGCTCCACTTTGGTAGATTTTGTGTTCATGGGTCTTTTCTGTTAAATAAAACTCATTCTTTGTATTAGACTAAAACCCGATTGCAGTAGTCGTAAAAAAATCATTTTACTGACACTTTTAATGAGGTCAAACATTTGGAACATAAGTTAAAAATGAAGTTTTGAAATTTTTTTTAATTTTCCGAGCCCTTCAATTTGAAGATGCATCAACTTATTTATTGTAAAATGCAGATAATTTCTTTCCTGATATTTTAATGAATTCTTCACAAATTGCAAAATGTATCGAGAGGTTTATTTACTCTGGAAAATTTTATTTTGTATTAAACTTTAAAATTTACTTGTAGGATGCCTAAAGAAGTTTTTTGAATGTTGAAGGTTCTGATTGTCAATAATACTTTATCTAAAATTTTATAAAAATAGATTTGAATGAGAAATAGCGTATTTGTTAATTATGTATTCCCCAACCATCAAACAGAAAGGCGCGGAGGAAGAATAGGGCTCAATATTCAGAAAGTAAGACATCTCTTGACTTCCTTTCCTAATGTTTTATGGTATCAGAAGTGTATAAAATAAAATTTTTTTAATTGAAACTTCCTCTTGCCTGATATTAGGAATAAAATTACGATTGCTATACGGGAAAAAGACTCCAGATCAACTTCTGAGAAGCGACCGAATGTTTTGTAGGAAAGGACTGAAGAAATACCATTAGTTGAACCGAATACGTTTCTAATATAACAAATTTCTATGACAAACTAATTTTCTTAGCTTATCTGTAGTGTATTTAAATTCTGGGAGACCGAAAACTTTCATCATGGCTCTAAAAACGTAACTCTCGTCAGTGTGTGTGGCAAAAATACGTCTTAATGTCTTTACTCATATTTCTAAACAGGTTTAAGCAAAATCTTGTAAATAGTATAACATACGAGGAAAATTGGTATACTGCTAGCAGTGACAGCCTCTGTTACCGTGATAGAGGATTCTACCGATGTGTTTTAATGGTGATAAAACATTGCCTCAGACAGCTTTTCCCTTTGCCAGCTCTTAACATTTCGTTTCTTAATTTTTCGTAAAGTTCGTCTACTTAGTTTTTAATTTATTGAGTATAATACTCCAAAATAATTGTTAGATTATTTTCAAGGAAAATCAGTCATCAAAAATCTTATTAGCAGAAATGTAAGCTAATAGTGCCAACTGGAGATATTTTTGTTTTCAGCAATAGAGGCATATTTTTCGGTTATTGCTCTGAGGATTGAAGTGGTGTACCCATAGATCCTACTAATATTTTGTCAAGCACATACCTACTGATCCTCATACGAATCTTGGATTGAAAATGAATCAAAATGAAATATCCACAGTCTGTACTGCACATTTTATAATCATGGTCAATCTGACGTAATGACTTTTTTTCACTTTGCCAAATAGTCTTCTGTGGTTTAAACCCTTCAATGCATGATTTTTTATATTTTTACCAAACATTATTTTTCCTTCAGGGTCATGGCTTAAATAAATATGGAAAAATATTTTACAATAATATATTTATTAAATATTAGCATAAAATACTTAATTATTTATTTTTTTAGAAGATATCTACTTTATTTAAAATTTTATTAATACTTAATTCTAATTAATCATGTTCAGACTTTATAAAAATTAAAATTCTGATGAAAATTTAAATAAAAATGATGTATCAAATATTTTGTACATGTATATTTATTGTGCAATTTGTATTGTATGGAAAATTCCGAAACAATTTCTATTCTTATTTAGACATAATTTTACAGCTCATTTTTCACATCCAATAAATGTTTCGAGTTTGCAGTTTGCCATTTTACAATGAATGCGATTTTCGTTCCATATGGGAACATGTTGAATTTTATCCTGTGTGATGCAGGTTGAAGGAATGTTTGATGCAGGACCTCTCTGTTTAGTCACATTGAAATCATTTTGTAAAAGATCGCTCGGTCTTCCACACAGGAACTGAACCCATTTTGCACAGTTCAACGGATAGCTCAATCCGAAAGGCGGCCAGGGTTAGCAAATCCTAGGGGTTAGCTCCATTCTGTAGAGACACGCTTTTGTACAGCAGCCACGCATTTATGAGCTCAAGGTCTTAGAAGTGGTAAAAAATCGCGTATGCCACTTTCTTGATGCCAGAGTTATTTTTTATCTTATCTAGCTATTCAGCAAATCTACGCCCAACCGCCGATATGCTTGTTGCATCGTTTTATAACATTTGGGCAGTCCATAGTAACTCTCTCTTTTTCTTCCTATCGAATCTAGATATCTATTTAATGGGGAGTTTCCTAGCAAACATAGACAACAGGAGCACATTTTTATTGTCTTTTCACACTAAATTACATATTTCAGCTCCACCGCAGTCTGCAACGTATTCAACGATTGTTCTTCTCGAATCTTTTCAGTTGCTCTCCTGCAAGTAGCTTGCAATCTGGAATTCTGTTCCCACGCACAGTTCCCCCCCAAAAAAAGAATGTCTTCATCAGCTGAACACTTCATTATATCAATTGAAGTATAAAAGTTGTTGAAATACAATTTAAAATTTTGATTTTGAGGAATCTTCCGATAAAGTCTAATCATAAAATTTACACTGGCGCCCAATTCCGTATCATTTGCTAAGCGATTGTGAGGTGGATTTTCTTGGCCTGATTATACATCAAACTTGTGCGCAAATATATCGAGACCATATAAAAATAGTTTGAAAACAATTACTCAGTAAATGAACATAAATTTAAACAAATTAAAGGAATTTTCAGTACAAACAAACAATATACATACTACATAATTAAAAACATAAAATTAAAATTTTATGACTCTAAATAAGAACAATGCATGCAAATATCGAGTGGCTATTGCTGATATTGAAATAAAAGGTATTTTGAAGCCTTATAATTACAAATCGACTCTAAATTTTAACCTGATTCATATATGCATCACACTGCACTCTAGAGCGAAGTCTAATCATAAATGCATAGTGATCCATATATGAATCAAACAGAAAAGTTGAAATATTTCATTTAAAAACAATTATATAGTTAAATCTTAGCATAAAATTGAAAATTATATAACTTCAGCTATATAGAATAAAATATTTAAGCCTCTATTATCGAATTTATGAATAACATAAAGCTAATTTGTCCACTGAGAAAACAGAAATGAATTCTGTGCTGTTGGCACTAATGAAATACAGAGTATAGTTTTATGTTGCCATCTACTAGGGAAAAGAATAGCTAAACATTGATATGGATATAGTAAGATAAAAATCAGCCCAGTAAACTGTCTGCTTTGTAATTTTTTTAACTTTAAATTCAGTAAAAATTGGTATGATTCATATATGCATCATCATACATTGAAGGGTTAAGTGGTTAAATAATACTATATTTTCATACAAAACTCGTCCAGTTCTTAATTCAACTGCTTGCTCAGCAACGATGAACGTTGGACGCTATCTTCTAATGGCTCACACAAGGTTTTTATGGATGACTGATTCATTATGTGTCCCAATACAAATAAATCATCTCAAAAGGAAACTCGATCTTGTCGATCTTTAGAATGTGAGTTAAAATAACTCAACGTTTGGTACTGTAAAAAGAATTAAACTATATATATTAAGTTTATCATTAATACTAGAAGATCCGTAAAAGCCGGTTTGGCACGTGTCCCAAATTTCCCTGCTTTAACTCAATATACCTCGAAACTGAATATTTCTTACAATTATTCAAAGTTTACTGTGACAAATGTTTTATTTCTTTGTTAATTATTAAAATATATAATTATAGAAATCCCCAGAAGGGCCAATAGAGGTCATTTTTACACTCATAAGAAAAATGGCTGATTTCAAGAAAACTATTTTTTTCGAATTCCTGATGGCTTATTTTTCTTTGTTTTGCATGAGAAAATGCAATTTCTATGGGTATGACCTAGAAGGAAAACGAAAACAGCAGATGGTATTGTTTCGAATATCCTAGCACATTCTTACCGCATTATTTTGCATGCAGCATTTGAACATTGAGCAATCATCTTTTTGTGTAAACGATGCATAGAGGATTAAATGTAGAGGAGCACCTTGCCCTTCTGGAACAGTTAAATTCAAATAATAGCTGTGGCGACCGCAATGGTGAAGATTTTTCATTGCTCATGTGAAATTAGAGAATATTTTGTCCTCTCAAAGCAGTGACAGCGATGTCGAGAAAAATTCTGGCAGTGTGACCTTCTCTTCCTATGCATGGACAAGAAGATGAACAAGAATGAAGCAGAAACGTGCCCTTTCATTCTGTTAAGAGAAGTAACAGGAAGTACTCATCATCCAATGCTATTATTTGGATTCTGATTAACTTCAGTAGTGCCGCTTTCCCCTCAGACCACACATCAGCTCGCAGTATAGTTACAACTGCAAATGAAACAACCCCTTCTGGTTGTCGTAACATTGGGTCAAATCCTGCCAGGGGTTTGATGGTAATTGAATCAAAGGTGAAACACATTCAAACACATGCATTTGCAGAAGCGTGAAATTGTCTTTGAGATAAGAATACCTGGGACGTTACTCCGGAGGACATGGATACATTTTCGGCCTCTTTTATGCACGTGGTATATTAGGCCATTATAAACTTTGTGCAGTTGATTTGTGGAAGAAGTGAGGAACAACTGTGTTTAAAGAAATAGTGTCACACAATCGGTTACATGAATTCATGCGGTATTTCAGATTTGGCATCTGAAACAGTAGAACTGAGCACCTGGCCAATAACAGATTTTTCTCTTTCTTTCGACAATTTATAGAAGCTGATTTGAACCTGTTAATGGACCAGAAACAAATGTTGGTGAAATGTTGCTTGCATGTTATCAACAGCTGGGAAATAAGCCGGGTAAGTTTGATATCAAGTTCTAGTTAACGACTGACATAAAATCAAAATATGTCTTGAGCGATTATGAGTATTTGGGAAAATATGAATAGCATCCAAATAATATAAAATTTGGGGAGAATATGATAATCAAAAACCTGCAAACACATCTTATTCCAATATTTTGCGAATAAAACACAAAACTGCTGTGAGGATGCGGCTGAACATGCGAGCATTACCTCCTACTGCCCGCGACACTTCAATGCCACAGTATTCATCTGCGACACTCGGAAATGAAACCAACACTTTCACTATATAGGTGACCTAGGGACTAGTTAAAACAGGGGTAAGTAGTAATACCAGCGTTAACCGATGGTTTCTAACCTTTTTGATCAGAATTTTCACGCAACATGATTCTTATGACGTTTCCTATTATATAAGTACTCCACTAATGCCAGTACCCCACTAATGTGGGTAGTGTCAGGTTATATGTACTTGTTTTTCTTAATTAATTAATAGGAAAACACTGTTTCGTAAATTTCATTTAAAGTAACTTAATTAGTTTTTAAATGGTTTCAAGTATACATTTTACCTATGTATTAAGTTTTAAAATGCTCATTTAATCCTTTTACTGATCGCAATACATTTTTTATAAATCAACAAAAATGTTCGGAACCGCAAGATGAAACAATTTGTAATATGTTACGACTTGCCCGGATATCTTGATTCATGTAGTTAAAATGTTTCTTTAAATGTTACATGCTAATTACTAAATACTATTCTATCTAGTTTTCTTTCCCAAAATAGTAAAACCGATTTTTCACCTTCGAATATTAGATGTCTCCTGAAGGCTTAAAAATATATCAAAGGCCTACGCAAAGAGAAATCTGCCTTTCTAATCTGCCTGGTGCACCTGAAACAGAAACATCAGAGAAAGAATATAAAGAGATAAGCAGTAAGAAACTAAAAATAGAAAATATAGTAATAGTTAAAGAAAGGAAAGATAATAGCTACAAAAATTCATAACGAAAATAAAGAAATAAAATGGAGAAAGGAAATGATTTTAAAAGTAAGTGTAGATTCTGAAACATAAGAAAAGTAACTTGCGGTGATGCCTACAGCGATTCTCATAAAGAAGAATGGATGCAATTCTTAATTTGAAAATTGTGTGCACGCGTTAAATGTGTGAGAGGAACTAGTCTATCATTTAGACTAGAAGAGAAACACGCTAATGTGACAATCAAAATCGTAAAAACAACCTTGTATTTAGCGTAGGTATACCTACGCTAAATACAAGGTATACCTACGCTAAATACAAGGTTGTTTTTACGATTTTGATAGTCTATCATTTGTTTGCGTTAACTGCAGTTCTGATGAAGACTGACTTTTATGTTGATTGATTAAATAATTTCATATTTGTTTTACTCTAAATATCATTGTGACTATACCAAGTAATAAATTCATCAAATTTTTTAAATGTGTCGTTGATATCGTTAATATTTGCTTTACGTCTGTTGCGAACTACGCTACGTCAGGGGCAAATTGCAACAGACAGTTTAAATAAAATACTTCTTGTGATAAAATTAACAGAAATGCCGAATGTTTGTTTTTACCATATGATGAGTAAAACACTATCTTACAAAAATCCAGCAGTAATAATCACGGAATCATAAATATGTTTTAAAATGTAATACCGTTTTCCAAAAAATGTGAAAGATTTCCAAAAATAACTAACCCTTAGCTCCCTTACAGGTGCAACAGCAAAACGGTTGTTGCAATTCTTAGCGCCATGCACACGAATGTGTCGTAAACGACAACGCAAAGAAGAAGCCGAAAACACCACTTATTACTACGGCACTGCATGCAGTGTAATCCAGCAGATCATGTGCTGATAAAAAATAAAGTACAAAATATGGAACTCACAACAGGCCAGTTTAAGCATTTTACAAAGTCGTGGACATTGCTGCACTGAATGCTTGGATACTTTTCAAGGAATCCTTTCCAAATTCACGCTAAGAATTTCTTCCTGCGTTGGTAGAAGATCTGTGTGATGATACTTTGCGTAACAGGAACACTCCGATATTTTCCATTAGAGACCACGAAACGAAAAACTGAACTTTCCAATTGTGCAAGAGGCAGAATAAGATTTCCAGCAGCCGTAAATGATGCAATAAAGCAATTTTGTTGGAAATGTATTGCTGTCACTGCCAGGCGTGCATATTGTTCAACGTGCTTTGTTGTCTAGCGAATATTAGAACATACCGTATACTCTTTCACACTTTATGCTCATGTGAACTCGCCCTTTGAAAAACAATATATACTGATCGAGAAAATAAGGAAAGCTTACCGTGCTACTCTTTGTCAAGTTGGAACAGCGCGGCACGTTTTGCGGTAATACTTCTGAAGTATGATTGGAAAAAGGTAAATAAGTCGTTTATCTTTATATACGAATTGTATCTACGGAGATTCACTTGTTGAGCCTCATCTATGTAATCGGCTCGGATTTGTTGAAGATTTCGAGAGAAATATCTGTAACACATGGAAGAAAATAGAAATATTTTCACCATCTAATATCTGTAGACAGTAACATTATTATATTTTAGATTTTAAAGAAAAATTTAAAGGTGAAATTTTAAATATCATTATCATATTATGAAACGAAAACTTTTATAAATTTAAGTACAAGTTTAAAATTATAACTCAATTGTAAAGTTTAGATACCTTCTTTGCAATCATAAACAGCAACTAAGTTTTAGGCATACGTTAAGCGAATTATCACTACGGTAACAACTGAAGCTTGAGAAGGCTGTAAAAGAACTTTTATTGCAAGCTAAGAACACAAATCGCCAATCACTAGTGGCGAGGTAACTTAAAGTGCAATAAGTTTAGATGTAAAATTTGAATTCAAATATATCAGTAGGGAAGGTTACACAAATCAAATCACGTGAAGTTGATTCAAAACTTAAGCTGCATGGATATCAGCTATCAGCAAATATAATGCAAGGCCAAAGACTACAAATCTTATTTTATCTAGCAACCTAGTAACGTGACTTCGACAGACAGGAGATCTTACAATCTGAGGACCTCACCTTAAATACATGCAAACTAAGTTTGTATGTATTTAAGGTACATACGGAAAGGAGAAGAGACAGTAAAGATACAAAACATAAAGTAACTGGTTAATTAACATAAAGAAGATTTATACAGTAACACAATAAAACGTCTTCGCATTTATGTATCATAAATTTAATAGCAGTCTAAAACATTTTATATTTAACACATTTCTTAAACAGTTAAGTATATGAATTCAGAAGTCAAACAACAAAAATCAGCGTTATATTTTCAAAATTTTCACAGGACTAGTTTCGATGGTTTTACCCAAACCACCATCCTCAGCTGCAAAACCGCAAATGAACACGATAGGAAACAATGATTAGACAAAAAGCCTGGACAAGAGTAAGCAAGTGGCGCCATTTGTTGGTGAAACCAGAACTATAACATAATTTCTTTAAAGGCCGAAGGCAAAGATGGATTGGAATTAGGATCGTTAACAAAACAGAAAGATTTTTTTTGAATGTGAAATGCCTCTAGAAAATCCAGTTCTCCAATGGAAGATGTTTCTGAATAATTTTGACAGCAGAAAAATTGAAAGTGTGATTTTCGGACCAACAATGTTGAGCAACAGAAGACTTCTGTGTTTCCTTTCTCTAACATATGCCTCATGTTCCTTGACTCGAAATTTTAAGGCTCTCTTAATTTGGCCAATGTAAATTAAACCACACTGGCAAGGAATCCTATACATACCCCAGGAATTCATATCCGGAATGGGGTCCTTGAGTATGGAACTCGGAATTTTATTGATGGGAGAATAAGCGACCCGAAAGTTAAATTTCTGCAAAATATGTGCAACTTTATAGCTAATTATGGAAAGAAGGGAATGACAACAGAATTTTTATAATCTCCTAAAACAAGAGTGTACTTTTTAGTGTGTTGAGATGAGAATTTTTTAACTGCTTGATTAATAATGCTGGGTGAAAAGCCCCTGTCAGTAGCTATTGCTTTTAAATAATTTAGTTCGTGTTACGTGCGACCAGAATGTCGAGAAACGGAAGAGAATTGCAAGTCTTAAGTTCAAAATATAATTCATTGTTGAAAGAACTTTATTTAAATCATCTTTATTACCTTCAAACAGGTTAAAAGTATTGTCTACGTAGGGGAACCATACTGGGAAGTTTAAAGTTTAAAACAATTTTGATTCATAATAATGCATGTAGATATCAGCCAGGATCGGACTGAGGGGGCTTCCCATGGCTAATCCGTCAGTTTACTTGTAATATTTATTTTGGAAAACAAAATGCGTTTGTTTCAAGCAGCGTTGAGTGAGAGAAATTAGCTCATCAATTTCGATGCAAGAGAAATGAAATTCGCGAAGTCTGGTTTCTAGACATCTTAATGCACCCTCCACTGGAACACTGGTGAATAATGATTTTACATCAAAAGAAACCATGAGTAAATTTCTAGGAGAAATGTTTTTAACCTTTTTTACAAACCCTATTGAATTATTTTATGGTGTAAAACACCATAAAAAATATTTATGGTTTTACAGCTTATGGTTGGTTTATGTTAATGTTAAAAATTATTTATGGTTTTACAGTTTATGGTTAGTTTATGATTAGTTATTATAGTAGAGTTTATGGTTTTACACCATAAAAATTCAATAGAGTTTGTAAAAAAGGTTAAAAACATTTCTGCTAGAAATTTACGCATGGTTTCTTTTGAAATAAAATCATTAAATCATTATCCACAAGCGTTCCAGTGGAGGGTGCATTAAAATGTCTAGAAACCAGACTTCGCGAATTTTATTTCTCTTGGATCGAAATTGATGAGCTAATTTCTCTCACTCAACTCTGTTTGAAACAAACACATTTTGTTTTCCAAAATAAATATTACAAGTAAACTGACGGATTAGCCATGGGAAGCCCCCTCAGTCCGATCCTGGCTGATATCTACATGCATTATTATGAATGAAAATTGTTTGAAACTTTAAATTTCTCGGTATGGTTCCGCTACGTAGACGATACTTTTACCCAGTTTGAAGGTAATAAAGATGATTTAAATAAAGTTCTTTCAACAATGAATTATATTTTGAACTTGAGACTTGCAATTCTCTTCCTTTTCTCGACATTCTGGTCGCACGTAACACGAACTAAATTATTTAAAAGCAATAGCTACTGACAGGGGCTTTTCACCCAGCATTATTAATAAAGCAGTTAAAAAATTCTCATCTCAACACACTAAAAAGCTCACTCTTGTTTTAGGAGATTAAAAAAATTCTGTTGTCATTCCCTTCTTTCCATAATTAGCTATAAAGTTGCACATATTTTGCAGAATTTTAACTTTCGGGTCGTTTATTCTCCCATCAAAAATATTCCGAGTTCCATACTCAAGGACCCCATTCCGGATATGAATTCCTGGGGTATTTATAGGATTCCTTGCCAGTATGGTTTAATTTACATTGGCCAAACTAATAGAGCCTTAAAATTCCGAGTCAACGAACATGAGGCATATGTTAACACAGAAAAATATTGTTTACACTTTCAATTTTTCTGCTGCCAAAATTATTCATAAAACATCTTCCATTGTAGAACTGGATTTTCTAGAGGCATTTCACATTCAAAAAAATCTTTCTGTTCTAGTTAACGATCCTAATTCCAATCCATCTTTGCTTTCGGCCTTTAAAGAAATTATATTTTAGTTCTGGTTTCATCAGCAGATGGCGCCACTTGCTTACTCTTATCCAGGATTTCTTATCTTATCTAATCATTATTTCCTATCTTGTTCATTTGCGGTTTTACAGCTGAGCATGGTGGTTCGGTAAAACCATCGAAACTAGTCCTGGGAAAATTTTGGAAATATAACGCTGATTCTTGTTGTTTGACTTCTGAATTAGTATTTGTTCGGGGTGTTATTGTGTCTTAATTAGTTAAGTATGTGTTTTACAGTTCTTCGTTAAATACATTATCGAAAACAGTTTGAATCTTTTTCGAAGTCATTTGTCTAAAGATTTGCCTAAGGAAAGTTAGTTGACTTATTCTCATAAATGTATATGAAAACATACAAGTAGATATGCAATGTAAAAAATATACAAATAATCAGAATTTGTTTTAGAAATCTAAGACCTTAATCAAAAAATTTTACATCACATGTTATTCAGCTACAGTAATGTGTAAATGCTATGATTACTTAAACATAAATTTAAAACTCATCTAATTATTGATTGTCTAAAACTAAAGAATAAGGTATTCATTATTTTGAAGCATTAATACAAATGTATATCTTAGGTGTTGTCATGAATATAAGACAATCCATAACACTCATTAACTTGAAAAGAGTTTTCAGTTCCTTCGCACTTAATTGAATTTACATAAATGCTACGGGAGACTTCCTACATTTCCTTACTTCAGAAGGAGTCAGTGCAATAAAATCCAGACGAGCAAATTAATGCTTTTCTTTAAATATTTGCTTACCTGAAATACAGGTTTTCGGCTTAAATTCGCTTAGTTCTCAGATAAACATCCGATTCTATAAAAGGTTAAAAAAATAGCAGATCTGCTTAGATGTCTGCATAAAATCCTTCGGTTAACAAATTGATCGAATGAAAACAATTTTAGAATTTTCATATAAATATCTCAAACCTGCATTCAGAAAAAGAGTATAAGGGAATGAGAGAAGTCGGTACCTTAATGGATAAAAGCTTTGCATCTTTCTCTAATGTAATATACATTATTTGGCTTTCCAATTTAGTTAAGTGTTACTCCTTTTACATCATTTTCTCTATAAAAAGGCAGGCAACTCTACCTTTAAAATATATGATGTTCAAGAAGACCGCAACCGGAGAATAAAAATTATTTAAAGCATTTTTTTCCCTTCCCCAAGAGGTTTTACAGGAAAAAATCTTAAACAATAAAAAAAAATTGAAAATAAAAAAGTATATATACAAAGGAGATGGTGCCTAAAAAAATCCCCGATCTAGACCTTCGATGGCGGATATAAATGCACTTAGTGCATTAGAGCTGAGCTTAGATAACTTTAGTATGTAGATTAGGCGTTTTTTCTCTTAATTTTCAGTTTTAAACTTAACTGGAAAAGTTAGCGATGGAAGCACAAGGAGAAGTAGAGGAAAAAGAAAAAAAAAATCGAGCTAAGCCGGATAGCTCATGGGAATCTTGCATCTACTGAGGTATTAAACTGTAATTTCATAAAGAAGGTAAGGTTTCCATGAATTCAAAGAAATAAAATTACATAAGGCCTTTAATATTATACCTTAAATGTTTATAAAATACATTTATAACTAATGGATGCAAATATAATAGTTTACTAGTATAAAGAAATAAAATTATACTTTTAAATTCAATCCATTTTAAATTTACGATGAAAAACTACGTAAGGAGATTAATCTTTAACATTTTGCAGTTTATTGTATGGATTTTCTTTCAAAATAAATGGCTTCAAGAATACTTCATTTTGTGGCATTAAACATAAATCACAAATAAATAGTGAATTTTCATAAATTTAAATTTGAATTGAAGAATTCTAACTCGAACGTAAATGCGAGTTTGCTTACATATTATACACATACGTAGTTTTATAAATGCATTTTTTGAGTGCCTTTTTAATCTTCTTCTGCAGCTCTTGTGCTTTTATTTTTTAGCCCAAGAGGGCTTAGTCTGGAAACAAGATTTTGCGTTTTTCCAATTTAATACGCTGTTTTACCTTTCATTCGAGTCTGTTGCATTCGGAAAAACATAAGATATTATTATTTGATATTTAATCTGACTGTTATCAATTAATAAACTAAACTATTTAAAACTAATATGTACAGTTTTTAAGAACATTAATTTATTTTCTTTTTTAATTTGACTGATTTAAATAAAAATGAATTTAATTCATGATATAGATAATTAAAACATTAACTCATTGGGTACGGATTTATTTGAGAAAATATTTGCATGTGGAACGGATATAATTTTTGGTTGCTTGGAGTAGAATGTAAAAGCAGTACATTTTACGTAAGAATTTATTTATTTCTAAAATATTGGTGACATATGAATATATTTAAGCTGTCTTCACGTAATTAGAATTGCAAAACAAAAATAAATTAATAACAATAAAATAAAACTACATGAAATAAATTCAGGCTATAAC
This sequence comes from Stegodyphus dumicola, assembly GCF_044657685.1. NCBI lineage: Eukaryota > Metazoa > Arthropoda > Arachnida > Araneae > Eresidae > Stegodyphus > Stegodyphus dumicola. The sequence goes on from NC_140771.1 coordinate 112,472,221, forward strand.
AAAAAACCAATTACTAATAATTATGCAGAGTGTGATATTTTTCAAATCAAGTAAGTAAATGGAGTGCTACTTTGCATAGTTTGCACTGCCACGTAGTCTTTTTCCTAATAACAAACACGGCACCTTTTTCCAGGGTGTTGCCTGGACTTAGTTGACGGAAAGTGTGCCCTATTTTTCGTTGCCAAACGAAATGGTTGTATCGTTACTTGACGGGCGTCCACGACGTTTATAATTTGGCAATGACATTTGCTCCAGCAATTCTTCGGCAATAGCTAAACGAAAGGAAGTAATGCCTGCCTTGGTTGTGCAGTTGATTTTAGAATATAAAACACGAGCATTATAAAAGGCCATATCTATTAGATAAAAATTTTCTTATAACACTTTATACCTTTTTTCTTAACTGGGAAGCACGCTAGCAATTGGTCTTGTTTATCAACGCCTCCCTACCTTTATTATACTCAAGCACAGATGCCGGTTTTATAATATTTTCGCTATCGCCACCTTCATTTTTTCTCCTTTTGCCTATGTTTATCAAATCAGCATTTGAATGTTTCGTGCTAAGTATGTGAATCATCCGCTCCTAGGAGAAACAAGTGAATGACGTCTCTCAGACGTCAAATGTACCCAAGAGTTTAATTTTTGGTTTGACGTCTTAGACACGTCATCCGCTCCTGGGGGGGAGTGAATGACGTGTCTCAGACGTCAGATGTACCCAAGGGGGTTAAGCATTTTGTAGAATTATATTGCATATTTCCCGCTTTTTAATACACATAAGATACTTAATGTTCTCATTTTAACCTAATCCACAGGCAGTCGAGCAGTAAAGTCGCTAGACACTGGTAGTTCGACCTGGGATCAAATAAAACAATTGCATTTGATATACGTATGTTCTTCAGGTAACGTTATATAATAGACCTTTAAATTCATCTTTGTTGCTGAAAGGACTATGCAAGGCTTTGGCAATGTTTATTGTATAAGGCATTGTTTATGTGCTTGATATCCGTAATGCAAATTCTTTGAAAATGACAATCCATTTGGAAATGGCAGTATCAAAATATTATAATGAAATTAAATTGCTAAGAAAAATTTTTCTTATTTATGATTTTCTGCTCTTTTCATTTTCCTTCATATCCTTTTTATTTAATCAAAGAAATCATGCAAATTTAAGTTACGAGACAAAAGAGCTTTCAGTAAGTTGGGTTGTTGATGTTACTTGTTATTAGGGGTTGAGGTTTTGTTTCTTAGACTTGCTCGTTGTCTGCTTTTTTTAACCTGGCTGCTATGTAAATGGTAAGAAATTTATGAATTTTGCAAGTGAAAAGTTCGATCTCTATTTCACTTACAATGCTTAGTAGATGTAGACTATTTTCAAGTGTATATTTGATCTCGATTGAACTCTTATTTTTATGTACCTGGAGATTGTCTTTATCGCAAGCAAACACGCGATTGTTTCGTTGTATTTTAATTCGTATAGAGTTTATGAAACCGCTAGCAGTGGCAAAAGTCCCAACCTGTCCTCGCAGATATTCTTCATGTTTTGTTTGGTATGGTACTTTTAAATTTATCTTAACACTATAGAAGCATCTGGAATAAAAGTTATCAGTTAAATTTGTTCCACATTATCTAATGAAATGAAGCGCAATCTCAAAAGTAGCACACATAAAATGTATTTATGATTTCGCTTATAAGTAAATCAAATGATAGAAAAAGAATATGCTGATATTTAAGAAAAGCATCTTTAAAAATTTTGATTTCATTAGATGTACACTAATAATTTAAAGTCAACGCTAAATTCCAATTTCTTTTTCTTCATTACTTTGTTCTTCGTTTTTATTCAGCTTTAATTCCTGTTAGTAAAAATTTGCTCTCGGTTTGGATTGCGATTTTAATTTAAATTTACTACAAAATATTTAAAGTTCCTTTCATTTTTGTCAGATTTGCACAATTATTGTTTGCATTAATTTATACTTATATCTTTTAATATAAATCCTTTTTATACGCTTGGTTTATACTAATTGTCATTCTGAATATATTTGAATTCGCATAAATGTTTAACTATTTCAATTTATATCTAAATATATTATATGTAGAAATCAAAAAAGATCCTTGCTGACAGGGATTTATTTTACAATGTAAATGAAAAGTGCAGATTTTTTTCTGTTTCATGCCTTGAATATTGAAATGTGGTTACTAAAGCGAAGTAATCTATTGCCATGTCTGAAAAAGTGAAGGGTGTAAAGGGATTAGGATCAAACATTCTACTTGTTATAAAAAATGGGGGGGGGGACTAAAAAGCATTTTCTTAACTTAAAGGACGTTAACCCAAAAGGCATTTTGCGTCGAACGGCGTCTCGAAACGGCATTTTGCGTCGAATCACTTTTCAAATTGTTGCCACCAAATAGAACATTTAAAGAAATTAAATAAGGAAGAAACTGCATGAATGTATGCATGTTTTTTGCATTGTGAAAAAACAACAGTAGCTATTAACGTTTGAACGGAAAACAACAGAACTATCAGATATTTAATAATGTAGTCCTCCACTCAAATATTGGCCCCTGAAAGCCCATTTTTTGAATTTTCAGTTTCTTTTATTATCTGTTTCATATTATGTAAAACTTTAAAGAAATTTTGATTAAAATTCAACGATTTCAAAGTGAGCAGTGGCAATACTATACGGAGTAACACATATTTATCTGCGGCGCGCGACACTGTCTATCGGAAATTTTAAAGATAAACTGCTTTTAAATAATTTTAGCCCAAATAGGAGTTACCCCTGTAACAGCTTTAAATATTATTAAAATCTTGTAGTTTAAATAATTTAAATAGATGAACATTGAGGTATTTGTGAATGGCAATATTTGAAACCAGACTCGAGTGCCACGTGCGACTCTCGCACGAAGAATGTAATTTATTTTAAAATGTTAGAATATGTTTTTTTTTTCTTGTTTGTATGTCGCCATTTTTTTAATGTTAAATAAAAGTTATTGCTGTGTTCCATCATTGGAGTTGCTTCATTTCGCCAAAGAAGTATTACACCCCAAATGTTGTAGAAATGTATATGTATATATAAATGAAAATTCCCTTTGGGTGCGATATAAAATCTGAAAGCTTTCAAAATTTGTTAGTACAAAAAGTTCTTGAAGGACTATTGTTTTCGTTTGCGATTTTGCGTCGGAACCCTATAAATGCGTATCACTTTTCAAACCGTTGCTACTAAATACTATCGCCCTATATTATATTTGAAGAAATTAAATAATGAAGAATCTGCGTAAATGTATGTATGTTTCCCCCATTGTGATAAAAAAACTGTACGTAGAGCCTTCCAATTTTGAATGACGTAATCCTGTTGCGAATATGGGCATCTGAAAGCCCAAATTTGAAATTTGGGATTTGTTTTATTATCGATTTCCTATTTTGTAAAACTTTAACTAATTTTTAATTAACAAACTCAACGATTTCAAAGCTAGCAATGGCAACACTACGGCGGAGAAACCTTTTTATCTCCAGCGCGCGGAACTGTGTATCGGAAATTCTAAAGATATGCTCATTTTTAAATTATTTTGCGACTTTGCTTTTGAACTGAATTTTATGGTCTAAGTGCAAAGAACATGATATTTAATAAATAAAGGTAACACGCAAAACGCTAAAAAACGCCCCTTTGGACGTAATTTAAAATCTGAAACATTTAAATTTTTTTATATTTATTTTATTTAATTTTCAGAAAAAAATATTGCTTATTTTTCCCTTTGAGTGTGGAGTTGTTAACGCGGTTACAAACCTATTTAACAACAATTTCACTGTGAGTTTGAAAATTACCAAGAACATTTTTCGACATCTCGTGCATGTTTTTTACTCTCGTCCAGATATATAGTAAATGACTCAGTTTGCTTCAGTTTATTTTTAAATGACTTGCTTTAGATTATGTGCATTCAGTCCATTTTGAAAAAATGTTTAAATTTTAATATATCCAGCATTAAAAATTCATTTATCTGTGAAAAATAGTGCATAGAGTTTTATGTAAATCAATTCTACTGTTTTACTATTTTGCCTTTACTTGCACCTTCGTCAGTTCCCACCAGAATGCAAATCATTGGTTACTGATATTGTGGCTGATCTCATTTGTCTCACCTAATCAGAGTAATCACTTGTTTGAGCTGCATATGCGAGACAGTATACTTTGACATTGCAGAGGCTTTAATTTGTTAACGTCTCCGCTTAACATGACAAAAGCACTGTCAACAGACTTTAGCGATTTACACTGTCCCCTTCATCAAAGCCTCTCTGGCTTTACTCTGTATAAGGGCGGACGTGGCCCTATATGCTAATTAACTTAATAGTAAAGGGGTGGTGGCCACATCCTCCGTCACTATCACTAAGTCTGTCGATTATTCGGACTCTTGCTGCTAGTAAGATTCTTATATAATGAGGACAAAAACTTCTGTAAATAACCATTTCTATACCCTCAACATTAATTGTCAATTCGCGTAGTTATACTGTTAATAAAGCTCCTGATAGAATTACAATAAATGTGCTTTTTCATTCAATATGCAGTTTAAACAGGAAATCAACCTGACGCTGAAGACAACCAGCACCAGTCAATAAAAATAGAGTTGGTCCACTATCTCATCAGGACCTTCAGTGCTAAAAGGGCCTACAAGAAGCACACATTGCGCACTTCGTTCCAGACATTTGCAAACTGTCATTGATGCTAAACGAGGTATTTAAGGAAGCATTTTGTGTTATTCCTGAGGAGAAAAACTTTCAACTAGAAAAGTTCAAAATTATGCCTTACGCTAATATTAGACATAAATACCTTAGTTCTGCTTACAAATAAATTGTGGAAGTATGCGAAGAAATGGCGGAAATCCAGCATTGTAATTTAATCTTTGAATGAACTATCCAGGCTGCAGAGCATTAATTCCTCAGTAGACCAGCTGTACAGCTAATCGTTAAAAAATTAATACCGTCTCTAAGCAACTATAAGAGCTTATACTAGATGTCAAGTTGCTCAAATGTTTGTCACTTCCCTTCCGAACTTTTGTTTATTAATTTGAATTTTCATGCGCAGCGCTGGAAAAGTCACAGTGTGTTTAAGTGGTTCATAAACCTAAAAAATTAACTTGTAAACCAACATTGTGTATAATTATGATCATACTGGAGTCAGTCAGTGCTGTTCAGACGGAATAGTAGCTAGTGATACTGACTGCTGTACCAAACGACCCGGGATCAAAATCCGGAGAAAGTATGGATGTTTGTAAGGAAACCCTCAAAATGCCTGATGAGACGAAATACATTGTGGAGAGGTTGGTGCTAGAGAAAGGGGGTAAGAGACTCGTACTGCACTCCAGAGTAATCTTCTTCAGAATTCCAAAGTGGGGTAGAAGCTTATCAGTTAGCTAGATATAGTAGTACCTCAATTATGTATGTTACAACAAAGGAGTTGGCCTAGCTTTTGTCTGTATTTTTTGTCAGTCAGTAATTAAATCGAATATATAATTTATAAAAATTGGTAACTCAAAGTTTTTCTGTTAATTTTATTCATATTCCAATATTTATTTAATTTTTATAACCAAATTTCACATTAAGGTAAATTGCGTTACTTTAATAGCATATATTGGAGATCAAATAAGAAGGAACGATTTATGATGTTCACCTCTAAATCCACTTCTCCAAATTTTTACTCAGTCCCCTTTTGAACTGCAAATACTCCTTTCAATTGCACGTAAATATCGCGGAAAGCGGCTAAAGAAATAACAAATGGTGATGCGATATCCGTGATATGGTCGGTTAGCGCGTTCCTACCTCACACAGTAGATGCAATCATGACATTGTAGAGATTTTTTTAACATTTTTTCTTTCTTCTTCTTTCATTTTTAGATCTCCAAACAGCGGCGTTAAGTCGCCTTTGTTGGAAAAGTGGTCGCCAATGGTCGCATTTTTCAGCACTGACTGGAGATTAGGATTTTTTGAATGCAACTACGTAGACTAACTTAGTCTCTTTTTCCTTTCGTTGGCAGAAAAAAAAGTGGAAATATATTTCTGTAATGCTTCTCTAGTATTATTTCCTTTCGCCTCTGGGCACTCGGACTTAATTCTGTCGCATTTTTTCACTGCATCTAATATGGCCTGTATATCAAAGTAATATAATGTGTCACAGAGGTTTTAGTTTTTCCGGAGGAATTTTTTAAAACTTGTTATAAATAAAGAATACGTTTATGAAAACGGCATAAGAAAGGATTTTTAAGATTTGGCACTGTGTGAAAGTTTGAAGAATTGTTTAATTTATATTTATATGAGAAAAACATACTGAAAAAATTAATTTATTACAAAACCTCAGAATATTTCAAAAATATGCAATTATGTTTATGGTAATATTATTTCTGTGATTAAAAAGTAAATAATACAAATGTAATTAAACTACAGCATTTTTTCAGTACCATAGTAATAGAATCAAAATTATAAAATCTGCTTACATATAACCGCTGTTGAAAGCTGTGTTTTCTGTTGATTAACTGAAGAACAGCAATTACGCATGTTTTCTTCAGCACTGCTTTGTTTTTCTTGTAATTATAAACTTTTACAGATGATTTATAGCACCCATATAAATTAATGTTACAATCCAAAAAGCATTTTTCCCAGTTCATCCTACTGCTACTCTTTTCGTAGTAGGACGGCAAACAAAAATGTTTTGTCATTTTATTATTAAATTCATTATGCGTGTTAACTTTAATTATTAAATATCATGTTCTTCGCACTTCCGCCGCATAAAATTCAATTCAACAGCAAAATCACAAAATATTTAAAAAACAGCATATCTTTTGAATTCCGGAAGAGTGTTAAAGGGTGCCATACACATTTTTATATTCGCTATATAATTTCTTTAGCTCAAAACATAATTATTATAAAAAAGAAAACGTGTACAATGATTTTAATTTCATAAAAAAATGAATATTACTAATTAGACATCTCATGATTTCAATGCATATTTATTTAAATCAGTGGCATTAAAAAGTAGAAAAAATATTCTTAAGAACTGTGTTTATTGCTTTTAAATCGCTTTGTTAATTACTCAGAAATCTTCCATAAATTTGAAAGTGCCTCAGGTTTTAGTTAATAGCAGCGCGCTACCGTGAGGAAAATATAAGTATTTTATTTCCAGCTTCGGAAACACATTGCTTTCATAGAGCCGAATACGTAAATTAAAATCTTACATTTTTAGTAGTAGTCTTTAGTGCTGGAGATAAAAATGTTTTGTTTCGATGAGTGTTTGTTACCACTGTTTACTTTCAATTAGTTGAGTCTGTTAATCAAAAATTCATTAAAGTCTCACAAACTATGAGAAAAACAATAAATGAATTTTAAAATGTAAAATTTGGTGCACATATGCGGGTAGAGGACTACGTTATTCAAAACTTGAAGTTTTTAGGTACCGTCGTTTCTTTCACATTGAGAGGAGCCTACATGCATACATATAGATTCTTCATTATTTAATTTCTTTAAAAATAATACCGAGAGAAATTATTTGGTGGTAACAATTCGAAATGTGATACGCCGTTTAGTGTGAACCATCGCCCAAAATCCCAATTCGAGATTAATAATTCCTTTTGGGCTGTAAACTATTTTAGAAGAATTACTCGTCTTTAAATGAATATTAAAAACACACAGATATAAAGCTTGATTTTTATTAATTAGACTTTTTAGAAGAATATAAAGAAATCACAAGTATTGAAATATATAATAAACTTAATAATTCATTAAATGAGTTAAATCAACAAGCCCTCCATTTTACACGTATGAGTATTATAGGCATCGAAAAATGTGAGCTATTGACCCGATTTAAAATTCTATAACCTCAGAAAAACAGTTATTTGATGTAATATCAAACATAAATCTATCATTTCGAAATGAACTCTAAAATTTACATATTATTTTTCGATACAGAAATACGAATACAGATTATGATTTGGCTTTTATATATTCATTAGCGGTAAAAATCTGCTGAAATTTAAAATTTTAAAATAATTATTCCAGCTAATATCAAAATAATTATTTTCTTAAAACCAGGTATTATTCGCTCATAAAAGCTCATTTTACAAAGGCAGGTTATTCATTATTCTATTCAAATAGCGTTTAAAATGAAAGGTTACTAATTTTGCTTAATAAGTACGTTAACATTTCATAAACGTTGAAAAACGTATATAAATTAACTGTCACAATATATAACAAACATACAATGCATTAAATATTTGCGAAGATTAAATTTCATTATGTTTAATGCATATTATGTTGAAGACTTTTTTTATTCTTGTAGCTTTCTTTCTTATTATTCACACATTTCATAAACATTTAAAAAAGAATCGCTTAGCAGAGAAATGGTAAGAATTCGTTCCGACACATTTATTTTCTTTGCATAAATTTGTACTATTCTGAGAGTATAAATTCTCTAATGAGCCCGTGTCACTAAAAATTGTAAATTCGAGAAGAGGGATTTTAGAAGTGGGATTATAGTGGCTTTTGAATAGAACATCATTAATTTAAATAGGATTCAATTTTTAAACAAAGTATTAAAATAGAATTCCAAGTCATGCATTTAAGCCTTTTTTGCTCCATTTTATTGATTCTCTGAATAACATCTAATTTTCTAATCTTTCCAGAAACTCCCAAGCGTGTTTACTCCAAAAATTAACTCCACATTCATTAAAGCAGAATACTTTTTGTAAAAATGGTTTAATTTCGAGGACTTTAATGCTTTTTCGGCAGAGCATAAAAATAATTACTAAACTTGAAACTAATGTTTTTTGCTGGAATGCAAACAATTTTTAACACCTAAAAGAAAGCAAATTATTATACAAAATGTGTACAGCTAAATTAAAATTGTTAAATGATCTTGTTAACATTTTTTCTTATGTTTTATTAAATAAACGATATTAAGATAAGTGAGTGAAACGCACCTGTATATGTATATAGTAAATGATGATGGTGATGAATCATACATTGCAAGTAATTTTTATGACACTTGATTCTCAAAGATGCATATGAACACTTGAAGATTGGAGATAACATTTTATTTCGTATACATAGGCAGCATTATATAAAGATATACATCGAATAAAAAAAGATTGATATGTATAATGCTCTTATCTGCATATTGCTATTATGGATTATGAATTTGCTATTCTGGTTTAGGACTTTGGGAAGTTAATGTAGTATATTTCTGCAGCAGAGATGTAATAATGTGCCATATTCTCAGTAGTTTAGAAAGAAAATGGCTGCTGTGCAAAGCCTTGCTTTCAAATGTCTTCTTAGTTTATAAATTCTCGCCTCTTTTCAGGAATACGGCTTCACAAGATAAGGAAATCTGATAATAAAGCAGAATAAAGCATAAATAAGATTTTAAAAGCCAACTTTAATTAGAAATTGAAGGTAGACGAGCATCAGAAACGTTCAGCAATAATTAGCATGCAAGAACTATCAGAAATACGATGTGAAACATGAAAGTACTGTAAGAAATATGATAGAACGCTGAATGTAAGTATTGTAAATCTACTCTGCTGAATGCATTTGTAAGAATCCTATGCAAATAAAATGGATTTGCTTTTCAACTTTAAATTTTCAAAATAAATATTTATTTGCCAATTTGAGCAATTCGCTATTAATCAAATTTGCTAGAAGATTTATGAAAGTCTGATTAAAGCACTGATTAGCCAAAATAAGCACACTCAAATTACTACAGAAGAAATGATGAATATTTATTAAAGTTTAGGAAATAGAATGAAAAGACAGAGAAATATCGGAAGATAAATATTTTTAGAAGATAAATTTCAGTCAACATCGTTGGGGACGGGTTAATTAAATTTCTGATTAAGAAGTCAATAAAGAAGCGCTGTTGTGTGTATGCTCCTCTTAATGTACCGAAATTATAGAACACCGACTGAGAATCTATAAAATGCGATTATACAAGGGCTCTTGCAAAATGCTTATCCACTCGGTCGCAGGGCATGTTATAATTAAGTGGGTTTTTGTGGAAGCCTTGGACGTCAATAGTTCACTTTCCTATCATACATCGGGCATGTGCAATTAGATTTATGTTCCTCGAATACATGTCACAGCCTTTGCTCTCTAGATCAGCCTCTTTAAACAACTAATTTATTCTCTCTGTGTTATTATTTATAAACCTAATGGCGTTAGAAGTTAACAAATATTATCTAGATATCGTCTTTGCACTTTACCTGAAACATTTATGACGATGTAGTATCAGCGCGAGTTTAAAACATCTATCATTTCCCAAATCAAAATTCTTCATGCGTTAACTCTCTGACCGGCAAGGGCATATAGTTATTCCCTAGAATACTTTTTGTGATGCCTGTGAGAACGTATATATATATGTATATCTTGAACTATGTAAACGAAATTAAAGCAATATATTAAAAGTAAATAAACTCAGGCATAAAATGCGAGGGGCATTTTAGCATTAAAATCAAGAATAGATCTGTTTCTCATCGCACTTATCAGAAATTTCGGCTTTTATAGTGAACCTTGAACCTTGTGCCCGTCGAAGGACAGCTCGCTCATGAGAAGAACGTTTTGTTAAGAGTTATTTTACAGCCAGATGACAAGTTTCGTTAATTTGACTACACTCGGAAATTAGACAAGATAATATGCTCTGTATCACTCGTCATTCTAGTCTCGATGATCGATTGCGCAATGTCTTTAAAATTCAACTTTCATTCTTCGTCTTATGAAACTCATTCTCCAAAACCAAAGCAGTACTTCTTGAAGATGACTATGAAGGGTAAGCATAAGCCACCTTTACCTATCTAGAAATGATTTTAGTAGTTCTGCGGTGTAGTGCCTCCCCAGGGATTATTTGCCTTCCTCTAGGGCAGTTTTACTTGAGTATTACCTCTGCCTTCCCCACTCTGGTACTGTTTCTTGCACTCTGGTTACTGCTATAAAAGTATTCGAACGACACTTCATAAAATACTGCTGAATATTCATGAGCTCGTTTGAGTATTAAGCAGTTTTCAAGCATTCTATTTCTCGCTAAGATGCAAAATATATTGTATTAAGTGACATGGTTGAACATTCAATAGAAGTTTTCTTCTCTTCTGAAGTAAGATAAACTGAAATGAAAATCCTTCCACACAAATTATTATAATACTCATGCAAAGGTAATGTGCAATGACCTTATAAAGTCATTACGTTTACTTCGCATAAAGAAACGAAAAAAATCAACAATTTCTTAAACAGTTTTCAAATTAAAAAACCTTCCGATTTTAGCCAAAAGTGTTTCTGATTACACTAGGAATGTACGCAGTGAGTAAGAAGAAAATTTTTCTGTTATATATCTATTATATTTCCCTCACTTAAAGAGTGAATGGGGAGGAAATGTTTTAGTAACATGTTTTCAATTTTCCTCTCGGGAAAAATGATCTTCTGCTCACTCAACGTTAAGCACCCACAGTGGCTTATATCCTAATTAGTGTATTTGAGCATGTGGGTTAAATAAGCATACCCATAGCTTAAGAACGCATTAACGGATATCCAATTGCCTGATCTAGGTGGGGATGAATTATCGTCTGCCTCCCCAGGCGCTAATTGTAAAGTAATTAGATTTATTTCCTAACAGGACTGCCTTCTCCTAGATTCGAGCTCCTGTCCTCCTGATGTTAGCCGGACATGCTTTCAAACCACACCACAAAGATATGCATTGAAAAAAGAAAATTTTTAATACACGTTTTGCAGTTTTTATGAAAGTAATGGATAGCTTAATACTTATTAAAAACTTTTTGGGTAAATCTTGTTTATTTTTTTGTACTTATTTCCGTATGTCTTATTCCAAAATTTTGTAAAACATGATTTATAAAATTTTTTATAATATGAAATGACTGTATGTTTATGTTTTTAACCTGCAATTTAAAAGTACAAGAGTAAAACTGAAAGGATTGCATTAGAAAACAGTTTTTCTAATTCAGATGGCGATAAATCTCCTTAAGACTACTCGCCCGATTTTAGAAGATTTTGATTTTCTGTGGAAATGATCACGTTAAAATATATGTCTGTCTGTGATATTCAGTGAATATATGTCTATGATATTCTTTGAGGACAGTATCACTGTAACGAAATTACTCAATATTGCATTATAATTATGATTTTGGGAGGAAAGACGAATTAACTCTAAAACAGATCTAGAAAACTAAAGCAAATTCTATAATCTTAGATGAATCAGAACAGCAAAGAGATCAAAGGCAAAAGAAACGTGGAGAATTTCTACACTGCTTTTTCTCTTTTTTTTTTTTTTTTGAAAAAAATAATTAAAGGTATTCGTGCATCATTATGCCTGAAAAATGTTCACAAAAATGAATCTTTTTACATAGTTACTTCAGAATTCAGCAGAAGATGATCATACTACAGTAAATATGCGAAAAAATAATTATTAATCATCTAGTTATTTGCAGTGTATGTTGAAAGTTAGAATTCATTATGTGGAACAAAGCTTCATTACACGAGCGTGACGGGGTCTGTTAAAAATTCATTAGCATACTAAAATGATACATGAAGTAAACTACTAATACGGCTTTCGTTCTGTAGGCTCACTTAAAGTTGTGCTAAATTGTATTCAAAAGTGTTGATGTGTGGCATTCTGAAGATTGGGACTTGTCTTTTAAGTCGTAGACGAATATCCACTTTGTTTTGCTTTCCTCAAAAATGTGACTTCGAATCAAATAATCTCCGACAAATGGAATCTTTAGATTCATTTTCAATATCATATGAGCTAAATTTTAGTAAATGTCACCGAATTCACACATTTCTATTATAGAGAGCATGCTAGCAGTCTTACAGTCATGCTTAGCTACTGTCAATATTGAATCATGACTGCAAAAGTTCATGTAAGGCATATTACGCGAATTTTTCGAGAACGTTTTGAATTGAAACAATATAAAGTAAACAAAAAACAAATAAGTGATCTTATTCTCGTAAATGTAAAAAACCCAAGAGACTAAGATAATTGTTGCTGCAGTTTAAAGTATGAGGTATGTCTAACAGCGTCACTTATGAAGTTTATGAACATTCCAATACACCTTAAAGGGGCCGAAAAGTGGTAACAAATTCCATGATTTTGTTTGTTTTAGGAAGTAGCCAAATAGCCTACAAAGTTTAGTATCAGTAAAGAAATATTGGAGTTTGAGTGGGCCGGCAATAAACGCAATAATTTCGCCAGTCTCCTATTGTTCTATCTAATAGAAGATTAAATTGGGTTTTCTAAACCTATGAAGCTTTTTTGTGATTTTTGCGTTGATCTACGTCGATAGATTCATAAGATGAGAAATTCTGATGTGGACGGCACATGACTTCTTTGTACAACCTATTAAATTACGCACATTTCTGCTGCACTGCATTTAAACTCATTTCCTCCAATTATTCCAATTTAATTAACCATTTCTTCAAAGCAAATTGAAAATGACATCAAAAATTGCGAATTTTGAAATTAAATAACCCGGGAGTAAGGAATTAAAACTTCGCATAGTTTTATTTTCCGTGATGAGTATTAAGCTTTCTCAAATATAAATATAGGAACCAGAAGACCGCCTTAAATGTTAAATTTCACTATTTTTTTAATATTATTATTTTTTACACTTGACATTGATAAAGTTTTAATATTTTATGATGTAAAATACTTTTGTACTTGGAAATGTATGACTACAATCAAAGATTGCGATAATAAAGGCCGGGTAAAGATTTCTAAGCTGGGTAAGCGGTAGTTTTACATGTATAAAATACACACACACACACACACACACATATACGTTTGGCACTGCCGATTGCAATAAGAAAATGAAGATGCACAACTAGATATTATTGCACTCCCCTACACAAAATTTTAACGTTTTAAGGGTAATTCGTTTAGAATTATGTGATGTATATATATTACGCGCTGCTTTGGAAAATATAGTCCTTTAATCTACCCCTACGTTCACATGTCAAGCAAAAAAAAAAAAAAAAAAAAAAAAAAAAAAAAAAAAAAAAAATGGTCCGAATGGATTCAGCTAAAATGCATATTTCTCTGAAATATGATACCCAAAATATTTTACGGCTACAACATTTCTTCTGCTTTTTACAAAGAATTAAAAAGCTGAAAAACTGTGAAATTGCTGACCCTGCAATTGAAACGTTCGAAGTGATTTTTTAAAGCCTACGGAAATCAATATTTAGCAAACGTTAATGTCTCTCATTTGTGCAGAAAGTATTATGTACTATGTTATTTTGATGAAATCTGGAAAGGTGAGATCTCAAGAAATTTTTATTCCACAAATCTATTAATGTTACCATTTTAAAAAAATTAAGTAGGAAAACCTTTAGTATTTTGACAGGAAAGCCTTCATTAGCTAATTATATTTTACCGCATGATAATTCCCTTTCATATAATGCAACATTTTTCAAGTAATTTCCAAGCAGATACTGAAAAGCATAATGTAATAATTTTGTTCTTTGTCCTACTCGCCACGTCTGGCTGCTATTAATAACTTTCTCGCTTCTAAAGTAAAATTTTATCTTAAAGAACTGTTCAACTAAGGAAAGTTTTTGGTGTGTGTTGGTTGGCTGCACTGAAATGTCTTAGTTTTCTTGTAGTGTAATGCAAATGGAAACCGGTTTCTCATACAAATGTCCTTCACAAAGGAAATTCCCATTTTAGGCAACTGCATCACACATACATTGACGTATTTAGTAATGTAACCAAATTCCTTTTAAGGACACAATTTTTGGAGCATTTATAAACTTATCGAAAAGGAAGAAATGAAATATACGCTGCTTGATTTCTGAAAGGGTTTCAGTTATCTATAAACATACCAAGAGTCTTAAAAGATGAGAGAGTTATATATACTTTATCTACAACGATTCACGACGTTAGATTTAAAACTTTGTAGATACTTTGTTACGACTAATATTGTTTCGAGTGATGTAGTTAAAGTTTATCCTCTTTTTAATTTTTTAAACATCATAAATTCCAAGTTTGTAAAATTTCTAGTATGTATAAAATCTCTATTTAATTCTACTAGCTCCCACATTTTCACGTAAGCTTAAAATTTGTTACTTTTGCTTC
Organism: Stegodyphus dumicola; assembly: GCF_044657685.1. NCBI lineage: Eukaryota > Metazoa > Arthropoda > Arachnida > Araneae > Eresidae > Stegodyphus > Stegodyphus dumicola. The sequence continues at coordinate 112,487,325 of NC_140771.1, forward strand.
AGCTTCATGTGGTTGTAATGATAATATTTAAGTAAAACAAGTTAAAAATCTCTATGTAGTAGCTTTCAAAAATTTTCTTTTTTTTTTAGTCCAAAGGGATTTGAATCCCGAAGGACTATTAGTTTCGTTTTGGCATTTTGCGTCGGACGGATAAATGTCGGTTCACTTTTCAAACTGTTGCCATAAAATGTTAGAGTCCTGCATTATATTTGAAGAAATTAAATAATGAAAATCTGCGTAAATGTATGTATATTTCTCACATTGTCATAAAATAACGGTACATAGAGTCATCGAATTTTGAATAACGTAATCCTCTAACGAATATGAGCATATGGAAGACCAAATTTGAAATTTGAAATTTGTTTTATGATCGATTTCCTATTTTTTTTTATTTTACTCATTTGAGATCATTTTATTTGATTTTGCTCATAGAACTGATTGGGCAAATTTCAGATATAAGCTGCCTTCAAAACTCCTACTGCCTTCATTCCTTTATGTAATTAAAACTTATAAAGCGAAGTTTAAATTTGTAGAAAGAAAGTGGCTAAATTATATTCATTTGAAGCTAAGGATGTTTATACACTTACAAGCAAAATAAATGCAACAAATTGCAAATTTCTGTCATTATGCTTTTATTTGGGCTTATATTCCCATTTTTTGACATAAATTAATAGCATATTTTAAGCCTTACTCATTTTAAACTATTAACGATAAAAATAAAGCAAAAACGCATTTTAAATATCCCTGGTAATGTTTATTATTGCTTTAAAGAATTCCTGGAGTTTTTTTATTTCTGTGTCATCTGCTTATAAATTTCCGAGAAGTTATCATAATGCTTTGTCATAACATACGGTGACATTTTGGCAGCAACCCTAATTTGGATACGAAGAACAAACGGTCATATTTATAGCGCAATTACCATTTTGGCACGCTCACAAAACTGCGACATGACTGCTATCACTTCTTAATACTGTGCTTTCTTCAAAGAGGATGTATTACAGGCAAGAAAAATTTCTCTGCTGGAGTGTTATATATTGACATTAGAAGTATTTTGATAATGAAATTTTTATATTTTTGTATCAGAAGAATAAACAGTGTCGTTTATTATGATTAATAGTTTTATCATGTGAATGTTTAAAAGTAAGATATGGTTTCGTAAAGGTAGTTTAAAGTAACTAATTAAACGAGAATATTTAATACAAAGAGTAAAACGGTTTGCTTATTTATACTTGCAGATCCATTTTTGTCCAACAATGCTAGTCCACCATTGGCAAAGTGGCTATGATCACTGAACACAAACAATTATATCAGATTTTCAATCTCTGTAAACGTGTTAGCTTTATTAGCATTTTTGTTATTTCAACACATGGGTGTCTTTAATACAAACCAGTACACGTACACACACACGCACATACATATATGAGTTGGGCGCGCTGCCTACTGCGCTACCGAGGCTTCACACACACACACACACCATATACAGGGTGATTCAGAATTCATCATCAATATTTGGTGGGAAGTTAGGGAAAAGGAGGAGATTTCACATAGGAATGCATGGCCGCATATGCCATGTAGTAGGGCAAAATGACCCCAGTTCAATGATTTAAACAACACATAAGAAGTAGTAAGGAAAAAAAAACAAAACATTTATTATCTTACATGTAACATTTTTTGCATCGCTTTTACAGACTTACAAGAGGTGCTCGAACTATTGCATGGACAACTGGACCTTCTGGAATATGCCTGGCATTTACATGCATACCTGCAAGTTCATTCCAAGTATACCGGTTCAAATTAATTCTGCAAAGTCACCTAGTCGAATGACGAATGGCTGCACTCGCCAAACAGCTATGTTTATGTATGGAAGTTGTGTACACAGAGCGCCCTCTACACCACCATGCAATAGTCTGCGCCCATACTCACTTATTATCTGCTATACCAATTGTCTGCTATTATACTAATTTTTAAATGTAAACAAACATGACCGCCATCGCAAAAATAAATTAGCTTACCCGCATTTAAAGAACTTTTAAATTGTTGATAATTTTACAAATATTGCATGCAAATTTACTAAAGGCATAAAAACCTTAACCGGAAGATAAGAACAACATAATTCAATCATTTTTAAAGCAAAAAACGCACAATTTACAAACATATAAGAATAAAGAAGCGGAGATCACTGAGCCGCGTAACAGAGTGGATGCATATATACATATATTTATATACTTTTGATGTAGCCGACTGCAGGCAAAATATGAGGTGCAATCCTATATACAAAATTTCAACGTTCTGAGGTTCTCGTTTTTGAGTTATGCGAGGTACGTACAGATGTCACGCAAAATCATCGTTAAATAGCATTTGATAGCGATGAAGTTTACTTTTGTCTATACATAGTTTACTTTTGGTCTCACTCGGCAAAAAGACGCAGGAGGCGTAGAAACTGATTTAATTTGCTGTGGACGCTATCCTGAGTCAATATATGGGATAATTCCAGAATTGATTAAGCATGATTTAATTCGCAATATTAAAAGAATGCGCTATCTTTGTTGCTGCGAAGCTTATTTTCCTTAAATTGGCAACATATCCACTATTCTGCTAAGTTTCAAATGTAAACAGGTATGCCAGCTATAGTTAAAAAATAGGCTTAGACGCATTTAAACAGCTTTTAAATTGCTGATAATTATACAACTATAACATGCAGGTTGACTAAAGGCATAAAAACCTTAACCGGGAGATAAGAACAAGATAATTCAATCATTTTTCAAGCAAAAAATAGACAATTTACAAATAATAGACATAAAGAAACTTAGCACACTGAGTCGAGTAACACAGTGTATATATATATATATAGATAGATAGATAGATAGATAGATATATCTATATATCACGAAAAAATCACTTTAAAATCCATTTTAAAGAAATTTTGGGGGAAAAGTGTAATTTATTTAGTCCTTACGTGCAGACGTCACGCAAAAACATCGTTAAATTGCATCCCATAGCGGTCAAAATGAATATTTTCGTTGAAATATGAGAACCGAAATTGTTCGCAATTACAATACTTCCTTTTTACTTCGTACAAGGAAGTAAAAATGCCAAAATACGAAATTTCGTCTTATTTAAAATATTTTTTGGAAGTATATGCATGAAAGGAAGAATTGCGCAAGTAAAAATATTTGTTGATATTGTGTACATATACATATTACTTTTATGAAATATGAACTCAATAATGTACGCTTTTTAGCATACAAATCATGTCTATTGATCGACGACAATCATTTAGAAATCACTGAGTTAATCTGCCAAATAAACTTATTTATTTATTAATTCGAAATTCTTTTTCATTACACTATTAAGTAGCATTTCTGATACTGTGGCCCGTGGACTACAAATGATTTCCAAAGCCTGCTCGTGTAGTCCTCTTAGATTTTTAAAAATGCCCTTTTATTTGCCAACGGAATTAACAAGATTTTACACCATTTCTTGCTGCTGGCATGTGGATATGTTCTCTGGCGTATCTTCCAGATGTATTCTGAAACTAACGGAAATAAATCTCTGCTTACAAAGTAGTTCTTCGAATGTTTTAATATTCATAATAAATTAAAGGGAGTTAAGATGAAACACATTAGTTACTGCTCTAATTTCAATTTTAAAATAGTTTTTTATAGGAAATATTATACTTATTGGAAGAGATTGGTTATTGATATTTTATCGTTATTTATATTTTTATTGTTATATTATTGTTGTTGTTATATTATTATTATTGTTATCATTATTATAAATTATGTTTCATTTGTCGTTCAACGGCATATATTCGTTTCTCGGAAATCTGATGTCACAGTTTGATACTTATCTTCCAAATGCTAAATATAACGAAATTTTATGGGTTCATGATCCTTACTATTATGGTTTTGAAAAAACTAACAGCTGTTGAATGAAAGACAACAGTAAATTGAAATTTCTTATAAGACCATACTTCTCTTGCAAAATAAGCAAAATATATGATTAATTTTTGTAATTCATTACCAATGAAATCTGAATATACTGAATTGAAAAAGGATGACTGTAACTTCTTTATGTTGTAATTAGAATACAAATAACTCATTTTGTGTATTTTAAGTTGAGGATTTTACCGCTACCGCTAGCTTTTACCGCTACCGCTAGCTTTGCCTAAGATCTACTCCAGGTTTTGCGTACTATTGAAAGACACTTAAAATAAGTTTTAATTAATTGTTAAAATCTTGAGCCTGTTTAAGTTAACTAAGTTTGGATTCTAACGTTACCTTATTTTAATTCTCGCAAATCGCACAGTTTCATCTGTCGCACAAGCTGTGCCTTTCTGTTCATTTACGAGTTAAACAAAAAGTTTATTTTAATCTTCTTATGACTTTTGCGATTTGTTTCAGATTAAATGATAACTCGCTGTTAGTCTATAGTAATGTCTTCAAGGCTTTAACATAAGCTTCTAGGTTACAGTAGATTTTTACGTGATGGCTAACTCAATTAAAGGACCAAAATTGCTGCCAACACCCTTACTTTATGTCCAAGCTTAAGCTTACCAGGAAATATCCCATCAAAGAACAGGTATGCAAGAATCGGCAGACTCATCCATGCCATTAATAAGTGTATCAATATTTATTTAACTTTTAGTTAATAAGGTTTTCAAACTCTGATAGCCTTAAATCATTAAAAACAATCACAACTTTTCTTCTAATAATTTATTTGATTAATATCAATATAAAACTAAATGCCATTTGATTAACTGTATTTAAAAACTAATATAGGTATGAGACTGGAATACATGCTTAAAAATTGCTTTCGAGAATAAGGTGGTCCACAGAACTTTCTAATTTATCAAAAGGTGTCTCCACTTGAGAAAAAATTTTGAGGAACGCTGCTGTAAAGGATTTATGTCATTCAGTGAAAAACCACGGAACGTAAGATTCCTTTCGTATGTATTATTCAAAAAATGTGATTTCCGTTCTTAGAAATTTCAAGGAATTTTCATGCATACAGTTTTCATTTTTCGCTTTTACTACCAGATAAGCATATCCACACTTTCCCAATAGCTTCTTAAAGAAAATTTTAATTCAAGGAAAAATTTTAAAAAAATCTGAAAGGTTTCAGATTGTTAAGTTTTTTTACTCTCTCGCTAAGCTTGCAGGCTACCAGTCTATTCTTACAGTCACTACTGCTAACCCGTTGTTTTCTCTTTTTTAGCTTTATTGTATTAAGTATTTTTTTTCCTATTTACTCCACATACAGTTCAACAACAAAATCACAAACTTTTTCAACTCTACCTAACAACATATATTTAATATTTCTGAAGCAGTGTTAAGTATTGGCATGGCACTTTTATACTCTTTTCAGTTTTTTCTTAGTTTATCATATCAATATTCAGTTTTCTTAGTAAAATGGATACCAAAATATATTTTGCCATTATTAACCATTATTTGCCATTATTGCAATTTTTTGCTTACATTATTAACTTTTTATGTGTCAAATTTATTGTATCAAATATAACGTTCTTCGCACTTAAGCCGCATAAAACTCACATCAATGACAAAATCACAAAATGTTCAAATACAGCATATCTATAGAATTCACGATATAGTGTTAGAGGTTACCATACATATTTCTATATTCGCTGTATTAGTTCTTTAAAAATTATCCTCTTGTGCACCCAGTTGCCTGAAATATTTATTATAAAAAAGAAAAATCTGATGTGTACACCACATGACTTCTTTGTACAGATTATTAAATTATACCCATTTTTTTCTTGCATTTCATTTAAACTTATTGAATTGAATTAAAACTATTTCGTTCGATAGTGCATAAGCAACAATAGAATAAATCCGCTTTTTAAAATTCAGTATACTATTTACAATAGCGGTACTCTGGCCCTAGGTTCACTTAACAGTGTAATATCTCATTCATTTTATAACACAGAACGAAAATAAAAATCATCTGAAGAATTATTTAATGATTGCCATATGTTCTAATCAAATAGTATAATAAATCTAAAATGATGTGTAAAAAAATTAAACAAATAAAAACAGTTTTTCACAGATTATTCAGCGCCGATTACCTAATGCGCATGCGCTATTCGTAAGCATTCTGCTTTGTCCGAAACTGATGGCGACAGTGTTTTCGACTAATATAAAAAAAAAAAAAAAAAAAAAAAAAAATTCTCCTCGAATGACATTAGAGACGTATTTCTCATTCAATTAATTACGCTCTTACTTCGCGGCAAGATTAAAAATAATAAAAACACAAGATATTCTCATTGAAAATTTAAAGATATAGCAAAACATAAAACACCAGGTACAATTCAGAAAATTGAAAAAAAAAAAGTTTTTACAATTAAAATTACAGTTTCTACGCAAAAACAAGCAATTCGGCCAGTGGGGAAGAAGAAAGATTTTTCAGCGCACCCGACTTTTGGTATCACTCGGCAAAAAGACACTGGAGGTGTAGAAACTGATTTAATTTGTTGTAGACGCTACGCTGAGTAAATATATGGGATAATTTAATAACTTAAATGATAATTACAGAATTGATTAAGCATGATTTAATTCACAATAATAATAGAAGACATTATTTTGTTGTTCCGAAGCTTACTTTCTCTAGATGGGCAATAAATCCACTATTCTGCTAACTTTCAAACGTAAACAAACATAGCTGCTATGGTAAAGCCGCACTTTTAACAACTTTTAAAACTTTAAAACTTTTAAACTGTCTATAATTACACAACTATAACCTGCAGGTTAACTAAACGCATAAAAACCTTAACCGGAAGCTAAAAACAACTTAATTCAATCATTTTAAAACAAAACTGCACAATTTACAAACATATAAGAATAAAGCCACTGAGCTCACTGAGCCGAGTAACAGAGCAAATATATATATACATGTATCTAGTATATACTTTTGGTGCTGCCGATTGCAACTAAGAAGGGCGGTGAACATCTTCATGTCATAGCAGTCCCACATACAAAATTTCAACGTTTTTGAGACTATTCGTTTTTGAGTTATGCGAGATACATACATATATTCGTACGTGCGTACAGACGCCACGAAAAGAATCTCTTCTGAATCCATTCATTTTAAATTAGTTTTCTATTCGTTTGGGGAAAAGAGTCCTTTTATTATGTATTTGCGTACAGATTTCACGCAAAAACATAGTTAAATTGCATTCGATAGCAGTCAGAATGCATATTTTCGTTGAAATGTTGTTGCGTGCGTACGGATTCGTAAAAGATTGAATGCACATGAAAGTTAATAAAATTTATCCTTATCACAAAAAAGCAATGGATTTTTTAAAGATATTCGTACAATATCGCAATATAACACAAGATTATATAGTAGTTATATTTTAAACTACTAAAATGTTAAATATAACAGAATCCAAAGCTCAGAGAAAGCTAAATCGATCTCAAAATTACAGCAGCTAGTAAACAACAACTCAGAAAACAACTGAACTGAGATGTTTTTCTCCTTTTATAGCTTTTCAATCAGTCACGCGAAACTTCTCGTAATTTCTATTTTCTTAAGGTTTCTGGAAAGCAAAAGAATACAATTACGATATATCTATTTATTAAATGTTAAATGCGCGTGCCCCTGTATTTTTGCCTTTTTCGGCACAGCTTTCTCTTAAAACAAGTCTTGTGCTGCATTGCACGGAGATATAAAACAGTTTTACATATAATTCTACTAAAATTGCTAAATAAATACAAAATCCGTAACAATTTATGATACCCGATATTTTTCACGATTACAATACTTCCTTTTTACTTCGTACGTGGAAGTAGACCATTGTATAATAATTTTAGTCAGTCCAATTAGGGTTATTACATAAGAATGTTGAAAATTTTTATTTAGACATCTCATGATTTTAATACATATTTATTGAAATCAGTAGCATTAAAAAAATATATATATATATTGTTCTTGCTTTCAAATCGCTCAGTTTATTACTCAGTAACCTCTATATGAATTTGAAAGTATATTAGATTTTACTGAAAAGCAAAACGCTGGCACATGGACGATATAAATATTATATTATTTCCGGGCGTGGCAACACATTGCTTTCATGCAGCCTAGTTTGTTGATTAAAATTGAAATTTAAAATTTACATTTTTCCGAATGGCAACAGTCTCACGACCTGGAGATAAAAATGTTTAATTTCGAACAGTATTGCCACTGCTCGCTTTCAAATCTTTAAAATTGTTAATGAAAAACTCATTAAAGGTTTGCAAAATATGACAAAAATAACAACACAAATTCAAAATTTGGGCTTCCAGGTGCACGCGTTCGGGTGGAGCACTACAACGCTATTAAAAATTTGATGGTTCTAGTTATTTATGTTTTTTTAAGAAGAAGATGCATACATTCATGCAGATTCTTCATTACTTATTTTCTTTTATATTGTTACTGAGAGATATTTGGTGGCGATAATTTGAAGTGATACGCCGTTATAGTGAACCAAGGAAAAATTCGATTTTGAGTCTATTGGCCACATTTTGGGCTAAAACGAGAATTCTAGAAGAGGTCTTTTTAAATAAAATTCGGTAATTTTAACATTTATTTCAAATTTTAAAATAAAATTTACTCTGTCACAAGTACATGTATAGGACTAATAAAATAAACTGAATAATTGATAATTTTCTACAAAAAGCGCTTCTGAAGTAAGCAGAGCACATCTAAGTATAATAAGAGAATAGGAATTTAATACATTTCTAGAGTAGAATAAAAATCCCAAGTTTCTGAGAATAAAAATGGAAAAAAAGTAATACTCTCAGAACTATCATAATTAAAGACAAATTAAAGAAAGAAGTTCATAAAACTCATGCTTCGTGTTCGGATCCGTCTTAAGCTGTCCCTTCCACTGGTATTTTTGCGATGACAGCTCCGGGACTATTTGATGATGATGGAGAATGAAAAATTTTCTCCTACTTAATTCTTTCATTGCATCGCCAAAGAAAGTAGGAGAGAATAATAAAACATAAAAACTAAATGAAGAAAAAGTTCCAGGAAACTGCTTGGACAGCAAAATTTTCAACTCGTCGCAATCTCTTCCATATACCTTCGGGGTTTGTCTTTTTATTCCTTGTCTGCTGAGTTTAATGAAAATTTGCCGTTGGTGCTTAGCTTGAGAGGTTAGAAATCATTTGCATCGACCAAATATGTGCATTTTGCTATATCCTGGGGAAATAAAAATGATCAAGCAATCCCAAAAGAAAAAAAAGATAATAATTAATCATTTAAATTGCGTAAAATATCAAAATATGCTGATGGAATCAGAATTTAGAACATATATATGTGCTTCTTTATTTTGAAGCATTTTGTGATACTTTTTATATGTTCAACAATATTTTACTCGGAAGTAAGTGAAATCATTCTTTGAGATATGTATATTTATTGCTTAAAAGATTTATAAGCAAATACGAAACAGCAGATATAAAAGGAAATTTGTGAGGAAAAATTGCAGTTTGGATACATGAGAAGCAATGATCTGTCTGATTGCTGTTCTTCAGGCGAACGAGTTTGAAACTGCTAAGGTTGAAATTTTTTCTTGAGGATTAATTTGACAGAAATGCAGATATCTCCTCATATTTCTTTCTCTTGCTGTTAGCAATCCTTTTTCTGTTCATTCATGCACCTTACTTTGAAATCCTCAAGAGGTTAGAAATTTAATAATTATTTTAACAATAATTAGTTTTTCTAATTTTAATGTTGAAGTCGTCAAAATATTGAATAAATTCTTATCTGTTTTTTGTAATTCATGGATCGCATGATATTTCGTTGACTGACGCCATATGGATTCTACCCAACCAACCAACAAACAAATAATCTTTTTAAAGAAATATTCTGCCTATGCTAGTTCATTTTTTGCTTTGAATGCAGATTTCATGAACAAGTTTTGATTTCTTCAATTTCATTAGTGTCTACATTTCAAGAATATATTTCAATGACTTTATTGAATCTATCCTTATTATATTATGAAAGAAAATTAAAAAGAAATTTTCTTGTGTTTCTTTAAAATTCAGCATAATATGCTATGACAGTATCTATCACGTTGTATACGAAACTTCCGTTCCAAAAATTTCGGAATTTGCTTGAAACATCTCTGGACATTTTCTCGAGAAATTTCATTCTTTAATCTTTATTGCCATCGAAAACACGAAAGTTTATAAAACAGTTATATCCCAATAAAAAGATAAATTGTACCTTTTTTAAGCATAAAAGTTTTTTCATTTCACCCAACTTGTAGAATCTAGTACGCTTAGCTATCATAAAATGTGACTAGATCTGCCAAATATTGATCCTCGAGAATTCTCGCAGAGGTTTGAAGATGAAAGCAACCAAGGAAAGATTTAAAAGACCCTTTATTGAATACAAAATATTTCACATAAAGCACGGACTTACGTGCTTACACAAATCACCGACCATTTGCGGTAAGAACGGAAAACATAATGTAGCACTAATTTAAAGATAGAGCGATCCTACATAATTCAATTTAAAATAACAGGTTGACTCAGAAACCTACACTAGCAGGATACTAACTCTACGGCAAGTAAAACTTCGAAGTACAGATGTGCGCTCACAGTAGCGAAATCGCACTCTGTCTAACCTTGTCGCTCCAACAGATTAAATTCTCTTGTTAACACTACTTTATTTATATCTTGGCGAGGAAACGCGAAGGAAAATCAGAAAATTCAGAAAAGGTTCACAAAATAATACAAGTATTAGTAAATATAAACAGAACTCCACAAATTATGTAAGTGACATGTACCTTAAATCTATAATTTCAGAAAAGCTTAGAAAAGTATTGAATGATTTTGAACTGAAGTCTCAAGACAGATATTTAAACTGTTGCTCAGCTGAGTTTTATGGTTAGAGAAATTGGCTATTCTAACACTGGAATCGTTTTCGAATCTCAAACAAAACATTTGTTTTACTTGTCCTGTTCCTTATTTGACCTGTACAATGTTGGTGGCCCCCTGTTGTTTATTCTTGGCAAAGGTCTCGATTCTAAAGGACCATAGGCTTTGGCCATACCTGAGGAATGGTTTACGAATAGTGTCCGACCATCAGATTAAAAAAAATAAATTCAGCGTGTTTGATGTCAGATATAAACGGATATCTATGACGTGGCATGTTATGTGTCTAACCAGTGGCTGCTTTTAACGTCAGGAGTTTTATTCGAAAGTGCAACTGAATGCTAGCTAATAAATTCTCTATCGCAAGAAGTGTATGACTATAGAAATAGTTGAAACTGACCTGAATTCATTATCAACAGAAAGAAGTTTGAATGATTCATCGCGGTAAAATAACTTTGAATACAGTAAAAATAAATATAAGTTTTTGATTAAAACAATATGTAAACAGAAGACTTTGTAATTGTATTCAGTGTGCATTAATAAATTAATTAACACGCTTTTGGGGGTACTGAAAAATTATGTAACTATTTTTTTAAAATTTCATTACTCAAGGAAATGAAACAGTAAATTAAAAATCGTAAGACACTCAATGTTTTTACTGCCTTCATTATTCTGCCTGATTAGTTTAGCTTCATTGTGTGTCTTTTCCTTAATAAAACAGTTTTTCTTTTACAAAATACGTTTTACTGTAATAAAGGAAAGACGACCTTCTATGCATTTCCTATGTGGAATCTTAAAACGTTATAAAATAATTAACTGAGGTACTTCCAAGAGCTTGAGAAATAATTAGAGTGAATTAGATTTGGTTCGCTTAATTAAAGCACTTGACAAAACAATCATGTGCTAGCTGCACGAGAAAAGTGGATGCCCTCCTAGAGAGCTTTCTAAGGAAAACTGCTTCGTATTCACGTTGTTCTCTAAAAAACTTCGAAAAATGTTCTTCATCATATCTAACTCTATCAACGAGTTAACTAAGAAAAATCCAATAATTCACATTATGCAAATACAGCTAAATTTATCATTCAGCTGTCTGTAAACATTTAACCGAACATAGCAAATAGCGTTAAAATTGATCGTTATCGTTTGAGTATGCACTTAAACTGTTTAAGCAATGACAAGGCAAAAATGAAACAAGCTTCCCACGTTTTTTCTGTAATAGTAATCACAGCACGCAAACTTTGAAATGCAATCTATTGTTTTCGTTTAAAATATAGCACTCTTATTTAGAAGCATAATTTCCAGTTTCTGAGCACGCGAGATGTAAATTCTGCTCGGCTCTTTCGTGTTACAGAAATTAACTGACGTCTCTTATTAAAACGAGTGACAACCGCTTTCATGGAGACTGTAATGAAGAATACTAGACTTAGTCACGCAACTAAATTGTTGTTAGCAGATTAGCATAGTTAATTTCGTGTTTGTAAAAGTCATTACTTTTCTGAAGCAAAGACTTAAAATTTGCTAGGTGAGAGATGGAGTTCTTATGAATTTAATTTCATACAAAGTAAGCAATAAATGTTTATTCTGTATAGCAGTTGAGAAACAAATCAAATATTTAAAAAGCAACTGACACATTAACACATTGCAGAAAACCTGAGGTTTCGAATACTCAAGTTCCTTAGATATAGAAAATATTTTGGCAGTAATTTTAGAGATATTTGTATTTTTATCATAATCATGAAACGCCTAATTAATATTCATTAAAGGAAATACAAATTTTATTATTAACTCATTTTTACATTTAAAAGTCCAATGGGAAAAAGGGGATGAAAAAGTATTCATAATAAGTAATAATATAAATTAATCTTTCAATAGCTAAATTTGCTGCATGTAATATAGAATTATTACTAAGCGATAAATAAACAGTTGGTTTACTGGTAGCTCGAAGTGATAGTCCATTTCATGTTCTGAGTGAAAATATTTTTAATAGTACAGCAGTTTGTCAGAATTGAAAAATAATTTTTTCCGATTTATCACAAATTCAGGGAAAAAAAGTTTTATTCATATTTATGTATTTTCTTTTACTATATATACGAGTATATGGAGGAAGAGAAAGTACATGTAAAAATACAAAAAATGAATAGAGCATAGAGAGAGATTAAGAAATACATTAGATAGATATTGCATATTTTGTACGTGCTTTAAACAGATTTAGGCCACTGCTCCGCATTCGTGTTTGTACTCAGCTCCTTAAATTATGAAAGATGCAAATCATATTTGGATATTTTAAGATTATTTTCGAATGAATTAATTCTTTTATGTGTACGTTTGCTGGAAAGAGCATTAAACCTTATTTTTTCATATTATAAACGAGTCTATTTGTGTGCATGAAATTCTTATTTTGAGATAAAAAATAAGTAGCAAAAACTGTTCATGGCCAATACAATTCCCTAGAAAGTATAGCAAAGAAATACGAGACAGCGGCACATCCACAGGAGCACTATTTAGGAAAGAAAATTAACATTATAATAAGCATGAAAAAAGGAAGCAAGCGAAATGAAATTGTCCCACTTATATGGAGACCGTTCTGGCCTATAAGAAGGTAAAGGCAGCCCAATCAAAATATACTTAGACCCCAAATTCGACAGTTAAAAAAAACAATGTATTCCCAGGGGAATCAGTAGCACTTCTGAACGGAATAAAAATACAGCATCACAAACTGCCTAAAAAGCATCATAAACCTTCATAGACAGTCTTTCAGAGATGTATCGCGATCCCCCACCACAGATTAAAATTAATCCAGACTTAGAGAAAGAACTTCACAAAATCAACATTTCTTTGTTACTTGATAAAGGATAAAGAGGAGACTGACATCCCAGACAAAGAAGTAGCTGGGGTCAAAATGCGCAAAACGTATGCGTATCATATCCTGGTTCGTATTTCAAGAAACTCATAATCGACGAACCTAAAGTTGTATGCCAGAACCGTAAGATCCGTAAGATGAAATAAATCCTTTTATAAGATATCCTAACAAGAATAACCATCTCAGAAAGGGAATCATAAACATAATGAACTTCCTAGAAACATGCAACACAGGATAAAATAGCATAACAAAGGTGTTCTCTGAGCAAGAAGTGATACTGAAATAACGCCGCATTTTCAAAAATGCCACAACATTTACTGCAAGAGGAATATAATACATACAGCTGCAACATAAGAACAATATAGCTAGCAATGAGACTTTTAACAGCAGAATCCTAATGAGAATCTACTAAGTTATCAAATTCTAGAACTCTGTCAAAAAAATAGTTTTGTAGAGAAGCCTAATAATTTCATGTGAAACTATAGACTATAACCTTAAAAATCGCACCAAACCACAAAACAGTTAAATTGGGGAAAAAAAAATACCTGTGCTGTCCTCGACAGCATATAAGTGCGAAAGGCAACATTTGTGAAAACATCAGTGTAGGAAATGTAATTGTTTACTTTTTCAAGATCTGACAAACATCTGGCTAAGGAAAACGTCGCTGAGAAAGCAACGCAAGAGGAAAATGTCGTGGTACAAAACATCGTGGGAGAAAATGAAGCAAAGAGAAAACTGCGTAGTACAAAATATCGTCGTCGAAAATAAAGCGGTTCAAAATCTTCGCATTTTAAAACATCGTCGTCGAAAATATGGTGGTAAAAATAAAGTACATACAAATCATCGCATGACGATAACATCGCAGACATGCGTTTTTCAGGCTTTAATAATTGTAAAAGGATACTCGCATAATGATTTGTGAGCGCAAGATAGAAAGAAGGATAATTTTTACTTTATTGTTTTATTAACTAATAAATATTTGCTGAAAATGTAAAATGAAAACTTAAGCATAGAAAATTAATGCAACTTATAGCACTTAATAGAATTTTAAACTAACATAGTTAACTAACAAAGGTCATTAATAAATTATTTTGTTATAAAGTTTTACTGGTAATTTTTCATGAAAAGTATAATCTAAAAAAGAAGATAAAAAGAAAGATAAGTAACTGCATCACCTTATTTATTAAAAAATTGCTAAGTTAATTACGAAATTACTTTCTTCCCTTTTGTTAATCTGATACTTTTATAGTGAAAATTATTCCCTGTTTTGTTTAAATTTCTTGTTCTGATTTTTTAAAACAAGTATTATTCAATTAAAAATATGAAAGAAAAAATTATCTTTCTTTCCATCTTGCGCTCACAAATCATTATGCGAATATCTATTTACAATTATTAAAGCCTAAAAAACGCATGTCTGCGATGTTATCGTCATGCGATGATTTGTAGGTACTTTATTTTTTACCACGATATTTTCGACTACGATGTTTTTTAACTTCAAGGCTTTTGAAGCGCTTTATGTTTTACAACGATATTTTGTACCATGATGTTTTAGAACTGCGATGTTTTCTCTCTGCTTTATTTTCTCCCACGATGTTTTGTACCACGAAGTTTTCGCCTTGCGTTGTTTTCTCTGCGACGTTTTCGTCTGCGATGTTTTCAGCTGTAACCCAAGCAACGCCTATCGGGACCCATTGTGTGCCCTGTGAAATGTAGTTATCTTGAATAGTTAGTGCTGCTGGACAATACCCCCATTACTAATGGTTAAACAATGCGTGATGTGTGTGCACCCCACTTCCCCGTATCCATATGTAACAAAATAAGGAGGATCAATAAATCATTGATAAACTCATTAGATACATTTCTAGAATTAGCGAGATAATTGTATCCCTTTAAACAGTATTTAAATACAGCACTTTATATCTTATAAATTGTATCTACGATTTAGAAAGAGAAATGTTTTTGTTAGATAGTAAATTCTACTCTCTGGTATTGAAGAAATTATTGTAAGTAACATTTGTTTAAATTACTGCTGCTGTTTGAGAATGTTTTTTGTGAAATACATAAAAATATAAAAGTATATTTGTATTAAAATAAAAGACAATTTATTTTCAGGAAATGTAGACCAAGAAATAAAAATGATAGTGTTCTTTAAATGGCAGAAATCCTCATTGCAATGAGAGGCAACGTTCATCTTTGCTGAGCAATATGCGTATGTGCTCGCTATAGCGCGAGGATAAAAACTTTAAACACTAACTTTTAGCTTTATCACTTTCTAAATTTTACACTGATTACATAATAATTTGAATGCATAACACTTTTCTGTAATTAGTAGTAAGATTTTCTTAAGTAAGTAATTACGTTAGTTTTGGTTTAGTTGATTACAGCAAAGCAAAGTACGGCTAGTAAGCTGTTCTTAGGTAAGTAATTAAATTTGTTTTGGCTTAGTTGATTAAGGCAAAGTACGCTACGTATATCTGCCTAATAGGAAGAATACATTCATGAAGGACTTTGTAAAAGAAGCTGCCTGTCATACATGTTACAGATGGTGAAACCAATATTCAGCGATTTTACCTCTCCGCCGGCGGTGGCCCTGCAAGTTAGATTTTCGTAAGATAATTCAGTAAGCTTCGTAAGCAAAATAAGTAAGTAAGTTTCATAAGAAAGATTTCATTAGGTAAATAAGTAAGAGTTATTTCTTAGTTTGTGTAAGTTCTTAGGTAAATAAGATTTTTTTTTTTTTTTTTTTTTTCATTTTAGCATGTTTGGTCCCATTTGGTGTTTCTACATTTGTATGTTTGTGTCCCCATGCTAGATTAATAAACCTTATACTAAAAATACTCTGGAATACTTATAGTCTGTCAATGAATGTTTTCGCCGAGACTAATTATTGACTATCAGATTCTCACCCTATTTTGTCTGCTCACTACCGATGTCTGGCATCGACTCGTGTATGTTAAATGTTAAACATCTGAAATCTTGGGAGATATGATTTCTTTTTTTAAATGTTAAATAAAATTGTTTTTAACTGTTAGCTGAAGTTTTGCAATTCTTAGAATTTTCTGATTACCTTCTAATAGAGTCTAATGGTGATAAAACATTTCGCCACATTTGATGACCTCAAGTACGAACTATACTGGCGCACGTTGCGTTGCAGCTACATTGGTTATGAATTCGCCCATGATTTTGTACGGAATACGAATATTTTGTACGCAACTCCAGTTATAAAATCTCGTGGTTCAGAATTTATCCAAATGAAGGATGCTACAGTTTTACGTGTTGCTGGAGGAGTTTTTGAACAACCTAGATGGATTTAGTGATACCACTGCGGTCTCGCGTCAGTACGGATGATTCTAAAGAATATTTTGGCGGACGTTTTCATCAACTTGTGTGTCTGTGCTGAAACTAGAACTGCTGAAACTACTTTTTGAATCGTCGGTTTTTTGAATATAGGTAAGGGTTAATTCTTTTCCCTATGATTGCTTTTTTGGAATTTAATAGCAAGTGTTTTTTTTTTCAAATTTTGTGGATTTTTGGATGATTTTTAGAATACCTTTAAAGGATACTTTTCTATTATATTCCGGTAAATCTGGCAACCGCATCTCATTGTTTTTTCGCGGTAATTTTTTTTGTATCAAAATTCTGTTTTTGAGTGTTGTTGTTTGATCTCGCCATGCTGCTCTTTAAATTAGCATCCACTGAATAAACATTTGATAGAATATTTCCAGCAGTGTGGAGTCCTCCAAAGTAATCAAAAATGCTTAAATATTCATGTTATGAATCTATATATCAGCGATTAAAGGATTAGACGGCGATGTATTATCAATTGAGAAGATGTCAGCGTTAGAAAAGGTAACTAATTTGAAACATATCGTATCTCCTTTACATGCGTTCTCAGATTTATTTACTTATGGTCTAAAGAATTGACCTGAATTCAGTTTTGCCAAGACGAACTTGAAATTTCACATAATACTGTAGCTGATTTAAACAAATATTTACGCCAGATTTGTATAGAATATATTTTGGGATAGTAGAGGAAATCGGAGGTCCTGGACTAATTATCGAAATAGACGAGAGTCTAATATACCAAAGAAAAGAATAATGTTGGTCATGTTTTCCCCCAACAATGGGCTTCTGAAAGGAATGAAATTCTTCCTTTCAGAATGGGCTTCTGAAAGGTAGGGAGATGAGAGAAATATTTCTGTTATCGGTACCCAACTGAGGAGCACGTTGTCTTTTGCGAAGCTTCAAGGAAAATATTAATGATGGAACCACGATTTATTCAGACTGTTGGAAAGGGTATGCAAAACTCATGAACTTGAAGAAGCTGGCTATTCCCATCTAAAAAGTTAACCCCAAATATAATTTTGTAGATCGCTCATACGCAAATTGTCGAGCGTTTATTGGGATCTGCCAAACAATGAAAAAAATACAACGCGGTACCGCAAGGCAACATCTCATGCCTATCTGTCAGATTTGTATTACGAGAAAGAAGCAAAAAGCAAGTGGGAAATATTATTTTGATTCCATTATAGAGGCAATATGTAAACAGTTTCCACATGAACAATGCCTCTATGCCCGTTCTACCTTTTTCATAATAAATTTTTCTCATTGTCTTATTATTAATTATTATGTGTTAATATATCATATTGTTCTTTTTACGATTTTACGGTATTGCGGGTAGATAAAGGAAATGTTCCCTGTGTGAAGGAAAAGCGAATTAAAAAAAAATATTGCGCGTTCTTTCCATTCATTGGGGTCCGTTTTCCTTATCAATAATGTTTACAGTATATTTTTACGAGGTGAATATTTTACATTTTGCTAATATTCATGTATTTTTGATTCTCGTGTGGACCATAACGGTCATAAATGCGTGATAGGTGTCCAACCATCATATCATTATTTAATATTGATATTTGCTATTGTTTTTGCAATTATAATCATATATCTTTATATATATCTTTTCTAAATTTAATAGTCATGTCGTATAATGTAAACCATACTGATGATTTTTCTACTGAAATATATAGCAGTTACGCAAGTATTGCATGTTTCAATAAAATTACTGCCTTTCTGAAAAACAAGTGCAGCATTAGATTAGACTTATGAGATTTGTTAGACTGGAATTGCAGTTTCCCCTTTCCAGTATAACTTCGGATTTAACAATATTTAACCTTGTTATTGCTACTGTGGATTCTGATACACTTAATTCTGTTATCATTTTAACACTTCCCGCTACTGAAAAGTATGATATCCTAAAACAAAGATTGTATGCAATATATTCTGAAAATTAAGCGCCGAAAATTCGTGCTCTGTTACATGGTCTTTAGCTTGGCGACCAGTGCCTTTCTCAGTCGTGCTTTAGCAGTTGATAGCGTAGGCGAACCCTTGTTAAGATCTTTGTCGCTTTGAAGGCTGCCCAATAATACACAATATATTTTGGCTGCGCTCACTGAACATGATTTGAGTTAATTTGCTACATTCTCTGATACGATTACTGAGGACGTATCTCACTCTTATATGAATACTGCAATTGTGATCCCTAAGCCAGGTGAATCTACTACAACTCGCAACTTTAGGAACTGAAGGTTAGAGCAACTACGAAAACTCTGCACAGCCCAGGATAGGCCCTGGCCTTCTCCAGACACCTCTGCCTTTGGGAACTATATTCGATTTTCTGACCTTTAGAATGTTTAGGGCCTTTTTAACGCAATCGATCCAGCTCAACAAGCTTCTACCTCTAAGTTTGGTCCCATGATCTTTCCCAGAAGATTTTCCTACAGCACCGATTTTCATGCATTATAGCCAGATGACCAGTACATTTAATTATCTGGAGTTTGAAAACTTTCACTACATCAGTTTGTCTCTAGAGCTCTAAGTTAGATCTTCTTCGCCATGATTCCATTCACATGTACCAACCCAATTTGCAATTAAAAATTCTTTTGTTAAAAATTTCCAAAGCTTATAATCATCACGTAAAATAAGCGCTTAAGTTTCTGAATCCCATACCTGTTTAGAATACGAGATTTGAATTTGGAATTATCTTATGATATATATTTTTCAGAAAGCTTTCCAGATTTTAAAGTATTACTTCTGAATTATGAATTTTACTCATCTAATGTTGTTCCTATTAAATAAAGTCTTAAAAAACTAAAAATGAAACATTTTAGGTTATATTTTAATACTTATTTTCATTATAAATATCAGTATTATAATATATAATAGATATAAAATTCTTAAAAACTAAAAATGAAACCTTTTGGGTTATGTTTGAATACTGATTTTCATCATTAAGAACTGTTGTTGGCATTAATTAAAGTACCATTTTCGGATGTCTAAATAATTTTACTAAAATCTAATCACACTTAATATAACGGTAGGAATCTTAAACGCAGAAAATAGAAATTTTAAGAACTTCCTGTAAGCATTCTCCGAAACGTAAACATTGTCACACGGACACAGAATCTCAAACAAACATTATAGTAAAAACAGTTATAACGTGTTGTGTGGACCTGAATTCGTATTTATCCACATAAAATTCACTATCGAATATTTAGAAAGAAAATATTACCTCCTTACCTATGTATATTAGTTGCCATAAAGTAAAATAAGAAACTTAAAATCCTGGATAAATATTTAACTAGACAAGGGAAAAACGAGTGATCCGTGCTAGCTGTAATTTGAATTTAGGCAACACAGTATTTGCTTAACAGAAGACTTGGTGCTATATCACTCAGGAAGTATAAAGATGTCTCATGTTCCAGAAACTTTAATCATAGTTGGCCATTTTCTGTCATGATCACCCGGCATAAATATGTCTGTTTGTGAACCGCAGCTTTTAATTTAAAATAGGCAAACTATATATGCCTATATGTAGTTTCGTATATATTTCTGTTGAACAATAAACATTACTGACTTGAATTTTGGAGGAAGTTTAATTAAGTAGATGTAAGTTTGTAGGTAACATAACCTCTATTAGATCCTACTAAGGAACCTGGCGATTTCTCGCACAGGCGTAAAGGAAACCAGCACAGAAGAACACATAGGAAGAATAAAAATAACCCTTTATTAATTATTCAAACGATGAACAGAAAAGGCACGTACTTCGTGCTTACAATAACACCGAGAACTGGAATTTAAGAATCCTTGCATAATAAATTCAAATCAAAAGAGTAGTTAGCTAAGAGTAGGACTAACACTTTAGGTTACACCTAACTAGGTTGACTCAATAATCTACCCGGCGTGCTAAATGGCTAAAAGGCGTATCAGCAACACCGCTTAACAGCAAGGACAGACTCATAACGTGCCCTGGCTAGCGAAAACACGCTCCACGATAAATTATATAATATGCGATAATACTGAATAAACTCCACGATTCACTCGTTTAAATACTCACTTCACTTAACTTTAAATTTGCATCCTGGCGAGGAAATGGGAGGGGAAGTTGAGGAGTTTAGAAAGATAATAAAAATTTGAATAATTGGTTCATTTAACTAAGGGAATCCGCACATCTTCACTTACTCAAAAAGTCATCTAAACAAATAAGTGGAATGAGTAAAATTTCTAGATTTTAATATCTTATTTAGTCCGAAGTAACTAGAGATGTCCAACAGATTCTGCTTGATCAAATATATTACCTTCAGCATTGCTGTAATTAGATTTATGTTGAAGAATCTAGACTTTCTTGGCACTGTATTTGCAACAAATACATAATTGAAATGCATTCGTGGGCAGCATAAAACTGTTTTGAAGGCTACATGAAGTTTGCGGGCCTTCAGTTTATGGCGCCTGTTTTAAGTAATGCTTATCAAAAATGCTTCCCTATATTCATTTATGCTACAGTTGCTACTATTATCACAGTAATGGGCATTTAGGACGTCAAGCACTCCTTTTGCCTTCATTTATACATTTTTATTAAAGAAAGGAAGACAATAAATCTCTAACTACAATAGAGAGAAGTTAAAAATATCTTGATATTTTGAACTGACAGATTGGTCTTCTATGAACCAAAAGTAACTAACTTTAATACAACTATATTCTGAAAGTTTCCAGTACTTCCTTTCCGTCCTTCTTACCACTTTTTCTAGATCTTCCTGGGCCCATCTTGAAAGATTTTTCAACTGCCATCTTTTATTAATAAACTCAGAAACAAAGGCAATACCCATGGGCTGAAAACCCACTCGGCGTTTGGGCGGAGCTGAATTTCGAATTTGGGGACTGTAGTATCCCTTATAACTCCCATTCCTGTCCAGGTGGAGTAAAGAAAAAGAAAAGCGTTTAAAAGAAAACAACGAGTAGACTTTTATTTTCTTCGGTAAACTTTCGATAAATTGAGAAACGTGCTCCGTATACGAAACAACGCTCGGAAATGCCTTCAAGAAGCTTGTTAAGGATTCGGCGCCAAAAAATTGGAATAAAAGAATTGTATAAATTTCCTTATTACGTTTCTTTGTGAGAATTCAGTAAACTTCAATCAAAATATAACAGTCGAGGTTTGCTGCGACAGTTGAAATAAACAAAACTGCGAGATAGAATGTTGATTCAACATCATTTCAAATGACAAGCAACAAAACAAACTTTAAAAATTATTATTCTGAAATTGATATTCGTTGCAATGAAAGCGGGGTAATATATAAAGAATGATTTACAAGAATGCAATGCATATTCTACGTTATTAATTCTTAAGGAGTGTCAGTATTATATATTTACATTGTGAATTGTTTGAAAGCATTTAATTGAGAGATACCTTCAGACATCTTATGCAGTGTTAATCAAAATATACATATTCTAACTATACTTCTTTAAATGATCACTTATAAACAACAACATAAAGTTCGTATTTATAATATTTTATATAACTGTGATACGTAGAGTGTTTTTTACACATTTTTCTGACGAAACTAAAAAGGGTGCTTGACGTGCAGAGAGATAAATAAATGAAGAGCTGAAGGACATTTTTATAAGGTCGTAAAACTGGAATTTTAATTAACAAACAACATAAAGTTTCCAATAAATGAATTAATTAGTTGTTAAATTTCGAATATAAATTTAAATGCCTTAATTAAACTAATTAAATATTAAAATGCCTTAGAATCATTGCAGTGCTTAGTCTTATAATCTGAATTTATGTTACCGAAGTATGTATGAACCTGTTATATTTCGAGGAAATCCCACTAATTAGTTCAATTAATTAAAAATATAGTTTAAAATTTAAAATTCAGATCTTTTCCAAAAAATCAGATCCTTTCCAAAAAATGCTGTATCAGAAAAAAATTATCTTTAAATTGGGCAATTGATGCTTGTTATATACTTTGTTTTAACCTGACGAAAGAAAAAGTTTTTGCAAATTATGCATTTTGCTTCTTCTTACGCGAATTAAAATAGGTATCAAATTATTAATGTGTACAGGGTAATTGAGCCATATGGCTGCAGGCTTTGTTTTTATTATTAATAGTGAAAATGCACTTTCATTTATAACCTTTCTCACATAAAATATGTATAATTGTATAAAAATAACTTCAATCTTGTGGGCAGAAGTTTCTGTAAAGTGAAGTCTAATCTTTTATATACTCTTCACTGAACAAAAATTCCAACTGATAAAATATTTTTTGTAGCAATGAATTAATTGCAAGCATTTACAAATCGTTCTGAATAATACTTGCAGATTGTATTACTAACTAATGCTTCCATACAGTCAACTAGAAATTTAATATTTCTAGTTGACTGTATGGAACCATGAAACCCAACCATATAACAAATCCGTTTATGTGGGATCGAACCCAGCTCACACTAGGTGTATGCAGCGGTCTTCACCTAGTCACTGGTGAAGCTTAATAAGTAGAAAAGTGGAATTTATAACCGCGAATAATAGCATGATGGTTGACTTCAAGTCAGTAGCATTTCATGTCATTGTAATCGGTTTAATGTAATCATTAGGTAAACATTCAGAGCACAAATGCGGAGGGTGAGTAAATAATTTCTTTGATTCCGCTCTTTAAAAATGCATAAATTTGCACTTTTAAACTTAGCAGATAAGTAGCAGATAAATTATTGTATAAAGTTTATAAACACTTGACGTGCTAAAAATGTTTATAGGCATGATATATACCCAGTCTTCTGGTGCTTTCTTCCTGTCTAACTGCCAAAATGAATTTTTTAATACTCTAAAAGTGTGCAAAAATCGATTAATTAATGGCTGCTTCAAATTCTGGCAAACGAGCGGGCACTGCCCATGCCTCATGTAAATGTAATACAGGGCAATAATATTTGGTGGCAATAATCTGAAAAGTGAAACAACGCTTATCGTGAATCGACGCAAAATACCAAAACGAAATTAATTGTCCTTCAGAGCAAATTGCCTCTTTGTATTAATAATCTCCTTAAAAAGCTGAGGGTACAGATGGGTTGGAATTGGAAGCGTTAACTAGAACTACAAGATAAATAAAATGAATAAATTATCTTCCGTTAAAATATATATGATCCTGATTAATACTTTAAAAACAGAGAACTTACTTTAAAACGATCTTTCAAATCATACGTTATATTTATCACACCCCTTGCCCACAGTTTTGAAGCATTTTCTATAAAACTCTTAATCTTATTTTAAGAAATTTATGCGAATTAGTAATATATTCAAAATATTAAGTAGATGAAGAAATATTGTTTTAATATCTCAATATATCAAGAAAACGCAATCTGAAACTTAGTTTTGCTGAATATATATGATAAAAATTAATTTTTTCTTTAACTGATGCTGATTTTCCCCCAGAAAAATTCATAATAAAAAATAAAATACAAATTTATTTTAAAGCGTGCTAAAAGCTCAGAAATATTAAATCTGATTTAATTATTTTTTATACAGTTCAGCAAATTAATTATACCCTTTTAAGGACAATGAAGAACAATTAAATTTTGAAACGAATGTACGTGAAATAAAACTAAGAGCAGCAAATTTAATATTTATTTTGTTAAAAATTGCAGTGAACACTATAAAACTCTTGTAATGATGTGTAATATATTTTCTACTCATATTCATATTACATGTTTTTGAGATCAGTGGAATGTTGACAATGACATTGCAAAATTTATTTTCTTTTCAATTATAATAATTTCTAGAGCCGGGACAAGGGTGAGGCACTAGCCTCAGATCAATGGCTAAGAGAAGTTTTGCATTAGCTGCGGAATTCCAGAAATGCGTTTAAAAAATAAATTATGATTATTAACTTCTTGTTTTGAAATGTTCTTGTTTCTTTCTTGTTTGAAATGTATCATGTGCGTTTTCGAAGTAGCACATTTAAAGCAATAAAAGAGAGCTATATTCTTTAGCACCTGCGCACAAAATCTCCATGCTATTAATAAAGGGGTTAACCTAATGCAATACTCATGAACTGGTTAGCTGGATCAAAGATTTCGTGGTTTTGTTCCGCGTATAACGTAAATATAAGCCAGTTTTCGCTAGAACGTCCTCCACGAAGGTATTAATAATCTAGACAAATATTTCTTTTACGCTTGCTATATTTAATTAAACGCAAACCTAATAGAAGGTATATCTCTTGCTTTACAAAAAATGAGAGCAATCATTCATGTGAAATATAAAATTTCAACTCTAAAGGTAAAGGTGTCAACAGAATATGAAAAGAATGAAGACAGAGGATTAATATATTAGACAGCCAATTATCAATCGATTAAAGAGCTAATTTTTTCAGAAAATTACTTTTTCGCAGTAGCTATTAAAAATTATGCATATTTTAATTTCAAAACTAAAACATAGCTACCAAAATATAAATGGGATAACTTCCGATTTCCAGTTTCGAGCTGATGAAAAATTAAGATTGATAAATTAAGTATTTTGAAAATGAGCATCTTAATATTTAGGTATCCAAATGGTATAAATGCTCAGATATTTAAGAAATAGCTAGTTTTAGTAACCATGGAATTCCAATAATTATGATAGCTAAAGGAAACATGTCCGTCAACGATAAGTCAGGAATGCGGTTCTGTTCACTCATATCAGAATTCGGAAACTGTATTAAGACCATTTTTAATGCTGCCAATTATTAATGTGATGCTGAAAAAAGCTTCGGGAAACTTTAAAGAAAATGTACAATATCTTCTCTTAGCTTTAAGAAACTTTCAAATATCACTCTGTAGAACATAAATTAAATAATTAAGTAGATTTTGAAAATAATAATTATCGATTTTATTTCATTACAAGTAAATAGCAATTAAATTGCAAGAGCTTAATTATTAATGTAATCTTTTTTGTATTAGTTGTAGCGTAGAATCATCAGGCTAATTGGAAGCAGGGAAAGATGAAAACTATGCAACCGCCTTCCCCGGGATTCGAACCACGGGCCTCTGGAATACCGGCCTAGCATGCTACCGTTACACCACGAAGGCAGGCTAGGGAATAGGAAACTCCCCTTTTTAAAGGGCGACTAGGGTTTTAGGGGACCTAGACGCCAAATCCTGGGTGCCAAGAATCATCATCCACAACCCTTTTAGTTCGGGCGCCATTTGTAAAGTCATTAGGTTAATTGGAAGCAGGAAAGATGAAAAATATGCAACCGCCTTCGTCGGGAATCGAACCACAGACCTCTGGAATACTGGTCCAGCATGCTACCGTTACACCACGAAGGCACGCTAAGGAAGTGGAAAAAATACCTTATAGTAGTACTATTTACATTATTTAAATGCAACTTGCTATTAATGGAAAAGGTAATTTTTAATGTTGCTATCACTGAAAAAGGTAATTTTTAATGTTTTCATTTAAAAATTGCAAATCATTGCATGCATTAATTTTCTGAATGCATAACATTATGATTAAAAATAATACAAGAATTATGGTATCATTTTGTATAGTCACCTTTACTGAAGATGTACGTTAGCAGATATAATGAATTTGATTCTATATTGGGGCACCCATTTACTTCTTTCCCTCAGGAAAAAGATATCTAGGAACGGTTCAGATATGTTGTTATGTTTTTATAGCTATACATATTTTTTGAAATTGTTGAATTCAGCATTTGATACACTAATCTGAAATTCTACTGCAATTTAATTGTAGGGAAATTTATTAAAAATTTAGTTTTTACTCTCTTATCGTCAAGTTTTTATTAATTAAGAAATAATATTTGCGTTTTTTTTTGCTCACGAAACTGACATAGTGTTTCCACTAGAGTACATTGCTTTAAAATAGGCACTTCAGGCCATAACGATTCTCCTCTAATTTGCACATGTCGTCATCATCGCTCAGAGGGGATTAAGAGATTTTAGAAAATCAGAGGACTTTGCTGTGTACCCAAGTAAGGAAGACATGATCTTCAAGCGTATTCTAAAATAACGTATAAGGTAATTTCTCTCTTTCAGCATGCCTTCGTAGCTTCGAACTCGGCTTCGAACTTCGAACCTTCACACTCGGCTTGTCTTCGAGAGGTCCAAGTTAGAGTTCAGAAGAGGACATTGCTCATTGTTCACATCTCTTGCTTCAAAATAACCTAATGACTCTACAAACAGACTATAATTATCGAAGTTGTATTTGGCGTGCAGTTTTAAGTTCGTGTAGTATATAGAGAACCTCAGGGATATCAATGATTTTACATTCAATTCTTGAAAAATGTATATGCAGAATTTATCTGATAACTGTTTATGAATAATATACAACATATTTTAAAAACTCACGAGCTAACGTTAATTAGAAATGATATTTAAGTTCGAGATTATTTCATTCTTAAATTAAATGCCTTACACTCATCTGTGCAATGAAATTGTGAACAATGATGTTTATGTCACAAACACATAAATTCATCATTCATGATCTCACATCCTAACTCATCTTTGCTTAAATAATGTATTCTAGTTGCATTAGCAGCGGTGAATTCTCAGAAGGCAGCAGCAGAGTACCATAAAAATTCTAATTTACATTTTAATTTACCGCATAGAATCTCTTCACAATAAATAAACTTCAAAGCACCATGAGACTTCAATAAAGGAATTCACATAACAGTCATTCTAAGTCATTTTCAGTTCCTTTAACAACATAAAATTTAATTTCAATTTCTGTGCAGTTAGTATGTGAGTAAGTATGTAAAATTTTGTAAGAATGTTTTGTAATGTTTTGTAAGAATGTGCAGTTAGTATGTAAAATTATGTAAGAATGAACAGTTTTCTAAAACTCAAGCAAAGAGATTCAGATTCCCCAAACAAGAACATATTTTTTGTTTTTAAAATGTTTTTCATTAATATTTGTATTGCCACTTTTCATTTTAACGTTACGTATTTCTTATTAAAGGTACTTTTGAGTAAACAAGATACACCGAGAGAAACTTCTTTATAAAACCTGGTCGCCTGGAAATTGCACAACGCAAAAGTCTTGTTGTGACCGTCCTTTGTTTTGGCCTAAAACAACGTTAACGAATTGTGCAAATCTTACTCCTTACTGTGAATTGTATAATGAAAAAAAAAAAAAAAACAAAAAAAAAAACAAAAAAAAAAAAAAAGCATATTTTACATTAAACTTATAGAACTGCCTTCTAGCGCACGATAATTGATTTTTTAGAACTATCTCCTTTGCCTACACACCATACTCTCATTAATTTGTTCTTGCATTATATGCCTGAAAATTTGAGCACGTATACATTTAACTTTATTCAGTAAACCCTTCTCGGCCGCCATTTGCGAAACGCGTTCGCTTAACCCCATGAGTGAACTTTTTCCGTTCAAAAGATTTTTCGTGTCCCTTGGTATATATCAGTTTATAATTTAAATTGGTTAATATGCCAAACACTAAAATTTCATTTTTGCGCGGCAAGTTGCATAGCGTCGTTTGCGTTGTCATACAAATGCGCTCTTACAAGAGACCACTAAAGCGCAAATCTGCTGTTTTGCAAGTAATCCAACATAACATACTATATGAAACTCATAAAATTCGCATGAAAACTAGAACGAATCATCAGCCGTGAATGCTTGCTGACATAAGCCGTTGTCTAGAAGTTGTCAAGCGTTTTAAAAGTTTTCATTCGATTGAAAATGAAGCCAGTGAAATTCCATGAACTTCAGAAAAAACTAGGGGCCAAGGATTTTTTGATAGGGAAGAAGATGGAAAAGAATTAATAGAGAATAAACGATTGAGAAATAACGCATAAAGTAATTGGATGGTCACATAACAGCAATTACCAGTGCAAGCAGCGATAGTGAAGATATAGCGCCACCATCTTATAAAAAGTTAAACAAATTGTTAAAAAAGGAACAGGAACTGTAAGATTTTGCTACGGTGATTGAGCCAAATGAATAAAGAAGAGAATGCTTTACGACATGCATTGAAAAATTATGCGCTTCTTGCTGCGAAATATTTGGAGAGTTGTTTCAATCTGTTATTGTAGCAAAAATCATCAACATTAAAAAGAAAATAAACGTATCATGTACCTACTTATTAAACAGTAAACAGTCTTTTCTGTTAACTTTTGTTTCATTTCCCTTTTAATTGCAAAAATATTTAAGGTTTCTTTAAGTCATCTTACTGACTTAATTTGAAGTATGCCTTACATATTTTTAACCTACATAGATTTCTAATGTTGTTTTGCTAACCATGCTATTAGATTATGTCCTGGAACTATCTTGAAGTAAATTGTGTTTTGTAAACAAATGTCATATTCCTAAATACTGACAAACGAACAATCTGCCGCCGGCATACCAACACCCATCTTAAATCGGACCTGATCTGTTTAGAACTTAGCCACCTTTGATCTAAATTCGTGAAGCCTCAATGGTCTCGGGAAGAGTTAAACATGGTCATCAGACGATTTAATGACGATGTTAAAATCAGGGAAATAGTGGGGTCAGAAACCTGTATTGTTGAACAATCTGCGAGTTAAATCATGATTTTCTTGTCATAAATTAAATTGCTTTGATTTCCGACTTGCGGTTTGGGAAGATAGCTATCAGAAAAAGGTAACATTCTAAATGAAGGGAATTCGAATTTAAAGCAGCAAACTTTATGAAGGTCAAATATAGATTGTATGAATTAGCAATTTTGCGAATGTTACATTTGTTACCTTTTAGTAAAAGAATATATTTGTCAATTAAGAGGTAACTTGATTATATCCTGATGAATAATTAAAATTTTATCATTATCTAAAAATGTATTACGTTTCGAAAACTTCTTATTTTGCATTAACTCATGCACACTTAATTTTAATTATTTAAATTATTTCTTTTAAATTTAATTACCATGAATTTGTTTTGTTTCTCATCATGATAAAATTCGACACCTTTGCCGTGTTGAAAAGTTTTCGATTGCTTCTTGAGAAAGAGCAAAGAATTTTCAAATATTATTTATTATTTAATATTGTATGAATTTTGTTACATTATTTTACTTTTATTTCAGTTCGATTTAATAAATGAAATATTATGTATTATTTTGTCCTTTCCTGTTATTAATTTTACCACTATACAAGATATTAATTCTGTGTTATTTACCTCTTTTTTATTTAAATTAATTTAGTGGCATTTTGTGCGATAATTATTAATTACTTTACAAATTTCTAATCCATAAAGACATTAGGAGCTTTGGAGAGAATAATCTCTAGAAACTGTTTCTGCTTTGATCGGAAAGTGCATCACGATCTTTATGTTATACTGTAATAAGGTATTCCTACCTTGTTCACTGGTTACCTTTCGCTGCAAGGACTTCTTTGATTTTTCATATTTACTGCTCTGAGGTGGAAAAATTGATAGTCTTTACAATGTCACAAACACTAACTCTTGGTGGAAAATTGATACACTGCATACTAATATTACGATTTCTTACATTCCCGTAAACTTCCCGTTTGTTAAACTTCAAGAAAACACCCATTAAATCCTACGTTTTCAATTTACAGCAAGCATACTTACTCCTTTCGTAGGGAACTGTGTTTTACACTGCTGGGTATCACTCTCAAGAACCTTAAAAAATTCAAAACAACAGAAAAATATCAAAATAAAAAAAAATCCATTAGTGTTTAGAGTGTAATTATTTCCCTTCCCCAAAGCGTGTCATACTTTTTCAGCAAAGAATGTTCAGTAACACTGACGACTTAGTATTAGACAATTTTGCTGAGCACATTTATACAGTATTTATTCACACAAGAGTAAGACAGGAGAGGTGTGAATTATTTCGTAAGGGCATTGCCAAAAGTTTTCTTTGGCTCTTTATCTTAGTGCTGGATTTCAATTAAGTTGACCCATAATAATATTTTGCATTTAAATACGTCGTACAAAATGACATGAATATGTCTTAGATGAGGGATAAATAATTTTTTCTACATTGACTTTTGAACATACTGATTTTTAAAAAATGTGCAGACACTTAAAAGATAACTTTACGATTTTACCTATTTTTCGAAGAAAAACAGCCGAATGTTTATTTGATTTATTTGCATTGTAAAGTTTTCAAAGTATGTTGCAATTACGAACGAATATTCACGCTAAACGTTTTCTGAAATGGGAAGTAAAGGAGCATGCGTTCATCAGTGTGGTGCGGACGGAAGCAGTTGTAGAATCCCTTTGACTACAAGTATAATAACGGGAACGTTAGTTCCTTGGTTCTTTTAGAACGCGTCATTAAGATGCTTAACTGATGTTTCATTTTGCAAGATGAGAAGGCTAATTTTAATTAATATTCATTTTTATGTTTAAAAATTGTTGTTCTAATTTAATATTTTAACCAAATGAAAAAAATTAACTAGTTGGTATTTTTCAAACAAGTCAGAAATTGGCAGATAATTCTAAATCGCAATCCATTTTGAACCAACAGATCATTATCCCATCAGAAACTAAGCCACAAAACATTATGAATGCTGAAGAATTAAATGAAACAAACGATATATATTTTTGTAGGAAAATGTTGACAGTTTTGAAGTAAGCCTTAAACACATAATGCTATTTTTATGATAATTATTTTCTCTATTTCTTTTTCTTCATTTAACCAAATACACTGTGACAACCTAGTACATTGTTAATGTACGCTTTCCATCCAGGTGGCCTATGGATTGGAAAGTGAATTAGTGCAAGTGTACGCATAATCACTTTTAGAACCAATGTTGATTAGATTCCGTATCTTAGTAACAAGATACGTAATCTCGCCGAAATTTTGCAGATTCGTAATCTCTCGTTAATCTTGCGGAGAGCAATATTTATTGCTTGTAAATTTTAAATGTTGCATTAGAATTTCGTAGTCTTATAAAGTATCTACTATTAAAATTTAGTAAAATTTAATTTTTGTTATGAATATTAATAGCCGTAAGGAAGGTTAAGCAATTGCAATTTAATAAACATACCAGTTTCACCTTACAAAAATATCTCCTATTAATAATTAAAGAATGCTCAATTGTCTTATATTGGATTAAAAAAGTTCATAAAAACGCCTAATATCTCTTTACTACAGTTTAAAGTAATATTCGCTCACTCAAACCTTGCATACTTCATTAGTTTTATCGACTATTCACTTGTCTATTTCTCAAAAATAATTCGCTAAATAACGAACTTCTGAATTACGTTCGCGTTAAATGATTGCAATATATGTTTTCCAGTGATGATCCGTTTCCGTTCTAGCACTGCTTTTAACAGAAAATTTGATGCTAGTTATATCTGCTAGTTTTTAATGTATCTGATTTCGGTTTGGATGTATATTGGAAGAAAAGGAGTCAACGTACAAAATGGGAGAGTCATTTTTAATTAAAATCAAGAAAATATCACTTATTCATGACATTTTGAGGAACTTTGAAATTTCGGGGCTAAACTCATAACGCTCAGAGCGATAAAATAAATTTTAGATAATGTTTTAATATATTCCACATCCTCTATAGGTAGGTCTGTAATGCTCTTAACCAAACCTAACCTCAAAGTGTCTAAGCAAACTAGTTTCTTGTAAAGAAAGCCTGAGTTTGATTAATCTTGTAATATTTCGCACTTCTTATCGCGCCCCTTGGTTTAAATGAATAACACGTTCGGCTAGCAGTCGGTACGTCAGTTGTTCCAATCTCCTCACTGCACATTTTTCATGTTCCAGAATCGATAAATGCAATGACTCTACAAGTGGCTCCGAACTAAAAAGTGGTGGAGGATAAATTCGTCGCCACCAGTACTCGGTATTTGGGTCCCTCTCTCCAACTGCCATTTAGAAGGAATAGCATATAAGGTTATTTTCTTCCTCTTTACCGCTGTTACATAGCATGTCCGGCTAGCAATCGGGAGGTCAGGTATTCGAATCAAGGTGAGGGCATTGTATATTTTTTATGTTACTGCATCGAGAAACGTAATGACTCTGCAACCTGCGTCACATAACTGAACAGCACTAAAGAATTTATTTGGTGTTTAAAAAATTCTAAAAATATACTAAATAAGGTTTTCTTTCCATAAGGAAGGTCTAATTTTCTAAATTTTACAAGATTGAAATGGTCATTCTAGAATTTCGAATGATCTATCAATAGAAAACATAGGAAAAGTGAAAGTGACAAGTGACAATAAATAAATAAATGAGTAAAATACAAAAGCTTCATATAAGCCCAAATAAGAGATATGCAGAATTTAATTAAATAATGGTGGAAATAAAAAGAATGAGTTACACTGCTCATTGTATCCTTATTTTACATTTTATGAAACTAACACTTCTTAATCTGTCACAAGCACACTTTACGGTTCATCAAATTAGTAATTTTCGGCAATAATCAGATATTTGCTAAACATTTATGCACAGTTCACAACGTCTGAAAATGCATATTTTATACACTGAAAAAAAGAAGGGTCTTAAATTTTCTTTTGCTCTGAGAGCTTAAGAAACATCTATTCTAGAATCAATCAACTTCCATCTTTCTCAATAGATCGATGGTTAAGAGCGGGAACCCTAAAGGGAAAATACAAAAAATGAGCTTTTTCTATTTCCACCCCCACACAGATCAGTTTAAGAGAGAAAAATAAGATTCGATAAAGACATTCCAATTCAAGCAACTACGAACACAAACTTTTGTTTCTTTCTTTCTTCAGTATTCATAGCTTTTATCAAAAAAATTCAGAAAATCGTTCAGAAAAAGTATAAAGAGGATTAATACAAAATACCACATCATGAATTTTATAACTTATGAACACTTTGTTTTATAAATTATTTTCAAGCACTCTTAATCTGAGGATGGACAACTATTAAACGGCGTTGCTCCGCATAGTCACTTACCTGTCGCACTTAATGTTTTTTTTTTCATTTTACATCTTGTGAGCTTATGTTTATATTTGTAATATAAGAAAGAAACTATGGAGATTATGCATTTAAACGTTTTGAGAATACTTCGCAAAATTTCTTTTTCTCTTTCAATTCCGATTACAAAGATTACAAATTATTATTTACTGCTTTGTTTTTATTTATGACTAGTTAAATTTTAATTATTTTTATGCTAGGAATTTGCTTTTGGAAGTTGCGTTACTTCCAAAGAAGGCAGAAATACTTTTGTCACTTCATGTGATATTAAATATTACTTTTCTGGAAAACGAAAATGAGGTATAATTTAACAATGAAAGATACGTATGTACATTCTCTTTTTTATCAATTACATCTAGTACCTGGTTTTTGAATTCAATCGAACTAGGAATAAATAATAATGGTGATCCAGTGATACTAATATAACTTTCCAGACTTCGAAGTTCTTTCTTAAAATTTTATACCGTTTTCCCAAATCCTGCATTTCCAGTGTGATTTCAAATTTAGTAGAATTCTAATATTTCAAGTAAAAAAATAAAGATCTTTTTTAATAAAACTTGTAAGGAAACACTCTATTTAGGATCTCGGAATGAAATTAAAGCATTTGGATTTGAAGAAACAATTGATATCTTTAATGTAACTTTTGCAAAGTATCATTATAATTTGCAGAAAACCGTATTTATTAGGTTCCCGAATGTTTTGTCCCATTTCAGGCTTTATGAGATGAAGCTTTTATGAAAATCATCTGATTTCAGTCTCTCTATCCATGGAATAGGCGAATCAAAATCCCGTTTCAGACTTTCTTTTCAGGGTTCATGTTAAATCTCAAAATGTGATGGACGGTCACATAAATGTTAAATGTTTGAAATGACGCCAAATTGACGTTTTCCGTTAATCTTTGAGATTGATTAAAGGTAAGATTAAGCTCTTGTTTTCAACGGGCATTCTATTGATCCCTGGGAGTCCATGAAATTTTAAAAGGAGTCAATGATAATCAAGGGATTGACTGGGAATCGAAAAACACATATGTACTGGCAATTTTTCGACATAGATTAAAAAAAATTAAGTTGTTTTATTTCAACGAATCGGTGTCATGTAGTAAGAAAGAAAACATAAAATAAATATAAGAGAAAATACACAAAAACTAATTAATGCAGTTTAAAAAGGAATAATAATTTTTCATGCAAAACGCCAATACAAAAAATGGAAAGCTCAGGATCACAGAAAAACAATGAAAATTTCGAAGAAAGCAAGAACTGATACTAATATTTACCTGCAAAATTTAAAAGCAGATTTCAATGTTCGTTTCCAAGACACTGAACATTTAAATCTTGTAGCATAGGACCACTGAAATGGGATATACTTGAAATTACGATACAAGAAGAACTGATTGCATTGAAGTAGGATGCTCAAGCGCAAGTCCTATTCAAAAAATGCGTAAGCTAAGTTTTGGAATTTAAGAGTAATTCGAGAGAAATATCCCCCAAATAAAAGTTGTTACGGAGCAACATTTTTACTGTTCCCTCTTCTTAGCTCAAAAAATCAAACTAATAATTTTATGCCCAATACTAAAAAAAATTATATCAATACATAAAAAACACAGCTATCACGTTAATTAAAATTGAAGAATCATTGAGTTTGCTTCTAAAAATTTCTTTACACTTATAAAAACTTTAAAGTCATTTTGATACAAAGAATAATAAAACATAAGTAATAACTCATTCTCTGTCCCAAAATTTTATTTCACATTTTTCCTCTTATTATTATTTTAATGTTATTTACATTCAGTTATTTGTATTATGAGCATATTTTATGTTATATATTAGAGAGAAAAATATTTGTCCGCAATTTCGCAAAACATTCAGCTGGGAGACATGAACTGCACACCACAGAGGCATAAATGCAGTAATTAAAGGATGAGAAAAGTATAGTAGCAAAGAAAATTAAACGTATGTATACAGTACGCAAAGAATAGAAAAAGTTTTAATGACAGAATGGCGTTATTAGAAGCACTGACTGGCCAAGAGGAAGAAAAACAAACAAAAGAGACTTAGCAATGGATACTAACTCCCTGCAATGGACTCCTAACTGAAATGGTTGCCTTGTACTGATAGTCAATATTCAACACCAGACTATCTAATTGTTCTTGGAGTAATATTTCCCATTCCTCAAGGAGCATCTGTATCATTTGTCTAGTGTCTTTTGGAAGGTGCGGTCACCCCACCAGGCGTCTCCCTGAAGTACTCACATGTGTTCAATGGGATTTAAATCAGTGGAGCAAGCTGGCCATTCTATTCTGTGAATATATTCACTTTCAAGGAGCAGCCTGAGTCCTATGTGACCGTACACTGTCATCCTTGAAAACATAGCCGGGACCAATGGCACCCCCGAAAAGGCAGGTTTTGATGGTTTGTTTACTATTTGCACTATATCTATAATCCTGAGTTACATGTCCCAAATAAACAGATCCAGATTCTGACAAGAGAACAGTATGTTCTTCCTCTATCCTGTAGAAAGAATTTCCCTTCTTATCATTACACTATAGTTTTTTTCTTCCTGCCATAGTCTTTGTATACCCAGTAGATGGTATACAAAGACTGTATTATTGGTATAGCAGCTGACTGACTGAAGATGACACCATACCTTACGACGTTCTCTCCGCAGCTCACTCCGTCAATAACTTTAGCTGGAGTATCTTTAGAAACAATTCCCAATTCCTGAAGTACAGAGGATTGAGTAGCAGCAGCTGACCTATCCGATACTTTTGCTCTATCACAAACAACAGCTACATTTGGCAGAGGTATTCGCATTTGGACTGTCTTGGACTGTCTTGAGGGGAATTTGAGAATTAGTTGCTTTCAGACGTATGTCTTCTGGACTAACCTAGTCTTCATTATCATCTTGCGGGATGGCTTCTGAATCAGACACTAAGATGGCATTCGCTTCTAAGTCTCTAATCGTCACAGAACAAACACGATTTCCCTTGCTTTAGGTTCCTGAATTTCCTTTCTTTTTTGTTTTTCTCTTATGCGATGCAATTTTCGGCTTTCAGAAATATCGATCGACCCAACCGCCATTTTTCTTTTACGCCGTTGGTCTGTTAAGAAATTTCGCTCTATGCTTGAAATCTTCAAAGGATGAGATATTTGCATGCAAAGATATCAAAGTACTGTTTGCATGATCAAAGAAATCTTTCTTAATTTTATCAGCCCCCTTCCGACCCTAAGAAAATGCGTCATTGCATGAACATTCGTGGGTAAACATGTCTCTGTAAGTTATATTAGAGTTCAACAAAATTACAAAAAGATGCATTTTGAGCAAAAACAATGACTGATAAAGCAGGATTGACAAAACACACCGAAAAACCAATTAATTAACAGTAAAATGTCGTTGAAAGATCATGGAAGCCACGGGATTGCGTGTATCAAGCAAGAAAGAATAGTCAAATTGGAACCCGTTCTGTCATTTGGTAGCATAGTTTTGTATTAAGTTTGATATTATATTGTGAGAAGCAATTTTTCGCGCAATGGCGTTTCTGACAACGCAATTCATAAAAAAGCATAAAACTTCTCAGGCAATACGAATAAAGAAAAAGTTTTTTTTTTTCGCTTCACCCTAATATACATCATTTTTGCATTGAAATGCCTTTTATTGTATGTACTCATCACAAAAAGCTCTTTTCAACAGTTTCATAGTTGTATGCTGAGAAATGAATTTATTGTGTGCTTTTAGGACGTTAGTGTAGTAT
This sequence comes from Stegodyphus dumicola, assembly GCF_044657685.1. Classification (NCBI taxonomy): domain Eukaryota; kingdom Metazoa; phylum Arthropoda; class Arachnida; order Araneae; family Eresidae; genus Stegodyphus; species Stegodyphus dumicola. Next base: position 112,525,034 of record NC_140771.1, read on the forward strand.
CAATGTTTCTGATGGTAATGCCTACTTAAATAAACCTGAAAAATCTGCTTTACTTCATTACAACACATCCAACGATTCATGAAAACCGTAAGTGATGCTACTATGACCATTTTAATACTATAAATATATTCGCATAAAACTTATGTTTCGTAATGGAAGATATTGAATCATGTATGTCGAAATGGAATTTTTGTAACCGCCTACCAAACAGAGATAGTAAACAATTTTCAAAAAGAAGATATTCCATCTTTTTCGATTTATGATAAATATTTCCCACCAACTTAAAAATCTGATCTTTCGGATTCATTTGGTTGGCATCATTTTTGATATCCTTACCACGAAAACTGTACAAGAAAGAAAATATCGAAAGTAGTTCGATTTTAGTTATCTCCTCCATAAAGCCTAAAATGGGAAAAGCTCAGGTGGAATATGAAGAATGTAATTGTGAAATACAAATATCAGGTCTGCAGAGAAAGGAACCATTGGATGGATTTAGCAAACTATCGAATCCGTTCAATATTTTTATTGATAATAAGTAGGATGAATGCATTGGCATGGATATTTAATACTATTACTATTAATATTTACGAAGTAAAATATGGTTCCGCTCGTACACAACATTCTTAGAAGAAATGGATTTAAGGTTTTGCATCTGTAGTTGTGTACAACTGTAAATATTTTCTACTTTGAGGAAAGAACTGATTTTGAATAATAGCCAAAATTCTTTTACATTACAGCGCTACATTTGATCTACTTCAAATTAACTACCATTGTTCTTACTTCTATATTTTATTTATCACGAATTATCTAAATACCTCAAAATAGTATCTTAGTTTAAACATTTTTATTTCAAATAAAGTTAAAAAATGGAGATTGAAGAATAATTATATCAAATTAGTCCTCAGCCATTTTATTAACGTATCAGAGTAATTCGTCATCTTTATAATATTGTCAAATGAACTGAAGATTCATTTTTGACAGAATATTCTTGTGCAGTCAAAACGGAGATCAAATTTATTTTCCGTATTTGAATATGATATCATTTAGGCTTTGCATGTCAATAAATGTTTCGCATTTTCCAAAATAGATTTTATGAAAAAATATGCGGGCAGTTTTTACGTACAAACGTATATTTCATTGCAAAGGTATTATAACGTAAAAATGAATAAGAAATAGCCGAGACGTTACCTTAAATCCCTGCGGAGCGAAACATGATGTAAATCCTGCAAACGTATACATTTGTTTTTTACTTTAAGTAAAGTTATCGAATGTAGAAAGCATACTTTAAACAGAAATGTTTTTGCTTCGATATTTGTAATGAACATGCGGATAGTATATGCCATAAAAATAAATTTTATATTTTGAAATATTTACAAACTTCTTCATAATTTGTAATACACAAATATTAAGCTTTACAATTTTCGTTTAGTTGTCAAGTATTTCTTAATTTTAGATCTTTCCTTAAAATATTTAGAAGAATGAGATTTTAAGTAACTACAAAATCCCTGATAAAAAAGTTCTATTTGTTAAAATCTCATAAGGGGATGTAGTCGTTTCATACTAAAAAATATTTTTTAAAAAACGTTTTACTATTTAATAGTGACATATTTTTATTTCATATTAAATATAAAAAATCATTATAATTTAAATTCTCTTTATCTCTATTTATATTTTTGAGATTTTTTCACCCTTTCATCTCTTGACTCATAACATTCATTTCAAGCTAGGATAGACCACCAGCGATCGAGCGGAAACGTCGCTAAACAATTATAGTTTGGTCCTCTGCTCGAGTGCCAACAAGCGGGCTGGTCGCATGGGCGCCCTAGTAGCTTTACCATGTGTAAAGTGTATACGATAGAGCTTCTCTAGAACGTTCTCCATGAAGGCGTTCCTTCCTTAAGACAGATAACCCTCGAGTGCTTTTCCGTAATCAAATATACAAAATTTTTCGAGTTAGGTATTTTATTTTTTCAAAACGATTTTGTAAATTCTGTAACAGATTAAATTGTGTTCATATAAATTGCAGGCTATTGGATATACTAAATCATATTAGCAAACTGTATTATGTTTCGCTCTTTATCAGAACTATTATATTCATGGATATATTCATGGGTGGACATTTTAAGGTAAAGTACTACTATTTACCTTATATACATGAGGAATATCATGAAACCGCTCCAAGCAACACATTACGGATAATATCCTGTACTTAATTATCGATTATTCATGGATTCAGTTATTCGATCACTGATTGTGTGTCTGCTGGGTACGCAATTAAATACGCAATTAAACCGAGTTACGACAAACCCCGTATATAGCGTACCTGTGATATAAAGAAAGAAATTGTTTGTTCCGATTCCATTTCTAAGTGTATAATGCTATTTTATATGGCCGTAAATAATGTTCTAAATCTCGGGTCTCATATGGTGGCCCGCGAGCCGCAAACGGCCCCTAGGTAATTTTAGGCGGACTCTGAAGACATTTCAATTCTTATTTGTTCTAAATTTGGTGATGCAAAGTTTTCAAGATTTTAGTAATTGGAAGTTCGAGTTTGTTTTCATTTCCATTAAAAACGAATATGTATAAATCACACAAAATTCTATAAATGGAGCCAATTAACTTGAAGTGTGATATAAATTTTATTCAAAGATTTGAACATGCGGATTTATTATCTTTTGTTCCCACTTGTTCAAACCTTAATCAATTCAGTTACGAAATTTACGCTAAGAATAAATACTCCGTTCGAAAGATAAGAGAACTTGAAGAATATTGAGACAGTGACCTTGATTTGGCAGATGATGAAGACCTTGTCAGTTCTATTGACTTAATCGAATTACCACCAAATACAAGTGATGATGTTTCCGGTTGTAAGATATACATGACATTGTACTGGAAGATACCATTCCACACGATGTTCCAGGTTCATTAGAAATTCACGGATGGAAGTGTAAAGAAGAGCTTATAGTCCCAAAGAAAACGAAATCTAAAAAATAAAATTCCATACCGAAGTGGAAGAGAAAGCGTGCATCATTTAACAAGCCTAGTCATCAAGAGGGAGAATACAAGCAGCGTAAAATAAAAAAGACAGAAAGAGCAAATTGTAAAACAACAGTATAAAGTTTTGAAATGTTCCTCACAGATAATCTAGTAAACCATATTGTACAGCAGAGTGCATCTTATGCAGCTCAAATTACCAGTCACCAGTTTATTTTTCTCTGAAGACAGTTTCAAAACTTTTGGGGACTTTTACTGTTAATTGGATATATGTTAATTGGGTATCACTCTTTACCTCAATAGTAGATGTACACTGGTGTGCAAAAATTAAGGACGAGACGGTTTTTTTCAATATAACTTTGTACAAAAGCTTTCCAAATCAACACATTTAATACCGTAAGATGCCCAATACGTAAGGACATGAGTAATGTAAGCAACACTTACTAAAAGAGAAATCAGAGGGATAAAAAGAAGCTTTATTGAAAAAGTAGCATGGAGCGCATTGCGACTGAAGGCCGAAACATCCCTGTGATGGGTGTCCAACAAGAAACATCCGGTCTTTAATAGGGGATATGATCTCCCCTGACTGCTAGGCAGGTTTCACAGCGTCTGCCCATGCTGAGAATGAGGGTGTCAATGAGTTGTTGAGGCATTGCTGCCCATTCGTCTTGCAGCGCCAAGCGAAGCTCCGGAATCGTCACTGGTGGTAAGGTACGAGCTGCCAAGCGTCTGCCTAGAAAATCCCATACAGACTCGATGGGATTGAGATCCGGAGATCCTGCCGGCCAATCCATACATTCAATATCCTCACTCTCTAAGAGCTGTTCGGCAGCTACTGTGCGATGACATGGTGCATTGTCGTCCATGAAAAGGAACTGCGGACCCATAGCGCCTCTAAAAAGACGCACATATGGAAGAAGAATCTCGTTACAATAACGGGTCCTGTTGACTGAACCTGCGTCGAAGATGTGAAGGTCTGTACGACTACCAAGCATGATGCCTCCCCAAACGAGAACACCGCCACCTCCATACCTGTCCCTTTCAATGATGTTCGAGGGATGATTGCGGCTTCCCCGCTCTCTTCAGATGAGTATGCGATGAGAATCGCTACTCAGACTGAATCTGCTCTCATCTGTAAAGAGTACTCGTCCCCATTCATTGTCTCTCCAATTCCGGTGTTTCCGGCACCACAGAGAACGCCTTCTCCGATGGGCAGGCGTTAGACGTACACACCGTACAGGGCGTCGTGCAAACAGACCACCACCGTGCAGTCTTCTGGCCACGGTAAAACGCAATATCGGTCGTCGAGTCGCCTGTGTCGTGTGTCTAGCGATTTCTCCCGCTGTCTGCCGCCTGTTTCTTCTGGCCTGTAAGGCAATATACCGGTCATCTGCGGGTGTGGTTTCTCGTGGACGACCACTGCTAAATCCCCGGATATCTGTTCCTGTAGTTTGAAATTGTCTCCAAAGTCGTGAAACGATGCTGTGAGCAATTCCGAACTCTGCAGCCTGACTTGTCACACTGTAGCCTTACTCCAACTTCCCAATGATTCGACCTCGGGTAAAAGCATCCAGATGTCGTCTAACAGATTGATTATTCGCCATTTCTCGCTGAGGCAGCAACTCGGTGTGATTTTAACTGCTATACGGCGTGCAATCTCTTTGCCAGAAATACTGATCTTACACCGACAACATGCTTTACACTACTCAGACACTCCCCCATCACGTCTACCTGCATATCTGCGCATGTGCTACAGTACATCACCTTACTTAATCTCCTGATTGGTCTTTCTGTCCGCTCTGCCTCTTCGTTCAGCTGATATGCTAATTTTTCGACTTCGTCCTTAATTTTTTGCACACCAGTGTATTGGTCAGAAGAAGGCATAAATATTGGAAATGTAAGAAACTAAATAGCAAGGCATTATTCTATAGGAATAAAGAGAAACTTACGTTTTGATGATATTTTGCATCAATAATAAATGGGTACAAGGACAGATTATTCAAAATAAACCAATTTTGGATAAGTAAAATACTCATACAGTTTGGAGTATTTTCGTATAATTTGAATATAGATGAACAAATGGTATGTCTCATCATTTTCTGAAGCAACTTATCAGAGGAAAGTCTCTTTTCTTTGGCTTCAAAAAATGGACGATATGTTGTAGTATGACTGGATTTTGTTACCTCCCAGAAATATATGAGGGTCAGCTAAGCTGTAGTTCAGAAAAAGGGACGGATAGATTAGCATGAGGGTAATATTAAATAAGTTTTTGGAACCATATACAAACCAGAAAAGCGCTGGTTTTGTTTCAACAATTTCACAAGTTTTGACCTTAAAATTTGTAAAAGAGAGAAGTATACCTGGGACAGGGATGGTAAGATGTAAAAGATGAATAAATGCTGTATAAAAACAGATAGGGAAATGAAAAATGAGTAGGGCTTTTGTTTAGAGGTATGAAAAAATAGATGGGATAATTGGCCTTGCTTAGAAATAACAATAATGTTAGGATGTTACCAAATCATTTAAAAGTCTTACCTTTAAGGCGTGTGCAAAAATTATCTAGAACTGAGAAAAACATTAGTGATAATTCCACAGCCTAATGCCACTGAAAATTGCGATAATAAGAATAAGAGGCAAGAAATAGTCCTTTCCTGTTTGTACTAATGCAGTGGATATGAGCCCAGTTAATGAACATACAATATATTTATTACATTACTTCTGAAAAATGCCTTTATTAAATCTCGGAACTATAGTTGAGAGGTTCTATTTGAATTTACACCCTCTGCCTGACATGAAAAATAGTGGAAAACCAACATAAAGTGTGAGTTCAAAGAAGAACGTACTGGAAGACGTCAATGTCAGCAAAAATTCTGAAGAACATTAATTAGAAAGAACATTAGATAAGAAGGTGGAGGAAATATGCGATTTGTAAATAAAAATGCTGGGAAATAGTGTATAAAGTTTGATACTGGGTTACATGTAGAAAAGTGTTACCGTATTGCGCTCTTAAAAATTTACTCTTATACAATTGTTTACATATGATAGGGCGTGATCTCCAATATGGTGGATCGGTTACTAATGAATAAAAATCCTAAATTTGTTTTCAATAATGTAAAATTTAGTGCACCGTGTTTGTTTACATGCAAAAAAGGACCTATATTTGAAAAAAAGTTAAAACAAATCTGGCAGTTAATGGATTAATATTATTTCCTCGAAGAGCAGAGAGATCAATAGATATTTGGGATGTCCTTCCAATTATAGTTTTCTAGGACAGGGGGTTCGAAAATTCATAGCTCAAATATTTTAATAAATTTTTCAGAAACAACAAAAAAATGGTAGAATTCAGCAGATTTAAAGTAGTGAAATTTGTATGTCTGAATAATTCACAAATTCAGTAATATTTAAACTGGTTCTTTGGCAGTGTCGAAAATTTAAGCTAAGAAAATATTTCAAAACAACATTCGTAATGTATTAAAAGTTTGTAAAATTTCAATTTATCCTTAAGAACTTAAGTAAATTCCATGCTTTAAAATTAAATTTAAAACATAAAAAAATATTTTAAAATTCAAATGTTATAATACATTACTGGTCCAATAAATACATTGCACGTCCTTTTATAAAGAAACTGCAAGAGAACGTGTATACTTATCGATATAATTGCGTTAAAATAATTTCATTTATTTAAATTATCCTGGAATATGACACTTTCAAATTAAAAATAATTTAAATGGCATTATTCTTTATAACACTGTTAAGCATCTACATTTAATGTGCAACCTTATATTTTCTATTAGTTAAAATTCTGAATTATTTAAATTACAATAGCATATTATTTTCACAATGTATCTGTAAACAGAGTATTGCTATTCTCAAAACCATTTTCAGAAACGCTGCGCCCGTGGAATGCAAAATGACAAGCGAAGAGCTCATTTCTAAATATATTTCTGAGACTCTCATAGCGAATAATCAATAGACAAATACAGTGAACAAACAAACCTCCTCTCACATACACAGCTGGGGTCCCCTGTTGCCCAGTCCATTCAGAATGCGGGACGAGTCGTCTTGCATTCCATTTACCGGATATTTCCTAGACAGCGATGTCGAACTACTCCACCATATCTTCTAGCCTTCTTTTGCATGCCATTTGGGTACTTTTCTCTCTCATAAATGTGTTCTCTATTTTCTTCCTCTGTATTTTTTTATTTCGACACAGTATGGAAATGTGAGAGAAGGACCCACAGATTTTGTACTTTCCAGTCTGAACTACAGAAAAAATCTAAACTCCAGATTTTGTACTTTCCAGTCTGAAATACAGAACAAGCAGTACTTATGAAACAGAAAAATTGATGCATGCACATTGAAAATAATTCGTAAAATATTTTTAAATTTCCAAGTTCAAGGAAGGATTCCATCGGAAAATATGAAATATGTTTACACATACCATATTTCCTTGAGTATTTTTTCCCTCTCTTTTAAGCACTAGGTTCTGAAAATATGTGAAATATTCGCATACTTTTCCTCTTCTTCTGTTGTGCATAGCTTCTTCTCTTTAAGGTTAAACTATTGGTAAATTGTATTCCCTTCATTAATTTTATTGTTATTCAATTTGCATTTGCATTTTGACTATTAGAATTGCATCTGTTTTATTTCACCTTACATTTATTATTTGAAACGAATTTTGTGCAGATTCTTAATTAAGTTACCTCAATCTGATAGATGTTCGCACATTTGAAAGTTTCCAAACAACTTCATGTCATTTACGTTCATGTCATTTACGTTATGTCAACTTCAGTCATTTACGTTCCAGCACATTGAAATCCAGGTCTTTTGTGTACACCCCCTTCTTCGTTTGTCTGATCTTTCTTTTGGAAAAACTCATTCATGTGAAGTACCCCTGGCGGTTTACAATGCAACTAAGCCGGACACTTCACCCTCCCAATTACCGTCAGGTATTGTAAAGTTAATATTATTATGTAGCTTTCTTTAAAAAAAATAAAATTGTTAGAGTTATCAGTAGTTTATTCATGACTACTTTTTATTTGTTTTGTCTGAAACTGCATCTTTGGAAATTAAATTACTCGCATAATTAATTCTCCCCTCTCCATTATCCGACAGTAAAATTAGTTAAAAAAAGGAAAAAACCCAGTAATACTCTTTTATTCCTTCATTCCCTTATTTTTAGGAATGATTTATCACTATCTTTAGCATTTATTCACAACATCATTAAATTTTATTAAAACTTATAGCTAGAAACTTTAGCAAAACACATAAGGAAAAAAGACAAGGTAGAAACGTCTTATCAGAAAAAAAGCAAAATACTTTTGTTTTTGTAGTACTTTCTCTTTGCAGGTTTAAGAGTAATTAATTCTCCCCTCTCCATTATCCGACAGTAAAATTAGTTAAAAAAAGGTAGCATATCCAGTAATACTCTTTTATTCCTTCATTCCCTTATTTTTAGGAATGATTTATCACTATCTTTAGCATTTATTCACAACATCATTAAATTTTATTAAAACTTATAGCTAGAAACTTTAGCAAAACACATAAGGAAAAAAGACAAGGTAGAAACGTCTTATCAGAAAAAAAGCAAAATACTTTTGTTTTTGTAGTACTTTATCTTTGCAGCTTTAAGAGTAAAACGCCTTCTTTAAAATATATTTCTATTATGACAGCAGAATTTTCGATCATTATAAAAATATCATTTTATACTAAATATTTTTACAGTCTTAGTGTTACAACACGATGTTGATAAACTTGTGAGTCTGACAAATACAAGCACGTCTGTTTTATGCATCTCAATTTTCAGTTACGTGCAATGAAAGCAACTATTTTATGAGAGTTTTTCCTAACAGGCATTTTCTCAAATAAATCAAAGTTTAACAATATGATTAAGATTTTTTTATGAATATTTTATTTGAAACTAGGTAAAAAATCCAACTAATATTTAAAAGTGAGAGCTTTATATTTAATTTTATGATGTGCTCGAACTTTACAGCAAAATAAGTGAATAAATTAAACTTAGAATCTCAATAAATAAGAAAAAATAAAAAAGAATAAAAAGAGTTACAGAATTATGTATTTGTGACAGAATCTAAGTAATTTTGTTAAATATATATAATTCGTTTTGTTTGTTTCTGCTAACGTTGATTAGCGATTAATTATAAATAGTTATAGTTTTGATATTTAAAATCCTTCACCTAAACTCGATGAGTAATTTAAAATAGTATTTTCCCATTTATAAATAAGATGTAAAGGTAAATTAAATGTATATACAAAATGTTTCGTAAAACTTCATACAAAATTTATAAAATTTCACTTTCTTGTGTCTCTAATTATGTTTCACATGTCTGATATTGGTATTAGATTTTAAGAAAAAATAAGACTTTATGCACTGATAATTTCAGTACAATCCATAAATGGAAAAGATTGAAGTATTCTGAATAGTTTTTGATCATCTTCGTAATTTTGTGAAGTACGTTGTTTCAAAATCAAGACCTTAACTAATTTTGTCTCAGTTATATGAAGAAAGGAGAGAAGACAAAAATGTGTGTACAGTTGACGCACTTCAGAAGGGTTGCCATCACACCCAACAACATCGGATGCAAATAAAATTAGCTCCTTTGGCCTTTTATCGCCCGTTTAGTGGTTTATAATTCAAGAGATGCACAATTCTGCAACTGCGCCTAATAAAATTTAAGTTCTTTTAAGTACTAGACATTATTTTCTTGTCGAAAACGCTTTTTTCTCACAACTGCAGCCTTTAATTTTTAGTTCGTCGGGGAATTACTGAAATGAGCGGAATAGATTTAGTTTTTATTTCAAGTTTCAAATCGTAAATAGGTTTAATTATGAAAAGTAGAGAAATATAAATTAATCTTTCGTAAATTGTAATGAACATTTTATGAAATTATTTTTTATATAAGTTTACGAATGGAACCAAAAACTTGTACACAATTTGCTTTCTGTTACACGTATAAAATTTTGTAAAAGTTAATTAAATTAAATTTTTAATTTTATTACAATTTAATTATTTAATTTTATTGTAAAGTGTAATATATACTATTTTTAATGTAATTACCATTTAATGAATATAATTTACATTTCAGAATTCATTAAATTTAATAAAAATTGTATTTTATAAAGATAATTTAACGTAACAGTTATAATACTTTTAATTAATTCGTTAATAACATTGTTCGCTTCTATGACCGATTGAAACTTAATTGATAGCGAATTTCAGACACTTGTTTATTGCAAGGGAAATTAATCTAAAATTTTTAAAAACGTAAAATGCCACCAAGCATACTCGAATTTCAAGAATATAAAAACGTATAAACAACAAGCAAAATTATAATTTAGATCAAAATTTAATATCTTATAATATAAAAAGAGAAAAGTACTTAGAAATCCGGATACGTTCCAAGCACAGGCGACGCCGGCAACCGTTTGAGCGCTAATTAAGTTAATTCTCTCAATTCGAAGCTAAATAAATGTATATTTCGCTTTGAATTATTTACATGCTTACCTAATGCAATATGTACTGATTGTTTAGAGTGCCAAAAGTTATCGAAATGTACCTCATGTCAAAGCTGCATGAATATTCACAGAATCTTAAGTTACTCTCTGTAACAGCTTGTAAATGTTATTAAATTTTAAATTATTTTAAAATATAGCAGTATAAAGAATTATCCAGAATTCTCTTCGGAGTTTCGATATTCGTAACGATTTCCAAAAAGAGGCAACTGCAAACAAGATAATTCGTGTATATCACATCAGATTAAAGAGGACTAACTGCCTCTGTGATACAAAAAAGACAGCTGAGACCAAAGATTGTCATGTCACATTTGCATATGCATATTTTGACGATAAGCGTAACATACGCAAAATTCTTCGAAAAGTTCTTACATAACGATATGCAACTTTATGCTGTATTTGTTATATAACTAATGTACTTCTTTTTCGAAAGCACAAAATAAATCCTGTACTATTAGTAACATCTTCAAGAAACAGCGCATTCGATAGGACAAGAATGATCCATTTAAAATATACTAGTACTTTGGATTAATTAATAAACAGTATAAAACATATTCATAGATTATTTGGTTACGTTACCTGATTATGGCAAAACACAAGAGGGCTAACTGCCTAAAGGAAAGTAATACAAGCTATTCAGCCAGCCTGTTCTTTTGGGTTCGAAACAAGTCGAGCCACCAGCATTCAAGGCTCTTAACACTCGGCCACTGGTAGGGCTTATATTCAAAGACAATTGAGTAATAATCAGTCTGTGATGTATTAAGGTATTTAAGCTAAGAAAATGATTTGTCACGTCTCGGTTATAACGCCATCCAGAACAAATATATATAGTTAATAGTTATACTGACTGCTAATCCAAAACTAAGAACGCGAGTTCGGTATCCGTGTGAGCCTTTGAAGTTTACGTACACTTCCTGTAATAATTGCTTGCAACGTTCTCAGGAATAACACAGTAGAACAACATATGGATTCGGCCGTTCTAGAAAAATGCCTTCGTGTAAGTAAGTATTTAGATTTTAGACCTGGATTCAGCTCTTTTGTGAAATTTTAAAGTGGATCAGTGATAATCATGTGGTTGATAATTGACTTCATCAGCATAATCAAGATTCCATTGGTTATGAAACATATTAATAAAACGTATTATTCAGCTTATTGAGATAACGTTTTATCATATAGAAAGTATGTGATAAAATGAATGCAAGGGGAACAAACACACAAAAAAATTAATATACTTTGAAAATCAATAATAATTTTTTTAATATAAAAATTCTTTGTGAAATAATAGCAGTATAAAAAATTAAAAGTGTAAGAACATTAAAAAATACGAAGAACGCAAAATTATAGTGGTAAACGAAAAATACATAGGAAAATTTTTCAACGATTTAATAGCAGAATTAAGTGGTCTTATAATATGTATTCAAAATTTCTACGATTTTCTGTTTGAAAATTTGTTTATATTTTTAAAAATAAAAATAAAAATAATATAAAAATTTATAAAACGTAAATTAATAAACTATTTTTTGCAATACTTTTATTCGTTTCTGAATGTAACTGATATTTTCAAGTTATTGTTTTAAAATTACCTTTATACTTGAAGAATAAAATGACGTCTTCTATATACATGACAAACATTTATTTAAACTACGAAGACGTTGAAAAGCAGAGTAGAAACATGATATTACACAGCGCTTAGCCCTTCTCTCTTACATGCAATACTCACCACTGACTTCAGGCTAACTGCCTACTAAGTATAAGTATTACGCAGCAGAGAACTTGCTTATCATGCGCATGCGCTAGGGAAATCGACGTCGGTTGCCAACATACCCCCTTTCGACGTTGATTCTCCTATTCCTGAAAAATAAAACAAAATACATATTAAACAGTATTCAATCCTACAATTGTACAACAGTTTTGATGTTTAACAGGAGTCAGGGGTTTGGTTAACACATCAGCTCCCATTTCACTGGTAGGTATGTACTTCACATCTAATTCACCGCGTTCATACACTTCACGCACAAAATGATGGCGAATGTCTATGTGCTTTGTACGGGAATGAAATACAGAGTTCTTTGTAATTTTCTGAGCTCCTTGATTGTCGCAGTATATTGTTGTTGGGTGTTCTATGTTGTAACCCAGCTCCTTCAGGAAACGACGTAGGTAGACAGTTTCTTTGGCGGCCTCAGACAGAGCCATATATTCCGCCTCCGGTGAAGATAGAGCTACACTGCGTTGTTTTCGTGATTCCCAGGTTATAGCTGAACCACTTAATATATATACAAAACCGGTGTAAGATTTTCTATCATCGACATTTGATGCCCAGTCTGCATAAACAAAGGCGATGAGTGGTTTTCCTGTTTTCGTATAAATTAGTCCTTGATCTTGTGTTCCCTTTAGATATCGAAGTACTCTTTTCGCAGCATGCCAATGTTCTTTTCCCGGATTGTTGTTAAATTTACTTAAGAAATTCACGGCGTATGTGATATCTGGCCTAGTAGCTACTGAAAGGTACATTAATGATCCGATCAGATTTCTAAATGGAACATTTTTCATGTCAGCGATTTCATTTTCGCTTTTAGGACTCATTTCTTTTGATAATTTTTTGATGTTATCTATAGGTGAAGACACAGATTTAGCATTTTGCATGTTATACCGATTTAAAATATCATCAACGTATTTCTTTTGAGAAATTTTAATTGAATTCTCATTTTGGTAAAATTCTATTCCTAAGCAATAATGTAATTTTCCCAAGTCTTTCATTTTGAAAGTAGAAGCTAAACTATCGCGAATTGTTTCATACGTTTGCTGAGAATCGGTAAAAACGATACGATCGTCTACATAAACGATTATAATAGTTTCACTGTTAGGCGTCTTTTTAATATAAACACAATTATCTGAATTAAGAGATTTAAATTTCATATATTTCAATTTTTCATCCAACTTTTTGTACCACTGACGTCCTGACTGTTTAAGACCGTATAATGATCTCTTTAAAAAAGACACTTTATCTGAAGTAGTTTCATCGCGAAAACCTTCGGGAATTTCCATGTAGATTTCTTCATCTAAATTTCCATTTACATAGGCCATTACAAAATCTAATTGGTAACCTTTGAGATTGTGTTCTACTGCGTAGGCTAAAACTGTTCTTATGGAACTTAATCTAGCAACAGGGGAAAAGTTTTCAGTAAAATCGAGACCAGGGATTTGAGCGCACCCTTTAGCAACTAGCCTAGCTTTGTATTTTTCGATAGTGCCGTCATGATTATATTTTAATTTAAGAACCCATTTACTACCAATAACTTTCTTGTTTTCAGGTCTTTTTACTAATTCCCAAGCCTTTTCTTGAACAAGCGAGTTATATTCTAACAGCATGGCATTATGCCAATTTTCAGCATATGGTCCATTTAATGCTTCTTGCACCGTAGGATTAATGCTTTCCTCAACAGCATTTTGAGTTTGTTCATTTTTATTTACAACTGTATAATGATATTCCTTTTTAGGCCTTCCTGGCAAACCTGTTTTTATTTTCTTGGGTCGACCAGGCCCCCTTTTAATCAGGATAGGAAGCATTGATTCGCTATCTAAATCACTTCCGCTTTCCTTTTCAGCTTCAGAGTGAAGTGGCGACTCGCTACCGTCCAGAGGTGATGATTCATCACAACATGTTTTATTTATAATTTTTTCCTCCGGAGCGAAAGGCAGATTTATTTCTTGCTCCGAGTCATAACTACAGCAGTTTTCAAACTCATTAATAAATTTTACATCTCTGCTTATTATCACTTTACATGCCTCGGGATCCCAAAGTCTATACGCTTTTGATTCATCAGAATAGCCAATAAAAATACATTCTTTAGATCGAATATCAAATTTGCCTATTCCTGGCCTTTTATTTAGCGAAAATGCTTTTTGGCCAAAGGTTCTGAAGTGAGAGACAGCAGGTACTCTGCCAAACATCACTTCGTAAGGTGTTTTTATTTCGTGTTTTAAACCTCGCGTTGGGCAGCGATTTCGAATGTAAGCAGCCGTATTGACGGCTTCGGCCCAGAATTTCTGAGGCAAATTGGATTGCAATAACAAACATCGCGCCATTGAAACTAAAGTGCGATTTAATCTTTCAGCGACGCCATTCTGGGCTGGCGTGTAAGGAGTGCTCATTTCGTGTTTTATTCCCGCATCATTAAGAAATTTATTAAAGTCTTTCCCTAAATATTCTAGCCCGTTATCGGTTCGCAGGATTCTGATTTTAGAGTTAAGTTTATTTTCAAAAGATGCTTTAAAATTTTTGAAAGCTTCTTTAACCTCATCCTTAGATTTCAGAAAATAAACACGAACATATCGAGATTTATCATCAATAAATGTTGCGAAATAAAATGATCCACCGATTGATTCAGTTCTCATGGGACCACACAAATCAGAATGAATTAGATTCAACAATTCAGTACTTCTATATTCAGATTCTTTGGGAAGAGGGGTTGCGGTTTGTTTACCCTGAATGCATACCTTACAAGTAGAAAGAGAGTCATTTTGAGAAAAAGAAAGACCTCTAACCATGTTATTTATTTGTAGTTTTTTAAGATCATTTTCATTTAAATGGCCAAATCTTATATGCCACTGATCTATTTCTTTAGCAATTGATACAGATTCAAATATTGGCATGACAAAATAAAGATCATTTTCGCGTTTAGCCAAAATTACTATTTCGTTATTAGAATTAATTATTTGAGCACAGTTTTCTTTGAAAATTACTGAAAGATTATTTTCAGTTACTTTAGACACTGAGATTAAATTATTTTTCAAATCAGTTACACACAATACATTTTTGAGTTTGATATTTTCAGTTTTAGAACCTATGCGAACTTTAAATTTAACAGTTCCTTTTCCAATAGCTTTAATAGTTTTATCAGCAGCTAATTTAACATAAGTATCACCTACCTCGTGAATTTCTTGAAACAGTTCCTTGCTGTTACACATATGCGATGTTGCACCACTACCCAGACAAAAAATGTCTTTAGAATTACTATTAGTGCATGCTACGGCTTTTTCTTGCTCCAGGGAATTCTGATATTCTGCAGACATCGCAGTTTCACTCAGGTATTTGCTTTTAGTTTCTTTATTTTTCTTCATACATTCCGATGCTCTATGCCCATAGATATGGCAGAAGTTGCATCTGTAGTTAACTGGATACTGTCTTCGGTTTGCAGACTTATCTGGTTTCGGTTTAGGAATCGGTTGTTGAGTATACTTCCGATCTTTCGAATAGAACGCATGTTGTGGTTCAGAAAACGTTGAATCTTTATTTTTGCGAGCGTTAGCTTCTTCCAACAGTTTAATTTTCAGCATTTCTGGAGAAGGCAGTTCATCACGAGATTCGATTGCTATTCGAAAGCTTTCATAAGAGTCCGGTATGCTATATAAAAGCAATATTGTAAGCAAATCATCCGCAATGTTTATTTCCATTTCTTTCAGTTTGTCCACAAGAATGAAAAAATCATTTAGATGAACAGTCATTTGTTTAGAATCACTCATTTTTGTAAAAAGCAATTTTTTTAGAATTGTGGCCTTTCTAGCTGGTCCCTTCGATTCGTAAATAGAATGCAATTTACGCCACAGTTCGTGACATGTTACACAATTCTTTACTTGCGGAAGTTCGCTGGGTAGGATGGATAGGATTATATCCGCTCGTGCTTTTTGGTCAGTAGTTTTCCATTTAGCAAATTCTTCATCACCAGGTTCTGGTTTCGGAATTTTCCCAGTTACATAGTCCCAATGATCATTTTTAATCAGTATTGCTTCCATTTGCAACTTCCACGTGTCAAAGTTGTCCTTGTTTAGCTTTTCAATTGACACTGTATTAGTCGTCGCCATTTTCATTTCAGTCGACGCAGCTTGGCTTGCCGAAAGAATTTAACAATGGTAGTTGCTCTGCACAGTTAAGCGCTATCTGGGCCCATAACCTATGAAGAATAAAATGACGTCTTCTATATACATGACAAACATTTATTTAAACTACGAAGACGTTGAACAGCAGAGTAGAAACATGATATTACACAGCGCTTAGCCCTTCTCTCTTACTTGCAATACTCACCACTGACTTTGGCTAACTGCCTACTAAGTATAAGTATTACGCAGCAGAGAACTTGCTTATCATGCGCATGCGCTAGGGAAATCGACGTCGGTTGCCAACAATACTATATATTATTGATAGCAATATAAGAGATTCGATGACGAAAACAATTCGTTTAAAACTGGCTAAAAGTGATCGATGGAAGAAAACGAAAGAGAACGGTTGGAAATATCTGTTTGAGGCAAGGAGGGAAGATAATGATTGGATATCCCACGTCTTTCACTTTGTGATCACTGAGAAGAAATAGCTGCAATTTTCCCCACTCAACGTTGGTGTAATGATGATGATTATAATAATAATATAAATATTTAACTTTATAAAATTTTATACCAATATTATATTTCATTTTGCTATGATGATTAGCCAGTTTTAATAACTTACTTGATACTAATTTTAAAGACGGAAGTAATGAATATTTAAAATATCTTTAATTACAGTCGTTTAAATTCAGGTCATTAAATTTTATTGAGAGCACTTTGCTTTTGATCTCATTAGCAGGTAAGGCATATTTTGAAATATTCGGCGCATATATCAAGTTTCAGAATATCAGAAGAAGGCTTAGAAATAATTTCTGCAAGAAAGAACTAGAAAATTAATTGGTTCGGAATTTCATGTGCACTTTAATGTGAAAGGGAATTAACCAATCTTATTCTTTAAAATTTTGAAACTTACATTCAAATTTGATTAGACACTATAAGCATCAAAATGTTCACTAGTCGAATTTTAATTGGAAATTTGTGAAAGAAATAAACGTGCTTTTGCTAATTTAATCCCGGCTGTACTTTAATTAAAATGCGTATACGAAATAAGCTACAGATGATACTACTTTTATTTTATAAAATTCCTCTTCTGTGTTGTTTTTCTAAGTTATATAGTTTACCTACACCAAATTTTGATTTGAATTTTTTATACTAGCAAAAATTTTAATTTATTTATGCAAAAATAAAATAGTATCACGTTATATAATGTGTCTTGTTTATGAAATTATTATCGATTTTACTCTTTTATATGCACAATTGTTAGTCATTTTTTCTTCAGTATATAATTTGTATTATTTTAAAGAAACGCGCTGCATTTGTACCATCAATTTTGAAGAATTTGTAATTCAGGTGGATGATGGTCTATTTTTTAAACCACTGTCGCAAATTTTAAATTTCGCTGTCGATTATAGGTTGTAAAAATTTGCATAACAGTTGAATGCTTTTAAATGCGCATTTATTCTGATAATTCTTAAAATTTCCTATTATAGTGAAATGTAGTTAAATATTAATAATTTTTACTTAAATTTCTGCAATAAATGTATTTAGATCGAAATTGTAGTGAAGAATTCATTGCATAGTGTTCATGTAAACACCGAAATAAAGGAAAAAAAAAACAGTTATTTGCTTATTAGTGTCAATAAATCGAACTGCATACCGCAACAGAATTTTCATTTCTCACTTTTAGCTATTTAGTATTCCCATTAAGGCTGTGGTATTGCAATATTCTTAAAGTTTTGTAGAATCGTATCGTAATATAAAAGATATGTGGCTATCGTGGAGTATCACCTCAAAAATTCCTTTTTTTAGAGCTTGAAGAAGGAAATTTCAGAATTAGAGCCAAATAACATCTGCGTGGATATGATCTATCCTTCAAAAATTTATATTTAATCTTAGTTTCTCAATTACTAGAGGTAAATATGAAAGCAAATAATTCTATACTTGCTGCGAATCAGCTTTTTACTTAATGCATATTTCTATAACAATTTCAGTTTTTATTTATGACTAAACAAACGAATTCCTGTAATTTCCTTATATCCTTGTAATTTATTAAAATCTAATCGAAAAACTACTTCTGAAATATCAAATCAGAAATGATATAAAATATTTTCCACGTGAAAACTGAATCTGCCTGAAAATAAGGATTTGAGTATAATAAAATTGTATGTAAGGCAACAAAATTTAAACGGCACTTACTTTCTGTTTCTTTTACACTTCCCCGGCTAGTCATTACATTAATTCTGCATGGAAATATAATACAAGTATATTGTAATAAAGTACCGGATGCGATAGTAGCCATAAAAGTCATGGAACTGATGTTCTTGACCTTTTTCTCGGGTTACATGCTTCTTCACAATTTCCTCCAACAAAATACTCCTTTCCTGAAAAAATATACTTCACCATCCTTCGGGTCTTATCTCAGCTACACTTGAGCAGCTCTTGTTAAACATAGAAGTCACTTCACTGGCTAAGTATAAAAGAGAAAAGTTCTTACTCCTGAAAGTAAATTCTTCTGGTGTAAAAATTTACAATTACATAGACCTTTCACAATATAAGTGACGTAACGCCATCGTTAAAGGAAATAGAATTCAATGTATATCCAGAACCAAGAAGTAACAGTACCCTGAGTAATGAAGGAAAATAAAGCCAAGGTACTACAGATATTGCTCTATGTTTAAGCAGAGAATTCCTCTCCTCCCCCTAGAGAAGTATTAAATTCCATTCATTCCTAATTAAACCTGACTGTAAAGTAAATACATCATCTAAATTTACTATGCTGTTATGAATTTTGTATAGATGCAAATTATTTTAGTGAAATTATAGTATCTTTAGTATAATGCAACATTAAATGCTTGAAAAAGGGACACCCCTGCTATAAATGCCCCGTAAAAACCCACAGACAGAAACCCGTACAAGTGTACGGGTACCCGTAGGCCAAATCCCCGTACAAACCCATAGAAAGAAACCCGTACAGCTGTACGGGTACCAGTAGGCCAAATCCCCGTAAAAACCCATAAAATGAAACCCGTATAGTAGGCCATATACCCGTAAAAACCCATAGAAAGAAACCTCCACAGCTGTACGGGTATCCATAGGTCAAATACCCGTAACAGAGACAGAGAACATTTGTGCATTGTCATACTGGGAAGAGCTGAACGATTACTTATATGGAAAGTTCCATAACAGAACAGTGCTTCTGTTGAAAAAATAAATTATATCAAGCTATCAATAGTTCTGTGTGCTCGCTACAGAAGCTTAAACCAAAGAATATGTATTGTTAAGAAGGAAAGCTTCACAGCAGCAGAAGTGGCTCCCTCCAAACGAAAAGGGACACAACTGCGCATGCGTGAAATATCTCTCGCCAAAAAGCTCCAAAGCTCAAAGCAAGGAGGTTAGAATAGAAGGAGGGAAGGTTCAACTTAAAAGGTGAAGCTTGACGGCCATGTTACTGTTATCACTGTGACTTGTGCAAGGAAGTCTGTAATTGTAACATTTTTTTCCCTTCTCTTTTTGAAGCATGTCAGCTTATATTGCATATGGATGCACAAATAAATTTTCGAAAAATATTCCTGGGATTACTGTTCACTCGTAAGTATTGATTTTCTTTTTTTTATGCAATTTTATAAATATGTTAAAAAATATCACAATGCCATGTTGTTTTCTTTCCTGATGTGACAAAAATGACTTAATTATAATCGAAACATGTTAAATACATTTTAATGTTTTTGCTTACAGTTGGTATCTTCGTTCCTTAACATACAATGATATATGCTAGAATTTAAACTGTATAATTTGAATGCTTAGATAATTCGTTTTATAATTTTCACGAAAAGTAAGAAATCAATTGTTACTATTTTTATGAATTGTGAAGGTGTTAAATAAAGCAACGCTTTTCTTTATGCATTAATTACTGTTCATTCTTAAGTTTTGTGAACTGTTACGAATATAATTTGTGCATTTGATCAATATAAACTGTTCTGTTGTTAAAATGATTTTGCATAAGCTTACAAATTTCTGGGCAGTATAGCGATAAATGTAAGTAAATTATTTACACAATTGAACATGTGGAAAGATATTTCAAGGTAATTTCTGTGAGATTCATAAATATGAAACGCGCATAAACTGAAATCATTGAATTGACATAAATCTGTTTTATTTTATTAATATTTATTTTCTTGTTGATATAAGGTTATTGGTTGTGAAAAGAATCGATTTAAAACTTTCATTTAAAAAAAAAAAAGCAACATGTTACCATTTTTTTAGATAATTATCTGTTATTAATTTCAGGTAAAAATGATTCTTTAATAAATTATAATAATATTGGGAATAAATCAGAAATATCAATTCTTAAAGAAACAATTGGAATGTATAATACCCAAGAAGTTGCTAATAAAACCTAAACAAATTCTTGAAATTATGCAGAATAATAATTTTTAAAGGCTTTAATGTTATGCACATGCATTTAGATTTCGAAATATTTCTTAATGATTTTCTGTACTTCTGTACTGTAAATTACAGGTATCATCTTTATAACTTTAAAACAAAAAAATAACAATAGCGAAGCATTTCATTATAAATTCAACATATTTTTACTGGAAAATGTATGCATAGAACAGCTTACAAACACGTACGTTTTACTACCGTATTGCAATGTTTTGAAGTAACAAACATGGACGCTGCTTGTTCCGTGGAGTTTCATTCCCCGATAATGGAGGAAACTGCGAACTCTCCCTCCTTCTATTCTAACCTCCTTGGCTCAAAGCTGATGTCGAAGTTCGAACAGGTTCGACGGTCACGTTTATCAAGAGTTTAAAGCTGTGTGACTCATTTTTTTTTACATATTGACAGATATAAAATCAGACATCAAACTGCGATATGGATAATACAAGTTCAACTTGTAAAGCTAAAAAGCACGAAAATTCGAGTTTAAATTATCGCGAAAAGTCAAAGAACGATTCATCTTAACCCGTCTTCCTCAATTTCCTGTACACGTGGCGAAAGATGAAAAATCTCGGCCAGGTACATCAGAAAGGGGAAAATTCTCGCCAACATGTTCCGTCGCCGAATCCCTTGGCGAATTGTCCCTCTTCTTTCTAGCGGCGTAGAAGACAAACTGGTTTACATTACGTCTA
Organism: Stegodyphus dumicola; assembly: GCF_044657685.1. Lineage (NCBI taxonomy): Eukaryota > Metazoa > Arthropoda > Arachnida > Araneae > Eresidae > Stegodyphus > Stegodyphus dumicola. The sequence goes on from NC_140771.1 coordinate 112,546,573, forward strand.
TGGAGCCTTTCTTTCATTACATAGACTTTCTTTGGCTTAAACGATGTCTTTGTTCTACCTTTATAAGTAAAAACGGATTTTGATTAGTACCAGCTAAAATAGGAAATATAGTGTCATTTGCTTTAAAATTTATGGACTACGATACCCAAAATCGCGAATCTTATCAATTGAACATAGAAAAGATCAATTTTATAGTTTCAGATAAGATGAATGAGACAGCATTTTTTCAGCTGTTGAGTATGTTTTTTTTAACACTCCGTCCGGCGCGCGTGATCTCTCAGATGCAAACCTTTTACAATCTTTGTTTTTCTACCGAAAACAGGAATTCACGACCTTGATCTTCACAGTATCTGCCCTTCTGGTCACGTGCTATTCAGGAATGTAGTTGTCTTTGAGGGAGAAGAGGGAAGGAGTACACTTTTGGGAGTTTATTCGATGCTGTGCATTCATCAGATGCACGCGCCCCATAACGGTTGTCCCTTACAATGAGTACTTTTGGAATTCCCTTACGATGAGATTTGAATAACCCAGCAGATTTAGAAATCGCGCAGAAAATGTTATTTAGTGATAGAGAAGAAGAATTAAATGATGAAGAAGTGGACGAAACTGAGGCTGAAGACGATATTTTAGAAATATGTGTGCTACCTTCGGATACTGAAAATGATTTTAGTGATTCAGAAAATAAAGGTGATGATTTTAATTCTGAACGTAATAGTTTTATCGGTAAAGATGGATCAACAAGCTGAGCAAAATTAGTGGTATGTAAAAATGTTAAACGAAGGTCACATAATATTATAACTAAATTACCTGGCGTAATAGGTACTGCAAAAAATGCAAGAACTATACGATTCTTGGAACTGTTTTTTTTTTACAGATGAAGTACTAGACATAATTGTCGCTAATACAAATAAATTTATTTCTTCAATTAGAGGTAACTTCAGTCGAGAAAGAGACGCACTCGAAACAGTTATAATCAAAATTAAAGCTTTCATTGGTTTACTATATTTAGCAGGTCTGTTACGAAGCAATACGCAAATTTTAGAATTGTGGTCAACAAAAGGAATGGGAGCAGAAATGTTTCGGATAGTAATGCCTATAAAACGTTTTAAATTTTTGCTTAGATGCTGTAGATTCGACGACAAAGAGACAAGAGATGTACAAAAGAAATAGAGAAACTAGCACCGGTAAGAGAGATTTTTGAATTATTTGTAGAAAACTGCAAGAAAAATTATTGCATGGGGCAAAATGTAACTATTGACGAAACGTTAGAAGGCTTTAGAAGAAAGTGCCCTTTCCGTCGGTATATACCTACAAAGCCTAACAAATATGGAATAAAAATATTTGCCATGGTTGACGCAAAAGTGTTATATACATCAAATTTAGAAATATATGCCGGGAAACAAAAAGAAGGATCATACAATGTGAGCAATGCATCTTTCAGATGTCGTTCTTCGATTAGCAAAACCAATTTTCAACAGAGGACGAAACATAACAGGCGATAATTGGTTCACATCAATTGACCTAATAAAAAATTGAAAGATAAAAAACTTTCATACGCAGGTACTTTGAGAAAAAATAAAAAAGAAATACATCCTTGCTTTGTAAATTCAAAGAGGCGTGAAGTTTATTCAAGTCTCTTTGGTTTTAATGAAACTTGCACTTTGGTGTCATATATGCCAAAAAAAAAAAAAAAAAAAAAAAAAAAAAAAAAAAAAAATGTTTTGTTTGCCTCGAGTGTTTATATGGATGACTCCATTGATTGTGAAACGGGAAAGGAAAGAAAACCCGAAATAATTACTTTTTACAACGACACAAAGTTTGGAGTGGATGCTCTTGATAAAATGTGTGAGACATATAATTGTGCTCGTAACACCAGAAGCTGGCCAATGGTTGTATTTTATTGTATGCTGAATATTTCAGCAATAAATGGACTAGTGGTTTATCTAGGGAATCAGAATTTTGTAAAAAATAGAAGAGAGTATCTAAGAGGATTAGTAAAAGAACTGACAAATGAAGAAATCACTAGACGCCACACTAATTTATCAAGAGATTTGCAAAGGAAGTTGGAAAATTACAAACCGCCTCTAGAATATAAAAATGCCGTAAAATGTCCAAACGTTACAAATAAGCGAAAACGGTGTTCTGCATACAACGGATTCAAGAAAAGCAGAATGACGCAATATTCTTGCACGAAATGTAATGAGTATTTTTGCTTGGAACATGCCGTTATGATGTGCAAAAAATGCTCTGAAAAAGAGCCTCAAATAGAATATCATTCTGATGAATAAATAAATACATATTTCCTTTTTTACAAAATATTCTGTCACTGTTTTTTGTATTGTATATATTTCATTTTGTAATTGTATTCCTGTATGCTGTATTTTGTAGTTCCTAAATTCTGAAATTTGCATTTCATTAATAAAAAAAAATTTTTTTTAAGTTCCAGATGTATTCTGGAACTAAAAAGAAAAAGAAAGAACACTTATCAAATCATATAAAACAATTTATATTATTAACATGCGATGTGCATCTGTCGGATGCAGCGCGTCCGACGGAGCAAAACTCCAGGCGCGCCCGACGGAGTGTTAATATGAATATAAAAAAACTACTTTGATTTCAAAATTTTGTTATTTTCTATATTTTTATACTTTTTTATCAATAACATTATAAGGTATTTTCTCCCTCTTTTCAGCATGCTTTTGTGGTGTAACGATTAGCATTCTCGTCGCATATTCCAGAGGTTCAGGGTTGAGTCCCGACGAGGGCATTGATCATTTTTCACGTCTCCAGCACCAAAATACCCTGCTGACTCTACAGTGGTGTCCGAACTAAAAGGTGGTTGATGATGATTCTTCACCACCAGAATTTGGCGATTGGGTCCTTTAATCCCCCATTCGCCCTTTAAAATGAGGAGTGTATAAGGTATTTTCCATTCTTTCACCATGCCTTCGTGATGTAACGGTTAGCAGACTTGGTGCGTATTCGAGAGGTCCAGGTCCGAGTCCCGGCGAGGGCATTGTTCCTTTTTCATATTTCCTGTTTCGAAATAACCTAATGGCTCTACAACATTATAAAATACGTTAAAAATAATTAAATCTAAATAAATGTATGTATGCAATATTGGAACTTTTGAAGAAAGGACGGATGGACTTTTAGTAATGGTGAAAGAGATGCAATGGGTAAAACAGGTTGAGAACAACTGTTCTTCGTACTTTGTATTACCACTATTTCATATGACCACTTTATACACTTCATACTTTGTCCTCAGGTTTCATTCTTCTCTTGCAAGGTTCTCAACATTAGGAATGATGGTATATGAGTTTACTTAAAACTGAAGTTTTGCGAATATATTAGACACTATATTTGATCCATATGTTCAAAGCACCGCAACTTTGGGTATCATAGTCCATAAATTTTATAGCAAATGACACTGTCTTTCCTATTCAGTTTAACCATTTTAATTGGTATATTGTAACTTCTGTTCCACATCATCAATATGCACAGAAAACCTGTCTACAGGGTTCCAAAGATATGAGTAACATTTCACTTCAATTCTAAACGATAGCGCCTTTTCCTCAGAGTTATCCAATGTGAAGGTAAACCATTTGTACATTAAACCTCTCAATCCTAGTTTTTATTAGCAAGAACGCAAGCAAACAACGGTAATACACAGTTGACAGTTGAGAATAGAGTCTGAACACCCGTGCGGCTTACTGACACTATTCGGGTCTAGTCCAGGCTCCGCAACTATCCGGGGCAACAACTCATGGGCCCCATAAGATTATACATTCATCCTGTATCATAATATATGCTTACATAGTTCATAATACTAATTCAGAAGTCAAACAACAAAAATCAGCGTTATATTTTCAAAATTTTCGCAGGACTAGTTTCGATGGTTTTACCGAAGCACCATCCTCAGCTGCAAAACCGCAATAATATATGCTTACATAGTTACATAGTTCATAACACATGCTTACATAGTTACATAGTTCATGGCAGACATAGTTCTTAGTACATGCTTATATATGCTTACATAGTTCATAACACATTGAGCCTGTTACATAATACAAGCTTACGTAGTTCATAATAATTTTCATTGGCTATAATACATAAATATTTCATAATATATCCAGTACTTAGGCTATGCTGAACTCTACTAAATCTGCATGAAAAAAGAGAGAGAGAGAGAGAGATTGACTGGTATCTATTCCACACTGCACAAATATGTTCTCAATGTCTCCAGTTTCTGCATTATCTTGCATATTTTGTTGCGAATTGCTGGCTGTTTGAACAGATAACGCTTATGAGAAACTGCCTGTTACAGAAGCTGAACATGCCACTGTGCGGTTAGAGGGCGTTGGGCCAAGTAATGGTCTGGTTTACCCATGGCTCCACAGACACAACTTTCGGTATTTGCAGTACCTCGCCCATAGTAATAGGAGGGGTAAGGCCCGTGCCCCGTCACAAATCTCGTAATTTGTGGGGATAACTCAAAGGTAATGCACAGTGTTCTGTCTAAACATTCGCATCTTTTTTCCTAGTTGTGTAGAACTTTCAGTCCGTCTTACTTTTCAAAGAGAAATTTTAGGCGTCATACGGCAATTCATTAGAACAGGCTTTATTTCGAAGGAGTTCAATTACTATTCTAACCCAGACATTTTTTCCAGCATCAGTGCAATAGATTTCACTGGCTTTGCCTGAATATTTACTTTTGAAATTCAAGTATTATTATTTCTCCAATTTAGTGAGAAAGTTCAAATTTGTTAATCATACTAGCTTAATCGTTTAAACGTATTTTTTAAGAGCCAACGAAGATACTGCGTTGCGTATATACTACGATGTATCCAATGGCGCCTTATTATTAGCATTACTTGAGAACTTTGTCTCAAATAAATTCATAAAACGTTATAAATGATCTAATTTCAATGGAAAATAATTAAAAGAATTTTTTGGGGTTTTTATAATATTTTATATTGATTTTATTCGCATTGTTTTTCAACAAATATTGAAAGGCAATTGGCATTGCTTTATTCTTTCTGTATTTCATAATATGCTGCTTTTTAAAATTTTGTAGATATTCTAATTTTGGTTTTTCAGAGTCTTTCCCCCGAACTTTAGCAAATTCGTTAAATTGGGCCAGTATTCTTCGCGCAGATACGATAATTTCGCTTGGCATTGAAAGGGTTAAACATATTTTATTTTAACTATGCTTACATGGGAAATCATCTACTTAAACTAGATTATGCGGTATGATCTAATGGGCTATAAATTATGGATCATTTAATTATTTTTTGTGTCTGCCGTTTCACAACTTTAATTAATTTACTATTGACCAAAATTTTAGGAATTAACAAATCTTCTAAACGAACGCACTTAGATGACACTTAGTACCTTCATATTTTATTCTATTACTTTGGTACATCTAGAAATATATATCTTAAATCTAAATAAAACCTGCCTTTGTAAAACTGTTTAGTAAAGTTACTGACTTCAAAGTTATTTTCCCAATCAGTATTATGTATGAATATATTTAAAACACTACTGTATGAAATATATAAGTGCTATTTAAAACACATTAAAATTTCCGTACCGCTGAAGCACATGTTTTGTATTCGATATACTTGGAAAGTAACGGAGATTTTCAGAAATACTTCAAATATGATATTACATTAAGTATATTTATGCAGCTAAAGATGAAATATGTGCGACAAAATTTAATAACTTTTATTATAAAGTTACACATAAGTTCAACAACCGCGCATTTCAGTAACTGACTATCAAAAATTCAAAATAATATATGCATCAAATCTCTGAAGTTTATTGGAATATTTTATACTTCTAATGCCGATTATAGAAAGAAATTCGAGCTCATTTTTTATCAAAACTTAAAAATTGCTCTAATCTTAACAGACATTTCGATTTAGAAGGATCAAATTCTTTCAGACTTTCCCTTCGCAAGAGCAAATCCAGATTACACTAACCTTTATTATAGATGATATATTTTCCAATTTAATATGTTTCACTTTGAAAGAGTTCGGTTAAACTACTTAAAGAGAAAAAAATTCTGACTTAAAGATCTCAATTATTTTTGTTACATATGTAGTAAACACAAACAGGCCCCCCCCAAAAAAAAAAAAAAAAAACTTAACATTCTTTATGTCTGTAAGTAGATATTTAATAATATCAGATTTCATTAGAAAGGCTGTCACTATATGTATTCAAGTAATTTTTCCAATAATTTGGATATGCTGATTCTGTCTAACATTTGCTGCTTTTTCGAACGTACGATTGCTATCATTTTCATGACTTGAAAGTCTCTTAGATTTATAGTTGTTGCAATCGCTCTCCAAAGTTAATCTTAATTATTATTTTTGCTACGGAAAACAGACAATAAATATTTCTCGTATTTCTTTATCCTTTAACTTAAAAACCTTATGAGTCCATGGATAATTTTTTATTGTACAGAGGGACTTTTTTTTATTTTAAGTTTTCAAACTCATTTATTTACTTATTTGTTTAATTTATTGTTAAATCCATGATGACACTGAAATGCATTCACGGCAGTACCAAACGGCCTTTCGTTATTACCAAATTATTCGCAAGAAAGTGAGAACATATTAAGGAGCAACCCAAGAGAACTTAATAAATTTTGAAGTCTGTGATAATAAGCTATAAAGCTAATTTATTTAATTGCTCCCTTCCGCCTTGCAGTCCATTCATTTGGGCGCATCATTCGAGCCGTGCCTGTTCATTGTCTTTGCCGAAGGGCTCGAGTAGCACGAAGCCTCACTACAGTCCAGTTTACAATAATTGGCTTTCGTGGATATCTCTAATGCATGCTGTTCGCCTAAATCAATTAGGCTTCAAATTACTGGCGTGTGAAACTATGAGATTATAAATGGCTTATATCAGCATAAAATTTAACAGCTTTATGTCTGCATGAAAACCGTGTTTTCCATTTATATTCTATAGAGAATAAAGGATGGTTGGTTTTGGAAATATGTTTTATATATTTCTGTATTTTTCGGAGGAGCCATGTGCACCGCAATATTATCATTTTTTGCGCACTTAGTTTAATAAGTTTTTATTTTGAGGCACGGAAAGCAAATTATATTATTCAACAGTAACTTATATTTTGAATTCTTATACATGCAAAGAATAATACGTATCGGAAATTTCATTAAAACAGTCATAAACCTCCACATAGCAGTCTATTGCAATTGCATATAGTGATAGAAATTAATTTACACTCCTGCTCAAAAAATTAGCAACGAAGGCAGAACACTGCATAAAACAAAAACTATTCAATTGAAGTGCGTTAAATTGATGCAAGAGGTTAGTGTTGCATTACTATACCACACAGCAAACGATAAAATACATCAAAAATACATGTATTACGACCATCACATAGCGAAAGACCAAATGGGTTGGAAGAATGTGCAATTAAAAAATTCACGCTAATAAAAAGTATGATATCCTTTAAGCTGAAATGGATGCTTGACAACGGCAATAGTGTCGTTAATCGTTTTGTTTTCGCAGTAGCGCCCATTCCTATAGTAGTGCATGCCGGAACTCGTGGCTATTGCCTGGCGACACACAGCTACCTATTAACCGTCGCTCCAACATGTCCCCCACATATTCTATGGGGTTCAGGTCTGGTGATCTAGCAGGCCACGCCTGATGCGAAATTGTTTCAATCTCCAGGTTACTTCGTACAACTCGGTTTTTATGCAAGCAAGCGTGTCGTCCTGAATAACGCGTCGGTACCCATTGCGATAAAAGGACGCAGAAGGGGGAGTAGAATTTCGTCACGATATCGAACGCCTGTGATGGAACCATCAGGCATCTTTCAGAGATCGATGCGACCGTTAGTTGCTAACCCAGTCAATACAAATAACCCTCCTCTTCTATAACGGTCTCTTTCGACGATGTCTGCTGCCCGATAACGTGTCCTTGTCCTCTCATTACATCATTGCCCTTCGGGAATCGTTCTCGATAACAAATCGAGACTCCTCCGTAAAGAATACATAACTCCATTACTCTGGTGTCCAACTACGATGTTCACGATCTCAACTCAACCGTGATCTAGCATGCTATAGGAACAGATACCACAGGTCCTCGGGTATACAGTCCACCTTCATGCAGTCGACGTGACACAGTTTGGAAGTTGTCGTGCTGTTATTAATCTACTGTACCTTGCACATAGCAACAGGAAATGATATTTTGACGTTGTAGTCCTTCGGCGTCCAGACCCATGCTTCTACAGGGGTTTTGATACTTTATATTATTTCGCAGCCTATCGATGCCACTACGATGCACATTCAACTCTCTCGCAACAACAGATTATCTAGCATCAGACTGCAACATCCTTATAACTCTATGATGTATTTCCTTAAACGGTGTTTTTGGTTCATGAGTTTCGCTTTGCCTTTGTTTTCTTCGGATTACGTGGAACTATCACTGCTTGCAAAGGCCGTACGCGTAGGAGCGGCATGCCTCTTTCTAAAGCGTTGAGGTATGACTACGGGATCGGGTTTCATATATGCTTTTCATTTCCCCGTTTTTTTTCTTTTCACTAGAAAACTTTGTGAAAAGATGTTTTTGATAGGTTCCATGTAAAGATTTAAGTATAATTCAAATAAATAAATAAATAATAACTGCCTTGTAAAACGTGAGCATAGAAAAAAATACAAGTTCTGTATTTCTGTTCACTTCGAAAAGCCTTTTAAGTTATCAAGTCAAATTGCATTATTTCATTTTTTAGGGGAATCTTACATGTAAAATTTAACTATATCTCCTGAGAATTATATTAGGAATTAACAATATTTTGCTTAAATTTCACAGGTTTCTAAAAACATATTGTTGATCGATTGAAGGTGAAGCCTTTGTTAAGAAAATACGTGCGGTATATCAAAGCATAATCTTTAAGGGGACTCGGTACCCCAAAGTCAATGAAATTACCGATTTTTCAATTTTTTTGCTGAAAATGTACCTTAATACACTTACTACACTGAAGAGGAATTTTGAAATGATCTGACGATAATAAATGCTATAAAAAGGTTTTTAAAATTTTGACACACCTTTAAATACCACACCCCCTCAGTGTTTATTTTTATTTATTTATTTTTTTTTTTTTTTACTTCTTAATTTTTTCAGTAGCTTACTAAAAATCAGTGTAAATGAAAAGGAGTGTAATTAAATATGACTCCAACTATCAAAAAAACCTATTTACTGATATATATATATATATATATATATATATATACGTATATACTGATATATTTAAATACAAATTAAAGGTGGAAAAAACATTTTTTTCACTTTTAAACTGGCAAGTTTATATATTTATACTGAGCTCAGCAAATAATTTTATATGTATTATCAGTCAACAAAAATGCCATATTTATTCAAAAGTTGAAATTATCTGTGATTAGATACGAACAGAAAGAGGTGGTGTAATGAAAGTGATCAAATTTCTGACCGTAGCATTATTGAAATAGTGCTGGAACAAACATTAAACATTTTAATTAATTAAAATGCACATAAATTAATTTAAAATGCAATTTATATACGAGAACAAATGGCTAAAATAAGAGAAGAAATCACATAAGCTAATGAGTGGTTTTAAATAAAATGTTTTATATCCGTTAAAATTTCAAATTTTGCTTTTTAAAAAAATGAATAAAACGACAAATTAATATTATTAATAATGATTATAAGCGTTTTAGAAAATATATTATTATTAATTCATGCATTAAAATTGTTTTGAGCGTGTTTTAAAAAACAAAAACAGGTAAAGGAAAATTCTGCTTGCATTTTATAATATTTTTGCAATATTTCTAGCCAGATAAGGTTTTAAACAAAAGCTTGTAATTTATATTCATATTAATCAATTTAGCAGTATTAAATTTTATTATATATATAGATATATATATGTATTGAAATTCAGTAATAAAATTTTTAAGAAATTGGAAATGATTTAATGACCGTCCAGACAGTTTACATTATTTAAACTGCGATTTCTCAGTTTGCAATTTTTTAATATCCTTTTATTTAAAGTCCTAAAACTTGTTCAGATATGGACCAAATTATTTAATAATTTTACTGCTTATTTAAAATTATATACTAAGTAGAATCAAGGATGGGATTTGAAAAATAGTGACAAGAAAAATTATTGGAAGTAAAAATGTTACTGAAGTCATATTTTTTTAAAGTTTTTATAATAATGTGCTTTTTATTTTTTTTCTCAGAAACTAATTCATTAATTGGAAAATCGATCCGTAAAGTTATTAAGAACACTATTATGAATACAATAAAAAAATTGAAGCAAAAATATTGAAAATTGTGGAAGAAGAAAGAATTTTTAATTGTTGAACTTTTTTTAAAAAATTTTAATTAAACAAAAATTAATAGCAAAAAAAAATTTTTTCAGCTTAAAACCATTTTGTCTCATAAAACCGTTTAATATTATTCATAAAAAGTAGATGAAAGTGCTTAAATAAAAAAAATCATTCAAAAGGTACCGAGTCCCCTTAATCGTTAAACTGAACTTGCTTCTCTTCACGTGGTTTAAGGTAGAATATTAAACTAAAATAAACTTAGTGGCGTAACAGCCCTAATGGGCCAAGGCCTGAAGTGCCCGAAATTTGCTTTCTTGACCGTGGGCCCCGGTGTGCGTAAGCATATAAACTGAACAAGTGGTCAGCTTGTCACAGAACCCCTAGTGTTTAGTCCCCAAGCGAATTTAGTACTCATTTTATCGACCCAAGTTATGGAAATCAAGGGATATAAAGGCTGAGTCAAACTTGCCCAGGCCGGGAATCGAAACCCGGACCTGTGGTACTGCTGCGTGCTGAGCTAGCCACTGCGCCACCGGGCCTAACGTAGAATGTTGGTTAGACATATTTTCCTCTGATCATTGCTGTTCCTCATTATGACATTTATCAGCTATCTAAAAGTCATTCTTTATATTTACTGCTTACTTACTTTGTATTGGTATTAAAATGGGGAGATAAGATCTTATAAGTATTTATTCACAGCAGTTTTAAAAGCACCTTATCTTAAAAACGGAATTGTCTGTAAACTAAATAAGCAAAAAAAATCTACACCGTTATTAAAAATGACTTCAGGTATGATTTTCTTAATAAGTGATTTAAATGCATTTATGAATTATTAAGCATTATTACATCTCCTCTTTATGCACCTGTAAAATATACTCATGTATGACAAGAATTCACTAATTCTTTAATGAATTTCTCATATGTTGCAATTCTCTGTTAACTATCTTCGTTTTAGATTAAGGTAGCATCCTAATCATTTAATTCTCTCCCACTCAAGTTATTTTGCGTTTGCACACGGGAATTCCTTTTACTGCCTCCGTCGCGGTTGACCTAAGACTCGCGGATACGCTTACCGTGTTTGTAGCAAGAGTTGAACATTCTGCGGAGAAAGGAAAGCTCATGGGAAAATGCATTCCTGTGTTTACTCACCTGCAGTTGGATTCTGCACCTCTGCTAGCCTTTAGCCCCTGAGGCCCTCAACTGGGCTCCTGCACTTTTATCTGAAATTCTTCGAATGCTACAGACACTCTTGAGAGAAAGTTTCCTGTTCATTCGCAAGGGGCGGGTTAGAAATTTCACTCTTGCAGAGAAGATAATTGTGCTTTCAGTTTTCTTCACATCAAATTAAGTTAAGCTGGCTAACTCGACATTTATAAAATATTCCCATTTCGGTCTCTTTATCTTCCATTTCACTTGTATTTCAATAAATCATTAGTTCTACTGTTTTTATTTCTCTTAACTTCCATGTTGGTTTACTGTTTGCTTATTTCTTTGGGTCGAATTGTGAAATTAATTTCTAACCACCTCTCACCGAGTAAATGTTCTCAAACTATTGCATACAGTATACGCCACTTAATGTAATCGCATGTAATGTTATCATTCGGATATTGTTATCGAATTATCGAAGTCCCAGTCTATCGTATACGAAATCTTGGAAAATGCATCTCTCAGACTTTTTTATACTGAATTAAAGTCGACAAATAAATTTAATATGCATAATAAAAATAACCAGACTACAGGAAAATACTGGCAAGTAGAGGATCAAGTCTCCAAATATCTTGGTTTTTATTTTAGTTAACCATATAATATTAGGTGAAAAAAAAAGGTGGGTTTATTTAGGCACAGCTTTTCCAATAACTCTATCGATTTTGAGAGGATCAGACATTGATTCTTTTTTTCCAGGAGCAAAAAGAAAAATATAGAAAATTATCTGAATTATCAGTGGAATTTTTATTTTTTCTGGAGGGAAGGGGGATTCTTGAAAAGGTCTATGCCAAACTGAGGTTACTTTCTTCTCTAATTTTAAATTTTACATTGGCTAAATAAATTTGCAGAAACACTATGAATCGCTCATAAATTAACTTTAGCATTAAATGCGTTACGGACAGTTCATAAACGAACGCTTGTATTTTCCAAATTAAACTGCTTTCAGAGTGCCTATTTATATGTTTCTTACCATTTTTATAATAAATTATTTAAATTCTGTTGCTGTTTTGGAGGATGTTTTTCCTCATTTCTTAATATTAGCATTTGGATAAGGTTATTAAACTAGCCATACCAAATGTGTTAACATTAAGTGAGGTCTACTGTATGTGCGTTATACGCTATTTGGTAAAGATTTCGATATTTCATGGCGAATACTTTAAACAGAATACAGATTTTCTTATGTAGTTCATTACTTGACGATCAAATTATTCACCACAAAGTACCAATCATTGTACTTAATATAAGATTTACACACATTTATCGACTAAATCATTAAGGAAATCTTTATCAAAATGTAAAGAATGCAGATTTTTTTTTCCAAAAGTACTGAATTTTTTCAGATAGCAAGTGTCTGCTAAATAGTTGCCTGCTCAACCACTTATGTGGAGATAAGATTTGAATGTATTAACAGTACCGGAGAGAACGGGAAAGTTTGAAAGAATTGGTGATGTAAATACGCATCGCATATTCTCCTGCTGTTCTGATTTCCCAGAATAATCTTCCTACTTATATTTTAAGAATTAAATTTCTTTCTTTAATATTTTCTTCTTTTCTGGAACAAAAGGCAAACGAAATTTTGCTTCTTAAAATTTTCTTCTTTGTAATTAAATATAAAATGTTGCTCAGTACAATAATTGTATTTGGAATTAATTGAAATTTATGCAAGGAGAGAAGCGGTAGATTTGATCCAATATATAAACGGAATTTAGATTTAAATTATAGCGTGGTTTTCAGCTTTACGTTTTGTTATTTCAGTCATATATCATAAAGAATATTGTGATGGTTGGAAACTTTATTGCTTGTATTTTAGTACATTGTTACGAAATGTACAGGCGTGGTGAGATAGCTTCCCCGCAAAGAATTTTTAGGGTTGCCATAAAATGGCAAGAGAAAGCAGGGTTGCCCCGTTTGGCGACAAAATTGGCGATATACCATGGATGGATGGAGAACCTTCTGGAACGAATTCGTACCGGATTAGCCCAGAATGTTCACGAACACTAGCCGAAAGCTATATAAACCCAGCTGGTCCGCAGTCAGTTAGTGTGTGCCTTGTCTAGAGAGCTGTTAGTCAGTCATTGAAAGTGTGCCTCGTCGAGAGGGCGATTCAGAGTGTCTCATCTAGTTAGTCCGTGCAGAGACGATCGAGTTGACAGCCGGCCGGCGAGTGCCAGGTGGGTCGTCGAGTGCACCGAAGGAGTCTGTTAGTGTATCGCGGTTCGTGCATCGTCGAGAGAGCGTGTTGGCTTCCGGGAACGACTGAACCAGAGTCGGGAGCTGTGCTCGTGTGTCGCCGAGTGCATCGCGAGTTGCAACGTGGAGAGTTCCGAGAGTACGTGGAGTTCCGAGAACAACCAAGCAGAGTCGGGAGCTGTACTCTAGTGCTTTGCTGTGAAGCTGTCTTGCTGTGAAGCTGTCTTGCTGTGAAGCCATGTTAACTTTTAAGGTCCTAATAAACTCCCGGGGCGGCCTCATTGTTGGATCAAACCATCAGGGAGTTGTTGCCTCTACACAGTGGAGGACGCGGGGCATATGCCTGTTTACCTATGTTAGACACCAGGCGCCCCCGTCCTCCGTCACCTGTCACCTGTGAAGCTGTCTCAATAGCGTCCTTCGTAGAGTTGAATGAGTAGGTCGCATTACGGAACCTCCTCGTTTTACCCGTGCATAAGCGGTACTGCAATAGCCAGCTCTACAAAAGCAATATTTTCGTGAAGCGGTAGATCCAAACAACAAGTAGATATAAAATTCATCGCCGTACGACAAATATGGAAATTGTTAGGATTTTTTAAAGTTTTCGTCGACTGAATGAATCGCCTAAGCCTTAAATAGTGAATATAGTTGTTCATCCAGCAGCCGTCGCCTGAAGGAATATAAAGTGTTTGATATCAACGGATGCGCAATAAACTCCGGAACATTTTAAGTCATGATTCAAGTCACGGCGATCATTAGAACGCTAATTATCGATTTTTTAATGAATTATCACGTGTTTGTATGAACTTTGACCTTCTAAGGAAACTCGACGTGCGCCCGGTTCCCAGCTGCCCCCCCCCGTGGATTCGCAACAGCTCCCTCCGCAAAGATTCACAATAAAGGATACTGGACAATTGTTTTACCGAGTGCTGCATGAAAGCCAACACCGCTACAATTCGGATATCAACGACATCAGTCTTCTAATCAGACGCGAGTTACAAGTTTTTTCAAGTTTGGAAAAAATCGGTCCACTAGAACCGATTTTACGCATTTTTCGTCTAATTTTATGGACTTGGTTTTTATACCGATCCCCACCAAAACAAAGAGCCAGCGCGACTGCCGATAAGTGTGCCAATTAATTAATTAAGAGCAAGACAGTAGGTCAAAGCAAAACGTATGCAGTGCGTACATCTGTGTGTATTATCTTTAAGAGTGCGTGATGTGAACTTTATAACACTATTGTTCTTTGTGTGAAGTGTGTCGTGTTATAGTATTTGAATTACATGTACATGTACAGATGAAGCACAGAGAAGCTTAACATCCAAGGTAGGATTGCTTGATCATATTTATATTATCTTAATAGCCGTAATAGTATTTAATATCAGTATAAATCTTTAAAATATTAATATTTAATATCAGTATAAAATTTTAAGTCTCCAATTATTAATTAATGCTAACTAATTACCACAGCAAATTTTATATATTCAAGTTATTTTATGTAATGGTCAATCGGCTATTATTGTGAGTGCTACTCTGAACTCTAACTACCTGCAATATGTATCTTTGCACGTATCAAATAAGTCTAATACAACTAGTGTAATTACGGCAAGTAAACATGCTGTAAATTGCATAAACCTGCTAATCACATTTTAAAATTTGGTATTACCTGTACTCTTGTCAGTTATGTATAGTTAGCGCAAATACACAAATTCCCCATATTCTTGCCCTAAATTAGTATTTCAAACCCTCCCATTCTTGCATAATGTTCAGTGGGTCCAGTGCTACCTTCTCAGTACTCTTACAGCTGCTACAGTATAATAAGTGTCATTACTGTATTTTTAATTAGTGCAAATAGTAGATGTGCAGTATTTTCAAAGTAATAGCATATTTTCACGCATGCGTAAAAGTGAGAACTGTTATTAGATAGAGACTGTCATTCGTGTATTCAGTGCAAACAAGATTAATTCTATAACAGTGTCTGTTACAACTACTAGTTAGAGATTTTAGTTTCAATCAGGCAGCCATTGGTTCGAGAGTGTTATTAGTTAAAGACTGTTATTGTTAGTTAGAGACTTTTATTAGAAATTGATATCAGTCTGTTTCAACAATTAATTATTAGCCTGCTACAACAACAGCGTCAGTTTTAACAATTAGTTAAAGACTTTATCTAGTTTAAAAAAATCAGTCAAGACTATTATCAGCTAAGAACTGTTATTATTAATTAGAGTCTGTTGTTAAAGATTGTTATTAGTGAAGCTATATCAACCCCTTTATATCATGGTACTACAATCTACTGTATCTACTGACGAAGATATAACAACGTCGTCTAGCGCCTTAGACCCGACCTCTATCTTAAACTCAGACATAGCTCATGCTGAAAAGGCAGGCCTCTTCTGCCAGGAAATCAAGAGAGTAACAACTACCTACCGAGGTGGTAAATTTCTGATCCGAACAGAACTCAAGGAACGTATTCTTACCTCACTAGAGGCTCTACAGAAGCTAGCCCTAAAAGGCCCCGTATACACAGCAAAACCTACAAAAGCCGACACAAGTACCAATACCTCCACTCTCTTCTGCTGCGAATTAGCACATGCAAATAACCAGTATCAAACAGACCACCAAAGCCATAACGTGTTCGCTGAAGCACCACTGCCTAATCCGATCAGAGGTCCATCCTACGCGGCTGCCGCAGCTAAGGCTAAAGATTCTAGTCACATAACTACGCCCCGGCACACACTATTACTATATCCTAAGGACGCCACCTGCTCCACCAGTCAAGACCTTAAGGCTAAACTCAGCCAGGAATGCCCACTCCCCAAGATAGGAGTAAAGGTATCCACAGTCAGAAACCTACAAAAAGGAGGTCTAGCCGTTGACTGTCACACGAAGGAGGACCTTGACAAGCTAAAAATATGCTAAACAGTGCAAGGGACAAGAACTGGTAGAGACCAAGCTTCCCGCCAGCATATTTCACAAGTGCACATCTGCGTAGCCACCGAGGGAGTGGCTTTTAGGATGGACGAATGGGCATCCAGTAATATTTCTATCATGTTACATGATCTTTCGTGTGCTTTAAGATTTAAACAAGATAGTTGAAAATATTCTGCCACACAATTTTCTGTAATAAAATAATTAAAGCATCGTCGATTTCTTTTGAAAATTTTCATTGCGAAGTTAGATCAAATACCTATAGGCAATTGAGAAGATTTCACTACCTGGCTGAAAGAATTTTAAATAAACAAAACACAGGTTGGAGTCTCAGCAAAACTATCAGTCTGAAATATTCCTTAATAAGTGGTAAATAAGATGACGAAAGAAATACGTGATAAACATTTGAACCCAAATGCTATCTTTACATGCTGAGAAAAATATTTACACCAATAATATATGTAAATAGAAGTCAGCACTTTTATTGCAGCAAAACTATCAGTCTGAAATATTTACACCAATAATATATGTAAATAGAAGTCAGCACTTTTATTGCAGCAAAACTATCAGTCTGAAATATTCCTTAATAAGTGGTAAATAAGATGACGAAAGAAATACGTGATAAACATCTGAACCCAAATGCTATCTTTACATAAAACTAAGCATATGAGAAAAATATTTACACCAATAATATATGTAAATAGAAGTCAGCACTTTTATTGCAGTCTATATGAAAAAGATGTTCTATAATAATAGCCAATGCAGAAACTTATTCAAAGTGAACTTTCCTAATTTTTCATTTGTATATACTCGTATTTAGTGTGTTAAATTTAACGTTTAATAATTGCTCACTCTTATGTTTTGTCTGCACAAGAAATACTCATCATACAGAATAAATTTATTTTATTCACAACGAATATATTCAATTTATTCACAACGAATATATTCAATTTATTCAATATAACTTTTAATGTTAACAATGGATATACTCAGGTCATATTCAATATGTATTCTGAATATTACACTTTAAAAATCAAAAGAATGCAAGCATTCAAATAAGAAAACACTAGATTCATTGTAACACTTCCCGCCTTTCTCAGCTCAATTTAAATAAAACTTTACACTTGAATTCTTTTAATCCACAGGTGTTAGTAAATGCATAATATTCGAGGCTAATTGTATCTTGAGTCATTTCGTCAAAAGCGATAATATGCAGTGAACATCAATCCAAATGTTAATGCGTGATAAAAATCGTGAAAGTGAAATGTCAGCGATTAATTAAACTCATAAATCGAAAGCACTACGGGATTTTGTACTATTACGCCATACATTTATAACTGCGAAACAAATACAAATTAAAACGTAAACAACATAGGCTCACATGCACGAAGATTTAGCGTCACAAGAGCAATAGAAGCTCATTGGTCCATTTTCGAAACTCCTCCCTCAGTGGCTACGCTGATGTGCACTTGTGAAATATGCTTCCCGCCACAAGACTTCCAAGAGTTGCTATCCACAGCGTCCCACATGAAGTCCAGGAACGCGAAATAGAACGAGCTTTGTCATCGGAACACAATGCTACCAAATCAACAGTCAAGATCCTCTACCGCCTCCGAGATAGAAGAAACACAGTTAAATGGGTTCTTGAGTGCCAACCTACAGTCTACCAGCGAATCATGCAGGCTCCCAGACTCTACCTCGGCTGGCGGGCATACCGAATTGCAGACTTCTATAACACCAAGCGATGCTACAGATGCCAGGAACTCGGCCAGACTCAAAAGGAGTGCTCCAACAAACATTATTGTGCATACTGCACAGAAGAACACGACATCCGTTAATGCCGAGCGCAGCAGCCCGCGTGTATCAACTGCGCAGACTATAACTTTAGGATAAACAGGAGCATCCCCTGCGATCATCCAGCCTATGACGTCAACTTCCCCTCGTACGGAAGATACATCACTAATATCAGACGCAGTACCAGATACGAGTGATTTGCCACAGCCCACCCACTCAAATAATGCAAACACCAGACATCCAACGAGAAGTTATGAAATGCATCCAGATTAATTTACAAAGAGCAAAAGCCGCCGCGTCAGAATTGATCCAACATACAATCAACCATCAACCAGATATACTATTGATTTAAGAACCCTATTGCAGAGCAGGGAAAGTCGCCTGTTTGCCACTCTGTTGGAAAATATTTCAGCGCAAAGCACAACAGAATGAGCCACCACCAAGAGCAGCAATCGCCTGCTGCAACCCGCTCTGGTCCCCGCTGATAATTACACAGATGCAAGACCATGTAGCAATCCTCCTCAGCTTCTCAAATTCACAGATCATCATTTCCTCCATCTACAGTCCCCCACCGGATGATATCCACCAGACCACCATGAGCATCGAAGAAGTAAAGAGACAGTGCACTACATCACATGTTATAGGCGGTGATTTTAATGCCCACAACATCATATGGGGTTACCCAGCTACCACTCCAAAAGGGCAAGTCTTGGAAGACTTCATATTGGCCAGAAATCTGCAAATCATAAACACCCCCAATGCGCCACCCACATTTGACAACACGTACCACCACGGATGGCCAGATGTTACAGTAACTACTAATGATATAGCCGATAACCTACAAGACTGGATGGTAGCACATGAGGAGAGCTTCTCGTACCATCGCTACATACACTTCAATATTGCAACCGACACAAGGATCAGCATCTTTAAAAGATACAAACTTCCGGGTAACAAATTGCGAGTACTTACCAAAGTTTTCTCTCTAACATTACAGCAAGAAGAGCAGGAGCTAAGTCAATACAAGAGCCCTAATGATCTGAACACTTATACCGAGCGGCTGCTTGACACTCTACGGAGCATTTGCGATCAGCACCTGCCCACCAGGGCAGCAAAACGTTTGCAAGGAATTTCCTGGTGGACAAAGGAACTGCGAGAGCAACGGCAAAAGTGCAGGGCTTTACGACGTCGCCTTCGCACCAACATTAACGAAGTCACCAAGAATGCAATACTAGCAACCTTTAGGAAGGAAAGAGCGCATTATAAAAATAAATTCTTAAAGCCAAAATAACTAGCTGGCGTAAGTTCTGCACAGAAAATAACAACCCATATGGAATTCTGCACAAGCTTGCCACCAACAAGGTCTTTAAGCCTGATCAACTCTATGCCCAAATTGCCAAACAACCCATTACCACCAACATAGCAGAATCCACGGCAGCCGCAACCTTAAACACAGTCTTCCCAGCATACGACCCGGACGATGACACGCCAGAACAACGCCACACAAGGGGAAACACCACTATCCCAGAGACTTCAGACGACGAACCATTTGAAATGGAAGAGATCAAACAAATCTTTCGACAGCTTCCAGTCAAAAAGGCACCAGGTCCTGACGGCCTGAATTATGCAATAATCAAGGTCGCCTTCAAAGCTCGACCCACTTACTTTAAAGCTCTGTTTAACAAGCTTCTACGATGTCAAATCTTCCCTACTGCATTCAAAAAAGGACAGGTTGTCCTGTTTTTAAAAAAGCATAAATCCCCGGAAGATCTAAGATCCTTTAGACCCATATGTCTGTTATCTGCATTGGGTAAGATCTACGAAAAACTGCTAGTCAACAGGCTGAAGCACCATCTATACCGACAAAACTTTCTTAGCCCACATCAATATGGATTCAGGACAGGCACATCTACCATCCATGCTCTAGAACACATTCGAAAACATATAAACGACAACAGAGTCAACAATCTACATACTGCATTTATCTCTTTAAACTTCAAAGTGCCTTTGATACCCTCTGATGGCCTGCAATAAAGCAGGCCCTCAGGAAGACAAAGTGTCCAAGGAATCTGTTCCGGTGCACCGGAACAGAACAACTCAACCTGACTCTTTCGCTTCTGGAACTATGCCAAAGAATGTTGAATTCAGTTGAACAGTCAGACTCAGACGAACGCATTCGCAAGGCAGGTGCTATGCTGTCTATTCTTCACTATTTTTGTTCTGTTCTCGTAATTTATATGTCATTTTCTTGTTTATACTTGTACTGTGCAATTATTTAATATAAGTTTGTGTTTAAAACGAGGACGGGTATCTAGTTCCTTCACATTACATCGCAACATAATATTTTGGAGGCACAGGCGAGATTAAAGGACTTTTGATTTCGGTTTCGTCAGCACTGCAACGCTGCATTTGATACAATAATGGATACTACTGGATACTTTTAGCTTCGAACTTCATTTAAAGACCAAGCAAGATAAGTATTTTTTTTTTCTTTTTTACAAGTTTGACTTTGGTTTTCCTCATTGCCCCATTACGTCGTAATGGAAGACAAGGTTAAGATTGCAATAAATAGTAGAGGTAGAGCGAAAGCTGCTCTTACTAGAATTTCAAATTTCATTAATGATGATAAACAGTTATTCGAAAAATACGATTTAATGAATAAACTTCAAAAGATTGAAAGCGTTTATTCTGATTTTGACAAGGCAGACGCAGAACTTCCTCCGGAAAGTTCTGAAATGGAAGAATTTGAGAAAAAATATTTTGAAACCAAAGCCAAACTACAACAAGAACTTGAGAAATTAAATGTTACTGTTAATATGCAAGTGACTAATGTTAATGAACGTCAAATACTAGTTTATAGTGCTGCAAATACTGCTAATAATTTTAAATTACCGAGAATAAATATGCAATCTTTTAATGGTAATTACAGAAACTGGATGTCTTTCAAGGACTTACATGTATCATTAGTGCATAACAATGAAACTTTAAGCAATATTCAAAAATTTCAATATCTAAATGGTTTATTAACTGATGAACCGGCTTCTATTATTAAACATATTCCCATTTCAGAAAATAGTTACATGGAAGCCTGGGGAAAATTATTATTTAGGTATGATAAGAAAAAACAAATTGTCACATCACTAATAAAAACTTTCATGGAACAATCCTGTGTAATTAATGCAAACTCAATTAATTTGCGAAAAATTGCCAATACTTCTGATGAGATTATCAGAGGTTTAAAATCTATTGATCCAAAAGCTAGTGAAAGGGATGTTTGGCTAATTTATATTTTATTACAGAAGGTTGACAACGAAACATGTAAACAATGGTCTGAGTTTTGAGCAAAAGTGGAATTTCCTACTTTTGAAATGTTTATTTAATTTATAAATGATAGATGTTCCTCTTTAGAAATTTTCCACGAAAAAGAAAGGGAAAAAACTCAACCTAGTGTTAAAAGATTTTCTGTTAACAAAAGTATCAAATGTATTATGTGTAAATCAGATCATTTTCTTTTCAAATGCCCCAAATTTAAAACATTAACTGTCAAAGAAAGAAATGAATTTGTTAGGAAATATAATCTTTGTTTAAATTGTTTTTCTAGTCAACACAAAAAATCTGAATGTATGTCTCAACATCGTTGTCATTATTGCCAGTTATTGCATCATAGTACTCTGTGTGAAAATCAGTTAAAAGGTTATTCCACATCTGCATCTCTTTCTGAGGGCAGTTTTCAGTCAGAACAACAAAGAAAGAATCCAACCGCGAATGAAATACCAGACATTGCCTGTACGAATGAAAACAAAAACGAAACAGTAATTCAAAATAATAGCGTTCAAACAACTTTTGGCTTATTGCCAACTGCGTATGTAAATGTAATTGATTCGATGGGTCAAAAACGTAATATTAGAATGCTTTCTGATAGTGGTTCCGAATCAACATTATTATCTGAATCTTGTATTAATTTATTGGGATTTAAAAGGAAAAATGCGCGTTTTCCTGTCAAGGGTTTAGCTGAGTCAGAAGTCGCAGTTACAAAAGGTTGCGTTGAAATCGAGTTGATGTCAATCCATGATACATCAGTGAGAATGCCAATTAAGGCATTTGTATTAGATAAACTAACTGCTGCGCTTCCAAGCCAAAAAATAAATGAGAAAGACTTTTCGCATTTGAAAAATGTAAAGTTAGCTGATCCATATTTTCACATTCCGGATAAGATAGATATTATTCTAGGATCTGACTACTTGTTTTCTATTTTACTTCCTGGACAAATAACTTGGTCTCAAAGTGATTTAATTGCTCAAAACTCAATTTTTGGTTTCCTCATATCCGGAAAACTACCGGAATATCAAACGAAATCAAATTCACTTTCAAACATGCATATTTATGAAATAAATATTGACAGCGAATTGAAAAGGTTTTGGGAGTTAGAAGAAGTACCAAATTCAACTGACACTGTATTCTCACCTGAAGAACAATTTGTTGAAACACATTTTCGGGAAAATTACTCAATTAATTCAGATGGTCGTTTTGTGGTGAAGTTGCCATTTTTAAAATCTAAATCTGAATTAGGTAATTCAAAACCAGCTGCACTTTCTCGATTATATGCTATGGAACATAAATTTAAGGAAAACTTGGAATTTGAAACCCAATACAAGGATTTTATGCATGAATATGAAAATTTAGGTCATATGGAATTGGTCACACAAAACTGTATAAATAGATTTCAAAATGAGCAATATTTCCTTCCCCATCATGCAGTGATCAAGCCGTCTAGTACAACTACCAAATTAAGAGTCGTTTTCGACGCTTCATGTAAAACTTCCAGCGGTAAATCATTGAATTCAATCTTGGGTGTTGGTCCTAAATTGCAACGAGACATTTTCGAAATTTTACTTAATTTTCGATTTCCGGAAATAGTCTTTTCAGCAGACATAGAGAAAATGTACCGTCAAGTTTTAGTGTCCGATGAGGATCGGAACTACCAACAAATTCTTTGGAGGTTTAATCCTAACGAAGAAATACGCACATGCAAGTTAAACACCGTAACATATGGTTTAGCTCCAGCTTCTTTCCTAGCCACTAGGTGCATTAAGCAAATTGCACTAGATTATTCACAAAATATTGCTGTTTCTCATACTTTACTACACGATGTATACATGGATGATTTGCTATCGGGTTCAAGTACCGATAGTGATGCAATATCACTTTGTAAGGAAATTACCAATATTTTACAAACACACGGTTTCCACCTACGAAAGTGGAATTCTAACTCAAATGCATTTCTTGCAGAATTTCAAGAACATTGTTCAACGGACACTAATTTAAAAATAATTCTTAATGATAAGGAAAACACGAAAGTGTTAGGATTATTTTGGAACTCTTCAACAGACACATTCATTTTCAAACCCGCACTTGCACTCACCTCACCGCTGACAAAAAGACGCATTTTGTCCCAATCGGCACGCATTTTCGATTCATTAGGATTAATTTCACCATGTACTGTTGTATTGAAAATTTTTTATCAGAAGCTCTGGCTTACAAAAGGGGACTGGGATTCTCCTATTCCACAAAGTCTTGCTGAAGATTTGTTTAAATTTCAGAAATCTTTCAATGCAGTTGAACATTTTACCGTTCCTAGAGGTGTCACGCTTATTTCCTCTGACACATTTGAATTGCACGGCTTTTGCGGCGCTTCAACACTTGCTTACGCTGCTGCAATATATTGCAAACAAATACACGGAAATGAAATAAAGATTTCTCTCTTAGTTTCTAAAACTAAAGTCGCACCTATCAAACAAGTATCTGTTCCTAAATTGGAACTATGCTGTGCTCATTTGCTTTCAAAGTTATATCGTGCAGTCATGTACACTCTCAAAAAATATAAGTTTGATGTTTGCGCTTGGGTTGGCTCCAAAGTCGTACTTTCCTGGTTCTCGGCACATCCCCGTAAATGAAAGACTTTTGTTGCAAACCGGACGTCTCAAATAATCAAAGTACTTCCAACAAAATACTGGAGGCATGTCCCTTCCGAATAGAACCCAGCAGATATCGCTTCGCGTGGTATTGATCCCAAATGTCTTCCTAATTGCACCTTGTGGTGGAATGGCCCAAGTTGGCTTTTTTTGGATTCGTCTCACTGGCCGAAAGAGGAATTCGCTTCCAAAGAAATCAAGGATCTAACAAAGAAAGCTGAACAAAGATCTGATCCTATATTTTCATTTCATAGTGCTACATCAAATGAATTATATAGTGATTTATTCGAAAAATATTCATCATTTTCTAAGATTATACGCATTTTAGCATATTGTTTATTCAGTAAGTGCAAAACCAATAACAAATGTCATCAAAGATTCATCAGTAAGTGCAAAACCAATAACAAATGTCAAACACTTATAACTGATTCCTTTTTTCCACTCACTTACACGGAAACTAAAAATGCAGAAATAATCATAATTAAGTGGGATCAGAAAGATTATTTTAATGAAGACCTAAAATGCATTAAAAATCAAAGATCGTTGCCTAAGAAAAGTCAGCTACACTCCCTTCATCCGTTTATAGATGGAAACAGTCTTTTACGGGTGGGAGGGCGTTTACAAAATTCAGAATTGTCTTTTAATCAAAAGCATCCAGTGATTCTACCTGCTAAACACAAGATAAGTGAGCTCATCGTAAAAGAAAAGCATGTGACTTATTTACATGCTGGTGCTTCATTACTGTTCCACATTATCAAACAATCATATTGGATAATAGGTAGAAAAAAGCTCATTAATAAATGTGTTCACAAATACATCAAAT
Organism: Stegodyphus dumicola; assembly: GCF_044657685.1. Lineage (NCBI taxonomy): Eukaryota > Metazoa > Arthropoda > Arachnida > Araneae > Eresidae > Stegodyphus > Stegodyphus dumicola. The sequence continues at coordinate 112,571,829 of NC_140771.1, forward strand.
GTTTCAAATTTAAAGCATCCACCGTATCTCAGATTATGGGTAATCTACCTAAGCATCGTGTAACACTCGAGAGGCCTTTCTTCAACTGCGGAGTGGACTATGCCGGTCCTATTTCAATCAAATTCAACAAGGGTCGTGGAGCAAAATCAACCAAGGGTTACATTGCTCTATTTATTTGTCTCGCTACTAAGGCACTACACATCGAGGCAGTGAGTGATTTAACCGCTGATGCATTTTTAGCTGCTTTGCGTCGCTTCAGTGCTAGACGAGGAGCTCCAAGTCACTTTTACTGCGACAATGCAACAAACTTCGTTGGGGCTAATCGAAAGCTCAGCGAAACACAACGATTGTGAGCTTCACTTCCTAAGAACGAAGCCGTTGCTCACCATTTAACTCAAGCATCAATAGAATGCACTTTATACCTCCAGCATTTCCACATTTCGGAGGAATTTGGGAGGCCGCAATTAAATCAACCAAATATCACTGTAAAAGAGTAATCGATGAAACTCTACTTACTTTCGAAGAATTGACAACTCTGTTGGCTCAGATAGAATCCATTTTAAATTCTCGTCCCTTATGTAGTGTAAACAATACTGACATTGATTGCATTAATATTCTCACTCCTTCACATTTTCTTACAGGAAACGTGATCCTATCTTCTCCTGAACTACCTCTTAGTAGTCCTTCCAATATACGGAATAGGTGGGATCTCTTTCAAAAGATGCGGAGAGACTTCTGCAAATAATGGACCAAAGCATATCTATCTTGTCTTCAAACCAAGAAGAAACGGAAGGACACTCAGCCGAATATAAAAATTGGAGACATCGTCCTGTTACTAGATGATAGTCATCTTCCAGGTTCTTGCCCACTAGGACAAGTGGTTGAACTTCATCACGGTACTGACGGACTGGTTCGAGTGGCCACGGTTAAAACTAAAAACTCTATTTTCAAAAGAAACATTCATAAATTAGCTCCTTTGCCCATATATCAGGACTAATGCCTGATAGGGTGGGAGTATGTTCCGGTGCACCGGAACAGAACAACTCAACCTGACTCTTTCGCTTCTGGAACTATGCCAAAGAACGTTGAATTCAGTTGAACAGTCAGACTCAGACGAACGCATTCGCAAGGCAGCTTCTATGCTGTCTATTCTTCACTATTTTTGTTCTGTTCTCGTAGTTTATATGTCATTTTCTTATTTATTCTTGTATTGTGCAATTATTTAATATAAGTTTGTGTTTAAAACGAGGACGGGTATCTAGTTCCTTCACATCACATCGCAACAGAATCTTTTCAATATCTTCACTGACTATCTCCACGCCAGAAGTCTAATTATAGTCAATAATAACGGTGTCGTCACTAAACAGCAGGAAAGAGGGTGCCCACAGGGCTCATGTGCCAGGCCCCTACTGTGGATAATCACGTTTAATTCCTTATTAGAAATCAAATGGCATACCCATACCATAGTGATAGCAAATGAAGATGATGCGGCATTGCTAGTCTCTGGCCTCACAAGAGAAGAACTCGAACGAAATGGTACGGAAACCTGTTCCATATTTTCAGATAAATGCAGTAGACTTAAATTGATCATTTCCGCACAGAAGTCAACGGCAGTAGTCATCCCACGACCAAGAACTAATCCAACGCGACTGCCGTGTATAAAATTGATGGGACGAAATCTAAAGATCTCAAAAACCATAAAGTATCTCGAGTTACATGGGATCACGGTCTCACATGGCTGCCCCACCTTCAAGACATAATATCTAGACAAGGAGGGGAGTCAAGACAGCAAATATAGCTAAGAAAGCCAGACAATTCCAGGGAAGCAACTGGGGGCTAAACCCTCACATCCAGAAACTGCTATATCTAACGGTAGCGGAGAGACTTGTTCTTTACGCATCGGCTATATGGGCGCAACCAATGAGCAGTCGCAAGAACAAACTCCTGACAACAATACAACGGCCATTTGCTCTAAACATAAGTAGGGCATATAGGACAACGGCATCAAGTGCAATAATGGTCCTTGCGGGACTAACACCCCTGCACATAAAGGCCAGCATAGAAGCTGCATATGAGCGCCTAATTAGGCTAAAACAAGATGCCAAATTTGCTGGCACCGCCTTCCATACAACACAGTATGAATTACCAGGGAGTGTGCAGTATGTGCACCCGGCACACAAAAGTAAAGGCATCCATGTTGTGACAGCACAACACCCAACGCCTCTCAGAGAAACTCCACGTGTGAACTCACGATTCTACACCGACGGATCAAAGCATGACAATGGAGTGGGATGCGCCTTCGTTCACTTCAAAAATGACCGAGTGGAAAGCAAATGGAAAGACCATCTCGCTACACACAACAGCATTTTCCATGCAGAATCTGTGGCAATAGCTGCTGCAATTCAGTATGCTCAGGACATTAATCTAGCAGCAACCGAAATTCACACAAACAGCATGTCAGTGCTACAGGCAATCATGAATCACCACCATACCTCACCCACAATTATAGCAATCCAACAGCTCTTGCGTAACAATATGCAAACACACATCAAACTAATCTGTGTGAAAGGACATGATGGCATACAGGGTAACGAGATGGCCGACCAGTTAGCAAACGAGGCGGCACTCAACAAAGACGCGCAAGAGGTGACAACTCCAATCCCGACTTCGTATTTAAAGCGAACGCTAAGAGAACTAAGCAAAGAACAGTGGCAACAGGAGTGGGATAACTGTGATACAGGAAGAAGGACACATAGATTCTACACAATAGTAGATAACGAACGTCTCCAGGCCATTGCACCCTTGACAAACTATATCACGGGGCACGGCCCATTTCCATCCTATTTTCAGAGACATGCAATTTCGATGACAGATATATGCGTCTGCGGGGCAACTGGCTCCCCCGACCACTACATATTTGAATGCAGCCTTACGTCCAACTTTTACCTACCACTCCCAGCCACAAATATAGAATTATATAAACGATTCATCATTAAGCACCCACCAGCGGTCAAAAAGATCTGTCAAATAATTAGGCAGGTCAACGTCCTAGGGCAAGATATCTGCCAACCAAACTAGCGTCAATTATAACGTCTCATAAAGCAACCACAGTCAGCTTTTACTACCAAATCATCAACAGAATTCTGACAGTCTCTTATACTGACAATCAGCTGAATGCAACTCACAATATGTTTAAATTATGTGCTGCGCTTATAACATAACTGCACTGTAACATAACTGCAGACATAGCTGCTTACTGCGTACAGTACTCACTTACGGCGTATAGATCAAACTACTGACTATGAACAGACTGCTACCTGCATTGTGTCTCTGTAGTAGTTACAACGACTGAAATATCTATAGAAGTATTTACTGGAATAACCACAGTTATTACAACAACTGCAAGTTATATATCAGTGTATAAGGTACTGTGAGCAGAGTAATTGGAACGCCCTTACAAATCGCGTACAGAACTTATCAGCAGTGTACAAAGCTCAACACTGACTAATCACAGGCTACTACTTGCATGTCCATGCTAGTCCATGCTTAACTGAACATTGTAAAACAAATGTGTATCCGACTTTGCAATGTGTATACAACAAGCATCATGTATCTATTACAATACTAATATGCACTGTATCTATTACAGTACTAATATGCACTGTGTATTCTACAACATAGTGTTTCTCCTACAGTCATTGCCAGTACTGTATTACATAAACGCGTTATACAAACTATCTGCAATACATATGCACTTCATTCTGCACTGAAGTTGTCAAATTCTGCACAGTATCTGCTGTATATAATGCATGTAATTACTATGCAACTATCTACATTGCGTGTGCATTACCTGCAATACCTTACAACCTGTTGTGCATCTGACTTTGCACTGTGCATTTGTTCTGTGAGCAATGTGTATATAAAAAGTATTGTGTACCTACTTTAATCCAATAAACACTGTGCATCTAATATAATATAAAATAAGCTCCGCGCATTCTATAACGTAGTGTCTCCACTACAGTTATTGCCTGCACATCATATCTGTATTACTCAAACTATCTGTATTATATCTGCACTGTATCTGACATATGCATAATGTATAATTCATCTATATCTATCAATATTGTATCTGCATTACCTGTATAATCTCATAGCTTCGCATAGAAATATATAGCTTGGCAACATAGCATGCATGGAGCTGCGTACTATAATTGTGTGTATACAATAGTATAGTTTTTTTTTTTTTTAAATCTGTTAGTATAATTATGTTCATATAATTGTGCACAATTGTGTTATGTATCGTAGTATAGTGTTTTAATACGTTAGTATAATTGTGTTTGCATAATTGTACACCATAACTGTGTTGTATAAAGTAGTATAGTGTCTTATTTCGTTTGTACAATTGTGCGCAGTATAATTTCTAATATCTGATGCTTTACAAGCATAGTGTATCTGTTTTTACAATGTGTATCAATTCTGTAAGCATTATGTATATAGAAAGCGCTGCATATCTATTCAAATTAAATAACTATTGTGTACCTGATATAATGTGTTGCATAATGTATTCTACAGCGTAAAGTTTCATCTGTAATTACTGTACCATCTAATAACAAAATTTAATATTCTACAGTGTGCCTGCATGCTTTATGTATGTTTATATGCGCATTTTACATGTGATCTATATGTGTCTTTAGTGTAAGTGTATACTATATATTAGCTTAATTATGTTTCATTATAAGTATGTGTTTTACTTGTATAAGTGTGTGCAAACTAGTATCTAATTTCTATTATTCTATAATGTGCTTACATGTTTTATATGTGTTATATATGTGCTTTTATATGTGTTTTACAAGTGTTTTGTATGTATCTTTATATGTGCAACTGTATGTACTTGTATGTGTATGTATATGCTGTAATTAGTGTTTAACAGTGTCTAACAAACCAAGATGTAACAAATCATTCGCCTATCGATCAAAACTAATGTATTCTTAAGACGCCTCTGTATGGCCATGTACAATTACGTAAAATTCTTCAATAAACTCCTGAGGTGGCCTCATGAGGCTCCTGGGAGTTGCTGCCACTAGATAGGGGAAGGCGCGCGACATATGCCTGTTTACCTCTGTTAAACATCAGGCGTCCCCGTCCTCCGTCACCTGTCACCTGTGAAGCTGTCTCCACCGTGATAGCCTGATAACGTGGAGGCTGTGTCGCTAATCGTGTCAGCGTGTTTATAGTAGTTCATCGACGACTGTAAAAACGTGTTTTGGAGCTGTCCTGACAATACTGGCTCATAAAGTGTGCTTCGATATTTCATCAAGTGTCGTCGTTATTCACTCCAAATCTACGAACCCCGTACGAACGTGAAGGAAGAAAATAACAATATTCAATTAGAGCTTTGTAGCACAATTTTTTTCTTCATTCACGTATTTCATTTTACCTTTTGTTAATGTTACTGATGTATTTATTTAAATTATAATTTTACTTTGCAAAAAATATGAACTGGCTATTTCTTAAATCAAGTTTCTTTTTTTTTCTGCATAATAAGTTTCCAAGTAGCATCACTTGCGAAAAAATAAATGAACGATTTCTGACAATCAGGTTTTAGAAATTCCGCTCTTCGCAACTTTAGATTTACACTCAAAACTCATACTGGGCATTCTCTTTCAAGCTCTGTGTTATATTGCTAACTTAATTATTCTTTTATACTTCCGCGTGCTTTGTTCATTTCCATGTCACAAATAAATAATATTTCTATGCGGTTTTATTAAAATTATTATTTTTTTAATAATCAAATATTCATAAAGAACAAGTATTCAAAATTAATTCTACTCACATTTACGGAAAATATTTTCCTGAAATTTGCCAAGCTTGTCTATCCTTGGTAATAATACATTATTTCTAACTGCATTGTTTGAAACTGTATTACTGGCTTTTTTAAAGCAATTATTTATTTATTTTTTATTTAAAATTTATTCAGTGTCTTAACGACTTTCTTTCCCTTGCCTGTCAAATTAATCGTCGAAGAATTTCAATTCATGCATTAAAAAATAGACCACAAAATAATATTATATATTAAGTTTTGGTTTTTCAGTCTTTAAATTAAATTAACCATTTATCATCATCTTCCCAATTTTTCAACTGATTTCTTTTATTGTCAGTGTATGAGGTATTTCTCCCGCCTTCTTAGCATGCCTTCGTGGTGTAGTGGCCAGCATGCTCGACGCGTATTCAGGAGGGCCGTGGTTAGAGTTCCGGCGACAGCATTGCTCATTTTTCAGGTTTCCTACTTTCAAATAACCTAATGTCTCTACAGTGGCGCCCGAACTGAAAGGGTGGTGGGAGGTGTTCCTCCACCCCCAGGATTTGGTGATTTGGTCCTCTAATCCCCATTAGCCGTTTAAAAGGGGGAGTATATAAGGCATTTCTCCCACCTTCTTAGCATGCATTCGTAGTGCAGTGGTAAAAACGCTCGGCGCGTATTCGAGAGGACCGTGGTTCGAGTCCCGGCGAAGGCGTTGCTAATTTTTTATCTCTCCTGCTTCGAAATAAACTAATGTCTCTCCAAGTGTACCACAAAAAATGATGAATTTTCGTACCAAAACTGTTGAGGAGACATTTAAATGAATGAAATATTGATTAATGCCTAGTTGAGTATCATTCATAATCTCAATTAATAACTGTTAAAGTTTATAGCTAATATGATAATAGCTGAAGCTTAGGCACATCCGTTATTTTAGTTGATAGTTTTAATGCTTAATCATTACATATTTACCAAGAGATATTTTATTTTTTACTAACAGCATTTTCTAAGCAGGTTAGGGTTTTGCTTTAAAATTCATATCAATTATAATATTTGCAAATGTCTCCAAACTAAAATATGTCAATTTTATCATTATAACTGTTATTGCATCTAATAAACATCACCCCATTTATTTCTTTTTCTACAGTAAACCTACACACGTTTTTTATATTACTAATGCCTTACTGGTGGAAACGAGGGACCTTGTTCGTTGAGTAAAATATAAATGATTCTTTTTTTAATAACAGCATGGAATTATTGTAAACATGCAATCCAATAAAATCATGAAGTTAATTATATCGCAGTTTTACTCCTGAGAAAAAGCATTTGTTTTCAAGAATTCATTACAGATTTACTACTTTTAAATTCTTTAACACCTTAATAATAAAACAGTAATAATAAACTAATTTTGTACTGAGTCGCTTTCTACCTCTAACTAAAAATACAAGTTTTTCAAAGCATTCCTTTTCATATCCTGCTAAAATTTGCATTCTAATTCGCAGTCATAGTTTGACAGCTTAAGGAAGAGGAAACAGCATTAAGTTTGAGGCTTTGGAAATAAGGAGAATATGACTCAGACAAATACATTTTGTGATCCAGTTTCAGAACGTTTCACATTTTGCGCTCCCAAAGGCATTTTTTGAAACACGAGATAGATGCAGCTTGAATGATGGGAAGAATGAATCGAAATATCGTCGTGAATAAATGTTTCCTTTTTGTTAATTTTCTTTATTTGAATTGTTTAAGATTAACATTTAACAAGAGATTAACAATAACATTTTTATTCTTTTCTGACACATAGGTGATAAATAAGATTTAGTTTCCTGCCAAAATTATTTTATATGTAATTGGCTTTAGCTACGTAAGCAGTCCATTTGGTCTTATACCTTAAGAGTACTCCGATAGAGTTAAAAGCGTCTATAATTAAAATCCCTCTTTGGATGTATTTGATTAATAAGTATGCTTTTAAATGATCATTACTTCTTCGTTATTGTGCGAAAATGAAGTTCTAAATTTAGAAATTATAATTTCAATTGATAATTAAGTATTAAATAAAAACGTCACGAATCCTTTCTAATTACAGTAGCGTGTATTGAAGCTAATCTGATAGTTATAGTAGTAGAAACGAATGCCTGCTAAAAGTCACTAAAATTTAATGAAATGAAATATATTTAATTATTGTGTTATAGTATTACAAAGGAACGTTTTCTATTCAGTAACTCAAAAATGAAATGAAATATTTATATGAATTGTCTTTAAAGCTTTACATTTTAAGAAAAACAACAAGATACACATACATTAATATGATTAATATATTAATATGACGCTAATTTCCACCGCGCGGAAAATGCTTAATATTTATTCAACTTAATAACTTCAACTCTGTGTCTGGAATTTAAGAGAGCATGTAATAACGTAATATTAGTTTTTATTCTTTATTAAGTTTTGTTCGAGTACTAAGATGTATTATTATTAATTTTTAAAGTTTTATGAGATATATATGCTATTTTAGAGCACATTATTCTAAAGAAAAGTGGCTTCTACACGGTATCGGTACTTCAAACGGTAATGAATTGACCATGTACGTAAAATACAGATTTCTTTCGAAGAACAAATATCATAATCATGGATAGTTAAGAAAAAATTGAATTTAAATAAATTTAATATAAATACAAATTTAATTAATTATTTGCGCCATTACTGCAAGGAATGAAATTTAAATTTAAACAAATTTAAATTTTAACAAACATGTATATACGTAAAAAAGCAGATTTAAAGTTAAAATAATTTAAAAATGTGCAAACATATAAAAGATTTAATTTTCGAACTAATCTACAATATCATTTAAATCAGATAGCATAAGCAAATCAAGTGCAATACCAAACCATGAAAATAAATTCACCAATTTAGCAAATTAAAATTAATCTAATTTTTTTTTTTTTTAAATGCATAAGTGAATGACTGTTGAGCAGGCAGGAGACAGACTTATCAAGCGGAAGTTGCCTCCATACCTAACTCTTCAATCATTCAATTCGTGTTTCGTCATTCATGCAGGCAAGGGTAAAAGTCAAAACCAAAAGTAAAGAGTGAAGTATGTCCAAAAAGAAATACCAATAAAGTGATACCTTTAGAAATTATCCATTAGAAATTAAAGTTCTAAAAGGAAAATACCAATGAAGTTTTTTGAGAAATAAGCAATGTAAAGTCAAGTGTTAAATTAAACTTTAAAAAAAAAATAATTTTTCAGAAAAATTAATTTAGAAACCAATGCATTTTAGAAACCCTTGTCTACAGAAACCTCCCCGACACGAATATGCATACCAATAAAAAGGAACTAGACATAATTTATATAAACCAATAAGAAACAAAATGAACTAATTCATAATTTTTAAAAATACAAATATATACTTAAAAATATAATTTCATATCTAGAAAATGCTTAAATACTACATAAAAAATATTTAAAAAAAAGTAAATAGTAAGTTTTAATTCTAGCTTACCTACTATATTAGCGTATGGGGTCTGCAAAAGTATTTTCAAAGTGATGTAAGTGTGTTCTTCAAATTATATAGATGGCGCTTATGTAAGTAAAGTTGAGAGCCAAGCTGCTATCTTTGTTATATTAAAAATTTTTTGCAAACTTAAATATTAAAATAATTAAATATAAATTTAGAAAAAATTAAATATCCTAAAAGTATGTAATTTAAGTTTTAATTTGAACTGATCAACTATTTATGGTAGGGAGTTAAGTAGCTGAGCCAATCAAGAGATGTAAGTTTGCTTTGCAAATATCATAAAAAGAGTACTAAAGTAAAGTAGAGTAAAGTGGTTATTGTGAATTAATAAATGTAAACTGTTTGTAATGTGAAATGTGTGTTCTGTTGCAAAATTGTGTAAATATTGCAAATAATAACGTTAAGTGAAAAAAAAATTGTGAAAATTGCAGATAATTAAAAAATAATTAAGTAAAACTGAAATGTTTTAAATTTTTTAGAAAAGTTTTAAAGTAAAATTTAAAATTTAAAATGTCTTAAAAATGTCTTAAAAAATTCTTAAAAAAAATTTCAACAATTTTTTTTTTTTTTTTTGTAAAAAATTTTTGAAATGAATTCCTTAAAAAAACCTCTAAAAAATACCCAGAAATCTCCCAAAAACTCCTTAAAAAGGTTAATTAAAAGTTATATTTAATGAAAGAAAATATTGAAAGTTTAATGAATTTGATTTCAACTGGTATATCAAAACTTAACTGAATACTGGCTAAAGTATGGAAATTTAGAAGAAGAAGATTAAAATCTTCAATAAATTCGGGCTATAATTGAGACTTTTGAAAAGAGTTGGCCCTTTATTAGTAAAAGGAAAGAATCCAGTATTGATTAAATATACATGTTTACAAATTTATTTACAATAAAAATTTACAAGATAATTCCTTTACTCTCCTATATTCTCCATTACCCTCCAGCTAAGGTTTAAGGTAATGTTATCATACCAAAAACTGCCAAAAAATTAAAAAGTAAAGTTAATGCCTGCCTTTTTAATATATAAATTAATAAATTTTGGTGGTACTTGGTTATCAACTTGAATATTAATTAGCTTTATTATTTCTTCCTTTAAATCTTCTATTTCAAAACACATATTTTTTATTCTGATTATTTCGCTATGAAACGTGTTTTCTATTACTTTTCTAGAGATATTAGTGTGCCAATTAATTAGCTTAATAGTATGAAAATGGAAATTCCTTCTTTTATCATATAATTTAATTTTGCTGTGTTTAATAATTAGCAGGTCTAAGTATTCAATAGTATCTTGATTCGTATTCGTTTTATTAAGTGTTAAACTATTTGGGTAAATTTTGAATTGCTCAAAAGCAGAATTATTATTGAAAGTTATAATATCATCTATGTATCTAAATGTATGTGCGAAAAGCTTTAATTAATTTTTATCTAAACTTAGTTGGAATTTATATTCAAAAGTAAAAAGAAATAGGTTACAGATTTGTGTAGAACTATTTGCTACCATAGGAATTCCTCTCACTTGCTGAAAGATCTTATTATCGAATTTAATGTAATTATTAAATAATGCACAATTCAGATAAGTATTCCATCTTTCAATACAAAGGATGTCAAGTATGTCAGGAAAAAGTTGTGGGAGTTGCATTAAACTAATAAAAATTTCTTCTAATGGTAGAGAAGTATAAAGGTTTTCAAAGTCATAGCAGTTAATGTTCTTGATTTTTAAACTTTTAAATCTGCTGAGAACTGGAGCATTATTATAAATAATCCAACTATAATTGTGTTGTTTGTTAACGAGTTGTTAGATTAAATTACAGTTTTTTTAAGTTTAATTGCAAATATGTAATCTATATTCTTTTTATAATTATTTGTACCATTAGCAATAAATCTAAATTTGAGTGGTGATTTATGAAATTTTGGAAGAGCATATAGATTTGCTAATCTATTGTAGTTAGATGGTTGTGAAATTTGCAGTTTCTTATGAAATGCTTTTAGCTTTTTTGCAATAACATTTTCTTGTATATTGGTGAGTTTGAAGGTTTGGTGTTGCACTTGATTTGTTTCTGCTATCTGAATTTAAATGATATTGTAGATTAGCTCGAAAATTAAATATTTTATATGTTTGCACATTTTTTAATTATTTTAACTTTAAATTTGCTATTTTACGTATATATACATGTTTGTTAAAATTTAAATTTGCTTAAATAATCATGGATAGTATATAAATTTAAAACAGGCAATGAAAGAGAAACCCTAAGCAATTATTTTTTATTTTGCTAAATATAATTAATGAACAGCTAGAATTTCTCTGTGATTTTTAAACACTGGGATCTGGTTGTAAAATTATCATTGTTAAGATGCTATATTTATCCATTTATCATCCTCATTCTTTATTGAAAAGTCTCCAGTGAGAGTTCAAGTGTTGACGTGTACCGCAAGACGTATGTCGCTAGAACTCTATATGTATTCAATATTATTTAAATTTGAAGAACGAACAAATAATCCATTATAGCAACGTCATCTCTTTTAAACATCATATCAATAACCGAAGTGCAATGAGATGCCACATTATTATCCATAAACGCATTGTCAATGGCATTTCGCCCTCGAAGCATTTGGAGCATAATTATTTCACCAGAGTAGCATTTATTGGTTACAGTAAGCGTATCAGTTACGTTGCCCTTTGCCAGATTGGCTGATGACCACACTGTTAGTCAATTTGAGAGTGGTAATTATAAGCCTGTTTAAATCCTGTCAGTAATTTTAAATTCCTTCATACGTCCAAAGACATGTCTCCCGTGAGCTTTGCAGGAGTGAACAACGGCTGCAAAATTAGCTATGAGAATAAAAATCCTTATTCTACAAAAAATTTATCTAATCCTTTATCTTCGCATCGATTTCAATGGTGACGACGATAAAAGGTTTTCAGGAATGCAGCTTTATGACCTTCCTAACAAAAGATCTAATACTGAACAGTCATCTCATTATATTTAAGCTAAATATCCGTCTTAGCGGCGAAATTTCGTACCAACTGAGTAGTTAGTACTGAGTAGTTACAACTGAGTAGTTAACTGAGTAGTTAGTACTTAATTTCGCCGCTATTTATAGCCAGGATTCTTATCTTTTATGACTAAAGCTTCCTTTACAAGGCGTTGGTGCTAATAAGCAAAACATTTTCCTTAAGCAGTTCATGCAAATGACACAATACTTTAGTAGAATATTATACTCAGAAGACTCACTCTTTAAAATTTGCTCTTCCTCAAGCTTTTTAATTGCTATTTTTCTTCCTTTGAAATCACGAAAAAATTTCCTAACATCTATTTCTAAGTTTGCAGTGTGGAATATAACCTGTTGAATAAGTATAACTGTAATTTCGTGCAAAATTTCACCATTGTAGCATTTTTTAAAGAGGTCATTTTCCTTTTAAATCTTGGAAATTAGCAAGCATTCTATTAGACAAATAGCTTTACACTTTGCCATAGTTGAAACCGTAAGAAGTTGTCCACGAAGCCGTCTAACTCATGTGCCCTCAGGAGCTTTGATGAATCAACTAGCTGGATTTATTTTTCAAAACAAATTCACAAATGCTACGGCAATAGTCAATTTATATTACATAACAGAAATTTGTATTTTTAATTAAAAACATGGTTTTACAAGGTATTTTATTAACAGTATAAATTTTGCAGATCATAAAAAATGTGAAATATTAAACTGTAATTTTTTTTATTTCCAAGCTAGTATAAACCTTTAATTTTTTTTTAATATAAAGATTATACTATTCTGAAAATTTGAGAAATATGTTAACCGGAAATTTAGATTCAGAAAAAAAATCATGTAATTAATAATTCAAACAGGGTATTAAGCATTTTGGATTTAAATAAATATAATTTTGAATATTTTTAATTAAAAAAGAGCTTATGAAAATCCGTAGTTGAAATCTGCATATTAATTATTTATATTTTACTCATTATTAGATTCGTCGTCTTACTGTATCAAGTTAAAACATCAATATATACAATAATTCTGAAAGAAAATAAATTATAATTTTTTATTCAGCTACGGTAACACTGTAGTTTCTATATATTCTTAAAGTTTGCTTTAAGTTAAGTTTCTTTGTCAGTCGGAGGAAAGTTAAAATAAACTAAAAAATAATTATAAATGATCTTTCACTTCAATTATTCGATCATGTCATATTTCAGACTACCTTTCTGCAATATCTACGCTTTTCTTATAGTCTAAATAAAGATTTACCAACGGGTTTGGGCTAACTCTCTGGAGCACGATGGAATTTTAAAGTGATGAACATTGACCAAAGGATCGACTGGATGTCGATACCGAATACGCACCTTCAACTGATAAGCATATTCAAGATACCATTGATTACAAAAAAATATATATTAATAAAACCGATAATTAATATTTTTATTTATACAAAGCTTCATCATGTAGTACGAAAGAAATTACATATAATAAACATAAGGCGAAAATAACTTAAAATTAATTAATATATTTTAAAAATCATCAATGAATTTTTATATACAGATAGTGTCAAAATATGTATACACACACACTTTCAACTGTCTTAGAAAATTTATTTATCAACCTACAAGGTTACATTTCTCAGAATGGTAAGGTTATACTCCAATTTGAAAAATAAGTGTATTTTCTGGTCAAACTGAATGTTCTAAATGGTGTTTAAAGTAAATTTTCACATAGTAATCTTCAGCATCGATACATTTCTGAGTAAGAGTCAGGACTAATTCCGCATTTTGCACCAAAGTGTGCAATAGGATTTCTGTGCACATCGCTTGAATCTCATCCCAAAATGTGTCAAGGTTACGCGGCTTCATCCGGCGAAACAATGTTACCTATAAACCCCGGTTAACGTGTAACCATTTCCTGAACCCATTCACAAAATTGGACCTGAACGCCATTCGAATTTTTTATATGGCACAGGCAATTTTTTATGTGACATGAGGCGTAATGTCGCAAAGTCCGTAACCTTGACACACTTTGGGATGGAATTCAAGCGATGTACACAGAAATCCTATTGAACACTGTGGTGCAAAATGCGGAATTAGTCCTGACACGTACCCAGAAATGCATCGATGCTGAAGATTACTATTTGAACATTTACTTTAAACACCATTTAGAACATTCAGTTTGACCAGAAAGTACACTGATTTTTCAAACTAGAGTATAAACGTATCATTCTGAGAAATTTAACCTTCTAGATAAAAAAATGTATTTTCTATGAGAGCTCAAAGTGTGTATACATTATTTTCACGCACACTTTATATAAATTTTTTATGCAGTAAGTGCACCATAAAGAAGTAAAGTGCAAGAATACAAGGAAAAACAATAAAAGAAATTCAAAGATCTCATAATAACTAGAACGGAAACTAGAATTGTAATCTGAAATCTAAGTTAAGTAATGTTTTGTTGAATATTACAAAATTGCATCAATACATCGAGCGTAACCAGCAAAATGATTAAAAATGAATTTATGTAATTAGAATTTGTAATAATTGTTTATTTTGTTCAAATTAAAAACAGTAACAATACTAAAATAATAACTTTTTTTTCATATTCTAAATCTAGTTTTTACTTTTAAGTTCCTCATATACAGTTATTTGTATTATGATCGCGCTGCATTCTCTACAGAGAAAAAGGCCCACCAGCGGCCGAGCGGTAAAGTCGCTGAACACTGGTAGTTCGGTCCGAGGTTCGAATCCCGCGAACGGGCTGGCTGCATGGGCGTTTTCGTGGTTTTCCCCTTGTGTAACGTGTATACGAGCCAGTTTCTCTTAGAAAGTCCTCCACGAAGGCATCCCTCCTCTTAGGCAGATAGCCCTCGAGGCTTTGCCATAATCACACACACACACACACTACAGAGAAAAATATAAAAAGGATGGATAAATAAAATTTTTCCCATAAAAGGCGTCAATAAACAGAAAACCTTTGGGAATCCCTGGTCTAAATGTTACATCTTCAGTAGAAGCTGCAATCTTCAAAGTCCTCAACTTTCGGACGCCTGGCAAAATCTGGATTATTGCAACTGGCCTCTACGAGAATAGCCTATAAATACACATTTCTCGTAATTATATATCTGCTTCTCGATTCGCCATACATTTTACTGCTCATTGAAATTCAGTCGGCTGTTGTAGACATTCGGTTCGGAATGATTTTCCGCCGACTACACTCTAATCAGGTTACGCACCGGTTCATATCCATTCATTAGGGAAGAAATTTATTTGCTTAAATGCCCAGCTTTATTTACTTCAGGGTACATTTCATTCCTTCTAGGTTTAAGGAAGATGCTCTGGAAAGCGAAACAAATCAAAAGATTTAGAATTCAGGCTGCATCATATTTATTTTCTCCATTGATTCTATGTTATAACTTAAAGTTATTAGTAAATCAAATATAAAATATCCTTTGATGGATGTGAATATGCAGCAATAGAATGTATGAAAATTTGATTCTATTTTCTTCCATTTATAGTTAAAAATACATCTCATTTGGTTTCAATGCAGAGATATTTGTGTTTGAAGTAAACGATATTTTGTGTATATATATAAGTATATATATATTGTTTCAATAAAAATAAATAGTAAAGTTAAATTATTATTTAAATAAAATTTTATTAAATTTAAATAAAAAATTAAATTTAAATCATTTTCTTCCACCATTGCTGCAAGGAATGAAATTTGAATGAAAAATATATTTTATATTCGTATAAAGCAAATTTAAATTAGTTAAAATTTAAATTTTAAATTATGAAATTTTAATTGCATACACATAAATGATTAATAAATGCTGCGAACTAATTTACAATATCATTTAAATTCTGAGAGCATATGTAAATTAAGTGCAAGTAGGTAAGTATGTAAATTAAGTGCAGTTTTATAGGATTCCTTTATTGGAATATTGCATATTTATTCATGGTTTTAGATACTTGCACTTATATTACATATGCTCTCAGAATTTAAATGATATTGCAAATTAATTCGCAGCAATAATTAAGCATTTATTTGTATGCAATTAAATTTTCATAACTTAAAATTTTAATTTTAATTAACTTTAAATTTGCTTTATACGAATAGAGAATATTTGTTAAATTCAATTACAAGTATATATAAGACTGAACTTCTATTTCTGCCAGATATAAATTTGTTCAATATAAAGACCTGGATATTTAAGAAATATGCTAATCGCAAATTTAGATTCAGAAAACAGTATGTAATTAATAATTGAAACTAGGTATTAAGCAATTTGAAATTAAATATTATTATGATTTTTTTTAATTTAAAAAAGAGCTTATGAAATCTGTAACTCAAATCTGCATATTAATTATTTATATTTTAATACTTCAAATGGATTCATCCTAGGGTAATAATTTAAAACACAAATATATACAATATATCTGAAGGGAAATAAATTATAATTATTTATTTAGCACTGAGTTTTTTATATGCCCTTAAGTTTGCTTTATATTTGTGTTAAATTTCTTCGTCAGTCGGAGCATGAGTACAATCAGCTAAAAAGATTAATAAATACATAAAAGTAAATTTGAAAATCTTAGGTTATATAATGTTTCCTAATTTTTTTAAGTGCAGTCACAAGGCAAAATTTTCCGTTTCATATTTTTAGTTATAATTTTACATCTCTTCCATCAAAATGTATTTATAAAGTTAATTTAATATTGGTTCAATATATTTACATAATCATGCTATTTTTTTAATCTTCCGTATAAAGACATTTACTAACTGCAAGTTTTACGTCAGTGATATACGTTAAGACACTTGCTCAAATACGAATATCATTCGTATTTGAGTATGACTGAAAGACACATGAAAGCGAACTATCATTGAGATAAATTATCATCATTGTATAAATGTGTAGCGTTTGGATTATCTGAAAATCCCAACTGTGCACTTTATGAAACTAATTCGAGATCTGTCTTAGGAGAATAAAGAGGCTTGGCTTCATTTGAGTTTACCAACATCCCGACATTTTACATTTTGGTGCTAATTAATCACTTCAACATATTTTCACTTTCGCAATATACATCCCTTCTAGAGGCGTGGTTGGATTTAAAATCTTCAAGCATGAAACAACATTTTAAACATCCTATTATTTTATTTCATATTAAGCAAAAAAGGCATTTCTCTAATAGCATTAGTCTCATCACATGTAAGAAGTATTTGTAATGATTATCGTTCATGAATGCAAATCCGACAGGACCGTGCATTTTCTATAAATACAGAATTCCTTTAAAAATTGACACTCGTCGACTTTTAATGCTTCGTCAAAAAGAAAGTAATTAAATTTTAAACTTTAACTATCCATTAAGAAATTAATTCCTCAGTTCATTATTGTTCACTGTCTTGCCTAGTTTCAATGCTAAATAAACAAAAGAAATATTTTCATTGTTCCTATAATACTAAGCGATGTGCGGCTTAGGATCAGATCTTGTTTTTGCAAATATAAATTAGCTGAATTATTGATCCACGTCTATATTGATAACAGACAATGCTCGGTTGCGCAACAGCTGCCAGGAGAAAATTTTAGAGGTATTGAATACTAAGGAATAAATAATCCAGTCGAATTTAGAGGCCTGAGACTTATTGAGAGATTATGGTTGGGAGTTTGGGAAAGACCACTTCTAGGTAATTATTTTCATTATAGAAATGTTTCCAGAAACATGCTTTTTTGAATCCAAATAAAATAATCAATCTTATGATAGGAGATGTCCCCATTTCTACGTTTTAACTATCCATCAGAAGAGATCCTGTTCAATACCGACAACTTTTTTTTAATGTAAAATATCAGGTCTTTAATTTGGTGTTTCAATAATCATCGAATTGAGAATATGACTCAGGGATCACAAAATATGAGTAAATTTTATTTTCAAGGAAGATATCATTAGGCACTTAATAAGCCACATTTGCAATATTTTCCTGTGTTTTGTATAATTTTTGTATAATAATAATTAGTAATTCGTATTATAAGATATAATTGTGTTTCAACAAAAATAGCATATATTAATTACTCAACTTGCTTTCTTTCTCATGCAGTTCTTTCTGCATGAGTTCCGGGTAAAAAATCATTTTTTTCTATCTGAAAAGTAATAAATAAAAAGCTTAAAGATTGGCATTTTGTAACTATTCACATGACTGGAATATGAAGCTATGCGTATATTTAAATACACTTTTATCATTCTGAAATTACGGAAAAGGGAGTAAAACTAGACATTTTGGATACTTTTTATTTAAATAGTATTAAACTACTAGGAAAGAATCAGTAAAAAAATACAAAATATTACATATAAATGTTATTTAGCAGGATTTTTAAATCTTTCAGAATAGTTTACTTTCTAAAGAGTATTTTATTCTTTATCTATCGTCTGTTCAACAAGAGCCACCTAAACAACAAAATCTGCCAACGACAAAATCCTAAACATTAATAACGCAGTTATCCTGCAATGAAAAGTAATTGCCATTATGCAAGTTACAATAAATCACAGAACAGCCCATTCGTCATTTGTCCGTGCGTTTGCAGATCATGGAAATAAATTAAAATGTTAGAAACAGCTGCATATTTTAATGGCATAACTTCGAAAATTTCCACGAATGAACAAAGAGTGCTTTCAAGCACGTAAATTTTATATCGCTATTATAATTCATAAGACATTCAGAAGCATTAAAATGGTGATGATTATTTGAATTTCATAAATACTTATTAAAGGTGGATAAATGTAAAATATAATTTTGTAAAACAGATATGTCACCTGTTTTGTACGAAAGATCTTTATATAAATAAATATTTTTTAACATTTTAGGCATTTTATTTGCGCGATAGTTATATTGAAAAGCTCTTTATATTGTTTGCTTTTCCAAGATTTTTTTAACTGAAAATTCTTCTTCATTTTCTTTTAGGTTGATCAATATAAACCCACTTACTTCTTCCATCCTTATCTAAAAGCAAACTGGCGCAATTCTTTCTCCTCTGGTTTTTCACAATCTAAAATTCAAGGGAACAACAATGAATATGATAAACAAATATGGGAAAGACCTTCCTTCTACATACCATTGCATTGCCGCAATTGGTCCACCGAACTGCTGTTCTTAGATACGGTATTCAATTGAGGAAATGTTGAAATGTATTTTCAAGAATTAAGTTGCTTCCAAATTTCTAGTATTCTTCATACTTTCTTCCAATGCATATAAAGTTTACTTAGATACATTATTTGTCTTTTGTGTTTTAATATAATAAATTCTGCTTAATTTTATGCTAAGTACTATTGCTGTATTATATTGCTGTGCATAATGTTCTATTGCTGTACATTATACTATCGTTATGTCTAATGTTCTAATGCTGTATGTTATACTATTGTTGTATATAATGTTCTGTTTCTATAACATAACATTAGTGGCGCTTCCTTCTTATGAAAAGAAGGAAAAGAGCTTAGGTAATGTTGCCCATTGCTCTTCCGCCATTTGATCATTTAAATCAAAGGTTTTAAATGGTAACTCCCGTGAAAGATAAATAATAAATAAATAGATAAGATCCCAAACTGACACCAAATATATAGTATTAGCAAGAGATCCCATCTCTAAATTCAGGGTGTCGGTTAAATCGTGAAAACTTCCCAAATGGATGAAGAGCCGATTCAATCCCTCCCAAACCATCAAACGCAAACTCTTGTGTAAACAAGGGTGCGATGGCAAGTCTAAAATAAAAAAATAAATAAATAAAATAAAATAAATAAATAAAAAATAAGTAAAAATAAATTAATTAATTAATTAAGTAAGGAGGGCAGAAGTGCTTTTTCAAGCCAAATGGCCAGGTGGTGTATAAAGATTTGATATATATTTCCAAATTGTATTCCAAAACACAGCTATGAGATTAAAATCCCTGTATAATTTTGTTTCTTGTGGTTTTAAATTCACCTTACCTGTAGGTGTTTAGTATACATCAGAAACTCATTATGCCACAGAGCCCTTTGTATAGAAGGGCTTAATCAAAGCTAATTTAGGGAAACCAAAGGAATTTGTTTTTAGGGACAGAAAACACCGGACATCGTCCCAGGAAGTGAAAAGATGTTTGCTCTTCTTCTCCACAAGCTGGGCAAAGAGGAGATTGGACAAGACCACATTTGTGGAGATGCTTGGCCAGATAAGCATGTCTGGTAACAATTTCAATTACCTGGCGTAAGTTGTTCTACTGAGGTGTATGAGTTTACCTGATAAATTAAGTGTACTGAGCACCAATTTAGAATGAGCACAGTCTGGTAGTTTAGACCATAAACCATCATATTTGTTCTTTATACAGCTTCTTACTTCTTTTTTAACAGTTTGATATGAAACTGGGTAAAATGGTTCTGGGCCAGACATGGGTAGTTGCGAAGCATCTTTAGCTACTTTATCAGCTCGTTCATTTCCAGCAAAATCACAATGACCTGGGACCCAGACTAAACTAATGGTGTTATGGGCCTGAGCCAGAGAATTGAGCTCTTGAGTACAGTTCAAAACACAGTTTTGTAACTTGACACGATTAGCCAAGGCAAGAATGGCTGATTGGCTGTCAGAGAGAATATATATATATATATATTCTTATTAACTGTATTTGTAGCTAAGAGCTCCCTGGTGACCATATTGATCTCCAGAACCTCGGTTTGGAAAACAGTTGTTAGTTTACCAAGGTATAGATGAAATCTAATGAAATCTTCTCCAGATCCCTTGGTTCTTATAATAGCTCCAGCTCCAGTTAAGTTGGATTTTGATCCATCTGTGTAACATTCAATTGATCCTGTTGGAATTAGGTCAATTAGAGATCCTATCTCATTCCTTTTTGGTATATTAGTTTATCTGGAGCTATTGTTTTAGTAATTGCATCTTTGGGCATATAGATTATAGGGATCTCATTGCCCAAGTCCAGACATATGTCAATGTGGCTTTTCAGGTGGTTTTTATGACCGAAACCTGTCCTTTGGCACCATGTGCCATTTTTATTCAACCTATACATGGCTTTAATTGCTTCTCCGCTCAAGAATAATTTCAAGGGTGGGATTTGCAATAAAAATTCTAATGCAGCAGTAGGGGTACTGTTTAAAGCCCCACTAATGCATAGGCAAGCAAGTCTTTGCACCTTTTGTAAAATGTTTAAATATGTGCTTTTGTTAATAACATTGATCCAGACTACGCATTCGTAAGAAAGCATTGGCCGGAATATGGCAGTATAAATCCACAGAGTAGATTTTGGGTTAAGGCCACATTGTTTACCAACGATTCGCCTGCAAAGTACTAGTACATTTGTGGCTGTTTGTACCTTTTCTTTTATATGGATGATCCATGTGAGTTTACTATTCAGGTAACATCCTAGGTATTTAATGCATTCCTTACGTCTGATAATATGGTTAACCATATATAAATCTGCCAGTTTCCATTTCCTTTTCCATGTGAAACTATGACCTCAGATTTTTCAGCAGAGAAAGATAGGCTATTTGTTTCACCCCAGTGTGAAACTTTATTCAAGATTTGCTGAGCTTGATTGTGTAAGGTTCCGATATCGAAACCCTGTAGTAACACAATAAGGTCATCTGCATAAGCCTGTGACATGTCAGGTCCCCCCCCGTAGAAGTACTAAGAGTGAGTCAAATACCAGGTTCCACAGGAACGGAGAAAGAATACCACCCTGTGGACACCTTTAGTAATATCTCTATTTACTTCACAGTCAGTGAGACTAACGGAGATATTCCTGTTTTTAATCATAAAGATGACACATCTAGTTATCATAGGGTGAATATGACTTCCAATAAGGGCCTTATGTATTTTCTCGAAACCGATGTTATCAAAGACTCCTACAATATCCAGTAGAATCCCAATGGCAAAGTGTCCGTCTATAATTGTTTTTTTCTATTTTCCACACCAGTTGGTGTAGGGCCGATTCAGTGGAGAAGCCTGGCCTAAAGCCTTGTTGGTCTAAGCCAAAAGTGTGGTTCAGATAATTATCTGACTGGAGGTGGTAGAAAAATCAATCGCTCCAACAGCTTGAGCTGGAAAGATGTTAGCGTAATCATTCTCAATGAGTTTGGTTTCTCATATGTATCTGTTCCTGGTTTGGGAAGAAACACACCTCGTGAAGTTCTCCACACCTTAGGAACATATCATAAAACCAAACTGGATTCGAATATGTCCACGGGAATGTGGCAAAAAATATCCCAGCCTTTCTCAAGCAGAATTGGGTAAATGCCATCGTTCCTTTAGTTAAAAGCCACATCCTTAACCCACGACTTCAAAGGAAGTAGTGACAGGGGAAAACTATTCAGATGTCTTCTCCAGAGCCTCCAAAGAAAGCTCTGGTTCCGACTCTTTTGCGGTCTCCCCTTCTTCCATCAACTGTTTCCTCGGAGGATTCTTGGGCGAAGGAATTGGTTTCTCCTGTTTTCTTGGTTCCTTCAGCTGTACAGAGCCACAAAAATGTTTGAAATTCTGGGCCTCTAGGTAATCCATGAGCTCAGGTTCCACTCCCAGCATCAGAGTGTTACCTCCGTCTCCAGGGATAACTGCCTTGATGGCGATCTTCTTAACATCCAGGCCCTTGTTACAGGCATCAAGGAGCTTGATGTTATCTTCTGGTGACATGTTGCCAGGAAACCAAGCGAAAAACCTCTTCATGGGGTCTGTTCCCGGGATCCATGGCGTGATAACCGGGATGGTTTTCTTCAGGGCCAGGTAGATCATTGATTAAAGTCTTTAGGACGTCCACAGTCTCCTGGTCCTCACATGCAATGCTGAGGGCATTCGGCTGCAGGACTGTCTTGTGGACCCTGCAGGTGGTGATAGAGCCATCGATAATTCGGTCATCAATTATAAAGGTGATGAAATCTGAATCCGCCGATGTTATGTCTCTGGAGTCATCCCTGCAGACGACCCGCAGAGTAATTGCCTTCCTCATAGCTTGACTATAAAGCCGTCGTTACTTGAGGGCCATTTCCGGGGTGTCACCAGCAATGCGTTCTCTCTTACGACTCTTCATTGCTTGGATGGCTCTCCCTCACCAGTTTGGAGGTCGCTCCAGATGTCCCAGCTTTATCTTTTTTCTCCTTCGCTCTTCTCTCCCCAGAGATCGAGATCGCTTTCATGGCCCTCTCCATCCGTTTCCGCTCCTTCTGGCGTTGTCTCTTTTCTCTTCTTTTATTTACAACCTCCGTCATTAGTGACTGGTCATCCGCTTGCGCATCTGGGACAGCACTTCTGACAGAGGAGTTAGTATCCATCCACACAGGGTTCAAGGCGTTTGTAGCAGTTACCCATTTAGCACCACCCAG
Source organism: Stegodyphus dumicola (assembly GCF_044657685.1). Classification (NCBI taxonomy): domain Eukaryota; kingdom Metazoa; phylum Arthropoda; class Arachnida; order Araneae; family Eresidae; genus Stegodyphus; species Stegodyphus dumicola. The sequence continues at coordinate 112,595,471 of NC_140771.1, forward strand.
GGGGCACGTGTGACTTAAGGATAATCACGGACGCGGGTAACATTACCCCCTCTGTTCCTATACAATTACCACAATAATATGTGAAACAGATTCTAGGTATAGATTTTTGTTTATAGAATATGGCAAAACGTATGATGAAACCTTAGCTTGCATGTCCCGATTGCTTCCCCATTAACATTCGTAATAGCATTAAAATATTTTGTTACTGACTATCAGTAGTTCATTCATACGACATAAAAGTTTGATATTGTAATGAAGTCTGAAATTTCGTAGTGCATTCTGCTCATTTGCAAAAGTTAGATTCCTATCTTTTCTTTCGTATTTTTGAAATACTTTTTTCCATATATTTATCATCACCCATGAGCCGGAAGTGCAATATTTATGTTAAAATATTCCGTACTTGTACAAAACGAACATTTGTTCTACATCAGTATTTTACACACATGGTTGCAGAGCCTTTATGTTTATTTCGGTGCAAGACAGGGGAAAGGGAACTATACCCTTGCCAGGATAAGAGCTCCAGTGTTCTTGACTACCAACGAAATGCATGACAAAGGTACGTGATAAGGAGGAATAAATTCATTTACATGATTATCTATATATGTATTATTTTGATATTACTTTGAAGCAAACTTCACCTGGATAAAATAAAATGAGGAAATAACAGATTTAAAAAAAATATTCACTTTTTTGGCAAGGCTTCTTTTAAGGCAAAATAATTTCGGGGAAATTAAACATGAATTTTTATCAGTTACCTCTAAGCCAAATATTCAGCGTTTTAGAATTCTCTAAAGATGAGTATATCAATTACATTTAAACTAAACTTATATGATGCTGATTATCAAATTTTAAAGATGCTTAAAAAATCTCATCAGCAAAGGAAGAAAATGCATATAAAAGCGAAATTACAACTGCATTTGTTTTTCAAAAATCACAGTTCTGCTTGGTTAAAAACAATTTTGAAATTATGTAAGGAAACTGAAAATACTTTGCTAACAAATATTTGATTCATCTTGAATTGATAATATCAAGAAATAATAAAATGTTTGAACAGACGAACTTCGATATAACGATCTTTAATGATTAGAAATCTAGTTTATTGTTTTCGATCTGATAAGAAAATGTTTAAAATCTCACAATCAAAAATTGATTCACAACAAAAGACTCGAATAACAAAAATTTCTAATTACAAGATCGTGCGATTTTTCAGTCAACACAAAAAAACAACTTCTGAAAATAAACTTGTGTACCTACCAGATATAATCTCTTTAAAATTCCGTTTAGTTTAATATACGAATAAAATCTATGTTTTAAATTTCATGTAACATGATCATATTATGCCAAATGATCATGAATATTACGTTCACTTGAAATAAATTTTACAGGGGAATATTTCAGGAGTCAGTATTGGACTACTAATTTTTTAATGGAATAATATCCTTGTTAACTTTGGCGGATATTCTCAAAAATCTTTTTTTACCCCAAAAATTGTATAGCTAGTTAAGGTTTCAGTTCAATGAAGAGCTTTTTTTTCCGTTATTTATTCAATTATTTATGAGTTGTCTGATGAAATTGGTTTTTCATAAGTGACTGAATTCGATGCCGAACAGTCATTTACAGATACACAGTAAACGAACTGGAATTTCAAATTTAACCCTTCATAAAGAGATTTGCAGTCTACTTGAAATCATACAAGAAAAATAAATAAACTAAGAGGTCGTTTGTATTGAGAATTACAGAATTTACTACTACTTGTCGCATCTGTTCAGGATAAGGATTCTACATTATACCATAAGAGTTCCTTTGACAGCTTCAGTATACGAAAGTTCTTAACTTCTTCATCCACTGATATTTGTTTTCTTACGAATGATTTTTAGTCATTTTCTTTATGTGATCATTAGTGGGCTTGCTGGTGAGAATTAAATGGATACTGCTTAATTGGAGTTAATTATTCATTAATTATTCCCAAGTAAAATGTCGTTAATAGCGTTTTGTAACTTCACTACTTGGCGACTGATTCTTTATTTCTCTGTCCCTCTGTATTTTAATACGTTTAATAATAAACAGTTTTAAAACCTTCAGAAGCCATCTTGAGGTAGATGGTTAAATGCAAAAGCGTATTTCTTTTATTCAAAACAATGGTTAATTTACTTAACTGCAATTTAGGCAATGAATTTAACAAACGAGCAGTAAATGTCCGTAGAGTCTAATGCAAAATTAAACTAAAATAAAATGTGAACAGTTTATAAGTTCTGGCTTAAGAAAAATTACTATAAGTGTTTTATTTCTGCTTAAAGATCATAACAAAATTTGTCTAAAATTGTTACTTAAAATTTGTCTAAAATTGTTACATAAGATTTTAAGATTAATTTGTTTGCTTAAAGGTTTGTGTCTTAATCTCCTAGACGTTTTTTCATTTTGTATGGAAGAAAATTAAACACTTATTGACATGGCATCATTTGATAATCCAATGATGGTATGATGGTATGCTTATATATCTAAGCGATATATATTTCAACTTTAAACTCCTTTGCTTTATTTCTTCAAAACAATTGCAAGGATTATTTATTCATTTAGCTTGTTTTATTTAAGGTAAAATGTATTTTATCTTTCGTTGAATTCAACTTATTAAGCTGTTTCAAGTATCAAGCTAACAAACGCATGTGAATTAAGGAATGCAATTTAGTCCAAACAAAGAAGCCCACATGGAAAGCTGCCTCTTAAAGAAAACTTTCTATATGTTCTTATCTTTCAAGTGAATAGTTTAGTGTTAATTTTGAAGAAACGCATGCATTGTCGCAATCTAATTAAAAACGCCAAATGTCAATTTTATTGTCCCCTATTAAATATTTTACGGTGTATTTAATTACGGCAAAGCACACTAGGGCTATCTGCCTAAGGGGAGGGATGCCTTCGTGGAGGACTTTCTAAGGGAAACTGGCTCGTATACACGTTACACATGAGGAAAACCACGAAAACACCCATGCAGCCAGCCCGTTCGCGGGATTCGAACCTCGGACCGAACTACCAGTGTTCAGGGACTTTACCGCTCGGCCGCTGGTGGGCACTAAATTTTTTTTTTTTTACGACTAAGTATCTAAGCTTCCTGTAGTCTCCACTTCAGGACTTCATATAAAATTGTGATATCTTTGTAAATATAAACAGCATAATCTATATAATATTAATCACTGATTGCTATACTGCTCAATTATATACAGATATCGGTATACCTAAGACAGATAATCAGTTGGGATGCTGACTTGAGATATCCCTTTCAAGACGAATAACCTATCACTATAACTTGGATTCTATATTATAAAATATATTCAAATTACTAACGGTTTGAATTACACATATAATTTACCACGTTTCCGTTCGATGACAAGAATGTTTCAGCAAACAAAGTTGCTTAGAAAACTTCAAGGATTTTTAAAATACTAGTAGTCACTGTAACTTTGAAGATACGTATTCCAGTAAATCACGGAGTTTAGAAAACTATTTGCTCCCAATTTTTACAAACAGCTATAATTGAAGTTATGTAAATTAATGCAATTTGTTTATACAACGCTTTCAATGTAAATAATTACTTAAGATTTTTCCTTAGACCTATTAGAACCTGGACATTAAATTGGAAACGAAAAAAACATGCCACTAATAAAATTTGCAGGAAAGAAAAACAGCCTTACACTGTTCGCCTTGCTATTAAATAAGTCTGGGAAGATTTTGAAGACGATCTGACGACGATTTTCTCTTTCTTTCAGGGGAGAATTCTTTTTTAAAGAGAGTACATGTCATATGGTAATAAATGTGTTTATTTGATCTAAGTTTGAATTGAAGTAAGCTTAACGACGTAAAGCTACATGCACACATCATGTTGAAATTTTATGCAATAAAAATTCCACTTGGAAAGGCAGTTCAGATCGAAAGGTAAAAGGAGACTGTCAAACAATTGCATCAAAAATCCAAACTTTGAGAAGATCCAAACTTTGAGAAGCCAAACAGCATCTTAGGTAGTGAACCACCAGGGATATTTAATCCAGTAGGAAATACCAGACGAATAGGCTCTACTTTAGGAACTTGAAAATTCCAACCAGAAAGGACATTTTTCCGTAAGAATTCTAAGTTTCATTTGCTTCAGATAGATCTGTGAAGAATCGCAAATTTTAATACAAAGATAATTACACATTCCCATATCTCTTTCATTCCTTTATGTGAAGTCCTTATTATTTCAATTTTTGTCATAAGTATTTAGTTATTCACATTTCGTTTTCAAATGGAGAATTTCAGAAAGTAATTTACTTACTGTAAGATAACATAGCTTGCTTCAGGGACATGCGTATATTACCTAACAGGATGTCTGTTTTGATTATTTATCTTTTTTATCTAAATAGTATATTGTTATTTCTCAACAATTTTATTTTGAAGCTCATTTTTCTTTTGGATTCTGCGAATCTATTGTTTTTTTTTTTTTTTTCAAGAAAGTGTTTTAGTGTCTTTTGGTTCTGTAATGTTCTAAGTTAAATCTCAGGTTATAAGATATAAGTGCGTCTAAGTACCTAATTTTTTCAACTCTGCTGATCCTTAGATGTTACCTCTATATATCTGCGAATTATCACTTTTGCTAAATTCTGACTTTGGACAGGAGATACAGTTCAAGATGCTACATTTTACTTAAAGTTTATTTCCTCACAGTTTAACAAAATAATACAACGCAAAAAAAAATTAAAGATTTCTTGAGACAGCAGCTTGCTGAAATTTACAATGTATGTTAACAAGCTGGCACTTTCAGTAAATCTATGCGAAGCTATGCATAATTTAACTGGGTAGGACAGACAAAATTCGCTCGTTATGAAGAGTTTTGTAAAGACTTTCTTTCTTGAAAGCTTCTGCTATTGCAACGACTCTTATGCTTTTCTTCTGTACAAAGCATAATTTCTGACGTTTGGAGTTTTTTGTATATATGTGTGACTTTGCTTGCAACTATGGCACTTCTTTGCCCTAATTGGATATATTAGGCGAAAAAATGAATGAGGTGGCACGGGCTAAGACGGAAACTGCTTCTTTAGATTCAATTTATATTTACAGATTATGCCTACAGCTACAGATATATGAAGCAAAAAACGATATCATTTATGCCCTCTCAGTATATTGATACGCCAGAGTTTCGCCTCTCTACTATGTACTCGGACTTACTATGCAACTCACCGTTAGAAAAAAAATCCTTAAAACTGCTACTGTCATAGCACTAATTAATCGCCGGTTCTTGTGTAAACTACTATGATAGCGCTAATTATCTCCGGTTCCTGTCTGAGAACTATGTTCTCCTATTGACACACAAATATCACGCACTAACTTTGCCAGTGTCAATCGCTTACATATTCTCTGATATGCAACTTTATTTTTATAATAAGCAGCAGCGGCGGCTACAGGTAAGCCTCTGCAGAAAAAGTAGACTAAATATTTTTTTTTTCTCATTTTACCTAATACCGTTTTCCGTAAAATCTGCATCACCCTCTCGAATGAGCAAGCACGTGACGAAACAAGGTGTAAATTATATAATAAAATGAAGTTTAACTCTTTTTCAGGTGGATAAATTGTAAGAAGGTAATGTGGTTTTCCACATTTCTTTATTTTGCAATTGTACACATTTGAAATTCAGTCATTAAGCATCCTTGGAGGTTACAGCATCCTCCTCTATCATGTAAAAATTTCCAGAAACTAAAACACTGCTATTCTTGTATTTAACCATGTATACTTTTACATGCATCAAAATTCTCATCTAATATATGCACCTGCATCTACGTTGAGTCAACTATTGTTTCACCTTTCGACCATCTTTTTCTCTATTATTTTCTTCACTTGATTGACGAGAATTGTTAGACTTTCAACCTTATTCAAAAAGACACTGGGCTCTACTGAAAAGTCCTTCGACATTTATAATCTCTTGAACTGAAATTCCTGAATTTGCAAATATATCATTCTTTGAGCCTTGGCACTTCAGAATCAGAAAACTAATATTACAAAATTTTAATCGAGATATCTTTTAGAATCGTGAATCATGTTATATAGGAAATGTTGCGGCACATTCTGTCAGCTGACATCAAATTGTAGCAAAAAGTTGGTCGAAGACGTCACCTTTCGATAGGTTCAGATGAAGTTTATTCATTGGCTATAATCTGTAAATTTTCAGTCTCAAGCAAATACGTGAACTTGTCTTCCTGAGCAACAGTAATGATATCCCACTTTTCACGACTTGCAGCTATCTTTATAGAAATCCAGTCATTTTCTTTTCAAAGAGCTAGGGTTTGTCTTTCTGAATCTTGTTCCGCTTATAGCTCTATTACCTTTCGAAATCTTGTTCGAGAAGGAAGCATCATCAGCTATATATACTTTAGATATTCCTTCTCCAAGAAATTTAAGCTCGTGACTCCAAAGCCTTTTGCATCTAACAGGAAGATTGAAAAAAGGAGATACTGCCTCATCCTAGTTTTTTAAATTTTCAAAACGATTATGAATTATATATCTATATGTATTATAACGTGTCCTTATATTAAATATATCAAGACTAAAGGTCATATCATATCAAGACTAAAGGTCCGTATCAAGATATGCCTTTGGTCTTGATACGGACCTATAGTCTTGATATGATAAATTTAATTTGAACTACGAAGATTCTTGCACTGTGTTTGGAATATTAGCTATAACTTATGCAAAGTACAGTTGTTTAACCTTCAAATGGAACAGTCAAGACTGAACGGTAGAGTTTAAAGAGAAAAGAATACACACTTAAGATCCCTTGAAATTGGATCAAAGAACATCATAAATGTCCCTCTTTCTTTCGGTAATTTGACTTTCTTACCACATTTCGTTCTGAATTAAGACTCTTAAAAGACTTCAGGAACACTATGAACCACCGTCTCACACAGTATTTATTTTATTCCAGAAATCAGCTTCCATATTTGATTGAGGGCAGAGCTAAAGAAGATCCAATGTTCTTCGAGGCAACAACGTTAGTGATGCTACACCTGCAATGATATTTTATAACGTGTTACTGAAAATAATGCACAAAATGTTTTCAAGACCGCAATCAATAGTTTTCTTGAATATACTTTTTTTTTTTTGGGCGTGTGGAAAATGAGTTAAAAGCATTTACTTAATCACCTTCAAGCATCTCCTAGCTCAAGTTAAGCGTTAGTTATTGTTATTTGCAGATTAATATTTAATATCTTTATTAAACTACATTTTAAAGCAAAATTTATGATGAATTACTTACACTCAATACCAAACAGGACTTAGGCCAACAAGGGACTTCCGTCATAAAGCATTTTAAAAATGACAATAATTGCATCTACTCTCTCTCTCAACAAGGGAAATTTGACTTCGATTGGAAATTACAAAATCAGATATTTTTCAGATAGCACTGAGAATTTTCAACATTTATGATAAAATGGAGATTTATTTGCAGTCTGTTCTGACTCTCTGGCAAAAGCATTCTTTTAAAATAGTATGTGATAAGTTGCAATCTGAATTGGTTTTTGCTTTGACATTATTTTTATGAGGACGGTTACACACAGCACAGATGCAATTCACTGGTGGGTAAACTGAAAGTTTTGGACCGCCAGTTATTCAGAAAGTGATTTTGGGAACCCAAGAGACCAAGTTTTAAAGCTGTAAGTTTAGGTGATGCTGAAACTGTAAAGATTTAAGTAATACAGTAAAAAATATGATATGCACACGGTACATACAAGTACAGCTAACATATGAATGGAACAATACAAAGTGTTAGATATGTACATTAATTATAAACAAGTAGTACATAAACATTAGAATTTCATACAACTAAAACGAAAATTTAGATACATTACTGTACATAATGTGTAACCGAAAAGTATGTTAATTGTATCAGCATAAAATATTTATAAACATATGAATATTAAAAATCTAGACATTATATATATAGCTAGATAACCGATACATGAATACCTAAGAGATGCATAATAACGTATATGCACCTATAATTTCGATATGCAGTACAGATATAATTAACAGCATGTGGTGGTAAAGTAGTGAAACAACATATACGCACATGGTGTGTAAAAATACATATTCTAGACACATGTTCTTGATGCTAGATCTCTATCATAGAATGCAGTCAAAACTGCTTTTGAAGGTGTGGAATCATTTGCCGTAGCGCAGTAATATAAGTTCTTGAAGTGATTCGTTAAAGCAAATGCCTAAACGGTGCTGAAGGCCCATGCTGCCAATCGCATTTCAAAGCATTGTTAGTATGATATTCTGTCTGAAATAGTCAGTTCAAACGCACGCATTACTACTTTCCAGTTTTAAGGAAATTTTATGGAAGACGTCCAGTTAAATTTGGTCCATATGTTGAGTTCTACATAAAACATTCTGAGTCAGAATTCTGCACTATATCTCAGAAGCATAGTACCTTGCGTAGACTGCATTTGAAAGGTGTTGTTCTTCTGAATACTTTGCGCATTCAGCATGTACAGCTAGAAAAGGGCTGCACAATAGAATGTCATCATTGTGGTCGGACAGGTGTAGTCCAGCCACACTAATTGCTCAGTTTCTTTCCCGTTTTGATGCAGAATAGCCTGGAAAATGGTCGTAGGATTACCTAACTCTTTTCTTCTGCTACCAAACATCTCTAAAGGACTTTTGACTCACCACTAGTTCAAGTACCGCTATGCTGCACAGAGGAACTTTCATGCATTTTCCGCGATTCGAACTCGGCCGTTAATCCAGTATGAATAATTAATTATACAGTAACCTGAAAGAACAGAACTGACATCTCTACTCTGCCTGAAGATCGGATTCTTACTATTAGATGCTTATGATTATGGAGTAGTTTTGTTATGAAGTACATTAAAAAATTTCAGAATGAAATTCTGTGACCTGTAATTGTCCTGCAAATATTTTCCTTTGCAGAGCTCAGCTTATGGTATCATAATATTTTTAAAATATCTCCTTAGAATGTAAATATCTCTTTATCATAACATAGCAAAAATCTCTCTCTTTTTTCTTTCTCTCTATCTCATTTTACTCTCAGTCTTGATTTTTGTCGTAGAATTGTAAGAGGAAAAATTTCAAAATCATATGAATGTAGAATATTTTTCATATAATAATAGCAGAAACTTATGTAAAACATTCGCGCTGAATTAAATTTTAATTAAAAGAAAGCAATATAGAATTAACATTTTACGAAGAATAAACAACGCTTTCATTTTTGAGACGACACTGAGATTTTTAAAATAAATTTTTGAAAAGTAAGTGAGAGAATTTTATGAATTATTTAATTCCTGCAATGTGATTTCTTTAAATAACGTTTCTTTATACATGGTCCTAAGCACTTTTTCCATTCATTGAAGTCTGCTGTCATACTTATTTTAGTTTCTTTTATTTTTTTCAACTGATTTTGTAGGGACATTAGGCATATTTTGGAAAGCAGGCAAGATGAAAAATGTGCAACGCCTTCGCCGGGAATAGAGCCGCGGACCTCTGGAATACCAGTCCAGTGTGCAAACCACTACACCCCGACGTCATGCTAGGAACGTGGGAGAAATACCTTATAATTTTACGAATGAAATTTTAAATTTATTAAATCACACATTTTTAAGTAATTTAAAATTGGCATTTCTGTTAGTAAAATTATATTATTTTCCTTCTATAGATTTTCCATATTTTTTATATTCTTTCTCGATAGTATTTCTTTCAATGAAAGTAATTGTAAAGAAAAAAATATTATCGTAGGCTACGTTTTCAAAGCAAGTAAATATTCCAATGTAAGAAATAATTTTCTTATTTCGGTACGAAGATCGTAATAAATTTAAGTTGTTGAATAATAAAATGCTGATTATTTTTAAAATATGAATCTGGAATTTGAGGAAATAAGTCAAAGATATATTTCGGACACTTCGAAAGCTTTTATCCTTTCTTCAATGATATACAGAGAAGGTAACTATAAAAACTTGTTTGAAATCTAGAGCAATATATTAAGATTTTTAATTTCAATGATGTTCTTTTCATATGTTGCATAGCAACTATTTTTGTCAAGCGTAGAATGAAAAGTACTGTAAACGAAAACATTCTGACTGCATAATAATAACCTAGTATGTTTCTAAATTTGAAAGACGAATATTTCGTTATTTTAAATTATTTCACAAAACTCCATTAGCATCTTCTTAAAGCTTCAGATGACGAAAATTTTAACTTTTATCGTGAAGAATAGCATTTATATTAAAATCGCATTCAGCAGTATGAATAATGTTTAGAATGAATTCATGATTTTTATTTCACTTTTCTATCATTTGTTTTTCAAAAATCAAAATATCTTCTTAGTAACAAATTCAAAAAACAAATAAATAATCGCAAGCAGTTGATGTAAATGCTTATAAATATGTACAATATTAAATTTAAAACAAATATTGTAAATATAACAAATATATATATATGTTAAATTCATTGTAAAAAAAAAATCAATATGTAATTTTATGAAAAGTGTTAAAGTGAAAGTTGTCTTTAAATACACTAATTCATTGAAGGGCTATAAAAGGAACATTTGCACAATATAAATCTGACACGTGATTATCTAAACAGCTGACCAATAATTACTAAGCCTAAAACATTCTTGTCTTGGATCTTTACAAACTTTAGAAGTTATATCTTTCTTTTACTTCCAAACAGATTGCATAACTGAAAGCATAGAATACGCGATGGACAACTTATTTTAGATGATGCACAATGCGACCTTAATTCCATGCTCTTTCATTTAAGATCGAAAATGGGGAACATGATATTAATTAAGACACAATAACACGCCGAACAAATACTAATTCAAAAGTCAAACAACAAAAATCAGCGTTTTATTTTCAAAATTTTCACAGGAGTAGTTTCGATGGTTTTACCGAACCACCATCCTCAGCTGTAAAACCGCAAATGAACAAGATAGGAAATAATGATTAGATAAAATAAGAAATCATGGATAAGAATAAGCAAGTGGCGCCATCTGTTGATGAAACTAGAACTAAAATATAATTTCTTTAAAGGCCGAAGGAAAAGATGGATTGGAATTAAGATCGTTAACTAGAACAGAAAGATTTTTTTTAATGTAAAATGCCTCTAGAAAATCCAGTTCTCCAATGGAAGATGTTTTTTGAATAATTTTGGCAGCACAAAAATTGAAAGTGTCATTTTCCGACCAACAATATTGAGCAACAGAAGACTTCTGTGTTTCCTTTTTTCTAACATATGCCTCATGTTCCTTGACGCAAAATTTTAAGGCTTTCTTAGTTTGGCCAATGTAAATTAAACCACACTCGCAAGGAATCCTATAAATACCCCATAAATTCATATCCGGATATGAATCTTATCTAATCATTATTTCCTATCTTGTTCATTTGCGGTTTTACAGTTGAGGATAACGGTTCGGTAAAACCATCAAAACCAGTCCTGTGAAAATTTTGAAAATATAACACTGATATTTGTTATTTGACTTCTGAATTAACATAATATTAGACGAAAATGTAGCATTCTTGGGTATCATATACGAACATTATATAATATTTTTAGGAATCCTATACGAAATAAGTTTTATGAATATTGCTTGGCAATTTTTTCATTCTTTTGTTTCTTAAAAATTGATTGACTTAACAAATATATTCATTGTCCAGGTTAAGTACATTTACCAATTAAATAAATATTAATTATCGTTTATTATTCCGGAAAAAAAAAACTCTCAATATTATTTAGCCTAATTCTAGTCGCATTTATTTTTAAGACATGCATTTCAGAATCATTTTATAATGAAATCGTGGTAAAAAAATCTTGAAACGCTTAACAGAAATATTTCGAAATTTTTAGCATTTCTCATTAAAAAAAATTAACAAGCGATGGTAAATTTTATATTCAACGTTATGGATATTCATAATCCATAACTGTGGCTTATGCATGCTTAAAATTAATAATTGAGGGTTATGCAGACAAACAGTCAATAATTGTGAGTTATGAAGAAATATAACCAATAGATGCAGATTATGAGAACTTGTGTTGAGTGACCTTAATCAAACTAAACTAATAAAGAAGAGGAATTATGATATAAAATATATTTAAAACATATTTCTGTTCATAGTGTAGTAAGAATAAAATTAGAATCATTAAGGTATTCGATTTTAAATTATTCACTCATATGTCAATAAATAAAATAACTCTAATTCGTCAATGAATGTTCATCGATGTATCTGCTTAAATTATGCATAATGTAAACGTACTTTCACATTTTAGTACATTGGCTCAAAAATTTAAAAATTCTGATGTGTACACTATATGACTTCCTTGTATGGAATATTAAATTATACGCATTTTTTCTTGCATTTCATTTAAACTTATTGTATTGAATTAAATCTACTTCCTCGATAGCACATAAACCACAATATAATAAAGGCACCATTTAAAATTCAATATATTTGTTTACCATTTTATAACTCAGAGTGCACAAAATTTATATCACCTGAAGAATTATCTAATCGTTGCCACATGTTCTATTCAAATATTATAATAAATCTAAAACCATATATAAACGAAATTTTAAAAAAATCACAGACGATTTAGTATTTCTCATTTAATTAATTCAGTTCTCACTTTGCGACAAGGCAAAAATATATAAAAACTCAAAGTATCTATAGTAAAAATCATGAAATAAATCTTAAAAACATTTTTCCTCGAATAAATTCCAGAATAGTTTGAGCACGATTTAATTCGCACTAATAAAAGAAGGCGTATCCTTGTTGTTCCGAAGCTTAGTTTCTCTAGATTAGCAACAAATCCACTATTTTGATAAGTTCCGAATGTAAACAAATATGACCGATATGGTAAAAATAATTAGGCTTAGCCGCACTTAAACACCTTTTAAATTGTTGATAATTCTACAAATATTGCTTACAGATTTACTAAAGGCATAAAACGCTTAACCGAAGGTAAGAACAACATAATTCCATCATTTTAAAACAAAAAATGCTCAATTTACAAACATATAAGAATAAAAAACTGAGATCACTGAGCCGAATAACAGAGTGGGTATATATATATAAAGGTGCTCACTTAAGTCTGGTACCACACGTTTAACTGCCGAACGGCTGTGGTTATAGTCCTAACAGTCGTGTCCAGGTATAGTAAAGTGTATATGCGCTACTAGTAGATGTGATAGCTTTCAGCGCCACCGCCACCTGGTGGAAAGCAGCGGAGTTAGCGTCCCTATCTTGAAACGATACGAGATAGGAAGAAAAAGCGAATTATAAAGTTGTATTGTCGATTTAGTACAAAAAAACACCTCGTGGACATGAATGTTAAGAACAGAAGGCTATAATTGCGCATTTGTTTTTTTCGCGATTTCCGAAACTGTGACGTCACGAAACGATCTTAGACAGAAAAAACAACAAGTTATCACAAGCTATCTTTATTTTCGATGTTTTACACTTCTCTCCATAAGATTATTCGTTTTCCGAATTCCTCCATCAGGTATGGCTTCACTTGCGGCGTCAAGTTGGAACCATCCACTCAGGAGTTCAAGCAACGGCAGATTCTCAACAAAATCGATTATTATGTCTTGCAGAAGTTCTAAATATTGTGCGGCCGCTAACGTAACCTCGTAAAATATTTAGCCGACTATCCTGTTATAATAAATTTCACACCAAACATTAATCGAAAACGGTATTTGATGTCAAACGGCAGCAGAACATGATGAATTTTCCAGTGCCCAGTAATGGGTGTTTTCCATATTGTACATTTCATTCCGCGAAACGCATGCCTCATCCGTCCACATTTCTGAGAGGCCACAGTTTTCACTTCTCTCTCTTATGCTGCTGTTTGGATATGTGAAACCGTATTAAGACATCTTCCGGTTGCATTTTTCACCCTACCTTGTAACGATCCTAAGTTTTACTAACGTTTATTTTATTTTAAATCTTTACTATCACTTCTTATTTTCTACTTCCGGCCGGAATTAAAAGCTTTAACTTATTTATGCAAATTTGTCTTGCTAACTCCAAGTACTTAAGTTGTGGCTTTTTGCCAAGCAAGAGAGAGGAAGGAGTTATTAGAAGCAGGCCGCTTGCCATAGTAGTTTTACTCGGTTGCAGGTTGCCTTCAAGGCCAGAGGTTTAGTCCTCTTGATAATTTCAAACGTATCGTAGTTTTAGCAGTTCGGCGCACTACATACGAATTTTGTTAAATAACGGCCAATCTTGAAGTTAGGCACTTACTTGTATATTAATTCAAAGTTAGTTTTAGTTAGAGTTTTTAGTTAGTATTTTTATATTCTTACGTTCAGACCACAAGTGGTTGGTCTCTGTATTCCGAAGTTCCGGAAACCTCTGTAAAGATAGAAAAATAAAGGGTTTCGTATACCCTTCCTGTGTGTATTGTCTACTTCACAATTTATTGAACATAGCTTGAGTAAGCTCCCTGTTCCGAGTCAGGACAGTTCATGTTTCCAAAGCAAGTAAAGAGGAACACAAGTCCTGATAGTGGCGCCCGACGAAGAAGAATAACCATGGCCGAGTTTCAAGAAGAACCTGTGGTGCCTGCAGAAGCGGCTGAGAATCCAGAAATGCCAGCTGCCGCCCTGGAAGGATTTGGGTACATTGTGCAGACCATGCGCGCATCGATGAAACCAGAAGCAACATTTAATGGAAACTCACCGGTAGCCAGTTTTTTTGGGAAAATTGGATGACCACTTCATGCTGTATCCAGTCCATGAGTTCCAGAAAGTCACCTTAGCTTCCAGCGCTTTGAGGGGCCAAGCGCTTAATTGGTTCAAATGTATAGGCAGAAGCCTCTTGGGTCAAGCGGGAAGTCCCACCTATACTTACGAAAATTTCAAGACTGACTTAGTAAAAGCCTTCCCTGTCGTAAGAAATCGTTCATGATTAGAAGCGGAACTCTTCAGCAAATACCAACAATGAATTGAAAATCTCTCAAGCTTTATTTTAAGAAAAATTCACGTCTTTAAACTCTTGTATGGAAGCCGTCCGGATCCTGAGATAATCCAAGTGATTTTGCCGAGGTTACTTCCCCAAGTACAAGACTTTATTGAATTAAGGAATCCGACTACACTGGAAATGTTATTTGAGCTAGCAATCCAGTTTGAAAGTAGAAGAACGGCGGACATTGAAAGAAGACGCCAGTATGAGCAACGAAGCCAATTTGGTGCGCCAAGACAACAGCAAAGGCAAGAACGCGACTACGGAAGCAAATCGAATCAGTGGGCAAGGAAACCTGAGTATCCAAAAACAACCAGCGAACGTCGACAGTTCAATAGTAAGCCAGAAAAAAGTCTGAAGGCCAGCGGAAAAAGAAGGAAGGCATGGAAAGGAAGAAAGAAAATTTAAACTAAAACGGATTTCTGCTGGCGGGAGGGTGCGGAAA
Source organism: Stegodyphus dumicola (assembly GCF_044657685.1). NCBI lineage: Eukaryota > Metazoa > Arthropoda > Arachnida > Araneae > Eresidae > Stegodyphus > Stegodyphus dumicola. The sequence continues at coordinate 112,610,912 of NC_140771.1, forward strand.
TCCGAAGGCAAAGAAAACCCCTCTTCCTTCAAGTTAAATACAGTTATTGTGAAAAAGATTGAAGTTCTGGTGAACAACATCCCAGCCACCGCACTCCTGGATACAGGCACGCAGTATTCCTGTGTGGCAGAAGATTTTTTTGGGAAATATTTCCGTAGATACCGCATATATAATTCGGATAATACGACAGTGTTAGCTGCGCAGGGAGAAAGATGCAAATGCATAGGTAAATTACCGTTATATATTCGTATCAAGGACGAGCAAGTAAAGATCATGTTTTTTATCGTAAACAATTTACAAGCACATGTCATTTTAGGGATAGATTTTCTTTCAGAGGCAGATGCAACGCTGGATTTTAACGAAGCGTCCCTTAAGCTGACGATGAAACCAGTTCGAGAAGAAAAAAGAGAACCACCGACGTTAAATCTCAACCACCTGCCTACGGGAGAGCAACAAAAAATTCGACAAATGGTAAGTGAATTTGCTTCTTTATTTAGTGTTATTCCCGGATTTACTCAAGTTACTAACCATAGTATCGACACCGGAGATTCACTGCCAGTTCGCCACAAACCATATCGGTATGATAAGAATAAAGAAAAAATTATAGAGTGGCACATTCGAGATATGTTACGTAAAAAGATTATAACGCCCATCTCAAGTAGTTATGCTAGCCCGTTTGTGTTATATAAGAAAAATAATGACTATCCGGTAACACATCCGAAAAGGTGGCGTTTTGCAATTGACTATCGTAAATTAAACTCCATGACTAAATATCCGGTAGTATATCCGTTACCTATTATTGAAGAAATTCTGAGGAACATAACTTCTACCAAATATATGACTACGTTAGACTTAACGACTGGTTATTTTCAAATAGGGGTTAAACCGGAAGATGTGCCTAAGACTGCTTTAAAACCAAGTCTGGCACCTATGCATTCTTGCGTTTGGCCTTTCAGGGGCACCGGCAACATTTCTGCGATGTATGGACATTGTGCTAAGGCCTGTTCTAGGAAAGACCACATTTATCTATTTAGACGATATCATTATTACTAGTGATAATCTAGACCAACATGTACAGGATTTAAGACAAGTGTTTTCATTATTAAATGAGGCCGGTCTAAAAGTTAATGTCGAAAAGTGCAAATTTGCAGCCCCTGAATTAAAATACTTAGGTTACAAAATATCTCAGAAAGGAATCGAGACGGACGAATCAAAAATAATCGCTGTGCAAAAGTATCCGCCGCCAAATACGGCGAAGAAGCTCTCGTTTTTTCTAGGACTTTGTTCATATTATAGGTCCTTTATAAAAGATTTTGCAGCTATTGCTGAACCATTGTTAAAATTAAAAAGGAGAAAGGCAAGATTCTCGTGGACGGTAAAGCCAATAGTGCTTTCGAAAAATTAAAGCAAGCATTAACCCAAGCCCCTGTTTTGAAATTTTCTAAAAACGATGAGAATTTAGAAATTTCAGCGGATGCTTCGGATTATGCGGTAGGAGCGGTACGTTTGCAAAATCAGAAGCCCGTGGCATTTTTTAGTAGAACTTTAAATCAAACACAAAGAAATTATTCCGCGACTAAGAGAGAGGCACTTGCATTTCTGTTAGCAGTGCAAACGTTCCGAGTCTATTTTGGAAGGGCGCCAATAACAGTGTATTCTGATCATGCGGCGGTAACTAGATTGTACTCAGGGAAAAACTTATCCCCAAGGTTAATAAGATGGGCACTCAAGTTACAAGAATATAATCTGGTAATTAAGCACAACCCCGGAAAGGAAAATATCGTAGCAGATGCCCTATCCAGAATAAAAATAGATGAAGAAGGTAATACTGTAAAGGTGGCAATGCTCACAGCATGTACGATACATTCCCGAGAAACTGTAATAACCGAACTGGGTAAGGATCCTGAATTTAAAAATATTTATGATTATTTAAAGTATCCTGAAAATTTTAGCCACCAAGATATTGTGGCGATAAGAAATAGGGCGGCCCATTACGAACTAATAGATGATCTATTATTTTATACAAAAACTACGAATTCCAACAACGAATTTCGACCTGTTATCCCAGCTAGTCTTAGATTAAATATACTGCAGGAGTTACACGACTTCCCTTTAGCTTCTCATGCTGGTATTCGAAAAACCATCCAACGCGTATGCGAAGCAGTGTATTTTCCTGAACTGCAAAAGTTAACAAGGGCGTATGTCCAGTCCTGCCCAACATGTCAAGCAGTTAATTATATTAATTTCCACCCGGCCGCGTTTCTAAATAGCATTAAATCCGAATTTCCAAATGGAATAATTGGCATCGATTTATTGGGCCCTTTCTCAAAAAGTCAGTTAAATAAAATACGGTATCTCCTTGTTATGGTTGATCATTTTAGTAAGTGGACCGAAATTGTTCCCTTAAAACGAGCCTCCGCGAAATTAGTTACTGATTCTATTTTAAATAAATATATTTTAAAATACGGGGCGCCCCTAAAATTTATATCGGATAATGGTCCTCAATTTGTAAGTAATATATTTGAAGACATGTGCCAAAAACTGGGCATACGTCATTTAAAAATGGTCCCGTATCTACCGCAATCAAATATAGCGGAACGGGTCAATAGAAATGTAGTGAAAATTATCCGTAGTTATGTTAAAAATATTCATAAAAGCTGGGATAACTATGTCAATGAATTAGCTTTCGCCCTTAGGACCGCAAAACATGATACGACGGGCAAAACTCCTGCTGAGTTATTTCTAGGCATAAAGATTATAACGCCGTGAGAGAAATTATTTTATGTTCAACAAAGAGCCCCAGAATTTAAAATGGGTGATATAGAAAAATTAATTAAAGAAGAAAAAAGGAATACTGAAGTAGCACAGAAAAAAACAGAAGCTTTATTATGATATGAAACGACGGGGAGTAACTTATAAAGTAGGAGATGAAGTGTTAAAAATTATGCATTCACTTTCTTCAGCACCAGATAATAAAACTGCCAAATTTTATCCACGATTTGAAGGACCATATGTCATAGAAAAAATAACTCAGGCTGTAGTGGTGTTAAAAGCCAGGAATGGTGAAACCTGCACCGCAAACATTGACCAGATAAAAACCATTTTACAATCGTAATAAAATGCCAATATTTCAAGATCTTTTGCAGGATCCGGCACGGCAGGCACAAGCTCCAGAGGTGGAACAACGACAATCACAAGGGCAAGCCATGAGTAGATAGGAGCAATTGAAAAGAAAGTTCCTCCGTTGGAAAACTGAAGGTAACAAGAAAAAGAAGCCGTTCCACCGACCAGAAAAGAGAGGGCACGACCACCCCCAGAATGAAGAAGTAGTTATGCTAGCCAATTTGTGTATGTATATAACGAGAAGTACGACTAATGTAAAGAGAGCCAGGAGAAATGACAGCAACTATAACCCGGCTCCAAAACGGAAGATCTACCCATCGGATAGGAGACTACGCAGCAAATGTCGACGAATTGATGAAGGAAGACAGCTGCAGATGCAAAGAAGCAAGAAAAATTTGAACAGCCAGCAACGAGATCCAGACAAGAACGAGAGACAGTTGTCCCGGTTCCGCCAAGACCAGCTGCCATCAAACGGCCGAGACCACAGGCAGAGGCTAAAAAGAACGTCTTCAAGGGTGACCGAACTGGAAGGAAAAGAAAGCTCATGGAGGAAGGAACCGAGAGGCGAACCCGCACAAGACGGAAGATCAACCAGACTGTAGTCTTCGCCACTTCCCAAGCTTGGGCCGAAAAAAGGATGTCTGAATATCACAAAGATAAGTAAAACTTTATGTTACTTTGAAACCTTAAGTTAATATTTCATTCTTACTGTGCCCACCAGCGGCCGAGCGGTAAAGTCGCTGAACACTGGTAGTTCGGTCCGAGTTTCGAATCCCGCGAACGGGCTGGCTGCATGGGCGTTTTCGTGGTTTTTCCCATGTGTAACGCGTATACGAGCCAGTTTCCCTTAGAAAGTCCTCTACGAAGGCATCCCTCCCCTTAAGCAGATAGCCCTTGAGGCTTTGCCATAATCACACACACATACACACATTCTTACTCCAAGTGGCAGAATTCAAGAAGTTTTACCTCATGTGAGGTCTATCTTTATCGCCAAAAAGCTAGAAATGAGTTGTTACCAATTTTGATATTGTTTTTCAATTACTCGCGAGTAAAACTAAAATTAATGTATAATAGGAATGTGTAAATATATGAATATTGTAAAAGCATTGATAATCTTTGAGAAAGGTACCTTGAAAATTGTAAAAAATTATGGTATAAAATTTTATTTAAAAGATTCTGGCAAGAAAGAAGTTTTAGTCTGAAAGACTTTTGAAATGTAGTATTTCAATGTAGAAGAATTGGCACTTGCTTCGAAAAGAATAGAAGTTAACAATGTACTACTAATGTATGTTTTAAAATGCGTAAAATTAACGGCATGTTAATATGTCCTTATATACAATGTGAACTGTTATCTTAAAAGTTAAGAAATACTGTGATATGTTAAAAGTGAAAATATTAGAGTAATGCAATTTTTTTTTTTAACTTATTGGTGTGATTGTAAAAAGAGCAAATTATTGTGAATATGTGTTAAAGATTGAGTGAATGTAGTTAGGCTCTCTGACGCTACACTTCAGAGTTAGCCACTTTTTCAGAATAGTACCTCATGGTTTTGAGATGATAATAAGGTGTGTTCTGAGGTCTTGTTATGTTGAATTTTAACACGTTAGTGTTTTGATTGCAGGCGGTAGTGTTGAACACTTGTATATAGACACGCTCGTATTTGGTGTTTTCCTTTACAACACATGTCAGAGAGCACGGGGAGATAATTAAATAACGCCATGAATGAAACAAGAATTTTAAAAGAGAATTATAAATATTCATGTTACTTGCCATTTGATTGTGTAACATTTCATTAAACTAGTTTTCCTTCGAGATCTCTGGAAGGAACCAGATTTCAACTAAGAAACTCCTGTTTATAGATGCAGTACAGATGAAAATGACTTGTACATGGAGTTGATAATGTAAAAAAGACTTTTTAATTTCTAGTTTCTAGTGAGAAATGTTTGTAAAAGGTTGGCCTCGCGTTAGATTCTAGAGCTAAAAGTTTTCAACAAGGTCGTTTTAGACCTCAGTTTCAAACTAATTAACTCTAACTTCAGTATGTAAGGATCCTAAGTTTTACTAACGTTTATTTTATTTTAAATCTTTACTATCACTTCTTATTTTCTACTTCCAGCCAGAATTAAAAGCTTTAACTTATTTATGCAAATTTGTCTTGCTAACCCCAAGTACTTAAGTTGTGGCTTTTTGCCAAGCAAGAGAGAGGAAGGAGTTATTAGAAGCAGGCCGCTTGCCATAGTAGTTTTACTCGGTTGTTGGTTGCCTTCAAGGCCAGAGGTTTAGTCCTTTTGATAAGTTCAAACGTATCGTAGTTTTAGCAGCTCTCTGTACTACATACGGATTTTTGTTAAATAAGGCCAATCTTGAAGTTAGGCACTTGTATATTAATCCAAAGTTAGTTTTAGTTAGAGTTTTTAGTTAGTATTTTTATATTCTTACGTTCAGACCACAAGTGGTTTGTCTCTGTATTCCGAAGTTCTGGAAACCTCTGTAAAGATAGAAAAATAAAGGGTTTCGTATACCCTTCCTGTGTGTATTGTCTACTTCACAATTTATTGAACATAGCTTGAGTAAGCTCCCTGTTCCGAGTCAGGACAGTTCATGTTTCCAAAGCAAGTACAGAGGAACACAAGTCCTAATAACCTTACCTGGTCTGCCGGATTGAAATCGGCTAGTCACGCAATACGTTTGTCTCTTAAACGCTTCAAAACCTGTAGGATGATTTTGTATGAAGGATGTGGGCCTGCAGAAAAACGTTGCCAATGCAACCGCGTTGCCTGTCGTGCCTTGCGGTTACATTCACCGTAAGTAGAATTGACCATGACTATGATCATCATCATACAACTACGGGTAAATATCTCTTTTATATCTGTTTCAAGAGAACAAGTGTAAAGTTTCATACACTATTCGCATAATGCACGAATTCGCACACAAAGCTCAAGTTTCTTTGAATTGATGCGTTTTGCGACACGCTGGCGCACGATCTGTATGTTGTCTACTCAGTTTGTAAAGACAATCAGAACAAGGATGCACCCCGTGAGGTTTGAACCACAGTCCTCTCGACTATGAATTACAAGCGACGCCACTGTGCCGAGATACGGGCATGTTTTTCATCCGAAAGATAATCTTTTCTCCATTCGTTCAAGTTTCGTGACGTCACAATTCCAGAAATTGCGAAGAAACAAATTTGCGTTTTCAGCGTTCTGTGTTTAGTACTCATATCCACAAGGTGTCTACTCGTATTAAATTGACGATGCTCTACAACTTTGTAACTCACTGTTTCTTCTTATCTCGTATCGTTTTCGAGATAGGGAGGCTAAGTCCACCGTTTTTCGCCAGGTGTTGCAGTACGCTACCTCATCAAGTAGCACTTAGCCACTTTACTATAGCTAAACACCAATCTTATGAATATGACTGCAGCCGTTAGGCAGTTAAACGGGTGGTACCGGGCCTTTAGTGGACACCCAGTATATATATATATACTTTTGGTACGGCCGGATTGAAACGACAATAGGAGGTGCACATCTACATACTATAGCAGTCCTATATACAAAATTTCAACATTCTGAGGCTACTCGTTCTTGAGTTATGCAAGATACATACATACGTACGTACGCAGAGACGCCACGAAAAATTCTCTTCAGAATTCATTTTAAATGAGTTTAAAAATTTTTTGGGAAGAAAAGAGTCCTTAATTTTGTTCTTTTGTACAGTTGTCACGCAAAACATCGTTAAACTGCATTCGATAGCGGTAAAAATAGATACTTTTGTTGAAATATGACACCCGAAATTTTTCGCATTTCCAATACTTCCTTTTGACTTCGTACAGGGAAGTAAAACCAACTATAAAAGGATTGGTTTTGTTAATTACAGCCCATTGAAACGTGGTTGGTTGGTAGCTTAAGGTCAGTATTATCACATAATACAATAGGATTAATTTTCTACTACCTGGTAGCATTGACCTTGAGTTGATTACAAAAATATGCATTTTTCCTGTGGTAGTGAATGCAAGAATGTGCTTCAAATTCGGATTTCAAGGATTGTGCGAGCAGATGAATAAAACGTTCGCGGTAAACGTGTTGAGATGAAATTTGACAGATTATGAAATATGGCGTGCGAATAGGATAATAGAAGCAGCAGAGACATTGACATGGAGGGACAAAGACTAAGTAGCAGCCAAAGAGCTTCAGATCAAGTACTTAAAATCAGTTCTACAGATGCTGATGACGTAATCAGACAATCAGATCAAGGTTAAAAAAGTGCCACAACTGAATCTCAAGATCGTTATATAGAAATAATTTTTAAAAGAAACATAAAACTGAAATCAGCCCGAAGTCCGTTACCTGGAGCTATAGAAATTCTTCAGTCCAGACAAATGGTGAGTGTCAGGCTGACTAAAGAAGATTTATGGAAAGAAAAACCATGATTATCATCTAAACAAATGGCTAATTAGAACAACACAGTCACAAGGTAAAACGGTAGCCAATAAGAAGGCAAAACGGTAGCCAACAAAACAGTAAACAATCAGAAAGAGAGTTCAAAAGCGGTATTTTCCAGATTACCGAAGATGCTAGTTTCTACTGCTTTCCCGCATTAGTTTCAGGTATGTCCTTTTTGAATCTTCAGTTTTTAAATGAATATGACTTCAAAAGTCCTTTCACGAAAACCTGAAATAAAATAGAATAATCTTAGTGAAAAAATAAATCACAATTAAATTTGTATAAATTAAAATAGCGTTTTAATAAATTATTTAAAAAATTCTCAATTTTATTAAAAATAATGAACCATAATTATCAACTATAAATGAAGTTTAGTTGAAAATTTTAGACAAAAATCTAAAGTAAAAGGCTGTTGAGAAATCATTTTGATGTAATATTGGATTTCGAAAGCCTCGACCTTAAATCCTAGATTTTAAATTTACTGAAAATTTCTCTTAAACAAAGTTTGATTCTTTTTCTAATTAAAAAAAAAAAAAAAAAAAAAAAAATAGAAAACTCTTATTTTTAAGCAGCTGGGGATTAGTAAAACGATTTGTAAGCGGTTTGTTTAATAGCTTTAAATGACTACAATTTTATTTATACAGAATGGAGACTTGGCAGTATGCTTCATTTAGGTAAGACAAAATTCAACCTTAGATTGATGCTAATTTTAAGGAATACTTCTATACATTTTAATTGCTTCGTGTTTGTTTTTCTCAAAACGCATAACCATTTTCCTCACAAATTTTGTATCAATCGATTCACTGAATTAATCTTGAATACAAATTTTCATTAGTTAAATGCACATTTCAATGTGCACCGGCAAATTTATTAATAGTGAAATTTAATTTTCGAAACAGAAAGAGATAAATTATATAAAATGCAATTATTTCAATGAGTTTCATACAAAGGACATTTAATAAAAAAATTTCAAAGAGTGAATCTTCATTAAAATATGAATGATTAATTCACTTAATTACAGTTAAATTTAAGAGTTGAAAATGTACATAGAGCAAAAAAATAAAAAAATATTATAATTAAACATTTTAAAATGTCTCGTTATAAGCTTTACTTCATTTCTTTTAATTTTTTTTAAAGTTTTTTAGAAGGTACTTTTTCAAGCATGATATTTGATCACTATCAAAATTCTACATACAATATTGCAAAATATAATTTTAATGACATTAATTAAACCAATTTTATGTGGGGAAGTAAAAACATCATGAATCATCATGCAAAAAGAAATTTGTAACCAGTTGTCCTTCACTATGAAAAACTTACTTATTCAGACTGAAACATACAAATGACAAATTTTAATTTTCCCTTAAAAATCAAAAATAAAAAAGTTAGATACATAACAACGGTCCTTTTCTGGGCTATTATTTTCCGAACCTCCAAACGATCATTTTCCGCCTAAAATTAGTGTTCCGCTTTCGGATAAATCGTCCATTGTGAGTTAGCAAATCATCGAATTGATGACGCATCATGTGCAACTAATTAAAAAATCTCGATAACCTTCAAGTACATTTCTACAGTTAAACAATTTCCCTGCTTCCTCCTATAGTCACTCAAATATTGGTCTAACTACCACCTTCTGATTTTCCTTGTAAAGCAAAATATAAAATAAGTTTTGATCTGACAGAAATTGAATCTTTCTGAGTAACCCTATAAGGTATTTCTCCTGCCTCCTTAGCATGCCTTCGTAGTGGTCAGCACGCTAGATATGTATTGGAGAGTTCCGTGGTTCGAGTCCCGGCGAAGGCGTTGCTTATTTTTGGGCTCCCTAATTCACAGTCACCCTTTAAAAGGGGGTATATAAGGTATTTCTTCCGCCTTCTTAGCATGCCTTCGTAGTGATATGGTCAGCAAGCTCGACCCGTATTCGAGAGGTCCGTGGCTCGTGTCCCGGCAAAGGCTTTGTTAGTTTTTCATCTCTCAAAGGGCCCAAAGGGCAGCCCAGCACGTTTATCATCTTCTACACTGTTTCTTTACCCTGAAAACCGCTTATTCCATTCAAACACACATGCATGAGACATCAATATTTCATCTCCATAAACCTCGGTTAACATTTGAAAATGTTTCATCCGTGGCTGATTTCTTAAGTTTCACAATAAACTTGATGTTGATTCGCTGTTCGCTTTTTACATTAGACACTTTTCCGGCAGCATGCAGTTGCACGTGTTTACTCAATGATGCAGTACTCCCCACTGGTGTGGTCGGTTCAGTCGAAACTGGCCGCATGAATAGAGAGGGTGTGTGGCATGACGTCACCAAAACAGTTGTTTCCAACTCCACTCTGTTTTCAAGCTACACCCCCCGTTTTTTTAGTCCCGTTTTTTTTTTTTTTTTTTGTGTCATACCTCGTAAATCTTCTTTGTTCAAGGCTTCAAACAGAACTTATCAAGGGAAAAGTGCTCAAATCCCTCAACCAAGTTAATGACCCACAAAACTTCAAGGGCTTCTTAAGGGCTTCAAGCAATTTTCCCTTGATAAGTTCTGTTTGAAGCCTTGAACAGAGAAGATTGACCAAGTTTTTGTATGCACAATTTCTCAGTATTTTGTAAATTGAAAAGGTTTTTTCGAGTACCGGTTTTTATTTTGTAGCATAGGTTTTTCTAATATTTTTGTAGTAGTAGGTTTCCTCGCGTGCATTTTATTAACTTGAATTTTGTTGATTTGACTTTTATTTTGTTTTACATGTAATTTCAATTAGGAAGTTCAAATGTTCTTTACGGCTCTAGCTATTCTTTACCTCTCCTTTTCTTATAGATCTATTTTAAAATTTGCAGCTCAACGCGCAATTTTTGACCAACTAGGTCTCACGTTTTACTACCTTTTACAAGTATATATATATATAGTTAGATTTGGAGGTAACTTCCCCTTGATAAGTCTGTCTCCTGCTTGCTCAACAGTCATTCACTTATGCATTTAAAAAAATTGTTTGGATTAATTTTAATTTGCTAAATTAGTGAATTTATTTTCATGGATTGGTTTTGCACTTGATTTGCTTATGCTTCTGAATTTAAATGATATTGTAGATTAGTTCGAGAATTATATCTTTTATATGTTTACACATTTTTAATTTTTTTTTTTTTTGCTTTAAATTTGCTTTTTTACTTTTATAAGTGTTTCTTAAAATTTAAATTTAATTTGCTTAAATTTAAATATATATATATACAAGGGTGACCAGACAAAAGCCCACTGATCGAAAGCGCACGCGACAAAAACCCACAAAAAGACACCACTGTGATAATTGCCCAAGCGACAAATACCTACACCGTTGAAAAGAGTACATTGATAAAAGCACACGCAAATAAAAGCCCGCATGGATATAAGGCCACGCTGATAAAAGCCCACACTGACAAAAACCCACTCCGATATAAATACTACGTTAAAATTAATATTTTTCCCAATTTGTTTTCAACTGTACAAAACAGATTCATGAAAAAAAGATAAAATAAAAAATTCATTTAATTAAATAAATAACAAGTAATTGAACAATAAATTTAAGTAGCGGAACACATTTTATTTTGGGCTCCAGCTGAATTAAAACCCTATATGTATATAAAACAGAGAGTCAATCAAAATAATGTAATTAAAAACATGTATGTATAACTTTGTTATTATATTTACACGGCAAAGTAAAGTGCCCTCGCATAAGTCCGACAAAGGGAAGTGAAAGGGAAGAGTGGCTACACTGCTTCTTTTAATTCTGCAAAATCATGGGGAGTAAAAATTTTATGTAAGTTTTCATCATATAGAGAATAATTTATGAATAATTTAACAATTCAGAAAATTTTACATATAATGAATTTAATATGGAGAATTAAAGCCAAACTTTTATTTCAACGAAAAAGGTAAAAAGTACGGTATTTTATTATGATCAAAGAAAACATTTGTGTGCGCTATCACAAATACTGTTTTAATAGTGAATTAAAAGCACGGTTTCAAGTAATTTAGTTAAATTTTGACAACTTCGATTTACATAAATTAATTCATTCCCACTTCAAATTTCATTTTTGATCGTAATAATTATTATTCATAATTTTTTCAGGAAGTCATAGCTATTTTAGATTTCCTGAAAATGTGTGCTTTTCTTCAATGGGCATTCGTCTTATCAACATTGCGCTTCTTTTCTTTTGCCCCCATCTGAGTGAAAGAGCTGTTAAAGGCAGGACAGGCTGGCTTAATTGCTTTATCGCCTATCCCTTTGTGGTGCACTACACTTTAAAGTCGGTATTTCAACAAGAAAAGTTGTATGCAGTCTATCTAAAAGGAGTATACAGATAAAATTTTGTAAAAATTGCACTTACCGTTTCAATTCTGTGGGTGTTCCATGAGGTGGAACACTGCGCCACAACAGCTCTTAAAAGTGCGATTAAGCGAGCATTGCAGTGAAGCACGGAAATTAGTAGAAGCTTATGTATAGTAATGAAAAATTAATGTATTATGGCTGTATACATGGTTTTCTGGATATACACAATATTCTTGAATATATATGGATAAATGAGATAAATATATGTATATGCACAAGTCTTATATACAGAAATATTTACAAATGTTTCGATTTCATTTGTGAAATTTTCAAAGCATGTCACATCTTTTTAATAGAAGCACAAACCAACTTTGCAAAAAAACTTCTTTTGTGCGGCTTCTGTTCCGTGCAACAATATGTTTAGAATTCCAAGTAAAAAGAAAGAAAAAAGAGGAAAAGAAACTCTTTCCTCTCCGGAAAGAGTTCTCTTGCCATTAATTTAATAATAAAAAAAATTAATAATAAATTTAATAATAAAATTTAATAATAAAATAATTTTAATAATAAAAAATTAACTGCGATTAATATTAACAATAAAGAAAAATAAGCTATAAGATATACATACACAAAAAATATCCACATAATTATTGTAAATAAACGGTAATGAGACTAAAATGCGACAGCAAAATAATTCGCGCAGCTCCGCCAAGTAAAGATGACTCAAGCTACTGATAAAATTCCCGCCTGATAACTACTCACAAAAATTTCAAGATGGCCATATTAGGGCTTTCATAGCACAAACCACACCTCACCACTCAAGACTGCTTTGTTTGCGTTCATTCCTCGAAAACAACGTAAATAGAAAACATACAACAGATGTTTTCTCCTAAGACAGATGTTCTGATGCGTGTAATAGCATGAGATCGCTAAAGGCGCAATGTTCCCGCTAATGGAACACCCCGTTTTATTTAATGATTCGGCGCATGCTTTTTGTATGAAAATGTAAGATTTTAGATATTTGTTGTTAGTTACTCTACATATAATAAAAGAAAGAGTCTGAGTGTATGTGTGTGTCTTTCGTTCGCGCTGCGCGTAACCTAATAGACCCAGAGCTACGAAATTTGGTATATAGGTGCATCTAGACAAGAACCAGTGCACCTCGAAGCGATGTTTTCGAAATTCGAATTAGAATTTTTTTTATTTTATGTTTTGTGACGAAATCGCGTCATTTTGAGACATAATGGGCTATAGGAAAGCGAGATTTTACTCTACACACTCCATTTTCACATCGTCATGAAACTTAGGCACTTAGCTATTTTACGAACTTAAAACAAATTTCGTGTTTCAATAAATCGATTAAATACGAATTCATTTAACAAAGGGAGCTTGATACCTTTTCAATGGGATTTTTTCTAAAAAAGTTTATTTTTAAAATGTACATTTTATTTTTATTTGATTTTTGGACACGTTAAACTTTCATCCTTGCGACTCCTTTTACAAAAAGAATTTTGGAAAAATGATAATATTTTGCATTTTTAAAAAAATATTTTAAATGAAGCTTCCGAGTACACTTCTCACATCTCACATCTTTAAAAATGTGATTTTGGAAACAATTTTCCTGTCTTATTGTTGTTGATAGATTTTTGATGAAATCGCATCATTTTGAATAGTTTCATTCTTTTAGAAATATGGGTTTGGCAACATTTTTTCATCGTATTTTTTATGTCACTGTTGTTAAGAGATTGGCATATTTCATTGTCATTTACATATATATATACTATATATATTTATATATATAATACGTTTTTATTGATTGTTTTTGATAAAGTTGATCTGCAGAGTAAAATTTTGAGTGGAATTTTATGTTTTTTGAGTTGCTTTCATGTTATTTTTTGCTTATTTCACTGTTTGTAAGATACTGAAAAGTTTTGCATGATTTTTTTTTCTTCCACGGAAAGTTGGTTGATTTTTATTAGGATAATTAATATTTGTATTGAGGAATATAGCTTATTTCATTGTAATTTTTTCTCTTGAAAATATATAAAAAAATATCATTAATTATACTTTGCTTTTCAGAATGTTTTTGCTTTTTGTATTCTTTTATGCTATTTATTGCTGATTTCACTGTTTTTAGGATATTGAAAAGTTTTGAGTGATTTTTTTTAGGAATCAAAGATCTTAACCTATTTTATACCATTTGAGTTGTTAAGATTTTGCAAAGGGAAGTTGGTTAATTTATTTGCTAGGACAATTAATATTTGTATTAAGGGATATTGCTAATTTCATTGTAATTTTGTTATACGTAATAACTTTTTTTATGAAGTTGTTCTGCAGGGTAAAATTCTACGCAGTAATTAAATTTAACGTTTGGTGTTCCCTTCAGCGATTTTTCCGGTACATCTGGAAGCCAGGCGAAGGCTGGCAGCGAAGCTGCTAGTTATTGTTAGAACTTTTCATAGTATAGAGGGCGCTGTTGCGCCAAAAGAATTCTTCTGTGTTTTTTACATTATGTAACTGTGGTTCGCCGTTGCGATGTATGTGTATTAGTGCGATATATTTGGTGCTTTCACTAAATATAAATGAAAGATACCCAACAGAATTATTAAATTCATCAAGTATCTCCTGTTCCACTAAAGTCAAACACCCCGCTTCCTTGTTTTCAATACCTAAACATTCCAGTTCCCAGAAACGCCTGAGTTCAGCTGATACAGTGCTTTGATCACCTAAAACTAAGTTTACAGCAGCCGTTTTACTCATATCACCACAAATTCCTTGCAAGGACCATCCAAGTTCTGTGTTTACAGCTACCAAAGACGTATTTAACCTTTCAAAACCTTTTGTCAAATTCCAATAAAAATCTATACCTATTAACAAGGAAATTTCATTATCATCTGACGCTTGATTATAACCCCACGTTAAAGTTAATCCCTTGGCTTCCATTTCAGCTCTTGTACTCTCATTTGGCAAATTAATCGCCGCCCTCGAAATTTCATGTTTCCAACGCCTGTATTACGACTTCTTTTCCATCTAAAATATTTCGCAATCTCACTTCAACTCTACGTAACGTTTCCAACCTAGGATCCTTTGCTCCGAATGAATAAATCTTTAATGTTTCTGACAAGACTTTAATGTTTCTGACTTTAATGTTTCTCTAAAACAGACATTTTAATCCCAACTTCATAGATACATTTCTTTTAATAAAACTCTTCTCACTACCGTTATCAAACATTGCAATAACTATACCTGACGATTTACGACCAACAATTTCTGTCCTAACACACTGCAATAAAATCACATTCCTATCATTTACAACTGAATTTGAAATAGTAGGCTGAATTTCCATTTCCTTTGGTTTTTCTTCTTCCTGTTTTGAATTAGATTTACACTTGCTAGAATTTTCAAATTTAAAACAAATAGCTTTGGCGTGTCTACCAAAGCTGAATGAACACTGTTTAGCATTACATTTTTTTCACAAAACAGTTTGCGTTACAACATAACAGACATCTCCTTTCCTTAATTAATTTATCCCTTTTTTGCTGTACAGTCATGTTTTCACATTCAGTCTTACAGTGACCCTGACCGCAGAATAAACAAACTTAGGAAGTTTTCGCCATAAATTCTGTTACTGACGCGTATGGATTATTGCGACTCAGAGGGAAGTTTCGTTTCTGATTTCGAAAATTGTTTTGTTTGTGTTGGTTAGAATGAAAATTATTATATGAAGATACATTATTAGAATTAATACGGAATGCTTTTTCTCTTGCACTAATAGCATTATGTAAAAACTTCATCAATTCCTGTAAATCATGACAATTATTTATATTTTGCTTCGAAAATTCAAGAGTCAATTCTACTGGCAGATTTTTTAGTATTATGTTAGTCGGTATTTTTGTGTATGTTTCCGATTTGACATTTAATTCCTCTAAACATCTAACTTGAGTTTGGGCTTCAAAATAAAGCTGAAGTGCATTCTACAGGAACTGTGGAGTCATGACATAGACTGGGATGATAAACTTCCATCGTCACTGGATCACAAGTGGCAGTTGTGGTGCAGTGAAATCGAACACTTAGAAGATCTCCAAATTCCTAGATGTTATTTTTCAAATTTGAACTGTAAATTTATTTCATTTGAAATTCATTCTTTTTCAGATTCATCTATTTTAGCCTATGGAACTGTGTTGTATTTAAGAGCTATATCTAAAGATGGGAGGATAAGTATCAGTTTTATTTGTTCTAAAAGTCGTGTAGCTCCTCTGAAAGGTCTTACATTACCAAGACTGTAATTAATGGGAGCTTTATTGTCCGCAAGATTAGTCTATCAAGTAAGTAAATGTCTTAAATTTAATACTTCTAGTTATTTTTGGACCGACTCGATGATTACGTTATGTTGGATTAAGGGACAATCTAGTAAATACAAAACTTTCGTAAAAAATAGAATAGAAGAAATTCAATCTTTATCAGATACCAATAATTGCGCTCATTGCCCTGGTCAGGATAACCCTGCAGATATCTTGTCCAGAGGAATTTCTGCAGCAAATTTAGCTACAAACCAGAGTTGGTGGCACGGTCCACCGTGGCTAAGCCAATCACCTGAATATTGGCCTACTGAAAGAACTTAAAATCGTTAGACGAAGACTTAGAGCTAGAAAAAGAATTTGAAAGTGCAGTGCAAAATAACTGTTTGGTAGAAAATTCGAAATTTATTTTAGATTTAAGGACATATAGTTGTTTGTTAAAAGTACTAAGAGTAACTGCACTAATTAAACGGTTTGTTAATAAACTTCAAAAACGACAAACGATTGCAGGTCCCCCCACAGCAGAAGAACTTCAAAATGCTGAAATAGACTGGATAAAACATGAGCAAAACATAGAGTTCAACTTAGAATTGCAGAACCTTAAAAATGGTAAATCGATTCCTAAAAACTCTCCACTTTCGAATTCAGCCTCATTTCTCGACAGTTGTGGTGTATTGCGCATAAAAGGCAGATTAGAAGAAGGAGCGTTTACAAAGGATGAAGCTCATCCTGTACTTCTTCCTAAGCAGTCTAAATTTACAGAGTTAATCGAGAACATAATAACAGAGTCATTTGAGAACATAATAAAATTTTTCATGGTGGAGTTACATTTACGCTAGTCAAAATTAGGTCTAGATTTTGGATTCCACGAGGTAGACAAATTGTAAAAAGAGTATTAGGTAACTGCCTAATTTGTCGAAAGTATAAGTTGAAACCAGCTAAACAAATAACTAGTCAACTACCTAAAAGTAGAATTACTGAAAACCCTCCTTTTACTGTAACAGGAATAGATTTCACTGGCCCAGTTTTAATAAAATAAGAAAAGAATACGCCTCAAAAGGCTTAAATAACATTATTTACATGCAGTGTTACTAGAGCTGTGCACATAGAATTAATCACAAATATGTCAACAAAAAATTTTATTTTGTCATTAAGGAGATTTTTAGCTAGGAGAGGAAATTGTAAAGTTATCATTTCCGACAATGCTAAGAGCTTTTGAGCCACTAATAAAATTCTTAAAGAATTAGCAAAAATTATAATAGATTTAAAATTGAAAGATTTCATATCAATAAACGGGGTCTGGGTCATAATCCCGACAGCCGAAATCCCGACAAGCCAGAATCCCGACAGTCGGGCCCGACTGTCCAAAACCCCGACAGGGCCGAAATCCCGACAACCCAAAGTCCCGACACGGTCAAAATCCCGACAGGGTCAAAATCCCGACAAGCCAGAATCCCGACAGGGTCAGAATCCCGAGTGTCCAGAATCCCGACAGGGTCGAAATCCCGACAAGTTAATATCTAAATACAAACACTCAATTTAGCTTAATAAAGTACAATTTTTAACTAGCTATTACATATTACTAATTAAAAGTTTAAATCAAAAAATCATAAAAATTATGTCATTACTTAAAATAATTTTTAACAAATTGAAATGACCGTTAAAATTTGAAATGAAGATTTATAAAATTCTTTTTAATAAGAAAAAGAAAACATCACTTACACATGCAAACGACATATTTACAGTGACACATTGCGAGCGATAGCACGAAGATATTCCATCACAGGTTGATTATCACGATCGTCCACAACAGTCATAATTCTCCTTTCTCTGTCATCATCTACCTTCCTAAGTTTTGGTTGTTGTTCTCCGCGAAGAATGCATTCAACTTGGTATTCCACATGCTCCTGTTCTTTCTGAAATCCTTCTATGATGTTATAAACGCCAACATGGCCCGTTCAATTAAGGTCTCCCATCTTCTGTGCCAATCCTCGACAGCATTTTGAGTGCGCGGAGCATTTATAGCTGCCTTTTCTAGATCACTAATGATTCTAGATGGCCTCAGTTCAATATTATTTTCTTCAGCGAAATCAATTAAATCTTGGAATAATCTTTTGTAATTTTCTTCAGATTTGCTAGTCATCAAAGCATATACTAGTTGCAGCTGTGTAAGTATGTTAAGGGGTCATTAGGCCTTATTGGGATTTCGCCCGTGTCGGTATTTCGACCCTGTCGGGATATTGGACAATCGGGATTTCGACCCTGTCGGGATATTGGACAATCGGGATTTCGACCCTGTCGAGATTTTGGCTTGTCGGGATTCCGTCTGTCGAGATTCTGGCTTGTCGGGATTTCGGCTGTCGGGATTATGTCCGGATACCCAATAAAAGGCATAACTTGGCAATATATTGCGCCTCACGCGCCTTGGTGGGGTGGTTTTTATGAAAGGCTTATGAAAAGTATCAAAGATCCTTTGAGAAAGATTCTCGGAAGGGCTCTTCTTAACTTTGAGGAAATGATGACTATTCTATCAGAAATTGAGTTAGTTTTAAATCATAGACCTCTTTCTTATGTCCACAATGAAATAAAAGAGACAGAAGCTCTTACACCTGCCTATTTCTTGTTTCCAGGGCAAGAAAATATTTCATATCTTGTACATTTCGCCGACTTTTTCAGGAATGAACCATTGAACGGGCAGACTTTGACTAGGAGAAAACTGAATCAAACTAATCTTTTGAAACAAATTTGGAAAAAGTGGAAGGAGAATTATCTCCTCGAATTACGGTGTGCGCATACTTTTCTAAATCCATCTCCTGAAAGGAATCTTAGAAAGGGTGAGGTTGTATTGCTGGAGGGGTCGACGAAATCAAAATTTTTATGGCCTATTGGAATTATAGAAGAAGTTTATAAAGGTAGGGATGGGTATGTGCGTTCATGTTTGATTCGTACTTCTCAAGGACTTTATCGAAGACCCGTCCAATTGATCTATCCTTTTGAAGTTTAAAGTTATATATATATGTATATATATATATATATATATATATATATATATATATATATACTATGTTTGTGTCATGTATTGTATTAATTTGCAATGTAACTTTTAGTATTGATTCGTCCATATTGATTTGTGATTATATCTACATATATTATTGATGTGTAAATTTAGTGTGTTCTTAACAGAGCACAGGTGGGGTGTGTTAGAACTTTTCATAGTATAGAGGGCGCTGTTGCGCCAAAAGAATTCTTCTGTGTTTTTTACATTATGTAACTGTTCGCCGTTGCGATGTATGTGTATTAGTGTGATATATTTGGTGCTTTCATTAAATATAAATGAAAGATATCGTCATGGATTTTTGTATCCAAATCAAAGTCAAATTTACCACTGATGCAAACTCGTCGAAACAAAATTAGCGTTCGAACAAGAATCGTCAAGTTATTACTCGCCTTTCGAACTACGCATTCACATCGTTAGTCGTTTCGTAACAGTTATTAATAAATATTAGGAATTAATAAAAAATTAATATGCAAATGTCCAAAATACTATATTTTCCAACTAACTGATGCGTGTTTAATAAATTCTTTCGAAAATGATGTACGGGTAATATAAATTTTATTTAGGTATTTCGTTAATGCTTTCAATACAATTTCATGCTTGAGGAGTTCATTAAATGAATGGACTGTCTTACATTTAATGATATACCGAATGGAAAAAGGAGGCAATCCTTTTCCTTGCATGTTTAAGTATTATTTTCACGTTATCTACGAAAATGGTATTAAAATGTGCAATACTTTTTTTAAATACTTGAAACAAATTTAAACTTATTTTACTTCTTTCATAAAATTTTCATTAGATATTTAATAGTTTTTTATCACTGTCTATTAATAAATACGAGTATAATATTGTCCTTCAAATGTCTCATTTCTAACGAAAAATCTTATTCGCACTAGAGGTTGTTTCTTTTCTCTCGTGTGTGGTTAATCAAATGATCAGTGTTTATCTATCTTCTTTAGTTCGGTGAAGATTTTTTTATATCCGCTTTAATATAAAAAGGCGTTGAATAAAACGATCTAAACTGTGAATTCAGCATGATTATATTAAGTAATGTTAAGAGCAATTTTTAACTAGTATAAATTAGAAATATAATTTAATAGAATCGTTAAGAATGATAAATATATAGTTCAAATCTTAACCACTTATCAGAATTTATTTTTATTGGCACTGTATTGCAACTCACTGAGGATTGCAAGTCTCTCTTATTTTTCCCAGCATCAATCAATCAAAGTAGTGGATGTGAAACGTGTTCGCGCAGCACTAGCGTTTATCCATATTTCTGTATGCTGGCGATAACTGCCTTCTGAGTATAAGTTTTTTTTTGTATGATGGCGGTGATTGCAGCTTACAGCTATTTTTGCGTGCAGAGTATATGCATAACACTTTCTACTTGAGCACTCTTCCAAAAGAATATCAAGCTGTGCCAGAGAATATAATAGAAATAGCCAGGAACTCCTTGGATCGATTTTATTAGATAACCCTCTAGGTTTGCCTGCCTAATTGGCTTTTCAGAATGATACTGGGTCCTATTCAGATTACACATAAAGAAAATCCTGAAATCTAACATGTAATCAACATATCCGGTGTCGCATTACCAGCATTTTGAGCTCTTAGTCGCTCGACTACTGGCAGAACCGCAATTTCATGGACACAACAAGGTATTTTACTTAAGTTTGTTGAAATCATGTAGAATGACTTTTCTGAGGGTATGTGCATTAGATTATGATTTAGAGAACAACGTTATCAACCAAATAGTTTACATATGTGTAGTTTTAATGATTTTCAGACTTCTTCTATGCTAACAACAGCTTTTTGATTGTGATGGCATTTGCAAGGTGTTCAAGATTATGAGAAACGTTAGATCATATTAGAAGGATCTGCTCTAGATGCCTTTATAGATTTCAGTATGTTACTTCTTCTTATGAGAAGTTACATTTTGTGCTGTTTGCTTTTGGGCGGAATGTTTTACTTTTTTCAGAGGATTACTTTCTTTCTACATAGCTTCGCTGACATTTAATCATTGCTTTATCATGAAAGTGGTTTTGAAATTGTACTTTGTTTTATCCTATAACCTATCAAATAGATGATGATGACAGAAATGTTCATCAAGATGTAAACGAACTTCGAATTATAAGTTCGTTAAGAGGAATTAATGAATGGTAGAATTATATCTTCAGCTTAGAAGTATATATACCACACCTGTATTTTACACTGAAATATTTGTAACAGAAATTTTTCATTTCTTTTTCGGCCTTGAAATTTAATGTTTGATAAACAGCAAATGATTTTAGTTTAATGATCCTTCTAACACTACGTCTGATTAAATGCATTTTTTAGTTTTTGATCTGGGATATGATTCATGATCTTATACTCTTACAGGGAAATCTGTGCATAAGCCTATTATTCCCACTAAAATTTCTGTTCTTTAAACTCTTTCTCCCGGATAATTTCAGTAACTTACAAAACTATCTTGATGAAGCTGAAACGTACTTACACTTAATTACAAATTCAAGAAAATTAATTACAAATACAAGAAAATTTATATCTTAATAGCAGAAATTATGGAAAGTTCCATCCGTGCTTATTTGGAGTAAAATGACCTGAAAACGTAAATATGCTGCGTTTAGTTCATTAACTTTCTCCAAGCGAAGGATATTAGCTGAGTATCAAAGAAATAAATAAGAAATAAATGTCAAACTATTTGTGATACAGGCTGAAGCATAAGAGGTCTCAGAGAGATGTATTCTGACATCTGCTATTTCTTTCACTCAGAGATATATCTGATCTTCATGAGAAGACAATTTTATTTCATATGCAACAGTAAGAAAGACCAAAAACAGCATGCATTTCTTATCAAAGCTTTAACTCATTTTCATCCGCAAAAAGTGAATATATTGTTAGCTTCATTCACTTAAAGATTTCATTCGGCCATCGATTTATTTTTAAACTAATTTTGATATTTATGCTTCGTCTTAAGGTTACTTATATCAAGACTAAATTACACTTACATAAGCTTATTTTGTTTTTACGCAGAATCAGTTTCACGTAAAACTAGTTTAAATGTTGTTGATCATTATGGTTACTACGTTGGAGAAAACAAAATGTTTCTCATTTGAAGAAATTTATTTTACTTCTTAACCGGATGTTTAAATACTTACGAAAGGAAAGTCATTTTGAGTATTAGTAGTACGCGAAAAGGAATAAAAGACCTTGGATCGTTCCCTAAGGTAATCTGCATCAACATTTGGTCGTTTTGGTAATGCTTTGGTTAATTGATTAACGCAAAGAAACTCGAGGGCTATCTACCTATGGGAAGAGATGCCTTCATGGAAGAATTTTTATGAGAAATTAGCTCGTATGCACGTTACACACGGGGAAAACAACGAAAATCCACCATGCGGTCAGACCGTTCACCGGGATTTGATTCCAAGACGAACTACCAGTGTGCCGCGACTTTACCTCTTGGCCGCTGGTGGGCCTTAAATTTGGGCGAAACTGCGCAGTTAGTGTGTGGTAGTTAGTGTGTGTTATACCTGTGGAATACAAAAGTGGAATTTTGCTGTTCCTCTGATTTGAACTTGTACCTTCTACATCAAAATATAACAAGAAAGGGATGCCTGAATTCCTAATAATGGGTTCAACTCTGCTAAATTTCAGCGACTTTTGTTGTACCACAGCTTTCAGTGAACTCTTTTCTCACATGGTCTATTTCGTCTGTGATTTACTCTAACTCTCTTTGAATGCATTGCTTTGCGCTATGCCTCTAAATTGTATGATAGTTATTTGCTTTTAAACAACATTGTATTAAAACTGTCGACAATAATTACATTTTTTTAAATCTTTGTCTTGAATGTAATGGCGGTTTTACTATTTATACTCATGTTATTATTATTTGCTTTGCCAGATCAACTGTTAAGATTCTTCTTTAGGGTAACGGCTCAGTTTTTGCACTTATTTTAAGGTAAATAGTTATACATCTACTTTTCTTCTTACTATTAATAAAGGACAAATTCCTATTTAAAAAGTTCCTGACAACTCATATTTCTATCAAAGTTACATTATCGTCCTCCGTTGTTTTCTGCAATGAAATCTGACACTGAAAGAAAGTTCCCTATCCCTTTAATGAAAATCAGATTTTAACGTTTCAAAAATGAAATGTAATATGTATATGAAAAAGTTTTAAATACCAAAATGTACGCAAACGTATTTTGCTTTTGATAATGTTCAAACAAATGGTATTGAAAATATATTATATGATGTAAAGCTAAACACATTTATTAAAGAGACTTCTTTACGAACTAACTGAAAACTGCGTTTGACGTTGATCGGGTTTTGCGCGTATTGAAGAGGTTTCATTTAAGGGGATGGAGTTTGTTTTTTGCGAATCTCAGACAGATAGCGATGTTCCTCCTAATTTAGGTTGAATTGTACAAAATTTTACTAGGCTCAAATATAACTATATAAAAGTGTAGAACTAATACGGCGCCTTCTAAGCGTTTTAGTAAGAACTGGTACTTGCTTAAAGAAAACTTAAATTTCTCTTTGGAGTTTGTGCACTGTTCTAAAGCGTAAACGAACATGGCGCCATATAATAATTTTGTAATAGTTATTAGCGGGAATGCAACAACGGCGAAGAGAAACTACGAGGGATGACATTAGTTCAAAATTGAAAATCTGAATAATATTAATATTTATTTATAATAAAAATAATTATAAATTTCTTGCTAGGCATGACAAGGGTGTTGTGAATATAAGATAAGAGTCGTGAGCTCAACGTTCTGCTATAAATGCCCTGAGCGGGAACCCAGGGAATAATTTTCCGAAATCTTATGTAAAACCTTCCTCTTGTCTTGAAAGTCTAGTGTGCAAAATTCCATCAAGATTGGAATAAAATTGTACGCACGCAAACAAACACAAAAATACTAACACTTTTCTTTGTATATGTAGATGATTTT
The DNA here is from genome assembly GCF_044657685.1 of Stegodyphus dumicola. Lineage (NCBI taxonomy): Eukaryota > Metazoa > Arthropoda > Arachnida > Araneae > Eresidae > Stegodyphus > Stegodyphus dumicola. Next base: position 112,635,073 of record NC_140771.1, read on the forward strand.
AATGAATCCGGGTAACATAATTTCACCCGTCCACGTAGCTATTTATAATAATTGAAATAAATCTGTGTTAATTGATCATAAATCGCTTACTCTGGTAATTAACACCAAAATAAATTTAAAATAAACATTAAATACTTTATGCTTTTTTGAATCGCAACGCACTGACGCATGAAATGTAAAAATATTTTAATTCGAAACATGGTAACACATTTCGCTTAAATCGCTGAGTGTATTCATTAAGTTCGAAAGATAAATGCATACTTGTATACTGCATTCTAAAAAGTCGTAATTCACGTATTTGATATCACATAGTATTCCGCTTAAATTTGAAACGTAAATATCTGATGCTCTGCAGAACGACAGCACAAAGCTTTTAAATCGCTGAATTTTAAAATCAAACGTTCGTTATAGGTTAAACCCCTAGATTGGTCTTTGAGAAATCTTACACAGACAGTGACTTTCTTCATTTTTTTTTTTTTTTTTTTTTTTGAAGGTTAGATGTGTCAAATTAGATTGGCATCGAAATAAAGCTGTACATTTGTTGGAAAGAAAAATGCACACATAACTCTTCTTTATTTATACAGGTAAAATTTGAAATAACTACATCAGCATAAGCATCCACTAACACTTCCGTTAGACTGCAATAACACACACAGCTCAGGAAAACAGGACTTTGTGCAAACAAGCTCGTAGCAGAGTGCAAAATATTTAAATTTACTTTTAACTCTTTCATGTTTCGTACTTAAACTTATGATGAGTACTAATCAGAAAAAAGATATGGAGAAAAGAATGTTAGGGGAAGTATTTGATATCTCTGTTGCTGCTCTTCTTTTTCCAAAATACCATAATAATAATTTAAAGCATTTAAAGACATTTAACGTCTAACTAAGGGGATGTCTTTATTTTCACTTTCCAAGGCTATTTTAAATCTTAGTATAAAGCTATTTTATTCCTTCTGACGATAAATGTCTCTTGATATGCGTGGTAGGCCATTAACAGTATACTCTATGACATAGCTATGACATAGCTCTATTCTATATTTAATTCATAGAAATCCTCTTAACTCATTCTTTATTTCATTTTATTAATGATGAAATATTTTGTTGAAACCCAAATTTCATTTATAAAGCTTAATGAGAGACAGAGAAGTACAAAATATCTTTCATTGGACAACATCTTAAAAATAGGGTTCCTCCGAACTCGACGGTAAGAAGATTACCTTAGCAAAATCAAGTCCATTTCAAATAGGAAAACGTACCCCACTTAAACTGTTGACGAATGGCTCAGCGCAATAAGAGGATTAAATTCAGGTCATCATTGGAGATCGTCCTGAAGACAACTTTAAGCGGAGAAGTTAAATTAATATCCTTCAGTCCTTACTAACGAACGTACCACTTACGTCTGCATGATCCTTGGTAAAGAAATTAAATTCTAGAAGCGGAAGCAGGAGGATGAATAATATATCAATTCCTGGGCGGTAGCATCTGAAAGCTGAAGTAGGAGAACTGAATGCTTGAGAGTATACATTTTCGTTGCTCTTTCAGATGAAGGCGGGAATTTAAGTCCAGGGAAGGAATCCATCAAGAATTAATTAATCTGTTATTTATTTGGAGTGTTTGTTCCGCACTTAGAAAATGATTACATTCTTAAGCGCAGGTTAATCGCGAATTTCACAAATTAAATCTATTTAATATATAGCGTAAGGTAGAATAAGGCAAGATTTTTATTAAATGGATAGCAGAACACATCATTTTTCTTAAAAAATGCGTTTAAAAGTGAAAAAGGAATATTCTCATTTACTGGAATTCAATGACGTTATTAGAAATTTCAAATAAGTAGCTTCAATTTTAAAATTCAGACATTTGCATTTAAAAAATGTATGTCCTGATCACATCCTATTTATCATGTTATTAGCCAAAAATCATTTAAGTGTTTTATACTCTTTGCTTAAAGCAAGTCTTACAGCATAAATAAAATACAAATGGTAATAATGTATGTACAGTTTAAAAAAAAATCAAAATTTACGTTATCACACTTGTTCTTTCAATACAAACGAAAATGAAATTGAAGTTCAAAACGATGTTATTAAATGGATTAAAAATCTTACTTGCTGTTTACTTATGTTTAATTGAGACTTGCTGTTTTAATTTTTAAATCGATAAATACATCTATTAAATCTCCTAACGATTTTAGCTGTATTCAAAAGGTCTATGCTTCTTCGAGCTAACTTGTTGTGAAAATTGCAGGTGTGGGGAGACGCTTAAACTACCAATGGAAATGATTCAGGAAAAGAAGACAGCCAGCAAATTATTTTATAAATGAATATACAACTTTACTTAAACTAAAAATAAATTGCATTATAGTACCACAATCCATAGAAAGATGGTAATTATTTCTGTTACCCAGAATTTAGAAAACGCTAGTTCTCATTACTTGCATTTTGCTGAAATGTCGAAAGTGAACCAAATTAAGTCTGAATATCATTAAAAAGTATTGTCTTTAGAAAGATTTTTAAATGGTATTTTGCGAGAGTTGCTTTTGAATAAGCAACGCAATTTTGTAGGCTTTATACATAAAATCTCAATGATAGGGAAAAATTATTTTCACTTACCAGTTCGACTACATGCTTCTAATGTTATGTCTTAGAATTATTAATAAGTCTTAGGCTTTTGCGATGATAATTTTAAGTAAACATAACTGCAGAATTTTTATTTAAAACTCTATTAAAAGATGAATAAAATTTCGTTGAAATCCGAAAGCTAGGAACTGAAAGAAGACAAAAGTGCTTAAAACATATTTTATTTCATTATTTATTTCTTCAAAAGAAATTTACCGTGTTCTTTCCCGAAAGATCTAAAATGAAACCAGAAATTATAACAAGGTCTTGTGAAAAATTATTGCTAATAAAAAAATGTGTACAACTAGTTTCTACAAATCGACAAGAGGAAAATTAGTAGGAGTAGAAATTGTTGTATAGTGGTTCTTATAAATCCTCTGAAATATGCAAAAATTCAATATTCAAATAAATGAAGACAAAGCTTTGCGCTGTGGATATATTAAAGAAAACCAAAAGGTTAACAGAGGGAAACAACTCTGATTCGAAACAGTGTATGATGCCTGGAAGCAAATAAAAACAATTCATTTCAGTAAATTAAACTGCATTATTTATTTTCTAACTGCATAATTTTAAACAGATTTAAAAAAATTATCGGAAGACATACTTTGAAAATGTTACATTAAAAGCTATTGAAAAACTATTATTTATTGTTAGGTGAAAAACTATCGTTTTCAAGCAAAACATACTATTTTAGTAATTTACCGAAATTCTGACAACTTACGGGCAGCTTATTACCATGACAAAACATTTTGAAATATCATTCTAAGACATTAAAAAAACACCTAAGGCATGAACAGAAATTTAGATTTCTTAAATAGTGGTTACTACTTACTTAAAGTCAATGTCAACGAGGTAGTCAAGCGGTCTTTTCGAAGTAAAAGCTCTTAGTTCCTATAATCTGGACTTCGGACGGGATTGTAATTGGAGGACTGGAAAATTATTCTGAAGTGAGCCTCCGCTCATTTGGTGTTCTCTTAGGATGCAGCTGCAACGGGACCTGCCGTTTACGGGCCGAACACTAGGCCTAGAAGGGACATCGCTGACGTTTAGACAAAAGAATGGAAAACGAAATATCAAGATGAATAACAAATAAATTCCACCTCGAGAATCCGATATTTTAGAGGTCACCGTCTGAAGCCATAAAAAACTTAGATGGACCCCTACTAACAAGCAAAACCCACCTAGTGTTTGGTCAGTACTGACATCATAATGCACCGAGGCTAATACAGTAGGCGTACATCAGAGAAGGGGATATTATTGTAGCTGCGCAAATTAATTGAAAATCTGCTGCTTTAAGCGTGCACAATGCTTTTAAAGTATGGAGGCTACAACATTCGAGACAACTCTTCAAAATAGGTTAGAAATTTCAGCACCCACATCAAGCGCATAACAATACGAAAATTTGTAATTTTTTCTTCCTTCAAGTCAATTCTGTATTCTTTACGTCCCAACTGTGACATAAAGTTAGCAGTAACTCGCGCTCTTTACTCTCTCCGAGATCGGGATGGGGGAAGAGAGACGTGAAAACCCGTGAACCATTTCTCAAGTAACTGGCTTCGAAGCATAAAAACAGTGTAAAACAGTTTATTTTAGAAGCATGAAGCCCAAGATTGTGCCCAAGGTTGTGCCGAGATGCCAATGCTCAACGCCGAGGTTGTGCGCGATGCCTAGTTTGTGCAATTCTCTGACGTTTTTTACGTGAAAATAGATCGATGTGTACATGGGCAAAGCCAAGACAGTGCGCAAGGTCGAGTTTGTGCAATTATCTGATTAAGTGAGAATAGATCGATGTGTTCATGGACACCGAGTTTGTGCGATTCTTTGATGTTTTTTGAGCGAATACGGATTGCTGTGCACATGAGCAATGCGAGTTGTGTGTGATGCCCAGCAGTAATGTAACGTAGTTTATATGCAATGTTTAATACATCGTTTGTGTATTTCAAATTTGTACTGTTGTTTTAATTGAAAATTATATTTCAGACATTTAAATTGTATTTTTTATAGTTTTCTTTTGATATGTTAACAATGCTTACCGACTTACGATAAATATCGATAGCGCGAGGATCTGCTCGACAGTAGCAAAAGTGTAGACTTTGAACCTATAAGTAACTTATTATTTTAATGGGTAGTGTTTGCTATCGTAATTGCAGTTGATAATATGTGTGTGTGGGAAGGATTTCTTAGTGTTCGAAATTTGTAGTATTTATTTTCTCTCATTGTGGGAAATTAATTTTTTTAAAAAAAATTTATTAACGTGTAGAATTCTAGTATGCCTACAGAGAATATGATGTGATTTAGGAATTTAAGGAACAGTGATATGAGAGCTGTATATGATGTTCATATGCAATAAAAAGAGTTTTCCTTTTTGATTAATATAAAGTTTAAAATGTTATCCTGCTGTTACGTAGTCGTAATTTGTAGAAATGATAAAATTAAAATGTTCCATAATATGAATTTAAATTAAAAAAAAAAAAATATATATATATATATTTTTCCACTCGTGCAAATGCTGAAGCTTAAAAGTCTTTGAAAATACTGAGGCTGTATGAAATATATGTATTAGAGACTGCGACGTTGTTTACCGTTTTAATAATTGGTAGAATTCACTTACTGTGTCATGGTAATTTTTAAGTATAAACAATTTATTATGCTTATTTTCAGTGGCACCTAAGTTTACCTGTTAGAAATGTAAATTTAAAACATAAAGAATTTAATGTTAATTTACAGTCATAAACGATTCATAATTGTTATGTTTAGCAGAAAATAGAAAGTACGCTTAGTGTAAATGCGAGAATACAGAGAATACATTCTGACGTCACAAGCTTAGTCCCGCCTATTTATGGACATCACATAGCTCCGCCTTCGCAACTTTGTTTATGCAGCGTATTCTGAGCTTTTACCGATAATAATAAGGCGTAGATGTATTATTTAGCAAATTTACGCAAATTTATTCATAAAATGTTGCAATCACGTTTTGCATATACATAAGAAAGTTATCTAATTTCAATTTCTTTCCATATTTTGAAAACATACATAATAATTACTATTCCTGTGAACAATCTTTAGCCTTTTCTTCAGGTAAAATAATAATTCCTTTAATAAGCTGTTTCATGCCCATAAGGAATCGAATTTAAACAATTTTCTTTTATAGTTTTATGGTATATAAGCAGTATTAGCTTAACGTTTAATTCAACCATTTTCTTCACATTTGGAGAACTTTTTGAGAATGACTTTAAGCTAATTCTCCTGGAAAGATTAAAAAAAAGCGCGCGAGAGAGAGAGAGAGAAAGGAAGAAAGAAAGAAAGAAATCGAACAACTTTCCAGCGTGGCCTGTCATTTTCTGCCCAGTCTTTAGATGTCCTTAAGGCACTCTGCTTTATCTGAAAGAGGATGGATTATCTTCCTTTCAAGCGAAAGCATAGGATTATTTTTGGTAGAGAAATATTGTCTTTGGGTAAAGCCACAAACCAGATAGTTTTCATATAATGCCCCTTCGTATCATATACGTTTTACAGTTTAATGCTGCTAGCTATGAATCCACTGTTTCACACGGAAATCTGTACGCTCGTATGCCTGAGGAAAAACACATTATGACCATCTATAAAAAAAACCGTGCATTAAAAAATATATTTCTGCGAAGTTGTAAAAGTAGAAATAACCGATATATTTTCAACAATTCATTGGAAACGATTTATGCATGGTAAAAAGGAAATTAAGAATTAGTAACACATAACCTTGGATCATATTAAAAATACATGCGTTGAATTATATAAAGTAAGATAATATACAATATAAGAGCATTTTTGAAAATTAATAATCAGGACAGAAATAGCTAGCAAAGACCGGCGTTACCTAACGTATACCAATGGAAATGCACAGGTACAGGCCTTGTTTCAACCTGTACACATAAAATTTTTATAAATTTTTAATTCATTCAGTCGTGGTGGTGTGTTTCGCTATGATCAGAAAATTGTCAACGAATTCAGAAATTATGTTAAAATCATATTATGATCAGAAATTATGTTAAAATTTCCATATACATTTCATTTTCCCGCTCTGTCCGGCTGAGCAAAAAGAAAAATTCTGAGATATTTAGATCGCTCTTTAAACGGAGGAATCTGCGAAAAATCATTTAAAAAGTAATTTAAAAAAAAATCTAAATCGAATTTCGAAAACATCACTACACTACTTTGTATTGTCATCCATAAACAGTGCGCTTACAAATCTGGAACTCGATACTTTTTGATAAGATATCGAGTTCCAGATTTGTAAGCGCACTGTTTATGGATGACAATACAAAGTAGTGTAGTGATGTTTTCGAAATTCGATTTAGATTTTTTTTTAAATTACTTTTTAAATGATTTTTCGCAGATTCCTCCGTTTAAAGAGCGATCTAAATATCTCAGAATTTTTCTTTTTGCTCAGCCGGACAGAGCGGGAAAATGAAATGTATATGGAAATTTTAACATAATTTCTGATTTTTCGGTAAACTTTTAAAAATTGCTAGATATTTTCCACCAGTTCAATTAACAGAATTATTGAAAGTAAAAGAATGATTTTTCTATGTAACAAAAATATTCTTCTAGTAGTTATTACCAAGTGGAGAAACTTTTGCCCACTTAAAGCAAGTATAAGATCAGCGGTTCGAATGCCGTTGGCAGCAAAACTTATACCAAATGCTTTCCGGAACCGACAATAATAGCCTTTCAAAATTTGCTTGGAATATCCCTGAATGAACCAAATTTAAATCTTATTATAAATAACATAATAAAAGGATAAAGATGCAATGTTCTGCTGAACATAGAAGCGTGTGGCAATACGCTATAGACGTTATTAGACCTGAAGCAAGTCACCGCTTTAGTCTGCAACAAATGACCAAGACTTAAGATGATTAAAATAACATTTGGTGATTAAATAAACAGAAAACGATTAAATAAACAGAAAACGATTAAATAAACAGAAAGTATTGCATTTGCGACAAATGAACCTCCGCTAGTTTCGAGTATTTACATTAATATCATCTAACATTAATTCCAATTCAGGTAACTTAGTCGGTGTATTGTATTTAATTTAATTATGGCAAAACACACTAGGGCTATCTGCCTAAGAGGAGGGATGCCTTTCGTGGAGGAATTTCTAAGGGAAACTGGCTCGTATACACGTTACACATGGGGAAAACCACGAAAACACCCATGCAGCCAGCCCGTTCGCGGGATTCAAACCTCGGACCGAACTACCAGTGTTCAGCGACTTTATCGCTCGGCCGCTGGTGGGCTGTAACGTAGTCGGAGACTGCACATAAAATAGACGATTTAAGTTGGCTCAACATTATTACCGGAGCGTATTTCTACGTCGGCCAGCAAGACTCTAATGCCGAAAATAAACTTAGGTAAAGCTGACGATAATAAGTAACTGCAAGACGAGTTTGCCAGACGCTGTATCTCTAAAACTCAAACCCTAGCTGAAAGACACAATATCTAATAGTATTCTGATGTAGACTACGGATGGAAGAGGTTATCGTAAAGGAGAAATCATAATAACTGCTTAATTAACAAAAAACCTAACAACAAGAATAATCTGAATATTTTATTTAATTAGATTCTTTTTGGATATAAGCGTAGTTATTATTATTTTAACAACAGATATCTATTCCTTGCCTTTTTGTTAAACGACGAGTATATTTGAATAAAACAGAAAGCAAACCGACTTAGTGAAGCAGAATTTCGTCAAGAAAAGGCAACTTCATCTTATTGTTTAGAACTCGTATTTAAATTTCTGCAACTCGATGTTCTTAATCTAAATTATCAGAATTAATATGAAACTGAAAAAGAAAAGACTGAGACTGATGCGGAATAAAAATAATTCCTTCTGAATAATCTAGAAGTCAGCTGCGCAATTTCCTGATTTCTGCGGCCAAGTGGGAAAAATGTTCTCTGCCGAGTAAATTGCTTTCTAGGATGTTATTTGTTCTTGCATCTGTCGTGGCTCTGAATATTCTCATAACTTATAAAGAAATCAGAGAAATATTATTCTGTTCCATGGAGAATAATGCAAGGGAAAGAAGAGCACAACGCATTGAAAAGAAATGCTCGCGTTAGTAATTACCTGTTACGCATGTCAGATGCACCGAATAAAAGATGAATTTCTCTAAACAAATATATAAGTTGAAAAAATTAATAAGTACACAAATTATAGATCATTCTTAAAACAAAGATACAAAATGTGGAAAATTAAAGATTGCGCCATGAATGAAACAGAACTATAAACAAGTAACAGAAATATTTCTGAAAATTTGATATAGCTTTTCTTGGTTGCAATTTATTTTCTATTTTAACTTGAGATGCGATGTGTGAAATTATGTATGGAAAACTAATGCAAAATTTACGTAGTTGTCTAATCGTTCTGGATTGACTGAGAACTAAACAGTAGATAGAAATATGGTAAAAAGGCTTTTAAAATTTTCTGCTATTAAAAGTGTTATTTCTTTCTTAATCCACACTATTATCACATTTATGTTTATTAATGTTTACTACATCTTTTAAATTGTTTATCTATTAATTAATTTGCATTCGTAGCACAGAAGATAAGAGCCAATAAGGAAAATTACCTATTTTTAAGAAATTCTTAAACTGGAAAATCCTTCAGAGTTTCCATATACCACTGTTAATTACTTTGATGCACGTAATAAATTTTATATTATTAAATAAAGAATATAGCAAAAATAGAGAAAAACATAGAGAGGAGAGAGATAAAATATGTATAAAATAGTTATAGAGAAAAGAGATGCATCATATAACATAAGAATCAAGTTATTGGTATGAAAATTTTTATGTAAGTAGAGAAAAACATAATACAAAATCTATGACAGACGCCTGAAAATAATAACGGTAAAATTGTAGCGGTGTAAAATATATATATATATATATATATATTTACAAAATGTACTATAAACAAAATATAAACTACTTCATTTCCTGTATGTACGTTCTACTCTGATCGCAATTTATTAAATATATCTTTTATTATATTCTGAGTCCATTTAATTTCATATCCTGCTAATAAATTAGTCGAAATTCCATTTATATCAGTATCGATGCATTTCATGCTTAGTGAATGCAATGAGTCTATCTCAAATTTTCGATGAAAGTAATCTTCCTCTTCTACTTTCATCTTTCGATCAAAGTAATCTTCATAACTTTTCTCCTATTTTATTCCACTCCTCTTGAGTCATTTTACGAAGTAAGTTCATTATTCTTGGCTGTATTCTTGGTGTATTTAAACAACCAGGAAACACAAATATTCATAGGTAATTTTATAGATACGTCATTAAATGGGATAATTATATTTCTTTTTCTGATTGATTGTTTCTTTGATAAATAAGTGACAGATGGCTTTAACATGTGACTAGAGGATTTGTTCATATGAAGCTCAAATTTATTGACGTCTTTTCCATATATTGCTGGAATTTCTTACACAAAATTTAGTTATAAAATATTCTGCTGATAGAAAAGCGAATTAATTGAAGGCTTACTTGATTTTTATTATATGTTACGATCGTGAATCACGTGGGAAAAGTTCCTGTACATATAAGAAGCATTTCGTGTGGTCATTTTCGTCATTTTTCCAGTATGAAATTGATCTCTTTTTACTACAGTCACTTAAATATACCCATGCCTAGTCGAGCGTTGCCACAAATTTCTATTTATCATCTAGGTGTTTCTCATACAATTTTCTGCAATTAATTTTTCCCGTAGTATACTACTACAGCTAAAGCAGTTGAACTTTAGATTTAAACATCATTTTTAGCTTCAAATCGTTATGAATTAACTTACTTACAGTACCAGAAGGCATTCGCAGTTCTGATGCAATGGTCTTTGATTCGCGGTTTTTTTTTTTTTTTTTTTTTTTTTTTTTTTAGGATCAAGGATATTTTCTTTGTATTTATTTGCATTCGAACAGACTTAGGATGCAGTTTTGTCGCAGTTTTTAATTTTTGTCTTCAGATAGACGTTGCTCCTATTCATACATTAAAATACCATTAATACATTAAAACACCTTTCTCTGAAAAATAATGAAACCGACTTTTACACCGACTTAAAAATTTGTCGGCGCAAATGATTCTTCCGCAGAAAGTGAATATATCTTCGTCCATCTGTCAATTTTAGAAGCTGTATTCAAAAATAAATCTTCTAGTCTGCGTTCCAGTCAAAATGAACAGTCGCAGACAATTATATTGAAAGTACCAAATCTTTATTTTAAAATGCTAAAGTTAATATATAAAAAGAAAATCATTTCCATAAAGTGAGAATGACGTTATATATTTTATTTGTAGTATTGATTGCTGTGGCTTTAGGAATTTCTTTTAATAACTAATGTGCATGAACAAGAAAAAAATAAGTCTGCATTGAAATTGAAATACACACTGTTACATAAAAGCGAATCAACAGCCAAAATATTACAACATAAGAATATAGCATAAGAAAATAAATAAAGATGAGAATGAAGGTAATTCTCTTTAATATGACAGAAATATAGATCATTTCAATAACTCAATGAGAAGATACTGTTTTGAAAAATGGGCCTAAACAGTGAACTAATTGAAATAACTGCCTACGAAGCCTCTAGTTATAATTCTGTTCAACAGGTAGCATAAACACTTCTGGAAGCTTCGAAAATATGTTTTATGGAATTATGCGGAGTTTTCCCAGAGTAGTGAGAAATCTCGCAATTTTTTTCCCTATATCTCTACTTCTTTACAATTTAATTTGATATATTTAGAATTATAATATCTATTATAATATAATTTAGAATTATAATTTGATATATTTAGAACATAATACATGAACTAAATGATTAAAAATATAATAAATAGTTGAAATAGCGATTAACCATAAAATAAATAAAGTTATTCTACAAAACGCGTTAATAAACAAATAAATACACACAATAAGAACACTGCAAAATGCATAAAATCTAAATTGCAAATATATAAATAAATATATTACATTACAATATGCAATATATTATTATTTATTTTATTAAGTAATTAAGAGTAAGTACACATTCTTTACAGGACATCATTCTTACGCAAAAAATTTTTTTAAATTAGTTACGAATCATTATTTCACTATATTATTCATTTTTTTTATAAATTTATTTACTCCTTTTTGTTTTATAAACAGTAGCTTTAGCGTACTTATGGAAACAGCACCGTGTAATTTGCAGAAAAATCTTTATTGCAATGTGCATAGAATTAGAAATCTATTGATAGCTCTTAGAATTATAGCACGAGAAGAGAGGTAGTATTATAAACACAAATATTGGAAAGAATTCCTCCCGAATCTGAAATGAATAATATGTACTTAGAATGCATAGAAAGCTGGATTGTTATGATAACAATTCATCCAGAAATTCAAGAAATTTTATATTTTTATATCTAGGAGCTGCCGTTATAAGCACTTCACTGCCCTATTGAAGGAGCCAACTCATACAATATTCATCAAGTCCAAAATATGTATGAAGGAGGAAGAGTTTCAAAGAGCATTCTGAAAAGGCGAAAAGTATATTACTTTAACATCAAAATAACGCAGGTGTTTAGATATAGAAAAACCGCAATGGGCTACATCTTTTAATATGTAAATAACCAACTTTTTCAGAGATTTTTAAAGAGAATATTCTCCTTCTTTAAACGAGAAAAACGCCGTGTATCTTCCTTCTGCGCTGCTATCAAGCAAGTGCTTATTAATGTAAATGTCTTTAGGTTGAATTAATAATCATAGCTAAAGCGGTACAAGATAGTATTAAAGAGTAGCGAGTAATGGTATTAAAGTAATTTCAGCAACATGCTTTTAAGGACAGTGTTGCATTTCGCGGAGTAAAATGTGTGCGATACATAAACTAGGTTCTTCTGGCGCGAAATCTTAATTCTTTAATTTACATTTAGTTGAAGAGTTTTAGAGTAATTTAAAACTTTATTAACGCTCTATTCCCCACTTTTTTAAAAATTATGTGATCCCATGTTTTCGGTAAATTTTAACCGCATTTAAAGACTCCCGTCAGCCATAAAAATGTTTGGGATGATTTTTAATGTTTTAACACTAGTCTTACTGGAGCTGTCATTTTGATCATATATGAAAATGAATTTATCGTATCATTGTAACATTCTTTTCCAATACTTGGGTATTTTTATTGATATTTATTGCTTAAATATGTGCCAGAACGAAAAAATAATTCATTTGGCTTGTATTAAATGATTATTTCTCTTTATATAACTATGTATACCTAAAATTACAGCTAGTGGTCATTTAAACTGTTCTTTCCTGTCTATTAGCAGGCTAATTCTGTTTAGTGTAATAGTGTAATGACGCTACTCTTTTTTGATTTCATTTTGTTTTCATCTCAGTTGTCATTCAATAGGTGGTTGAAATAAAAGATAGGCATTTGCTGTCAAAATTATTAATGTCTTAAACGAGTTTCATGTTTCTTGCCCGAATGTTTTAGATATTCGCCTTATTCTAAGTCACACAGCCTCCCTTCATTTTGCATATAATTCGAGGAAATAGTCCAAAAAGATGGCAAATATATGCAGCACGTTATAGTCCAATACGAAAATGAAGACAAATTAGAAGTTTGGAAAATGGAGAATATCAATCAAAAGCCGAAGAAATAGCAAATGATTGTACAGTGTGGAAATAAAAAGAAAAAATCATTTCTGCAGATTCACCTGGAAATGTTTCTCTTCAAAATGTTTTGCAAAACGTGAGTGAGCCAACTGATTTTGTTAAAGAAAAAACAATTAATTGGAAAATAAGGGGTACATGAAATCATTTTATCATTGAAAAAATATTGTATTATACAACATGAATGCGCAGAAGCCAAGGCACATCAAAAATCGTAAAAACTAAAGTGGAACTTACCAACTTGATGCGCTAGATGTTTTCACTGTTATATGTTAGTGGTGTTTGTCTGCCAAAGAACATTCTGTTTGAGTTCATGCTCAAACTCCTGGGGCCTTAATTCTTTAGTGTAACAATGCTTATAGGTAGATTCTTGCATAATGAAATATCTGCGTTGTCAATTTGATAGCAGAGATTACAAACCGATCTATTTTCTCATGTATCAGACGTACGCAGTCCTTTTTTTTTAAAAAACTGTTTATTATTAGCAAACCATGTGAAAATATTAAAACTGATGAACAACTGTTGCCTGCAAAGGCAAGATGCTCGTTATTCAGTTTACGCCGTAAAAATTCGATAAATTGGGCATAACATTTTGCCTTTTATCTCAGAAAAAAAACTTTTTAAATGGATATTCTTAATCTGGAAAGCAATAAGGCAGGCCCGTTCAAGGAGCTGTCGGGGACCATGCATTTTATCGTTTGATTGATAACACTGGAAAAAATGTTGCTTCGTACAATTTCTTTACTTCTTTCAGTTTAGTAATAATTTGCAAAATAAAGGCAATGGCTATGTTTATACAATCAATCGTGCAAAAAAGAGGGCTTTCTGTAGTTCAAGAATATGAAAAATGAATTCTAATAGCGTATTCAAACATGATATAATTTTCATGTATCAGGGAAAAAAAGACCAACGATGTCCTTGGCATGAATTCATTTTATTCGACTCTAGAGGTTGCATTGAATGGGGAGGGTATTGTAAAATTTCAGAATGCAAGCAAATCTGGAATAGATATTTTAGATTAAATGACCCGTAATGATCTCATCAAATATTCAACCCGGTAGCCTTGGCCACTACACGTGTTTTTTAAAGTCCTAGATTTATCTGCAATAAATGGATAGCTAATTTATAATAAGACTACTTGAAATGTAGACAACAGTCGTTGTGAATTTATTTTAGATGTGACTGTATGCTATGAAAAATTGCATTTCCTCAAAAGAAGAATCGTTTTGCTGTCATCAGAAGCCTAAAAGATGTTGTTTATGTAAGTAAGCGCAAACAATATCAATTTAAACAGTGCAAAAAATGTAAAACATTCAATGTTTATGCAAGCTATAATAAATATTTGCTTGGGCCTTACAGAGTGAGAATTTCTAAATTAAAAATTGATGTAAATTACGGAGACGAAATATATAAGTAATACTCTATGTCAGTGGTTCTTAATTTTCTTTGTCTCATGCACCATTGCTATTCCCTTTCACCATTGCTAGATGGTCATTTTCTCGTTTTCCTTCCTTACAAAGTAAATATACATTTACATAAATTTTTATTTTTAATGTGTTTCATGAGCTAAAAAGTTTAGAAAATGTGGATAAATATTACAACTCGAAAAAAAAGTTTTTTCATTCGTAAACTAAAACTAAATACTTAACAGATAAACAAAAAACTGATTGTATTTCCCAACTGAAACTATGAAATCCCCCAATTCAGCGCTTTGCTCCTTTGAATCTTTGAAAAACTTTGCTCTATTAACTATTACTACATTAAAAAATAAGAAACTTTATTTTATTTTAAGAATATCTCTATATAAAAAAATTTGGGTAGCTTATAATAGTAATATTAAAGATTCTTACTGTTAAAGAAAAATTGTTGCGAAGCAATTCCATAAAATTAAAATAATAAAATTAAGTAACTAAACTTTGTTGATGATTTTAATTCCTGTCATCAAAATGAATTTATTCCAATGAATTAAAGCGTATTTTATTTAAAAGATAAAAAATTGCTAGATTTTATTCCATTAACTAAATTGCGGTTAAAATAACCGCACGCAATAAATACAGATAAACTAAAAATGTCGTAATGGTAGGGTTCAATTGTGTTTAAATGATAAAATCTTCTTATCCGTCAAGAAAAATACTAAATTTATATGTAATATCTTAAAAATAGCAAAACGTTTTGAACTTGAAACAATTTAAAGTATTTAATTAAGACTTTTTTAATACTTTTCAAAATTTCTTTCCTCTTAAACAAATATATATTTGAAATAATTTAGCATTTTTTCCTTGTGACAGTAGTATAATTTGTTGGAATTCCAACAATGTGAATATTTTCCCAAACAGCATGCATTCTTTGTTTTCCTATCTTCGAAAATATATCTTGCCCTCTATTTACTAGAAGTTTATCTTGTTCTTTTGCATGCAATGGAGCTACTTTTCTTTGCGTATTTGTGATTTTGACTAGAACATTTATTTGCAATTTCTTTCGTTTCTATGGTCTTGAGTAAAATGTATTTATTTATTTATTTATTTTTTATTTATTTTTTTTTTGAAAATATTACCTTTATTTTCGATTCCGAAGAAGAAAGATGTTTCGTCTTCAAATTGTACAAGATTTCGTATAAAATACATAAAATATATCTACATGTAGCCCCTGCAAATCTTTATATGGTGCTGCTTTCTAGTTTTGACGATACAAGTCCAAATAATAATAGAATAAAATATTGCTTCTGTTTCATTTAAATGCTTATACGTTTTCTTCTATTCGGCTAGAAGTCTGGTTTAATATTACATAATATATATATATATGTTATTTAACTTTCATAAGCTGAATTACTCTTATTGAGTGAGTTGTACGTAGAAATGATCAATTTTAAAGTGTCAGTATTTCACATCGATCTTAGAGATCACTTATATCAGAAAGTTTCCTTTTATTAAAGAATCATATCTGTCGCAAAATACTAAAATAACATTTAGTGTTTAAAGTTTTGTGGCGTTTCAAAATATCAAGTTGTTAAAGGAATAAAAATACCTTTTTGATTGCATATTTCGAGTAAAAATTACCCAGGCTGAAAAAAAAAATCATAATTATTGAAAACATTCATTAATCTCGAAAACTAGAACAGACACGTTTACAGCTTAAAGTAGTAAGAAACAATCATCTCACCTTGTGGCGTCTTTAACAATGTACTCAGCTTATTTTCGAACAATCAGTCGTGATTGTGTGCAACATACGATATTTGCATGCTAACATCTGTATCTGCAATGATTTTCAGCCCTTTAAACTCAACTGAACTATTAAAAAATTTATAATTTGTATTAGTTACTTTTTGAAAGCCAGTACGTATTTATTTATTCCATATGTTCGACTACCGTTCCTTTTTATAATTATTTATTTTTTTGATTTATTTCAGTTTTAAGTTTCAATTTACATCAAGTTTTAATTTATTTCAAAAGGATATTTTTTATGTGTTCATAAACGAATGTTTAAGACAAATTTTAGAAAAAGAGCATAAGCCCTCAGAAGCTCATCTCCCACTTCCGCTGTTGAAAAAAGTTAGTCTTAATGATAGTGATAGATTATATCATTATGTATCTGATGATTGTGCAGAAAATCGTCGTCTTAACCAAACTAGCAGATTTAATGAAAGTGATATTCTAAATAAATCTAGCTAAATAAGGAAACAAAACGAATAAGCCAGTCAACTTCTAAAGCGGTTGGGACAAAACAATTCAGTTTAGATGCCCTGTTTACAGAGAAGCACGCAGTCTAAAAAATATAACCAGAAAAACCAAGATCATTGCTTAGTGTTCATTTTGGTGATGAAATTGTAAATTAGCAGTTATTGCGTTATAGTATAAGGCATATCAATTCTTTAAAATTATTTATTTAAGCAGTTCTTTTAAATATATAATAGTATTCTATATTTGCGATACTAAAACATAAGCGATAAATCATAAGCAATACTTCAGCAAAGTAAAACTTTTTTCTGATTAGTTTTCGTTTAATTTAACGTATTTGTAATTTCGTTATTCAAGCATAGTTTTTGTATTGCATTTTATGCAATTCCTGTTGCAGGGTATTGTTTAGGAGCTGATATTAGTACTAAATCCTTTTAGTTGTATGTAATAGTGAAGAATAAAATTTAAGACTTTGTACTGGAAAATGAGGTAAAATATACCAAACGTTATGTCACAAATTTTAGCATTTTCACATTTTACTAAACTACAATGAACACTGAACAACAACAAATCGTTTTTGGAGTAATAACAATTCTACCTACCAATATACCTAACAGAAGATCACGTTGCCATTAATTACACGGAAATGTTATTGATTTAGTATGCGAAAAGTATTAATCTTGATTTGTTTCTTTGAGTGGTATGGTGGATAATGGTGACAGATGTCGTTCGGTTGAGTCTTTGTTCTAATCCCAGATAAGATATGATGCTTGTAAATACCGTGAAGCCAAGCGTTCCTTTCATGTTTAAAATGCCGTGAAGGCAAGCGTTCCTTTCCGTGCTAAATGATAGGATGAAATGTATAAAGGATCTTTCAAATCTATTTCCACGGTTATTTTCCACAAACTTTTTGACGGAGCCTGGCAAAGGCCGAACGAAGGTGGTCGGTCCTCTTCCTCTTAATCGTGATGAAGCCGTGGAGTTGATCGGGATTGTTCGCTATCAGGTAAATAAGTAACCTCAAACACAATCTGGGATTGCAGTAGGAAAATGTGATTATATCATCACCAGAATAGACTAAAAGTACTTCAGTTACTATATGCCAACAAAATGCACTGCTGTCCATTCTGTTATATCCATTTATCTGAGTTCACTGTTCTAACCATAACAAGGCAAAATTTTCTCCGTGAAAATAATGTCTTAACTTCCGCTTATTAAACGGAAAGGAAACTTTATATGCATGCTACTTTGGGAGTTCCATTTAAATAAATTTGAGCTCAGAAAGAAGCATGTTATTTTAAATTACACGTATTAAATCTTCAAAAATATATTTTAATGAGATTCGTTTCAGTTAACATATTTCTTTCAATTATAGTAGAAAACCTCTTGTTATAGTAACAATTTTATAACTCAGCATATGTCATATAAAGTGGAAACCCTATGTATGAACCAGGAGATTATTTCACCGAATATATTTGGATATAAATATGGTATATAAGAAACAAGTCATATTAAATTTAATGAAGAGATAATCATCGTTGGTTTAGCAATAGTAGCTTAACTTTATCACTCAGCTATGGAACTGTATTAAAAGTTGTTTACTTCTTAGATTTATAACCAGTTTACATAATTATTAAAATGTACACACTGCATAAAAAAAAAAAAAAAAAAAAAAAAAAAAAATGTTCTGTCTCCCGTTCTACTGGGCCGATTGACCAAATTCAGATTGCGTTTTGTATGTCTCGAAGGCGTAACTTAAAATCTATGTTAGATTTATATATAGTTTTTTTTCCATATTTCGATTCTACGACTCAAATTATGCCTAAATATTAAATTTTGTAAAATTTGGTACGATATTTATGGGGAAATTTAAAAATTTATTTAATTTTTTTTCAGTTTGCGTCAAGAATAATTCACTAGGAGAATTTCTTAATTTATAGTAACCTATTTTTCTTTTTTCATTGTAGACGAGTGGAAAAAAAAAAAAAAAAAACATAGTTCATATTTTCAAATAATTTTAACAAAGTGCGTAAACCACATTTTGGTGTTATTATCGCTTATAACGAATATGCCAAATTTCAAAACGTGCCAATATGTAAATTCACGTATATCCTAAGAAACTTATATGAATAAAAAGTCTACTTTTTTGCTGGTATGCTTAGAAATGCATCTAGTTTAAGATGAAGGTAAAACGTTATAGGTTATAATCCAAAATTATTTTCGAAAAATTTATAAAAAATATTTAAAAATACAAATTTTAAAACCAAATTATAAAACATGGGCGAATTTTATTTGGAATGAACACAATTTTGAAATGGGAAAGGTAGAATCCAATAAAATAATAAAAAAGAGATAGTAATAAATATATACAAGATTCAATTAACATTGAGGAGCTAAAATTTTGAGAGCTAATTTTTTAAAAATTACTTGTGCTATTTTTTGTAAAACTTAGCAGTTTGGCATAATTTGAGTCGTAGAATCGAAATATGAAAAAAAAAAAAAAAAAAAAAAAAAAAAAAAAAAAAATTGGCATGCAATTTCAGAAAAAGTCTGATTATGTGTCAAAATACCTATATTAGAACAATGCTATATATAAATCTGATACATATCCTAAGTCGAGCTTGAGACATAAAAAATGGAAGCTGAATTTCGTCAATCGGCTCAATACAACGGGATATATAGATCTATCCTTTTTTTTCCGCGGTGTACTTTAAGTGGAAGGGTGAAAATTTTTAAATCATTTTTTTTATATTCTCAAACGAGCAGAGTTGATAATGCAGATAAGCATTAATTATATTCTTAATTTTGTGAAAGAAAGATTTGAAACAAAATACTATCTATTTTCTTTGATAAAAAACTATTAAGTATTTTCACGACGATGTATACATCCGAATACATGTTTGATGGAAATATCCTTATGAAATATTTTTTACTATGCCATATCATTCAATTTTAGGGAATTAGAGGCTAAAGAAGATCCACGAATGTATCTTATATTAAAATATCTCAGATGTCGTCTTTCATAATATATCAGATTCCCCCCCCCCAAATAAGCTACATACAAGCTTCATCGAGTAAACCTAATGACAGCATAAATTCCCATTTATCACATTATAATTTAGGGGCTTTATAAAGTCCTTGATATAAAATTTGGTGTTACAATGATTCTAGAAGTAGAGTGATGGCATTACAAATTTGGTATGCCAGGTTGTTCTTGTCTGTTATACAAATAACTTTTTTCCACAAAGTTAAAGAGAGAACAGTTGAAGGTTGGAAAACCAACTTCAAACTTAGTATAAATCTACTTTTAGCTAAAAGCATCAAACAAATTTGAAAAACCACTAATGCAAATAAGTTCATCTGTAGATGCTCACCTGTGGTCGGCTCTCCGTATTAAGGGCGGGGGGAGATCGCAAGTTCTCTGCTGAGGAGTAATTGCAGAAACTTAGCTAAATTGCCCCAATACGATCCACAATTGGATCCACATTTAAGGAAGGGTGGATTAAATTTCCTAACGTCTTCAGAACCAGATACAATTCCTGGAGGATAGAACTTGTCTCTAAACGCAACACGCAAGGTGCAGAATCTATGAAACGAGGACTGGTCGTTTCTACTGACGTTGACGTGAAGCTACCTACTGACGTTGCTGATGCCACTACCCTCTGGGACAGTATAAGCTGATTTTTTCAATAGTAGTAATCGGGACACAATAACACGCCGAATAAATACTAATTCAGAAGTCAAATAACAAAAATCAGCGTTATACCTACAAAATTGATAGTAGGTATAACGCTGGTTTTTGTTGTTTGACTTCTGAAGTAGTAATCGGGTTTATGTATTTTATACTCGTGGTGTGCCATCACAGTACAGATTTCTGCCAGTACAGTAAAAGACTCCCGGAGAGCATCTGAAACATGTAGAGATGAATAATAGTGAGAGCTGGAAGTTTTCAGTAATTCCAAAAATAAAGGCACAGGACCCCAGAAGGCACATGAACTCAGTCTGCAGTCATGAGATCTAGATCGTATAAAAAAGTGCCAAGACCAGGATAAGGAGAGCAAGTCAGGACTAGTTCTGTTGATTTAAAGCCATTGCCTAAAATTTCTCAGATAAACAACCGGGATCTTTAGAATTCTCTGTAGACTAAGTTTGAGATACACGTGTCCTTTGAGGGTCTCAGCTATTATACTTAAGTGTTTAATTCTACTTATAAAAAATTGTCTTTGATATTGTCTGCTTTCTACAGTCCATCAATTTTTGGCAAGAATTCAATTTCCTAATCTCTATATACTTGGATATGTAAAGCAAGATATCCTGATTGCTCTTTTTATTATTTCAGATTACAATGTATTTAAAGAAGTTATATTGTAATGAACCGTTTGGGTGGATTTTAAGAAGAAATTCGAAGGAGTTCATAATTTTTTCCTTTTCTTTGGGAAAGGATAATGAGGTACATTTAGTGTGTTTGGTTATATTTCCAACCTAATACATCAAAACTCTCTATTACTATTTACTTAGTTCAAAGTAGTAAATCAAAATGAATATATATACCATTTCCAATTTCTGAAGTTATTTAAATGTGTAACAGTTAACTGCAAAGAAGGGCTTAAAAATTGTAATTTTAATTAAGAACGTTAAGGAGCGTTGTGTTCAATGAATTACACTCATTAGATAATACCTTACGTTTTTTAATCTCTCCTTTTATATATATATATCAGCCTAGAACCATATAAAATAAAAGCTTTATTGAAATATACTGCACTTCTTCAAATACAAATTATAAGTTTTTTTTTTTTTTTGAAAGATTAATTTTCTAAGTAGTTTTAGTGGTGTGGTATTTGTTAATTTAAGCTTCAACTCATTTAAAATACTATGCTTATGGAAAAGTTTCAGTACATCTAAAATTTGTTTGCATAATATTTCGCTTTGATATCATCCATTAATACAAAATATATGTGCTGAGTTTTCATTTATTTTTATATTGAATACATAACCATTTAAAATATAAAACATTCTAAACCAGATATGTATATACATATTTAAGTGATACTTCTTTAAGCTCAACTTAATTCTTTTAAATATGTAGTCTCATTTATATGATAACATCGAAAACCATAATTTACTACAAATAGTATATGAAAATATGGAGGATGTTAATTAAATATAATTATCTTTCGAAGAAAGGTATAATTTTTGTGAAAAGGATATCTCATGCTTAAGGGAAATTATATAGGCTAATGGAAATTAATAAGAAGCATTTTGAAGCTTATGATAAAGTACTTAAAGTTGTGCTTTAAATATTTAAGCAAATACTTTATAAAGGATTTCGTATCCTGATTGATCTGTGTGTATCCCTTGTTATTCCCACACACCTTTCGTAAATAGAAAAATTGAAGCCAAAGATACGGGTTCGGAAATACATTTCGTGTCTATGAAATTTATGTGTTACAATCGAGCATGTTATCCTGTTTTATGATTCTGTTTAGAACATCTGCTTCAGAACAAATATCTTGCAATTGGTCAGATGTCAAACACATCTGAGAATTTTATCACATATTTTTTTATCATTATTCTTGTATGACACATCTAACCATTGCAGTCCCATTTTTTTTCCTAAGCACTGTTGCTCGAAATTTCTTTGCGGTGATAGAACGTTTTAAGAAAACAGTATTAAGTACAGAATTTTAATATGTCAATCCATATTTTCATATATTTATGCTTTGTTAATACCCTACTGTAACTATTTAAAAAGAGAAGGTATCTAAAAAAAGTTTCAATCTATTATATTCAAATGAATAATAAACGGAATTAATAAAAATAATATGATTACCTTTAAGAAATAGGAACACGCACTTTAAATATTGAGAAATTTGAATACATATATAGGAGATGTAAAATAATCATCTATGCAAATTTAGAAGATTTTTTAAGGTAACAACGGAGGTAATGAAGTATAGTAAAGGGAGTATTGTCTGTGTCATAAATGGAAAATATTAACCCCCCAAAAAAACTGGTCAGGTAACAATCCCCCAAATAAATAAGGAAATAAATGAAGCAATTCTTAAAAATGAAAATCCTTTCAGGGAGAAGATATTGTAAAATCCAAACACAAAATGATAATCAAAAGTAAATAAGCGAATTTCTTCATATGTAATTAAAACTTTGTAAAATGGGTTCTCTAGATGCAATTAGTGTATGTACTATCTCAGATTTTTATGTAACAAAAAACTAATCTGGTACCTCAAAATTAACAAAAGGGAAAATTTCTTTTCAAAGACGTATTACCGCTCGTTTACGTGAAAACTTTTATCTGTTTTACTTGCTATGTTTCCAATATTTCTTTCGCTTTTTGCCAAAATTAATTTAAATAGAAGTTCTAAAGCTTAAAATCAGTCACCATTTTGTAGCCAAGAGCTCGCCAAAAATGCAGTCTTTGACCTTCTTTTTGCCGTTTTTTTAACGTCATGTTCAAAACGAAGAATTTGGGCTACCCTTGCCCTTGCATGTACACGTTTTTGAGTATTTTCTCGGAATTTTGTGACGAGTGGCAGGGACGTTTGAGCAAATTTCTTCAACTTATAATATTTTCCTATTTCCTTTACCGCACTTGGTTTTAATTTGCAAAATTTAAATGATTAAAATTACATTTTTATCAAAAGTAAAATGCTTCAAAAATATTCAATTTAAAATATATATGACGTTATGTTTACGACATATCACTTTTTTAATTGCATGTTTTGACGTCCCGTTAACAATTCATAAGTTACATGGATAATATTTTCAGAATTTGCTTGTACAGTTCTGCTAGTTTTTCTTGGAAATTACTATATTTTTTTTACGTTTTGAGTTTTTATTTTTTGTAGGTTTTAGTTTCAGTTTATTTATTAGCACATTTTTACTTTAATAAGGTTTTTATTCTTAGGTTAATTTGAATTCGAAGAGGCCGGATAACGTGTCGGGGAAGCTCTTCAGTAATGTACGACTAACCGAGAAATAATTTTTTAAAAAGTAAATTTATTTACAACAATTTAGGGTCTTAAATTGACGAGAAGAACGAATCATGTTATACATCTCTCATTAATCAACCCAGTTTAGGGTTTTAAATAACAATCTTGACAAGTTCTGTTAGAAATACTAAATAGAAGAAATTAATTTTTTCTTTGTTGATTTATTTTTCATGTATTAATTTTTCATTGCTACTTTAATTTTGAGGTTTTCACCAAAGTTTTTACCATATTTGCATCCCGTACAATTGGTCTTTTGACACAACTAAATTTCCATTTTAGTTTAAAGAACTTTTAAATATACCCCACATCACAATTTTTCCCTTGGGATAACCTTCATTTTTGCTCCTTTTAAACTAAATCTCTCTCTATATATATAAATACATTTGCACAGAGTGCTGTTTAGAGACTTCTCGGGATGGTCTATCAGACTACGACGAACAAGTATTATGTAGGAAGTTGTGTCCGAAACCGTGACCAGCCGCCGTAAGAGCGATTTTCGCAGGCGTATTGGAGAGGGAAAGAGGGATCACTTCACTCGCACTCCTGTCGTACAGAAGCTGTCCTAGGGAATTTGAGATGCCATCACGATTCCCTCACCTCACCCAAGTGGATATCTTCTTGAGGAAATACGTGAAGTCCCTGGTATATGAAACACCTGTTACATCTGATATGGACCTCAGGATCGTGGAAGCGACGTCACGTGTCCATGACACATCTGGCTAATTTGAACGAGTCCTTGAATACATACATCAACCTTGTAAAGCGTTCGTTGCAGTGGATGAAAATAATTTTTAATATTTTTAGCTAAGATTATTACCTTTAACTTTATAGTTAAATTAATTTTTGTTTGAATGAAGTCGCATTAATGCCGCTATCGAATCCCTTTCTTATAGTGTCAGTCATGTTGCTCTAGCATTGCACGGATCAGTTTTAGGGCAAAAGGTCTAAAACTTGTTCGTCGTGGCCTGACAGACTAGAAAGTCGAGACTGTAAACCATCTTTTAGAATATTCTGTACATAGTGATAAATTAAAGCGAAAACTTAAGCTCACTACATATTCATCCTGGAATAAGATGGTAATAAATAAATAAATCATTCTGTTAAAGCTGTGCTGTGGTGTAAAAGAGGAACTCGCTACACAGAACCCTTGGTGAAATCAGGTTTAAAATAAATTTTTAATTCAAGTTCTAACAATAACATAAATTTTAATCAAATAAAAATGTAGCAAATGTGGTTCATGAAGATGTAAGACTTGGATACATTCTGTTCGGTAATTTTAGATATCTATTAAACAAGAATGTGCGCGATTAACAGCATGCACGAGGAGACAAAGATCTAGCGGGCTAAAATGCCAAGAACCCTGGCAGGAAGTTTCTGGATCTTGTGAGAAAGCCACCTTCTTTTCTTGCTGCCAAGACTTTCCTAACTTACGTTGAACTCCGGAGGGAGGAATTCCGTCACTCGTAATGACAAAGGTGTCCACTTTCCGACCCCGGTGAAAGACTTATTTATCTCGGGAACCGTTGGAAAGACTTTGTAGGCTGAAACCATAATAATGAACAATGGGACCTCGTTGCAACAAGGTTTCCCCCTATGGTGTCAAAGAGGCACTACTGTATTCTGATTTCGCTCCCGCCTGAACAAAACCTGACAAAGAATATCTATGCGACCTTGTCACAGTGTAAATCAAGAAACCATGTCCATTTTTAAATTAGTGACACTAGTTGAGCAGATATTAAACAGTAAATATCTTGAAATTATTGAATTTAAGGGGGCTCATACACCTTAAACCCCTTATGATCTTCGAATATGTGACTGTTGCAAGAATTGGGATACTTTACTTATTTTGAAAGCAATTACTTCCAACTTTTTACAGTTGACTACATAATATAGCTGCCTTAGAAACTAGTAACCAGAAAGTGTGTGTTGCCACAAATATTTTTGTAATTTAATCCGCTTTGTGACAAAAGTTTTCGTCATGTTTTCACCTTGCGAGCATCATATTTTAAAAATGGCTAATGGTACATACTTGAAATTTGATGGAATTCTTTATATGGACACGATTTTCTAACTGAACGAAAAATTGATGAATATTTTAGTATTAAAAAAATTTATGCGCGAAAACATTGCAGATTTGTTTAATTAAAATACATTTATAAATTCAACTCCAAATAAAATTAAAAAATAACTTGAAATTCTTAGAATTTTAGGTTCACAGTAGTTTTCAAATGTTATAAAAGCTATATATTAAATATGAAATTAAGTTATGCAGCAGAATGTTTTAAACTGTGCGCGCAAGGTGGAAACTTGACGAAAAATGTTGTCACAAAACGGATTAAATTATAAAAGTATTTGTGGCAACACAAACTTTCTGATTGCTATTTCAGAAAGCAGCTATATTATGTAGTCAGCTGTAAAAAGTTGGAAGTAATTGCTTTTAAAATAAATAAGGTATTCCAATTCTTGCAACAGTCACATATTCGAAGATCTTATGGGTTTTAAGGTGTATGAGTCCCCTTAAAAACTGGACAAGTTTTCTGGTTTTCCTTCCTTCCCTCCAAAAAAGTGGTTTATTGTTTGTATTATCGGTTTTGCAAAATAATTTATTTATTACTCTCTCTTTATTCCACGGTTAATACGCATTGAGCTTAAATTTTATACTTAATTTCTCAATATTGTCACCAGTTATACCAGCTTGCAGCGTATAATTTAATATTGGCTTAGGACTTTAATGTGGCTTAATTTACGATCTCTGTCTCCCTGAAACCTGAACCTGATCTCCCTGAAATCCAAGAAGTTTTATAAATAAATTCGACACTAAAATTACCATTTTCTTATTGTTTGTATTGCACAAATAATTTATTCAACATCATTTTAGTACTCTTCATTATATATTTATTTATCATCCGCATATTACCTAAAATATATGCATCGGATATTACGCGTGTAATAACTCAAATATTTGATGAGACGGATGCTACTTTCTTGATATCTCTTGGCTAATCATCCACAATATTTACAAATTTGCAAACGTTGCACTTTTTTCATTGTTCATACTTTATAAATCTTCGAATATCTTACATATATGTTTGTTATGCATTTAAATATTATAATTCTTACCTTTTTAGCCAGCATAATATTTGTGGTCGTGGTAGTGGATGCGCTTTTTAACTGCGTTATTGTTTTGTCTATTTTCACTTGTCTTACCTCACTGGTACAAATCCACAAATGTTATCGTGTCAAGGAGGACAAGAGAGCGTATAATGTTAACATGAGCATTGTGCATCACATAGGTGACAGTGAGACTTTTGAATTCCACTCCATTGTTGAAGAAAAGCACCCCAAGAGACAGTTCCTGGCCTCCCCCAACTTTCCCCTACCATCAACCGAACAACTTGACAGGAAATTCAGATCGCCGCATATTTTACTTCATGGTGTAGTGGTTCTACAGGCAGAGCCGGTATTCCAGATGTCCGCGGTTCGATTCCCGGCGAAGGCGATTGCTCATTTTTCATCTCTCCGGCTCTAAAAAAAATGCCTAATATCTCTACAGTGGCGCCCGAAATAAAAGGATGTTGGATTATGATTCTCCTTACTCAGGATTCGGTGATTGGTTCCCCTAAAAACCCTGAATTAAATCTTTGAAATTAACAAATTTACCTTTGACAATTAATAAATTTATCAATGGTTTCTATTAATGTATTTGGATATTCCGATGAATGCAAGTAAAGCAAGTCCATTCAATCGAGATTCAGATGCTATATTTCTGAATTATGACTTTGACAATTTACAGCTAGGAAAAAAAAACTTCTTTTGACTAGGGCAAAGCTTTCTCAGAAGCTGCCTTGATATTCGAGGTATATTTTCTTCTCATCTGCCTTTCTTTTCTCAACGAATATATATTCTGATATTTTATTATAATTCACCTTTATGCTGAATTTCGGAAGAATACTGTTTTTACTTTAGGAAACGATCTTTTTAGTTCATTGCCAAAATCATCGCAGAGTTTGAACATCTCTTCCCTTTTAAATACAGTACTTCGTTTATGCAAAGATATACAAAGACTCAGACTTCGTAAATATCTTTCGATTATTTCTTTTAAAAATTCTTTTTTTAAATCTAAAAAAATTTTGCTTTCCTACATTTCGGAAGAGGCCAACGCCAAGTCAGCCCCCCTTTATGGAACCGCTTTGGAAGGGGGTAATGAAGATTGATGATTTCGCGCAAACAGGAACGTATTTGACAACCGCGCAAACAGGAATCGCGCAAACAGGAAGACACCCCTCTTACGCAGATAGCCCTCTTGCTTCGTCGTAATTATATAAATCAAGCGAAACCGAACCTCCTTCTGTTTGGTGGTCGCAGGCCACGAGGCACGAATTCCTGCGACAAAGCCCTATCCCAGATTAATAAATATACAATGCCTAAAGTGTAAATAGCATTATGAGGATGTAAATAGCATTTCAGAAAAGAAATGTACTTCCAGTGCAGCGAGCAGTAGGGCGAATCACTCTGCTTCTTGCCAGGGAGCCGTTTCATTAGTGGGAGGATTGAAACGAATTTATATGGGAATGAATGTAGCATGATCTGTTGAGCAAAGTAGTAATGAAATGTAAAAGTATTAGAAATCTGAAAGCACTGCGAAGAGCGAGACTCATTGTCGGCTTAATGTCCTGTCAGATAACTGTCCATATAGGCAAAATGCCCTGTGGGTTAAGTGTCCTAGTCGGCTAAATGTCCTGTCGGCTAAATGTCCTGTCGGTTAAGTGTCTTGTCGGCTAAGCGCCCGCGACCGCATACAGCGAGCCTGTTCGCCAAGAATAGAACCCAGGTTGGAACTACCAGTTTTGACGATTTTACAGCTCGGCCGCTAGTGGGCCTCATTCGAAAAGGAATTCGTAATGAAAATGTAAGGGCTTGCCTTCACATAAATAAACTTAATATATTATGGCAAGATATAATACACGCATGTAAAGAAAAATATGTGTTGACGCCGAACTGGCAAAAGGCTAAATTCCGTGAAAGGGAAGCGGCGACGGGAAAGAACGACGGGCGAAACGGCGGTGGTGAATAGCCCGATACCTCTACCCTTTTCTAGTTAATATTGTACCTGCTTTTTTAACTAAAAACCTAGTGTATCTTCTAAAGTAGTCGAATAATTTCATTTTATAGACAATAATGAGATGAAATAAGAAAACAAAATTAAATGAGTTTTTAGTTAAACTGTATAATTTCTCTGAAGGAAAAATGAAGTATTTCTCAGCAACAAAATGGAAGTATAAATTAATTAAACAAAATTTAACTGGATTGCTTTTTTTTTCTTGGTAATTCCACAAATGATAATTGAAACAGCTGTCTCAAAACTTTTTATATCCTGAAGAACGTTGAGGTGATATAAGAAACAAAGCAAAGAAAAGTATTTAATTTATTTCTTAAACTATACAGTATATCTGTGTAAAAAAACTCCTGTCTGCTGTCGGCGCCCTATCTCGGATTATCTCAATTTTAACACAAGTAGCCTAACATGTTAGACTTGGCAATTCCCGAAGGAATACGGTTCTCAAAAATACCTAATTCGACGGACGATAAGCAAGAGGATATATGTTGCAGCCCACCAGCACTAATAGGAAAACGGCAGTACTTTTCATATTTTGGAAAGAATGCCCTTTACTGTTAGAAACTGGATAGTTTATTTTAAGCTACGTTAGGACTTTGCAGAAAATATTACGAATTAATAATCGTTTCTTAGACGAATTCTTGTCTGAAGGAGAGTCTTGAGGATTTTGAGATTGTGCTTACGTTATACATGGGTAGGTCAAAGAAAATCAAATATAACGACGGCTTTAAGTTTGATCTGAAGCAATGACCAACAATAAAAGTTCCACAGGTAATTTTATGGTAATTTCCTCTAAAAAAACTCAATGAAAGCTCAAATGCTTAGGCAAAATATAAGGGTTGAATGAAAATACAGTAAAGACTTGAGACATATAATTGGCACATAAAAATGCAAAGCGATTTTACTGCATTTATTTAAATCCGTTATAATAAAATATTTTATCATTTCCGTGAATATCCGCAGCTCTAAAGCCATTGATTCAGTTTCTTAGAAATTTCCCCACGGCATGAATTTTTATATGGATACAATATCCTTTTTTTGAACAATATATGCACATTCGAGACGGTTTATCTTTTGTGGTTTACAGATCCATCAACATAATCGATAAGAATTCCGTATCCATTAATATCACTAAACAACCAGTGTAAATACCACAGAAGCTTAGTGATTCGGAGATCATAAAAAACTGGAAAAGAAAATACACGCAGGAGCGCAAACTTCGTGGCGTAGATAATGTTACTCCAGTGCTCCGCTTCCAAATATCTTTGAGGTTATTATCAGTCTCACATTTTTCCCTTTTCTCCTTCATCTCAGAAAAGTTCGCATTTTTGCTTCTGCATCCAAGCATATCAATCACTGTCAAGCGATTTCCTTCTATCCTATCCAGCCATTAATCCACTCGCGTCAGAAACATTTGAGTTGATCGAAATTCAGATGATCTATTCCGGTACCCTTCTGCAGCTTGTAACAGTTACGCGATATCTATAGTTTAGAAATGGCTTCTGATACAAAAGAGATTTTGTGTTCATTTTTGAAGCATGCGTATTGAGAAAAACCGTTACATTATTTCGTTCTATAGAAGTAATAAAGAAAATTACTTGGACTTGGGTTTAAATGAATGTTTACTGGAGAAATATTTTAGTAATTTGACTCAAACTTGTTTTATATAATCAGAATAATTTCAGATGCTTTATTTTATTAAACTAAACTTAAGATTCAGACTTAAAAAATTAATTAAAAGACTCTATAGCTATTCCATTTTCTGAAATTCTTAAGGTTTCATTATTTTAAACATTGCTTACATTAATTTTACGTACATGACCAAACCAAATTTTGAAATGTAATATTTTCTTTCAACATAAGTCTTAAATATTTTTTTTAATATCTGTGTGTTGCTGTATAAGGGAAAAACTACGTGATTAATCTGGTTAGAACTGACAAAAAAAAAAAAAAAAAAAAAAAAATTTAAAGATGAAATAATACATGACATACGCATATTTGCAAATATTCATATTTAATATTTCTTTGCATTTTTACATTATTAAAACATAAGTCATAATATAATACGGTAATCACTCATTGGAATTATATTAAGTCCAATTACAAATAATTTTTACGTCAGAGGAGTATCAGTATCAGTATCAGTAGCGGGCGCAGCCCGACCCGCTTAACCAATCAAGTTGGTCTTATGGTCATGACAGGCCATGCCCATTTCAACAAATGAAAAAATAAAACATAAAATATCTAAATGAGAATAATCATGTGTGAAAAATAATCATAAGCAAAAAGTGAAGAAAAGGAACAAATACAAACATTTAGACAAGAGCAGACACTAAAGACAGAAACAAAAAAGCGAATAACAAACACAAACAATGGTAACAACAAATTATTAAAATATACCAATTAGTGATGGCAATAAAATACAAATATCATACACTGATTCCCACTGCCCGGCGCTCACTGTCAATAAATTTCACGTCAGAGGAGTATTTAATCGGCAGTTGACAACAGGTGCTGCAGAGCTATGCTTAAAATTCTAAATTTTAAGCTTGCCGTTCCTACCAAAAAATAATGCGGACTGGTAGCATGTGAATACATCACGCTAAACGGCGGCATCCCTAAACACCAAGCACATCAAGATCATCTTGCCCAACTGTGGATGGAAAAGTCATTTCCCGGAACAGCAACATTTGAAGGCATGGAAAACATTTTAGAAAGCATTCTCTAAATGACACGCGGCCCACCAGCGGCCGAGCGGTAAAGACGCTGAACACTGGTAGTTCGGTCTGAGGTTCGAATACCGCGAACGGGCTGGCTGCATGGGCGTTTTCGTGGTTTTCCCCATGTGTAACGTGTATACGAGCCAGTTTCCCTTAGAAAGTCCTCCACGAAAGGCATCCCTCCCTTTAGGCAGATAGCCCTCGTGTGCTTTGCCATAATTAAATACACCACCACACCTAAATGACACGCACATAAATTGAAATATCGTCGCATAATCGTCACAGTCTGAAGGTTGATTCTCTAATTCTTCTACGGCTGGAATTGACCAGTTCCTACACTTCCTTTCTTCATTTACTACATAATAGTCATGAATAGAATTTCGGCTGATCATCAGTCAAAAAAGACTTAGGAACATATCCACGGATTATGGCAGAATCATTATAACCGAAACCTGTACTTAAATCTATTTCAGTGAATCAATACATTTCAGTGAATCCATTTCATCTTGCAAATAAAATCAGTTCAGGACAGCACTCCTTATATCGCAATTCCTTTATCGTTTTTGTTTCATTTTTTTTTATCTTTTTCTCAATCTTGACCTAATTATGAATTAAAAGTGACGCAACTACTACTAATATCATCTTACATTGGTCAAACAATATGTCATACCGCGTTTTCGTAACCCAATAATAAGTGGGCAGACATTAAAATTATGTATCGTATTTTCCTCCTTTACCCTCAAGAAAAAGAGCAACCAACGCGTTTTTTAAATTCTTCTCTACAAAGCAGGAGATGCAGTACCTTAGAAAAACGAACATTTAAAAAAAAACTAGAACTCGAAACAATCTATCCATATTTTATTCCCATACAAGTTTTCCAGTTTTAAAAAGTATCCAATCAATGAAATGGCACATTATTTAATTAAAGACATGGATCTCTACTTTCCCTAATTTTAGAACTTCTAACTATTTCGACAATCCCTCACTAAGAGACATTTTATTCAACGCCATGCCCTTTCCTTTGTACCGAGCTCTCAGTACCATGAAATGATTTGGCTCATTAGAAAGACAGAAAATAATTTCCTCTTACTATGCTATGAGGAAACTATAAAATAAAAGGCCTTTTATCCCGATACATTTTTCTCTCTCTTTCCCCCGTCTGCCGATCAAATAAAATTGCTCGAATTTTCTTTAATAAAATCGAAGTAAACCTAATGTATTATACGACAAGCCAGACTGCTACATATCATTAATTTCCTGAATTTAAAGCTGGCCCATTGCTCATCACAGATACTTGATTGACTTCTAACTGATTCATACCAACTTCGTTGTGAATCCCTGATTTAGTTATATCTCATTAAAATCATTTAATCATATTTTTAATCAAATTCGATTCAAATTTTTGTCAGTTCAATTCGTCATTAAAAACAACGAATGATAAGGACAGACAGAGTATATATACTTTGCGCTGATGATCAAATGAGGTTAAAAAAATTATGGGTGCTCACTTTGCTAAATCTTATAAAAATGTGTATAATGCATTTTGAATTAAATTATGCAATACAAATAAATGATTTTTTTTTATCATGCACTCGAATGTAATTGTACCAACAAATAAAGTCACTGGATTGCTCGTTCACACATTAACCTAAAATATTTCCAATTGATGTAACACAGAGCCAGGAAACTAAGTAAAGTGGGGTTACAAAGCTGATTAAAAACACTTTTAAATGAAGTGGAATTAAATCATAACCTCAAAGATTTAACTTAAATCCTTCAACAATGAGGTTTGATAGATGACTGAATTTTAGTTAATGATAGTTGATGATTACGTAGTTGATAAATAATTGATTTTTGAGTTACATCAACAAATTATATTGAGAGCAACTCTCTGATCTTGAAATCGAATGTGGTATTCTAAATTACTGATGTCTTGTGAAAATATGAAGGAATCTGTCTTCAATAAAATGTGATATAGCAAAGAATTCTCTCGGCCTAAAGATGATCTTACATATCCGAAAATACTATATATATCTGTACATGTGGGAACTCGGAGTCTAGGGGATTTCTAGGCTGACGATACACAGCTTTAGGTAACTAAATTATTTTTTAAGTATTGATGGACAAACGTTAAATGACTATTTACAAAATGAAAAAAAAAAAAAAGAGTGACGACTGAAAGGTTACATCTTTGTTGATACATAATTTAGTCTGAGTTGGAAGCACGACCTCCTTATTTACCATCGTCCAGGTTACCGCAAATATCGTTAGTTGTGTTGAGTTGTCGCACTGCTGCTACTCACATGCGGGCATCCTGATACGACAGGGCCTCCTGGCGATGATGGAGTTACAGCAAAATCTGAAAAGAGTAATTAAAAAAAATGAGAAAAGGAAAAAAAAATTCGTTTGGATGTATCATCTTGGAACGTCCTGAGGAGGAGGAAAAAAAAAAAAAAAAAAAAAAAAAAAACATAATTTTTTTGGAGTACCTAATGGATTATCTTGGAACGACTTGAGGGGTAAAGAAATGTTATTTCTCCAGAACGTCTTAAATGCTTAAGCGTCTTTAGGAGCATATCTGAAACATCTTGGTGAGGGAAAAAAAATCAACTAATTAAAAAAAATAATGAAGGAAAAAAAAAAAAAAGCATGAAAGTAGTAAGTACTAAATAGAATGTCCATTTGTATGGTATATAAATTCTAAATTAAGAGTTCATTCTTGAAAAGGCCATGGTTTCATCAGATCAGCTGCTATAGAAGTTTTGTTAGGACCATCATGTATTCCAACTTTCTCTACCTCATATCGGTTAACAGCTGTGACTTTGTAGGGTCCAAAAAATCAGGGACGGAGTTTAATTCCAGTTCCAAGTTCAGGTCGATGTTGCAGTCCAAGTCGGACTGGCATTTGGTCTCCACGTTTATATTTGCAGGCAGGTTTCCGACGTTTCTTATACTGTCGTATACTTGATTGCTGTAAATAGAGGAGGTTCTGTTGAGCTTCAATACATAATGCAGCCTTTTCATCATGCTGTGTGAGCAATTTCATAGTCTTTGAAGTCCATTTAAATTTTCTTCGTTTATACTTCTATTCTCATTTCTTGCGCTTCTTTGGGCATGAAGTAGCTAAAGAATATGAAACAGTAATTTTTTCCCAAGTATTTCAGCATTCTTTGTTGCCTCAAACGCTTCAACTGTATTTTTTCTTCTATGTAACTTATGGTAGCATTCGGATGTACATGTGATAAACTCAGAGATATCCGAGATGCTTTTGGAAAAAGTTCGCAATCTGAGAAACTGTAGTATCAGCTGGAATGTCAGAGACAAGTATTTTCCTTGGATTATGCTTCTGTTCTTTGGGAGCTTTTGCACTTTTAGTAGGTATTTTCTCCTTGGCTTGTTCAGCACATCCTTGTTCAAACACATTCACTTGACTTTTCACAGTTTCTTCATTATTTACGCCGCTTGGATCATCATCGATATCTTCATCATTAGCTTCATAACTGTCATCATTATTATCGTCATTATCAACAACATCTTCTTCATTGACATCATCTTGATCAACAACAGCAACGTCATCTTGATTAATATCATCTTCGTTAGCTTCATGAGTGTCATCATCATCATCATTAGCTTCATCATCGTCATCGTCATGATTTTCATCCATGTCAATGTCATCTTCAGCAACATCATCGTCATTGTAATCATCTAAATCCAAATTTTCATCATCCAAATCGTCATGGGCATCATCATCATTTTCCTTTATTGTTTGGTTTAACTGATTTTAATTTTCTTTTATTCCCTGAAATCTTTCCTAGCATTGTTAAGTCCATATGGTTTGTGAGGAGAAACTATTCTAAACTAGGTGTTTGATTTGTGAGCGATGATCCGGATTGGTAAGATGGGTTAATCAGGAAAATCAGGTTCATCGAAAATTTTTGCAATATTAATTAGAAAATCATATTCAGGAGTTTCCGCTTCTATTAGCTTAATACAACGTTTTCCAATAAAAAATCCAACTTGCTGGATACAATCACTTCCAATAATTGCGTCAAAAGATAGTA
Source organism: Stegodyphus dumicola (assembly GCF_044657685.1). Taxonomy (NCBI): domain Eukaryota; kingdom Metazoa; phylum Arthropoda; class Arachnida; order Araneae; family Eresidae; genus Stegodyphus; species Stegodyphus dumicola. The sequence continues at coordinate 112,670,948 of NC_140771.1, forward strand.
GATTATCATCTGTAACATGAATATCAGTTTTAAAATTTGTATTTCGGAATTTGAAACAACCTGTGAAATATCCTATTGGGTGTACAATGCTATCACCGAGTCCTAATAATGTTATAGAAGATTTTGGAAGAGCTGGAGAACCAATTTTTTGATGTGCTGATGTGTTAATTATAGTAGCTTGACTGCCAGTGTTAATCAATAATGGAATGATAACCTCAGAAATATTGATGTGAATTATCATAGAATGTAGGGGGTGTGACTGTATGACAACTTGATTGAGAACTGTATCTGATTTTTGCGACGTTAGAGATGATGAACGACTTTGTTTCTGAGTACAAGTAGACGATTTATGGCGAAATAAATTACATGAAAAACATTTAAGTTGTTTATGAGAACAATTAGAACTTTTATGGCCTTTAGACATACAATTGTAGTAAACTATAGGCTGGGTAGATTTCTGAGAGATTTTACTCTCTAAATGATGAGAATTATTTTGTTTAAATTTCAGATCACTAGAAAATTTATTATGTTTGGAAGCAGACACAAGCTTTTCATAAATTTTTAACTTGTCTTTAAATTCACTTACAGTTTTACTACCGTATAGTAAAATTTTATTAGGGTTTTCTGGAATACTATTTATCACATTGTAGCGTTGCGCGCCTCCAACTTGCACGCAACCAAGAGGTGACTGTTGAAACTGGATAAATGACAGAGTCTTGTTAAGGGTTTAAGTCCCTTTTTATTCAACGTAATAAATTACAAGTGCGTGCTCTTGACGCTCACAAACTACGCCAACTCGGCGGTCAAATAAAAATAATAACCTGAAAAGAAACTAAAGACTCTAACTACGAGGCTCTCTAAAAGTAAATAACCTCACCGCGTTTTACATTACCGCTGCTAATTCAGCAAACTTGAAGATCACTTGAACGATTAACAATTCTTCCAGGCAAGCACACAGGCCGAAACGCGGGGTTCTTCAATTTCTGGCTAACTACCTCCGCGCTCGTGAAGTAAGAACACCACACCTTGAACTCGTTTCCTTTCTATTTAACTCCGAATACTTCCGCTGATAATTTGAATCCTTGCGCGTTCTACTAAAATTTACATACTCTGACATTGGCAGTTCCAGGGGAAAGTAAGGCTTGACAGGAAAGATAGTTTAAACTTAAAATAAATGTTAGTTAAAATAAATATAAACCCTACATTTGCCGCTGCCAGAATTTGGAAAACTTGGAAGCAGGTCCTACAAACGACCTGTTGTAAGTTTCTATAATTCTGAACTAACTCTCGAGAACCTCGTTTACAAAAAAAAAAAAAAAAAAAAAAAAAAATCTTATGTAACAAATTGTATACTAAATTTCTGTGTATACTTATAACTCTCTCTTTTTACAGCAACTTTTCCTGGACTTCATCAATCAATCTTGGTCTTTTCCTTCCAGCATCTGGAAGGAATAAGTATCAGTATCTTTCTAAATACATTATAATTTACACTTTCTTGACACAATAAATTTTTGTTTTTAAACGATTTGTTTTCCTTAGTTATTGCTTAATTCACATTCATTCAATTTTTCAAGCATTAATTTAACTTTGCCCTGGCTCTCCACCATGTGTGGTGTCAAACGGGAATATTCGTGTTTTAGTCTTACAGCACTTCCCCTAACCACCATGATTTGTTAGAATTCAACGACCAAATAGACACACCTTACTCGACATTCTACAACTCGATGAGCTACTTTAACATTTTTAAAAATTCAAGTGTAGGTGGAGAACCCTACAAAACACATTCATTCTAACTTCCCCCTCATTCATCTTTAAACAAGCAGGCTTTCGCTCTAAAGCATGACTTTATCTACAGTTTAATACTTAAATTTTGAATTCATTGCTTTTGAGCATTTTACTTTTAGCATCTAAACTTTTATGCTTCTAGACTAAATTCTACTTTTACATAACATTCAAGTATTTACGTACATTTACAAAATTTTAATACATATGATTTTTACAATTTACCATAAAATGAATAAGAGAAAATAAATTTTTACTTTACTCATTCTTCGCCAAGCTGGCGCCACTGAAACTAAAATTCTTATTAATACAAGAATACGAAGTTATTTTTATCTTCGGCCAATTTTTGGCTTTAACATAACAAAATTACTCTTTCGACCAACAGAAAATGCTTGTTCTTAGCTTTTATACTTAAAGAATATAATACTTTTGCCTTAGCTAAATAAAGTAAAACAAAACTAAGTCTCAACCGAGACATATTGACTTTCGTCAAAACATAGAACTTCGTACTCATGCATAACATTTCGGAACAAAAGAGAAAAAAAAATATAGAAGATTTTAACTTATCTTTGAGTTTTCGATGATTGAAACTCCGTCATTCTTTTCTGGCAATATTGTTCCCAAGTTATCGGTTTCATGGACGTCAATCTTCTCCTTACTGACCTCCAAGTGTCGTCCACATTAGTTTTTCTTTTGCGTCCTCTACATGCTGGCCTCTTGGCGGAGTAATCGTTGGGTTGTTGTCGTTTCCGTTTTTCCATGGGACGGCTGGTCTTGACGTCCTCCGGTCTGGAATCCTTCTTGAATTTCTTCTGTTGTTCCTGGTATTTTTGTTCCTCCTGCTGCCGTTTCAGTTTCCGGAACGGCGGCCTTGCTGGCACCTGACTCTCTGGCCCTGGGCGCGTCCTCCTTGATGTATAATTTCTCCTGCGATCCGTTGTAGGTGGTGTTTTGCTCTTTACCACAGTTTCTTTACGCGGTGCTTCTGTATTCTTGTTTCTCTTAAATGCTGGAGTTTGAAAGCTTTTATTTTTTCTTTTTGGTACCGTCGTCCGGGTTGTAGAAGGACTAGGTCTCTCTTCAGTTCTCTGCTTCTTGGGTGGTGGAACAGTTGTTGTTATCTCTGGACCTTCTACTTCGTTTAGACTTGAGTCCTGCAAGAAACTTTTAAGGATTTCAAAATCATTTTGATTATAGTATTTTTTCACCTGGTAGGGACTTGCTTTACAGATCTCCCCTATCTCGTTCTTAAGATATAATACGACACCTTTGATTTCCTGAATTACATAGGGGCCTTCAAATTTTGGAGCTAGCTTTGCCGTAAAATTGTCTGGGGCACTTGATAAAGAAAATTTCCGCTTCAATACTTTATCCCCAACTTTAAAATCTGCTTCACGGCGTTTTCTATCATAATATGCTTTTTGCTTATTTCTTGCCGTATCCGAGCTTTTAAGCGCCTGATCAATAAGTTTTTGCACATCTTTCTGTTTAAACTCTTGCTCTCTTTGTTGCACAAAGAATAATTTATCTAAAGGCGTAATTAACTTTCTGCCTAAAAATAATTCTGCTGGGGTTTTTCCCATAGTATCGTGATTTGCCGTTCTTAAAGCATAAGCTAATTCATTTATGTAGCCATCCCAGCGCTTGTGATGTGTGCTCACGTAACTGCGAATTATTTTTACAATGTTTTTATTCACTCTTTCTGCTATGTTTGCCTGTGGTCTATACGGAACCATTTTGATATGGCGTATGCCAAGTCCAGTGCATATGTTTTCAAATATTTGACTAATGAATTGTTTTCCGTTATCGCTAATGACTTTTATCGGTGCACCGTATTTTAAAATGTATCTGTGTAAGAATGCATCTGCGACTGTTTTGGCTGACGCGCGTTTAAGTGGAACAATTTCTATCCATTTTGAAAAATGATCTACTATTACTAAAAGAAAACGATGTTTATTTAACTCGCTCTGGGGAAAGGGACCAAGAAGATCTATGCCTAAAATTTCATTGAAAATGTAGCGTGAATGCTATTTAAGTACCCGGCCGGGCTGTAATTAATATCATTTATTAACTGACATTGATTGCAGGACCTCACTTACGCCGTTACTATTTTGTATAATTGCGGGAAATATACCGCCTCGCGTACCCTTTTTAAAGTCTTTCTGACCCCTAAATGACCCGCTGTTTTCGCGTCGTGTAATTCCTTCAAAATGCTTAATCGAAGCGAGGCTGGGATCACTGGTTTGTACTCAAGATTTTCGTTTGTTGTTTTCGTATAAAATAATAAATTATCTATTATTTCACAGTTTTCTGCTCTATTTCTTATCGCATTGATATCTGTGTGCTCAAAGCTTTCGGGGTCTTTCAAATATGCATAGATATTTCCAAATTCAGGATCAGCTTTCAGTTCAGTGATAATCGTATCTCTAGAATATAAAATTTTTGAAGTTAACACAGCGCATTTAAGTTCATTTCCTTCATCGTCCAGTTTTATACGAGAAAGTGCGTCAGCTACATTGTTTTCCTTACCCGGTTTATATTTTATTCTGATATTATATTCTTGGAGTTTTAAAGCCCATCTTATTAACCTGGGCGTTAGGTTTTTTCCCGAGTTAAGTCTACCAACAGCCGCATGATCCGAAAAGACTGTTACTGGCGCTTTGCCGAAATAAACTCGAAATTTGTGTACAGCCATTAATACGGCTAATGTTTCTCTTTCTGTAGCTGTATAATTCCTTTGTGTCTGATTCAACGTTTTACTAAAAAATGCCAGAGGATGGCTATTTTGCAAAAGAACCGCACCCAACGCATAGTCTGACGCATCTGCTGCAATTTCCAGGTTTTCGTCCCCCTCCGGGAATTTTAAAACAGGGGCATTAATGAGCGCTTCTTTTAATCTTTCAAAAGCCGTTTTTGCTTCCGCTGTCCACGTAAATTTACCCCTTTTTCTTTTTATTACTAAGAGTGGTTCAACAATATTAGCGAAATATTTTATGAAAGATCGATAGTAAGAACATAACCCAAGGAAAGAAGGAAGTTTCTTGGCGGTGTTGGGAGGTGGGAAATCCTTGATGGCTTTTATTTTTGAATCCTGAGTTTCTATACCCTTTTGCGAAATTTTATAACCGAGATATTTAAGTTCTTTAGTTGCGAACTTGCATTTTGAGGCGTTAATTGTAAGACCGGCCTCTTTTAATAATTTAAAACCTTGTTCTAGATCATTAATGTGTTGTTCCAACGTACTACTCGTTATAATTATATCATCTAGATAGATTAAAGTTGATTTTCCTAGGACAGGCTTTAGAACAATGTCCATAGCTCTCTGGAATGTTGATGGCGCCCCACACATCCCAAAGGGCATGCGTAAAAATGCATAAGTGCCCGATTTTGTTATAAACGCGGCTTTATGTACGTCTTCGGGTCTCGTAGCTATTTGATAGTAGCCAGACGTTAAGTCCAAAGTAGACATGTATCTTGTCGATTTGATCTGTCTAATAATTTCCTCTATAACCGGCAAAGGGTAAACTGGAAATTTAGTAATACTATTTAGTTTTCTGTAATCGATAGCAAACCTCCAAGCCCTTTTATCCTGTATGGGATAAGGAGAAAACTCGTTCTTTTTCCTACATAGTACGACTGGACTCGCGTACTCACTATTTATGGGCGTTATTATTTTATTCTTTAACATCTCCTGAATATGTTCTTCGATGATTACGTCTTTTTGTTTGTCGTACCGATAAGGTTTAGTCCTACAAGGTTTTTCGGCAGTTAATTGTATCTTATGCGTAACTATTTGACAATTTCCCGGGTTTTCTGAAAACAAGTTAGAAAAATTACTCACCACTTGCTGGATGGCTTGCCTTTCATGGTCATTCAGATGGCTAAGGTCCACTTGCGGTTTCTCCACAAGTTCCACCACCCTCTGGTCCATCTCCAGCACCACGGAACTGTCTTGATAATTCACTTTGGCCCTCGCGGCCCTTAAAAACTCCATACCTAAAATAAGAGGATTTTGCAGATTCTTCACTACAAAAATTAATACTTTGAGGCTTTCCTCTTTTACCTGTATGTTTAATGATAATTTCCCGATGCAGTGACATGATTTTCCTTGCGCCGCTATAAGTTCCGTATTTTTGGTTTTAAATAATCGTACCCTATAAAAATTCCTTTTGAAGAAATTTTCGCTCATAAAATTTCCTTCTGCTCCTTTATCGATGAGGGCTTCTACTGGTACATCGCCAACCAGGACTTGTATAATTGGTAGATGTGAGTTTTTTACGATGACCGTATTTAAATGTCTTTTTGAGGGTTTTTTTAAAACTTCCGGGGTCTGGACCCTCCCTTTCGCAGGCCCCTCTACTCGTTTAAAGCTTTCCTTTCAATTTGTGCCTTCTGGGTACGCGGATGTTTATTTTCGAATTTTCTTTTTGGGTCTTGACCTTCGAGTTTCGATAAGTTAGCTTGATAGTTCTTTCCCCCATAAGAGCGATTTCCATTTCTGGTTTCCACATTTGAAGATTTCCTTCGGGTACTTTGAGAATACGATGCCCGTCTAGCTTTTTCCGATATTCTGCGATTTTGAAACTTCACCGCCAATTCGAAGAGCTCCTGCAATGTGCTTGGGTTTCTAATTTCGAAGTAGTCTTGAACAGCGGGTAACAATCTTGGTAAGATTATTTCAATAATCTCCGGATCGGGTTTCTTCCCATACAGCATATCCGTCAGCTTAATTTTTCGTAGAATAAAGTCCGTCAATTCTTCTATATCCCGTTGATAGAAACTATATAGTTCGGCTTCCAGCCTTGCTCGATCTTTCACTATGGGGAAGTCCTTTACGAACGATTTTTTGAAATTTTCAAATGTATATGTCTGGCTTCCAAATTCCCCTAATAAAAATTTGCCTATATTTTCCACCATAGCGCGGCCTGTCCTCTTAGTGCGGATGTGGCGATGGCAACTTTTTGTCTTTCAGGCACAGGGTAGAGCTGAAAGTGATTTTCTAGGCCTTCTAGAAATATCGCCACCGAATTTTTTCCGTCGAAATTGACGTTTGGCTTGATTGACGCTCTCAAAGTCTGGACCAGGTATCCAAATCCTTCCAATTGGCTTGTCATTTCTTGGTGTTGTCCAGCGGCTTCCATCCGATTTTTGGCCATTTCAGTTCGATAAGTGCTCGGGCGCCAATGTAGCGTTGCGCGCCTCCAACTTGCACGCAACCAAGAGGTGACTGTTGAAACTGGATAAATGACAGAGTCTTGTTAAGGGTTTAAGTCCCTTTTTATTCAACGTAATAAATTACAAGTGCGTGCTCTTGACGCTCACAAACTACGCCAACTCGGCGGTCAAATAAAAATAATAACCTGAAAAGAAATAATAACAAGTCTCTAACTACGAGACTCTCTAAAAGTAACTAACCTCACCGCGTTTTACAATACCACTGCTAATTCAGCAAACTTGAAGATCACTTGAACGATTAACAATTCTTCCAGGCAAGCACACAGGCCGAAACGCGGGGTTCTTCAATTTCTGGCTAACTACCTCCGCGCTCGTGAAGTAAGAACAGCACACCTTGAACTCGTTTCCTTTCTATTTAACTCCGAATACTTCCGCTGATAATTTGAATCCTTGCGCGTTCTACTAAAATTTACATACTCTGACATTGGCAGTTCCAGGGGAAAGATAGTTTAAATTTAAAATAAATGTTAGTTAAAATAAATATAAACCCTACAACATAATCAAAAATAGAAGACATATTAATTTGGCCTCTAGAACCAATTTCTCTCGTACCAATGAAATAATCGAATGAGGAGTCTTTTAAACATCAGTTTATGCAAATCTGCACTGTGAAGTTCAGAGGAAAATTCTTCTGACAAATATTCTTTTAACGCAGTAAAAGTTTTGACACCATAAAAAAATTTACAAAAGTTTTAGCAGAGCCTGATAAGCGTTTTTTTTTTTTTTTTTTTTTTTGTTAAATATAATCTTGTGAACATCATTCTTATTTCTATTCAGTTGAAATAATTCTTCTAAGTCGTTTAAAAAAGATTCACTTAAAGTATCAGAAGAACCAGCAAAAGGTTTAATACAGTCGTATAAATCACGGAACCTTTTACTGAATTGTTGTTCATTTACCATCGATGACATGCCAGGTGTATTATTTATTCGATGTTTTTGTAAAAAAATAACGGAGGTAAAAAAATAACTGGAAGTCTGCGCGTTTTGGCTAGTTGCGAAGTTCGAATTGACAGCGTAGTGGAGTCAGACTCTGTTTTATTTTCGTACCTCGGCTAGCTGTAAAGTTGTTAAAAAAAATGGTAAAATTTAACCCAGACAAACTTTAACATTTAACAAAAGGAATTTAATTAAACACAAACACTACATAAAGACTACATAATTTTGATATGACTTCAATTTTTGAAGTTGCGTATTTGATGTACTTGTTTTTAATGCGTATTAATATAAAGAATATCACATTAGAAATAAACAAGCAAAATACTAAAATCATAACTATACACACAGAAATAAATATTATAAACATGAAAAAAATACAAATACGAAATTAAAAAATTATACAAAAATTACCTGAATTAATTAAATTCCAATTAAAAAATTCTTCTGCGTGTTAAATAATTCAAAACAAGGATCGACACACAGTCCGCCATTGCATATTTCGCACTCAAAATACGTTGTTTGCTTTCATGTTTTTTCGGTATTAGCACACACAACGCATCTTCTCCTACCTTTATCACCTTTTCCACGTAAATTTCCGAAAACTGTCTTTCAGTTAGAAGAAAAGGTGGAGTGTCCGGTGATTTTGGGCTAATTTTTAAGTTTTTATGTAAGGTCTCTTAGCCATGGCTATTGGAATGAAACTGAATATAACCCCAACACATGTCCCAAAATTTCTTCAAAAAACACTCAGAAATATTTCATCCTCAAACGCTGCGTTACATCAAGTTTATATTAGAAAACTTCCTGTTTTTCTAAATCCAAAACAGCGTCCACTATCACCGGAAATTGATCAAGAAAAGAACTTCACTGGCGGGATAGCCGTTACTGATCACATCAATATATGCATTATATATAATTACATTATGTGTAAAGTAAATACATTATATACCAAAATATAATGCCTGTGTCATTATATATAATGACCATTCAAGGCATTAAATCGAGTAAGAAAAATAAAAAAGCTGGCTCTTTCCTGAAAAATGTGAGCAAGACGCATTACGCGTTGAGAAAGCTGATAGTCTTTCCTTTCTGTAATAATGCTGTAATGTTATTCTTTAATTAACAAAGAAAACTTATGTTAAGTTTCAAAATAAATAGAAAAACAAAACAAAAAAGAAATCTTAACGAAATAAACAACAACGCCTGTGCCTCTTTAATTCACAGGCGCACTTATAAAAAGCCGTGATTTCCAGTTTCTTTATTTCAATAAATCTCTCAAAACCAGAAGCACAAAACAGAAACTAATGCCAGTATATGAAGGCTAAATGCCGTATGAATCAACCTATGTGAAAACAATCACCACTTAGCTCCATTTACTAGCTTTTAAAAATTCAAATAAACCATTCCGTTTTAATGTCACGTATACGCGACGCTGGGTTATTACGAGCAGAATTGTTGCGTCGCGTATGCGGGACGTTGGGCTGGTAGGAGCGGAATCGCTGGGTCGCGGTTACGTGACGCTGGTCCTGACCTGGTTAAAAGTAAACGACTGAGCTTGAGGGTAGAACTGACTAGCTACTGCAGCGTGATCCTGTGGTGCAAATGACGACTGAACGACAGCTGCGTTTGAATTTGGCCTAGTCGTTTGGATTGCATTTTTTGGCTGCCTCTTTGACCCGTATTGACATGTTCGCTATTTGATCTGACATTTACAAAAAAAAAAAAAAAAAAAAAAAAAAAAAAAAAAAATTCCGACTTAAGTGTCCAACTCTGTTGTATCGAAAACATCTAGTCTGCATAGGTCGCATAGGAGGATTTTGCGCTATAATCGCTATGCTGCACCTTAAGAGCAGCCGGAAGTTCCGCGGTCGCAGCCGACATTCATAGAGTACTCCTAGGAGTAACTGAGTCCGCTGAATGAACCGCTTTCATCTCCGCTGACTGAAAGGCCGCATCCGTATGATTTTTATCCACTTTTCTTCCTATAAGAACGCATGCTTTTTCGCTCCTACAAATGACTTGTGATTGTGGGACAAAGGTAGACATCGAAGATGCAGGTGCAACCCTTCTATGAATACCGACAATAATAATTCCTATCTCTACGCTTCTTCTGCCGGATCATTCACTCTTTCAGGCGGAACGATCTTATGTGGCAAAGCCTGTATGCGTGCTGCAAACTGCCGGACAGATTCCCGTGGTTTCTGGAACACCTGTATAAGAGAAAGGATATGGGTATGTAAACTCTAAATAGTAGTGAATCTTTCCTCCAAGGAGTCCACGAGATAAGAAAAACTAGCTTACGCCTTCAATGCGGATTATTCCTGATAAGTTCCACCGTTTCTCCCCCAACTTTTACTCTAATTACCGTTGCTTTGTCTGAGTCCGTCCAACCCACATGGTTTGCGGCCTGGTCAAGTTTATCCAAAAGGTCATCCAAACTAATACTATATTCGGCCCCCGTAAATATAGGTACAGAATCCTAAAACATATGGAGCTGTTACCTCAAGAATTTCCGACGGATCAGGTTGCCTAGCAGAACGTGCGGTACGGCTTCTTCTTTTAGACATATTTGACATATTTCTCGCATCTTTTTTTTTTTTTTTTTTTTTTGAAGAAAAGAAATCAAGAGAACTGAAACGACAATCGCTAGGTAAAAAGAAAAATTTCAAAAAATAATAAGGCACCAAAACCTAAAAGCATTCCTACATTAATAATTTCCAAAACATTCAAAAGCATCAGTATCAATTAGGTACATCAGTACAATTAGGTAATTGTGGCATAAATCGGCAAAATATACAATTAATAAATGTCATAGCAGGAAACTAAAAACGCATTAAGCCTGAGAGAATCTCCATTAATAAATTTCCTGAAAATTAGTTCGTAATTGAGACCTGTCACATAAGAGAATTTCGTTCAATATGTTGAAATTTCATTTCCTACTTGTTCATCAACTGTTTGTAAACGCAAATACAGAAAAATGTCCAGAATATTACTTATTTATGATCAAAGTAACTAAAGCCTGTATTAACCTAAAATACTGCACTCAACATAATCATCAAAACTGGAAAAATTATATTATCCTAAATAATTACCTTCGTGACATGGCCATTCACTTAGCACAGAACCTAAGATGAAGTAAGAATTCAAAAAAGCGCTTCCCAAAGTCGCGCCAATGGTCACGGCACAATTGTTTTATAGTGCACTATGAAGGGAACCAACCGTTTGTTAAATATAATATTAAACTCAAATAACTAATTGAATTCCCCTTTCTCCTAAACAAAACCGAATATGTGAAGTAAGTGCGTCGTGTTTAGTATGCCGGAGTCGTACTAGTTGAATGACCATACACATATTTAATTAAAATTTTCCAACCTTAAGTGAATCTTACTGAAGTATATATGCAACAAACACGCTGAAATGTATGTCAAATGACACTTTAAGAGTACTTATAATGTAACAATATTAGAATAAAACAAACAGTTGACAGACTAAATTAAGCTCCTTTCATATCCATTTATTAAAACGCTTAAAGATTGATTACTCTATTTTCTTACAAGGGAAACATTTAATTAAGCAATATTTTTAAAAAAAAACAGATTAGATACCCAAATTTACAATTATAATATTATGTACTTGGTTAACTTTTAGAACTACTACAGTATATCATTTCATATTGATATGCAATGTACAGGCGCGGTGAGATAGCTTCCCCAGAAAGCAGTTTTAGGGCTGCCATAAAATAACAAGGAAGGCAGGGTTGCCACATTTCGCGAAAAAGCGCTCATTTGGTGATATTTGGCGCCAAAATTGGCGATATACCATTGTGACGTCGTGGATGCTTCAGTGAAAACGGAATCAACACTGGTATTGGTGATGCATCACTTTAATTACAGAACATACCACAGATACAACATTTAATTAATACATTTAGAAAACTTGAGTACATATCCGAGTTGGTGACACGATCAGAGACGTTAAAGAAGATAGCACTCGTCATCACTGGAAAAAGTTAGTCTCCACATCTCAGCTCGCTGGCGGAGCTTCCCAAACTCTTCTCTCACAGGCGTCTCAACAGAACTCTCATCTCTTTACGCATGCGTTAAGTCGTTGCCACTCACAGTTCTTTAAATAAGGTGTTAAAATGAATTACAGTACTCGTAATGTGAGAAGTTTGCTAACGACGTTCTCTCTAGTCAAGAGCATCATAGGTCTTTCTAGTAGAGTTCAGGAGCGTTCTTTACAGACTAACTCCTTCCGCCTCCAGATTTTGTTTTCCTCGGACACAGAGGAAACAAAACTTTTTTTTAAAGTTCCTGCAAGATAAAATACAAGTTCAGGCTGGCTTTCGCTACACACAAACACCTTCCGCCTCCAGTTTTTGTTTCTCCGGACACAGGAGAAGTAAACCTTCACAGTTCAAAGTTTATGTTTTCAATAGATTGTTAAACATTTTACCAGTTAATTTGAAACCACACTGTTACGAAGGCTCTCCACTCTCATAACCAGGCCATCATAAAAAACACATATAACAGTACACATGCAATATATGAAAAACCAAACCAAAAAGTTTTCTCTGTAAGAATAAAGCTAACAATTTACTATATAGTATGAATTTAAAAAAAAAAAATACAATATACATAATCAAATAACAAGACAACTTAAAAGAAATGATAACTAGTCTATTTAACTGTCATGTACAGAGTTTCTACTTAAGCAGTCTACATTTAAGTTGTTACTTCCCTTTGTAGCGAACGCCTGCCTGAACTTCTATTTTATCCTGCAAAGTTTTGTTTCCTCTGTGTCCGAGGAAAACAAAATCTGGAGGCGGAAGGAGTTAGTCTGTAAAGAACGCTCCTGAACTCTAAAGACCTATGATGCTCTTGACTAGAGAGAACGTCGTTAGCAAACTCCTCACATTACGAGTACTATAATTCATTTTAACACCTTATTTAAAGAACTGTGAATGGCAACGACTTAACTGAGAATTACGCATGCGTAAAGAGATGAGATTTCAGTCAGACGCCTGTCAGAGGAGAGAGAGTTTGAGAAGCTCCGCCAGCGAGCTGAGGTGTGGAGACTGAATTAGTCGAGTGATGACGAGTGCTATCGTCGTTAACGTCTCTGATCGTGTCACCAACTCGGATATGTACTCAAGTGTTTCTAAATGTATTAATTAAATGTTGTATCTGTGTTATGTTGTGTAATTAAAATGATGTATCACCAATACCAGTGTTGATTCCGTTTCCACTGAAGCATCCACGACGTCACAGACGAAAAAGAAAATAAAAAAAAATTTGGAGGTTCCACCGAGATTTGTGTGACAAGAGACCAGGTATGTGTTCTCCACAATATTCATTTCCAGGCCTGAAGTGTATAATGTAGTTATTTATTACTTATTCGGAAAATCAATTCCCAAAGCAGAAGTAGCACATCAGTGCATTTTACAGCACATCAGTGCATAAGAGTTTTAAACACTCAATGTGTTTGTTTTATATATCTAACAAGATATTTTCCTTTTGTGGTATATTCGGGAAAACATTTTCCCATTAACACGTAGCACATCAGTGCATTTTATAGCACGTCAGTGCATAAGAGTTTTTAAAAAAATCAAAGTGTTGTATTTATATATCTAACGAGATATTTTTCTTTTGTATGATAATGGGAAAAATCCATTCCCGTAAATAAACAGCACATCAGTGTATTTATGTTTAACGTTTCGTTATAAATTGGTGTGATAGAATCTGAACTCTTTAATTTCTGTATATGTGAAAGCACATCAGTGCAATATTGCAATTTTCATTTCTAAGTCATTAGAAGAAAATTTATGTTAAATTCTTGTGAAAGAAATAAGTAGTTGAATATATTAAAAACTTGTGGTTTAATCCTAGTATCCGGTGCACACAGGATATGGCGACTTTATGATGAGCAGTAAAAGCGGGACATATACGATGAGTAGTTAACCGCTCATTCAAAGAAAATATACAGTTAAACATAGTATATACTATGTATATAGTATATATTATACTATGTGTGTATAGTATATATATAGACGTTCTTTGGATCATTTTTAGTGTTGGCGATAATTTTCAAAGTCACGCCAAGGCTGCACCGTATACTAGGATTTTACCAAACTTGTTACTTTGGTTTTCTCATGAAAGCACACCAGTGCTGTATTTTAATATGATGTGTATTTTCGGATAAGTAGAATGTTAAATTTTCATCATTTTATTGTATAAAAATTAAAACTTTGAGCACTGAAGAAATGTTCTAATAGTGTTCTGATTTAAACCTGCGCCTATCGAATTTACGTAGTAATTGCGTTGGCCATATGGTTGCCAGCGGAAGTAGCTCATGAAAACGATAGTTAATTAAAGGTGTTTATATTTATTGGCGCCACTCTGGTTTTTTCTGTCTGGCTGTACTAAATGAAAAGAATTTGTTATTAATTTTTTATACGAAGTATTCAGTAAGGTTGTTTATTCGTTTTATGTTTGAATGGAAATAAATCCACAGTGATTAATGCTTTTATTAACCTTTTATTTTTATTTGCCTAATTTTGTAAGAAAGAAGAAAGTGTTTTTATATCTCTGATATATTTTTATGTGTATTACTTGTGAATAACTATTTGAGTTATTTGTTTTGCACAAGTACTTTTGCGAAAATGGCATTTTTGGGAAAAGCTAAGAAAAGGGATCTATTCCTTGTCGCTTCAGAACTTGGGGAAATAGCTTTAAAAGATATGAAAGTAATAGATTTAAAACATTTAATAACGAATAGTAAAAATTATGAGGAAGAATTTTTTAAAAATTTGTTAGAATGTATTATGACTGATAGGATAGAAAAGGAAAACTTAGAGAAGCAAACAAGAGCGAAAGAATTACAGTTAGAACAGGAAGCTAGGGAGAGGGAATTTCAGATACTACAACAAAATAAAGAAATTAAAAAGCAACAGTTAGAACTAGAATACCTTAAAGCAAAACAGAACACTGAATCTACTAAACCTGGAGGTGAAACGGTATTTAATCAGAATTTTCAGAAACTAATGCCCAAGTTTAATTTAAAGACTGATGATATCAGTTTATTCTTAGAACTTTTTGAGAGGCAAGCTAAAGTTCTAAAATTGCCCACGGATCAATGGGTGTCATATCTCATTGGTGTCCTTCCGGTTGAGGTAAATAATATAATTGCTAGGGAACCTGAAGAACAGGCTAGAGATTACCAACATATTAAAGAATTACTACTTAAAAGATTTAAATTAAGTGCGGAGAAGTTTCGGCAACTTCTTGTTAAGACTCAGAAAAATCCGGATTCTACGTGGTACGATTTTTATCACGAAATTAAAACATTTTTAGATGGGTGGCTTAAGGGATTAAAAATCGAAACATTTGAGCAACTCAAGGATTTAATGTTGGTAGATCAGATTAAAAGGCGCACGCCTAATGAGTTTAAGGAACATTTTATAGATGAATGGGCTACGATCACTTCACCAAAACTGTTGGTGGGTAAAATAGAAGAATTTGAAGATGCGAAAAAGACGATGGTTGGGAAAACGAAATTGGGTGAATTTAAAACGAAAATATCAGGTAGACAAATGGGTGTTTTTCAGTCCACTGGTAACGTTTTCAAAAATAGAAAAAACCCTCAAGGTACACAATTTAAAAAAGATGATGATGCACGCAATGTTGGGAAAAAGTCAGACTTGAATTTTGATAGGAGAAAAAGACTCCAGTGCTATGAATGTGGATCTTTTGACCATTTACGTCCTCAGTGCCCTAATTTTAAAACCCAAAAGGCAGATTTGTATCGGATAAGCGGGAGATCAGAGAAGAATCTGTTAGATCCCTATACGTTAAATGGAAGAGTAAATGGTTTTGAAGTACCTATTCTAAGAGATACAGGAGCAACGGTAGATATTATTTGTCAGAAATATGTAGACAGAGATAGAATGAAGGGGGAACATGTGTGGGTTCGACATTTGTTGGATGATCATATGACTTGTTTACTTGTTGCTGAAGTAGATATTGAATGCGATTTGGGTACAGTAACCACCAAAGCAGCTGTTATAGGAGACCACTTAGACCAAGGGCGATATATATTAGGCAACCAAACAGCGGCTCTTCTCAGAGGAACTGAGAAAAATTATTCGTCGTATGTCGGTAATGTTAATGCGGTCGTTACTCGATCTCAAGCACGACAATTAAAGGAAGCGGAAAATTTAACTGAGACGAATCAAAATTCTGAGCAGAATGAGTTAGAATTGGAAGAGGAGGACGATGCTCATGAGAGGTCTGAAAACAGAGAGATATTACCTCCTGTCAACCTTTGTGTCCCCACAAGTCCTGCGATTCAAATAGACTCAAGTACTTTTATTTATGAACAACAAAAAAGTAAAGAACTTGCGCCTTTATTAGAACTAGTAAAAAGCGGAAGTAAAACAAGTTATGGAATTAAAAATGGAGTTTTAGTAAAAAAGAAGGTAAATAAGTTAGGAGGAGAAGAACATTTAATTGTTGTTCCAGAAAACATCAGAGAGCAAATTAAAGCAATTTGTCATGAAGGAACTTCAGGTCACTTAGGAGTTCTGAAAACAAAAGACCGGTTACTAAGACATTTTTTCTGGCCAAACTGTTATAAAGACATTGAGGAATTCGTTAAACCATGCGACTTCTGTCAACGTGTAGGAAAAGCAAGTGGCAAAAAGAAGGCACTGTTGGTAATAGTACCTGTGATATCGGAAGTCTTTAGTAAGGTTAATGTAGATGCTTGCGGGCCTATGCCTACATCTACTGAAGGTAATAAATATCTTATTACAGTTATGTGCTTAGTATCTAAATATCCTGACGCCGTCCCGGTACCGGATATAACGTCGAAATCTGTTGTAAGTGCACTCTTGCAGGTATTTAGTCGGATGGGTTTTCCAAGGGAGGTTCAAACTGATCAAGGAAAATCTTTCATGAGTCGCTTAACCGTTGAATTTTTGAAGAGGTTTGGTAAAAAAATTTCCAGAAGTTCGGTTTACCACCCCCAGAGCAATCCTGTAGAACGGTTCCATAGGTCAATAAAAAGGGTCTTAAAGGTATTATGTATTGAAGCTGCCCCAAAATGGGAAGTACAATTACCTGCCGCTCTCTTTGCCCTGCGGACAGTAACGCATGATAATACAGGATTTAGTCCAGCTGAATTAGTGTACGGGATCAACCTCAGGACACCTGTCGCATTATTGTATGAGAAATGGTTAGTTCCTCAGGAAAAAGAAGATACCGTAATAGAATATGTTTTTGAATTAATCAATAGGCTAAAGAAAAGTAGAGAATTAGCTACAGAAAAAATGGAAGAGGTGAGGGACAAAAGGAAGAAATGGAATGACAAAAATGCTGTGAAAAGGGAATTCCAGCAAGGAGATTCTGTATTAGTATTAGCAGTGAACTAACCCCATAAACTCGCTCCTCAATGGAAAGGGCCGGGGAAAATAGAGAAAAGATTATCAGAAACAAACTATGTGGTTAGTTTTGAAGGGAATCAGGAAGGGAATAAAGTGTATCACATCACTATGTTAAAACCTTATCATAAGAGACCTGAACTTTTGAATATGGTGCTCCTTGACAACGAGGAGATAGTTCAACCCTCGGAATTAGAGGAGGATTTTCCTTATATGTTAACCGACCCCAATGTGTTTGATTTTAATGAAATAATAGCAAAAGATAATCTTAAAGAAAGACTTAGTGATGAACAAATCCTGCAGTTGGGAAAGTTGTGGGTAAAGTTTTCTGCTATATTTTCGAATATTCCAGGGAAAACAAATTTAGTCGAACATGATATCGAACTAATCAGTGACAAACGCGTACAGCATAAGCCTTATAGAATGACAAATCGACAGAACGAAATTCTTAAAGTCGAGATTGAAAAAAAGTTAAAATACAAGATTATTGAACCAGGACCCTCTGAGTATACTTCACCCATGATCCTTGTTGAAGCACCAGGTAGGGATCCTAGGCCGTGTATTGATTACAGAAAGTTAAACGAAATAACGCGTACTGAGTTCTATCCGATCCCCAATATAGAGCAACGTGTTGAAACTGTTGCAGCAGCCAAATTTATCACCTTGATAGACTTAACTAAAGCTTATTGGCAAATTCCGCTGACCCCTAGGGCTCAGAAAATTGCTGCATTTGCTACAAATTTTGGCGTATATAGATAGGCCTTTGCGCATGCCATTTGGGCTTAAAAATGCTCCTTATTATTTCAGTAAAATGATGAGCGAAATTTTGTGCGGATGTGAGAAATATGCGACCCCTTATTTAGATGATATTGCTATTTTTTCTGAAACGTGGGAGGAACATTTACAACATTTACATGAAATTTTAGGAAGAATAATAAAAGCCAATTTAACTATTAAACCCTCCAAGTGCAAGTTTGCACAAGAAGAAGTTCAATATCTCGGTCACATAGTAGGTCGAGGAAAACGTTCTCCAGCAGAACTAAAAATCGAGGCGGTTCAAAATTTTCCTGTTCCCACAACTAAAACTGAGATTAGAGCTTTCTTAGGGTTAGCTGGATACTACAGACAATATATACCCATGTTTTCTGCTATAGCCGCAACTTTGACAGATTTGTTAAAAAGGAATAACAAAAAGGGTAAAATTGTTTGGAATGATGAATGTAATGAATCATTCAAATCCTTAAAAGAAAAGTTATCTAGTAGGCCTGTGCTACATGCACCCAATTTTTCTAAACCATTTATACTACAGACAGACGCATCAGATCAAGGATATGGTGTTGTTTTAGCCCAGAAGGATGATAAAGGAAAAGAACATCCCATATTGTATCTCAGTAAAAAAATTTACTGATAGTGAGCGGAAGTATTCCAGCACTGAAAAAGAGTGTGCTGCAATTCTGTATGGAATAAAAAAATTGAAAGGGTATATAGATGGGCAGACTAAATTTTCAATTCAAACGGACCATAATCCCCTAGTATGGCTAAAAAATAATGCAGGTAGAAATGGTCGATTATTACGCTGGGCCTTAGCCTTGCAATCTTATAATTTTACGATACATCATAAAAAGGGAAGTGATAACTTAAATGTAGACTGCTTAAGTAGAAACTCTGTACATGCCAGTAAAATAGACTAGTTATCATTTCTTTTAAGTTGTCTTGTTATTTGATTATGTATATTGTATTTTTTTTTTTTAAATTCATACTATATAGTAAATTGTTAGCTTTATTCTTAAAGACAAAACTTTTTGTTTTGGTTTTTCATATATTGTATGTGTATTTTTAAATGTGTTTTTTTTTAATGATGGCCTGGTTATGAGAGTGGAGAGCCTTTGTAACAGTGTAGTTTAAAATTAACTGGTAAAATGTTGAACAATCTGTATTGAAACCAGAAACTGTGAACTGTGAAGGTTTACTTCTCCTGTGTCCGGAGAAACAAAAACTGGAGGCGGAAGGTGTTTGTTTGTAGCGAACGCCTGCCTGAACTTCTATTTTATCCTGCAAAGTTTTGTTTCCTCTGTGTCCGAGGAAAACAAAATCTGGAGGCGGAAGGAGTTAGTCTGTAAAGAACGCTCCTGAACTCTAAAGACCTATGATGCTCTTGACTAGAGAGAACGTCGTTAGCAAACTCCTCACATTACGAGTACTATAATTCATTTTAACACCTTATTTAAAGAACTGTGAATGGCAACGACTTAACTGAGAATTACGCATGCGTAAAGAGATGAGATTTCTGTCAGACGCCTGTCAGAGGAGAGAGAGTTTGAGAAGCTCCCAGCGAGCTGAGGTGTGGAGACTGAATTAGTCGAGTGATGACGAGTGCTATCGTCGTTAACGTCTCTGATCGTGTCACCAACTCGGATATGTACTCAAGTGTTTCTAAATGTATTAATTAAATGTTGTATCTGTGTTATGTTGTGTAATTAAAATGATGTATCACCAATACCAGTGTTGATTCCGTTTCCACTGAAGCATCCACGACGTCACACCTTTTTATGATGTATCGTAAAATTATAAGATTGCAAGGCTAAGGCCCAGCGTAATAATCGACCATTTCTACCTGCATTATTTTTTAGCCATACTAGGGGATTATGGTCCGTTTGAATTGAAAATTTAGTCTGCCCATCTATATACCTTTTCAATTTTTTTATTCCATACAGAATTGCGGCACACTCTTTTTCAGTGGTGGATTACTTCCGCTCACTATCAGTAAATTTTTTACTGAGATACAATATGGGATGTTCTTTATCATCCTTCTGGGCTAAAACAACACCATATCCTTGATCTGATGCATCTGTCTGTAGTATAAATGGTTTAGAAAAATCAGGTGCATGTAGCACAAAAGCTCTAATCTCAGTTTTAGTTGTGGGAACAGGAAAATTTTGAACCGCCTCGATTTTTAGTTCTGCTGGAGAACGTTTTCCTCGACCTACTATGTGACCGAGATATTGCACTTCTTCTTGTGCAAACTTGCACTTAGAGGGTTTAATAGTTAAATTGGCTTTTCTTATTCTTTCTAAAATTTCATGTAAATGTTGTAAATGTTCCTCCCACGTTTCAGAAAAAATAGCAATATCATCTAAATAAGGGGTAGCATATTTCTCACATCCGCACAATATTTCGCTCATCATTTTACTAAAATAATAAGGAGCATTTTTAAGCCCAAATGGCATTCGCAAAGGCCTATATACGCCAAAATTTGTAGCAAATGCAGCAATTTTCTGAGCCCTAGGGGTCAGCGGAATTTGCCAATAACCTTTACTTAAGTCTATCAAGGTGATAAATTTGGTTGCTGCAACAGTTTCAACACGTTGTTCTATATTGGGGATCGGATAGAACTCAGTACGCATTATTTCGTTTAACTTTCTGTAATCAATACACGGGCTAGGATCCCTACCTGGTGCTTCAACAAGGATCATGGGGAGAAACTTTACCAACAACTTTCCCAACTGCAGGATTTGTTCATCACTAAGTCTTTCTTTAAGATTATCTTTTGCTTTTATTTCATTAAAATCAAACACATTGGGGTCGGTTAACATATAAGGAAAATCCTCCTCTAATTCCGAAGGTTCAACTATCTCCTCGTTGTCAAGGAGCACCATATTCAAAAGTTCAGGTCTCTTATGATAAGGTTTTAACATATTGATGTGATACACTTTATTCCCTTCCTGATTCCCTTCAAAACTAACCACATAGTTTTGTTTCTGATAATCTTTTCTCTATTTTCCCCGGCCCTTTCCATTGAGGAGCGAGTTTATGGGGTTGGTTCACTGCTAATACTAATACAGAATCTCCTGGCTGGAATTCCCTTTTCACGGCATTTTTGTCATACCATTTCTTCCTTTTGTCTCTCACCTCTTCCATTTTCTCTGTAGCTAATTCTCTACATTTCTTTAACCTATTGATTAATTCGAAAACATATTCTATTACGGTATCTTCTTTTTCCTGAGGATCTAACCATTTCTCATACAATAATGCGACAGGTGTTCTGAGGTTGGTCCGTACACTAATTCAGCTGGACTAAATCCTGTACTATCATGCGTTACTGTCCGCAGGGCAAAGAGAGTGGCAGGTAATTGTACTTCCCAATTTGGGGCAGCTTCAATACATAATACCTTTAAGACCCTTTTTATTGACCTATGGAACCGTTCCACAGGGTTGCTCTGGGGGTGGTAAACAGAACTTCTGGAAATTTTTATACCAAACCTCTTCAAAAATTCAACGGTTAAGCGACTCATAAAAGATTTCCCTTGATCAGTTTGAACCTCCCTTGGAAAACCCATCCGACTAAATACCTGCAAGAGTGCACTTACAACAGATTTCGACGTTATATCCGGTACTGGGACGGCGTCAGGATATTCAGATGCTAAGCACATAACTGTAATAAGATATTTATTACCTTCAGTAGATGTAGGCATAGGCCCGCAAGCATCTACATTAACCTTACTAAAGACTTCCGATATCACAGGTACTATTACCAACGGTGCCTTCTTTTTGTCACTTGCTTTTCCTACACGTTGACAGGAGTCGCATGTTTTTAACGAATTCCTCAATGTCTTTATAACAATTTGGCCAGAAAAAATGCCTTAGTAACCGGTCTTTTGTTTTCAGAACTCCTAAGTGACCTGAAGTTCTTTCATGACAAATTGCTTTAATTTGCTCTCTGAGGTTTTCTGGAACAACAATTAAATGTTCTTCTTCTCCTAACTTATTTACCTTCTTTTTTACTAAAACCCCATTTTTAATCCCATAACTTGTTTTACTTCCGCTTTTTACTAGTTCTAATAAAGGGGCAAGTTCTTTACTTTTTTGTTGTTCATCAATGAAAGTACTTGAGTCAATTTGAATTGCAGGACTTGTGGGGACACAAAGGTCGACAGGAGGCAATATCTCTCCGTTTTCTGACCTCTCATGAGCATCGTCCTCCTCTTCCAATTCTAATTCATTCTGCTCAGAATTTTGATTCGTCTCACATAAATTTTCCGCTTCCTTAATTTGTCGTGCTTGAGATCGAGTAACGACCGCATTAACATTACCGACATACGACGAATAATCTTTCTCAGTTCCTCTGAGAAGAGCCGCTGTCTGGTTGCCTAATATATATCGTCCTTGATCTAAGTGGTGTCCTATAAACAGTTGCTTTAGTGGTTACTGTACCCAAATCGCATTCAATATCTACTTCAGCAACAGGTAAACAAGTCATATGATCATCCAACAAATGTCGAACCCATACATGTTCCCCCTTCATTCTATCTCTGTCTACATATTTCTGACAAATAATATCTACCGTTGCTCCTGTATCTCTTAGAATAGGTACTTCAAAACCATTTACTCTTCCATTTAACGTATAGGGATCTAACAGATTCTTCTCTGATCTCCCGCTTATCCGATACAAATCTGCCTTTTGGGTTTTAAAATTAGGGCACTGAGGACGTAAATGGTCAAAAGATCCACATTCATAGCACTGGAGTCTTTTTCTCCTATCAAAATTCGAGTCCGACTTTTTCCCCAACATTGCGTGCATCATCATCTTTTTTAAATTGTGTGCCTTGAGGGTTTTTTCTATTTTTGAAAACGTTACCAGTGGACTGAAAAACACCCATTTGTCTACCTGATATTTTCGTTTTCATTTCACTCAATTTCGTTTTCCGAACCATCGTCTTTTTCGCATCTTCAAATTCCTCTATTTTACCCACCAACTGTTTTGGTGAAGTGATTGTGGCCCATTCATCTATAAAATGTTCCTTAAACTCATTAGGAGTGCGCCTTTTTAATCTGATCTACCAACATTAAATCCTTGAGTTGCTCAAATGTTTCGATTTTTAATCCCTTGAGCCACCCATCTAAAAATGTTTTAATTTCGTGATAAAAATCGTACCCACGTAGAATCCGGATTTTTTTGAGTCTTAACAAGATGTTGCCGAAACTTCTCCGCACTTAATTTAAATCTTTTAAGTAGTAATTCTTTAATATGTTGGTAATCTCTAGCCTGTTCTTCAGGTTCCCTAGCAATTATATTATTTACCTCAACCGGAAGGACACCAATGAGATATGACACCCGTTGATCCGTGGGCAATTTTAGAACTTTAGCTTGCCTCTCAAATGTTCTAAGAATAAACTGATATCATCAGTTTTTAAATTAAACTTGGGCATAAGTTTCTGAAAATTCTGATTAAATACCGTTTCACCTCCAGGTTTAGCAGATTCAGTGTTCTGTTTGGCTTTAAGGCATTCTAGTTCTAACTGTTGCTTTTCAATTTCTTTATTTTGTTGTAGTATCTGAAATTCCCTCTCTCTAGCTTCCTGTTCTAACTGTAATTCTTTCGCTCTTGTTTGCTTCTCTAAGTTTTCCTTTTCTATCCTATCAGTCATAATACTTTCTAACAAATTTTTAACAAATTCTTCCTCATAATTTTTACTATTCGTTATTAATTGTTTTAAATCTATCACTTTCATATCTTCTAAAGCTATCTCCCCAAGTTCTGAAGCGACAAGGAATAGATCCCTTTTCTTAGCTTTTCCCAAAAATGCCATTTTCACAAAAGTAATTGCTCAAAACAAATAAGAACTCAAATAGTTATTCACAAATAATACACATAAAAATATATCAGAGATATAAAAAAACACTAACTTTTCTTCTTTCTTACAAAATTAGGCAAATAAAAATAAAAGGTTAATAAAAGCATTAATCATTTTGGATTTATTTACATTCAAACATAAAACGAATAAACAACCTTAATACTTCGTATAAAAAAATAATAACAAATTCTTTTCATTTGGTACAGCCAGACAGAAAAAAAAAAAAAAAAAAAACAGAGTGGCGCCAATAAATATAAACACCTTTAATTAACTATCGTTTTCATGACAGCCACTGCCGCTGGCAACCACATGGCCAACGCAAATACTTTGTAAATCGATAGGCGCAGGTTTAAATCAGAACACTATTAGAACATTTCTTTACTGCTCAAAGTTTTAATTTTTATACAATGAAATGATAAAAATTTAACATTCTACTTATCCGAAAAAACACATCATATTAAAATACAGCACTGGTGTGCTTTCATGAGAAACCCAAAGTAACAAGTTTTTTATATTCCACAACTTATTTCTTTCACAAGAATTTAACATAAATTTTCTTCTAATGACTTAGAAATGAAAATTGCAATATTGCACTGATGTGCTTTCACATACACACACACACACACACACACACACACACACACAAAAAAAAAAAAAAAAAAAAAAAAAAAAGAAAAAACAGTTCAGATTTTATCACACCAGTTTATAACGAAATGTTAAACATAAATACACTGATGTGCTGTTTATTTACGGGAATGGATTTTTCCCATTATCATACAAAAGAAAAATATCTCGTTAGATATATAAATGCAACACTTTGATTGTTTTAAAAACTCTTATGCACTGACGTGCTATAAAATGCACTGATGTGCTACGTGTTAATGGGAAAATATTTTCCCGAATATACCACAAAAGGAAAATATCTTGTTAGATATACTATAAATCAAACATATTGAGTGTTTAAAACTTTTATGCACTGATGTGCTACTTCTGCTTTGGGAATTGATTTCCCGAATAAGTAATAAATAACTACATTATACTCTTCAGGCCTGGAAATGAATATTGTGGAGAACACATACCTGGTCTCTTGTCACACATATCTCGGTGGAACCTCCAATTTTTTTATTTCTTTTGTCTGCGACGTCGTGGATGCTTCAGTGAAAACGGAATCAACACTGGTATTGGTGATGCATCACTTTAATTACAGAACATACCACAGATACAACATTTAATTAAAACATTTAGAAAGCTTGAGTACATATCCGAGTTGGTGACACGATCAGAGACGTTAAAGAAGATAGCACTCGTCATCACTGGACAAAGTTAGTCTCCACATCTCAGCTCGCTGGCGGAGCTTTCCAAACTCTTCTCTCACAGGCGTCTCAACAGAACTCTCATCTCTTTACGCATGCGTAATTCTCAGTTAAGTCGTTGCCACTCACAGTTCTTTAAATAAGGTGTTAAAATGAATTACAGTACTCGTAATGTGAGGAGTTTGCTAACGACGTTCTCTCTAGTCAAGAGCATCATAGGTCTTTCTAGTAGAGTTCAGGAGCGTTCTTTACACCATGGACGGTTGGAGAACCTTCTGGAATGAATTCTTACCGGTTGAGGATGGTAGGGTTACATGTAGTTCTGTTGGTAAAACAGGACAATACTATAACATCTTAGAAAATAATGATGTATCCTGTTAATAATTGTTTGACAGAGGATCTGATTTACAAAATTCTCCCTTTTTCTTTTCGCTGTAAGAACTGTATTTTAAAATTGTTTCGTTAAGTCACAAAATATGGATCCAAGTTGTCAGTTTCGCAGAATCCAATTTCTGTAGTTCTGTTATGCGTTGTAATCTAACAACGAATATACTCACTGTTAAAATTGTACACTTCTGTCTGGATTTTACTGTCACTGGATTTTATACTTAATTATTAAATATGTTGCTATGTTGCACCAGCACCTGCGTTCCCATTTGTTTGTATGTACTTAGTTCTAATGATTGGGATGTATAAACTGCACCCCTGATTTTCATGTTCTGTTTTGTGTAAGAAAAGCGCCTTCTACATGACAAAATACGTTAATTAAAAAAAACTAAATCTCGGTATTAACTTTAATTATCATCCCATTATACCAAATCTGTACAGTAATGCAAAATTCTAAATAATCCGCAACCCAAAAAATTAGTTTTTCTAAGTATTTTAGATTAAAGGTACACCTCATGTATTTTGAAAACTAATTAAAGAACAGTTAATTAATGTACATATTTTTAGGATATAAAAATGAAAAAAAAAACAACAAATTTTTGAGAATGTTATTAATAAGAAGCTCAGCTTCCAAACTTGTGACCTTCGGCAATATTTTCGGCTTCATTTCCATGCACTAAAAGCAAAGCAAAAGAAATAACGTCATTTTCTTTTTTGATGATCAGCAAGTGGATGAGAGTAAAAATAACAGCTGAACTCTTCCTTCTTCCAGTTGGATACATTTTTATATGCTGATCATTAGTTTCTAACTTGGCTTCTTCACTGCGTAACATAAATATAGATTAATGTGTTCAGGAAAACTTGATCATAATAGTTTCTCAGCAAGTATAGATAAAATATTCGTGCAATGTTGACTTAACTCACAAAACCAATACCATCAACATTATTTTCGAAGGAATGGCAAAAGGATTTTGTCACTGGTATCTCTTTAGGCATTTCATGAAGGTCGGCTGTTGGCTTTTTCCTTAAATCATATTTGATCAAAAGTTATTTCCTGAAATTGTATTTATAGTGCTAAGACACCTAACATGGATATCTGTGAATAGTGTTTATTGTAAAATTAAGAAAATTAAACTGTTTCTCTTAAAAATAGTTTAATATATGTTTTATCTTTACAGCGCTAATTTTTTTTTTTTTTTTTTTTTTTTTTTGTTGATGATTAGAATAAAATCATAATGATACTTTTTTTTTTCTTTACCGCTTTCAGGTTTCTACTTTCATTACTTTTTTCATTTAACTTGTTTTCCGTTTTAACTAGAAATAATTGCATAATAATCCTTTTCAAGTATGGCTTAGGGGGAAAATGATAGCTGCATATTAATTAGCAATTTTGTATCGTCTTATTTAGTTGTTTTCCTTCGCGCATTCTTTCTCAGGCAAAAAATAAAATATAACCCAATTAATTATTCATTTTCAACACGTGCAGAATACTAAAGGCCTGCAATCAGTGATTTTTAATTTTTTTCTATAAATTTATTTTCCTAATTAGAACCAATGGCAATCGTTTCCGCAGTTTTCCTTTCACATGTAGCATAAAAATATTTTAAACTCCTTTTAAATGCATTAACGTGATAACGGTCTTTATTGAAGCTATTGAATACAGTATCTGAAATGTATTTGTGAAATGCGAACGTCAAAAGCTAATAATCTGTTTAGGACTGAATAACTTGAAATATGGTATACGCGAATTATAACCATCATAGTTATGTATATTCAACAAATCATCGTTCGTTTGTACTGAAAACAATAAAAATTCTAATTAAAACTTCATTAATTGATGATTTTTGCAAATAATCGAAAGCTGATTTAAAGAAAACATCACTCGTTTGTATTTTTCAGTCAGCATTTTTAGTTAAAACTGTGAAATGGTATGCATAAAAGTCTGATGCTTTCGAAATATCTGTGAAGTTGTCATAGATGGTTCAGTTCTAGAATAAGAATAATGCATAGTTTTGGTATTTCACAGTACCCACATAGTTACATACTTCGTCTGTTGTAGTTATATATAAAAGATAATCCTATATGTATACCTGAGGCTGAGCGGTAAATAAATTAATTAATTTAAATAATGGTGTATAATAGTGAATTTAAATAATAGTTCACAGTGATAAATCGACCTGGTCTCCATGCCAGGAGAATGGGCTGGCTGCATATTCATTTTGGTGATGTATTATGGATAAGATCCAATTTCTCGTAGAAAGTCCTCCACGAAGGTACCTCTTCCCTTAGGTAGATAGACCTAGTGTGTTTTGCTGCCACAATTAAACAAACCAAATCAAACCGTACATATCATTATAATCAAAATTTAATATCTTTTGCAATTGTGAGCAAACTTTACCGAGTAAAAATATTGGCAGATTACCAATGATTGAAGGTATTCAAACACAGAAACGAATAGAATTAATAAATCCAGCAATCGGTGGGTAATCACGCATAATATTTTCTCAAATTAACGTGCTATATCAGCTTCCGTGTTTGATTCACAGGACATCCGAGGGCTAATGACCTTCATGTGCTACAATTAACCAACCATATTGAATCAGAAAATTAAATACTGTTTGTAGCAGCATCATATCCTATGATTACATGCAATTTTATTTGTAAAAAACACACTAAGCCAATATAACAGATGATATGATTCTTGGCAAATATTATTCTTTTGACTGAGAATCTGATTTCCAATATTCCCCATTGATTTTTTGTTTTATATGAAAACTGTAATTTTAAATAGTTTTGATAAGTCCAAATCCTTTCGCAGTATCCAATTTCTAACCTGACATATATCGTAATATAAGAGCGATTACATAAGTTCATTTTGTACCTCTAAATAGCAAAATATATTATGCACATACGCAACCATTACCGCAAATTTTAACAATGAACATGACAATTTACTTTGAAGCAAAATTTTATGACTGAGAGTAGGCAAGATACCCATGTATTTATTATTTGATTTAAGAATGCTCCCTTTTCTCGTTGTGGTTCCTAACTGACCGAAATAATTTCCCTACCAGTCTTACAGAAAGCATATGAAGGAACTGATCCTTAGTGAATAACAGATTTCAGAACAATGCATACTTTTGAAAAATACTATTATGATATAAAACGATAATAATATATTACTTTTTGGCACTATTAACTAAGTCAAGTGTTATATTTTACTCAATTTTAGGTTATTAAGGCACACCCGAAATCAAATCTTAACTTTTTTATTCGGGTCATTCTTAGCGCAAAGTTACACAAAATTTAAATTGCCTGATCTTTTTAGGTTATTGCGGCAATAATTTCAAAAGTAATTATGACATCAATCGCAATATGATTTTTCTAATACTTGAGCTTTCTGCGAGCTGCTTCTGGAATTTTTCCAAAAACATTGAAATTTTCTCTTTCTCTCAAAATGGAAAAGTACCGAATTTGCATATCAGATAGATTCTCAACGGACGTTCTAAGGATACAGTATTACCTGTTAATAATAAACATGTTTCTGGGTGTTCTACACATCTGATGCAGAAAGAGCTTAACAATAAAGTTGCTGGTGCTCCTAAGTTGAAGCAAGAACGAAAAGATAATATAAAGATGAGTAAAAACTTAGGGTAATGTTGACTATTTTCTTTGATTGCCTTCGTATTGACCATCGTGAATTCTTTCTAACAAGCCCTGCTGCTTACATATGATATTACGGAATTTACGTTAAACAAGTCGTAGAAAATAACTGAATTGTGGCGAAAGAATAGATATATTTTGCACTTTTATTGTGTAACTTCTGAAAATGCTTTTGTTCTTGGTTATTTTTTCCCAAAAATTCAGAAAATTTGACTTCTCAGTTTCCTTTATCCCCTTATACAGTACTCTGGAATCCTTATACTTCAGAAGTAAAACTGCAGCTTCGTGATCATTGTTTAAAATCTGTTAATGTTAATTTAGATAATCTGTTAATGTGATGAAGGAAAATGTCGCGGCAAGTTCCAAAGTGGTACAAAACGTCTGATTTTAAAATACGTGTCGATGTTTGGGGAAGCTATATATACATATGTGACAGTATGTTGTTACCATATGTGCCAGGATTACTACGAAGGGGATAGAAAAATTATTGGCCTGTAAACTGAAATTTTAAGTTTCATAGAATTTAGTTTATGATCACAGTAGTAACGCGTCTTGAATTAAGCTCTTTTTTGTACTTTTCAATGCAATATTTTATAACATTGAAATGACTAATAATCAACATCTGAAATATATTTTGAAGACTATTAATTGAAAATCCATCTTCAGTTTAGTAATTGCAGTTACAAATTTAATATTTTTGATGTTCAATATCAGTCAACATGGGAAACCAGAGTTTCATCTTTTTGCATTGCAGCTTATATTGCCATATTTATATCAATCTACTCATTATATGCGTACGGCATAGAATTAAACATCTAGTATTAAGCCGTAGATAACCAAACACTCTAAAAAATAGGCAAAATGGACGCTCGTTAATTGAAACTAATCGAAAGGCTCTCCAAAATTTGTATTGCGATTATGGTTAAGAAGATGTCATTAATTCAAACTAAATTTTTATCACTCTATTTAATTCGAACTAAAAATGTGATAAAAAAAATTTTTTTTCCTCGTTTAACAGAGAAAATACACGCTGTATTTATTATTTTGTGTGTCAAAATCATCTTTATTTGTTTTCTATCTAAAGAGACACATGCTTGCATTCCTAGACTATTGCATTTCTGCTAAACGTTACGGGATATTGTCTTACTGTCCATCTCTTATCAGCGCTTAACAGACAAAACTCCCTGGCCTAACCAGTTTCCTTGGATTTATTCAGAACCCTTTATGAATGGGTCGGCGTAGCGAAAGAATCATTTTTTTATTTGTGATCAATTTTCTTAGAATTTCATAAAAAAACTCCGTTTAATACATATTCTAGAGATATGTATCAGTTATGCCTACAGTATAGTCAGTTTAATGTGTTCTGTTTTTTCCCCAATGGGTGGTGTGAACATATAAAACTGTATAAAACTGCAGTATGTCTACACATAGGAAGTACAAAACTCTAACGTTGGAGACAAAGGTAGAAATTTTAAACAAAGTACAGAATGGCGAGCGTTAAACAAAGTTAGCAGCTGACTAAAATACCTTGTTAATTTATTTGAAAAACAAGGATTCTATTTTAGATTCATGGGAAAAATCTAAATATGCTAGAGGAAGGAAACGCATGAGAGATGTGTCCCAAGAACATCTAGAAAAAGCTTTACTTAAATGGTGCCAGGAGGATAGATCTGGAAATTTTCCGGCAGATGTACCCCTATTTCGGGCAAGATATGATGAAATGGCAAAATGAATGGGTGTATTTAAATTCAAAGATCAATAGCTCTCTCAAATTATGTCAACGCACAGAATTGCTTATCAAACTGTATGTGTCTAAAGCTCTGATGTAAACGAAGACGTGTTCACTAATTTCGACAGGAAACTGCCAGGGCTTATCTCTACTAACATGCCGAAAGTAATGTTTAATGTGGACGAAACTATGTTTATAAACTCTTTAAACAAGACATTACATTTTAAAGAGGATGCTTACGTAGGAGATAAAAGCAGTAAACAGAGGATTATAACTTTAGTTTGTGCTAATATGGAGCACAAACTAAAGAGAGCGAAAAGCTTAAATTATTAGTAATTGGAAGATCCAAGAATCCATTATGTTTTAAAGGAATTCGAACACTGCCAGTTGGTTATGTATCCAACACCAAAGCATGGATGATACAAGGCATCTTCAGTAACTGGTTAAAAGGAATAGATAAGCAGTTTTCTTAGGAAAAGCGTAAAATTCTCTTATTTGTGGATAATGCAACCTGCCACAATAAACTCCCAGCTCTGAGTTCCATGCAGGTGAAATATTTAACGCTAAACACAGCTACAACCAATGGATAAAGGAATCATCGAGAATCTTAATACAAATTATCATAAGAGATACTTACAACAAATTTAGATTCTGCTGAAACCTACGACATTACTCTGACGATAGCAATAAATTATCCATACGCAGCATGAGATGCTGTTAAAGGAAACACAGTTAGTAACTGTTTTCTTGATGCTAAATTCATGCATACCGAAAATAACAATCATATCGAGGAATGACGATAATAATGAAGCTTTTCGCAAATCCAAAATTTAAATGCGATAACATTATTAATAATTTAATAAATAAATGCTATTTATTTAAAAAATTTAAGTGTTATAACTTGATTTAAATTTGAAAATGTTAATTTGTTCTGATTATCTAAAGATAGATGAGAAAGCGATTTTCAGATTGAACCTTTCTCTGAAAATGAATTGCAATATTTGCTTCAAATCGAGAAGCTGGCTGAAATATGTTGGGATAGTAAACAAAACCAAACAATCATCTTATAATTTTTACCAAAAGCGTAATTAATATTTTTAAATAAAGTGTACTTTGTATTGTATATAATCTGCTTCATTTTGTGATTAAGGTAAGTTTTTATTGCTTTTCAGTGTTCAAATTTAGATGGCATAGTATGATACATTTTCTGGGTTTATAAATACGAGGAGATTTTTCTTATTCAGTGATATATATTTAAACTTATATTTTCTCTTAATATCGGATAATTCGAACTTCGGATGGTTCGAACTTTTTTCTGAGAACCTTTGAGTTTAAATTAATGAGCTTCCAGTGTAGTTTTAATTGAAGTATTATTCTAAATGCGATGTTCTTTTATATTTTATTCCTAACTTTAGAGATGAAAATACTTCACAAAGCGTAATGGCATGAGCTTAAATGATTTCATATTTTTTTGCTACTTAGCTTAAATTTGTTAAATATTATCTGTAATAAAATAACTAGATGTCCTAGCAAGCAGAAGTTGTTGCTAGCAGAATTTGATTGCTATTTAGCAACTGAGAGGGAAAACTGGAATATTGCTTTGATCTCAGCTGCATACATATTCCCTCCCGTCGAAGATGCAGTCAGCATTACCGGTAATGAGATGAATAAATGACTGCCGAATTCAGCCATTCCCAACAAATGCTTTCAAGCAACTACCCACCTACTAGAGAAGGAAATAGTTTTCTAAAGATCGCGTTACTGCATGTTATTAGAAATAATAAAAGTAATTTAGTTTTATTCCCATACATATTAAAACTGGAATCGTTTTATAACACAAACATGCATAGAAGATTCAGCCGAAATACCAAATGAAATACAAAAATGTCTGTGCAAAATAAAGGATAATTTACTTATTTTAATCGGAACAGTTAATAATCTGCGTGAATAATTCGGTAACGGATGGAGATACCTTGGAGAATACTATATAGTAAACATACGTTTTCAGCACATACAGAGAAATTATGCATGCTCTTATCTTTCATTAGGCAAAACTTAATATATGCTTCCTTCAATTTGTTGCTCGAAGGCTCCTTGGGTACTACTTCATTTTAACAGCATTTTTTATAAAATTATGTACGACAACTGTAAGCTTATCATCTGGACCCTATTGCACATTTTAAATATATTTATAGCTTCAAAATGAATAAAGTAATTTATCCACCATATCAACGAAATAATTCCAAAGCACAGAGATCAGATATATCCCAAAATATTCTCTGGTTACTTATTAATAGTTCTCTCAGTTCAGTTCCATGGAATACATTTTCAAGTTTGCTTAATACAATCAACAAGCCTATCTTGGATATCATGGTTTTTATCGGAATATATACCCTTATGAATGGGTAACCTTTTTCTGAAAATTGTAGAATTTGGTTTTCAATGATATGTTTAGCGGCCGAGTGGTAAAGTCGCAGAGCACTGGTAGTTCGGTCCGAGGTTCAAATCTCACGAAAGGGCTGGCTGCATGGGCGTTTTTGTGGTTTTCCCCATATGTAACGCATATACAAGCCAGTTTCCCTTAGAAAATCTTCCACGAAGGTATCTCTTCCCTTAGGCAGATAGCCCTAGTGTGCTTTGCGATACTTAAATAAACTAAACCAAACCTACCCAATGATAATTTTAGATAATTTACTTTCTGGTTTTGTGAGTCTTCGTAAACTTATAGTTTGGAAACATCTTATAAAATCCTTACGTGGATATATGCCGTTGAAATCCTATGCACAAATTACACTTAAGGTAAGCAGTCCCAAAGAAATTATTTAAGAAAGACAAACTTCATGTTACACAAATATTAATACCTAAAGCAGACTTAACAGAATATATTTCACTAACCTCAGTAATATGTGAAACTTCATTTTCATGCAGCAACTAAAACATGATTTCAAATTATTGTGGTCTACATAAAACCTTTTTTCTCATTGGTAAATATTTAAGATTTTGATAAAATATAAGTGACATTTCATAAAATGACACATTACATTTATGGGTTAATTTTTCAGCTATATATAATGCTATTTGTAATAATGTAGTATGTGATAAAATCTCATGTTGTTTATATTTTTTATAAAAAATCAGAAGTAAATTTTATGTTAAAAAATAATGACAATTTTATCATGGTATATTTATTTGTGAAACTGCTTAAGGATTATATTTAAATGCATTTATAAATGAAATCTCCACTGCAGAAAATATTATCCTTACAATAAAAGCTTTAAATCTTCTAATTTAATATTTATTTTAAGTCTAGCTAATATTTATTTTAGTCTAGTCTTGTGTTTTGTTTAATTTTCTATTTAATACACATATTCATTACCCTCTTTTACAATATTATTGAAGCAAAGCTATGAGTTTTATTTCATGTTTTAACTCAGCCGCATTCCCAACTAATAGTCTCATGCATGAAAATTAAAACAATCAGAAATCAAGTTTCACAGCTCTTAACTCTGCTGTAAAAATTAATCTGATTAAAAAATATTGGAGATACTTAGGAAAATGTTTTACATTAATGCTGTAAACGACCAATAAAATTAAAATGCATTATTGAATGCTCTGATTTTGAAAAATACGAGCTGTGGGGTTTCGTAAGTGCACATAAATATTTTGCATCGAACTTTGAAAAACGGTGTTTTCCATGTGAAATATTTTTTGTAGAGTTTAATCATGTGGATTGTCGAAGCTGATGAAGAAGAGATTCTGAGTTGCCATACATGAATAATATGAGAAGAAAAATAATTTATTCTGTACATGAGGTAATCAAAAAAATCATCACGAGATTACAAGAGCTACGTCTCTTGTACAGTTTGCATTGTCAAAACGATTGATCGAAAATTTCGAAAAAAATATGCTGACGGTGACATTAATAAGGAGGAATCCCCCGGTAAGAGAGAAATATTTCAGAGATTTATTTCCCTTACTGCTAGGGAAAACCGAAAGGAAGCGCGTAAGAACTATCCTTTTAAAGTTTTGCAGTTCATTCTAAATTGGAATCTTCAGAACAAAGTTCCAAATAATGCAACACTCCTTTGAACTTTCCTCAAAATTTCTGCAGTTGTTCCTAGTTGTGAGAAATTTTTCTAAATAAAAATTATTTTGCCGCTAAAAATGGTTATTTTGCACTTAAGAAACATTTCTATATTGTCAACATATTAGCAAATAGAGGACCTATAAACTGGAATCGCTTATTTTGCTAAAATAACTATATTAAATTGTTAAAACTGAAGTTTTTCAAAGATAAATTTACATTGTTAATTTATTTCCCTATATGTCGTTCTGATATTCTTAAAGTTCTTTATATAGCAAAAGGGGCGGCGGTGACCGCTCCAGGCGGACAAGAGCTGTAGCTTTGCTATTGGTATTAAGCCTTTTTAATGTCGCTATGCTAGCTGTGATTTTTATTTCTCACCATTAGAGCGATTCCCGTTATAAATAATGCAACATATTTCTGAGAATTTCTGCATTATTGGCATTATATTCTAAGCTTTACAATTCTTTGCATTTTAATGCAACTCCTTTTCTTGACAGACGCGATTAAACCAAAAATGCATGACTGAAATTTAATGAGCGGGAATTTTCTCTAAAACATTTAGGATCCATTGTTTGTGAATTCTCAAAAGGGAGGTAGGTACAAGACAGGTAATGTCTTCAGATAGTTATGAATATTTAACTTAACGATTCTGATTTTTTTTTTTTTTTTGCATGGAAATCACAGCAGTGCTCATTTTCAATCCCTCCAAAAAAGTAAGAATTAAATTAGAGGTTTTCCGATTTTTTTACCCTCCTTTCTTTAGAAAATTTATTTCAAAGACTTGAAAACGGACATTTAGACGAACGGGAATAAAAAAAAAGTATATGCTAAAATACTAAGGCAGGGTACGGTAAATTTCAGACGCAATGCAAAAAAAAGAACGGATTTAAATTTTTAGTCTTCGCATTTAGATGCGAAAACTCGCAAGCAGATGTTCCTGAAAACAGATTCGTCACAGAGATTCTTTTTATTATTTCGAAAACGTATTTTTTGACGTTTTGAAAAATGAATATTGGATGGATTTTTTTTAAAGTTTAGAGTCAACACTTTCAAGCATTTCCCCGCAGACTTCTTCAAATCTGCTTCTCAAATAGGGTATTCAAATTGGAATTTCTTAAATATGACCAACAATAAAAATATATTTTTGCAAGAGAAATCTCGTAATGCTATACTGAATTACATAATACTTCGTTGTAGTTTTTAAAGAGTTATAAAAATAATTTTTTCCCGAGTTTCAAAGAGATATTACAACTATTTTATGAAAATAAATCAGAATAATACATCAATACTATTCAAGTTAAAACTTAAGAAATTAGAAAATGTTTAACATATAAAAGAGATCATTCGGTTTGATTTCACATTTAAAAATGTGTACTGAAGTAAATAAATAAATTATACATATTTTAGAACGCAATGATTTTGCCAGTGTATTTTGCTCGCTGGTGTTTCACATGAAACGCACTAAACTGCAAGCATATTTAAATTAAAAATCCAGAAATAGTGATCAGAATTTTTAATACACGGCGGGAATAAATGTGTTAGATTTTTCTTTATATTTCTCACAACAAGAAATTTTTAATTTATCCCAAACACATTTAATATGTTTTTTACCGAGTTCTTTTTAAAAGGTATTTAAAAGATAAAAAAAATTATATGAATTAATATGAAAAATTCTAGAAATTTTATGCAAAATGTCATAATAGCAAAATGTAAGCTAAGCATCCCACACTATTGTTTTTTAATTATAATTGAAACTCCTCTAATTCCTGTAATTACATAAAATATTATTCGTATTATACATTGTTTTGCATTGCGCATTATTAAAGTCATTTGAATTATATTGAGGCTTGTTCCATTTCTAACTAGGTAAGAA
This sequence comes from Stegodyphus dumicola, assembly GCF_044657685.1. NCBI lineage: Eukaryota > Metazoa > Arthropoda > Arachnida > Araneae > Eresidae > Stegodyphus > Stegodyphus dumicola. Next base: position 112,708,025 of record NC_140771.1, read on the forward strand.
ATTCGCAAATTCGTTTCTCAAAAAAGTAGTTTTCACTTTATGTATTGTAATAAACTTTTATAGGTATGTAATTTAAATTAAAATTTAAAACTGTCATGCTTATTTTACTCCAACGCTAAAATTCAACACTGCAGTGGATCAGAAACTTCCAGAACTTATATTTAATTATCTTTGCGTAACGTTTCAAATGTACTTATGTCACATGCAGTTTGAAAGTCGAAAACATGGATACTCTATTTTAATGGGTTTTTGAGAGTCATTGCTTGGAGAGTCATTAGGATATTTTGAAGCAGGAGATGTGAAAAATATACAATGTCTTCGCCGGGACTCGAACCTGGACGTCTCATAAACGCATCGAGTGAGCTTCCGTTACACCATGAAGGCATTTTGAAAGGAGGGAGAAAATCCCTTACACACTCCCCCATTTAAAGAGCGACTGCCGTTTAGGGGAACCAATCGCCAAATCCTGGTGGTGATGAATTATCGTCCACTACCTTTTAGTTGGGGTGCCCCTGTAGATTCATTAGATTATTTTGAAGCAGAAGATGTTAAAAAGGTGGAATGCCCGCGACTCGAGCTTATGCCTCTCGAATACGTGCCGACTGTGCTACTGTTACACCAGGAAGACATGTTGGAAGGAGGGAGAAAAAAAAATCTTTTAACCTCAATATTAAAGAAACGTGTCCATATAATCTAATTTTCTGACAAAATTCCGCTTCCTCGAGGCATTTCATTTTACAAGATATACTGCAGTTTTACATATAATTTCACTAAAATTATTTATCTATATACAAAATTCGTAATAATATATTGGTAGACCATACCCTAAGAAGGTGAATTTTAAAACTGTAGTAGCATAGCGCACGTGTCGGACATAAAATATTGCTTTAAGTTGTAGAGTGCAATAGCGCTGTTTAGTAGTACAGTACTGCAAAGTGAGCAGGTTTTCAAACAGGGGAAAAAAAGGCTATTAAATAAATTCAAAATTAAAAGCATATAATTAAGAGCGCATATATCAGCAAAATTAAAGCCTATATTTAATAATTAAAACTTTTACGGAAACTTTTAGTAAAATATCTTCTAAATAAACTACATTTTTCTGTGGTTATTAAGGTTTCAGTTCTAAAATTGCATAAAAAGATTTTGTTTTAAAAATACTTCTTCTAGCTTTATACATTAAAAACGAACAAGGACCAAAAAGTAATGCACGTTGGATTTGTAGAGGGGGAAAAATAAAAAGATAACTAGTTGAAAAAGAGAAATAATAGGATAAATAGATGCACTATGTAATATAAAACTAATAAGCTGTTGCCTTTTCGATATTCACTATAGAAGAAATGTCTTAAACTACGGCTTTCGAGATTATCTTTTATCTTTACTAGAATTATATGTTTTATTTACTTTGCTATATGGCTACATGGTCAGAAAATAGACTTTCATGAACAAGTTATACTACGGCGTTTTAGGAAATATCTAGAAATTCTTGTTTGTTACCTTGGAAAACAACTCATTATTACTTCTTTGTATGACGTGAAGGATGCATTGTGGTAGCGGAAAAATTCGGGACGATTTTTGATGAAATGAAGGAAATATTGCACTAGCAATATAGCCCGATTGTTTAAGCATGAATACGTAAGAACAAAATAAAAACTGTTTCTTCCCAAACCGGACCTTAAAATGGGTTTAAAGTGGATTCAAAAGGGATGTTAAGAGACTGCTGTACATACATTCTGCACGCACACACACACCATAAAACAAAAGGCAGAAAATACCAAAAAAAAAAAAAAATGTCTGAAAGCTTTTAGATTTTATATTATGCTCAAAAGGGTGTTTTTAACGTTTTTTGTGTTACTTTTATCTATTAAATACCACGTTTTTTGCACTTAAAACATAAAGTTCAATTCAACAGCAATATCGCAAAATAATTTATAAAGAGCATGCCTTTAGATCTTCCGATACACAATTTCCCGCGCTGGAGACAAAAGTGTTCTTCTCCTCGTACAGATGTTGCCAATGTTCGCTTTTAAGCCTTTGAGTTTCTTAATCAAAAACACATAAATTCTTAAGAAAATATGAAATAAATAAACTAAATTTCAAATTCCAAATTTGGGCTTCCAGATCTCCATATTCCGGTGGAGACGTACGTTATTCAGAATGCGATGGCTCTAGGTACCGTTGTTTTATCACAATGCAAGAAACATACATTCATTTATATAGATTATTCGCTATTTAATTTATTTAAATATAATACAGGGTGTTTATAAAACCTCTATACATTCTTGCTTAAACAGGCTTTATTCTGAAATGTAAGTTATTTACATGACAATGCAACATAATGGAACACTAAATTAGTACAATTAAATATGACCGAGTGTCTATACTATAACTGCCATCATTCCACTACACTCCGTAACAACTTATGTAACGTTATTGGTGTAATTTCAGCTGCTTCAACCATAATTCAGTGTTTAAATTGTTAGTGCTGCCAATCTTAATTCGGTACTTGACAAAACCCCATGCAAAAACGTCTATGGGAGTTACGTCTGGCGATTTTGGAGCCCAAAGCTGTTGAGATCCACGACCAATCTACCTGTTAGGAAAACTTTCATTAAGATAAGACGCAGAATAATGGAAAGATGGTAGGTGTCCCATCCTGTTGGCAGACAACAGTGTCAATAATGCCATCTGATGCTAGCTGTGGCACAAGATATTGTTGCAACGTATCGAAATAAATTTCTGCAGTGATTGTCATTTGAAAACATTAAATATCTACAGAGCTTAGTTATTCCAATATATATATTAACTTTAGTTGTGTCTCCCTAGTCCTCGGCTTCAAGCTCATGCACAATTTGAATGTGACGTAGACACGTAAATGACAACGTAGAGTTTTCTAAACAGTATGCGAAATACCGAGTTCCCAGGTTTGTTTTCGTGTAGATGCCTGGAGGCTACGCGTTATAGCTTCCTGTACGCTTTGCTCTACTTTTGGCATAATCGAAGATCTCCCAAAACGGTCTTTAACACTAACAGCTCTCTTGAATTTGTTCACCAAAGATTTAATAGCTGCTCTGTTTGTGAATTTGCGGGCGAAGTCCTTTTGCACTTGTTGATACGTTAATCCACGTGTACGGGCAAAAACAATGACTTTTCTTTCCTCTGTTGATAGCATTCTTTCAGATCGCCTCTAAAGAAATTTGAATTAGAACATATTTCTCAAAAATGTATAGAGACTTCATAAACACCCTGTATTTGGTGGACACCAAATACAGTGTGTTTATGAATTTTAATTTGCTTTTAATTTTTAATTATATGCTTTTTATTTTCTTCGTAAACACCCTGTGTCTTTACTTGTATTGATATTTACAATTTAAAAAGTGATTCAAGCTTTTAAAGTTTTCGACGCAAAATGCCAAAACGAAATTAATAGCCCTTGTGAGGTAACGCCCTTTGTGTGTGTGTGTGAGGGGGGGGAAGATAAACAGATTTGTATCTCCCGTTCTTTTCGGCTTATTGATGAAGCTTAATTTGCGTTTTCATGCCTCGAAAGAGCGACATAGGATATATATTGCATTTATATATAGCATTGTTCTAACATAGTTATTTTGACACAAAATCGGAGTTTTTCTGAAATGACATACTACTTTGTTTCCATATTTTGATTCCAAGCCTCAAATTATGCTTAAATATTAAATTTCGGAAAATTTAATGAGAAACGTACTGAGAAATTTAAAAATTTAACTTGGCGCATTTTTTTCAGTATGTTCCGAGAAAAAAATCACTTTTGAATTTCTTACTTTAGTGATCAGCTATATTTTCTTTTATCTTTCATAACGCACGAGCGGGGGGAACACATCGCTCAAATTTTCAAATAATTTTAACAAAATGCGTAAACCACATTTGGCATTATTATCGCTTCTAATTCAATTTTGCCAGATTTCAAAACGTGCCAATATATAAATTTACTTATATCTTGGAAAATTTTGAATAAAAAAAAACCTAACTTTGTGTAGGCATGTCTAGAAATACATTTATTTTAGGTGATTGCAAAACGTTATAGTTCATATTTCAAACTTTTTTCCGCGAAATTTAGAAAAATTACTAAGAAATGCAAATTTTAAAAATAAATCAGAAAATATCTGAGAATTTTGTTTGGATTGAACCTAAATTTCGAATTGTCAAAAAAGAAATGAATTAAGTTCAATAAAAAAAGAGATATTATACATCTCTGCCAAATTCAATTAATGTTAAATTAATTTTGAGAGCTAATTTTTTGAAAACGTCTTGCGCGACTTTTAGAAAACTTGGCACTTTGGCGTAATTTGAGTCGTAGAGTCAAAATATGGAATAAAATCGATATAGCATTTCAGATAATGCTCGATTTTATGTCAAAATATTTATTTTTGAACGTTATGTATAAATCTAATATATTGTTGCGTTTTAAGAAGACGTGGATTTGAAATGATTTATAACACTTCATGAAAAATCAAAAACAATTTATTTGACGGTATTTTAGAGGACAGTTTCAAAGACGTGTTGCAGACGTCGAAAAGCTACGATAAACAGGCTGAAGCAATCAGCAACAAATCTTTCAAGCTATCAGGCTATAACGGTGAAGAGAGCTTCATAGCGAAGCACTAAACTACAGAACCCGACTCCGTCGAATGCTCTCAAGCTGATCTCTGAACTCAAAACACTACTACCGAAAATATACTAGTGAAATCGGGTAAGAATTCGTTTTAGAATGTTCTCGCTCCGTCTATGGCATATCGCCAAATTTCATTAATCAGCCCATCGGAACAGGAGATGTAGAGCTGTCCCCTTATCTTTTTTTTTTTTTTTTTTTTTTTTGTGCAGAGTGCACATATATATGTATCTAGCGCAATGGAAAATCGATTAGCTCTAGAACATTAAAATTTTGAATATGGGCCTGTTTAATATTTAGATATGCAATTGATTTTTTACTGAAGTCGCCAGAACCAAACGTGTGTGTATATATTTTACCCAATTATCCGACTGAAACGTCCTTACCTGTCTTTTGCTTTCGTCATCGTTTGTTGGAGACATATACTATATACATACTAAGATAATAAGAAGTGTTTTAAATGACAAAATATTCATGTTTTAGAAATGCTAAATTTTAAAAAAATGTATCATCGACAAATAACGAAATCTAACAGTGAATGCTGACTCCTGATTTCTATGCTTATATTTGGGAATGTTCTGTACTCGCTATGAAACAATAAAATTTTAAGAAGTTTGATGAACCTACGGCACAGTTTGACCGGAATATTTAATTTCAAAATTTGAAATTTTAATGTCATTTTCAACTTAGTCTTGGTTTGGTTTATGTGATTATGGTAAAGCACTCGAAGGCTATGTGCCTAAGAAGAAGTCTCCTTCGTGAAAGACTTTCTAAGGAAAGCTGGCTCGTACACACAATACACATGAGGAAAACCACGAAGACGCCCATGCAGCCAACCCTTTAACAGAATTTGGACCTCGGACCGAACTACCAGTCATTAGCAACTTTACCAATCGGCCACTGGTAGGCCCATTTCCAACTTACCTTGGAAGATAGGTTAATTAAGTTAGAATAATTCGTGAAAATGAGTCTAAAGAAAGTGCTGCAAAATTATGTATGACTTAATATGACGGAGAAGGAAGTCATGTGGTGTCCATACAGAAAGTTTTTGAAACTAAAATTAAATAATGCGTGTATGCTTCATTTTTATCTTATTTTATTTTGTCCCGTCTATTGAACATTTGATAAAAGATATAAGGCTGTTTTTAAGTCATTTTATTTAAAACGGAGCATAGTTTCTAGCTATCAATTCTGATGTGACAGAGCAACTTCAAAACTTTTCACATTTTCTTCCTTAAATGTGAATATGAATTTGATAAAACCCCATCTTTTGGAAAATAATTGATTATTCTTTATCGAAGGCAAATTTTATAGTTTTCTCTTACGATTAACAATATGCATTTATTATATCTTGACCAGAACTCTTTCTTCTAAGGGATTTTTGCATTCAAAATACAGGTTAAAAATGCAAACAGTAATTTTAAATAGCACATATTTGTTTTACCTAAGAGAAACAATTGTTATAACACAAAGAACGTGACTAAATTCTAAAAATTTCCACAATGACAGCTCCAGTTCGAACCCTTCACAAGCGCATAAATACATGTAAATAAGCCTCCTCATAATGGAGTGATGAATAAACGGATGATCGAAAGCATGTCCATCCTTATCTCTTTCGTGCAGTGACTGTAATTTGAATTCAGAGCTTTACCTTCTATTATAAACATAATAAAGCACGAATACGTACGTACGTTATAAGGGAACTGAGCCCATTCCTGTCGAATCTTAAAATGGCTACACGATCAATTTTACGCCCGGCGTTAAATTTAAAGAGAAGCTATAAGGCTTTGATGAGAGTGTTCTCAGCTACCTAAGGATGCTATACATCTCTTTTAATCAATAAAATTTGTCAAAGATGTTTGGTTGGCATAACTTTAGCATTACGGGCATCACAGCTGGCGGCACTTACAACTAATGTGAAGCCTCAGAAGTTGTTATCTTTTATTAGAACACATATACAAGACTTCCTCTTTATTCTTCACTTACGTGCCTAAAGAAAATGAGAAAAGTTCCTTTACCTCAGAAACTAAACATCACATCTAATCATTTATTACTAATAAAGATATTTGTAAATTTAACTACCATAAATATTTTTGTTAATTTCATTCATTTTGAAATTCGTACTAAGTTTTAGTGCCATCATGACCGAAGGGTTTTATTTGCGGGAACTTACTGATAAATAATATTATTGTGGGGAAATAATGCTTGAAACTTTCGGCAGTTAAACACAGCAAAAAATAGTTTTAAATTCATTTCATGATTTTGTTAACAAAAATAGGCTGATAGTATAGTCTAATTTACTCTTAATATTCTTTTATATTTGGTTCTTCCTGTTAAACTCCTTATGGAATGTCATTATTGGGAACACATTAAAAATAAGAATGACGAAAATTTTATTAATTTCGTTTTTATAAAATTTGAGGACGAATTCTGAATCTGTAAAAAAATAGCTATAATTTTGGAAAAATTATAAGTAAGTATAAAAAGAAACTTAATACGCATAATATTTAATTTCAATAAAAATATATAATTTAAAAAAAAAGGAGATTTTTGTTTTCAGAAATTTTAAAAATAATGCATGAAAAAGATCAAAACGCATTCTTCTCTGTATTTCTTATATCAAACTTAGAAAAGTACTTTAATTAACAAATTCTAAAAATAACCGTACCATAATAAAGAGTTTTCATCAATTTAAGATGTTGATACTCCAAACACAAAAAGTAATTTGAAAATTTTTCATATAATCACAATAATATTCAGCCATAGAATAGAAATTAATTTAGATAAAACAAACATATTTTCTCAGATATGGATAAGTAATTATGAGCTGGAGATTCTAGTCAGCAGATTAATCTTGAAAAGCAGTTTTGAATTCATTTTAAGTTTATATTATTGAATTAAATAATCCGATATTCATTTAAAGTTTATAGTATTATTGAATTAAATAATCCAATATTTTCCTTATATCTTAACTACTCTTTTTGCTTTTTTTGTAAGCTCAATTTTGTCATGAATCGATGTTCTTAACAAAAATTTATAGTGCAGAATTGCATTATTTCATGTTTTGCAATCAATGATTAGTGATCTGGTTAAAGTATTATTTAATGATTAGGGAAACTAATTAGAGTGTTTTTGCAATTAGAATGTACAAGTAATATTTTTTTTACAGGTGAGTAATTTTAAGATATAATAACTGAATTTTTTTTGCATTTAAGATATAATAACTGAACTTTCGAATATTATTTAGTTACTATTTACACTTATTCCATTGTTAATCTACATATTTTTAAATAACAGTTTTTTTAATAAAATTTTTTAAATAATGAATTTTAAATAATAAATTTTTAAATGATAAAATTATGAAAAATTAAAAAATCTTTTTGTCGTTGACAAATTCTCCTGATTTCTTAAAAAAATTTCCTGATTTTTGAGTTTTGTAGATTGGCAAGTATATGTATATATTCAAGAAATTAGTAAATTCATATAAATACTAAAAAATTCTAAAAATGCTAAAAAATGCTAACAAATAGAATTAGTAAAATGTGCAAAAGTATATTTCTTGTGGGCACTCTACTAATATGTAACATGTTTTAATATTATTGAATGTTATATTCGACAATTCTGATATTTTAACAATTGGGTTATTGCCCTCACAATGCGCTGAGATTTATTTTTAGTTGGAATACCTTTGCTCGTTGGGCACATTCCTTATGCATTAAGTAACTGAAAAAAGGATATTTAAAAACACTCCTCTTCCTCGATCTCACCCCCCCCCACGCTTGGGGACTTTTTACACACATTAACCAATGTCTAAAGGAAGCGCTTAAGATCATTTCTGAAACTCCATAATGTTTCACACCGATTTGTCTACTTTGAGTGGGCTATTTGAAGGATTGCTGCCAGTATAGTGGTTAGTGACTCTGACTGCTGTAGCGATGGAGCAGGGTTCGAAACCAGGAGAAGGCATGGTTGTAACTATCCTTCTCTGCATAGGAGGCAACGGTTGCCACCTATTAGATGCTTCAAAAATGAAATGTCCATCCCTTCTGTCGCCTTGAAGTAGCGCAAGGCTAATGTCTGTTAAATAAAGCAGCCGGCCATTAAAATAATGAAGAATTGGATTGGTCAGTTTTTCGAAGCCCCGTACCTGCATTTTTTTACGTCTGCGTTGATATTTAAAATTTTCAGCATATCATTTCGTCAAAAAATTACATTTATATATATTCCGTTTTGAATTTTTAATGGAGTATCACCAACAAACCTGCTTTTAGAAACTGCAGTCCTGCTGCAAGGATATGCTCATACGCTGCATGGATACGCTCATAAGCTTCATAATTATGCTCATGCGAATGCTGCTCCTAATTCATATCTCTAAAAACTACTTTTACGGCTCACAGTCTTTCTTCTGAATATAAATGCTTACATATAATACAGAAACGGAGCGTAATAACTAGGAAAATACAGGTAAAATTTGATTAAAATGCGTTTAAAAGACACCTTTTGAAATACTTCTCTTTCAAAAAATGTCATATCTATCTGAATGTACATATTTTGCCTTAGTTTACTAGAGTTTAGTACTGCGAATCTAAACATGTTTATATAAATTGGAATCAGCTCACTTTTTAAAATTTCAATTTTTAACTTTTTTTAAAAATTAAAGTTGAAAAATCGATTTTGGGATGGTTAATTTGGACGTGCACGTCTTAAATGACCTGTGGGACAATTCAAGAAATTCTCAGCAAAGGACAAATTCAAATATTAGAAACTAAACTGGATTTTACTTCAGATATACACTTACAGTTAGAATATTTTACATAAGTTTCAGCATACATAATTCAGGTGAAATTCTCCCGAGCTACATGTTTTGCAGGTGAGAACTCGAAAATAATTAATCTTCAGTCTTCAGTACTCTTTAAATCTCTTGGGATAATATTCCAATAAAATCGCATTTCTATCTTAAGCAGTGAAAAATAGCTTCTTATATTTTAAGAATAGTGACCTAACTGTTACATTATTCAATCTTTTGTTGCATAACCTTAGGAAACCATTAGTTAAGTTCCCTAATACTATCCTATACTGTCGAAAATGGATAGATAGACCGATTGGGTAATAGATAGAGAGACATAAGCTAATTTGTTTCCCCACTGCGTTGCGCAGCTAACCATAATTGTTCCTTAATTTAGTGCTGGAGTCTTAACAGAGACCCGATGTAAGGAGGGAACGTGTTATAAATTGTGAACATTTCTCATTATCGAATCCTTCAAGTACAGAAAGAGAACACTCAGGATGAAACTCTCGCAGCCAGGATAAGTTATATGTCATATTTAAGTGACATTTTTGGTAGCCCGCTGTTGATGGGGAGACTTCAGTTTTAAAGAGGTGGGAGGTAGGGCGAACGATGGAAAAGTACATTAACCCTTGATCTGAAAACCGATCTGTCATGTCCCAGAATTCAGTTTTATTGCTCGGATAAACTAGTTTTGTGTGTTAGAGGTGGTAAGTCTTTACTTGAGTATGATAAGAAATGGGAGCAAATGGCTTCAAGAAGAATTTTGGAATTACGATATATATTTCCTCAAGAGAGGAAAATAAATCTAAAAATGTAAGCATAATTCATATATCTATCTATCTCTCTCTCTATATATATGTGTAATACTTTTCAGACTCAAAGATTATTTCTTATATTTTTATCTTTCATATATATATATATATATATATACATGAAACATAAATAATGCCAAGAAACACAGAAACTTATCGCATGGAAATGTGCAAAAATAGTGTATACTTAAAAATGAATACAGCAAAAGAATCATGGTTATTTACATCCTACATTTATATATATATATTCTTGAAAAAGAAAGAAGGTAAAAAAAATGTGAAGAATAATTAAAGAATTCAAGAATTGAATTGAACTGCATAGGATTAAATCGTAAACGTGATTATTAGTTTTTAATTTTTCTATCTTTAAATCCTCTTTTAAAATTTTTCCCCAGCTCTTCCATTTCAAGAACAATTTAACGGTAGACTAAATCAATGATCTAAACAATTTTTTCCTAGGATAGGATAATCTTATGAATACCAATTTCTTGTATATATATATGTGTATATATATATGTGTGTGTGGGCGTGTATGTATGTGTGTGTGTTTGTAAGATAAAAAGTTTATAGCTATAAATGATCCTTCAAATTAGCAGTAGCATCTAAATTCACGTTTAAATTTGGGTAATTCCTCCATCTAGTCCAAGAAAAACTTTGCTATGAATATTACAGTTGCTAACTTTGCATCCACTTTTCTCTTTCTTCTATGCTTAGCCTTGCTTCTGCTAGCCGCGTATTGTTTCCCTTTGTCTATAAAGATGTAAACTTTCAAACATGTGAGGGTGCATAGAGTGCCCAAAATATTGACATGTGAATCTGTTTTAATTACGAGATTAAACTACGTATGAATGAATGTCTCTTCCGTTAAAGCGCGTTTGGATAACAATAAATCCTCTGCACCGAATTTTGCTCTAATTTTTTGTCAGTTTCAAAAGTTATTTCTGGTATTTTAGCTACGTCAGTGATCTCAAACTCAAATTGCATGTGCGCTGAATGCACGATCTTAAAACAACTAATTAGTAAGTTTTTTTTTTTTTTTTTTTTTTTTTTTTTAGTCCAAAGGGATTTGAATCCCGAAGGACTATTAGTTTCGTTTTGGCATTTTGCGTCGGACGGATAAATGTCGGTTCACTTTTCAAACTGTTGCCATAAAATTTTAGAGTCCTGCATTATATTTGAAGAAATTAAATAATGAAAAATCTGCATAAATGTATGTATATTTCTCACATTGTCATAAAATAACGGTACATAGAGTCATCGAATTTTGAATAACGTAATCCTCCAACGAATATGAGCATGTGGAAGACCAAATTTGAAATTTGAAATTTGTTTTATGATCGATTTCCTATTTTTTAAAACTTTGACGAATTTTTGATTAACAAACTCAAGGATTTCAAAGCGAGCAATGGCAACGTTGTGCAGAAAAAACATTTTTATCTCCAGCGCGTGAGTCTCTGTATCGGAAATTCTAAAGATATGTTCGTTTTAAAACTATTTTGCGATATTGATGTTGCACTGGATCTTATGGTTTAAGTGCGAGGAACATGATATTTAATAAAGAAAGGTAACACACAAAATGTTAAAAAACGCCCCTTTGGACGTAATTTAAAATCTGAAACATTTCAGATTTTTTTTTTTTTTTTAAACAAAATGAAAATTTTTATCAACGAAATTAAAATTATTTTAAGTAAATTTTAAGTTTCGCTTTCTAAATATTTATCAAAGTACTCGTAAACAATAACATCAACGCAAATAAAAACATTAAAATTTATATTTATTTTCTATTTGAAATATAAAGTTCGTTATATGTTACATTTTTGTTGGTTTGTTGATTTGTAATTCAAGCATATTGACAGATAACTACTAGAAATTTATTTCAAAGAATTCTAACACGCTTCATTAATCTTTAAATAATTTAACTTAAACTCTAAATAAAAAAAAAATGAAAAACGTTTTTAGTTTTCAGAGAAAAGTTTCCAAGTGGAGCAAAACTTATAATGACATCCTGCTGTTTTTGTCTTATTTGTTAGAAATTTCTTTCGCGTATAATTTAAAATACATATATTTGTATGTAAATAGTTACAGACATCTTTATTTTTTACTATAGATTGACACTTGATGAGTTTTATTTCTGAAAAAAAAAAAAAAAAAAAAAAAAAAATAGGCGAAACATTTCCTGAAATTGTCTTCATCACGGATTACAAATGCTCATTCGTCTATTGAGTTCACTTATTGTTAATTATCAACTGGGACAAATAGCTGTTCAGATATAAATACATTAAAAGAAACTAGGATGTATATACCACATGACTTCCTTGTACGTGATATTAAGTTATTTCCTGCATTTCATTTAAACTTATTTCCTTGAATTTCATTAGAGATATATTTCTCACTCAATTAATTCAATTCTCACTTCGAAGCAAAGCAAAAATGCACAAAACCTCAAAATATTTTAATTAAAAATTGAAAATATAGGAAAATATAAAACATGAATACAGTTAAAACAATTTAAAGAACAATTTTCTACACAAAAAACAAGCAATTCGGCCAGCGTACAAGAAGGAAGATTTATCGGTGCAAAAAACTAAAAGTTTACATTTGGTCTCATGCGGAAAAAAGACACTGATGGCGAAGAAACTGACTTACATTGTGACGGACGCTATACTGAGTAACAATATATGAGTAAATTTAATAACTTAAATATTAATTCCAGATTGGATTAAGCATTATTTAATTCGCAATAATAAAAGAAGACGTTATCTTTGTTGTTGGGAAGCTTAGTTTCTCTAGATTGGCAACAAATCCACTACTCTGCTAAGTTTCAAATGTAAACAAATATGACTGGTATAATAAAAAAATTAGGCTTAGCTGAACTTAAGCAAGTTTTAAATTGTTGATAGTTCTACAATTATTGCATGTAGATTAACTAAAAACATGAAAACCTTAACCGGAAGTAAGAACAACATAATTCAATAATTTTTAAAGCAAAAAATGTGCAATTTACCAACATATAAAAATAAAAAACTGAGCTCACTGAGCCGAGTAACAGGGTGTATATATATATATATATATATATATATACCCTGTTACTATATATATATATATATATATATACCCTGTTACTATATATATATATATATGCCCACTCTGTTAAATATAATTTTGGCGCGACCGATTGCAACCAGAAAGGGAGGTGCACAACTACATATTATAGCAGTCCTATATAACACATTCCAAAGTTCTGAGGCTAGTTTTTGAGTTATGCGAAATACATACATACGTACGTACGTACAAACGCCAAATCTCTTTCTAATTCATTTGAAATCAGTTTTATAATTGTTTTAGAGAAAAAGTGTTCTTCATTCCGTGCTTACGTACAGATGTCAAGCAAAAACATCGTTAAACTGCAAAATGGATATCTTCGTTGAAATATGGTATCCGGAATTTTTCGTGATTATAATGCTTCCTTTACTTCGTACAAGGAAGTAAAAAACCATTATTTTCAGTGCAAAAATATTTAACTGAGGCTATTTATGTTTTGAAAGATACAAATAAAACTTAATCAAATCTATATTTTCAAATGTTTGAATTATATTTATATCACATTGTAAATTATTTAGTTCAGTTTATAGATTTCTTTGAGCCTTATCCACGTCATTTTTAATAATGAAAATAATATAAATTAGATTTTAATTAACTTTAATTCTTGGAATATTTGCGACAAAAACAAAAAGGCATTTGGGGATTCCATAAAATTTGGATTTCGAGGCCGCATGCAGCCCACCGTTTTGTTACCACTGATGTATGTAAGATTTTATACACATAAACTTATTTTAATTTGTTAAATAATGAAACTCTATTTGTTTAATATTTCTATTTCTGAACATTTTATGGCTTGACACAGGATCGTTCCAATGCAAGGAGGAAATATTTTGTAATTTGCGCTGCTGAAATTTTCTTTCGTCATCCGACTATTTTGAGAGTAAGAACAAATGCTACTTTTCTTTTGCTTTCACTTTGTATTTTTAACATTTGCGTTCCGAAACAATATTTGTATACAGAGGAGCTAGGGAGAAATTGTAGCAATATTTCGGATAATGGTTTAATTTTTAAATGCAAGATTCGTTGATTATAACTTCTATTTAGTATAGGATAACTATTCATTCATCCTACTCGCGCTAAACAAACAATCGTTAATTTTGTTGATTTTAGCAAAAGAAGTATTATATTTAATAAAACTATTCATCTGTACTTGAGGTAAACTGTAAAAACCTGTGGCACATAGCAACAATAAAATATATAGTATTTAGAAAAAATTTAGATATAATTATGAAAGGATTTATTTATTTTTCTAAACAGTTTTTTTATAGGTCAATCTCTTAGACAGCAGTCTACCTCCGGCGTTGCGTTATTATTGCCTTTAAGCTTGTTATGCCGTTTCGTCATCCTTTTCGGCATGGTTAGTAGTTCCATCTTCATTGATCTTCAGAACCATCAAGAGCATCAGATGTCTCCATTCTCTTGAAGCACTTTTTTACAGTTCACTCTTCAGCCTATGTACCTAAAAACTTATGTACCTAAATCAGGGTCTACGTACCTAAAATACGCTTGCGAATGGATTAGTAAATAGAAAACCATAACTATGGGGACGAATCTATTTTACATTTCAGGGATGATCGCTTTCTGAACACTATGAGGAACTTGGAAATTACACGGATATTAAAATAAAAATTCGGAATCCTGTACTAAAAAGCTACTTGGAAATGATGCGAATGAAGTACAGTATACAGGAACAATATTTGGAATCATCTCGAGCAAGAAATTTAATGAATGTTCCTCTTTCACTTACTTCGAATTCATTAGATTTTAATGTTAAGCTCTTTAAATGCATATATACTTTAATTGTAGAAACGTTTGCGAAATTATCTTCAAAGGGATACAAATATCTAGCAAATACAATAATAAAATATCAGCGAAAATACGTATTAGATACAAGTACACATAGCTTTGCTGAATGAAATCAGGCAAGTAAAATATCATTATTAAGATGTTTTAAATACAATACGGTGTATCAAGCGGTGGAATACGTGGAAGAATATAATAGTACCTGTGATATAGTAATGTAAATTTTGAAGTATTCTAATAATGCATATATGTCTAATCTTGCAGGACTTACGAAGACTGCTATACCAAACTTATTGAGAACTAGCAGCTATGCTGGCTGCCAGCCTTCGTCTGGCTTTTAAATGTAACGGAAAATGCCTGAAGGGAATATCAAACGTTAAATTTAAAAACTGCACAGATTTTCCTCTGCAGAACAACTTTATAAAAAAATTGTATTACATATAACAAAATTACGATGAAATAAGCAATATCCCTTAATACAGATATTAATTATCCTAATAAATAAATTAACCAAATTCTGTTTGCGCTCTCTCAACAAACGTTTACTATCCAAGAGAAACATTAAATTTAAGAACTGAACAGACTTTTTTTCCCTCATTTTTCCAAGTGGCAACAGAGCTGCTTTTCAATAGTCAGCAGTCCAGTATACAATTGAATAAAAACTGTTTCCCAAACCACATTTCTATAAGAGTGAATTCGAATTTTGAAAAATTCGCTCTTGTCTAGATACACCTATTATAGCAAATTTTATAGCCCTCTGTCTATTAGCTTACGCGCAGTACGAACGAAAGGCACACATACGTTTTCTTTTATTATATGTAGAGATTTAACATTTAAGAAGTATTTTAATAGTTAGGAAAATTCTCAAGATTTCTTTGAAAGCATTCTCCCGATTTTATCGTTTGGTATGCTGGTATTTTTAATTACAATAAAATTTCAAGCTTCAAATTCCTAATTATAACTTTGATAGTAAAATAAGTTTCAAATAAATTAAAGTATTTTTATCTTAATCATAATAAATATATAATAACTATATCCCTTAATACAAATATTAATTATCCTAATAAAAAAATTAACAAAATAAAGTGTGCAAATCTTTTCAATATCTTACAAACAGTGAAATAAGCAAAAAACAACATGAAAGAAACTTAAAAAACAAAAAATTCCGCGCAGAGTTTTACTCTGCAGAACAACATTATCAAAAAAAATCAATAAAAATGTATTATATATATAAAAAAAATGGCAATAAAATATGCCAATCTCTTTAAAACAGTGACATGAGAAAGAAATACGATAAAAAATTGTTGCCAAACCCATATTTCTAAAAGAATGAAACTATTCAAAATGACGCGATGTCATCAAAAATCTATCAACAACAATAAGACAGGAAAATTGTTGCCAAAATTACATTTTTAAAGAAGTGAGATGTGAGAAGTGTACTCGGAAGCTTCATATAAACATATTTTTAAAAATACAAATTATTATCATTTTTCCAAAATTGTTTTTGTAAAAGCAGCCGCAGGGATGAAAGTTTAACGTGTCCAAAAATCAAAGAAAAATAAATTGTAAATTTTAAAAAATAAACTTTTTTAGAAAAAATGCCGTTAATGTGTTAGGCTCACTTTGTTAAATAAATTCGTATTTAATCGATTTATTGAAACACGAAATTTATTTCAAGTTCGTAAAATAGCTGCCTGCGTTTCATGACGATGTGAAAATGGAGTGTGTAGAGTAAAATCTCGCTTTCCTATAGCCCATTATGTCTCAAAATGACGCGATTTCGTCACAAAACATAAAATAAAAAAAAATTGTAATTAGAATTTCGAAAAATCGCTTCGAATTGCACTGGCTCTTGTCTAGATGCACATATGTACCAAATTTCGTAGCCGTGGGTCTATTAGCTTATGCCCAGCGCGAACGAAAGACACACATACACACAACATATGAGAGACATACTCTTTCTTTTATTATACCTAGAGATGTCCGGTCGAGAAAATTTACAATCTTAAATATAAGTTTCCAATTTGCCATGCAAATGAATAAAGGTGAATTTGAGATCTTTATTAAAAAGTTAATTTGAATCTCAAATTTTTTGTCTGGCGCATTGGTTCGTTAGAGATTTGCTCATAAACCTTTGCATGATATTGTTTCGGAAACTTAAATAATACGAATTTATTTTCATTCATTTTTCATAGATTATGGAGTTAAAAGATGTTAGAGATATGATTCATTTTTTAAATACTGTAGACGTTAAAGGCATTATTACAAATAATAGCAAACTAGAGGAAAATGAAGTTTAAATATTCAAATGAGATCTTACAAATAATGACAAATGGAAGGCAGATTAAGTTTTCATTATACTGCATTCAGTTTCCTTTAAGTCCAATGTTGCTTTTTTAAAATTTTCATGATAAATTTAAAATGGCGGAATGAGATGGAATTTTTATTAGTACAAAGTATGATATTTCGTGATAGATTAGTTACGATGATAAATGATAAGAAATTTAATATTGACTAAACAGTACGTAGCAAAGAGGAAAAAGATCACTTTCTTGAAAGCTTTGTGCAACGGGATTTTCTTTTTTTAAAAATTATTAATGATAGTTTATGCATAGTGTATTTTATAGTTATTTGAACTAGGGAAGGCTATCTG
The DNA here is from genome assembly GCF_044657685.1 of Stegodyphus dumicola. Taxonomy (NCBI): domain Eukaryota; kingdom Metazoa; phylum Arthropoda; class Arachnida; order Araneae; family Eresidae; genus Stegodyphus; species Stegodyphus dumicola. The sequence goes on from NC_140771.1 coordinate 112,725,826, forward strand.
CCTAGGAGAAGGGGTAGTTTTCGTCGAGAAAGCAGGCTCGTGTTCACGGTACTAATGGGAAAAACCTCGAAATTGAACTTAGCAGCCAAGCCCGGATTACCTAGGAATGAACCCAAATCACGTCGAACTGTCAGCAGTCAGTGGCCTTAATCACTCTGTCACTGGTGGGGCGTATCGTTATAAAAATAATGCTTAAATTATTAAGCTATTTATTTTAGTGTAAGAACGGATTTCTGCTCAAAAGGCAAATTGCATTTTTTGAATTTGCAAAGTTTAATTTGTAAGGCTAAATCTGCTTAGTTTCCTATCGCATTCCCCTCCTCCATGAATGTTCTGATTGTGAAAAAGTTTTGTAAACCTAGCTAGCAGTTCAGAATATACTATTTAACTTGAATATCGGTAATGTCACTATTGATTTTTCCCGTTTCTAACAGTTCCAATTAATAGACTCCACAAGATAATAGAAAATACTATTTTAGAGAAAGGTATAAGCCCATACACGAAGCAAACATGTATTTATTTTTTAGATAAAGGCTAATAACAGGTGGTAATTTTATTTGTTTTTTATAATATTCCGTTTATATCTGTAACTATTTATGTACCTGTCTGTATCTATATAGACACAGGTAGAGATCTGCAGATACATATCAGATTCAATATTAAAATTGATCGTATAGGTGGTGGATCCTTTCTTAAAACTCAGGTTCATGTTCTACCATGCTGGTAACATTTGAGAATTGATTTATTAAGGGTTAATGCTAAAGAAAAGCAAATTAACTGTTTTCGAAAGCGAAGGGTTACATAATAATTAGTTTTGCTTTTTGTATAAGTAGTTCTCTAAGTAAATTAGTCTAAATATACCATGACAAATCCAATAAAATAAAAAAATTGCAAGGAAATGAAAGATGTGTTAAAACCTAATGCTGAATTTCTATTCCATATATTTAGTACTGATACACATATTATTATTTACTTATTTTAAGCTGGAAATAATTTACTAGCAATTTTTTTTTAGTTTCATCATTGTCCTGGTTGATTTCATCATTGATCAAAATAGAGGAAAATGGTAAATTTGTTTAAAAAGCGAAAAGCAAACATTACAAGTATATATTTACTCAAGAATGTTACTAGAGTTTTCAAAACCTGTGCAATATGGTTTTGCGGGAATGAACTAGATAATCTTGAAAATAGTGAGAGAGAAATATCGTAAGTATTTGTGACATGGAAGAGATTATTTGTGTGGAAAACATTGTTAACATCTGTAGCGGAAAGTTTAGATAAGGGCTAACTTAACACATGAGTTGCAAAGGAAATCTCTTTCGTTGAGAAGATGTCTCTTATGAAATTTAAACTAATAACCGGAAGCAAAACAACTAGAAAGATTTCTTGTGCGTTATGATAACAATCAGACAAATGTCATTATATTATTTTCTATACTACTTTTATTATCAATCCAACATTGCTTCTGCAGTTAAGATTAGTATCATTACTCTTCAGAGAAATTGCGATTAAAATAATTTTTCTTCATTACCTTGTATTAGAAAAGGCAAATGAAAGGAAAATGTATGTGTTACAAGAGCCCTCATTTAATCAATATTTGTAAATACTTAGTGACGTTTAACAGTGTTTTTACCTGAAATTTCGTGTACAGTGATCTTTTTGATTAATTTCATAAGTTAATTTAATTTGCGAATTTTACTGCTCATTGTTTCGCAAAATTTGTGTTACAAAATAAAACAATGTTATTTATCCACCTCTGTTTAATCTTGATTTAATATTATTTATTTTTTATTAATTTCGTTTAATCTTAACACCAGTCCTGAAAATGTATATACAACTTTGAAGCAGGGTTTATTTCCTACTTTTTAATACTCTTATTCCCATGCAATTCATATTGTAGCGAGTTTCAAACTTCATCTATTTGAGTCGTGAGAGATTTGGGGAATTACTAGTTTATACTTAATATAGTTCATTAAATTCCATTTGCATTATAATTATTTATTAATCTGAAAGAAGAAAGCAGCAATTTTATGAGTGGATACATACAAAAAAGGAAATTCCTTTTACTCCATTATTGCAAATTTACTAAGATACATTATTATTACAAAAATCCTTAATATATTAAATAACATTCATGTATATATTACTACATTTTATTTATGAAGGTATTTTATAAGCTTTATCAACTTAAATAATCGTTTGCTCCAAAAGCAATTAAATATAGCAAGTATCGTCAGTATTTAATCCCTTAAGGCATTTTATCGAATAGACGGCCGCATTGCGCCACATGCTTACTCACTGAAGCAAATTTACATATTTGATTAAGAGGAGTATTCCAAATAACATTCCGTCAGATAATGTAAGTTTCACTCGTGTAACTCTGAGTAAATGGATAAGCAGATTTTCTCTATGTAGGAATACAAATTTGTTTAAGTTATGTAAGGAAGGCTCTCCAATTACTCTCTCCATTTCACAAAAGCAGGAGGAGTAAAACTCGGTAATGGTAACTATTCCAAACACAATTTTTTCCTATACTTGTTTTCTGAAATTATTATATTTACTTTAGTGGTATTATGCTTCTAAGCGGTATTATGTTTATCTCCTTAAACGGTATTATGGAAGCTGATATTTCAGTTAATGTGTCGTTGATATTCCATTTAAATGTTAGCATAAAATAGATGTTTATAACCAACGATTAAACATGTCGAAAGAATACATTTTGTAACAATGTTTCATTTTGAATAAAGTAAAATGTTTTACCTTTCCCAGAACAGTTTAATTTGAATGAAATATTTTCACAAGTTTTCGTTATTTACATCAGAAATAAATTTTAAGGTAATGGATTTTATGCGGTTAACGATGACAAAAATTAAGATCAAAGTTTATTGTATTATCACGCATTACTTATTTTCCATTTACAGAACTTCTTCCTGAAATACTTTCTCAAATATGAGATGAACTTTCTGAGGCATTCTTTAAATAAAACGTCAGAGTCACTTTACAATTAATACATTGTTTGGTTCATTTCAAATTAGAGCACCTTTTATTTTAATTGTGAAAATATTGCTAAATATTAAATATTGATGCAGATTCCCATGTACGTAACTTTCTGTGAATAATTATGAAAGAAAATTTAAAAAAAGTTTTTTTTTTTTAAATTTTATTTTAAACTTGCACTAAGTTATTATAAACTGGAAGAAAATAATTCTTTTAGTATTTATCAATTTTTTACCCTTAATTTCAACAACACGTATTCTAAAAATTCACAGACTTTGCTTTAGAACACCTTTTAATAGATTGCTTCCAGTACGAGCAGTTGTTGCTTAAATAGTTTTATATACATATTTGTCGACCGAATTTCAATTTATGTTTACAATTAAATGTTAAGACTAAAATAGTTAGATAATGTTTATAATCATTAAAAATTTCATTATATTGAATAACTAGATTTCTTTACAGTAACATTCCCAGGAGTTTATAAATATTTTATTCCTTCACTTTTCAAATACCTTTATGAATAATTTAATAAATATTTCATATTTTGTTAAATGCAAATACATGCTTTTTACAAGGATATGCATAAATAACCATATGTATTTCACATTTTTCATTTTCGGAGTGTGCAAATCTTTAAATTCTGTGGATTCACTATATATTTCGAGTAAAGTAATTTACAATAATTTAGCATGTATCAGAATTTTTAACGTAAGAAATATGTATAAATATAAAATGAATGAAAATTTCATGCATTCATACTGTCTTCATGATGGTGCATGTTCGCATGATCAAATCATCTTGACCGTAGATGGTACTTATGACGAATTGGCTTCTGCATACATTTTTACACAAATGTGTGGGTACAAATGAAGGAAACATTGACTTATTAACATATCTGTCTATATAAGTTATTAATTTTGACTAGGATTACAGGATTTCGTGGTAATTTTATTTTCAGTTAAGCTGTGTAAACCAAAGGAGATTATGTTTCATTCATATAAAAATAAAACAATGAATTTAAAATGAGCAACTATTAAGCCTTTCCCTTAAAAAATAATAAAATGTACATGCTACAATATTATGTGGGTGACAAAAATGTACTTTATGTAAAACATTTTCGTATTTGGAACATAAAATAGAAGTAGCGAATACTCTATCACGTGTTTCGGAAGAAGTATATACATTTTTATGCTTATACCCATTAGTTATAAGGAAACTGAGCTTTAAAGTATGTTATATTTTTGCGTTATTTTGACGTTTTAAAGGTACCTTTGTCAGGACTGCTCTTTCTTCAAATTGCCTCTGGAAACATAACTGGAGTCGGGACACAGCGTACAGCCGTTCCTGCATATCGGGATACAAAGCCCAGCACTTATGGTCTAAAATGTAACGGAAGCAAAAAACTACAATATGTCTTCAAATGTCAGCGAGAACTCAGTTATGGCCTTGAAGGCAGATTATGAACTGACTGAAAAGCACGCGCATGGTAAGATAGCGAGAAGTCTCTCTCTCTTGGCTAAAAGTTACATCTTAAATACTTACACAGTTTGCAACCTCATTAGCATGAACAATTCTCCCGCGTTTATTCTAGCCGGAAATGGAAAATAAGAGAGGATAGCAAAGTTTTAAAATTAAATAAACATTAGTAAAACTTAAAATCCTTACACCTTAAATTATTTATTATTCCTTATGGCTAAAATATTTGCTAAAATCTATATTTTTGTAGTACAGTAGGTTAGAAATTTATAAAACAAATTCATAATCAAAATCGTTGTTACAAATTATCAAAAAGTAACAATGATGTAATTTTTGCATAAATATCACTAAACTATACAAATTGCTATTATCCATCCATTATGTACCTGATTTTCGATTAGCGTGGAACTGTCGTGTGTGGAAATACTATCAAGGCACATTAAAGGATGATCTGGATGTAAACAAAAAATACCCGCCCTGTAGACCAAAGCTTGGAAGCACTGTTTGAGTCGTAGTGCGATGTTGGCGCCTCCTTTTATTCTTACTTGCATGGATCACCTCTAGTGGCTGCTGCGTCAATAACAGTGTTAAGGGTTTTAATAATACTAATCCGGGGAGTCTCTTCTCCCTAATCTACTGCTATTTTCAGTAGATTCCTTAAAACTTCCTTCTGCATAGAAATAACAGCTTTAAAATAAAAAATTCGGAAATGATAAAATTTAAATTAACATTTAATACAAAAGAATAAACGTTCTTTTCTCCTCTAACATGGGAATCGAGTTTCCTGATACGATACCAATAAGGGATTTCGTTGGATGAAGTCTAAAAAAGCTCTGCTATTTTTTCGCGAATCAGACGGTCTCTTACTCAGTAAAGTGGATTAGTTTGTGAACGAAACTTTGATGAGCATCTCTATTTCTGGTGCGCTTCCAACAAAAACTCTCTGTAAACTGTGATAGAGCTACTACTCTGTTTTCTGGAATCAGTATTCATTTGTTCGAACCATAAAACCTGTAGACCTGATAAAGACAAATATCCAATCTTATACTGCTATTCGCATAATGTGAAGCATAAGTTATTTTTGGCAAACATTTTATCATTCATTTGAATAAATAGTAGCTTTATAAAAGTTTGTAATTTTAGTATACATAGCTCGTTTTGAATTCAGCTGAAGGAATAATTACCATGAAATATCATTATTCTCCTGTATATCAATTTCATTTTGAACATTTTATCAAAAAAATTACGTATTTAAACTTTAATCATCATCATGGTTATCAGTTTTACGTCAATTCTATTCCTACGCCCGAATCACAATTCTGTGATTTTTATTTTATTCCTTTCACTTTACTTTCACCATTTTTCTCTAAGATGTAATACTTCGAATATACGTCATCGGTGGCAAAAGTTATTCATCGTGAGTCATATTTCAAAGTCAGAATTAAGAATGTTCTATAGGAGTTACGATCGGAGTTTTTCGATAAAGAACAATAAATGATGCTTCTTTAGAAGCTTACTTATTTAAAGGTAGATATATAAAAAGAAGGGCTTTAGAAGGTTTTTGAGCAAATCGATAAAGAAAAAGAATAATTGCGTTTATTTTTATTACTTTTTTCTTATTGGAAAAATAGATCCTTACATTAATTTTAACAGCTTTCTTATTAATTGCAGAATTGGGTTCAGAATTATATACAGACAGGCAAATAAAGGAATGTTTAAAAACGATTTTAATTGGTATTTGAATACTAATTTATTTTCGTAATTTTTTAAAGATTTTTTTTTAACTGAGGAAGAAGGTGCAATAAAATTATTCGACCAAGATCGAAATGAAGATTTTGTACACAAGATGTAATTTTAATTTAAATATTTTACTAATTTTAAACTAAGTGAAGAAACATAAAATTGGAATACATTTAAGTATTTCTAAAACTGGCGTTATATATGAGGACTGCAAGTGGATCATCCACTGGTAAAATGCTTTTTGCAGTGAAGTTCCTCATCAAAAGGCAAGAAAAGAAGATGAATAGAAGAAAGAACTTAAGAAACGCATCTTGAACTGAACAAAAACGCATCTTAACTGAAGAGTACGCATATTGAACTGAACAAAAACCACGCTAAAGTTAAGATAATGATACAGTATTATGCGATGATAATTGCGCAATGATGAACCATTGTGTAACATTTGGAAAAAAATGGTCAGAAAGCAACATCTCATTTATGTGAAGAAATAAACCCCGAATCTATTACGACATACTGTCGCAGTAAAACAGATCGGTGATCCATTCAAGGAATTATTTCTAGTGAGTTTGTAGAGACATTAGGTATTTTTGGAAGCAGGCAAGATAAAAAATGAGCAACGTCTTCGCCGGGAATCGAACCGCGGACCTCTGCAATACGCGTCCAGCAGACCACCACGCCACGAAGGCAGGCCACAAAGACGGGATAAATACCTTATAAGCTAAAGATCAAAATCTAATCCATTTAAAAGGATTAGTAAATTTAAGACTTTGATCAGAAATGTGCAAGAAAGTATTAAACTTATGCACTGTCATGTTCCAGATGATAATGTAGAAAACAATTTAGATCAGAGAAAAATAAGGAGTAGAATTCAGCAAGGATTTCAGGCAGAGAGAAAGACCAGGTGTTTATTGAAGAACTTCACATGACTGGAGAATGTTAACAACGGATTAGCCCAGATAATATGGGGCTAGAAATCATAAACGAGTTCTCAAGCGACACGAATGCGAAAATTGATTTATATTTTTGGATGTATAAACCTGTTGTATCTCTGGTGAGTTACTGGGCGACTCTGTTGTAGGAATTGGTTGTAGACTGGCTTGATTTTAGGTTAGTATGGGTATTAAACTGCACATTTAATTAAAAACAGATCTGTTATAAATCTCAAAGAAGCTCTATTAATAAAAATAACAATTTGCAATCATTATTAAATGTATAGAGGTAATTAATTATCAGACAAGTACACTTATTGTTCGGTGTCCGCCGGAAACATCGCGGCAAATATAATGCGGGTGAAAACGTCGCGGAGAAAACAAGGTAAGGCGAAAACTGCGTCATACAAAACATCGTGAGTGAAAAGAGAAGAAACATTTTAAACTGAGAAGTTTTTGAATCACTTTATTTTCGACGATAATATTTTTTACTACGATGTTTTAGGATTGTGATGTTTCCCCCTCGCTTTATTACCTTTTTAAATGTTTTGTATAACGTCTTTACCTTGACGTCTTCACACTATAGTTTTAGGGGACCCAAGCGCCAAATCCTGAGTGTGGAGAATCATTATCCATCTCCCTTTTAGTTCGGGCGCCACTGTAGAGACAATAGTTTTTTTTGGAAGCAGGCAAGATGAAAAATGAGCAACGCCTTCTCCGGGAATCGAACCACGGACCTCTGGAACACGAGCTCAGCTGCAGACCACTACACCACGAAGGCATGCTAAGAAGGCGGGAGAAATACCTTATAACTATTTCTGAGAAAATATGTGAGATTTTATGTTGTTAAAAATTCAACTTTATTTATGTTTTTGATGTTGATCTGAATATTATGTTCTTACCCTTGTTTTCGAATCAAATCCACGCGTTTTCTTGTTTATGCAAACTTTATGTAAATTAAACTTTATGTTATGTTATTTATGTAAACTTGTACTTTAAGTAAATATGAATTCGGTGTTAAAATCTTTACGCTTAACTAAAGGTATAATACAATTTAAAATTAGAATGTTAATTGACTGAAACAAATCCCACAAAAGCTATCTAATAAAGAAGACATGCCTTCGTGGAAAACTTTCTGAGGGAAACAGTCTTGTATTTACGTTGCACATGGGTAAACATCCCAAAATGCTCATAACACCAGACCGTTCACCAGGATTTTGAGCTTATGGCAGAACTAAAATAAATTATGTATAATTCTTATTTACTGTGACGAGATATTCCTAATTCAGCTTACCGTTCAGTATATTCGAATATATTTAATTATTTAATATAAGAAATGTATTTGCAAAATAACATTAGACAATTGCTACCGATTATTGAACAGTAAAAATTACTGTTCTTAACGTTAAGTTTGAGAAAATTTAATCACACGTTTTATCGCATCATATGTTTCGATTAACTTTCTGAGCGTCTTTGTGACTAATAGGAACACATTTATCACGCTTTCTCAAATGTACTTAGTACCTGTTTCTAAATAAATAATAAAGTAATTAAACGTTCGCATTATAGAACAGGGATGACTGATAAAAAAATGTTCAAATGTAACTCAGTTACTATGTCATGAAACATACGACAGGTGAGAAAAATTAGCTCTAAAATAAAAATTCGACTTGTGAACTTGATTTAAAAGTAAGGTCTGATTCACTCTACAAAGATATCAAAGTCCGATATTAACAGGTCACGAAAATTAACTTATAAGCAATAAACAAACATTATTTAAATTATGTTTCGTAAAACGTCTTGACTAGTTCAAAATAATACAGAGAGATTCAAAACTAGGAGGGTAAGTGCATACCTCTACGACTCTGAATTCCATATCAATGCAGGGTCGGAAATGCAATCCTAATGAGATACTGTTGGATATTAGGCGCAGGAAAATCTTAGAGCCACCTTCAAAGGTATAAGGAAGGAAACTATAAACACATCATGGTCGCAAACTAGAGTTTAAAGACCATAAGATTAAAGTAAATCATGACATTTCCGATAATGAAGTTGCCCGAAGTTTTCTGGATACGTGCCCGGTTTTTACCATCTATAGTGTTGCAGGTTTGAGGGCATTGATTATCTGCTTGATGGCGCTGTTCGCGAGATCTGTAGTTGGACTGCAGGCGTTAGTCATTTCAAGTTCCGATTGCATACGGAGAGCATGGCATGATTTATGAACACAGAAATGGCTGATGCGCATATTGCATTTTGTGAAAATCACTGCAACGGAAAGGCAGCGGTACGGTTGTATGTCAAATGGTGCCCGAACAGATGGGTACTGAATTACCGAATATTTACGAATTTGTACAGTAACCTGTGTGAAAACGGACGATCTGCAAGTGCAAGTATGATGCAGGGTAGGTGTAAGTGACACATACACTTTATTTCGAAGACGAGATATTGCGTCGTTTGGAAAACGTTTCCAGTACAAGCACACGAACCATTGCCCGTTATATTTCAGCATTTCAAAGCAGTGTATGGCGCACATTATACAGGGAGCGTTTACCTCCATTACATGCATTACATCCAACATTTGCATTTACGGGTTCAATCACTGCATCTGAGGATTATACTCGATGCGTGGAATTCGCTAACTGGTACGTGGACAACCAGAACCCGGCTTTTCCATCCTGTATTCTTTTCACGGAAGTCATTTTCTATCATGAAAGGATCTTCAGTCAATGCAATGTTGATGAAGGAAGCCACGAGAACCCCCGAAGCATGCGCCCACATGCTGCCCAATGACAGATTTACTTGAACATATGGGAGGGTATTTATTATTAATGACTACTTAATTAGGTCATAACTTGCTATCCCTACTTTGGGCGTTCAAAAATATATCATCATTCTGGAGCAGGTACTCTCTTTACGCCCAAATGAGTTGATGTTTTTAACTGAATATTTGTTTTAATCTGTGTTGAGTGTGCTGCGTTAACCATGAGGCCCATTATTATCGGACAGGAGGTTTGCAGCACACTCGTATTTTACATTACATTACCTTGTTGTGAAACTGTATATAATATATATATTGTAAATACGTTTATAAATATTGTAAATTATCGCTAAATAAAGAGATTTCCTACCCATTATTGGCCTGTCATTCTTGTATCTGTGTTTATCCTTCAACTGATCAGAGGTAGCAGGAAAAAATGGTTCGAATTCATCGTGATCGCTATCGTGACAAATATTTAAAGACCACAAAATAAGTCCTCACTTTCCGGGTTAAAACAGTCCCCGACATATCGTAAGGGGGTATAAGGCATGGAAAGTCGTAAAGCAATGCACTGCGTATTTTGAAATAGCTCTCCGTTGTTTACCGCTGACGTTCAACAGACACCCAACGTGTTTTAAAAAATCCGAAATTTCATGCGGTGCCTACGTTACGAAATTTCAGGCATCTTCATTATCAAGAAAGTCATACCTAAACTTATGGTCTTTAAATATTAATTTACGATCACGATGGATTCAGATTTTCATTCCTCATACTTTTAGAGTGGTCATCGAACATTTTCCTGCCACAGTCCTAACATCTCCCCTATCTCGCCAGCATTGCATTTTTGACCCTGCATTGCTATCAAATTCCGAGTTATCTCGATGTAACTTACCCCTCTTAAAAATTTGTTGTTCCAGTTTTGAATCAACCTGTATACAGGTAAAAAATGCAAGAGCAATTTGCCTGAGAAAAAATAATGTAAGTGGCCAAAAGCTGATAATCATCTGCATATCTAATCACGAAATTATCAAAACACATGAAAGTCTTCTGTTTATTAAAAATCTTCCATTCGGCCAGCAGCTCAGCTAAACTCATTAGATTTTAGAATTTAAAAGTTTCTCTCAGAACTGAGATTTGCATAAAATATCTCGTGTAGACTAATTTTTGTTCTGGAATTCAAGTAAAACAAACAAACAAACAAACAAAAAAAAAAAAAAAAAAAAAAAAAAAAAAAAAAAAAACATAAAAACTTAGCTATTCTGTTTGTAACACAATTGCCAGAAAGTAAACTGAGAATCGTCCCGCCTAGATGGAAAAGTGGTCGGTAACTCTTACAGGCATACCAAACGGCAAGGTTGGAATCTCGGAGAAGGTGAAGATATAATCCTTCCGTCCGTTCATAGAAAGCAACGGTGGTGCACCAGCTAAATGCCTCCATAATAAAGAGACCACTCCATTTGGTCTTAGTTGTGGCCAACGTCTATAAATATCCAGAGCCTGAAAGTGGAAACAAAATTGAGAATCATTACCGCAATCATATAAATAAATATATCATATGCTAACCTTTCTTTAGATAATAGACAGCACATTTTGAGTCTGACACACGAAGCTGAAGGAGTTACTGTCGTATCTTAAGCAATGGATATTGACTTATAACTAGGTTAAGCAATGGACATTGACGCATAACTAGCTCATTAAATTAGGAAATAATGGTGATTAAATTTTACATACTTTTTTAAAAATTCAGACTTCTATTGATTAGTTATTTTCTGTAAGAGAAGACTAAACCTTTCGCAAAGACGTCTCACCATTATGCATCTTACTCGGGGGTACTAAAGGAAAGAGTGAGGGGTTGGAAAATCAACACGCCATCGACTAGCTAAACCTTGTCTGAGAGGGGAGTCGTGGCTGTCATAAGAAAACGAAGATCACCTCCAAAGTCCAGTTTCAAACCTTCTGTCAATTTTTGTCAACAGCATAGCATCTATGATGCAGTTTTAAACTTATGCAAATAAAATTATCAAAGAATAATAATTCCATAAATTCTATTTTGGTATTAATACATTTCTTTTTAAATGAATTACACCTTCAGTCAGAAACAATATTTAACGTAAAGGGATTAGCTGTTGCTTTGCGAAAGCGGGAGGCGGACAGACCCCGTAAATGAAATACCATAATTAAAAACATAGAAGAATATAAAAAAAAAAAAATCATCTGCTTTTTTTCGTCATGCGTGCTTTCTTTTCTCTAAATTTTTCCAGCATCGTTTAAGCCAGGTATAGATATCGTGTAAAAAGGTTATGTACTGTTTCGATGCATGATTAACTTAACCTAATTAAAAAAATGACTTTCAATAAAATTTTCTGCATTAAACCTATTCTTATGCTACATACAATTATTTATTATATGCAAACTTAAAAGGCTACTTATGTAATTACGAAATCTACCATATTTAATTAAAGAATTTTCTTTAAAGATAAAAACAAATGTCATGAAAAGCAGCTGTATTTTAATAACAGCTGTATTTCATTTAGCTGCTTTAATCCTATCTACGTCGTGTATACAAATCAATTTCCCTAGAAATTACTCCGCGAAAGCATCCACACCTTAGTAAGATAGCCCTAGTGCTCTTTGCCATAATCAACTAAAACGAAACTCGTTAATGAGTGACAATTGAATAGAACCAATTGCTAAAGTGAAATGATACCTTTAATTTCATCTGCGTCGTTAAACTATAATTCCTTTCGAGTGAAACACTAACTACTTGCACCTATGCATGTTAAGTCCTGACATAAGACATCTGGACGTGTAACTCTTGACAGACTTTCTCTGATATAGAATATTTTAAATTATTTCAAACTCATAACAGCAGTTTCTGAATTTGTTAATTTTTCCCTTTTTTCTTTTTTTAGGTCCTGGAAATATGAAATAAAATGCATATACTTTTAGACCGTTTTGTTTACACTTCTCTGTTTTGAATTTCTTGAAGCCATAATTTTAAGAAACTTTAAAAAAAATGGCAAGAAAGAAAACTTGAACAATTTAGCTACTTTCATAAAAATTACTAAATTATTCGTTCTTTCCTTACTGGCTTATATCCATCTAATTCAGAGTTCGAATCAGAAACGATATAAATTTTTTGATGACGAAATTTCTTACGCTTCTCAAAAGATAAATTTAAGTTTGAATCTCTATTAAAATAACCACAAGCATTTTTACTTCCTTGTACGAAGTAAAAAGGAAGTATTGTAATCGCGAAAAGTTTCAGGCAGCATATTTTAACGAAAATATCCATTTTGACATCTATCGAATGCAATTTAACGATGTTTTTGCGTGATATCTGTACGTAAGGACAGAATAAAATACTCTTTTTCTTCAAAAAAATTATAAAACTGCTTTAAAATTAATTCTGAAGAGAATTTTTCGTGGCGTCTGTACGAACGTATGTACGTACGTACGTGCGTGCGTACGTACGTATCTCGCATAACTCAAAAACGAGTAGCCTCAGAACATTGAAATTTTGTATATAGGACTGCTATAACATGTAGATGTGCACCTCGTATTTTGGTTGCACTCGGCCGCACCAAACGTATATAAATATATTTATATATATATCCACTCTGTTACCCGGCTCAGTGATCTCAGTTTCTTTACTCTTATATGTTTGTAAATTGTACATTTTTTGCTTTAAAAATGATTGAATTATGTTGTTTTTATCTTCCGGTTAAGGATTTTATGCCTTTAGTAAATCAGTGTGCAATATTTTTAGAATTATCAGCAATTTTAAAGTTGTTTAATTGCCGCTAAGCCTGTTTTTAATGGCGGCCATTGATATTTACATTTGAAACAGAGACTAGTGAATTTGTTGCCAATCTAGAGAAACTTAGCTTCGCAACAACAAACATAACGCATTCATTTATTATTGCCAATTAAATCATGCTTAATTCTTTCTGGAATTTTTTCGAGGAAATAAGTGTTTGAGATTTACTTCGTAATTTTTAATATAGATATTTTGTGTTTTTATGTTTTTAATATAGATTTAATTATGTTTTTAATATATTTTTAATATAGATATTTTGTGTTTAAGTGAGAACTGAATTAATTAAATGAGAAATACTCAATCGTCTGTGAAAAACTGTTTCTTTTTTGTTTTGTTTGCTTAATTTCATTTATACATCATTCTAGCTTTATTATAGTATTTGAATAGAACATGTGGCAACGATTAGATAATTCTATTCTTTAAATGATATAAATTTTGTGCATTATGAGTTATAATATGAACGAAATATATACGTTAACTGTTATATAATTATTGGATTGTATAACAGTTAACTTAGTTTCCATTATATAATTATTATATATAAGTTAACTGTTATATAATTATTAATACTGTTAAGTGAATGTAACGCCAGAGTGTCGCTATGGTAAACAAATACTAGAGTAAATTTTAAAGAATGTATTTATTCTATTGTGGTTTATGCGCTGTCGGCGAAGTAGATTTAATTCAATCCAATAAGTTTAAATGAAATGCAAGAAAAAATGCGTATAATTTAATATTCCAATACAAGGAAATCATGTGGTGTACACATCAGATTTTTTTAAAATCATTTTAAGGGAATATCTAATAGGTACAATGATCATGAAAATCACAGAATTATTTAAAATTTTATTTTCAGACCAATTTGTATATAATCTAAATTCAAGGAATCAAATTTTAATTTTCAAAATACACCTCAGTTATCAAGTCTAGCAGAAATGCGAGTTCACGTGTGCAATCGCCTCAATTTGGGATCCCATTAGATTCCCAATTATGCATATTATTTTTCAAAACATGTGCCAGACGCAACGGTTTCAAATAAAGGATGAAACGAGTAGATATATATAAAACTAACCTGCTATAAAATTAAATTATTTTCGCAGAATTTATCTTTTTTCCTCAATTGTAGTTTCTACAGAACTTTCGGGGCTTCTCTCGTGTTAAGAATTAATGGATATTAAATAGACGATAAAATTTCTTTAATACGAAAGCGAGCAGGGAAGAGAAAGCATCTTATGATACTGTTTGTCAGCCGTTTTGTTGCATTTTAAAAAGAATATTTTGTCATGGTCAGACAGCACTGACAATTTTTACTTAAAAAAGCCCCTCTGCCCTCAAATGTTAATTCAATCATTTTGCATTCGAAGAATTTTCAGAAATTAAACCTAAAATTACTATTCTGAAGCTGACTTATCTTCATTCCTTATTTGTTCTGAGTTGGATTCGTTTTAGTTAGTTTATGCTACTATTTACTATCAAAACAATTACAATAAAAATTCATGAAATTTTGGTTTGTCTTCTGCAATTAAAAGTATTCCGAAAATATGACATTTCACAGTACTGCATCATTTCTGTTTAAAATGTAATACAAATGATGGTAAGCGAGCAGTCATGTGAAATCATCTAAAAGTCAAAATTTTTCCATTTTAAGCACAAATTTATACGAAAGGTACGTACCGATTGTAAGTTGTTTCAGTAACAAATAATCAGAAAGCGCACACTCTGTGCGAAAGCTTGCAATCATTCATCAAATTTCACTTTATAGCTAGCAATATATTTCTCAAGTCATTTGTGAACAGAAACTCATTAGTCGAATACCTGCGGTTCAATCCTTGTCCTAAGTTCGCGGCCTGTAAGTTCGACCAAAGCCACCAGAAAGGAGCAACAGCTCCGATAAATGGTTGTTTTCAAAATAATTGCATCGACGCTGTCTTATAACCTAGTATATACCAGAATCCAAAAGAGAAACGCTTGAAGTATTCGATATTAAATGAAAGCAGGGAAATGTTTAATCTGGGATAAGTTTTAGCCATGATTTATTCGGCGACTTTGATGGGTTCTGGTCTGTTGGACCTCCGCTAGGCGATGCGTAATAATCGAATTATATCGATGGAATTTCTGCCGGGATATTTCGTTATTAAAGACGCCTGCAGAAGCTCTTCTTTGCTTTGAAAGCTCCGTTGTTGTTCGCCAACACTTTCATTAATTGCATTGGTAGTATGGGGTTTTATCTAAACTTATGAACGAATTAGTAAAATGCATGCTTCAGTTTGTTCCTTAGTTCAGTAACATAAGTAAAATAAAGCGTCGTGCATAAAGAAGTTCCCAAGAATGCATAAGCCTAAGCTGTTTAAAAGAGCTTTCCTTTTGCTTATTTGGGATTTATTAATAAAATGCTTCAGTGCTGCTTATATTTTCTGAGCTATAAATATATTCCGTTGCTAGCCTCAGAATAAATACTTTTATATAACACATGTTTAAAACATGTATACTTCGAAAGGGATGCGAAAGGGAAAAAGATAAACTAATAAATCAAAGAAAGATGAGGAACTTGAATATTTTCCTTTTTTTGTGCGTGTGTATGCGTAATATTTTGAAGTCAGTGTTCTAAAAATATTAATATTGTTACCTCAATTCTTCTGCTTCATGCTGTTATAAGATGTTAACAATGCAAAACAATATTATAAACTCATTCGTATATTTGGAAACGCTATATTAAAAATGCTGTAAGTATTCAAATAATATCTGCATACTTACATGAAAAGGATATTTATATTAATCAAAGTACAAATATGATCAGTAACAGCAGAATCAAGAACCAAAGTATCGGAAGGCTACGTGACAAAGAGTAAATGCTATCTTTCTTTATTACTTACGATTATGTTTGATAATTTGTTGGAAGAAGACCGTTGAATATATTCATATTCTTTTGTCAAATTTAGATAGATTAATTAAGAAAGAGCGCATCTAATTATGTCTAAATTCCATTCTAAAATCCGTGTTTGAAAAATCTAAAGGTATGAAATTCAAGCATCTTTGTAGTTAAAATCTTAAATTCAGTGCATTCACCCGACTGGTGTGTTAAGCTTCAATACACGTCAAATCAAGGATGCACGGCTTAATAGTACACAAACATTAAAATAGCGTTAAAATAGATTTCCTAAATGTTTATTAATCTTAGTAACAGAATACAAATTGACGAATGTATTAGTAATGGGCCACTTAGCCCATTTCTTGTTTTTATTGTACAAAACCCTTATGATTTGTATAAAAAGATATTTTAGAACATAAATTAAAGTATGAAGTTTATAATTCAAAATTATTTCAGTTTATTTAATTTTTTCAGTTAATGGCCACTTGATCTGGTACTGAACAAAATTAAAAAATAAAGATTCAAAATACAGCTATAAAAATCAATAATCTATTAATTGTATGCCTTTTAAACATTGTATTTAAATTATTGAATGCACAGTTAAATAGAAACGTAACATATTAATATAAAATATTATATACTTCAGAGAAATAAAATCTTGAATTAAGGTTTACCTCTTAAATAAAACAGAAAGTATAAGCAAAAAATCTGATGTGTACATCCCATGACTTCCTTGTACGGAATATTAAATTATATGCACATTTTCCTGCATTTCATTTAAACTTATTTTCTCGAATTTCATTAAAGATATATTTCTCATTCAATTCTATTCGCCTTCAGTTCGCGGCAAGGCAAAAATAGATAAAACTTCAAAATATCTTCGCTAAAAATTGAAAATATACGAAAAGAAATAAAACACCAAATACAGTTTAAATAATAAAAAAATTGCAATTAAAATGAGAGTTTTTACGCAAAAACAAGCGATTCGGCTGGCAAGCAACTAGGCAGATTTTTAGGTGCACAAATATCAAAGTTCAATTTTGAACCCACTTGGCAAAAAGACACTGAAAGTGCAGAAACTGAATTCACTATTCTGCTAAGCTTCAAATGTAAACAAATACGGTTGCTATGGTAAACAAACAAAGAAACAAACAAACAGCAGAAAAATATGTGTACCCTACCTGACTTCCTTGTAAGGAATTGTAAATTATACGTACTTCTCCTGTATTTCATTTAATCTACTTCGTCGATAGAGCGTAAACCACAAAAGAATAAATACACTCTTTAAAATTTACTATGTTTATTTACCATAGCGACACTCTGGCTCTTGGTTGGTTCACATAACAGCGCTACATCTCATTCATTTTATAACTCAGAATGCAAAAAAATTACATCATCTAAAGAATAATCTAATCGCTGTCACATGTCAAATATTATAATAAATCTAAAACGATGTATAAAAAATTAAACAAATAAAAAAGAATAAGTTTCTCACTGACGATTCAGTGCCGCTTTTCTAATGCGCATGAGCTACTCGTAAACATTCTCCTCTGTCCGAGACAGACTGGCGACAATATTTGCTGCTAATACGAAACACTCATTTCCTCGAATTTCATTAGAGATATATTTCTCATTCAATTAATTGAGTTCTCACTTCTCGGCAAAGCAAAAGTACACAAACACTATAAAACATTGAAAGCTACAAAAAGACATAAAACACAGTTTGTACGATTAAAATTACTTTTTCTACACAAAAACAAACAATTTGACAAGCAGGCAAGAAGGCAGATTTTTTGGTGCACAGAACTTTATTTTTGGTCTCACTCGTAGGGTTCCCCCCTCTCCCGGAATTCCGGGATTCTCCAGGAATTGAGCCCTGAAATTAAAATCTCCCGGCTCGCGGAAGGAATTTAAAATAAATATTACTCTCCCGGAATATCAAGTTTCTCGAAAATAACGATACAATGCCCACGGACGAAATGGTTGAGAGCATGGAAAATCACACTATCGCCCACAGCAGCCAAACAACGTCATGTGAATACATGCTCTTTGCAGCAGAAATCTACGATGAGTTCTGAGTAAGTGCCTTACGGGATGAGTAGTAGTTTCATGCCAGCGTGTCGCGCGCTCATTTCCCCTCACCCTCTCATTTTCAGTCCATTCTTTCATTTATTCTGCAGCTATCTACAAGCAAGTGCGTATTTTGAAATTATTTAAATGCTTTCATAATAATATGTAGTGAAAAAAAAACCCGATTCTGATTCTGCAGGGGAACAAGTACCACAAAAAAAGACAAAATATTCTATGTCGATTCAAGATAAATGGTTAACTCAATTTGATTCGCTTATGAAGAGAGACAGCTTTAACGGAGAATGTAAAGTATGTCGGAAAACGGTTAATATTAAGTACGAGAACGTTAGAGCTTTAACTGTATATTCCCAAAGCAAGAAACGTTACTTGTTAATATTGAATAGCGATTCATCGCAATCGGTTTCGAACTTTTTTCTGAAGAAATCTTCAGAAGAACAGGACAATTATATCAGCAATTGAAATTACTTCAGTCTATCATAGGATTAAAAAACACCATCATAGTTTTAATAGCCAAGATTGCACAAGCAAATTGTACAGCACTCTATTTCCAGATTCTTCTTTGGCAAAAAAGTTTTCTTGTGGTAGAACAAAATGCACAAGTATTTGCGAGAGTGTGCTTGCTCCTGCAGTTAAAAAATGCTTTTAAATGAGATAAAAGAGGTGAATCTTTTTTAAGTTGCGGCTGAACTTTTTTTCTTCTCCCGGAAACTTTTTTTTTACTCTCCCGGATTTTGACAGCCAAGAGGCGGCAACGCTACCCACTCGGCAAAAGGACACTGAAGGTGCAGAAAGATTAATTCACTATTGTGCTAAGTTTCAAATGTAAACAAATATGTCTGCTATGGTAAGAAACGTTAGGCTTAGCCGCACTTAAACAACTTTTAAATTGTTGATAATTCTACAACTGTCGAATGCAGATAAACTAAAAAAAAAAAAAAAAAAAACCTGAGCTCATTCAGACGAGTGGATATATATATATATATACTTCTGGTGCGGCGGATTGCAACCAAAAACAAAGGTGCACAATTGCATGTCATAGCAGTCCTATATACAAAATATCAACGTTCTAAGGATACTCGTTTTTGAGTTATGCGAGATACATTCATACATATGTACATACGTGTACGTACAGAGGCTACGGAAAAAATCTCTTCGCAATCCATTCTAAATCAGTTTTATAGCTTGTTTTGGAAAAAAAAAGTCCTTTAGTCTGTCCTTATGTACAGATGTCAGGCAAAAACATCGTTAAATTGCATTCAATAGCCGTTAAAATGCATATTTTCGTTGAAATATGATGCCCGGAATTTTTCGTGATTACAATTTTTCCTCTATTTCGCACCTGGAAGTAATTAGGCTTATCCGCAGTCAAACAACTTGGCCCAGTTTACCAACACATAAGAATAAAATAAAATAATAATAATAAAAAAAAACTGAGCTCACTGAACTGAGGAACAGAGTGGGTATATTTATTTATTTATTTATTTGTATAATTTTGGTGCCGGCGATTGCAACCAAAAAGAAAGGTGCATAAGAACATACTATATCTGTCCTATACACAAAATTTCAACGTTTTGAGGCTACTCGGTTTTGAGTTATGCGAGATACGAGTACATACACACGTACGTACAGATGCCGCGAAAGAAAATCTCTTCTGAATCCATTTCAAATTAGTTTTGTAATTCCCTTGGGAAAAAATAGTCCTTATTCTGTTCTTACATACAGATGCCACGCAAAAACATCGTTAAATGGCATTCGAAAGCGGTCAAAATGAATATTTTCGTTGAAGTATGATATTCGGTATTTTTCGTAATTACAATACTTTCTTTACTTAGTACAAGGAAATACAAATTTCTTTTAATTAACCGTTTGTGGAAAATGCAGTTCCACCTCATAAACTAGCAGGCTATTAAATGCGTTCTTTTACTGGATTATATATAAGGATGTCGAAAGTGCTGGCTGGCTGTGGATGCATTTAATTTTCCTTGATCAGATTTTAGGTATATTAAGATGTCAACGTTATTATTATTAATTATCCATTTACACAATTTTTTGTGCTAGACGAAAATACTATTTCCATACTGGACACTTGAAAGAAAACTTCCACAGACATGAAAAAAACAACAGATTTAAAGTTATTATGGAAGTCAAAAAATCACTTTTATAAGATGCGACCTCACATGTGTGAGCTTAATGTGTTGAAAGGATTCTGTCTCTTAGCTAATTAAAGTCTAACTAAACATTATACTACGAGTAATTTTGTTTCCCTTTAATTTGGATTTTAAAGCATAATTAGACAGCAGTAGTATGCGTATAAATCTATCCAATATGTAGTTGTAAGTTTTTTTCTCGGCCTTGAGCATGCATTCATCGTGTATGTGGAAAATCCACAGGCTAGAAATTAATTTTTTAAAATTATTAATTTAAGGTTTCTACTCTGATGGTAAACCATTATAACTTTACAAGGTGACGCCCGAAATAAAAAGTGGTGAATGATAATTCGACACTACTACGGTGTAGTGACTGGGTCTCTCCTCCCCCGTATCACCGTGGTGTAATTAGAAAGCATGACCGGCTAGTAGTCGGAAGGTCTGAATTTCCAGTCCATCCAATTTGAGAGCACTGCACGTTTTCACGCTTCCTGATCTGATGCGGGGGGGGGAAACTAAATGACACTAGAGTTTCAAGATGATGATTTAGGGCGGCAAATTGTCTCCCAAAAAATGCCTACTAATTGAGATATTCCGATACGTAAATCTTGCTAATTTATTCTTTTAACGCTAAAAGGGAAATGTATATTTTACTGCTTTTATCGGTAAATATCTGCGAAAAATTTGAAATACACCAAATTTAAATACTAATTAATTAGATAAATTTTTATTTTTTGCAAGAACATCATGCATTTCATCTGTATTTGAAAGGTATTATGTAGATGTAGAAGTCTAAGGAGGTCACAACTACCAACTACTTGTATTGCAGAATTTGAGATTTTAATGAATGCGGCTATTGTTGCAGCATTATAATAACAGATGACGGAGGTTTAATTATAACTGACCATATTTCTCCATTATATGAAATGATTTCATTCAGTTGTAAAGTAGAAATGTACACCTAACTGTCGTAATTTTACGTAATTATCACATGTTACTTTTACAAGACAATGTTTGTAATTAACATATCTATACTTATACTTAGGCCTTGTATGCCATGTAATATTTATATTTTTATACAGAATAAATAATCCCTTCTGCCAAGATGACTATTAACACTGTAAGACTTTTACAACAAAGTCAGTTCCGTGGTTATCTCAGGCGGCGCTCAGTTGTAAAGTAGTTACTTATTTTAATTAACCAGTTATTTCATGTTACGCATCTTTACTGTCATTTCTGCCTTTTTTTTTTTTTTTTTTTTTTTTGCCAGAATGCAATTTTTAGTTGGCATATTTAAATGAGGTTGGAAATATAGTATTTAATGAGAAATTTTAGATCGCTTAGATAGAGCGTGTTCTAACTTCTAAAGACCAAGTAACTTAGTTGAATTTCAGCGATAGCATTCTGTCTTCGGCGTTGCTTTATTCTTACGAATAGTACTTGTCACGCTGGTGTAGGTTTGAGCCAATTTGCGTGCTATTTACCTATGTGTAGCCTTTGGCTTATTTGCAACTTAGCTTTAATTTTAAAATTCTCTCTTTTAAGTTACGTAATTATTGTTGGCTGTTTTTTGCAAGCGGAATATGTGTCTTCTGTTCGGTTATTTGGAGAGTTCTGAATAAATTGGTCTTTTACACCTATCTTGCGTTTCTGCTGTTTATCTAGACAGAGCGATAATTTGCTTAAGTCTATTAGAATCTTGATGTAGTGTATAGTACCTAAAAGAATGAGGCTTTATGAAGTTTTGAAATAATTGCTCATGCACAAAATAAACATACACGTTGCTAAAGAGAAAATTCTCGGTATTTGAGAAGATAAATAAATCATTTGTTTAAACTGTTATTTTCTACTTAACGTATAGAGATGATATAATAAATATTGACTTTAGTTTAAAAATTCTGTTTAAGGATAAGCATGTAAGAGGTAAAGAAATGTTATCTAAACATGAAAATAAAATTTACGCTATAAAATATGCAAAATTCCCATATTGAAACTATACTTCCAAAAAGAGGATTTCCATTTACCAGAATTAAAATAAATTTTCTTGAGATAAAAATGGATTCATAGCAAATTAACCGGAGAAGATTTAAGTTATATTTATATGTTTTTCTTATTTTAAACAAAATACGTATTTTTAAATGTTTATGTTTTAAAATAGCACGACAAAATGAATTGACAAAATTCATTATACCTTTAATTTTCGAGGAAGCATTTCCTTGCTGCTACTTAATTATAGCTCCGAATAAATTCTTAAGTTCATTAATATTTTACTTAATTATAACATAGTAACTGACAGTAAATGAAAGCTCATACATTGCATCTAATAAACAAAAAGATGCGTCCTCATTAAACGTGTTATATTAAAAATGCAATTACTGGATTAATAACGTTGGGCTTTAGGAATGTAAATTGTCTAAGTTGAGACCTTTCAAGATAGTATTTTTAGCTGACAAATTATACACTCTTTTTATCTGTACATGCATATATCTGTAAATACCATTTTGAAATATATTTTATTCTCTAATCATACGCATACTCATATTTTGTGGAATTTCTAAATTCACTTTCAGGTTTTATTTCGTGATCCTCTTAGACAGAGTTCAAAATTCATAGAAATTAGTAAGAAATCTTATAAAATAAACTTCAATACATACAGGCAGAATAAATAATTGGTCAACGTATATCATATAATATTGGAGGAGTTCAACTTAAATAATGACTAAATATAATTAGGAAGATAACCTGCTTGTTGTTTCAATAATTGAAGTATTATCTTCTAACGTTGTCCTCTAAGTAAAGCGAAGTGCTCCAGGTTGTAAGAGTAATTAATTGCAATCTTATAATGCACAAGAAAGCTTTTTTGAGCAGGTTAAAGATTCGTTTAAAATATTAACATTTCAGAAATAAATAAAATTATTTTGCGAAACGTATTTTTATAACTCTAGAAAAAAATTTCTGATATTCTATATATATATTACTTATAAATTTATACTAATGTTAATGACACTTCACTTAAATTTTCTTATTATTATTCTTATCTTAGTTTATAATTAAACAAAATATATTAATAAAGTGCTATTTTACAGGCCTTAAAAATACCGAACACTAAGAAATATTGAACCCTTAAATCAATCATGTCATTTTTCTTAGAATACATATTTTGGAATATCTGATTATTTTAAAATGTCTGTCAATTATCTCAAAACAATGACAAATCTCGAAACGGGATTTTGCGTCGTACACTATAAACGGCTGTTTCACTTTTTAAGCTGTTACCAACAAATATTATCGCCCTGTATTATTTTTAAGGAACTTAAATAATTAACCCTTAACTTCCCACTGTTGCATCTCTGCAACATATGATTTATTTTAATTTAACAGACTCAGTATTCTTTTTAATTACCTAAAAACCACTTATCTAAGAAAAAAAGATTACTGCAACGAAATATATGCTAATTTTGTCACTAGATAGCAGCACATTTTTTCCAGAAATCACAACAATTATAAAAATCTCTGTTGCCTCAAGAACTGTGTTTTTGCTATAAAAAGAATCCATTATATTTTATGCTCCTCTTGTTTATTGACGAAAACAATTACCAGGTAAGAAATTTAAAAATTTTATGTTCATTTAAAAGTAATTTTGATTTTCTAATGGAAAAAGTTTGAAAGAAATTTAATTTTAATTATATGTTGCAGATCTACAACATTGGTCTTTGGTTACCATTTTGACATGGCCAAAACGTGTATACTAACCCAAGATGAATTTGGACAAATTAAGTGATTTAAGTGAGAATGGTCTTGAATATTCCGTTGATGATGTTCATTTTTTACCTGATTGTGTGTCATCTAATGATAATTTGGATAACGACTGTGCAAGTAGTGTTGTTTCACAAAATACAATTCAGAATATAAAAAAATCCGATGATAATAAATTTGATAGAAATATTTCAGTCAGTGTGTGATTATGGCAAAGCCTCGAGAGCTATCTGCCTACGGGGATGGATGCCTTCGTGTAGGATTTTCTAAGGGGAACTGGCTTGTATACAAGTTACACATGGAACAAACGACCACGCAGCCAGCCCCGTTCGAACCTCGTACCGAACTACCAGTGTTCAGCGACTTTACCGCTCGGCCGCTGGTATATTTCAGTCAGAGAACCTTTTTTAAATCTAACTGTGAAGAATAATAAAACATTGTCAAAGAATATTTTATGGAAAAAGCAAAACATTTCATTGATTGAAGAAGTAATAAAATTCCATAGAGATGACACGCTCCCAAGAGAAATTATGGATTTGGACACTACGTACCAATTTTTTAAATATTTGTGGACGGAAGAGATCATATAACATTTATGAAGACAACAAACAATATGCCATTCAAAAGAATCCAAGTAAGCCTTTGACTATATCAGATAATGAAATAAATCAATATTTGGGTATTTGCATTTATGCATCTCTAGCTCACCTGTCAAACTATAGAACATACTGGTCAGAAGAGCTTGGATTTGATCGAATTAAAGAAACAATGAAGAAATCTGAAAATTTAAAAAAAAAAAAAAAAAAAAAAAAAAATCTAATCAATTTACAAAAATTCAAATCTGAAGTTGCATCATGTTTATGCAAAATGGGGTACGATCGAAATGCTAAAAGAGGAACACCTAGTAATACTTCAATAGAACAAATGTCTAAGACTAAAAGATGCAAAGGGACTTCCCAGTCCGTTCCATGTAAGGACATTCGTACAGATGGTATAAATCATTGGCCAATATGATCAGAAAAGAATACGGTACAAGTTTCCAAACTGCAAGAGCTACACTCAAACTGAGTGCGAAAAGTGTAAAGTAGGGGACTTTTTACAACAAAGTCAATAACTGCTTTAAAAATTTTCATTGTATGTAAGGCTAAAGCAATTTATAACAATGAATAATAAAATCCTCATATTAAAAAAAAAGTTTTGTAATTTTACAGCACTACTGCGCAATGTTGCACCTCTGCAACAAACAAAAAAAATGACTGAAATTCAATTTAAAACTGCTTAATTATCTTTAAAAATATTTTTCCCTTTTATTATTACTTAAGAAGTAGCTGATATAATTTTTTCATAGAAATTTAAAAAATTGGGAAGTTAAGGGTTAAGAATCTGCATGTTTGTTATGTATGTATGTTTCTCTCAAAGTGAAATGGCTGTTTCACTTTTTAAATAGTTGCACCAAATATTATAGCTCTGCATTATTTTTTTAAAAAATTAAATAAATAAGAATCTGCATGTATGTATGTATGTATGTTTCTAGCACTGGGTAAAAACCTACAGTAATTAAATTTTGAAAATCGTTGTCCTCTACCAAAACATGTGCACCTAGAAGCCCGAATTTATAGGTCAGAATTTCATGCTTTGTAAATCTTTAATGAATTTCTGCTTAACAAATTGAACGATTGAAAAAAGAGTGTACGTTATAAAACACTTTTATTTTCAGGGCACGAGAATGTCTATCGGAAATTCTAAATTTATCCCTTTTTAAACATTTTGTGATTTTGCTGTAGAATTGAATTTTATGTGGCGAGTACGAAGAATATGATATTTAATTAATAAACTGAACTCACAAAACGTTAAAAATAAAAAGATAAAAAAGTTTTTCAAGCCAGCTTGCTAAGAAAACTATCATTGATAAAATGAATTGGAAAAAAAACTGAAAATTATAGAAAAATGTATGCCAACACTGGATCAGGAATTCTAAAAACGTAGAAGCAGCTGCTATGCTGCTTCTACGTTTTTGAGCTGTGCTGCTTCTAATGAAATTTTTCTGTTGAAATGTGGTGTAAGTGCGAATAAAATTATGCTTAATAATAGAGCTAAAATAACAAAAAGAAATGGGCTATCAGCAGTGAATGCAACAGCATACTGGTAGACTGCGAACTCAACGAGAGAGAAAGAAAATCTATTAACAATCCCTTCTAGGCGACGGGTTAAAAATCTGAACAGTTTCAAGTTGCTTTTCTCTTTCTGCCTTTAATATTAAACAATCTTTTCTTTGCACTTTTCGCCACAACAGTTCAACAAAAAATTTGCAAAATTTTGAAAACTTGCATAGGAGCATTGTATGTTTATAATTTCCGATGCAGTTTTAAGTGTTGGCATACATTTCTAAAAATATTATAATAATTTCCGTTTTATTATTTATTAGCACAAAGGGCGTTAGACCAAAAGTACTCAAAAGGGCAAAGAGGCCCAAAAGGGCTAATTTAAAAACGACATTTTATGTCGATTCACTTTTCAAACTGTTGCCCCAATATTATATTTAAAGAAATTAAATAATGAAGGATCTGCATAAATGCATGAATAATTCTCGCATTTGCAAGAAACAACGGTAACTAGAGCCATCAAAGTTTACATAACGAAGTCCTCCAACCGAACATATGCACTTGGAAGTTAGAATATTGAAATTCAAACTTGTTTTATTATCTATTTAAAATTCTGTAAAACTTTACAACGAATTTCTGATTAACAGACTCAACGATTTCGAAGCGAGCAATGGCAACACTATGCGGGGGAAAAAATGTTATCTCCAACGCGCAAAACTGTGTATCGGAAATTCTGAAGGTATGCTGTTTTGGTGTTTTTAAATGTTTTGTGACATTGCTGTTGAAATGAATTGTATGTGTTTTAAGTGAGAAGAACAGGATATTTAATAAACAACGGTAACACACAAAACGTTAAAACGTTCTTTTAGGCGTAATATAAAAATCTGAAAGCTTTCAGATTTTATTAAATACTTTTATTCATTAGTCCAAAGGGGTAATTTGCCCAGAAGGACTATCAATTTCGTTCAGGATATTTGCGTTGATTCACTACAAGTGCTGTTTTACTTTTCAAATTGTTGCCATCAAATATGCATTATATTAAAAAAATTAAATAATGAAGAATATGCATAAATGTATGTATGCTTCTTGCATTGTGATAAAACAACGGCACGCATAGCCATCAAATTTTGAATAACGTAATCCGCCTGCGAATATCGGCATCTGGAAGCCCAAATTTGAAATTTTGAATTTGTTTTATTATCGATTTCATATTTTGTAAAACTTTAACGAACTGAGGAACAAACTCAGGGATTCAAGTTATTGTATCTTAAATTCAAGGATTTCAAATCTAGCAATGGCAAAGTTGTACAGAAAAAAAAAAAAAAAATCATCTTTATCTCCAGGGAGAGACAGTCTATTGAAAATTCTAAAGATACGCTCATTTAAAAATTATTTTGTGATATTGCTCTTGAACTGAATTTTATGTTTTAAGTGCGAAAAACATAATATTTAATAAATAAAGGTGACACACAAAACGCTAAAAAACGTCCCTTTGGGCGTAGTGGAAGCTTTCAGATTTTACTTTTAAAAATTATTTATTTATTTATTTGTTACCGCAAAGGGCATTGGCTCAGAAGGGCAGACTCTTAATTTCGTTTTGGCATTTTTCGTCGAAAATTTTAAAAGTCTGAATCACGTTTCAAATAGTTGCGACCAAAGATTATCGCACAGTATTATATTTAAAGAAGTTAAATAATGAAAAGTCAGCATAGATGTGGAGGTTGATTCTTCGACTACCTTCACTTCCAGTTCAACTCAGCAAGCCATGACGTAGCGCAGCCCGCAGAGCGGCAGACGACCGATGGAAGTGCTGGAGACAAGACGCGTCCACGCGCAGAGCGGATATATTTGAGGTGGAATAAGCGGGCAGACGATCCGCAGATCCTCCAAGATGCTTGTCTACAGCTAGCCATACAATTGCAGACGGGCCCTTTTAATGTATTTACTGAGGACTGTGTGTTAGTCATTGTTACACAAATCCTGTAGAACTGTTGGACTTGATTTAGTCGTGAGATTGCCATCTGAATAATTAAATCTTACTTTTTTTAGTCCAAAGGGATTTGAATCCCGAAGGACTATTAGTTTCGTTTTGGCATTTTGCGTCGGACTCATAAATGTCGGTTCACTTTTCAAACTGTTGCCACAAAATGATAGAGTCCTGCATTATATTTGAAGAAATTAAATAATGAAAAATCTGCATAAATGTATGTATATTTCTCGTATTGTGATAAAACAACGGTACATAGAGTCATCGAATTTTGAATAACGTAATCCTCCAACGAATATGAGCATGTGGAAGACCAAATTTGAAATTTGAAATTTGTTTTATGATCGATTTCCTATTTTTTAAAACTTTGACGAATTTTTGATTAACAAACTCAAGGATTTCAAAGCGAGCAATGGCAACGTTGTGCAGAAAAAACATTTTTATCTCCAGCGCGTGAGTCTCTGTATCGGAAATTCTAAAGATATGCTCGTTTTAAAACTATTTTGCGATATTGCTGTTGCACTGGATCTTATGGTTTAAGTGCGAGGAACATGATATTTAATAAAGAAAGGTAACACACAAAATGTTAAAAAACGCCCCTTTGGACATAATTTAAAATCTGAAACATTTCGGATTTTTTTTTTTTTTAATCTTTTATTTCATTTATTTAATATTAGTAAATAAAGCAGTAATTATACTTAACTTGTGCTCTACCATGTTCTTTTGAAAGTAAATCCTACATAAATGCATGTATATTTCTCACAATGTGATAAAAAACGGTACCTAGAGCCATCAAATTTGAAATAACGTACATCTTCACCCAAATATGGGCATCTGGAAGCCCAGATTTAGAATTTGGACTTTTATTATCAATTTCGTATTTTGTAAAGCATTTATGAGTTTTTGATTAAAATCAACGATTTTAAAGCGAGCAATGGCAACACTGTGCTGGAAAAAAAAAAAAAAACGCATTTTATCTCCAACGCGCGAGACTGCGCATTGGAAATTCTAAAGAGATGCACTTTTAAAATTATTTTGCGAGCTTACTGTTGAACTCAGTTTTATGGTTTAAATGAGAAAAAACATCATATTTAATAAATAAAGGTAACATACAAAACGTTAAAAAACGCCTCTTTTGGCGTAATGCAAAATACAAAAGCTTTCAGATTTTCTATCGATTTTCTTTTTTTAGATAATTAATTAATTAATTTTGTAGCATTCCATTATTTATTTTGTTTCTTGAAACGAGTTTCTTAAAATGAGCTCATAACAGCAAGCACGTTGGAATGGATTGTATTTTCACTACCATGTACGAAGTAAAAAGGAAGTACTGTAATTGCGAAAAATTTCGGGTATCATATTTCAAAGAAAATATCCATTTTGACCGATATCGAGTGCAATTGAACGATGTTTTTGCGTGACATCTGCATGTAATGACAGAATAAAGGACTCTTTTCCTCCCCCCCAAAAAAAATCGTAAAATTGATTTAAAATGAATTCTGAAGAGATTTTAAATGGCGTCTGTACGTACGCACGTATGTATGTATATATCTCGCATAACTCAAAAAACGAGTAGCCCCAGAACGTTGAAATTTTGTATATAAGACTGCTATAACATGTAGATGTGCACCTTCTATATTGGTTGCAATCCGACCGCACCAAAATTATATAAATATATGTATATGTATATCGACTCTGTTACTCGGCTCAGTGAGGTCAGATTTTTATTCTTATATGTTTGTAAATTGAGCATTTTTTGCTTTAAAAATGATGGAATTCTGTTGTTCTTATCTTCCGGTTAAGGTTTTTATGCCTTTATTTAAGCTGCATGCAATAATTCTGGAATTATCAACAATTAAGAGATATTTAAGTGCGGCTAAGCCTAATTTTTGCTTAGCATGGCAGCCCTGTTTGTTTACATTTGGAACTTAGCAGAATAGTGGATTTGTTACCAATGTAGAGAAACTAAGCTTCGGAACAACAAAGTAATGTCGCCTTTTATTATTGTGAATTAAATTATGAAAAATTCATTCTGGAATTATTATTTAAATTATTAGCTTGTTTTTGCGTACACACTGATTTTAATTGTAAAAAATTGCTTTAACTGTACTTAGTGTTTTATGGTTTTCTATATCTTTCAATTTTTGATGAAAATATTTTGAATTTTTGCCTTGCCGCAAAGTGAGAACTGAATTTATTAGTAGCGCATGCGCATTAGGTAAGCAGCGCTGAATCATGTGTGAAAAACTGTTTCTTTTTCATCTGTTTAATGTCTTTAATACATCGTTTTAGATTTATTATGATATTTGAACAGGACATATGGTAATTCTTCAGATGATATAATTTTTATGCACTCTGAGTCCTAAAATGAATTATATGTAACGCTGAACCTAGCGCCGAAGTGTCGCTATGGTAAATAAATATAGTGAACTTTAAAGAGTGCATTCATTCTATTGCGGTTTATTTGCTATCGACGAAGCAGATTTAATTCAAAATTCGTTAATTGTTAATTCAATATTTTAAAATTAATTGCAGGAAAATTGCTTATAATTTAATATTCCGTACAAAGTCACGTGGTGCACAGATCAGATTTTTTATTTCTAAAAATCTAAAATTAGCAGAGATTGCTTAAATAATTTGATAGTGTGGGACTATAATCGAAGACATGAGATTCTTTTCTTAAAACCTAAAAAATAAACAATTACATTTATTTATGTTTCGTAACTATGTTTAATATCACTTGTGTTTTTTGTATTCGACAACAAATTGTTTTAATTTAATATCTCTTTAAAAATTGCAGAGTTTTAAATGTCGCATAAGAAATATATATTATATATTTATGAAATATGAATGAAAAATACATTTGGCGTTAAACGGATATAGCTTTGTACAAATGACAACAGATGCAGACAGGAAATTTTACAACAATATTTTAAAACATCTCTTTGATTGCGAAATTTGTTTATCTGTATTATGAAGCATATGGTTTTTAACTAAATTAAGCACATTTCTTTTAGCTTAATGTGTCACTCGAATTAATTTTTTTTTGGATCTGCCGTTAAATACACGAAGCATTACCAAATAAAGTGACTTCTACTGTATACGTACATTCGTAAAAATCCTCATTGGAATACTCTTATGCACTCAATTTCTCTGCGGACATCATGCCAATTCCGCCAATAAACAAGGCAAATAAAGGGAAGGTAGCTGCCGCAAATTGGATGCCTGGTTCGTGACTAGAGGTAGCCCGAAGACCACAGCGTAATTGGGCTCTGGCTGCGTTTCGTCACGTTTTTTTTCTCCTTTTATTTTCGTCTGATTCTGAGTATTCCACAGAGATATTCGACTCGATATTCCTTTTGCTTCCAATTTTCGCTTTTTCTACTTTTCTTGATTGCCAATGAATGTGATTCACACCTAACTTTTGTGTATAATTATTTTTATGTAAAAGGAGATTGCAATGAAGCACATATTCTGGTTACTTTTGCAATCCTTTTGAATTGCTATTTATGTATTATTATTTGTGTATTATTTTAATGCCATATGACTTAATCTTATAAGCGTTATAAATTATTGAAGTACAAACAAAATAAAACACACATACACATCCGAACGTAAGATAATTGTTTATAGTCTGCATTTCTCATAATTATTATATAATAAAGCAGTCAATACATAAGTTATATACGTGCTTGTGAATTCAGATTTCATTAACTGTGCAGTTGTGAACAAATGCATCCTGCATTTTAAAGTAGTCATTAAAGTACTCATGATTTAGTACCTTTTAATTCAAGATATTTACAGATTTTTGCATATTCTAATACACTGTGTGTGCGATGTACTGCAAATGTGATGCAATTATAAATGTTCTAATCTCCTACTAGAAACTTATGTTTAATGAAGAAAGCTCTCTGTTACGGTTAGGTTTATCGATTAAAACAAAACAACTCGAAGGCTATCTGTTGTGGAAGAATGACTTCATGGAAGACTTTCTAAGGAAAACTTGCTTATATGTGCAGAATACTCTATTACAAAATTATACAAAATGTTTTTTTGCTATGGAAATAATAATGTAGTCCATCCTATATCTAGAAGCTCTAGGCAAATGTCTGTTAAAAGATTGAATCATAAATTAGTCTAAATGTGAAGATGGTTTCTTTAAAGTATGAAATTATTCTTAACCGTTTAAAATTTCCAATGCAATTTTAAAAAGAATGTAAAAATGCAACAATTTCACATTTTTTAACGTCTTTATCAGATTTCAGTTTAGATTTTCCAAAATGTCAACCTTTCCCTAAAGATTTCTTGGTAATTTTACTACGTATTTTCTTTTAGTGATGTCATGTGGGAATTAAGTTTTAGATGTAGGTTTCATTTCATTTGATTAAAAGGACTTTAACTATTCGGTTTTGAAAATTTCTTTCATTTCATTTTTAAGAGAATACTAAATTATGATAGATTCTACCATCATTATAATGTACCCAAATCAACAATACAAAGTGAAGTCATACTGGACAATACTCAGTCATACTAGACACGCATCAGTGCGTATGTCCATACCTTGCATCCTTTAAAATTAAACAGGGTATTTCTTTCGAGTTTGTATCTGCAAATGTTATGCCACATGCGGAGAACGGCATTGCCATTTTTCGAAATAAAAAAATGTCTTTACATTCTCTGTCTATTTATGTCGAGCAGGTCATATCTTCCGATTTCTTTAATGATATTAAAGTGATGATTGTCCCAAATGTCACGTAATCTATATATAAAACGAAGAAAGTATGTGTGTTTATTTGTTCGCTAATAACTCCGTCACTACTATGGCTATTGTCACCAAACTTTCTATAATTCTTTTCTGGGGCCTGGAAAAGGTCGACGTGAACTTTTTTCCAAAACAAAATAGATAAAATCCGAGATATTACAGTCACGTGCAAAAATTTAAGACCAGTAGCCGTTTTCCTGTATTTTACAGAATGCACCATTTTCGCCGTGATTGCGTTATCTCATGTGTTGATTGCATCCAACGCTTTTTACTGCTTTAAATCTTTAAATATAACGTGGTTTCGTTTATCAGAAGTTCGTTATTGGATTTTGCGTACACAATGCTGTTGTATAATTCTTGTAATGGGTGAAAAACCTTCATTTACGGTTGAAAAACGGGCAAAATAGTGGCCCTGCACAAAGTTGGCTTTTCTGAACGTGAAATAAGTTTGAAGGTAAATGTCAGCAAAACAGGCATGCATGAACCTATCAGTAAATTAAAAAATTTCGGGAAATTAGATGGATCTTAAGAGAAGCGGTCCCCTAAGAAAAACTTGTGCACGTGATGATCGTGTGATAAGAAGATGATCCTTCGATGTCCAACAACCTCCTGCAATAAAATTAGAGCTGCTCTGGTTGCAAAGGGTGCCAAAGTCAGTTCGAGTAGTATTTTAAGACGTTTGACTATAGAGTACGGTTATTTTCCTATAAACCTGCAAGGAAACGTCGACTTACTCAAAGTATGAAAAAGGAACGATTGACTTTCGCCGGATAATATCAGAATTGGACCGAACAACAGTGGAGTACAGTGTTTTTTTCGATGAATCAAGTGGGCAGCAAAAGATATGATGACAGATACACGATTCTGACAATGAAACACCTTCCAAACCAGATGATATGGGGTGCAATGTCTGTGTCTGTTATTGCTGCTGTACATTTCCTGCCCCCTAAAACAAGAATGAACGTCAGTCGGTACCTTAATTTCTTACATGACGTGTTTAAACGTTTTTGGAATTTCTTTAAAAATGCTTAAGACGTAGTTACACGAATTTCAAATCGCACGAAAAATGCTTAAGACGTGTATACACGAAGCCCGAATTTCGCGAAGATTGCTTAAGACGTGTTTAGACGACGCGATCTGGTCTTCCTTCCCCTACCTTTCTGCAGGCGGCTGTCAGTTGACACAAAGGTCTTGATAGGGCGTGAAGTCTCTTTGAAAAGAGCACTTTAGGAAAAAGTCCTTAGAGTGAAGTATCTTTGTCAGACAGCAGGTATGTATTATCTGTGTGCCGACTAAAAGTTTGAGAAAGAAGATAAATCGTTTTACAACTGTTTGCCTTGTGGTACTTTATACAAATGAAAGTCAAACAGGATCCGACGTTGTTATAGTACATTGCCGAATTTTAGTAGAAACAAGAAAAAATAAGAATTGTAACGGAGGACTCCTTTATACCTATATGTTATAGAATCAAATATTTTATTTTTGTATTGAGAAATGATTACAATTTCTGATTCGTCAGGAAAAAATATAAAATGTTGCAACCAGCTTTCTTGTTTGCCTTCGTATTTCAAATGCGTGTTATTATAATGTTATATTCTTCTTTTTACATTCTTAAATGTTAAAACTGTGCTTTCAGCATGCCTGAGTTTTGTACTCGTATGTGTGGCTCTATGCTCCGTAGAAATGGCGAACTGACATATAAAAATTATATGAATGTTGAAAGGAAGATTTCTACTCGAAACTTCAACTAAATGGAATAAATGAATACGCCGAAGGAATTTCTAGAAATATTTGTTTTAAAAATTTTATTATTAATATTTTAAATCCAAAATGTTTTGAAATGTAAAGAAAAAATATGTAATCCTTGAAACATTTTTGGAAAGTAATCTATCGATATAAAATCTCTTAAAATTAATGGAGTGTAAATTAATTAAAATAGTCAGTGTACGGAAGGGTTAGATATACTCCGCACAAAAAATTACAGTCAGAAGATCAATTATTTAAAGATATAAATTAATTACATTAAAAGAATTTAAAATAAATTAACATCTGTCCAAATGTCAATGCTAACAGCAATAGCACGAATGAAAGTTATTCTTTAAATTCCGAACTTAATTCATCCGTCGGTACGCAATGATTGTGTCTTTGCGATTACTTTTCTTATAGATACTACAAAAGGCCGCCAACGAAGTAGCGGTAAAATCGTTGAATACTAATAGTTTGAAGCTGGTTCAAATCCTGATGAATGGATTGCCTGCATACCAGTTTTAGCGAATGTTTGTTGCGCATGTTTAATGTGAATATGAGCCAATTTTAGTTAGCTTTTCATGATGACGTGCCTTGACTACGAGTCCTCGCTCGGGTTGTGTTTTGTTTGGCTTGTTAGATTATTAAGCACGTGAAGGCGATCTGTCTAAGGGGAGGTATGCTTTCGTGACAGATTTTCTAAGGGAAACAATCTCGCACTACAAAAAGTTAAAAACCATAAAAACGGCCATGCAATTACCTTGTTCACGGGGGTTACCAGTATGTTACCTACCAGTATGTTAAGAGAAGCGATTTCAAGAATGTTTATTTTTTTTATTTTGTTTGTCATAATCTAAATAAAATAATAATTAAACATTCTTGAAATCTCTTCGCATTACTGAAATGGCAATAACTTCGAATTATACTATGCTACCACTTTTCCTCTAATATGAAATTTTGAACTTTTCCTGTATCAGACAGCCCACCAGCGACTGAGCGGAGTCTAACGGAACAACTGGTGGTTCTGTCCGGGATTCGAATCCCGGCAAACGGGCTGGTTGCGAGGATGATATTCTTAGTTTTCCATATGTGTAACATGTATGCAAGCCAATTTCCGTTAGGCAGTCCTCGAACGAAGGCATCCTTCACCTTAGGCAAGTAACCATCGAGTACTTTACCATAATCAAATAAACCTTTATCTATAACATGCTTCAAATATTTTTATGTTGAAAAGTTCATGCGCCAAAGTTGGCCCCCGTTGAATGAAATATGTTGTTTATTTTTTCTTTGTTTTTTATAACAACAATGTTCTTGTTTTCAGAATCTGAATTAGCAATAAAATTCTTTTAATAATATGCGATTCTATTTTGTTTTTTTGTTTAATGAAAAATTAATTTAAGCGACAAATTTCTTACATTTAGAAAAATTTTCGATGTTCGAAACGAGTTGCTGTCAAAAGCGCATCTTCTCGTTGCTGCATATATTTATTTAAAGCAAACTGCTTGGCCTGTGTGCTTTTATATTTGAAAAGATTCAGAGAATTTTCAACAGGGAAATAAAGTTATTAATTTTACTGAATTTTGTGGATTCTTTGTGTTTTGAGGTACAAGTCAAACCATCAGATATGTGATAACCTTAAAATAAGGGTATATATAATCAGGATTTTGCGGCCAGACATTCTCAGCGAAATACATTACAAAAAATTATCTATGTAGAATTAATGTATATTCCGTTTAGTATTTTAATTTATCAGTGTTATTACACATCAGTTTATCAGTGTAAGTTATATCGAGTTTTAGTTGTGTTCGATATAAGAACTTTATTTGGTTTATATAAATCCCATTCGTTTAATAATATTATATTTATTAAATACTATTTATTAGGTTTCCAAATCTGTTAAACCCAATCAATGGCCTCCTGGCTAAGATATCTGATTATCGCTATTTCGACTCATATTCGAACCCAAACAAACGAACTGGTTGCATGGTTGAATTTTGTGATTTCCCCTATGTGTAACATGAACATGAGTACGTTTTACTTAGAAGGTCGTCCATTGAGACATTCATTGCCTTCGGCTGATAGATCTCGTTTCCTTTGCCATACTCAAAAAAACTAAAAATTTTTCAAAAAGACTAACAGATGCATATAACAAAATAAAATTAAGTAAATGCATATAAGAAAATAAAATTAAGTAAATGCATATAAAAAAACTGAAGTAAATGTATATAACGAAAAAAAAAAATGAGGTAAAAGCAAATTTTTAATAATTTTTCAATACAGAAGTTTTTAAATTGCTTGTTTTCAAATTTTATTTCATTTTTATGTATGTACTAATATACAGTGTATGTGTGCGAAAGTGTGCTTGTCCGGCATATCCATATATATTAATTAAATAAAT
Source organism: Stegodyphus dumicola (assembly GCF_044657685.1). Lineage (NCBI taxonomy): Eukaryota > Metazoa > Arthropoda > Arachnida > Araneae > Eresidae > Stegodyphus > Stegodyphus dumicola. Next base: position 112,763,404 of record NC_140771.1, read on the forward strand.
CTGATTTGAAAATGCATGCGCTAACGCGCTATTCTCGTAATTTGAAAAACACTAAAGTATTGTCTGAGAAAAATATTTATAAAGAAAATTAAATTTCGGCTCCTTACTCGGAGCTGTGTAAAAAATTTAAATAAGCTTATTAATTTTTTCTTCTTTATTAAAAACAAATTAGTTTCTTTTCATCTATATATGAAAAATAACAAAATCTTGCTGTCAGAATGGAAATTCTTAAAAATATAAAACTCGTTTTTTTCGAACAAAAGTTTCTGAGAAATTTCTCTAGGTCAGCAGTAGTAACAGGACCACTGACTGCTTTGTTTGAAAAACCCGATGAAGTGGATGATTTTACCCCCAAAAGGTTTCTTTAACAAAGCAGATGCGGTCCAAATTGCTTTGCTGAGAAGCGTTCGTATTTGAATAGCTTGAAGCTTGAAAGCTTGAGTTGGAACACTTATTGTTCTCGAAGCAATCAGTCAGACAGCAATAAATTTGTTATAGATATTTCTCTCTCTCTCTGTGAGTTCTTGAAATCTTGGAATGGGTGAAAGTTTATTTTATTTTACATATATAAGGAAACTGCATGTAAAGCAAAATAGTTCAAGGCATCCATTGTATGTTAATCATTGTACGTCCCCTCAGCTCTTCGGTTGGGTATTAAGAAAAGAAATTCCTATACTGCTTTTGTATTACTTGTATAGTGAAAGATTTGAAAAAAATAGCTTCATATGAAAAGTATTTCTCCGATGAACGAATACAGCTGAAACATGTTTCTGTCAGTATATCCACAAAACATGAAATAGTATTGTACTCTTTTGTATTCTGTTGCATTTTTATATTACTTCGTGGTAAATTTTTTGATTCTTAAATTTCTCTCTCTCTTTTCTTATAATACACAAGTACTCTTTCCAATATGGCTGACCTATGAACCTAAATTTTTATACTATAAAATTTTACACAAAAATTAGCCGTAATCATTAGACACAGCTTTGTGTATATTATATTCTTGAATACATGCCTGCTATTAATACTAAGAATACTATTATTAAAATTCGTGATATAATTAATAATGAAAATACTGTTTAAGCTAAAAACCGGTTTGAATCTTTTTTTCATTATAGGGTAATATGAGCCAAACAACTTTCGTTAGAAATGTACAATTATGCTAACTTGACACATCAGATAGAAAATATTTTATCGTCATCATCGGCTATGATAAAAGATTTTTACGCTTAAGATTTTGGATTATGATAAAGCACACAGGACCTATTTGTCTAAGGAAAAGGAAGCCTTCAGGCTAGATTTTTTTTGTGGGAAACAAACTGTTAATTCACAATCAATTGTACTTATGAAAAACCCCTAAACCTCCCATGCAGCCGATAGAATTTACCGGTGCTCAGCTATCTTACCGCTTGGAGACTAGTTGGCTTTCTGAACTTACACAATATCTATCTGAATTTGAATATTTGCATAAAAAACGAGCAAAATAAAATGACACATTGTAAATAGTACATTTTACTGAAATCAAACTTTCTTTGAAAAAGGAAAATTAATTGTAAGGAATAAGATGGATGCATTTAATTATTTCCCAGCGGGCAATAACAGCGCTGATCATATGTTTCGTATAGGAAATCATTTTCTTCATGTTATCGTATAACGGAAAATATCCACAGATTATATTTTACAGTTTTTAAGAAGGCATGGGTTATCTGCTTTAAGAGAACACCTTCGTGGGCAAGTTTCTTAATAAAATTGGCTTGAATTCACGTTACGCATCGGGAAAATCATAAAGACCACAAGCAGCTAAACTGTTCGGTTGCCAGCAACAAACTAACAACATCCAGCAATCTTATCCACTCAACTATAGTGAACTTAAACCTAATGTTTGTATATTATTAGTAGTATTAAAATAACGAAAATATTTATTCTAATGAAAATTTTTGTTTGAATATCTTCCCTAGTAAGGTATTTCCTTTGGTTGGAGATTTGTCAACAATAAATGCTATGTTCAAACAAGACATTTATTTAGAGCATAATGCTTCAAAAATGTATACTGGGATCCATAGAAAAAAAATATCGCCGGAAAATATATCTCCGAAAAATATTTAATTATTCATATTCTTATGATTAATTATTAAATAATTAATAACTTTTATAATTATTAAATGAAATGCTTATTTATACTTTACCAAATGTACAGCAACACTCTTTCTTTACAAAAGTACCATATTGTATAAATTATATTGTAAGCTAATAAGTAACAACATTGCTTTGTTTAATTAAGATACAATAACAAGCCGAACAAACATTAAATTGGAAGTCAAACAACAAAAATCAGCGTGATATTTTCAAATTTTCATTATATCTTATCTCGTTCATTTGCGCTTTTGCAGCTGAAGATGATGGTTCGGTAAAACCATCGAAACTAGTCCTGTGAAAATTTGAAAATATAACGCTGATTTTTGTTCTTTGACTTATTTCTATAATTATGTGTTAAGGGAGATTATTTGAAATAATCTCCCGTAACACAAAAACAAAGCAATTAATTGCTTTGTTTGTTATTAATATGTCTCATCTTTCCTATTTCAGATAAAATTTACTAGTGTTTCTTGGACAGGAAAGCAAGAATTTTTAATTTGAATCAATAAATTTATGATACACTGAAAACGATTTCAAATTATAATTCCCTTTCTGAATATCTTGAATGTATATGAAAAAGTAAAATGCAAATTTAATATTAATATTATCACCCTTAAAAAACACCCAAATGTTTCGTATATTATACTTAAAACTACGTAATAATTAAGGAAAAAAGAAATTATTTAAAATAATTATTAGTTGCATGCAGTTGAAGAATATAGGAAAATGCTGAAGGTTTTAAAGATTTTTAATCAATGACAAAAATACAGAAAATCGGAAATAATACGAAATGTTTTAGCAATATCTCAGAAGGAATGAAAGTTGCACCAGATATTTGTCAGAATATAATTTTAGTGATAGCAGTTTAATCAGTCTGCATTGAAATTCCGGTGATAATCAGTGACATACAGATTTAGGTTACTTAGGTTAAAAATGCGTAATAATTTAAAATTTAACCGGGTAAATTTTAAAACCAATTTATTTGAAAACTAGCAGCTTCGCTGCGAGCCTTCGTCTGGCTTTTAAATGTACCGGAAAAATGGATGAAGGGAACTCCAAACGTTAAATTTAAAAACTGCATAGGATTTTACTCTGCAGAACAACTTCATAAAAAAAGTTATTACGTATAACAAAATTACAATGAAATAAGCAATCTCCCTTAACACAAATACTAATTATCCTAATAAATAAATTAACCAAATTCCCTTTGCAAAATCTTAAGAACTCAAATGGTATAAAGGAGGTTAAGAACGTTGTTTCCTAAAAAAATCAGTCAAAACTTTTCAATATCTTAAAAACAGTGAAATGAGCCATAAATAAAATAAAGGAATGCAAAAAACAAAAAATTCTGAAAAGCAAAGTATGATTAATGATATTTTATCTTATGTTTTCAAGGGAAAAAATTACAATGAAATAAGCTATATCTCTTAATACAAATATTAATTATCCTAATTAAAAAATTAACCAACTTTCCGTAGAAGAACAAAAATCATGCAAAATTTTTCAATATCTTATAAACAGTGAAATAAGCAAAAAATAACATGAAAGCAACTCAAAAAAACATAAAATTCCGCGCAGAATTTTACTCCACAGAACAACTTTATCAAAAATATATATATATTATATTTATATAAAAATGACAATAAAATATGCCAATCTCTTAAAAACAGTGACATAAGAAATACGATGAAAAATTGTTGCCAAACCCATATTTCTAAAAGAATGATACCATTCAAAATGATGCGATTTCATCAAAAATCTATCAACAACAATAAAACAGGAAAATTGTTGCCAAAATTACATTTTTAAAGATGTGAGAAGTGTACTCGGAAGCTTCATTTAAAAAATCTTTTAAAAATACAAAATATTATCATTTTTCCAAAATTCTTTTTGTAAAAGCATTCGCAAGGATGAAAGTTTAACGTGTCCAAAAATCAAAGAAAAATAAACTGTACATTTTTAAAAATAAACTTTTTTAGAAAAAATCCCATTAAAAAAGTGTTAAGCTTCCTGTTAAATAAATTCATATTTAATCGATTTATTGAAACACGAAATTTATTTTAAATTCGTAAAATAGCTAAGTGCCTACGTTTCATGACGATGTGAAAATGGAGTGTGTAGAGTAAAATCTCGCTTTCCTATAGCCCATTATGTTTCAAAATGACACGATTTCGTCATAAAACATGAAATAAAAAAATTCGAATTTCGAAAAAATCGCTTCGAAGTGCACTGGCTCTTGTGTAGATGTACCTATGTACCAAATTTCGCAGTCGTGGGTCTATTAGCTTAAGCGCAGCGCGAACGAAAGGCACACACACAGATAGACTCTTTCTTTTATTATATGTAGATAAGATATGTAGAGATAAGATTGTTTACGGGAAGGGAAGTTTCGCAGCTGTACCCTGCGGCATTAAGACGGTCATCACGGAGAGTCTAGCCTTTTGCAATTCTCTTGAGAGCTCACATCTACCGAACAATATCTAGTAATCAATATCACTTAGCGGAATCATTGAAGTAAAATTCTGGGAGGGATGGAAAATAACAAAAGAACTGCTTGACAATTTTCAGAGGTTTAGGGTTATTTTCGCGACATTTTACAGGAAGTTCGGTACAAAACTAGCGACAGTTTTAAAGGTATTCGCAGAAAATCACTCGACAGGCTAAGGGTTAAGGACTATCTGAGGATTACTCAAATCGAAGTGCTTGATTGGCCATGTAACAACCCAGATTTGAATCTCATAGAGAATCTGGGGTGTGGTGTGAAAAATAAAGTCGAGGAGAAGCTATCATCTAATGCTATAGAACTCGTTGAAGCTATAAAGCATATGTTGTGTACAGAGATTTCTCAAGCTTACTGTTCTTGCCTACTCAAGCTTACTGCTCTTGTTCATAACATGCCTAAAAGGATTGCAGCAGTGATAAAAAATAAAGGAAGTTCGACAAAATACTGACTACTCTTCAGTATCCTTGTAAGTCTTTTTTTTTTCCATTTATAACATACGTTTCTGCTGCGGAATTCCAGTAAATCTGATTTTTCCATGTGTGGTCTTACACTTTTGCACACGACTGTAGTTAAAAACGCTTAAAACGCTAATTTTCGCCCTCATTTTTCCGAGAGACCTCAGTGCTGAAGTCAGCAACAATGGCAACAGTAATATATCAGAAACAATGGCTGTGTGCCATTGTTGCTAATATAATGAGAGGGAATTAATTTATTTTTAGATTGAAATTTTTATGTGGGTTCTATATCTCTCAACATAATTATTCTCAAAATAATGTTGTATTTGTTTTTATTTTTGCTGACCCAAATGGGCGATTCCATATGTCATATTGGGTATATATACCATAAGATTCATTGATCACGTAGTCAATTGTGGGACATGTATTGAATATTTCTTTGTATCTTTGGCATTTTTATGCATTACAATGAGGCATCATATTCCTGATGACGTGTAATATGCTATTATACGAATTTTCAAATGATGTCATGAATAAAAGAATACATTACTCTCAATCTAACTCAACTGGCATCGGGTACTTCCGCTATTTTTAAAATGAATTAATTAACAGAGTTAAAAAGGAAAACCGCAGTGGTAGTAAGAATTGAAAACAATCTGGAAGTCTTATCAAAAGAATTTGCATTCGATATCTTCTGTGACTTTTGGCAGGAACTATACATACTGAACAGCATAAAATAAAATCGGTTTTTATAAATGAAAATTGATATCGCTTTGTACGGATACTGAAGACTCGACCTGCGACTTAAGTGTGTGTTGTCTTATCTAGTCTTGATGATATACTTTTCGAGTATGAGCAGTTCGTAATTCCTATGTAATTTGACAGCAATAATTTAGTGGCCTTTCATTTATGAAAATACTGCTTATCGTATCATTTCTTCTCCTATGAAAGTATACCAGTTGGTTTACGGATATCTTCCATTTCTCGCACCAGATCATAATAAATGAAATTATAATCTTAAATATTGCATTGCCTGTATTATGATCAGAATGCAATATTCAATTAAGCATTCATGTTGAAATGTAATGATTTAGCTCTGTTTTTAAGAAAAACCTTACCATCAACATAGTGAGCAAATATGAAATAGTTTGGACTTGTCAATTAATCAACTCAGTTATGAAATGTTTGGAAAACGTTAATTCCAGTCTGCAATCTTGTAGAATTCTAGAACCAATCATATTAATGTTAATTATCAGTAAGAATGCTGTTCAAAAACTTTCATTCTTGTATATGGACACACAGGATTTTGACTTTATCCAAGCAAAATATGTAGCCAATAGTTTTGACAGCAGGCCAGTAGACTTATGCAAATAACATTCCATAATTTAAAGACGACCTCAACACGATGATTTCGTGTCATGCCGATAATACTGCCATCATCACCGGTTACAGAACGCTGTATCACGTGCTTGAAGGGACCTTGGACACGATTTCGAAGATTGAAAAATGGTATCAGAACTGGAAGATAAAAATAAATCCAGAAAATTCTAAGTATTATTAATTATCAAGAAGTATGTAGTTTAAAATAAACTGGATTGTAAAGCGACTCTTTTCAAAGTCCCTCCTAAATACTTAGAAATTCGACTGAATACTAATTAATTTGATTTAATAGATCAATCACTTGGTCTAGGAATTTGTAAAATAAATAAATCACTTGGTTTACGTGGATTAATAGCATATGTGGAAATTCATACGTTATCATTCGCAAACTTTTCCCTTAATACTCCACTGACTGAGGACACAAACTTGTAAGTACGTACGTCTTTATAAGGTTATCATCTGCCCAATCTTTGCTTAAGTGTCACCAGTCTGGGCAAGCACAAAAGAAAGTAACTCAATAAATTGCGAGTCCTGCTAAGCACGTTGTTGTGTTTTAGCACTGGTGCTCCTTACTTCACATGAAATAAAAATTGGCACCCTCATTGAAAATTGATGCGATAAAGGCATACCTTGCCTTCAGTGCGAGTGGTGTCTCATCGGAGTACCCAGAACCTACTTCCAACGAAAAATTTTTTCACTTCGAAAATATCACTTGAGAGTAAAATAAGGTGAATAAGCACCTAAGGGATGCGAATGCTATTAACGAGATATTGAACTTAGATAGGAATACCTAAACAAGCTTAATGCTAAATTCTACAGCAAGGCCATTACTGCAAACTTTATTGGATTCCTAAATTATGAAATCTTAGTGGGCGACGTTTTCATTCGTCCGTACGCTGCACATCATCTACGGCAGAAAGGATTTCTCAACTGACATGTGGTTTCACCCCTCACGAACACTTAGCGCAACAACGTGTTACGCTTCATTATGTAAATTCTTAAATGCTGTATATTTGACTACCTCGAGTTTTGCCTGGATTGGGCACCACAACTTCTAAGCTGACGCTATTCTCACAATTGTGAACACTCATCTTCCCCACCTCCTACCTGGTTTTCTCCTAATGTTATAGATGATAGAAAATACGTGACGACTCAAACTGCTACACAGGCAAAGCGCCTCTTTTCTTGTTTTCACCATCCAAGACCTACTACGATTCATGTATTTCATGTACTGCTCTGGAAAGGTCTGCTTAGGCAATAGAGCCCCAGAAATACATTGCAGTATCTCAGTATTGCAGCAGACCATTATATCTCACTATATCAAAGCTTTTCTTAGCATCTAGAAATAGTTTCAGTATTTTTAATTTATGTTTAAAATTTCAGTAACTTTTTTTTCTTTGTCTTAACAACTTAGATTTCGCCTGAAGCCAAACTGCATAGAAAGTTTCATTGCTTATTGTTAAGCCTATCGTGATTGAAATTTATCAGTAGAGTTCTGGCTTTTATAAATTGTTCAGCAAGTATTTTAACTTCCTTTTGGTAGATATAAGAATTTCATCAATAATTCTCTTTATAATGAAGTGTTCTAATGCTTTACGTGTTAATAAAGTTTTCGATTTTCGAAAGATTGTTATGAAAGCCTAAAATTTTTCTTTCGAAGTTTGTACAGCTCTTGAAGGATCTTATTTCTTTAATGTAGTTTATCAAGAATAAAAATTCTCGTTTTCATTAGAAATCTTATTTGATCAGAAATTATTTGACTTTTAAATTATTTTTCAAGGAAGAGGTCATCATCTCTTTTCCTGAAAAACATGCATATCTTCATTTATACGCTGTTATAGTTCTCTCTTCCGGCTCAACATATTTTTTCGCTAATGTGAAATGCATATTTACAAGTTTTAACCGTTTCTCGTAGATCCAGAAATTTGTATCTTCTTTTAGAGTTTTTACACTAATTTCCTTAAAAATAGAGAATAAAATAAAAATTTTTTTTTTTTACTTTTTAGAATAAATATATTATTCATCTAAAATTATTATATTATTCATCTAAAATCTTAAATCTATAAATATCTAAAATGATATTAAATCTAAAATGAAATTAAAACATTTTTATGTAAAATGATATTAGAATGGTTTTGTGTGCTACATAGTCCAAAAGGTTTCCGTAGCATTAACATTCATTGTACGTATTGACACGTATCTGGTTAAATTTCGCTCATTTTATGGACTTGAACCTACAAATTTTTCCCAAAGGAAATTACTAAAACGAGAAGTTTTTTTTTCCTATTTTTTAAATAACCAATCTAGCGATGTCAGAAAATTCGAAACTCTGCACCTGAAAATTAATTGCTTCTTAAATTAAATGGTATAAGAATCGTTTTGTATCCTGTTTTGCATTCTAGGAATAAGCACGTAATCTTTTCGGGATAATAAAATTGAGAAGAATTAAATTAATAATGCAATATATATTCCAAACGATGCATTTGTTTTTAAAATTTAAAGTACTAATAACTTAGGAAATCCCTAAAGGAGAAATATATTTACCCCTGATATAAAATTCAAAGAACAGCTGTTTGTTTACTAAGTCAAATGCAAGAAAGTACCCAAGGAGTATCTGCCGAAGAGCAAAGATATCTTCAAAGACTACCTGTTAAGAGAAAATGTTATCATGATTTAACTCATATTCAGCCTAACCAGATTATAACAAAAATATTTTCCTTTGATGGAGTACACACGAGGTACTTAAAAACTGCATACTTTTAAAGTACAGAAAAAACACACGAAACATCTTGAATCCAAGATGTTATCCGTCAGAAGACACAAAATTTATTTTAAAAAAATCAGTCTTATTAATGACGCGAGGAGAATTCAGTAGTTCCATAAGTTGAAGTACCTGATTGTTAAACATAGAATTACCCGAAATGCTCGTATAAAACATTTAACGATAAACTACGAGTCGGGATCAATCGGTAAGACTACTCATCATAAAAGATTTAATCTAAGCGTCATTGCCATCTTCGACTGCTGCACTGTATTAATTTGCAAGATTCACTTAATGGTGAATCAAGCCTTTGATTCTAAATAATATAATAATATTTTAAAATCGCGTTTTGTGGCTGTTAAGTATTACTTCAGAATTACGCAAAAGCAATATTCATGAATGTTTAACATCTGATAAATAATTAATATTTTATCTTGTACGAAGAGTCCTTTCTCATCAAATTTCTTTTTATTATTATTGAATTTTAAGCATTATATCTATAAATATTAAATATCAAATGCACCTCAACTGATTTTATGCTTCTTATTTATATCTACAATTATAAAATGCTTCATCTAACACGTTAAATAAAATATTTATAAGAATTTTTATAAGCGCGCAAAACGAATGCTCGAATATTTTCGACTGCAAATGTACATTTAGAGGAATAAAATATATTAGCAATGCCATTTTTATCAGTTTACATTCTATGAGTATTTGCATAAAATCTTATATTTACTTTTATATGTTTGAAAATAAATTTTAGAAAATTTGCAGTAATGTTTAATCAAACTTTCATTTTTAGTTTTTCATTACAGTAAATGTGGAAATCTTTCCTCAGTTTCAATTCTTGTTGAGTTTGTAACATTACTGATGATTTCTTGAATTTAATTTCCCTTCCTTTCCATGTAATGAACACAAAATGTTGCTTTACTAATGGTTTAAAAGAAGATGTGCTCTAGTGCAACAGTGTAAAAGAGAATTTAACTGCTAAAAATGAAGATAATAGAAAGTATATCTGAAGAGGTTTATCACTAGAATATAGAACTAGAATGTATTTTATTAACATTAACATCCAGTAAATATGTAAACATGTTTCTTTTGTTTAATGCCTAGTATAAAATCATATATTTCCTATTACATTTCCAATTTTTTCAGTTTTAAAATGCTGCTGGTCTTAAACAATGCTGTAGATCACAGCTATATCATGCATTCAGGAAACAAGTCAGCAGACTAAAGATTCTGCATTATTAAACAATGCGTAATATACCAAGGAATTCATATACTGCGTAAAAGAAATTCATGCAAAGAAGCTTAGCATAATGGGATGTTGGACAGAGTAACTTTGCACTGCATTAACGAGCGTCTCTCAATATATGTAGTTTTAAGAAAAGAATGTGCACACGAATAAACTTGGATGAAGAAATTGAGAAAAAGCACTGCATATAGTAATGAAATTTACATCGCATAAAAAACTTTAAATTCAGAAATTTTGCATTAATAATCCGTGCATAAATCTAGTGAATAATGAATACTATGCGGAAATATTTTGTAGCAGATAAGTATTTTATTCATATTATGCATGAATTATCGGAAATTTGTAAGTGTAAATTTTTATATGTGCGAAAGGAACTAACAGTTCTAAAATTTTCTAAGAGCGAAAGGATGACCTGTTCTAAATGTATGGAAATGCAAAATTCATCAAGTGTTCTAAAACATCGTAAACATGAAAGGCATCAAATATTCGAAATCTTTGTAAATACGAAAGGCACCAAGTTTTCGTAAGCGTGAAAAGCACCAACTGCATCCATTTTTCAAGGTACTCTGCGGATCACTTGCTTGCGGTGTGTTGATGTCTAAATAGTTATTTTATCTGGATTATATCCACTTTACTTAAGATTAAGCATTAGGTGCCCACTGTACTTCAACCTGACATGCATTCCAAATATTATCTATGATAAAAACCGAGCATGTTAAACCAAGTCCTGCAGAATCATCAGACAGTGTTATAAAATTAAATATAATTAACTTACCAAACTGTTCACATGTACTTCAGATGTCTTATCTTCACACTTGAGGAGAAGTTATGAACTCTAATATATAATAAAGTTCTATTAATATAACTCAATGTGCGTGCAATGAAAATAACAGAACTTAGCCAACGTTTCTTGTGAAGTCTTGGGAATAATATCGGTAAAATATCACAGCACAACAAACAGATTTAATATCTAACCATTTAATGTTTATTTCTTTACTTTTCCTTCTACTTAAGACTAAGGAGAAATATAAAACGTTAGGAATATATAATAAACATTCTGAACTTCACATGAATGAACATATGGGTGAAACTATCTGCAGTAATTAGAAATTAATTTCAAAGAGAAAAATGATGACGTTAATTATGCTCCCAGATATTCCCAATTTGTTACATAAAAAATAAAATCATAATATTCTGATGGTAACTCTTTCTGTTATAATATAACACTAGGCATTGGTCTCTTGAAATACTTCTAATAAAACCCTTTTGCTTATACGAAAAAAAAAGAAATATTTATTTCGTAATGATAAAGTTTTAAAACACATTTTTAAATTTACTTTGCAGTTATTGCACATTTTTTTAGTGTACTGTTGAACAAATCATGCTGGACATTTATTCCAGAATTTCTTTTTTTTTTCTTAGTAATAGTATTTTGGTTTGTAGCGATTTTAACAGTTAAGATAAATCGTTACATAACATTAAAAGGCAGCAAACAAAGCTTAGATTTTAGTCAAGACTTTGTCGATTTCGAGGGCAGACAATTACAGGTACCTGTTCATCAAAAGCAAATAAATCAACTTCCGAAAATGAAAGATTCCTGCAACCACGTGGAATGGTTATCTTCACTGATTGTTCACGTGCTTGCTAAATCATATGCTAAAAAAAAACTAGGGAGAAAGCACGAAGGAGAAAAATATCCTAACACGTTATACTAATTATATTAACGTAAGTAGATGTTCTGTGTAAAATGCAATGCGTTTCATTATTCAATGGTTGCATAATAAGCAACTGAATTGTTGCATCGGAGACCAATTGTTATCGCATGAGACAAATTTATGTGCAAGTCATGATCAGTAAACAATGAGTTTGCGATTACGTTTTCTTTCTTTTATTCTTTCTGCTTCTGTCTGTATTTATGCTTATACAAATTTCTGCAGTGATAAATTTAGCATTTTCTCTGTGGCAGTATTTTATGATAATATTAAGGAAATTGTTCCATCTATTACATTACTTAAATATCTATATTTATTTGGACTCAGCCGTATATTTCATTTTTAAGCCGCAAATAGCTCTTGCAATATTTGGATATATACCTAGTCCAAGACTGAAATAATTCCTATACTTTTGCTTAAAAATAATTTAAAAAAAGTTGAGCTATAGGAAAATGATTACTCTACAACTCGATAATCGTAGTATACCTAGTAGTGCTACGTGTTAGAAATACTCTATTTTAATATTTGCCCCAATGCATTTAACATAATAATACAGCTTTTTTGAAAACATTGAGGTATTTTCTTCAAATATAACTTATAAAAACATTTTTGAAGCGATGTTATTAAGTTTTGATTAATCGCAAATTTTTCTAAAGCTCAGTAAGTTTCAAGAACAGTTTAGAGAAACCTTTATCCCTGTTAGCCCTTTCATATAGGCAGCTTAAATGAGCATGTTTTTAATCTATTTAAACATTGATGAGAATAGAGAATCTGATTAACCATATACGGCTCGCTGTCCGTCAGTTGCTGCCGTTTTTAATGTTTTCAACACATGGGAATCTGTAGCAAAAAGTTCATATGCATTCTTATAGATATCCCTTAAAGTGCCGCTTTATTCTTAAGACACTTTTTGGGCTCACAATAAAATCTTTAAATAACATAAATAACATAATGTTAAGATAACATAACTGTAAATGATGTTAAGTTTACTTTTGAAATAAGTAAATACCTTTTTAAAACACTGCAAATAAGAATTGTAGGAGACGCTTTTAGAAAAATCAGTTAGTTCTATATTCAGTAACGCTCATTCATAAACGAAGCTATTTATTAAGCACAAAAAGAATAGACATCAATATTTTTAATAGCGACACCCGTATGTATCTCCTGTGGGAAAAGAAATTAAACTGTATGTAGGAGCCCGAAAATTGATTTCTTTAGTTAGTATTTTGCTGTATCACATCAACACTTTTAATTTTCTGATTTCAACATAATATAACTTTTAGAAGTCATTTCGAAAAGTGTAAAAACTTGTCTGCTTTCAGTATAAAAAACGAAATTCTCTAAATATTATTTTCTTTCACGAATTACAAAACAATACAACATTTCCTTCTAGTTTCTTGGATAGTGAAATTATTATATAAAATGCATTTTGTTCCTACGGAAGAAAAGGAATTACACCATCTGTGTTATCATTGTCTTTGTAAGAAATAAACATTCAATACACACAGCCATCAAGTTCTGCAAAAGGGGAGGGGAGCCGCATAATCCCACCTTATACCCACGCTACATGTCTTCTAATTGGGTTTTCCTTCGTAGACGAAGTCGTCCGAACAAGAGTAAACAAACCTCCTTCCAGTAATGTTTTTATGGCTTCGCTTCATATCATATCCCGAGACAACAAATGCAAGCGTATACAGTTCTTGACTGTTATTTTTCCACCGGAATCTTCTTGAAGGCTGAGTTCTGCGCTACTATAGCTTGATGCAGTGCTTAATAGATGTTCGTGGCAGGAGATTTTCACTCCGTTTGATTCCTTTACTGCTCCCCGTCATTTCCTTCTTTCTTCCAACTCCGGCCGTTAACATTACGCCCCTGCAGAGCCATCCGGGAATTGCACTTTCTTTCTCAAGAAAACAATGGAGGAGCTGTTAGTTATGTTGATTTGTGTTCTTCCCCAATCTTCTGTATATGTTGATGATTTGTTTTTTCAGTCATAAATGGCATGGTCAGAAATTATTTTATAATCCTAACACCGAAATACCACAATTCGTTTCAGTTTAGAAAGGATTTAAATGCGATGACAGCTTTCTTTCATTAAATTAGGAATTGGGGCCTCTTTGGATAATTTATTATTTTTTTTACTTTTGTTTTGCACTCATCAATGAGTTGTAATCAAAACTAGATTATAAAATTTGCAGTTAATTTTAAGAAATAATTTAGGCCTGTTTAACATATCTAAAATAGTTTATTTATGAGTTAGCTATTAATTCATACTTCCAGTCTTCCTTACACTCACATAATATTACAGTATTGTTTGATAAATATTTTCAAATTATTAAATATTCATGAATGAATGAAAAATATGACACTGGAAGAGAATCATGTCAAAGCAAACCTTTAAATTAGGCAAAACACAACCTTGTTTTTGGAGCAGATTTTAGCTGAAATTCTTTTGATTTCGAGGGCCCACATGCACATGTCCCTCTTTGTCAGAAGGAATTTTTTGCTCCTGAGCTTTTGCCTTTTCCTTTTTTGAGGAGAGTCATGTTCGCCTTCAAAACCAGATCCGTTTAAATTAAAATCTAAGCCAAAAATAATATTCTTGAATTGCCTAATATTAATGAGATATTTATATATTATCCATCTAAAACGCAAAAGGAAACAGCAGTTTATAAACCTGGATCTATCTTTGCAAGAATGTTTATATTTTCTGTCCCATTTTGCATCATTTTACTTATTTGGAAATCCTTTTTTAAAATGTAATTTAAATATGTTAAACTAATTTTCTTTCTGTAATGCATCAGTAATATATGAAACTGGTTCTTAGATTTAAATAAATTTGTTAAATTTCCATTTAGTGTTTCTTTTTTCTTTTTCGACAGAGTATCATAAACATTTCATTTTACAAACGGAGAGGTAAAGGTAACAAAATCAGCATTCTTGAGAATGAGTTTATGTAATAATTTAAGTAGAAGTGAAAAGGTTCTTAAATTTATTTATCCTGGACAATATACGTGTATTCACAAATTAAAATGAGTGATGCACGCCTGCAAACTAGGAGATTAAAAGACATAAACTTTTTAATTCAAAAACCTTCTTTTGAAACTTAAGCTGATAACACAAAATTTAATGAACGAGCATATAAAATCAGAAGGCATAAATATGTCGAATAAATTTAGAAGGTATTTTCTCCTTCTTTCGTGGTGTAACTGCAGACACGCTTGACGTATGTTCGGTATATCCGAAGTTCGGATTTCGGGCATGGCATTGCGGATTTCTTCAGTTTCCTGACATTAAAAAGTTCTAAAAGACTCTAAAAGTGGCGTTCCAACTGAAAGGTGATGGACGATAATTCGTCACCACCAGGATTTGTAGTTCTGCTACACTAATCCCCAGACACCCTTTAGAAAAGGGAGTATATAAGCTACTTTCTCCTTCCTTTCAGCATGCTTTCGTGCTCTAGCTGGAAGCACTCTCAATGCGTATTCGGGAGGTCTAGAGACTGAATCTCGGCCAGGACATAGCACATTTTTCATTTTCCTGCATCGATATAACCTAATGATTCTACAAATTCAGAGAAGGAAAATTGTACCAATTAAATGGTCCAATTTTGTGTTTTTCATTGCATGTATACTACAAGTTTCTATCGCCGCAAAAAGTTGCCTATGGAGGGTCAAGTGACATGACAACGTCTTTTCACATGAAATCCTCTTCTGTTCGTTGTATCATACCTGGCGATACCTCAGTGATAAATCAAGTTGGTCCTGCATATTTCACTGCTATACGTATCATACATCAACCAGAATGATAATGGATGCCTCTGAATTCCACCGCCTCTTGCACCTGTTAAGATTCTCTGATTACGACCATGTCGGCATAGTGGTCTATGATGCTGAGCACAAATGGACCGAGGTTCGAATCCCGGAGAAAGCAGGGTTGTTTGTTAGCACATATTCCCTGTGTGGCAAAAGTGCACGACTAGCCTCTCGAGAGGTTGGGGGTAGTGAAAGAGTAGAGCTCCCGGAGTGTTCTCTCTCAAAACTGGGGTGGAAGTACTCAATATTTGAGGCTAACTGTACTTTTTACGAGCAATGATGGATTTCTGGCATTCCTTAACTTCTACCTGTACCTGTACGTTATCTTGACGTATTTACCAGTAATAGTTATATAACTGAAGACTTTCAACCTCATATTTTCCTTACCTTCAGGGTCAACATAAAACCGGTTACCGATAGGTCACTAAGCAGCTGTACATAGCAATGTTAAATATCTCCTAGACATTCACTTCTTCAGTCTGGATGTTCATCAGATTTGTTTTCTCCTGGGCACTTAACCCAATAATTTTAACATTTGCGCTACGGTACATAAATTTTAGAACTGTTTAGAAATAATGTGTAATGATATACTTCACTCCTAGTAATATCCTTTACTCTATATTGAGCCATTTACAGTCATCAACGGAGATTGTGTGAGGTACTGAGATTTATATATTTCTCATGTCGAAAATATCTATAATTCTAATAAATTAACATTTGTATTATAAGTTGTTGATGCATTTAATATGGTTTTGACCAACCTTATTTTTCGGATTTTCGGAACTTAGCTATTCTCAAGTGTTCCTTCATTAATAGATGCACATTTAAAAATTTACAAGAACACGATAATGTTCCTAAAACTAAACTGAGATAGAGAATTTATTTTCACGTAAATGTCAATATTTCGTTTTAGACAGTTAGGCGATGATTTTTGCGACTGATAGAAATTTACAGACTAATTTGTGTATAGTTCCAAAGCATTTTATATATACTTTCTATTTCGTTCTTTGACAGTTCAAACGGGTGAGTCTGATTGCCGTACCGAACGTTCCGCTTTCGAATCCAGAAAAAGGCATGGATGTAAATTGTATGTCCCTTCATAGGAGGTAATAGTGACCACCTGTTAGATGCTTCCATAATAAATTGACCACCGCATTTAGTCTTAGTAGCGTCGAAAGCCTAAAATGGCTAGTGCCCCCCCCAATAAAAAAAGAAGAAAATATCGTAGATTTTTCGGTAGATATTTTAATACTAATTTTATCTATATGCATGTGAGTGCACACGCAGGCAGATATGTATGTATATATATATATATATATTTGGGTCATTTGTCAACTAGATAAAAAGGACCTATATATATATATATATATATAGGTCCTTTTTATCTAGTTCATAAGCCTTTATTACATTATATATATAAGTATATAGAGGGAGCTCGGGAAATATTTGGAAAAAATGTAAAGGAGACCGAAACAAGCAAATTTTTAATAGAATATGTGTGCCAAAATGCAATATTGAGGAGGTACAGTTTGCTCCTGAGTAGAAGATAAAAGTGATCAACTGTCGCACACTTTCATTCCTTGTGTGACTTTGCATCAGTATATATCGCTACAAGAACATAAAGCTTCTCGACATGAATTTTATGTATACTGCTGATGTTAAAAGACAGTAGCTGTTAAAAAAAGATATAATGAACGATTCCCACTCATTCCTTTGAGCAGCTGCTCTGTTTCCATCTGCATCTCTACAGATATTGTCGAACTATGCTTTCGATTAACGATGCATACTACTCTCAGACCGCACACAGGGAACGACAATTTAAGCCACCAGAATGCTTTTAACTCCCTCTTAATAGCTCCCTATACCACCTTAACATGGCATTTGAGTGAAAACATTCTGTTACAAAATAAGTTAATTTCGGTCCCTTCTACTTAGCTTTACATATTTACTAGATATTTTTCAAACTCTCTTTATAAATATTCTTATATATAATTAAAAAGCTAGGTAGTAAGTACTAAATAAAAAGACCAATTTTGTCTAAAAATGTTTTCGCAATATGCTGCAAAATTAAGGAAAAGAGAAGATGATAAATTGTAGTTAGCTCGTCAAAAAGTTACCAGGAGCTGTGGCTCCAAGAAAAGTTCAACACAGTATTTTTGAAAAAACAATGACATTGAAGGGTGAAAAATTAGGCTACACGCGAAATAAAATGTATAATATAAAACACATAAAACACAGTAAAATACTAATCGCTGCAAACAGGTTAATGGCAAAAAATACAGTAAAATACCTATCGATGTGATAAGTGAAATGTTAAAACATATAAAAAACCGATTGAAAAGCCAGGTTGGACGTCGATTTGAGCTAATTTACCATTTTCCGCTTTATAATTTTTAATTTTTTTATTATATTTTTATATTTTTCATATTTTTTTATGTTTTTATTTGTTTTAACTTATTCCTTCAATCGGTTTTTTATATGTTTTAACATTTCACTTATCACATATTTTACTATATTTTTTGCCATTAAACTGTTTCCAACGATTAGTATTTTACTGTGTTTTATATTATACATTTTATTTCGCGTGTAGCCTAATTTTTCACCCTTCAATGTCATTGTTTTTTTTAAAAAATACTGTGTTGAACTTTTCTTGGAGCCACAGCTCCTGGTAACTTTTTGGGGAGCTAACTACAATTTATTTTATTATATATATATATATATATATATATACAAACAAAAAGAGAGCTATATATATATATATATATACAAAGGGAACTATCTCTCTATATATACATATTATGCTAGTGCGCAGTGATGCTGATTTCCGTATCGATGTGCCTGGGTTCCAATCCTAGAGAGGACATGCGTGTTTGCGTGGCAAGGAGCATTAAAAAAAACTGCGAGAAGTCCTCTTGAAAGGGTGCTGGTAGGAAAGAGGGATGGAAGACCATTTGAACCTCCCCTCTGGCATGTTCTCTCTAAAAATTGATGCAGAATTACATAGTTAATGCCGCGGCACACTACCTGCATGACCAATGGTGAAATTCTATATATATATATAGAGAGAGAGAGAGAATTTCACCATTGGTCTATATATATATATATATATATATATATATACTATACATACTATATATGTATATATAAAAGGAAGTAGAAAATGTTTTACAATTATATTTATATATACAAGACACTCTAGTGTATGTAAATAGATATAAAAATCAGTATTATAAATTTAAATATATATGATTTTAGAGTATTTTTTCCTCCCTCACCACGTGCTTTCGTGGTGTAATTGAAAACCGGGTCCAGCTAACAATCCGAAGATCGGTGTTCAGATTCCAAGGAAGGCACCTTTGACCTATTTCCCATCTATATCTGACACTAGTGAAATGGTATGAATGTGCTATTATTATTAGGACTACGTAAAAGTGATACATTTTGCAAGAAGGAAAACGTAGAGAAGTAGGAAAAACATTCTTGGATACTCACAGTATATCGTAGCTTATGCGTAAAATACTTTGATAGTATGAACAATGTAGATTAAACCTTAGGTATAGTTTAGATTATTAATATGTATAGTTTAAGTAAGGCTCGGTTTAAAATGCAGTGTTTTTCCCAAATGCAATATTAAACTTTACTAAAAGCTTTCGTAAAATCATATCCTTATATTTCAAAATTTCAAAGAAAAAATCGTATAACAACTTTATGTTTCTAATGTTGTCTGCATTATATAATACTACTACGAAAATTTATAATTCCTTATAAATAAGTTATTCAGTACAGCAGCAAGACTGGATTCGAAAACCTCACGTAATGCACAAGAACTACCTTATGGTGGGCATTACGTGATTACGAAGCAGTTCGAGGCAGAGCAACATGTAGCGTATCAATAACTATTTCCCAAGTCATTTGGGCTCACCCATCAGCCTCGTACGGATGTATCTTGACACTCAATCAGACTTTCCTTTTCTCTTTTTTCAAAGTTCTCCCTCTCGGACTGATTGGCAGCATCGCAGCTCTGGTCACCATAAGAGAGAAAAGTGGCCTTTGGGATTGTGATGGAAAGAAAAGAAAAAAATTCAATCGCAATATAGAGCAGAGTTAGAGGAGTGAATACTCTTAGATAAAGCGAAGCTTCTATTAGATAGCCTTCATTTTCCAGATTCTGAAATATTTTGTATCGTCTAAAATACATTTAAACCCTCATAAAGAAGTTAGGATCCTAGATAACAAAAGGAACATGATTAGATATTCACTGAAATTCCATTTTCGTGTATGAGAAGATAAATTGGAACGTTTCCTGACCCCTTAAAATGGTATGTAAAAGTATTTTTTAGATTTTTAATTTTCTTGAACGTAATTAAATTCGAAACAGCTATTCTTTAGAAAAACAATACGCATGATAAAAGATTTGCTAATTTTAATTCAGTTGATAAAATCTACTGAGAGAAGAGTAGTTTCGTAATCGCTAATTTTTTCAAAGAATACTCCATTTAAATGAAAAATATAGGAAAATTATAAAATTTAAAGTTTTAAAATATACAAACGAAACGCTTTTTGAATACATTATAATTACTTCAATTACAAAAACAGATACTTAAATCCTAAAAGAATACTTCGTTTTATCGTGAATAAAAATAAGATAATTTTTTTTCCTTTAAAGCACAAAATGTTATTTGTATAGAAGCAGAATTTTGCATTATTTCATTTTAATCCGTTGTTTCTATTTTCACTCGAATGTGTTGCATTAAGATCCTCAAGATTAAGATATTTATCTTTCAGACTGACTCTCTCTATTATCGATTAACAATTTGAGCTATTTGAAAGCAACAGATGCAGTTCTTAATATTATTTTTTTTTAGTCTTAATCGAACTAACTGAAACAAAAATTCACTCAAATTATGGCTAGTTAAAAATATTCAAGAATTTTATAGAATGACATTAAATATTTTTCATTTTTAAAATATTCAGGAAGTATATAATTTTCTCATGTTCGTTTAAATGTATATTAATCTAGAATCGCATAAAATGTTTCGCTACAACAATAAAAATCCTAACACATTCAGAAGGTTATTTTCCCCTTTTAATACTATAAAATAAGTTTTTATTTAAACCTCACAAGATAAGCAATGAATTAAATAATAATGCAAAATAAATTTAACAGAAAAAATAAAAAAAAAAAAAAAAAAAAAGAAGAAGAAGAAAGCTGAAAGCTGACTTTACCGGTCACACAAATGGGTTTGTTAGGTTTTTTGCACTCTCACTGAGCTCGCTGTCTACCAAACTGCTGTTGCACTACCTTCTGCTAACTCATTTTTTTTCGTCTTCTTAGTAAGCAGAATTTTCTTCTCTCTTACGCCTTATACAATGCAAAAGCAAAATAACAAAAAATTTAAAAGTAGCATAATTTAAAATTCCCGATGTAGTCTTAAGTATTGGTATACACTTTTCTATTTTTGTTTAGTCTTTTCTCAGTTTATCACAAAAATGTTCAATTTTCTTATTAAGATAGCTTACAAATTCTTTTTTGACTTTTTATTGTTAGCGTTTTGTGTGTTAACGTTATTTATTAAATTCCACATTCTTCGCACTTGTGCCACATATAATTCAAGTCAACGGCAAATTCAGAAAATATTTCAAGGAAACATACCTTTAGAATATCCGATACTCAGTTTCGCGTGCTGGAGATAAAAATGTTTTGTTCTGCACATTGTTGCCATTGCTGGTTTCGAGATCGTTGAATTTTTTAATCAAAAATTCGTGAAAGTTTTACAAAATATAAAATAAATAATAAAACAAATTTGAAATTCAAAATTCGGGCTTCCGGGTACCATCGTTTGGGTGGAGAACTACGTTATTCAAATATTGATGGATCTAAGTACTGGTTTATTCACAATGCAAGAAACATATATAAATTCACTCAGATTATGCTATATTTAATATCTTTAAAAATAATACAGAGCGATAATATGTGGTGGCAACAATTTGAGAATTGATGTAGCTCTTTATTGTCATCAAGGAGGTAAGAATAAATAGAAATATGCCTCCCTCTCCCGTGCAATGAAAATGAAATATGAAAATTCACGACTTATCATGGCCGCTGTCATAACTGGACTTTTGCTTAATTTTGTTTACATTCTATTCGGTGTTATTTGTTTACATTATACTATCAATGAAAGCTTATAAGTTACCTTTCTAATTTTAATACTTAAGATATATTATTTTTGACTTAGTATATAGAAAAATCACAAGGACTGCAAACAACTGCTTCAAATTTAGTAAAATCTAGGTACATGAAAATGTGTAAATGCTAATTATAAGAAAGATGTGTATATGGTAAAACCTAGATGACAGTGGCAGTTTTAATCGTATTTTATGCAAATTAAGCCGTTTATGAACATGCGGGCGTTCAAATTTCCTTTCGGTGTAATTTTATTTAATATGTTTCGTAGTTTGATCTAGATATGGCGAAACCGCTGTTTTAAGGGATCAGATCGGAACCGGTTGCTCACTCAAATTAGTAGTCTTTTTAACGATTCACCGCTCACTACGGTGTGCAAGGATGGGTGAAAAACAGAAAGAACTCAAGGAGTGAGATCGCTGGAATCAACTTAACCAAACCGCTCACTGCCTTGACTGATTTCTTTCAACTGTACATTTGAGACTTCAACTGTACATTTTCCTAAAAAAAACTTCCTACATAGAACTGCAATAAAATTATGGAATAGAAAATGCTGAAAGTTAAAAATTAATTAAACGTAAACCAACTTATGTTAAATATTATATTATTTTATTACTATAATTTTTATTCTGTTTCTACTACAAAATACAATATAAAAATAAATTTTTAGATTGGTGACAGATCCCAAAGAATGGGAAATTGTCTGCTGACAATACCAGCATTTTCCTGTTTTATCTAATTTGACGAAATTATATAATTATATCACTCAAATTTCTTCTATTCTGTAGAATCCACATTTTGTTCTGCAATCTTGAAAAAATACGTTGCATTGAAAATTTTATTTTTATAAATATATACTAATTCTAAAGAAGATAAAAGAGAAATTCTCAACACTTGGTTACAAGACGTTAGTCAAATAAGTAAATAAATAAAAATACAATTTATTATTTACATAAGTATTACAGTAATATTGTAATGTAATATCTAATATACAGTTGTGGCCAAAATTGTGGACTCTTTTGGAAATTTTTATGTTTTTGAACTTTGTATGCTTATAGAAGATGATAAGTTTCGCAAAATGCAAACTTGTATACATCATTTTAAAGAGAATTTAATACTGAATTCAATACAAAACACAAAATTCAATTATTTGCAATACAAAACAAGTCATATGTACTTTAATATAAATAAAAAACACAGTTATGAAGTGGTTTGTAATGTCTAGCTTTCCTGGTCAATCACTGTTCTTGTTCTGAAAACCAATCAAATGTTAATAACTGCCAGTAGAAGCTGACATCATGTTTACACTTGAAAGAATTCATTATTTTGCTTTGTTCTGTAAAAGGAGAACCTGTTTCTTATACACTGCAATTACAAGTAGGAATTTTTGTAAAAATTTTTAATATTTAGTCAAGAAACAATGACATCAAATAAAAGAGTAGATTGGACACCTAGAAAGAGATGTAATATTATTGTGTTACGAGAAAATGGTCTTTACTATGCTGAAATTGCAAGACAGGTAGGTGGTTCAGTGACTACATCTGGAGTCCAAAAGATTTGTTTACGATATCAGGAGACAAATTCAATAAAAAATAAAGAAGGAAAAGGTCGAAAAAGATGCACCACATCTATTGATGACAGAAGAATAAAAAGACTATGTCTCCAAGATAGAAAAATCTCATCAGCAGCCATCAGAAGTGATTTGAATGATGCTGGTGTTTCTGTCAGTTCAAGAACAATCAGGAGAAGTTTAACAGATGTTGGACTGAGAGGTAGAATTCCACGAAAAACGCATTATCTTAATTTTCAGCAACGAAGAAAAAAGACTACAGTGGGCAAAGGAACACATTAATTGGACAGATGATCAGTGGTCACAAGTTATATGGAGTGATGAAACTAAGATATTATTTGGTAGTGATGGGCGAAAATATGTAAGACGTAAAATAGGAGAAGAACTACATCCTGACTGCATTCAAGCAACTGTGAAGAACCCAGTTAGTGTTATGATTTCGTCATGCATGTCAGCAGATGGTATTGGTTGCCTTCATGTCATCGATGGGACACTGATTACCAGAAAATACATTGACACTATTCTAGAACCAAAACGTCTACCTTCCATCAGAGATCTCTTTCCCAACAATGCTTCGTTTATTTTTCAGCAGAATTCTGCTCTTTGCCACACGGCCAAAATATCGAAAGAGTGGTTTCGTACAAAGATCATTAAATTGTTGTCATGGCCAGGAAACAGTCCAGACCTCAATCCTATCGAATATTTGTGGCACCGTTTGAAAACTCTTGTCCGAATGAGGCGCCCATCGAATAAAAGGGAACTAATTGAAGCTATAATTGTTTCCTGGCATCAAGTAACAACGAAAGAAGAGCTTAAAACTCTTATCAGCTCAATGAAACATCGATGTGAAGCTGTAATAAAAAATAAAGGGTACCCTACTAAGTACTGATAACTCACTGCAATCGTCACTATCTAATGTATATCGATAACTATTATCGTTTAACTTTTTGGTATTGCAAATAATTGAATTTTGTGTCTTGTATTGAATTTAGTAATAAACTCTCTTTAAAATGATATATACAAGATTGCATTTTGTGAAATGTAACGTTTTCTATAAGCACACAAATTTCAAAAACATAAAAATTTCGAAAGTGCCCACAATTTTGGCCACCACTGTACATAGCCATATTATACCACAGTATTCAAAGAATCGAAATGAAGGAACAGCTACGAGGAAGCGAAGAGAGCAAATAATCAAGACTCCGCAGGAGCCAGATTTGAAAGAGCGAATAATAAAGACTCCGTCGGAATCAGATCCGCAACTAGAGCAGGAGTGATGAAAAGTGGGAATAATCCCGACTCTACATTTGCGACTAATGTCGGAGCGCCTGAGCGCTGACAGCTGGACATCCGAGGAAGTAGTTCCTATAATCTACGTACTTCGAAATATCGTTCAGTTTTCTTAGGGATCTGTGCATAGCCCTATCCCAGTGAAACACTTTTAGAACATTAATCTAGCAAGAAAATGAAGTATGTGTGAGTAAAAATTCTCTAGGAGAAGCAAATGGCAAATCGAGCGATGAAGTGGCAAAAGATCGAATATTGAGGGTGTACTTTATTGATGACGATGAGCCGTATAAAAATATACTTTCGTAACAGGACCTTAGTGCCGTGCTGGCGGTAAGAGAGAAGTTTCGACTTTGATTGAGAGGTGAGGAGTCGTAAGGCAGAAGCTAGTGAGGCAGGATCGCTATTGGCTGCTGAGGAGAATGTGACTGGGTAGAGAGTGATTCACAATGTGCTAGAGAGAGGGGCTTTTTTCATCGCCATACAAATTTTGAGAAATAGCGGCATAGAAGGGATAGAGTTATTTTGCCTGCTGTAATCTAATAAAGTTAAAATGATATAAATTATTAAGAGTATATATATATATATATATATGTCGAATAATAATTGTGAAATTAGATGATTATAAGTGCATGGTTCGGAGAAGTAAACTGTTATTAATAGTATTCAGCTCTTCAAACATTAAGAAAATTATATACATTTTTTCCATAACAGTTTCTGCAGCTCTGATTTGATTTAGATTTTTATTAATTAAATAAATCAGTTTGGAAAGTTGGATACCAAAGAGAGATTCGAATTCTTTTATGGCTTTAAAAAATTCTAAAAATCCTAATGTGTGAATATTTATGGCAGATTGAGTGTTTTTAATGTGTGAAGCAGTATTTGTTTGGCTGGGTTGATCTTGGTTAGTGTTTTTTGTTTGCTGTGTATTTTTTGGTGGGTTGTATGATTTGTTTGCGACTATTTCAGAATACAGTTTTCTAGGAGTTTGTGGAGTATTTGATTTTGGTTTGGGGAATTTTATACAACTACGATAAGACGCTGGATATGAATTATTGCAGTTAACACAGAGTGGATTTTCAATAAATCATTTTTGTGGGCAGAGTGAAGTTTTGTGTTCTCTGCTGAATTTGACGTATCGTGGAGCAACGATGCAATTTTTGGAGGAATGATATAATTTCTGGTAGTTATGGCATTGTGGTATGAGGGTTTAGCTGTTTTATTTTTCAACTTAAATTATGAATAGTGAAAAATGTGTAATATCGTAAATTTTGTCGATGTTGGGTGTAGGAAGTAGTTGGACTTGAAATAGGGGAATGGGTTCTCTAGTACAAATTCTAGTCATTTGAACTTTGCATACAGTGTAGCTTTGATCTGTCAGAATTTCAGTGATTTCTGAGGTTTCGACCTACAGTGCGAATAACACCCTTAATAAGTCTCTGATGACGTGCATTAATTAAGTAGTGTTCGATGGAGTAATTTTTTAGAAATTGGGTAAGTGTTCTATGGTCATATGGTATGTTAGGGAAGATTTTCAAAAATTCACCACTAACTTTAACAAAACAATATGTGAAAGTTTGGTTTTCTAGCTGCTTACAATAGGCATTTTTCTTGGTGTGTTCTGGTGGTTTGACCATTATGGGCGGAATTTTTTTACTCTGCTGTGGTGGAGGTGTTTATTGTGCAGATGTTCCTGGTTGTGTATCAGAATTATTTTCAGTTTGTGGATTATATCTAGGTAGTGAGACTCTAATGGGCTATATTTATTTTTAATGGTGATAACACTTGAAAAATCTATAATATTGCGCTATTTTTTTTTCTAATTTTAGCTACGCGCGTAAGTTTAGTAAAGACGTCATCCCGAGTTAAAGTACCCGAAATATCGTGTTATTTTCTTTTAAAAGTAGTGTCATTTAAAATATTAGCAGGGTTATGAGAAGGGGTATTATCAAACTGTGATGTAAAATAATCACGCTTACCCTTGAAGTGTTCCATTTCGCTATTCAAATCTCTAATTGTTTTCGCCAAGAGAGCTGTATACTTTTTCGGGGCTGAAGCGGGGCGACTAGCGTCCATTTGTTGCTTGATGTAGCGGATGCTTTCGATTTTTGCTTCTAGTTGAGTTATTTGATCTTGCAGTACTATCACCAGTTTCTTGTTATCGATCCCATCGTTATTTGTAAATTGTCCTTTAGCATATCAATCGTAGTATCCATTACGGTATATTCACAGTCAACAGGCACACTGCAGTCCGAAAATTGTTTATCCGGAGCAGGAATGCTTTCATGGAGGAAGTACCAAGAATAACTGGCTCACATTCTTGGTATACATCGAGAAACCTGTGTAATTCAACAACATATAACTTAGTTTCATCACTTTGGTTCGATCACGGGGACTTGCTATAAAAATATGTTTGAAATCACTGAGGAACATTTTATATTCTACACTTACTAGATTTCAGAGTATTGTTTCTCATCTGGGACTCACTGGAAGTCTAAATAATGCTTCTCGAAATCTCAAAACGTTACTAGAGTTTAAAAAAAAAGATGAATTGGCATCTTAATGTATACGAGCTAAGATTAATCACAGTTAATGGCTATTTATGAATTATCTCAGTCATAAATGTTACTGGAAGAATTTTACAAAAATAAAAACATTTGATAAATCAAATGTTGGATTGATAAAAACTTGATTTTCTATTTTTTTGGGCTATTCAAATACGTTTAAAAGCTTCATGACTGAAAAAAAAAAAAAACAGGATTAACAAAAACTTTGTAGTCTTTATTTAAGTTTTCCATTCATGCATTGATGAAACCAGATCAAATTGTAACTTAAAACTTTGTCTTCGAACTGATTTATAATTAACAGTATATAAATGCCCTTTCTCGTTATATGCAGTAGAATTTCTATACCGGCAGCAAATGTACCTCACTGATTCTGGGTATGAGATTTTACCGGAATTTACATAAATGTATTTTTAGAACTGCGTAATTTTATATGAAGAATTTGCAGTCTGGAAAGTCTGTTGGTCGCGTTTTTCGATCTATCAGCAACAATCAAATAAGAAATATCGAAAATTATGTAGTTTGTTTAAAACCAAAACAAGTGTACACGATTTTACGTTTCAAAAAAACGAAGTTAAACAAATTTAAAAATTATCATATATACACCGTGCCTACAAAAATCTCTATATGCTCAGAAAATCTTCATACCATATATACACCTTGCCCACAAATATAAGTGATATGGAATAACGCATATACACCCACAAACTTTGTTTTCGAAAAGCCGTTGATGATACTAGATATATACTTACAAACAAAAAAGTGTTTTAAGTAATGCAAGTATTCATTTTTGGGAATTTTAAAATATTAAATGTTAATTTTATAATAACTACGAAATCCAATGTTTTATATGAACCAGAGAAACTTTGTACTTATTGTAAAATTAAAAGCAATGAGTATGACTCCCGCACGCCAAAGGCTAACCTACATATTTGATATTACTGTTGCAAATCATATTCAGGAGCCGTATACAAACTGAAGAGCATAATGTGTGCATTGGTATATAATTAAAAATAAAATATAAGTTAAGAGAGAAATTTTCTGTTTTAAGCAGACTAAGTGGCAATCATTTCTGTGTAGATTATTCCGAAATGTATTCATGAATATAATATTTAAGTGGAGAATTTGTATATAGAATCTTATAGAAATTGTGATCTAGAAAATACTGGTAGGCTTTCAGTATTAGAGCATAGCGAATTATTAACATTATTTGTATTAATAAAATGTAAAAAATAATTTCTAGTATAATAATTTTTTGCATATTTATTATATTACGTACTATTCTAAAGTAATAAAATTAAGCATTTGAAAACTTATGAATTACATGTATGAAATTTCTCTCAGTACACCAATTTAACAAAATTGTTTACTAAAAGCAAAGTAAATTAAATAAGACATTGAATGACATTACGACATTATTAAATAACGTTTAAGAGGAAAATTCAACTCCGAATTATTCTAATTTATTTATTAATGACCCCTCAATGCAGATTAAAAAATATCAAAAACTACAAATTTTGAATTTAAATATTTCAGTCAAGTTTTGTGTTTGGAGTCAAATGCTTTGTGTTTTATTTTTTATAATAAACATAACATTATCTCATTCGATAAGAGATATTTTATCATTTTAAACTTAAAAGATCACATAATGAGGGCTTTTCCTTAACGCCAACTTAGCAACTAACTTCCAGAGTTAGCTAATATGAGTGATATGGAATAACGCATATTTCTGTAATAGAGTTTAATATGCAATTTTCGGAGTTCTAATTCAGAAGATCAGTTTTAACTCCATGCACAAACAACTGAAACAAGCTTATATAATAAATGCGTAATATCACCCAACATGATGATAAAAAATTAATTGTGGAACAGTAACTTTTGTGGTGCGTCAGATGAAAGAGATTTCAACATCCGGTTTCAGTTTTCCACCAGTTTATAAACGGAATCGCAAATAAAATTATAATTCCACCAAACAATTATCTAGAATATTGAAAGCTTTCAGTGTGTATTAAAAGGGAGTTATGATAGCATTTCAATATCATATAAAACAATCACACACAATCTTCGTGATTTTTTTCTTTCCTTTTACTCCTGCCTTCCTTCACTTCTAAACTGAAGAAGAAATTGTTAATCTTCTTTTATAGTCACTGAGCGGTTTGTGAAATGTTCGTAATAGTTGCAGCTCCAAAAAAGTGGGTTTGTTCCGGAAGCCCTAATGAGCTCCAACGTGTTTTATTAGCCACGAGATCCACCCTTCATTCATCATTTTTCTGAACTCCGAAAGAAGGAGGAGGGAGTCAGGAACTTGAAATATCCAAATAATTAGAAAACAGGACCGGGGAAGTTTTTCCCCGGTCCTGCACGCCATCAAACGAAATTAAGTGCCCCGCATTTATCATCGCTGGTGAAAGGAAAATGAGTGAAAATAGGTAGGAGAATGCCCGAAATAATTAATAAAAAATAATAAGCAGAAATGCGCTTGAATTCGTTTCAATTAATTAGCTCACTGATTTAGAACAAAGAATATAGATTTATTCACACTAAAAGGAGACAGAAAAATAATATACGAGATTAATCACTGCGACAATCTTGTTTTGTTTAACTCCATTTCCCAGTAGTGGTTTTGTCCTTTTCTTTTTTACTCTTTTTTTCTAGTTTCTCCCTAATTCGTGCAAGTTATCAAAGGATTTAGATTGTCTCGGACTGGACAGCAGGAATGTAGGAAAATTTGTCTTCATGTTTTTTAATCACTCTAGATAGGTAGGAAAGACCAAGTCTTTTTTTGCTAGTTTCAAATAACCGTCTAGCTTTGGATTATTGTTCAAGCAATTTTATTTGGCGTGACTGTGAATTTGAACTAACAGCCTCTTCATAAAAATTCCTGCGAAACATGCTCTTAAGTGGTTTGCTTAAGACAATAAAGAGATAAGTTATACATAATTTTTAAATAGGTTATTTCAGTTTTTAAAACTTTCGTGTGGGAGACTGGCAATTAAAATGTGGAATGCAAACATGCTAATGTCATTCATGACAAATTTAAATTTTTGAGTTATTTGGATTACGCTTTAGATGGTTGATGTCTTTGCATTTAAATAAACCTCAGAAACTAAAATTAAAAATGACGAAAAATTCAGGAAAAAAACAGTGATTTAAATTGTTTCTTTAACTTTTTAATCTTACACTTTTTTTACAAAGTAAGATATTCTTTAACATTACAAACTTTTTTTTCACATTGAAGCAATTAGAAGCAAGATATTATTCTTTACTAATAAGTTCTCAAGCAAGGGTGCTGATAGATTTTATTCTAGATTAAATGAGTTGTAACTTGCATTTAACAAACCGCTATAATATACATTTTAAGATCAAAATTTACACTAAATATGATAGCTTTATTAGTGTAATTAAATATTAAATTATTTAGGTTAAATAAGAAAGGCATAGTGCTATAAGAGGCATAGTTAAAAATGTGGACACGGTGTAGATAATCAGGCATTTGTTACGATTTTGATGTTTACACTGGAAAATCTGAAGGTTACTATTGAGATCAAAATGCCTACGCATTAGGTCTAGGAGCTGTTGTTGTGATGCAGTCATGCAACACTCTAAATAATCCAACAAAAACTACTATCTTTTCGGATAACTTTTTATCTGGAATCCCATTAGTATGTGAATTATCCAAGAAAAATTTAGGATTTGTTAGGACTTCGAGAGAAAACAGACTAATGAAATGTAAATTAAAGAACGAGAAGGAATTGAAAAAAGAAAGCAGAGGATCCATTGATTATTCTGTAACATCTGTAAATTATGTAGATATCGTAGCTTTAAATATAAATATTGTAACCTTAAATATTTGTTTTTCAATTATTTATTTATTTTAGGATCAAAGAACTGATAGTGTGCATCACTGGTTAGTGTAATAATTCCATACGCCAATGATGCCACATATGCCCTAGAGGAATATTTGCTCATGTTAAATGTGACAAATGTGGAAAATATCTTTGTTCTAACAAGGACAGAAACTGTTTTAGAAATTATCATTTGTAAATAAGTACAAAAACTAAATGAAATCTAAAATAAATGTGTTTGAAAATTTTGAAAATCACTTGATTTGTACCCTAATCTGCATATTTGCTATTTTTAATGATAGCATATTTGCTACCATTAAAGAAAAAAAAAAAAAAAAAAAAAAAAAAAAAAACATTAATTTTTTTTTTTTTTTTTTTACAATTTTTCGTCATGTTTGTTTTATTTGTCCTAACATAACCCTCTTTTAACTAACAAATAATTTTTTGTTTGGAAATTTCTTGTGGTGGGCATTAGAGGGTTCAGTTACTGATAGGAGCTAAACAGCTTGAGGGACATTTTTAAGCCATTAGTATTGCGTAAATAAAGCTTTATCAGATACAGGTCTTTTTTATTCAAGGAAGGGGTGGGATCTGCTTTCTGAAATCAGTAGTTTAACTCAAAATCTAAGCTAAACTGACGTTCATTTTCTTGCTTAACATAAACATTGATTTGACTTAACTGTTGTGGAATTGGAAACAAATTGTCAAACAAATTAAACAAACAATCACATAAAATTTTTTTTTGTCTTTGAATATTATGCCTTAAAATATTATATTGGTAACATTTGCAGTTACCTAAAGACTTAAGAGTTTGTTTTTATCCTTCTTAAAATATATTTTTCTCTTTGTTCTTTTGTTGATTTTTATTATTTTGTCTGTTCATTCTGTATCTGCTATTTCCATAAAAACTAAACAAGTAATTGCAACAAGATTTTAAATTTTGGAGAATATGTATTGGAAGGCATCATTATGCAAATTTTGGAATATGTTTCAGCCATTTGGTCTTCAATATCATCAGACTTCATCAGCTTAGTGAAACTGTAACAATTTATGGACTCAGCTATTTTCTTTTAATCCTGAACGATTACGAATCGAAGGTTAGTAATCGTTTTGAACAAGTACGAAACGTTTTGAACGATTCGTAATCGTTGAAAATATTAAGAATGATTACATCAATCTATATAATGGAATGTGTGAGAAACATATTTTAATTCCTAGTTTCCGTATTCTTCCAAATTATACTTTGTAGCGTTGCGCGCCTCCAACTTGCACGCAACCAAGAGGTGACTGTGAAAACTGGATAAAAGACAGAGTCTTGTTAAGGGTTTAAGTCCCTTTTTATTCAACGTAATAAATTACAAGTGCGTGCTCTTGACGCTCACAAACTGCGCCAACTCGGCGGTCAAATAAAAATAATAACCTGAAAAGAAACTAAAGACAAGACTCTAACTACGAGACTCTCTAAAAGTAACTAACTCACCGCGTTTTACAATACCGCTGCTAATTCAGCAAACTTGAAGATCAATTGAACGACTAACACTACTTCCAGGCAAGCACACAGGCCGAAACGCGGGGTTCTTCAATTTCTGGCCAACTACCTCCGCGCTCGTGAAGTAAGAATATCACACCTCGAACTCGTTTCCTTTCTATTTAAATCAGAATACTTCCGCTGATAATTTGAATCCTTGCGCGTTCTACTGAAATTTACATACTCT
The DNA here is from genome assembly GCF_044657685.1 of Stegodyphus dumicola. NCBI lineage: Eukaryota > Metazoa > Arthropoda > Arachnida > Araneae > Eresidae > Stegodyphus > Stegodyphus dumicola. The sequence continues at coordinate 112,796,589 of NC_140771.1, forward strand.
GGCATTGGCAGTTCCAGGGGAAAGGCTTGACAGGAAAGATAGTTTAAACTTAAAATAAATGTTAGTTAACATTAATATAAACCCTATATTTGCCGCTGCCAGAATTTGGAAAACTTGGAAGCAGGTCCTACAAACGACCTGTTGTAAGTTTCTCCAATTCTGAACTAACTGTCGAGAACCTCGTTTACACAAAAAATCTTATGTAACAAATTGTATACTAAAATTCTGTTGATAGTTATAACTCTCTCTTCTTACAGCAACTTTTCCTGGACTTCATCAATCAATCTTGGTCTTTCCTTCCAGCACCTGGAAGGAATAAGTATCAGCATCTTTCTAAATACATTATAATTTACACTTTCTTGACACAATAATTTTTTTTTTTTACACGATTCGCTTTTCTTAGTTATTGCTTACTTCACATTCATTCAATTTTTCAAGCATTAATTTAACTATACCCTGGCTCTCCACCATGTGTGGTGTCAAACGGGAATATTCGTGTTTTAGTCTTACAACACTTCCCCTAACCACCATGATTTGTTAGAATTCAACGACCAAATAGACACACCTTACACGACATTCTACAACTCGATGAGCTACTTTAATATTCTTAAAAATTCAAGTGTAGGTGGAGAACCCTACAAAACACATTCATTCTAACTTCCCCCTCATTCATCTTTAAACATGCAGGCTTTCGCTCTAAAGCATGACTTTATCTACAATTTAATACTTAAATTTTTAATTCATTCCTTTTAAGCATTTTACTTTTAGCATCTAAAATTTTATGCTTCTAGACTAAATTCTACTTTTACATAACATTCAAGTATTTACGTACATTTACAAAATTTTAATACATATGATTTTTACAATTTACTATAAAATGAATAAGAGAAATAAATTTTTACTTTACTCATTCTTCGCCAAGCTGGCGGCACTGAAAGTAAAATTCTTATTAATACAAGAATACGAAGTTATTTTTATCTTCGGCCAAATTTTGGCTTTAACATAACAGAATTAGTCTTTCGACCAACAGAAAATGCTTGTTCTTAGCTTTTATACTTAAAGAATATAATACTTTTGCCTTAGCTAAATAAAGTAAAACAAAACTAAGTCTCAACCGAGACATATTGACTTTCGTCAAAACATAGAACTTCGTACTCATGCATAACATTTCGGAACAAAAGAGAAAAAAAAATATAGAAGATTTTAACTTATCTTTGAGTTTTCGATGATTGAAACTCCGTCATTCTTTTCTGGCAATATTGGTCCCAAGTTATCGGTTTCATGGACGTCAATCTTCTCCTTACTGACCTCCGAGTGTCGTCCACATGAGTTTTTCTTTTGCGTCCTCTGCATGCTGGCCTCTTGGCGGAGTAATCGTCTGGTTGTTGGCATTTCCGTTTTTCCATGGGACGGCTGGTCTTGACGTCCTCCGGTCTGGAGTCCTTCATGAATTTCTTCTGTTCCTGATATTTTTGTTCCTCCTGTTGCCGTTTCAGTTTCCGGGACGGCGGCGTTGCTGGCACCTGACTCTGTGGCCGTGTGCGCGTTCTCCTTGATGTATAATTTCTCCTGCGATCCGTTGTAGGTGGTGTTTTGCTCTTTACCACGGTTTCTTTACCCGGTGCATCTCTATTCTTGTTTTTCTTAAACGCTGGAGTTTGAAAGTTGTTTTTTCTTTTTGATACCGACGTCCGGGTTGTAGAAGGGCTAGGTCTCTCTTCAGTTCTCTGTTTCTTGGGTGGTGGATTAGTTGTTGTTATTTCTGGACCTTCTACTTCGTTTAGACTTGAGTCCTGCAAGAAACTTTTAAGGATTTCAAAATCATTTGGATTATAGTATTTTTTCACCTGGTCGGGACTTGCTTTACAGATTTCCCCTCTCTCGTTCTTAAGATATAATACTACTCCTTTGATTTCCTGAATTACATAGGGACCTTCAAATTTTGGAGCTAGCTTTGCCGTAAAATTGTCTGGGGCACTTGATAAAGAAAATTTCCGCTTCAATACATTATCCCCAACTTTAAAATCTGCTTCACCGCGTTTTCTATCATAATATACTTTCTGCCTATTTCTTCCCGTATCCGAGCTTTTAAGCGCCTGATCAATCAGCTTTTGCACATCTTTTTATTCAAAATCTTGCTCTCTTTGTTGCGCAAAGAATAATTTATCTAAAGGCGTAATTAATTTTCGGCCTAAAAATAATTCTGCTGGGGTTTTTCCCGTAGTATCATGATTTGCCGTTCTTAAAGCATAAGCTAATTCATTAATGTAGCCATCCCAGCGCTTGTGATGTGTGCTCACGTAACTGCGAATTATTTTTACTATGTTTTTATTCACTTTTTCTGCTATGTTTGCCTGTGGTCTATACGGAACCATTTTGATATGGCGTATGCCAAGTCCATTGCATATGTTTTCAAATATTTGACTAATGAATTGTTTTCCGTTATCGCTAATGACTTTTATCGGTGCACCGTATTTTAAAATGTATCTTTGTAAGAATGCATCTGCGACTGTTTTGGCTGACGCGCGTTTAAGTGGAACAATTTCTGTCCATTTTGAAAAATGATCTACTATTACTAAAAGAAAACGATTTTTATTTAACTCGCTCTGGGGAAAGGGACCAAGAAGATCTATGCCTAAAATTTCATTCGGAAATGTAGCGCGAATGCTATTTAAGTATTCGGCCGGGCTGTAATTAATATAATTTATTAACTGACATTGATTGTAGGACCTGACATACGCCGTTACTATTTTGTATAATTGCGGGAACTATACCGCCTCGCGTACCCTTTTTAAAGTCTTTCTGACTCCTAAATGGCCCGCTGTTTTCGCGTCGTGTAATTCCTTCAAAATGCTTAATCGAAACGAGGCTGGGATGACTGGTTTATACTCAAGATTTTCGTTTGTTGTTTTCGTATAAAATAATAAATTATCTATTATTTCATAGTTTTTTGCTCTATTTCTTATCGCATCGATATCTGTGTGCTCAAAGCTTTCGGGGTCTTTCAAATATGCATAGATATTTCCAAATTCAGGATGAGCTTTCAGTTCAGTAATAATCGTATCTCTAGAATCTAAAATTTTTGAAGTCAACACAGCGCATTTAAGTTCATTTCCTTCATCGTCCAGTTTTATACGAGAATGTGCGTCAGCTACATTGTTTTCCTTACCCGGTTTATATTTTATTCTGATATTATATTCTTGGAGTTTTAAAGCCCATCTTATTAACCTGGGCGTTAGGTTTTTCCCCGAGTAAAGTCTACCAACAGCCGCATGATTTTAATCTTTCAAAAGCCGTGTTTGCTTCCGCTGTCCACGTAAATTTACCCCTTTTTCTTTTTATTACTAAGAGTGGTTCAACAATATTAGCGAAATATTTTATGAAAGATCGATAGTAAGAACATAACCCAAGGAAAGAAAAAAGTTTCTTGGCGGTGTTGGGCGGTGGGAAATTCTTGATAGCTTTTATTTTTGAATCTTGCGTTTCTATACCCTTTTGCGAAATTTTATAACCGAGATATTTAAGTTCTTTAGTTGCGAACTTGCATTTTGAGGCGTTAATTGTAAGACCGGCCTCTTTTAATAATTTAAAAATTTGTTCTAGATCATTAATGTGTTGTTCCAACGTACTACTCGTTATAATTATATCATCTAGATAAATTAAAGTTGATTTTCCTAGGACAGGCTTTAGAACAATGTCCATAGCTCTCTGGAAGGTTGATGGGGACCCACACAACCCAAAGGGCATGCGTAAAAATGCATAAGTGCCCGATTTTGTTATAAACGCGGTTTTATGTATGTCTTCGGGTCTCATAGCTATTTGATAGTAGCCAGACGTTAAGTCCAAAGTAGACATGTATCTTGTCGATTTGATCTGTCTAATGATCTCGTCTATAATCGGAAAAGGGTAAACTGGAAATTTAGTTATACTATTTAGTTTTCTGTAATTAAAAGCAAACCTCCATACCCTTTTATCCGAAGGAGGAAACTTGTTCTTTTTCCTACATAGTACGACTGGACTCGCGTACTCACTATTTATGGGCGTTATTATTTTATTCTTTAACATCTCCTGAATATGTTCTTCGATGATTACGTCTTTTTGTTTGTCGTACCGATAAGGTTTAGTCCTACAAGCTTTTTCGGCATTTAATTGAATCTTGTGCGTGACTATTTGACAATTTCCTGGTTTTTCTGAAAACAAATTAGAAAAATTACTCACCACTTGCTGTATTGCTTGCCTTTCATGGTCATTCAGATGGCTAAGGTCCACTTGCGGTGTCTCCACAGGTTTCACCCCCTCTGGTCCATATCCAGCACCACGGAACTGTCTTGAAAATTCAATTTGGCCCTCGCGGCCCTTAAACCTCCATACCTAGAATAAGAGGATTTTGCAGATTTTTCACTATAAAAATTAATACTTTGAAGCTTTCCTCTTTTACCTGTAATTTTAATGATAATTTCCCGATGCAGTGACATGTTTTTCCTTGCGCCGCTATAATTTCCGTATTTTTGGTTTTAAATAATCGTACCCTATAAAAATTCCTTTTGAAGAAATTTTCGCTCATAAAATTTCCTTCTGCTCCTTTATCGATGAGGGCTTCTACTGGTACATCGCCAACCAGGACTTGTATAATTGGTAGATGTGAGTTTTTTACGATGACCGTATTTAAATGTCTTTTTGAGGGTTTTTTTAAAACTTCCGGGGTCTGGACCCTCCCTTTCACAGGCCCCTCTACTCGTTTAAAGCTTTCCTTTCAATCTGTGCCTTCTGGGTACGCGGATGTTTATTTTCGAATTTTCTTTTTGGGTCTTGACCTTCGAGTTTCGATTAGTTAGCTTGATAGCTCTTTCCCCCATAAGAGCGATTTCCATTTCTGGTTTCCTCATTTGAAGATTTCCTTCGGGTACTTTGAGAATACGTTGCCCCTCTTGATTTTTCCGCTATTCTGCGATTTTGGAACTTCACCGCCAATTCGAAGAGCTCCTGCAATGTGATTGGGTTTCTAATTTCAAAGTAGTCTTGAACAGCGGGTAAAAATCTTGGTAAGATTATTTCAATAATCTCCGCATCGGGTTTCTTCCCATACAGCATATCCGTCAGCTTAATTTTTCGTAGAATAAAGTCCGTCAATTCTTCTATATCCCGTTGATATAAACTATATAGTTCGGCTTCCAGCCTTGCTCTATCTTTCACTATGGGGAAGGCTTTTACTAACGATTTTTTGAAATTTTCAAATGTATATGTCTGGCTTCCAAATTCCCCTAATAAAAATTTGCCTATATTTTTCCACCATAGCGCGGCCTGTCCTCTTAGTGCGATTGTGGCGATGGCAACTTTTTGTCTTTCAGGCACAGGGTAGAGCTGAAAGTGATTTTCTAGGCCTTCTAGAAATATCGCCACCGAATTTTTTCCGTCGAAATTGACGTTTGGCTTGATTGACGCTCTCAAAGTCTGGACCAGGTATCCAAATCCTTCCAATTGGCTTGTCATTTCTTGGTGTTGTCCAGCGGCTTCCATCCAATTTTCGGCCATTTCAGTTCGATAAGTGTTCGGGCGCCAATGTAGCGTAGCGCGCCTCCAACTTGCACGCAACCAAGAGGTGACTGTGAAAACTGGATAAAAGACAGAGTCTTGATAAGGGTTTAAGTCCCTTTTTATTCAACGTAATAAATTACAAGTGCGTGCTCTTGACGCTCACAAACTGCGCCAACTCGGCGGTCAAATAAAAATAATAACCTGAAAAGAAACTAAAGACAAGACTCTAACTACGAGGCTCTCTAAAAGTAACTAACTCACCGCGTTTTACAATACCGCTGCTAATTCAGCAAACTTGAAGATCACTTGAACGATTAACACTACTTCCAGGCAAGCACACAGGCCGAAACGCGGGGTTCTTCAATTTCTGGCCAACTTCCTCCGCGCTCGTGAAGTAAGAATATCACACCTCGAACTCGTTTCCTTTCTATTTAAATCAGAATACTTCCGCTGATAATTTGAATCCTTGCGCGTTCTACTAAAATTTACATGCTCTGGCATTGGCAGTTCCAGGGGAAAGTAAGGCTTGACAGGAAAGATAGTTTAAACTTAAAATAAATGTTAGTTAAAATAAATATAAGCCCTACAACTTTATGAAATATGCCCATATTAAATAAAATATTTTTAATAGATACTAAATATTTCCAGAAGTTTCTGAACTTTAATTGCAGAGATTCTAAAGTTTTTATGAAGCAGGAAATATGAAAACTGATCTGTGCTTTTGCCGATTTTCAAACTAGAAGCTAGCCAAATATATGATGTTAGCGGAATATATATAAATTAAAGTACCTGTGCGTTTGTTGCACCAAATGTAGATATTTCTTACATTCTGTCCCTTTTACAAAGCGACTAAGGATTATTCCTTCTCCTAGTCGAACAAATCGATGCAGTATCAAATTATCTTGGAAATTACTTGATATCGAACCAGGAGGCGTGATAAAGCAACCATGTCCTTTCCGGCATTCGATTCTCCAACAGTCATGTGGACGTGTGACAGGTGGACTCTTAACACACCGACAACATGCACACGGAAATACGAAATATTCTTACTTCTCTCTCAAGTAAGGTATTATTGAAAAGAGACATACCGTATATTTGACCTTACCCAAGTAGTAAGGAATTATCATAAACAACATTTTATTTCGGATGACCTTTTTTCAAAGGGGATAAATCAATTGTGCTCTCCCCAGAATTGGAGGCGCTGATCTACCGATTATCAAGTGAACATTATAGTCACTTCCACCAAATATTACAAATATTTCGTTTGCTAATATTTCCCTTCCAAATATTCTCTTAAATAAAGTACAATAACATGTTCAGGCAGTTATATAAATGATTAAGAATAAAACTGAGGTAAACGTGAAGGAATTAGTTTAAGACCTGCTATGTAAGACAGAGAATAAGGGTGTTCATTATATTTAAGAATAGATAACAAGGTTGTTCATGAAATTTGAGAATAGATAATAAGGGTGTTTATTAAACTTAAGAACTAATAAATACAGCTTTATAGCAAGAAAAGATAGATATGTGTAAACAGTAAAATTGCTGACTGCACTGATACATTTGGAAATAATAAATACTTAGAAGACCACAGTTCTACGTGAACCTTCTATGTATGCATCTATTCAAATGAACTTTCTGTGTTCACATATTACGCATCACACATAAAGCCACAACTTCTATCTTCCTAATTATATGCCCACGAGAATAGGTTATGCAAGAGCTGAATATTAGGAGAAAATGCACACACTTATTTAATTTTCATGGCAATTCGGGGAAGAGAATGGGCAAGTAACTTTTATATATTTTACAAAAGATATTACATGACTCTTACATAATAATATCACGAAAAGTATTTTACATGCACTTATCATTGTCAATTGTCAAATAATTTTCTTTTTCCTCCCAAGGTGATTAACAAATTTAAATATTTAATGACGTGAATCACAAGTTTAGTTCTTGATGATAATATTATATTAAGTGAATATGTACCCTGTGTACGGATATGTGTATATTTGATAAATAATGATCAAAATATCTGATTTCCTTTCTATCCAGAGCATATAATGTTATTTTAATCTAAATGGTTGTAGAATTTAAGTTATCTGTCTACGTTTTATGCATGTGTAATACATTTTGCCACCAGATTTTTTAAAGTGCTTTTTTACTTGATTCGAAATAATTTGAAATATAGATAAATGTGCTGAGTAACATTCGACGCTTTACTGCTGCAAAATATACTCACGTTAAGACAGTTCTTTCCTATTTCGTTTAGCACTGAATTCTTTGAAAGTGCTGTTTTGTAACGTTCATAGTTTTCATTTACCAACTCTGCTGAATACAATTAAGAAAACTTTAGGTCATAAGCCTAACGTTGCTTTTCATTAGCGCTGTCATGGAATGCTAACTTCTTATTAGGCAAAATAGCATATTCGTGTCTTGAGTTGCTGGCATGCAAATATTTACTGTCGACGTTTTTAACTGAAACGCCTTTCAATAGATTGTTCCATATCTTTAATATCTTATACATTACAAGTATCATGACACCGAAAGAGCTACATTAGTTTCAATAGATATTCGAGACTTGAACGTAATTGAATGCACGAGAATAAAGTGATTCGCCGAAGAGTGTGCGAACAAAATAGCGAAAGGTAGCATCTCATGTCTTTAATGAGATCTGAAGGATAGGAATAATATTATACAAAGAGAGAATTCTAATTTTTCATAATTTTCAAACAGAATTTAAAGGCAAGCCCTGATTTAGTATTTTATTATCATTTTAACGTAAAGAGGAATTACTATAACCCTAGTCTGAAAATATATTAATATTCTATTCAAATTATTAGCATATCTTCAAATACTAGAGTTAATCAACATATTCTTGCAATATTATAGATTACATTTTGAATGCAATATTTTTTTTAATTTCATGCAGAATAAAGACATGCCCATCTTTGTCTTTGAATGCCACAGAAAAGATGAAGAATTCATCTAAAAATGCCTAAAAATTATCCATTTAAAGAAGAAATAAGGTTGAATTTTGAGGTATATATATATATATATGCAATTTAGGGTTTTCGGTATTGTGATAGGATTTTAATTACTTCTCTACCAAAATGATATTAGTTTTAAGAAGTAAACAATTCGTAAAATGTTACAGCATTGGCTTCGCAAAGCGACTTCAGCAACTTGAAGCTTCGCAAAACGTTTAGTGACAATGCAATATGTTATACTGATTCTTCGATGTAACATATATTGGCGAAGTGTAATTTTTCAATATAAGGTATAGATTTATTGCTTACATATTGATTTCTTAGCTTAGCACTGCAGAATCATAAAAGAAAATTTTACTTGAGGTTTCGTAAAGAATATTTGTAACAAAGCAGTACTTTCCACACACATACTAGTTTACTTATTTTCCTCATCTATAAATACATTTAGCTAACTGATAACTATTCTCATGCAGGGAAATCAAAAACATACTACCTCATTCGTTGGCACTAATGTACCCTCATTATCTATGAACATCCATTTACGTTCTTGACACATTCTGTTCCACTGAGACTGCAGTATGTTCCGTCGCCTCGGTTTCACTAAATATTCCTACTCCCGTTTGTATAGACATTAAACACATATCATCACATAAAATACATTTCATCACATAAGAATGACGGTCTTTTTAATATTCGTATTTTGGTAACAGTAATTTAATCAAAATTCACAAACTGTTAAGAATATATCAACTGGTAGCATAAGCAAATAATCAAAATATTATCTGAAAAAAATGTGTGAAGTATTTTATATGTTCAATAGCATGTTGTATATATTAAACCTCATACAGATGTAAACAGTATTACAATGAATATCATCAAAAGAAATGTTGTTAGAAAATTTGGATGTGAAATTTGTAAATTTAGTTGATCAAAAATCGTTCTTTCAGGAATAGAAAAAAAGTTTTTACTGTTGTTTGAAAAATCAAAGTTAAATTTAGCACTCCAAGTACTGATTGAAACTAAAAACACTGTTTGGTTAAATCTATGCAGAATATATTTAACAAAATGTGATTTGACATCCTTTATGATACAGATTTAACTTGCACATGCAGTCGATTTTTGTTGTTGATAAGCTGTACATTCCACGCTTTGCTGGAGCGGTAAAGTCGCTGAACACTGGTAGTTCAGTCTGAGGTTCGAATCTCGACGAACGCGCTGTCTTCATGGGTGTTTTCGTGGTTTTTTAATGCGTAACGTGTATACGAACCAGTTTCCCTTAGAAAGTCCTCCACGAAAGCATCCCTCTTCTTAGGCATATAGATTAAGTATCAACTTAATCAACTAAACCAAACCATCTACGTGTTTCAGTCTCTTTTACGTTCTTTTTTAGGCTTTTTGCTTAGTCTGTGAGCGGTTATCATTTCACAAATGATGTAAGTGGTTATTTATTTGAACTAGCTTTGGAAATTCGACGCTCGCCTCCCGTTGAGTGCACAGCTCAAATTTCAGCTTTCATGCTCAGGTATATCTAATCGTCACTACAGTAGCGCCCGAACTAAAAATGTGATGGATATTAATACATTACAATGCTGAGATTGTCGAATGAGTCTTGCAGCTTTCCCCAGTCGGCCTTACGTGGTGCCATACAGTATGTAATTTTTTAGTATCATTCGCATCATATAAGATCAAGCTTAATAAGTTATCCTGTATCATGTATATCATTCAAAGTTAGATGTCATATGGCTTTATATATTTATACCATACAGAATGCAGCAATATATTGTATCGTGCAAAATCGTGTAATATCAAATGTATCATATAGTTCAAAGTAACTCAATCAGAAGCATATACCTTTTATTGATATATTATATGCAGCATCAGTTAATCATGGTAAATGTATTCTATTATTATAATTATTATTATTTAATTATTGGCATCTCTTAGTCTCTTATATCATGTAATCTGTAGACCTTTTGCGGTATGTAGTCTGTAGCCTCTATGTAGCATTAGTCTGTGGTCTGTATGTAAAATATAGTCATTGTTTTGAGGTCGCTGGTTAGACTGTATACTATAGACAACTTTACAACAACAATCTTATTTCGTGGACTGTATCATATCTAAAAATCTAAATCGAAAATGGTAAATTCCCGACCATACGGGATCAAAACATGTATGCTAAGCTAGGAGTTCGAATCTTAACTAACTAAAATTGCGCAGAAACAATGCGCTGTACATAACTTTGAAGTTGCGCAGAAACAATGCGCTGTACATAACTTATATTGCCTCGTAGAAGGCAACATACCGCCCCACGTTGCAATATCTATGATATGCAAACTAAAGCATACAATTCAATATCAAATGCTAACAATTCAGCTATTCATTTTTTTAAGCATTAACAAAAGACTTAAAGTTAGTAAATCATTTACAGAATGAAATAAACAATTCAGAAAATTCCATAAAGTTTGAACATTTGCAAATTTTTTTCAATAGTTCAACATTTCAAACAGTAAAAATTATTGACATTTTTCATCAAAATTACCAAAATATAAGTATAATAAAGAACAATGTATATTTTATTAACAATAGAAATTAATCCTTGAAGTTATCCTCAATAGGCAATAAACAAATTTTTGATATTGGCCTTTTAATTGGACCAAACTTTGTGTTAATGACTGCTACTCGTATCTTACCATCCTTACCAGGAATTGTCTGATCAATTCTTTCTAGTAACCATTTAAATGGAGGTAACTGATCATCTTTAATAATAACCAATGTATTTTTCTTTATATTGTCCTTTGAGAAATACCATTTCTTTCGTTGTTGCAAGTGATTAAGATAGTCAGTTAGCCATCGTTCCCATATAACCTGTATCATTTTAGATAATTTTTGCCATCTTGACAATCTGCTTTCTGACAAGTCCAAAATTTGAGGTTCTACAATTGAGTTTATGGGTCTACCTATTAAAAAATGACCTAGCATCAAGGGTTCGTAATCTGAAGGTTCAGACGATAAAGGAGAAAGAGGTCTCGAATTTAGTATTCCTTCAATTTGATAAATTACGGTTAAAAATTCTTCATATATTAGTTTTGCATCGGAAATAGTTCTTTTAAGATGAAATCTGAAAGACTTGATTCTGACCTCCCAAATTCCACCAAAATTGGGGGCACAAGGAGGAATAAATTTCCAAGAGATATTTTCAGAAGCCAAATACTTACCCAAAACTTCATCAGGGACAGTAACTAAAGAAGCAAGTTTCTTTAACTCTTTGTGAGCTCCTACAAAGTTAGTTGCATTGTCACTAAACAGACATGAGCTTTTACCTTCTACGCCAAAAAAATCGTTTTAAACAAGTAATAAAGGCTTCAGATGTTAAGTCAAATACTATTTCTAAATGAATCGCTTTTGTAACTAAGCAAACAAAGATTGCTATATAAACTTTATGTAAACTACCTTTCCTTTGATATCTATATTTGATTAGAAAAGGGCCTGCAAAATTTATCCCTGTGTTATGAAAGGTTAGATTTGGATTTACACGTTCAGGAGGTAAATCGGCCATTAATTGATCTGAAATGATAGGTTTATGACGAAAACAAATTAAGCAGTCGTGAACTATTTTTCTAGCTAAGTCCTTGCCACCAATGGGCCAAAACCTTTCCCTAACAAAATGTAACAACGCTTGAGGGCCAAAATGAAAATTTTCCAAATGATAATGAATAAATATTAGCTTAGTAAGCTTATGATTTTTGGCAATAAAATTTGGTGTTTAGAATCATAATTAATTGTGGCATGAGTTAAGCGACCGCCCACACGTAATATATCTTTTCCATCTAAAAATGGATTTAAAGTTTTTACCTGACTTTTGATTACTCTCTGATCTTGAAGTGATTTAATCTCCTCTGCAAATTCTATTACCTGAACCATTTTTATCAAGTGCATTTCCGTACATTGAAATTGAGTACTACTAATGGGGCCTGCTTTCTTCACTGGACCTTTCAGATTGGACAGAAACCTGAAAATAAGACTTAAAATTCTAATTAGTTTAACATAATTATTTGTTAATTCAAAAAAGGTATTCCAAAACAAGTTTAAATTGCAGTTCAAATTAACGTCTAAAGGTTTTTTAAGTTCATCCTGATAAGCAGGAGAATCTATGAGAGTCTTGTCAAGTTCAAGTAAAGAAGCATCACTAAGTTCGTTCTGTTGAGGACCATTCCACCACAAGGAAGATTTCATAAGTTCATGAGGATAAGCACCACGAGAAATCAGATCTGCCGGATTATTTGCTGATGATACATGCTTCCATTGTCGTGGCTCTACTAGTCTTTGGATTTTGGAGACTGTATTTGCAACAAAGGTTTTCAAAAGATAAGGAGAAGTCTTCAACCATGACAGTGCTATCGTTGAATCAGTGCACAGAATGATGTCATCTAAATGCATCTTCAATGAGTTGCTAACTTTCGAAATCAGATGAGCCAATAACAAACATGCACAAAGTTCCAATCTTGGAATAGATAAGGTTTTCAATGGAGCCGCACGAAATTTGTTGGCTAGTAGATGAGATGACGAGCCGTGACCTTCATCGACACAAATCAAGTAGACAACTGCACAATAAGCGGCTTCCGAAGCATCTGCATATCCAATGAGTGAAATCTTGCTTGGATAATTGGAAAGGATGCAAGGATTAATTTTTATGTTTTCAACAGTCTGGCTAGTAGATGAGATGACGAGCCGTGATCTTCATCGACACAAATCAAGTAGACAACTGCACCATAAGCGGCTTCCGAAGCATCTGCAGATCCAATGAGTGAAATCTTGCTTGGATGATTGGAAAGGATGCAACGATTAATTTTTATGTTTTCAACAGTCTTTAAATTTGAAACTATCTGTTGCCATTCTTGAGCAATAGTTGCAAAAAGTGGTTCATTCCAACTCAGTTTTTGAAGCCATAATTTCTGTAAAAATATCTTGGCTTTGGTGATAACCGGACCAATCAGTTTTAAAGGATCATAAAGTCTGGCAATTGTGGATAAAATATCTCTTTTAGTATATGATGATTTCTCCTTGATTGAGACTTTAAAGCTGAATTCATCCTTCTAAGAATTCCATGTAATGCCTAAAGCTTTAACCACATTATCACTTTTGGAGGAGAATGAAAGCTCAGAGCTTGTAGAAGGGCTATCCAACAGTTCAGGAGAATTAGAGTTCCATTTGTGCAATGTCATTCCACGACTATGAAAAAGCTGTATAAGTTGATTTTTCAATTCCCTTGCTGATTCTAAGTTTGATGAACCAGAGATGACATCATCAACATAACAGTCTGACAAGACAGCTTTGGCAGCTTCAGGATATTTATGCATTTCGTCATATGCAACTTGCTTAATGCATCTAATGGCTAAAAATGGAGCACTTTCAGTACCATAAGTCACCGTTTTGAGTCTATATGTTACAGGTGAGTCGCTAAGGTTTCTCTTTCATAAGATTCGAAGTAAGTCTCTTTGGGATTCATCAACTAAAATTTGCCAGTGCATTTTTTGTATGTCCACAATAACTGCAACTTGATGTTTTCTAAATCTCACAAGAATATCAAAAGTATCTTCTTGGACTGCTCTCGCTAAAAGTAAATCATTCAAACTTAATCCATTTGAGCTTGTGGCACTAGCATTAAACACAACTGTTAATTTTGTACTTGACTTCTCTGGTCTATATACTCCATGATGGGAGAGGTAATATTCAAGTTCCGGTTTTCAGTTATCATCGACTTTTTCCATATGATCCAAATTTTCATATTCTGTTATGAAATCTTGATATGAATGTTCCAATGTAACGTTTTTGCTAAGACGTTTAACTAATTGATTGAGTCTAATGTTGGCTAAGTGCTTTGAATCTCCTAATTGTTCGTCTTTCATAGGCATTTTTACGATAAATCTGCCATCTTCATTTCGTCTGTAAGTGTCTTTGAAATGCTGTTCACAGAATTCTTCTTCTTGGCTAAGAATTGGCTTTTCTTCACCAATATTTTCAACTAACCAAAAATTTTCTACTAATCTATCAATATTATCAACATTACCGATAAGTCCACAATAATTTTGACTATTTTCAAGGGATGATTTCAAAGAACCAGTAGCTATATAAGCAAACACAGAATTTCTGAAAACGAGTGATTTCGTAAAAGATTTAAATTGGCCATTAATAAAAATGTCATAAAATATTTCTGCTCCTAAAAGCAGATCTATACTAGATGGAGTTGCAAATTCTGGATCAGCCAAACTTGATGTATTAGGAATATCTATATTTTTAATATTTAATTTTGTAGAAGGTACTAAATCTGTGATTTTATTTACAACTAAAAAATTTAATGAAGCAGAGAACGAATTATTTCCATTAAAAATAGAAGCAAAAGTACGAGATTTAATGTTTGAAATTTGCCCATTTAAACTAAAGAATATTTAGTCTTTCCTTTTTTAAATTTCCACGCTCACAGATTTCATTTCTATCAAAATTTGACATTGATCCTGAATCAAGGACTGCTCTTGCTTTAACGAATTGGCCATGTATTTCTAACCTAAACAATCGCAGTTGAAAAGACAGTTTTATTTTTCGAAAAAAGACACGCCGATAAGGCTTTTCTGTTGATTCATTACTATTCAAAACAGCCTCATTTTTGCGGTTCTCTGGGGAGGGCGTAGTTTCACTTTGCTTTCCCCCACTTGTTGCAGACGACATGGAAGCTTCATTCCGATGAAGAAGTGAATTATGTTTTAATTTGCAAACCGAGCAAAAGTGTCTAGACTGACAGGAAGCTACTTTATGATTTGACTGTAAACGATTAATGCACATAGAAAGCTTTTTAACCATTTCATATCGTTCCATTGGATTTAATGCTAGAAATGTTTCACATTTAAAAATTGCGTGATTATCTTTGCAAACTGGACACATAAATTTATTATTATTCGTCTTTGTCACTAACGATCGAACCTTATTTGGAGGAATGTTTTGTTTTGTTTTTGCAAATACAGTTTTGTTTTGCATATTTTCTAACATCTGGCATCGCTTTTGAAGAAATGTCATGAAAGAATCCCATTCACATAAATCATTACTATTTAATGACATTTCAAATTGCTTACGCGATTCTTTATCTATTTTATTGAGAATAATATTAATCAGCAAAGCTTCGTTTAATTTATCTATATTTAATTCCATAACTTTTAATGCTCTTAAATGTTTCTGAACTTTATCAATTAATGAGCATAAATCTTTAGGATTTTCATGAACTATTTTTTCAATAGAAAGTAATTCATTGATATGAGAATTTACAACCAGTCTCTTATTATCATATCTTTCTTCAAGTGTCTTATATAAGGAAAAAAATATATCATCTATTGTTTGTATCTGCTTTGCATTACCAATTAAACAAGATTGTAAATAAAACAATTTCTGAGAATCTGTTAATTGTCTATTAGATGAAATTAAAGCTACAAATTGGTTTTTAAATAAATTCCAGTCTTCGAAATTGCCAGAAAATTTAGGTAATGTTATTTCAGGCAATTTATAATTCAGTGAATTACTTCTTGTTTCTGGGATACTATTATTTGCATACTCATTATTTGCATTCTTACTACATAATGAAGTATAAAGACATTACAGGCTTACCTGAACATTGATAATATACATCTGGATTTCTTCAAAAGTAGCTTCAATGTCTGATATTTCTTCATCTTTCCCACTTTGTAATAATCCAAGCGATGTTCATCAATTTGTTTATTTAACTTGTGCACTTTTTCTTGCAATACTTCTATTTGTTCGAAACCAAAATCATCACTTTTTCCATTGACAGACGACTTTAATTTCGTTATTTGTACTCTAATACCACCGCGTTTTCTGTTCAACGTAGTTATGTTTTCATTAGCCATTTTTTATTCTAATTAGCTGCAGTTCGACGTTGACCACTGTTTTGAGGTCGCTGGTTAGACTGTATACTATAGACAACTTTACAACAACAACAACAATTTTATTTCGTGGACTGTATCATAACTAAAAACCTAAATCGAAAATGATAAATTCCCGACCATACGGAATCAAAACATGTATGCTACGCTAGGAGTTCGAATTTTAACTAACTAAAATTGCGCGGAAACAATGCGCTGTACATAACTTTGAAGTTGCGCAGAAACAATGCGCTGTACATAACTTATATTGCTGCGTAGGAGGCAACAGTCATGCCTTCATGATTCATGTTACATATAGTTTTCATGTATCGTGTATTATGCAACAGTCTAAATGTAGTACTTACACAGTTAACCAATGTCATTAGTATCATTAAGTATCATCCAGTAATATTTCACGTAGTATCAGATAACTTGTGTCACTAAATGTCTCTTTCAATATTATGCTGCAACACAGTAATTGTGGCAAAGTACTTATCTGCCATGGCCCTTGTTTGGCATTTTCCACGTATTATTATTTTTACTTTATTTTTTATTTTATTTATTTATTTATTTTTACATGATATTCAATAAATATTCTGGGTCTCGGTGACTGTTCTGGGGGTTTCGTGTGGCCCCCACTCTTCCCAATACCACTTGGGGTGTTATAGATAAAGGGGGATGCGGTGCTGTACCAATTAACCGCCATGATAGAGGGGGGTACTCGCGTCTTCCGTTACTAAACTAAACTAAATGGGAACAAAGAAGTAGTTATTACACTCCTCTATCATTTCCAGCTAACTCAGGATGATTCACTGCTCCAATCTCGAAGATAGAACGTTCGACGTTTTTTCTCTCCAGCTTCGAAAACAGTAACGGGCTACAGAAGAGTCTTTTTGCATAAGTTAGCTTTAGGGACAAAAGAAGTCATTTTACAATAACAATTATATGTATATGCAACAATCGTTTACATGTAATTGCATATATTTTACCGAAAGAAAAATCTATATAATAAAGCTGATGCACCTAAGATTGAGAAACTTTTTCTTAGAATGTCCTATAACATTTTAAATAACTAAAACATAACACTGATGACGCGGCTTCTCTTTATTTATTAGATATATATATATATATACTAGATATATGTACAACGCATCACTTTAGTTATATCGATTTAAAAAGTGTAACTTAAAACGTCTTGAATATAAATGCATTAAATTGCAACATCTTTACTTTGTTAGGTTCGGAGAAA
Organism: Stegodyphus dumicola; assembly: GCF_044657685.1. Lineage (NCBI taxonomy): Eukaryota > Metazoa > Arthropoda > Arachnida > Araneae > Eresidae > Stegodyphus > Stegodyphus dumicola. The sequence continues at coordinate 112,814,291 of NC_140771.1, forward strand.
GTAACAGGAAATTTTTAACTTGCTATTTTGTTTCTGAAGTCTCTTTTCTCCCTACAATGTTTTCCAGACAAGTGGAAAATAACCCTTTTGCTCCCGAAGCTTCTCGTTTTTGTAAATGTTTTGTAATAACATACACCAGTAAAATTCATTTACAAAAATATCAATGATACATTTTAATAATAACAATAAGTAAGATGAAATAATTAATGTTACTGTACAATCTCTGAAATCAGTGCGGGGTAATGGAAACAGATTGTTTTGATTTCCAAAATAGCATGGAAATATACATACAGTACGTTTTGAGAAATATGCTCCTTATTCAAAACTGCACAAAGAAGAATAAAAATGGGTTTGGGTACATGATACCAATAAAATATTCGTATGAGTCACAAATTTGGACGATGAACCGTGCAAAATCAGAGAGTAAATATTAAGTTAATCATGTTATTAACTGCTTCTACAACGATTTATTTAGACCAATGTTTCACAAGAAATATGTCAATAAAATTAGTTTCCTTTTGCATTATTACATTATATTTTATTATTATATATTATATCACACTGACAACACGTTCTTATAAACAGAAATAAATTTTTGAATGCAAGCAAATCAGTTACGCTACGCCTTTCTTCACTTATTTTTAAAACTGAAAAATAAGTTATTTTTATTCTACAGAATTTATCGTTATTTATTTCTATAATACTTTCAGAAGCATTACATGATCACGTTATTCCAGCTGATGTTGCATTTCCTTTCCTCATACCACTTTCCTTCGTTAAATCTCATGCGTTAACATCAGAGATCAAGTGGGGCATTTTGCAAAAATAGGCAGGTGTCTTGTGGTCTTTCATCTCTTCCGGACCGTTCACCTTCCGAGAAGGATAACGTAACAGGAACTTTAAGCGAGGATACATTTTCCTTCCATCCGCCATCCATCCATCACTGGCTAATGTTTCTGGCAGGTGGTGAGGAAATCGGTTATTTAAAAAATAATGGGATTTACAGCAGAATGTAGTCTCTTTGCTGCGGAAACGTTTCAAGTATGAGCATCGTAGCTGCAACGCAAAATTATATGTTCTACCAATTCTGGAGAATTATTAATAATCTTTGTTTCTTTAGTGTATAAATTTTCAAGCAAATTTAGGTAACGTTCAGATACGTCAACGGCAGAGTAGATGGATAAGCATAATTTTCTTACTGTATAAAGTGACTTTACTCTTGTGTAGACATACTTAAAATTCAATAACTTCAAGAGTTAACAGCAAAATTAAATATGCCAATAAGAAAAGATAAAAAGAATCATGGAGAGCTTTCATTTTATGCCATAGATTCTTGCTTTTAGAACGTTTTCTATTTGCTTATTTTTATAACGCGAAATGTGACTGCATAATTATCTGTAAACTTATCTTCCATTTAATACACGCTAAATCTAGTTCATAAATATCAGATTTTATCATAAACTGAAATAGTTTAAAGGTTAGATATTTAACCTCTTTATTTGTTTTTGAAAGTAAATCAAATAGAAAATCTTTAGAATAAAATATTATTTATACAAATATAATACTAGACACAGTAGAGTCATTAGTGTTTTTTCGATGCAAGAAGAGGTGAAAAACGTACAACGTCCTCGCCGGGTTTCGAAATCCGGACCTCCTGAATGCACGTCGAGCGTGTTTCCAGTTATAATACGAAAACGTGTGCAAAGGAAGGATAAAATATCTTCTATATTCCCACTTTTAAAGGGCGACTCTGTGTAAGGAGACTCAATTACCACACCTTGGTGGGGATGAATAATAATTCAATGCTTTTTAGTCCAGGCGCCCCTTATAAAGATTTTAGGATTTTTTAGAAGTCAGGAAATTGAATAAATTCTCAATGACCTTGCCATAATTCGATCTCCGCACCTCCTGAATACGCTTTGAGTGTGCTTCCAGTTGTACCACGAAGGCATGCGGAAAAGAGAAAGAAAATACCTTATGTAGTCCCCCTTTCAAAGGGCGAGTGGTGATTAGGGACACCGTCAGTAAATACTGGTTGTGACGAAATATTATCCACCATCTTTTAGTTCACGCACCACTTGGAGAGCCCTTTAGAATTTTTCCGAAATCAGGAAATCGAAAAAATTCGCGATGTCCTCCCCGGAGATTCGAACACCGGACCTCCCGAATACTCGTTGAGTGTACTCCGAAGGCACGCGGAAAGGAGGGAAAAATACCTCATAACTGCATTAGATTTTTGATTTCTAACTTCCCCCACAGTATTAGTAATCTTTTATGCCTTTTATTTTTTTATTTTATTCCCTTTATTCTCCCAAAGTTTCATAAGTTTTGCAGTGTAATACTTATAACATTCCACGAAGAAATGATGATATCGAATTGATCAAAGCTCAGTTTGCAAGCAAATGATTGAAACTATCGTTTAATTAAAGCTTATAGCATGTGCAGTTATTGCAACGGTGTCTAGTCTCATTTAGTCAGAAAATAAAGTGAAAATTCATTAATATAAAAACTGCGAATTGCAGATATTTCAGGAAAGCAGAATGAAACAACTTGTGGATACTGTAGCTTTTTGTTTCGAAACTCAAACAGGGTAACGTTTTATTGTATTGGTTAATGTGCCTGTGCAGTATATGAAATATTTTATAGATTATTGACTAAAATGCGAAAACACAACACAAAACTTGCGATTCCCTATTGAATTTTGATACAAGTAAGTAACACCTGAAGTGAAAAAAAAAGACTTACCATTTTAATTCCCTTCAGTATAATATTGTTAATATTAATTTAAAATAAGAAAAAAAGATTGTGGAAAATCACATTTCTAACTGTACTATATTTTTTCCCTGTGCAGAGGCATTTTTATAGAATACATTCAAGAAATCACACTGAATTCATGATTGATGTACATGAAGTTTTCTAAAGACACTTTGCCCCCCCCCCACCGTAAGAAAACGAAACTACGAGATGTTTCAAATAAATATAGCTGCAAAACAAAACATGAAAAAGAAAACAAAATATGATTAAAAGAAACGTGCTTATTAGTCCTTTTTACAAAGATATTATCCTTGATAAAATTGAAGAAATTGATTAATGTATGGAATAACGTATGTTTGACTTTTTTTTATTAAGAATACCAATTTTTTTAATTTATTATTTGCAGAATAAAAGTTCAAAATAAAACTGCATTATATTTGTATTAAATCTTAATTGAAAAATAAATTAAACGAATTATAAGTATTAAATTTTTGTACGTACAGTTTGTGGAATTACGTTTTCACAAAAGCTCTTTCTAGAAGTTTTAGTTAGTAATGAACAGCATTTCCATTCATTAAAATAAATTGAAAATAAATTCATTGCATCAAATAATATTTTTTAAATTGGAACTGATTGGTATATTGATTATTACAAAAGCATACGCTCTGGTAATAATCACTTCGAATCAGTATTTAACTTGACGAATTTGTTTCAGATTTCTTTTCATTTTCATTTTAATTAATTTCTATATTATTAATTTAAAAAGAAAGCATAATTTAAAATTCAATAGTGTCACCACTATTTCTTTAAAAGTACATCCAAGTGTAATTAATTTCTTAAGAAACATGTTTCTCTTGATAATTCTCTTGGCAGCTCTTTGATGAAAACCATACAACTGTAAACTTTTACTATTTAATTACTTTGTTTAAATTTACTTCTGTATAAGGATAGATTTTCGAGTTTAACATTATTGTTATTTTTTAATTTAAACTTTCTTCATTTTAGGTAGCTTGCTTTTCATACACATCATACAGATCTGATATATGATTATGTGAATAAGAATTATTCATTGTGAGTTAATTATTATTAATTTATTTTAATTTCCCAATCATGAATTTGTCAATTAATGATCCGGATAAGTATGAAAAATCATGTTTTAATCAGCTTTTTAACTTTCTCATATGGTTTCGGTATTTTGGGGTAGCAATAACTAATTACAAAGACGTGCTCGGAAATTTCAGAAATCTGCAGTATGCAGTTGAAATTAGTCAACTTTTCTTTACGTTCTATACTATATGTAAATAAATAATGCTTAGTTATTTATTTATCTTCACCTAAGAATAAAATATTTACAATGCTTTATAAATAATTATATCTGTACCCTGAGAGCTGCAAAAACTTTTCATTTTAACTCTAGTTAATTTGGTCATCAAATGCACTTTGTGCTCAAATGCATTTTTTACAAATTTTATTGCAGATATTTAACTATAACCTCGTGATTTATATATTAGTTAACGACTTTCGTGCTAATTGTAGTCTATTTTGATCTTCTTATCAAACTGAAAGCAAAATTTGTAGAATAACGCCTGTATCCTTGAATGAAAGAATAAATAATATTTCCTTAACAAGTAAGATATAAATTATGCTTCGTGATTGAATGTTGATTTGTTTCAAATATTCATGATTGCGGAGAAATATGTATAGCTAACCTCAGTTTGCTAAGGATTACTTACATGATTAATAAAAAACTTTAAACAAAAATTAATAATTACTTGCTTAAAAAGTCTCTGGAAGATTAGTTTGTAATCATTTGGTTCGTCGAAGTAGATATGAAAAATGTGCAATGTCATCGTCAGGATTCGAAATCTGGAACTTCTGATTGTTAGCCTGACGTGTTTTTCAGCTGTACGCCAAAGACACATTGTGAAGAGGGAGAAAAAGCTTACTGCCTCCCGTGCTTAAATGGCGATTAGGAAAGATGGGACCCAAAAGCCAAATACAGGGGGGTCACGAATTATCATTCGATACCTTTAGTTTGAACTTCTCTTGCAGAGTGATAAGTTTTGTCATAGTGAAAAAAGAGACGTGAAAATTAAGTAATAGCCTTAAAGGGACGCGTGATGGCAGACCGCACATTCAGTTGAACAGTGTTAAGCGAATTTCGCTTACTGCGCATGCTTGGTGGTGTACCTTTGGCGCCGGGAGAAATATTGGCGACTAGCTTATTCGTGATCTTTTTGGCTGCCGAGTGTGATCGAGTGATTGTTTATTAGTCATTTTAAAGTCCGTACCGATTGCACTTTCTTATTTTCTAATATATGTTTCATTTTAATTTGTCAATAACAGTACATTTAATATTTGTTAACATATGTTGTGCGTAATAATTCGTTATTTAGATGTAATGTGTTTACATGTTATAATTCACAAATGTAAAGTGGATTTTCTCGCTTGGTTTGTTAACGTATATTCGCGCTTTTATTTTCTTATTTCAAAGAATTAAAGGGTAAAGTGCAGAATCGCCCACTTATATGTTTGGTGTTTGTTTGGCACTTTTTACAAGAGTAAGAAAAGTTGGATTTTTGTCAATTTTCTTTGACATTTTAAGTGAAAATAGGTCGATGTGTACATGGATAAAGTCACGGAAGTGTGCAATGCCATTTTTGTGCAATTCTGGGATTTTTTTCAAGTGAAAATAGGTCGATGTGTACATGGATACCGAGTATGTGCAATTCTTAAAAACGCGCCAAGCAGTGGGTGATTCTGCACTTTTCCCCTTACTTTAACACAGTAATTACTTTACATTGCACATATACTCTACGAAGACTTAAACGCCAGATTTGTTTACAATCACATGGCTGTACATCTACCATATACCGTATTTATCTTCTTTTCAAATCGCGCCAACATAATAATTACGCCATTTTTTTGGGGGGGGCATGCGCAGTATGCGACATTCGTTTAACCCCTTCGAGCCGGGTAGCGAAAACGCGCGCTTATCGCGGAGGCCGGCAGTGTTTTCCGCGATCGTCTCTCCAGGGCCGGGGGCTTTTTTGCTACTAAGCCTAAATCCATGAAATTTCCGAAGTATCCACGCATTGTTTAATAATGCTCTACAGAGTATTTAAACGGCTTATGCTTTATAGATATTTATATATATATACTTTAATTACCTTATTTCTTGTTTAAATGCATATTTTACACATTTTATTTTAATTACTCACCACTTTATGACTTTTAACATTGTACATCTGAAAACTAAATATATTACTTAAAATTCTCTTTTCGTATGAAAAATTTTAAAACAGGGATCTACACACAGTCCTACGTTACATTCCTTGAACTCGTAATAACTCATTTGCCGTTTTGGAGGATTTTTCCGGGAATGTGAACAAACGAAGCATCGTCGTCTCATTTTCTTATCAGTCTCTTCTGAACAAAGTTTTGGAAAATGTCTTTCAGTTAATCTTTCAGAATCAATATCAGAATATCAGAATTTCAGAATCAATATCTGAAATATTTTGCATCATTTCTACTATTTCATGCTCTGTTAAACATTTTCGACGCTTCGACATTGAAAAGGTAAAAACAGAAAGAATTCACGTCTAACAAGATCTAATTATTTTCTAAAAACTGAACTGTAAACCGAAATACTCAACGCTTTAGCGCATATAAAAATTCTACTTACAATAAACAACTACCACGTGCGAATAAAGTGCGATTTAAAGAGACGTCATAAATCACGCCATTCGGAAACATTTAGTTCCCCGTTTGTTTATATAATCAAAAATACGTGTATGTGAGTCATGCTTCTCTCATTTCGAGTAGAAGGTCTAAGGTACATGTATCTGAAACCATATGGGCATACAGTGCCATCTTTTGGCAGAAATTATAGTTTGAAGAACGTTCCAAGGTACTGGCACAAATACGTGACATTCGGTAGAAAACGCAACATTGCTCTGGCACGCCTGCGTGTCGGCCGGTAGATAAGTGCGTTCGTTGCTGGCACGTATACGTGACAGTCGGCGCGAAGGGGTTAACACTGTTCAACTCAATGCGGTCAGCCATTACGCTACCGGGACCAGGCTTGAACTCCGGGACCCGAAATCGCTCAGCCTCCAAGCTGAGACCTCCCCATTGGTAACCGGGCGTGGTTTGGAATGTACACTGTGAGAAGAAGATTGTAAGTTTATCTCATATCTAGCAAGTTTATCGCCATAAAGCTTAATAACAAGGAATGAAAAGACAGCTTGTTCTTTCGCGTTTTTCGCCATGGTTAAAATAGTTGCACTAGATTCAATTACATTTTAGCCTAGTTATAATTTTATGATTTTTGGCCGCATGCAAAAGTACATTTTGTATGTTTGTGAAATGTTTCGAGAGAGAAGAAGTTTTGAAAATTTATTTTGAACTTACCGCATTCAAATCGAGAACGTGCAGTTAAGTAATTCGATTTTGGCCAATTTACTCCTGCAATACTTGTTACATTTAACATTCCTTTCCTATAAAGAATAATGTAAGAATTGGTCCGAAAACCTCATATACAAACTGAAGTGAATGACAAATTGTTGCACATCATTTAATTTTGGGGACCAATTTCAGAGAACAGACGAGTTCGAAAGAGAAAGACGTCTTTAAATAGTCCCTGCATTATTACATGATGACAAACATTAAACTTTTGAATAAGCAACATATTGGGTTACCAACAAAATCACGTAGGAAGAATTTTAATTACATTATTTAACTTTTAGTTAGCGAGTTGTTAATTGTCCTTGTTTACACAAAATAAAGAAGTCTTATAAAAACAGCACATGGGCGAGAACTCTGCTCGCTAATACCACTTTGCGATTATTATTGAAATTTTAACGCATATTTCTTTTGAATGCGAGATCTAACCGCAATAGAAATATAAAATATATGTAAGTTGTTTTAATTAAAGTTAGAAAAAGTATATAAGTGTTGAATAAGTGTATCGCAAATCAATTTATAGAAGTTTAGATTTCAGATTGGGATGTAAAAAAAAATGCATTTCAGTTTTTTTTTAATTAATCAGTCAGACAAAAAAGTGTCATTCATTGTAATATTCTGACAGACATGCTTAATTATTTTCAATGCACCTCTTATTTAATTGAGAAAAGGCAAAATACAATTTATTTGTAGAGAAAAAAGAAAGCAGACATACAATCACGAAACAAAATTGGTGATTATGATTTTTTTCCCTTTAAATGTCGTATCTACTTTACTGCTGACGTTCTTAAAGACTCTAACATTCAAGACAGTTGTCTCAACGATGAAACAGTTTAAAGATCTTCTCCTGGTATAAGTTTGTTGTCTATTGCATTGTCAACTTCAATAGTAGTAATGATAATATATTACAGTAATTTTAATGATGTCATTCGAAAAAATAATCTTTCAAGAAGGGTTTTAAAAGGATTCGAGTTGAAACACTTGTGTTACTAATCCTCTGAATTGTATTAGAAGATTTCATTGACTTACGATGTATAAAAACTGCTTCTGGATTATCGAAACATATGGAAGCTATTTGTTGCACTTTAAAAATGACACATTTATGGAATTTCGAGGTGTTACTTGTTTAATTACAAGAAGAAAAGGCTCTAATTTATTATGGCAATATGCTCTTACATTTTCCCAAAAGAACAAAAAACGGCTTTACACTACAAATGCATAAAACCACCACGATTATAATCCATCAGAATAGGGATTTTTCACCAGGGAAAATTAATTCTCTCTTCGAAGGGAGTTAGATAACTTCATAATTTCAGGGAATAAATAGGTCAGAGTTAGCTATTTAATATTTAGTTTAACTTAATGAGCATCGAAAGCTACTTTTACTCAAGTTTTGGCATCTATCAAGATTTTCTATACTTTGTATTGTTTAGTTTATAAACACGTTGAAAAATAATCTAAATCTAAATAAATGCGTATGTATTTTCGAGTTTTGGAAAGGAAGTGAGAGTATGATCTCCTAGAAATGGTTAAAGGCAAAAAGGGGCAAAACATTTTGAGAAGCACTGATCTAGAACATAAATGATTGTTATGTGCGACACACGTATCGCACATTCCGAATGCAAACCCTAGAGCTATGGATATCTTAAAAATCGACCAGATTGATATCGGGGTTTACAACTAGCGCCTCACACGAAGTACTTCATACAACTGATCTAAGCGTTATTAAAAAATAAGATTTTAGGCTACCTAATATATACCAACCGATATGCAATTCATAAACTCCCAAACCGACTTGTTCCGCTTCAAGAATTTGTGTATTTTAAGCATACGTTTTACATTGTTAATTTGTATTTACATGGTTTACACTGATATATGTGATATAGAGTGGTATCTTTTATTTGATCATAGAATTGTAGTGTGTGCTATAAAACTAAACATAACATGCAATATACATATACAATATGAACTTATAATGTATACAAATAGGTAAAATACAACATATACTTGAATATAAACATGCAACATAAAAGTATACATGCAAAGAAATGTAAAATAAATAAATAAATAGAGTATATTGCTGCTTTGTATGACTTCATTGTTATTCTGCGTTATATAGCATTTAGTTTATAACTTTGTGTAGTGACTAAGTTTTTTTTTAGAACCATGAGACATGAAAAATGTGCAGTTCCCTCGCCAGGACTCGGACAGTGTGTAAAAGAAGGGAGCAGATACCTTGCAACTTTAAAATTTTTAATAGTTTTGAGAATGTTTATAATTTCATTAATTAATAATGTTTTGCTAATATAAGGATTGTCACTGCTGAGAAAGTTCAGAAGATTATGATGGAAAAAATAAAAAATAAATAAAATAAAATAAAATCCGTTATGAGATGATAGCTTAGTGATTGTTTTAATTTAGCTTGGATGCCTAGTATATTTTGCCCCATCACTGCTAGTATGTTGACACTTCTACAAATTATATTAATTTCCACATTTTTTTAATATTCTGTGCAGTAGTTGGCTGTTTGGTGTAGACAGACGAAAGGGGTCTGTCTGGGCACTGGATGATGTAATATTCTGGGGAAGAAGGAGATGTCTGTTTCTGAGATGTTGAATCTGTGTAACTATTCAGGAAATAGACCGTAACCTGATATAAATTGTGTTAGTTGTAGAATGGCTGTAAGAAGTTCAGCCTGTAAGACATTTAAGCGGCAAAACACTGAAACCATTGTAAGACAGCCGAGTTCATAAGATGGTCTTTGCAGCAGAAAAGTCGCTGTGATCAGTATAGCGGCTAGCATTGCTGGTTGCCTTATCGTTGGGTCGGGTCTGAATCCTAGAGAAAGCTTGGATGTGTGTTAATGCACAATGTCTTGAGGCGCGACGGCTACATAAAAACACACGGCGAGACATAAGTTTTCTCGAATAGTTTATTAGTAGGAGAAGAAAGGTGGGAGTTCTTTGGCCCCTTTTTCTCGAGGTCATTCTTCAAAACTGGGAAGAAACTGGTCAAATTCTAAATGTCCGTTATATGGTCCATCTCAACGACAAACGCAACCTTACCCTACTCAGTACAATACAGTTCATAGACCTTTTCTGTTAATACTGTAAAGCAAGTTGAATTAGCCACAAGAAGAAGTAGAAAATATTTTCTAAATATGAAACTAAATACATTTAAATCAATTTCTTTGTAAAAACCTTTTCATTTCAAAAGACAAACTTAAATGGAAGATTATTATAGTTTTATATTACGTATTTTGTCCGTTTCAAAGCTTTCATGCAGCGCATTTACATATATAATTATTCGACATCAAGTTTGGATTAGCCAAACATTTTGTGAAACATTTCATGACCTAGGAATGAATGAGAAATTCATTCTCAGAATGATAGAAAAACTGTTATATTAATTGACGGAGACTGGAGAAAATTTGTTTGCTGTGTTTATAGTTCAGGAAATTTTAAGAACCATTTCAAAATCTTATAATTTTTAGTGACATATAAATTAATGAAAATTTTCTCAAGATATGAAATTTTGTTATATAATAAACTGTTCTAAAATACCTTTATAAGTAACAGAATACTTAATAAAAGATACAATTAAAGAAAACTGAATAATGTTATCAGGTTCAATGTTTCTTCTAACCTTCTTCGGAAACATACAAGGACCTGACTAAGAACAGAGAGCTTACTAAAGCTATGTTCACTAATTGTAGTAAGCAGACAGGATACAGACGAAGGGTATACAAAACCCTTTATTTTTCTTTATATACAATGACTTCCGTACTTCGGAATACAATGACCCTCCACTCGGGGTTTAACGTAAAAGATATCAAAATAAAACTAAACTCTAATTTAACTTTAGAATAATACACGTGTAAGATTGCCCTTATAATAACAGGAAGCGTATGTAGCACAGAGACTGTGAACACTACAATACGTTTAATTTATCAAGAGGATTAAAACCTCTGGCCTGGAAGGCAAATAGCAACTGCGTAACTTCTAAGGTAATCGGCCTGCTTCGAACTCACTGCTTCCTCTCTTTCGCTTGGCAAAAAGGCCACACTTAAATACTTGGTGTTCGCCAGACAAACTTTGCATAAAATCCTTAACGCTTATAATTCTGGCCGGAAGTAGAAAATAAGAAGTGATAGTAAAGATTTAAAATAAAATAAACGTTAGTAAAACTTAAGATCCTTACATACTTCCCGCCAGAGTTAATTAGTTTGAAACTGAGGTCTAAAACGACCTTGTTGAAAACTTTTAGCTCTAGAATATAACGCGAGGCCAACCTTTTACAATCATAACTTCGTTAGAAACTAGAAAATTTAAAAGAAAGAAATTTGTTACAATAGTAGCTCCCAGGATCTACAACAATCTTTTTTTTCATCTGTACTGCATCTAAACAGGAGCTTTATTCAATTCTGGTTCCTTCCAGAGATCTGGAAGGAAAACTAGTTTAATGAAATGTTACACAATGACATTGCAAATAACATATAGAATATACTTCTCTTAACATTCTTATTTCATTCATGACTATTTTAATTATCTCTCCCCGTGCTCTCTGACATGTGTTGTAAAAGAACACCAAACATGAATGTGTTTCTGTCTACGTGTGCCACACTTCCTCCTACAATCAAAACACTAACGTGTTAAAATTCAACATAACGAGACCTCTTAACACACCCTACTTTCAACTCTAAACCCTGAGGTACTATTCTAAAAGTGGCTAACTCTAAAGTGTAGCGTCAGAGAGCCTAACTACATCATTCAACCTTTACCACATATTCGCCATGATTTAATCTTTACAGTCACACGAATAACAAATTTTTAACATTACTTTCACTTTTACCATATCACGGTATTTCTTAACATTTAAAATAACAGTTCACATGTATATAAGAACATATCACCATGCCGTTAATTTTACACATTTGAAAACGTACATTAGTAGTACATTGTTAACTTCTATTCTTTTCAAAGCAAGTGCCAATTCTTTCTATATTGAAATAATACTACATTTCAAAAAGTCTTTCAGACTAAAACTTCTTTCTTGCTAGAATGTTTTAAATAAAATTTATACAATAACTTTTTACAATATTTAAGTCTTTACACAACGCTATTATACATCAACTTTAGTTTTACGCACGAGTAATTTAAAAACATAATACGAAAATCGGTCACAACTCATTTCTCGCCCTTTTGGCGATAAAGGTAGACCTCGCATGAGGTAAAACTTCTTGAAATCTGCCACTTGCAGTAAGAATGAAAGATTAACTTAAGTTTGCAAAGTAACATAAAATTTTACTTATCTTTGTAATATTCGGACATCCTTTTCTGGGCCCAGTCTTTAAAGGTACTGCAGATATTAGCCTGGTTTATCCTCCTTCTTGTACGGGCTCGCCCTTCAGTGCTTTCCTCTGGAAGCTTCCGTTTTTCACCAGTACGGCCACCCTTGAACACCTTCCTTTTCTCCTCTGCTTGTGGTCTTGGCCGTTTGAAGACAGCTGGTCTTGGCGGAACCGGGAAACTTCTGTCGTGATCCTGCTTGGACCTCGTTGTTGGCCGTTCAAATTTTTCTTGTACTTTTTCCTCCGCCGCTGATGGCCCTTCCGCAGTTCGGCGACTTTTGCTGCGGAGAGTTCTGTCGGATGAGTCGATCTTCCGTTTTAAAGCCGGGTTATAGTTGCCGTCATTTCTCCTGGTCCTCTTCACATACGTCGTCCTTCTCCCTTCTTCATTCTGGGGGTGTTCGTGAACTCTGTTTTCTGGACGGTGGAACGGCTTCTTTTTCTTTTTACCTTCAATTTTTCCGCGGGGCAATTTTCTTTTCACTTGCTTCTGTCTCTCATTGGCTTGCCGTTGTATTGTCGTTTTCCCACCTCTGGAACTTGTACCTGCGGTGTCTGCCGTGCAGGATCCTACAAAAGATCTGAAAAGATTTGCATTTTATTACGATCGAAGTAGGGCTTAATTTGATCAATATTTGCGGAACAGGTTTCACCATTTCTGGCCTTTAACACTACAACAGCGTGAGTTATTTTTTCTATAACATATGGTCCTTCAAATCGTGGAAAAAATTTGGCAGTTTTATCTTCTGGTGCTGAAGAAAGTGAATGCTTAATTTTTAGTACTTCATCCCCTACTTTATAAGTTACTCCCCGTCGTTTCAAGTCATAATACAATTTTTGTTTTCTCTGTGCTACTTCAGTATTCTTCTTTGCCTCCTTAATTAGTTTTTCTATATCACCCATTTTAAATTCTGGTGCTCTTTGTTGCACATAAAATAATTTATCTAACGGTGTTATAATCTTTCTGCCTAGAAATAACTCAGCAGGAGTTTTTCCCGTTGTATCATGTTTTGCGATCCTAAGGGCGAAAGCAAATTCATTGACATAGTTATCCCAGCTTTTATGAAAATTTTTAACATAACTACGGATAATTTTCACTATATTTCTGTTGACCCGTTCCGCTATATTTGATTGCGGCCGATACGGGACCATTTTTAAATGACGTATGCCCAGTTTTTGGCACATGTCTTCAAATATATTACTTACAAATTGAGGACCATTATCCGATATAACTTTTAGGGGCGCCCCGTATTTAAAAATATATTTATTTAAAATAGAATCGGTAACTAATTTCGCGGAGGCTCGTTTTAAGGGAACAATTTCGGTCCATTTACTAAAATGATCAACCATAACAAGGAGATAGCGACTTTTGTTTAAGTGACTTTTTGGGAAAGGGCCCAATAAATCGATGCCAATTATTTCATTTGGAAACTCGGATTTAATACTATTTAGAAACCCGGCCGGGCGGAAATTAATATAATTAACGGCTTGACATGTTGGGCAGGACTGGACATACGCCCTTGTTAACTTTTGCAGTTCAGGAAAGTAGACTGCCTCGCGTACGCGTTGGATAGTTTATCGAATACCAGCATGAGAAGCTAAAGGGCTGTCATGGAGCTCTTGCAGGATATTTAATCTAAGACTAGCTGGGATAACAGGTCGAAATTCGTTGTTGGAATTCGTAGTTTTTGTATAAAATAATAGACCATCTATTAGTTCGTAATGCGCCGCCCTATTTCTAATCGCCACAATATCTTGGTGGCTAAAATTTTCAGGATCCTTCAAATACTCATAAATACTTCCAAACTCAGGATCCTTACCCAGTTCGGTTATTACAGTTTCTCGGGAATTTATTGTACACGCTGTAAGCATTGCAACTTTTACGGTATTACCCTGTTCGTCTAATTTAATTCGTGATAGGGCATCTGCTACGATATTTTCCTTTCCGGGGGTATGCCTGATTACCAGATTATATTCTTGCAGCTTGAGTGCCCATCTTATTAACCTTGGGGATAAATTTTTCCCTGAGTACAATCTAGTTACCGCCGCATGATCAGAATATACTGTTATCGGCGCCTTTCCAAAATAGACTCGGAACTTTTGCACTGCTAACAGAACTGCAAGTGCCTCTCTCTCGGTCGCGGAATAGTTTCTTTGTGTTTGATTTAAAGTTCGGCTAAAAAATGCCACGGGCTGCTGATTTTGCGAAAGTACCGCTCCTACCGCATAATCCAAAGCATCCGCTGAAATTTCTAAATTTTCATCCTTTTCAGGAAATTTCAACACAGGGGCTTGCGTTAATGCTTGCTTTAATTTTTCGAAAGCACTATTGGCTTCGGCCGTCCACGAGAATCTTGCCTTTTTCCTTTTTAATTTTAACAATGGCTCAGCGATAGCCGCAAAATCTTTTATAAAGGACCTATAATATGAACAAAGTCCTAGAAAAGAAGAGAGCTTCTTTGCCGTGTTTGGAGTCGGATACTTTTGTACAGCGATTATTTTTGATTCATCTGTCTCGATCCCTTTTTGCGATATTTTGTAACCTAAATATTTTAATTCAGGGGCTGCAAATTTGCACTTTTCTACATTAACTTTTAGACCGGCCTCATTTAATAAAGAAAACACCTGTCTTAAATCCTGTACATGTTGGTCTAGATTATCACTAGTAATAATGATATCGTCTAAATAGATAAATGTGGACTTTCCAAGAACAGGTCTTAACACAATGTCCATGCATCGCTGAAATGTTGCTGGGGCCCCAGAAAGGCCAAACGGCATACGCAAAAATGCATAAGTGCCAGACTTGGTTATAAAAGCAGTCTTAGGCACGTCCTCAGGCCTGACCCCTATTTGAAAATAATCATTCGTTAAGTCTAAAGTCGTCATAAATTTGGTTGATTTTATGTTCCTTAAAATTTCTTCTATGATCGGTAACGGATATACCGGATATTTCGTTATGGAATTTAATTTACGGTAATCAATAGCGAATCTCCACCTTTTTGGATGCTCCAAAGGATAATCATTATTTTTCTTACATAAAACCACCGGGCTAGCATAACTACTTGAGATGGGCGTTATGATCTTTTTACGTAGCATATCGGTAATATGCCATTCTATAATTTTTTCCTTATTCTTATCATACCGGTATGGTTTTTGACGAACTGGCAATGCATCTCCGGTGTCAATACTATGGTTAGTAACCTGAGTAAATCCTGGAATATCACTAAATAAGGAAGCAAATTCACTTACAACTTGTCGGATTCTATCTTGCTCGTCATTAGGCAGGTGGTCAAGATTTAACCTTGGCGGTTCAACCTTTTCTACACGCACTGGTTTCATTGTCAGCCTAAGGGACGCTTCATTAAAATCCAGTGTAGCTTGTGCGTCTGAAAGAAAGTCTATTCCTAGGATTAAATGTGCTTGCAAATTCTTTACTATAAAAAACATCACCTTTACTTGTTCGTCCTTGATACGGATATATAAAGGTACTTTACCTACGCACTTACATTCTTTTCCTTGCGCCGCTAATACTGTCGTATTATCCGCATTATATATGCGGTATTTGCGAAAATACTTTCTAAAAAAGACTTCTGCCACACAGGAACACTGCGCGCCGGTATCCAGGAGTGCGGTGGCCGGGATATTATTTACCAAGACTTCAATCTTCGGAAGAGGTAAATTTTTCACCATTACTGTATTTAACTTGTAGGAAGAGGGGTTTTCGTCGCCTTCGGATTTCCGCACCCTCTCGTCAGCAGAAATCCGTTTTAGTTTAAATTATTTTTCCTTTCCGTGCTTTCCTTCTTTTTCCCCTGGCGTTGAGACTTTTTTCCTGGATTGCTATTGAACTGTCGACGTTCGCCGGCTGTTTTTCAATGCTCGGGTTTCCTTGCCCACTGATTCGCTTTTTCTCCGTAGCCATGTGCTTGAGTTTGCTGTAGTCTTGGCGTACTAAATTGGTTTCGCTGTTGATACTGGCGTCTTCTTTCGACGTCCGCCGTTCTTCTACTTTCAAACTGGATTGCTAGCTCAAATAACTTTTCCAGTGTAGTCGGATTTCTCAATTCAATAAAGTCTTGCACTTGGGGTAGTAACCTCGGCAAAATCACTTGAATTATTTCAGGATCCGGACGGTTTCCATACAAGAGCTTGAAAACGTGAATTTTTCTTAAAATAAAGCTCGAGAGGTTTTCTATTCTTTTTTGATATATGCTAAAAAGTTCCGTTTCTAATTTCGCACGATCCCTTACAACAGGGAAGGCTTTTAGTAGGGCAGTCTTGAAATTTTCATAAGTATAGGTGGGACTTCCTGCTTGACCCAAGAGACTTCTGCCGATACACTTGAACCAGTTAAGCGCTTGGCCCCTCAAAGCGCTGGTAGCTAAGGTAACTTTTTGAAACTCGTGCACGGGGTAGAGCATGAAGTGGTCATCCAATTTTTCCAAAAAACTGGTTACCGGTGAGTTTCCATTAAATGTTGCTTCTGGTTTCATCGAAGCGCGCATGGTCTGGACGATGTACCCAAATCCTTCCAGGGCGGCAGCTGGCATTTCTGGATTCTGAGCCGTTTCTGCAGGCAGCACAGGTTCTTCTTTAAACTCGGCCATGGTTATTCTTCTTCGTCGGGGGCCATTATCAGGTTCACTGTTTCTTCTAACCTTCTTCGGAAACATACAAGGACCTGACTAAGAACAGAGAGCTTACTAAAGCTATGTTCACTAATTGTAGTAAGTAGACAGGATACAGACGAAGGGTATACAAAACCCTTTATTTTTCTTTATATACAATGACTTCCGTACTTCGGAATACAATGACCCTCCACTCGGGGTCTAACGTAAATATATCAAAATAAAACTAAACTCTAATTTAACTTTAGAATAATACACGTGTAAGATTGGCCTTATAATAACAGGAAGCGTATGTAGCACAGAGACTGTGAACACTACAATACGTTTAATTTATCAAGAGGATTAAAACCTCTGGCCTGGAAGGCAAATAGCAACTGCGTAACTTCTAAGGTAATCGGCCTGCTTCGAACTCACTGCTTCCTCTCTTTCGCTTGGCAAAAAGGCCACACTTAAATACTTGGCGTTCGCCAGACAAACTTTGCATAAAATCCTTAACGCTTATAATTCTGGCCGGAAGTAGAAAATAAGAAGTGATAGTAAAGATTTAAAATGAAATAAACGTTAGTAAAACTTAAGATCCTTACAATGTTGTCAATTTATGTAAATATCTATGCTTATTTCATTGGATTTTAATTTATGTTTAGTTTTGCAATGTTATGTATTACTTTTCATTAATTTATGTTTAGTTTTGCAATGTTATGTATTACTTTTCATTAATTTATGTTTAGTTTTGCAATGTTATGTATTACTTTTCATTAATTTGTTTAGTTAGATCATTTTATGCGATTAAAATATTATTGGATAATTTAATCGAAATTTTTGCTATTTTTATTATGTAAATGCTTAATTCATATATTATTCTATTTGTCTTAGAATTCATCATGATCAACGTTTTATTACAGATAATACAATTAGAACCTGAAATAAAAGCAGAAGCCACTTTTCTCGCATCTGGCGATAGTTTCTTACTTTTATATGCTTTGGAGCAATATCGAAGTTTCTGGGAAATCCATTTTTGTAACTGCGATTTTTCCGGACCTTCCAGCTGAACTAGGCAATGCTAAATGAATGGCTGCATTTGAATCATGATTTCAATGCAGTACCGCAGTTCAGAATAATGTTAATATAATCGAGTTTAGGTTTTCCTTTGTTGAATGATTTGGCATAGGTGCCTTATCCCTCTTGTTTTAAGAAAAGTTTCCTTGATGTTGGTTTTCTCCTTAAGATACCAACTAATTTTTATGTTCTTGAGTTCTTAATTTTTCAACAAAGTCTCAGTTTCATTTTGTCAGTGTGGAGCAACTTTTAAAATCACTACAAATCGTATCCTGCAACAATAGTTTTAATGTTTGCACTGGAAAGATCTAGAGATAAAATAAGTAATAAAACTTTTGGAGATTTAATATTACCTGATGGTATGTAAAAAATTATCGGAAGTATTCGTCGATGATCACAATTTCCTCTTTTCACAATTTCCTAAAATGTACCATTTAATATCAAATCTCTGCATCATCTGCTTACAGCAGAAATCGGTATGATATATTATCCTTTGCGATATAATTACATCCAATTATGTAACTATATCGGGAATTCAATTAATTTGCGACTCAAAATCTTTCTTAATTTTTAGTACGACACTTGTATTGATTTATACATCTTTCATCTTAATGATTTAAAATGATGTCATTTCATACTTGTCATAAAACATTAAAAAATACATTCCTAGTTTATCATTCCTAAGTATTTTTACATTCTTCAGACTAAGCGCGAAAATAAAATTTCTATCGCAATATACCTGTTTACATCTGTTTAATTAAAATTCTTCGTGGTAGTTTTTATCTTGAGGAAACAATTATGCAGCTAATCTTTAGAAAGAAACGTGTTATCGTTTAATAAATTCCAATGAAACTTTATGAAAGTTTAATTAATTAAATGCCGCATAGTTAAGTGAACTGATTTGGAGCACAGCTTGCATCTCTGATAAAACACGAAATGAGGGGAAGTTTGCTCACAAATTAAATATTAAAATTATTCATTGAGTAATGATTTTAAAATTTAATTTTTAATCTAACATTTTATTAATTAAAATATTTGCTCAAATTATGACACTGATTTTCCGAATTCTGGTGCATCTGCAAGATAAATAAAGAGTCTCCAATCATTGTACTGTAATTTTCATAATGTAGAATAGACTATTGTTTAGGAAAAGAAATTCTGAAAAGTCTCTTCAAATTTTCTAATGATAAGTACGATTAATGTCATCAAACAATCACGCTATGGCACCTATTAAACAGATGTTATCTGAATGATTTGTTTTAAATGCCTTTAATTTAATATCATGCAATTTTTGCTCAAAAAAGTGACCTCTAAATTGGTTTGAACGAACTCTGAATTTATAAATTTTGTTATCTTTTAAAATGATATTTCTCCATTTCAAAATACAAATTGCATACCTAAATACTGAAAATATGATTTTATCGTAGTTGTTTTCTTTAGACAATTTTTTTTGTTCTATGAAATGTGAGACGCAACAGAAAATCTTATTTATAAGCAGTTAATGGAAAATATAATCTTTTTCAGTTTCAAAGTTTTAATTTATTGTTTATGATTTTAATAAAAAATTCCTTTTCTTTGCAAAATTTACCTTTATAATATTTTGATGTTTTGAAAGATTTATAATAGGCCAACTTCGATAATCTAAAAATATTCTGAAAGTGTTTCTGTTTGTGCGAAAAATATGAAAGAACGAAATTATTGCATAGAACGTTTGTAATATTTTGATTTCAGGCAAGTATGAGTTAATTGTATGGGCTCGAAACTTTCTGTAATTCCACTTTCATTTAATTTTACGGAAAATGCTACAACAAAATTATGTTTAATATTAGAAACTGAATTTACTCGAGAGTTGACACATAAAATTATTTAATAAAAATAATTGTTGAGGTCAACACTAATATCACATTTAGCTTCTAACTGCACTCCTTTAACTTTTAAAAGTGAATTGTGCGTAATTTATGTAATCCAAATGTGTGTGCTAGTTAAATGAAAAATAAATTACATAAAAAATATTATATGCAAGAGGTTTCAATTTGTACAAAAATGCCTTATTAGCATTAAGACGAAATATCTAATTGAAAGAAGTTTTATGCTTAAGGTGCATGAGATTTTAAATACAAATGAAATTCCACAAGCAGGCGATAGGATAACACAACTGGGCGTCGGTATCTTCAACCAAGCTAAAATTACTGTTAAAATCTGATTTCATAAATGTTTTTGTGGCTTTCTGGATGTGCAAGGACTCGACACATTTTCTTTAGCATGTCTTGAATAAAAGCATCCTTTCTGTTAGAAACTTAATCCCCGAAATTGATTTTCTATATTCTAGTAAACAAGCATTCAAAAACATCGAATAAATGGAAACTAAAAATGTATAGAAAGTCCAAAATCGAGAAAGACTGAAATTTTATTTGCTTTTTTATATCTTCTATAAAATTCCATACATTTCTTTTTAAATTTTTTCTCTCTCTAAACTAGTGTATAATGGTGATCATTCTTAAAATCTGTATTAGTCATGTTTGTGCTAATAAATAAGTAGACTAATCATTTTGCGAAAGATTTACAAAATAATGTTTTTAATATAAAAGGATTTATTCCTCATATTTCCGTCCGAACGCTTTTATAAAATGATATTGAATTTCAATATTATGACACTGTTAATGTGCATGTTGATATCGTATTTTCAATAAATTGCACAAAAAATTAAATTAATCTAAACAAAAATGGAAAAGGAAGAGCAAATGATCATTTATGTGTTTCCAATAAAAACAATTTCAGAAGTCAAGATATTATATCAGATACTCAGGGTTTAAATATTTCCTTTGGATATTCATTTTTATATCGAATTCCCCTCAAACTTGCTTATTTACTAAATATCTCTGAAAATTCATGTTCTTGCGTCGATTACTTCACACATTCTGGAAATATTCAGCAAATTTTAGCCGCATATATATTTTTTTTCAGATGATAATAATTACGAAATGCATTTTACGCTCAAAAAATGAGAGTGGAAATATTTTTTTCCTTGTTGCTTATTAATGTAGGGCGCAAATGCAAGTTAAACAAGTATAATAAATAAGAATTATTACTTTTTAGCTCTGGAAGGGAAAGAACCCAAATCTGTGGACCGTCAGAAACCAATTAGGCTGCAAGCGGTATGACATCCAAATGGGTTTTTTATGATGTTGGAGGAGAATAAATACGTGCCTAAGACACTCTCCTCTGGCGACCCTTGTTCATATTTGGCAGAATTTATGTCGCGTCTCGCCCGTTAACCTTCCGCTGAAGAGTTTATTGGCGTAACGATCGTGGACGCCATCTTGGGGTGACTGAAGGCTTCCCGTGACTCCAGTGTCACATCTCTTGAGCAAAATGGATGATCTCTCGGCGCATATTTCGAGAGATGGCAAAAAATGCCTGTCGTTAAACAGAAAAGTCGATTTTTCTTCATCTTCTCGCGCCGGCAGCGTCTTTTTTCGTCGCCCAGGGTTACCCGTGAAAGATGACATCGATCTCGCAACCGGCACAACCACGCTGTCAAACGCACAACGATAACGACTTTATATATATGTGTGAGAGCCGGTATTTAACGGAAGTGTTTTATTGCTCACCGTTACAATGAAATTGGGTTCATGTCAACGGATATCTATGTACCAAGTTTAGCAAGGCTTCCTTCTATCTCTGCGGTATTGGTCTAATCTACACCCTGGTTCTGAGACAGTGGAAACAGTTATTTATGAGCAGTATGTTTTTTGATCTTATGAAGAACTAATAGCTCCCAAGAATGAAATTTTTCGAGAAATTTCCAAGTACGTTAAATCCAAAGACCTTTACTAAGAACTTCGATATCGAGCTGTTAAACCATTTCTGTTTTCTTTTCCTCTTAGCTCTGCAACCATATCCGCCTTTAAATCGACTCGCTCAGTAGATCTTTATATGAAAACAGAATAATATACAATTGGAGTTTATATCGATTCTTTCCAGGCTTCAATTTACGTTATGAAATCAAATGAACATTAAAGACTTATGATTATTAAAGAGATATGAAACATTATGGATTAACATTAAAGAGATATGAAAAATATAGCATTTATAGTTCGAAAACTGAAATTCATAAACCCTCTGTAACTGCATTGAAAGACTATCAACTGCTTACAAAATTTCCCTTTTGCACGATTTACCCAGAATTCGCTTTCATTTGGCAAATTCGATTTCCCTGAAGATTGTCATATTGATGATATTCGATTAACACTTAAAATGAAAATTTTATTTCGCATAATTCTTCAAATCATTTATTTCGCAGTTCGTTAAACATCCATGTCTTTTTCATATATCAAACACTTTCTTTCTTGTTTTCTTCATTATATAGGATGTGCCAAATAACATATACCTACCCAAATTAAAACGAAACCGAATTCAAAAGCACGATAATTTGAATTGTGTGGATACAACTTCGATTAAGAGTCACTGAAGTTACTTAAAGTACAATGCCGATACATTTTCTAGAAAATTTATTTTTCACGAATTTAATCATCATATGAATATTTTTCTCTTGATAATAACATATAACGAGATTTGATTACAAAATATTACAAGTGCTGCTGAGTACTATCCAACCAAAACTACCATATACTCAGTATCATCCATCTGCAGTACGTGTAGAAGTGTGCCAGATCTTAGAAATAAAAAATAATAATATCCAATTTATTGTTTACAGTCTGTATATTTTAAGCTGAAAGAAAGCGTGTTTGAATGTGTGTCTAAATTATGACCATGAATAGATGTGAAGTTTTATTTGATATCGCAAGAAAATGCCAAGAAATACAAAGACATATTAAATTTAACGTATGAGGACGTTCGAGTGACTGTGAGACTGGTATACAAGGAATGCAAGCTATTTTGTAATAGCCACCAAATTATCCGAGATGAAAAGCTATCGGAACGTTGTACAAAAAGCACAGAAGAAGAAAGAGTAAGTAAATAATTAGACTACAAGATAACTAATTGGTTGTTAGGGAACTCCTGAGGATGGCTATCTCTTACGGCAACTCAATGCATCGTGACGATTGATTTGAAATGAGGCGGGAAACTTGATAGTATGTTTCATACGTTTCTATCGTCAAGCTAAAGCAGCAGCAGATTTTGTCAATTTCATAGGTGTTGTACGATACTGCTCTAACAAATTTCACACTTATAATAAATTCGTTATGGAAGATTATTTTTTTTATTTTTTAAGTTAAATAAATTCTGAGGGCAAGCTTAGAACTTCTGAAGGGAATTGCGTTGTTTAATTGAGCGAAAGGAAGGCGCGTTCAAGACCGAATATCAAAAATGGCCTTGTATGGATTGTATTTGTGATAACGAACATTCTGATGAATTTTGAATAACTTTGTTGTTGTTGTTGCTTATGCTCACTTGCCTGACGTATTCAACCAAGCCCAAGAAATTCCTCGTGGAAAGAAGCGCAAGATTACGCCTGTCGTTGGCAACAGCCTTGATCACCATTCAAGTGACACTGCGATTTAGCGCAGTTCTGCCCCCAGTTTTGAAGGAGAGCAACCCGGAGGGACGGGTCCGAGGATCTCCCATTGCTCTCCTCTTCCACGAAACCACACGAGAAAACTTTCGGCTCGCCGCATATTTGGAGTGCTGCCATGCCGCACCGACACTATACATTTACAAACATCTATGCCTTCTCCGGGATTCGAGCCCGGGCACTTCGACACGGTAGTCAGTAACGCTAACCATTATACCAGGTGGCCGGTATTATGAATAATATAACAGCTTATTAGAAATTTAAAGGATGATTAATATATACAAGACAAAAATAGACTATAGATGAAAAATCTCAAAATTAGATAAAACATTTCTCTTTTCATCATGACAACGGTCCATATTGCCCATTCTCCTAAGGCCGGTACAAAGGTGAGTAGCCTGTTTGTTACCTGTAGGAATGAAGCACTTGCATCAGGTAACAAATAGAAAAGACACAAAAATTACTTTTTGTAACCTAATTGAATAGAGAAACACGCCCAAATAAAAAGCACGAGCAAAAATATTTTTGCTTTTGAAGAAAACCATCTATGTCTGATCGTTCTCGAAACTGATGAAATTTCATCCAAAAATCTACTATAATCTACTGCTGCATCTCTACCCAATTTTAGCTAGAAAAAGCTAGAAATTTAATTTAAAAGATGGGTTATCATAGTTAACTTTCTATTTCGAAACAAAAAAAAAAAGAACCTCAGTCTTAAAATATAGTATTTAAAGTAACAAAAAATTATAATCATTTACGAAAATTTAAAACCATTATTTTTCTTTATTCCTGAGCGATACTCCTCATTGTCTGAATCTTAGGAATAATATTTTGAAGATATCTTATGAGTTAAGATTACTGGATCCTCTTTCAGTTGACGTCTGAAACAGAAAAATATCAACGACAAATAACAAACTTACCTTTATACGCCTGATCTGCATTACTATCTTCCCGAAATCATGTTTATTTATTAGATATTTCGCATTTATTCTCAGGAATTCAACAAAGAAACAGCGCGTTAAAATAATTCAGCATTTTTCACATTGACCGAAGTTATAGTATTGAATTGAATATTTTAACTAACTTGTTCAGGAAACACAATACCGCAGGTATCATTGATTCTATCGCCTTTGAATCTAAACTGTACGTTTAGCTGTCAGCGCAGATTCCATTAATAGAAATCTCGTTGAATTTCACTAACAGGCCTACCCATGTCGTTCCCTTTTTTTTTTTTTTTTTTTTTTTTTTTTTTTTTTTTTTTGTTCCATGAAACGCAAAGAGCAAGTTTGCCTTTCCTTCAAGTTCTCTAGGACATTACCAAATAATATTACATATAATTTGTAAAGGAATGTTAAGAAATACAGAAAAGACATAACGCAGAAAAGACAATCCTTATGAATTGTTGGTGATTGCATGGAAGGATTCAGTTTCTCTTGAAGAATCGGGATCTTTCGTTGAAATCAACAATATTCTTTTACTTGTTTATATTTACTATTTATTAAAATGTAGCATTTTAAAATTATTAATTTCAATTTAATTAATTATAAATTTGAATTTTTGATTTCCACGATATGTCACATTTACTATCTAAATTTTCTATTCCGTTTCCCAGGAGAAAATTTTATATTTTATATATTCTCTCTCTTTCTCTTTCTCTTTCTCTCTGTATAATCAAGGGATAATAATTAAAAAAAATGGGGTAAACTAGTTAGCAAGAAGGCCATAAATCAGAATTGGAACATAAACTAATCTAAATTATAGAATAACATAAAAATATAATAATTATATTAAAACTCGAAAGTTGAAAATTATTTTGCCTTTCTCAAACGACGGTCGAAAACATTTCAATAAAGTCACAATTCTAAATTATATCCAGACATTAAACCAGACATTTAAAAAAGAATTAAAAATAAAAATAAAAATATCTGAAAATTTTCAGATTTCATATTACGCTCAAAGGTTTTTTTTTAACTTTTTGTGTGTTATATTTATTTATTAAATATCATGTTCTTCGCACTTAAAACATAAAATTTAATTCAACAGCATTATCACAAAATAATTTAGAAAGAGCATATCTTTAGAATTTTCGATACACAGTCTCGCAAGCTGTAGATAAAAATGCTTTTTTCCCCCCTTACTGTGTTTTGCAATTGCTCTCTTTGAAATTGTTGAGTTTGTTAATCAAAAATTCGTTAAAGTTTTAAAAAATATTAAATAAATAATAAAACAAATTTTAAATTCCAAATTTTGGCTTTCAGATGCATATATTCGGGCGGAGACGTACGTTATTCAGAATTTGATGACTCTAGGTACCATTGTTTTATCACAATACGTGTAACAAACATACATTTACGCAGATTCTTCATATAACCCTTCTGGATTAACAGCCTTTGGGCTAAAAAAATCATGGAACCAAATGAAAAATTACTGATTGCTATCAAGCGATTATTTAATTATTTTACAGCATTTTGCGAGACTTAGATAATTAAAAACTTTAATTTCGAAATTTCTAAACTGTTGTTGACATACATAAACATATCCAGGTTTGAAAGTAAATAAGCTTTGCTTTGAAAATGTAACCAAATCAAAGTTTTCGTTATTAAAATGTTTATTCTAATTGAAATTATGTTACAAGATGTTCGGTAATAACTCCAAACGAAATTAAGCTTATAAGAAAAACAGTGATAAATCGCTAATAATTAATTCATGTAACTCATTGTAACTATTCTGTCGAAATTCAATTTATTAGGAAATAATAACAATGAAAAATTCATTTTCCAACTTTTGGCTGGGTTGATATGTTTACTGAATACCTGTAATTCAACTCGTTTGATTTTTGCATTTTTACTTATGTGCAATATTAATAAGATCAAATCTGTTTTAGAAAATCCTCTTCAAACTCTTTCTTTTTCCTACGTACATATTTTTTTAAGAAATTAAACACTTATTTAATTCGAGTTAAAATAAAATGCCAAATAAAAATTATCGAACAAGTTTAAAGCAACAAAAATCAGCGTAATATTAACTAATTTTCTCGACTAATTTCGAAGGTTAAGTTGTAGATGTGTCTTTTTCAACTTCCCCAGAAGTACAAATGACGATTCAAATTCAAATCCATCATACCCTCAGCTTTTAAATAAACAATTTCATAGTTTCTTTCCCTTCTTCTTCAATAGATGGCTCAGTAATGTGACTATCGCCTTATCTTATGACTGGCTTCCCTTATGTCATTTGTAGTGCTGCAGCTGAAGATGAAGGTTCTATGTTTAAACCTTCAAAACTGTTCCTGCAAATTTATATATAATATACTGATTTCTGTTGCTTTAATTCCTCCAATAATATTAATTACAGCAATTTTAAATAATTTACTATTTAACTCGAGACAGAAAAATCAGTATCACATATTTTACATAATGACCAATCCTTCATTATTGCTATGCATTTATATATATACGTTAAATTTATAAATATCATCGAATGATGAATGATTCATACGGCTTGATTCTAACAGCAGCTTGAATTAAGTTAAATTTACATTTTATGTCTGTTATCTGGATGTAGTTTAATGCTACATCAAACGAAAATAAGTAAAGTGTTGCAATTAAATTTTGCATAAAGCTTTACTGTGCAAAAATAGCTAATGATGTGAAGTTTTTTCTAGCAACATAAGTGACTTTTCAACGTAGTATTGGTAATCAACAATTTCTTTTTTTTTTTTATTTATTTACATTAGCATCCGAATCCAAAAGTTTGAATCTAATAGAGTTTTGTTGGGATTCTCTTTTCTGCCACCAGTTGTTACGTTATTTTCTTCCTCCATGTTCGTACGGGGTTCGTGAGGATTTGGAATGAATAACGACGACATTTGATGGAGTATCGAAACACACTTTATTTAGCTAATATTAATCAGGACAGCTCCAAAATCACGTTTTACAGTTGTCGAAGATCTACTATATACAACCGCTGGAACAATCAGCGACACAGCCTTCAGGTTAGCAGGCTATAACGGTGGAGACAGCTTCACTGCAAAGCACCAGAGTACAGCTCCCGACTCTGCTCAAACATTCTCGGAACTCCACGTACTCTTGAGACTCTCCACGCTACAACTCGCGATGCACTTGACGACACACAGAGCACAGCTTCCGACTCTTCGGTTTAGTCGTTCCTGGAGCTCAGCACGCTCTCTTGGCGATGCACTAATCGCGATAGTCGAAGACACTCTTTCGATGCGCTCGACGACCAACTCGGCGCTAGACTTCGAGACACTCGCTCAATGACTCACTATCAGCTGGCTAGACGAGAGACACACTAACTGACTGCGGACCAGCAGGGTTTATATAGCTTTCGGCTTGTGTTCAAGAACATTCTGGGCTAAACCGGTAAGAAATCGTTCCAGAAGTTTCTCCATCCGTCCATCGCCAACTCCAAATGTGGCAACTCTGCCGTCCCTTGCTATTATGGCAACCCTAAAACTGCTTTGCGGGGAAGCCATCTTACCGCGCCTGTACATTTCGTAACAATATTATATTAAAATGAATTATAGCTTTCCGAACAAGAAAACTGCGTAAACTAGAAGTTTGAGATGATTCACGAAATGCTATATGCCTAACTATTGCGAAATTTTGAATGGTACAAAGATTATCTTTTTTATTATTTTATATTATAACATAATTTTGTTAGAAAATTATTCGTACATTTTCTCATAAAACAGCCAAAATTGTAAAGTTTTTGCGATTTAGTACCGATGCTAATAAAATTTATTTGGCATTAGGAAGTACGATGTCAATAAATGTAGAAAGAAACTCTGAATTTTTAATAATGGGTTTGCTTTATTATCCATTTCGAGCGTTGACACTAACAAATACATTGCTGCGTTCTACGGGTTCGTGGATTTGCAGTGACTGATGACAACATAATTTTTTCGTAAGTATTACACAGGACAGTTCCAAAGACGCGTTACAGTCGTCGAAAAACTACGACACACACGCTGAAAATATCAGCAACACAGCCTTCAGGCTATAACAGTGAAGAAAGCTTTACCGCAAAGCACTAAAGTACTGAACTCAACAGCAACTCCTACTTCGTGTACAGGTAGGGTATGTATAGCTTTTGACTGCCTTCGATAATATTCTCAGTAAAACCGCTAAGAATTCTTTTTAGAATGTTCTCGCTCCGTCTATGGCATATCGCGAATTTTGCCAAATGGGATATTTGACACCAAATCTAGCAACCCTGCCTTTCCTTGCTACTTTCTGGCCACCCTCACCCCGCTTTGCGGGGAAGTTATCCTATCCCAGTTGGGCATTTCGTAACAATATTAAAAATTTAGCTAGCGTAACCGCTACTTACCTCATGATATATTGTCACTTTCTACTGTGTATTATTTTAATTGTGTGAAATTCGTGTGCCGATTACTTTTTTGCATAAAAGTAGATAAAAAATTTTATTTTCGAATATATTTATATATTATTTCCATTATTTTCAAGGAACGTATGTTTTCCTTTTTTATTCGTTTGTTATTTTCTAAGCACCTTATATTTAGTATTTTTATTATGTGTCTAAGCAGTGGAAATTTCTGCGTTCGTTGCATGATTTTTTTTTCTGTTCTTCCAACTTCCGGCTAGTTTTGTTAAGATTTTACCTTTGTTTTAATAAATTCGACATAAGTTTAAAACAGAAATAAAATAGGATATCCAGAAATTAATTCTTATATATGAATTTAATGATAAAGAAAAATTTAATAATCTTCTTAATTATGTTTAATCTACAAAACTTTACATTTACCTATTTTAATGTTAAGTACTTACGCTGCAGACTTTTCCTACAAAAACTGAGGAATGCGAAAGATTCAGTATTCCTATCCACGCAAAATTTTTACATTTCACAAGAATGCAAGTAATGTAGAGGAAGAAATAAAGTAAATAATTCAAAAGTAAATAATGTCACTTTAATAACACCTAAAGTGTTGATAAAAGAAAAGATGTCGAATTCGAAATGTAGAAAAATTTAAATATAAAAGAGGAGTACAGAGCTCTTTGAAGTTAATTAGCATTTAACATTTATGTTGTGTTGCAATCGTACTCAGAGTTATGATGTTCCAAATCAGAGAATTTTCTTTTGCAATTAATATTTTTCGCTCCTTCTTCAGGTTGGCTGAAGGTAATATACAGCAAAAAAGGAATTACATAATTAAGTCTCTGAAGTAAATATTCAGCTGAATGTTACGATCCATTTTTTCCAAGTCTAATGTTATGTTTAAAATTTAAAAGAAGGTAGCTTTACGGAATATTTGCAAGATTGTTTTGACAAAGAGATTACTATTCATTCCTCCAAATGAAATGTAAGTACCTTAAAATGAAAAGTAAACGAAACACACGAGGGAAATTAAACAGACGAAAGAAAAAATCAGCACTTTTCTCAGTAGGTAAGTATGTAATTCCAGGTTTAAAGATATATAGCTCAGGATATGAAAAGCATATTTTATGCTTTGAAGTGTGAGTTATCAGATAGAATAGGAATTGAAACGAAAATAATTTTCTTAAACTTTTTCTTTATGAACATTTATCTCATATAAAGGATATAAACGAAAAATAATCGATTATCATCTAATATTTATATTCGGAAAAATATTTATATGGCATTGTTATAACAGCTGGATCAGTTCTGCCCTTCTTCAGATTTTATGAAACAATTATCCCCCAATGCTGCACAAACCAATAATCTTGAATAAAGTAAAAATGCTGCATAAAGTAATAACTGTAATGTTATCCTACACAAAGTAAATTTTTAACAGATATTTCTGCATTTGGCTGTAAGGAAATGTTTCACAGTATCTTGAATATTTATAATTATTTTTATACTTTTAATCCAAAATAAATTGCTTATTTTTTATTATTCTTTTTATATGTATTTATTCTTATATTATAACTGAGGAATCAAAAAGCGTAAATGATAACGGAATTTAGAAGCGCGTAATATTTGGATGCTTTTCTATACCACTTGTTTGAATCAAAGTTTTAGTATTTTAAGCTCCAACTTAAGCCAGTTTATTCGAATACTTGCAAGTATTTTATGTCAACGTTTAAGTCATTTATTAGAAACGTCGAAGAGAAAAACATATGTATGGCATGGGATTGTTCAGCTGATCATTGTTTATGTTTACCGAGTGTTAAGCGTTTCCATCACTGTTTTTATGTATATATTCGCTATAGTCACACAGTTACATTTTGGATGTGAATTGATGAAGATATCCGGATTTTTTTCTGACATCTTCAGCTGTAAAAATTATTGTTGGTTAAATTTGTAAAAATGATTAAAAATGTTTGTTAATTGTTTTGCTGTTTTGGCATGTTTCTTCGCAAAATATATACAAACATTTAACAAACAAAAATAATAACCCAATATTTGAAAAGCTTGAAAATCATCAAATTGTTTAATCTCATTTTTCTTCGTTTTAAAGGGAACGATTTGTAAAGCAATTTTAAATATTATCCGAAGTTTTGAGACTTTTATTTTGTAAAATGAGTTTTAGTTTATGTTGGTTTTTTTGTATTTAAAATTGCAAATTTGAAGTCTCTAATAATGCAATCAATAGGATGTTATACCTTCTATTACTATAATCTAAGGTTATGATTTGCAATCTGAGAAATGTTTGAATATTAAGTTTAAGGTACTGTGAGATGAATGAGCCTTAATGGCATGAGTTGCCTCATTAGTTTATTGTCTTTCAGTTGTTATTTGTTATTACTTTAATTATTAATTTTAGTAGCAGTGACATCCTGTTTAATATTTTTATATATAATAATTGCAAACTTGTCTGTAGTACTTGTAAGTTTTAAATAATATTTTTTTACTATGATTCAGAAAGCGAAGGAAAATAATAGCAAAAAAAAGGACGAAGAGAAGAAAATATGTGAGGCGTTGATGCACTCAGCTGATCATTGTTTACGTTTACAAGCAATGTTTTCGAAAATGAGAGTAATAAAAAAACTACCTCAAAGACACCGTTGAACACAGTCAAAACATTTTAATTCTCTCTGTGCTCTCGGCAAGTTAATATCAACACTGATAAATCACAAAAATTTAATTATCATCGTATGCTCGACGAGTTGACATCAAAAAAGTTATTTGGGACAGATCACATGGGCTTTAGTGAGACTTTCGCACAAATCGAAAAGCAGTGACACTTGCTCAAAAGAAACATTAGTTGCTAGATGGGTAATAGTAGTTTGTATAGTTTAGTGATAGTTTCGTATAAAACCTCATCATCTTGATTATTTTTCGCCAGCTTGAAACAATGACTTCTGAATTTCATTTGCAAAATTTTAAGCTACTAGACTACATAAAAGCAAAATATCCGCAAAATACAGTGTGTAAATGTACTTGCGCGCAACTGTCGTTGTGATACTTCTTTGGCAATATGAAGCAACTCCAATGATGGAACATAGAAAAAACTTTATTTAGCACTCAAATGGCGACATACAAAACAAGAAGAAAAAATAATACTAACATTTTAAAATAAATTACATTCTTCGTGCGAGAGTCGCACGTGGCACTCGAGTCTGGTTTCAAATATTGCCATTCACAAATACCTTAATATTCATCTATTTAAATTATTTAAACTACAAGATTTTAATACTATTTAAAGCTGTTACAACCTCTTCCCCAACGGAGAGACTTTTGCCGAAGGGAAATGTTCTGTAAAAATTCGAAAGTTTATAAGCTCGGCTTGCTCAATTGCTTAAAGAGTAAAGGTAATTTCTCTTATAAATTTACAAATTTCAGGCCAAAGATTTTAAGTTATAAATAAATACTTTTACACCACATTTAAATAAAAAGAAATGGAGATCGTTCAAATACATCAGTTGAGCATACATAAAATAATAAAATAAATTCTAAACGTGGTTACATACTCTTATTATATTAGTATATACTCTTATTATATATTTATATTACTTAATTCTACTCATAACACCTACGTTCTTATGCAAAGTTCCTTTGCGATGAATGACCTTAAAATTATAATGTTGTAATGAGAGTTCCCAGCGCATCAATCTAGAGTTACTTTTGGAGTTGGATTGTAGCCATACCAAAGGGATATGATCAGTTTGAATCAAGAATTCTTGCTGACCATCCAGATAAAAATGTAATTTCTTGATAGTTTTTAGTAACAGTATTGAGTAGATGATAGCAGCGCACTCCTTTTCAGTAGTACAATAATTCTTTTCAAATGTAGTAAATTTTTTGCTTATATACAAGATAGGATGTTCATGTTGTTCATCATCTAATTGGCATAGTACTATACCCATGCCATTGTCTGAGGCATCGGTTTGTATAATAAACCTTTTATCAAAGTCGGGAGCATACAGAATTGGTTTCCTGCATAGCAACTCTTTTAAATTTTTAAAAGCTTTGTCACATACTTCAGACCATTGTATATTTCCTTTTTTGGTTACCCCCTTCAAAGCGTCCGTGAGGGGTGAAGCAATTTCTGAAAATCTCGGTATGTACTGGCGATAATACCCTACCAGTCCTAAGAAAGCACGTACTTCTGTTTTGGCTTTAGGTGTAGGATACTCCTTCACAGCCAGGATCTTTACTTCATCCGGGGTTCGTTGTCCTTGTCCCACGACATGGCCTAGGTATCTCACTTGATCTTGTGCAAATTTACATTTTGATGGTTTTAGTCGTAAGTTTGCTTTCTGTATTCTCTCTAGAACAGAAGTTAGGTTTTTAAGGTGCTCTTCCCAGTTTTATGAATAAATGGCAATGTCATCCAGGTATGGTACAGCGAATTCAGCCAGGACTTTAGTTATAACTTTGCTAAAAAAATGGGGCATTTTTTAATCCAAAGGGTAAACGTAGAGGCCTGAAACTTCCAAAACTAGTTACAAATGTTGCATATCTTTGGGCTCTTTCTGTTAACGGAATTTGCCAGTAGCCTCTAAATAAATCTAATAGGGTAATATATTTTGCTTTTGCTAAAGTTTTGATACTTTCTTCAATATTAGGAATAGGATAGTATTCAGTTTTAGTAACAGTATTGTGTTTACGATAACAAATACAAGGCCTAGGATCCTTTGATGAAGATTCTATCAAAATCATGGGAGATGTATAGTCCAATTCTCCCGGCTCTATAATTTTAAGATCGAGCATTTTCTGGATTTCCTTTTCGAGAATTTCAGTCTGTCGAGATGACAGTCTGTATGGCTTTATTTGTATTGGTTCGTTATTTAATAGTTCAATATCGTGACAAACTAAGTTTGTTAGTCCAGGATTATTTGAAAAACAACCAGAATATTTCCAAAGAATCTTTCGTAAATCTTCTATTTGCTCGGGTTTCAACCTTTTATCGAGTTCATTCTCCTCTATGATGTCCGAGAAATTTAATATACTTGGATTGGAAGGTAAATGAGGAATGTCCATTTCTAAGTCTCCTTCCACTTCAGTTATCCTATTAATCATTTCTGGTCTTTTGTAATATGGTTTAAGCATGTTAATGTGATATACTTGATTTGGCTTATTTTGTTCCTCGAAACTTACAATATAATTGGTTTCTGAAATTTTCTGCTCTATTTTTCCAGGTCCTTTCCATTGTACTTCTAGTTTACTTTGACGATTCGTTGATAAAACAAGAACTAAATCTCCTCTAGGAAATTCTCTTTTCACTGCGTTTCGATCGTACCATGTTTTCCTCCGTTGTTGAGCTTCTTTCATGTTTTCCACGGCAAGTTCTTGGTATTTCTTCATTCGATTAATAAGTTCGAAAACGTAACTGACAACATTATTACTTTCTTCAATCGGTTCTAGCCACTGCTCATAAAGGAAAGTAACTGGCGTTCGTAGGTTTTTGCCATGAACTAATTCTGCTGGTGTAAAACCAGTGCTTTCGTGTGTGACTGTTCTGAGAGCAAAAAGAACTAATGGTAGATAATTCTCCCAATCAGAAGTCGCTCTTAAGCATACGACTCTTAACACCCTTTTTAGCGTTCTATGGAATCGCTCAACGGGATTACTCTGCGGATGATACACAGAGCTTCTTACATGTTTAATTCCGAAACGCTCCAAAAATTCCTCTGTCAAAGCACTGACGAAGAGGTCCCCTGATCTGTTTGGATCACTTTTGGGAAACCCATACGACTGAAAACCTGTAAAAAAGCATCAATCACAGATGGCGAAGAAATGTCTGTCAGCGCAACAGCATCTGGATATTTGTACGACATACACAGAGCTGTAATAATATATTTTTTCCAGTCTTTGAAATAGGCAGCGGACCAACAGCATCGACATTTATTTTAGTGAATATTTCGGAAATTACTGGTACTAATATCATTGGAGCCTTCTTTTTGTCATTTCCCTTTCCAGCGCGCTGACAAGCATCGCAGGTTCTTACAAAATCTTCAGTTTCTTTGTAACACCTCGTCCAATAAAAATATCTAGCAAGTCTGTCTTTGGTCTTTTTGACACACAAATGACCAGAAGTTCCTTCGTGGCACATCTTTATAATTGACAACTTGAGTTTTTCAGGTATAACTACAAGCTGTCTTTCAAAGCCTATTTTATCTGTCTTTTTTTTAGCTAAAAGATCTTTTCTTGTCAGACTATAGTTTTCATTTTTTCATGTACCTTCTTTAACTTCTTGGATGATTTTAGACAGTTCCTTATCAGTAAGCTGAAGTCGTGCAACTTCTTCTGAGTCAATTTTTACCAGTTTCATAAGAGCTTCATCTTCCGTATTTAGTTCCGGTAAATTATCTTCTTCAAAAACATCTCTGGATGCTTTATTTTCTTCCTTCATCTGTTCCAAGAGCTTCTCTTCAGCTATTTCTCTTTTCCTTTGAGCTCTAGTAGAGACAGCGTTAACCTGGTGAGGACAACTATCAGGCTCCTTTCCTTGTTTATTCAACAGTGCAAAAGTTCGATTGCCTAATAAATACCTTCCTTTGTCGAGTTAATTTCTAATAATGGCAGCCTTAGTTATTACTCGCCCAAGATCGCAATTTAGTTCGATCTCAGCCAATGGTAAACAGGTTGGATTCAAGTCTAATGGCTGTTGCACCCACACATTTTCACCTGTCAGCATTTCCGGCGTGATGTATTTGCGACAAACTATATCAATACTAGCACCTGAACCCATTAATATAGGAATTTTATGAACATTTACGCAACCCATACTAGTATAAGGTAATAGAAATTTATCCTCTCGTTTTGCACTAATTCTGTTAAGATTAGCAGGAAATTCAGTACTATTCTTAAGTTTGGGACATTGGGGCCTTAAATGTTGATAGGACTCACACTGATAGCATTGTGGCGTCTTTCGTTTTTCATATTTATCATCTGGACGTGGACTTCTAGGTCTATGAAACAAGCTTTGCGTATTAAATCCTGATGACATTTTGTTTTCAGTTTTATTTTTATTATCTGAACTCAGTTTACCTTGAGTTAGTGCATTGTATCTTTCTTTCTGCCTATCCACTACAGGCTTTTTTTTAAAGTTTCCGCAAACGTTTTCATGGGCATCAAGTTTTTCAGCTAATTTTTTAGATGAAATCATCTCTACCCACTCATCAAGAAAATGATCTCGAATTTCAGGAGGAACTCGACGCTTAAGTTGGTCAATCACCATCAAATCTAGCAATCGATCAAAAGTCTTAACTCCTAGATCAGTCACCCATTCCTTGCAATAATTTTCTATTTCATAATTGAAATCCACCCACGTGGATTCGGTACTCTTTTGATGTTTCATACATTTCTGCCTAAACTTTTCCGGGCTTAGTTTAAACCGTCTTAACAATAAATTCTTCACGTGTTCATAGTCTTTAGCTTTATCGGAGGGTTCTCTAGCTATTAACTGAATTACTTCGTAAGGAAGTGGTCCTAGTAAACGAGATACAAATTCTTCTTTATCAATTTTAGCCCATTCTGCTTGCCTTTCAAACAATAGCAAATATAGACTGATATCTCCTTTCTTGTCATCGAATTTCTGCATAAGGTGACGCAGCTCCGTTTTCGGCCGGATCTGTCCGGTATTTTGAGACTTTGTCTCTGCTTCAAAACAGCTTTAAATAGTATTAAAATCTTGTAGTTTAAATAATTTAAATAGATGAATATTAAGGTATTTGTGAATGGCAATATTTGAAACCAGATTCGAGTGCGACGTGCGACTCTCGCACGAAGAATGTAATTTATTTTAAAATGTTAGTATTCTTTTTCTTCTTGTTTTGTATGTCGCCATTTGAGTGCTAAATAAAGTTTTTTCTGTGTTCCATCATTGGAGTTGCTTCATATTGCCAAAAAAGTATCACATCGTGTACTTAAGTACGCATTTGCCATGCCTAGTCAACAGTTCCATCACTTCATTAAGGACTGAAAATAAGGGTTGAACGTTGGACGTAAGTACGTTGATCAGTCATTTTAAAAGAAAGCATTATTCAATTCATTAAAAAATCAGGGCTTACTATTTTTTTTCAAATATAGCATTAACGCAAAACATGATATATTATTATCGCAAACAAAATGAGTAACGTTGATACACTTATTGTAATCTGTTGAGCTGTATGAATTTAATAAAAATAACGTTGTATGTTTCCCCTTTGAGATAAATGACGATTTGAAATTGTTTAACGTAGATAGTTGGACAAATTCTCGAACGAGAATAAATACTTCAAATCTTCAATATTATTATAAAGATGCCTTTTTCCTGAAATTTTATGTCTCGTTTTCTCCAAAATAAATGCTCGGTAAATTAGCTTTCATCGACACGTGGGTGAAAAGAGTCAAAAGCATACATGTTAGAAATCATGGCAAAAGAAACACGTATTTCTGTGGCACAATATCCTAACAAAGCCAATATAACTCCCCGTATTTTCATTACGATAGCTTTCTTATCTCAGTTCTTTTACTAGCCTCTACCCAAAAGAGAACGCTTCAGGATATGCTCAGCGCAGCGAAAAGCAGGCAAGATCAGGTATTTTTATGGCCTCATATAGCACAGGCTATAAATCAGACACAGGTTGGAAACCTCTTACATTTTCTTCTACTGCTAACTTCTCTGGCCGTAGTGTTCTGTAGTAGTCCAGAGGCTCGAGAACGTTATGTTTGCTTCTTATCACAGGATAAATTCGTCTAACGGTGCAGTTTTTACTTTCAGATGGTACGCACTTGCTAAGCACTATAAAATAAATTATTATGATGATGGCTGACTCTTTGTTTCCCAAGTATGAGCACAGAGATCAATAAAATACGAAGAAGGATATTTATACATTTGATTCGTAATTCATTGACACAGTTTTTGACGCGTAAACGAATGCCTGAGTAAAGTTAATTGTATCATATTTAAATTTTTCGGATATGAATGAAGGCAAGCAATATACTAATACCAGTAAAACCTTAATAGTTTTAGCTAAATATAAGAAATATATCAAGTATGGTAATTCACGTATAAGTTACTGTGTATATTAACGTTTAAACACTTTACAATGCATTTTGTCATTATTAAAATTTATACCCATATCAAGCTGAACAGTTTAACGTAAATTTGTGTATTGTTGTACTCTGTTACATGCTGACTGCTAGAATTTGGTACTAATACTAGATACATAATCAATATATTATTATCTTTAAAACATACAATATTTTTAGAATAGATCCTTCAATAAATTGGGACTTAACATACAATAATGAAATTAGTTCTCAATGACTAAACGCAAGCTGATTAAAAATAAGAAACTTAGAAACAAGTTGCATCTAAAAGGTACTCAATTTCAATTGTTCGAAAAAAAAATTAATTTTGATAGAAAAAAGAATTAACACATAGGGAATATTACAAAAATTAAGTAACCTAAAAAGCATACAGCTGTTTGCTGTTTAGATATACACTTGAATAAAACTCTACAATTGGTATTTTAACACACTAATTGAGCATAATCTTTATTACAGCAAACTAACGTTATTTTTAGATATGTATTCTTGTCGTTTATCCTCCGTGCAAGAGTATTGTATCCTTCAAGGCTGAGCGCTGAGCACATAAAAAATCCAATCTTAGACATTTCAAAGTTATAAAAGATTATACTGCTTGAAATTTAATATGAGTGATAAAAATACTATTTAACATGAAACGATAAATATTTATTTTTAAGTAGGGTTTTTTAAAAAGTTTAAAAGAACTTATCGCATCATTCACATATTCTTAAAGTGATAAAATACAATTTGTTATAAGAAGAGTTATGTACATTAGTACCATATTAACAGAGTTTAACAATCTTTGAGGTTGTTTTGAAAAAAAGTGCGAAATTACAACTTAGTAAACTAGAAGGATCTTCAATAACTTTATTGTTATAATTATGTAGAGAAATTTCGTTGTTAAATTGGAGACATTAGATAAGAAATAAATAGCAAAAGACCCATTTTTTTGTCTTATTCAAATCTTAGTTTGCATTTAACTTAGAATATTTTTCAGCCCAGACTGAATTTCGACTGAGAATATTACTTCAAAGCACCTTAAACCAAATTCCACAAATTTGAATTTTTTTTGTTTCAACTTACTTATAATTAGTCCAAAGGGATTTGAATCCCGAAGGACTATTAGTTTCGTTTTGGCATTTTGCGTCGGACTCATAAATGTCGGTTCACTTTTCAAACTGTTGCCACAAAATGTTAGAGTCCTGCATTATATTTGAAGAAATTAAATAATGAAAAATCTGCATAAATGTATGTATATTTCTCGTATTGTGATAAAACTACGGTACATAGAGTCATCGAATTTTGAATAACGTAATCCTCCAACGAATATGAGCATGTGGAAGACCAAATTTGAAATTTGAAATTTGTTTTATGATCGATTTCCTATTTTTTAAAACTTTGACGAATTTTTGATTAACAAACTCAAGGATTTCAAAGCGAGCAATGGCAACGTTGTGCAGAAAAAACATTTTTATCTCCAGCGCGTGAGTCTCTGCATCGGAAATTCTAAAGATATGCTTGTTTTAAAACTATTTTGCGATATTGCTGTTGCACTGGATCTTATGGTTTAAGTGCGAGGAACATGATATTTAATAAAGAAAGGTAACACACAAAATGTTAAAAAACGCCCCTTTGGACGTAATTTAAAATCTGAAACATTTCAGATTTTGTTTTTTTTTCTTCTTTTTTTTTTCAAGGTTTGAGTATTTCATTCAGTACTCTTAATACT
Source organism: Stegodyphus dumicola (assembly GCF_044657685.1). Taxonomy (NCBI): domain Eukaryota; kingdom Metazoa; phylum Arthropoda; class Arachnida; order Araneae; family Eresidae; genus Stegodyphus; species Stegodyphus dumicola. The sequence continues at coordinate 112,854,268 of NC_140771.1, forward strand.
GTTGCGTGCGTGCGGGTTTATAATAGAATGAATGCACAAGTCCGATAATAGGTCCATAAAAATTTATTTTTATCAAAAGTAATATTTCAGAACTCTGGAATTTTGAACAGAAATATTCGTCAAGTATTCACAGTATTACACAGTATAATCAGAGGTTGCACTTCAAACTACTAAGAACGTTAAACTCAACGCATCTAAAGAGAAAGCTAACTTGGATATCTCATTTCACGCGGAACTAAACAAAACGCAACAGAGATAACTAAGAAACTAATTTTAAACAACTGAGAATAGATACTCTCTCTTCGACCTTGAATAGTTTTTAAGCGATCGAGAGATATTGCTAGTACTTTCCGCTTCTCGAAATTACTGGAAAGCAATACAAGGGTGGAATTACGGTTAGAGCTATCATAGTGGTCATATATATTTATTCAGTTACAACAGTTTTAACGGTGACACAGGGACCGGACAAAATGTCGCCAAATGGTCGACCACTTTTGACGATTTCTTGCCAAATTTGGCTCAAAATAAGTCGACAAAACCATTGTTAGCTTGGCCACATCTCGCCAAATTAGCGAGACCCATTTACTGGATGTTAAATGCACTTGCCGCTGTATTCTTACTTTCCCGGCCTAGCTTCATCTCGAAATTTGCCTCGCACTACATAACGCACAAAAATACAACAATTTTACTTATGATCCTACTAAAATTACCTATTTAATTACAAAATTTGTAACAATGTACTATTAAATGGCGTAGGCAAATGCTTTATATTTTATGTTGAGAATACTTTGACAATATTTGCAAGCATGACTTTATTCCTTGAATTAAATTCTCCAAATGTCGACGTTAGTACTTGATTGTAATACGCAAAATACTTCGTATTAACCCTCTAAGTGGTTATTTAATGGTGATAAAGGTGCGTTTTACCAGTGTTTACGCAACATTTATTAGCTAAATTTATAAAATTACCTATTTTATCCTCTATTTTCATAAACGTTACTTTCATTAAGATTACATTTACATTATTAAAGAAAGTAAGAAAGTAAAATAACTTAAGGTTTAAGCTAATATGTATCAAAATGACAAAAAATCTCATGACCTTAAAACCGATCATGCCGCTCAGCATAATTTCCTTAATATTGAAATATTTCTGTTCGGTTATCAAAATTATTAACTATTAGAAAAAATTACATTAGCATTATAAAAATGTATTAAATAAATTAAATTATAAATTATCATATCGCATATAACAGAAAGTAACGCTTATTCTTCGCTTCATTTGATAGAAATGCGAAGCAAAATTAGCCATACCTATGTTCATATTCTACTTTATGTAACCAGAATATAAAGACACCTATATAAAACGCTTCTAATATTAAATATTTTCGACATCTGTTATTGCGATTCTACTTTCCTGAAAACATTGACATAATATCAAGTGGCCCTATTAAAATAGATATTTAATATACTTTTATAAGTTAAGGGATTTTGTCGTAATCTTAGTTGCGCAATGATCACTATAATGAACGATCATTACAACAAGTCATTTGCGTTTCATTTGCGTTTAGGTCTTGCCTATATGTACCTTAAATGAAGCCTTACAGAAGCAATTCTAAGACGCCTACGCTTTCAGAATTTTTAACAGTATCAAGCAATGTCGTACAAAACAGTAGCACTTAACAGCTGCATCTTGATAACAGTTCCAAGCAATTGTAAAATAATGGCAAGTTGAAACAAGTTGAGTTCCACATTCCTAACGTTCTCTGATTAGCTATTATCCGCAGATTTTGAAAAACAGATACTTTAGGTGAGGTGCAAATTTTACTTATGCTGGTTATTTATGAAATGGAGTGAAAAGAAAAAAAGAATATTCCTTAAAGAAAAAAGATGCTTCCTTAAAGATGTTTTATGAAAAGAAAAAAAAGAAAAAAAGAAGAAGAATACTGCGGACATCTGCGTTTTTCAGTTAAAGTATAATAGAAAACAGCTCATTCAACCTCTAGGAATATTAGTAGGGATGAACTATTAGTGACAGATAAACATTTTGGCAATGGTGAAACTTAAAATTGAGTTCCTCCTAAAATAATTAGTAACAGTAAATTGAAACTTTAATAACAGCCACAAAACAAATCAAATATATCTTGTCTTCTCTAAGCTAACCTTACAACTATTTTCTAGTTACAGTTTTTATTAAAGTTTTTTTTCATCTTTCAACAGTTGTTGAGAAAATATTTTCTGAAAGCTCCGTAAAGGACACCTCCGCAAAGGACGTTGATGAAAAGAAGTATAAGAAAGAAAAAGATCTATGCTAGAAAACTCTATTTTAGTTTAAGAAGATCGGAATTCAATTTTCGGCACTGAAAGCATTCCAGTGAATTCCTCAAAATAATGAATGCCGAAGAAAAGAAATCCAAGGTTCTCAAGGTTATTCCCCAACTGGATATATCTTTTCCAACAATGTAAGGTAAATTACTTCAATGCACAGACACCTACAGTTACTATTCATGAAACAAATATTTTAAAGGATATTTTAAGACAGTTTTCAGTCCAGAAACTTATGTCTTTGTGGAAGGTATGAGAAAAAAATCTAAGATATATTGTTGAAGTAATAACTGAAATATATTTTATGCAGTTAAAAAATACGTCGAAGTAAAACAATCTTCTTTTTTGTGTGTAATGTTTTACTGCTTTCTTTTCTGAAATTTTAAAGAAGTTTTCTGCCAATAATTATCATATTATTATTCAAATGAGTATTAACACTTCATCTGCTGCTGTTATATCAACTGAGGAGATTTCTAAGTGACTAAATATTTAAATCCAATTCTCACACCTAAGTATTGCCTAAAAGCTATGAGGCGATTTACCATCTGTAGCTTGAATAGCTGTCAAATCACAAATACACAAGCAAGTAAAACTTTAACTAGACATTGCTCTACCTCATCACCTATGGGACTTAACTTTAAAGGTAATAAAATAAAATATAAATGTTATTGATTTTGTGGAAAGTACCTGTAATGTACACTGCTCAAAAAAAAAAAAAAAAAAAATGGGACAGTGCTATATCTCCCGTTCTACTGGGCCGATTGACAAAATTCAAACTGCGTTTTTCATGTCTCGAAAGCGCGACTTAGGATATATATTAGATTTATATATAGCACTATTCTAACATAGGTATTTTGACACAAAATCGGACTTTTTCTGAAATAACATACCAATTTTTTTCCATATTTCGATTCTACGACTCAAATTATGCCAGAATACCAAGTTTTGTAAAAATCGCACGACTAGTTTTTAAAATATTAGCTCTCAAAATTTTAGCTCCTCAATGTTAATTGAATTTGGCAAATATTTATTAATATCTCTTTTTTTATTAAACTTTTTTGATTTTTTCTCTCACATTTCGAAATTTAGGTTCATTCCAAATAAAATTTACCCATTTTTTTGTGTTTTATTTTTTAAATTTCTATTTTTAAATAATTTTTATAAATTTTTCGAAAAAAATTTTGAATTATAACCTATAAAATTTTTACCATCATCATAAAGTAGGTGTATTTTTAAGCATATCTGCAAAAAATTAGACTTTTTTATTCAAAATTTTCTAAGATATACACGAATTTACATATTTTCGCGTTTTGAAATTTGGCATGTTTTTTTTGAGCGATAATAGCGCCAAATGTGGTCTATGGATTTTTGTTACACTGAATTGCCACAGCTATTTTTAACCTTTAATTTCAAGTAAAATTTTACGGAGAATTAATTATATGATTTTTTCCTCTCAATAAGGCGTAATAAATATTTATTAATACTATATGAAAATCTATTTTTTAAATTATAGATGATATTATTCAAATTTTTAACAATTTTTTAAAATTTCTCTCTTTCTTCCTTTTTTTAAAAAAATAAGAGTACATTTTTCTAAGAGTAAATTTTTACCTTCGGCGTTTTATCGTCTGCTACTTTACTTCGTTTAAATCCAATTGTCTAAAACTGAGAATTTTCGTTTAATGTTTATTTGAATTTTATGACATTAACTGCATAATTTATTTCTAAACAAACTGTTGCTTTTGAAGTGGCTGAAAGAGCGGCAGATACTACCATCCATATTTTTAAAGCACAGTATATTTTTATAGAAACATAAGATTTAGAATAATCATTTATATAAGTCAAATTATGATATAAACATACAACCCTCTAGAGACTGAATTAGTGGAAGTTCAATGGTTATGTAGAAATGATCTGATGCTACTTAATGGCTGGATAAGTCAGCAGCTTCTGTGGACAAGTAAGAACAATTATATAAATGACACACAACATTCTGGATTCAATTAACAACGAGGATACGATGTTTATTAAATGAATTTAAGAAGTTTTAACACATAAAAAAACCAACTCATTTTTTATCCTAAAATGTATTTTTGTTCGCAGCGTATTTTCATTATATCCTTAAAATTCAAATTTGGAATGTAATTGTCAAGAACTGAATCCTAATCATCAGTAATATAATAAGTAATCATTACGGTTATTAATAATCCTTCTTATAAAGTAATTGCAAATATTTCAAAAAACTTTGTCTGGATGCAAATATTTTTCTATGCAAAATTTTTAATTTTATATTAATCAAGATTGCACACGATATTATTTATTTGCACTTCAATTTTTACCGTCAGCTCTAGTAGAAGTTACAAATCAATTATATTTAATTAAGGATTGGATTAGATTATTTAATTATGGCAAAGCACACGAGGGCTATAAGCCTAAATGGAGGGAAGACTTCGTGGAAGACTTTCTAAGGTAAACTGGCTCGTAGACAAGTTACACATGGGGAAAACCACGAAAACGCCCAAGCAGCCGGCCCGTTCGCGGGATTCGAACTTCAGACCGAACTACCAGTGCTCAGCGTCTTAACCGCTCGGCCGCTGGTGGGCTATTTAATTAAGGAATGACCATCTAAATTTAGAAACAGCGTACCGTAACAGCAATTCAATTATTGGCGCCGTATCTTTCATGTTACTCCCGATTGCCAAGCTACATGATTTTTAATGTAGTGGTGTGTATTTAATTATGGCAAAGCAAACTAGGGCTATCTGCCTAAGGGGAGGGATGCCTTTCGTGGAGGACTTTCTAAGGGAAACTGGCTCGTATACACGTTACAGATGGGGAAAACCACGAAAACACCCATGCAGCCAGCCCGTTCGCGGGATTCGAACCTCGGACCGAACTACCAGTGTTCAGCGACTTTACCGCTCGGCCGCTGGTGGGCCCCATGTTTTTTAATGAGTATTCGGGTTTTGCTAGTAACTTCATTTGGAAATCGAGCTTAAACTAGGTTAGTTGGTTATTTGAACATAGAAAGAACATGGGAGCTATTTGGTTAAGATGCTTTCATAGAGAACCTTTGTAAAGAGAACCTAGAAAACTACGAAAACCAACCATGCAGCCTGGGTTAGACTTCGCAACAAACAATTAGTATTTAACAATCTTCAAATGCTAGGCAACTGGTGAGGCTCCAATTAAATCTCCAATTTAATATTTTATTTGTTAATATTTAAAATATTGTTATATACTTAGACACAAAAAACAGAATTTAAGTTTTGTTAACTCGTTAATAAACTACCAAGCCGTAGTGCAAATGAATATTCAATTTCTTTTGCAATAATTATATTCACTTAATATTCTTGGAATATGAGCTAAAGAAGGAACGTTCTCAGAAGATTAAAGAAGTGTTTAAATCCAGTGATATAAGGTTTGTTTTAGAAGCTCAGGATCAAAACGATTCTGCAATTGCCCCAATAGTTGACTTGTAAATGGCTGTGAATTAAGCAGATGACTTTTAATCTTACGTTTTCAGTCAGACAACGTATTCCAAATGTTTTGTATTGCATGATAATGCATCTTTTCATTATTCAATAACCAGTCGGAGAACCACTTGTGTTCCGAAAATAAGTATGTGTACTCAATCTTCCCGCATGTTTTTCAAATTTGTCTTCTTGTGATTTTTTTCTTTCCCCCAAACTAAAGTTGCCTCTCAAAGGAAAGTTTTTTGATATTGAAGAGACAAAAGTAGTATGACATCTACTTTTAGAGGCATGTCAAAAACAAATCTCTATCTATTTTTATTACACTCTGATTACTTTACTAACATACAGTGAATATATACTAAATCTTTTACTTCAGCTTAAGTAATTCGGAATTTTTGTCGGAATTCTTGTCGGAACTAGGACTTAGAAGATAAGTCAAATTAAATATTTCGATAACCCAATAAATTCAAGGTCGAATTTCAAAATTTTATTTTCGATGGAAGGGGAAATTTTTTCAGTTTTGGTCCATTATCCTAAGTATATTTGCTTCGATTCTTTATTTTTCCATAAAAGGGAAAAATTTACGTATGGTATACATATAACGCATAGCTTCAAATAAAAATTTAATAATATACGGAGTGGTTATAATTAAAGTTCCACATTGGAACGGTCATAAAACGAAAACTACTGGATCAAATGTTATCAAGCTTGGTAGTCGTGTAAAGGAGGTCATAAGAATTTATTTTCCGGGAAAAAAAGGAAGTTCGAAACCTCACCACCAGGGAAGAAATGGCGCTGTATACAATATTGTTAAACGAAATATGGGTCGGAATCTAACTTAACCTTTTGTTACACGGGTTTAATATGTTGTATATATATTCTTAAGAAACTTTGAAGTACGCAAATTACCATTTAAAGGCGTTAAATTCGATAAACGTTGAGTGCGCCATCCGTGTAAGTGAGAAATTCGTCCGTGAAAACCATGAATTAGCGATTAGAAAATGTGAGATCGCAAATCACTCGCACAAGTCCGTACAATCTGGAAATCATTTTCTTACAGATCGCTAATTTGTAATTTTTGAAGCCTGAATTCGGCCCTAAAACATAAAGATACTGATTCAAAACGCTTTTAATCGATTTGGGCCGAAGAAATCCCTCATGTTATCTATCTAGCTCCATTGCATTCTCCTACTGCATTCGATTGCATAACAGTCATTCCACACCGTTTAGTGTTGAATGACAGCTACTTTTATAACTGAACCATTTTTCTCTGAAGAGCAGTCGACAGCTGGAGCACTGTGTTTGCAGCCCACTTAGAGTCAATGTTAAAATGTTTCGTGATACATGAACTGCAGTAACATGGCATTTTAGATACTACGATTTTTATGCAGGGCTGGGTCCCACCTGACGTGTGTCGCACAGTTACTTAGGCAACATTTCACGAATGAACGTCTTATAGGCCAATACTTCCCCTCTTCCCACCAGTCCTCAACCTCTGTGACTTTTAGCTATGGGGTTTTCTCAAAAGCACTGTTTATGGTGATAATCTAAACAATTTGGCAGAAATGAAAAATGTGATACACTGACATGTCCGTAACATTCCTCCTGATATGCTAATGCTGCTGTTGAGAATGCAGTAACGGGATTTAAATTGCTTTCGGAAAATGCTGGACGCTACATTGAACATGCTTTGTAACACGTTTCGGAAAATATTAAACATATTTTAAACAGATGTTTTCGTGTCTTATTTCATTTATCAATCTTGTATACAGCGCCATTTTCCCCCTGATGGTGAGTTTTTGAACTCTTTTTTTATTTTCCGCGGAAAATAAATTCCCGTAACCTCCTTTACACGATTCCCAAGTTTGATAATATTTGGTACGGTAATTTTCCTTTTATGACCATTTCAAATTTGAACTTTACTTATAACCACCATGTAAATTAAACTTTAAAAATTTGACAGTTTGGTTCAGGTCCCAGCTTTAAATATATATATATATATATATATAAATATAAACTTTTATATTAATTCTCTTAAAAAGAATGTTTTAAGAAGCTAATTTTTCTCTCGCGTTATAGATTGTATAAAAAAACGTGTTCTTTAATATGATTTAGATTGTTTCAGCCGATATAAGAATCGGGTCACTCGGTGGTACAGAATAAACCCTGCTGGACTGTTATATTTCTTTGTCATTTAGCAAAAATCTTTTAATTAAAATATTTATCCTTTGGACTTCGCTTTAAACTTTTTTTATAGTTAAAATGACTAGAAAATGAAAAGCTGTCTTCAGCTGAAACGCAATTCATGTAATTGATATTTTTAAAAATTGACAAGAATGCAAAATTTATGGAAGTCTAGCAATCGAAAAATCTTAATTTTCTTGTGTGTGCACTGAAAATAACTGTAGAAGGAAAGAAGAAAATTAGGGAGAAAAGTAAGCAAAAATTTGCAGGGAAATTTGGCTGTCAGACGTACCAAGATGTTTCAAAAAGTTGGACGCTTTTGAATATACTTTCAGGATATTTCAAAGAATTTAGGTGTTTAAAGAAAAAACACTTGGACGTGTACACCAGCAAATACCATCAATTGAGCTTGTGGTTAACAGAAAAGACAAAAACGATATCATTGCAGATTAAAGTGAAGAGCGACTGGTTTTAGACTATATGGTTGTATAAATTTAAATTACGTTATAGAACATCATATCGTATCATAAATTGAGAATCCTATGATTTTCTCATTCGAATTATTTGAATATTCAGGAGTTTATCCAGTGATGTATGTGGATGTCACCTAAAGACGTTTTTTTTTTTTTTTTTTTTTTTTTTTTTCTCCTGATGAAAGAGCGGCCGAGCGGTAAAGTCGCTGAACGCTGGTAGTTCTGTCCGAGGTCCGAATCCCGCGAACGGGCTGGCTGCATGGGCATTTTCGTGGTTTTCCCCATGTGTAACGTGTATGAGAGCCAGTTTCCCTTAGAAAGTCCTCCACGAAGGCATCCCTCCCCTTTAGGCAGATAGCCCTAGTGTGCTTTGCCATAATTAAATAAACCAAACCAAACCAAACCTTTCATCTCATACCTTCAAAATGTTTAGCCTCTAAAGACTGATAAAGGCTCTGACCAAATATTGATGAAATGGATTGAATTGGATTATTAAGTTACGTCAAAGCAGGGCTATCTGCCTAAAAGGAAGGATGCCTTTGTGAAGAACTTTCTAAGGGAAACCAGCTGGCATACACGGTACACATGAGAAAATACACGAAAACGCCCATGCAACCAGTCCGTTTACCGGGATTCGAAACCCGGAGTGAACTACCAGTGTTCAGCGACTTTACCGCTCGGCCGTTTGTGGGCCTTTATGAAATGGAAGGCGATAACTTTATTTAAAATGATTGTCAAAAATATCAAGATATTTCGAAAATTTGGATGCTTTTTAATATAGTTGCGAAATGCCTAAAGAAAAAGAGCAAGAATAAAGTAGAATGCCTGAACGAAAAGAGAAGAAAAAATAAATTTTTGGGTAAAATTTAGTATTTGTATTTTTTTTTTAAATTTAAAACTTTTTAATCTTATGATAGTTGATTCTTACGATTTCAAAAATAAAATATTTGACTAAAATATGAATAATATTTAAGAAGCCAAATGTAGGATAAAATTGTGTAAAGCAATGGGCACAATGATAAAACTGTTTAAAGCAGTGTATGCAATTCATCCTAAGTTAAAATGTCGGTTATACATCTCTCTTATTTATATATATCTTTTCTGAACGGAACATTGAAAGGCGTGTTAATTGTGCTTTACTGTATTTTCTCTTTTAATATATGCAGTTTTCAAACGCATCGTAGTCCGGGTTACAAAGTATTCCTCCGAAAGAAACGCAATTCAAATAAATAAAATCAAATTCTGGAAAATTTATAATAATAAATATATTAAAAATGCTCAATTCGAAGGAATTAATAGAAAATTTTAAAGCAATTATCTGAAGAGACAATGCAACACAAACAATTAAAAGTATAAAAATTTAAAAATTACCTAAAATAATAACTATGACAAAAAATATATATAAAGAAAACTATTTGAAAAAAATAAACGCTGAACCTTTATTTACGCAGTTCGAATAGGTAAATAGAAAATTTTAAAACAGTTATTCGAAAAAAACCATGCAACTTAAACAATTAAAATGGAATTCGAAAAAGAAAAAATTACTTAAAATAATAAGTTATAATTAAAAATATAATATAAAGAATATTATTTGGAAAAAAGGAACGATGGTGACTTTTTTTCCTCTCACGGAAGGAAACTAGGTTGCCATATATTAAGAAGTTCGCCAAGTGAACTATTCTTGGCGCAAACTGACAAAAAAGTGCCAACATAAATTTGTGAATTTCTCCGTAAATTTCGCTCCAAAATTTACAAAATTTCATATTTAGGCGTAATTTGAGTCGTAGAATCCAAATATGTAAAAAAATTGGTATGTTATTTCAGAAAAAGTCCGATTTTGTGTCAAAATACCTATGTTAGAATAGTGCTATATATAAATCTAATATATATCCTAAGTCGCGCTTTCGAGACATGAAGAACGCAATTTGAATTTTGTCAATCGGCCCAGTAGATCGGGAGATATAGGACTGTCCCATTTTTTTTTTTGAGCAGTGTACCATTCATTTGAATGCAGTGTAAATCTCTTCTGTCAAGGCCCCAGTCCTTCGGGTAGAATAAAGTACGATCTAAATAAGGATTCATTTACCACTTGGACTATTATTTGGCAGCTTATTTCTCTAAAGCAGTGTTCCCAAGAATTGAAGCAAGCTCGACAGCCGTTTACACAGTCAAATATCTATTACATTTGATATGATTTCATCTTTCTCACTTGATAATGAACTACTTGCCAATCAAATCTGCAAATTTCTCTGGGCTGAAAGAGTACGTGGAGAAATGAAGATAAAGGACGTATATAAATACAAATTTAATTGCTAGTTTAACTCAAATAAAATAACATAGTGCTATCAAGCGGAAACGTTAAAGCAAATTCACAACTTTATAGCATAGCTGCTTCCCCAATATTTAAATTATTATTACTTAATTGGGAATACCTGATAATCTTTCCACTCAAAATAATATAAAGATTTATTAATTAATTTTTTTTTTTTTTGGTGAGGGGGGGACAGTTGCATATTCAAAACATTTATTCGCAGCAAAAACGCAGAAATTTAAAATATTCGAAATAAAAAATCATAACAATTGCTTCATGATTTGTTAACGTTATTATAAATGTTTACTTCCTTGTACGAAGTAAAGGAACTATTGTAATCGCGAAAATTTGGGGTATCATATTTCAACGAGAATATCAATTTCAACTGCTCTATTTGAGCTCTATCTAACCATTTGAACTATGCTTTTGTGTGACAGCTTTACGATGGACAGAATAAAGGACTGTTTTTTTCCCAAAGGGATTGTAAAGTGGATTTAAAATGGATTTAGAAGAAATCTTTTCTTGACTTCTGTACGTACGTTTCTTAACTTTATATATTCGTAAATTGTGCATTTTTTAAAAGTGATTGAATTATATGTTTTTCATGTTCCGGTTAAAGTTTTTATGCCTTTAATTTGTAAGGTATTTCTTCCGTGGTGTAGTGGTCAGCACACTGAGCCGATATTTCAGAGGTCCGTAGTTCGATTCTCGGCGAAGACGGCTGCTAATTTTCCATCTCTCTTGCTTCCAAAAAAATCCTAATGTCTCTACAATGGCTCTGAACTAAAATAGTTGTTAGATGATGATTCTCCGCACCCAGATTTGGCGATTGGTTCCCCTAAAACCACCAGTCGCCCTTTAAAAGGGGGAGTATGTAAGGTATTTCTACCGCCTTCCTGGCGTACCTTCGTGGTGTAGCGGTTCTGCACGCTGGGCCGGTATTCCAGAGGTCCGCGGTTCGATTCCCGGCGAAGGCATTGCTCAGTTTTCATCTTGCCTGCTTCCAAAAATACCTATTGTCTCTACAAGTTAATTTGGATGCAAAAATTATATAATTATCAACAGTATAAAGGTTTGAATGGTGATTTAAGCCTAACGAACCGCCGTGATTCTACTTAACTTTTAAATTCACTATTCTATTGAGTTTACAATTAAAACTCAGTAGAATAGTGAATAAAGTCGGTTTCTGAACCTTTGACGTCTTTTGGCCAAAAGTAAACTTTCAGCTTTGTGTAACGAAAAATGTACGTTCTCGCCTGTTGGCCTAATATGGCTTGATGAAACTTCATTTGTCCACTCCTTGTGGGATACACTAAAATGAGAATGTGCAGCTAAAAGTCATATACTTCTCGACCATAACGTTAACACTTAAGCAACCAATTTTCGAGAATTAGAATTACCAATATCAAATTACTCCAAAGCCTTACACCTTGTTGTTCTATCAGAAATCTCTCTAAAGCATTTACTGACTTCAAGCACCCAATGGGAAGTGATGTATTCTATGACAAGTACTGCAATTTTCAAAATAGACTGGAGCTATTTCTCATGGTCAGTGTGGCAGCTTTTACTCCCAAAGGCATGGGTTGCAGTTATATTAATTAGTTTTTCAAATACCTTACCTTTCACATATTCTTAATTTGAGTAAAATTCGGATTCTATATATAAGACGCTGAACAATAGAAAAGTATTTAACGTAAGCTCAACTATTATAAGCAAAACTTGAAATTAATTGAAACGGCAACTGTAACATATAAGTTTGTTATATTTTCTTTTCTTATACTACTTGCATTTCTTAAGATAGAGGTCTCAAGATACCCATATTTCATTAACTCATAAGATACATATTCAAGAAAACTATTTGCATACGAAAATTGTATGGAAATACCAGAAGTGATAAATACATAAATGCATAGGGTGCTATTACACGATTTGAAGAAAAACGTCTTGAAATCAGTCTCGCTTCCCAGCTGTGATACAAAGTGATAGCTGATACAAAACTAAAGTATTTACAGCCAGAATTTATTGATGAAATCGTAGAAAATATTTAGCGAGTAAGAGTCTCTGAAACATGAATAGAATAATGCAAAAGGTTCTGTCACCATGAACAGAAATATCCAAATAAACTCTCGCTGTCCTAATTTCATTACAAGGAAGTATAAACCGTGTCTCGCAATTCAATAAATTTTTTTCTTAAACAAATTGGACTTATATTTGATGATAGTATATACTAAAATATGGAACTCATTATAGTTTTGATATACTATAGACTTATCCTCATTTGTTACTAATATATCCAATATTATTTAATATTATATCATTATAATAAAATCCAAAATTATTTTAATATACGTGATTACGGCATACATAAAATCATAATCCGTTTTAAAACAGAACTATTTAAAACAGATTTAAACAGAACAAATTCATATAACTGGAACGGTTTTAAATAAGTCGCTAACTCACTAACAGTAATAACAATAAATATAACGGCTAAACGACTATGTACTGTTCATGTATTCAATCAAATAAACGGCGATGTGTTCATATACACAGCATGTAACCGACTGTGCAGTAATCAAACCCTGAAATATGCCAAAAAGCATATTGTATTCTGACATGCCATAGAACAGAGATAGCATATACGGTAATACTAGCTAATTAATTCGCTACAGAGAGAATTAAATCCGATGTAAATTTTACAGACTTTGAAAGAACTGCAGTGTCCTCTTTTTCAAAAGAATTCCCTATATTCACTAAAATGAATAGGTTTCTGATTTTAATTTCCATCAAAACCTTTGAAGAACACTCCAAGAATGTTTTTAGCATACTAAATAAGTATTTCAGACGGATTTAAAATATGGATTACAAAAAAAAAAAAAAAAATGTTTACTAAATGTGTAGATATATAGAGTCATCAGGTATTTTTAATTTTCGGAACAGGGGAATTGAAAAATATGCAGTGCCTTTACCGAGATTCGAACTCTGAACCTTCCAGTTGTCATTCAGACGTGCTTTCCAATTACATCACAAAGTCGCGTGTTAAGGTGGAAGAAAATACGTTACATACTCCCCCTCTTAAAGAACGACTGGGGAAGTCGTGACAAAACTGATAAATCCTAGTGCTGAAGAATTACCATTAATCATTTTTTACTTCCGGCGCCATTTTTAGAGTTAAAAGTTTTTATTTATTTATTTTTATTTTATTTTTTATTTCCAAAGAAGGAGATGGGAAAACTGTGCAATGCCCTCGCCTAGGAGTGTTCATTATTAAGCTATTTATAAGATAAAATAACCTTATCAGCTTTCTGATACAATAGTGATATAATTAGAGAATCAGGCGAAAGCACTGGAATTTTTGTAAAGCATTAGGAATTTTTCGCACAGTCAGGCGATGAGATGCAGGCATTATCCCTATAATAATGTCAAAAGCATTTATAATAGTTGTGACGAAGCTATGGTCGTTTTATCGGGATGCGACGTCCTTTTACCCTGGTCCATCTTCTTGATGCCGATCTCAGCTTGGAGTTGGGGGTCTAATGAAAGGAATTAGCATTGAAGACCGCATTATTAAAGCAGTCAGTATACATTTAAGAAGTTGATTTGCTTGGAAATTCAGCCTCGTCTCTTTATCTGCAGATGAGGAGTTTGAATTGCGTTAACCAAAATTTTAACAACTCTGTCCTAATATTCAACAAATCCTTCCAGGCTTTTGAAAATTCTTAATGGAATTTCATAGATCAAATGCATCTCTTTGACTTTTATATCACTACAGTTCTGTATTCGGGAAACACTTTAAAGTTTTCATTTCGTGACCAAATTACCATACTTCCTAGCGTATTACTACCCGTAACTTTCTAGGACAATATTCTGAAAATTTTATAAATGTTTGCATAATTTTCCACTTTCACTATTGTGCATAGTTTTCCTTTTAGAAAGGTAGTTTTTTAGATTAGTTTACTAATAAATTGCATTCCCTTGATTATTTTAATTTTTATTCAGTATTTTCAGTATGTTTGCATTTGTTTATTAACGTTTCATCCATTTTATTTCTCTTGCATTTATTATTTGAAGCGTACACTGTGCAAATTTTTCTCTAAGGTGTCTGGAAGTAATAGGTGTTCTCAAACTTTAGAAACTTTTCAAGTATGTGATTTCATCTCGCTTCTTCTACTTATATTCTAACTCATTGATGTTCTCAGTCTTTCGAAATCTGGGTCCTTTTTACACGCTTTCTCTATTGTTCCTCTTCGGATCTGTTCGGTTGGAACTCAAGTGAGGTGCCTCTAGAGCTTTACAAAGAAACTGGGCCGGCTTTTCAATTTTCTTCAGATATCTGTCAAATATCGGCTCAATATCCACCATATATTCTAATATTAATATTACTTTTTATTCTTTAAAGAAACTATATTGTGAATATTACGTGTCGTTTATGCATGATTACCTTTCATTTGTTGTGTTCTTACTATAAACACGTTCTTCAAATATTAAGTCTCTAGCGTAAATTTCTCTCCGGATTTTCAGACGATATCATTGGTTAAAAAGGTGGGAATACGCGAGGAAATTCTGTAAATAATCTTTAAAGCCTTAAAATAAAAATTGCATCAAATGAATTAATGTAATGTCGCGGGAGAAAACAGAACACAAAAGAGAAACAATCTTTACATAAATACCGTAAGACGTAACGAAGAATGTTCACTCAGTATCTTAAAGAATATTTAACATTACAAAAAAGCGTCTGGAATAAGATTATTAAAGAGCAAAGCTGAAAATAAATCCTAATTCTAAAAGTGGCACATTTGGTTTTATGTTGAGAATAATGTAAGTTTCAAACTGAGTATTCCACTCCGGCAATATTTTCTTCGAAGCAATAGCAAGAAAACAGCCAAAGCTTAACCAAAAATCATTGAGTCACGTTCTACTTTATCAAGTTGCTACTGTGCTACACTTGTCTCATTCGCTGCAGTGACGTCACTCGAAAAGGAGTAAAAAATTGAGAACAGACTCAATAAAAGGTAACAGGAAATAATAAAAACATATGAACAATAGCGAAACGTGTCAGAACAATAAAACGGAACCTGAAGCTACGAGATATGAAGTCTTGAGTTCACAGAAGTGAGAGGATTTCGCCGACGAGGAAAACCCCCATGACCGGAAATTCCGTCCCTCAAATGAAACTCGTAAATAATATTCGGATGTGGAGACGCGTTGTTGAGAGGATTCCAGATTATTACCGAAGGGTTCTCAAGGGGCTCCAGGGAGAGAGGTAAAGGGAGGAAAAAATGTGCTCGATTTGCTATCAGAAATATTCCATTGCCAAGAATGGAATTTCGCGACTATGTGGTGAGTGGATAGGCGCAAGAATCATAAACAAGGATTTATGGATACCCAATCGCCGACAGTTGTACGTTCTTGCTTATTCTTATTTACGGAGTTAAGTTGTGTTTGCGGACTTCCCGGAGGTGACAGAAGGAGATTTAAGAGAGGAATGCCTGATTTGGAGATTTTCTCTTATGACATATATATATATTCACATGTTATGTTAGATATATTTTTTTCTTTTGTGGGGATGCGTGTCGACTTCAAGCAAATACGAAACTAGTAATGTGCAAATCCTTTAGCAAATACGAAGCAGAAAATATTTTCCGTTCCATAAAAACTGCATTATAAGATATTTACAAAATCTTTTGAAGGAAATGCATTACATGCATGCATACAGTGCATTTTGTTTGGGCGTGTGCAAATAATTAGTCAGATTACTTTCAGACTGAAATTATTAATAATAAAAAGTAATATCAAAATAATTATGTCCTCATTCATAAAAGCATTATAATTGCAGCAGTATTAGATTCAAAGCAGTGCAGGATGTTAGTTTCAAATAGACCAGCTTAATAAACAAAGAAATGCATCCATACGAGTTATTCTCGGTTATTGTACTAGTGAGAAATTAGCATTTTAACTGAAGAATAGAGATTTCACGCAGTAGGAAATTCGACAAATCAAAAACTTTTATTACACATACACACCCATTCAAAAAAGGATTCTTAAATAAATTGGACTAAAATACTTAGTATATTAAGAAACATATCGAGGTTTAATAATGTGAATACCATTTAAGTTGTTTATTAGTTAATTCATCACAGCAAAGCAGGCGAGGCCCCACAGTGTTAGATGTGCTAATGTGGGAGATTTAAGAAAACTGATTTATCTTCTGTTTAACTGGTTTATCTATTAACACTAAGGAAAACATCCAAAAACCTCCGCAGTCCATTCATTGCCAAAGGAGCTTGGATCGGCTGATGTTTTCACAAGATTACGCTGGCGATAATGAGAGGGTATAGAGCAGGGGTGGGCAAATGTCATGTCATTAAGAGCTGCGTGTTGGAATTAAGGAATGTTCAAGAGCCACAATTAGATTTCCCAAAAGCCACAAATCTATATTTACATCATTTTAAGAGTAGTAAAACTGGTTTGAAATGAAGGAATTTGAGTAATGTAAATTTATATGCATATACTATTTTACTTGCACAAGAACCGCAGCACGGATGCGTGCGGCTCGCTATCCGTGCTATGGCCACCTTTGGTTAGTGACGTTGACGCTGTACCGAAAAATCTGGGTCGAGTTTCAGTAAATGTATGGTGCCTGTACGGCTGCTTGGGGTCATTCATATATTCCGAGCCGAAAGCTCTATCGGGTTGTTTAGTGATAGGAGAAGAGCGATGAAAGATCCTAGAACCCATTCCCCAGGGCAAAGTTCCTTCAAAATGTCCTTCGAAATGAGGTCGAACATGGACAACTGGCACCTATGTGGTAATCAAAGCTCATGCCAACGACAGACGCAGTCTTGCTCTAATTGCCATGATAAATTCGTGGGCTTATTCTAATTTGGGCGGACAAGTCAGACAACAGTGCAAGAGATGTAAATAGAGGACAAAGAAACTCATGTCCCCGCAAATATTTGTCCAAAGGTAGATACAATCAACATCTGCGATTCGTCAGTTAAATCGTTTGGCAGGAAAATAATTACGTAACAAACAGAAAAAGCATCAAAAGCAAATTGTTTCATCTGCAGTTTCACGGTTTCTTCAGGTTAATGTTACATTAGATTCATTTTATTATATTTGAAATTTTGTTTTGGTATGTTCAGAAATTAGTTAGCAGTTTTATAAAAAGGCATTAAAGATTTAAGTATTAATTTAAAAATTCAAACAACAAAAATTTGCGTTATATTTGAAAATTTTCCAGGACTAGTCTCGATGGTTTTACTACCGAACCAGCTGCCTCAGCTGCCAAAGTGCAAATGAAGGAGATGAGATATGGTGACAAGATAAAATATGATAAGTATGGAGTCAAGCTGTTGACGCCATCTATTGATGAAACACGAAAACTGAAACATAATTTCCATAAAGGCCGAAGGTAATGATGGATTGGAATTAGTGTGAGCAGGAAGATTTCTTTGAATGTAAAACGCCTCTAGAAAATCTACTTTACCAATGAAAGAGTCTTTTTGAATAATTTTCTCTGCAGAAAATGGAAAGTGTGAATTTCTGACCAACAGTGATGGGCAACTGAGGATTTCTGTGCTTCCTTTTTTCCTAAAATATGCCTTGTGTTTCTTAACGCGAAATTTTAAGGCTGCTTTAGTTTGACTAATGCAAATTAAATCACATGGGCAAGGAATCCTGTAAATATCCCAGGATATACGGAATGGAGTCCTTAAATATGGAATTGGGAATTTTATTGACAGAAGAATAAATGACCCGAAAGTTAAATTTTTGTAAAATATGTGCACTTTTATAGTTAATTGATGGAAAGAAAGCAATGGCAACATAATTCTTACAATCTCCTAAAACAAAAGTGTGCCTTTTGACGTGTAGTGATGAGAATTTTTTAACTGCTTGGTTAATAATGTTAGCTGAAACCCCCTGTCAATAGCAACTGCATTTAAATAATTTTGTTCATGATCATGAGCCAATTTGGAAGAGCAAACTTGAAATGCACGGAAAACAAAGGAATAAAATTAAGTTAACTTCTGTTTAGTAGGATGACATGATATGAAATGTGGTGGAAGGCGAACGGATGAATGTTTACGGTAAACAATAATACTGAAGTTAGATGTGTTACGTGTGACTAAAATGTCGAGAAACGGAAGAGAATTGCATGTCTCAGTTTTATAAGTGAACTAAGTAGCAGGATCAGAGGAACTCATTATTGAAAGAACTTTATTTAAATCATCTTTATTACCGTCAAACAATGTAAATGTATCGTCTACACAGGGAAACCTTGCCATTAGTATTACGTTTCTTCACATATGATGCTATGTTCATTTTTGATTTGTTCTGTGCATATTTTTCGATATTAAATAGCTGACGCTTGTCATAAATTTCGAAAAATATTTCACGTCCTGAAGAGGAATCTGTGCCTGAAAGGCTTGGATAGTGTTTACTTAAAATCTACGTCAACATAAATTGTTTTTTGTTTAATTTAGACTATTATTCTTTAAGTTAGATTAAATGCACTAAACTTCATTATTATCAAAACACTTTCTTAGGTGCTAGTTAAATTTACCTAAATTTCAGGCTCCCTATTATCCATACTCTCATTATTTCATCTATATGTTTTCTTTCTCATGTTTCAGAAAAATGTATGCTACAACACTCGACACTATTCATCTGCTAGAAATGAATCAAGCAATACTAATGATAATCAATACCCAAATTTTAATGAAATACGCATTTTGTTTTTGGATTTTTGCATATTTTCTCTTTTAAACATTTTCTAAATATTTTTAAGCCTTTATGCTACTTTTGCGATATGTTTTAAGCATTTCAAAGCATTTTGAGGCATATTCTAGCAATCAAACTTAAAAAGGTCACTCTTGAAATAACACTGTCTCAAATTTTATGAATTAATTTTTACCATGTATGCACATCTTATTCATAGAATACTGATTAAGTAATCTGTTATTAATTAAGACTCAATAACACGCCGAAAAAATACTAATTCAGAAGTCAAACAACAGAAATCAGCGTTATATTTTCAAAATTTTCACAGGACTAGTTTCGATGGTTTTACCGAACCATCATCCTCAGCTGCAAAACCGCAAATGAACAAGATAGGAAATAATGATTAGATAAGATAAGAAATCCTGGATAAGAGTAAGCAAGTGGCGCCATCTGTTGATGAAACCAGAACTAAAATATAATTTCTTTAGAGGACGAAGGCAAAGTTGGATTGGAATTATGATCGTTAACTAGAACAGAAAGATTTTTTTGAATGCAAATGCCTTTAGAAAATCCAGTTCTCCAATGGAGGATGTTTTTTGAATAATTTTGGCAGGAGAAAAATTGAAAGTGTGATTTTCCAACCAACAATGTTGAGCAACAGAAGACTTCTGTGTTTCTTTTTTTCTAACATATGTCTCATGTTCCTTGACGCGAAATTTTAAGGCTATCTTAGTTTGGACAATGTAAATTAAACCACACTGGCAAGGAATCCTATAAATACCCCATGAATTCAAATCCGGAATGGGGTATTTAAAAAATATTTTGCTTATGTTGAGTTTCACAGACGCATTCTTAAAATTACACGCTCACCGCTGTGCGCAACATGTTTTTCTATCTCGATAAAACTCCTTTATTTCTTGCTCAACTGGCATAGTTCGTGGGCGGTAAATTACCGAATGACCTTTTATCTAGGCACTTTTAAAAAGGGATATCGCATTAGCAATGCCATGAACGAAAAACGTTGTTTGGTGACCGTACTTTTCGTGAAAAATATGAAATTCATGTGACAGGCATGTGCAATTATTAGTTTTTAATCTATTCGTCAATATTGGTCAACTGTGTCATTTTTATCATATTATCTTTTTATTTTTGAAAACACATATTTTTTATGTTTAAGGGCTTTTATGGGCGTTTTCGGTAAATTCTTAGGCCATCAAAATACGGACCCTAGTGATAATATATTGGAAACTTTGAACTTAGAATCTACAATTCATAGAACTCGAAGCCAAGCCTACTTACACCTGTTTACTAAATAACTGCTGAAAAGTTCTGAAGACGTGAAAGAAACCTTAGTGTTAATCTTATTATTATGTATCTTCAAACACGCTCTTAATCCAAAAAAGGACATAAATTTTAATTTAATGTAAAATGTAAGGCATATTACACTGTCAGAAAATGAGCTACAGAATATATTATTAGTTATACTAATGTAGACGCACATACACACTGCCAACTGTTAAATTACTTATTTCTTGGATAATAAAAATAAAAACTGCAAAATATCCAAACTATGTATGTTTTATTTTACACTCCAATATGATTCTTCTTTACAGACCATGGACTAGAAAATCAAATTCAATGCATTTAAAACGAAAATATTTATTTAGAAAAGGAAACGGCTATTTTTAGAACCAAGATCAATAAAAATCCGCGTTTTCAGGTGATAATTTTATTTGAGAGGGCAAAGTAATTTAGGATTACTTTGAAATTAATTTGTTGTCACATACAAAAGCAGGAATGGGAATAATTCGAATATACATTTTTCATTTCTTAGAATATTTCTAACAATAACTCTTTAATTTTCATGCTTAACTCACTTTATAATTACTGCAACCCATACGTAACACGTAACTGAAATATTTAGAAAATTATAAAGTAGTCACATTTTTCACACATTGTTTCTGTATCTCCGTAAAAAGACTCTGTTGTTGTATATCACAGCCAGTTTTCTTAGTTAAAGAATATGTTGCAGGTATCTTGGAAAATTTAGAGATGAACACTAACATTCATCTCCAGTTTCTTCTTAAAATTATAAACTTTACAATTCAGTAAGCGAAGTTAGAAATCAAGTCGTTTTACATCGATCCAAGGCCGTCAAATTAACGTGCTAACACGTATGGTAAACAAACATCCAGATGGAACATTTTCGGCAAAGTTTCAAAATGTTGCTCATAGTCGGGACATGTTCCTCCTAGATAGGCGAAACATTTCTCAGAAGCCTCCCGCTTAAAGTAGTGCTACTAGAATCTCGTTTTTCGGAACTGTCCCGAGTAGCCGCGCGCGTCCCTAGAAGTGATAGCCTCTTTACTCTACCTACCTGCCAACACAACCGCTGTTAAACAACTAGTGCCATCTGCCTACACTCTGGAGATAAATTCCCTCCACAATAATTGCCTTTCAAATGCTGATGCCTATAACCGTTTCTTTGGATCCACCAACGTACACACACACTCACTCACACACACACACACACACACACACACACACACACATATATATATATGTAAGATATAAGAAAATACGATAGCTGATTTAAAAAAAATAATTAGCTACTTCAGAATTATCTATTCTTAGATTTGGTGCTCTCACCCTAAATTCATCTATTTTCTCGAATTCGAGATCATTCCAAATTACAAAATACTGCTATCCAAGCCTCTATCCAAGGAACTTAGGCCTTTTCTGCAGTAACAACTAATTTGGCAAATCTTTTGGTCACTGGTGGAGATTAAATACCAGTTTGCTCAATTCCATGAGCCAGTATAATGGATATGCTAGTATTTAGAAAAAGTTGTGGGATCTTCAGGTTTAGTAAAAAACAGGTAAATTTTAAATGTCTTAATAATATTGAAAAATTTAAAATTTGTTGTGATTATGAATGATGTATACAAAATTTTTATATTTTAAAATGCCTTCCCTAAAGTATAATTATAAAGATTCTATCAAATAAATTATGGTAATTTTAATTCGAAAAAAGCGAAACTTCCCCTTCCTTTTTTCTTATTGCAGGATAAATTTAATTCTAATTTTGGGAAATTTAAAAAGACTTTAACTTGATTATACAAGTTATTTGTCTTCACTTTCAGTATTAATTTTGCATAATGTTGTAATATTATTTAGTAGTATGAAATATTTTTTAAAGAAAAGCTCTGATAACAGTACAATGCCAGAAACCAGTTACCTTATACTAAGGAACAGAGGGTTTTTTTTTTATCCCCCAACCTATTGTACCAATCTATTGTACTTAACATCCCCAACCATCAGAAAGATGGTACACTGATTTTGCTGGAGAGGATATGTCAAATTAATCGCCAAAGTATTCTTGTTTTATTCAGTATTGCATTATATTATTATATTTTTATATTGAATTACTTATTGTATTAAGTGTGTGTATATACAATGGGAAGAAATTGCTCAAGTAATCACAAATTCTGTGTTATATTTCTACATGAAAGTTAGCATAGTTTCTTTAAGAAAATCTGAAAAACATATAAGCATTTACTTTGTGGAACTATTTTCATCAAAAACTTTACAAAATTTTCATTCGGCATTCTAACAGCTTAATCGTTCTAAAAGTGTGCAATTGTTTTAAAAGAGTAAGGTGCTTACAATTACTATTGAATTCAAAATTCTACGACTTTCTGTGAAATGCCAAAATTTTGCGAATTATAATTTTTTAATTGTTCAAAAGTTAATGTTATGTTTAGTATTTTCAAAATTATATCGCTTACATTTTGGTGCTCTGATGCTTTTTCTACCACACTGCTGTCCCAACCTTTCTTTTGAAGGGGGAAATATGTAAGATATAAAAAAATACGAAAGCTGCTTTAAAGAATAATTGACGACCTTAGACTACTTTCTGCACCTACGTAGGTAGTATAAATGGGGCTTTGCAAGGAACTACGCCGCATTTTTTTCCCTGACTTCTGCTATGCAAACAACTCTGTGCCGCTTATGCTTTCCTGTCTGAAATGAAGTAGTATCCGTCTATCTGTGTATATAAGAAGTTACTGTATTCAAATATCTTTGAAAAGTAAAATTTTCTGCCAAAGAGATGATTTGAGATGTGTAAAAATAAAGATGGTGATTCTACAATTCAGTTTTGTTATCTGCTTCATCAAGCCATCACTCTCAGCCATTATATTGTCTTCTCAGCCATGTCTATAGTCTGAAGTTTAAAGTACCGGATTCCTGATTTTACTAATTTAAATTGCTACATATATATATATATAGTTATAGATAGATAGATAGATAGATAGATGGATATTCATTGATTGTGCAAGGAAATAAAGAATAGCATTAGTGAATAAATTTTTCTACTACGCTGATACACAATTGGTTTAAAATTCTGCCTTTCGCACATGAGAATAATTAAATAAAATTTCAATAACTTAATTACTTATTAACATCAAGAACAAATGAAATTTGCTTTGGAGTTGAACACAAAATACACTTCCGAAAGGAGCTTAATATATCTTTTATGAAGGACTAATACTTTCGTAGTCAACAAAGCCGTATTTTGCAAGAAAAAATTCATAGCAATTACATAATGCAGAAATCATTAAGACAGCTTTATAGTACAACAAATGTAACAAATATATCATTAGATCACTATATCAAGAAAATGCAAACTTTTGTTTCTAGAAGTGGAAAAACAAATATAATCACAAAGGAAAAGCTTTGCTTTACAGGATTCTGGAAAAAGAAAAATATATTGCCTTAATATTTATAATCAAAATTATTCAGCAGCGTTCGGACTATTGTCACTAACAATACTAAAAGTAAATTAATTAACATTTGTAAGTAAACGTGTCAGCGAGTTTAAAGCCCTTTTTTCATCTATGTTTGTTTTCAAAGAGGGGATAAAAATGAATCCTTACTTTAAAGATCGGCGTTAAATGCTTAAATCACCTTGAGGAAACACCGATTGGATTTTATTCAGTGCGATGCAGCAGTCTAAACCATTATCTGCCCCGTTTCTAAATTGGCGTAATTTAGATGATAAGAAACAAAAACGAAGTACATATACCGCACATTAATCACCTGCGATTGAGAGATAAAACCTGGGTAAACACATATTTCTTTAACTTAAGGAATTTGAATTGCTGCTTCGCAAAGCATGCGGTTCTAAGTCCTTAGGAGAATGCCATTTACATAGTTGGGGAAAGTAATTGCTCTGCAAATAGGGTTAACTCTAGGATAGATTTTAAACTAAAGGCTTTGGAGCATTTGACTTAATGCTTCAGAGGTATTTTTATTGGGAATGCTAGGCTTAATGCGTCTGGAAATGAAGAAAAAAAGTAAGATTTAGCAGTTTTACTTTAGAATTTTGGTAAATATAATGGAAGTCAAACATCTATTTTTCGATGATCTTTAAAAAAAAATATGGTAAATCTTAAAGGCACAGGCAGCCACAGGATATTTCACAAATTTCACTTTTAGGAGGACATAAGACAAAAGTTATCTGTTACACAAATATTCGCGCACATATTTTACTGAATTAAGCTAAAAATCTAGAAATCCTAGAAGCAATTTAATTATCAAAATTTCAATAAATAAATCGTTTTGCAACTTATGAATCATAACAATTGCGGTCATATTAGCACAAAATATGCACAGCTGATAATTAAAGGTGAGGCATGATTCATGAGTATTTATTGAATATTAATTTGTATTACAAAGAGGAAAAAATTACAAATATAAATGTATTTGAGCTGTTCGTCGAAAGCAAAAGGGGGGATAAATTTTTTCGCGTTTGTTAAAGTGCTAAAAATATATCTTGCAGCAGACGAAGGTAACTGGCAAACTAAAATCCACATATACTGTATTTACTTTCATACTTTCCTCGCTCGATTACTTTCCCTCATAGATTTTTCAGGATATGATTTATAAACTTCTAAAATGTGTGAACAAAGAGGAAATGTGGAATATTATTGAAATTGATAAGCCGTTTGAAACACATAATATGGGAAAATCAGTGTGTTTTATGTGTACTTTTGATATGCTATATTTATCATTAAAGCCGTCTCAACAGAAATAATAGTACATACGTATTAAAACTACCATACTGGTGTAATATGGCAATTATTCACTGATGTTACTTATCAATGATAAAAGTTACTTATCGAGCTCAAATTAGTGGTTTTCGAGACTTTTGAACAGATTCCCAAATTATTAATATTTGTGTTAAATCGACAACATTATCAGCATATGAAAATGAAACATACTTTAACTGTAAATAGAAATTTAACTATTAAATACTGATTTTATGGTTCATTAAAAAATAAAACATATCTCCAAAATCACGCGGTATTTTTTTTTTTTTTGGCACTATTCTTTTTCCCAATTATACAGCGATCTATTCTCACATCGGACAACTGCGGAGATTCGGTTTCGCGCAAACATCGGTAACATTGTCTATCTATCAAACGCATCTCGTCGTTTCCTTTAAAGATTTTGAGGAAAAAAATCTGTATTTCTGCAAAAAATTCACAGCAGTTCCTTTCGTTCCTGGCAAATTTTAAAATTAATACAAAACTTGGAACTTGGCATAAAACAAAAAGAAGAAATGCGTTAATGGCTGCGTTGCTTAGCTGAGAATTATTTTCAACATCGTCGCCGTAAAGAATGGTTATGTCCATGGTTGCCACAGTTTAGGCCATTCTGAAAATGTGACGATTTCTACTAAGGTGGTTGCGGTAACATGTAAGTACCGAAAATAATATGAACCGAATATTTTTCCCTTCGCAGTTGTCTAGCAGTAAAATTAGTAGAAAATGGGGACAGAGAATATGCGAGTAAATACGATTAATCCTATCTTCCAAAGATTAGCTGAAAGAATATGAATCTGCAATCCAGGCAAAAATGTCACACGGTGACAATCTAGGTATTGTTAGACGTTGTGGTCCAGAATTTTGTGTAATACGCGTGCTGTGCAAGTTACAGTGCTTTTCAATGGGAAGTTAACCAGAAGAAATTTAGGAGGCCTGCAATTATTGATCGTTTTCAAAATATATACTGTGCTCTTATTTTTATAACCTCTCTGATCATCATTTTACAAGTGTCTAATTTCCAATTCTATTAATATAAATGTCACGGATGTGTATATAGTTTTGTTTGAAGAGTGTGACTACGGAAACAAATATATTTCATTTCAGTAAGCGACCTCAAAGGGTACAATCTGATATCTTAATAGTGTACATTTTGTTATATGCATGACTTTGACAGATTTTGATTAAATCAAAAAAAGTCAATATAGTAAAATTAAAAAAATACCCTAGTGATTTGTACGTCTAGTTAGATACTGTTGAGAATTCATTTGCTTTTCTCAACTAAATGCATGAAATCTGTAAAAAAAATATGTTCACTCTTAGGAAGCAAGTACGAGTAGTAAAAGGATAGGAGGATAAATTTAAACAAAAGTTAATTTTAAGAAATATAATGATAAAATAAGAAAATTAACGGAATCTGCCAATAATGGTGCATAAAAAGAAAGACAAGAAATTTTCAGTGACTTATACTTCAATTCTCCTTACGAAAATATTCGCACATACTTGGCTAATTATACATATATATTTGTATGTTTACACACACACAAAAAAAAAAAAAAAAAAAACTGAAAACAAATATTACGATTTCAAGACAGAGATATACTAGTTCAACTCCAGTTTTAATGACAGATGATTAAAGAGCAAAATTCATATTTTATTTTCTTAAAAGTGCTAAAAGATAAGAAAATGATTGAATGCATTTGATTACTGATTAAAATTAATTCACTGTTAATTAAAAGTAAATTCAACCCAGCAAAGAAAACTGCAAATATTTTCGGTAAACGTTGCCTTTGGAACAACAAGATCATGTTAGATGGAGCAATCTTATGAAAATCCATTTAATTAATAAAGATTTCAAAACTTTGTTTGTTTGATTGTTGACTATGTTTTTGGATTTGTATTTTAATTAAGAAGATACGATTTTCTTTTCTATACCGAAACCATGCAAAGTCATTATCTCAAAGTTATTAATTAAGAATTAATTTGTTCATAATTACACCGCATTTACCTTTATTCATGAACAAAATTAGGCCACTAATCTGAAACTCTGCATGAAAATTAGTTATTTACTTCGACGTTAAATGCGTAAAGTACTTGATACCACTTTTAAAAATTTAAAGCAAACCTATTAGCAATTGAATTAATTCAATATAAATAAGTTTTATGCTTCGAAAACGTTTCACGGGCAAAATCACATACGGGAAGACCAAAATAACACTCCCATGATATCACAAACGTCTTTTATCATATTAATTTTACATTCTGAATCACATATTGAAATGTACTGTAAATAAAAAAAGGTTCCGCGTTTGATTTAATGAAAATTAATACTATTTTGAATAATATTTGGGTTAAGGATATAAGGTTTGACTTGCTATGATAACATAAACTAAGTCCGAACTCCTAATAGAATGGGAGCGAATTATTGGTGTATCTGAAGTTAACATAAGAGATTTAAGAATGCTTTAAGCAAACCTTTTTATAAACAAGAACTTTGAACATAAATGAACCACTCGTGCTTAAAAATCAGCCAGACTTTTGTGGTGATGATGTAAGGATTATGTTAATTTTATTAACGGTTAAATTTTGAGTTAAACTTCTTTCCTGTCAAATTCTTAACTTCAACTTACTACTTCTGGCCAGAACGTGGTTTTTAGAATCATGTCTGAATACATAATGAGGAGCAGTATTTTAAGTTCTCCAGTCTGAGCGAGAGAGTTACCAGGTATTCTGTCTGCACGCATCCGCCTTTTTAGACTCCTCTCTCGTAAGCTATTATTACGCTCGGCAGTACTTAGGCCCTTGATAGCTTCGAAGGAAATTAGCGTTAAGAGGCCAACTCGGTTAAAATCTTGATAGATTCGGCTATATCTCTTTAGTTCAGATTACTTTTAGTTTACTTCTTAGCCTCTTAAGTTCAAGCCCAAGTGTCGGCTTTTATTGTACACTTCAAACGGAGTTCTGTTAAATCTTATCTGAATAATAAAGGGTTATTTACCCTTCCATCTTGTTGTTTCTTGTCACACGAACTCAAGCGATTATTCGCTTATCAATTCTTAAGATTCTTCACGTTCAACTGTAACTAAGCATTCACAAAGTGGGGAACTCTACAATGTAATTTAAAGAAACAGTAAGCACAAATTTCATATTAAATCTAAATCCAGTAGCCAAGGGTTACAACAAAGGATTTAACGCGAAATTGGCTAAAAACTTCTTAAAGGCGTAACAGTTTAAATTTCGGCAACTATAATGCAGAGCCGAATAATACAATCTATATTGAGCTGCTTAACTTAGTCACTGGCCTCGAGAGGCAGGAAACGTTTTGCTTTAAACTCCCGAAACATTCCTTTAAAAGTTCCTCTTATTCTTTCTGTCAAAATTTTTCAATATTCGAATTTCTTCGTGAGTGATAATAATTTAGCATAAATGAAAGTATACCTTTATGTATTCATATTTAGTCCATTTTCGTTGCATTTTGTATAAATATTATTATTTATTTCTCTTTTCAGGACTGTAATCTGTTCACTTTCTTTATAACTAGCTAACATTCAGCTTCGTAAGTATTATTTTAATCATTCAGAAATGCAATTTTTAGTGTACTAACTAGTAAATACAAAATATTAACGTAATTGTGGCAGGTAATGTTGGGACAGATAATGTTATTTGGGGCAGATAACGTAATTGGGGCAGTTAATGAGTAATGTTACTCAGATAGAAAGCAGTATTCCTTTGTCTTTTCACTTAATGTAACTTCATGTAAAAAACAGAAGTGGCGATCGAATAATACTTAAAAAATTTTCAGAAACAGTGTGAAAATGGGAATATCCAGCTTAAAATTTAATAATATAGAGAACTACATATTGTTCTCAGAAACCAGAAGCAGGTACGGAAAACTACATTTTGGAAGATTCGAAAAATGTGAATATGTTTGAGATATTTGTCGAAGAATGTTTTTATCGAATTAATTACTGACCAATGGTGATACAAATATTATGCTACATTTCAATAAAACTTCGCTCCTCTGCAGCCAGATATGATTAAAATATCTTTGGATGTGTTTCTGAAAGTGTTCAGAAATTCGTATCACTAATTAAAAGAAACATTGCCAATGAAATAGTGTTAATGACGAAATGAAAATAGGTTCTTCTCTTTTATACTCATTGATTTTTATACTTAAAATTTTTCGTAATTAAACATATGAATAGAGAAAGTTTCAATGTCTACTCTACGTACATATTATTGTTCAACCGAATATTTTTCTAATACATATTACTACGTTGAAACAATGTCTAACAACAACATTAGCCTCAAATAAATATCAAATGTATGTATTAATTAATATCATTGTCTTTTAATTCATGTATTTATAATCGCTTAGCTTCTTTCAGTTGTAGCGGTGCTCTTGAGTTAATAGCAATTTTGTCATGTAGTTAAAATGTTTTCTAATGGCTACCCAGCCTTAAACGGATTTTTTACTTAGCTTCCCATAATTATATGTATTTTTTATTTATCTATTGTTCTTTTTCAAAGATCTAATCGATAAAAATTTAAGTTTCAAAGTATTACATGTGGAAGCAGTTATTTGTGTCATAAAAATTCTATTGACTTAAAATTTTATTATTTTTTAATTACTTACTTTAATATTTCTTTTTTGTGTTAAGTGTTTTGCATATATTTTATTTCATATTTTATAGAATTAATCATTTTAGTCTATCACCGTCTCTCTCTCTCACACACATGCACATGCGCGAGCGCACACATGCACGTATACATATATCTGTCTATCTATATATCTGCACCTGTATCTGTCTATGTATCTACCAATCTATCTATCTATATATTTATATTTATATATACGGATAAATATGTATTTTAACATTCAATTTCTTTATGACTCACTCTAAGGAAATGTTAAAAGTATAAATGTAATGGAAAACTATTTGAAAAATCTTTTTATTGAAATGGGATATTTTTATAAGCGTAAATCTTAGTAAAATTTGTACATATTGTGCCAAGCATAAATTAAAATACGTAGTAAATTTAGAGAGGAATTTTAAATATAAGAACATAAAATATTTTACAAGAAAAATTGCTGTCGATCCCATGCAAAAGTCCTGATTTTTCAAGGAGAACTATTCTCTTTCCATAAAATCAACAACAACTGAATTTGACCAGGATTCGTCTCTCTTGCATTTTTTAACATAACTCCCATCCTAAAATGCATATATGTAAGATATAACAAAATACGATAGCTGTTTAAAAAGAAATTGGCGATTTCAAAATTAACATTCTCTATTTGGTGATCTCCTCCTAAATTCAACTGTTCTCCCAAATTCGAGATCTTTCTATGCTATGTAACGCTACTGGAAAAGGACAACTAAAACTAATATTGACCAATTAAAGACTAGCTCTACTTATATCTCAGATATAGTATAAAAACTCTGACGAGTTAATTGCGTCATTCTTCCCTTCCCTAACTGCTGCTCTGTCAACATCGTGTAGCTTAAATGAAAACCTTTGCTTAACTGGGCTCGTCATTCCTTTTTAAATGCTAATGTACATAGAAATTTATATTTAATTATGATTCAATAAATTTAAATCAAAACTTCTAGATATAAGTTCATGAAAATTTAATATTGATAATTTTACATTTATACCTGTTAAATCTCAGCAGAAACTGATTACTAGTAAAAAACTAAAGGAAGAATAAAATGCTAGAGGCTTTCCTGCTGCAATATATGTTATAATAATTGGGGTGTTTTGGTGAGGGTGTACTGATAGAATGTGTGGATATTGAATTAGTATTTTATTTTATTTTTTTTTTTTTTGGTTGGATTTTTGTTTTGAAATAACTATTTTCTTATGGAAGTTTGTTAGGATTATCATAACTTGAAGAAAATAAAGGCTACATATTAATTATTTGATTGATTTATGTGTATCTGCATTTTCTGTTTCAGATTGTGAGTACGTATTCCAAATTTTTACCCAAATCCAATTTAATCCATTTCCTAAAACTTTAGGTTTGAGGCTTATTAGTTTCATATCATCCTATTCTACAAGAATATATTTACAGGAGAAAAGATTGCTAATACATATATTATTTTATCAGTTTATCTATAGTCATTGTAACTGTTGCTCTGTTTGCTCTACAGTAGGCCAGATGGTCTTTTCCAGTGCTACAAAAGTATTGTGGTTTATTTAATTGATGTGGGCAGAGGAAGAGAAGTGTCTGCCCAAGTAATCGGACATGTGTGAAAATCAAGATTGGTGATCTGTCAAAGATCAGTTTTGTTGCCTTTATCTGTATGCCTTAACCATGATGAACCAATATCGAAAGCTGTTAAAAAACCTAGTGCCTTCATCTACGCATTTTAAAACATGACAAATTCAAAAGGATTCGATTGAATAAAACGTCGACAGGATTCGAGTTTTGAGTCCTGTCGACCTTTTATTACTTTATATTCTAGCGAGCAAATCTAGAATGTTAATTTTGAAGTTGCCACTTTTTTTTTTAAATCAGCTATCATATATTGTCATATATTACATATGCAGTAGTTAAATAATTACAATCATATATTTTCTAAAAATAAATATGATGCAGGATGTATTAATATGGAACCTCCAATAGCAATTTTAACTTCAGTAATTATCTATTGCTTCTCGACCATACAGAACTTCACTCAAAGATGAAAATTAAATTAAAAAGCAAATAGATAAATGCTAAATGGAATAATAAAAAAGCTCATTTAGTCCTTATGCTGCACCTGTCACTTATAAAAAAGATAAACAAACAAAATCTAGATCAGGTATTGATTTTCGGAAACTTGATCATACTAAAACTGATTCCGAGCCCATTCCTAGAATTGATATTGCATTAGATCAGTTAGCGAGTGCACAAATGTTTTCCACATTGGACCTAGCATCAAGTTATTGGCATATCAAATTAAATGAAAAAGACACTGAAAAATTGGCACTTACTACAAATTTTGATCTGTATGAATTTACTAGATTACCTTCTAGCTGTTTTCGAAAGAGCTCATAGAAATTTTAAAATAAAATTTTTCTTTTTCTTGTTCTTATTGTAGGGTAATACTTAATTATATTTTTACGACTTTAACTTGATTATACAATCTATTTATTTATCTTAAATTTCAGTTTTAATTTTGTATAATGTTGTATTTTTATTAAGGAATATGAAAAATTTCTGAACGAAAAACAGAAAATTTTGACAACTGTACAATGCCAAAAACCAGTTACCTTATACTAAGGAACGGAGTTTTTTTATCTATTGTACTTAAGGATCCCCCAACCACCAGTAAGTTGGTACGCTGATTTTGTTGGAGAAGACATGCCAAATTTAATCCTGAAATCATGTTAGTGTATTATTTAGTATTGCATCATATTATTATATTTTCATATAGATTTTTTGTTGTATTAAGTATGTGTATCCTTAATAAGAAGAACTTATTTAATCAGTAGTAAAATTGCATATTATATTTCCCTTTCATTCCATTGAATATGAGTTTAACTAAATATGGAAGTTATATTTTACTGAATATAAAAGTAACTTGAAAATTATATTTTATTGAATATGCAATTATAAGTTCATAATTCAATATATAGGATAATGGAAATGGGTTCATCAACAGAAATTTGACATACTTTTAGTGAACATTTATCTAGTAAAATTATTGTAGTTAACAGAATTTACAAATGTTTCATTCAACATTCAAAAAGACATTGGAAACTTTTTTTCAAAAAGGGTTAAAGGACTTTTAACATTGTTTGTCTTAATTTATTATTTAGTTTAGTTAGAAATTATATTGTTATTGTAATAATTGTAAATTAGGTTTTTTTTTTTTTTTTTTTTTTTTTTTTTTTTTACTTAATCTAGGTATGAGAAAAGTCATGAAAAATGACGGGACACAGGCAAACCTACCGGCTATGTCCTTGATGTTTTTTCATGTATTTCCTCATATACTAGGCCCGCCAGCGGCCGAGGGGTAAACTCGATGAACACTGGTAGTTCGGTCCGAGGT
Source organism: Stegodyphus dumicola (assembly GCF_044657685.1). Lineage (NCBI taxonomy): Eukaryota > Metazoa > Arthropoda > Arachnida > Araneae > Eresidae > Stegodyphus > Stegodyphus dumicola. Next base: position 112,887,904 of record NC_140771.1, read on the forward strand.
TCGAATCCCGCGAACGGGCTTACTGCATGGGCGTTTTCGTGGTTTTCCCCATGTGTAACGTGTATACGAGCCAGTTTCCTTTAGAAAGTCCTCCACGAAGGCATTCCTTTCCTTAGGCAGATAGCACTAGTGTGCTTTGCCGTATTCTAAATACACCAATACACTTCATATACTAAACTATCTCTTGCTTCACTCATCCTTTTCTGCCCCCCTGCTCTCCCGACTTTTTTTGAAGGAGAGGATATGTAAGATATAACAAAATATGATAGCTGTTTAACAAAAAAATAATTGGCGACTTCAAAATTAGCATTCTAAATTTGGTAGTCTCCCCGTAAATTCATCTATTCTCCCAAATTCGAGATCTTTCTACGTTATGTAACGCTACTGGGAAAGGGAAACTGAAACTAACATTAACCAACCATTGTTTGTTTCTAGAATTGCACCTACTTTGGTATAAAACCTCTGGCGAGCTAACTACGTAATTAATATTGCGTCGTTCTTCTAATAGCTTCCACCTTGTTATAGCGCCTCGCTTTGCTTCCCCGTCTAAAGTGGCTGCGTCTTAATTTTAAGAATTAATGTAAATAGCAATTTATAGTATTTCAATATGATTGAATAATAGAAATGTTTCGGATTTCATTATAATTAGATAAGCATCTATAGAAATGATTTTTTATGCCTGGAAATTCGTCAAGTGCATGTTTTGTTGTCTTCATCTGTAAGCCTTCATTCTCGGCCACGACGACTGCTAGCTGAGTCTTCTTCTACGCTTTCCGGAATTATTTCATATGTGTAATATACTGACGACCCATAAGTATTTGGACACCTATGCAAATGAAAATATCTGCGGTCGTAAGGTACGTTACGGACTCCGCCGGTATATATCGTGTAGAAACAGCATTGGCTTGAGTCGCATGCAAGATGCCTCGAAGTTCGGAGCTCTCTGATTTCGAGAAAGGGATAATTATCGGGTATCACAAATGTGGCCGATCCTTAAGGGACATATCTAGTGATCTGAAGTACCCAAAATTGGCAGTGGCCTATGTGATTAAGAAGTGGAAGGTGAGCGGTGATTGTCGGAATGTGCCCCGAGCCGGCAGACCAACGAAACTGGGAGATAGAGACCGACGAGTGCTGTCCAGAGAAATTCGGAAGAACCGCACCCAACCGATGGTCGTCATCCGCGAGGAGTTTCAACAGGCATCCAGGAGTATTGTTTCGATAAATACCATCCGTAAGGAAGCACATCTGCTTGGTTTTCATGGTCGTGCTGCTGCTCTTAAGCCTTTGATCACAAAGTCCAACCGCGCTGCTCGGTTAATGTGGTGCAAAGCACATCGAAATTGGACCGTAGATCAGTGGAAACGGGTTCTTTGTAGTGACGAATCAAGGTTCACCCTTTACAGTTCGGATGGCAGGGTCTGGGTCTGGCGTCTACCTGGTGAACGTCTCCTGCCAGAATGCATTGTGCCAACAGTCAAGTTCGGCGGAGGTGAAATTATGGTCTGGGGGTGTTTCTCCTGGTATAGGCTGGGACCCTTGGTCCCCATTCATGGTAAGCTCAACTCCGATGCCTACTGCACTATTTTGGATGACAATGTGCTTCCTACGTTGTGGCAGTATTACGGGTTGGACCCCTGTTACTTTCAGGACTATAATGCCAGTGGTCATGTTTCGACGTTAACCAAGGCTTGGTATGGTGCCAATGGAGTTCATTGAATGGACTGGCCTGCCCAGAGTCCAGAACCGAACCGTATCGAGAACCTATGGGACGAGTTGCATCGCCGAATTCATGGGTGCACTACCCGTGCAAAATCGGTGAAGGAACTTCTATGTCTTCTCCAAGCCGAGTGGAAGAAAATACCACTAGCTGTCATACAAAGACTTGTGGAATGTATGTCCTGGAGGGTCCACGCTGTAATTACCTCTCGTGGAGGCTCTACCAACTATTGATTTTGAATAAAGTTAGTTTTTCTTTTCTATCACAGGTGTCCAAATACTTATTGGTAGTCAGTGTAAATAAGAGTTTAGAAATTTGAATATTAAGATTATAAATTTGTAATCTCGTGCAGTATACTATGAAATTAATTAAATAATTAAGATATAATATAAAAACTACGCAATTAAATCAAAATTTTGTTGATTTGCAGTCTAAAAGGAAGAAAATACACAAGATTGGAAGAAAAACAAAACAATTCAAGAACATAACATAAGAAAAGAAATGTAATACAATAATACGATAAGAAAAGTAATTGAAATTCTGTGACCTTTTTCAAGGAGCACTCGGAAAATTTTCAATGCAGCCACGTTTTAACAAAGCCCGTACAATATAATGTATAATATATGCCCAAACCGTTACACCTCCACCATGGTAATGATACTTTTCTTTGATGAGTTTTTTTTAATTTTTTTTTATTTTTTTATTTATTTATATATATATTTTTTTATGATATTGTGTTCCAGACTTTTTCCAGAAGCAAGTACGTTGAGAATCAGAGTCCAGAGTGAATCTCGAGTCTCGTGAAAAAAGCACAGTGCTCCAGTGAAGTCTGATACAAGACGCATGGTGTCTGCATACCATGCTAATGCGCTCTCTTTTGTGGTCCAGTCAGCGAGACAAACAGCTGGTATTTTGACATACATCCTTAGCTAATGAACTCGTGGCCTGAAATTGTTTCCATAAATTCCAGACGCTGATGGGCGTTTCATTGAGTTTTGAAGCCACCTGCGCTTGTGCTTAGCGTGAATCAAATTTGTTGACGACTCTCCATCTCATTCCCTCATCCATACGCTCGTAGCTACTGATTTTATCAGATACTTTATAAAATGCACCCAGCTCCTGCGAGACACGGTGGATGTTGTGAAAGAGTACGAGCACACTGATTGCTGAAAAGCCCTCAAGTGCTCCTATCTCCTCCACAATTACAGCTCCGAGACCCGGATATGTGTGCATATGGATTCCACTCTGACTGTCTGCATAATTCTTTGGTGGCATAATTTGCACTTTGAGTATAGTACTTTTCGTTAAAGTGGACATAATTTGCACATGAGGATATAAAAAAATCATTGCAACACTTAACACTCTGTAAACATGAACTTTGATCAGTTCACTGCGTCCACAGCATGCACAGTTTTTGTTCTCTTCATCATTCCTAATATATATGTGTACATATATTAATATATTATGTGTACATATATTCCTAATATATATGTGTACATATATTAATGTTTTTTTTCTAATTTGAATGCTAACTATTTCGAATTATTTTCTCTTCTTCATTTATTTATTGACTAATTCCTGAAACTGTTCGGTGATCGTATTTGACACTTTCCGAAAAAATGCTGGTATCATAAAATATACCTCTATTATATAAAAAAGCCTTCTCTTTAATAATCATTACTCTAGTAGTCAAATAAACAAAACCTTCACTAGCCATTTCAGTGACTTCATAAGTTTCCTTAAGTGTTGTTCTTTAATATACATGTTGTACAACATTTTCTTTTCTTTTGCTTGCCTTAACATAAGCATTAATATATGTGTAATTTTGTTTTTACATCTGATTTTTTATCTTTGTTCAGCTGCTTGTGTTTTTCTTTAATGCTTCAATAATACAATCACCTAACATAGAAGTGATCTATTCAACTTAAATCTGAGTTAAGAGTATAAATCCCAGGTGATGATGCTTTAACAAAATCTGTGCAAAATGCTTGACTTTATTCACATTATTAAACTATCTGATTTTAATATGCTAGACAAACTAGTAGTCAAGACAAACTTTTATAAAACTATCTATTCTGATATTTAAAAAAAAGCCAAAAATGTCTATTATACTAAAGGTAACAGCATCTGACTTTGTATGATAAGCCATAGCTTAGCATTTTTAAAAAAAGTCGCTTCTTATTGTCTACCTGTAATTCATTTGTGACCATTCAGTTATTGCTAAAAATGACAAAAGTACGTCTTCTGACATCATTTTTAAGAATTTTTTTGGTATTAAACAGATACTTTCTCATTTAATAAATGTTTTAAGCAATGTAGAGGCTATTCTACTCTGTAACTGAGAACTCCATGCTGAAATATTAAAATCATTATGTTAATGATTCGTAGATAGCCTTTTTTTTGGAGGGGGTTTCAACAACTTGTTTTATTTTCATTGAGAAAAAGATATTTTAATTGCGCTATCGATGTGGAATGCACATATGAAACGCTTTAACCTGTAACAATATAAATTTAAACCTGCTTTAACAATATAAATTTAGATTTCTTATATAAATAAAAACTTTTTGTTAATCTTTATTTAAGATTTACAAAAAAACTTACTAGACGTATATATAATGCGATAAATATTTAGATTCATAACTATCTTCTGAACGATTTCAAAAAATTTTATTAAATGTATTTTAAAAATTGATTTTCACATTCTAGATTTAAACATATTTGTATTATTTGGATCAATATAAAAGTAGTAATTATTTAAAATTTTATTGACTCATTTAAGGTTTCAAAATGCAGTAAAAATATAGTATTGATAGGTGATATTGAAGATTTATTTTTTATATTGCTTTCACTTTTCATTTGAAATCATAACCGAAAACAATTTAAAAGTCGAAAACATTCAAGTAGTAATACAATTTTCGAGAGCGCTTTAAGACTGTTGAACAGCTTAAAAGAAATTTGCATAAAAGTATTTAAGAAATGCTATGAAAATATGAATTTTATTCATGAAAAATGTGTTATATGGAGGACTAATACTAAACTATGGTTTTTTGTGGAAATAACTTTGAAAAAGGAAAGATCAGGAATTCTCAAAAACTCCATAAAGAAGAATTAAGTGTAAAAAAAGAAAACACTTGTGATTCTGATGTGATGCTGATATCTCGAAGTATGCCTGGAAGAAACTAAAATTAATCATAATTTTCGAATAAAATACTTAAGACATTCATTGGATAAAATAGGTACTAATTCTAAATATATTAAATGTTTCATAAATCTTATGGAAATATGGAAATAAACGGGTTTAATTTAGAAATGCATAAAATGTATAGGGTTCCAAACTCTTCTCTTGTGTGTGCGGAACCTCGAGAACTGGTAAGCGAATACTCGTTTTAGCCCAGGAAACAGAAACGTAAACTCAAGAAGGGTTAATTACCCTTTATTTCTGAAAATAAGAATTTACAGACATCTCTTGTCTTAAAGCGTACAGAAAACACTTGGGTTTGAACTCAAGAGTACTAAGAAATCAAACTTAACTAATGCATAACTGCTTAACTAAAAAGATATAGCCGAAGCTTTAGGAGTTGCCTCCTAAATGTTAACTAAACGGCGAAGCTATCAAGGCTCTAAAATACGGCCGAGCGTAGCTTAGAGAGAATGTAGCCAAAAGCAAACGGGCGCTAGTCAGAATCCCTGGCTCTCTAACGAAGTCAGTGGAACTTTGACTTAAGTACCGCCTCTTCCTCATTTGCAGTAATCGCGATTCTAAAAACACCCTCTGGCAGGAAACTGTAAAGTTAAATTAGGAGGGACAGGACAATAGCTTTAACTAAAGAAAACTGTTAAAAACTTAGGATAAACCTTACAAATGTTTTTCAAAACCTCTTTCTGTATAGACGAGATCTTTTCGATTATAAGTAATTCTTGAATTCACGTTTGTGAAAATGATGTGAACTGTAGAAAACGCACATATTCAGTCTGCACATTTTAACTCACTTTTTCAGTCTGCAGTGGCCGTCTCTGAAACGTCAGTAGCATACACAAGGTTTCTAATTCGTAGTATATTACAATAAAAAGTTGATGAAATGCCACATGTATGTATGCAAATATGCAGAACACTAATTTTTCTAAACATTTGAGAGAAGGAAAAATTAAGTTTATTTTTATTTAAATAACATTAAAATACCTTTCTCTCAGGAAGAGTTTACAATGTTCCATTATTTCCCGTATTTGCATTTTGTTCGACGTGGAAAGTAGTTAACATCTGTGCTGGTAATTGCTAGGCTTTTAAACAGTCTTCTTTTTTTTTTTTTTTTTTTTTTTTTTTTAGTTTCATTCTTAACTTTAAATTAAATTTTAACTTTCCTCAGAGGCAAAGCCACAAATGTGTTCCATTTTTTCACATTTTCTTTTCTTTATTTTTTTTTATCAGCTCTTAGCGTTGGTTTCTTTTTCTTAAAAAAATTTAAGTAATGTCAAATGCAGGTCATAGAGAATTTTTTTTTAAAATCTTTATTTTCGCTTCTCATAAAAATTTTGCTATCCAGTAATTGTATTTTTGTCGAAAAGAAACGTCTGTAAAGAAATAGTTTAAAATGTTCTCCTCATTTCTGTTTTTAACCTTATTTTCCCTTTGATATTATTCTTCGACCAAGCGGCAAATTGATCAAGACATTTTTTCAATTCCCGAAGCGTTTAGGTTTTTTTTAAATAAAGATAAGATTCACGAATATTTTTTCATCTCTCTCAAATTTAACAATCAGTTCATTAATTACATGATAAAAAATTTTATAAAAAATTAGGAACAGATAAGAAAATGTCTGTCTCCATTAGAATATATTTTACTCTTTGCAATCAAGTTCTAGATTACTTCCAAATATCTAAAAAATTCGGGCTGTAGTACTCCTCATGAGAAAAGTAATTCTGAAGATTTCATTATTTCCAATTGAAAACTATTATTTTGCTCTTTTTTACTCCTTGTATCGGGTAAAAGGGATTATAAAATCATTACTCTAGTTCTAATGATTTCGTTCTTCGAAATGTACGAAAATGGAGAACATAAAATGTGTTGCCTCATATCAAAAGTATGAATGTAAATTTAAATCTATGTCTCATTATCCGTAATGTTATGCGATAAGCATTTTAAAAATTCTGATAAATATTTCAAGAATCTCGTTATCTTTTATTTGGATGGATAATTATAAGAGTGCAAATTTTCTGCTGATAAAATATTCTGAAACATCAAATTTGAATAAATTATTTCCATAAAAACTATTCTTTAATGACTGTATTACTTAATTGCATAAACAAAACGGCATTCGAAGAATTGCGTATAGTGATTCTATATTACTCTGATAAGCTATTATGCTTCTGAATATTTTAATGACTGTGAATTCAAAATATTATTAATTATAACAAAATGGATATATTTTATACTGATGTAGAATAAAATGTCATTTACTTCTGTGTCTCTCTTTTTATTACTGCTTAGATTAAATCTACTTAGTTTAATATCTTAACAGAAAAATGACAACCATTTCAGAAAGGCATTACCTATGTTAAACCATATGTAAGTTTTTAAGCTACAAACTATAAGTATTGCATCTATATCACTTTGTTTGTTGTATATGTTTTCTATTTTCGTTGTTTTGAGGGAATGGATTCAAACGAAACAATCTTGAGGGGCAAGGTGTGGTTTGTGCTATAAAAGCCCTAATATGAGCATCTTGAAATATTTGTGAATAGACTAGAAGAGAAACACGCTAATGTGACAATCAAATTTGTAAAAACAACCTTGTATTTAGCGTAAGTATATTGAAACACTCAATCGATTTCGAGGGCAGCTAAAGGTCCCTCCTCATCAGGAGAAAGAAATACCTAGAAAGAAGAAAAATTAAAGGGGAAGGAGTCTCAGAAACACGTGGTCCTTATCAGCACTGCACGTGGTTATAAACGGATTTTTAATCAGAGTTACACTGGCCGCCTACTTTTACTGAGCCAGGCTATCTGATCAAACATGTAACACAAAGGACAAGAAAAATTAGCGAAGTTAAAAATAGGGAGCGAGGAGCAACAATTAAAAATCCGGTTATAACCACGTGGAGTGCTGATAAGGACCAAGTCTTTCTGAGACTCCTTCCCCTTTATTTTTCTTCGTTCTAGGTATTTCTTTCTAAATAAGTATGCCTTATTTAGTTTTAAATAAAGCGTCTTCTACATCCTTCTCAAGTTTTAGATGTTACTTTAGATTTAGCGATAATTTGCTGAAAGTCTAATCTAAAGTTTGGTCAAATTTTATGATACCAAAAAAAAAAAAAAAAAAAAAAAAAAAAAAAAAAAAAATCTTTCAGATTTTAAATTACGTCCAAAGGGGCGTTTTTTAACATTTTGTGTGTTACCTTTCTTTATTAAATATCATGTTCCTCGCACTTAAACCATAAGATCCAGTGCAACAGCAATATCGCAAAATAGTTTTAAAACGAGCATATCTTTAGAATTTCCGATACAGAGACTCACGCGCTGGAGATAAAAATGTTTTTTCTGCACAACGTTGCCATTGCTCGCTTTGAAATCCTTGAGTTTGTTAATCAAAAATTCGTGAAAGTTTTAAAAAATAGGAAATCGATCATAAAACAAATTTCAAATTTCAAATTTGGTCTTCCACATGCTCATATTCGTTGGAGGATTACGTTATTCAAAATTCGATGACTCTATGTGCCGTTATTTTATGACAATGTGAGAAATATACATACATTTACGCAGATTTTCATTATTTAATTTCTTCAAATATAATGCAGGACTCTAACATTTTATGGCAACAGTTTGAAAAGTGAACCGACATTTATCCGTCCGACGCAAAATGCCAAAACGAAACTAATAGTCCTTCGGGATTCAAATCCCTTTGGACTAAAAAATTACTAAACTTAACAAAATAGTTCTTTTATACAATTTCTTTTAAGAATCTTATATTTACTACCATTTCAAAGCTATAATGAATATTATCTCTTCCACTGACAGTGTAACCGATAGTATTTGTAACCGATTATTGCGTAACCGATAATAACCTATCATTTCTCAAGACATTTACTTCTTCATGCGCATGAGTTTTGTCAACATTTTGAATTTAGTTTGCTATATATACACCGTCAATATCGCACTTATGCAATGGCGTCACCAAATTATGTTCTGGAATCGTTGAGCGATTATTTGAGTATAAATCTTATCTAAAAAGGTTAATGATATATTAAAAAATTTATTTCACACGAATTAGATGCATATCTTCTGATTTTCGATACTGAAAATTAGAAACATTAGTCTGTAAAGACGGTGTGCACATATTAGAGCATATATACAGTCCTAACTGCGAAAAAGGGAAGTAAATGTTATATAGCTAAGAAATATCCAATAAAGTAAAAGACATTTATATATTTCGAACAGAACAACGTTAAACAGCGTTTAATGAACTGGAGAAATATTTTCCTAAGATATTATCTTTTCCTAACTTCATTAGAGCTTATGTTGTTGTCGTCTAAATAGAAGGGAGTTAGCGCAGGGCGGAAACTTCAACATAGACTCTCATTATCCAATTATAGAAAGGAATGTCTTTTACTTGCATGAATTTTGTCAATATTTTGAATTTAGTTTGCTATATATACACCGGCAATATCGCACTTATGCAATGGCGGAAGTTTGAATCAGACGAATTATGATATATATTATATTCGACAAGTGGATTAAAAAGGTTTTAAAATGTGAAATCTGAAGTCTATATAAAGTCTAAAATTAGTTCATTCATTTGAGCCTTATTATTAAGCAGCGTTTTATTCGCATTAACGTCATATGCAATTCAATAGAAAAATCACAAAAATTTTAAAAGCGGCATAGCAGTATATGTTTAGAATTCTCGATGCAGTGTTAAGTGTTGCCATGAAACGTGCTTTTATATTTTTCAGCTTTTGTCAGTTTATAATATCAATATTCAGTTTTCATACTAATATGGCTTTCAAAACTTCTTTTCTCTCATTGTTATTAACGTTTTGTGGGTTAAATTTATTAATTAAATATCACATTCTTGTAACTTACGCCCCACAAAATTCAATTCAACAGCCCAATCGCAAAGTAGTATATTAAAATGGTATATGTCTAGACTTTCTGAGAGATAGCATAGCGAGCTGGAAATAAAAGTGTTTTATTTCTGTCATGTTACCAATGCTCGCTTTTAGATCGTTGAGATTTTTAATAAAAAATTCATTAACGTATTATTAATTATGAAATAAATAATAAACTAACTCGAAGTTAAAAATTCGGGTTTCTAGGTGCTCATGTTCGAGTGGATGACTACGTTATTCAAAACTGAATGGCTTTAGGTAAAGCGTTTTTTCACAGTACGAGGAACATACATACATTCAGCAGGTTTCTCATTATTAATTTCTTTAAAATAGTACCCGGTGGTAATATTGGTGGCAACAATTTGAAAATTGGTGCAGCCTTTCACAGTGATTAAACGCAAGAATCTCATTTCGAGAATATTTGCGCATTTTGGATAACGTCGCCATAGGATGGAGGAACAGGATGACGAGCCAAATATGGGAAACATATTTATAATCTCTAATATTTAAAAAATTGAGAGAATAAAATTATCATTGAGCTTTAGAATGCACTTATTTTAAATAACACGAGTTTAATATAAATTAAGGTTAGTATATAAGGATTGAAGGCTTGAAACATAACTCCAGAAATAAATCGTGTTTTGGAAAATATAATAAATTAAGTTAATAAATTGAATATAAATATAAATAAAGTATAAAAAATTTCCATTTAATCTAATTCTAGTGTGAATACGAATATTTTAATATATGCTTAGGATTAAGTGACTGACGTTTATTACTTCATCCGCTGTGTGATTTTCTGAAGCTCAACAACTATAAAATTTTTAAAGATTTTTTCACACATGAAAAGTAGTAGTAATTTTCGTTTTTATCATTTTCAAATTTTACTTTTCACTTCCTTGTGCGAAGTAAAGGAAGTATTGTAATCACGAAAAATTCCGGGTACCATATTTCAACGAAAATATCCATTTTGACCGCTATCGAATGTAATTTAACGATGTCTTATGGTGCCATCTGTACGTAAGGACTGAATAATGAACACTTTTCCCCCCAAACGAATTATGAAACTAATTCATAATACATTATCAGAAGAGATTTTTTCATGGCGTCTGCACGTACATACGTATGTCTGTGTGTACGTATGTATGTACTTATCTCGCATAATTCAAAAACGAATAGCTTCAGAACGTTGAAAGTTTGTATATAGGACTGCTATAGACGAAGCTGTGCACCACCCTTTTTGGTCGCAATTGTAAAACTTTTTTTAATTGTTTTAACTGTGTTCATGCTTTATATTTTTCTACATTTTTTCAATTTTTAATAAAGATATTTTGAGGTTTCATGTATTTTTGTCTTGTCGTAAATGAGAACTGAATTAACTGAATGAGAAATACATCTCTAATGAAATTCCAGGAAATAAGTTTAAATGAAATGCAAGAAAATATTCGTATAATTTAATATTCCGTACCAAGAAGTCCTGTGGGATACACATCAGATCTTTTAATTATATCTTATTAATTTTAATAATAGACTATATCGATTAAAGTTAATCGATACATTAGTCGATAATTACATTGGTAATGTACTTTCACATCCAAATGCATTTTGGTAAAAATGATTGTTTGAATACTCGAGACGTGATCTTTGCGCATTTCAATAAAATATAAACGTAATGGAAATAATTGAAGACATATAAAATTGATTATAATAAACATAATTTGAAGTAAAAAAATCATAAATAACTCCTAGGCTGTAAAACTTGATTTTAACAAGGATCTTCATATACCTTTTCTTCTTCACATTACACCAATTCCCGTCCACACAAAAAAAATGAATTTGCTAATACTTTTTATTGTAGCTATATCGCTATACTTAAAACTATAGCGATATATAATCGAAATAAATTAAATAGGGCTGAAAATGTTATTATTCACACAAAAGTCTAGGTGAAATTAATCCCGTGTTTGATTATACAACGGCTGTGTGCTTGTCAGCATTCGAAGAGCTCCTGGATCAGCTCCCTTTCAGTTTGAAACTGGTGAAGTATATTATATTTCATCAATAAGAACAATAGACAATAAGTCAAAGGAAAAAGGGATAAATAATTCATTTCTAGAATGTCGCACTATATACAACTTATAATAAATTAAGCACATTATTTATACCGGATTTAAATAATTTTTACAGTAGTCTCTCATATGCCTCATATAAAATTTTCTCGTATATATTAGAGTGCATGTGTAGCTCAGGAATTCAGATATTTGGGCAAGATGTATATTGATTAAATTGCGCAGTTTATTAAAATGAATACTTTGTAGGTACAGGTAGTGAATACGAAGCAGTTTTAAGTGACGGGGAAAAGCAACGTGAAACTGACTGGTACTTATGTTACACATTAAAACTCATCATCTCCCACGCAAAGGACCCATTCTCAGAGATTAGGACCTGGATTTAATTAACGGTATTACCGTTTATCCATTAATGGACCCGCTTAGAATATGAAGCCATGAAGATCATTACAAAATTCGGAACCTAAACATGCTGCATGCTTTATGAGCTTTTAGAACAGGCATTTTTTAAGGCGTATCCCTGTTGCCATTGTTACTGACATCTCAGAACTGTTGCAACTAGGTAAACGGATGGCAAAAATTAGCATTTTAAACGCTTTATTATCTCTCATTTTAGCTATTTTTTGGGAAAAAGTGTAGGTCGACCTTTTTGAAGACACAGAAAAGACTAGTAGGAAGTTTGGTGACGGTACCTATAGTACTGACTGAGTTATTAGCGAACAAACAAACACACAGACTTTCTTCTTTACGTTAGATATATTTAGCCTACAAAATTTTATTTTTGCTGTTCGCAAGGAATATGTTTTGAAGATTCAATATTACAAATACTTTTCTGTTATCTCTTTGACGCTATTTTTAGGTACAGGTTTTTGAACTTATTTTTTCTAAAACTTTGTGCTTTTAAATCTTTTAAAAAGTTTAAAAACGCAAGGCACAATATATTAAAACATACTGCGCCTTATTAAAAGGGGTGACAATGAGATATGACATTTTTAAATAGCACGAGAAGACTGAATGAAAATGTTTGTAAATATATACTTCTAATATAACAGCTTTGTATCCTACTTATATTTGCTTTTTTTTTACACCAAAGCGTAAGTTTTTAAACATAACGATTTAAGAGCAGCCAATGAAAATGGAATTCCTTTTTTTGACTTTCATAAGCCGCGGAATGGAAAAGATGGCCGAGTCACTGGCTGCTAGATCTAGATCCATCCCTAGAAAACTGGCTGGTTGCATAGGCTTTTTTTTTACATTTTATTTTACCATTTGTAATTCGAATACAGATCAGTTTGCTTCGAAAACCCTAAACTAAAGCATCTCTCTCTAGTTTGATTTGCCTTAATCGAATAAATTCAAAGATCTTTTGCTTATGATCTCTTATGATCTTTTGCATCAAAAGCAAAAAGACTTCCTTTCAATACTCATAATTCATAATGAGAATGCATACTATTTGTACTGATGGATCCAGGTTCAAGTCACGGAGAAGGCATGTATGTTTATAAATGTGTAGTGTTTGTGCAGTAAGCGAGCAGATCTGAAATCCTCTGTAGAAGCTGGGAATAGGGGAAGAAGGGGTGGGAGACCCTTGGACCATCTCTGAGATGTACTTCAGTCCCCCAGTTATGAAGAAGCTGTGAAATTCTATGAAATCTGAAGATTGAAGGAGCTAGGAAGCTATAAATTTTGAAGGAGCTATTTCTTCAAAATTGGAGCTATGAAAATTTATAGGTTAAGCTTTAACTTACGAGTCTATCAGTCAACTTAGGCGCCATGGTCGATAGAGCGATTAACGACGTAGTCTGCAGTAACGTTGAGCCAGGTTACGAATTCTTGAGACTGGTTTGGTTTGGTTTATTTGACTATGCCAAAGCTCTCGAGGGCTATCTGCTTAAGGGGAGGGACGCATGGCTAAGAAAAACTGACTCATTGATACTTTACAGATGGGGAAAACTATGAACGGGCAGCGAGCTCGTTCGCCTGGAAGGCACCCAGCTTTAAACTACAAGTGTTCAGCGACTTTACCACTCGGCCGCTGGTGGTTACCAATCTCTGAGAAGACATGGATGTTTGCAAATGTGTATTATTTGTATTGCGTAAGGGCACCTTAAGTGTTGGCTTTATTTGAAATTAATGCATTTCTAAAGCGAATTTAAAATGATATCCTTTAAAGTGAAACACGTATTTAAACAACGTAGTGCCTATCTTGTTTGCTTTCAGCTTGTATAAAAATGCCTACATTTTCTATCCGCCATCGTAATTTTAACTTTATAAAGAAGAATGGTTTAATAGGCTTTCTTTTTTATTTTACTTTTTAGAATTAATTTAAAAAAATTCTACTCAAATTAAATTTCAATACCAGCAAAACTGAAATTTTAATTTACAAAATATTAAATTGCGGTGAAAGAAACTTACTTTACACTACGTCTAAAATATGATACATGAAACTTTTCACGAGAACTGTGATTATAATAAATTCTGGTAATTGATCATTCGAGTGTAATACTAATTTTTCATAAATAAATTATTCTTCTTATTCATTTACGACCTTGAGTATGACTGGAGTTTTTTTAAAACGTTCTTTATTTAAACTTAATGAAACTAATTAGAATTCATTATAAACGGAATAAAATGTCTTGAAGATTTTAAATTGATCTATTTTTAGAACTAGTTAGCAACACTTCAAAGTTTTCTATTTACCGTTTCAATCTGAAACAAAAAATTAATCATGTATCAGATAAATCATCTATTTGAAAAGTTAGAGATTTTCTCTGCTTTTAACAATTATTCAGATTTGAAAAGATGAATTTTATATTTGGCTTTCCTCTATTCTACTCGTATGTACTGCAATTTTCTACTTATTTGAAATATGCAATATTGTTTATGAAAATAAAGGGACTTTACTTTTGTAATTGGTAATGGAGAAATTTTCAAGGATTTCAGTATAAAGGACGTAATGATTTTCTGAAGAATATTGCAAGGGAAAATAGACACATTTGTGTTGCACATGAAGTGATTTTTGCCTACGTAGATAGATCAAAATGCTTTCGCACTGATAGATTATTAAACAAAAGCTGTATTTTAATAGTTTATTTTTGAATATTATTAATGGCCACATGATTGATGAATTCCAATTTCGATAGCACACACATTTTGTGTCACTGTTTTCTCATATTTCAGAAAATACTGTAAATCTAAATGTATGACAGACATTTTCAAATTTATCAACAGTTAAATTTTAAATTGAATACTGCCCTATTTCTTCCCTATTTCCATCAACAGAATTCACCTGAGAAGTTAATCAAGTGGTGCATGACAAGACATTAAGTACGCCGAATTGCAGCTTATGTCTCTGTATAAAATATCTTAACCTCCATAAATAATGTTGGACAGATTGTAATGGAATCCTGCTTGAAAATCATAATTTATGCTTACATTATGTTTCTGTGAAATGCACACCCTTTATCGTGTGCGCGTGATTGATACCTGCGCAGTATCAAATATAAGTTGATTGGGTAATGAATGGCCTTCTTCAAAATATTGCTCTACAACTTCTGTGCTTTGCAATCTTATTCGAGTATCGAATTTTTCTCTTTCAAATTCTAACTATTAATGTAATTGTATTCTTTAAATCAATTAGGTGAATTAGTATCTAGGGTGTTCATCACCAACATGGTACTCTCTTTTATTACCTTATCCGAATTTGTTTCATCTTACTTTGGTAAATATGAGCATTATCAAGTAACACACTGGCAATATTTTTGTCCGGCAATATTTATGTTTTCTTTAACAGACGGACTGTACCGCAGATAATGTAAGGCCGAGGACTTTAGAAGATACTTGTTCAGATACATTTTGCTTCTTGTAGAAAGGGTTTTAAAGGTTAGGAGAAGTTTTATCAACCAAAAATTTGGCTGATTTAGTTAACAACTACAAATAAACATTTTTTTTAGTAAACAAAGAATAATCTTAAAATTCAAATCAAAATTTAAATGCATGTAACTTTACAAAAATAATTTTAATTTAATTTTTATTCGTATTAAAATATATTCGTATTTATTATATTGTAATATTTATAGATAAAAAACGAAAATTTGTAAACGCATTATTCGTTCGATCTCCGGTTGCCAACAGTAGAACTTTACTTTGCAAATACTGTATGCCATGCATGTCGGTATATTTTTTTCAGGTTTTATGATGGAGAAATCTTGCTGAAATACCAAATTTTCCATTACATTATATTAGATTTAATACCATTATCACTTCATTAATTTAATGCTAAGTGAAATCTGCCTGAATATGGACATCTGGAAGCCCAAATTTGGAATTTGTTTTATTATCTGTTTCATATTTTGTAAAACATTTATGAGTTTTTGATTAAGAAACTCAACGATTTCAAAGCGAGCAATGGCAACACAGTACGGACCAAAAATAAATTATCTACAGCGTACGAGACTGCGTATCAGAAATTCTAAAGATATTCTCTTTTTAAATTATTTTGCGATATTGCAGTTGAATTGAATTTGATGGCTGAAGTGCGAAGAATACGTATATTTAATAATGTATTATTTAATAACGTATTATACATATATTTAATAACGTATTAACGAAGAGTACGTATATTTAATAAATAAACGTAGAATACAAAACGTTAAAAAACGCCCCTTTGGGCGTAATGTAAAATCTAAGAGCTTTCAAATTCCATTTTATTTATTTATGTGTTATTATCCTACTAAATAAGTTCAGTGTTGATACCTTAATTTGCAATACTGAAATCTTCATTTATTAAACTCAGCCGCTTAATAAATTCAAATATACTTGAAACAAATATGATTTTAATAAGTGGTGGGTGTTGTAAACCTATATATGAAAATTTAATTAAAATATTTTTATTAACCTTTTTTTAATGAAATTTTGCGTACCTGGGAAACATCTGTTTGAGTTTCATTTGACAAACTGGAAAAAAAAAATTTCAGTCTATTATTTTTCTAGTTGAATAAAACTTTATAAAGTAAAACAATTAAAAATTTGAGAAAATATCCAAGGAAAAATATTCTAATGTCAAACATAATGGCACATACATCAGTTAATAATTCAGTCCATGGGATTAAATAAATCTATATGCAGCTGTTTCAAAACTTTTCACTTCTATGCCTCTTTTAAAAATTTAAGATGTTCGTTGAAATCTCTCTAAGCTTACTAGGGTTCCTTCAATAAACACGAAAAGATCTGCAATCAACCGTAAAAAATATAATCCCTTAAATCTTTCTACCATATAAATTCATTGTTCGGCCGGAAATTATTCATATTTCTTTTGAATAAGTTCTCATTTTCAGACTAGAAATATTGCTGCTTCCGCCATCTCCACGCCAACCCACCCCATATTCTTCTTATGATATTTTCCGGTTAAACACTTTCAAGAAAATCATAACTCAATACACAATGCTTCGCTTAAATATTTTTAAGCTTTATTTTTATTCATTGTGGGATTTGTTACTAGAAGCTCCATTAAATTAAAACAAAAATTCTTCAAGAAAAGAAATGTTGTGTTTTACTGAAATGCATGAATCGAGTACATCAATATTTATCATATACAGTTGAATAACAATAATCGAAATTCTAAAATTTAAGTACTTTTGATTGTCCTAGACTGATTAAAAACTATGCATAAAGAAAGTTTTTAAAAAATGTTGCCATTGTTTACATAAAAAATAATGTGATTATTTTTTTAAAGATATATTCGAAAATCCGTAGCGTTTGTCTCAATAAATAAATAAATAACGAATCGCATGCAAAGCGCTTAATCTGTTATAAGACAGTTGTTTGTATAATTTCTAAAATTCAAATTATCATCTTCTAAAATATTTTATAAAAATTATTATTGCTTCCTATTTCTGCAGTGAAATCTTTAGCATAATATGTTAAAAAAAGGAATGAAAAATGCTTTATAAAGTAATGTAACGTAGTGTTATACAGGGGGATTCTAAATGTATAGCAGAAGTATAAAGGTCAGAAATAACCAGATTTTGTAAGGAAACATGTATGCGGAAAGGGTAGGTTAAGTTTTGGTACGTAAAGAATGTATAAATAAATAAAACTATTACTAAGAATTAAGTAAAACTAATATTTTAACATGCCTGCCCATAAGCCACACGCACAGCTTATTCGAACTATTCTGATATATTAGTGTAAAATCCAGAGTCGCCTTCTTCGAAAGCTGAAATAACCGGGGCATTTTAATTTTGGTACCAATTTAATCGCTTTCTTTTGTACCGCATAGAAATACTAAATTTCCTATTGTTCCATTTTAATTTCGACTAAGTTCCCCGCAGTTCTCATTTAGATTTTATTGGAATTTAAAAGTTTTCGATATTTTTCTATAAATATTTTTAGGCTGTTAGCCATTTCTCAAATATTTAAAAATACTTAAATAATTAAGCATTTATGTTTAAAACTTTTCAGTTAAACTATCCGATTGTATTTTCACAGTAAAATAAAGTATTTAAATAAAATAATGACTTTAAATTAGATTTTATTTGCATTTTTCCCTTTTTTAATTTTTATTTTTATTATGTTTTCATTATTATGTTTTGTAAAACTTTGCTTTTGTTGGTGAGACTGAATTTCACGTCTGAGTAATCGCTTAGCATTTTGAGACTAAGAGTAAATGTTGCATAGAAATCCTTTTTATTCTTTTATGATATATATTTCTCGCAAAAGGTCAAATTGTACGAAAAGTGAATTTAGTACTCATTAATTGGTTTTAATATTTTAAATTATTACCATTTAAAAAGTCGTTTGAAGTATTAAAGTATGTTGAATTTAAGTGTGAATAATTGTAATATTAATAATATTTGAATTTTCACGTTTAAAAAATTAAGTTAAAATTATTAACTACTAATTTATTAAAACGTTTTCAAAAATATTTTTAAAAATCTTAGCAATTCGCTGTTTATTTTGTTTAAATTTAAAGGAGCTTTTAATTCAATTGACAGCATTTCTCAGGATAGTATAAACTATTTCTTCAAGTTTATAAGTTTTGATATATATATATGTATATATAATTCTTTATGAATTTTTGTACCAACCGTTTCCTATATATGTTCTTTCTAGAACGTGTCAGAGAATTAATAACTTTCACGTTTGAAAATCATTAACTTGAAACCAAATTTGTTAATATTAATTTTTTACTATTAATTCTTTCGCATCGAGAGAGACCAAACCCTGTTCGCCTCAAACATCTCAAATACCCGTGTATACAAATTTCTATTGGAAGGTATTTCATCCCCCTGTAAAGTAGAATGCTACAGCGTTAACAATAACCTACATAACTTGTAGGATCTAGTTTTCTTTGCTGACATGTACTGCAACTAGATTTACTTAAAAGTCTATGTTGCGACTTCCCACTAGGACTCGAAGATGTACACAACAGAGGAAGGGTGTAAACTATCCTTTTATTGTATGCAATAATTTACAGATGGATGTGCGGACGTTACGGACTTACGTGCTCTTACACAGTCACCAACCACTTGTGGTAAGGGACTTGAAAGATAAAGTAACATCTAAATTCAAAAGTAAATAGTAGTATAAGACTACACAGCTCTATTTAACTTAGCAGGGAAACTTACATCGGCTTTATTTCGGCGGCAAGAAAATAAAACCGAGATTCAAAGTTCAAACAGATAGTAGTATTAACAATGTGCGCTCTCAAGAGCAAAACCCCGGTTTGACCAACGTTTTTCGCTCCTTTAGTTGAAATTCTCTTATTTTCACACTAACTAATTTACATTCTTGAGAATAAACGTTAGAGAAATCAGAATGGACAGGAAAGGCTAACAAATTAAATTAATTATTAGTAAAAATAATATACCTCGGAAAGCGAAGTGATTACTTCTCTCTTGGGGATCTTTGTGTGATTTCCCCTCAGGACAAGATTGCAAGTGCGAGCATCAATAGCTAAATTTTAATGCTAAACAAAAGAGACAGAAGACCCTTCTAAAAATTTAGTGGTTGCGAAAGAACGATTGACATGTCATTTAATAACTCGCGAAACTAATGAGCCATGCATTAAAGTGATGAGAGAAAGCATCCAGGTGGAAAATGGATGTAGGCGCATTCAGACATCGGCGAACTGCCGATGTCTGAATGCGCGGGCGTTAGAGGAGACTTCACTATGCATGATTTAAAAGAATTCATTCATACGTATAAAGGAAGCGAAACGCCATCATACAAAATTTCTACTGTTTCCCGGGGAAGGGCTGATTCGCCTTGATAAGTCAATCCTATGCCGGGATTTCCCGGTAATAACTTACTTACTTTTTTATGTACGTAGTGTCCTACCGTATTTTTTAAATATGTACTATTCTTTTTTTTTTCTTTTTTAAAATATCATTTTTGATACATACCTTAACAAATTTTAAACTGCTTTTAAGCTTATTACAAGTTTTTAATAGTTTTATCACAGTCCTCTTAATATTAACATTTCCTCATTTAAGTTTGCAATAGCTTTACATTACTTTTCCCAGGAGATAATCCCAAAATATTATTAATTAAATTTATATAAATTAGGGTTGTGATTATTTTATGTATCCAGTTATTTATAATTTCACCTTTACTATCATTTCTCTTTTCGGTTTCCTCAGCAGAATGAAAATCATTTTGAGAGTAATTAACTCAGGGGTTTGTTATTGCAAGATAGAGATTGTTTCTGCTCTCGAGGCTCGTTACTAGGTTCGCTAGCTCTGACAGGTGTAAAATTGCTCAGCTTTACGGTATTGCTGTCGACATGCAAATTGTTACGCCGGTGAAGAGTTTTGAGCCAATGTCGCCTTAAATCGCTTGTGTAGCCATTGATACTAAGTTTTAAATTTGAATTTACAGTTACCCTAAGCATTACAAATAATATATTTAATTTAATTACTATGCTTATTTACATAACCAATTTCCAGTACCCTCTCAAATTATCTTTCTGTGCACAAGTACCATGAGCCCACAAATGAAATGTAACCTTATGTAACTATTGTCCTATTATGCAAAATGCAGCCTTTTAATAGTATCCAACAAAGACCCAAAGCTTGGCACTGATGTACCCCAGGGGGGGTGCAGTTCTCTAGTTAGTTAGTATACGCGGGCTATACCCTTTTTGTCAGTGACGATGTCATGGTACTAATAACTAAGAGTTCATTTATTGATTAATTATAAATTAATAATTGAAATTTCATAATGAAATAAAATTGTTGAAGTACTAAAATAAAATAATCAGCTATCAGCCTTGAAATTCACTTTTTTAAATTTTTATAAACTTATTTTTAAAAATATGTTGATTAAAGTTTTTTCTTTGTTCAACAACAATTTTTCATTTGTATTCTCAGTTTCATTAAACTGCTGATACCTTTTTTCATCAGCACCTTTCGGTTCAAGAATTTTTCTTACAATTTGTAATGTTTCGAGAATTAAATTGACTATCGCATGTCGTCACTTTCTCAGTCAGTTTCTGCAGTTTTTTTTTTATGCTTTCATAGTCAGTTTTTCTGTACGTTGTCTCTATAATTTTATGAACTGATAAATATCCTAAAATTGAATCCTTATATCTTCCTTTACTAATATCTGAAATATTAGCTATAATTTGTATTCTCCTGAGGCTTTTTTCTGTGTTAAAGGTACATTTTTGAAAAAAAAAAAAAAAAAAAAAAAAACTTTTAAAATTATTTTAAGTGATTAATTCCCTGTATTTAGTATAATATAAATAGCCTCTAGCAGATTTATTTACTTAAGAAGACTTCCTTATTTTCTTCAAAGTGCTTGCAATTTCCTAAAATTCAGTTCTGTTCATCATTTATTAAACATATAAGTTATAAACAAGATGTTTTGAAAAGTAATTTATCTTAAATTTATTTAATTATAAATTCCCTTTTATAAGTTCTTCAGTTTTATTAACATTCTTTCAGATGAAAATTCATTACGTACACTTGGATCACAACAATTCTGTGATGTTAAACCCACAGTCCAATCTAAGCCTATCCAAATGAAAATTAAACTTAGGAAGAGATGAAGCAGCTTTAACTGTTTAAAGTTTATCACGAATAATTTTATCGCCTATGTGCATATAATTTGTGTTTGCAAGCTGTCAGATTGGCATAAATTTACATTTTCTTGTTTACAGTACTTAAAATATGCTGATTTAAAATATTAATATTTAGACCTCTTATTTTAATGAGCAAAATGTCATTTTTATAGTATTATCTAAAATAAATGAGCACTAGTATGTGTACAATAACCGATATTTAAGAAGGACAGCCTAAATTATTTATAGAAATGGATAAATTTCTAAACAGTGGATAAAACCTAAAAGCGTGAAATCTGAATGAAGGTTAAATTCAGTGATTTCATATTAGATAGCTCTTTCATTACTGCTCAGTTTTTTTTTTTTTTTTTTTTTTTTAATTCTGAAAATTCTTAGAAGGCATATTTTCAGAAATATTTTTAAGGTTAACATAACAAGAACAAAAGTTGTACTGCAGTTACAAATATGTTAATTGTATCGAAAATGTATTCACTGATTATTAAAATGTCTTTTACAGACACACAGAAAAGCCCTTTTCGCTATAATACGCTCTCGCAACAAGTTAAAGACCAAGTCCATTCCCATAAGTAAAATCCTACCATCGTTCCCATAGCAACTGTCACTAACTAAAGAAGGTGAAGACACCCTAGCACTTTTCTCTCATTTACGTGATTAGAGGAGGCTTCCCTGAGGATTTAGTCTCATGACACTAGATTAGAGAAACCAAAAACGAAACCAAGGGCAAAACTAGGCTGATTTCGTAGTATCTAGTAGACTCATTGTTTCTAAACTCTGATAAAATACATTCTAGTCCGTAAATATTTCTTCTATTATTCCAATTTATCAATCTGTATAAAACATATAACAACCTAAAACATAAAATAAACAGTGATGTGCATACTCAAAAATAATTATAGGGAATTCAAAGATTCAATCGAATTTCTAAGAAACCAGTCATTGAATTTTATACTGTTTCCTTTAAAATTATGAAACAGAATAAGGATATCTATAAATATAGGATATAACAAAACTTAAATTCCGTTGTAATATTTAATCTACTCTTAAAAGGCTCAGGAATTACTTCAACCTTCCCAGTTTTTTATAAGTAGTACAGACATATAGTATAGACATTAAACATATCTCTATGGTCATCGTCGTCAAATGTAGTAAAGAACGGTATCTAAAGTGACCGAAGGAGTGGAAAGATTGTAATATAAAGTCTAAAGATGTACATAAAAGCATATTCTGGGAAACTGAAATTATTACTCATCTTAGTATCAGACTGTTTTTAGTATATATTACATTATTAGAATGATTTGATGCGTGGTATATGCATTATTATAGTTTCCTGTAATAGTTACCGGATGCAGATTTTGTAGAATTGACTACTTAGCTATCATTTTTTTACTCAAAGTTTCCTTTTTAATCCAGAATTTTTTCTCATTATGTAGAATATTCGTGTCTTCACGGAAACTTATCTGATTAAATTTTTTATGTGCTATAACTCCTGCACAGACTGGTCTACAGTGCAAGTTCTTTATTAATAAGGACGTAGTTATACAATGACAAAATTCCATCTCTCTCTACAAACACTGCAACCTATAGATGTTTTGCTTAGCTCTCAGAAGCATGTGAAAAGGGTTATGATCTCTAAAATTTGCTTAATAGAGAAATTAATGCACTATTTCTGCACAAAGGCAACATGATGAACGACCGCTACATTGAAGACGTTATTGATACCTAATTCGCTTGCTCGGTGGTGCCACCGTTATGGATGATTATACCATGATTCATGGAACCAACGCAATGGAAAATCTCTTGAAGAATTAAAATTTCTATTCAAGTTTTTTTTTCTTTTTCTTTTTTGGATCTCGAATCAATTCCTAACATAGAGAAAATATAAAAATTATAAATGAGAGATGGCTCAAACTTGTGCTAGAAAACAAACAAAGCCTACTTCGGATCTAAAGAAGAAGTGGAGCAATCCTGTTCGGTAACTCTTAATTACGTAGTAATGAAGGTTTGTGGTTGCTGCATCCTGCATCATAAAAAAATTTGAATAAATGTATTTTGCGTTTATTGCGGATGCTAGTATGTCCTTTTGTCCACCTTTCACTTGTAGCTAACTATTGCGTATAACATGTCTTCAAAATATTTGAACCAGTGCTTTGATTTGCTATTTTCAGCCGGTTTTTTGCTGCTATCTTTTGTTAGGTACAAGAAAATAAATAACAAATTACATTTCTTTCCACACATATATCCTCTCATTTTTCTTTAAATGAAGAAATATCGCTCAGTCTTTAGTTTGCGATAATTAAACATTCAGTTTACGATATCTCTAATGAATAATTTCCTACTAATAATTTTTCCTTTTGAACAATTATTCACACTTTAATGAACACAGAGTCTTTGATTTAAGCCCTAATTTCTATTGAATATAAATTTCTATCTTTCGAAATTTATCAGATCAGCCAGACATTAAACTGCTGTGCAATCAACAGATAGCTGGAATCTCTGACTTTATAAGGTCATACCGTAGTTCCTCGAGTATTTTACCCATATTGAAAATCGAGAGGGAAAAATTTGATAATTAATTTAGTTTCCAAAGAACGCGGTGATAGTAAGAACATAACGTCTAATGTAACTGAGGCAGACAAATAAGCTATAGGAGCACCTCACATGAATGAGTCTTGACCACTAGTCGCAAATACCAAAAAGGGACATAAGAGCAAAGCGAATAAAATACCCTGATTTCGAAAGATCCAACATATTAACAATCGATAAGGCTAAAATGGAACATAAAATAATAGGAGAAAGTTAAATCTTAAGTTTGGAAAGTGAAGTGTAAGAACACCTGCTATGTCCGGATTGTTGAACGAAGAGCATGCTTAAAACACCTTTCAGGTAATAAATACAAGAGAAAATGAAAGGAATGAAATTTAAATACAAATTGAGAATACTAAATAAATATAATGTAATATAGTCAAGAGCATACAATTTACAAATATACTATATATACTCACTATACAATACATACCCAATATACTATATATACATTACCAATATACTCAGAAGAAAAAAAACTACGTACTATAGACAAGTGAAAAATTATACGAATATTTTTAAAATTTTCGGAATCTAGGGTCACAAAAAGCTAGGGGAAAACGAGGAAATAGCGCAGTTGTTTTTATCTCGGCGCACGACGGGGGCCTAAATAAATAATGACATTTGCTCTGCTTCCTCCTATTAAAAACCATGAATTGGAAGTTCAAGATTACTCTTTGCGTCTAATTTAATAACATGTTTCTTTTCTTTTCAGTTTTCCCTTTGAAATCTACATTTCTGCAATTCGGCTTATTTTTCTATCTGTGAATGCTCCTGTATCGATCATTTTATCAGTAATTTTCTTTCTATATGTTATGCAAACATTTAGTTATAAGTCGTTAGGGAAATACAAATTTCTCCGTACACCCAGATGATGAGTACAACCAAACGCAGCTTACAAAAATTAATTAACTGCGATTTTCAGGAATATTATTGTATGTTTTCTTCTGGTTCCATGCATTTCTTTAACTCGTATTATGAAAGCAAGATGAGAAAACATGATGTATATATTCTCTTGGGGCCAGAATCTCCTTCTGAAGCTTTTCTCGTAGTTAATTAGCTCTTTCTTCCAAATATGAGCATGCAATTTACGTTATTAATAATTAACTATTTGCGCTTGAGTAGTTCCACGCATTTTTGCTTCAAGACTAAAGAGCTGGATACATATTTCCATGTTTTTCTGTTTATTACTTATAGTTAAACAAGCTAGAAAATCTTGCAAGACAATAATTGAGAAGACAAAATATTTATTCTTCAGATTCTTGGTTCTTCCTTAGGAATACTTAGTGTTATTTACGATATTTAGTTTGAAGCTTGATTATGTAATTAATATTGATTTTCTTAACCTAAATAACTTAAACCTAAATTCAAGTTTAACGGATCATGCGGTGTTTGCTTTTAACCAGCGCGTATAAAATGAACTAAGTTTGTCTTTATATATTTTAAGTGGCATAGAGCATATTTATTAAATTATAAAGTTTGCACTCACTCAAAAATAAGAATTTTATAGAAATTAAAAATTAAAAATTGATAGGATGAACATTAAGGTATTTGTGAATGGCAATATTTGAAACCAGATTCGAGTGCCACGTGCGACTCTCGCACGAAGAATGTAATTTATTTTTAAATGTTAGAATTCTTTCTTCTTCTTGTTTTGTATGTCGCCATTTTGAGTATTAAATAAAGTTTTTTCTGTGTTCCATCATTGGAGTTGCTTCATATTGCCAAAGAAGTATCACAGTCATAATTATTTTGGAGGCACCGACCGAGATCGAATAATCGCGCGTATTTTTATTTTATTAGTTTATCATATTATTATAATATTAGTGATACCAGATTATTACTTCCTGTTAATATTGAATTGTCTTATTTTATTACCGTTTTCGTTTTGGATATTATTTTTAATATTCATTTTAGTTGTCCAGACAGTATATATATATATATATATATATATATATATATATATCTACTGTCTGGACAACTAAAATGAATATTAACTTATTCATGAGAATAAGTTCTTTGAGTAACAACTATTCGCGGAAATATTTGGCCTGACGAGTTTTACAGGATTTCTCTACAGTAATTGACTTTTACTCCAAATTGAATTGACTAAAATGCTTCATGAGAATAAGTTCTTTGAGTAACAAGTATTCGCGGAAATATTTGGCCTGACTAGAATTGCCGGTTCGGCTTTAACTTATAACTCGAGTAAAGACGAAACACTTTCATATTTACGTATTTTTATCAATTATTGATCATTGAACGGGAGTTGGTTTGTTCCCCTTGAAAAGTCAACTAATTTCCGATCAATGACAATAATTACATGTTTTAATTTTTACTTTTACAATTGTAATATTATTCTTCGTGATAATTTAACTCCAGTCCCCGTTAAAACATTATTAACATTTTGCTTTCAAATTACTTCAAAACATCTTTCAAAATATAACTTACCAGTATGGATGCACACTTTTAAAATAATTCTACTTTAATTAAACTTAGGAGATAATATAATCAATTAATCAATACTGTTTAGGAAATAAATTATATATATATCGCTCTATGTTGTTATTCTTATTTTAGTCACAATTAACGTGGTAGAGAGTGGTTGCGATTAATGTGGCTTCATATAATTTAAATATTTCATTTTTGAAGTATACGTATTTAACTGAGTGCATTTAATTCCGTGATTCCTGACTACATTAATTAATTAAAGTAACTGAATTGAGCTATTTTGAGGAAGTATAAAGAACACAGTGTTCGTTAATTTTAAACATAGAAACAATGTCTTAGGAAGAACTCGTAAGGAAGATTTACAAAATCTTACGGCTGAACTGGGAGTTCATGTGACTGCAGATTTGAAAATAGTCGATTTAAAACAGAAATTTGTTAAAAGTAGAGACTATGATGAGTATTCGTCAAAGGACTCTTAGACACAATAATAGAAGAAAAGAAAGAGAGGGAGAAAAGAGAAGAACGGAAAGAGAGGGGGAAAGAGAAGAACGGAAAGAGAGGGAGGAAAGAGAAGAACGGAAAGAGAGGGAGGAAAGCGAAGAACGGAAAGAGAGGGAGGAAAGCGAAGAACGGAAAGAGAGGGAGGAAAGGGAAAGAGAAGAACGTAGGAGACAGGAAGAAGCAGAAGAGCGGAGAAGGAACGAACAGTATGAATTAGAGAGATTAAAACTTGAAACAGAGACACAGTCTCAAAATACCGGACAGATCCGGCCGAAAACGGAGCTGCGTCACCTTATGCAGAAATTCGATGACAAGAAAGGAGATATCAGTCTATATTTGCTATTGTTTGAAAGGCAAGCAGAATGGGCTAAAATTGATAAAGAAGAATTTGTATCTCATTTACTAGGACTACTTCCTTACGAAGTAATTCAGTTAATAGCTATAGAACCCTCCGATAAAGCTAAAGACTATGAACACGTGAAGAATTTATTGTTAAGACGGTTTAAACTAAGCCCGGAAAAATTTAGCCAGAAATGTATGAAACATCAAAAGAGTACCGAATCCACGTGGGTGGATTTCAATTATTAAATATAAAATTATTGCAAAAAATGTGTGACTGGTCTAGGAGTTAAGACTTTTGATCAGTTCCTAGATTTGATGGTGATTTTCCAACTTAAGCGTCGAGTTCCTGCTGAAATTCGAGATCATTTTCTTCATGAGTGGGTAGAGATGATTTCATCTAAAAAATTAGCTGAAAAACTTGATGTCTATGAAAACGTTTGCAGAAACTTTCAAAAAAGGCCTGTAGTGGATCGGCAGAAAGAAAGATACAATGCGCTAACTCAAGGTAAACTGAGTTCAGATAATAAAAATAAAACTGAAAAAAAAATTGTCATCAGGATTTAATTCGAAAAGCTGGTTTCATAGACCTAGAAGTACACGTGCAGATGATAAATATGAAAAACGAAAGACGCCACAATACTGTCAGTGTGGATCCTATCAACATTTAAGACCCCATGTCCAAAACTTAAGAATAGTTCTGAATCTCCTGCTAATCTTAACAGAATTAGTGCAAAACGAGAGGATAAATTTCTATTACCTTATACTAGTATGGGTTGCGTAAATGGTCATAAAATTCCTATATTAAGGGGTTCAGGTGCTAGTTTTGATATAGCTTGTCGCAAATACATCACGCCGGAAATACTGACAAGTGAAAATGTGTGGGTGCAACAGCCATTAGATTTGAATCCAACCTGTTTACCATAGGCTGAGATCGAACTAAATTGCGATCTTGGGCGAGTAATAACTAAGGCTGCCATTATTAGAAATGAACTCGACAAAGGAAGGTATTTATTAGTCAATCGACCTTTTGCACTGTTAAATAAACAAGAAAAGGAGCCTGCTAGTTGTCCTCACGAGGTTAATGCTGTCTCTACTAGAGCTCAAAGGAAAAGAGAAATAGCCGAAGAGAAGATCTTGGAACCGACGGAGGAATAAAATAAAGCATCCAGAGATGTTTTTGAAGAAGATAATTAACCGGAACTAAATACGGAAGATGAAGCTCTCATGAAGCTGGTAAATATTGACTCAAAAGAAGTTGCACAACTTCAGCTTACTGATAAGGAACTGTCTAAAATCATCAATGAAGTTAAAGAAGGTACATGCAAAAATGAGAACTATAGTCTGACAAGAAAAGAGCTTTTAGTTTAAAAACGATGGATAAAATGGGCTTTGAAAGACAGCTTGTTGTTATACCTGAAAACCTCAAGCTGTCAATTATAAAGATGTGCCACGAAGGAACTTCTGGTCATTTGGGTGTCAAAAAGACCAAAGACAGACTTGCTAGATATTTTTACTGGACGAGGTGTTACAAAGAAACTGAAGATTTTGTAAGAACCTGTGATGCTTTTCAGCTCGCTAGAAAAGGAAATGACAAAAAGAAGACTCCAATGACATTAGTACCAGTAATTTCCGAAATATTCACTAAAATAAATGTCGATGCTGTTACTCTTCTTTGTAAGGTTTGTTAGAGGTAAAACAATCTCAGAAAAATTTGGGATATAATCCCTATAGTAGCTTGCTAAAGTCCTAAAAGACTTCTGACTTCTTTTCTAGTGGTAGGCATAGACATATTTCTGATGACATCTACCTTCTCAGGATCTGGAGAGTGAGTGCCAGAACTTATTACGTGTCATAGAAACTTCACGTGACTCTTTCCGAAATCACACTTTTCTAGATTTGCGGTTAGACCTGCGTTTTTCAGTGTCTGAAACACTTAGTCGATGTGATAGAGGTGGCCATCCCAAGTTTCAGAAAATATTGCCACATCATCAATATATGAACGGCAGTAGTTCTTATGGTTTGCAAGCACCTTATCCATCGAATTTTGGAAGGTACTTCTTCAAACCGAAAGGGAGAACTTTCCATTGGTAATGGCCGGAATGAGTGATAAATGCTGTGTAGGGTTTAGCTTCTTCTTTCATAGGAATTTGCCAATATCCCTTAGTTAAATCGAGAACTGTTATGAATTTGGCTTTCCCTATTTCAAATAGTAAATCTTTAGCAATCTTCATCGGATAGGCGTCCGGAACTGTGAAGCTATTTAAAATCCTGAAGTCTATGCACAGTCTAACGCCGCCATTCTTTTTTGCAAAACATACTATAGGATGTGCCCAGTCACTGTCACTGCGTTCTACAAGATCCCATTCTAACAGTTCTCCAACTTGACGATCGACTTCCCCTTGAAGTGAAACAGGAACACGGTAGGGTCTCAATCTTTTTGGATTACATTCTTCTGTAACCTTGATGTGATGACCATCAACATTGGTTTGACCAGGTTTGCTACTGAAAACATCTACATAAGATTTTAGTACTTTAAATAGTCCTTCCCGTTGGTAATATTTTAAGTCGCCTTTCAAATTTTGTAAATGGGTCCAGATATCATCAGCAGATTTATTCATAAGACCTGCTGGTGCATAGTGGATATCTCCAAACTCTTCATCTTGGTCAAAAATGATACCAACGTGATCTACACGAGCAATATAAGGCATTAACTTATTTATATGAAGTTCTCTAATACTTCCGTTTTCCATTTCGATTTTGGCAGAGTGTGGCCTGGTAAGTTTGATACGGTAGCTGGTCCTTGCCACGTGTTGAGCAATTTATGTGATGATGATGGCATTAACACGAGGACTTTGTCCCCAACATTGAAAGTCTTTTCTTGAGAACGTAAATTGTATCTTGAAGTGTACACTTCTTGAGATATTTTGGAATGCAATGTCATGAGCTTTTCTTGATTTTTCTAAAAGGTCTTGTAGATAATTTTCAATTGAACTGGAAGCTATAACTGGAATGCTACGTTCACCTGTCCAAATCTCTTTCAGTAAAGATAATGGTCCTGGTGGTATTCTTCCATATACCATCTGGAAGGGAGACAAACCAGTGGTGCTATGTGGCACTTCTCTGTAGGCAAACAGGAGATAGGGAAGATTGAAATCCCAGTTTCTGCCATGTTCATGGATATTTTTGTTCATCATCTCTTTTAAGGTTCTATTCCAACGCTCGACAGCACCCATACTCTCGGGGTGTCCTTGAGTGGAGAATCGTGGAGACACAAGTTCTCAAAGGCTGGGGTGAGTTTGGCTGTGAAATTAGTTCCCTGGTCGGAACAAATCACTTTTGGAAATCCAGTTTGAGTAAAAAGCCTCATCAAATGTTGCATGCTGTTTTCGCACTTAAGTCTTTGACGGGGGTGGCTTCTGCCCATCTGGTGCATAGGTCAACTGCGCAAATCACAAACCCATGACCTCTCCTGGATGGGTGTTCTAATGGCCCGATAAAATCCACGCTCCATACTTCAAAGGGTGTTTCCGGTCTAACAATAGTTTGAATTGGGATTTGATCTTTTTACGTAACTGTTCTCTTCAATTGGCATTCTTTGCAACTTTCTCAGAATTTTTTAACATCTTGCTTAATAGTAGGCCAAAAGAATGAGTACTTGATCCGTTGAATTGTCTTTTTCTCACCGAGGTGGCCGGAAAGAGGGATTTCATGTGCCATTTTCAGGACTTCCCTTCTTTTTCTAAATTTAACACAACTTGCTTAATGTTTTCACCACAGGTATATTCGGAATGAAGTAATATGCAATCATCGAAAGTATATGAATTTTGATTTTTATTTGCCCATTCAAAACATTTTTTCAGAGTTTCGTCTTGTTCTTGATGTGTCTTGAATTCTAGTCTTACTCTGTTCGTTGTTTTTAGAGTCTCTATGTTTTCTTGGGAAATCTGATTAACAACAGCCAAATTTGTAGTATTGTCTTCAACTGGTGAGGGTTCATCATCTGTCTCTTTGTACTCTAAGGGGGATGCATCCCAATGACGATCACTGCTCCACAGTTCAATATTTCCACAGAGCGTTTCATAAGCTGAAGAACTCAATAGCAAGTCGGTAACTAGCTTTTTTGAAACAGCACTCGTAATGGACACTCTACCGTGAAAATCATAGTCAATTTTCATCTGGAAAATCTTTAGTGGAGTAATTTCGTTTTCGCCAAAAGCAGAAGATATCTCTATTTTACTTTCTCCTTCGCAAGGTATGTTGTCAAGCAATTTCTCACGGACTACTGAAATTTGTGCTCCCGTGTCTACGATTCCATTTAGAATAATATCTCCACATTTAACTTAACATGACAAGTTTTAATTCATCTATGTTTCTAGACACGTCCACTGATTTTGAGACAGGAATAGAGATCTTGGCAGTTAGCACTTCTGGTTTTTCTTTTCCTGCAAGGGCTGCTTGTGTTTGTATTAAGTTGTTTTGTGCTGTTACAGGAGCACTTTTGGTATCCGATTTTTGGTACATAACTTAGATGTATGACCTTCTTTTCCACAATTATGGTAAGTTGGTTTGAAACTAGGCTTTTGTGGTTCGTCACTCTTACGGGATGGGTACACTCTTGGCGTTTTCTCAGCGGAGAGCGATTTATTTCTGAAAGCTCTTTCTGGAAGTGGAGAACGAGGTTGCTATTTATTATTAGTTCTGTCTGTTGATGGATTACCACCAGTCCGTTTTGAGATATTACGAACACTGTCATATTCGTCAAGTTTATCAGCTAATTTGGTTGGCGAAACGAACTTCGCCCAGTCGTCAAGAAGAGGGTCTCTTGCTTCATAGGGTACTCTTTTCTTAATTTGGTCAGTAATAATCAAGTCTTTTAATGCGGCAAAATTTGTGATTTCAAGACCATTGATCCATTCTTCAAAATAACTTGTAATTTCGTAGCGAAAATCTCTCCATGAATTTTCAGCGCTCTTTTGGTTCATCACAATTTTTTTTTCTGAAGCTTTCAGGATTTAATTTAAATCTCTTCAATAAAATGGCCTTAATGTACTCATAATCTTCAAAATTTTCTTCAGATTCCCTACCAACTAATTGAATGATTTCAGATGGCATTAAAGTCAATAAACATGAAACCCAATCTTTAGGATCAATCTTCGTCCTTTTAGCTTGTCTTTCAAATAAGGATAAATAAATCACAATATCATCGTGTCTTAAATTGAATTTGGGAATAAGCTTAATTAAATCAAAATTATGATGTCCATTTTCATTTGTTGGTGGAGTTTGTGTTAGTTGAACACGAGATTCAATTTCGAGTTTCCTCAATTCAAACTCCATTTGCTCTCTTTTCTGCTGTGCTTCTAATTCTTCTTTCCTTCGTTGTTCCTCAATCTCTTCTTTCCTTCGCTGTTCCTCAATCTCTTCTTTCCTTCGCTGTTCCTCAATCTCTTCTTTCTCCTTTCTTCGCTGTTCCTCTTCTTTTCTTTTCCTCTTTTCAATAATCATTAAAAACACTTCTTTAGCAAATGCTTCATCATATGTATCACTTTGAATTATTTCATTTTTTATCGCCACGATTTTCATACTTGGATCTACTTGAATTTCTAATTCAGCAGCTAAAACCAGCAAATCCTCTTTTTTCTCACGTCCCGTAAAAGCCATGTCTCGATTTTAAATAAACCTTATTCTTTGCAAATTTAATAATAATAATGAAAAAAAAAAAAAAAAAAAAAAAAAAAAAACTAATTTCTTGTTAATGCGTCCTTCAATTTATCCTTAACATTAGTTAAAGTATGAACTCCCTGATTGCGCTTTTCTCTTTCGTTGGGAAAAAAAAAATAGTTTCTATGTGCAACACTGTAGCAGCTGGCTGACGCCAAGTACTGATTTCAGATTTTATTCAGTCAATAGACTCTTAGTTTTATAAAAAGCAATTTTTTCTTTTTCTATTTAAATATAATTCACAATGAATTTAATTTTATTCGGCACGAAAATCAATTAGTGGAATCAATACTTAATGTGTTGTTCACCTACTCTGGCGAGTCAAACGAAATTACATTTGAACACTGGCGTATTCATAACTTTGACAAGTAAATAAACTAAGATTCCATGACGGAAACAATAATTAACTTTTCATAATCTTAATTAATTATTTTACGTTTACAAATTTATTAATTATTTATTAATTATTTTACGTTTTTTTCTCAAGGTAAATTGAGCTCTCACCTGAGTTATTTTGGTTCGTAATTATATGCGGGGAAACCCCGATCCTGCCGGCTGCGCCAGTAAAAATCCTTTCCTTATTTCAATATAATGGATATTGAACCTTGTAGGAAGAACAAAGCTAAATTTTCAGAATGAACAAAATACTTTTATTTGAATTTTAAAACAGAACGCCCCCAAAAAAGCTCTTAACTATCAAAATTTTAAACTCTTAACTACTACAGTTAAAACTCTTACAACTATTAAAATACTAAAATCTTAAACTCTCTAAACAAAATATAACAAAAAATCTTCCGAATCCCTTCTTGTTGCCACGCCGTAAAAATGCAAGTTCTTATTCTATTATTTATATTTCACGTTTTCTTTAAGTCATGATCTTTACAAGTCACGATCTTTACAAGTCATGATCTTTACACTAGCTTTGGAAGTTTCAGGCCTCTACGTTTACCCTTTGGATTAAAAAATTCCCCATATTTTTTTAGCAAATTTATGACTAAAGTCCTGGCTGGATGCGAAGGCTTCGCTGTACCATACCTGGATGATATTGCCATTTACTCAGAAAGCTGGGAAGAGCACCTTAAAAACTTAACTTCTGTTCTGGAGAGAATACAGAAAGCAAACTCACGACTAAAACCATCAAAGTGTAAATTTGCACAAGATCAAGTGATATAACTAGGCCATGTTGTGGGACAAGGACAACGAACCCTGGATGAAGTAAAGATCCTGGCTGTAAAGGAGTATCCTACACCTAAAACCAAAACAGAAGTACGTGCTTTCTTAGAACTAGTAGGGTATTATCGCCAGTAAATACCGAGATTTTCGGAAATTGCTTCACCCCTCACGGACGCTTTGAAGGGGGTAACAAAAAAAGGAAATATACAATGGTCTGAAATATGTCACAAAGTTTTAAAAATTTAAAAGAGTTGCTAAGCAAGAAACCATTTCTGTATGCTCCCGACTTTGATAAAAGGTTTATTATACAAACCGATGCCTCAGACAATGGCATGGGTATAGTACTATGCCAATTAGATGATGAACAAAGTGAACATCCTATCTTGTATATAAGCAAAACATTTACTAAATTTGAAAAGAATTATTGTACTGCTGAAAAGGAGTGCGCTGCTATCATCTACGCTATCAAAAAACTGCATTTTTATCTGGATGGTCAGCAAGAATTCTTGATTCAAACTGATCATAAACCTTTGGTCTGGATACAATCCAATGCCAAATGTAACTCCAGATTTATGCGCTGGGCACTCTCATTACAACCTAATAATTTTAAGGTCATTCATCGCAAAGGATCTTTGCACAAAAACGTAGATGTTTTGAATAGAATTAAGTAATGTAATAACTCTTAGTGTATGTAACCAAGTTCAGAATTTATTTTATTATTTAATGTATGCTCAACTGATGTATTTGAACGTTCTCCATTTTTTTCTTTTTAAATGTGGTGTAAAATTATTTGTTTAAAACTTAAAATCTTTGTTCTGAAATTTGGAAACTTATTGAGAATTGGAACGCAACTGACCATTTTATACAAATTATATTTCAGATCACATGACCGTTTAAAGAACTGGTTCTGCTTTTACAACCGTCAAAAAAATCATCGAAACATCTGAGCTAAATGTATTAATTCAAAATTTAAAAAATCTAATTTACTGCAGACACTGTAGAACAAAATTCCTATTGCTTATGGGCGTTTGGAGAAAGAGCTCCTTAATGCGTCTGATGACATAAATATTTCCAGTATTGATTGCACTGAAAGAGAGCATTATCGTAACATACATTTATTAGCTAGAAATTATTCATTGTAGAAATTTTAATTTTAAGATTAAAGATTAGTATTTGTAAGAACTAAGTTATATAAAGCAATCTTAAACAAGCTAATTAGTAACTTAATATATATACTACAATGAATATTTATATCATGAAACGTTACATTTTTGTACAGTAAGGACTTTTAATGTCTAGAAATTTTCTACTGGAAAAATTTATTACATATTTCTCATTTAGGTACATATTTTATAAAAGTCAGCATTCAGAGCATAAAATGCATAGATTATGAATATAGAATGCTGCACTTTGTTGCAACAACGAGCTTTGAATACTGCTGTGAAAAATATTCTAATAATCATTACTAAATAACTAACATATTTAAATATTTAGTCTGAAATATGCCAGAAATATAATTGGAAAATTCTCTGAAATAATGTTTCTAATTCCTGTTAAACTAATTGAAGCGATATAATAGCTAACTTTTGGATTCGAAATTCAACGTTATGTAGTCCGTAATTTATGCACATTTAACTATCATACTTGTGGTTACTTCAACGAATACGTTAAAAGGTTCTTGTCTGAAATGCTGCGTAATGAAACAATTTTTCATTTAAAAGCACAAAGGGATGTAATGACTATATATATATATATATTAAATATACCAGCTAAATTTGACTTATTAAATCCAAACTAAGAAATTCAATACAATGCATATTTTCACACTACTTGCTAAACATGGTGATCCTGAACAGTATACATGATCCCAAATGAAATCTGATACGTTTTCGAAAGAGATATAGCAAGATTTGAAACTGGAATTTTGATTGAAAAGTTAAAATTAACCTATCTTTATTTTACTGAATTAATGTAATTAATTTGCATATAACAGTTGAATATAAAAATACTTTCATTTCAAGGCTTTTTCTTCTTTAAATAACTAAATCAAATACTGCGTAGTAAAAAAGTGTATCTCACATAAGTATGTATATATATCAAGTAACTATATCTATATTATTTCCTCCATAAAAGTAATTTTAATATTGTATTCATCTCTTCAATTTTTATGTATTGCACATTATCTTTGATGCTTGGTTTAATCTTCTATAACTTTCATTTCTTCAAACATAAAATGAATATTTTATTAAAAATTCAGAATTCAGAAGAAATACATTCTAATGATTTAATTAAAAAAATATATAGTATGCTACGCAAACGTTAATGTGTGATAAGACTAAGTTAGAAGCAAATAGTTTGTAGATTAAGTTTTCAAAAATAAGAAATGTAAATATACAAGTAACTTTAGTTACTTCTATTAATTTTCGTAACTGCTACAATTCATAAAATGGATGTAGTTAAAATAGTTAATAAAATACTCTTATGGACTTCAGAATCTGAAAGAAAAAATTCAGATAGCTACATATATTTGTGTATAAAATAAACTGCGGTAATAGATGTGTAATTAAATCACTTGTAAAAGTAAATATAATAATTTCAATAATATTTTTTAAATGTAATTAATTTTCTCAACTGTTTAAATAATGGTTTCAAACAATGGTTCAAATGACAAAGGCAAATTATTAAATAGAACAACATATAATACATTATCTTGTAATAAAGTAATATCATTTTTTTATTTTCAGATGAACATTCTGAGTGAAACGTATTTGAATCTGCATTATTTCTGACGAAAAGCATAAAAATGTTCCTTTCAGCCAACTCGATAACCTGGGTTTGAATCAGAACAGCTAGTTTTTAGCAGTGTTACGAGATCGACCTCTCTCAAATGCAATTTAATGAATAAATTATGTTCAGTACCTCTTAGCCAAGGATAAATAAAATATTCATATTATGTATAATAATATTTTGCATAAATTAAGAACTTTAATAAACATTCATTTATTTATTTCATAACAGTCATAAGCCAAAACTCATTTTAATTCCACATTTGCAGTGAAAAATTCGGATCTAGGACATTTTTTTAGTCGATCTACCTGCTTTTTTTTTTCAGATATTTTTTAACTGAAAGACATCCTGCGCGAAGTGTAACAACGAGCAATAGGAATGTTGCTCAGAAAGTGAGCTGCGTTGTTACAGCAATACAAATTTTGAAAAGAGACATCATTCAACTCTGCCCATCCAACTACTTCAGCTCTTAACTATAATATAAATCTCATTTCGAGAGTCTGAAGAAGACCACGGCTTAGAACTAAGCTAAGATGGCACTAAATAAGCATATAGCGATGATCTTTAATATTAATCGATGATGTTTAATATTAGTAAAATTAATAAAAATCTAAATTTAATGATATAAATATTTATGCGCACAATGCTTGCGCATGGAAATATTTATTTTAATTTAATTACAGCGGGAAAGAAATTTTGAGACTAAGAATGCACAGCGGTTTTTCACTTTCAAAACTTAATTCCGTAACATTCAACAGAATTGTACGACGAAAGCTTAAATTCAACAGAATTGTATGGACTAATTAGTACGGGCAAAGCTTAAATAAACATTTGTGTGTATAATTAATTGTGAATAAGTAATAATAAAAATATAATATCAATAATGTCAGAAAATCAGATATCTTAAAGTTACGTCCTTGAAAATTTTAAACCGCGTTTGCTGAAAGTGTTCCTGTTTTCAACGAAATCAAGAATGCACGCTTACCTCGGAACTCTTAAATTACAAAATACGAAAGATAGAGCAATGCATAACTTTTTATATTAACAGCAATTTTTATCAAATTCTCCTTTTTTTAAAAAAAGAGCAACATTTTCCCAAGTTTTATTTAAATGCTCCTGGTATTACAAAATTAGTAGACTTTATGGATTTGATATGAGGTGATGCAAACATATTTAAATTAATTACAGTTTTATAGCCTAAACTTTATCTATTTGCCAAACTATTTTAAAGATAATCATAACTGAGTGTTTAGAAACCGTGTACGCCATGAAATTTTATGGTTTATTGGATTTAGTTCCGTAGCTTCCAAACTCTCGTGATTTCCATTACCAGCTGATTCGACTTAGCTTCGCATCCTAAATTAAATATTAAAAGTTTATTAACTGATGCTATTGACATTTACACCTTTAACATACATTTGAGTGATTCCTAAAAGTAATATTTTAGTAAAAAATTCTGTCTGTGAATGTTCACAATTTCTCCCAGTATGAAAACGTATGAAGTCTTTTATAATGAATTCATGAGGTACATTTTGATCATGGTATTAGTATTATTGCATTTATTTAACTGAAAATATAGTTTAGGTTACGCTAGGTTATTTGAATGAGGAAAAGCCATCAGGGCTATCTGCCTAAGAGGAGTGATGCCTTCGTGGAGGACATTAGCTCGTATTCCCGTTACACATGGGGAAGAATCGCGTAAACAAATCATGCAGCCAGCCCGTTCGTCTGGATCTAAACCCAAGACAGTTCGAATTACCAATATTCAGCTGTCTTAACGTGTGGCCGCTGGTTGACTTAATCAAAATGAATGTGTTAACTATTATTGTAACTAATTAATTTATCAAGCAAAGCTTAGTATCAAGAAAATTATTATAACATAATGCAATATCATAGATCATTTTTGCATTTATATCTTAGATCATTTTTACGTGCCATCTAAAATGATATTCAAAACGCCCGTTTCCGTACACCAGAATAAAACCAAACTGCCATTTGTTTGTACATACAGTCTGAAGGAAAGCGAGAAAATTTGAGCACATGATGTGATACCAAGTTCAAATGGTTCCAGTTCCGACATTGTTACAAGAAAAATAAATATTAATTCATTCAGTTTCAAGTTGGTGATTATAACTTAAATATAATACTTTAAATCGAGGGTTCCATATAGGCCATTTTGCTATCTATATGGTAATGCTACAATATAGAACATTTAAGCGGTAGAATCTATCCACCAGTGGCGCAAATCGAAAAGAATGAATAAAAAATATAATGAATTTTGAATCGAGTCTAAGTCTAAAAATATTAATGATTGACATTGTGAGTAGATAGAGAGTGGGAGGGTTTACCGTCACGCGGGTGAGATAGGTGTGGGCGTGGCCGGTGACGTTCAGTCATCCCTGATACCACCGGAAGGGGTGAAGATTGTAGAGGAGTTCTTATGCTGCTGCTATGGAATTAAAAATATGTGAATGGCAACAATTAAAGTTTAGGTTTCATCGAGTGGCAACTGCAACGTGGTAATGACAACCATGGGTTACTATGCCGACACGACAGTGCTATCTGTTCCCCTTTTCTGCAAAGAACTTTAATTATTGTCAAAAATATTGCAAAGCATAATCATACTCATTTAGTTTCAGACACACACATATGTAAACATATGACCATTTTCTAATATTAGTTATACTGAAATATGAATACTTATGTCTGCTGTAATTTTAGAGTCTTCCGTAGTACGAATGCTTTAGTTTGGATAAGTGAATATCGGATATTACATTGTTCGAGACCAAGATTCGAACTCGGATTTAAAATACTATCTTATGAGATTAGTAGTTTAATCTTTTGACCACTGACCTGATGGGATATAATTCATTTTAACTTATGAAGGTATAAAAGAGAGCATATTAAACCATTGATTCCATTTGTCAATATGGTCCTCGCCTCAGAAAGTTACGTTCATGCTGTGTTTTTACATACTCATATGTTTAATTTTATCGTTAGTATATATTTTTAACGGAGGTGATAAACTACGTATTGATTTCACATTGCTCCTGAACAATGTTGCAAATATGATTTTGTGTTTAAAGGAAACTATGTAAAAATGAGACGTTTTGGTACAAGTCGGAACAAGTCGCAAGTTATGGAGGTTTGAATGCCTTATATCGTGCTGCTCAAGCCAAATATCACAGACAGTGATCAAGAAATTGAGGGAAGGTGTAGATGCTAACACGCTTCACAAGCCCGTTCGGCCGACAAATTTCCCACGAATCGCGTCATAGTTTATAATCAAGACAGCCAATGGCAAGCTGATTTAGTGGATGTATTGCATTTACGTAAGCATAATGATGGCTTTCGATACATTTTAACATGTATAGACATTTTATCAAAATTTGTCTGGGCGATTCCGGTCAAACAGAAGCGAGGATAAGATGTGATAAAGGCTTATACTGTAATTTTTAGGAACCGTAAGCCAAAAATGTTGCAAACAGATCAGGGAACAGAATTTAAAAATATGAGATTTCAAAGATATTTAAGAGAAAATAATATACGATTTTTCACAACATTTAATTTTACAAAAGCTTCTGTAGTGGAAAAATTTAACCGCTGTTTAAAAACTAAAATGTGTAAGTAGTTTACAAGTAAGAATACTTTCAAATATATAGATGTGTGAGATAAATTAATGAAAAGTTATAATGACATTATTCGAGTATTAAAAG
Source organism: Stegodyphus dumicola (assembly GCF_044657685.1). NCBI lineage: Eukaryota > Metazoa > Arthropoda > Arachnida > Araneae > Eresidae > Stegodyphus > Stegodyphus dumicola. Next base: position 112,929,150 of record NC_140771.1, read on the forward strand.
AGCTCCTGCGGAGGTGAATGATGAAAGTGAGTCCGAGGTATGGTTTACATTGTGCAAAGACTTGGAAGGTGTGAAACCCGGACATTGTGTTTTTAATGTAGGAGATGTCGTTCTTATCGCGAAACGTAAATTATTATTTGAGAAAGGATATGAAACTAATTGGACTGATGAATTGTTTATAGTGACGGCATGAATAAAAAGATGAAATCCATTTGTTTACAAATTTAAAGATTTGTTACGAGGTACATTTTATGCTCAATAATATCAAAAAGTAAAATTGAAAGGGGAATTTCCCGTGAAGCAAATTTTAAAGAAGCCTATGTGAAGAGGACACGTAGAGTTATTAAGATAAATTTCGAGGCTATCCCTCTAAATTTGATGATTGGCTCCCTGCATCTAACTTATTTCCAATATAAAAAGTGAATGCTTGTGTATATCTCACTCAGTTTTGACCGTGAGTTTCTACGTGGCGAAGCCGAGCGATAGCTTTATGATTTATTTTCCTAATCAAAAAATGTCTCATTATATTACTCGGTTGCATGTATCCATTCAATTGCAAGGAGAGTGAAAGGTTTTTGTGGTTGAATTCCTTAACTTTCACACCTGGTATAAAATAATGCCAGTAATAATTTAATTGGGTTTGATTTAAAAGATGGCAAAATAATCGGGAGAACGGTATCTCCAGATTTTTATGACAATGTAGAGGACATTTTAAAGGCTATTCACATTGATGAAATACTGAATAAAACTTAATTTACTTTCAGTACTGTGAGAAAACATGTCAGTGTAAGAGTTGAAAATGAAACTTGAAATGATATTACATGATGGATTATGTCAAATGCTGGGCTTAGAAACTGTGGTCATTTCTTCTATGGAAGCAGAAGTTAATGTAACGGTAATTAGTCCCTTGTGCCACTTATCGCGTTTTATTTCTTTATACCGATGTTGTAAAACCACAAATCGTGGGGGATGTTTTAGCCCCTCTCCTTCGAATAGTAAAATTAACATGAAATGACGAAGAAGTTGTGTGTGAATAATACGATAGACATCAGTACTTACCTGTAAACAGAAAAATTATAGAGACGATTGAAATTGTTTAAGAAAGCACAGGCAAATTGACGCCATTTGAGCGCGGACGTTACCAGAAGAGATATGGTTTTTGCAGCTTATTTAGATAATGTTTTCGAGCAGGGTTCCTCTTTTCAAGTCGGGCGCAAAAGCAGTTGGTAAACAAATGCTAGAAACTAATGTATTAAATGTATTAAATGATGTATCTCAAAAAACATAATGTAAAAGATTAGGTCAATACACGCTTCAAAGAAGTGGGGCGTGAGCTTACCGACAAAGCTGCTCTAAAAGTAAAGAACGTGATTGGTCCTGGAAGAAATAAAAAGAGACGAATTGCTAGAAAATCATCCATTTCACGTCGAACAAAGAAGGCGAGAGCATCACCCGATACGTTTTCTTAAGATGACTTAATACCTTAAGATGACCTTTTGTTCGTAAAGATTCTCCAGCCTGAGTGAAATCTGAATTGGATTTATTTCTAATACCTTCTACGCAAATGGCTATCGAAAAAGAACAATATGTTAAATATCACCCTCTCTCGAATATACGTCACGGCGGTCCAATCGAATTTAATATTTCGGGTACTGGCAAATAATATCTTGACTAAAGTTCGTCTTAAAGTTAAAATCGTGAAAGCAAATGGATCAGCCTTAACAATAAAGGATTATATATACCCTTTGAATTTATTTTATATGCATTATTCTCACAACCAGATGTGAGTTTGAACGAAAGAATCATAACGGTTTCTACGAATACGTATCCTTACCGTTCTTACATTAAAACACTGATGAATTAAGGATGCCAAGACAAGTTTACTCTGAATGATTTTACAAAGATACCTCTCTCACTAAAGTTAATCCATTGGTTGATAAACCGAACGAAGGTCTGAAAAAACGCTTAAAACTCATAAAAAACAGTAAAACGTTAGATACGGGTGGTCGAATTCACTGTTATATTTTCCATCGAAACTGACTTTTACTCAATTTAGTGGATGCCAAAATCATCTTACACGGTAGAAAAGCCCCTTTATTATTAGTCTCACCCTAAGAAAAAAACAGATTATAATATTATCCTCGAACACGCGTCCATGTTTATAAGAAAAGTGAAAGTAAATCCAGGGGTCTCTCTAGGCCATGCGATAGCACTAGAAAAAACTACTGCCAAATATCCCATTGACCGAGTCTTATGTAAATCTTACACCGTTTCACAAGGAAATTCGTCCTTTCTTCAAGGCAATGTTTTCTTGGGTGTTATGCCAAAACACATCACCCTCACCTGTCTCTCTAATGCAACTAAACGGTCAGTACAGGTCCAATCCATTCGTGTTTCATCATTATAACGTGAACCTTTTATCCGTGTATATCGACAGTCACCCTATACCGGGTAAATGACTGAAACTCGATTTTGATTTGGATAATTACATACGAGCTTATCATAGTCTGTTTTCAGGATTTAATTGAGACACAGGGATTTATTTACCAAGAAATGATTTTTCTGCTGTTCATGCCTTATACGCATTTGATTTCATACCGGACTTGTGCAATGATTCTCATCTGAACCTACATCAACAAGGCAATTTATAAGTAGAATTAAAGTTTTCGAAAGCTCTGACTGAAACCATTTCGGTACTTATTTATGCTTAATTTGAAAACGTGATTGAGATAAACAAATCTCTGCAGGTATTACGTGATTTCACGAATTAAATATGAATACGATTCAACTGCATCGCACCCTGTCCTCGAATATTTTTACTCGGGATGCCTTTTTAGGAGTGATCCTCTACCTCATATTGTGATTCAGAACTACCCATCGTATTTCATCGCTGATGTGGATTCAACAGAAGAACTTGGTAATCACTAGTTGGTCTTCTACATTCCATTACCCCTGCAAATGGAGTTTTTCGATTCTTATGATCACCCTCCCTCAGCATCTTTAGGAGAAATTTAGGATTTCGTCTCGAAATATGCTCAAATGAAACATAAATTCATACCTTTACAAATTAACGGAATAGCCGTATGTGGGCATTATTGTATCTATTTCCTATATTCCAGATGTCGCGGATATTCAATGAAGAATGTATTGCATCATTTTATTCTTAAAAATATATGTAATGATAGAAACGTTTATGATTTTGTAACCAATCATTTTAGTGTACGCACTCAATTCTTTCAATAAAAATATATTTAAATGTTTATTCATATGTCTTGGTATCATTTGCCATGAAGTTTCCAAAACTGCAGTATCCTTTTACTATGGTCATGGTAGTACCCACAGGTTGTGGGATGAAAACACTTGTGAGGGATCTGATTAAATACAACAAAGATATGTTTTCGATTGTGCCCGATAAAATTGTCTGATTCTACGGGATCTATCAACCTCTTTACGAAGAAATGGATGATGATGTTACGTTCGTATAAGAGCTATGCAAGAACTTTCGCGAATTTTTCGGTGCACATACTTTATTCATAATAGATGATTTAATGCAAAAAGGAACAAAAGATAATCGTTTAATTCCGTTGTTTAGGAGAGGAAGTCATCACTTAAATTTACGTATTATTTTTACAACACAATTTTTTTTTTCCTAAAGGTAAAGAAATGTGAGACCTGACTTTAAATGCACACTATTTAATGCTTTGTAAAAATCGCAGAGAAATGAGTCAGATATCTCACTTAAGAAAGCACCTCTTTCCTAGAAACTTGCAATTTTTTAAAGAAACTTATGAAGATGCAGTTAAGAAACCCTATACTTTTTTGTTCATTGATCTGCGCGCCGGTATACCCGAAGAATTACGCTTGTGCACAAATATTTTACATCATCAAACGCAATATGTATCCCAACCTAATCATCATTAAATAGAGTTCATTTTATAAGACGACAGTGAAGGAAGAGCATCAAAGACAAATGCAACTACTTGAAATTTGCCCTAAAAAATATCGAAAAACATTTTGAAACGCGTTTCTTCTTCGTGTGTAAAAACCATATGTGAATGCTGTGTGAATACTTTAAAAGAAAACGTACCTCTCTCAAAGCTTTAAAAGAGACATTTCGGAAACATAAACATACGTAAAGAATGATAAATGTCCCATTCGTGAAAAACGCAAGTGGGGTGTGTAAAAAGGGGGTTTTCTCAAGCTTTAAGTGCCATTAACGCAATATTAAATGGAACACATTAAAAATTACGTTTTAATACCCGAAGGATCCATGACAAAACCTTCCGAAAAACATGTTAATGAATTAGATCGCGAAATATTACGCATTCTCAACAGTTCCCTGTCAGAAGATGAAAAAGTCAAGTTATATTATGAACTTTTACAAAAGAAATTAAAAATACAGTATTTAAGCCCTCCTTGGATCATCGGAAAAAAAAATTTGATGAAGGAACTAAGAAAAAAATGGAATTACCCTCTAAGAAACGTCAAGTTAAAAGCTATGAAGATATCGTGATGAATAGTGCTGTTCCTAGAAATTTACGGAAATGGGCCAATAATAGTCTCGAAATTTTCGAGAAATATCCTGAAGTTATTAGATGGAATGAACTGGGTGAAAATTTCTACCGAGACGAATTAGTGGAAAATTCTAATATCGTGGACCTGATGGCTACGCTTTTAAAAAACTCAAAAAAATCTTCGAAAGGAAAAGATAAATTTTAACAACTATCGATAATTTAAAAATACCATTTCATTATATTAAAAATAAAAATCTGTATGTGAAAAATGCAAAAATAGTATCAGAGGTTACTTTACCGGCGTTTCCGATGTAAAAGCATAGTTATCTTTCTAATAAACAAATTATGTTAACTTTTGTGTGCCTCATACTTTCAAAACTTAGCATTCGAATTACTGTTTATTGCCCCACAATAACGATGAATGTTTTCTGATATATGTTTACAAGGATGACTTTTCTGTTGACTAGGACACGTACGCTACCTTTTGATAACGTATAGCAATTCATAAACCATCATTTTCCGAATCACATGTTTACTACTGCCTTAGCTGTTTAACTTGAATTCATTCATTCTGATCTGAGGTTAAACTGATGTCACAAGGTGGTCAAATCTTTTGATTCATTAACAAGTGTCACACACCGATATAAAAATAAAAATATTAAAGAAATCATATGACAAATGTTCTAGAACAGGGTTCTCAACCGGTGGTACACAACGAAGCAAATTAGTTTTAACTATTAAAAAGTTAAAACCCCAAAGTCTTGATTGGGTTTTTTTCTCCAACACTTGTAAATCGCGGAGAATAATCCCATTCCCGAATTCTCGATTAAGCAATGATTCCAAACCTTAATAATAAATATTAATTTCAAATTAATTCTATAAGCTACCTTTGAGCTCTAAAACTCAAATACAGAGAATATGAAAACATTCCACTTAAATACAATTATAAAATTGTAATGCACTTTGTGTTAATTTGGCAGTTATTATGATTTGGATCTTTACCATAACTTCATACTTCCGTTTTCCTTGCCATAATTAAAATGAGCCGTTAGGTTATATAACATAAGGGTTTTAAATCTTACAGACAGGGAGTTTCTGGAACTCTGGTAGCGCTATTAGAATTGTGCCATAACAACCTGAAAGTAATTATTCTGGGTCTTGCATTTTTTGCTAGCTAATTTCTGTAAACTTATGCGCCGGTAAAATTAGTTGAACCACCTATAGCTTAGTTTATTAGACTGTGTAATCTTAGACTACTTATCAACGTTCAAACTACTTAATATAAATAGAACTCGAATTCAAAATACTTAGTAATTTTAAACTACTAAAATAGAAATAAACCTCAAATAAATAAAAATAAATAAATAAATAAATAAATAAATAAATAAAAAAACTGAAAAAAAAACTGGTATTTTTTCGATTGAAAAAGAGCACAATTACAAGATATCTATTTATTCAAATGTTAAATGCGCGTTCTTCTGTATTTTAATTTTTTCGGCTTAGCTTTCTCTTCTATTAAGTCTCGTGTTGCATTGTACGGGAATATAAAACAATTTTAATTACAAATTCTACTAAAAATAGCTAAATAAATACAAAAACCGTAAGAACACTTTCATTCAGAACCAGTGTTGATACTGAGTTGATCATAATTATATTTGAAGATTTTTTTTTATTTGTTGCTTGGTTTAGCCTCAAAACATAAAGCAAGTACAGACGAATTCGTTTATTTAACAAATACATAAAGTACTTTTCTGAAAACAAATTTAAGTAATCATACAGATTTTGTGTAACATAAGCTAATCGAATAAAGCTATGCACAGAATGACAATACAAATTGTTAATCATAGTACTTAAAATTCGGAAAACGATGAGTTTCTTCTTCACAAAGTTTCATATAACAAAATTATTAAAAAAGCATAAGTTAAATATAATTTATTATGCTTTAATTAAGAGGAGGACTCCAAGACTTTCGGTATTCTAATTTTGAAACAAATTAGAAAAAATGTCACCATAAAGCAATTTAAGCTATGTTTACACTTTTAAGAGAAACTCGATCGGAATTTGAGAAGTTTTAAATGTTTCGTTTTTCTGATGATAATGTCGCTGATTTATTACTATTTGTTATGTTATGTTTACCAGTTCGTTAAAAAAAACACTGAAAATATAACAGCCAATATTAGCATAGGAAAGGTACCGTTATAAGATGTTCTAATACATTGGTAGCATTATTCAGAAATGCGAGTTAATAGAAGCATTAACAAAACTCTTGTGAAAAATTTTTAATACTTAGACATTTTATCACGATTACATGATACGACCTATTCAAACTTCACGATTTGTGCAACGAATTGCGAAACACAGCAATTTTAGGAATTATGACAATGGGAAATAGACAATTAATTTGAACTGAACCTTAACAATGATATCTGATTTAATAAAGTGAAATGTAATGCGAAATGGGATTTGGAACATATTAACGATTAAATCCTACGTGACAGAAATCAGGAAAATAGTTAATCACATTTGTGATAATTTAATTAAATGCATTTAACACACAACCATTAATAATGTTTAACAGTATTTAATGCATGTTAAATGCATAATCATCTTTAATACCGTCTGTCGGCTCGTGTTAATCTAGAAATTAGGTGGCACTCAAGCATGGTGATCAGCATTTGTAAAAACGTTAACCTATATTTTAAACATAATATATAATTTGATAGAATTATGATGATGATTTTAAAATGTGATGATTAAATATCCTAATGACATTCAGTAAAGAAATTCCTAATGTCACATCGTAATTGCATTCAGGAAAGAAGATTGATATGACAGCAAATATATTTCGTTACGTTGATTAGTAAATCATCCAGTTCTACAGAAATACAACGAAATAAATAAAATTATATTATACATCTGTCCACGGAAGTTCTTAACCGGCCTTTATTTTCGGAAACGGCAAATATATTTTAAACTAGCGAAATACCCGATGCCAGTTATGTTAGATTGAGAGCAATGTATTATTTTACTCGCGAGATCATTTCAAAATTCATATAATAGCATATTATACGTCTTAAGGAATATGATGTGTCATTGTAGTGCATAAAAAATGCCAAAGAAACAAAGCAATATTCCATGCACCAAATGAGTACGTAATCATAGAATCATATGATACACATATACCCATACGACATATGGAACTACCATTTCGGTCAGAAAAAATAAAAACAAATGCGTCATCATTTTGAGCAAAAAATACGTTTCATAGTCATACATGTTTCAGTCTGATGTGATATGGATCCCACATAAAAATTTCGATAAACTATTAAACTAATTCTCTCTTATTATATCAGCAACAATAGAACGTAACCATTGTCCTGATATATCATTGTGGCCATTGTTGGCGATATCAGCACTGTTGCCGCTCGGAAAAATGAGGGCGAAAATTAGCGTTTTAAGCGTATTAAATTCATATCTCTAAGTGTAGCTATTTTGGGGAGGGAAGTGGACGTCGACTTTTTTCATAACCCAGAAAAGAATTGTAGAAAGTTTGGTGACGACAGCTGTAGTACTGACTGAGTTATTAGCGAACAAACACATACACTTTATTTTTATATGTATCGATGACAAAAGGACTCATCCTCTTGTACTTTTAAGTTGAAAAAAATTAATTTTGCATACAACATGAAATGTAAATTTCTACACATTTCACTGGCCCATATGTTTAAGAAAATATTGTGTTTCCTTATAAAAAATAAAACACAAAAACCTTGAGTCAAGTATGACAAAAATTGACCGAGAATCGATTGAAGAAATTGATCGTGTGCTATTTGATGTCATTTTTAGTTCTGCATTGAGCTATTAGTTAATAAATATATTTGAACAAATTCAGTTTGATCCCCCCCCTTAAAATTCATTCAAGGATATTTCTTTTCTGATTTACTAGTGCGCTTATTTATGATTTTTGTTAAATATTGTAAGTCTAAAAATACATAAAAATATTATCTATAATCTATCATAATATTGTAAAAGTAAAAACGATCATTAAATCACAGCTATTTTTCACTTGTAATTAATGCGGATAATATTACGAGTTTGCTGCGTTTCATTACTTCAATACTGAAGCCTGCCAGTGTTTTCTGAAAAATAATGAAAGTTATATCGACTAATTATTTTTCATATGCTTGTAACGTAATTTCTTAATATCAGAATCTTTTTTCTGAACGATATTTTATTTTTAGCTATGTACCAAATGCAAGCGTATCTTTCACAGTAAATTTTTATTCTAGCGAACGAAGACTTTTTGTAATTTCTTTGTTATTACGAGGGTAAAATTTTCTTAAACAAATATAGAGACGGTAGAAATGTGTAAAAGGCTGGATTTCTTATTTTAAAACAATATATATATATATATATATATATATATATATATATATATATCTTTTATTTTAAGTACATAAGCTTGAATCTTTGCTTCATTTAAAACATATTTACCTTGGAAGTATATGTCTGCAACTAATACTTGTAAAGCTGTTGTTGTTGTTGCTGCTGTTTACTGTCATGTCAATGATGAAGCCTATTCAGATAGAGCGATTGGCGAAGATGACAGCCCTAGTAATCTGCAAAATGTAATCTTCGTTCGCTTAAACAATACCCCAAGTTTTTACAATTCAATACGGATAGATTGTCAAAAGATGTGTGCAGATTTCAATTCTATGTTCCGGCAGTTATAACAGCTTCGGTAAATTTTCCTACACTCTCTTTTAATTTTCAAACCTTTGTAATAGCCAATTCTAAACTTGACTATGCTTTTAAAATGTAAGGCGATCTTCATTGATGCTATGGAGCTGGTGCTTTATTGGAATTGAATGTTGCTTCAATCCATAGTTGACCATGGAATTACGGCCAAGAGGGGGACATTTACATTATTACTATTGTTTAGACATTGAGACTCTTTTGCCAGTTTATCGGCGTTCTCGTTATCTGTGTTCTTGACATCAGTTGACAGCCATTGAAGAATGCAGACTTTATCTAACTTTTGAATCAAGTTTAGGCGAAAGTAGATCCCGTTGATCATCAGAAAGATTCCATCCAGGATTGGCTGTAGAGCTGCCTTTGTATCACAGAAGAAAACGAGTGCTTTTGCTTGTTCAGAAATGGGAAAGCATCTATACATGGCATATGTCTCTGCTATTGCCAGAAGCTCCCAACTGAAGTTACAGACTATGGCTCCAGCGTCAACTTTTTGTGGATAAGTAATACCGCCTAGGCTATTTAGAAATACTCCTGAACCTCCGTTGGTGATTTTCTCATCAGATGAAACCATCTGTATAAGCGTGTACAAAATCCTCTTTTGTATACTGTTCAATGGTTCTGATCCTTTTCGCTTTAATGATGTCAATCAATTCCTTTTTATTGCATGGCTCTGGTGCATTAATTTTCAAATTGACAGACGGCGCGACGACATCTAAAGGGGACGGGATAGTACTTCACCGCTCACGCTCACAGTGCCACTCGAGTGATCTTGCCGCGCTGCGCTTATGTCTTAGTTGGGCCAAAGAACGTATATGTTACGAACGAAAGCTTTCCCAAAGCAGCAGTGGCTGCGTCAGACTACGGAGGGAAAAATGCATTCCATGTTTATTCTACAGGGGCTCTCCATGCAGCCTTAATGTATTTTTTATGCATGCGAACCGGCGAATAGCTGTCGAAGCAGATCCACCCTTAATATCCTTTTGCACATGAGCGAAAGAGTAGTCGAGACGGTGTCGAAGGTCACATTTGTCAAGAGTCCAAAAATCTGTGCTACGGTTCTGTGTGAATTCTTGATATACAGGTTATGCGTACGCTTAATGGGAAAATAAACTTTTGACCTGTTAAGTTATTTCTCTCCTCGTCACGTGTTCGGCCAAGAAACTCAAATACGATGATGGTTATATTAAATACGGTTTTGCTGCTAGACAAACAAAAACGGCGTCGACAAGCCGCAATGTGTTATTTGTTATGAAGTACTGAGAAATGATGCAAGAGACCTTCTCACTGCTGCTGACGAAACATAGCGCGTTAAAAGGCAAGCCATAGGAGATTTTCGGCAAAATGTGGAAATTTGAAATGTGTGAAACTGGATAACACTGGACCCTTTACTCAGACATCTCAAAAAGCGTTCGAATCTTCATAGGAGTTATCTCGACTCATCGCAAAGGCAAAGAAAAGTCATATCGGAGAAACACTAATTAAACCTTGCTTTTTGAAAACAGCTGATATGTTCTTGAACTAGAAAGTAAACAGAAGCTTTCACTAATACCGCTTTCTGACAACACAGTTAAACGTCGCAATGATATACGACCGAAGACATAAAAAATCTGCTATTGCAGAAAGAATTTGTTCAGAATCAAATTTCTTCACAATAGAGTTACACGAGAGAGCAGATATCATAAAATGTTGTCAACTGTTAGTTTTTGTTCGGTTCATTCAAAATGAAAAATTAGAGGGGAGATGTTGTTTTCCACATATTTAACGACTACTTTAAAAGCAATTCATATATTGACAGCGATCTCTGAATTAGTTTGCAAATATGAACTGTCACAGCACAAGCTGATAGGCGTATGCATAAACGACGCTTCGTTAAAACTTTTATCTCACTCCGGATTCGTGCAGATTGTCAGAGAATAAAATCGCAATGTTACAGCTATTACTGTGTTATACACACTCAAACACTGACAGCTAAGATATTTCCAAACGATGGCACAAGCTGATAGGCGTATGCATAAACGACGCTCCGTTAATACTTTTATCTCACTCCGGATTCGTGCAGATTGTCAGAAAAGAAAATCGCAATGTTACAGCTATTACTGTGCTATACACCCTCAAACACTGACAGCTAAGATACTTCCAAACGATCTCATCTATGTCTTAAAATTAAGCATCAAAATTTTCAATTATATTAAAAAGAATGCTTTAAGTACTCGACTTTTTACTGCCCTTTGTGAAGATTTGGGAATAATACATGTTATTTCAAACCGAAGTAAGTTCAAACCTAGCTGTCAAAAGGAAATATGTTAGCAAGATTATTTGAACTTCGAGGTGAAGTGATTCAGTTTCTACAAATTCAAACTACGCATTGAAATCAAGTAAACAAACTATTAAAACTTTGTATGTGGAATTTCGAAAACCAAGTGTTCATGTTGCATTACGTTATCTAGCATATATTTTTTAGATTCGTTGGACTTGAAATTACAAGGTGAGATTCGAACATAATTTATCATCGGGATGCCATAAGAGAGTATACTCGTAAATTGCAACTCTGGGAACGTAAAACTTTAGCCTGCAGTTATTCCTGCTTTCCTAAATTATTTGGAATCCTGGAGAAAGGGCATTTTAAGGAGGCTTTGAAGGATACTGATACTAAGAATAAGAACGCCAAATCATTTGCAACACCTTACTAATGAATTCAAACGTTACTTATCTAACTACTATGATAAAAATATTTACAGAATGGCGTTGGATCCTTTTTATGTTGACATACATAGTCTACCAAAAACACAAGAGCAAACTTTGGCAATTAAAAATGATTCTGCAGTCAAATATGACTTTGAGAAGATGGTAAGCGACTATTTTCGATAAAAAATGTCGAAGCTTATCTCAGCATACCAGAGCAAGCACTATAGCTGTACTTACCGTTTTCAAGCATTTATTTGCGCGAAAAGGCGTTTTCAGCAGTTCTAGCAATAAAAACGAAGTATAGAAGCAAACTCAGTATTGTAGGCTTATACGTTGAACACTTTCTTCTATTCAACCAAGAACTGAACACCTTGTCAAAAATATGCATGCATACCCGTCTCATTGATTTATCAGTTTTCGTTCCTTATCATATGTATCTGAGTATATTTCTATAATAAAACCTCTGAAATTATATTAATGGTTCTTACTATCCTTATAATAGATAACATCATTATTATTTGGGAAAAGCGGCTGCGGAAAGTTTCTATTTTGGCAATAGGGAGGCGTGAAAAAACACTTTGGGAACACATGGTCTAAGTAGTGAGATGCATGTTGCTCTAAACGTGCCGAAAAAAGCTCTCCAATTTATTCATCAAAGACTGATAACGATTTTAATATTTTCAAATCTCTATCAGCACAGGTTTTAACGTCCTCAGTAAACTTCAGTTCTGCTTCTAAGGTGAATCTTAATTATTTGGTGTATTAAGTTTTCATTATGAATTTGCCTTCAATATAGAATTTAATATTCATGAGATTTCTATTATTCCTATCTGTTGAAAAGATACAGGCAGTAGTCTTTTTCGCACTGATCTTGTGTTTTAAACTTTGCGTACACCTCGTGATCCCCTTTATATATTTCTGGAGTACTGTAAGAATTGGAGGCTCCCTTCAGCCCACCTGGACACGAGTGTCCCTATAGCCCAAAACAAGGGGGGGCCTCGTCTCTGAAGCACAGAATATTCCTGCTGGATCGCAGTGTTATCTCCCCTTCAGTATATATTTTAAAGTGAATGTCGTTCACATATAACGTGAAGAGAAGAGGCCTCAAAAAAAAAAAAAAAAAAAAACCTTGCGAAACATTTGAAACATTTTTTTCTTTACTCCTGGATAAACATTGGTTATAACGAACTTTACGATTTCTGTCCTTCAAGAAATCACTTATACAGATAAGGATATTTCCCCCAGTACCATAATGATGTATAAATTTTATGAGTTTCTGTCTCTAAACTTTCTCAAATGCTGAAGCCAAGAAAAATAGCAATGGTCTTTTTGGTAACCATTCTTTGGAAACCATCGCTGATAGATTGACTGAGAATAATTCGTCTTCAGCAAAATGCTGTTTTCTGTAGATTGATAGAAATTTATCTTCTTGTTTCTCATGAGGAATTTCATGATTCTAGTAATCCATGATAATTCATTGTATCATTTTTCAAAGGATGCTGGTAAGGGCGAGAGGTCTATGTTTCGTGCATTCCATAGCGTAGTTAAGGCCGGGTAAGGACCTCAGTGGACACGAAGTATGGCTTAACATACTTTTTTCCGACGTATTATAACTGCACAGGCATACTATAAATCTGTGCATATTTATATTTAATTGCATTAAAAGCTTCAATTAAATTATATCGCAGAAGTTTCCTTTTGCTAATTTACGGCTACGTGCAACATCAAGTTTATTTATGTTTTCTTATAACATCTAGCAACAAGCTACCGACGTACTTTTATTTATCTATTTTGGTACTTTCCACACCTTTTAAAATATTTCATTTTTATTCGATGACTAAAGATAATGCTCTAGAAAATGTTTTATATGAAAATACAAAGAATTTGAATATGGAAAAAATTGCTAGGACTTAAGGAATTGATACACGATGTTTTAAGAGAAAGGATGTCAAGGATCGAATAATCCTGAAATTATTAAAAATATTATTCGTGTGTTAAATCTTAAAAATGTAATAATTTATTTAATACATTTTGAAATATTATTGAAATTTTATAACTCTTTCCATGCATTTGTAAGGTTTAAAAAGAAGAGTTAAATATTTTCAGTGTTCCTCTCATAATTTCTGAGTTTGAATGCCATGCAGAAAAGGAAATATTACTCAATTGCCTATCGTTAGATTGATAACTCTCTGAAATATTGTCAGATCTCTGTGAGATCTAAAAAATATGCTTAATTTTGATCTAACAAATATACTAGCAACGCTGGCAAATTGCCAGAATTTCTATGTTAGCATCTCTATAAATAAATTTTCCATAGCAAACCGAAAAATTTAGGTAAACATTTAATCATCATAACTCAGTTACTAATGATTTGTTCACATCGCCTTTAACCAATCATTTCAAAAGCAACAGTGCAAACAATGCAATGCATATTGTAGCAATAGAAATTAAATCTTTTAATAACTGCTAAAACACTTTTAACTAACTAAAACTGCGAATTTTATGTAAGAAATTTTATATCTGATGTGTTGCAATAATAGTATAAAATTTTCAGCATATGTGGATGGCAACAGAATTCCGTTTGGTATAGCTATGACAATTAACACAGCTTATATTGATGTTTACTATGAATGAATGAATAATTCCCATAAGCTGTTTACAATCTAATCCATCTCCTACGATGCCTGATATATACATATATATATGTAGGAAGTAAAAAAGAACAGTTAATGATAGTTGTGTTTATACATTCATTTGGACACAAGAATACACACATTCTTTTTTATTCATACAATCAAAAGAGGACATAAGAATACACACATTCGTTTTCATTCATTCAATCAAAAGAGGACAATCACACAGCTGTGTTTATTTATGCAACCAAAAGAGGATGTGTGCCTATAGCGTCCTCGCCTTCCTTGCAAATTATGGACTTCTTAAATAAAAGAAATTTTAAAATTTTACGAGTTGTATCATCATTCTGAAGCTAGTTGAAAACTTTTGGTGCAAAAACATTTCCAAAATTCCAATTTCTTCATGGGGTTCTCGGTTTGGTGGTGTGCCAGTATATGTCTCGTTTTCCACCATAGCCTAAACTTGGTGTGTGTGTGTGTGTGCGTATTGGCAATTTTTACTGATCGTGCAATGGTGGGTTAATCATTAACTAATGGTGGGCCATTAGTTATCACTTTCGAGAAATTATCACACAAATACTCTTAAAGGAATGTGAATAATACTGTGAGACATTCAAAAATTGATATATTCAAACAAATTCTAAAACATACTTTAAGAATAGAAAATCAGATTTAACTTCAGAATGTTATACCAAAATTGCTTTAAATAAATCCAAGTGATATTTTATAATGCTTGATAAAAGAAGGAATGTTCAAAATATATGCGCCAAAAAATGTGAAAAATAGTTTGCTGTTTAAAAACGAAAGTATTGATTTGAAAATGCACGATTCAAAGAATTGTGGAATTAGTGACTCTAAAATATACATCAAATAACTGTTGAAAATAATATTCTCAAAATAATACTTTTCAGACTAATACTCTTCAAAATAATAATTTTATTCAAGAAAACGGAGACTAATTATTGAGTCTTCGAAGTATACGTTAAAGTGCTCTGAAATATAATATTCTTTTATCAAAGAAGCATCAAGTGAGCATCATCAAATAAAGTTATCATCAAGTAATATCAACGTTTTCATGAAATAGTTTAAAAATTTTACTTACAGTTTTATGTAGCAGTAGAATTAGTTTTGGTTCGTCATAGCAATGGCGGCAACTGCAGCTTTTTCCTTCTGCGTTCAAACAGCTACATCAAACTATAGAGGGTTGTTTTCGCTGGAAGTTATCCACGGTTCTTAATTAGTGTCTGGAGTAGTTCAAGAAGAGAGGGCTCAACGGGCTGAGCCCCCATGTAGGATGTGACTGAAGTTCCGAACAATAGCAACAGTCTTATTAAGACGATGATATTAGCATTTAGTGATTTAGTTACGAAAAGACACGAACATAACAGACATAGTTTACACGAAGATGACACATAAAAATAATAAGAAATAAGAAGAGAAATTCGGTCCATAACATCATAAAAAGCGGAATAACGTCATAATAATTCAGAGTCCTTCCTCGAACTTAATCGTTGCACCTGTCACGCGTCTTGTCTCGAGAAGTGGTCACGTGATCTTGCTCGTGAGTGCGTTGCTATTCTTACATATAAAAAGAATCATATCACCACATACAGATACTGTATGTTACTGTAAAAGCCGGAAATCTGGTAAATCCTAGGTTTTACCGGTAAAACCTAGCTTTTACCAAAGTGGCTTGGTAAAAGTCTGAAATATGCTTTAATATGATTCCACTTCGGACTTTTACTAAGCCTTTAAGGTAAAACCTAGGAATTACCAACGCCTTCCGGTAAAAGCCGAAACGATTAGGGATTTAAATCGACTCTGAATAAACCTGCGCAAGCAAATTCCGTTGCGATACTTTTCTGCTTCTTCTTATTTGCCCCATTTGCCCCTCTACTATCGAGCGAATTCAAACAAGTGTAAGCGATGACGATCTAAAGTAAAAGCAGTTTGTTTCCATTTCAACATATTTTGCGAGTTTTTTATTATTATTATCTTATTTTCCTGAAAAGAAATGAGTGATGTTATGCAGAAAACATTTGACGGCATTTTTTCTAAATCTAATGTAAAAAATAAGCTCGATAACAACTTTTATTTAACAAATGAGAAATATATTTCTTTAATAAATGAAGTGAAAGAAGCAAACTGTGTGAAGCAAAACAATAAGTTCATTATACAGAAGGTTTAAACGCTATGACATTCTAAACATTTGGAGAAGCAAACAAACTTATAGCACTACTCTCTGCAGAAGAAGCAGAAATTCTGCATTAAGTTACAACTGATGAAATCTTCAATGTCACACATATGAACGTCATATCGCATTTGGCCATAGGGGAAGAACCCCTATGATTAAGGAACTGAATCGCAAGTACAAGAACATATTAGTAGAATTTATCGTCACATATTTGAGACTATGCGCACCATGTCAGAAAAAACAAAAAATTTTAAAAAACGAGATTATAATCAAACCCGTTTTGCATAGCGAAATGAATTCTCGATGATAAGTCGACCTAATAGATTTGCAATCCAATCCTGATCGTGAAATGAAATTCATTTTAGTGCATCAAAATCACCTTACAAAATTCGTCCTACTCCGAAGTTTGCCCAGTTAAGGAGTTGATGAAGTAGCGTGTCACCTTTTGGTTATTTTCACAACTTTTCCAATTCCGAAATTCAACTTTAACCTTTTTGGGCACACTATATATATAATTATCTGCGAATGGACAGTTCTATTACAAGTATTCTCTCGTTTTGCGCTTTTAACGGGAGGTATTGGTAACTCCTAGGTTTTACCACAAAGGCTTGATAAAAGGCCGAATTGGAATCATATTAAAGTATACTTTGGATTTTGACTAAGCCGCTTTGGTAAAATCTATATTTTACCGGTAAAAAGCTAGGATTTACCAGACTTCGGGGATTTAATGTAAGACATATATAAAACTGTAAAACCTACTCAAGAAATTTAAGTGACAGTTAGTCCTTTAATTTTCAAGATATAACGTTTTTACAGATAATTGAAATAAGATAAAATATAAAGGCTAAAAACAATACACATACACGCATATATATATATATATATATATATATGCGTGTATGTGTATTATATATCTATATATATAAAAGGCAATATTACTTTAAACATATCTTCTTTTCAGGACATAGAGAGTTTAAAAAAATCATTATTATTATATTGTTTTTAGCCTTTATATTTTATCTTATTTTAATTATCTGTAAAAATGTTATATCTGGAAAATTAAAGGACTAACTGTCACTTAAATTTCTTGAGTAGGTTTTACAGTTTTATATATGTTTTACATTAAATCCCCGAAGTCTGGTAAATCCTAGGTTTTTACCGGTAAAATATAGATTTTACCAAAGCGGCTTAGTCAAAATCCAAAGTATACTTTAATATGATTCCAATTCGGCCTTTTATGTTTCATAAGAATAAATTGAGTTTAATTAAAAAAATTATATTTTAAAATTATTTTTAAATTATTTTTCATATTTTTAAATTATTTTAAATTATTTTGGCTTTTTTTCCTTTTTTTAGAATTTAAATTTGCTTTTTTACCTTTTTACTTTTATACGTATTTGTTAAGAATTTAAATTTGTTTAAATTGATATATATATATATATATATACATATTTATATATATATAAACAAGCAGTGAAATTTCAAGCCGTTTTCAAATATATGTATATATACATAGAGAGAGAGAGAGAGATACATATATAAACAAGCCGTTAAATTTGTTATCTAAATTTGAAAGAAAATTAAATATATTACCCTTTGCCCAAAGGCAACTTCCTGCGCCTGGAAGATAAGAGTTAACTTATTTCCTTTGAACTGCTGAATTTGTAGGATTTTGTGTTAATAAAGCATTTATTATGATTTGAATTTTGATTATATGAACTTTACTATATCTGCTTCTTTCCGTAATCCTCACCAGAATGCTAATCAGATATATAGTATTTAAGCCGAGGATTTCAATTGCATCATCGCTTGCAATTCAAGTCCTATTGTCAGCCCTGCCAAATTTTGTTCCGTCTTTGAGCCATTTTGGTAGTCGACATTAAAATGGACCCGTTGATTGCTTGAAGAACGTAAGTAGATAATTTTGTGTGTAGTCTCATGTTACTTGAATTTGAACTTTCACGTATGTTATTTGTAATACCCTCAAATGTGAGAGTTATATTTGGTTTAGCTGGTGCCCTAAGTTAAAAAGTTAATAAAAATGTTATTTCAAACATCGTACGAGATTTCGTCATCTAAGCTCATAGTGGAGTAATAATTCGCTTGTCATCCTAATATAGTCTGAAGGATATTGATTTAAACTTCTATCGGAGTAAAATCCTACAAGTGTTTTGATTAACTTTAAGTAAAATATATTATACTTTGCCAAATTAAAACACATTCCTTTTAAATAGGAGAGCTTTCTGATTAAATTCGAAACATTAGTATCTTATACTATCCCGTTTGCAAGACATTGCTTTTAAATCCCTGAGTTTGTTAATAAAAAATTTATAAAGTTCGCACAAAACATGAGCGTGGAAGATTGTTTGTGCTCAAATTTGGCGGTTCTGCCACATTTCCAAAACGGTTTAACGTTTTAACATGCATATATTCTAACAGATTCTCAATTATGTAAATAATAATAATTGTTTTTGTTTTTATATCATTAGAATGAATGATAAAATATTTCGGTTAGTTGTAAAGAAAATCTACATTTATTAAAATGTGTATATCCCTACACATATACGTGGGTATTTCATTCCATTATTGTTAATTCGATTAATTTGATATATATTTCCTTTAATTCAAAGTGAAGTAAAATATCTGTTTTTGCAAATTTTTTTAAACATCTTGCATGCTGGTGTTAAAGTCATTTTTAAGCAATTTTATAAACAGTTCTATCCTATCTTTTCAGTAAAACCAAATGCATGGATCTGAAAATATATCTTAACAGTATTCAAGTGATAAATCACATTCCCAAATGTATGTTGTTGCAGATCGATAAAGTTAGGAGAGAGAACAGATTCGTCTAAACTTTTGGAATTTTCATAAGCAGGAAGAAAATGTATAATTAATTATTTCTTCTTCGATCTGAAATCAGCACTTCTCGCGATGACGATTTAGAGATTCTGAAATTCGTTTTTGTATCTGCAGGACATTTTTAACTGAAAAAACGAATTTAGCACATATATGTACATATTTGTGCACTGTATTCAGATACTGATGTATAGTTTTTAATCGTGGATTATACCTAATGGTAAAAAGGCTGGGAGATAAAAAGTCGAAAAAAATCAGATGAATGCTATGTGAAGCTACTAAGCGTCATATCCACATACCTAATAGTGCTGGCTTAAACAGCCAGTAATTAGCGCATTTGTAAAACTTTTCTTTCTGTTAAAAAAATTTAAAAAGTGGAAAAAATAAAAGTAAGGAAAAATAAGTAATTTTAGGATTTTATTAAACCTACCCTCAAAATATTCGAACGTGGTTTCCAAAAAAAATCTTTGAAATTAAAATTTTTAAATTATAAAATCACTTTTACCTGTAGCAATGCCTACCGCAGTAAAAAGGAGAAACTACAGAAATATCCAAGTACTTTTCCACATGCAAACTAGTTTTGAAAAATAAATAGGTACATTAATATTAAGATTATAATAAAAGACAACACGTGTATTTAACTCCAGTATTTTTTTGATTTGAAGTATAATATGAAATCCTATGTGAGAGTGAAACATAGAAAATGTTCAATTTACAGAAAGTTTTTACATTAGAATTATTCGCAGCTGGAACTTTAATTAGTTTTTTCAAGAGTCGATCAAAACTCATCATGAAAAATAAAAGAGTGAGAGAAAACGTTTAAAAAATGCTTCCCAGTAATGCATGAAGGAAGAGTAAACGTTTACAACCTCAAAGCGAAAAGCGTAAGCCTACAGTTAACCGTCATGATTTCTCGACACAGTCATCATCTATGTCATTGAATTTATGCATTCTGCGCTATTATCGTTCTTACAGTTACACAGAAATTATGAACAGATATAGAAAATAAAATGATTAGTTCAAAGTCTCATACAACTGAACGACCACCTCAGTTCACTTCGCGTAGAAATCCTCAAATTAAATTCTTCATACGAGGGACATACCAGGACCAAATCAGTGGGAAAAAGCAGATGCATGGATCTGAAAAGGATCACAGGTTCTGTGAAGACACAATTGATCAAAACAGATTGTGCAGTTCTGAGACGATAAGAACGACCATTGTCTCCTGAAATCTTTTGAGATATGTAAAAGAGTGCGGAATCTATATAATATTAATTCTCTCTCAGTATTCTGCGTCTCCACCTCTACACTATCATGCAATTTATGTATTAGATTGTCTTATTGCACTTAGTTTTAACCTTAAATTAGGAACCACTTTTAAATTTGTTCTGTATTTATTTTTCAAATATAACTTAAAAACAAAATCCTTGTTCACACAATTAGGTCTTGCAAAAAGGATATAAAAATGTAATAGCTTTATTTGAAATGCCTTTAAATTATTTTTTTTCAGTACAAACAAAAGTTAACAAGTGTGTTAATTTTGAAATCTTTAGTTACAGTTTGATCACAGGAAATTTCTATCAGTTGTGCCTTTTCTTCACGAGATAGAATTGCAGGTACATTTGGAGAAAATGTATTTCTAATCCAATTTTCTTTTTCATAATTCCGAGCAAAGCACGTGTTGAATATTATTTATCAATGAAAAGCAATGATTTGTAATGTAGGATGCTAATTCTTCTTTTATTTTCAAATTATTTTCGGTTACAAAACTGTCTAAAAATGGTAGAAAGCTTAACATATTATTATCCAAATCTTTGATTATTAGATGAACTTTGTTATTATTGCATTTACGTTATTTCTAATTGTAAACAAATGAACACTTTGTCCTTGTAATCCTAAATTTAATTCATTTAAATTTCCAAAAATATCAGCTAAGTGTGCTAAAAGTGTCAACAATAATTCACTAAATAAACAATTTTGCAATTCAAATTTTGAATCAACGAGGAAAATTTGAATTTCTGATCGAAGTTCAAAAAGGCGATTTAAAATTTTGCCTCTGGACCTTACTTCGGAATGTAACAAAAGTGTTTCATGTTAATTGCCCATCTCTTGGCATAAAAATAGTAAATATTTCTG
This sequence comes from Stegodyphus dumicola, assembly GCF_044657685.1. Taxonomy (NCBI): domain Eukaryota; kingdom Metazoa; phylum Arthropoda; class Arachnida; order Araneae; family Eresidae; genus Stegodyphus; species Stegodyphus dumicola. Next base: position 112,950,923 of record NC_140771.1, read on the forward strand.
AATTCGAAGCTCGGCTTTTAATAAAATTAACCATTTTCAGAGCTTGATTAAAAACGCTTCAGATTTTTGGGGATTATTTTGGCTACTAAATCTTCACGATGAATGGAGCAGTGAGTAAATGTAGTTTTAGGTGCGATTTTCTTTATTTGCTTATGTAATAATAATATTTGTGTGCACTAATGCATAGTGCTTGTCCAAGCTTCACTACTGCATACGGCAATGTACTTATTCCAAGCAATATCATTCTCACACATAAATTTGTCAATTACTTTGAAAATTTCATTTGCAGTTGCGCTATCATGAAGAGTTTCACAAAATAAATACTCTTTGGCATTTCATTTATCTGCTTAGAAAGGTATGTAAACAAATAATTTAATACAGTCCCTTTAGTACTTTCATCCAATTGCAATGCGAAATATTCATTGTGCTTTATTTTTCGAATAAGTGTCTCTTTTATAGGATTCGACATTTCGAGAATTCTTCGACTAACTGTATCATTTGATACCAGAATATTATTAAGTTCATTAGCCGCTTTTTTAATAATGTAAATGATAATAATAAAACGATATCTTTAGCTGCTGGCAATATAATGTTTCCTTCAATAGTCTGATCCTGCCCAGCCTTAGCAGTTCTTAGGCTTACTAGGCAACTAACTTCCAAAGCTTTTTCACATGAAGTAACAAAACCTTTCATTACTTTTTACTGTTTTTGAACTTCGATAATTTTATTTTTAAATATTTTTCAAATTAATGTTTTAAATTGTTATCTTCGATAAACGGCACTTTCATACTTTGATTTGATATTAGTTCACGGGAACAACAGATTGTATAATAGTTCACCACAAACAACAGATTGAGGTTGAGGGTCCAGTTCATCTCCATTTCAAATAAACCCACACGATAAATAACTCATTGAATTGTTACAAAATGCCCAGACGCGGTAAGATAACTTCTCCGCAAAGCGGGTTTAGGGTTTCCAGAAAATAGCAAGGGAAAGCAGGGTAGCAATATTTGGTGCGAATTCGCCCATCAGGGTCCATCATTTCACATCCATTCAAGTAAACTCAAAGGATAAAAAACTTTCATTATATTTTCTATAAACAAGTTTTTTCAGTATTCTTAGTGCTAATAGACCACCCTGAATTCATCCCCTGTGAATCACCACTTTTGCCCTTTAGTCAATGCTATCCACTTTTCCACTTTGAAAATCTAGGTTTATTTTTTTATTATTTTTTCATAAATATTAAAATGCGCCATATACTAGGAGTTCTTAAAAAACAAACGATGATATTCTTAAATTGCGTAAAAAATTAAAGAAATCAAAGAAACAAGAAGACAAAATACCTGGTGCTAGAGACAGCAGATTGACGTAAAAAATTATTTTAATTCAAAATAGATCAACATGAACCCGGAAATACTGACTACATAAAGTGTAGATACGCTAATAAATCGATCAACTCTAGAAGAATTAATGAGGTACAATTACATTTTTATAGGAACTTATTTTTATTCTATTAAATACAACAACCTATACAACTAATACTCCTTTTAAAAAGCATCATTTATGACTAATTTTGTTATGTCTGTGGCTAAAAGAATATTTGTGAAAATAAAAATTGATTATTTTGCTAATGTTTATGAGCGGCTATTGATCTTTAACAAAGAGCTCAGATCGCGTAAATTTACAAGTTTTAGAGAAAAAAAAATTAAGATGGAAGCTGGTGGCTTTAATTTTTGAATTTAATAGTTAAAAATACTTTTCGTAACACCTATTTTTCTCTTGCTCCACTATCCATCCTAAAAATAATATAGTTTATACCAGCGATTTTTGGAAATTAGGAGTAACCAAGTCAAATAAGAAAATAAGATACTTAATCGGTTAGCGGAAATTAAAATAATATTTTATCTTAATTAATTTTGATCTTACATACTATATATGAACAAAATAAAATTGAAAGAAATACCATAAAATACATAAATTTGATTTAAAATATCCTTTCTAAAAACTACATTAGGAATTTAAATATCTTCGTATTTAATTTAAATATTCGAATCGCATTCAAAATTATTGGGAAATTTGCATTCTCTCTCTCGGCTGTGCAGAGCTAGACAGATGAAAAGTTCAGCGGTACATAGTCCAGCAGTAGAAACCAAGAAAAGTTGTGAAGACTGTGTATCCTCCCGATATGCCTATCAAGGGTACGTGTCGTGTCCTGATTATCGACGTGACCACCAGCCGTGATTTCTCTCTAGCCTGGTGCGACGTTGTGATGCATGGAATCCTGACATAGCAAATAGCTGTCGCAGACTAGAAAGGGAATAAAATTTTGCTGAATATCTAGGACAGCATTTATATTTTACGGAATTGTTGCAGCCAAGTACCTGCAACATACCAGTTAATCAACCCCTGTTATCCATCTTCTATTTCTTCAAGTTATGTTTTTCCTCACGTGTCATAGGTTAACATATCCTGTTCATCTGTTTTGTTAAGATCAGAGAAAGTACCCTTTAAGTTTTGGTTTCACTTAAGCATTTATGCTCTTTTGATAGGCAACAAAGTTTTGAACTACGCTGCCCTCAACTTCACCCCAAATTAAAATTCAACAAAAATAACAAATTAAGGTGCATAGATCAAACATATTAATTTTTATTTTAATGCTTTATATTACCAAAAATCAAGAAAACACGAGTAAATATTCTTTTTTCTAAATTTTCCATGTGCGTTACCCTGTAAGAATTTTTAAAAGCGTTTTCTCATTCTGTGCCTTTGAAATCGAACTCCTGTCTTTATTATTGCGATCATCTTTTGTAAAAGTTTTTAAAAAGGATATTTTAATTTTAAAATGTAGCAAGAAATAAATTTTCTACTTGAAATGATGTCATTACATTACTCATATTATGTATTTTCTCGAAAGAATGAGGAACATTTAAAAGAAGTTTTTACTGTTCTTCTTTAATGAATATTGTACGACATGATAATATATGAGAAATGTGGATGGTTTATAAAACGTAATTTAGCTTTTACGAAACAAAAGCTTTTATATCAGTCTAAATTTTTCTAGGGCTCGTTCGTTAAATGCATACACAAGGTAAAGTAATATTTCGGTGAAGAATCGTCAAGATATTTCAATTAACAAAGCTGTATCCTACTCATGTTGCAGAATAATGCACGAGAGAGAAAATATGAAATAAATGTTTCGCAAAAACTGAAAAATGAAGGAAGTTGAAGAGTACAAGTTTTGCACCTTTGTTATAGTAAAAATAATTCTTCGTATTTGGTTAGCTCCAACTCCTAATGCCAAAATACTAAAGTTCAGTTTAGGTTTTCGCAAAACTGTTTCTTAAGTTTTCATTAATTTAAGTTATAAAATATAAATGCATTCTAATCACTAAATAAATTAAATAAGAGGACTTAGTTTACTACTTATCGCTGGAAATGGATGCATCTTGTTGCCGTTTAAAGAACAAAGTTGAAAAGAATTTATGAAATTTAAACTGATGTAAATTAAAAAGTCATTCGGCAAAAATTGCACAGTTTGCACCGAAGTTGTTTTTGTGAAATTTTAATTAGGAGGCATATCTAAATTGTAATTAATCTCATCATATGTATTCAGCGAGATAAAATAATATAGCATTTTAAGAGAAAGTAAATTCTTAAGCAATCTTGTGTATTATTCAAATAAAAAATAAATAATAAATAAAAATAAATTAAATAATTAGAATTAATAAAACATAATAAATAATTTGAAATGTTAATTAATAAATATTTATATAATTTTTATTTATATTATTATAATTTAATTAAAATATTTTCATTGATAAAATATAAGAAGTAATTCGAAAAAAAAAAAAATAAATAAATAATTAAATAAATAAAAAACATTGAAAAAGTATAAACTTTCCTTCTTAGGTGGTTGCGGGCCACAAAACAGTGGTTCTTGCCCTATTCCTTATTCCGGGCTAACAAGATATGTGATAAATATAGCATGAGAATATAACATATAAATAATATAATAACGTATAATAAACAAAATTGTTTTTGTAGCAGTTCCTTCTAGGGTGAACAAATGATGGCAAGATGTTCGTAATAAAGGCTATATGAAATGAAGCATGCCGTCGATGTCGAAGCTTGTATAAAAAGCACCGATGGTGACGTGGGAGCAAATGGTACACGGGATTGAAGGTTTAACGATTGGCTGGCGGAAGCTCAGCTATTGGCTCAAAGTTAGGAAAGCACCAGAGCACTGAAAACTAAGGACTTTGTTCCAAATAATAAAGTGCAAATAGTAACACAAACAGAATATCACGTTATAACACTATACAAGCAAAATGAAATAAGAGCACAACAAATGAATACAATAACCACTCTAAATGTCTAAGAACGGCTACAGACCGTCTTCTGTTAACTGCATGATAAGGATCATAATTTGGCATTGGATTTGAGGAGTTTAACCTGGAAACACAGTTAAAATTTTACAATAAATACAGTAATAGGTTTTTTGCCAAGCTGTTAGTTGCATTACGGTAGAACCAGCGAGCTCGAGCAATTGGGTGTAATATAATGTTTTGATTAATTTGCAATCTCTGAAACGTGGTTTTACATACAAAACCCCAGACGGGACAGGCATAAGTAATAACAAGGCACAGCATAGCCTTACAGCTGAGTAACTTGTTATCAAGGTATGAAACCTAGTTCGGGCGAATTAAGGGGTGAAGAGTAGCTTTACACTTCCGAAACTTAGAACTTAGATGTGTAATGTGAGGCTTCGATGTTAATCTCGGTCAAGTATAACACCATAATAGGTTACTTGCTTGGACCACGGTATAGCAGTATTATACATGCAAATATTAAAGATGATAGCTGTTCGGTATAAAAACATGACCACCACCGGTTTTTGGACGTTGATCATTATTTTCCAGCTCCAGTGCATGTATGTGGTTTTGTAGTGGATGGTTAACTGAATCCAGAGATGCGTTTGCGAGGATCACAGTATTATCTGCATATATGGCAAGTGTTGTGTTGGAAGAGCGGGGTATGTTTGGACAAGTGTAACACCAAGATAGGTTACTTGCTTGGACCACAGGACAATAGTTAAAACCTTCTTTTATACTTTGAGGTACTAAACCAAGACTTGCAGAAAAACGCTTATGTGAGAGAAATTCAATTTAAATTTCAAACCAGTATGAAAGGAAAAGTATTTTACATTATTTTATTCAGTAATATCGAAGCTATTATTATCAGTACACCAAATCACCTTGTAGGGTTTATATTTATTTTAACTAACATTTATTTTAATTTTAAATTATCTTTCCTGTCAAGCCTTACTTTCCCCTGGAACTGCCAATGCCAGAATATGTAAATTTGAGTAGAACGCGCAAGGATTCAAATTATCAGCGGAAGTAGTCTGAGTTAAATAGAATGGAAACGAGTTCGAGGTGTGCTGTTCTTACTTCACGAGCGCAGAGGTAGTTAGCCAAAAATTGAAGAACCCCGCGTTTCGGCCTGTGTGCTTGCCTCGGAGAATTGTTAATCGTTCAACGTGATATTCAAAGTTTGCTGAATTAGCAGCGGTATTGTAAAACGCGGTGAGGTTAGTTACGTTTAGAGAGCCTCGTAGTTAGAGTCTTGTTATTATTTCTTTTCAGGTTCTTATTTTTATTTTACCGCCGGGTCGGCGTAGTTTGAGAGCGTCAAGAGAACGCAATTGTAATTTCTTAAGTTGAATAAAAAGGGACTTAAACCGTTAGCAAGACTCTGTCTAAATTCCAGTTTCAACAGTCACCTCTTGGTTGCGTGCAGGTTGGAAGCGCGAAACTCTGCATTGGCGCCCGAACACTTGTCGAACTGAAATGGCCGAAAATTGGATGGAAGCCGCGGGACAACACCAAGAAATGGCAAGCCAATTGGAAGGATTTGGATACCTGGGCCAGACGTTGAGAGCGTCAATTAAGCCAAACGTCAATTTCGACGTAAAACATTCGGTGGCGATATTTCTAGAAGGTTTAGAAAATCACTTCCAGCTCTACCCTGTGCCTGAAAGACAAAAAGTTGCCATCGCCACATATGCACTAAAAAGACTGCAGGAGGAACAAAAAGACCAGCAACAACAGAAAAAATTCAAGAAGGACTCCAGACCGGAGGACGTCAAGACCAGCCGTCCAAGTGAAAAACGAAAAAGACAGCAACCCGACGATTGCTACGCCAAGAGGCCAGCATGCAGAGGACGCAAAAGTAAAACTAATGTCGACGACACTCGGAGGTCAGTAAGGAGAAGATTGACGTCCATGAAACCTATAACGTGGGAACAGTTTTGCCAGAAAAGAATGACGGAGTTTCAATCATCGAAAACTCAAAGATAAGTTAAAATCTTCTATATTTTTTTTTCTTTTGTTCCGAAATGTTATGCGTAAGTACGAAGTTCTATGTTTTGACGAAAATCAATATGTTTTGGTTGAGACTTAGTTTTGTTTTACTTTATTTAGCTAAGGCAAAAATATTATTTTCTTTAAGCACAAAATCTAAGAACAAGCATTTTCTGTTGGTCGAAAGACTAATTCTGTTATGTTAAATCCAAAATTTGGCCGAAGATAAAAATAACTTCGTATTATTGTATTAATAAGAATTTTAGTTTCAGTGCCGCCAGCTTGGCGAAGAATGAGTAAAGGAAAAATTTATTTTCTCTTATTCATTTTATGGTAAATTGTAAAAATCATATGTATTAAAATTTTGTAAATATACGTAAATACTTGAATGTTATGTAAAAGTAGAATTTTGTCTAGAAGCATAAAATTTTAGATGCTAAAAGTAAATGCTTAAAAGCAATGAATTCGAATTTAAGTATTAAACTGTAGATAAAATCATGCTTTGGAGCGAAAGCCTGCATGTCTAAAGATGAATGAGGGGGAAGTTAGAATGAATGTGTTTTGTAGGGTTCTCCACCTACACTTGAATTTTTAAGAATGTTAAAGTAGCTCATCGAGTTGTAGAATGTCGAGTAAGGTGTGTCTATTTTGTCGTTGAATTCTAACAAATCATGGTGGTTAGGGGAAGTAATGTAAGACTAAAACACGAATATTCCCGTTTGACACCACACATGGTGGAGAGCCTAATTAATTAAGTTAAATTAATGTTTGAATAATTGAATGAATGTGAAGTAAGCAGTAACTAAGGAAAACTAATCGTTTAAAAACAAAAATTTATTCAGTGTCAAGAAAGTGTAAATTATAATGTATTTAGAAAGATACTGACACTTATTCCTTCCAGATGCTGGAAGGAAAAGAACAAGATTGATTGCTGAAGTCCAGGAATGTTTGCTGTAAGAAGAGAGATTTATATAAGTATCTACAGAAATTTAGTATACCTTTTGTTACATAAGTTTTTTTTTGTGTAAACGAGGCTCTTAAGAGTTAGTTCAGAATTGTAGAAACTTTACAACAGGTCGTTTGTAGGACCTGCTTCCAAGTTTTCCAAATTCTGGCAGCGGCAAATGTAGGGTTTATATTTATTTTAACTTACATTTATTTTAATTTTAAACTATCTTTCCTGTCAAGCTTTACTTTCCCCTGGAACTGCCAATGCCAGAGCATGTAAATTTTAGTAGAACGCGCAAGGATTCAAATTATCAGCGGAAGTAGTCTGAGTTAAATAGAATGGAAACGAGTTCGAGGTGTGCTGTTCTTACTTCACGAGCGCGGAAGTAGTTAGCCAGAAATTGAAGAATCAAGCGTTTCGGCCTGTGTGCTTGCCTAGGCAAATTGTTAATCTTTCAACGTGATATTCAAAGTTTGCTGAATTAGCAGCGGTATTGTAAAACGCGGTGAAGTTAGTTACGTTTAGAGAGCCTCGTAGTTAGAGTCTTGTTATTATTTCTTTTCAGGTTCTTATTTTTATTTTACCGCCGGGTCGTCGTAGTTTGAGAGCGTCAAGAGCACGCAATTGTAATTTCTTAAGTTGAATAAAAAGGGACTTAAACCCTTAGCAAGACTCTGTCTAAATTCCAGTTTCAACAGTCACCTCTTGGTTGCGTGCAGGTTGGAGCCGCGCAACTCTACAACCTAACTGAAATCTTCGACAGAGTGGCATTAAAACATAAATAAAACAAAAAACAAAACAAAAAAAAATTCCGAAATCATTACATTTTGAAAATATAGAAATTTTAAGGTCATCCATCTCTAAATTTGGAATCGCTTAAAATAAATTAGACATTTTTCCAAAGCGTTTTTTAGTGTTTTTAATCAAAACGTTTCTGAATATTAAATTAATTAATCAGCTAAATCCTTTTAACAAAAAATAATTTTGTGTTTTAGGACAACAAGGTATGGAAAGATTAAATTTTAAGCGTGCAGTTACATCTCTTAGCTCAAACTCCTGTACCCCATACCTTCTGTATTAACTAAATTCAAATTGATGGCCGTGGTGTTTGTAGCTGCATCTTTTATTTGGTATTTATTGTACTACATCATGAAAGAGCCATTGCTACCTATTATCCTCGTCTAACATTTAGTTCCGTTTTCTGCAATGTTTTATGAATAGAAAAGTTTTCTTCAAGACCTTTGAAACAGCTTATTTAAATTTGCGTGATTATGAAGGCATGCGATCCAAAAGCAAAACGATAAGTAAGATTAATTTGAGTAATTAACTGAAAATCTATAATCCAAAATACTAATTTTCGACCGTAATTGTTTGCTTTTATCGTGGTAGAAAATGTTTTATAGTGTCAAATTTGGGCGTGCATACCGCTAATATAATTCCTTTCCTGTGGATGACATCTAATTAATCTCAAAGATATATTTAGAGTTCTTAATATCTACGTGCAAAAGGAGCTTGTAATAATTGATCTTCCCAAGCTAGAGCCCCCCCTGTTTATGGTTTTGCGGAAAGGAGAGAAGCAATTTTATTTTGAAGGTAGCTAGAGTTACTTCAAAACATTTCTTAGAGCATTTGAATCATTCACATCTACCCACTTATCTACCTAACATTTCCGTTCCATCATAATTTCGTTTTCTGAAACGAGGATTTTATCAAATCATATACATCTCCGATCTCCGTAGTTACGCGTTTGATTAAAAATATTCTACGTATGCATTTTGCACGCAACGTTAGATTCTCCGCAATATTTTTGTAATGCTTCACGCTATTACGTAAATTGTTTTTAAATGTGCAATCACATTCACTGGTGAAGATTAAAGGGAATAGTAAAAGTTTAAATAAGCAACACGCAGAAAAATGACAAAAAACAAAACAAAACAAAACAAAACAAAAAAACAAAACAAAAAAAAAAAAAACTGAAATGTTTCAGATTATAACGGTCCCCCAAAAGAGTTTGTCGAAAGAGTAAGTCTTTTACGCTCTCCCTGAGCTCGCAGTCTACCAGTTCACTATTGCTGTCACATCTCCTAATCCATTCCGTCCAGTGTGTTTAGCTCTATTAATAAGCATCATTATCTTCGCACCTATGCTTCATACTGTTCAACAAAAAAAATCACAGAATGTTTAAAAGCATCACAGCAACATACGTGTAGAATTCACGATGCAGTGTTAATTCTTTTCTCAGTTCATCATATCAATATTCAGTTTTCTTAGTAAGATAGCTAAATATTTTTGTATTTATTAACTAATATTATTTTGTCTTAATTAACTTTTTATATGAAAACTTCATTTATTAACTGTCACGTTCTTCGCGCTTACACCACATAAAATGCAATTCAATAGCAAAATCACAAAATATTTAAAAGCAACATATCTTTAGGATTCCCGATGGAGTATTAGAGGTTTCCATGCCTATTTTTATATTCTCTCTATTATTTCTTTTAAAGCTACCCGCTAGCGCGGTTGGCCGTCCGAAATTGTTATAATAAAAAACGTATATATTGATTTTAATGAATCCGGTTAACGTAATTCCTTAAAAATACTGTAACTTTCTAATTAAACATCTCATGATTTTGATAAATATTTATTTAAATCAATCACTTTAAAGAATAGAAAAAAGAATATTTTTTAGGAATTACTTTGATTTTTTTAAAATCGCTTTGTTTATTTCTCAATAAAATTCTATATTAAATTTAACAACATCTTAGGCTTTACTGAATGGCAACATCAGGCGCGTGGAAGATAAAAGCATTTTATTTCCAACTGCTGTTACACATTGTTTTCATACAGCCCAGATAACTCATTAAAACTGAAAGGTAACTACACTTTTCTGAATGACAGCAGTCTCGTGCACTTGAAATAATAATGTTGTATTTCAAACAGTGTTGTCAAAACTCGCTTTGAGATCATTGAGTTTGCTTATCAAAAATCCATTAAAGTTTTACAAAATATGAAATAAATAATAAAATAATTTCGAAACTCAAAATTAGGGCCTCTACAAATGTTCGATGCGATGGCCGATGTTTGGGCGCACGTGTTGCGGTGGAGGATTACGTTATTCAAATTTTGAAGGTTTTAGATACCGTCATTTTTTCACATTGTGAGGAATTCACATAGATACATGCAGATATTACATTATTAAATGCTTTAAAAATAAAGCAGGACGATAATATTTGATGACAAGAAATTGAAATGTGATACGCTATTTATACAGAGCCAACGCAAAATCCCTATTCTAGACTAAAATTCACTTTTGGAATAATAAACTGAGAAGATGTAGATATGATTGAAGGAAACATCTATAAACATACATTATCACATGCACTCTTAATATACAGAATATGTCGAGAGAAACAAATTGAATGTAAGAAAAAAATAGTAACGACATTAAAACGATTTAATGTAGAAATCCTTTTGGTTTTGTACTGATAGCAATTAAAATATCATATAAATCTGCAATGAGATTTCCGTATTTCAATAACGTCACTTCTGTTGCAGCTTTGAAACTAGCTGCAAATTCTTCAAGAAAACCTAACAAAGAAATCCCATCTCCATAGAAGGCTATGAACCTTTTTATTTTCTGTAGCTACTGACCTAAAGAACTGAGATTAATGACAGCAAACGAATAGAAGTTGAATGAATATTAATCTAATTTAAGCGGACACCGATCCTCTTCTTGTTAAGAAGAGAAAACTTTATATTTAGATTCTATGGTATAATCTAATTTCAATCTGTAACAAATCAGGTTTCCCGAAACTATTAAAAAAAGAAAAATGAAAAAAAAAAAAAAAAAAAACTTAAGCTACATTTAGTTACAAGGAGATTTTAAGGAATTTATTTTTTAAATTTTATTTTCGATAATCGAATAATAGCTAATAATGCTACTGGTATGAAATCATGCTTCGAGAAACGCTGAAATTAGGATAAAGCAACCATGAGATAGTATATGAGAAAAAGATGTGCAATTCTGTACAGATATCCCTGTAAATTTAATTTAATTTAAAAGCGTAAATAGTAAAATATTTTAGCAATTAATTTCTTAATTTTAATGACTTTGTATAGAACCATTATTTTTACAATTAATCCGACTACTTTCTAATCGTCAATTATGAAGAAATTTTTCAACAATTTTTATTACTTTAATTTAAAGCTTATATTTTTAGCTTCGAAAAACTACTTTTGTTTTGTCTCTACGGTGATTAGATGTAGAGTTATGGCTGTTTTTGTTCTACGCCATATGTAAGAGACACAGATTGCATTAAACAAGAATATTTCATTTGAATATTGTAGACGATATTCAAAAGATGATTTTGAAATATGATATTTATTATTATTATGTGCTAGGAAGATAGATTACTTTCGAAATTTCAGAAAAATATTTCAAAACATTTCTGTTTGTGTTTACATTCTGATTTGATTACACTCTGATTTAGCGTACTTGCAGTTATTCAGTATTATTTTTTATTCCATTCTGCTTTGTTATTTTAAAATTGTGATAAAATTATTTTTATTTTAGGAAACGTCGTAATGGGTCGGCGTGGAACTTTTCGTTTTAAAAAACGGCAATTTGCTGGAGACAGATATACTGTGAAAGCTTCTGCCAGTGAATCGAAACTAGGAAACAATTAAACATTTTATGAAAATTATAATGAAGCTAATAATGCTACTGGTAATAGAATATTCGATGTCGAAATTCTAAAATATGTATTTTATTTGCATTATTCTGTCCAGTGCGTTTTGAAACTCGAAACAATAACGAGAGTTTTAATAATGTATTGTATAGTATCATACTAAAACAAGTGTTTACTGAGTTGATAATATTGTGTCGTGGTTCCTATATAGCAGTAATACAGTTTAATAATAGATTTTTGGGTATGTTAGAAATATTGGAAAAACTTAATATGAAACCTGTTCAATATACTGTCAAGGGATATAACTGTATTGATAAAACTCGGATTGTCGATTCAAAACAACAATTTTTGCATTACGCAAAAATAACAAGAACAAAATTAAGAGCTTCTTTAAGGAAAAAATCTTCTAAAATAGAGTTAACAGAACGTGTAACATACAAAACAAGACAGTTTTTAACAATGTATCTAATTCTAATATATTTTCTAAAGATAAAACTTGAAATTTGTTTTTTGAAAAACTTGTTTTTGTCAACATTTCTAATACGAAAAACACTGTAACTTAAAATATTACTATAGCAATTTTATGATACTTTCCACAAATATTCTATAGAATATTAGGAATTAAATGGACTAAAAGTTTAGGTTTATATACATATTTAAGAATTTTGCAGACAATTTTGTAAATGAAGAAAGAAAAATTTCTCGAAAAATAGCTAGTGTATGTACTCAGACAAGTACTCGTATATTTAATAGGCATTTTGCTTTATGACTTAGAGTTTAGTCCATTTCATTCCTTATGCTAATATAAGTAAAAAAAATTAAAGTAAAATATTGATAATAATTTTGAGGGAACTAATCTCGTGATACTGAAATTTGAATACATTTTTGATCCAAAATGTGAGAAAAAAACTAAAATTATATTGTAATCATACGGTTATAACCTGTTTCTATCATTTTAGGTAGCATTCTGCTACTAACACAAAAAATAATTTATTTGTACAATTTTTCAAAATTAGGGTATCGAACGTAGTCGGATACCTTTAACCAGTTTTGTTCAATTACTTATCTTTTCCATCTTCCCTCATTTACGTTTCCTGGCAGAAGGATACTTCAGTTTCGCGTGATGTGAAAAGTAAGGTAGAAAGATACTATTTAAGCTGGTATCCGAGTTACTTCTGCCCTTCGGCCACGTTGTTTAGCTAATTTAAATTATTTTATGGCGGTGCATATTAATTGCGGTTTGTCTACGTCGGTGGTAGGGCTAAGAGCCAACTAGCGTCAATTATTGCTGTGTAGCTTCGGCTGATTATTTAGTTTTAATTTTATATTTCTAAGTTCCAGTCAAAAGTATTGGCTTAGTTTGTAAGCACCAGGAGGGCCGTCTGGAAATTCGTTCTTGAGTTGAATAAAGTGGTCTTTTCACCCGCTTCACAGTTCAAGCAAAGATCTAGCGAGCGAAGTAAACTTAGCTAGAATCTTACAATTTAATAATCTAATATAACTTATATATTTTAAGCTTAGGCTAACTTGTTAGATAAATGTGTATTATTATTATCATTAATTTCATTCGCTATTTGCGATTTCTCCTAGCGAGCATTAGTTGAAGAATAACATTAGAGTGTATTAATTGATTTAAGCAAAGTATGCGGCCGCTATCTGCTTAAGGTGTGTGTGTGTGTGATTATGGCAAAGCTTCGAGGGCTATCTGTCTAAGGGGAGGGATGCCTTCCTGGAGGACTTTCTAAGGGAAACTGGTTCGTATACACGTTACACATGGGGAAAACCACGAAAACGCTCATGCAGCCAGCCCGTTCGCAGGATTCAAACTTTGGATCGAACTCCTAGTGTTCAGCGACTTTACCGCTCGGCCGTTGGTGGGCCTTATCTGCTTAAGGAAAGGTTTATCTTGCGAGAGAACTTTCGAATGGAATCTGTTTTGTATTCTTGTACACATATGACAAGCTGAGAAAATATTCAAGCATCGAGCCTGTTTGACGAGATTTGAACCGAGGTCGAACTACCAGTTCTCAGCTATTTCGATATTCAGTTACTAGTGAGCCAGTAGAAAGATTCATGAGTCAAGTCTTAGTTAATTTTTCTTGTTTCAGTCTCTTGTACAATAGTTACAAATCTATCACTTTTTAAAAGCAAAATGCAGTTTTATTGTTTCCTGAAACTTATCATCATGGTTTATTTCTGCGAATAAACTACTCGGCCTATTGTTATTACTTACCTAAAGTTATTAAAAGGAATTTTATAACCGATCCCTCTTTCACTGATCTCGAGATGCTCTTGTTTTGGAATAAAACATCAAGAGTTTTGTTCCGGTGATCGAGAGAATGTTTTAAGTTGAAACACGATAAAATTTGAAGAGAAACAATTCAATGGAAGTTTCGAAAGAAGAGTCTCAAATATCAGTTTGGAGTATTGCGCTTTATATAGGGAACAAGATAGATATATAGATATTAGTGTACAGAAAGGCTCCCCCTGTTTGAGAAGGAAAGAAAAAAAATACAAGTTCAATATGCATAAGATATTAGGAACGACACTTTAAGAGAGCACATCCGATCCTTTTTTCCTGAGCGTTTTCCGGAACGTCAAAAACATCTCAAGGGAGAATTTCCGGCTGCTGCTGCAGCAGTTCAAAGAAATGACTATTGTTTAATAGAAACTTAATGCACGGTTTTGAAAATGCAGTCAAATAAAGGAGGTATTTCATAAAGGATTTTTTCAAATTGTTTGCTAGGCTTACTCAAAAAAAAAAAAAAAAAAAAAAAAAAAAAAAAAAAAAAAAAAACGAGAAGGAAATTTTTAATTATTTTATTACTTTGTATGTAAACTTTACGAAAGGTTTCTGGCATTTTTTCCCCAGTATGAAGACATTTTATTCTTGCTCGTTTTTAGGGGAATACGTACTTTATCTGAAGAACTTTCGTTTAACAATTACTTTTTTCTGAGGATTTTTAACTATTACTTAAATTTCCTAAATTTTATTTCTTTCAATAAAGCATAATGAACTTTGAAATCGCTTCTTTTTGGATGATTTTTAAAGTAACTTTATTTGTAATACATCTACCAGTGAACACTTCGAAGTAATTTAAAATTAATATATTAGAGGGATTAATTCCGTAATTAATGCAAAAACAATATATAAGCTATAACAAATTTTTCTACAAAATTATTTGCTTTACAGATTATTTTATTTAAATAATTCTATTATTCAAAATAGAGGCATCTACTCGAAGTTGTTATATGTTTATATAACCTCATAAAATTTCAATTTAAAGATTAACATTTGTAAAATACGTGTAATAAAAGATCATAAACAGAAGCAAGAGTTCATATCTTATCATCATCGTAATCACCGATAACCTTATTTAAACTTATCAAACCAGCAATCCTTATATTCTCAAACACTGGACTGTATTTTCTAAGAATATTTAAACTGTACGTAAAATAACACAAATTAATTTACTTCATTTTTATAAATCAATGTCGTTAATAAAATTGCAAATTAAATCATATTCCTTATCATAAAAAATAAAAGAAATCCAACTGAAACAAACCTTGTTGCTGAAGTGAACAAACTGCTAAAGTGATGCAAAACGCTGAAGTGACTGAGCTGAATCATTAATTTCAATAAAATTACAAGATTTTTAAAAACTGTAAAATCTCGATTTTTAGAGTAAAAATCTCGATTTAACTAAACTCTAATTTAACTTTAAAATAATAAACGTGGAAGATTGGCTTTATATTAACAGGAAGCCGTGTGTAGTACAGAGAACTGCTAACACTACAATACGTTTAAAAATTATCAAGAGGATTAAAACCTCTGGCCTGGAAGGCAACCAGCAAATGAGTAAAACTTCTAAGGTAAGCGACCTGCTTCGACTAACTGCTTCCTCTCTCTCGCTTGGCAAAAAGCCACAACTTAAATACTTAGCGTTCGCCAGACAAACTTTGCATAAATACATTAACGCTTATAATTCTGGCCGGAAGTAGAAAATAAGAAGTGATAGTAAATATTTAAAATAAAATAAACGTTAGTAAAACTTAAGATCCTTACATACTTCCCGCCAGAGTTAATTAGTTTGAAACTGAGGTCTAAAACGACCTTGTTGAAAACTTTTAGCTCTAGAATCTAACGCGAGGCCAATCTTTTACAAACATTTTTCGCTAGAAACTAGAAATTTAAAAGAAAGAAATTTGTTTTTACAATAGCAGCTCCCAGGACACACAATTTTTTTCATCTGTACTGCATCTAAACAGGAGCTTTTATTCAAATCTGGTTCCTTCCAGAGATCTGGAAGGAAAACTAGTTTAATGAAATGTTACACAATGAAATGGCAAGTAACATGTATAATTATATTTCTCTTAACATTCTTATTTCATTCATAACTATTTTAGTTATCTCTCCCCGTGCTCTCTGACATGTGTTGTAAAAGAACACCAAACACGAATGTGTTTATGTCTATGTGTTCAACACTTCCTCCTACAATCAAAACACTAACGTGTTAAAATTCAACATACCAAGACCTCGTAACACACCCTAATTTCAACTCTAAACCCTGAGGTACTATTCTGAAAGTGGCTAACTCTGAATTGTAGCGTCAGAGAGCCTAACTACATCATTCAACCTTTAACACATATTCACCATGATTTAGTCTTTTTACAGTCACACGAATAAAAAAAAATTTAACATTACTTTCACTTTTACCATATCACGGTATTTCTTAACATTTAAAATAACAGTTCACATTATATATAAGAACATATTAACATGCTGTTAATTTTACACATTTGGAAACATACATTAGTAGTACATTGTTAACTTCTATTCTTTTCAAAGCAAGTGCCAATTCTTTCTACATTGAAATACTACATTTCAAAACGTCTTTCAGACTAAAACTTCTTTCTTGCCAGAATGTTTTAAATAATATTTATACAATAACTTTTTACAATATTTAAGTCTTTACACAACGCTATTATACATCAACTTTAGATTTACGCGGGAGTATTTGAAAAACATAATACCAAAATCAGTAACAACTCATTTCTCGCCCTTTTGGCGATAAAGGTAGACCTCGCATGAGGTAAAACTTCTTCAAATCTGCCACTTGCAGTAAGAATGAAAGATTAACTTAACCAGTTCACCGTTTGCCCCGAGAGAAATACGTTCACAGAAAAGGCATCGTCATCCGTTAGCGTCGGCAGACTCTCGTCGGGGTGAAATTTGGTCTGAACCGTAACCCCCGAGACACATACGACGCAGCGACGTTTTTCCAACCCCCACAGAATGAGTCGAAAATCAAAAGGGGTGATTGATGGGTTACTTATCTTCTCAGCGGTGTTGCATTAGGATCACAGCGGGGCTGTTTCAGGAAAGTAAAGGATGGGGACACTTTCTTCGACAAGCTACCCCCTCAACATATCTTATGGGATCCGCAACGGCTTTCTCCTTTTCTATTAACGGACAAAGGGATTTGAATGCTATCCTTTCAATTCTTCTCTTTTGTTACAGGCCATCAAGAAAACAGTAAAACAAAATTCAAGGATATTTCAAATACTAGCTAATGCCCTTATTTTTACGTTATATAAAGCTTTTTCTTGATAATTAAAAATTACATTTACATTGAAATAGATTTGGGGTTAGGTGCAGGAAATGGAAGTGGGGTGGGTGCAAAGGGAAAAATATCTGCTCTAAGGATTATACCAGTCTTTGTGTTTTATGTTGCTTCTTAGGGGGTCGGTATTCACCATCCTTCAGTGTGACAGGTACGCTGTTCAATCTGTTCTGAACAGAACTTCTAAATAGGCTTTCACAGGTGGTGAAAGGGGGAAAGAAATATTCTGAACCCAGTTTTAGACACAAAAAGTTTACCTTTGGATGCGAAAAATGGCACGAAATGTTTACGATTTTCCTAACGGCGAACTGGTTAAGTTTGCAAAGTAACATAAAATTTTACTTATCTTTGTGATATTCGGACATTCTTTTCTGGGCCCAGTCTTTAAAGGTACTGCAGATATTAGCCTGGTTTATCCTCCTTCTTGTACGGGCTCGCCCTTCAGTGCCTTCCTCTAGATGCTTTCTTTTTTCTCCAGTTCGGTCACCCTTGAATACCTTCTTTTTCGCTTCTGCCTGTGGTCTTGGTCGTTTGATGGCAGCTGGTCTTGTCGGAACAGGGAAACTTCTTTCGTGTTCCTGCTTGGACCTCGTTGCTGGCCGTTCAAATTTTCCTTGTAACTTTTCCTCCTTCGCTGGTGGCCCTTCCGCACTTCGGCGACATTTGCTGCGGAGAGTCCTGTCGGATGAGTAGATCTTCCGTTTTAGAGCCGGGTTATACTTGCCGTCATTTCGCCTGGTTCTCTTTGCATACGTCGTCCTTCTCCCTTCTCCATTCTGGGGGTGTTCTTGAGCTCTCTTTTCTGGACGGTGTAACGGCTTCTTTTTCTTGCTACCTTCAATTTTCCGGCGGGGAAACTTTCTTTTCACTTGCTCCTGCCTCTTAATGGCTTGCCCTTGTACTTGTCGTTTTTCCACCTCTGGAGCTTGTGCCTGCGGTGTCTGCCGTGCCGGATCCTGCGAAATATCTGAAAATATTTGCATTTTATTACGATCATAGTAGGGTTTAATTTGATCAATGTTTACGGAGCAGGTTTCACCATTTCTAGCTTTTAACACTACTACAGCGTGAGTTATTTTTTCTATGACATATGGTCCTTCAAATCGTGGAAAAAATTTGGCAGTTTTATCTTCTGGTGCTGAAGAAAGTGAATGCTTAATTTTTAAAACTTCATCCCCTACTTTATAAGTTACTCCCCGTCGTTTCAAGTCATAATATAGTTTCTGTTTTCTCTGTGCTACTTCAGTATTCTTTTTTGCTTCCTTAATTAGTTTTTCTATATCACCCATTTTAAATTCTGGGGCTCTTTGTTGCACATAAAATAATTTATCTAACGGCGTTATAATCTTTCTGCCTAAAAATAACTCAGTAGGAGTTTTGCCCGGTGTATCATGTTTTGCGGTCCTAAGGGCGAAAGCAAATTTATTGACATAGTTATCCCAGTTTTTATGAAAATTTTTAACATAACTACGGATAATTTTCACTATATTTCTATTGACCCGTTCCGCTATATTTGATTGCGGCCGATACGGGACCATTTTTAAATGACGTATGCCCAGTTTTTGGCACATATCTTCAAATATATTACTTACAAATTGAGGACCATTATCCGATATAACTTCTAGGGGCGCCCCGTATTTTAAAATATATTTATTTAAAATAGAATCAGTAACTAATTTCGCGGAGGCTAGTTTTAAGGGAACAATTTCGGTCCATTTACTAAAATGATCAACCATAACAAGGAGATACCGAATTTTATTTAACTGACTTTTTGGGAAATGGCCCAATAAATCGATGCCAATTATTTCATTTGGAAATTCGGATTTAATACTATTTAGAAACCCGGCCGGGTGGAAATTAATATAATTAACTGCCTGACATGTTGGGCAGGACTGGACATACGCCCTTGTTAACTTTTGCAGTTCAGGAAAATAGACTGCCTCGCGTACGCGTTGGATAGTTTTTCGAATACCAGCATGAGAAGCTAAAGGGCTGTCATGGAGCTCCTGCAGGATATTTAATCTAAGACTAGCTGGGATAACAGGTCGAAATTCGTTGCTGGAATTCGTAGTTTTTGTATAGAATAATAGACCATCTATTAGTTCGTAATGGGCCGCCCTATTTCTTATCGCCACAATATCTTGGTGGCTAAAATTTTCAGGATCCTTTAAATACTCATAAATGCTTCCAAACTCAGGATCCTTACCCAGTTCGGTTATTACAGTTTCTCGGGAATTTATTGTACATGCTGTGAGCATTGCCACCTTTACGGTATTACCTTCTTCATCTATTTTAATTCTGGATAGGGCATCTGCTACGATATTTTCCTTTCCGGGGGTATGCTTGATTACCAGATTATATTCTTGTAGCTTGAGGGCCCATCTTATTAACCTTGGGGATAAGTTTTACCCTGAGCACAATCTAGTTACCGCCGCATGATCAGAATACACTGTTATTGGCGCCCTTCCAAAATAGACTCGGAACTTTTGCACTGCTAACAGAACTGCAAGTGCCTCTCTCTCGGTCGCGGAATAGTTTCTTTGTGTTTGATTTAAAGTTCGGCTAAAAAATGCTACGGGCTGCTGATTTTGCGAAAGTACCGCTCCTACCGCATAATCCGAAGCATCCGCTGAAATTTCTAAATTCTCATCCTTTTCAGGAAATTTCAACACAGGGGCTTGCGTTAATGCTTGTTTTAATTTTTCGAAAGCACTATTGGCTTCGGCCGTCCACGAGAATCTTGCCTTTTTCCTTTTTAATTTTAACAATGGTTCAGCAATAGCTGCAAAATTTTTTATAAAGGACCTATAATATGAACAAAGTCCTAGAAAAGAAGAGAGCTTCTTTGCCGTGTTTACTACCGTGATACTTTTGTACAGCGATTATTTTTGATTCGTCTGTCTCTATTCCTTTCTGAGATATCTTGTAACCTAAATATTTTAATTCAGGGGCTGCAAATTTGCACTTTTCGACATTAACTTTTAGACCGGCCTCATTTAATAAAGAAAACACCTGTCTTAAATCCTGTACATGTTGGTCGAGATTATCACTAGTAATAATGATATCGTCTAAATAGATAAATGTGGACTTTCCAAGAACAGGTCTTAACACAATGTCCATACATCGCTGAAATGTTGCCGGCGCCCCTGAAAGGCCAAACGGCATACGCAAAATGCACAAGTGCCAGACTTGGTTATAAAAGCAGTCTTAGGCACGTCCTCAGGCCTAACCCCTATTTGAAAATAACCAGTCGTTAAGTCTAAAGTCGTCATATATTTGGTGGATGTTATGTTCCTTAGAATTTCTTCAATAATAGGTAACGGATATACCGGATATTTAGTTATGGAATTTAATTTACGGTAATCAATTGCGAATCTCCACCTTTTTGGATGTGTCAAAGGATAGTCATTATTTTTCTTACATAAAACCACCGGGCTAGCATAACTACTTGAGATGGGCGTTATGATCTTCTTACGTAGCATATCGGTGATATGCCATTCTATAATTTTTTTCTTATTCTTATCATACCGGTATGCTTTGTGGCGAACTGGCATTGAATCTCCGGTGTCAATACTATGGTTAGTAACCTGAGTAAATCCTGGAATATCACTAAATAACGAAGCAAATTCACTTACCACTTGTCGGATTCTTCCTTGCTCGTCATTAGGCAGGTGGTCAAGATTTAACATCGGCGGTTCAGCCTTTTCTGCACTAACTGGTTTCATTGTCAGCTTAAGGGACGCTTCATTAAAATCCAGTGTTGCTTGTGCCTCTGAAAGAAAATCTATTCCTAAGATTATATGTGCTTGCAGATTCTTTACTATAAAAAACATCACCTTTACTTGTTCGTCCTTGATACGGACATACAGCGGTACTTTACCTATACACTTACATTTTTCTCCTTGCACCGCTAACACTGTCGTATTATCCGAATTATATATGCGGTATTTCCGAAAATACTTCCTAAAAAAATCTTCTGCTACACAGGAACACTGCGCGCCTGTATCCAGGAGTGCGGTGGCTGGGATATTATTCACCAACAGTTCAATCTTCGGAAGAGTCAAATTTTTCACCATTACTGTATTTAACTTGAAGGAAGAGGGGTTTTCTTGGCCTTCGGATTTCCGCACCCTCCCGTCAGCAGAAATCCGTTTTAGTTTAACTTATTTTTCATTTCCGTGCTTTCCTTCTTTTTCCACTAACCTTGGGACTTTTTTCCTGGATTGCCATTGAACTGTCGACGTTCGCCGGCTGTTTTTGAATGCTCGAGTTTCCTTGCCCACTGATTCGCTTTGCTTCCGTAGCCGTGTGCTTGAGTTTGCTGTAGTCTTGGCGCACCAAATTGGTTTCGCTGTTGATATTGGCGTCTTCTTTCAATGTCCGCCGTTCTTCTACTTACAAACTGGATTGCTAGCTCAAATAACTTTTCCAGTGTGGTCGGAGTTCTTAATTCAATAAAGTCTTGCACTTGGAGCAGTAACCTCGGCAAAACCACTTGAATTATCTCAGGATCCGGGCGGTTTCCATACAAGAGTTTGAAGACGTGACTTTTTCTTAAAATAAAGCTTGAGAGGTTTTCGATTCTTTTTTGATATATACTGAAAAGTTCCGTTTCTAATTTCGCACGATCCCTTACAACAGGAAAGGCTTTTACTAGGGCAGTCTTGAAATTCTCGTAAGTATAGGTGGGACTTCCTGCTTGACCCAAGAGACTTCTGCCTATACATTTGAACCAATTAAACGCTTGGCCCCTCAAAGCGCTGGTAGCTAAGGTAACTTTTTGAAATTCGTGCACGGGGTAGAGCATGAAGTGGTCATCCAATTTTTCCAAAAAACTGGTTACCGGTGAGTTTCCATTAAATGTTGCTTCTGGTTTCATCGAAGCGCGCATGGTCTGGACGATGTAACCAAATCCTTCCAGGGCGGCAGCTGGCCTTTCTGGATTCTGAGCCGCTTCTGGAGGCAGCACAGGTTCTTTTTGAAACTCGGCCATGGTTATTCTTCTTCGTTGGGCGCCACTATCAGGTTCAATGTTCCGTCTTACCTTCTTCGGGAACATGCAAGGACCTGACTCGGAACAGAGAGCTTACTAAAGCTATGTTCACTAACTGTGGGAAGTAGACAGGATACACAAGAAGGGTATACAAAACCCTTTATTTTTCTCTATTTACAATAACTTCCGTACTTCGGAATACAAAGACTCACTACTTGTGGTCTAAACGCAAGAATATAAAAATATAACTAAACTCTAATTTAACTTTAAAATAATAAACGTGGAAGATTGGCCTTATATTAACAGGAAGCCGTATGTAGTACAGAGAACTGCTAACACTACAATACGTTTAAAAATTATCAAGAGGATTAAAACCTCTGGCCTGGAAGGCAACCAGCAACTGAGTAAAACTTCTAAGGTAAGCGGCCTGCTTCGACGAACTGCTTCCTCTCTCTCGCTTGGCAAAAAGCCACAACTTAAATACTTGGCGTTCGCCAGACAAACTTTGCATAAATACATTAACGCTTATAATTCTGGCCGGAAGTAGAAAATAAGAAGTGATAGTAAAGGTTTAAAATAAAATAAACGTTAGTAAAACTTAAGATCCTTACAAACTAAGAAATTTTAAATTCTTAAGTCTGTATGTCTCCAGAACTACGAACTAAAAATTAACTGCAGACGCTTAATATTCAAATATTCGACTATTTACAAGAAATTCAAAGAAGCATATCAAAAGACTTAAAAATCACATCACAGATTATTCAATAGGTGCACAGAAAGTGTTTGCTGCGATTAGAGTTTAGCCACTGTAGAATTTTCGTGACCTTAAGCAAAACTGGTAATTGTTCTAAAACAGCAAAAATGCCATTACGAGCATCAGGAATTAATTTCACACGTCAAACTATCTTGCCTTCTTAAATAAAGCCTCATGAAACTGGAAATATGATAGAAGGGGGAAATATAATTTAAGAGACCTACTATTTTCATGTTACATATACAGTGTTATAGTATTTTGTGGCTGTTAAGTTTTCATCGGTCCCATAAGTTTCTTTATAGATGATAATACACGAATAGGAAAATATAGAATAAATTTAGAAAAGGAATATATTTTGTATGGTAATGAAATTTTGAAATGCTACTATTTGGCTATAATAGTCTCATCAGCCCAAAAAGGAGAGGTCTTTTTATTTCTGAAATTTTTATGTTCGAGTTCCTGACACATTTAGCAAAGTGAAATGTTTCACTTTTCTTGTTCAATCTTGAATAAAAAAACTGTCATCAGATGTAAAATAAATATTTCATAGAGTCTATTAAGTTTTCGAAAACAAGAATTACAAAAATATCAGCCGTACCTTCTCCGGTATTCTAAGTCCGGATTTTGCGATACTCCGCCGGATGTACCGTCACTCACACTACGAAGAGGCGCAGTAAATATGCTATAAAGTTCCTCATCAATCTTATTATTAAATATAATTAAAAGTTTAAGTGAATTAAAGAAAAATATTTCAAGTTTTTGTTTTGATTTTGCATAGATTATTTTTTTTCTGTATTGGAATAAAATTTCTAAGCAGATTATTATTCTACAATTATAACGAATTATAGGAAATGAATCTCGGATATTTGAGGATATTAATCAATTGATAACTCAGGGATTCTCGATTTTTAGAAATGTAAAAGCTACAGAAAGTACAACTCTTCTGTATAAATCTTTGCATGAATTAGAGTAAAGTAAATACTGGTATGCGCGAAAGGACTTACCCTATAATCCTAATATGTTTAATATAATTATACTATAAACATAAGCAGCTTCGAAAAATGTGATAGGAAGGAGCGGCGCTTGAGGAAACAAGAGCCCCCGTTGTTCTAGCGGTTCAAGAAAATAAAGCTGGTATGTACATGTGTACTTGAAATGGAATATTTATCAGAACTTAAAAGATATTTTGCAAATCTTCTGTATCCTATCACTATCTATTCCTAAATAAACAATATCTTTAAACACATTTTGTGGAGTAAACCAATTTCTAAATGTATATAATTCTTGCCTAACATTTGATGAAGACATCTTGAACTAGCTTCAGCAAACCACATTCCCTCAGAGAACAATGAAGAGTCTCTAGTGGTATTTAAAAATTGAGACCTAATATTCCATAAATATCTCTAATGGCCCGTTAAGCGAGTCATCAGTATCAAAGAACTTATTTAAATGAACTCAATCAGATTTTAATGAGCAGCTCCAAAGTCTCTTGGATGCTATTTTCGGAAGATAACGAGAGCTCCGAGAGTTGTACTCAGTGACACTCTTTCAGGTTTGTGGATTCTGCAACATGTTCGCATTGTCATTATAATCCCAGGGTTATCAGCACTATCAAGTAAATGGCCAATAGTCATGCAAACTTTGATACATAATATTTCTATTGGTTTTCCAAACTAAATTTAAGCTGTTAAGTAACTAATGAAGGAATAATCTATATCGATTTTCATATAAATGTTCACAATAAAGGAATAGAATAAAAGTACTGGCTTAATTAATAACCTGGTCAAGGGAAGTATCAAGCTTGTATATCTAGTATTTGTAGTCGTGTTTTAAAGATATCGTTTCAAATCTATACATGTGTTATTTTATACTTGCTAACACAGAATTCATTTGTCAGAACTGAAATCAGATATTTTCGCTAATAATAGAACTTACATTCTTATAATAAAAATTATAATGTTACGAAATAGTAACTTCTGTGTCAAAAATAAAAATTATATTGTTATCAAACATAATCCTAAAGTATTGAACTTACATACTCTGTACTGATAAACCTCCGCATTCCTACAAATTTATCACAATTTGACTACTATTTTTTGTCTTTCTCTCTCTATATATGTGTATGTCTATCAGACGTCTGAACTCGTAAATTATGCTAAGAACAATAAAAAAATTTATAATGCTCATTAACATAATAGAATACATGATTAAAACGTTTAATAATGAAAATTACAAACTTAGAAACTTATCGATGAAGTAATTGCCAAGCAAATCTTGTTTTGTTTTGTTTTTTTATTTAGGTTTTTTTGTATGTGTTACGAAACAAAATTTTAATTATAATTATTTATTACATATATAAATTTTTGCAGTAAACTGCAAATGAAAAGGTTTTGAAAACACCCTTCAAGTTTTGAAGAAATACATATAGAAAATGAATGATAATAATGTTTTTCGGATGAAGTTTCCTCTTTTGATAACATAATTTTTTTCTTCGAGTTTACAAAGAAAAATAACTGTATGCCTTTCTTTTTTTAGTTCGATTCCCTACAATCAGTTGCATGAAACAGATGCGTCATATTAGAAGTATTATATAAGGTTTATGCTCAAAAGTTTCTGGCTGCCATTCCATGTCAAAATTCCAAGGGTACTGAAGCGTTAGTAAAGTAAAAAAAAATAATAATTGCTCGTGTCTCGACAAGCGTTAAATTCTTTTCAGTCCCTTATGAACTCTTTTCTGTCAATTTTAACCAAATAAGAAGGAAGATCTATTAATCAATATAGCAATTAATCACGTCTCATTTTTTTAACCCTCCCTCAATTTATTTTATGCTGATGTTTTGTTATAAGAACATGAGTTTTAAATCTTTAACTTCATGTAGGAATCTTTACTGTTTATGAAATCTGATATTATTCTTTAGCATATAATTATAATCGTGTTCACAGTCGGGGGGGAGGATTTTCTTACAATGGGCTCATTATCCTGGCGTGGTAAATTGCTTCGATTTCAAAACATATTTTCATCTGCTACATGTAGATGTTTTACGTACCAAAAGAACTCATGTCTCTCCCCAGAAATCTGGAGATAACATTAAAAATGAGTGCAAGTCTTAAAAATTATAAACGAGAATTCCGTTTAATGTATCTGTAGAGTAGTATAAAAGGAGTGAAGTATGAAGAAGTTTTCTCTAACCTCGAATGATATAACAAGCATTCAAGGTGGCGTAGCAGATTCCATACCCCTGTTAGTGAGTAAATGTGTAAGTGAGTATATGTTAGTGAGTAAATATCACCGAACATCACGCATTCCGAGGAAGCATTATGGTGTGGGCAGGGATTTCATTAGGATATCGCACCAACCTGTACATCTTTAAACGGGATTCTTTGACGGCTGTCCGGCATCGAGATGAAGTCCTATAACCCATTGTGAAATTGTACGCTGCAGCAGTTAGCCATACTTTTGTTTTAATGGACGATAACGCACGTTCCCATAGAGCTGACATCGTCGATGTCTACCTGGAGAGTGAAGGGATTGCGCATATGGCATGGCCAGCATATTCTCCCGAACTTACTCCCATTGAAAATCTTTGGGATGGTTTCGGTCGTGCTGTATCTTCACATTTTCCACCCTCAGCCACTCTTATTAAGCTGGACACTGCTCTACAAGAAGAATGGCGATTACTTATTTCTGTGGTGGTTGACCAACTAATTGAAAGCATGGTTACGAGGTGTAAAATTTGTATACACATGAGGAGGGATCATATACCCTATTAATGCCCTTTTTTCATTTTATGCTGTTTATTTTCACTTTATACATAATTCTGTTTAAGTCTCCAATATGTCATTATATGATAACTTACAAAAATGTAATATTGTTTTCATTTCTGTATATAATTATTTATTTTGTTTTATGCATAAATATATATGCTACTTTCCTGCCAAATTTTGTGTCAATCAAAGCAGTATTTGTTGATTTTTTGCATTTTACATCTTCGTGCTTATCGTTTAGAAGTGAGTGTATCTATTAAGATGGAAATTAGAGGAAACTGATATTCTTTGAGGAATGTCGACACTTACGAAATACATCGGTGAATGTTTGGTTACCTTCTTACACATTTGGATCATCGCCGGTACATGTCGAAAAGAACACATAAGCTTCGGAGTAGATAGAAATAAAGCAAGAGTCTGTTGTGAAATTCAAACTGACGTAGCAGGTTAAATTGTCGCAGTAAATAAGACTAAAAGGTGTGCAAAGAAACAGCTTTTTAAATTTTACTTTTCAATCGCTACATCCGAGAAACGTTGCTTTTCACCTAGCTATGGAAAACCACAAAAAAATTCAAATCAAATTATATGTTCTGTTTGCGCATAGCGCTCCAAGTTTTCGAAAAATGGTGAAATTTCGATACTACAATAAACTGTAGTAAACTGTTCCGTCACCTATTTAATCCCTTGGATGGTGTTACCACAAAGACTTCAGGTGACCGATCGGTAGAAAAACTCTCTGACTACGAAAACCTTCTTGGTTCTCTTTGATCTTTTTTAATTTGCATTCCACAATTCTACTGAACAGCGTTGAGAAAAGTTCAGTTTTATTTATATTGATTTTTTTGTCCCTATAATGTCAGGTACAAATTTAAAATATTTAGCAGCTCATGAACTTTGTCCACTTTCACTCTCAAGACTACAGCAAATAGACTTTCTTTGAGTTCAGAGAAAGATACTTTTGAAGTTAGGCAGTTGTTATATTTTATTTTGAAATATCGTACGATTCTCTGGTTTAAAATAGAAAGCAGCAAAAAGTTTACAGACGGTCTAAAGCTAATTTATGGAGCCATCAGAATGTCACGATATCTAGCTTAACATTTACTGTAAATCATTAACCCCAGCATTCACTTTTTCTTTCCCAGTAAATTATTATCTCTTAGCTCATCAAAAAAATTTGATCCTCGCAATGATTGTGGATGAAAGATGACATATGAGGAAACTATGGCTGCACTTGAAAGCTCGATCACTTTCCAAAGGAAGAGCAGTTCAAAACGTTCACCAGGCCAAAGCTCAAATTCGAAGCAACAGACCACGTCAGCATGGTTTGGTGGGAGAGTTCCAATATATCTGTTCATTCATTCCCAGTGAACACCATGGATGAAGATATCGAAAATCGATTAAAGACTGGTATATCGCTGCAACCAGGTTTCCAAAGCTTCCCTTGTCGCCCGCAGGCTATAGAATGATGTGTTAAACTTATAACCGAATCGTCTAAAATGTGCGTTGCATTGACGCAAGAGATAGCTTCATTAGGATGACAAAAAAAAAGAAAAACAATACTGACGTTAAGCAGCACTTTTTTGAATATCAAACTTTAAGCTGCAACAAGAAGCACAGTGTAGAGGACAGAGACAACAAGAAGAATAAAATAACAACCATTGGATAATGTTTCCAGTTATTTAACCTTAATTATCTTTAATTCAACCCTGGGCCCACTGAGCAGTAAAGTCGCTGAACACTGGAGATTCGCTCCGAGGCTCGAATACCGCTGGCTGCATGGGCGTTTTCGTGGTTTTCCCCATGTATAACGTGCATATAAGCCAGTTTCCTCTAGAAAGTCCTCCGTGAATGCATCATTTCATGAGTCCTCCATGAATGCATGCTTTCCTTAAGCAGATAGCATGAGTGCTTTGCCATAATCAAATGCACTAAAACAAACAGTTAACCTAATCTTCATCTACTTTAAATTCATCCTACACTCATTCCTATCCATTTCCCACGAATGTTGCAGCAACTAGCTTTGTCCTGTAAGAGAAGAGAAGCTATTTCTGGCGTTTTACGGCACAGTACACTAATACAGTATCTGCAGCAAGAAAGAATCATAGCAGATTCCGAGATACTCCTCCTTGAAATTTAGTAAAATTTATCGATTTCTGGCAGAGCTAAGCTTTTGTTCAACAACTCTAAATATTAATTTAGTTTCAGATCAAGGTGTCAGCAGAAATTTTGAGATAAGAAATCCATGATCAGAAAGTGATTTGACAGCTTATGAAGAACAAAAAAAATTATGTTTAGTTATTGTGTTAATGATTATGGTATTTCTCGACAGTAAATGGTGAGTCTTAATATAAATTTGTTTGGTAAAAGAAGAACAGAGGTCTTTATAATACATAAGCTCTAATTACTTGTTTTGGCTGCATTATAAGTGTGTAAAACAATAGATGCAATAATAACCCACCAAACATACTTTACCTTTTTGTTTCAATCCGATTATAAATTTGATTCGACCTAGAAAATTTTCATATGATATATTGACGCGAATATTCATTTGCAGACAACACATGAAACATATGAATTAACATATGAAATATAATAAACATAGGGTGTTTTAGAGGACTTTCTGCGAATTTTACAGTTTTCTTTAATTAAAAGAGGCTGAGGTACACATTATTGCATTTCAACAGCACCATTTTAGCTATATATATGCCTCGATAAAAAAAAAATAGCAAATACAGAAATTTGTTAAACATTAATTAGCATATTTCTTGAATCAAGTCGAATGTGTACCTTTACTTTACAAAAATTAAGTCTTAAGATATTCCAAGAATGAAAAAAAAAAAAAAAAAAAAAAAAACTGTTAACAAAAGCAAGCAAAGTAATCCTCTCTCTCCCCGCATTATCCAGTGCTTCAACCCGAAATCTAATTAGGGAGCAAACGTTTGCTTCGTTTGAAACTTAAATGCGCGATCTATGAATCCAAACATGGCTGAGTCAAGAGCCTGACAGACACTTCATCAAGAAGATGTTTTATATTAAAGAGTCTTTTAAAATTCTGTAAGCGGGAGTGTACTTACTACAGTTCTTCCTTTATGAGTTTTCGACTGAGTGAAAAAATGCAGTCCAGTTATGCAGAAGCACGAAGGCGCTGTAAAACATGCATATCTTTAGCGTTTCTTGAAAGATAACTGCACTTCCATTACCATATTTTACCGTTTAGTTATCGAAAAGCGCTCAAAGCGACAACAGAGCGCTCAAAAAGCGTCGGAAGAAACGAAATAAAGTGATGGGAGGGTGGGATGCAGAAAAACGGGAAAAAATAAATAGGGCACCACCCATCTGTTAAAAAGAATCGGCCGAGTGATCGTATCCGGCAGATTTATCAAAGAAAGTTCGACTGGATTGTGAGTGTAAAGTGTAAAAGAAAAGTATTCTTCCGTGTTTTCTTTTTTTTTTCCTATTTATTTGTTTCCTTTAGGTTCGAGGAGCTCGTATAATGAGGTGGCGTTTAAAAGATCGTTTGGTAAAATCGAAATCGTCTGCTCTGCAACCGGAAGACGTCAAGCCGGCATCTTCTGGTCATCCGTCTTCCTAGCCTCATTTACATTCCACTTCTGCCGCTCCCTAGGCTACGAAGCCATCTTTACAGGGAATGTGTTTCTGTGTGGGAAAGCATAATCGAGCTATTTTTACCATCTTTCCTACAATCCAGTTTCTGAGGCTAGGGATAGATGTAAAAGACTTCACATTGTAAAGAAACGCAACTTCCTGAATAGCTGCGTTTAATGATAAGATTTATAAATTGGATTAATGGGAATTGTAGTATATGGGGCTTAAAGAAGATGGACATGGAAGTGATTTTAACCGCCGTAATCAATCTCAGCTTGATCTTAGGATAGTACAATACTAAAATGAATTATTGCTTATCTTTCTTTCCTTAAACCAGGCAACTCAAATCAAAGTTGTACATTTTAAGGTTTTCGACACTGAACAGTGAATTATGAATCAGAGACGGGACATAATACGATTGACTTCGAAAATTACGAAACATCTTCAGTTACTTAACTATTACATTATACATATTTCGCAAGCATATTTCCAGCAAGTGATTAGACGTTTCAAAACTTTCGTAAATATGTTCCAGACTTTGTTTATGCATTTTCAATACTGGCCATAAATGACATTAGGCTATATTTTTTACTTTTATCTGCTTTAAATATTATATGTGTCAGCATCAAATATAGCTATTTCAATACGCGAATGAATACAAGAAACTAATTATATGATAATTATGTTTATTTCATAGCAGTTAAATTTTAATTTTACATTCTCTAGTCGCGTGTCCCTCCATCAAATACAAGTCGTTTAATTAAGCAATTTTATGGAAATCTTATTTTTGTGAGAAATTTTGTCAGTCTAAATTTTGTTGATTTCGTAACTCCAATTTATAGTTACACCAACGATTTACTTATTGTTTCAAGAAGTTAGCGGTTATTTCTGCGTTGCACGCTGACCCAAAATTGGGAACATTTTGGTAAAAATAGTTCGAATTAGAATTTGGTCGTTAGGATTTTTTTCCATGCATCTGGTTTAGGTAGCTGAAATAATATATTACCGGTGGTCAGCTAATGATTTTTTTTTTCAAAAACATGCTACTATCAAAGCTTTTAGTTGCAAATTAATACAAGTGCCTTCAAAAGTTGGGGTATAAGGTATTTCTCCCGCCTTCTTGGCATGCCATCGTGTTGGGGTGGTCTGCACGCTGGCCGCGTATTCCAGAGGTCCGCGGTTCGATTCCCGGCGAAAGCGCTGCTAATTTTCAATCTCTCTTGCCTGCTTCCAAAAATACCTAATATCTTTACAGTGGTTCATTTAGAATTTTAGTTATTATTTTTGAATTTATTCGTAAGTTTTTATTCTTGCTCTACTGATACAGGATGACATAAGCTAGATATTTTTAATCAAACTAAAAACAGAACACTTATTTAGAGCTGCAAAATAATGTTAATGAATGTCCAAATGTATCATAAAATTACGAAATGGGTGCTTCTCAATTTGCGATGCGAACCTCTCTACGAAACGAAGGATCTTGTGTGAGTTCAGATATTAAGTAGAAACTTTTGAATTTTTAGCTTTTGCATAACTGTTTATTGTAATTAAACTAAAATAAACTGTAATTAAACCCGTCTACATTAGTATATCCAAAATGTTGCTGGAGGCATTAATTTTTTTCTTTCCTTTTGTTAAGGATTTTATAAGTGTTTTATGTAGAGTACAAATATCTTTTAAAATAATGAAATTTGGGGTGCTGTTTTTGGTATCTCTATGTTCAATTTACGCTTTGTTGCCCGTAACATTATATTAAAAAATCTGATGTGTACACCACATGACTTCCTTGTACGGAATATTAAATTATACGCTTTTTTTCTTTCATTTCATTTAAATTTATTGGATTAAATTAAATCTACTTCGCCGACAGCGAATAAACCACAATAGAATACTAAATCCATTCTTTAAAATTCACTCTGTTTACCATAGCGACACTCTGGCGCTAGATTCACATAACAGTATTATATTTCGTTCATATTATAACTCAGAATGCACAAAATTTATATCCTTTAAAGAATTATATAATCGTTGCCACATGTTCTATTCAAATACTATAATAAAGATAGAACTATGCATAAAACAAATTAAGCAAACAAAACAAAAAAGAAGCAGTTTTTCACAGACGATTGAGTATATCTCATTCAATTAGTGCAGTTTTCACTTCGCGACAAGGCAAAAATACATAAAAACTCAAAATATCTGTATTAAAAATTACGAAGTAAATCTTAAACGCTTATTTCCTCGAAAAAATTCCAGAAAAGATTAACCATGATTTAAATAATAAGTGAAGGCGCTTTGTTGTTGCGAAGCTAAGTTTCTCTAGATTGGCAACAAATCCGCTACTTATCTGTTTCAAATGTAAACAAGCAATGGCCGCCATAAAAAAAAATTATTAGGCTTAGCGGCACTTAAACAATTTTAAAATTGTGTATAATTCTAAAAATATTGATACAGATTTACTAAAGGCATAAAACCCTTAACCAGAAGATAAAAACAACATAATTCAATCATTTTTAAAGCAAAAAATGTACAATATACAAACATATAAGAGTAAAGAAACTGAGATCACTGAGCCGGGTAACAGAGTGGATATATATATAAATATATTTATATACGTTTGGTGCAGCCGATTGCAACCAAAATACGAGGTGCACATCTACATGTTATAGTAATGTTATAGTAGTCTTATATACAAAATTTCAACTTTCTGAGGCTACTCGTTTTTGAGTTATGCGAGATACGTATGTACGCACGTACGTGCATACGTTCGTACAGACGCCACGAAAAATTCTTTACAGAATTAATTTTAAAGCAGTTTTTTAGTTCTTTTTTTTTTTTGAGGAAAAAAGTCTTTTATTATGTCCTTACGTACAGATATCATGCAAAAACATCGTTAATGTGCATTCGAAAGTCGTCAAAGTGGATATTTTCGTTGAAATATGCTGCCTGAAGCTTTTCGCGATTACAATACTTCCTTTTTACTTCGTACAAGGAAGTAAAAACAACCTTTATTACTAGCTTAACATAGGGGAAATCGAAAGGATCGCTGAACACTAGAAGTTTTGAAAATATGTTATATAAATAGAAGCCAATTTTTTTAAAAGTTCTTTATGAAGGCAGACCTTTCCGTTAAAAAGATTATCTGGTATGCTTTGCTATATAAAAATAAATAAATCTTGTTCCTTTCCAAGTTATGGAATATAGCTATTGCATTTTTAATGAAAAAACATCCAGAAATATATTTCATTTTATTTTTTGTCCATAGGAATTTTTAAAATTATGACTTCTTACCCGTTAATCCGCATTTTGTAACATCTTCCTTCATTATTCTTTAATCTATTTTATAAAAAACAAAATATCTCATATTCTAATCCCTCCCATTTATTATGAGTCTATTTTCACAAATACATATGCATATCCCAGTATAATCAACTATAATACCAATCGTCATCATTCAAATATTAATTCTATGTTTTGCAAGTTTATCTAATATACCGGCAGATATCTAATATCCATCTTTCTTTAAATATTCTACGTTTTTCGTCAGCTGTTACAAAGGTTACGGAATTTCAAAGTCTGCCTAAAGCATCTGCGCATTTATATCCGTTTTACCATATCGGAACCAACTTACTATTACTTCGTCGTCATTGGCAAAATTCGAAAAATTCCCTGTACCATTTTAAACGCTTTTAGAGACATATTAACTCATAATAACAGTCAGCCTTTATAATCAGACTATAGGCTTTAAATGAATTCCTCTTTTTTTTCTAAGCAGACTTATAAGAGTAAGCACAAATAATCAAAGCCTAATAATACGCGTCCAAAACTATACTATCTTTATATCTCCATTTTCCATCATAAACCTATCGATGGTGATGTTCTTTTTAATTATCATGAACAGGCAATTTTAAAGCCAATATATTATATATTATGCTACCCAACTATAATAGTTCAGTTAAGACCTGGCAGGAAACCTTCATTTTTGGTAGTTATTGTGAGTTTCGTATTATTTCGAGTATGAGTTACATCAGTTTGAGATATAATAGAATTAAATGTTATTTCAATCATCACATCGCATTTACAAAGTAAATTCCACAGAACTAAAAGGACTCTGCCTGAAGATATATCTCAGGTTTAATATTTATTATTCCAAATTTTAAAAGTAAGTTTTAAAAATGCATTGTTGATGAAAAACTAATTCAGCTTATTTGTTAGTAATATTTAAATTAACAGAAAATATCAAAGTAAGCACATGATTTTCCATGGTATTTTGCAGGTAAAGTCATAATGCTTGTTATGAATTTTAGTTTTTTATTACACAAATGTTTGCATTTCTTGAAATTATAGCAGTGCGATCGTAAAAAAACGAAAGATGAATTTGAGTTTAGAACTCATTAGCATAAGCCAAATAAAAATTATATCTGATTAACCTTTATTCAAAAGAAAATGAATCGTTTTGTCCAAAGACATCAAATCATTCAAATTAAGATATTACTCTCAATTTTTTTCTCATGAACACAATGCAAAAATGGAAAACATTTAATGCAAAGTAGCTTCTCTTCAATGTAACTCAAGCTATAAACGTTATTAGTAAAACCTTATGTCGTGGTATTGCATCTGCAGTTAATAATATTTTGTAAGCTAACTACTCGTTCCATTTCGACTGCTGAATCTCAGCTAAAACATGTATCATTCGAAATTCATTTATTTTGCAGTAATTTTCCTGTGTTCTTAATATAACCGCTATCAATCGAATTTTGAAAAAAACGGATTTTAAGCATTGTTATAAATAATAGTTATAGTTAAATATATCACTGCATTCCAGAATATTTTTTCTATGTATCGTGAATGCGAACTAATTCCCTTATAAAGACCTTCTCAAAAGCGACTCTACTCTTGAGAGAATACGCACTGAGTGAATTTACATATTCAAAATCAAACTGGAAATTTATCAAAAGAAGTAGATACCAGAGATTAAACCTGAAATTTATCAAAGGAAGAAGAAATCGAAACTGGAAAATCTAAACCGGAAATTCTTCAAAAGAAGTAGATTATACAAGAGATTAAACCTTTTCAGTAAATAAAAGTAGTAACTATGCAATTTTAAGATTTATGCGCATTAAATATATAATAATAATTACTTAAACCGCGACGGCACGCATCGGACCTGGAAGGCCCGGTCGTTACAAAAACATAAGGCAAAAATTCTTCCCTTAGGTGAAATTTTTCGACCTTCTCAGCAGTTGCATTCAAGATCATGTATGTGTCATTCACAGACATTTTCCGGATTTATCTGTCCTTCTTTTCTAAGAAATTGAGATACCGGGCTTCCTAGGCCCGCGGCGCGCGGTCGAATTGTCATTTTAGAATTATTAAAGGGATCAGGCAGTTGCAAAAAATGTCTCGCTGTCAGACTTATGACGATGAAATGGAAAGATTAAAGAAACTATTAGCTAATTATAGAAACTATTAGCTAATAGAAGAAATCACAGTCTAATTACAGAATTTATTATCTAATAGCTAGTTTGACACTAGCTAACTGATGAAGATTCAGTTAATGAAGAAGACGTAGAAAAAATAGTTGATGAAAAAAGTTTAATGATCACGAATCAAATTCTGAAGAGGAGTTAGACCCAAAAGATGAATATAGTAATGAATCAAGTGGTTTTGATTTCCAGAATTGCTATCTTGACAAAGATAAAATGATAATATGGAATAAAAGGAATCATGGATGAAATAATAGTAAAAATTCTAGTAGATTGTACTAACAATTATCGAATTTAATGCCATCAGATTTGAAAGAGAGAGAAAGATGCTTTTCGATCAACATATATTGCAGAAGTCAAAGCATTTATCGGTCGTCTTTATTCTGGAGCGCACTACAAAGCTTTTCACGTAAATGTTCGCAACTATTGGACGATAGATGGAATAGGGCTAGACGTTTTTCATCGAACATTGTCTTACAATTTTTTTTTCATATCTAATGAGATGTTTAAGATTTGATGACATAAAAGATCGTTCATCTAGAAGAGAAATGGATAAACGTGTTCCGATAAGAAATGTGTTTGAAAATTTCATTTAAAACTGCAAACAAAATTACAGTCTTGACGAATATGTCCCAATCGACAAACAATTAGAACCCTTTCGAGGAAGATGCTTCTTTCGTCAATATATTTCAAGTAAACCTGGTAAATACGGAATTAAAATTCGTGCTCTAGTTCATGCAAAGACATTTTACTCTTCAAAACTTGAAATTTATGTAGGAACGCAACCCACAGAGCCGTATAGCTGGGGAAAGGGTCCTGTTAAAGTTGTTAGGAGGTTAGTCAAGCCTACTTTAAACCCAGGGCGTAACCTTACTGTTGACAGCTTGCAATCCAGTTATTCTTTGGCAAATGATCTCCTTGAAAAGAAAATCATGCTTGTGGGAACTATGAGGAAATATATAAAAGAACTGCCACTTATTTGAAAAAAGACAAGTATATTCCTCGCTGTTTGGATCTCAAAAAAATATGACACTACACACCAAAGAAAAACAAGTGCGTTGTTTCTTCTCCACCATGCATGATCACAAAGCCATTGATTTTTTGGCTGGAGAAGCGAAAAAAACCAGAACATTTTACAATGTAACAATAGTGCTGTATATGTAGTGAATGAAATGTCATCTACTTATACTACTTCTAGGATTAGAAACAAATGGCCTAAGATAACATTCTTCAGTATATTGAACACCACAGCTATAAATACTATAAGATTATTGTTATCTGCATAAACGGCAGTAATGCAATATAGGAAACGAAATTTATTTATCAAAGAACTTGTATTAGAACTTTTGAAGGATCACATTCAAGAAAGAAGTTAGCAGCAAAAGCTTCCATGTGAACTGAGTGAAGAATTAGATAGAGAAGACTGTGAAAGACACCCGACAAAAAACAGAAATGTTCCAGGAGAAGATGCCATATATGTGCTAGTGTAAAGGACCAAAAATCGCAAACTTGTTGCGCTAAGTGCGAGAAAATGTTTGCCGCTCGATGATTTGCAAAAAAATGTGAAATGTAAATTTTGAACTTATTTCTGTAACAATTTAAAACTGCATAATTTAGTACTAAATTTAATTTGTGCTTAAACAAAATTATTTTGATTTCTGTTGTTAATGATAAAATCATTTAAATTTTAAAATTATTTTAAAACACAAAATACAATTTAATTAGACTTATTTTACTTAGAAATACTTTATTATATTTTATACACTGTTCTTTCATTATTCAATTTTTAGTCAAAAGGGACAATTTGCCCAGAAAGACTATTAATTTCCTTTCGGCATTCTGCGTTGATTAACTACAAGCGTTGTTTCAGTTTTCAGATTGTTGCCACCGAATATTTTCACCCTGTATCATATTTAAAAAAGTTAAATAATGAAGAATCTGCATAAATGTATGTATGCTTCTTGCATTGTGATAAAACAACGGTACATAGAGCCATCCAATTTTGAATAACGTAATCCTCCTACGAATATGGGCATCTAGAAGCCCAAATTTGAAATTTGGAATTTGTTTTATTATCGATTTCATATTTTGTAAAACTTTAACAAATTTTTTATTAACAAACTCAAGGATTTCTAAGCGAGCAATTACAACGTTGTATAGAAAAAGCATTTTTATCTCCAGCGCGTGAGATTGTGTGTTGGAAAGATATGCTGATTTTAAAAACTTTTACTTTCTTGAACTGAATTTTATAGTTTTAGTGCAAAGAACATGATATTTAATAAATAAATGTGACACATAAATGTTAAAAAAACGCCCCTTTGGACGTAATTTAAAATCTGAAACCTTTCAGTTTTTTAATTTTTTTTTTTAATACACAAGCAAATTTTTTTTGTTTTGTTAAGGAATAATTCTTCTGGCCTCGACGAGTGTCCTCGCGTAGCTACAAGTACGCAATATAAACTTACATAAATATATAAATACGTAATACAAATTTTGTATAAGAAAAAATTAAAATTACAAATGCAAGACATTTTTTAATTAATAAATAAATGTCGAATTTATGGTCCTAAAAATTTTCAATCAAAGGATCATTTTCAAAAATAAAATTATATATTTTTTTTTTTAATTTTTTTTTAAATACAGTCGTCAAAATAAGGATGTCTTTCCATTACGCTTACGATTAGAATCTCCTTTCTTCAGCTTTTTCCTTCGGAAAGAATGTTTCATTTTCCAAATTGCAACGATCTAATTACGTAGTAACTAAAAACTGTATTAGTTTTTCTCATTTATATATATCTTTATTAATGATTTAAATAAATATTACGCATCATATGTGTGCAGGTTTAAGAAGTACACACATACGTTATTAGAAACTGCGTTTGACATTTTTGTGAACATGAAAAATGTCATTTAAGATAAATTATGATAAGAAT
Organism: Stegodyphus dumicola; assembly: GCF_044657685.1. Classification (NCBI taxonomy): domain Eukaryota; kingdom Metazoa; phylum Arthropoda; class Arachnida; order Araneae; family Eresidae; genus Stegodyphus; species Stegodyphus dumicola. The sequence goes on from NC_140771.1 coordinate 112,990,083, forward strand.
AAGTTTCTTAAAAAATGAAATATTCCCAGAAGAAGCAATAAATTATAAACTAAAATCAATGCCTAACTGTGTTTGTGACACATCATCTAACATTAGAACATTTAATTCCGAAGAACTATTAATACATATTAGTAGAAAATTAAGCAGATATTTATTTAGTTGCATGTTTTGAATAATATGAAAGTATTTGTTTTAATTATTCTTTGCCTCAAATGAATTGTTTAATTTGCGATTTACGTTCACGTTGTTGCTATTAATCAGAATTATTAAAACCTTCGAAGATGTAGCAGCAGATGTTTTGAAATGTTTATTTTGTAGTAAAGTATGGAGATATATGAGAATGTAAGCAGGTATTACAGCATTTATCAATAAAAAATTGTTAAAATATTTTATTGTTGCAGACAAGTATATTAAATATACGTATGTTTATGGATTTAATTTTTTGCGGCATTACATTGCATGAAATACGAACAAAAACTTTGAAGATCCCTTGTTTGCTTTCGTATATAAAAATAAATTATCTTTTTTATATTTAAATATTAAAAGAATTTTCGCGAAAGAATAATAATAAAAAATTAGTAAGCTGTTGTAAATTGCACTGCATATGTAAGGACATAAATGCTCTTAAAATAGTTAATTGTTTTATTTGCAAAACATTTGAATTAAAACTATCTAATTATATGTTTTTAAAAATATTTTAATTACTTTTAGTCTTTAGTTACTCCGAAAGTATTTTAGCATCGATTTTCTAAAATAAATTTGTTCAATTTGTCTCGTCTTAGACGTAAAATTAGGCTAAAATAATCTTTGGTTGGTAGTAGATCTTTAGAAATCTGCATTAAACATTTTATTTGTTTTGAACGTAAATACTTTTTAAATTACTTTAAATTTTACAATTATAATCTTGTACATACAATAAATTGTAGACTAGCTTAACAGATGGTTTATTTATTTTACTATTATTTCATGAAATTTTGTCAACAAATAAGGTGGATAGTTTACGTTATTTACAAATGAAAGTTATTGATCTTCAAGCAAAAATATTTTTGAGGCCTATACAGGAAGAAATTTCTTCTTTTAGCAACAAAGACATTTTGTAGCACAATTGTTTTGTTGCTTTGAAAAAAAAAAGGTATTTGTGGTATTTAGATATTTATGAAGTCTATTTTATGAAAACAACAAAAATGAAACCCTTTACTTGCTGAAAGGCGAGAAAAATCTGCCATTTGCGTTCTTAGATTATTTGTACTACAACCTAGTACCCTCTGCACAATAAAAAAAGAATGAGACAGTTCTATATTTCCCGTTCCATTTGGCCGATCGACGAAATTTAACTTATGTTTTTCGTAGCTCGAAAACGCGATTTAGATATCTATTAGATTTATACATATTTTTTTTTTTTGGTGTGTAGAGTGTATTATTACGTGTTCTGTTACTGAAATTGAATCATAAGAGGATGTTTTACGGAGCATATTCATAAAAAATGTTAAACTATTATTTTAATTTTATTTTAACTAACATTGACTTTGAATAAAATAAAATATTAGAAAAATGAAGAGCATGAAGGTCATGTCTAATGAAACATTAATTATTTGTAAAAATGATGTAGTTTCAATGTATTTCAATGTTCCAATTCACATATACGTATACGTATATATTATGCATACGAAGTATGTCATCATGAAACATTTAATCAAATGCACTTATACATAGTAAATGAGTATCTCATTAATTTAAATTAGCTTGCAGCAATTTGTGAATACACAAAAGTTAGTCTGTTAAATTCCGTTATTCACGCTCATTAAAAATCTCTTATTTCTTAAGTGGAAAGATGCAGAACATATTCAGGAGATATTATGCTTATTTCAGTACGCATATATTGACTTAATTAACTCTATTTAGTCACAATACTCTTAGTTATAAATACAATGGGATTTGCCGATAAAGGAATTTTATCTTAATTAAAGGGAAAAGTGATACTCCCACAACAGACAGGAGTTTTTAGAGATATATAACTGTTCTGAAGTAAACACGATTTCTTGCATGTCAAATGAAATAGCTATGATTATCTTGAAAAATTTACTTTTTCTTCTTTTAACTCATAAAAAATTAATATAAAAATATGTCACGTACATAATTTTAAAATAGACAGGTAAATATAATCCTTATTGTGTAATAGAAAATGCAAAAATCATAATTTAAGTAAAATCTTCATTTGTATAAAGAATTTTTTATTATTTTCTGGGCCATTGTCTGCAAAAAAATTTTATAATGGTAAAATATTATCTAAACGAAAACTGTCAGGTTGTAATTTTGCTATTCCCATGCTTGAGAAATCTACGAATTAATGCAAACTAATAAAAAAAAATATAAAATTCTCATTTTTGATGTAAGAAACAATAATGTGCATTATTATGAGGTTTATATGTATTGTTGCGTGCCTATGGGTTCGCAATACATTGCAGGCAACACAGTACATACAGTAGGCAACCACATGTATTCAATTTAAATATAAATTAAGAGATACCTATTTATTAAATGTTAAATGCACATGCTCCTGTAATTTAATTTTCCGGCGTAGCTTTCTCTTAAAATATGTCTCGTGCTGTATTGCACGGGAAAATAAAACAATTTTAATTATAATTCTACTAAAAATATCTAACTAAATACAAAATTCTTTAACAGTATATATACCGTATTTCCTTTCGTATTTCTTCCCTAGCGTTTTGAATTTTGTAGCAGCATTTCACTTGAAACATGTTTTGTGCAGAACATGGTAGGTGTTCTCATACTTAAGTATTTTTCCAAACACGTTATTTTACTTTACTTCTTTTACTTCTTATTATTACGTTATTTTACTTTACTTCCAGCTCTTTGTAGTCTTACTTTCATTTCGAAAGATCGAGTGCTGATGCTTTCTGTTTCGAAAAGTTTGGCCCCTTATGCTTCGTTGTTCCGATGTACCACTTTTGCACTGCGGTAAAGATTCATTTATGTGAGGTGCCCTGGAGCTCTGGAAGTAACTAAAACCTCTCCGTTACCGTCAGACATCAACTTAGTATTAGGCTTTTACATGTTTATCATATTTCATACATGCATGTTAGAGAAAGATAATATTGTGTAACTCAAAAGTTTTTAACAAAAATTTAATCTTAAATTATTTAATAATTAAAAATTATGTAAGGACATCTTCTGATATATAAACAACAAACTGAGAAATAAAATCCAAAAAGCAATTTTCAAGAAATTTTTGTGTAATAAACAGAAACCGAGTTCTCTTAAATAATCAACAGAAACTGAGTTTTTGGTAAATTTCCTACTGTACAAATATTATGGTAATACTCATTTCTAATACATTTACTTAGCTAACAGAATATGTGTTGTACTGAGGAAAATGACGAAATTCATGCTAGGAATAAAATCGATAAGTGTTCAAAAACTGCAAAATCAAATGTGTGCCAGCCCACCAATGGCCGAACAGGCGCGATAAGTGAATACTAATGAATTAGCTTTATCGAATTTTGTATAAAGTATTATGTGCATACGTGACTTTATGATTTCCTTGCATGTAATGTAAATATGAGCCATTTCTTCTGCAAAATCCCTCAGAAATTATTTCTTTTCTTACAGAAATTCCCTTGTGTTACTTTAATTTTTCCAGTTAAACAAATGTATAAAACGAAATTAAAATATTGCAGTTTTAAATACACTGCTGCCCATCCAAATTGCAACACAAAGAAAGACAAGAGATATCGCAACAAAATTTAATTAGTAAATAACATGTTGATCAAGTGTCAAATTATTAAATTTATGGTGCTACTTTGGTAGACGGTTGCACGGATTTTTGGCGATTTACGTTGGCGCAATTGTTGGCGCGATTTTTACAATCGTCAGCCCTCTTGAAAAACGCTGTTTTTATGCATAGTAAAGTATTCGAAACTTTAAAAATATAAATATTGTTAAAAGTAATGGATTAATTTTTTGTTGAAAATGTCGTTTTTTAAGATGGCAGGCAAGTGTAAATAAATACATTTACTATGAGTATAAAATACTAAAGTAAGGCTATTATTACTTTCATATAGCAAAAAAGAGAATAAAAACGCCGCTATAAAAACATTGTGCCAACGTTTAATGAGATTAAAATATTAATGAAATTGAATATAGAATTAAAAACCATCCTACCAACATTTAAAAGAATTAGAATATTATTAAATTCAAATACTTTAAAATACGTTATATAAAATATAATTAATATTAAAACATATGTGACAATAATTATTTACAGCAATTTTTGAAAATAGTGTATTAATTTTTTTAACAAAAATTGAAGTATACAATTATAAAATAAAAGAAAAATATGTACTTACATTTTTTTGAGTAATTTAACCTCTTGTTTATTAATAAGTACCACAAAAAAAATCGAAATCATAATTGAATCGGCTCTTTTAACCATCTTCAACTGTTATCCACATATCTCGTACTTCATTGAAGAAGGAATTAGCTAGGTTTCCTTAAAAATATTAAAATAAATTTCCTCTGACGCTATTAACAATTTTTAAATAAATCTTTGATGAGATACAGGTTGGCCAAAATAAGGTCTCAAAGGGCAACTTTTTGATCAAAATACCTATAATTCTCAGTAATTACCAATAACAACATTCATCTTCCAAACAGAGATATCCATTCCATTTGAAATCTGACGAATTCGAAGAGATGAATAATAAAATTTTAAAATGGCGCGGTAATGCACAAATATTCAGTAATCAATCAATTAGCTGATTACATCACGCATAGAATTAAAATTATTTAAATAATCATTTTTAAAACAAATGCAAAATTAAATTGTATTTTAATATTTAACAGCCATAAATAATGTTTAAAACATTAGATTACATTTATAGATATTAATAAAACCAATTACTTTTTAAGTAAGGTGACGTCATTGATTACATCATCAACAACATAAAATTATATAAAATATTATAAAGAACAAAATTTTTATTTCAAATAAAAATGTAAAATTAAATTGATTTTTAATATTTAGAAGCCATAAATAATATTTAAAACACGGAAGTTATGCATAATAAAACACATTATTTTTTTAATAAAATGAAAACAAAGTATCGGTTACCATAAATAACTTATCCAGCAATGGGTTTACCATAAGTTGTATTACTCGCCAAAAGAAAAATCGCCAAAAAATCGCCGAAATCCGTGCAACCGTCTACCAAAGTAGCACCAAATTTATAAACCTCTGTGAAGTGTGGTTCCTTCCAGAATTAGTAGCCAGAGTAGCCGCCATTGTTGGAGATTACCACTGCCACACGCCTCGGCATTGATTCAAATAGACTTTTGATGTGTTCTTGGGGAACAGCAGAACAAGCAGCTTCCACACGTTGCCAAAGTTGATCTGGTGTGGCAGCTTAGGATGTAATCTGGGTTAATAGTTCAGCAACCATGGATTACATGTTTTCTATTGGCGAAATATCCGGAGAGCGAGCAGGCCAGGGAAGCAATTCAATCTGGCGATTGACGAAGAACCCTTGGACAATGCGTGCCACATGTGGTCGCGCATTATCCTGCTGAAATATGGCTGTGGGCAAGCCCTGAAGTTAAGGAAGGACAACTGGCTCCAACACCTAGGAGATGTAGGGCTGGCTGTTTAAAGTACCAGCACTGTTTATTAGATGAGTCCGAGAGTGATATCCAATACCGCCCCATACCATAATACCCGGTGCAGGACCAGTATGGCGTTGATAATGCAGCTGTTCAGCATCCTCTCTCCACGGTGTCTCCAGACTCGAATCCAACCATCATGTTGTTGCAGACAGAAGCGTGACTCGTCAGTAAAGACAATTTCATTCCATTCTGCCGTCCACATCCTTCTTTCATCGCACCATTGTCGACGAGACGTCTGTGGTTCTGCTTCAAGGGTAGACGAAGCAATGGATGTCTTGCGGACAGACCTCGCTGCTGTAAACGGCGTCGAATGGTACGTGCAGAAACTGGATGATACGTTACAGACTGAATGTGCTGTGCTATGGTTCCTGATGTGACTGAGCGATCCGTCACTTCCATGCGCACAATGTTCCTGTCATCACGTGAAGTGGTGCACTGAGGTGGATGCGATCGAAGACGTCAGTTCGTCGTACCCTCCTGCATCCCAACGGTCACATATCCGCATTGCAGTTGTTTGGTTTCGTTCAACACGACTACCGATTTCCCTGAAAGATAATCCACACTCTCGGTAGGCCACTAACCTTTTTATGTCGAACTCGGATACTTGATCAAACGATCATCGTTGATCATCAAAAAAAAAAAAAAAGATCATCAAAAAAAAAAAAAAAAAAAAAAAAAAAACGACAAGAAAAACACAATTGCCGAACTTTAAATCGTCAAAAACTCCAAGCCTTAAATAGCGCTTTGAAGTGGCGCCACAGGCGCACGTGCTGTACGTCTGCACTGAAATTCTAATCATTTGCATATCTCACCTCCGCTAATGCATGTTGTAAATTTCATGTTATTTGCATGCTTCCTTCAGGGTATTGTATTTACGGTGGCCAGCAGTATATATTCTGAAACTATTAAAAATCTTAAATATCGTCCACTATAGTAAAGACATTAGGTTATTTCGAAGCGGGAAAGATGTGAAAAATGAACAATACCCTCGACGGGACTCAAACCACGGACCTTTCGAATACGCGTTGAGCGTGCTGACCACTACACTACGAAGGCATGCTAAGAAGGCGGGAGAAATACCTTATAGTATTATTATGCTATTAGAAGAACTTTGAAAGAGTGAAAGCAAATTGCAGTAGAAACGGAGCAGAGGAATCGTTATGCTACTCTAAACCTCACTATAGCACATGTGTTCACAATTTGTAAACATTTTCATGCATTCATTTCATAATTAATATAGAGATATCAAGATATTCCAGTATCACCACTAACTAACACTGAACTTTGTTTGAACATTTTATTCTCACAATCCAGTATCTTTGGAAGACAATAATGAGAACAACTCCCATTCAGTTCATACTTGTCTCACTACACGCACTTTTTCTCCATTGGTCTGCACAATGTGCAAACTTACAGCTAAAACTGCATACGGCTTTATCGTTTTGTTTCATAATGCAGGAATGGCTTTATCTAGTTGTTTTATGATGAAGGAATTGCAGGTAATGTAACAAATCTGATATCTGTGTCACTGTTTTCTGATTTAGAAACCTCCAGTATATATATTTTTAGTATGTTAAACATAAGTACCATACCTTGGTATAATCCGTTTTCATTATTTTTATAAAATATATGGAGGAAGTGAAGCTAATAATTATGATTAAAGAACTCACAAGAGTCTTTAATAATAATCTCAACAATGCTTCCTGTCAGCTGGCCAAAAAATTCACGAGTTACCCCCTGTATTTCCTGTTATTTTTCAAATTTTTCTATTCACAGTTTAAGAAAACAGTTCTATTTGAATTCTGGAACAATAGAAGTACCTCAAGTGTATCTACGTCAATTTCTCTTGCGTAGAGAAAATTAATTTCATGTTATATTTTGTAGCATTTAGTTCATTTAACTTGCCGTTTGTGTTACATTAAAGATATTAAAAATGTCTTAAAGTATCTTAAATGCAGGAAGTGCACTGAATTTGCTAAAAGCGTTGTTTAAATCCTTCTTTAAGTAATATAACTATTTAATACTGTTTCTCAAATACTATTTTATTTAAGTATATAAAATTATTTAAAAAAATATTGCCTTATAAAAAACGTTCTCAATATAAGAAAGAAATAAGAAAAAAACCTCCCTTTTGCAGCACATCATATGATTTATTAGCATATCTTTATTATTGTGGTTACCTGAAATGTTTCAGTTGTTTAAATTTTACAAAACTGGATAAACGATGACTATTAAAGATAATTTTCTTCCAAAAAGAAGTTTTCCGAGGAAAAAGTTTCTAAGGACAGCGCTAGGTAACTAAAACTTCAGAGAAAAACAGAAGATGGTAAATTTGCTCAAATATCAAGTTCCAGAAATTTCAGTTAGTCGAAATAAATAAATATATGTTACATATTTAAGCTACGAGCACTTTTCCATATTACCGCGCATTTTCAGTTATCCTCTTCATCTCTCTAGGCTCAGTTTCTCTCAAAATGGATTCCTTGTATCCTGCACTGTTTAAAATTAAAAATGCGTCCTCAAACGTCGCAACGAAGTTGCAAACTGGTAGCGAGTCGTGTTGCAAAAACGTTGCAATATGTCGTCTTTAAGACGCCCAGATGTCCGTGAAACTCCACTGTTTTGCAACTGTTGCGAAGACGTCTTTATTACATCTTTGCAGATGAGGTTTTTGTCGCATAGACGTCGTTATTGCGTCTTTCGCAGGTGATATTTTGGTTGTGAATGCATCGTATCACGACGTCTTAACGACACCTAAATGTTCGCAAAATTCCACCTTTTTGCAACAGTTGTGAAAACGTAATTATGTTCTTGTGTTACATATTGATTTATGCAGAAAAATAAGCTTAATAATTAATGTATTTTTCTTCTTTTTCAAAATTGTGTATTCCTTGTATTTTCCTAAAGTTTAAATATTTTATCATTTCCTGAAAACCAGAAGTTAATACAATTTTTTCCCTTAGAATAAATGTGCATAATTAATAATACCCTTAATTATTTTCAGTACTTTAAACTATATTTTTTAAATAACTTGAATTCCAAGTTACGATTATTTAAAATTTCATCATTTTTCCCTTAATCCTTTAGTATGTAAGTGAGAGTAATTATGAAAGTAGTTATTATAAGTATATAAAAATAATAGTAGGTTTTAAGTAAATAAAACTCAATCAGATATAAATAAAAGGAAATCTATATATGTGGGTAAAATAAAGTACGTTTTTGATTATCACATTTGTTTCTGTTAAATCTCAGACATTGAAAATTGCCCCTGTCATGATAAATTAGGAAGCGGTTCTTAAGGTAACATAATCAGTAATTTACCTGAACTCAAATATAAATTTGTTCTCGTTTCATAGTAAAAAATATAACTATTAACTTATATATCTTCAAGATATGCAAATAAAAGATTGTATAAAGTAGTCAATAAATGTGATGAAAAATATTTCATACAAAAATATATCTACATCTACACAGGACCGCGAGAAGATGTGTCTCCAGATACTAGATATACAAAAATGCTCGGCATAATTTGTGGCCAGATACCATACTTCATGATAGGATAATAAGGACGATAGCCGTGAATTTGAAGGTTTTCGTATATCGTAAACCATAGCTGAAATTTTCTAACTAATGCATTTAATTAAGAAATGTGAACAAGCGATAATAAATGAAGATGGTATAACAGAATTTTTTTTTGCGATGACACCCCAATTATCAATCAATTAACGCACGCAACGGATGTAATGGACAATTACTGTAGTATGGTTCTGGATCCAGAAGATACCGCTACCGATAATGAAGAAAGTGACATAGAGGTTATTGAAAACGAAAAAATTTCGATTGACAACTTGGTCGGAATACTTGACACAACAATTACAGGACTTGAACAATAGAACTTTGTAACTGATCGAGAAATATACCAGAAATAAGGAAAAAATATTAGCACAAAAAACGAAACAACTTAAACAACTTACATTAAAAGAAATGTTTAATAAAGTAAAAAAAAAATAAATATTAAACACTTTTTTTAAATTTTGGTACCCTTTACATCATAAATACTTTATTATTTCATAAATCAAGATTTCAGATTTTTAATTTATAATTTCTACATCTTACTAGATTTAAACTGATGATCTAATATCCGTACAACTTCTTTTTAATATACAGCAATCCCATTAATTGTCCGGCTTTGATCCGTCCCTAATCTTTATAGTCCGTATCTCAAACTTTCAAAACAAATTAAATTTTAAATAATTTAAAAAGAGACAGTTTCTAAAAAAGTATAATTCAGAAAATAATTTTTAATACCTAAATAAACAGCTCTTTCCCTTAATAAATACTCTCTTTTTCTGTATGATTCATTTTTATACAGATTTTAAAATCATGTGATTTTATTTTTTTCTGTCTTTTTCCAAGATACATGTAAGATATAATAAAATACAACGGCTGTGTAAATTGGCAACCTCCAAATTGACTATTCGAGATTTTATGTCCTCCCTCTAAGTTCATCCTTTCTCGCAAATTCGAAATCTTTTGTAAATTACATAACACTGTTTGAAAATAACAACTAAAACTAAAATTAACCAATCACGACTTAGCTTCACATATGCACCTACGTAGTACAAATATTGTGTCGCGAGCAAGGAAGTCTTCATTTTTTTGTGACTTCTGCCATGCAAACAAGGTCTGTTTATGCTGTCTACGTCGTACCTTTCAAACCAGTGTACATCAAAATTTATTGTATTCAACGATGATTGAAAAGTAATTTGTCTGCCAAAGAGATGATTTGAGATAAGTTGAAATAAAGATGGTGATTATTCAATTCAGTTTTGTTAGCTGCTTCATCACGTTTTCACCCTCAACCACTACGACTGCATTAAAATATTATATATATATATATATATATCACATTTTCACTCTACAGGAGTAGTTTTGTAGTCCTGTAAGGTATAAATATGGCCGTGGCTTTCCCTTGCAGATTATTTTGCTTCTGATGAAGAGGGACCTGTATCTGCCATTGAAATCAATAGAATTCTTGACACATCTGTCTACATCAAATACAAAGTTGTTTTTTGCTGATTTTATGTTTTTTCTGGGCACGTTTTCTTCTGTTCTGAGCAATCATTTCCTTTTTATGAAGGTGAGTATGAAAACTGTAGAAATTGTGAGGAGAATTATGTTCCCACATTTCTGTTCTCAGATACGTTCTGACATTTAAAAAAAATTACAGGTGTTCGATTTGAGAGTTTAACCGTGCCATTAATTAGTGGATTGAGGAAACATCGAAACGATTGCATCAGACACCGAAATTTGAGGACGGATTAAAAAAAAATAGTTTTCCGTCAGGATAAATGTATTCAAATAAATGAGAATTATGTTGAAAACTGCATTATATTATTGATGAAAATTCACAAATTAAAAAAATTGTACCTAATTTCTAGAACTTCAGAAAAATCTCTCGTATGGAAAACCGCTCTACACGCAGAACAATGGGGGCATTTAACTCACTGTTCAGTAGTAAAAAAGTATAATGTGTTTCTGCAAAAACTGGTCCTTAACTAAATATGGCATTATTAGAACCTATGAATGATAAAGTTAATATAATTCGCACTTTGTGTGACAGGCCTTTTTTTTAATTCATGAAATTTTCTGATTAGGTCTCGATATGCCGCCCATACGGTACAGTGACCCAGAGCTTGAATCCTGGAGAAGGTAAGGATGTTTATCAAGATGTAGTGTATGTGCGATACGGTAGCACTCTGCCAGCCGGAACTCCTTCCGAGTGGTTTGGAAGTAGAAGAAAAGGTTTGGGAGACGTCCGGAGCTGTCATCCATGGTGGTCTTCTCTAAAATTGGAGTGGAACTAGGCAAACTTGTTTTCTACCCTATATGGTGCTCAAGCCTCATGCCAGCTTCAAACGTACTCGTGTATTCGTTGTCATAGTGGAATTCGTGGACTTGTTTCGTTAGGTCAGCCAAGTGAGATTTGCCCAAACAATACAACAGGTATTCATATTGTTTTGCGTATTGGTTTTGCTTCATTGTAATAATGTATGATCACTGTAAGAAGCGTATTTTAATAGGATTCATAAATTGTCATGTCCATTAAAGAAAATATTGTTATTAATGAAGTATAAATTTTCAGTTTGAAGAAACTAGCTTAGAAACAAACCAATGTTGAATCAGTGTAATATATAGAGGGAAAGACAGCTAATTTCTAATTTAGATTTGCTGATTTGATAGAAAATTGTACGTATTTTCAAACAACATAAAGTTTTGTTTTTTAAATTTATCATATATTTTCATGTGAAATGTTTATAAATATTCCATAGATTGCTAGGATTGTTTAATTCTCCATTAAGAAAGCTCGCCATATTGTATGCATTCATCCTTGATGCAAATTTACTAATCGAAAACTATTTCATGCGAATTGCCTACAACTAAGTTATTACTATATTTCAAATATAATCGTAGCCATTGTCCTCTTATGTCATAATGAACGAAATAATTCATTTAAGATATCTTTCCTATAATTCCGCTTAAAATACGGATCAGAAGAAATTTAGGTGCAAGAATAATTTAATATCTAAGACACAATTATCCCTACTTTTCTAAGTATAACTGTTAACCTTATAATTGTGGAAAAATTGGTTTTGCGACTTACGTCGTTATTATTCGGAAAACAGATATCTTTTTATCAGGCTAGGACGTTTTTGTTTCCTATCTCTATTTTCATTCTACTTCCAAGGATAAACGCAAAGAATGGAAAAAACGACAGATGCTATAGCTATCCGTGGTCAGTTTTCTACGTAAGATCAAGTTCCCACGATTTTGGAATGGATGGTTTTCTTCTGCTATTGGCTTTTCCTCCACACTCTGTTTCCTTTCCCGTTTCAGATTTTTATTACATTTTAGCTGCGACATACTATACTATATCTTCAGATTTTCTGTCTCGAGAATATGCACAAACATGAGAGGCACATTTATCTTGAAGAAGACAGTATTCGGATTAATACTGAAATAAACAGAAACACTTTAAAATGGGAAAGAAAAGCTAATTTTAGTTAGAACCTTCAACAAAAGAGCTAGATATCTTCATTTGGAGCTTCCATTTAGTATCTTTGCATAAATATGAATGGAGTGGTATCTACAGAAAATTAGTAACGGTTAGTAGTGCAATAAAACGGGTTTGACCAAAGTTTTGCTAGGCCTCCAAATCCTGCCTAAGAGATGCTATTTTCAGAGATGTCGGCAATGGACTTCAGAGTGACGGTATTCGTTTATCTTGAGATGAAAAAAATCTTTTGAGGTATTGTAACTTGGTGAGGGTTTCTTCTACACTATTAGCTGATAGGAAGTGAAAATGCATTTTCTATACCACATCTTTTAAGGTTGCCATCCTAAACATCCTCTGCTTGGGACACATTATGTTTACAGAGGGTTATAAAAAATCCTGAATAGCTTCTAAATATTACCGTACATTAAAAGCCTTTGAATGGAAAGGAAGTGGTAGCTGTAGACTGAAGAAAAAGTAAGGAAAGCATTGGCCATGCTTGCAGTCATGGTATGGTACGTCGACTAAACAGACAAAGGGCAATCTTTCTGCCTGCTAGAAAATTAAGTTTTGAAATTTGAATAAGAAATTAAGTTAATAATATAAATAAGTTTTTTTTAATCTGTCGTGTGATTCACTTGTCAAAATACCAAGTTAAAAGACTTAAACCTAAAATAAAAGAAAACATTTAAAAAATAGTTTAATATTCTTGGTATCTGCAGCCAAAGAAAACAAGGTTTCATTTGAGAATCAAAAGCATCAATTTGCAATTTTCTCCTAAAAAAAATAGACATTAAGGAATAAAGAAATAATATATTTTCTAGAATGGTTTCAACATAAATGTATTTTTTTTCTAAAGTTTTTTTCACTTATTCGCTCTGTTCTAAGAGAGAATTTTATATCAACTGATATATGGCTTATAAGTCTGAAGAAGAGAAATAAAATATTATTCATCAATCAAAGTGAGAATGAATAAGCGGATCCTCATGCAATGGATTAAAAAATGTTTTACTTGGGCTGCTAAATGAATTCAAGCCACTCAAAATTTGTCACACAGATGAAACTGGGATTATGTTGCATAACATTGCTGAAACAAATTTTTATATTTAAAAGGGAAACAGCAGTTGGTTTAAGAAACTGAGCAAATAGGTATTATTTATATTGAACCGAAAATGAAGAATACAGCACAAAAGCAAGAAACCTTGATGTTTGAAAGGAATGAAGAATTTACTTCTAATTTATCATAACAACAAGAACTCGTGGCTGACAAATAGTGTTTTTTACGATTTTCTTTTGAAAAAGAATAACAAAGAACAACTTAACTGTTTAGATAACTGTGCAACATACTTTCGGTGAAACATTAGTATCCCTAATGTTATATTAGCTATAGGTAATATTTCAGACATCAACGAATGAAACTATGAAGATTCATAGTTACAATATGTGTAAGCTGACGATAATTTTAAGAAAACATGTGTAAAACCTGATAATTTCTTTGCAATAAGCGTTTGAGAACTGCATAAACTGACAGTTAAAATGCTACAGGAAAAAACAGTGATGACGTGCCATTGTCAATCGAATCTAGAAATGTTCAAATAAAAACTCTTGAGCTGAAATATGCTGATGAAAAATGCTGCCAGCAGGTATACGAAATTTATAGTACAAGTAAAAAATTATAGACCAGCTTTATAAAACTTGTAGAGTTCGGGAGAAAGAACTTTACGCAGTTATACAGAGAACTTTACAAAACGGGCTACTTCGAAGCATGAGATGTGAAAAATGAGCAATGCCCTCGCCAGGACTCGAACCACGGACAGTTTACAAAGATACAATACTTTGAACAATATGTAAAGACATTAAAGTACAATCACACAGATTTATGTGATAAAGTTTCTGTTCAATTTCTACTTCCTTTCTGCATAATTCAGATATTATTCCGTACAGAGATATTGTGTAAATTTTTCTCTGTTGAAGAAAATGGGTAGTTATATTACTATAAGTTTATGTAATGAGCTTCAACAATGATTACAATATTAAATTAACTAAAAAGGAATATTCCGGGAAGGAAAACTGAAGCACTAATAGCATTTAATGTAAGAATGAAATGGCTTTTTAAAAATAAAAGTCTGGCTAAAACTGGAAATGGGAAGAATAAAACTTTTAGAATTGGAAGAGTTTTAAAATTATATTAGGTAATCCTCTTTCTTGAAGAATGAAAAAAGCTTACTAAATAAAAGGTCATTTTAAAGATGTAAAGAAAAATAACGAAAAAGAAGTAAAATCCTTTTTATCCAATAATCTTAAAATCAATTTTACTATAAGTAGAATACGTTCTTTATTTATTATAAAATTTACTTTAATTTTGTAAATACAAATTTTTGTCAAAACTTTAGAAAACAGGACAAATGCGCTAATCAAATGTTTCTGTTTAAATATATGTTTATTATTTGAAGTCTTCTTTCTTCAAACATGGTATATACAATTAGCAGACGCAAGAATTTTTATTTTTTTTTTTATTTTGATATTAAAATTTATTCCGATATAATTTACATATATTTTTCTACTCGTTATCTGCAAAATATATTAAACACTGTTAACCTTTTGCCATTTATGAATTTCATGATTCTTACCATTACAAAACAAAAAGACGTTTAATAAAAGTAGTTTTAATTTTACACTGAATTCTATATTTAATTTTGGCTGACATTAAAAACAAAATATAACTATAAAATTCCCTTTTACGGATGTCTTGATATACTAATAATACTCTGTTACAATGCTGGATGATTTTTTTTTTGTTATTGGTTAATGTAACATCTCAGTAATATATATTTCTTGAGTGCTTCTTCTGCTTTCGAGAAGTTTCATTATTTACACAATGTAAGTTCAAAATGAGAACAGGATTTTACGTATTAAAATTAAAATACTATCTTAAAATAATTTATGGATAGCTTTACCCAACAGTTTCATGTAATAATTCCTTCTTAACATATAAAACAAGACCTAAATAACTCGTTATTGCTGTTATTTGTTTTGTTTATTATATACATATAATGACTCTTAAAAGGTGGTTGTGAGCTGGAGAAACAACACAAATTGAAACAAAATTTAAAAATATATTTAATTTTGTTTTAATTATCTCTTTTATTATATATACATATATATATATTTGTGTGTGTTAAGCACAAATAAAAGTACGTAAAAGATAAATCATAATTTGAACTAGCAATAGCCTCTTAATCCTTAAATTATTTTCTCTTCTCTATTCTAAAAATAGTATAATATTTATCTGAACAGCGTCATTTTGATATTGACCCACATGATGCGACTCTTGCATAACACTGATAATGTAAATGGAACTCATTTACAAACTTAAACAGCTATTAATAGATTTACAGCAGTATTAATTTAAAACCAAAATGTATTGAGAACTAAACCTAACTCAGACTGAATTAAGACTTGAGCCTGAACAGAACGCAATTGCTTTTTATACTTCGGCTTAGCTGGAATGCTGGCTGTTGCTGTCTTCTTACTGAAAAATTATCAAAATTGTGAACATTTTAAAATAGGTACAGGTAATGTGCCAAGTTGTTTGGGCTGTAAAATGTTTACTGAAATAAAAATGAAGATTTTATCTTCCTCGGCTGCCAGTTTCCTATTCATTATGAATCAACATTTCAGCAGCATTCATAATGAAATGCAATCAAACTTCTTGCAAATTATTATGAATCCACTTTCCACGTTTCTACGCCATCAACCTATCCTACAACACTAGCTAAGCTTGCTTTATTACACACACACATATATATATATATATTTTTACCGGATTTTGTATTTATTTAGTTTGCTATTTTTAATAGAATTGATATTAAAATTGTTTTATGTTCTCGTGCAATGCAGCACGATATTTATTTGAAGAGAAAGCTACGCCGAAAAATTTAAAATACAGGAGCTCGAGCATTTAATAAATAGATATCGCGTAATTCTACTCTTTTGCTTTTCAGAAAACTGGAGAAATTACGAAAAGCTTCTCGTGCATTTAAAAAGCTTTTAAAAGCTGGAGGATAACATCTCAATTCAATAGTTGTTTGGATAACTGTTGTTGTTTACTGAAGCGAATTCACGTTGAAATCGGATTAGGTTTCTCTCTTTTGAGTAACGTTCTTAGTGATTTAAAAGTTAACTACTGTGAGATATTGGGTTATTGCACGAATATCTCTAAGAAAATTTAAGCATTTTGCTTTTATTCGTTATGATAAGAATACGTTTTATTCACTTTTTATCGGACTTGTGCATTCAGTTCATTATGAAAACGTACGTACGCAACAATATATATATGTGTGTGAGAGTATATATATATATATATATATATATATGCGGTTATGAGGTTATGATAATTACAGATATATATAGAGAGAAAATATTCATCATTATAGTTATTCTAAAAACTTATATACAACAATTTATATATTTTTTAATTTTTTATTTATAATCACAAATTTACATAAAACTTTAGAATTCCGAGAATTATTGTTAACAGAGCATTTCCTGAAGTATAATTTAAGCAAGGAAAATAAATTCTAATTTGAACATTTGATTTTTGAAACACATATAGCAGGAATATTTGAAACAACGTAATCTAAAGTAGTCGATATTGTCTTCCTAATAATGTCCAATATTACAGAGAATTACTGAAGGTTATGATTATACTAATAATATAATGAATAAATAAAATTTTGTTCTAATAGAAATTGATTTATATTGCATTTATAAAAACGTAAGATAAACTTTAATATATATCATTTTGTTAACGATGTTTATTTTAAGCTCACTCCAATTCCAGCGCTATTTGGCGTCCATAAGATTCGAAGCTGAGTAAGAGTATGTTATAAGTACAAAGTGTTCATTCTTGTGTTCCGGTATTCTGTGTTGCGCCGTCAATAAATGTGGTCTTATATTAATGTGTGTCTCTGCCGCCAACCTTTTGCATGGTTGTTTTATGGTATTAGAAGTGGGATGTCAGGGTATTTATTATCCGAGGATATGGCCGAAGATTTTGTGGTAAATCTGTTGTGAAGTAAGGCCTTGATAAGGTGTCGGTGTTGCTGATGATGAGTATTTTAATACTCGGGAAAGGGATAGGTGAAAAGTGAGAGCAGGGCCTGAATCACCCGTGGGTCTTTCACTGACTTTTCGGGCATCGTCCGGATTCACAACTGTCCAGATCGGGAAAGGGACGGTGTTGCATAATATATCTTGTTAATTTTAGGGGAAGTTATGTTGCGTTTGTCGTCTACTTGGTTTATGTAGTGGTACATGCGGCGGCCTTGTTCACATTCATCCCACTCTGTATGCCATTTGATTTGTACCTTGCGTGTCAGCTGCTTTTCAAGCAGCAGCGTGGCCAAAATGGTAATTGTGAATGACGAATACATACTGATGTTGCCTCCTTCGCTAATCTGTCAACAGTTTTGTTTCTACTTACCTGGCGTGCGTTTTCACTCGGGAGAGCGTGATCGATTTAGACAGTACGGATAGAACTATGGTTCATACAGACAGTATGCTTCAGTACGGCCAGAAGTACGGATATATTATCTGTGTGGATGGTGATGTCTTGCTGATTTTCCTGCGTGGTTTACTGAATAGTTCTGTAAATAGCTACTGCTTCTGAATCAGCGTATTGTTATCGCTTAGTCACTTTTTCTGTGGGAGTAGGATAGATGCTGAAAAAATAATGCGCTGATAACTTGGTCTTCCATATGTGAGCAATCCGATTATATAGTCGGTATTTTGTTGTTTGAGCTGTCGTGATGGTATAGATGTATGTTTACATCTTTTAGTTTAAGTATTGGATGAAAGTATAGGGTTGTTGCTGGCATTTCATAATTGTTTTGATAATGCCGCGTATCGAAGAAGCTAGTGGGAATGCGAACATGAAATACTGATTGCATTACAGCTTCTTCTTCCATATGAATATGCAATGTCGTTTGACCCGCCAAAAATATGAACCGTAATTGCTTGGAACTAGAGGTGGTCTTTTTCGAGAAATTTTAGAACTTAATTTTTTAGAGCAAAAAGGATAAGGAGGCAGGAGAATTCGACAAAATTTAAAATGTCGCAACCTTTTCAGTTTTTTACTTTTAAGCAAAATAGGCTGACGAATGTATCATTTAAATGAACTAATAATTATTAACAATTCTGATTGATTGTCGTTCTTTAATTCGAAAAATCTTGTATTTCTAGGTAAGACGTCCCCTTCAGTGCTTCGAATGCCAGATCCGACAGCCCCTTAACCAGCTTTCTTTTCCTGTTTAATTTAAAGAAAATATATTTAAGAAATAATTTTTAAAAAGTATTAAATTTTTTACATTTCATTAATTACATTTTCTTAAACATATTTATATATGAAGAACATTATAAAAAACTTCCTGTACAGATTTGATAGGAAATACGTTAGTGAATAAAATCTTTTAAAGCATAAACTGTAGACAAATATCAAATCGAATAACTTCAAGTAAAGGCTAGAAATATAACGATAGTTCTTTCCAAAAAGGGAATAACTCTAAGTATCTGTTGTAAAAAAGCGAGAGAAAAAGGGATTACTTTGAAAGATGAAATGCATCTGTGTTATACACTAGAGGGAGCAGTGACCCGCGTTCGCAGCATTGCCAATATGGGAGAGATAAGAATTTGATCTCGACGAAATTGTACTGCGGAGTATAACATATTAACCTGTTACGGCTAGAGGAAACTATATTTTGTTCCTCGCAACTTAGAAAATGCCATTTCCTCTTCAACTATTTTGACCAGATAACTAGCGATATCAAGTGCATAGAGGCAGTGTAGTCTTGGGTGTATTTTAGCTATTTGACGGATCATTTATCTTAGGATCTGTTTGTAAAAAGAAAGTGCAATCCTTTTCGAGCAGATGCTTCCAGTTTCCTTTCACATATTCTGGCCAAACTAGAAACAACATATAATGCAAATGCTCATAGTTTAGAGAGAATAGGGAAGGAGAGTAAAATAAAATATCTTTGAATAAAAAGTCAGATGCAAATATTGTACTATATGCTTGAATGAAGTTACATTAAAATGTAAACGTTGTTTCATTTATCGCCAAGTAGTGGTTTATTTATAATAGCCTGAGTAGTTCAGTGTTATGGAAACCCTATTATGGCGTAATCGGTTTCATGATTGCGGTGAATTTGTAAGGTATCGTGTGTGCTGGTTAGGAAGTACATTGCTTGTTTTCTGGTTTAAACGGTAAAATGGCTGAATGTGGTAAGTTTAATTTGAAGTTTATGTACGATTTGGAAAGAAGGAGGAAAAGAGCATTACTTGATTGGTGTGTAAATGAAGCTTTACTTAGTAGCCATTATTAAGTGTCCTGTTTGTAGGAGGGAAATGCGTATGATCGGACGATACAGCGCTCCGGATGATATTTTTGACTCTTATTTTGTGAATTTATGTGGCGACTCCAGTACTCAGATTCTAGTTCAGATAATTTTAGGAAGTTTTTTGATGCTGTTAAAGAATTTTTTATTGAGTAAAGACGTGTCAATTCGTAAATAAGTTAAGTGGATATTTTATTAGCTCAAAAGCGCGCTCGTCAGAACTTCTGAGGCTCTTTCTCGAAGTCAGTGAAAATTCGACTTAAAGCTACTCTTACTCATTTAGATTAAACGCGATTCTAAAACCACATTCTGGTAGGAAATTGTAAGCTGAAATTAGGAGAGATCGGAAAGTAGCTTTAAATTAAAATAACTGTTAAAAAGCTTAGGATAAACTTTACAGTGTGATAAATACAGTGAAAGTGGAAGTTCTTCAAACTTCCAGCAATAGGAGTGTTCTGCTTAAAACTAAGACAAGTCCTATAGTTGCAAAGAATGGAAAGAATCTAGCATTCTGAAATTATTAAAAACTATGATTGGAAAGAGGACTCATGAACAATTGAAAGTTCCTTGAGTGAATGCTTCTTTAAATTAAGGAATAAAGACTTGGAAAATTTCTTGAAAATAAAAGCATAAAATGAAATCTGAAGTAGATTTTCCTTGACGTAACGAAACAAGTTGATGTTATGGACTTGAATTCTTGTTTAGATGACATGATGTATGTTGCTCAGAACAAAATATCCGGAATTATTTTGGAAAACTATCTTTAACAGCTTACAAAAATGGGAGATACCTGCGGTAAATAAACCACACAGTCGCTAAATTATTTTTAGTCTGTTTTAAAATAACTTAATTAACACTTATATTATGTCGACAGTGAAGGAAATATTGTTCACTTTCACAAAAATAACAGAAAAATGCAGCATTTTCCTGCATATTTCTCCCCTTATTTTACTAATTTTATCGTACAAAAATTGAGAAGGAAAAAATGAGAAACATTTATTTCACGGAGGACGCAGTTACAGTAAGAAGTTAAAAGATAAAATGTAGTCGTAGATAAATTGCATCACCATTTTATTTCTTTAAGACAAACCTACATTACAATAATATTAACATTATAATATTTAATAAGATATCACCATTTCTATACCCGTGTAACTTGATTTTCGCTCGTTGTTAATATTGTCTCTGATACTGATTAGAGTGTAAATCAACCATAAGTAGTTAGAGAAGGTGAATGTGCAACTCACTCAGCGAATTCTTAGACTGAATTTTAGTTTGTGTTTGCTTCGATGTGATGAGTGGGTTCTTATATTACGCAATAGTTAGAAAGGAAAGGCTCGAAATGGCCTTCAGATGTTACTAGGAAGACAATACCATTTTAAAATTTAGAGTAACTGGTTACTTAAACTTACTGAGAAAAGATCCCTAGGAAATACTGAATGTTCTTTTTTATTTATCACAAGACTAAAGTCTGTGACAGGAAAATAATTAAAATTCTTGATGTTTAATTTAAAAAAATTGGCAGTTACATGAAACATAATGAGAACGATATGCAAATGAGAAAAATAATTAATAAAATTGGTATCTTAAAATTAAAGTCCTAGATTCAATAAAGTGGTATAAAGCAGTTTATAAAATGAGAATGAGTATAGAAGAAAATCGTAATGGAAGTAAAAATAAGACACCTAAATAGATCAAAAGAAATTATTCCTAAATGCGATTTTTTTTGGTAATTGTAGAGATATTTGAAGATCCTAAAACTCCAGTAGTTCTTTTTTTTTACTCAGCCCAGATGGAAGCAGATTGCGGGAAAAAAGACTGTCTAAAGAATATCGAATTTTGAGAAAATAGAAAAAGGAATAAAATCGAACCCATTGGATGAATGTGAGTGTCTAAAGCAAACGGAAAATAGAGATAAATATTGACGATGCAAACCAGATTTATCGTAAAGGTGGATTGTTAAAATGTTTGACTGATTACAGGAGCACCGTTGCCATTTGCATATTTCTAAGCTGCATTTTTTTTATTCAGTTGCTTATTAGAATTCCATATATACGATACTCGCAGCAATTGCAGAATCGTTTACAGTTATTAATCATTTGTAGTCTCTGATAGCGTTTCTAAATAGAGATACTTTACAAATATTTTCTTAAATCAATCAAAGAATTTCCATCAGCTTCAGAAAGAAAACTTGTAAACTAAAATTCCACTTAACCTCTTTCAACTGGTGGTACAACTGTTGTACGGGAAAAGTGTGGTAGCAGCATTTGCCTTTCCTCATTATTTTTATATTTTGATACTTATATTGGCCTGTGTCAGCGTGAATTTTATCACGCTATTACCAGCACCTCATGTAACTCCGTTTCGGGAAAACCTTGCATAAATTACCGCAAGTTAAAACTACTTTAGGTGAATTGTAAGTTAAATACTTTACAAGGCCCAAGCCTGTGAGATACAGTCTATGGTGAACTGCACATTGATATTTAACGTTGAGAATTTAAGGTGTAAGAGTATGAAAATCGAAAAGTATTATAAAGAAAATGTAAATGCAATCAAAACTTGCGGGCATTCCAACGTCAGGGAGATCTCCCGTCTTTTTTTCCTTTAGCTGACGAACAGATCTGAATGGTCCTCAATAGTGGTGCACGATAGCCGCTGACTGAACATTATTCTCTATTCTTAATAATTTGGTTGTATTTTGACGAGAACTAAGGGTTTTGTATTGCGCCGACATAGCGGGTAAGCAAATAGAGGTACCTCTTTATTAAAACATTAGAACTCTGTGCAGAGCATTCATGTGAATGTTTTTATTTACTTCTACTTTTTTTTTTTTTTTTACTTTCAAAAATCTCAGAGAGGGCGTAATGCACTTACGATATAAACAATACACAGAATATAAAGAATTATAATTTAGATTTCTTTACCTGACATTTAAAAAAAATCCTAAATTAAATTGTTTTATTTATTTCAAATTAGATCACACTTCTAATATCAAGGTAGGAAATTTCAAAATCAGTTAATAAGTGTAAAAATTTAGGCAGATTATTCCGCACTGTTCGTTTCCTTTTATACTTCACGTTATAGATGTTAATTAGTTTAGATCACGGTTATTTTGGAGGTTGTCTTCCATGGACAAATATACTTAAATCAATTTTTCTTAAAGAGTTTTCTATAAAGGTGCACCTTCCTTTGACCGACAGCCCAGCACAATTTGTTAAAATTAAATAACCATATACAAATACTTTTCCTGATTTTCTATTAGAGTATAAATAATCAAAAAATAAAAATCAGCTGTAAATCTTTGCTATTGTTATTGCTATTTCAACTCATAATACTCAAATTACAGTCGGAAAATAATTATCGTAAATCATATTCGAACATGCAGAGTTACAAACTAAGCTCACATTCTTTACATTTTTTCTAATTAATACCGTTATGAACATAAAAGCTGAATGTGAAAAAAACTGCACATGTATTGATAAATGATTACCGAGTGTGATAGGAGACCGTAGCGTCCGAGCAGTAAAGATGCTGAATACAGGTAGCTCAACCTGTTTGAAATTCAGCAAACACTCTGTCTACATAGGAGCTTTCATGCTTTTCCCAATATATAACGTGGATACAAAGCAGTTTTCCTTCAAACGTCCTCTACAAAGGCATCCCTCCGCATAGGCAGATAACACTCCAGTTGCTAAGCCTTAGTCAATTAACATAGCATTTACCTAACAAGTATACTGGACGCAGGCTTAAACTGAAATCACTGACCAAGATGCGGCTATCATAATTAGCTGGAGCTAAACAATTTGAAAGTATACTCGTAGTTATTACCTGTCTGTATGGTTTATTTTGCCTTTATACAGTGTAATTATTCTATGTAGTACGATAATTAAATTTCTATCTCTCATTCTGCAATTTTAATTATAAGATTTTACCAAGCTTCATAACAAAACTATAACAAAAAGAGCAATGTTATATTCAAGTAAATGCTGGATATAGAGAAAAAATCTGATGTATACACTAGCCTATTATATTGTACGCAGTTTTGCTTCATTTAATTTAAATTTATTTCCTCGAATTTCATTACAGATATATTTCTCATTAAAGTAATTCAGTTCTCACTTCGTGGCAAGGCAAAAATACTTAAATCATCTGCATTAGAAATTCTAAAATACAGAAAAGCATAAAACACCAAATGCAATTAAAACAGTTAATTTTTTTACAATTAAAATTAGAGTTTCTAAGCAAAAACAAGCAATTCTTCCAACGGACAACAAGGCATATCTTTTTGCGACACAAAACTGAATGTTTACTTTTGGTCCCACTCGGCAAAATGACACTGAAAGTTCAGAAACTGACTTAATTCACTATAATATAGGGTGGCCCAGAAGTCACTTTACATTTTGAAAATTAAATAACTTTTTTTCTATTAATATATTTCTTTTTCTCTTTTCAGAATTAAAAAATATAATCCCTGGAAATTTTTGGCATGGATAAGTTTACAACAGAACAACGAGTGAAGATAATTGAATTTTACTTTTAATAATTGAATTTTACTGCTGAGAAATATCGAGACATGCTAGCGAATTTTGTTCAACCTCAGTTAGTAAACATGGCAGGGTATTGGTGGCAACAAGATGGAGCAACTGCACATACTGCTAGAGCCAGAATGCAGTTGTTAACTGCAATGTTTCACGATCGGATAATCTCTCTTAAATCCGATTTTGAATGGCCTCCACGTTCTCCTGATTTGACAGCTCCGGACTTCTGGCTTTGGAGATATCTTAAAGACAAAGTGTATGCAAATAAGCCCCGAACTATTCAAGAACTTAAAGCAAACAACCTCAGATGTTAAGAAGTGTCATGGAGAATAGCTTAGAAAGAGCTCGACTTTGTGAAGACGAGAATGGAGGCTATTTAAGAGACATTATCTTTCGTCACTAAGTCAGAACTAACTTACACACTATAAGCTTTGTAATAAAAAAGAATTCATTAAATACAGTCATTTAAGAAAAAGTTATTTCATTTTCAAAATGTAAAGTGACTTCTGGGCCACCCGATACTAAGAGTTTTCAAACGTAAACAAATGGCTGTTTCATTAGGTTTAGTGGCACTTTCACAACTTTTAAATTGTTGATAAATCTACACCTATTGCATGCAAATTAACTAAAGGTATAAAAACCCTAACCCGAACATAAGAACAACGTATTTCAGTCACTTTTCAAATAAAAAAATGCACAATTTACCAACATATAAGAATAAAAATCTAAGCTCACCGAAGCGGGTAATAGAATCGGGTAAATCGCTACACTTTCAATTTTAATCTATTATTTTTTATTACATTGAGTTTTTAACGTAGACAGGAGCCATTTTCCTTTAGTAATCCTCCGCCGTCGGTATCTTTTCCCTTAAGCAGATAGCACATTCATGCGTTGCCATAATCAGAAATAAAAACAAACAGACGAGTTCTACACATTGTTCATTGAAGCATACCTATACCAAAACACCAGCGAAATTTTAATGCATAGTAAATCAATAAACCGTTCCATAAAACTTGAAATACATATCAACAAAGTCAATTCAATTTAATACTATGCATTTAAAGAAAAAAAAAAAAAAAAAAAAAGGTTTTTCAAGTTTTTCTGTTAAACGCAAGCCTAATAATCATAATTAGCCTAAGTACGCTTGTTTCAAAACGAATATACGCATTTCGAATGCACATATTTATTAAGCTGTATGACATACGAATATGAAACTTTACACACATATGTACGAACCTCTCAAGTTCAAATTACAGATGTTCAATATGTCCTCCATAAGAGACACGAACAATATCACATCACGGATCCGGTTCTTCACCTCTTTCACGTTCTGTGAGAGTGGTGGTACCTAAACGTTGTCTTTAATGAAACCCCATAGGAAGAAATCCCAGGGTGGCAAATCCAGCGGCCGTGAAGGCCAGCTGAGACATCTAAGTCTCCAGCTCCTTGACGACCAATCCAAAGGTTCGGTATTGTTTCATTAATCGCGCACTTGGCGACACCAGCGAGCGGAGCCCCGTCTTGTTGAAATATGAAGTTGTCTTCGTGCAGTCTCGGAAACAACCAGTTTTGTAACATAGCGAGATACTGCTGACCGTTAACCGTGTTTCCATCAAAGAAAAATGGGCTGTAAACAGATCATCGAGATATCGCACAAAACACATTGATTTTAGGGGAATCTCGTACACGTTCAATGGCTGCATGTGGGTTATGTAGGCCCCAAATTCGAACATTGCGTTTGTTTACATGACCACTAACATGAAAAGTTGTTTCATCATTGAACACGATGCGTAGTGCGAAAGTGTTATCAATGTCAATAGCATCAATAATCTTGTTACAAAATGCCATGCGTTTGCGTTTGTCATCAGGACTCAGAGCCTGTAATAAATGTAACTTGTACAGCTTCATAACCAACCGACGTCTCAAAACACAACCAAACTGTTGTTGTAGGCAGTTGTAACTTCCGACTGGCACGACGAGTTGATTTTGAAGGACTGCGTTGGAAATCAGTTTGAATTCGTGCAACATTTTCGTCGGGAACACGAGGGCGGACAGGACTCTTTCCTTTACTTACACATTCTGTATTTAGAATACAGGATCCTGTCGATACCATCTGCGAATATTCCAACCATTCGGAGGAATAATTTGGTACCTCAATTTGAAACGTCTTTGCACTGTAATCACGGAATTACACTTCGCAAACTCGAAAACACAAAATGATTTCTTCTGCGGAGTGGCCATTTTAAACATGTGACGGTTACTACGCAAAACTGAAGACAACTGACATCTAGCGGCCGAGCCGAGGCACAGTGGTCGATAGTTTGGACAAAATAACACTTTGTAATACGTATATTCTTTTTTGAAACACTCTGTATTTTAACCAGGTTAAAAAGTATATTACTCAGTCACGTATTAAAGAGAAACTAAAGTTGCTTAAGAAATATTCATCGGGAGAGCATTGCATGCCACAAAGTAATACACATATTTAACGAAAATATGAAAAGTACGGCAAACAGAAATTTATCTTCGACTGCTAATACCTACACAGTTACAAATTTACAATACATTAAATACAAAGATGTAACTGATGCTTAATTTTTAAGTTTCTGTCCAACCTGTGATTGCATTAATAACTTTTAAATAATTTCGATAAATTTAACTATTCTTTCAGAAATTCTTTAAAGCATAATGTTATCAAATATATGTCAATAAATTATCTAATTACAATAAGACATTCAGTTTCAAAAATTTATTTTTAAATACAAAAATTGATTGAATAATTTATTTCTTACTTTCCCTCACTAAATTCAACAAAAATATATTTTAACTCCCAGCTTAGTCTCAAATATATTTTACTGGAAATACATATTACATTAATTAAAATGAATTATGAAAACTTTGAACTTTTTTTAGATATCTGTATATATGTTTCTAATACATTCCCATTCAGTTGCTTACACAAGTGACAATCTCCTTAGAGAGCGGTTCTCAGCCGGGAGAGAATTCCCCTCTGGGGGAAATTCAAAGCTTCAGGGGGAATGCGATTTAAAGTTTTATATAACTGTTAAGTATTTACTTTTTATTTTCTGAATGCAAAAAGCTAGTTTTATTCAAGTTTTTGCATTTATCAACAAAATGTATACTTTTGTTTGTTTGCGGGCGGATGATCTTCTACCAATGGTGAAAGTGCTGCACTAGTCAAAAGTGTTTGAGAACCACTTTTGTATAGAATAAGTTCATTGCTTATTTGATCTGCTATAGA
The DNA here is from genome assembly GCF_044657685.1 of Stegodyphus dumicola. NCBI lineage: Eukaryota > Metazoa > Arthropoda > Arachnida > Araneae > Eresidae > Stegodyphus > Stegodyphus dumicola. Next base: position 113,018,010 of record NC_140771.1, read on the forward strand.
AGACTACGAAAATGAAGCGATTATTATTTTTCACAAAACCTCGTAATTTTCTTTTTTTTTTTTTTTTTTTTTTTTTTTTTTTTTTTGCATAATAAATGCGTATCGTCCAGAACAAATGGCTGACACCTCAGCGTGGCAGATATAAGCTAATGATTCCCCACGACGAGATTTGTGCGTGTCATAAATACAAATCTGATGTATACACCACATGACTTCCTTGTACAGAATATTAAATTATACGTATTTTTTCTTGCATTTCATTTAAACTTATTTTTTATTGAATTGAATTAAATCTACTTCGCCGACAGCGCATGAACCACAATAGAATAAATGCCTTCTTTAAAATTCACTCTAGTATTTGTTTACCATAGCGACACTCTGGCGCTAGATTCACTTAACAGTATTAATAATTATATAACAGTTAACTTATATAATAATTATATAACGGAAACTAAGTTAACTGTTATGTAATCCAATAATTATATAACAGTTAACTTATATATTTCGTTCATATTATAACGCATAATGCAGAAAATTTATATCATTTAAAGAATAGAATTATCTAATCGTTGCCACATGTTCTATTCAAATACTATAATAAAGCTAGAATGATGTATAAAAGAAATTAAGCAAATAAAAGAAAAAGAAACAGTTTTTCACAGACGATTGAGTATTTCTCATTGAATTAATTCAGTTCTCACTTCGCGAGAAGGCAAAGATACATAAAAACTCAAAATATATATATTAAAAATTACGAAGTAAATCTTAAACACTTATTTCCTCGAAAAAATTCCAGAGACAATTAAGCATGATTTAATTGGCAATAATAAATGAATGCGTTATCTTTGTTGTTGCGAAGCTAAGTTTCTCTAGATTGGCAACAAATCCACTATTCTGCTGTTTCAAATGTAAACAAGCAATGGCCGTCATAAAAAAAAATATTAGGCTTAGCGGCACTTAAACAACTTTAAAATTGTTGATAATTCTAAAAATACTGCATACAGATTTACTAAAGGCATAAAAACCTTAACCGGAAGATAAAAAAAAAACATAATGCAATCATTTTTAAAGAAAAAAATGTACAATTTACAAACATATAAGTGTAAAGAAACTGAGATCACTAAGCCGGGTAACAGAGTGGATATATATATAAATATATTTATATATGTTTGGTGCGGCCGATCGCAACCAAAATACGAGGTGCACATCTACATGTTATAGCAGTCCTATATAGAAAATTTCAACGTTCTGAGGCTACTCGTTTTTGAGTTATGCGAGATACGTACGTACATACGTTCGTACAGACGCCACGAAAAATTCTCTTCAGAATTAATTTTAAAGCAGTTTTATAATTTTTTTGAAGGAAACGAGTATTTTATTCTGTCCTTACGTACAGATATCACGCAAAAACATCGTTAAATTGCATTCGATAGCGTACAAAATGGATATTTTCCTTGAAATATGCTGCCTGAAACTTTTCCCGATTACAGTACTTCCTTTTTACTTCGTACAAGGAAGGAAAAAACATTGAACTCGTAAGCCAGTTATCTTCTTTGAGTTTCGTGGACTGTTTGATTTTATTTTACGGCCCTTTTCTCGATTCCACTATGGAAAGTTAGCAAAATCAAAATGTTCAAAGCAGTCTGTTCATTTAAGGAATCGGACTTCGAATTTTTAGTGAGCTTCATTCAAATTCGTACCAGCGCAGTCGTAGAGGATGCAAAAAATCATTAGATCTCTGTTGGTAATCCCCAGAGGTAAGAAATTTGTTTTGTTTTCTATCACCTGAACACACGTCCTATGAGTGCCATTTTTGTAAAAGAATGTCATCGAGACTAAGCAGGCCTTCCGCAGTCGGGGACTGAGAGTCTAGCAGATTTACTTTCACCTATAGGTAATATAACCATGTGGCTGAAAAGCTATGGATAATTTTTCACTTTTTTTCCTTTCAATTTAGAATAAATTAAAAATCACCCTTTTGTCTTTGATTCACCAGCTTTTGAAAACCACCTTCTTAAAAATGAAGACCTCCTGTAATAATACTAGCTCCTTCACACGAGGAATAAAATCAACGTCCATCCACCAAAATTATTTTTGCAACTCGCTCGATCCAGCGAAACCCAAGCAATAAATTATGGAGAATTTTTAACTTAAAAAGCAGTCTAAGCCTTTCAAAATAGCAAAACCTTCTTTTCACATACAATTTTTAAAGACTTTTCTTAAAAATATTTAGGAGTGTGTTATGACATAAGAAGTAACAAACAAATCTTAAAGATTTAACGTTAAGACATTTCCAAAATTCCAAATCTTCCCTCGATAAAGAATACGTGTTCAGCGTTGAAATTATTCGAAATTGGAAGCTCTCTGAATAATCATTGCTGACATCAGACCTCTCACGTGAGGTTTTGATGGAAAACAACAAACAAAATAGGGAAGGTTTCATTGTCCTACGGCTATACATGTTCTTGAAGTGAACATTTATTTCAATTTTTCTAGTTGTATTATGATTCCTTTATCAATCCATTCTTGATAGTCTGATCATCTTGAACTTGATTTTATTAATTTTCCGTTTCTGTCATTTCTGCTGTGCTTTGCCACATTGAAAAAAATCTAACCTAATTTTCCCTTCATATTCTTTTGATACCGTATTTACGCGAATCTAATGCGCATCGTTTTTGGCCAAATGTCGTACTCAAAATTGGGGTGCGCATTAGATTCGATGGCGCATTAAATTCGAGTGCAAAGTTCGCCGATGACGTCAGCAGTTCGCCGATGACGTCAACCAAATTAAAATCGTAACAATGGATTACTGTATTTCTCGACTACATTTACCGTTACATTTATGGTTGACACATTATTGCATAGAGGATACAAACTACAGAGTACGTAGTCACGAAATGGAGGGCAAGCAGAGAAGAATGTCATATGACGCTACTTTCAAACGTAACGTAATTCTTTATCCTGAAAGAAATGGCAATAGAAAGGCAGGGAGAGAGTTAAACGTAGCTGAGAGCAATGTTCGCTTGTGGCGGCAACAGAAATTGGCACTGTTTGTAACTAAAACTAGTAGAAAGAAATTCACTGGCCCTCGCAAAGGAAGACACCCTAAAATTGAAGAAAAAGTTTTGGAATTTGTACGTGAAAGGAGGAAGAATGGACAACCTGTGACTAGTGACACTATAAGAAATAAAGCAAAAGAGGAGGCTGAAGTTCTTGGAATACCGAAACCAGAGTTTAAAGCTAGCCGTGGATGGGTGGATCGGTTGATGAAGCGGATGGGCTTATCTCTAAGACGCCGTACAACAATATGCCAAAAGCTTCCTGCAGATTTTGAGGGAAAACTACTAACATTTTAGCGGTATGTCATCACACTTCGGAAGGAAAAGAATTTTTCAATGGGGCAAATTGGCAATGCTGATGAGACGCCAATTTGGTTTGATATGCCTCCTAACTACACCATTACGTAGAAGGGGACTAAGTAAATTATCATCAAAATAGTGAATAAAGACGTTTACTATTAATCACTGATTGTAGAAACTGTTAGCTAGATAGAAATGTTACGATTTATTTCACGTTCATACTTTACGATATGTACCGTATATACAGTAGTGGTAATTAACAATGATTGTTTCACATAACAATAGCCCACTAATAGGTTAATTCTATGTTCTGCTACTTTATGTATAAATCTATTGTTGTATAAAATATGGTATCTAAATTTAAATAAAATTATCATACCATTGATTGACAGTTTATATACAAATCCATTGTTGTATAAAATAAGAGTCAATAAATTCCTCATACCATTGATGCGCATTACATTCGCCGACAAAAAATTGTTTTATTATTTAAAGTTTTAAAATGGGGATGCGCATTAGATTCGATGGCGCATTAGATTCGCATAAATACGGTATATTCATTGTACAATTAACGGTAGCAGTCTTTATGTTTCTCAAGAATATTTTCTCTAATTTTCTTTAAAGACAGAAAAAGGTCTTTTATTACATCTTTTCTTCAAGTCAATATAACAAAGAACATATTACTTAAGTTTTGTTTTCTAATGTATAGACTTTGTAGAAGACTTTCTAAGGAAACTAGCTCGTATTTGTGCTACGTGTAAGGAAGACTACGAAAACACTCATGAAGCCAGTTCATTCGTCGGGATTCGAACTCAAGTTAATTCCTGTATTAAGCATGCAAATTTATGTGCAGCTGCACTTTTTGTTTGACATGATGTATTTGTCTCCTCTGTTTTTTTCAGCATTAAATTCCACATGGATAAATGTATTAAATTTTAACATTTAAAATTGGTTTACTTCAAGATGTTCAGCTCATTGTAATGATTTATCATTTGATGTTTTATATAAGTTTGCTGTGTATGTGTAAATATTAAGCAGTAATAAAGAGTTGAAAGCTGTGTAAAATGCAGGAGAGCTAGGGGCTAATTGAAGCAGGGGTAAGAAAGTAACATGCACATCATGGTTCTTAAAATTTTTTTTATCAGCATCTTCCCTAAGCATTACTTGTATGGCAGACACTTTTACTTAAACACAGTACAATACTCAATCCAAACTAGTAGTAATACGGGCATGTGCTTCCTCTTAGTTAGTTCATGGGGGAAAATATTTCCTAAACTTTTATTAAAAGTAAGTTATCTAATCTTTTTTTAAATGGTCTTGCCTATTAATTTGTGATTACATTAAGTTTTAAAATGTTGATTTACTTTCTTATTAATGGCAATATTTGGTTGAAAAACAAGAAAAATGCTCAAAACCATACAATGGGGCAAATTGTAATAAAATTTCGTGTTACAATTTACCCTGCGATCTTTCACCTGGGATCGTCAGTAATGTGGTTAAACATTCTTCTTTAAATGTTAATATTCAAATTTTTATTTTTTTTATTTTCTTTCCCAAAACATAGAAACTGATATTTCACCCTCTTCAAAAGTCTTTAACTCGAAACACAGGGAGACGAGAAAGGAAATCTGCCATGCTAACTTATCCAAAAAGAAACTTTAAAGAAAGAATATGTAGAGATACTTTATAAGAAACAAAACGAAAGGTAAAGGAAAGACAAATTAAAGAATTCCAAAAAGGAAACGAAGAGAAAAAGTAGGTGAAAAAGTAGATTTTAAATTTGTCTTTCTTGTACAAGTTCTGAAACAGAAATTTTGTTTTTCTCAACTTTCGAAGATGCTTATAATTCAGATGAGGAATTGGTACAATGTTTTGTTTGTAAAATATGGGCCCGCGTTTAATGTATGAAAGGAAACAATCTATCATTTGTTTGTACTAATTGAAATTCTGATGAAGACTGACCGTTATGTTAATTAGCTAAGTAATTTTATCTCTGTTTCGCTATAAATCACTTGATACCAATCAGTACCACTATATCAAGTAATACTAGCATCAAATGATTTTTTAAATATTACCGTTTTTATTGTTATTATTTTCCCCAAATTCGAGGCAATTTATAACAAAAGGATAGTGTTGGTAAAATACGTTTGCGGTAAAATTAACAAAACCGTCGAATGTTTGTTTTGTGAGCATTATGAAGAGATAGTTATGCTATAGAAAGCAACAATTATAATCAATGGGTCATAAATACATTTAAAAATTCAAGCATTTTTCAAAAATTGTTTCAACCAGCCCGTAGTTCTCCAACGCGATAAAGACTGTTTTGTCTCTCTTTGAATAAATCTCACTCGGAGTAAATCTCAAAGTTTCAATAAATCTCAGAGTTCTACCTCACTTTGAATAAATAATTTTAAATTATTTATAATTAACTATATTTTGTTTACACTTTACGATGATTAAGGTGCATACGAATGTTACATATAAGAAAAGGAAACGTCTTAATGAAGGATTTTCTAAGAGAATCTTTGATTACAATCTTTTCCAAAGAGGCATTAGTTATTACATAGCATTGATGATAAGTTTTTTCGGTAACTCTTATTCTGTTCTATGAAAGCTGCTTGTAAAAATGTATTTATTATATTTTTGAGTGAAGTTATTTTTCCAAAACGATGTTTATTTGCTACTGGTATTTACCAGTACTGAAAATACTTTTGGGAGGTTATCACCAATACTGCTGAATATCAGTGTTTTGCAATACGCAATATCAATAGCTTAGAATTAAACGAAACCATTTTTCTGAGATATTTACTAACAAACTTTTTGTTGCCTTTATTTTAATTTTAGGATACTAAATAATCCAAGAACATCCCTGAAATATGGAGTCGTTTCTTATCTCATTTCTTTCCATTCTCAATCTTGATATAAAATTAACTAAGGTATTGATTCGCTTAATACGTCCAGCTACAAATTTAGCTATTCCAGGTAAATCGTAAACGGGAACAGCTCTAAAGTTCTGAAAGAAATTAATTATGGATCTTCCAGAACAAAATTTCAAACTATATGTTTCGATTCAAACACAAACTTAATAACTAAAAACTGAGCGGAATAGATGTTACACGATAATCCATGAAGAAAAAACTACAATTTCAAAATACCTATTATTTTTATGTTGTTCCAATGTGCATTTATACATTAGGTTTTATTAAACTAATTTTAGTCAACAGTTGTGCCTTTTTAACTTGATTGGAGGATTTTGAGAATTTGAACAAAGGCAAAGTTGAACCAGTATGAGTTTTAACGCGATGTTTTATAGTGGAAAATGCAGCAAGAGATATATTTCATTTTAATGAGGAGCAGAGTGGAACCGCTAATACTTGTTTACAACACATGCAGGTATGTTTAACCTTAGTTTCTGCTCGTTTCCATTAGCATTTCAAAAATCAAATTTAAGCTCGTAAATTTAAGTACATCCAAAAATGTAAAATTACTTCCAGAAATCAGTGTACCATTAGAACAATCGCCACACTTTTGAGAATAAATTAATACATTCATTCTTCTCTTAATTCAGCTGGATCTTTTATAATACAAAATTTTCTTTTTTGTTTTCATGGAATTCACAGGAATCGTGCAAGAAAAGCTTTCTTCAAAGAAACCTGATACGAGAAAACAAAAAATCTATTTAAGTAAGTTTATGCTTATATGTTGTATCAAACGTAAATTGAGAAATATGACACTGATAGAGAAAATGAGTAATTCATAGAAATTGGATAGTGGGCCATAAAATCTGAAAATGAAAACAGCGTTAAGGATGTAATGCGTTTTAACCATAATAAATAGTATTAACAAAATTTCGTTTCTTAAAAATATCATTTTCTGAAATTATATTTATTGTTGTACTTCAAAATCTAAAATTAACAATCATCTTTGAATGTACATTGCTCAAAAAAAAAAAAAAAAAAAAAAAAAAAAAAATGGGACAGTGCTATATCTCCGGTTCTACTGGACCGATTGATAAAATTCAAACTGCGTTTTTCATGTCTCGAAAGCGCGACTTAGGATATATATTAGATTTATATATAGCACTATTCTAACATAGGTATTTTGACACAAAATCGGAGTTTTTCTGAAATAACATACCAATTTTTTTCATATTTCGATTCTACGACTCAAATTATGCCAGAATACCAAGTTTTGTAAAACTCGTACGAGTAGTTTTTAAAATATCAGCTCTCAAATTTGTAGCTCCTCAATGTTAATTGAATTTGGTAAATATTTCTTAATATCTCTTTTTTTATTAAACTTTTATTATTTTTCCTTTCACATTTCGAAATTTAGGTTCATTCCAAATAAAATTCACCCATTTTTTGTGTTTTATTTTTTAAATTTCTATTTTTAAATAATTTTTATAAATTTTTCGAAAAACATTTTGAATTATAACCTATAAAAGTTTTACCATCATCTTAAAGTAGGTGTATTTTTAAGCATATCTCCAAAAAATTAGACTTTTTTATTCAAAATTTTCTAAGATATACAAGAATTTACATATTTTCGCGTTTTGAAATTTGGCATCTTTTTCTTGAGAGATAATAACGCCAAATGTGGTTTATGGATTTTTGTTACGGTGAATGAATGCCACAGCTATTTTTAACCTTAAATTTCAAGTAAAATTTTACGGAGAAGTAATTATATGAAATATTTTCCCTCAATGATGCGTAATAAATATTTATTAATACTACATGAAAAGGTGTTTTTTAAAAATTACAGATGATATTATTCAAATTTTTAACTATTTTTTTTAAATTTCTCTCTTTCTTCCTTTTTTTAAAAAAAAAAAAAAATAAGAGTAAGTTTTTACCTTCGGCGTTTTATCGTCTGCTACTTTACTTTAACTTTGTTTAAATCGAATTGTCTATAACTGAGAATTTTCGTTTGATTTGAATTTTATGAAAATATTTTATGACATTAGCTACATAATTTATTTCTAAAGAAACTGTTGCTTATGAAGTGGCTGAAAGAGCGGCTGATACTATCATCCATATTTTTAAAGCACAGTATATTTTTATAGAAACATAAGATTTAAAATAATCATTTTTATAAAAGTCAAATTATGATATAAACATACAACCCTCCAGAGAGTGATTTAATGGAAGTTCAATGGTTATGTAGAAATGATCTGCAGCAACTTAATGGCTGGTTAAGTCAGCAGGTTCTGTGGACAAGTAAGAATAATTATATAAACGACACCCAACATTCTGGATTCAATTAACAACGAGGATACGATGTTTATTAAATGAATTTAAGAAGTTTTAAAACATAAAAAATCAACTCATTTTTTATCCTAAAATGTATTTTTGCGCGTAGCGTATTTTCATTATATGCTTAAAATTCTAATTTAGAATGTAATTGTCAAGAACTGAATCCTAATCATCAGTAATATAATAAGTAATTATTACGGTTATTAATAAATCCTTCTTCTTCTGCAAATGTTTCAAAAAACTTTCTGTTTGAATGAAAATATTTTTCTATGCAAATATTTTAAATTTTACATTAATCAAGATTGCACACGATATTATTTATTTACACTTCAATTCTTACCGTCAGCTCTAGTAGAAGTTACAAATCAATTATATTTAATTAAGGATTCGATTGGATTGTTTAATTATGGGAAAGCACACGAGGATTATCTGCCTAAAGGGAGGGATTAATTCGTAGAGGACTTTCTAAGGGAAACTGGCTCGTATACACGTTACACATGGGGAAAACCACGAAAACGCCCATGCAGCCAGCCCGTTCGCGGGATTCGAACCTCGGACCGAACTACCAGTGTTCAGCGATTTACCGCTCTGCCGCTGGTGGGTAGCTGCTGTTGAGAATGCAGTAACAGGATTTAACTTGCTTTCGGAAAATTCTGGACGCCACATTGAACATGCTTTGTAACACGTTTCGGAAACTATTAAACACATTTTAAACAGATGTTTTCATGTCTTATTTCATTTAACAATATTGTACAGAGCGCCATTTTTCCTCTGGTGGGGAGTTTTTAAACTCTTTTTTTTTCTGCTGAAAATAAATTCCCATAACCTCCTTTACACGATTCCCAAGTTTGATAACCTTTGGTCCAGTTTTTTTTCCTTTTATGACCATTTCAAATTGGAACTTTAATTATAACCACCATGTAAATTAAACTTTTAAAAGTTTGACAATTTGGTTCAGGTCCCAGCTTTAAATATATATATATATATATATATATAATCTTTTACATTAATCCTCTTAGAAATAATGTTTTAAGAAGCTAATTTTTCTCTCGCGTTATAGATTTTTTTAAAAACATGATCTTTAATATGATTTAGATTGTTTCAGCCGATATAAGAATCGGGTTACTCGGTTGTACAGAATAAACCCTGCTGGACTGTTTTATTTCTTTGTCATTTAGCAAAAATCTTTTAATTAAAATATTTGTCCTTTGGAATTCGCTTTAAACTTTATTTCTAGTTAAAATGACAAGAAAATGAACAGGTGTCTTCAGCTGAAACGCAATTCATGTAAATGATATTTTAAAAAATTGACAAGAATGCAAAATTTTTGGAAGTCTAGCAATCGAAAAATCTTAATTTTCTTGTGTGAGCACTGAAAATAACTGTAGAAGGAAAGAAGAAAATTAGGGAGAAAAGTAAGCAAAAATTTGCAGGGAAATTTGGCTGTCAGACATACCAAGATGTTTAAAAAATTTGGACGCTTTTGAATATACTTTCAGGATACTTCAAAGACATTACGTGTTCAAAGAGAAAACATTTGGACGCGTACACCAGCAAATACCATCAATTGAGCTTGTGTTAACAGAAAATACAAAAACGATATCATTGCAGATTAAAGTGAAGAGCGACTGGTTTTAGACTATACGGTTGTATAAATTTAAATTACGTTATAGAACATCATATCGTATCATAAATGGAGAATCCCATGATTTTCTCAGTCGAATTATTTGAAGATACAGGAGTTTATCCAGTGATGTATGTGGATGTCACCTAAAGATGTTTTTTTTCGCTCCTGATGAGACAGCGGCCGAGCGGTAAAGTCGTTGAACAGTGGTAGTTCGGTCAGAGGTTCGAATCCCGCGAACGGGCTGGCTGCATGGGCGTTTTTCTGGTTTTCCCCATGTTTAACGTGTAATGCGAACCAATTTCCCTTAGAAAGTCATCCACGAAGGCATCCTTCCCTTTAGGCAGATAGCCTTAGTGTGCTTTGTCATAATTAAATAAACCAAAACCTCTTGAGGAAACTAGGCTTTCCTTTCCTCTCATACCTTCAAAATGTTTAGCCTCTAACGACTGATAAAGGCTCTGACCAAATACTTCGTGAAGAACTTTCTAAGGGAAACCAACTGGCATACACGGTACACATGAGAAAATCCACGAAAATGCCCATGCAACCAGCCCGTTTACTGGGATTTGAACCCCGGAGTGAACTACCTGTATTCAGCGACTTTACCGCTCAGCCGTTTGTGGGCCTTTATGAAATGGAAGGCGATAACTTTATTTAAAATGATTGTCAGAAATACCAAAATATTTCGAAATGTTGGATGCTTTTTAATATACTTGCAGAATGCCTAAAGAAAAAGAGCAAGAATAAAGCAGAATGCCTGAAGAAAAAATAAATTTTTGCGTAAATTTGTGTAAAGCAATGGGCGCAATGATAAAACTGTTTAAAGCAGTGTATGCAAGTCATCCTAAGTTAAAATGTCGGTTATACATCTCTCATACTTATATATATATCTTCTGAACAGAACATTGAAAGGCGTGTTAACTGTGCTTTACTGTATTTTCTCTTTTAATATATGCAGATTTCAAACGCATCGTAGTCTGAGTTGCAAACTATTCTTCCGAAAGAAACGCAATTCAAATAAATAAAATCAAATTCTGGAAAATTTATATTAATAAATATATTTGAAATGCTCAGTTCGAAGGAATAAATAGAAAATTTAAAAACAATTATCTGAAGAGACAATGCAAGACAAAAAATTAAAATAAAAGTATAAAAATTTTAAAATTACCTAAAATAATAACTGTGACAAAAATATATATATAAAGAAAACTATCTGAAAAAAAAATAAACGCTGCACCTTTATTTACGCAGTTCGAATAGGTAAATAGAAATTTTTAAAACAGTTATTTGAAAAAACCATGCAACTTAAACAATTAAAGAGAAATTCGAAAAAGAAAAAATTACTTAAAATAATAACAGTTATAATTAAAAATATAATATAAAGAATATTATTTGGAAAAAAGGAAAGATGGTGACTTTTTTTCCTCTCACGGGAAAGGAAACTAGGTTGCCATATATTAAGATGTTCGCCAAGTGAACTATTCTTGGCGCAAACTGAAAACAAAGTGCCAACATAAATTTGTGAATTTCTGCGTAAATTTCGCTCGCTCCAAATTTTACAAAATTTTATATTTAGGCGTAATTTGAGTTGTAGAATCGAAATATGTAAAAAAATTGGCATGTTATTTCAGAAAAAGTCCGATTTTGTGTCAAAATACCTATGTTAGAATAGTGCTATATATAAATCTAATATATATCCTAAGTCGCGCTTTCGAGACATGAAGAACGCAATTTGAATTTTGTCAATCGGCCCAGTAGAACGGAAAATATAGCAGTGTCCCATTTTTTTTTTTTTTTTTTTTTTTTTTTTTTTGAGCAGTGTACATTTTTAACGTTTCGTAGCTAATTTTAAACTCTTCTTATTTTTCATCCGACAGAAATTCTTGAACTGATACATACTAACATTGATAAGTTCATCATAATGCCTCTCCATGCAAGCTCCTCAGAACCACTCTATCTTTCTCGTTCGCTGATGTAAGTGGTATGAAAGCGTGTTCCTACCTCTTTCCATATCAACTAATACCGCGAAATGTTTGTCGGACTGAAACCGCTCTCATCGGTAAGTGAACCTGAGTCCATAGTTGAGGTTCCAGTCTTTTGTGTTTTTTACACCATTGTAAACTGGGCCACCTATGGACTGCTGTTAATGGTACAAAGCGCTCAGAAGGGCGGATGAATGGGCAACACTTATGAAGCCGTCTGACGAAAGCAAACGGAAACACCTGCCTTCCGGTTGTCATGTGAATTAGTCACCGTAGTTTCACATTGGTCGACCATTATCAACCTTTCTTACAGCTGTACCTCCCCTTTGGAAGTTTTCTAAGATAGAGAAAGAACATTTCTATTAGTTCCGAATTCTTGGGTGACAGACGTGAAACTACACCGCTCCACAGGCTTGCCAATCCTTTTACATGAAAAGACAGCCTGATGTTTTCTTGTAGCCATTCTATACGTTCAAATACACTTTGAGTTGCAGAAGGACGCCTGAAAATGAGTTGAAATTTCTGCTTTATTCTGCGCTGACGCTTTGAGTTTTGCGTGCTCTGACGTACCCTCTGACATCATAATTCTCGTATATGCATCATCTTGTAATAATCCTTACTCGACATAATTATCTATTAACTAAGTGTTGAGGAACCTAGTGAACGGCTAAGCGAATAATCGCTTATGTCGAAAAACAGAAACGTAAATTCAAGAAGGGTTAATTACCCTTTAAACTCAAAGTTTCACAGATGACCCCTTTCTCAGGAACAAAGCCTCCACTTGGGCTTAAACTCAAAAACGTAAGAAATAAGAACTAACTAATGACTGACTAAAGAGATTTAACCGAAGCTAACACAATTTTTAAACTAGTTGACCCATTTAAACTAACTAGGGAAGCTATCAAATAGCACCTAATACGGCCGAGCGTAGTAACAGTTAGAAAGACGTGGCCAAAAGTCAAACGTGCGCTATTCAGTAATCCTAATTCTCTCTCTCGAAGACAGTGGAACTTTGACTTAATTACTTGCTCCTTCTCGTTTGCATTTAACGCGATTCTACAAAGCCATTCTGGTAAGGAATTGTAACCTGAAGCTAGAAGAGATACGAAAGTCGTATAAACTTAAAAAAAAACTGTTATAAAATTAAGATAAATCTTATAACTTTTATACTGAGTTCGCTTTTCATTGTAATGATCGCAGAAAGCTCTTTTCAACAATTTCACGGTTATAAAAATACAGTAAGATTACTTTTAAATTATAAACTTTGCCTAGAAGCAATGACATATACGCTTATGCTTGGCAAAGGACGCATTTTTCAAAATTTATTTTTTTATTTATGGCATTTTCAGATTTTGCAGCAAAGTAAATGTTCTTTAAAACTCCTAGAAGCATTTTATTGCTTTCAGTTTGCAATAAATGACGTTGCTGTCAGTAGGCGATTTATAAAATTATTCATTTATTTTTAACATTAAAAATCTCTGTTACTTACTACAATCTAAGTATATTTAAAATACATTATATTAAGATCTGTAAATAAAATTTCACAAATGTTATTGTATACTATGAGTATTATATATAAATAGATTTCGAATACTCTATAACTGATAGGCAGTTAAATTTCTGTATAGCTTGTGCCCGTTAATATTTGTATCAATAAAAACCTAACAGTTGTGGTAAAATGTTATACTAACAAGTAGCCTATAAAATTCTATAATAGTATACATTTCATCACACATTTTTTTCAATACCTTTTTTAAACTTTAAGGTTTTGTTATTTAACTTCCAAAAATGAAATGCGAAAACAAATGGAGATTCTAAATCGAAGTTATTTTTGCTTTAAACTTTAATTTTATTAAAGAATAAAAGTATAATTGATGAGCTGATAGTCGTAGGTACACATTTTTATTTTTATAAAGAAGCGAAATATTTATATGTTTATATGTATTGCAGTTTTACAAAATTAAACTTTTTTATTTTAAAGATATTAGGGTATAATCTAACATTTTTCAGATCGCACGTTTTAAAAATAGAAACCACTATATGTTTTAATTTTTCTGTCGTTCTATAAGATAAATATTTCTTTTAAATGTTATCTGTAAGAAATTATTTAAGATTCAGAGTTTGTCTAAGACTGAAATTTTATGACTGCTGCTAAACTATGCGACAGAACGAAGTTGTGTTTAATAATTTATGATTGCGAATTTATTATCTGTAAATTAACTGTAAGAATAAAAGAATTATGTAAAGTAAGAATAAACACCGCAGCATTTTTCTTCTTCCGCTTTCATATCTTTAGAGAAATTTTTAAACATAATTCGTGTACAAGTAGCTTTATCCAATGTTTTTAAAAAATAGTTTGAGAGAAATGTATTCTTTAAAAGATGTAATTTGACTAATTACAATTGTAATAAAATTAAAATACCTTTTGAAAGTTAATCACTCTGATTATATTAGCGCAATGCATCCTGCATCTAATTTTTTCGTATCTTAGAAAAAAAAAATCTAAATCTGCTTTTTATCTGCGACAAAAACTAAATCTGCGACAAAATGCTTGAAAGAAAGTTTTATCATTTTCGCCAAATTATCATTTTTACGTAAGTTTCATATGAAAGAAAAATAATTCATGAATAAAATAGAACGCTAAAGCGAGTTGTATTTATAACTATGTCAGCACTAAAGTATTCTTAGGCTTGGAAGTTTTTTTTCCATGTAATTAAAAATGTAATAATTATATAATAAAATTTATAATATCGAGTTTTGAGTCTTTTAGCAATTATACATTCTTCCGAAATTATGAATTAGCATAATTTCTGAATTAATTCAATATACATATTAAATTAATTAAAATTACTGAGAATAATTTTGACGTAATTTGATCGATGCAAAACAGGAATTGTAATTAACATGACAATTTCCTAACATTATCTAATTCATAGGATAAATACGACAGCTAGTTATTATCCAGGATATCTTATTTTCAAAGATACTTCTTATTTTTACTCTTGTCTTTCCATGCTCATTTATTCATATACATGTCTCTGTTGTAATAGGCGTCATCAGAACAATTTATCAACCATATTTAATCATTTAAAAATCGAATATAATTATGCTGAATTTAAAACTTTGTTTTTAATAAATATTTGATTATTACTTTTGCAAATGAAATTTGTCAAATGGATTAAATAATTTAAAATGTATATATAGTATTTAATTCCAATGCTTTGTATTTTTAAAATTTATGTTTATAAATAAGCTTATTAATGCGTAATTCATTACTATCTTTTTACCAACAAAATTATGTTTTGGAAAGTAACGAAGAATGTATGTAATTACAAATAATATAGTTTTCCACTCATGCTTCACACGAAGTAGAATAACAATAGTAAGATAATGCTTAATCACCGTTTAGTTCTTAAATAATGGTATATGTAAGTAACACTATATCAATAGTGAATATGCAATTTTTAATTAATAGTTTTTTGTTATTTATCTGACACTGATTAAAACTTCTGTTCAAATTTCTAATCGTTATCTATAATGATAATAAACGGTTCACCTCTTTCAATATATTCACCATAAAAGTCATGTGATAAAAATTGTATTCATTAAAAGTAATATAATCAAGAATTCAAATAATAGAGCCAAATCTTCCGTTTTAAGCAAAGCTAAATATATCCTGATATTTTCAAAACTGCCCAATAAAATAAATCTTCAGTTAAAAGGATCCATGCATATTTTATTGAATAGTTCAATACTTACTGAAATTGGCAAAACTGCACAGAAATATAAATATTTAGTTAAAGTAATCACGCATATTTTGTGCAACCATGTATTTCTTTCTTATCCGAACCATACGGACAAGCATTTTTTGTAAAGTACTTTGAAAAACAGTATTTCTGAATATTGATAAAGAATAAAAAAACATTTACTAAATTGCAGTTTAATTTGATACATAACGCGCGAATGTCATGATGATCAATAGAGGTTTCTAAATTTAAAGACAAATTAAAATACAAATGTTCATAATTTTAGCTTGGAAAATTGTTTAGGTTATAGGTATTTCTTCCGCCTTCTTATCATGCCTTCGTTGTGTAGTGGTCAGCACGCTCGACGCGTATTCGAGAGGTCCATGGTTCCTGCTGTCAAACAGTTCCTGCTGAAGCTGAACCGCTGCTGTCTCAATATTCATAAAAGTGTTCAAGACTCACTGAGAGACTTTCAGGAACAAAATATCCTCAAACCGCTCAGAAAAGTCCTTGTGCAAAGATTGGTGGTGTTGACAAAGGTGTTGACAGTAAATATATGTTTCATCGAACGGGTTTCACTACTCTTATGCAGATCAAACAAGATTTGATTGATGAGATTGCTAGTAACCCTGAGACAGACGGTGTTTTCAGAAACTTGGCTCAGATGTTCGGAAAAAACAACAAATCTTTATTTTGTTTCTCAGGATGAATGTTTTTACAGATTCATCTCACCATTCTTAAAACTACATGAGAAGAGCTGTCGCGTTAAGTTCGTTTTATTGCTGGTGCAAATGGTGTAAATTGGATAATCGATTTAATAAATCTTTTGGAAGTTTTAAAATTAATTTCGAATGCTATAACATGATCATCACCCCCTACTGCCCAAAACATGGTTCACCATTCCCATGCCACCCAAAACAAGTTCATTGTATCCCAGCATTCTTCCACTGCTCCCTGGGGGGCGGTACTGTCCCCCGTTGAGAACGAATTTTTTTAAACTATGAAAAAAATAACTTTTGGACATTCTGTGAATAAATATTGTACTTCAGAAACTAGATTAAGAAACTCGCTAACAATTTGATCTAAGTATTAATGCTACGGAGATTCGGGTTTGGTGAATTATTTTCGTTTTTACAGAAAAGATGTCGGTTATTAGACAACGATAACTGTAATATTAATGAAGTAAAATATCCATTAAAAAGGTTCAAAATCAATAGCTCTGACGGTTAAACCGATAGTGTTCCGACTTGTGTGATAAGTGAAAACAATAATCATCCACTTTATAAATGTAACTCATTTTTAAATTTAAATCCAAATCAAAGATATGAAATAGTTAAAAACTGTTTGTAAACTGACTAAGGAACATTTAATTGCAAATATTAATTCTAATTTTAGATGTTCCCAATGCCATAAAAAGCATCACTCATTAATCCATCGCCTGCTCAGAAATGACGTCATCGATCAACAGTTAGGAAAAAAAAAAAAAAAAAAAAAAAAAAAAACGGAAACATCGAGAGACGAGATTAAAAACCAGTCATTGTCTTTCGACAGGAGGAAAAAATGCATTATTAGCCACTGCAATAGTGCATATTTCTGATTTAGAAGAAATTAAGAATTGCTTGATAACGGAAGCATGAGCTGTTTTCTGTATGAAGGCGTTACCAATTTGTTAAACATAAAGAAAGAAAGAATTTATGCATCTGTATCTGGAATAAATCAGAACGTTATAGATATTAATTATCAACTAGATGTACCGATTTCGAGCAAGGATTTAACATATGTAAGATCAGTTGATTGTTTGGTTATTTCTAAAATAACCAATGTAACTCCATCAAGGAGTTTAGATGTGCAGTCATTAAATATTCCCATTGATATTCAATTAGCGGATCCGCAATTTTGAACTCCTAACAAAATAGGCATGTTACTAGGGGCCGAATTGTTATTTGAAACTTTCAAACTAGAAAAATTTCAATTAGAAAATCAGCTGTTAATATTCCAAGATTATGGATGTAGGATGTAAAATTTCAAAATGGTCAATTTGACCGCTATCGCGGTTCGAGAGTTAAGCTTCTCAAACACACTCGAGTAATTGTCTAGTAATTGTAAATTCATCATTAAAGGTAGATTTAATGAAACTCATATTTAAATATAATATTTTAATAAAATTGCATTTAAATTATTTATTGTAAAAAACTTAATTTGCAGTGAAAACGAATATATCTCATTCATCGTATCATTTGAACGTTTGCCCATTCGCATGCAAAATTATAATACAAACGACGCAGTATACTATAACAAATCTTTCTCATATGTTACTCAATGAGGTCGTAGTACGCACTAATGACATACAAAAGACCACAGATATAGTATTATGGATAGTCCAACTGTCAGAACATTGACTATGAGTGATGATCCATCACTGAACACTCCATTTATTTCATCTACAATCGAGTGTCACATATCACTAGTTTGAAACCGTGTGGCTATTTCTGTGCATTGAATTAGTTATTTCGAATTATGTGAATATGTAGATCATGAACGCTGATTCTACATTGCCATGATAACTTCATATTTACGACAAATGATTTCGTTGTGTATAAATAACCGATTTTGTTAAAATACATGCTGTTGTAAAACGCTTTGATGATGATAGCACTATTTCAGTGTTATTTTAGAGGTATTAATTTTATTTAATTTAGGGCTGATAAGTTTTATTTAATAAGTTTCAGCTTATTTTAATTAAAATTGTGTATTGTAAGCAGCTCATCATTATATCTATAGGCGAATTCCAAGATTTTATACTTGTAAAAATTTTGCATGCGGCTTTAATAAATAAAAACACTATAATACTTATATATTGTTGCAGGGTATTTTAAATCCACGGATATTACATTCATTTGGAGGCATGAGTTGGCAGTCAAATTGTATTTAAATGAGTTTAATAGGCGCAAATGATATAACTTTGAAATATTTAGTAGCGTTGTTTGCAAATGAACGCTACGGTTTTAAAAATTAACAGTAAATTGACACCCGTGGTAACTGATACCCTTGTGTGTGGTAAAATCTCCACCGTAAGCATAGGCAATTTTTAAGTTTCTCATTCGCTACCTGTTGTTTGCTTGTCATGCTTACTGCGCAGCCGCAGTGTCGGTTTCCAAGATGGCGACGCAACTGGAAACTTTCTGTGTACTCCGTTTTGAGCTGTCCAGATCTGTGGTTTCAGAGCAGTGTCAGTTTCTTGCTAGTTTCCTGTGCAGTATTGCTCGAGAAATAGCGCGGATATTTTTTTTTTCGAATACGAAACTGTATTCAGTGATTCATTTCTAGACATGTTGAAAACCTTTTATTGCCCTATGCTGAACATCAGTTATGATGATTTTATTTTTCAACTGGACGGTGCTGCGTCCCATTTTCACTTCTTTATCGTTTTCACCACTAATGCTGGACTAGACGTGCTGCAACAGCAGACAACTAACTTCTTCCTTTGCCACCTTGATCGCCGGATTTAACGCCATGCGATTTATTTCTTTAGGAGTTTTTAAAGATCGAGTTTATTTACCGCCAAGGCGAATGTCCCTTGATTAAGTATGTGATAAAAAGTATGTACTGAGGTCCGTCACGGTGAATATGCTGCACCGAGTATGGAAAGAACTTGATTACTGTGGAGATGTGTATAATGTGATCAAGGGTGCACATATTGAAGGATTGTGATTAATGCATCAAAAACTTGGACAGTTGCTGCTGCTTATGCTGCAAAGTAATACATCGATTTATTATGATTTTTTAAAACCGCACCATTCATTTATAAACACCCTGTATATCATAAATTTAGAAAGACCTTTATAATTATTTAATTGAAAGAGATATAAATTGATTTTTCAGAATCTTAGAAACTGATAACCTGCCCCCGATTTGTTATTCATTATTTTATAAAAATTAGGCATTTCCGTGTGAACATTTGAGATGAGAAGCAAATTTCATTGAATACATTTTAGAAACATATTTTATGCCAGTTTTAAGAGTCATAAAAATGGTACAAGTAATCCGAAGGGAAAAGGTCTAAGCTTGTATTTTTGAACAAGAACTCTGACAAAAATTTAAACATATCGAATCGTTTGTAGTCAACTGTAGAAAAACGAACCTAATAATGAAATTTACTAGTGAAGGAAATTATGTATTCTTCCCTTACCTTCCTTAATTGTTATAAAGCAAAACGTTCGTAATGTATCACACAAATTTTCATGCATGTTTATAGATAAGAACTTTTTCTTTCCTTTTTTGCATAGAGATCAGTCATATTTCTTCAGAAACCTTGTCTTCACTTAGACCTTGTCTTCACTAATGCTTGAGTGAGATGACTTCGTCAAAGAACAGAATACAGCCTATCAGACACTCATTGGCTGATAGAGTTTTGATCTCGTTTTGATCTCGTTTTTGATCTCGAGAGTCTCTTCATAAAATTAGTTTTTAGATATTTGAAAATTTTTAATGAATTAAATCATACAGTTTATAACTAGTAATTAATGAATTGAGAAGTTCTACACAGTTGCAAACTTTAGAACGAAACGTATATTGGTAAATGAAACATTAAAAACAAATGTGTATCTGTTGTTATGTCATTTTTCACTGTTCTACATCTTGGCTGCCTTATTTAGCAATAGATATATTTTTGCGTTTTGACATTTTTGACCTTTTTGTTTATATCTTTATCTCAATCATTCTTAAACTACTTTGGGGTATACCAATAATTTTACTCTCTAATGATTAATTTGTAGGGTTTTTCTTAATTTGAATAACAAATTTATTTTAAGTTTTCCCGCTCTCAACTTCTCAAACTTCCCCTCACATTCTGTCGCCAGGATGTAAATTTTAAGTTAAGTGAAGTGCTATTTAAACGTTTGATTATCTCAGTATACTCAGAGCGTGTTTCGCTAGCCTAGCGCATGTTTCGTTGTTATTTCGCGGTCACTCGAGTAAGCCTTTTGGCCGTTATCAGTTTAGTATCACGCCGGTTAGATCTCTGTGAGTCCATCTCTTAGGAGAAATTTTGAAGTGCGTTCTTTGCACTCGTTTCATTTTTCAGATTTGATTTTGTATTCTCGTCTACCTTTAAGTTATCGCCGCAAGTGACAGGTGCTTTTGTAAAGCACGAAGTCCGTGCTGTCTGTTATTTTATTTTGAGTTAATAAAGGGTTATTTTGCACCTCTCTTCTGTGCTAGTATTTAATTCACGCCTGTGCGAGAATTCGCCAGGTTCGTTGTAGGATCTAAGTTAGTGCATGTGGAAAAGAAAGAGATAGGTAGAAATTTGGACCATTTCTAAAATATGCTTCGTGAGATGACTGGTGAAGTCAGAAATGCAGCTAATTGAATCACACGTATGTATAAAATCATTGTCCAGACTGCCACTAGATTTTAAAGTGTATATTTGTGGGGTTTTTGATTGCTGTGTGATATTGCATTTTCTTCAAAATTCAGTTACCTGTAATTTAATTGTACTTCATCGTTATATAAATATCGTGATGATGTACTTTATCGTGATATGTGAAATATTTTTTTTTACATAATATTTTATTTCTGTTACCATTCATACTATTCCACACTTTTATGAATTGTTATTAAACATGTATGCATATAATATAAGATATATTTTAATCTGTTATTTTATCTTTCTGTTCCAGAAATATTGTGAGAATTTAATTAGAGCTTAATTTTTTGTCAACAATAGAAGAGTGTTCAACAACATAATTTAACTTGAGTTTTTATCGAGAATAGAAATTTTGTCAATCATAGAAGTGCACGCTGCAACTTTTGCTTCATCTTTATGCATCAACTCAACACACACGCACACGCGTATATATTACACGTATATTATATAGGAGTTACATGTTCTAAAATCTACGAGTATTTCTAGTTTAATCACAAATTTTAAATATTTCTTTTATTATTTTATCACCTTATAATGTTGCGAGGCCCCAACTTGTCAGCAACAGTGGTAGTGACTGCTTTGAACTGTAAATTACACAAACTCGTAAAAAGGGTATAAATCCCTTTTTATTCCACTTTAGAAATACAGCTACTTTCACTTGACGCTCACAAACTACGCCGACTCGGCGGTTTAACAAAATATAAAAGTACAACTAAAACTAAATGACAGGATGAATAAATAACGAAATCACTACCTACGAGGCTCTATAATCGTAACTAACTTAACCGCGTTCTAAGATACAGCTGAGATTCAGCAAACTTACTGATTAAGAAGTTGAAAGATTCAACGAACTGCCGAAATAGGCACACAGGCCGAAACGCGCGGTTCTTAAATTTCTACCTAGCAATTTTCAGGCTCGCGATTCAAGAAGCACACTTACAATCTCGTTTCCCTTCTGTTTAAGCTCAATTTACTTCTTCTAAAATTTGAATACTCTGCGCGTTCTACTACAGTTTACATACTCTGGCATTGGCAATTCTAGAGGAAAGTAAAGGCTTGACAGGAAAGATAGCTTAAACTTAAAATAAATGTTAGTTAAAATAAATATAAACCCTACAACCTTGAGCATCAAAAGTCAACATTCAAATTATGTGAGATTAAAAAAATTACTTTTCCAGCATAAAGGTCATCGTATTTCGTTCGCCGTAAATTTGTGAGCGTAAAACATAATCACCATTCCATAGTGAACAACGGTGGATATGTCACAAAGCTTTTGCCACTCAGAACTTGGCTATACAAAAGTTTCAAGGACGATCATTCTTTACTTAGTTAGATAAGAAAATACCCAAGACACAGATGTAGCATATAAAAGATTTAAATTGCTTTTCTCTCAATTATTCAAGTTGCATCATAATTTTTAGTCGTTTTACAATAATATATAGACTATCATGCCATTAAAACACGTTTTCTTGATACCAGGGAATTGTAATTTTAAAAACTTTTGATGCATTCTCTTCCGTTTAGAGCAAATCCTAAATTTTAATCATTTTTGTTTCAAAATTCAAGGAAAAAAACTGATAAATAGCAGTTAACTTACACCCTTCTTCACAGAAGCTAAACTAGTTTACTGAGAATAATTACCAAGCATAAAACCAAGCTGAAGATCGTATTATTTTATTTTGACGTCCTGCTTCTGGCGCTAATTCGGACATATTGGCGATTTGTTCCGGGCAGTAGTCTGAGTGGCACATGCTTTAGGATAACTCTCATGTGCTAAGTTTTTTTTTTTTTTTTTTTTAAACATTCCGGATACTTCAATGTCAGAGAGTGAGGGCTCTTACTGTGCTGTCAGCCTAGCTGCTTAGTAATGTGAAGAATCTGAGTTTCACTCATAGCGGACACAGTTCAGAGTTTCAATAAATCGTCTTTTTCATACCTTTCTATATTTAATATTTGAACTAAAATGGATGTTTAAGTTTCATCATCGTACAGGAGAAGTTAATTACACATCAACATATCACTTGTGATCCACTCGCCTTTAAGTGATATGGAATGTAAGAAATGAAATGTATTCCCCCTATGTGTTGCTTTGATCAGCTCACCTATCCAGTAAATCAAAGGTGTTGAGTTTCACTAAGATTCGATGATTTCTCCTCTCTAGTCCTCACATAATCTATAAGGTAAGAACAGACATTATTAAGTAACGCCTACATTTCTAGGATGTGAAGAACATGTAATGGAAAATAAATACGTACATAATTCTAAATTATAACTTTCAATAAACTTATAAGAATCTCCGTCTTCTCTTTGGTAGCACACACTGTATGCTCTACGTTAGAAGACGAAGTACGGAATACTCGCTATGACTTTTGAGAATAAATACTGCAGAGTAAGGTTTTAAATAACCATTTATTTTAACTAAAGTCGACACTAATGCACGCACTTGGTGCTCACAAATCTCCACCACTTGTAGCTAACGTAAATTGATCATAAAATAAGAATGTATCAAATCACTAATAAATTAAAGTATTTAATTACTGGCTCCTTAGCTTAACTCTAAATCGGCTGGACAGCAAAGCCGAACATAGAAATATCAGCATAAACTAAAAGCTGTCTAACACTGACTAGAGAGCTAATTTCAAACATGCAGCAAAAACTCGGAACTATGTCCGCTACTACTACTCGCGAACTCTTGAAACACAGCTTAAATACTGCTTCTGAAACACGTTCAGATTAGCATACAAATACATACAAATTACCTACGGCAGTCATACAAATTTACATTCCGGCAGAAAATGAAATCAGGAGGGAAAGAAAAACTAAAAATAAGTGATGGGAATAAAATAAAATCCTTTCAAACTAAGATTAATACCGTAAAAGAAAACTGACACGAAAGTTAAAACTGTTGAAAAGATTTCATTTCGGCCAAGAGATATCTTGAAATATTTTTTTACACAAATGTGAAATTAATTTAAGTGAAACATTATGAATAAACGTTTTATGCAAAAGTTGATTTGTGAGAAAAGCTTTGTTTGTATTCATTTGTAGGGCATAAGATTACAATTAGCTGTTTTCTTCTTTTGATTGCTTATCTGTCGGAGATTCATTTTCATTCCTGACAAATATAAACATCTGGATGTTTGTTCCAATTTTTCATCATTTGCTAATTAATAAAAGTTGTTATTATATATTTTATTGAGGTTTTATATATAATATTATAAATATTATTTATTTTTCCTTAAGGTTTCGTTTGGTTTTCTTTTCTAAAGATAATTACGCTTTCGAATCTTAATAATTATGAAAGAAATTTCAAACAACAATTGCTATTTTGAGTTAGCTATTAAGTCTACTACTAAGGTTAATTATCGTGTTCTTTCCATTAATCATTTCTATGCTTTTAATGGTAACAGAATCAGTTTAATGCATTGTTATCCGAAACAGATAAGCGATATTGTGATTTATTTAGATTAAAAGAGTTAAAACTTTAATGCAGGAGTCCTTCGTTCAGGACCTGAAGTAGATATGCATTTGTACGTATTTACATGTCACGTAAATTTAATAAAATAACACACTAAGGTAATAAGAAGCTAAATGTTAAATAAACGAATAAATAATTAGAGGAATTGGACCGTTATTTTCAAATACAGATCCTGTACCTTTTACGCTTGCTAAATATTTAGCTTACGTATTTTCGACTTTACTGCTTAACAACACTAAACATAAAAAAATTCACTAGAGTTTGATCAAAAATTTAAATAAGAATATTTCGACACAATCTAAAACTATTATCCAATTTTCCAGTGGAAGATGGATTGAAATCTCTAGAAAGGTGACTCACAGAATTTCATTTCTTTCTTATCGAAAATTATAAGTTTGGGGGAGAGTTGGCCACTACTGTGGGAGTGACTGTCAGGTTACCCTGTGTTGAGTGGCTGCGGGTAGCTTATCTGACTCCTTATAATGATTGGGTAAGGATGCGAAGTTGCGTACTTCTACTTCATTTTTAGCTCAAAACATATTTATTACAATTACGAGAAACTCTTTTCACATACATATATATATAATTCATAGATAGCATAGATGGGTATAAAAATGAATTATAGTCCTCGCAGTGTAAGGAGTCTGCTAAGGAAATTCTCTCTATTCGGGGGCTCAAGAGTATTGTAGGTCTTTCTAGTCGAGAGTTCAGGAGCGTTCTCTGATGCTACTCCGATGGCAAAAATCTTCAGACTGTATTATCCACGCCTCCTTAATTTTACATACTCTGATTCGTTATATCTGGAACGATATCAGAGGAAAATTCAGATCATTGGTTCGTCACTCCTTCTGAAATCAAGAGGCTTTGACGGCAGATACAGCGCTGAACATTAAAAATCTCCTATCACTAGGAATTAAGTTATGTCTCTGTGATGTCAAAAACATGTCGTGTGACACATAGTAAAGGCTGGGAGCAGTGAATTGCAGGGACTGCACACTCGATCTCTGTGTGTGCTCTCTGTGCTTATCTCTGTATGGTCCGCCGCAAGTTAACTTCACGTATTCAAATTAGTCTTAAACTCATTCTTGTTTATTAAATAATTATAACCACTAGTCTGAAGCGTTAGTCATAGGTAAACCCTCTCAGTCGTATTGTTAATGATGATAACATGTATTACTATGACTCTGAATTATTTAAAATATTAATTTTACCAGTGTTATTTCTCTATGTTGATGACACATTTGCTGTATTTCGCGGTAGATATGAAGACAGGATTCTTGTCGGTCGTAAATTCAACAGATCCCGCAATCAATTTCCCTTTTGAATAGCAGATATCTAATATCGCTTCTTTTCCCGACAGCCTGGGTCACATGCATTTAATCTAAGTTCAGTTGAACTGTATAATGTAAACCTTCATCAGGTTGTCTGCCCTACATTGCAGATCATGGCGTTCCCTAAAAAATATTGGTTTCTTTTCGTTATTTCGTTTTAAATGCAATCAAAGTTTACTTCTTCAAGAAAGCTCTTAAGCAGGCACAATGTGCATTTTTTATGTAAGCTTAGTTTTCACTTCTCTTACTAATAAATTTCGAAGTTCGGCATTTTATAGACCTATTTGAGATAAGAAATATTAAGTAAGTGTAATATTATTGGCATTTTGGTTCAATATGTATTGGTCAAAGAAATTTCAGGCTAAAGGTAATAATTCTCTTTTTCGGAAAAAAAGAAGTCCATAATTTCTCCGTTTTCTATCATTGTTGGTTAAAAAATCATTTTGCTTTTCTCTGTAGCCAAAATTATTCACATCTTCTGATAGTGAATTACATTTAATAGAGGACATTCATAGACATAAAAATGTTTTGCTTTTGGTCAATAAAACCAGTTCAAATCCTTCTTTACATTCAGGTTTTCAAAAATTTGTTTTAAGTGCTTTTCCTTCATTCTTCATAGATGGTATTAAGAGATTCTTTATCATCATTTAGTTAGAATATTCTAGAATTTTCACTCTCCTTACGTGTTTTTTTTTTTTTTTTTTTTTTTTTTTTTTTCCATCTTCAGCATTTTGAGTCCAGTAGCAGAAGATGTTTTTATTACAGCTTAAAAATTCAATTGTACAAATTTATTCATATTACGCCGATTTCTAAAGCTGATTATTAGCTGCTTTAGAGTTCAGTTGTAATATTTGTAATGAATTAACCAAGTTTGTAAATTTCCAAACTTTAGTTTTAATAATTGAGCAAGTCGATCAGACAATAATGAGAACTTTTAGCTTATACATTAGGCTTTGATTTTTCTTAAGAGCAGTCTATTTAAACAGAGTCGTTATTAATTAGAAATTAAATAAAGATTAGACTAGTTTAATAGAGTTATTATTAATTAGAAGTTTTAGAAGTTAACTTAATCTTGGCAAATATTAACTAAGTAATGTTTGTCAATATAGAGATAAGATAATATTGGCAAAACAGTAGTTTCTAAATAGCAATTAAAGCTCGATGTTGAATTTAAAGCAATTTAAAGGCATGATTTGGCTTTAAACTTAATTGCCTTGATCAGGAGCTAACATTTGTACATACAAGCTGTCAAAACAGATTATGTTCTCGTTGTAATTTCCTGTTTTTAGCGAGGACACCCCTAAGATCTATTGAATAAGCAGGAAAACCTTGTATTCTAGATGGTACTCGAATAAATCAAAACATTTCTAGAAAAATGTAAATTTATGTCACAATGTCAGCAGATAGAAAAGCATAAATGGCGAAAGTAATTATTAGCTACTCATATTTCCAGTGCAATGAAGAAAAGCCTAATTAAAGAAAACATAAAAAATGCATCTGAAGGTTAAGAAAATTTTTTGCGCTTGCATATTTGCTAATTAACAATTATATAGATGTGAATTCGTGGAATTATTGATGCACAAATAAGAAAATGACTGACTAACTATTTTTTGCAACATTTTTAATATAAGATCTATAGAATTTTTTGAGATAACACATAGATATTTCGAACACAACAGTCTAAATTTACTATATCTAAACATACACACAATAAAAAGATGAATTGTCGGTACGCATTTGCGTATGTATACTCTAGTCTGATTTCATCTGGGACTGTAAAAATAATAATGAAAAAAAAATCTTTCGCTGTCTAGACACGTATTTCAAAAGCTCATCATGTAACTTCTATCAAAATTTAATGGAACGTCGTGAACAGAAGACAAATTTGACATCAAATTCTTGAAAGAATATATAAATAGCTCTTTCTGAACAAAATAACCTGCACTGCAGCGGAAAAGTACTATGCCATTTTGAATTTATTTTTACTACCATAACGTGCTCTTCTTCAGAAGAAGAAAGGAACCTTATTCATAATTCTTTACTTTTAATTCTGAGCAATATATTGATATCTATTTTCTTACAGGTGACAATTTAGTGAACCATGTTATAATATATGAAAACAGGGATATTATTCGCTTTTAAATGATTAAATACATAAACAATTTTACTTTATAAAGGATATTTTTCACACTTGACACAGAAATATAAAAAAAACTTGTGTCTATAAAGAAAGTTACACTATTTTTTATTGCTTTATGAATGTAAGAGAATTATACCAACTTGAATTTCGATATTGCAAAAAGTTCATGATTACATAGCATTAAATGCTATAGAAATAGCTGTATTTTGAAAGAAACTAACATGTCCTTCTTTAAAGCTTATTAACATTTAAACGATTTCTGAATTAATATTACAGTTATTATTTAAAAAAATAGGTTAGTAGTATCTTTATACATGAATTATATGTTCTACAAATATGTAGAATGTTTTTCTAAAATTATCTCCACTCTTACTACGATTTACAGCATACAATAATTTAAAGGTATCTTATATATCTTCTTGTTTTAAGTTCTTAAACACATGAAAAGCGTCTTCACAAATATATTTTGTGAATTTGTTTATGTATAGGGTGTAGAAATACTAGAATAAAAACATTTGTGTGTTTAACTAATGTATAACATGAAGTATGAATCAGTTTCACATGAATATAATTTTACGAAGACAAAATTTCGGTAATTAAAAAGTGCTTCAATAATCATAATCAATTATCAAAACCAAGTAACCTAGCGAGCAGTAATTTAATAAGCTATTCTACTTGAAAGCATAAATTCGCACTTAATACAGTTTACGAAACTGTCAGAAAGAGGAGTATTGATTAAGTTTTATTGCAGAGGATTTTTACTGCTTGGTATTTTTTAAACATTTTCATTACATTTGTAGAGACATTATTTTTTTATTTATTTTTTTTATGCAGGATTCATAAAAAATGAGCAATGCTCTAGCCGGGAGTCTTATAATAAAGTATAGTCTTTCTACACAATCCACCAAACAGCCATACCTGCGGACGTATTCGACAGACTTCGTTTTTTTATGCATCATAAAAAGACTTTCGCCGATTTCTTTATTTTATTCTACATCCCTTCAACTCATGTTTTTCAAACTGCAAGAAAAAAGTGCAGCTATAAAAGTATAAAAGTTAAATTATATCTCTGTTCATAAAAGCAAATGGAATCTTTTCAAGATTCGGTCAGAGTTATATTAAACGAAAGCGCAGATGTTATGAATATGTTGCATTAAATGCATAAAAAATAAATAATAATTAAATTATAATCTTGTCCGTAAGAAGAAAATGTGGCTTATTGAAAAATAGTCAAGGTTACATCAAACGGAAACATAGGTGCTATGAGTACTCTAATCTCTTTACGTCACGCGTATCCATAACTAGTCTTAAATCACACTGTTTGTCGACATTTTAATGGTCGACGGAATAATACGTAAGTCCAAACTTTGAGGTAAAATTTCTATAGCAATATAGTACTTTGCCATAAAATCAGTAAAGGGGGAAAATGCTTTAAATGTATTCTTAATGCAATCGCAACGGAATTTCCACCGGAACAAAAGATATAAAAAGTGGCTTGCGAGTTGGTTTATTGATCGATTTCAAGATAAATACCTAATCCAAACATAAAATAGGTATTTGGTTATATTCGTGTGTGTAATATATTACTACATGTACCATTACAAAATTCATCATCCTTTTCTCTTCTGTAAAAATTCGCCACTGTGCCGAGGTGTTTGCGCTAACAAAAGTACCGATGAGTTTTATTAAGTACTAATATTTAACGACAACTCTCTATATTCAATGCTACTAAAAGTTAAGTATATCTGAACCTTGTTTTCATAAAATTTCACTTCGCAGAAAATAAATTATTCTGCAAGGAAACTAGAACCAATATATCTCATCTCAGTAACGCATTTAGACAACTTA
Organism: Stegodyphus dumicola; assembly: GCF_044657685.1. NCBI lineage: Eukaryota > Metazoa > Arthropoda > Arachnida > Araneae > Eresidae > Stegodyphus > Stegodyphus dumicola. The sequence goes on from NC_140771.1 coordinate 113,048,204, forward strand.
ACCCTTATTATCGTTATTATTGTTCCTCCATTTCCGAAGATCTTGAATCCAAATCACGTAGTAGTACGACAAAAGAAAGTTGAAAATGATATGCATGCTTAGAAATCGAAGTTCTGCAAGACTTGTTAATGAATTTCTATGTCAGTCATGGGAACTAAAACGCCAATAAAGAAATGCAAAAATTTCAGTAACCATTAAATGAGAAAACTCATTGAATGAGCCTGTGATACATACGCAGCTGCAGCAGAGTATCCAATTGTGTTTAATAATTTTAAATGGGATGTTTTATATTTGCTTTGTTCTGTTGAAGAGAAAGTACTTTTACAATCACATTGTCTTCAACTGAAAGAGAACTATCGAAAATTTTGATCCGCCTGTTTCTTGTCTGCGTTCACCGGTTGCGATGTATCAGAACTAATGATGTCAATTTCTGGAAAAGTTTGCGTGTTTCTCCTTTTGCATTAAGAACTTCAATATCTACATGCATATATGCATACGTGCTTTAAGCTTATTGTAAACAGTCTATGCCAAATGTGGATTATTTATTATCAAAGAAGCAAAAATTCTTTGCAGCAATTTTTCAGTATAAATTATCAAAATAATTTAGTTTCATATGCGCAACTGACAATACCTCTGTAGTAAAATTACTAGGGCTGCCCATTTTACTTTACTTTAGAATTAAACTTATAATGTTTTCATGCTTCTTATAATGTTTTGCCCCGTGCATCCTTTTCACCACTACTAGATGATCATTCCCCCTCCTTTATAAATATGAAAAATACACCTGAATTTATTCAAATTTAGATTACTTTTTAATGTGTCTTATAACTTAAACAAAACTAAGTGCAGAAAATGTTGATAAATACTAAAATTTGAATATAAGTGGTTTTTTATATTTATAAACTAAAACTAAATTTTTAACAAGTAAATAAAAGGTTGACTGCATTCCCCACCAAATTTATGAAATCCCTTCGGTTGAAAATCGGTTGAAAACCCCTAATTAGACATCGAACTAGATATTTAATTTTGCACACCACATATTTTTTCATATTAAATGCTTGGTTCCCATCGTTATATTTCCTACAATATTAATTAATCATTAAATATTAACTAAGATTTATAAAATTGTAGAGATATGATATTAGGTTATCTGGAAGCAAGTGAGTTGGAAAATGAGCAACGCTTCGCCGGAAGTCGAACCACGGACCTCTGGAATACGTGTCCAGCGTGCAGACCACTACACCAGGAATGCACGCTAAGAAGGTGGGCGAAATACCTTATAAAATAACTTACTTTAAAACTTAGGTATTTTTTAAAATTATTTTGATGTGTTTGTTTTCATGTACTTTTAATCTAAAACTGTGAAACAACTTAAGATAAAAGGGAGTTTCCGTTGATCTGGATATTCCATCTATCAGAATACTCACTCCAAATGGATTACTTTCATATATTTAAATCTTTTAAATTTATATTCAAGAAACCCATTTCCAAATAACCACTCACAATTTCCATTGCTAGGCTTCAAAATATCCGTCCATTGGATAAGTAGACAGCCATGCAATCCTATCTTCAGCTTATTTCTCATTGTGCGCGATCGTCATTTATTAATTTTAATTTGTTTGAAAAGTCGAGCTGTCTTTGTTTCGTTTCAATTTTCGGAATTGAAAATTGGCCGTGACAGTTTTCTCTTAATCAATATCATCTGACTGTGAGAAGGGATAAATAATTCAGTTTAAAGTTACTCTCGATATATATTATTTTCGATTACATCATCTTTGCCTCTGAGCTCGTCTTTATATGAAATTTAAAATTCTACATCATTTCTCGAAAGCATAAAAGTTAAATTTTTAAGTGGTAAAATTTTAAATGAATTTATAAAAATTGAGATTGCAGTATAACTAGATTATCCGATCTTTCTTTAGTAAACAATTCACTGTCATGATTCAGTTATTGATGGTTTGTCATGAATTAAGCTGTGCTTAACACAGATAAATAGATAACTCAGCATACAGACAAGTGGACTAGTGATTTCTACCTCCAAGCTCTGTAGAGAGTTTCAGACTGTAAATAGTTAACGCCTTTATTTCTACTAATTTCATGGGGACCATGGATTTAAACATATTGTAATTATCACATAAACGTTCGCATCTTATTGTGTTCCCCCTATAAAGTTTCATTTCAGATCCATAACATGTGTAATATTAGGCAGAAAATCGAGTCATATATTGGTATTTATAAAACTGCTCCTTATGCCGATAAATCAGCCTACTCACTTAAGGTATTTTAGTACAGTTTTTTACGTAAATAACAAACGCAAATACATAAGATAATATACAAAACATGAAACTATGTTACTCATTTTTAATTTTACGGTTCACAACTACCTTTTACGTTTTCTTCAAAAACTGTCATTAATATACATATACATTTGAAAGCGTAATTTTGTATCTATCTCTCACGTTTCTTCTGAAAAATGAGACACTTTTCCGCTTTCACGCTCGCTGCTCGCATCACTGTATTGTCCATTGTCTGTGGAGCGCATACAACACCCATATTCATGTGAATCAAATTGTACGGCTTAAAAATTAAATTTATCAAATAATAAAATTGTGTTAAACATACGACAACGTCATCTGCAAACAACAGAATTCTTTCTACACAGTAAAGGCTCTCTGAGATCTTGCAATGCAAGAAATTTCTCCAATCCACTATAGTTATCCCCAAGATATTGCAGCTTCTTTGAAGGAAGATATATACAAGATAAAAAGTATGATATCAAAATTATAACTTAAATAAAAAATTGCCCCTTAACTCTTTATTTTAATTTGGTAAAATCCACTTCCTGTTCTAAAAATAGTAATTAGCTATAAAATTTTCACTACCCTGCTTCATTTCTGGATTAATTCCCATCATATGACTTTTACGTAACGCTCTGACGAAAACAACGTACATAAAACTTCAGCCACTATTAGTTTTAGAGCTTTATTAATTATCCAGTGAAATGGTATCTAAATTGAATTTAAGACACACTGCTAAGGTATACTGACTGAAACGGCTACACAAAACCCCGGTTGTGATACAGAGTTGAAATGATGTTCTAACTCAAGTACTAACAATAACATATATATATATATATATATATATTTATGTTATATATATATATATATATATATATTTATGTTATATATATATATATATATATATATATATATATATTTATGTTATATATATATATATATATATATATATATATATATTTATGTTATATATATATATGGGAGTCATCAACGTCCAATGCTGAATTAGAATTGCCAGCAATGACGTCATCAGCATCGCTCAGCGAGAATCATCTCGGACAGCAAGAGATAGCGTGCAGACGTGAGCAGACGGCTCACTCGTCTTCAAGAGTTTATGGAATTTAGATTCTGCTTTTGATGTGTTACCTTTAGCTGTGATGACTTTAGATGATCATACTATTTAAAACTAGCTGGAATTAATATATCCTATCAACACCGGAGGAACTCTGTGTGAAAGGACTGTCTGTGATTGCGCATCATTACATGAACCATTCAACATTTAAACTTTACTTAATTTATCTTATTTACTTTTATTTCTTATTGTTAAATAAACGCATATGTACAATGCCAAGATAGTGAGTGCTCTCATGATCTGATTTAAAAGAGAATTCCACAGAATATTGGCGCCCAACGTGGGGCCTCGAACTCGAAAGTGTGCGAGTAGTAGAACTGTGCTTTGAACTGACTGAGTGAACTGTTCTCACAAGTTATTCGATTTATTGGATTACTCGTATAAAGTGTGGATTACCCTTATTAACGACGATCATCTGCCGGGTGAGTACAAAACTTTCTTTCCAATATGAAGTTAGTAGAAATTCCAGAATTGGAAGCAGCCTTAAAGAACAGTAAAAGTTCTGAAATCAAAAGTTTGCATAAGCTAATTTTTAATACTGATGGAGACCGAAATAACCGGAAAAGATTACGTAAATTTTCTGGCCTTATATTTAAACCAAATTCTGAAGAATTTAATAAGAAAATAGATACAGTTCAGAATAGTTTTACTTTGAATGAGTTAATTAAAGTTTGCATAAATTGAGCATAAATTCAGAAGGTTTAAAAACGGAAGTAGTAACCCGAATTGTCTCTATCCTATGTGATTTATCTGCATTATTTGAAAATATTTTGCATGAAGAAAATAGTGATATTGAAGATGAAACTATTAATAAAATTTCTGAAGTAATGCTTGATGATAATCAAAGACACAATCCTGGTTTTAATGAGTCTCAAGTAAATAACAGTATGCAGCTTCCAATTCAAGATCATTTTAAACCTCATCTTAGTTTTTCGGATATTGAAAGTATTGTTAATCCTTTTTCTGGTAATGCATATGAAAATTTTGATAAAGGGATTGATGAATTTGAAGATGTTATAAACTCTTTGAAATTGAGTGATTTGCATAAATTAGTTTTTGCTAAAAGATCGTTAAAAGGTAAAGCGAAACTATTTATTCAGAGTGAACCTAAATTTAATGACTGGTGTAAGTTAAAAAAGCTTCTGAAATCTGAGTATGGTAAAGCTTTTAATTCTGCTGAATTGCATGAAATGTTATGTAAGCGTAAATTAATGCCTAATGAATCTTTAGATGAGTATTTTTTGAAAATGAAAGAAATGTGTTCGCGAGGTAACATTGAAGATGCATCATTAATTAAATATGTTATTAATGGTATTCGCGATTCAGTGGTGAGGAAAACTATACTATATGGTTGCGAAACAGTATCTGAATTTAAACAAAGGCTTAAAATTTATGATAAAATGAGATAGGACAATGATAAGTTTAAAAATCCGAAACCGAAAGTAGACACTCAAGTTAAAGATAGAAGTAAGCTTTCGTCATCAAACCGAAATCAATCTAACGTTAATAAGGTCAAATGTTTTAATTGCCAGGAATTTGGGCATCTATCAAAGCATTGCGTAAACAAATCGAAGGGTATAAAATGTATAAAATGTAAAAAGTTTGGACATTATTCAACTGGCTGTCCAGAGCAGACCCCCGAGAAACAAGCTTTAATTCAACGAATTTTTGACAAGGATAGAATCCCGAAGACTGTAGAAATAAATAATCATTTAGTTGATAGTCTAGTTGACACTGGTTCGGATGTGACGATATGCAGCGTGGAGTTACACAAGCAGATTGGTTCTCCTAATTTAAATGGTAGCGATATCACATTAAACGGAATTGAATCAAAGCAAACGCACCCCATCGGCTTTTTTATTTCTGATATTTTAATTGATAGTTTTTCACTGCGTACGAAAATTTACGTGGTTAAGTCGTTATGTAATCAAATTGTATTAGGTTTCGATGTATTGAATCAGTTTAACTTCTCTTTTACCGAGAATGGCCTTCAAATAATTTCTCATCGGAATAAAAGTAATGTAAGCTTGATAACTTATAGAGATTTCCTGTTATGTTTTTACCACCAATCCTCGAATTCCATATCACAGATTATGTTCTTACTGCATTAATATAAATATTAACGAGACATAGTGCACAATAAAAATTAAGCTTTATTTAGGAACTTCGCGCACACTGCCCGACAGCCTGCCTGTTTCGCTCTGCTCGCTACTCGGAAGAAACTTCTCCTCTAGGTTTGCCACACTTATCGGAGGGCGCAAGGCGCGCTCCTTATCGCCATCACCACAGAGTTTCCCCCCAGTTCCTTTAATGGCTATTCAAAGGAACGACATAGGTTATGAAATTATCTCAGAGTATCCGTGCTGTCGGGTATTTTTTTTATGATTACAAAATTAGAATATAAAATTAGAAAAGATCAAAATGCAATTCAATATATAACAAGGTATTGACACATATAATAAACATGAAATAACAAGAAATATGTTAAGATATGAATTTAAAAAAATGTTTTAAATTGTTATGTAAGAAGCAAGTTTCTTAGGGAAGTGAACATGTCTTCCCGATCTGGTGACAGTTTGTGTCTTAGAGAGTTCGTTTGCAGATTTATTCTGCTGAACTGTCTTTAAGTCTTTATTTGTTTTCAGTTCAGGCAAATTAGAGTCCGAAAGCAAATAGGCTGGTTTCACACGGTCTATAGACACAGTAGATTTCAGACCGTTAACATCTATTGTGAAAGTTTTGTCCGTTCTAGAAAGAACTTTATGCGGACCTGTATATGGTTGGCACAGAGGTGGCTTTACTCGATCGACACGTAAGTATACATGCGTACACGACTTTAAGGTAGCACTTACGTAACATTTTTCTTGGCAATGTGCAGATGTTGCTATTGGATTCAACTGTTGCATTCTATGCCGAAGATTCGTGATAAATTGTGTGTCATACGGAGGTATCTTAGATGACGTTATCATATCACTAGGCAGCTTGAGAGTTGTGCCGTACACCAGTTCAGCACAAGATGACTGTAGATCTTCCTTTACGGCTGTCCGAATACCAAGCATAAGAACTGGTAGTGTTTCAGTCCAGTTATTGGTCTCGTGAGCCTTGAGAGAAGATTTTAAATGTCGATGAAATCGTTCAACAAGACCGTTGGACATTGGATGATAGGCTGTTGTTGTGATTCTGTTCGTACCCAAAATGCGCGTGAATTCTGCAAAAAGTGCGGATCTCATTTGAGAACCTTGGTCTGTTGTTATGATCGATGGGCAGCCAAAACGAGATATCCAACAGTTGAAGATGGCTCTGCAAATGGTTTCCGTTTTCATATCCGGGATGGGAATGGCTTCAGGCCATCTGGAGAATCTATCTATTAGAGTCAAAAGGTACACGTTGCCTTCTGATGGAGGTAACGGTCCGACGATATCCATATGGATTTCTGAAAAACGTGCATCAGGAAGAGAGAATGTGCCCAGTGGTGCTTTAGTATGCCTAGTAATTTTCGATTTTTGGCAAGATTCACAGGATTTCACCCAATTTTTGATATGACGTTTCATATCGGGCCATACATAACGAGAACAAATAAGCTTCGTAGTAGCTGCAATTCCTGGATGTGACAGATTATGCAGATGATTAAAGATGAGTCTGCGAAAGGAATTTGGAGCAAATGGACGAGGAATGTCTGTTGATATGTCACACAGAATATTACCATCAGAATATTGGCACGGTTTAAATTCCAGTTTCAAAGATGATGTGTTGTTTTTGAGAAGGTCTTGTACCTCCGGATCATGCCGTTGAGCTTCCGAAAATTTTTTTAAATCCAAAAATGGAGATTTTGTTATGGAATCAATTTCGATTCTTGAAAGAGCGTCAGCAACGACGTTTTTTGAACCTTGCACATGCCTAATATCAGTAGAGTACTGAGAAATAAAATCTAAATGGCGCAATTGTCGAGGTGAACATTTATGAGGGTTCTGTTTAAAAGCGTATATTAACGGTTTTTGATCCGTATAAATTATAAAATTCCTGCCCTCTAACATGTGTCGGAATTTCTTAATTGCAGAATAAATAGAAAATAATTCCCTATCGTACGCGGACCATTTCTGTTGACTTTTACTGAGTTTCATAGAGAAAAATGCTATAGGTTCCCATGTTTGTTGAGACAACTGCATAAGTGTGCCGCCGATTGCGACGTCTGAGGCATCTACCCAGATGCTTAGCTGGGCTCCGGGAATAGGGTGTCTCAAAAGGGTAGCCTGAGCAATGGCATTTTTGGCAGCAATAAAGGCTTGTTCAGCATTCTCGTTCCAATTTAATTGTGGGGATGAATCCTGAACACGAGAACGAGATTTCTTTTTATTAATATAGCCTTCTAACAATTTTATTAGAGGAGAAAGAATATGTGCTGCTTTAGGTATGAAACATCTATAAAAGTTAAACATGCCTAAAAATCGGCGAAGCTGAGTGAGAGTGGTAGGTTGAGGAAAATCTAAAATACATTTGACTTTGTCAGGAAGAGGTTCAATTCCGTTTTCACTAAGGTGAAAACCTAAGAAATCAATAGATGTTTGACCAAAGGTGCATTTTGAAACATTTATGCAAAGTCCATATTCCTGAAGTTTGGAAAATAAAGCTTTCAAATGCCTGCAATGTTCCTCAGAATCTTTAGAGGCTATGAGCAAGTCATCGACAAAAGCGTAAACGCCTTCTAAATCCCGCGTGACTTCATCTATAAAACGTTGAAAAGTCGCAGATGCATTGCATAAGCCGAATTGCATACGGATACTTTCGAATAAACCGAATGGTGTGCATATGGCGGTTTTGTGGATGTCGGCTGGGTTAATTGGTATTTGATGGTATGCCTTAATCAGGTCGACATGACTAAAAATTTTAGTACCGTGCAATGCAGCAGTAAAATCGGCTAAACATGGAATAGGGTATTTGTCTTTTATTGTTTGAGCGTTCAATGCTCGATAATCTCCTACAGGTCTCCATTCCAGACTTCCCTTTTTTGGAACCATGTGAAGTGGGGATGCATAATTGCTGCTCGAAGGTCTCAAATGCCCCAATTGCATCATAGTTTGAAATTCTTGTTTTGCTATTTTTAAGCGATCTGGAGCTAACCGACGAGGTTTTGCAACCACAGGTGGACCTTTAGTTATGATATAATGAACGGTGTTATGTTTAACAGGTTGGTTAGGATCTGGTAATCTAGTAACTGAAGGAAATTCTTTTAAAATTTTGTGATATGGTGTATCACTAAATACAGTTTTTACTGAATAAATGCTTGCATTTTTCACGCAACCGACGGTTTTAAAATGCGTTTTTAAATCTTTGAGATATTTGTTTCTGAGATCAGGCACCAATTCAAAGAAATGGAGAAAATCTGCTCCAAGAATGGGTGTACTAACATTTGCTATAAGAAAAGTCCATGTAAACTGTCGTCTTAATTTGAAATCCAAAGAAAGTGTTTTTTGACCATAAACATGAATAGTAGAAGAATTAGCAGCGAAAAGTGTTTGTTGGGACGAATTCCGTTTTTGAGAATTATTTGCTGGAAGTAAGGACACGTCAGAGCCGGTATCGACCAAGAATGAAAGGTTTGTTCTACGGTCACGAACGAACAGGCGACGTGAAACTTGAGGCAAAGAATAAGTCGCCTCTATTCTTTGCTGGTTTCGTTTCCCTGCCATGAACAAGGTTTTGTACATTTGTCATCTCTACACTTTTTCCCAAAACGTCTATGATACCAGCAAACAGAATAATCTCTCCTTTTGGAATTGCTTCTTTCCTTATTGCGATCTCCGCGATTTGGCGAGCGACCACGAGAAAGAGAAATGCGATCAATACGTTTGTTTAATTTTTCTATTTGTTTAAATAATTTATCCTCAAGAGACTGATCGACTGTGCGAGAAACGGCACAAGTCCCTGGGGTTGGATTTACTTCTAAAATTCTGTCGGCAATTTCTGCAGCTTTATCTACAGTTAAATTGGAAACCGCTGCCAAAATAGACTGAACAGTCGAAGGCAAACGTTGAAGGAATAATTCTAACATTAAGTTATCAGGAACATTTAAAGATTCTGCTCGACGTTTCATATTTCTAAGCAAATCGGAAGGTTTTCGAGAACCTAATTCTTCTCCAGATAATAATTGGCGAATTTCTTGCTGAGAAGATTCTCCTGAACGATTTATTAACTCAGTTTTGAGCTTTGTATATGGATCAATAGGGTCTGGTTTCATAAGTAAATCCCGTACTATTGATGCAGTATCTGGAGGAAGATGAGCAACTATATAATTATATTTAGTAATGGATTCTGTGATAGGTTTGGGGGTGGCAAGAGCAAAGGTACTTTCACACATAATAAACCATAAAGATGGGTCTGATCGGTTATAAACCGGAATTTGGACGGCATGAACATCAGACATTGTGCAAGGTTTTTAAGCCAAAATAAAAGCAAAAATTTAACTAAAGAAAATGAAATTAAATGATAAGTAGTAAACAGAATTATAAAATGATCTATAATTAGTACTCATCTGTGATTCGGAGGAAGAAAACCGATGTAATCCATTACTTCTGGTTTGGAGATCTTGAGTGATGGCTTGTAGTCAAAACCGGAAGTGCTTGAGAACTGTTCATACGATTTAACACAGTCCAGGTTACCATTATGGAAATTTCCTGTTATGTTTTTACCACCAATCCTCGAATTCCATATCACAGTTTATGTTCTTACTGCATTAATATAAATATTAACGAGACATAGTGCACAATAAAAATTAAGCTTTATTTAGGAACTTCGCGCACACTGCCCGACAGCCTGCCTGTTTCGCTCTGCTCGCTACTCGGAAGAAACTTCTCCTCTAGGGTTGCCACACTTATCGGAGGGCGCAAGGCGCGCTCCTTATCGCCATCACCACAAACTGCTGAGTCATCTCGAAATTCTAACGTTCGTTGCGTTATGGGAAATTTGAATAATGCTGTGTCATTGAAGAATGTTTATGATCTTTCTCAATCGCCAGATGTCTCCGTTAATGTAAACAAAAACCCCGAAAGCGGAAGTGGATCAACGTTTAATTACCTTTCACATCTGGTGAATGCTATTTCTGTCAACGAGATTGATTTATCGCATATTTCGAATGCAGAACATAAAGGAAGACTGTGTAATTTAATTAATTCGTACCAAACTCGGAAAAATAGACAGTCTGACTTCAAGATGCAAATAAATTTATGCGATGATATTCCTGTCTTCCAAAATAGAAGATACATGGCTTTCGCGGAACAAAAATTTGTTGACGATCAAATTAAGGAATGGCTGAAAGAAAAAATAATAAACCCTAGCAGATCTAACTATGCGTCCCCTATTGTTTTGTGTAACAAGCGTGATAATTCGAAACGATTATGCATAGACTATCGGAAAGTAAATAAGAAGATTATTAATGACAAATTTCCACTGCCTTAAATTCCGGAAGTACTTGATCGTTTAGAACAGTCAAAAGTCTTCACGACACTAGATTTGAAAAATGGCTTTTTCCATGTAGACATAGACGAAAATTGCAAAAAAAAATATACCGCATTTGTAACACATAATGGTCTCTACGAATTTCTTAAAGTTCCTTTTGGTTTATGTATTAGTCCAAATGTTTTTCAAAGGTATATTTATTCAGTATTTCGTGACTTGTTAAATGAAGGTGTACTAATTATTTATATGAATGATATAGTCATACCGGCTAATGATGAAATTGAATTAGAAAGACAAATTAGAAAGAGTATTCAAAACTGCTTCGGAATATGGATTACAAATAAATTTTAAAAAGTGCCAATTCTTAAAATGCAACATTGAATTTTTGGGACATGTAATTGAAAACGGAACTATTCGACCATCACCTTCCAAAACTGTTGCTGTTCGAAACTTTCCACAACCGCGTAACTGTAAACAACTACAAAGCTTTTTAGGAAAAACAGGTTATTTTCGTAAATTCATTCCTCAGTATGCTAAAATAGCTAAACCTCTTAGCGACTTACTTAGAAAGGGTATTGGTTTTAAGTTCGATTCCCAATAACAGGAAGCTTTTTGCAGATTAAAAGAAATTCTCTCTCAAGCACCTGTTCTACACATATTTAGGCAAGGATATCCATTAGAACTTCATACTGATGTTAGTAGCCAAGGCTTTGGTGCGGTATTACTCCAATTGTCTTATGATGGTAATTATCACCCAATCCAGTATATGAGTAAGAAGACTTCACCCCAGCAAGAGAAACTCTGTAATTACGAATTAGAAGCCCTTGCAGTTATAGAAGCTCTGAAGAAATTTCGAAACTATTTGTTAGGGACTAAATTTAAAATTGTAACTGATTGTAGTGCTTTTCAGAAAACTTTAGATAAGAAAGATTTAACTCCTAAAATTGAGAGAGGGGCAATGTTTATTGAAGAATTGGATTACGAAATTGTACATCGTTCAGGAAGCCAAATGAAACATGCTGATGCTCTAAGTAGAAATGCTCTAATTTTAACATCATGCACATTCGATGCAACTGAAAAGATTCGGTTAGCACAACAACAGAATGAAGACGAACGTGTGAAATTGATAAAGAATTTAGTTGAGAAGGGAGAAGAAAATGGATTCCTCGTGAGAAATGATATTTTGTACAAATTTGAAAATGGTAAAGATCTGCTAGTAGTGCCAGAATCCTTACAGAACGAAATCATACAGAAGGTACATAAAAAAGGTCACTTTGCTGTAGATAAAACTATGAATGCTGTAGAGCAAGAATTCTATATTCCTAGACTGAAATGCAAAGTTGAAAACGTAATTGCTAACTGTATAGAATGTATACTGTACAACAAGAAGCAAGGAAAAGCAGAGGGATTTCTTCATCTTGTATCGAAGGAAAACGTTCCCTTGAGTACGTATCATATCGAATTTATTGGACTTCTTCCATCAACGAACAAGAGATACCAACACATTCTGACTGTTGTCGACGCTTTTACGAAATTTACTTGGTTCTATCCAGTGAATCACCAACTACGCAAGAAGTTATTTCGAAATTGGAGCAACAACAGACTATATTTGGGAATCCAGCCAGAATCATATCAGATCGAGGTAGTGACTTTACATCGAAAGAATTCTCAGCGTATTGTACTGAAGAAGGCATAGAACATGTCAAAATTACTACCGGTATTCCATGAGGTAACGGACAGATTGAGCGAATCCATAGAATTTTGATTCCTGTTTTGTCAAAATTATCACACGAGGACTCAACGAAATGGTTTAAGTATGTTCCAGATGTCCAGAGGATAATCAACAGTACAACTACGAGAGGTACGAAATATTCATTGTTTGAGCATCTCATAGGCACGAAAATGAAGAACAAAGGAGATCTGAGCATTAGTGAGATATTGAATGAAGAATATTTAAAACAATTGATACAAGAACGTGATGAAATGAGAGAAGATGCTAAAAACAACATTTTGAAGATACAAGAAGAGAATCGAAAACAATTCAACAAAAAACGTAAGAAACGGAAAATGTACAAGATTGGCGACTTCGTAGCCATTCAGAGAACTCAATATGGGACTGGTTTGAAACTGCGACCAAAATTTCATGGACCGTATAAAATCATAGCTGTAAGACCAAATGACAGATATGAAGTCGAAAAAGTAGGATGCCATGAAGGACCGAATTTGACATCTACTGCGGCTGACCATATGAAGCCATGGTCAAATTGATTTGATGTTTGTATCAGCTCAAAACCTAAGGACCTGATACTCTCTTTTTCTTTTTTTTTGTTTTTTTTTATTATCTTTGCAGGTACATGATGGTGATGTCCATTCAACAAACATCGAGGACGATGCCTCTTAGGCTGGCCGAAGCTGTGGGAGACATCAACGTCCAATGCTGAATTAGAATTGCCAGCAATGACGTCATCAGCATCGCTCAGCGATAATCATCCCGGACAGCGAGAGATAGCGTGCAGACGTGGTCGAGAGCGGAAGGTGGACGTGAGCAGATGGCTCACTCTTCTTCAAGAGTTTATGGAATTTAGATTCTGCTTTTGATGTGCCACCTTTAGCTGTGATGACTTTAGATGATCATACTATTTGAAACTAGCTGGAATTAATATATCCTATCAACGCCGGAGGAACTCTGTGTAAAAGGACTGTCTGCGATTGCGCATCATTACATGAACCATTCAACATTTAAACTTTACTTAATTTATCTTATTTACTTTTATTTCTTATTGTTAAATAAACGCATATGTACAATGCCAAGATAGTGAGTGCTCTCATAATCTGATTTAAAAGAGAATTCTACATATATATATATAAAAAATTGACAGTTGCAGTTTATGACAATGTGGGACTTGGATACACTCAGTCCCGTAATTCCAGAAATTGGCTAAACAGGAAAATACGATGTTAACAGTATATATATGCTAAACAGGAAAATACGCTGTTAACAGTATTTAACAGCGTATGTTCCTGTTTAGCAAATTTCTGGAATTACGGGACTGAGTGTATCCAAGTCCCCCATCGTCATGAACTGCAACTGACAATGTTTTTATTTTATATACGTGGAGTGATAGTTCTAGGGGGCTAAAATTCCCCTATCTCCAGCAGGAAAGTTCTGGCTCTTCTCAGAAAACCATCTCACTTTTTCTCTGCCAAAACATTCCTCACTCACGGTGTCGTTACCTGCGCTGAACTCCTGGGGGGTAGAGAATTCCTTCATTCGTACATAACAAAGGTGTCCACATTCTGACCCTTATGAAAATACTTCTTTTATGCCTTTGTCTCTTGGAGTGACCTTCGAGGCTCCAACCGGAATCATTAACAAAGGCACCTCGTTGCGACAGAATTTGTCATCTGGCCGGTAAGAGGTACCATTGCATTCGAAAATCATTCAACCTGGGAAAACTAGGTAAAGAACCTCTATGCGACCTTATCACAACTCCTCTCCTCATAGAAGAATTTCCCTGGAATATGGAAGGGAAAATTAAGTACAGTTTTGATTGCAAAAAGAGTAAACTTTATGACAAAAAAGATATTTCAATTTTAACGCAATAAAATTGATTAACTAGGATTCTAAAAATTTTAGAGAAGAGTTAGGTAAGTCTTCTTTAGAACTGTAAATTCATTCATTCATTCCTTCATTACCAAATTAATTCATTAAAAATAACAACTTTTGATTTTCACAGTAGTACTCATTCAATTATCTACATTTTTATTCACATTTCCTTGGAGACTAAATTTTTAGCCTATATATATATATATATGTATGTATATATGAAACAGTGGAAAAAGATCTGCTCAGTCGTAGCAGTGCTATTAGCAGATTTGATTCCTTTGTTTAAATTCTGAGCTATGTGCTTGTATAAGAGCTATCCGCAATGCAGGAGACTGGAGACCATCAGTTAAGCAGCTGTACCGCCGTTACAACTTTTCAGCTTTATTGTTTAACTGATGATCTACTATCGGCTACATTTATTAATGAATTTTGAAAATGTACATGAATGATAAGTACATAAGGTTGTAACATACTCGTAGTAATTGTCTTAAACATAAAATTTGGAAATTTGTAAAAGTAAAAATTAAATAAGGAATTAAAAATAATGACAATAGAGAAGTATTAAGAGAATTTGGAAAAATTCAAAGTCAAGGAGTCTTTAGTCTATAGTCAAACGTTAATAATAAAAGGTTTGAATTTGAAGTGTCTGATGAGACTAGTCTTTTACTCTCAAATAAATGAAATCTTTGATAATCATAATTCTTGACAGTACTGGAACTATGCACTGCTTGAAGAAGAAGGACTGAGAAGATGGAAGATGATGTAGTCTAACAATAAAGTACATGGTAGTTGACAAAGATATATATATATATATATATGATATAGGAAATCTATATGACGAAAATATATATATATCCTATATATCCTATATCATATAGATTTCCTATATCATATAGATTTCATATATATATATATATGAAATCTATATGATATAGGAAATCTATATGATATAGGAAATCTATATATATATGATATAGGAAATCTATGAAGATGTAGGTGATGGATGAAAAGAGATGATAATGAGGATGGGTGACGAAGAAGTGCTTACATGAAGATGGTAAGATAAGGTATAAAGTGCTATGCAGGACAATGATAGATCATGAATGTGTTGATCAGTAATGGTGATAGAAGATTGCGGAAGATGGATGATGATGATAGATGATAATAGATGATGATAGAAGACAGAAATGGATGGATGATAGTTTCTTGACATTATTGAAGTTATGCAGTGTATAATGATCAAGACGATGAAGGACTGAGAAGATCGACAAGTGTAGATGGATGATGATAGATCATAATCGTTGAAAGATTACGTTGCTAGATGATGATCGTTGAAATAAGATAAAAGTTGACAGAGAATGTTGAAGGAGTATGATGATAATTAATGACTTTTAATGAATTAAGTAGCTTTTAGATTATCTTAATTAGTCGAAATATAGTTGATAAGATTTTGAAGTTTATTTCGAAGAAACTTATTTTTAAGGAGTTGTTGAAACCGAAGGAGGGTTGAAATTGAAGTATATTTTTTAAAATGGATGTCCTTAGTTATTTCGCAAACAAACATATAATGGTCAATTGATCCCGTATTTCCGCAGATGCATTGATCTATATGATGAAGCCCAAATCTATCGAGATAGTCAATAAAAGGCATGTTTTGTGAGGAAGACAGTTACTAATCTATTTATAGATATTAAGTTTCTGGAAACTTTAGGAAGAAATTTAAAAGTTCTACGACCGGTAATTTCTTTATACCAGCAATGTTGCCAGTTGGAAAAGGTTTTCTCTTTACAAGTGAAAGTGGTTTGGCAATCATGATAGATGATAATGAAAAAGCTTATGCCGCTGTTTTTGCCAAAATATCAGCTATTTCATTTCTAATGGTATGAATATGTGCTTTAGTCGATTGGAGGTGAGGACGTAGATGAATGGGAAGGTGGACAGAATAGTAAGAATTTGTGTAACTATTGGAGAGCGGCTATGATCAGCTATTGCTTTAATACTGGATTCGCTATCTGAGAATATTATGCTGCATAATGGATGGCTTATTGCAAATGCTATTGCTTCTTTTATTGCAAGGAGTTCAGCCTGAAAGATTGAATTTGTGGAAGTGAGTCGGATTCACTGTTGTTTAATTATAACATTATTTTGAAATGCGTAAAAGGCGCAACCAAGTCCTGTGTCTGATTTAGAGCCGTCAGTGTAGATTTTAAGGTCGAAATTACCTTCACTTTAATTAAAATTTTACATCAGTTTCAAATTATACATTAATATCAAATTTTTATCAATGTTTAACATAAACTTCAATATAGAATTTTCAACATATGTATAAATATTTCAACGGAGAAAGAACTGAAGAACCAAGAATGGCCTCATATCGTGTTCTGGAATATTGAAGCTTCTCAAACGTTTAAAAGAAACTGGCTCTTTGGAGAATCGAGTACGGAGTAGAAGACCCTCGTTCGCGATGGGCCGAATCACTGCGGTGGAAACCATTATGAATGGTATAGCGGCAGAAATGTATAAGGGGATTAGCAGTGCTCACAAATCTGGAAGATTGGATGTCCCTGACTCATTCGACGTATCCTCCACGAGATATTGCATCTTTATCCCTACAAACTGCAGCCACAGCATCAGTTACAATCGGGAGATACAGCTATGGGAGAATCATTTGAGCTATGAGAGAATGTCGAATGGACTATGGCATGATTTGTCGTTGTTCAACGTTTTCTGGACGGATGAGGCGCACCTCACACTACACGGGGATGTCAACACCCAGAACACTCATATAACCATTCATCTTTGAGCAACCGTGTCCCATATTTAGCTGGAAAACGTGCAAAATAACAGCTGAGCGTTATCTCAATCTTTAGTCGCGACAGCATTAAATCAAAGAGGTGTGTTATCTATAGTAAGCTTGACGCAAGATAGTACACCGCTATGCCATGCTAATGCAGTAAAATAATTCTCATTGAGTACCCTTGATGACGACAGAGTGATCAGTCGAGAATGCAAGATCGCATGGCCTCCACGATCTCCCGACCTTACTTTGGTCAACTTCTGCTTGAGCTATTTCAAATCACTTTTCATCCACTTCAACGCTGGCAAAACTCAAAGATTCTGTCTGTCGGGAGGTTTCATACCGAAATGTTACATTCAGCTCTAACGGGTATTGTATGTGAGTCGCCTTAGTTGTGTCGTACAATGTTCTGGATGTCATGTTAAACAATTATTATTGCAAGAATAAATGAATGGGACATACTGTTATCCTGTTCGTTGTGTTATAATTCGCCAGCGCCCTCTACGGGTGACATTTTTAACTAAATTTGTTTTGCTTCTAAAAATATACGATAACCTTGTGAGCCCTTTCTTTCAAACCTCTTTTTTATCATTTTTTTTCCCTTTTTTAATGAATTGTTCAAGTTTTAACGAACTTTTGGTTCACTCTATCTATTTTTCACTGTTTATTGCTTTTGCAAACAATTTTTATTAAATTCCTGCTATTAGCTTACACTCTCCCTATATCTTGTTCAAATTTTCAATCGTTAATAAAATATATTTTATTCATCCACTCAAGTTCAAATATATTTTATTAAACTTGTATGAGACTTGATGTTAATACAGTTTTTTACAATAAATAAATTAAATTAAAAAATGTTTTATAATTTTGTTTTAAATTTTGTTTAATAATTAAAAAAAATTGTAAATTTTTTATATTACTTGTCACAAGTAAGTAATATGTGCCTTACCGTTATTTATTTATTTTTTGTATTACTTGTCACAAGTAAGCAATATGTGCCAAGCATATGTCAAGCAGGTCAAGCATATGTTGCCTAAAATCGTGTGAAATGATTAGTTGGAATATTAATTGAAGAACTGGACTGATCGAAACTCAATGGAAAAGTTCCTTGCAATAATGAGACATTACAAGAGATGGAAAGAATGAGAAATTATAGACCACCATCAGCTTCATAAATTAGAAACGGAAAAATTTTAATAATGTTAATGAAGAGTAACTAAAATAAAATTTTTCTTTGTTGACCTAAGTAGGAATTCACTTTAAAAAAATAGTTTTTATATAACTTTTTCTTTATAATAGTTGGTCCTGGTTGCATATGTAATCGATTTATATGTTTCTTATTCTATATTGACCGAACTGAAATTCATTGAAATCGAAAAAAAAATTGTCATGATTTACAATAAATACATTTTTCATGACTCACATTAAAATCTCTTCAAAAATGTTTCGGAATTCAATTTCATACTTCTAGGTTACCTAATTTTGATACATTCTACTAAATTTATATTAGGAGATAATATAATAAAAAAATTTTATTAAATAATTTATTATACCTTTATATATATATATATATAATCCTATTTTAATTAAGTAATGCAAGTAAATTATAGTGATATTACGTATTAATCTGCATTCGTTTATTTCATGCCTTTGTGAAACATTCTGCATGTTGCGTTGAAAGTTTTGTAATTATTCTTGAGTTATGTCACCAGATATATTGCAAAAATTTAGCATCACTCTAAACAGAAACTGCCGTACAATTGCTGGCTTACCTTTTTATTTGAAGCATAATTTAGCACGTTTCAATATCAGTCATTAATGTATTTTATTTTAATCGTAATAAGAAATGTACTTTAAGTTATTGAATTTAACATTTGTATTAAAGAAAATCACAAATACTGTTTATGTTTGCAATACTTGAGAATAACTTGCTATTTTAAATAATGTATCAAATAGTCTTTAAAAACAAGTCTAAAAATAACAGCTAAGATTTGGATTACTAAATTTGCTTTTATTGAGATGTATATATTCAGCTTCTATCTAATTAATTAATAAAACACTGAGAAAGCATAATTAGTACAGCTTATAATGAAATTTTTGCAGAGTTTCTTTTGAAATATGAAAATTTTTAGAAAACAAAATTGATTGCATTCGCATTGTAAATTCTAGACTCTACACTGCATTAAAGTTTTATTTTTCAGTTATCGGACATGCATATTGAAAGTAAACTTGAAAATGTATAAAAACAGAAAAACTGTTTTCATAAAAAATAAACGGTTTTTTTATGAAAAAAAAACGCTTATTTTTTATGAAACGGTTTTCTTGATGTAATAAAAACGGTTTACTTTTCTTGATGTAATAGTGTAATACATAGTATTTATAAAATTCATTATACTTTCATTGCCGTTTTCACAAGCAGCAAGAAGAATAAACTGTATGAAGTTCTATTAGAACTGTATAAGAACTGTTTAAGGACCATCCCAAGTTGACTGTAGTTTAGGAGACAGTACTTTCCTTCGAATCGTATTCCACAACCATCTCGAATACAACGTTCATCCTCCGAAGCTTTTTTTTATTTATTTTTTATTTACCTTGCCCCCCAGATAATGTGTTAGCAATAAGTGTCGTTCATCATCCAAGCTTGCCCTGCACATTTCTTGAAATTTCAAAACATAATATTTTATCCTAAATCGGTAAGCACTGTTATGTTTTGAACTAACCAAGCATTTATAGCCGAAAAGTATCAAAAAATGCTGAAAAAGTAACGCATTGGCGAATGATATGGTGCGAACTTAATAAAGTACTTGCTTGCGATTTTTTTACATCAGCAAGGCTACATCTAGTTACTGGAGGTGTAAAAACTCATGGTTTCAGGCATTTTAGTCTCATTTAGTTAATTTCTGTTTAAAACTGAATTCATTTTTGTTCATTTTATATTGAAAGGAAATTGCAGTGGAGGAATAAATAAGGTGATTTGCATTTTATTCATTTTACATTATGAATTTCTATGTTTCTAAAAATATGTGCAAAAATATATTCATAAATTAAAATTTTCTGATATATTTTCAAAGCATGATTTATTTTAGTTCAATTATCAGTTTCACAAAGTTTCATGTGAGAGAACGTTTTTTTTTGCATGTGCGAAAATAGCATGACACTGGCCATTATTACCCCTTTCACAGTTTTTAATTTTATTGAACGTAAAATATGCTTTTCTCTGCTTCATTTCCTCTCTATAATCTTTTATAAAATTCCAAAAAAAATGCATCCATATAAATATTGGCTTTTGAACGGACGGATTCAATAAAATATGGCTAGATATCGCGAAAGAATCTTGAAACAGGTGTATTTCAGATGTTTTTGAACGTACTTTTTCTCTCTAATCTAGCATTCTTGCAAACTAGCACTTGCAAACGATTTTCTAATATAACCGAAATGTTGTACAATTTAAAACTGAAATAGTGTTTCGTATAGCGTTGAGATGTCCTATTTGTCTCGGATCAATGATGGCCTGCTGCGTTAGTTCTTAGTATGCTATCTCATATAAATTGAAACAATGATTCAAATTTTAACAAAAAGAGTGTTTTCTGAATAGATTTAAATACTTACGAAAAGTCAATAATTCATATTAATTTCACTTTTTTGTAATTCGAAGATTGTATAGGCAACGAGCCTCGATACTTCAAATATTAGTCTGTGTATAGCGGAAACATTCTCATCTTAGAGAACATACCTACCGTGTTCACTCGAGTAATAGTCGCACTTTTTTGCATTTTTCATTGTGAAATTGTGCGACAATTATGCGGGGAAATCTACTGCACAATATTGCACATTTTTGGCGATTTTTTCTGCTTAAAAACGGGGGTGCGACTATTATGCGAGTAAATACGTATTTTGTATGGCGAGAAAATTGTGTTGTATTGAACTTCGGAAAATATTATGTATGTTATTTTAAAGACAGTTTCGTTAAATAATCAATTAATGACAAGTATTTAATAGTAAGACCGGTCACAAACATTATACAAGTAGTATTGTCATGTGTTCTAATGGTTTGGCAATATTGAAAATGCATGGCCAGCAAAAAGTATATTATGCTTTTAGCAATAGCTGTTCATTTTCAGTATTTCACTTGAGAAGATGTAAGAACTTCTGTTGAACGAAATTATGAAACATGTGCCTTTCACTAATTTGGTAAGATATAATAGGTGATCTAACGATGTAAAAGATAAATAAAAATAATATATGAACGTTAAATGAAAATAATTTTATTTACATCACATTTTTAATTTTTTTAATAGATAACCATGATGACTTACTAATATTTGAAATGAGTGAATTTCAATTCACTGTAAAGCTTTCAAATATTTAACTATATAAACGGAAGTTTTTGAAAAGTATTAGTTAGGAACACGTGTAGAGCCTTTTGCACTTCAAACTAAGAATACATTTACATTTTACAGCAGATATGTACTATCATAATCAATGTTTACATTGTTCGCTAGTTGAGATTCTCTTTCATTATAACACCGCAATTATTTAACTAAGCGAAATAACCTTCGCTTATCAATTTACATTCCGGAATGCTTGGCTCTCAGTCGGTGCGACGATGAAAACGAAGAATTCTAAATGACGTTCGTCACTTAATCAATATCAATTCACGCACTGGTGACTCAAGACTTGCCGCCAAGAAGGCAGTTCATTACTTTGCGAGACTTCTTGATTGAATAATGAAGTACCAAGATCGTGAAACTAGGCACGCTGAAGTTATATATTCTATCTCAATGGGAAATGCCAGAAGGCTAAACTGACGATCTAAATTAATTACGTGATTTGGAAGGCTTACTTTTTTCTGCGTATTGGATGGTGGCTTTTTATTAGCTTGTTTTAATGTGCTCTGATAAAGGAATTTTATTTAAAGGAAGATCAGGGAAAAGCGACAAGAGGATTCAAATGTTAGAGAAAAATTTGTTTACGGCCCATATTCAGTGTCATCAATTCTCTCAAATTTCACCAACTTCGGCGTGCGTGAAATTAAAGTAAATTGATTTAATCGACATATATATGCGTATTTTAGTGCAGGATGATTGGCAAAGAAATGATAAAAAAGAACGATATATATACTAATGTGCAAAATTAAGAGAATTTGCAAATATCTATTTGTACGAAAAGTGTTGAACCAAAGGTACTAATTATGCCGCAGAATAATTATGTAAATATTGAAAGTCGAATACGTAAGCATACACGTGCGTGTCCGCGAAGCTGTGGTTTTGGCTGGTACATAAGCTTACGAGAGATTTTCGATGATTTGTGGTGTCGTATTATCAGGACTTGTATTCCTCTTTACTTGCTTTGGGAACATGCACTGTCCTGACTCGAAACAGGGAGCTTACTAAAGCTATGTTCAATAAATTGTGAAGTAGACAATACACACAGGAAGGGTATACGAAACCGTTTATTTTTCTATCTTTACAGCGATTTCCGGAACTTCGGAATACAGAGACCAACCACTTGTGGTCTCAACATAAGAATATAAAAAATATTAACTAAAACTCTAACTAAAACTAACTTTGCATTAATATACAAGGGCTTAACATTAAGATTGGCCTTTATTTAACAAAAAATCCGTATGTAGTACAGAGAGCTGCTAAAACTACGATACGTTTGAAATTATCAAGAGGACTAAACCTTTGGCCTTGAAGGCAACCAGCAATCGAGTAGAACTACTATGGCCAGCGGCCTGCTTCTAATAACTCCTTCCTCTTTCTTGCTTGGCAAAAAGCCACAACTTAAGTACTTGGCGTTAGCAAGACAAATTTGCATAAATAAGTTAAAGCTTTTAATTCTGGCCGGAAGTAGAAAATAAGAAGTGATAGTCAAGATTTAAAATAAAATAAACGTTAGTAAAACTTAGGATCCTTACATACTTCCCGCCAGAGTTAATTAGTTTGAAACTGAGGTCTAAAACGACCTTGTTGAAAACGTTTAGCTCTAGAATCTAACGCGAGGCCAATCTTTTACAAACACTTCTCTCTAGAAACTAGAAATTAAAAAGTCGTTTCTACATTATCAACTCCATGGACAAGTAATTTTCATCTGCACTGCATCTATAAACAGGAGTTTCTTAGTTGAAATCTGGTTCCTTCCAGAGATCTGGAAAGAAAACTAGTTTAATGAAATGTTACACAATCAAATGGCAAGTAACATGAATATTTATATTTCTCTTTTAAAATTCTTATTTCATTCATGACGTTATTTAATTATCTCCCTGTGCTCTCTAACATGTGTTGTAAAGAAAAACACCAAACACGAGCGTGTCTATGTACAAGTGTTCAACACTACCGCCTACAATCAAAACACTAACGTGTTAAAATTCAACACGACAAGACCTCAGAACACACCTTATATTCATCTCTAAACCCTGAGGTACTACCTGAAAAGTTTCTAACTCTGAAGTGTAGCGTCAGAGAGCCTAACTACATTCATTCAACCAACCTTTAACACATATTCACAATAATTTGCTCTTTTTACAGTCACATGAATAAGTTAAACTTTTTGGCATTACTCTAATATTTTCACTTTTAACATATCACAGTATTTCTTAACTTTTAAGATAACAGTTCACATTGTATATAAGGACATATTAACATGCCGTTAATTTTACGCATTTTAAAACATACATTAGTAGTACATTGTTAACTTCTATTCTTTTCCAAGCAAGTGCCAATTCTTCTACATTGAAATACTACATTTCAAAAGTCTTTCAGACTAAAACTTCTTTCTTGCCAGAATCTTTTAAATAAAATTTTATACAATAATTTTTACAATTTTCTTAATGTACCTTTCTCAAAGATTATCAATGCTTTTACAATATTCAAGTATTTACACATTCCTATTATACATTAATTTTAGTTTTACTCGCGAGTAATTGAAAAACAATACCAAAATAGGTAACAACTCATATCTCGCCTTTTTGGCGATAAAGGTAGGCCTCACATGAGGTAAAACTTCTTGAATTCTGCCACTTGCAGTAAGAATGAAAAATTAACTTAAGATTTCAAAGTAACATAAAGTTTTACTTATCTTTGAGATATTCAGACATCCTTTTTTCTGCCCAGTACTGGAAAGTGGCGAAGACTACAGTCTGGTTGATTTTCCGTCTTGTGCGGGTTCGCCCTTCGGTCCTTCCTCCATGAGCTTTCTTTTTCTTCCAGTTCGGTCACCCTTGAAGACCTTCTTTTTAGCATCTGCCTGTGGTATCGGCCGTTTGATGGCAGCTGGTCTTGGCGGAACCGGGACAACTGTCTCTCGTTTTTGCCTGGATCTCGTTGCTGGCTGTTCAAATTTTTCTTGTTTCTTTGCATCTGCAGCTGGTCTTCCTTCATCAATTCGTCGACATTTGCTGCGTAGACTCCTATCCGATGGGTAGATCTTCCGTTTTGGAGCCGTGTTATAGTTGCTGTCATTCCTCCTGGCTCTCTTTGCATTAGTCGTACTTCTCCCTTCTTCATTCTGGGGGTGGTCGTGCCCTCTCTTTTCTGGTCGGTGGAACGGCTTCGTTTTCTTGTTACCTTCAGTTTTCCAACGGGGGAACTTTCTTTTCAATTGCTCCTGTCTACTAATGGCTTGCCCTTGTGATTGTCGTTGTTCCATCTCTGGAGCTTGTGCCTGCCGTGACGGATCCTGCAAAAGACAAAAGATCTTGAAATATTGGCATTTTATTACGATTATAAAATGGTTTTATCTGGTCAAAGTTTGTGGTGCAGGTTTCACCATTCCTGGCTTTTAACACCACTACAGCCTGAGTTACTTTTTCTATGACATATGGTCCTTCAAATTGTGGATAAATTTTGGCAGTTTTATCTCCTGGTGCTGA
Source organism: Stegodyphus dumicola (assembly GCF_044657685.1). Taxonomy (NCBI): domain Eukaryota; kingdom Metazoa; phylum Arthropoda; class Arachnida; order Araneae; family Eresidae; genus Stegodyphus; species Stegodyphus dumicola. Next base: position 113,073,362 of record NC_140771.1, read on the forward strand.
AGAAAGTGAATGATTAATTTTAACACTTCATCTCCTACTTTATAAGTTACTCCCCGTCGTTTCATATCATAATAGAGCTTCTGTTTTCTTTGTGCTACTTCAGTGTTCTTTTTTGCTTCTTTAATTAATTTTTCTATATCGCCCATTTTAAATTCTGGGGCTCTTTGTTGAACATAATATAATTTATCTAACGGCGTTATAATCTTTCTGCCTAAAAATAACTCAGCAGGAGTTTTGCCAGTTGTATCATGTTTTGCGGTCCTAAGGGCGAAAGCTAATTCATTGACATAGTTATCCTAGCTTTTATGAAAATTTTTAACATAACTACGGATAATTTTCGCTATATTTCTATTGACCCGTTCCGCTATATTTGATCGCGGCCGATAAGGGACCATTTTTAAATGACGTATGCCCAGTTTTTGGCACATGTCTTCAAATATATTACATACAAATTGAGGACCATTATCCGATATAACATTTAGGGGCGCCCCGTATTTTAAAATATATTTAAAATATATTATTTATAAAATAGAATCAGTAACTAATTTCGCGGAGGCTCGTTTTAAGGGAACAATTTCGGTCCATTTACTAAAATGATCAACCATAACAAGGAGTTAGCGACTTTTATTTAACTGACTTTTTGGGAAAGGGCCCAATAAATCGATGCCAATTATTTCATTTGGAAATTCGGATTTAATACTATTTAGAAACCCGGCCGGGTGGAAATTAATATAATTAACTGCCTGACATGTTGGGCAGGACTGGACATACGCCCTTGTTAACTTTTGCAGTTCAGGAAAATAGACTGCCTCGCGTACGCGTTGGATAGTTTTTCGAATACCAGCATGAGAAGCTAAAGGGCTGTCATGGAGCTCCTGCAGGATATTTAATCTAAGACTAGCTGGGATAACAGGTCGAAATTCGTTGTTGGAATTCGTAGTTTTTGTATAGAATAATAGACCATCTATTAGTTCGTAATGGGCCGCCCTATTTCTTATCGCCACAATATCTTGGTGGCTAAAATTTTCAGGATCCTTTAAATACTCATAAATGCTTCCAAACTCCGGATCCTTACCCAGTTCGGTTATTACAGTTTCTCGGGAATTTATTGTACATGCTGTGAGCATTGCCACCTTTACGGTATTACCTTCTTCATCTATTTTAATTCTGGATAGGGCATCTGCTACGAAACTTTCCTTTCCGGGGGTGTGCTTAATTACCAGATTATACTCTTCTAACTTGAGTGCCCATCTTATTAAACTTGGGCATAAGTTTTCCCTGAGTACAATCTAGTTACCGCCGCATGATCAGAATACACTGTTATTGGCGCACTTCCAAAATAGACTCGGAACTTTTGCACTGCTAACAGAACTGCAAGTGCCTCTCTCTCGGTCGCGGAATAATTTCTTTTTGTTCGATTTAAAGTTCTACTAAAAAATGCCCCGGGCTGCTGATTTTGCGAAAGTACCGTTCCTACCGCATAATCAGAAGCATCCGCTGAAATTTTTAAATTCTCATCGTTTTCAGGAAATTTCTAAACAGGGGCTTGCGTTAATGCTTGCTTTAATTTTTCGAAAGCACTCTTGGCTTCGGCCGTCCACGAGAATCTTGCCTTTTTCCTTTTTAATTTTAACAATGGTTCAGCAATAGCTGCAAAATCTTTTATAAAGGACCTATAATATGAACAAAGTCCTAGAAAAGGAGAGAGCTTCTTCGCCGTATTTGGCGGCGGATACTTTTGCACAGCGATTATTTTTGATTCGTCTGTCTCGATTCCTTTCTGAGATATTTTGTAACCTAAGTATTTTAATTTAGGGGCTGCAAATTTGCACTTTTCGACATTAACTTTTAGACCGGCCTCATTTAATAATGAAAACACCTGTCTTAAATCCTGTACATGTTGTTCCATATTATCACTAGTAATAATGATATCGTCTAAATAAATAAATGTGGTCTTTCCTAGAACAGGTCTTAGCACAATGTCCATACATCGCTGAAATGTTGCCGGTGCCCCTGAAAGGCCAAACGGCATACGCAAGAATGCATAAGTGCCAGACTTGGTTATAAAAGCAGTCTTAGGCACATCTTCTGGTTTAACACCTATTTGAAAATAACCAGTCGTTAAGTCTAACGTAGTCATATATTTCGTAGAAGTTATGTTCCTTAAAATTTCTTCAATAACAGGTAACGGATATGCCGGATATTTAGCCATTGAGTTTAATTTACGATAGTCAATTGCAAAACGCCACCTTTTCGGATGTGTTACTGGATAGTCATTATTTTGCTTACATAACACAACCGGGCTAGCATAACTACTTGAGATGGGCGTTATGATCTTTTTACGTAACATATCTCGAATGTGCCACTCTATAATTTTTTCTTTATTCTTATCATACCGATATGTTTTGTGGCGAACTGGCAGTGAATCTCCGGTGTCGATACTATGGTTAGTAACTTGAGTAAATCCGGGAATATCACTAAATAACGAAGCAAATTCACTTACCACTTGTCGAATTTTTTGTTGCTCTCCCTTAGGCAAGTGGTCGTGGTTTAATGTGGGTGGTTCTCTTTTTTCTTCCCGAACTGGTTGCATGGTCAGCTTAAGGGACGCTTGGTTGAAATCCAGCGTTGCTTCTGCCTCTGAAAGAAAATCTATCCCTAAAATGACATGTGCTTGTAAATTTTTTACGATAAAAACATGATCTTTACTTGCTCGTCCTTGATGCGAATATATAATGGTATTTTACCTATGCATTTGCATCTTTCTCCCTGCGCAGCTAACACTGTCGTATTATCCGAATTATATATGCGGTATCTACGGAAATACTTCCTAAAAAAATCTTCTGCCACACAGGAACACTGCGCGCCTGTATCCAGGAGTGCAGTGGCTGGGATGTTGTTCACCAAAACTTCAATCTTTGGAAGAGTCAAATTTTTCGCAATAACTGTATTTAACTTGAAGGAAGAGGGGTTTTCTTGGCCTTCGGATTTTCGCACCCTCCCGTCAGCAGAAATCCGTTTTAGTTTAAATTTTCTTTCTTCCTTTCCATGCCTTCCTTCTTTTTCCGCTGGCCTTCAGACTTTTTTCTGGCTTACTATTGAACTGTCGACGTTCCCCGGTTGTTTTTGGATACTCAGGTTTCCTTGCCAACTGATTCGATTTGCTTCCGTAGTCGCGTTCTTGCCTTTGCTGTGATCTTGGCGCACCAATTTGGCTTCGTTGCTCATACTGGCGTCTTCTTTCAATGTCCGCCGTTCTTCTACTTTCAAACTGGATTGCTAGCTCAAATAACATTTTCAGTGTAGTTGGATTCCATAATTTAATAAAGTCTTGTACTTTGCGACAAAATCACTTGGATTATCTCAGGATCCGGACGGCTTCCATACAAGAGTTTAAAGACGTGAATTTTTCTTAAAATAAAGCTTGAGAGATTTTCAATTCGTTTCTGGTATATGCTGAAGAGTTCCGCTTCTAATTTTGAACGATTTCTTACGACAGGGAAGGCTTTTACTAAGGCAGTCTTGAAATTTTCGTAAGTATAAGTGGGGCTTCCCGCTTGACCCAAGAGGTTTCTGCCTATACATTTGAACCAATTAAGCGCTTGGCCCTTCAAAGCGCTGGTAGCTAAGGTGACTTTCTGGAATTCATGGACTGGATACAGCATGAAGTGGTCATCCAATTTTTCAAAAAAACTGGTTACCGGTGAGTTTCCATTAAATGTTGCTTCTGGTTTCATCGATGTGCGCATGGTCTGTACGATGAACCCAAATCCTTCCAGGGCGGCAGCTGGCATTTCTGGATTCTGAGCCCCTTCTGCAGGCACCACAGGTTCTTCTTGAAACTCGGCCATGGTTATTCTTTTTCGTCGGGCGTTACTATCAGGACTTGTATTCCGCTTTACTTGCTTTGGAAACATGAACTGTCCTGACTCCGAACAGGGAGCTTGCTCAAGCTATGTTCAATAAATTGTGAAATAGACAATACACACAGGAAGGGTATACGAAACCCTTTATTTTTCTATCTTTACAGCGATTTCCGGAACTTCGGAATACAGAGACCAACCACTTGTGGTCTGAACGTAAGAATATATAAAAAATATTAACTAAAACTAACTTTGGATTAATATACAAGTGCCTAACTTTAAGATTGGCCGATATTTAACAAAAAATCCGTATGTAGTACAGAGAGCTGCTAAAACTACGATACGTTTGAAATTATCAAGAGGACTAAATCTCTGGCCTTGAAGGCAACCAGCAACCGAGTAAAACTACTATGGCCAGCGGCCTGCTTCTAATAACTCCTTCCTCTCTCTAGCTTGGCAAAAAGCCACAACTTAAGTACTTGGCGTTAGCAAGACAGATTTGCATAAATAAGTTAAAGCTTTCAATTCTGGCCGGAAGTAGAAAATAAGAAGTGATAGTAAAGATTTGAAATAAAATAAACGTTAGTAAAACTTAGGACCCTTACAGTATTTCTCCATGAAATTCATTTTGCTTTTCGCGAGAGTTGGGTAAGTTTTATAAGGTACCATGTAAAATGAATGTTTAAATGACGGAATAAGATACATAATTCTTGATAAATTGGCGGCTGGCTAATCACAAGCGAGGTGGCTAAAGAATTCATTATAACGACAAATGTCGTCATCAGTTTCCAGAAACAGTTTCAGAACACTGGATCTGTATCGAGATTACCTAGACGAAGTCGACCAAGATCCACAGAAATGAATAAGGATCCTTCTTTGGCACCTGTAGCATGGCGACGCAGGATTTCTACAGCTTGAGAGCTCTCACGTGAGCTCTGTGCTGCCACTGGAATCCGAATTTCACGAATTACAGTTGGCGAAAGGCGTCATAAGATGAGTCTGTAGGCCAGAAGACTCGCTGTTTCCGCCCCGTTCTGCTGCAGTACACAAGACAGTGCATTTAGCATGGTAAAAACAACATACTGCTCGGATCAGACTTTAGTGGTAACCGTGCGGAAACGGAAGTGAAAAAAAATCCTATGAGGAGTGAGATCGGAAATGGGTAGCCAGTCTGGCGAGGAGAGCGGAAAGAGTCGAACGAGGCTTTGGATCGGAAGAATCAACTCAATCGAATGATTACTCCCTGAACTGATTTCTAACAATTGTAGTTTTAAACCCTTCTCTCTCCTCAAAACTAGCAATGGAATTCTAGAATTAAAAACTTTCCAAAACATTAGAAATGTTTAATGTTCTTTGCTACCCTAAAAAGAGATCTAAACTTCCTGTGATGAATCCAACTTTCTTTTGCTCGCTATCTCTAATCAGCGGTTTGTTAGCTAAGTAAAGTGAATCAGTTCTTGAGCTAATACCAAATTTTTATTCCTGGCATTCTTCCAACAGGAGCTGTCCGTGAACTATAAAAGAGAAACGATTCGAGTACATTTGCGAGTTCGGTTGAAATGAATTGGTTCTTTGAATTAGTTCCGGAGTGGACCGTCTGATTCTAGGTGCGAGATAGACTGTTTTTGAAGGGAAAAAAATGGAATGATTAGACTGCAAATTTGTCTTAGTCACCGTATACTACTATGTGATTATGGTAAGGTGGAAGAAGTTCTTGCTTTTATACAATGAGTAAATTTAGCTCGGCAGCCGCGGTTGGTTGGTGCCGCTTCAGTATTCTCTTCAGTATTCTGCCATTACAGTTTATGTTTTCACAATATTTAAGTTGGCACTTCTCATATGTACTTCCTCTCAGTCAGGATGTAAAACTGCGCAGTTCACAGATCAACATTACATCAATACTTATAATTTAGAACTGTAAATAACTTTTGAATGTTTTCTTTATACCTAAATGTTTCTGGTTGAGTTAAATTGTAAGTAAAATAGTAATAGCGATTTCAATTAAAAATTGATCTGCAAACCATGTCTTTAATAAAAAGTGAAATAAAAATAGTAGACAAAAAAGGGCATCTATTTCAAAACGAAAGTGAGAAATTAAGTACTTTTGTGACACTGTAGGAAATAAAAATGAAACGATTAATTTCTAATAAGTAAACATCAATTTACATCGATAGCATTAATGGAATGTAAAGAATCTTTACGTAAACGTTAACGAACCTTAAAGGTATATTTCAGACTCTAGAATACTAATACATGGAAGTATAGTTACAGTTTCTAAAATCTGGTTTATAGCGACGTTTTTTTTTTTATTTTTATTTATCATTTTTTTTTATTCTGAAGTAAATACATGCAGTGAACCCAAACGTTAACGCACGTTTTGCTTTAAGTCATTTACTAATAGAGAATTCTTTAAAGATTATTTGGTTCATAATGCTGAATTTCGTTTTCCTGAGAAGAATCAATTGCTTAACAATATTGGTTTGTCAGCCAACGTGGTAATGGAACATATGAGAGAGATCGGTAGTGATTTATGACGTTAGTTTAAGGAAAAAAAAATTCTTGAATTCTCAGTAGCAGTTCATGAGAGTTATGATATCACCGATGTAGCACAACTGTCATTTGTGTCCAAGATGTCATAAGTGAATTTGAAGTAAACGAGGAATTTGTTGAAATTAATACACATCAAAAGAAACAGAGATGCACGATATATTTTTCCTGAAATACAGTATACCGACATGAGGACATCTCGTTTCAGCCCAGCGGAAATGAGTGCTATTCCAGTGGAAAATTTTATTGAAAAAAAGATATATATATAATAATAATAATAAAATAGATACATAAATTACCTTAAAAATTACAGGGACATATATTGTAGTGTTTCAAAGAAATGGCATTACAAACTAAACGTGATCAGCATTATCATTATAATTGATTTACGTTGTTTACACAAACAATAACGGAACATATTATTACGTACATTTTTATGGAGGGCACTATTATGTTTTCTATAGATTGATAAAGATTTTTCTTTGATTTCATCACCAAATCGAAATGTTATAAGGATGCTGTACATGTGTATGGGTCTTTTCTGCGTTTTTAAGAAAGTTCATCACTGAGTCTCCTTATCAGCAGTTTTTTAAGCCTTTACAGTACCAATTTGCTCTCCGTAGAACGGTTTTAATACACTTTAAATATTAGTGAAATACTGAAAACCGAAGTACCTAATGCGTATAAATAAATAAAGATATTTATTTCATAGATTTATAAATAGGAAGAAACAGATTGCGTTCAAAAATTATCTGAACAACTTTACCTTATTATTCTTAGCATCTTGTAAGAGGCATTGTTGTAAATATTTGTCACGTATATCACAGACCTTTCGTAATAACTTGTTTTGTTTCATATCCACATAATGTGAGAAATTGGGAATCCCAAAATCCTCAGGTCACAAGGGAGAAATTGATGTAGAATGGTGCATGAGAGGATTTTAAGGCAGGTTTTCTTCAACGAAAAAACAATAACAGCCGGATTTCACCTTCATACATTCATAAATTACATTGGCCAACAGTTGGAGGATCGTCAACCAGATGTAATTTTGTCGAATACTGAGAGCGCCAACTTGCGTCACTTGTTACAAAACGTTGAACCTTGTTTATGAAAATGTGACCAGTACCAATTGTATAAGCTGCACTATTCTTAAACAACAACTATTAAATTTCTTGAGTGACTCTGTGGACACCCTATGTATTCTTTTAATCCTATCGCTCCCTTCGTCCAATGCATAATAACTTTCTTTTTAGTATTAGAAGAATGTGTTTGGGTGGAAAAGTCTCAGCTTTTTGACGAAAATTATAAGCTGCCATCTAGCTAAAAAAGCGTCCAATCGGATGAATAACATACATTCAAACAATTGTCAAAGCGCATTAAAATGATCGCAATGTTAAGTTGAATTCAGGTAATACTAATTTTCAAAGCAATATTTTATTACTGGCTTTCATTCAGTTTTGAATTTTCTCCTTTAGAATTCTTCAGTAAGTGCTTAAATGAAAAACTAATAATGAATAAATATATTTCTATGTAAGTCTGTATTAGATACTAAAATAAACTATAAAGCACTTAATTGCATCCAAGTAAAATGTAAATAAGTAAGTATACTCAGTTTTAAGATATTGTTAATTCTTGATTTAATTTTCATAGGTTAGCATATAAATTTAAGTTTATTATTATTTTTTTTTCACTTTTAATCATATTATTGGTTAAAATATTATACGCAGCTACAGTAATAGCTTTGATTTTCAGTCAAATTAATTTGAATTAATGAGGAAACATATCATTATTATGGTTTACAAAGCAAAATGTACATAAAAGTATTTAGATTTCCACAAAAGGGCAAGAAACTTATAAAGTTCTACGGTTTCACTTCAAGCAGCGGTTGCAGATGTAGCGTTTTCTTGGTCCTAAGGCTACCGTTTTAGCGGCTCATATTTTCTTTAAAACTCCATTTTGCCCTGGGGAAGGAAGGACTGCAAATGGACCAAACGATAACTCACAGGAACCGGTTTCAACTGACCACACTTTTGAAATGTTTTTCTTTTTCTGACCATTTCTTTTTTCCCCTTTTCTTCACCCGCTTGCTCTCTAGGGAAATCCGGACAAAAATCCTTATTTCTTAGATATATTTTTGAGTCCGCTTGCCAGCAGAATCCTCCGGCTATCCTTGATATTTTGGGTTCGAAATGTCAGCAAGTTCTATTAATTAAGTTATAGATTCTTTTCTATTTCATTACGGACGTAAAATGTTTGTCTCAAGGAGATGGAGCAACGTTAGTTGCTACAAGTAACAGATTTGGCCTCCATTAGTTGAAGTATTGATCGCCCTGTTAGGATAAAATACATCCTTGCATGGCGGAACTTTATCTAATTTTATCTCTGATTTTCAACTGGCACTAATTTTGTTATAAAGCAGTAGAGGCACTTCTAATTAAGGAGATTTTGCATTAGAACATGAATTGTGTTTGTTTGCAAAACTTGTTTTCTGAATAATTTCCTTCAAGGAAAGTAAACTATTATTGTATAGGTTTTCCAAAGAGTATTCTCTTATAAACAGTAGCAGTAACTATGAATGAACAAAATTAGACTACAAAATTGCGTCTAGGATTTGATTAACTAATTTGATGAGGAATATAATCTTTTCTTATGTTGAATAATTGACGCAGGAAGCTGCAGCAGTTAATATTGGGCTTAGATTCCTAAGAAAATGTATGTATACAAATTGTGCTTTACAAGACTAGAAATTTATGGAAGGAAGAAAAACGACTTTGCCTGCTGTTGTTTATAATGCTTTAGAATTATTTTCTTTGTCAAAGAGATTCAGCTATTTCAAAGTTCTGTTTGAATTTATACCTGTTTGAACTATACTGTTGCCCATTTAAGGGATCCTGGTGAATTTTCACTATATTACTCCTGTTCAAACGTTTTCTCTGGCGACTTCTAGATACATAAATTTCAAAAGGGTAATGCAAACTAAGTAAATTTTATGCACAAGCTATGTTATAGAAGAAAAAAAACTGCAGCTTACAGCCTAAATCGAGCCCATAGTTGCATTTTAAAAAAAGATTGTTTTCAAATGCATTCTGTATTCTCAATTTTGTTAGAGAAAGCCGAAGGCTTGCAAATGCATCTTAAATACACATTCTTGATTATGTAAGAAATGCAATTTTATTGTTTAAAACTAACTTTTTTGCAGTAGTGATATCGAGTCTGAACTAAGTAACGGAAACTACGGAATTTTATTTAATATCGCACTCGTCATAATTCTCGATGTGTGTTAAATTTCGTGCATGCTATTCATGTACGATGGAATTATAGATTTTCTAAACTCATATACAGAAGATAAAATATAACTTCTTAAGTCCGAGTGTCTAGAAAATCGACAGTACAACTTGCAAGTGTAATAAATAGCTGCTTCCGTTTAGCAAATCTGCAACCTTATTTACATTCTGAGCCAATAATCGCATATGAGCAGTCATAAAGTATATGAATATTATTCAATCTGTAAAGACATCAGGTATTTTTTGGAAGCAGGAGAGATGAAAAATTAGCAACGTCTTCGACGGGAACCGAACCACGGACCTCTGGAATACCGGCCCAAGGGGCAGAACCACTATACCACGAAGGCATGCTAGGAAAGTGGGAGAAATACCTTACAAATCATTTTAATTCGTACTATTTCCGGTCTGGAGCTAGAGATACAATTAAACTCCGACATTTTTCGCGCATATTATTCGCAAATGTAAACTGCTGTTTCTTCACCAAATGAAACAATGGTTTCAATTATGTTATGGCTAATGGCCATATTTTCAGCCCTATAAAAGCTATAGACATCCAGATTATAAACCCATCCTAGCATTTAAGCTGTTATTAGTGCGCTAAAGGTATAATTAAGTCACCCTCAGACCCTTAGAGACGTAGCTAGAGAGGAGCGTAGGAGGAGATTCATTTTGGGGGACGACAACTTTCGCGGGAAACATCACTTTAAAGGGTTTAATGAAGTGGATCGTTGAAACAAGAGAAGAAGAATAAAATTCTCAATTGGGAAAAAAAAAAAAAAAAAAAAAAAAAAGAAATAGTTTTTACTTTAAATAAAGTATTCGGAGAAACCATAGTGAGATTTCAACAGCTATATATCCCTGTTATATATATTTTTTTTTTTGTTTGGTCGAAACGTTTGATTGTCGGTTAAGTTATCATAATGGTCAAATATCAGCCAAATTATCATCACAGTGGCGTTACTAAGTAAGAATTATTTGTTAGGAGAGAAGTATTTTACACTTTTAGTCCGTTATTGTTAGGGAAATAATACAAGAAAGTGGAAGGGCGGCCTTTTGAATTTTTGCAGTTTATTCTAAAATACTGTACTCAGAAGAAAGCTCTACAGTTCTTAATATTAAGAACGAATATTACTGGAAAATTTTCCTCACAATTGCTGTCTGGAAATGTTGCCAGTGGTGAGATGACCGCTTATGACGCTTATGCTTTAAATAAAAACCGCTTATGATTTTTTTAAAATCAACAAATACTTATATTTTTCATTTCGAAAATTTTTCTATAGTATTTACGTAAAAGCAGCTGGAGTGTTCTGCAGTACCTTCATGGTTTTAAGAATAAAAACAAGGAAAATAATAATATGTTTTTAAAATGTTGGAATTAAAGCTCTTTTTTCTTCAAAATTAAAGTAGAAAGGACTGCCCGAGGCCAAAAGCTCTTGCTATCCCACTACTTAAGTTATTAATTATTTGACAGCGGATAATAAATCATAAGGTAAAAGTTACACGCGCAGCTTATTAGACACTTGTATTTGTTGCATGCATTTCTGTTAAGTATTGCGTATTCACGTGGTTGAATTGCTAGAATTAGGAAGTACGTATTAGTGTGACTGAGACTTTAACTTAAATTGAACAAAACAAAGCGAAAAATATGTACTTCATATTCTACTGATACTTCTATTTTTCCCCTTTATTACCGTTATATTTATTTTAAGAATGCATTTCTTAAGATATTTCCACAATTTTTTTCTAGGACAGCTACGTACCAGAAAATTATTTTTTTGGCGGAGGAAATTTCTTACATTTTCTTTTTTTTGGGGGGGATGAAACATTAGTTTGTTGTTTACTGACTATGAGACACGTGACATTCGAATACTTTTATCCAACCAAAAAGGCTTTTATGGAGGGCTCTGTGAGGGAAATATTTCTTCATGAGAAATACCATGAAAATTCTACTTAGCTAGCCCGTTCACCAGGAATCGAACCCAGATTCCCGTTTTTACCACTGATCAGCGATCTTTCTATTCGGCCGGATTAGAAATGGATGGTAACGTATCTCAATAGTTCCAGTTTATTTAATTAGAAATTTTCAGTTTTTGTTCTTTTTCTTAGGCCGAAATCTTACATTATTATATTATTCCCAAAGCATAGATGTCTTATCCCATACCACCTGTATGCTCCTTAACCATTTAACACTTTTACATAGCGAAGTAAGATATCTTGCCATGGCGTTTATATTTATTTTTATTTATCACGCATGAATTTTTGCATTACTGCTTTATTTTCTGATAGGTACTTTTGGAAATATTACGTATGTCGTCATACCCGAAAATTGACACTACTGTAAATCAAAAATTAAAGTTTTGAATTTCCTACGTTATTACTACCCTTTTTCACAAGACTGCGATTATCTCTGAAAATTCCTTGGGAACTTTATTTTCTGAGATAAAATTACTAACTTGTTAAAACTGTCAAAATCTTTGTAAATGATGATAAAGAACATTCCAATAGAATCATTTATTCTGCACATAATTATGCATGCAGTTTTACTTTCCACTCAATAGCAGTCCTTCCAGATTCTGTCCAAAACCTTGAGGGCTTAACGTACGCAAGTTGAGCCAAATGGATTTGGCATTGCTAATTTGTTTATAATTTTTTATTTCGGGAGATCACTTGTAAGCTTAACAATTCATTAATTTAAAAGAAGATAGGATATCTCTAAGCCGAAAACGAATATTCATCTAAACAGAAGTCGCTCAAAGGTGTCCTATTGTAAGTTTAACTTAGGTAAGTTTTATAGAATGTTGTCTAGAGCACAGTAAAGAGATATTTGTCTTACAAATATAGTTTCGTGTACAGGTGTTTAATATATTAGGATCATATGCATGTTACAAAGTGTCAAATTCACACATATTTTCCCATGGGTGTCTCATTTTCTCGGAAATGTAATACAATGTATTGTACTTAGCGAAACTTTTAATCCCGTAAAACTCTGAGATATATATTATAGTTAACAAATATAAGCATAAAAAAGAAATGGAGTACACTATGCTGAACAACTAACAGATTCCTTATAATAACTTACTAATAAAAATACACAGGGGTTATACCAGTTTTTAGTGTTTTTCCTAGAACCCTAAAATTCGTAAACAGGACTGTGCAGAATAACTCTTCATGTAAAATAAATATGTTTTTCCTTACGACCATCTCAGTTGAATAAAATATGTTCATCCATACATTTATTTCACTATGGGTTGTATTCCATTTCACCGGAGAGAAGCAAGTGGTGCTGGATCCTTTCATAAGGTAAATGCGTTGTGAATATTCCATTTCTAAGCGAGGAAGCGCTTAAGGGACACACACACCTGACATTATCCTAGATAGTTAAGGTTCTGTAAACGCACCGTTCATCATTTTAATACCTGAGGAGTTGACCCGGTGAACGAGTTCTTGGAGTAGCGATAATGTTGCGCGAGGATATTAATTTTGAAAGGTGACATTTCTTTTCATCAAATGTCTCGAGTTTTATAGCTTTTCCCACCAATTTATGCAGACGAGAGAAATATATTCCTGTATATGATGTCGCATCTCTGCCACTCTTCTTTTCTTACTCTTCAGAAGATAGAGATTTTTTTCCCTTGTGTGGCAACTTTTAAACGAGCACGCCATAAAACAAAATGCATATTTACGTCATGTTGCGGATACTTCCCCTTTTTTTCGGTCTGGTTTGGTCGATGCGATTGATTCTCTGAAATGGGTGACCCGCAGGCATCATTAATCTTTAGACATATTCTCTTGTGGTTTGTTCATGTAGCTCCCCATGACATCATATTCTTCCACATTATAAGGGATTACGAGGGAAGGTTAAATAAAGCGTAAAACAGGTAGAATTTGTTGTACTAGATATATTAATAATTAATTACATAAAACGTGTCTGAAACTCTTGTTAACCGCAATCTTCTTGTTGAAATACATTATCAACAAATAAATTTCAGAATTTTTGAAGTTAAAATTTCTTTGATGAGTTGCTTAATTATGTCTTTCATTGTCTATGTAACAAATATAAGTTTACTATTTTTACTGAACGTTCATCGCTTCCGTTTTTAATACGCTTATTTCTATTTACTATAAAAAAGTAAATGGGTTTATACGGTCATCAGGAAATATCTATCTCATTAGTAATAACTTCATAATTTAATTCAAGAAGTTAAATACTATTTATTTTAATGACAGAGATGTACGCAAAACTCTTCAAATTATTTAGGCGAATGACGAAGACGATAGCGGAATCGCAAGAAAAGACCTAATTTCAACTCAACTCATTAAAAGTTGTGAGCTCTACACATTTTACGAAAAGACAGTTGACTCTAGTGCGTAATTAAGGATACACCAAATATCTAACTTTGAACAGCATAGAACAACTTAAATTGTTTAAATGACTTAAATAAAAAAAAAAAATAATAAATAAATAAATAAATAAATAAATCTGAAATTTTTCAGATTTTAAATTACGTTCAAAGGGGCGTTTTTTTAACGTTTTGAGTGTTACCTTTATTTATTAAATATCATGTTCTTTGCACTTAAACCATAAAATTCAGTTCAAGAGCAATATCGCAAAATAATGTTAAATTAAGCATATCTTTAGAATTTCCGATATACACAGTCTCGCGAGCTGGAGATAAAAGTATTTTTTTTTTCTATATAACGTTGCCATTTCTCGCTTTTAAAGCATTGAGTTTGTAAATCAAATATTCGTTAAAGTTTAACAAAATATAAAATCTATAATAAAACAAATTCCAAATTTGGGATTTCAGATGCCCATATTCGCAGTAGGATTTCGTCATTCAAAATTCGATGGCTCTATGTACCATTGTTTTATCACAATACGAGAAATAGACAATCATTTATGCAGATTTTTCATTATTTAATTTCTTCAAATATAATGCAGGACTCTAACATTTAGTGGCAACAGTTTGAAAAGTGAACCGACGTTTATGAGTCCGACGCAAAATGCCAAAACGAAAGCAATAGTCCTTCGGGACTGAAATCCCTTTGGACTAAAAAGTAAAATTCTGAGATGTATTATTAAAATATTCTGATGTGGAAACTATATAATCTCATTGCACGACCTATTATATTATACACACTTTTTCCTGAACTTTTAAGCATATTTCCTCGAATTTCGTTAGAGGTATATCTCTTATTCAGTCAATTCAGTTCTCACTCCGCGGCAAGCATATATAAAAACTCAAAACTCAAAAAAAAAAAAAAAAAAAAAAAAAAAAAAAAGGTAAGGATTTTAAATTATGGCCAAAGGGACTTTTTTAACATTTTGTCCGTTACCTTTATTTATTAAATAGCACGTTTGCAGCGGCAGCGCCAAACAGGCGATACGGACTTAAAAACTGTACAGAAAAGCGCCAATTGGCGAAACAGTAAACCCGTTTGGCAAACCTACAGGCTGACGGGGAGAGAAGAATTTTCCCCGGCAGTCAAGTGGAACTACTTCAACAAATGTGTGCATCTCTGTTTTCGCCGAGATATGTGAACTTGTGTACTCGCATCTGTACTGTGCTCTAAATTTCTTAAGCCGTTATAATGTACCCGGCAAATGTTACTTTTCCTTATTAAATTTGATTATTAATTGTAACATGTCTATCTTAACTAAGATTTCGGCTTTCCTAGTTAATGTTAGGGATATTTTCGTATGCACGTGTTACTCACACGTACATCATTGGTGACCCTGTCCCTCGCTCCTTCTGTTTCGATCCCTAATGACTATCTGTCTCAATCTTTGTTAAAAAACTAAAAATATGCCTTATTTTGATGCCAATGCTCTTCCTTATGACTGATAAAGGCTCCACCCTATTTATTTCCTCCTCATTTTATCGTACGGATTACACGTGGTTTATCACACTTAAGGAGGATTTACAGGTATGTGGTCAAATTTTTTTAATTATCTGTGATTGGTCTTAATTATGTTATTGTGATATGTTTTGCTCTAAAATTATAGTTTTAATTTAATTATTGATTGTTTAAAATTGATCTTTGGGTAATATTTGTGCTCACACTTTTATTGAGATATTGAATGTCTTCATTATTTTATTCTAAATTGATACTGTTTTGATAAGGTATAGTGCAAAACATTAAGTTTACGATTTACGATATATTTATAATTGGCAACCATGCCAGGATCGGAAGGCCAAACCAACGAGGAATCGAATATGGCGGTTCAGGAGCCACAAATCTCACACGTGGCAGTTAAAATTCCCCCTTTATGGAAAAAAAAAATGTTAAACTTTGGTTTATTCAAGTTGAAAGTAACTTTGCTTTAGCGAAGATTAGTAGCGATAATACAAAATACAACCACGTGGTTTCTTCGATAGACCCTGAAACTCTTTCCGCAGTATCAGATATTTTATTTAATCCCCCAGCGACGGCTAAATATGATGCCCTTAAAGCTAGGTTAATAGTAGAATTCTCAGATTCGGAAAGCGAGCAAATACGCAGACTTATTTCCGAATTGCATTTAGGGGACGACAAACCATCTCACTTATTGAGAAAAATGAGAGAATTAGGTGGAAACTGTATAACTGACGAATTTTTAAAATCATTATGGCTGCAAAAGTTACCTTCCGAGGTGCATGCCATTTTATCAATAAGTTCGGAATCCTTAGACAATTTAGCAAAAATGGCTGATAAGATAGCTGAAGTGCGCACGCCAACGAACAACAGCGTGTTCGCGGTCCAGGCAGCTTCAGCGAGTTCCCCCAGAAACCCTAACGATTCTGGTGCCCCCCCGAGGAGCTTAAGGCCTTAAGGAGTGAAATCTCTGTCCTAAGTAAACAAGTCGAGCGACTCTCCCGCGGAAAAACGAGGAATAATTTCCCCCGGGATCAACATAACACAGCACGTAGTTTTTCGCGTGGGCATTCCCGAGAGCGTGTGAACAATTATTGTTATTTTCATTCGCGATTCGGTAATAATGCACGAAAATGTCGAGCACCTTGTTCCTTTTCTCAGAACACTACGCCCCAGGAAAACTAGTAGTAGCGGCTGTCGATCGAAATTCATCGGCAGTCGCGCATTCATGTCGTTTACATGTTTACGATAACAGATTAAATTTAAACTTTTTGATTGATTCGGGCTCGGATGTTTCATGTGTGACACCGACTTCTAAGTTTAAGAAAATGCATCCTGATTCGCTTCAATTATTTGCCGCGAATAATTCCAGAATTTCTACGTATGGAACAAAATTGTTAACTGTGAATTTAGGACTTAGACGAAACGTTTCTTGGAAGTTTTTAATCGCCGATGTACCAGTGCCTATAATAGGAGCCAACTTTTTAAGGCATTTTGATCTTTTAATCGATTTAAAACGAGGTAGGCTTATCGATAATACTACGAAATTAACTCGTATTGGTTCTCTTTCCGATTCTAAAAATTATTTTTCGGTAAAGTTAATATCTGGTGATTCACCATATCACAGAATCTTGAAAGACTTTCCGGAAGTACTGAAGTTAAAATCCGATTCGGGTAGAGTAAAGCATAGTACGGTACATTACATCGAAACAAACGGTCCTCCTGTGCACAGTAAACCGCGTAGGTTAAACCCTAAGTTATACGAAGCAGTAAAAAAAGAATTTCAATTTATGATAGATCAAGGTATTTGTAGACCATCAAAATCAGCATGGTGATCACCTCTTCATGTAGTTTCTAAAAGTTCGGGGGACATACGGCCAGTAGGAGACTACCAAAAACTAAACGCGTGCACCGAACCCTACAGATACCCTATCCCGCATTTACAAGACTTTAATAATACGCTTAGCGGAAAGACAATTTTTTTCAAAAATTGATATCGTTCGGGCATATCATTACATACCAGTCCATCCAGATCATATACCGAAAACTGCAGTTTGCACCCCATTTGGTCTTTTCGAATTTCCGTTTTTAAATTTCGGACTGTGTGGAGCAGCTCAAACCTTTCAAAGGTTTATGAACGAAATTCTTGGAGATCTAAAATTCGCCTACGTCTACTTAGATGATATTTTGATATTTAGTGATACGGAAGATGAGCATAAATCTCACCTACGTACTGTTTTTGAAAGATTAACTTCATATGGATTGACAATTAACGCTTCGAAATGTGTTTTCGGCGTTCCGGAAATATCTTTTTTGGCCATATAATCAATAAAGATGGTACCAAGCCTCTGACGAACAAAGTGGAACCGATACTTAACTACCCACTTCCTAAAACGGTAAAAGATTTGCAGAGATTTTTAGGATTTTTAAATTTTTACCGTCGATTTTTACCCAACGTAGCCCAGAATCAAATACATTTAACTTCGTATTTAAAAGGGGCTAAGAAAAATGATAAGACAATCCTGAATTTGTCTGAGGAAGCGCGGAGTGAATTTCAAAAGTGCAAACAGCTAATCGCTAATGCTGTTCTTTTGGCACACCCGAAGAAAGATGCCCCGTTGGTTTTACAGGTTGATGCGTCAGACTTCGCGATCGGTGGAACGCTATCACAAATAGTTGATAGAAATTTACAGCCTCTCGCATTTTTTCTCACGAAAGCTTTTGCAGGCGGAAAGGAACTATAGTGCGTATGATCGAGAGCTGTTGGCAGCTTATGCTGCTATTAGGCATTTTAAGCATATGTTGGAAGCACGGAACTTTTCTTTAATCACCGATCACAAACCGCTCACGTATGTATTCCGACAGCGTTTGGATAAGTGTTCACCTCGTCAGGCTAGGCAGTTAGACTTTATCTCACAATTCACCACTGAAATTCGCCATATAAAAGGTTCGGAGAATATCGCTGCCGACGTACTTTCGCGTATAGAAGCAATAAGCATGCCTAACCCTATCGACTATGAGGAAATCGCTAAAATGCAAGAAATCGACCCAGAATTACAAACATTGCTTAGTCAAAAGTTCTACATCTCAAAAAACTTACCTTACCGAATTGTAGCTTACCGATATATTGTGATGTGTCAACAGGTAACGCCCGCCCTTACATTCCTCCGGCATTCCGTGAGAAAGTTTTTGCCACCTTGCACAATTTGTCTCACCCCGGCATTCGCGCATCAACAAAGTTAGTATGTTCACGGTTTGTTTGGTCTTACATCCGCAAAGATTGCGCGAAATGGGCACGTCAGTGCATTCCGTGCCAGAAAGCAAACGTAAGCAGGCATACTAGAACCCCGTTAATGAAGTTTCCACACCAATCACAGAGGTTTGATCACGTCCACCTTGACCTTGTTGGTCCCCTACCTCCTTCTCAAAATAATTATTACTGTCTAACTATGATAGATAGATTTACTAGATGGCCCGAAGCAGTACCCATACCAGACATAACAGCACGCACAGTAGCACAGGCTTTCTATGACCACTGGATTACTCGATTTGGTTGTCCGACTGTTATTACTACCGACCAAGGGCGACAGTTTGAAAGCGGCTTATTTTGAGCCCTTTCCCAATTATTGGGAATCAAGAGGATCAGGACGTCTCCGTACCACCCACAGGCGAATGGACTGATCGAGGAATTCCACCGTCCTTTGAAAGCTGCCTTAAAAGCGCACGATACCAGTGACTGGGTGGCTGCCCTTCCAACGCTGCTGATGGGTTTCCGCGCCGCTCTCAAAGAGGACATAGGAGCAACCACTTCTGAACTGGTGTATGGAAAGACTATCCGTCTCCCAGGAGAATTTTTCAATCCGACACCTCCGGATGCGTCCCCCAAACAGTTTGTGGAGGATTTAAAATCTCACTTTGCCAGTGTCCGCCCGACCACGACTTCTAGCCAGGGCAAGCGAACATGTTTCATTCATCCACGCCTTCACAAGTCCACATATGTGTTTGTTCGACACGAGGGAGTTAGAAAACCACTTCAAACTCCTTATGATGGACCATTTAAGGTGCTAGAAAGACGAGATAAAACGTTTGATCTCGAAATAAAAGGGACTAAGCAAACGATCTCCATAGATATACTGAAACCCGCTTTTGTAACCATGGACTCTTCTCAAGTTGCTTCCAAGAGTGTGAAAAAAACTTCGGACATTTGTATCACCCGTTCTGGACGATTAATCCGACACCCGCATCGGAAAGTCACATTTCGTTGACACTGCGGAGGGAGTATGCAGCGGCAGCGCCAAACAGGCGATACGGACTTAAAAACTGTACAGAAAAGCGCCAATTGGCGAAACAGTAAACCCGTTTGGCAAACCTACAGGCTGACGGGGAGAGAAGAATTTTCCCCGGCAGTCAAGTGGAACTACTTCAACAAATGTGTGCATCTCTGTTTTCGCCGAGATATGTGAACTTGTGTACTCGCATCTGTACTGTGCTCTAAATTTCTTAAGCCGTTATAATGTACCCGGCAACTGTTACTTTTCCTTATTAAATTTGATTATTAATTGTAACATGTCTATCTTAACTAAGATTTCGGCTTTCCTAGTTAATGTTAGGGATATTTTCGTATGCACGTGTTACTCACACGTACATCACGTTCTTCGCACTTAAACCATAACATTCAGTTCAAGAGCAATATCTCAAAACAGTTTTAAATTGAGCATATCCTTTCGAATTTCCGTTACACAGTCTCACGCGCGGGAGTTAAAAATCTTTTTCTGTACAACGTTGCCATTGATCGCTTTGAAATACTTGAGTTTGTTATTAAAAAATTCGTTAAAGTTTTAGAAAATATGAAATAGATAATAAAATAAAGTTTCAAATTAGGATTCCACATGCCCATATTCGCAGTAGGATTACGTCGTTTAAAATTTGATGGCTTTATGTATCGTTGTGTTATCACAATGCGAGAAATATACATACATTTAATGCAGATTTTTCATTATTTAATTTCTTCAAATATAATGCAGGACTCTAACATTTGGTGGCAACAGTTTGAAAAGTGACATTTATAGTGAACCAACGCAAAATCGCAAAACGAAAAATAGTCCTTCAGGGACAAATGCCCTTCGGGTGTTAGAAAAAAACGAATACAGTTAAATACAGTTAATTTTCTTCAATTAAAATTAGAGATTTTACACAAGAACAAGTAATTCGGCCACTGGGCGAAAGACAGCATTTTAGATGCATTAAAATTTAAAGTTAACTTTTGGTCCCACTGGGCAGAGCAACACCAAGTTTGGTGCACCAACTTTCATAATTCACTATAATACTAAGAGTTTCAAATGTAAAGAAATTTCTGCCACTTACTCCATTTTTAAGTCCATTTTTAAGTTGTTGATAATTCGTAAAATTTTGCATGCAGGTTACCCAAAAGCATAAAATCCTTAACCGGAAAGTAAGAGCAACATAATTCAATCAATTTAAAGCAAAAAAATGCACAATTTACCGACTTTACCAACCTATAACACTAAAACAGAGCTCACCAAGTCGGGTAAGATGGTCGTTACACACACATATAAAATTTGATGAG
The DNA here is from genome assembly GCF_044657685.1 of Stegodyphus dumicola. Taxonomy (NCBI): domain Eukaryota; kingdom Metazoa; phylum Arthropoda; class Arachnida; order Araneae; family Eresidae; genus Stegodyphus; species Stegodyphus dumicola. The sequence continues at coordinate 113,094,499 of NC_140771.1, forward strand.
ACCGACTGCAAAAAAAAGAGGGTCCACAATAAGACATTACAGCAGTTGCATATACAAAATTTCAACGTTCTGCGGCTAATCAGTTTTGACTTATGCGAGATATATACATACGTTCGCATGTACGTACAGACATCACGAAACAATCCTTTATGAATAATTTTAAATCCATTTTATCATACTTTCTAAAAAATAGTGTCCTGTATTATATTCTTACTTACGGATATCACGCAAAAAATTGTCCAAATGATTTCAAAAGCGGTCACACCGGATATTTGTTGTTGAAATATGATTCCCGAAATTTTTCGCGATTAGACTACTTGCTTTTCATACTTTTTTTTCTTTTATTATTATATAAAATAATATAATTTATAATTCATACAAGGAAGTAATAAGATATGCAGCTTGTTTTCTTAAGCACCAATCAACTTTATAACAGATTTTCTTTGTTTATTTATTTATTTATATTGTTACGAATTTGGTATTTAAAAAGCTAATGTTAGTTCAATTATAAATTAAATGGTTTTATTTCTCGCGCAGTGCAGCGCGTGACGAATATTAAAAGAAAGCTAAGCCGGAAAAATTAAAAATACAAGAGCGCGTGCGTTAAATAAATAAATATCTCTTTTTGATTTCGAGAAAGTGCTGGAAAATTCTAGCGCGTGATTTTAAAATCTTATGAAAGGAGGAAAACATCTCAGTTTGTAGTAGTTGCTTAGTTTGTTGATGTTTAGAAAACTACTGTTGTTGATTGTAGCGAATTCGCGGATTAGCGTTCTTTAGCTGTTTTGAATTACGTTCTATTGGACATTTGAGTAGTTAAAAGATAACTACTGTGAGATATTGTAATACTGCATGATAATTTGAGAAAATTTAAGCATTTTTGTTGTGATAATAATAAATTTTTGTTCATTTTTCATCGGACTTGTGCATTCATTTCATAACGAACCCGTACGCACGCAACAATTTTTGGTGTCAGAAGTGGGATTTGAATGCCAATAACAAGAGCGATGGAAGAACAATTCAGGCAAATGATGACTGCATTTGCTGCTTTCCAAGAAAAGATGGAAGGGGCCGTCAACTCCGTTAAGGAAGAAATGAAATTGGGCCAGGAATCCGTTAAGGAAGAAATGAAATTGGGCCAAGATTCCGTTAAAGGAAAGATGGTGTTGGTGTATTTAATTATGGCAAAGCACACGAGGGCTATCTGCCTAAAGGGAGGGATGCCTTTCGTGGAGGACTTTCTAAGGGAAACTGGCTCGTATACACGTTACACATGGGGATAACCACGAAAACGCCCATGCAGCCAGCCCGTTCGCGGGATTCGAACCTCAGACCGAACTACCAGTGTTCAGCGTCTTTACCGCTCGGCCGCTGGTGGGCTTTAAAGGAAAGATGAGATCCGTTAAAAAGGAAATGGAAGCCGTTCACGAAAAGTTGGAAGCTGGTCAAGTAACTTTTAAAGAAGACATAAAAGCTGTACAAGAAAAGATTGAAGCAGGTCAAGACGAGATGAAAAGAGAAATAACCTGCGTAATAGAAAGTAAATTTGAGGCTATGGAAGACAGAATAGGAGCTGTCGAAAATAAAGTCGGGCAAATTGAAGAAAAGGTTTCTTCTGTCAAAGATGAAATAGAAGATAGAGTGTCGGCTGTGGAGCAACGAGTCGAAGGAAGAGTTTCGGCCTTCCAACAACAAATTGAAGAAAGAGTTTCTGCCGTCGAACAACAAATTGATGATAGGGTTTCTGCTGCAGTCGCCAAAGAAGTTGACAGCCTAAAGAAGTGCATAGCGACGGTAGGAAACAATTCTGAAGGTTTCAAATTTTTATCGATGCCTGCTCGTTCCGTTCTGAAACTATCTACATATGATGGGAAGACCTCCTGGCAGGTGTATAGGACACAATTTTCTATCGTTGCGGATGCGAATGGATGGGATTCCCAAGCTAAGGCCTGTCATCTCGCCGCTTCTCTGAGAGCAGACGCAGCGGATATCCTGCAGACGCTTCCCGAAAATCAAAGGCTAGATTTCGAAGCTCTATCCGGCGCTTTGGAGCTGCGCTTCGGCGAGAAATGTTTAAAAGACTACAGCAGGCTCCAATTAAAATCTCGTCAACAGAAGCCTACCGAAACACTTCAGGAGCTCGCCGCGGATGTTGAAAGGCTGTCCCATCTCGCTTTTTCGGAATGCCCGACAGAAACAAGGGAAATCCTGTCCTTGCAATACTTTATCGACGGCATCCGAGATACTGAAATACAGAAAGCTCTACGAATGGCGGATGTAAAAGATTTAAAAAGTGCTCTAGTGTACGCCATGAAATTTGGGGCAGCCCAGCAAGCCACTCGTCGAGACCGCCACCCAGTCAGAGCTGCTCGAGTCCACGACCCAGGGGACCAATTGATGGCTCGTTTAGATGATTTATCCAGACAAGTCGATGCTTTGATACGGAGTAGCAGTGAGAACAAAGTGGCTGTAAGATGTTGGAGGTGTGGTTCTGAAGTTCACCTACGACGGCATTGCAGAACACCCCAGGGCACGGATAATAAAACGGATGAGTTGACAAGACCAGTGAATGCTTTAAAACGGAATAGTGGTGAAACGAAACCGACCCTAAAGTGCTGGAATTGCGGTGTTGAAGGCCACCTACGAAGGAACTGCAGAACTCCCCAGAGCACGGAAAATAAGGCATACGAGTTAAACAGACAATTAAATGCCACGGGAAGGAAAAGGACTGACAAGAAACCAAAGTGCTGGAACTGTGGAGCTGAAGGCCACGTACGAAAGAATTGCAGAACACCCCAGGGTACGAAAATTGAGACAATTTCTGAGCAACGACGCAGGAAACAAATTAATGACCATATCAAGGAACGGAGGTTGCGAGATAATGAAAAACCCTGTTTTAAAGCGCTTAAGATCTCTATAGTGAGTGGCAACAATAACGGACTGTCCATGAATGGGAATATCGATGGAGCTCCTTGCAATATGATCATTGACACAGGAGATAATGTTACCATCATTAGGAAAGATTTAGCTGAACAGTTTAAAGATAAACTTATTTGGACGCCATCCTGTGTTACCCTTCAGACTGCGTCTGGTGACAAGATCGACATAACAGGGAAGTTAAACCTAAACATCACGTTTGGAAGTGCCGCCTACCATCACACGGCATATGTGGCGGATATTACAGATCCATGCATACTCGGATTAGACTTTTTAAGGAAATACAATTTTTCCTTAGATTTCAAAAACAATAAGCTGCTTTCAGCATCTGATGGCATGACTATCCATCCTCAAAAGGGATCCTCGCCTGGAAATGTCGACGCCTTGTCCGAAAGATGGAGCTCGGGAAGCTGCCGAAATCATACCAGGGTCGAAAAGAAACTCAAGACTACCAGCTATTCTCCATCCCAGAAACTCTTCGGTCGAGACCTTCGTCTGCCTTGTGACCGCCTGTTTAGTCGCCCTACGGATGCGCCTTCATCGCCTGAGGAAGACATCCAAGATGCCCAGGCCCGGTTTGAGGGGATGCACTGTTCTGCACGAAAGCGAGGCAACTTGGCGACGGAGAAAATGAAGACCAGATGCCACACAAGAGCTACTAGACAGAGATCCAACGAAGGAGACAAGGTGAGGTTGTGGAACCCGATTCAACGAAAAGGACTCAGTCCTAAATTACAGTCACCTTCGGATGGTCCATATACAGTACTGAACACGAATGACGTCGTGGTTCGGATCCGTGAGTCTTCGAACTCTTACGACAGGTTAGCTTATTACTATGGCCATAGTACGTAATGTAAATAATTGTAAATAGTATCAGACCATGGTCCTTTTTGTTTATAAATGTGTATTTGATTTGATTTGTATTTAGTATTTGATTTGTATTTAGTATTTGATTTGTATTTAGTATTTGATTTGTATTTAGTATTTGATTTGTATTGAGTATTTGTTTTGTATTTAGTATTTGATAGCATTTGATTTGTTTAAGTTAGTTATTGCATTTATTGTTTATATTGTTTGATATTCTAATGTAATGTTTATGCCTCAGTTGCATTTATGCCACAGTTGTAAGTTTAGCTTCCTGTACAGGGATTGTACTGCCCGGGACGTGCAGTCCTTGGGAAGGGGGCAGTGTTACGAATTTGGTATTTAAAAAGCTAATGTTAGTTCAATTATAAATTAAATGGTTTTATTTCTCGCGCAGTGCAGCGCGTGACGAATATTAAAAGAAAGCTAAGCCGGAAAAATTAAAAATACAAGAGCGCGTGCGTTAAATAAATAAATATCTCTTTTTGATTTCGAGAAAGTGCTGGAAAATTCTAGCGCGTGATTTTAAAATCTTATAAAAGGAGGAAAACATCTCAGTTTGTAGTAGTTGCTTAGTTTGTTGTTGTTTAGAAAACTACTGTTGTTGATTGTAGCGAATTCGCGGATTAGCGTTCTTTAGCTGTTTTGAATTACGTTCTATTGGACATTTGAGTAGTTAAAAGATAACTACTGTGAGATATTGTAATACTGCATGATAATTTGAGAAAATTTAAGCATTTTTGTTGTGATAATAATAAATTTTTGTTCATTTTTCATCGGACTTGTGCATTCATTTCATAACGAACCCGTACGCACGCAACAATATGCTGTTTTCGTGTGTATGATCTCTATAGTAGTCTACTTCTTTAATGCATTTAAAGGACTACTAAGTATTCTTCATTTTTTAAGTATTAAGTATTTTCCTTAAGCATGAATAGCACATTTAGATAATGTACACACTTATTGGGAGTGTGAATTTTAATATGTTTTTGTTTCACTTCTAGTAAAGTGCTTGTAGCCATGTTTTATGAGAAATGATTAATTTTTTTGCTAACTTTCTCACAACTTAAATAGTTGGTAGAAATTTCTTTAAAGCAAGAAAACAAACGATATATTGTGATTAAATGAAAAGACAATAATGATGAAACAACAAACCAATTTTAGTGCTATCATTTGAAAAACAACTAAACAACTAAAAGCGGTAGATCTCATAATACATGAATACCAAGTACTCTTTACTTACATTAAATTAAATTAAACAATCACAATATAGAATCCTAAATAAACATATACTAGCAATATTAAATCCAAACAAATACATATTCAGTTCTTCTAAAATCAGTACACATGGGGTTAAAGTTAATAACCACACACTCTTCCCTTATGTGAGCTATCATTAAGATAAAAATTTCTCCAGGTATCATAGTAAATTAAAATTCCATATATAAGAATTTAGCTATACCCAATGTACAGTAATTCTAATGAGAAATTCTATTTCATACTTACAGAAACCTTAGTTACTAAACCAAGTTTATATATTTTTTACACAAAAATAACTAAAGAATATTAAACGTGGCTAAATCATTTTACCTCAGGTATAATTTTAACAGATTTATAATTACTATTACCTTAAAATAAGCACTTTATTAACAGAAAACTTAACAAGAAAATGTCTTTATGAATAAAATGTAACTTGAGCACACTGAGCATGATTATTTAAGAGGTTAATTAGAAATGATTTATGAAGTGTATACTGCAGGTTCAAACGGTTAAAGGACTAATCTTCTTATAAATGTTTAAATCGTGAAGTCGTGATGAACATGAGCATCAAGACAACAATAAGATTTATGACATTATAAATTATATTATTTTATTATTATCATATATTATATTATATTATTATTATTATATATTATATTATTTTATTATTATTATATATTATATTATTTATTATTATTATATATTATATTATTTATTATATATTTTATTATTATTACATATTATATTATTTATAATTATATTATTATATTATTTTCACATAAGTTTAGACTGAACTCCAATCAAAATGTATTTTACTGGTTTTCAAATTACCATAAGAAATATAGTGTTTCGGTTGGGAACATTCCGAAGACCCATTAATTATTATTATTTACACTTCTTATAAAGTGATATAAATAGTAAATCGTTGGTTTTTTATTCTAGAAACGTCAGTAAAATAATTAACAATTTTTATTTTCAATATTCAAACTTAACATAATGCGTAACTTAAACGGGGAACATTATACTTAAAAATGCATAGAACTCTTCAGGCTGTGATAAATCTCATTATTTTAATCACAACTGAATTGCCTTGCCAGACCCTTTATAAGAGCTAATGGTACATAATAATTCCCTTGGTATAATCTTGTTCAGTCAGAGATGTTTGCATGGAAACCAGTAAAATTATTCTCTGTATTCCACACAATTTCGATGGTATTAATTTTTGCCTTACGTTCGAAATTCAGATGCACTTAAAACTAATCCCAAAATATTTCCACAAGTAATTTAGTTTAATATTTAAAACAAGATAATGAAATTAACCAGCCAAAAAATATAATTTAAAATTTTTCCTGTGGGGAGTTAATTCTGGTCATAAAACTAATTTTTAGAGATTTATCTTTCTGGAATAAGTGTGTTTCACATTTATGATTGTAAACGTACAGCAAATGGCGTATTATTTTTCACCGAAATACTATTTTTGCAATAGTGTCTTAAAATAACAAATGAAAACATTAATTTGCCTTTCTTGCGGAACGGAAAGTTTCTTAGAAAGGAAATCTGCCAAATCTAGATGTTTGTTTGTTAAGCTGCAAGTAACAACACGTTATCTTTCTTTTTTGTCAAGCCCATTTTTGCATTTCATTTATGTTTTATGAAATTTTCTAAAATTAGAATCGATTATGAATAATTACATTATTTCCTTGCTTTTATTCTCTTTTCCAGCTAATTTTATAATCCGAAAACCGAGAGGGGAAATTATGTGTGCAATTTAATTTTCAAAGAACGCGTTAGAGTAAGCACATAAATATAAAGTAGTGATGGATAAGCTAATGGTAAACACCGCAATATCGTTTCTTTAAAAGAAGCCTACATTTGAATAATACTACATTGCAATATTAATGTTACAATAACTAAGAAACTAAGAAAGGCATGCCGCGTAAAGTGTGATGTGTTGACCTCAATTGTCATGTATAACTCCAAAGGCACTTCACATGCGTGGCACGGGCATCCGTGGAACGAACAAGAAGGGGCATAGAAAAAATCTTGGATTTTTTAAAAGGTCGAACACATCCGCAGTAGGAAAAACTAATGAGCTGGATCGGAAATAATAGAAACAAGGAGAAATCTTACGTTTGGAAAGTGTATTAAGTGTGAGAACACCTGCCACGGATAGTTTAATGCAGAATCTGCACAAAATAAGTTCCAAGAGAACAAAATAGCTTTGAAATGATAATTGGAAAAGGAAATACAAACTGAATACACTGAGTAAAAATAAATACAATAAAGGGAACACAATTTACCAATAAACTAGCCCTCAGAGGAAAGGGAACATTTTGAGAATATTTTAAAAAAATTAGAACTTTGCGCTAAAAAACTAGGGGGAAAATAAGGTATATATGCAGGGAATTCTAATTATTTCATTTTCTACCAACGATGTTTTATTTCAATAAACCATAGTCGGCGAAGTTAATAGACTAAAACGAGAAAGCACTCCTTTGAAAAACCCAAATGGGCCCGAATCGGTTTACCTTCCGAGAACTAATCTTCAGAAGCAGCATTAAAATAAATCTTTTCCTCTCTTTCTGTATAACATAACTCAGTTTACGAAGCGTGTCAGTGTTGACCCGTAGCGTACCGTGAATCGTTAATGGTGACAACAGCGAGCTTTCTCTCTCAAAACTTTTATAATGATGCCTTTGGGAGTAAGTGGTGCTTTCAACGCATTCGCTCCATAGAAAAACAACCTTAACGACACAAAGCCGTTATACAAATGTTTAACGGGAAAGAACGTAATGCTTGAAGCGCGCGCGACTTTTATTTATTTATTTATTCATTAATTTTTTTTCTGTATTAAACGGAAACTTGGATTTTTACTTCGTTTTGTGGTCACTGTTTATTATCATGGGGCATATCAAAAAGCAGTCGACACAAGTGGCTGCGGGATAAATGAAACAAAAAGTGGAAACCTTTAGAAAGGTCTAAATTTACTTTTTCTACAAGGCACTTGCTTTTATTTTTGAGATTTATGATTTTAATATAGCATTCTGACTGCAGATGATTTAAAAGAAGCATAAGAGAGAAAAAACGTATGTACGTTCGTAATCTTGCGCATAGTTTATTGTCATTTTATTAGAGCTTGGAGATAGTTATAGTTAAAAAGACTAGTATATCGTTAAATATTCTTTAGGCATGAGGAGATGTAACGAGAGTTTTCATGCGAACAAAAAATTGCGTCATTCCTTCAAACGATCATGCTGTTAAGTAAACAGATTTAAGTTATAGGATTTTCCAGCTATGCTCTTGCCAAACTACCATATCTGAAGCCAGCAGATTTCTTCGAATATTACCTGTTTAGTAGATTCATTTAATTTATTTGGTCTAGCCGTGGTCTAACCGATTACTTTTAGTGCAAAAATTCACAACTGATCTTATTTGTTTTCTGACAAGTACGAAAAAAAAATTAGTAAAACCAGTATATCCAAATCTTTGATTAAGATTTATATCTCATTAAATTAAATAGCTCCATTTTTAGAATTTCTGGTACATTATTGACTTCTGTTTTTAGTGAAATTGAAAATAATATAAACACTGAATTGAAATGATTAAAATCTTAAATCCTCGCGATACCGTATTTGAAACAAATACATAATTCATATGTCTTTCTGAGGTCCAAAAATTGCTACGTGAATTTAAAACTGCTTTTCGTTTTGTCTGATTTTAAATGTTTGACTGAAACTGAAGACAAGCTGCTGTTTGGCGACTTTACCAACACTTGGCTACATTTCTCGATTACTTGGTAATTTTCATAATATATTTGGACCTTATTTGGCGACTATTTTACTATATATTATATTTTTGGGAGACTTGAGTTGTTATGGTGCTAGAGTCACGGCACCAAAAATGTTATGATGTTTTTTTTAATTTTTACCTTCTAATTTTCCTAAGTTACCAAAAGGGTACCCTACTAATTTACCATAACACCAGAATACTCTTACCACAGAAAAATACTAGTAACAATAAAGTTGAAACATTTTGCGTTGTGTTTATTCCGGATTAACCCTTAAAATTCATTTGAGTAAAGACTCGTAAAAATCATGAACACACAAAATAAATTTAACCATTGAATGATCTAGAAAAACTTATTTATTTAACTATTAATGCAAATTATATATATATCCATTAGTTGAAAAAAAAATCAAAATATATTCAACAAAATTTGAACTATTGTTTTACACATCCAACATTTCTGAGTAATTATTTTTTAACATCCTTTTAATTACTATTAAATTTAATATTGCAAATCTGGTAAAACATACCAAAATAAACTATAAATTTAAGAACACTACCCTTCCCAGGGAGAAAAATAATAAAAAAAAAATAAATTTAACAAGTTACACTTTCCACTTCACACAGAATTCATCAATACAAAAAAAAATATTGCTTAATATTGCACTCAATACCATCATTTAAATACTATTATTGCACATAATAATTTTTATTATTTAATTTTATTTCTTTTGATTAATTAAATATGGTTTAACCGGATAAAGATAAGTACTGACACATTTACACTTCTACAAACAAGTTCGTCCTGAGAGAAGCAAGAATGCTCTAATACAAGCACTATTACTAATCATCCTCACCAATGAGTAATTCAAAAAAAAAAAAAAAAAAAAATTCAATTAAATAATTTCCTGAAGAACTTAATTTTCTTAACCATTAAGTTAAGTTACAATAATTTTAATAAGGTTATAACTCTTTATTCAATTTAATGCTGTTACTTAATTGATACACCAAAGAAAAATGATTTCTATAGAGTTAGGATAAATTTATCAACTACAAAAAATTTAAGGTTCAACAAATTAAGTTAATTCAATCATTTTAACTGCAGAAATCTATAATATTTAACTAACCAAGAATTAACAAAAAAAAAAAAAAAAAGAAAGAAAAGAAAAGAACTTATCTTTTCGCTGAGCAGCAGAAAGTCAAACAAAAAAAAATATCCATTGAAGCTCATGAGGAAAGCTGGCAGCCTGTTGAATGGAAAAAAAAAAAAATGTTCGTCGAATGTATGGAGTCATTACGGTAGCCTAGAAGTTCTAGTAGATTTTAGGATGAACAAATGAGGTTCCAATACGGTAAGATAAGTGAAATACAGTTCCGGATGTGGAAATACGAGAAGATTATGATGAACAAATGAGGATCTAAACAAGCCAAATAATTGAATACAGTCCCGGATTTGGAGATACGAGGAGATTAACAGGAACTATTTTTCAAACCAACATCTTCAGCGGGAAATGACGAATCAAATTCTAACAGGTTCCAAAAGCAACGGTTGTAAATTAACGCTCCATTTCAGAGTATAGCGACATTCAAATGGTTGAGCTGGGAGCACGCATCATTTTTCTAGAAATTTACTTCTGTATATTTTTCTTGAGATACACAAACACACACAACAAAAAAAAACTGATGAAAGAATTTCGAATTTTTGCGAAGACATAGATGCCCATACCTACGGCCCGCGCTCGAGCGCTTAGCCAAGAGGCCCGTAAGTCTATAGGGGCGAAGCTCCATTTTCTTCGTCGGAGTGAGCTGTCGCCTCGGGAAGCATCAGAAAGCAATTCAAAGGGCAAAGGAAGTGTCAAAAAGTGACCTCATCCCACAAAACAACCCGTTAAAAGGGAGAGCGCCGGACTGCCAAGTTGGCACAACCCACTATTCGCCGAAAGTTAAAGTAGTTGCAACAACAGCATACCCTCATGTTATCAAACTCGCCAAATCCACTACTTTGAAATCTCAACGGAAAATCTATGTCGCCAAACCCTCGCCAAATAAACACCACCTGTGACAGGGGAAAATTAGGAATTTCAACAACCCTTCCAGGGGGTCCCAACAAAAGAACGCTGAAACTCGCAAAAAGTGACTTTTCAACCGGAAAGAAGGCATTTCATCCCCCTTTAACTAAATCACAAGCCAACGAAGAATAATCTACTAATTAAAGCTCATAACTGAAATGCAATTAAAGTAAGAAAAACGAAAGTTATCCCAAATTAAAGAGCTAATTTTTCTGCAACTAATGATATTAAATACTAAGAAATCAAATTAATTTTTGACATGAAAAACTGAGTTTATTACGTGAAAAAAATCACTTATCCATTGTTTGCGTGTACAAGATTGAAGACGCAGTTCGCGTAAACTCGGAAAGCCAAAATATATTACACTAGAATTAATAGGCCCAAAGAGAATATAACCAAACTTGTGTAGCTCAAATTTTGAATAATTACAAATTAAAATTTTGATTTTTATGAATCACTTAAATTAAATTCGCTACACAACATCTCTCCGATGAGGACCCACAGACAATGGAAAAGGTGTACATAAGTTACTAAATACGAAGAGAAAAAAAAAGAGTACATAATGGTACCACATGTTAATTGCCAAACTAATAATCAACTCAAAACTAGTTGTCACGGAGAGCTGTGATAAAAAAAAATTAAAAGTCAATTACAAAGCACAAAGTTTAAATCAATTTAATTCAAAATCTAATTCCAACTCGAATAACCAATTAAACAGCAGCATGAGTGAAGTGTCACAAAAAAAATCCATCTGCAAAGCAAGTTAACAATGTACAGAAACCACAAAAAAAATCACAAGTGAGTGAAAATTACACCTTAACAAATCAGTCAACCAACAGTGACACACAGAAAAAAAAATCCTAAAAATTACACACTGAACTGAACCAGAAGTTGAAACAAACGGAGAACAAAACAGTATTGTGTCAAGAACTCGAAACCGAAACTAAAAGAAATTCACCAAATGGAGACAACTCCTAGAGCAAACCAGTTGTAAAATGTGGAAGAAAAACCTTTAACTATTCTTGCAAGAAAACAAAACTAACACTCTTGAAAAAAAAAAAATTAAATTCATATACCATTCAAGCTCATACAAAGAAAAATCAAATTCTGAAAATAGCCAAAATGAATTCAACAGACAGAACTGAAGCAGGTTACACACAGAATTTACACGTAAACAAGAAGGTGTCCAACAAAAGTGTTTGCCACAATTTTTAAAGAAAACAATGCTGCACCAATGTTCTCAAAGTCCAGCTCCTGGAGAGTAATTAAAGAAGATGAAGAGTATGCATTGCACTCTCGGTAGCAATCGTAAGCATGACTACTTCGCAACAAAACTACAAAACTGCAGGCACAAAAATGCAAAACCAGACAAGAGGCAAGTGTTTACACAGAAAAATCTCAACTCAAAATCTCAAAATCCATAAATCTCACAAAACCCAATTCTATACTTCTCCTTAAACCACTTCAAAACCAAAACTCTTTGAAATACACTAAGCCTCAAGAGCAATCACAAATTTTTCAGTAACCACACAGTATAACCAGAAACCAGAAAAGAAAAAGTTTTTGAAAGACAACCAACTTGAAAACAGAAACTCATTACAATACTCAGTGGAGTTAATCACTCTTAAAAATCTTAAAATCAAATCACAATACTTCTCAAAACAAACCTTTCACTTTCACTAGTATCAAAGTTTAAATTCCAAACACATTTCACATCCACTTTTAAAGTTACTACTACTACAACACTGCAACAAGTTTAGCCAAAGAAAAAAAATTTAAATTAAAAATCAAAACAAACTATTAAGCTCAAAAATTGACAAACCAAAAAGAAATACTGTTAAAACAAATGTTAGACCACTTACAAGTAACCTCACTATGGATCTACCTTTAAAACTACTTAAAAAGCCAAAACTATGAGTAAGAATAATATCTTTTAACTACATTTCCAAAACTTCAAACAAAACCAACTCTACCCTTCCAAAAAAAATCTTTGTTTTTCCAAAATTCACAATTCAAAAATTTTTGCTGTAAAAATGCAAACCTCTCTAATTTACTGTTTTCACACATTTCTCAGACAGCAATAAATGTTCACAAAATTCACAAACTAAGTAGAAATTCAATTACTCAAATTCAGAAAGCTAAACAAGAAACTTCACTCCGGCTGAAAATTAACTTCAAAAAAAAATTCAATCAATCCCTAAATAAACAATCACTGGTCCCGCGCAACTTTACAAATCTCACCAAAATTAACTTTAAGAAACAAACATTTCAGATTTTTCAACATTTCAAAAATCCAAATTTTTAACTCAATTCAATTAGGTACTGATTCCATGGAAAACAACTCCAATAACACATCTCAAGAGGTTTTAAAAGAAAATTACTAAATCCTGAACACAAAAATACTGCTCTGACACTAATTCAATTAATTAAAATTTAAAATTCTTCAAAATAATCACTCAAAATGCAATAAGCAAAAAAAAAAAAAAAAAAAAAAAAATCAATTCATTAACACAAATGCAATTCTCACCAAAACTTAAAAGTGATGATAACTGGATATCAGTAATTGCAAGCACATAAATAGGGATGAATCCCAATGTGTGATTAACACGCGTGCCTTTTAACCTTATGTTGCAAACATACAGTTGCAAAAGTGTGAAACAGTAATCCTCAAAATCAATATGTAAAAATGCAATACAAAATTTTGCACAAAAAGAATATACTTAACTAAACAGGTACTGCGTGAAAATGTTTGTGTTGGATACAATAGTTTTAAAGTCCAAATGTGTATCAGTAGTACATATCTGGTATGCAATCTCAAACAATAAGTATAAAATAAGCACAGTAATACGACCATTGTATAGGCCTGTCACTGTAACTAACTAACGAGTAGGGTTTCAGTAAAAAGCCTAGACATGTGGAAGAAAATTTTCACATAAATATGCAATAGTACACATGACAATGACCAGTCTCAAGTCAAAATTAAGTTCAACTATAAGAGCAAGCCAAAGGTGGTGCAAAAATAAACAGCACAACAAAAATTGTTAAGTGCTAAGTTGGTTCGAAGGGTCACGGCACCAAAAATGTTATGGTGCTAGAGTCACGGCACCAAAAATGTTATGATGTTTTTTTAATTTATACCTTCTAATTTTCCTAAGTTACCAAAAGGGTACCCTACTAATTTACCATAACACCAGAATACTCTTACCACAGAAAAATACTAGTAACAATAAAGTTGAAACATTTTGCGTTGTGTTTATTCCGGATTAACCCTTAAAATTCATTTGAGTAAAGATTGGTAAAAATCATGAACACACAAAATAAATTTAACCATTGAATGATCTAGAAAAACTTATTTATTTAACTATTAATGCAAATTATATATATATCCATTAGTTGAAAAAGAATCAAAATATATTCAACAAAATTTGAACTATTGTTTTACACATCCAACATTTCTGAGTAATTATTTTTTAACATCCTTATAATTACTATTAAATTTAATATTGCAAATCTGGTAAAACATACCAAAATAAACTATAAATTTAAGAACACTACCCTTCCCAGGGAGAAAAATAATAAAAAAAATAAATTTAACAAGTTACACTTTCCACTTCACACAGAATTCATCAATACAAAAAAAAAAATATTGTTTAATATTGCACTCAATACCATCATTTAAATACTATTATTGCACATAATAATTTTTATTATTTAATTTTATTTCTTTTGATTAATTAAATATGGTTTAACCGGATAAAGATAAGTACTGACACATTTACACTTCTACAAACAAGTTCGTCCTGAGAGAAGCAAGAATGCTCTAATACAAGCACTATTACTAATCATCTTCACCAATGAGTAATTCAAAAAAAAAAAAAAGAAAGAAAAAAAAAATTCGATAAAATAATTTCCTGAAGAACTTAATTTTTTTAACCATTAAGTTAAGTTACAATAATTTTAATAAGGTTATAAATCTTTATTCAATTTAATGCTTTTACTTAATTGATACACCAAAGAAAAATGATTTCTATAGAGTTAGGATAAATTTATCAACTACAAAAAATTTAAGGTTCAACAAATTAAGTTAATTCAATCGTTTTAACTGCAGAAATCTATAATATTTAACTAACCAAGAATTAACCAAAAAAAAAAAGAAAAGAACTTATCTGTCCGCTGAGCAGCAGAAAGTCAAACAAAAAAAAAAATATCCAAAAAAAAAAAAAATGTTCGTCGAATGTATGGAGTCATTACGGTAGCCTAGAAGTTCTAGTAGATTTTAGGATGAACAAATGAGGTTCCAATACGGTAAGATAAGTGAAATACAGTTCCGGATGTGGAAATACGAGAAGATTATGATGAACAAATGAGGATCTAAACAAGCCAAACAATTGAATACAGACCCGTATTTGGAGATACGAGGAGATTAACAGGAACTAATTTTCAAACCAACATCTTCAGCGGGAAATGACGAATCAAATTCTAACAGGTTCCAAAAGCAACGGTTGTAAATTAACGCTCCATTTCAGAGTATAGCGACATTCAAATGGTTGAGCTGGGAGCACGCATCATTTTTCTAGAAATTTACTTCTGTATATTTTTCTTGAGATACACAAACACACACAACAAAAAAAAACTGATGAAAGAATTTCGAATTTTTGCGAAGACATAGATGCCCATACCTACGGCCCGCGCTCGAGCGCTTAGCCAAGAGGCCCGTAAGTCTATAGGGGCGAAGCTCCATTTTCTTCGTCAGAGTCAGCTGTCGCCTCGGGAAGCATCAGAAAGCAATTCAAAGGGCAAAGGAAGTGTCAAAAAGTGACCTCGTCCCACAAAACAACCCGTTAAAAGGGAGAGCGCCAGACTGCCAAGTTGGCACAACCCACTATTCGCCGAAAGTTAAAATAGTTGCAACAACAGCATACCCTCATGTTATCAAATTCGCCAAATCCACTACTTTGAAACCTCAATGGAAAATCTATGTCGCCAAACCCTCGCCAAATAAACACCACCTGTGACAGGGGAAAATTAGGAATTTCAACTACCCTGCAAGGGGTCCCAACGAAAGAACGCTGAAACTCGCAAAAAGTGACTTTTCAACCGGAAAGAAGGCATTTCATCCCCCTTTAACTAAATCACAAGCCAACGAAGAAAAATCTACTAATTAAAGCTCATAACTGAAATGCAATTAAAGTTAGAAAAACGAAAGTTATGCCAAATTAAAGAGCTAATTTTTCTGCAACTAATGATATTAAATACTAAGAAATCAAATTAATTTTTGACATAAAAACTGAGTTTTTTACGTGAAAAAAATCACTTATCCATTGTTTGCGTGTACAAGATTGAAGACGCAGTTCGCGTAAACTCGGAAAGCCAAAATATATTACACTAGAATTAATAGGCCCAAAAAGACTATAACCAAACTTGTGTAGCTCAAATTTTGAATAATTACAAATTAAAATTTTGATTTTTATGAATCACTTAAATTAAATTCGCTACACAACAGAGTTATGTTCTTAAAAATTTGAGGGTTAAAATTCCATAATTGGGGTGAGCGCCAAGCTTGGCGAGAGTTTTTTATTTGGCGCAATTTTAATTTGGTTGGGGTTTCCGGCTGTATGTTTTCTTTTGGCTAACCTAGAGCTTTATTTCGGTGTGCGAAATTAGTGTAGCTAGATTTTTTTTTAAATTTAATTTTGAAATACTGTGTTTGTTTTTAAAAGTTTTACTGTTTAATATTATTGTTATATATATGTTTAATATTATATTTATATAAATATTTGCAGAAGGTTAAGCTGTTGTTGGTGGGAGAATGTTGGATTTCATATGACATGAAGTTCATAATTTATAAATGTTTTCATTTAATTTTATTTAGTCAATTTTTTTTTAGTTTTGTTTCTTGCATGTGGCAATCGAAAGATGTGGAATATTTATAGCTTTGAACGAAAGTTGTTCAGTGTGTTGAATTCCACGACGATAGTGACTTGAATATTTTAGTTAGTTTATGATGCTGAATACGCATAATTTGCTATTCTGTTTACGTTTAAAACTCACTTCGCAGTGCTCTGATCTGATAAATGTATATGTTACCGTGGAAGACCGAAATTGGAGAATGTCGACTTTCACCGGAGAATATCAACATTCAGCAAATACGTCGGTGAAAGACCGAATATTTCACTACATTCTTGTATATTCGGACCCTCACCGGTGTATGTCGACAATCACAGATATGCTCTGGTGAAAGTCGAAAAGAGAGGTCATAAAGTGCCATAATAGTTTAAGTTGTTGCAATAAATAAGATTTGAATCACATAATTTAGTAAGTTTTTTATTATTGTTATTTTATTTTCTCATTTAGAACGTACTGTATAATTGAGTTTTTGACTTCTAATATTTTCCTTTCTCATTTTGAATGTATTGTGTGTTTTAAGCTCTCAAGTTCTTAAGTTCTTATTTCAAGTTTCAAGTGCGTTTATTCGCGACTGAATTACGGAGAAGAAAATATAATATTGTTATATGTTCAACATTCACCATTATTACATGGTGAATGTCGACATTGACCGGTTAAGTCAGAAATAAGAGTATTTGGAAAATATTTGGACATACACCAAGAAACTATGTGAATGTTGACATTCACCGGTGAAAGTCGATATTCTCCAGATTTAGGTGTTTCACCGTAACATATACATTTATTTACTCAATAATTATTTACAAGAATTGTTCATTATACTATTTTATGATGAATTGCATATATATATAGAACTATGCTCTTACTTGCAAAGCTGTTGGAATTTGTTTTACTCATCTAGTATTTTATCATCTCATTTTACTATTCTGTTTACATAAAATAACGGCGTTTCACTACTGCAAAACTTAAAAGTTACTATTCTGTTTACGTTTAGAAATCACAATTTAGTGCTTTCATTCAGTGGGCCTAAAAAATTTGCCAAATTTTGAAGGCCAAAATAGTTTGGCCCTAACTTACCCCGCTTATGGAATTTTAGCCAATTTGATCATATTAACGAAAATGATGATTCCAAAAAGCTATGCATTTTTTCTGTTTCCTCATACAAATAAGCGGTACTTCCGCAAATATATAACAATATCCGAACCATAATATTAGCAGTGATCAAACTAAGCGGAGTCTACTGTGTAATAATTCTTAGAGATTTACAATTTTCAAATTCTTAATGGAGTATGGTTTAAGAAACCATCACAGGTGTTTGTCTTCAGAGCTACAAAAATGCCAGGATTGCCTTAAGACTGACGGTTTCAAATATCTGAATGATGCAAAAACATACGGATCATATTTATTATCTCAATTCATTAGAAAAGGACGTAAATGGCAATTCATGTCTTTTATGCAAGAACTGAAAACTTACATATTCAGAAACAACACCTGAATTAACTTTTCTCCATTAAATTTTACATTAAAAGTAATATGTAATATGTTTAACAAGGAAAGCAGAAGGACGATACATAAGCAAGCAAAAGGACGATACATAATTATGTTTTACAGTAATAATATTACTGAGGTGATAAATATTACTGAGGTACTATTTAACAGAGTTGCAGGTGGTTGAAGTAGATTTATTCTTGAAAAACCGAAGTTCGTGTAAATAAAATGCTTTGTGCTTTTCTTAGGAATGAGAAGTTTTTAAGAAAACCCAAATCTAATTTTTTTAAATAAATAAATAAATATATAAATAAAAATTGTACCTTGTCAACGAACACAAACATAAAGAAACTGGAGTTATCTGAAAGCAGTCTTATTCTACATGATGATATTTATGATGTCAAAATTCATTTACTGAAGAACAAAACAAAAACATTACTATATTTCTCTAGAAATATCTGATGATTTACTTGAAAATATTCATAACACTGAAGACTTAGTATATATTAAATTCATCTATAAATCGTAAATTTTTAGAGAACTCATTTATTAGAAAACTTAATGACAGACCTGTAATATAATTATTACTATACGTTGTACTGGTCACTGCAATGTATCTCACTCCAATGATCAGTCATGTAGTCACTCCAATGATCAAAATGTTATCTTTAGAAGCACTGTAGCTCAAGAATATATTGTTAGAAACGTACTTTGATTCAGATTATTTCTAAAACCGATAAAACTTACACAATAATAATAAAAATCAGATTAAAATAATAAAAATCTCTTATTATTCAATTATACCCGCGCTTTTCATGTGCTGATTTCAGGAGCTTTTATCGTTTTCTATGCTAGTTGTTATCTTAAGAACATTTTGACTTCTATGCTTTAGCAAAGTTCGAAAGCTGCGAAGAAATATTACACTTAAATTTTCTTTGCAGTAGTTTGAAAAAAAAAATACTATCGGAATTTTAAAGTATATAAGAAAAGAGAAATTCTATGTAAACTAGCATATCTAAAATTAATTTATTTGCATTTACAATTAAGATTAGTTTATATTTTCGTACTGGAAGTAAATCCGTACAACCGAATAAACATTCTACTACAGATCGCAAAAGTAAGCATCCAGAAGTAATGCCCAATCACTACAAATGTCTTGGGATAGATATTCTGGGATTAAATTATTGGTTTTTAGTTGACAAGGAAGTTTAATTCGGATTTTTCCGAGCAATATCCCAGTTGCTTATCTGAAACTATCTTTATTCGTGAATATTTTTACTTTATCCTATTTTTCTTTTTCCTTACATGCAGCTACGTCTTACCAAAGAAGTGGTAATTTTCTTTCCGATTCTTCCAAGTAGCCCCCCGTGGGCTGTCTGATCAGAGAACGGTGCAAATTCTGCGGTCGTAATTTCTACAGCAAAGCTCTAGAGGTACTCTATCGGGTCAAAAAGAGCTCGGGCCCCATCTGCGGCTGCTAAAATAAAGATTAGTTTGCGGTTCCAGCTATTCGTAGGCTACTGAAATGTATAAAAAGCTCAAAGTTAATTAGTTTAGCTTTTCGCCACGTTATCATTCTATCTACGGGATTAAGTCAAAAATGATGATAGAAAAATCAATATTTATTCATCTGATATTTCCGTAAGTTTTGAATTATGCCTAAGACATTACGGGGGACAGAAAGGCTTTCTTTCTAATTAAGGAGAGATGAGCGTTTGTCTTTCAGAACCTAGCAACAAATATCTGCAGAGATTTGCTTCTTTTTACGAGACTTTATTGAGCTCACTTTGAGAGTTTCTGAGCTTTTAATAAAAGTAGAATTTATTTAACGTGATATGAAATTATCCTTTCAAAATGCACTAAAGAAAGAATGCTATTTTAGGATAAATTTGGGCTTGATATTTTGGATATTGAGTTTCTTTAAGTAATTAATTTTAAAAGCATTTTGTTAGAAAGAATCAAAGCATTCGAAGAATTTATAATAAAAAAATATTATTCAATGATGAATGAAGTAATGCGGAAGAAATGCAAAGAAATAATAAAATTTCATTTGCTATTAAACAAATATGTTTTTTTAATTTTACATACTATAATAAATGAAACCAATTCGTAATAAATTTCCCATGCATTTTATTGAGCCGCTGAATTTGGAGAGCATTACGAATCACTATAATAAAGAAGCTACATTTAAATATAGTATCAACTGAAATAACAGCAAAATTATTGCCGAGCATAACCAAAAATATCATAATGATACTTATTTTAAATTAAGCTGGTACTCCTCAATCTAACACGAAATGTTAAATTAGACAAAACAGCAATCTTGCATTAGGGATACATTTCATTAATATCTATTTCGAGGGCGAGCAGGAACATACTTCTCTCCATTAGGAGCAAAGAAGGTAGGTACCATTACCATATTTATGCCAAAAACAAATAGCGGTATTTTGGTATAAACACGACCATGGTTTTTCCTTTTTTTGCTCTTGATGAAAAGGAAGCTTTTTAAAATCAGTTATGTACACGCTCACCCTCAAAACATACGCTATAAGCTGCAGTAATTCATTGGCAACAGCTATTAAATTAAAATCATATTCTAAGAAAATTCAAATACCATAATCAATTCTGAAATGATAAATAATATATTAACGTTTGCAAAGGCTAAAAATTAACAAGGCAATGAGACTATGTTCCAGAATTCAAAGAAAATCCAACGCCATGCAAATAACAAAATTCGCAGAAAATTACCACATACACTAAATAAGTGCAAAGTAACAAATGTATTTTACAGTTCCCATTACATCTTCTTAAACGGAGCTCAAGAATTTAAAAGCATTAAAAGATCCAACTATTAGTAATAAGACCCAAATTTTACCAAGTAAATTAATATATGAACTACATAAAAGCAAAAACGTAAGAAAAAAGGGACATTCATGGAAAGATGAAATTAAAAACTAAAATGCTAAAACAACTATGGAACAAGAAAGTAAACAAAGGAATTAATAGCGTAAAAAAACAATTATGCAAAACATTTTTTTTATTCTTCCATGTCTGGATTTTCATAACAGAACTTGTGAAAGGAAAAGTGTTTTGAAGTTCCATACCTGGTCGATTAAAAAGAGAAGACTATCAGGTTCAATGTTCCGTCTTACCTTCTTCGGGAACATGCAAGGACCTGACTCGGAAAAGAGAGCTTACTAAAGCTATGTTCAATAATTGTGGGAAGTAGACAGGATACACAAGAAGGGTATACAAAACCCTTTACTTTTCTCTATTTACAATAATTTCCGTACTTCGGAATACAAAGATCCACTACTTGTGGTCTAAACGTAAGAATATAAAAATAGAACTAAACGCTACTTTAACTTTGAAATAATAAATGTGGAAGATTGGCCTTATATTAACAGGAAGCCGTATGTAGTACAGAGAACTGTGAACACTACAATACGTTTAAAATTATCAAGAGGATTAAACCTCTGGCCTGGAAGGCAACCAGCAACTGAGTAAAACTTCTAAGGTAAGCGGCCTGCTTCGACTAACTGCTTCCTCTCTCTCGCTTGGCAAAAAGCCACAACTTAAATACTTGGCGTTCGCCAGACAAACTTTGCATAAATACATTAACGCTTATACTTCTGGCCGGAAGTAGAAAATAAGAAGTGATAGTAAAGATTTAAAATAAAATAAACGTTAGTAAAACTTAAGATCCTTACAAGACAAATTTCGTCCCGAAATTTAATAAGACTTGTAAACGCAAACTTAATTTATTTGTCAAATAATTAGAAGAAAAAGAAGAAAAGAAGATCCAACGATATTTGGATAATGTACTGCAGCCGGTGGCAATCCCCTACATTCAGCGCCTGCCTAATGCAATTTTTCAGCAGAATAACGCCCGACCACACAGTGCTGGCATCTGCCAACATGCTCTGCAAGGTATACAAATGCTTCCCTGGCCACCGTAATCTCCTGACCTGTCACCAATCGAACATGTGTGGGATGTGATTGGACACCGTTTTCAGATTCTGCTTCTGCCTCGTTCAGAAGACGAACTGTGGCAAATGGCTGAAAGGGAATGGAGAGCCATCCCTCAGGACACCATCCGCACTCTTATTGATTCTATGCCTAGACGTGTTTCTTCGTGCATCACTGTCCGCTATACATTTCAGTGCTTTACAGTGCATCACAAGTGTAAATACGTGCAAATTGTTCCAATATCAATTTCAGTGTCTTTAAGTGAATGAATAGTGCATGGCCACTAGTTAAAGCCCTCAGCTAGAAATATAGTGTTTGTTGCAGTGACCAAGCAACGCTAGGCTTTGTTTCAGTGAAGTTAGTTTTCTCTTCAGTGATTTAAAGTGCGACACTAGTGTCATAGCTAGTGTGAATAGTATCGTACAGTGTTTTTAAGTGAATACAGCGCTGAAATAAGCGTATTTTAGTGTACACATCAGTGTCAAGAGTGATTTCAATAGTGCATTATACGTGTTACCCAGCGCCTCCATAGTGTCAATTTAAAGGATCATGCTTCTACTTGTGACATGACACGCCAGTCCAAGCTCCCAGAGGAAGCCAGTAATTCAACACAGCTTAATTCAGCAGAATTGCTAGAGTCCGATCGGACAACACCAGAAAAGATCGCTGCACTAGCCAATGAGATCCGGAATATCACCGATACAAGCCGAAGAGGTAGATACCTTCTCCCTCAAGATTTAAGGAATAGACTGAAGGACGCATTATCTGCGCTCCAAGGCCTTGCCTTAGAGGGTCGAGAGTATCGCCCCAAACCACCAGCAATAGAGGCAGGTACCAATACATCTACTTTTGTTTGCTGTGGTACAGTGCATACTCCCTCTCCATCTGCGCAACAGCCCGCCTGTGAGCAGGCCCCTCCGCAAACAGTAAACAGTACACCGCAAAGCTTTGCAGAGGCCGTCCGCAAGAACAGTAAGCCCAGTCTCGTGATTAAACCAAAGACCAAAAGGCCAACAGACGATTTGCGGAGAGCTCTACAAGATAAGGTCCCGTTGGACAAAATCCCCGTAGCAGTACGGAGAATACAACCCGCCCCGCAAGAAGGTCTAAACGTCTATTGTGATACCTCCGAAGAAGTTGACAAGTTAAAGGACCATCTTCAAAAAGCAGACATCGATATAGATATACAGAGGAAACAGCGACATCGACCAAGAATAGCAATACATAATATCGGGGAGCATACCAAGCCAGAGGAGCTCATCTCTGAGCTCAGCACGACAGCAAGAATCTCCGCCCTGCATTTCAAGATTCTCTTCCGTCTGCGTGAGCGACGTCCACTGAGGGTCAAATGGATCATCGAGTGCTCCACAGAAGGATTTGCTGCAGCAATCAAGACAAAGCGCATATTCACGGCATGGCAAGCGAATGGCATCTCCAAGTTCCTTGGAGTACGAAGATGCTATCGCTGCTAACAGTTTGGACACAGCCAGGACGTGTGCAGGTCCTCCGAGATTTTCTGTTTCTGCTCCGGCGCTCACGCAACCAGAGACTGCACTGGAGACCAACCATCATGCATTAATTGCGGAGACGCAAATTACAGGTTGGGTACCAGATACAATTTCCACCACCCTGCCTATGCAGCAGAATGCGCAATTTATCAACGGGCAGTTGAAAACGTCAGTAGCGCAACGGAATACTGAAGAGAAAGTGTCTGTGAACACCCATACAGAAGCAAGTACGTCACAGCCTTCAGTTACTTCTGCACCTCATACCAGTAATAGTCTAACGCAGCCACATCAGCAACTGGACGCTGCACTGACAACGGACATTAATATGGACACGATCCCAGTTCAAACACCAATAAGGTGCCTTCAGATTAATCTGCAACATGCGAAAGAAGCCACGGCACAAGCTGCCGCATATGCCGCAACCGAAGGGGTTGATCTAATATTTGCCCAAGAACCATACTGCTTAAAGGGAAAAGCGGTAGGCTATCCTCCACAATGGACAGTGTACCAAAAAGATGTTAACGATTCACCCAGTGCAATACTGATCAATTGCAACCCAGCGTGGACACCGGTTACCATCACCACAGAAAGAGACTTCGTGGCTATTCTTCTTGAGATGCACAACATAACGGTTCTCTTGGTCTCACTATACTCCCCTCCGACAGCTAATATAGATACAACTATCCAGCGAATACAGCAACTACTTCAGCGGTACAGGTCCCATAACATCTTATGTGCTGGGGATTTCAACGCCCACAGTTCCACATGGGGATATGCCAGCACTGATCCTAAAGGCCGGATTCTAGATTTCTTTTCTAGTCAAAATATGAGCGTACTTAATCATCATGATGCTGCACCCACCTTCGATCGCGTCCACTCACAGGGATAGCCCGACCTTACAGTAGCAACATTGCAAATTGCTCAAAAGATTCAGGATTGGACTGTCGTGGAAGGCTTAAGCCTTTCAGACCACAATTATATTAGATTTTCTATCGCCAGTGAGACAGCCACCTCGATAATCAAGAGGTATAACTTGCCAGGTAATAAAGTAAGGACATTTGCTGCAGCCATTAAATCCCAACTTGCCCACTTCGCAGAGTTGATCGAACAAGCAACTACCACCGAAGCCTTACAAGTTATCACGAGTGACATAATGTCCACCATAAGAACAGTTTGTAATGAATGAATTGTTGATAATCAGAACAACCAAAAAGATCTCTAATCTAAACTGGTGGAGCAGTCATCTCAGAGAACAACAGCAGAAATTTCGCACCCTTAGACGCCGTCTTAAGCAGGAGCGGCGTCACAATATTTCTTCTGACACGCTCATCACCTTTCAGCAGGAAAGAGCAAAATATAAGAAAATGATCCTACAGGCCAAACTGGAAAGCTGGAGAAAATTTTGCACGGAAAATACCGAAATATATGGCATACACCACAAGATTGCCACGTGTAAGCTTTTTAAACCCGCCTCCTTCCGTCTGCTGCCTGTCCCAGAGATCTCCAATAAACTCACAGAGACCATGCTTGCAGAAATCGTGAAGGCAGTCTTCGCCACAGACGACCCCTCCGAAGACACGCAAGCACATAGAATAATCCGATATGATACCTCGGACATTGATACTGCAGAAGATGCTTGTTTCACAAAACAAGAAATATTGCACGTCTTAAAGTGCCTACCGCAAAAGAAAGCACCTGGGCCGGACGGAGTAGACTATCGTATAATTAAACTCATTGTGCGTTCGAATATCAATCTATTTCGACAGCTATTCAACAAGCTACTAAGTACCGGCACGTTCCCCAGGTGCTTCAAGATCGGCCAAGTAATTCTATTCCTTAAAAAGAACAAGGATCCGAGAAGAGCGGATGCCTACAGACCAATATGCTTACTATCAGCGCTTGGTAAGACATTTGAAAAGTTGCTAGTGAACAGGCTCCGACATCACTTGCACTCTAGTAATTACCTGAGCGAGGATCAATATGGGTTCCGCACAGGCAGATCCACCGTCCATGCTCTCATGAAGGTTAAAGAATGTCTCCTACAAAACAGATTGTCCGGTCATCACACCGCGTTCATCTCAGTCGATCTCAAATGTGCCTTTGACACGTTGTGGTGGCCGGCAATCCTACGGGCACTAAGGAACTGACGCTGTCCACGGAATATCTATCGGACACTGGAGAACTATCTCGCAGAACGAAAACTAATTCTGCAGCATAATAGTGGCATACTACAAAATAATCAAACAAGGGGATGTCCGCAGGGTTCCTGCGCGGGACCCTTCCTATGGAACTTAACGTACAATAGTATACTTATACAGCCGTGGCCAAGTCACACGAAAATAGTTGCATATGCCGATGACACGGCACTAATAGTACAAGGCCCCACTAGAGAGCAATTGCAGAGAAACTGCCAAGAATCCTGCGACCTCTTTCAGGAGCGATGTGCAACGCTGAAGTTGAAGATTGCAGAAGAAAAATCCCAAGTTTTATTGATTCCAAAAAAGGGAGGCTCCATAACGCGACAACCACGCATCACGTTCAATGGGAAACGACTTGCAATCAAGCGAGAACTCAAATACTTGGGAATAATATTTGATGACAAACTGAATTGGATAGCGCATGTGCTCTTCCTAAAACAGTGCCCAGCAAGCATCGCTCAGCAGCTCAAGATGATGAAAGGATACCGCTGGAGTCTCAACCCCCATATCCTCAAGATCCTCCATAACACCGTCACTGAGAAGATCGTGACATATGGAGCAGCTGTCTGGGCCTTACCGATGCAGGGCAGAAAAGTAAAGCATTTGCAAACCATCCAACGGTCGTTTTTATTGACTATCACGAGAGCATTTAGAACTTCCCCGACCAATGCACTGGCAGTCCTGGCTGGCATACTACCCTTGTCCATTAGTGTTGAGAAGGAAGCTACGTACCAGATAGTCAAGCAACTCGGCCAAACAACGCAATTTGGGGAAGAGGTGTTTACTGCAGATAACCTCGAAAGAGCAGTCATCAGCCTTGACAGGCACCTGTCTTTGCAAGGACGGGGTGTTAATGTCAACCTAAAGCAGACCACAAGATCCACGAACATAGATGTTACCTATTATACGGATGGATCTAAAATAGATGACAGTGTGGGCTGTGCATATGCAGCGCTTAAAGAGGGTAGAATAGTAAGCCAATGGAAGGGACATTTGGAAGAGCACAATAGTGTCTTCCAAAGCGAGGCCACAGCTATAATCTATGCACTGCAAGTGATAATTCAGCAGAGGCTATACAATAGTTACATAATAACAGACAGCCTGTCTACGTTATACGCCATCCTTAACCCCAACCACAGTTCTCGAATAATAGCAGCTATTCAGGAATACCTCCGTGCTCATAAAGAATTAAAAATTAATCTAGAATGGACGAAAGCCCATATCGGGAATCATGGTAATGAGACTGCAGATCGGCTTGCAAAAGAAGCAGCCCATAACGTCGAAGTAGTCCCGGTACAAATCCCATGGCCGGTTTCTCATTTAAAACGGAATCTGCGCGCCACAGCTCTAGCACTCTGGCAGGCTGCGTGGGACAACGAAGACACAGGCCGCCGAGCGCACACATTTCTACCTAAAGTAGATAGGGAACTACTGGTTGCACGGCCGCAAATGGTGTATTACATCTCAGGGCATGGGCCCTTTCCAGTATATTTTGAGAGATTTGGAATCTCCAATTCGGATCAGTGCTACTGCGGCGATCTGGGCACATCAGAACACTACGTTCATGAATGTCCTCTCACGGAGGGAATTCCGTTCCCGCAGACGAACAGGGAGGCATTCAGCAGATTTATGGTCAAGCAGCGACACCAGACCAACAAAATTACTCATATAGTTGATAAGCTAATGGACATGGGTCCAGACTTATGCCATGTGTCCAGACTTATGCCATAACTGGTCAGTATGTCAGCAAATTTCAATATAAATCAGTATCATTCAAGCATAAGTAATCTAGGTATGTCTGCGATGTGTGTATATAGTGTGGGCAAGCGTGTCCTAATGTATGTTATTATTATTATTATTATTATTATTATTATCATTATTATTATTATTATTATTATTATAATTATTATTATTTTTATTTTTATTGTGCTAGGTGTATATACTAGCTCTGTCTTATTATTCCAAAGCAAATTAAGGTAATGTTATGTAGGTATTTAGAAAGTATATGTATGTAACAGTGCTGGATTGCATGTCAGCAAATATGTATTAACAGAAGCATGTAAATAACTACTAATGTATATCTGCCCTTGTTTAGCCATGTACAATGCTATTCTTGAAGATTCAAAAATCACTGGACCGGGGCACTTTGAACGGGTGTCAACCCGGTGGCATTTGGTTCGCGGAACTGACAACCGGATGGTCCAGGCGTTGGATTTGGGCGCCCTGTGTCAGCCTCCCATGTGACCTCTCTGGCTTTACGCTTTACTCTGTATAAGGGCGGACGTGGCCCTATATGCTAATTAACTTAATAGTAAAGGGGTGGTGGCCACGTCCTCCGTCACTATCACTATCCTACTGAGCCGACGCCGTTTTCGCTCTGTATTCTGACTATCATTTTGAAATAAAAATCACTTATGGCTACTTACTGTCTCTATCTTTTTTCCAAATTTCATCACTTTCTGACCACTCCTTCTTGGTGTTGCATTTTCAATGTCGAGCAGTGTATGTACAGATAGATAGATAAATGTATGCATTATACATACAGAGAGGTTATTAAAAAAAAGAAACTTACCCAATATACGAAGCCTTAGCGGACTATCCGCTCAATCAATAGAAATAGAATTTCAGATATTGTTACTTGAAGGTATGCGCTTGAGATTGAGATAATTTTAAGCAAGAGTTCTTTCGGTTACGTTTACAGTGAAATAATTCAGAAATTTTCGAACGTCAACAGCCTCGCCGTTCAATGCGCTTTTGTAAACAACATGATATCAAACGTCTTCAACGCAAACATAATAATATCGTGTTTGCGTTCTTTTGCTAGTTGGAGCAGTTTGCTAATACAAAAATAGAAGTTTTAATATAAGTTTTTTTTTTGGGGGGGGGAGTGGAAGAAGAATTATATAGTTTAAGTGAATCTTCAATTTTCTCTTTCTCTGAGTTTTTGCAAACATAAATTTTAGTGTGTTTTTCATTAATTTATGAAGCTACAGCCCTACAAGCATAATCACAAATTAGTTAATCTTCTTAATATTTCTGCCGAGAATAAGTCTTTCTCTTCCTCTCTCTGTTTTTATTTCAAATTCCTTCATTTCTCTTATATTCTTGGAACCAGTTTCATTGGCGTTACTTAGTATCTTGATGTTAGGCAAATTTTAACGTTAATAAGTTTCTTTACTATATTATCACGAAAATACTGTTATGCTTTGTTTAATGAGTTCATGAATAATATATTATAATTTCGATTAAGTATGCAATAATTATTAGTCACCAGCATTACTTTGGATGTTTGTACATGTATATTAGGCCGGAATCGAAATAAGTAATATAACTAAATTACAATGCACCTAGAAGCAAAAGAAATATAAAAAAGAAACGGAAGCATAAAATAGATATTAAGGAAATTATAGGTAAATCAATGAAAAGAAATAAACGTTTACAAAATGAACAATAGTTATTTTTTTATACAATTCTTACACGCACACACAAATACTATCTTACCTATACAGGGTGTCTCAGTACCATATTTTAAAACTTCTTGGAAGGGTAGGAGACACCCTCAACGACTTAGAAACCTATAGCAGTGCAGGGTCTGAAGTGCTTTTCAAAGCAGTAGATAGCGTTACGCGAAATTACCCAGAGATCTTGAAGGGAATCTCATTTCCCACAAGGAGGCAAAGTAAGTAGGATTAATAATTATACGAATGTGGAGTTAACCAATATGCATTTGGCATATGTGGCTGCAGACTGTAG
Organism: Stegodyphus dumicola; assembly: GCF_044657685.1. Lineage (NCBI taxonomy): Eukaryota > Metazoa > Arthropoda > Arachnida > Araneae > Eresidae > Stegodyphus > Stegodyphus dumicola. The sequence continues at coordinate 113,124,235 of NC_140771.1, forward strand.
TGGACCTGCTGCAGAGCGCTCGTACACGAAACGATATCCTATGAGGCGTACGCCCAGCCATAATTTCTTTGCAAGAGTGGCACCAGAGGTTATCTGAAGCAGGTTCCTTTCAATCAGCACACAATCCGGATATCGACGAGGATGTTCTACACCAGGTACAGGGGACAGTTTAAGTACACAAAATGTAGCTCACGCAGTCGGGGTTCTCATTCCAGCATGTGGAGTATTCTCAGAAGAAACGAAATTAACTCTTATGGCGTGCAGCGTATCCAGGCACTTCAACCAGGTGATTATGCACGTTGTATTGCTTTTGCAGAACGGCATCTTGGAAAATGTGCTACAGATCACTGATGAGGCAACCCTCACAAGGGAAGGAATATTCAATGCAATTAACGTTCATCTCTGGGCGGTATAGAACCCTCATGGAACACGACTTCGTAGAGCACACATTCAGTTTTCGGTTAACGTTTGGGCCGGTATTGTGGGCAATCACCTCTTCGGACCTTACTTGTTACTTGTTTTTCGTCTAACCGCTTCTAACTATTTGATCTTTCTGCAGCATGTCATGCCACAACCTTTAGAGAGGAACATATTTCTGCATCGATGCTCATATTCTGCATAAATACTCTGCTTTATCTCCCCGTGGTGTTGTCTGCATCTTCACCACAGTGTATCCAGGTCGATCTCTGCAACGTGATCAGTGAAAAATCGTAGTGATAACATCTGCTGAAAGCTTCTAATGGTGTGTTTATGCGCGTCATCGAATATTCAAGTATGGTGCTTCAATATTCAGATTGCGATATCCATATAAAATATAATTTTTTTATTATGTTTTTGCACTTTTCTAGTCTAAGTGGTAACTTTTGTACGAATTTTGCTTATGCAAAGAGTTGGTTTGTTTGGGAATTTTGGAATAGCTCTTGTATTCTAGTTAATACCCTAAAATAGGATTTTGCATTTGAAAAAAAATGTGCCAATGGATTATTCGAGAATATATGTATGAATGAATATGATATCTGAATTTACTTTGATTATGCTGAATTTTATATATGTACGTAAGAGAGAAAATATATAACTCAAAAGTATAATTTAATAGCAAAACACAATTAATAACCTTGTCTTAATTTATATATTTCTCCCTTTTGTTCTAAAAGAAGAACTATTTATATTAATTTTTCTTTGACTGCTTCTTTCAAAATGAATCAGTTTCGTGTCTATTTATATACACCCGCAAATGCGCACTTTCCCTTCTACTTCGCGTTGCACTAGGCCAATGCGCTTAGCTTGCCACTATATCTATTGCTTAAAATTGTAATAAAGGAAAAGTGGTTAATATGGCGCACAACCTGGAAAGGTTATTAGCGCCAGACACATGTTTAGAATACACATTTGAAACACACAAAACAATTAAGTAGAATCACAAATTTAACACAACAACATTCATATAAAATCAAAAGAAATAATAAAATGATGAACATTGAAATGAGGTTATTCATGATTTATATAAGAATACAAAATGTGAAGCAGGTATAAAATCTTAAAACATGAGACAATAAAGTATATTACACTAAATTACAAGGATATTATCTAATTAGTTAGTCAAATTAGATGATGAAAGCCTGTTTCTTTCAAGTACTGAAATAAATGAGTGTTGACCTCTTTCCCGATTATTTAGTCAATCGGCAAGTCAGAGTCAATAAAATACAAGCTGTCAATTAAAGATTGGCTCTCTGTCAGAACACTCCCACAGTAAAATCAAATAGGTTCACTCTCGGCCTTCGTATGTAACTATGTGTGACACGAGAGTGACCAATCCTTCCGGCGTATTAACAACATTTCCTCCCTCCAGTTTTTAGGACTTTCCTAGGATTCCACTTTAGGCTACACGCTTCTCAGTTTATTCAGAAGCTCGCCATACCAGAAGTTTGAAGTACATGAGTTTAGAATCCTGCCAGTGATAGCCTTTTTGATATCGCTGTAGAGGACAGGCAGATTTAACAACACAGATGCAGACTTTGCTGTTTTGTCCTCTAGCTCATTTCCTTTTATACCTGTATGCTCAGGCACCCAGTAGTAAAGAATTTCACAGCCATGTCTCTCTAACTTTTAATATAATTTTAAGATGTCAATCAATAAAGGATTATCTGCGTCAGAAAAACTTTCTAACGCTTTTAGAGCACTAGATGAGTCTATGTAGACATGCCTAAATTTGCAGGAGTTTACTCCGATTTGTGTTTCTTACTGTGTGTTACATCAACATTTGAATGACCTATTCAAGAATTAAAAGATTTTGAATTCACAAATGAATTTATTAATCCTTTCTCTTTTGTAAAGGAACAAGTACTGCATTCGTTTCCATTTCTTTTCAGAAAAATAAATAATAACGAAATAACACTTAATGAACAATAACAGTAATGAAAATAAAATACAATTAAAAAGTGCTTTTACACAATAAGCTTTTATTTAAAATAGGTATTATAATTAATGCTGTAAAAGAAGAACGATAATTTATCATACAAGTTACTTTAAATAATAGATTAAATAATTCTGTTTACGGAATTCATCTACAATTTTATACAGCGAATAATAAAAAAAATAGGGGAATTGTTAAATTATAAAAGATAATTGCTTATACATTTGACGAATTAAATTAACAGAAAGGAAATTAGTGAAAAATTTTAAAAAATAACGGCTTATACATTAGACTATAACATTAAATTAACAGGTTTCGTTATTTAGGCGCTCCACATTTTCATTTTTACGTACTTGCTTATTCTTACTAATTTTTATTGTAAGGTCATATAGTTAAAAGAAGAATACTGCATTCTGTTTCTCACTCATATTTCTGGAGAGACAGTAAGTCTAATTAGATATCACTAATTTTCACCTTGTTAAACTTTTCTTTCAAAGTAACGATTTATACTTGTCTATTTAAATTAAGCTTTGTCTCTGTCTTATTAAAATTTCTCAATCACTGTTCTATAAACCCTTTCAGGGGCGCAATGTTATGATTTTTTAAAAGTTATAAAAAAGTAAGCATAATGACATGCAATGGTCCTATAGACAACATAAATGAGTTAAAAAAAATTTTTTTCGTCCCCCTTTATGGAGAGGGGACCGGTTTCGCCTTGAAACCAACTACGAGTGTTTTTCAGTGTGCTCTGTGTCTCTGTAAAAAATAAGAAATGTTTTCCCTCTCTCAAAAGCTCCATAAATCCTCATCTTTGAAGCCACTCAAATGAGGATATTGTGCAACTGTTTACAGCAGTGATCCGAAAGCAATAAACACAACAGCAAAAAATCTCGCGACTGCGTTATCTGATCATTTCTTCGATGTCCCAGAGGAGCGGTGGTTTCATAATGAAACCGCATTGAAAAAATTCAAATTTAAAAGGGTTCCATTACTTTTTTTGTGAACTAAGGACATTTCATTACTCATTGATGCCTGCTTATAAAATATATTGTGGAAAAATTAAAACTTTTTGGGTTTTTTGCTTTTAAAATGGGTCAAAAAGAGTAGTGTGCAAAAGAAGCTATTTTTGAATGATTCGTATCAATTAATGGATGCCCAGAAAGGTTTGCTGCTGTCATCTGTTATCAGCTTTAAGAAGTAATTTAATTTTAGCAGCGGTTTTGAGGAAAAAAAAACAAATTTTCTAAATTAAAAAAAATGTTGAAAATGCGGTTTCATGGCAAAACCACCGCCCCTGAAAGGGTCCTATAAACAATCTAGTTATTTTAAATTTAAACAAATTATTGCGATACCTATATCTACTTTGTTCATTAACTCATTTCAGGTATCCCTCTTAAATGTTCAATAAACTCGTAATTAATTTCAAACGAAGTTGCAACTGTAACAATTATTTTCAAATTTTGAAATTTATAGCACATTAAAACGAAACAATGTGTATGACATTATGCTGAGCATTTACATTTGCTTAAACATTGTTATTAAATAAAATAGTGGCGCATAAATGCATTTTTTGACCTTAAATAAACATTGGAAAGCAATTTAATTTCTTGTTCGCACAACCTTAATAATAATAAGACGATTTTAAGATGCAAATATAACCTTCGTGAAGCAATCGCAAACTAGGTTGTTAACGTTAAATTCAACAGCTGAAAAGCATTGCACTGTAAAATGACCCAAGTGTCAAGATACTAATGTAACCTCCGCACAGCTACAGAGTCTTTGTCTTTTTGGAAGCAAAAATTGTAGACTCTGTGTAGAAGACGAAATAGCAAATTCTCGCTATGCCTTTAAGAGTCTCTAAGAAGTATCGCTATGAAGAACAAACACTACAGAAGAAAATAAAACTTAAATAGCCTTTTTATTTGAACTAAAGTAGCAAGATGCACGCACTCGGTGCTCACAATTCACCACCAGTTGTGGCTAAACTAAATTGAACAGAAAATAAAAAATGTAAAATTACAATAAATTAGGATGGCTAATGACTGGATCCTTAGTTATCTAAACCGTTAAACAGGCTGCACACAGCCAAGCCGAACCTAGAAAATCTGAAAGGGATCTAACGCCAACTAGAGAGCTAATTTCAAACGCGCAGCATAAAACTCGGCACTATCTCCGCTACTACTATCCTCACGAAGTCTTGAAACGCAGCTTAAATACTGCTTCTGAAACACACTTAGATTTTGTATACTACAAAACGGATAAATCCGAAAACTTGCATTCGAGTGTTAATTCGAACTCAGATAGTAAACACTCAAATGCACATCTTTGGTTCGCAATGTTTCAACCTCGCAAACGATTGCAACAAGTTGATTATCTAAAAAAAAAAAAAAAAAATCAAAGGCTGAATATTATCAACTAGCTATAACTTCCGCTGTATGTCGAGATTAGAATAAAACGTTCATGCTGTGTTCCGGCTTTCAGAACTTCGTGTACCTTAGAAGGCCTCTTCAAATAGAATGAACGCAGCACGGTTCAGTCCAGGAGGACAGGATAGAAGATGGCTAAGTGGAAAAATACTTCTACCTTGATAGTATCAAACCTACCTTGAGTTAGTTGATAATATTTCATTCTTTGATTAGATAATTAACTTAATACACTCGTCTGCGAGGTTGAGACCTTGCGAATCAAAAATGTGCATTTGGGTGTTTGTCATCAAAGTCTGAGCTCGAATTAACACTCGAACGCCAAGTTTTCGGTTTTATCCGTTTTGCACACTTTCTTATTCAGTTTTCACTAAACTGATTGCGCAAATTTTCGTTTCGTTCATTCCGCTTTCCCAACACTGTTGTAAATTTAGGTTGGAATTTTAATATTCCTCTATTCTGCCTCTCAGAGTGGAATGCGACCCTATGTTCTATGGTAATTATCGCTCTTCTAGATGAGTACTATCCCTCCTCTTAATTAGTAAAAACGATTTAGAATCACCCTGTATATATATATAATTTTCCTTCATAGCTTCTCTGCGTTGTTTGTCTAAAATGTTCTTAAGACTTGAAGCTTAAAGAAAAATCATGCGACTTTCTATGTGACTTGCTTCGTATGGAAAATATAAAATAATTCAATATATTTTTTGCTTAACAGTTTTCATCGTCTTCTCATAAATAAATATATTATACTTTTAAAGTTAAAAGACATTATCAATACATTATGATGCATAATTTTTAAACTGTAATGGAAATGAATATGTTTTTACACTGCAAAAATTAAGATCATAGGCAAAGCGATGTTATGCCAATCTGTGATTATATTCTACAATCGTGTTTTTTTTTTTTTTTTCAAGATAGGTTCATTTTTAAGGATCAATTATTACTTATATAACCGTTTTGCAGGATGTAAAATACGCTTCAATGACTCAATGGAAAGAAATGATTGCCATATTTACATGTGTATTTCTCTGCTTTTCCTACTAAATTTGCAGGCTCACCAACGGCTGAGCAGTAAACTCGCTCAACACTAATAGTTCTATTCGGTGTTCAAATACCTACGAACGGGTCTTGCGCATAGGAGTTTTCGTGGTTTTCCTCATGTGTAACGTGGGAAGGAGCTAGTTTCCCTTAGAAAGTCTTTCCCGAAGGCATTCCCTCCCTTATGAAGATATCCTCCGATTTCCTTGCATAATTAAATAAACAAAAAGAACCCGTTAAGTTTACCTCGGGAAATAAAGGAGGGAAACATATGCGGAGTACACTATTTTTGAACAGACGGCTTAAGTGATGAGCACAAAAAATAAAAAGCCCCCACAAAGCCACACTAATATTATTATATTATGTAATTGAATGATTTATCCAATTTCAGTTATACACTTTGCTCTTCACAAAGTACTTTCTTATTTGTGCACGCATTTTACAATCTAAATGTAGATCAGAAGTTTCTAAATCATAATCTGAAAAGTATAAAGGGTAAAATAATGTGAAGGCAAAACATATGAGAGTAAATTCAGTATATCTTCTATATAGTGCTACTTCGGTATGCGTCTGCTTTGAAATACGTCCAACTTGGTTATATGTCCCTTTTGTTGCCGAAACGTTTTGTTTAGTATACTATTAGAGTTCGATGAGTCACAACTGAGGGCAATACACCTGTTTACATCTTTCGATGCCATGCTATTATTTCCGGTGAGAGTCAGTACGCCTGTTACTACTATTCAGTAAACATCCGCGCTATAATTCTGTATTTTCAAGCGATTCTGTGTTTTTGTAAACGATTTTTGTAAATTCATTAACAATGATTTTTAAGAAAGATAATGGAAAAAGTAAAGTAATGAAGAAAATGGTTAAGAACACCACAGAGGTGAAAAAAAGAGATTGTTAAAAAGTATGAAGATCACATGCGTATCCGGAACTTGGCTGTTGTACACCCTATGCCGAGTACTGTGATGACAGCTACTGTCATGCTATTAAAAACGATATGCTGTTGTTGTTGTGATTTATCTCACTGTCTGTCAGTAAACTCAGAATAAGCCATGAAATGCAAGATTGCGTCCCTCATTGGCAATAGCCTTGAGCACCCTACAGGTGACAATACAACTTTGTTTAGTTCCGCTCTCATTTTGATGGAGAGCACCCCGGGGGACTGGTCCGAGGATCTCCCATATACCCGGGGTCCTCTCGATCAAAATTGGGGGGCGGAACTAAGTAAAGAAGATCTCATGGAACAAAGCAAAAAAAGTGGGGTCCTAGGGTCTCACCATACATCTTCCCCTGTCAAGAACCTCTCGAAAGGAGTTACCGCTTGCCCCCATGCTCCACAGACACTATACATTTACAAATATCCATGCCTTCTCCGGGATTCGTACCCGGGCCCTTCGGTATGGAAGTCACAGTCGCTAACCACTATCCCGCATGGGTGGTTGAAAACGGCATTAAATTAGTTAACGTTGCGAAGCGGATGAACTCAATTAGCAAACAAAGAGGAGAGACAGTACAGCATGTTAAAAATTGCTTGAATAGCAGAAAAAAACATTCAGTACAGTATGTTCAATGCTTTATTTATGTGCAGTATATATTTCACCCACAACATTTGCATTTTAGTAATAAATAGAGTTATAATAATAACAATCGGATTTTTTATAAGAACATAATTCTTATTTTTCCTTTATTCCTTATTGGAAAGTTCGTTTGCAATTCGTCCAGTTTGGCATATGCCCTATGATCAGGAACAGATTAATGACGTGTACCGAGGTAGCACTGTATATCACATAGAAATAATAGTTCTAATTTAGCAATTCTCAACCGATGGTACGTATACTACTGGTGGTATGCAAGAGAAAAATAGGTAGTACTCAAAGAAACAAAGTATTTTTAACAATTAAATTCAAATATATCCTATAAAAAAAAAGAACAATTGAAAGAAATTTCCTGTCATCGAAATCTAACTGAAAATTTCAAAAGTAATACACTTGTTAAATTTTGGCTGAACCGAAAAAAAAGAATTTTAACGCATTTCAAATAAAGCTATCAAATGTTAAGTAACAACTAGTAAGTAAGTACTAAGTGAGTAGTAAGTGACAACTAGTAAATAAGTACTAAGTGAGTAGTAAATAACAACTAAGTAAGTACTAAGTGAGTAGTAAATAATAACTAGTAAGTAAATACTAAGTGAGTAGGAACTTATTTAAAGCTAACTAAAAAAAACTAGCCAAACCTGCACAGAAATAACTAACAGAGTTGGCCCTTATTTAAGGTCACTGGAGGATATTAGCAGGCATGTAACAATAAGGCCGCATAGTGGTAAGATGAGACTTTTAGCAACCACATTGGCCGGAAGGCAGAACACGTTCTCCTAACACTCTACTAGTCTCTTCTGGTGAAGCATCCTAGACTTCCTCTTAAATACTTGTTTCTACCTCATTTACATAAAACGCAATCCTAAAAACTCATTCTTGTACGGACACTTGCGCGGGAAACGGGAAAGTAAAGGCTTGTTTCCAAAATAAAAATAACTATTAGAAAATTAAAATGAACTTTACAACTGTAAGTGGTAATATTAGATTTTTTACAAATGCATTGCGTTAAATTAATTTAGTGTAAGGTAGATAAACAGTAAAAGTTAAGTATTTGAAATATTGACACCAGCCTCTTCTTTGACACTAAAAGGCATTCTGCACAATGAGCAAGAAAAGAATAAAGCATCTAACAAACAAGAATAACACGAAGTTTCCATTTTGATTTTAGTTAGATTCTGCTATAAGATTCTATCCCCCTCGGTGTCAAAAGTATGCTTTGATTGTGACCTGTGGTTTTTTGGCGATTGGAATTGAATCCCCTTTTCCCACTATCTAAAATCTGTCCCTTTTTTATTTTTTGCTCTACATCCGTGCAACTTGTCGTTTGTTCCACGGTATTCTACACGTCACCCAACGAAGAAATATATATATTTTCTGCATTTTTTTCGCTTTTTTTCTTTTGGGGGTTTTCTTTCTTTCACTCTTCCTAGCAGCAACTACATTCTCATATAAAGGGGAAAAATCGATCGAAGGAAGAATTGAAGAATAGGCACGGTAATAGAATTCTTGGGCGTACCTACAAATATTGAGTAATTTTTCTTAGGTGTAAAATAACTTCTAACTGATGACGTTCCTTATTGATGTTTCAACACGTGTTAACGTACCATAGTTTATTTTAAAAAATTCATTTAAGGGATAAACTGATTATTGCAATTATATATTAATATAATTTATAACATGAGCTGTATTATTATTATTATTATTTTATTTGAGGATTAAGAAAATAATATTCCGAATTTTTAATGGTATTCAGAATACTGAAACCATTAAATTTAAACTGATTTCTTATTTAGTATTATAATAAAATTCATGATTGTAGTTCGAGTTGAATACACTAATTATTGAAATATTATTTTGCAAGGTTATTAGATTAAAAGCTTTTAAAAACTTATACAGCTACTAAATGATAATTTGATGAAACTGACATGTAAGCAAAGATTTGTTACAAAAATATAATTTGTACTGGTAGGAAAAATTGAAGGAGCACTAGAACTTCTCCTATAAGTTTACAGGTTTGCTCCATCGACTACAGTTTTTGCACAACATCCATGACCAATGATCCGTCACAGAATATACTGCTTCCCGCCTCGGAAATCAGCTCAGCAAGGCCACAATACAGTGTGCAGCGTTCTCACCTTTATCTTACTGGGACCACCCTCCATGCTGCCGGGGAATCTGCGTTTTTTTTATCTACAATACTAATTATTTTATTTTGAAATACCAATTGATATTTTGATAATGCCTTGGTTTCTATTTTGTTTTTCATAGGTACATTTTAATTCGTTCCTGTTGGATGCATGTAAACATATTTCATTTCATTAATTTTGGCATATTTCTCTTCTGTCGTATGCCATGAGCTGCATCATAATTTTCGATATGTTTTGTCTTCATTGCTTCACACTCAGGATAATTTGTACTGATAAAATAATATAGCAGCACCACGTGTGTGCTATCAAGATGGTGTTGATATATTGTGAAAATTCAGTGCAACTTTGAATAGATGTTTATGCATCATGCATATAGTTTAATGTACACTTATTAGCCAATGTTATGGGAATCTTGATACCATGCTCTTCTATCTTTGGCAAGCTAAACTGTTGCAACCCATATGTCACTGATTCTACAAGTCCTTCTTACCGTTCTGAGAAATAGTTTTATAGCTTTGCAAGCATAAGCTATGCAATTCTTAAAAATTACGAAAAGGTGTTTAGTAAGGCCTAAGCTAGACCTCCATTTTATCACAGACCTGCAAAACATGATTAATAATATATCTGACGAGTGCTTCAAATCACTGTACAGCTATCCGGTTTTGTGAATTTTAAAACTTACTTTGCTAAAAGAATCCATTTCCGATAGAGGAATAAAAGCAATAAAAGTGTATAACGGGTCAGTAGTGATGCTCAGGTAACTCGGAGTTATCAAGATGTGTTTTTCACCAACCACCACTCCCGCGAGATGTTCATGAGAATGCGTCAGAAAGTGCAACACTTCCATAACCAGCCTGTTTAATCCAATGATATGCGTGTATCAATTATTTGCACATTAGGGAATATGGCGTTCACTGATGCAGTCATTATGGTAACATAAAATATTCCGGATTCGTCTCACCAGGCTATTCTCTTCCCCTGTTCCACTGTACAATCACGATGTTCACAGGCACGCTGCAGTTATAAACTTGTAAGATTATATTGTAAGCTTATTTTAATTTTATTAAAAGTTTTAATTTTGAGTTAAACTTCTTTCCTATCAAATCTTTAACTTAAACTTACGACTTCCGGCCAGAACGTAGTTTTAGAATCACGCCTGAATACTTAATGAGGAAGAGCTGTATTGAACCGCGAAGTTCTACTTGCTGAGTTAGAGAGAATCAGAGTTTCTGATTTGCCGCGCGTATGCCTTTTTGGCTACTCTCTCTCAAAGGTGTTATTACACGCAGCCGTATTCAGGCCCTTGATAAGCTTCGTAGTCAAATAGAGTTAAGGGGCCAACTCGATTAGAATCTTGATAGCTTCGGCTATATCTCTTTTAGTTAATCTTAGTTCTAGTTTACTTCTTAGTCTCTTAAGTTCAAGCCCATGTGTCGGCTTTTCTTGTACACTCCAAGACGGAGTTCTGTTAAATCTTATTGGAATAATAAAGGATTAGTTCCATCTTGTTGTTTCTTGTCACACGAACGTAAGCGATTGTTCGCTAACTAGTTCTTAAGGTTACTCACTTTTGACTGCAAATACACAATGGTAAACCTCACAAAATGCTATCATAAAAAGAGGGATATCTGAGAGATTACCTACTGCGAAATACCTTGCAGAGCTTGTTGAACTGTGTGCTCAGATACAATTTTACTGGCATCGGCTTTGTATTTCAACAGTAAACTGGGCCCTCTACCAGCGCCGTTCGATCTGCATTAAGCAGGTCACTTTCCGATGTCCATATTCATTGATTCAGAGCAGAAGTCAAACTACTCTACGTCTATTAGCGGAGTGAGATTCCTTCTTCAACTTTCATACGTATTTAAAACGGCAGTTCGCAAACATCGGATGAGCAGTTTTGTTTTGGAGGTACTCGTTCCTAATCTTGAGATCTTTATCTGCCTTTAAACGAACTCAATCAGATCGGCAGCCTGCTCCTTTTATGCATTTATGCATACTTAGACCACAAAATGATACTTCATTATCCGTAGCTGTTTTTAAATAACATAGTTGGCATCATAATGTTACCCTATATTGTTATGGCGAGTTTATTTTCATAGCCTAGTAATGATCGCATTATTTTTGATGATCAGTGTGTTTCCACAGCTCACCTTGCAAAAATATCCTTTATTTATGTATAAAACAGTGGTTAAAAACGTAAGTTTGCCTTTCAAAAAATTCCTTTGAAATTCTGATGAACATTAGATTCTTCGAACGTTGCGAATCTAGAAAATTACAGTAATCGAAAAACGGAATCTTTTTGCTTTTTTTTCATTTGGTTTTCCGAATTCCAGCATAAAAGGCCTCAGACATTTAAACTTTAGAAAAATAAGTTTTTTCACATCTAATAGAAGTGTTCGTTTTAAAATGAAAGCAACTGTTACAAGGTTAGACGGTTCATCTTATTACCATTTTCTTTCAACTAGATTGGAAACTTAAAGAAATCTTACCTCTAACTGAATAATTGCAATCGAAATCTTAAAAATAAAGAAACCAATAATAAAACAAACTTGCTTTTATTTATCATTGAGTTTGTAAATTTAGAATTACGTAACGCTGCAGATAAGCAAAACTATGTATCTGAAAAAAGGCTATTCATAAATGAATATAGAAAGCTCATGATCCTCATAAATAAATCATCATTTAGAAGATCATAGGGTCTTAATAATCACAGGACGTTGAGGAAGCACATCTTATCTTATCATGATATGGTAATTTACACCGTTAAAGGTATGATCCGGTTTACAGGTCGAAAAAGAAATCTATAACACGCTACTTCTGCAGGCATTTTTCATACGCAAACTCATCGTATCATGAAAATGAACTGCGTTACGTTTTATCAGATTTGAATTCCAAAATTTCAATTATTAAAACTTAATTTTCTATTCAGTGCAAATTATGTAGTTTTGGGTAATATAGTCAGTATCTAATGATTTAAATTTTGTAATGTGTTCGTAAAGATGGTCGATGTTTACTTCTTTTCAAATATAAGTTCTGGTTTTAAAATTATGTTGCTAATTTTTCCGCAGTTCTTTCACAATTAAAACTCAAAACGCATTCATTATTATATTGCTCTTAATAATAAATTGATTTTTAAAAGGTATTTAATTGTTTAAATCAAACTATAATTTTCACATTTAAAATTTATTTTCCCAGTAACTGTCAAAAAATAAATATTGCATCAATAATTTGTAAATATTAATTGTATAGCTTTAAACTTCGTAAACCACACATCTTCTGTAACACGAAATAAATGGTTACAATAAGATTTCTAAAGAATAATGGGTGATAAAAGCCAGAAATCTAATTATATGAAATAAGTCAACTCAAGTTTTGGTGAATTTGCTGTTTATCATATTTACAAAATTTTCAGCTTGCGTTTTCGATTTTATTTCCGACTGAATGAACTTTGAACTAAGTTTTCTAAATTATCAATTAAGGAACTATACAGGGTGATTCAGAATTCATCATCAATATATGGTAGGGAGGTAGGGAATAGGAAAAGAAGGAGATTTCACATAGGAATGCATGGGCGCATATGCCATGTAGTCGGAAAAATGACCCCAGTTCAATGATAGAACGAACACATAAAATGGAGGTTGTAAGGAAAAAAACACTTATTATCTTACATGTACAATTTCTTTGCATCGGTTTTACAGACTTACAACAGGAGCTCGAACTGTTGAGCATGTGCTAGAATGCATGACTCACAACGGTGTTGCATGGACAACCGGACCTTCTGGAATATACCTGGCATTTACATGCATATCTGCAAGTTCATTCCACGTATACCGGTTCACGTTACTTCTGCAAAGTCACCTAGTCGAATGACGACCGGCTGCACACTTCAAAATGCTGTGTTTATGTATGGAAGTTGTGTACACACAGCGCCCTCTACACCACAATGCGTTCGTCTGCGCCAATCTTTCCTGTGTGAAATCTCCTTCTTTTCCTATTCCCTACCCCCCACCAAATATTGATGATGAATTTTGAATCACCCTGTATACGCACAAACTTATTGCCATTTAAATAATATCTATTAAGAAATTTTTGTTAAATTCGCATTAGGTGCCTTTAGAGTTTATATTAGTAACTTCGATTAAGGGTTAACTTTGATTAAAGATGTTAGATTCTTAAAATTCCGATCCTGGATCAACTGCATTTTGCTTTGAATAAAATTTTCAGGTTTTACCTTTAAGTGTATTTTATGCATTATTCATTTCTAGATTCAAGGGGGGAAATGTGTATGACTTTCATTTAGCAAACTGTAAATATTGCTTTCTAGACTGTTTCATTTTATCTGTAAGCTAATTGAACTATTTGTAGAGGCTGATCTTTTAGAGAAAAAGATAACGTTTTGTGCGTTACCTTTATTTATTTATTACCATGCTCTTTTCACTTAAACCATAAAATTCAGTTCAACAGCAGTGTCGCAAAATAATTTTAAAATGAGCATATCTTTAGAACTTCCCATACACAGTTCCGCGCGCTGGAGATAAAAAGTTTTTTCCCCCACCCGTAGAGTGTTGCCAATGCTCGCTTTTAAATCGTTGTGTTTGTTAATCAAAAATTGGTTAAAGTTGGGCAGTTGGGAGTGCTTTATTATTCTGGCTTAGGTTAAAAGTTAAGTTAATTAGTAGTCAATTCAACACACTGTAATTAGTCCCTGAAATAAATGTCTGTCTAAAACTGCATATTTAGCTATCCATATGTTTGAATTACAAAATCTAACCAATATAAATTTCTTGTAGGTACCAACCTATAGATTTCATTTAGAAAATAAATATAACTTTAGATTTTTGCTTATCGTTATTGTTAATATCGTTTGTTGTGTGTTTGGATAAATACTCTAGAAGTGTAATTTAAAATTTAGTTTCATTTTTTTTTAATTTAAAAAATTATTTCAGGCTTACCAATGGCTTTCTGATTACGTATTCGACCAGTATTCATTTTCAATTTGAGACTACTGAACTATGTAAATAATGATGGAGAGTTATCCCTGATCCATTTGTTACTAGTATATAATTTAGAAAACAAAGGAATAGCAAATTTAAATAGGTTCCAGCATAAATTATTAAACTATGATCTGCAATTAGAAACCAAAACTATCCCTTCTGTCATAACAGAAATAAAAGATAAGAGATTGAAATTTTACGAAAATAAAACACGACTGCAGTTACAGCCCCCAGTCACATCCGCTAACTAATTCCTCTTACCGATTACGAGGTACATTCGCTAACTAATTCCTCTCACAGATCACCAGGTACATCCGCTAACTAATTTCTCTCACCGATTACGAGGTGCTAGAGTATAATTAAATTTTTAATACCTTAGAAGTACTTTTAAGTGTACAGTAGGCTCCGGTTAAGCTGATCACGTTTGTCCATGACAACTTTGAAAATATTAATTGAATGATAACTTAAAGTGATGAGAAACATATCCTTCAAACTTTCAGAGGAATTTAAGTTAAATGCAAGTAGAAGCATATGCATGTTAAATTTCACAGTTTTTTAATTAGGGAAAACATAGCTAATAGTTGATTATCTGAAATCCTTAATTAAAAAGTTCATTTATGAACTGTTTATATTCATAATGTTTTTGGAAATTTCTTTCCGAAAGCAGGCAGGCAGATATGTTCTTCTTTCATTGATGCTGAAATTTCAGTTTTATAACCAGTGTCCATCCAAACGTTAAATTCGTCAATTCCTGACAATCATGCTAGATGGTAGTTATTCAACTTTCTTTATTTCATTTTAATAAGCTGGTATGTTTCAAACAGTTCTTTATTATTTTTTCTGAGATGAGATTCCAAGTTTTAGATGTTGCCCGAAATCAATAGCAAGATTCTTGGCTACTTAATTTCTTACTCGGCGACGGTTTCTGTTATTTCAGAACTTCTATACTATATTTCGTACTGTAATGAGACACTTAATGATTTTATTTTATGGCATTATTTCAGTTTAAAAAATTCATTCTGTAATATTTTGATAACATTAATAGAACTAATGATCACAGAAAGCCATATATTTTCAGTAGATTTTCACAATATCCGAATGATAACATTAATCGAGATTACATTAACCGTGTCATATTAGCTGGATTTCTTTCAGTTCTAAGAAATGAAATATATTGATTACAATTAAGCTTCATCTGCGATTTATTACTCCCGCCCCTACAAAGAAGCGTTTCATTTCTTAGTTCAAAACATTTTGAGTCATTTCTGATTTCAAAACATATTTCAAAGTAAACTGTCATCTAAATAGAAATAGGAAATGTATAGTAGATTTAAATTTTGGGAAATATCATGATCTCTTAAAATAAACTGTATAGTATTACTATATTTTTAATATAAGAAAAACTTAAATAATGGTGTTATCATAAATAAAAACGCCAATTGTTTTCGCAGTTAAATTGAATTTAACATCCAGAAATTAGGATTTGAGTTCAACGAAGAAACAGAACGTGAAAAATACTTCTTATTCTTTTTAAGAAAATATTACTGTTTTTTCTGAAAATATATGAAATGGGCTTCAGAAAGTATGCTGTCATCAATACTAAAAGATAGTTTTATAATCTTTACTGAATAAAAAATTAAATGATATACTTTGAGACAATTCATCATTCGATTGGGCTTAGCGATATGCAAGAAATTCCCTAAACATCCCTCGCAGACTGAAAGAAACAAATAAACACACCACTGGCAGGCGTTGATGTGGTCATCTGGGATCCCAACTGTGCCAAGTATTGACGGAGCACTTCTTGATGACGAAATAACAGTTCCCTTTCCTTAGGGAAACTCGCATTTGTATTGAACCGAAAAGAAGGGGAAAACAAAAGAATACTTTGCGTTTTGCTTTCCAAAACAGTTGCCAGTTTGTTTCGAAAGCGCTAAGTATTGAATTTGGTCTCTAAAGGTTAAAACTGGTAGCTACAATTCGATCGATACGTCAAAGATCGTGGAGTAGGAAAATGAAAAATGAATCAGTAAGTAGGTTTAGTTTTTAAAGAAAGTTTACATTGTTTATTTCTTTTCCTCATGAAACAACATATATATATTAATACTTTAGAATCGAATATTATCATTTACATTCAATTTCAAGAAAACATTCTTGAACATGGAAGTTTGTAAAAAGGCTTGAACCCTGATGTATAAAGAACAGAAAATATCTGGTCCGTACATTATTAGTATTACAGTATTATAAGAAAGGATTTTAGAAGTTAGTTTTCAATGTAATATTTTAAAATGGTTTAAATTTTATAAAATGATGCAAAATAATTTTATATTAATATAACAGATATAAAACATTAATGGATGAATTTTATATATATTTTACTTAGATATAAAATTTTGTAAAAGTATGCCGCTTAAGTTACTACATCTTGCATACATTCGTTTCACAGGAAATTTCCATCTTTCATTTTAAAATTTTTAATTAACTCCAATCATCCGGACTATCTAGTTCATGAACCCCACCAAACAATAAAAAAAAAAAAAAAATACGCATAACTGGTTTGGTTTTAGAGTTTAGGCAAAACATGCATTTACGATATACAAATGAAAATAATTTTATTTTTTTACTTAACTTGTTGAGTTTTAATAAAGATTATACAGTTAAAACGAGTGAACAATTTTTATTTTCATAAAGTGTAAAAAATACACTTATTTCGACTCAACTGAACGATGGAATTGTATTTTATTTTCCTAAATTTCAACTAAGATTTATTTGAAGTAAAATGAATTTTATTTTTAAAATAACTTAGGTAGATTCTAAATTCAAAGCATAAGCATATTGTTATTTTTTTTCTTAAGTTATTAAAATTAACCACTTCATCGTCCAACAAAACTCAAATACTTATTACATTTTTTACCTCCTGAAATAAACATTTGCATCTGGAATTGGCTTTAATTTATTACAGAAATGTTTCTTTTCCACTTTCACTAGCAGTCAAATTCTATTTAGAAGGCTGGGCCAAATCAACTTGAGCCTTAAACGTTTCATACTCAAGGATATTGAATAGCGTCACCCTACAAAGAAAAAAAAATCTTTGTATTCCCAAGTCATTTACCTGAAAATTACCTGAAACCTTACCTGAAAATTAACAAAGATGATCCCCAAACGGCACACTTTTAAATGAGCAGTATTTCCAATTGCAATGTCAGCTGAAAGGGGATGAAAATACATTCCTATTTCCCGTCTTTTTAAATTAATTTTCTTTTGTGTGATCTTGATTTAACCGCGCTCTGGAACGAGTATAACCAGTTAGGCCATAAATCTACTCTTTTCATTTACTCCACTTTCTGGGCATGGAGGTAAGAAAGTCTAACTTCCTACCTCCATGCTTCTGGCCGTTAGAAAACACGAACCCTCGAGTGTTTCTGAAGGATAGTAATCCAGACAGCAATTAACCTCGACAAATGCGTCTCGTTGTTGATGCAGATGAGTCTTTTCAAAGCGACGCGTCTGACCCAAGAGAAATGGTGAAATGGTTAAACAACTAAATTATTTTTAATCCACGTAAACTACATATTAAACAAATTTTTGTTACTAATTAAATTACAAGGTCAGTATCCACAGTTTTTAGTCACTTGTTAAAAAAATACTTCTTAAGGTGGGATGACAATTATCACAGGAAACAATAAGCGTATATAAGGTGCGTAAAATGCCTCCTGGTAAGTTTATACAGACCTTATGTGATGGTATAAATCTGCATATTTGCCAAACGATAAGAGGGAAAATATTGCATTAATTGACTTCATTGCACGGACACATTTTCTGCCTCATAAAACCTTATTTTTGCTATAATGTTTGTAAACACGAAGAAACACATTCGTCTTATGCATTCAATTAAATTAATTTAATCCTTTCCAAAATATGTACAATATTATTGAAAGATGCAATTCGAAAATTCACGAAATTTCTGGTATTAAACTATCTATCTGTACTTTTGAGAACCAGGATTCACAAAAAATTTAATAAAGAAATACTACACATCAAGATTTTCAAATGAAGATGCGTTCATTGACAGCACATAATTCTAAGAGGCAAGTCGAGAGGATAACACATACTTTTACCTAACAGTTTTAATAAATATTCTTTTTAGAACAGTAATAAATTAAAATTAAATACTGTTTCTACTCACAAGTCGGATTAATAATATATAGTTTGTATTTATGTAAAGCTAGCCTGCTTGCATTAAGGTTAGTAAATGCTTAACGGCGGATGAGTGCCGTTAAGCATTTATTTACTTTAATATAAGCCCGCTAGCTGATTATACATTATAATCAAAAAATTGCTCATTAGGTTTCTAAATCATGTTGAATACAAATACACAATATGTGGCAACATATATTTTAGGAAAATGACAAAAATTTAAACAACACAGAGGATAAATAATGTTAATTTTACCTTTTACAAATTCAGTTGTCAGAAACGTTTTGGGATACTTTCATTGTCAACTCAGTTCTTATTACGAATAAAATTTACCTTTCTGCTTTTAGGATGTCATTAGTGAATAAAACATTAAAGGGCACACGGTTAGAACAATATCTCTAAACAGGTAGGTTACGAGCATCTTTGCTTTTTGCTCTTTGAACGAGGAGCCCTATGTATCCAATTCTGAATCAATTTCTTAAATACCTTCGCAGATTTTTCTCTGTATTTGATTTTTCGGTTTAACGTCTGATGTTCGACAGCATCAAGACTCCGTGCATTCCATTCCTTGATGTCTTGCAAAGGTGATAAAGGAGCTAGTTGTTCTTCTTCTGATTAGTAGGTGAGAGGTCGGGGATTCATGAACGCTTCTCAGTCACAGAAGGCTATCACCATTTCTTTATAAAACAATTCTGCTCGATCTAAGATCCTTTTCAGAGGTCCTTCATTCCTCATTTGGCAATACAAATCTACGAATAGCCATAAAGATGCCTCAGTATATAAATTGGTACAATTTCTAGATGTATTGCCCGGTAAACAGCTCGGATTATCACAGTATCCATGATTTTTTATTTCCCCTAATGTATAATTGTCCAACTGCATCCACTCCTGTGATTTGTAAAACAGCAGCTGCGCAAACATGATTTTCTGGTAAGTAATCCAAGAGCAGCTTCTAGCTTCTTTGGAGTGAAACGCTTACACTGATGTACTTTGATATGATTTTGCGTATTATTTTCCTCTCCTTCAAAGTCCACAGCTTTCACGTAGTATTTTCTGCAAAATTTGAAGGCCACAATGTAAACTATTGTTATGATAATGTTTAGTGAGTTTCAGCACTACTTCAGGTAAAACAACAACAGACAACAAGCACAACTTGAGGTGATTTGAGGGTAAAAGCATTGGTTTTCGAAAATCTTCTTTATCTTTCTTCTTGCCAATTCGTGTCTCGACACGTATGATTTTATCTTCATGTGGTAAGTAGCCAAACAGTTAAGTTTTTTATTGTCTCCTATGAAATACTCTTGTTTAATAATCTGTACTAATTTTAGGTGTGCTTTGGAAATTCAGATGTGAGCTCTCCTACAGTTCTTTCACCTTTCCTTAGAGACAATTATTTCTAAATTTTAAAATCCAACTGTTAAACGATCTATATGTGAGTATGTATAGAAGCATGAGTTGATCCTGTTACCCTGGATAGTATTTCCAATAATGGCCAAAGATTTTGCAAATTCACAAAATATGCATTTTGCTTGTTATTCTTTCAAGTTCTTTTGTCGTTATCAGCCGAATGAATGCCGTTGGAATTTTCCTTTTTTAGATTCCAAATTATATTCCTTTTTTTGGGGGGGGCATCATTCTACTCTCATCTTTAAAAAACCCAAACCTGACATTTCCAAAGATATTCTTTCTCTCTCTATTTCGCTCTTGATAAATGGCACCAAATTTTTCTGACTATCTTTCGCCTTCTTTATCAAAATGGAAGAAAGGCTTCAATTTCAAGATTTAAGAAGTTCTCGTCAGAGAATGATATCACCATTGGATAAAGAATAGATGCACATTTGTCCATTGTAATTCCCAGTACTTCAGGAAGTCGCAAATAAGTCTTTAAGTTTCTTGTATAGAGATATCAGTGATAGTATTTGATTGGATTGTAGAGATATTATTAATTTAAAAAACTCTCTGATATATATTTCTTTTCTAATCAAAATTAGCCTTTAAACTGTCTGCAGCCTTTACATAATTCGCTCCAGTTGGTGGGAAATTTCCAATACTTTCCTTGCAATAAATATTGTAATTGGTTTCAGGAATAATATCATCTTTATGGATAGGTTCAAATTGGTACTCCAACGGGTAGTTATTCATTTAAATGATAGCCAAACTGTATGAACTGTAAATTAGGCAAAGCAAACTTTTTCTTTGATCTAAATGTTTCTAAATTATGTTGAGAAATTGTACCTTGGTTTACTTTTGAGCTTGAGCTTGCATTCTCGCGTTTTCAGCTTCATTGTATAATTTTTTTTTTCTAACTTAAATTGTTGTTCTTGTTTCGTTTCCTCTAACTCTAATTCTTAAGCTTGTATTCTTGCCAATTACGATATGTTGTTTAGTTAAATTTTCTCTATCACTCTTGTACTACTCATTGCTATTTAGAGCAATATTCTTTAAATCGGACACCATTGCTGATAGTGTTTTATCTGCCAGAAGTTTTATATTTTCTTTCTTGACGTATTTCTCTGTTAAAATCATCATTTATATCTCGATTAATAAATGTTGGTTAACTTTACAAAGTCCTGTCGTGGATGAGAAGTGAAAGATGCAAAAATTCATCAAATTTACAGCTACTAAACTACTTATATCTGGTCCCCAGACTCCACAGAGGCTTTAACAAAGAAATATTAATCTTCAAAGATGCTCAAATAAAGAAGTTTTTATTTTTAGCATATAATTCTACCAGGCAAGTCGAGAGAATCCCGCATTCTAATGTATAGTGTTTTTTAAAGAACATGCTTTTAAATGTTGTTGTTACTCAGAAGTTGTATTAATAACATACCATTTTAATTTATGTAAATCTAACGTGCTTATATTAAAAAAATAAGTACTTAAGCAGGCGATGACGTATTTCTTGCAATTTTGGACTTCTTTAATCAAAGAAAAAATTATAAATACATAAATAAATGAACAGCCAGCTTAAATTTATATGGTTCGGGTATATATAAATTAAATTTAAATAATTCTCCTGCGTCATTGCTGCAAGGAATAAAATTTGAATTTAACAAATATTCTATATTCGTATAAAGCTAATAAAATTAAAATTTAATTAAGAAATTTTAATTGCAGAAATAAAAAATAAAATTTATTATTGCTGGGAACTAATTTACAATAGCATTTACATTGTAAGAGCATATGTAAATTAAATGCACGTATCTAAAATCATGAAAATACAAAAATTAAAGTGCATAAGTGAATAATTGTTGAGCAGACAGGAGACAGACTTATCAAGGGGAAGTTCTCTCCAAACCTAACTCTTCAATTAATCAATTCGTGTTTCCTCATCCATATAGGCAAGGGTAAAAGTAAAATTCAAAACCAAATGTTGTGAATTACAAAAAAGAAATTTAAACTAATGGAGTTTTCAGAAATTAGCAAGTAAATGACTAGAATTAAAATTAATTAAATGTCAATTCAGAGTGGAAAACCGAATTTTTTAGAAAACCAAAGTAATATAAAAACTCCTGCCTACTGAAAACGTTCCCTACACGAATTATACATGTAAACCTAAAATAAACTAGATACAATATTTGTTGTTTGACTTTAAATTATGTACAATCTATCAAAATATAATTTTAATATATAAGGCTAGTAAATAGCAAGTTTTAATTCAACTTGCCTAGAACTACATGTTTGAGTTCATGAGTAGGACTAGCATTTGCTGAAGAGGTGAAGTTGAGTAGTTTTTTACTGCTAACTGTATAAATAGAGGGAGCTAATACAATGTAAAGCTGCTACCTGTCATAGCTATTGCAAAGACCTATGCTGTAAACGTTAATGGAAAATGCTATTTTGTGTGTAAAAATGTTGCTAACTTTGAGGCATGGTTAAAATGGGTAAAAATGTGTAAAAAAAGGTTATTATGCATAATGTAACAATAGTTATGCTGCTTGTTAACTAGTTGAGGAATTAAAATACAGATTTTTTAATTTGATTGCAAATATGTAATCTATATTCTTTTTATAATTATTTGTACCATTTGCTATAAATCTAAATTTAAGTTATGATTTATGAAATTTTGGAAGAGCATGAAGATTGGCTAATCTATTGTAGTTAGATGGTTGTGTATTTAGTAGTTTCTTATAAATTGCTAATTTTTTTTTTCTATGGCATTTTCTTGTGTATTGGTAAGTTTGTGAGTAATGGCATTATTAAGTATCAACTAGTGAGACATAAAAGTTTGGTTTGGTTTATTTAATTTTGGCAAAGCACACTAGGGTTATGTGCCTAAGGATGGGGAGGGATGCCTTCGTGGAGGACTTTCTAAGGGAAACTGGCTCGTATACACGTTACACATGGGGAAAACCACGAAACCGCCCATGCAGCCAGCCCGTTTGCGGGATTCGAACTACCGGTGTCCAACGACTTTACCGCTCGGTCGCTGGTGAGCAGTGAGACATGAAAACATTTTCAAATAATGCTGAAATGATTACTGGCTTTGTGAATTTTGGTGGTTAAAAGATTTTGCTTCAAATCTTGTATTAGAGGATTGAGAAAATTCCATGGTAAATTGCTGTTAAATTCAGTCCTTTGAATCCTTTACTTCATTTCTTCTAAACTTCATGTTTCCAAGCCGTAAAGGCAGAATCTGGAATATTTAATTTGTAACTAGTTTTAACTATGAACTCGTCAGTATGTTTTCCTAAACTTCTAAAACATTGATTTTTACCAATTTTCACTACTGGTTGAAATTGTGTGCCTTTTTTCATTAAATTTCTTAAAAGCTGGATTTGAACTATTGTTAAATTGCCAGTAACGATATGTTTATGAAATTCGTCTACGTAGTGTTTATATTGAAATTCTCTGCAGTATCAATGGGCTGTAGAAGCTAGATCATGGTGGTTAATTATTAATTTGCTAAGAGGTCTTTCATACTTGGAAGCTGGTAAGATTTGTATTTTAGTAGCTGGAAATTGTTGTTGACATTTTCGGAAAATTTTGCTGAAATGAATATTGTCTTAGTTCGGATATAGGAAGTTCATTGTGCAGTATTTATTTAATTTGCTTTTTAGTAATAGAAAATTTAAAATTGTAGAAATTTATAACAAGGTTTTTGATAATATTGGGTCCCATAAATTGCTGTTGAACAAAATTTACAAGTTCCATTAAGAATTCGTGGCTTGCAAGTATACAACCAAGTAATGATATTTTTGGTGAAATTTTCACTTAGAAAGTAATTATTAATATTAGCGTTTATATTAGTTAGATGGTTGTGTATTTAGTAGTTTCTTATAAATTGCTAATTTTTTTTTTCTATGGCATTTTCTTGTGTATTGGTAAGTTTGTGAGTAATGACATTATTAAGTATCAACTAGTGAGACATAAAAGTTTGGTTTAGTTTATTTAATTTTGGCAAAGCACACTAGGGTTATGTTAGGTTTATCTATTGTAGAAAATAATTTATTTTTCCGTTTATTACCTGCTCTGGTCCCTCGTAATGTTTTTTAGTGAATAATTTAAAATGGCTGTAAGTTGGAAAATTTAGAATTTAATTTAATGTTTTGGATGAATGATGTGGGTAATATGGGTAAAGTATTTTGAATTTAAGCATGTAGAGTGACTCTTGAGATAATCTTATTTTGTATTCAGGCACAATGTCCAAAATTTACCCAGATAGTTTAACACTTAATAGAACTAATACGAATGAAGATAATATTGAATACCTAGACCTGCACAAAATTAAACACAACAAAGTTAAATTATATAATAAAAGGAGGACATTACAGTTTGAAACTATTAAACTAATTAATTGGAACTCTAATATCTCTAAAAAAAGTAATAGGTAACTCTTTTTGTAGCCAAACAATTAGAATTAAAAATATATGTACTGAAATAGAAGATTTAAAGGAAGAAATAATAAAACTAATTAATGTTCAAATTAATAACCAGGTCCCAAAACATTTTATTAAATTCTGTATTAAAAAGGCGTGCATTAACTTTTCTTTTTAATTTTTTAACTCTTTATGGTATGATAATATTACCTTAAACCTTAACTGGAGGGTAATGGAGGATTTTGAAGGGTAAGGGTTTACTTGTAAATATTAATTAATTATTAATTATTTTGTAAAATTGTATTTTAAAATTTTTATTCTATAAATTCATTGCTAATTTCGAGTACAAAGGAGGCTTGGGAAATCTCAAAACTGCAGTTAAAGTAATCAGTTTAGAGAATTAATCTCAG
Source organism: Stegodyphus dumicola (assembly GCF_044657685.1). Taxonomy (NCBI): domain Eukaryota; kingdom Metazoa; phylum Arthropoda; class Arachnida; order Araneae; family Eresidae; genus Stegodyphus; species Stegodyphus dumicola. The sequence goes on from NC_140771.1 coordinate 113,149,283, forward strand.
ATTTAGTCGATTGTTCAGATCTCACTGTTCATTCGTTCCTCTTTTCTCTCTAACTTCGCTAACTCGCCGCAATTCAACTGCTTATTTTCTTTTTTCCGCTCTTCTCTTCCTCCATCCTTGATTCACTCCTTCTTCCGGATCTTTTTCATAAAGTGCATTATAAGTGAGCTGTGAATCATAAAAAGAACCGATTTATTTTAGAGATCAAACGGTTCTTATCCGGGCCCATAAAACAGCGATTTTCCTCATATCTGTTTCAAAACAAAGCATCAACTTAAAATTCTAGATAAAAAATGATATTTTTCTGTCACTCACAAGACGATTCAATGAATCAAACTTTTATATGTTTCCTATCTAGATATTTTTACCATTGTAACTAAATCTTTCCAAGTCCTAGTTCATTTATATAATAAATATTTGAATTTTTCTAACATAATGCAGCGAGTGTTTAATTTCGTTAATAGAGGTTAAATACATAGAATATTGTTGCGTTTCTTTTTATTCTTCTGACACCAGTTGTTATGTTATTTTCTTCCTTCACGTTCGTACGGGGTTCGTGTGGATTTAGAGTGAATAACGACGACACTTGATGAAGTATCGAAACATACTTTATTTAGCAATATTAATCAGAACTGCTCCAAAACACTTTTTACAGTCGTCGAAGATTTACTATAAACACGCTGGAACAATCAGCAACACAGCCTTCACACTGTCAGGCAATAACGATGGAGACAGCTTCACTGCAAAGCACCAGCGTACAGCTCCCGACTTTGCTTGGTCGTTCTCGGAACTCCACGTACTCTCGAGACTCTCCCCACCACAACTCGCGATCCTCCACACACAGAGCACAGCTCCCGACTCTTCGGTTCAGTCGTTTCCGGAGCTCAACACGCTCTCTCGACGATGCACTAACCGCGATACACTACGAGACTCTTTCGGTGCACTCGACGACCCACTCGGCAGTCACTGCCCGACTGTCAACTGTGCAGGGATTGACTCGCTAGACGAGACATCAACTCGATACTAACTCTCCGCGTATCAGCAGGGTTTATGTAGGTTTTGACTGGTGTTCGAAAACATTCTGGCCTAAACCGGTAAGAATTCGTTCCAGAACGTTCTCCATCCGTCCATGGAATATCGCCAATTTTGTCGCCAAACGAGCGATTTCTCGCCAAATGCCGCAACCCGGCCTTCCCTTTCCATTTTATGGGAACCCTAAAACTGCTTTGCGGGGAAGCCATCTTATCGCGCCTGTACATTTCGTAACAATATAAATGAAGAATGAGCGCTAAGGCTTGTTTTCATAACTCTTTATTCGGAATTTGACTTACGCCTATAATACAGAACCATTCCATTCAGCATTTTCCATAAAATAATTTATTCGCAAAATCTTCTTTCCAGTATCTTTTCTTTCTTCCAACCAGATGCCTATTTGATACATGCCTTTTGTAACAAATATACAGAAAATATGATTTCATCCATTTCACTTTTATCCCGGAGTCAATCTGAAATGTGTCGTTCGGCGTCAGCAACAAGACACACTCGTCGGAATTAAATGTGTTTTGGATTGTTAATTCCGATAGAAACTAGTCACTTCGTGTTTTTCAACACCCAGAATATGAAGAAAATTACATATATAAAAAAAGGATTTATGGCAGAATTTGTTGTGTTCTCTCCAGAACGGAATTATATCATGATCACGAGAAGTTCACTTAGAAAAACGGAAATTAGGAAAGAATTTCACAATCACTTCAGCTACCATTGCAATGAGAGTTATTACTGATTTTAAATCGTGCCTTTAGAGAACTGTCTTTATTAATTTTCAGATAAGAGACTATGGAAAACGAAAGAATTATCTCTCGAGAGTAGTCGGCTCAGGTAAACTCTAAGAATTTCGCAAAAATGGGTACCCGCATGAAGTCACTATCCCGGCGTAATGCTTCCGACTTTCGAATTTTTGTAGTTTCGAACAGTTTATGAAACATATCGAAGCAAATAAAAGTTCAGAGCAGTGATAAAAACTGGGAGAGTACGTACCAGAGTGATAAAAACTTGGAGAGTACGTAACAGTCCAACGGAAACACCCCTGCAGTGCAGGCCATGACGAAGGTAAGTGCGCATGATAAGCAAATGGCGTGGAGAGAAAACAAAAAATGCTTAAAGCTCACTGAATATGAGAGTCCTCATGCGTACTGTTAACATAGTAATAGTAATTAACATAAAATAACATTAAATATAAAGCATAGTGGGAAGTAAAAATAAAATATATACAATATATACAGGTCAGATAATTACAGCAAAGACAGCAATACCAAAAAACAACCAGTATAAGAAAGTGTACAGATATATTTAGATTATGACAGTTAGGTGGATACAAAAGTTAACAAGATAGTCACTGTTCGAGGTACCTGAGGACCGCAAGCGGTCGTTTTCTGTTTCTTTCAGTATTGTAGTCATAGTTAAGCACTGGAATAATGCTGTTGTTGACATTAGGTATATTATTGCAGAATTTTTCAGAAAGGAAAGCAAAGTGAGCATATATGGTTGGAATCTCAAGCTCATGGTGAACTGCCGTGTTTCTGATGAACCATCGACAGTTCGCCACTTATCTATGTATTACATTTTGTAGTGTTTGAATCTTCTTAACATTAGTTATACTAGCATATCCCCAAACAGGACAGGCATAAGAGAGTATGGGACGCAAAAGGGTCTTGTAAATGAGCAATTTGTTATCTATAGAGAGAACTGAGTTCCGGCCAATTAAGGGAGTAAGTTTCGTTTACGGGCACGGAACTTGGCAATAATCTGTGTAATGTGTGGGGTCCAGGTGAGTCGCCTATCCAGAGTAAATCCAAGGTATCAGGCATGCTTAGTCCACTGAATGGGGGTGTCATACATATGAATGCAGTCGTTGTTGTCGATGGTAGTCCATTTGGTGAACCAGATGGTCTCAGATTTTTCAACGTTGATCTTAACTTTTCAGGCGTTAAGCCAGGACTCAAGTGTGTGGATGTGTGTTTGGAGTGCTTGTATAACTGGGCCAGGAGATGCATTTCTTGAACGAATTGCCTTGTCATCGGCGTACATTGCCAGGGTGGTGTGTGGTGATTGTGGGATATCGTTCGTGTAGATATTATAGTAAATTGGCCCAAGGAGGCTCCCATGTGGGACGTCAGCCTTGATAGCCCGTGGGGTAGAGTGTGAGTTATTTACGCGAATGATAAATTGTCTATGCTTAAGATAGGAGTAGGTGATGGCTGTGATGTACTCTGGGAAACCCAGGGTGATGATTTTGTACATAAGGACCTCAAGCCAAACTCGATAAAGGCTTTAGCTACATCGAGGAAGATGGCACCTGTAGTTTGTCGGTCCTGGAGTCCTTGTGATATCATCTCAGTGACTCAGTTGAGTGCTGGTGGATAGTTGAGTGCTTCTTACGAAACCCATGCTACTGTGGGATGATAATGATGTTTAGCTCAGTATAGGCAAGGGTTCTCTGTAGAATGATGTATTCAGCTACCTTGCTGAGTGAAGATATGCGACATGCGACGGGGGACGTGGGCACCACCCCTTTACCGTCGGTTAATTGGTGTAGCGCCACGTCCACCAATATCTAGAGTTGAACCTTGAGTCTTTCAAAAGAGCAATTACATGGCCATACAAGGGCTGTTAATATTTAGTATTACATTCTTGTTTGCTGGTTAACATATTCTATGGATAACGTGATTTACAGAGTTACATACTGACTTTGTCTCTCATTTCCGGCATACAATGCATATGCATTACCTGAATTACATTAATCTTACATTGTGTTGGATTACTTTTGTGTACAATTACAGTTTTTAGCTGTACATTTAAATAAATATACCTACATTACTTGTAGATTGCATATAAATACAGTTTGCATGTACAGTTACATATGCCAATATTACATGTGCCTTGCGTTACATTATTTTTATATACATACATAAGCACGCCTGCTTCACATATTACTTAATTTTACCTACACTGCTTAACCTTAGGTTACATATACTTGCAGTTGCATATAGATACATGCAGATACATTCTGATTAATTTTTTAGATACAAATATTTACAAACATAATAGTCTTACAGGTTACTTACATTACATGTTATTTGGGTACTTATTGCATAATTTTCCAGTACATGAGATAGACATTCCAATACATACATTGCTTTGCGTTAGACATCCTATATCCCTTATTCATAATACAAAACATATATGTTACCCATGCATTTTTATTAGACATTTCTGCATTTATATTGCATTACTTTAAATTGCATAACTTACTTATACATAGCTTACTGATACACAAAAATATTTACATATATTACACTCCCTTACATTACTTTGCTTACAGATATATGCACTTTCATACATTCGTTATGCCTACATTATATATCGGTTCATTATATATGGTCTTACGGTATAATTTGCCGAAATGTATTTACACAGTACATGCACATTGTTAAATGCAACTGACTTTCCAGGTATGAATACAGGCAGTCTTTATATTGTGAGTTTCTAGTCTACATTATAGTTTCTTACAATTCACTTGAATGACAGTTTTCCTACATTGCAATACATGTCCTTTTTAAAATGCTTAAGTTGTTTTTACATGCTGGGTTGTTCTATGACTGACACAAGTCTGTATTTAAGTCGGACAGTCTGTCCATCAACTGTACCAGCTTTTTAATAAAGTGTCGCTGTTTTATCATATATTTACAGAACGGCTGGCGATTTGTTTCAGGGAGATTGATATGCAGTCCTTCTGTTAATGGGCATGACGTTAGATAGTGCTCTGGTGAGCCTGTGTCGCCGCATGCACATTGACTTGTGTGACTTATGCCAGACTTGAAGAAATATTCCGGGTAGGGCCCATGCCCGGAAATGAACCTTACCAACTGTGCGTTCGCTACATTTCGGCTAGTCTCCACATAGCCGATGAAGTAGTGGGTCCTTCTCCCTGTGGTGCTTTGGTCCCATTCGTTCTGCCACATGCCAGTAGCCCTTAGGCGTAGTGTCTTCTTTAAATACGAATGCGGCCATGGGATGATAATTGGTGCATCAGGCGGGTCAGTTGTTGCCTCTTTGGCGAGTTGGTCGGCAAGTTCATTGCCATAGTGGCCAACATGAGCCTTTATCCACTCTAATTTTGTGCGGTACTGGGGGTTACTTCTAAGATCTCTCTGGATTCCCTGTATAATCTCCGAGGGATGATCAGCATTCCAAATGGCATACAACGATGATAAACTGTACGTTTTAATGGTGACATGGCTATGCTGGTGCGAGTGCAGGTAGCGAATCGCTTGTGCAATTGCCACTGCTTCGCTTTGAAAGACACTGTTATGTTGTCTTAACTGTCCCTTCCATTTCTCGATTGCGTTGTCTTGTTTCGTGGCGACATAGGCGCATCCCACTCTTTCGTCCAATCTAGACCCGTCTGTATAGATGGTCATTTCCCTTGAGTGATGAGTTGCAGTGGGATTAAATGAGATAAGTATCCCTTTGCCTTTCTCTGCCGGGTGGACGTCAAGAGGGCAGAAGTTTGTTTCGTACTCATCCGGGTAGTATATTTCATCGTCAAAAGTAACTGCCTTCTTAAGTTGCAAAATGTGTTGGCGTGCTGCCTCCTCCTCAACCCGGATGTGCAGGGGAAGGAGACCAGCAAGTACGTTAATGGCATCGGTGTAGGTGGTGCGGTAGGCCCGTGTGATTCCCAATGCGAATGGTCGTTGTATGCTGTTAAGATGTCTGACCTTCCTTCCTTTCATTGGGTAGGCCCATACTGCGGCAGCATACGTCACTATCTTCTCGATGACTGTCGTGTACAATACCTTTTGAATATGGGGGTTAAGCCCCCATTTGTGACCATAAAAGAGTTTCATTTGTTTGGCTATGGCTGCCGTCCGGAGTTTGAGATCCTGCACGTGAGGGATCCAGGTCATCTTATGATCAAAAGTGACCCCTAAATATCTTAGCTGGTCCACTATCTGCAGGCGTTGGTTGTTAATCTTTATGGTGGGTCGTCTTACTAAGGATCCTCCTTTTTTCGGAATTAAAAGGACTTTTGACTTATGTTCTGCAATTGTGAGCTTGAGTTTGGTACACTGGTCATGAAAGATCGCGCAAACTTCATTGCAATTTTTCTGTAATTTTTCTCGCGTGGTACCCTTTACGATAAGCGCCGCGTCATCCGCGTATGCAATGATTTTAGTGTGCGCCGGCCACGTCGCTGTCAGTACTTCATTGAACGTTAAGTTCCATAAATGCGGCCCGGCGCACGATCCTTGCGGACATCCTCGTCGCTGTCAGTACTTCATTGAACGTTAAGTTCCATAAATGCGGCCCGGCGCACGATCCTTGCGGACATCACGTCGCTGTTAGTACTTCATTGAACGTTAAGTTCCATAAATGCGGCCCGGCGCACGATCCTTGCGGACATCCTCTAGTTTGCACCTTTTCGATAATGCCTGCATTATGCACCGCTAATAGCTTCCGATCCTGCAGGTAGTTGCTTATTATACTATATATGTTACTTGGGCAATTGGCCCTTCGTAATGCCTGCTTGATAGCCGGCCACCACAGCGTATCGAAAGCATTCTTTAGGTCTATGCTGACCATAGCCGTGTGGTGGCCGCTGTGTCTATTTTCCAGAATTGCCTCCTTTATATTATGGAGGGCATGCACCGTCGATGAACCAGTCCTGAAGCCATATTGGCTGCTGCTGAGATAACCGTTGAGATGCAAGTGGTGGCGCAGTCTGTTGATGATTAGCTTCTCCAACACCTTCCCCATCGCCGACAAAAGGCAGATGGGTCTGAATAATGAGGCTTCTGAAGGATCTCTGTTTTTCTTGAGGAATAATACCACTTGCCCTATTTTATATGGTGTTGGAAAAAGTCCTACTGACAGAAGCTTATTGAAATAGCTTACGAAGAATGTAGGGTATGCCTTTATGGTAGCTTTTACGATTGTGTAGTCCATGCCGTCAGTCCCGGGGGCTTTCTTTCGTGGCAGACTTGCCAGCACTCTCTGCAGTTCTTGAAGCGTGAATTCCGGATCTGCTTCTGTGCCTACACTATTCGTATCTGCTCGAAGGGCAGCTTGTTCGGCGGTGTCTTGCTCTGCATCGTCCTGACTGAACACAGTATTTAAAACTACATTCAAAGTGTCAGTCGTGTAGCTTTGGCTACTATCCAGTGATGACGGGATTTGAAGCTGCGAAGGCTTGAACACCCTTCCCGTTGCTATCTTGTGATGCAGCCCGTATACTTCTTTTGTATTGGAACAGAACTCTCTCCAAGATGTTACTTTAGCCTGAATGATCATCCTTTTGTATTTTGCTCGCTCTCTTTGAAAAATGGTGAGTGTGTCCGAGGTGATCTCTAGCCGCCTCTCGTACTTCAATCTCCTTCGCAAAGTCCTGCATTTACGCTGTTGCTTCTGTAATGCGCCCGTCCACCAGTGCATTTCCTTTATCTTCTGAGGTTTTTTCTTGGGGAGATTTTGGTCACAAACTAATTGTAGGGTGTTCTGTAGCCTGATGGAGAAATTCTCCAAGTCTGCCATTGTGTCTGCATGCTGTAGCGCCGGTTCAAGAGTTTCCAGGTGCCTTTTAACCTTCCTAGTGAAGGTAAGGAGCTTTCTACCTGGGAGATTGTACCTTTTAATTTTGGTGATAGATGTCGACTGCCGCAGAGAGTAAGTTATAAATTTGTGATCACTTAGACTTTCTTGATCATCTACTTTCCAATCTGTCAGTAAGAACGCTGCTTGCAAAGACGTAATAGTGAGATCGGGCCAGCCCCGAGCGAAGATTCTGTCGAAGGAGGGTGGCGCTTCTGCGGTATTGTGGATAACAAGATTTTTCGAGCTAAGGAAGTCCTCCAGTTCTCTGCCCTTTGTGTCCGTGGCACGATAACCCCAGGTAGTATTATGGACTTTATAATCTCCCCCGAAAAGTACGTATGGAATCTTTATCTTGTGTAAAACTTGCTCCATGAACCTTGCAGTGGGCCCAATTTCCATTGTCGGTGGCGAGTAGCTCGAAGCGATGGCCAAAGTAAGTGAATGAACTTCCAGGAGTACTGCAATGTTGTCTTGTTCCGCTGTAATGATAACCGGCGACCAGTCCGGCCTGCAACATACTAAAATTGCTTTTGGTCCATTATCTTTATCTATTTTCTGAAATACCGTCCATTTTACCGGGAAACCTACTGCCATCCCCTCTCTGGCATAAGGCTCTTGACCAAGGATTATATCTATGTTCTTTTCGATTGCATATTGTATTGTTTGAGCGACTGCCGCTCTGGCGCGCTGCATATTGATTTGTAGTATTTTCACCGGTGTTTCTTCTGCTATAGTCTCTCGGTTGACAAGTACATCAGTTTTTGACTGGCTTCCGCTGTTTTGTGATATGATGCTATTATCAGTACTGGGTAATACTTCTGATATAGGCCGCTGCACGTTGGTACTCTGGACACTCCGCTGCGTATGCCGGGTGCCTGCAGTCATACCTAGCTCCGTGTCTCTCATTTGCATCCCGACAGTTAATGCATTCTGGAAGTTCGGCTTTACATTTGCTGGTGTGATGAGGTCCGGCGCAGTAAGCACAGAATTCCTTTTTGCAGGTACATTGGTCTTGTGTGTGGCCGAGCTGTTGGCACTTGTAGCATCGGCGTATTCCCAAGTACTCTGTAATTTTATGTGCGTGCCATCCGATGTAGATTCTTCTAGCTCGAAGGACTGCTTGGATACAGGAGGGGTCGCATTCCAGGACCCATTTAACACGCATTGGATTTCTCTCTCTGAGCTTGAAAAGGGCCTTGACATTTTTGGTTGAAATGCTTGTTGCCGTTGCCAATTCGTCGATGAGATCCTCCGGTTTAACGGACTCTAAGACGTTGTGAATTGTGCAACGCGGTTTCCTTCGTTGTCGTCTGCGTAGGCTGGCATCGATGTTGGCTTTCTGCAATGCCTCTTCTAAGTTGTCGACGTCCTTCGCTGTCTTGCAATAGACCTCTATCTCTCCTTTTGCTGTGGTGGAAATCCTTTCCACTGCTACTTGCAACTTGCTGAGAGGCGCCTTCTCTTGTAGCTCTTTTCTCAGTTGTGTTTTGTTCTTTTGCGCAGAAGGTTTTAGGATTAGGCTGGGTTTCTGCGTTAGCTTGACGACCTCTGCAAACGACCTTGGCGTTGTGTCCTGTGCACCAGCAAATGCCTCTGGAACTGGAGGAGTGGCTCTTTGTTGAGGTTCACTTTGTGCTGCCGTGGGCGGCGTGTGCAGCTGGCTGCAGCAAACAAAAGTGGACGTATTCACACCTATCTCTGCAGTAACTGGCTTGGGCTTAAAGTCTTCACCCTCAATTACTAAGCCCTGTAGGATACTTAGAGATTGCTGGACCCGATCTCGGAGATCCTGCGGAAGAAGATGCCTTCCCCTTCTGTAAGTGGCAGTGATCTGCCAGATGTCTTTGACAAGGGCTTTAACTCGGTCCTCGTGGGTCAATTCCGAGGTTGTCAGCGCATTTATATCCAGTGGCTCTTGTAGCTTTTGGGTGTCCGTGTTCTCTGGCAACACTGAGGGGTGTGTCATGTCACTTTAGTATCGCACGATCCGCTTTACGCCGAGAAAAATTCACTAAAAAACACTTGGTGTAGCCTAATGCACTTTTGCGAATAAACACGATGCGATGACACTTTCACTAGAGCACTCTTATGTGAGTAGACACTATGCACTAATTACTGATGACACTTTCACTAAGGCACTTTTAACAGCTAAACGCGATGCCCTAAACATTGTTTTCACTTTCACTAAGGCACTTTAATGCGAAGAATCGCAATGCACTTATTATTGGTCAAATAGATAACGTATGTCACTCTGTGCACAATTAATCAAGAACTATCTGTATACACCATTAAGATAACTTGACACTTGTTTAATAAATCATGAAAATCACTTTGTGCACGATAAATCAACACTAACTGCCTATGTCAAAATAAGAACACTCATTAAAATAAATTACATAAATAACATGTGTCACACTGTGCACAAGTCATAAATAGTTAATTGTATATATCAATAAAACTTCCTTAGCACTTGTTAATGATGTCACATGTATCACTTGCACACAATTATCAAATACTAACTATAGATGCTAATTAAATTCACTAAGCACTTGTTAAACAATCGCATATATCACTCTGTGCACAAATTAACGGGAACTGACTGTATGTCAATTAAATTCGTTATTCAATATTAATACACAGTTGTTCAACAGTGAAACAACTATGTCAATAAATACACTCAAAATTAAGACCACTGAAACAGGTAACGTGAAGATTTGTTAATTACAGGTAATTAACTTCACATACATTAATTAATCTATGGCACCTATCAGACTACAGTTTGCTTAGATGTCACGATATGCGGACTGCACACAAAATAAATACCACAATGTTGTGAAATATCAAAATAAAGTTGCTAATAGCAGGTAATTAAATACACAATTAAAAACTTATCTGCGCTACTTAGTCTGCGCTACAAATCTGTCAATTAGCTTAGCATATGCTTCTTACTCAGTGCTACTGCACCATCGAAGCAGAGCAACACACAATTTAAATTTTTAAATTAGGAAAATTAATTACATTAATTAAATAGAAACCTGTAGCTTAGTCTTTGAAGTAGCTAACAAAAAGAGTACTTGTCCTATTATGTAATTGATTATATCCGGCGGAAATTAAATCAATTATATAGCTAAACTCGGAAAATAATTAGATACTTAATTGTTGTAGAGAAAGCCTACCTTGGCCGTTATTATCTTATCTGTGCTTTCTGTACGGGATGCTGCTGCGGAACTGCGTAATCCGGATTATAGTCACACAACACTTAATCATGCAAATCACTGGCACAATCACTGGAAGATGTAAATTCTAGTCCGGCATAACACAAAATTAATATCTCTAGTTGTATTCGTTCAAAAATTTCGATTTTTAAAATATCCGTGATCCTTATCGCATGAGGATTCCAAATCCAAGGGTCCCGACGAGCTACTCCAATTAGTCGCTTGATTAGCAAATTGTGCTAATAATCCTCAGTCCTTCTTCCCGTTTTTGTTAGGTGAAAGGGAGTGGCATTATTATCACACACGGTACTCACTGTTGACACAGCACTTTTCGCACACAGATGACGAAAATCTAAGTCCAAATAATTAACTCAAAAAATACTAACTCCGGAACTAAAGGGTCAATTGTCTCCAAATTTAGAATCCTGTATCCGCGAGCGGATGTTAGGAGGATTAGTGTTGGTCCCGAGTCAAGGGAACTGATTGGTTATTAATTAACGGCTTGTTAAATAATGCCCGCTTACACTTGAACGTCCTTGACTATTTTCTCCTGCCCGTGGTGGGAGGGACGATTGCTTCCAACGTACGCTCCTTTGAACTGGTTCTCCAGCCCGTGGGGAGGGACGATTGCTCCCAAGGGTCGCTGCTTTGAACTGGTTTTCTTGACGTGCAAAATATGCTAACTTAGAGTTTCAAAAAATTTTTAAAAATTGAAAAATATCATCCACTTATCCAATTCCAATGAAACAACTTTTGTGGTAATGCTGGGAAGTTGCTCTTTCTGATGGTGTAAGAAATTATCCTCTGCGATGGACAACGGCGTCTCGACTGGGTGATAAAGCTAGCGGTAGCACAGAAAATGGCACAGAACAATGTAGTGATTTTCTATATTCTTAGAAAATTCATAATTCACAAACCACTGGTCATATCCATGTAAACTTGGTATCCGCGTAATGCTTACGCTCTAGGCTACACAGAACAACTACTTTTATACTTCTCCGATGAATATTGCCAGATCTAAAGGCGGAAAACGCGGAGCTCAAAAAGCTCTAACACTAGCTAGCTGGGTCTAGTAAGCAACGGAAACCGCTGAGTGAAGATAGGAGGCTGATGGGTCTGTAAGAAGCTGGCTCTGTAGGTGGCTTTCCAGGCTTTGGGACTGGGGTTATGATGGCTGTCTTCCATGGCGTAGGATAGTGGCCCAGACGAAGCATGTCGTTTATAATAGCTACAAGTTTTAGTAGCATGAGGATCCCCATACTTTTGATCATTTTATTTGAAATTTTGTCCAGTCCTGAACTCTTGTTGACACGTAGTTTCTCGATGTAGCCGAAGACCTCTGATGGTTTGACAGGAGTAACGTTGTTCGTGCGGGGCTTTGAGAGGAATTCTGTTAGTGTACTGTTAACCAAGTGTTCTGTTGGAGGGTGGGAGATGTTGTTTGTGCAGAATTGAGAAGCATAGTGATCAGCTAGTGACTCAGCTTTCTCAATTTCCGTGTGGCAATTTGTTGTTGGCCGTTTAAGGGCAGAATGTTGGTGTATCATCTCTTTAATTTTGCAGTCGCCTTCCAGACGGAGCTTTTCTCCGCTGAAAGGGAAGAGAGGTAGTTGGCCCAATCGCGTTGTGAGTGTTGGTGTGTGAGAGCTGGTGGTTTAGTCGATTTAGTACAGTCTTATCGACAGGATATCTGTACTTTTGCCATTCCTTGCGGGCAGCATTTCTTTTTTGGATGAGCTTTTTGAGTTCAGGATCTGTGGCTTTTTTCCTGTGAGAGACAGGAGTGCTGTTGGCATCAAGAGCATTTATCAGTTCAGTGGTGAAGCTTGTAACCAATGCGTCTAACTCATCACCTGTGTGTGCTGTTGGAATGTGTAGTGTGGTGTTGTTTAAGTCTTTGGCATATCCTGCCCAGTTAGTAATAAAGGCCTTTTTGTGCCGTGTGCTACAGACATAGGTCCCCATTTTAATCATGACCGGGTTGTGGTCAGAGGATAACTCATTGAGAGTCTGATGGATCTTGAGAGGCAGCCTTTGAGAAAGAAGAAATCCAAAACATTGGCTTATCTGTCGTTGTAGCGTGTTGGGGTATCTGGAGCTGCAATAGTAATTCCTGCCTCATTGGCAAAGCGGTAAATTACAGTACCTAGGTATGTGGGGTGATTGCAGTTCCATGCGCGATGATGTGCGTTGAAATCTCCGCCTATTATTGTTTTTCTGTTGAGTTGGAATAGCGTCTCAAAGTCACGCGCAATATTCGCTTGAGATCTTTTTTTGCTTGGGGCATAGGCAGAGATAACTGTGAGTGGGTGTGATGTGAGTGTGGTGACTGTGCTAGCTATGGCCTCAACAGCTAAAAGCTGTGGCAGTGTTGTGAGGTGGTGGGTGATGGAGCGCTTATAAGGATGCTATGTCCTTCTCCTGGATCTCCTGGATATCTGTTCGCTCACGGTCATATCTGTAGAGGCAATAGTTTGCAATCTGAAGAGTAAAATGTGAACTAAGCTTGTGTTCTTGTAGGAGTAAAATATCAGGGTAATACTCATTTACAAAAATACGCAGTTCGTCTAGTCTGTGGAGTAACCCGTTAGCTTCCATGTTACAATTACAAGATCATTATCTATAATTAAACATTATTAGCTAGCCCGTGAATTTCTTCAAGAATCATATGCAAAACTTGAATTTTGTCTAATATATTATCACATTTGCGAAGTTCGGATAGCTTGCTTTTATAAATATAAATAATTTGGCTGATATTACATCCAAATATATTTTCAACTTCTTTCATAACTTTGATTAATTCAAATATATAATTTGTGCTATTTTTTTGACAAAACTGTGATTTACATAAGGTAAATCTTGACTTTTAGCATTTGCAGAAGTACTGGTACTCTTATTAGCAGGAATAGAAACAGTATTTCTTTGTACACTTTGCTTAGTAGTGTTACCCGCATCCGCAGAGACATTGGTGGCAGAGGCATTGCTTGAGTTTGTTGAGGGTTTAATTTCTTGGGCATAACTGACTCTTGGCTTGACAATAGATGCTTTATTAGTCTTTTTGTAGGTGGGGAACCTAGGGCACCCCTATAAGAAGCGACATGTGGCCGAAGGCAATTTACACAGACTGGATTATCAATTCTGCCAGGTTTGTCACATTTGCCAGTTTTATGAAAACCGGCACATTTGACGCACCTAGGTGCAACATGGTAATTTTCTGACGAATGGTGCCATTTCTGGCAATTGTGACATTGTGGCACCTGGTTCTTAGAAACATATTTTTCTATAATGACATTAAAGTACTTGAGATGTTTAACTTTATAAATTTCATCAGTATTCTTATCTGGAAATATCTGTGCTTGAAAAAGAGGCATTAGTGCTTTAGTGCGATATCTAGTAAGTTGGGCAATTTTATTTACATTTTAATTTAACTCGAGAAAGGCCTCTGTGATTGTACTAATTTCAGCATCTATAGGTAGACCTCTAATGAGGACTTTAATAGCTTTTTTATTCTTAGGATTGACTACATAATGCTCTATGTTATTTTGCAGGAAGAATTCACTTAGTGCTCTAGATCATTGGGGGTGAAAGGTTCAACTTTTGCAATTCTCCTGCTACACGGCCAAAGAACTCGCATTCTGCTAGTTCGCTCGATAAGTCTTTAAGAAAGTCATAATATTTAGTGCCCACTTTGGGCCTGACCATAATAGGGGAGGTTTGAGTGTCAAACTGCGGATGTGGGTTTCCTGTTTGGGGATTTACCTCACCAGCAGTAGTATCCATATTTGCATAATTATTTGTCATATTTACATTTGCAGCATTATTGTTAGGCACATTTAGATCAGAGTCAGTAACATTATTAACAACATTTTCTATGAAAGCATTTACATGATTATTAACATACATCATTACACAGCATATTATTATTTTTAGAATTAGCATTTTGTACAGATAGATTTGCAAATTTATTTTGCAAGGTATTAGGGCCTGGGGCTGAATCAGCCTAACACCTTTAACCGTTAACACTATTCAACTTTCCTAAATTTGACAAATAGGCGGTTTTCTGAATAGAATTTTGAGGGCTGGTCGAGGGGCGAAACATTTCTAAGGCCAATTCCATATGCAGAATAATTACATATGGAGGGGGAAAAACAAGTATTTGAGCTCTGTAGGATAGTGAAGTGGTTAAAGAAAACTGCCTGTTACGGCGAACTTGTTTCTTTAATGTGTTCTTTAAAACTATTTACCATATAATCTTCCATCACAAATTTCAATTAATATAAAATATTTAGTTTTAAGTATATGTACAAGAAAATGGATAAATCTATCGATAAATTTGTTTTATATTACTGTATAAGGTATCTTTCCCACCTTCCTAGCGTGCCTTCGTGGTGTAGTTTTCTGTGGTGTAGTTTTCTTCGTGGTGTAGTTTCTGGGCCGGTATTCCAAAGGGTTCAATTCCTGGCGAAGGCGTTCGATAATTTTTCAGTTCTCCTGCTTCCAAAAATATCCTAATGTCTCTACAGTGGTGCCCGAACTAAAGAGGTATTGGATGATGATTCTCCTCACCCTCATTCTCCTCATTTGGCGACTAGGTCCCCTAAAATCCCCAGTCTCTCTTTAAAAGGAGGAGTATATAAGGTATCTCTCCCACCTTTCTAGCGTGCCTTCGTTGTGTAGTGGCTCTGCACGCTGGGCCGGTATTCCGAAGGTCCGTGGTTCGATTCCCGGCGAAGGCGTTTGCTAATTTTTCAATTCTCCTGCTTCGAAAAATATCCTAATATCTGTACAACTGAATTAATGTAAGAATTTGTAAGATTTAAATTTAAATCAATTAATATATTTTAAATTTATCCATATTTTTGTATTCTATTTTTTCACATAACATCTTATACCTGATACTCTTCAGCGTGGTGGGGCAATTTGATGCACGGAACCCTGACATGGAAAATAACTGTTTTAAGATTAGAATAGGAATACGTTCCGGACAGCATTTACATGAAGTATCTATCGCATGAAATTGTTGTAGCCAAGTACCTGCAGACATATCAGTCAAATTAACCACATGGTTATTATTCATCAAGTTTTTCTTTGTAAGTCATAGGTTGACATTTCCAGTTAATCTCTTTCATAAATTTCAAGAAAAGCACCCATTAAAATTTGTGTTTCGCTGACAAAATATGTTTTTTTTTTTTTTTTTTTTTTTTTTGTAGGGAACCAAGTTTTACCCTACTCGATACGCTCAAGAGCACTAAAAACTAAATCATTAATTTGTAAAACAAAATTTAAGATTATTACATGCCTTCTATGTCCAGAGCTTCGCCTAAGAGGGAGATTATGATAAATTCGATTTCAAAATATTCTTTCTACCAATAGATTTCCGTCGTGCAAATAAACGCACATTAAATAATCACTGCTCAAACTCCACAAGATAATAAATATACTTTATATATACCCTTAGGAGGAATTACATTGCAAAGATAAATTTCCATTGACTAATCATTCTAACCAATGCATTGCCCGTAAGAAAAACCGAAACAATATTTCTACAAAGATAAAATATATGATGCCATTTTCAGCTAAAATAGTAAAAAATGTAATTAATTTTACACGTTTGAGGATGGAAGAACGACGTATATGTCTTCAAAAGTGATTTATGAAGAAGGAAAACTCCATTAAAGTAACATTACTTTTAGACAAAGAGAAAATATTATTTTTAACTACTTTTTCAAAGGAAATTAATTACACGAATCTAAAATTGAACCTGAAGAAACCTACCCATTATAAAGCGCAATCGATCAGGATCATTTAACATTTTTTTCTTCCAAGCTTTTAATTTTTCATGCTATAAATACTAGAGCTCTCAAAACATTGAAAACGAGCATTAACGTGAACGGGAATACATAAGAATGCTTCGTTGTTAACTCATTTTCAGCGAGGCGTTATGAAAATATTGTCCAAGCATCTGTAATAAATGAGCCATTAACTTAACAATATTCATCAACTTCGGCTGAGCACACTGCACCTGCAATTTGTTAATAAAAAGTTATGCATAATAAAATAACGTGTCTAATACTAACGAGGCTACTTTCTTCCCTTACTACACGCTTATTAAAAATCCATTTTTGTAACATAATACTTTTATGTCAGCGTACGTTGATTGAATGTCCCACTTCTTTGCTTAAGCATGTACATTTTTCGCAGTAAATAAAGTTGAATATTTATGGTACTTAACATGCAACTGCAGATTAAAACCTATAGAAGCAGTGAAGGATGTCAGACAAAATGCGCTGGATGTCACAGATAATTTTTTAAAAGAAAAATATATTTTGGAAAATAAATTTTCTCAAACTACTAATTTACAGTTATAATCTTTTTTTTTTTCTTTTTACTTTTTTCACTGCGAATTTAGAAACAAATAATTTTTTAGAAGTCTTGGAAAACTTATGAAGAATGGTAGGATTTATTAACAGTGTGAACATCCAGTCTGTGAGGTAAATAAAACGAAATAAACTATTTAATGTTGTGAAGTTCCTAACATTTGTATTATTCCACTCACTTAAACACAGAGTAGCTAACGTCTACCCATTCAAACATAATATGGTGTAGAAATATCAGTTTCGAAAGTTATTTAAACAAGTTTAACGTTTAACTTTAGTCTTAATTTTAAATTAATATAATATAATCTTATTTAAACCTTAAAACTTTAAAATATGATTGAAGAATATTAATATCATTATCGAATATTATGGTAAATTAATCCATAATATTTGAATTACTGTTGCATTAAATTCGAATTAAATGTTAGCTTCAAGAGTCTAAAATTAGTTTTAAAACTTACACAATTAATTGCAAAATATTTAATAAAGGAACAGTTTGACGCAAAAAACATTGCATTAAAGAGAAATAAATAAATAAAGCCTGAAAGTATTATTTGATTTTATACTTTAATCTACAGTTCTCAATAAACAACATTTCAGGTTATGAATGGCTTCATTGCTACACAGTGGAAGCTTCTCATTTTGATAGGTCGATAAATATATCTTATTTGACAGCGCAAGTCTTCACCTCGATTGCTGCTGGCGAAGTATCTGAACGACAGATGTTTCCGAATGCATCAAATAACTTTCATTGTGAAATGGAAAACATACCGATATCAGAGACGAAACAAGAATTATAGTAGCAGACGGGAAAGACTAAAGAAATAAGAAATGGTGAAATACTGAGAAGTTTCTATGCCTGTAATGGAAATAATCTCTTTTCAAAAGAAAGGCAATTACAGCTTGATATTTATATGACCTGCTCAAAATACCAAACAAATGCACTGCCTATAAGGCTTTCTGTCAGGCCTTTCTTAATTATTCCTTGCTGGGTTTTAAATTTTATTTATCTGTCATATAAGAATGAAAAATCAGACGTTTCTCTTTTCATCTATCTACACATTTTTGTAAGTTCTAAGGAATTCGAGAAATGTATTCGTGAAGTTTAAAGGTTCTACTTTTTGTTTAATAGTAACCAAAAATAGCTAAGGAAAACAATATTTACAATAAATTTCTCAACATATCTCTGATCATTTCTAAAAGAATCCAACAAAATGTCAAAATCGAAAGCAATTTTGTTTCGAAAGTCATAGGAAGCTTTTCAAAACCAGAATGTTGAAAAGAAACATCGGAATGGGGTAAATTTAAACATACCACATGCCTAGAATCAACATGTCTTATTGAACCATCCGATAAAAATAAGAGTCTCTTGAGACATCCATTTTACCATTTCCAAATGTATTCTTGTATTCAGATACAGGGTTTTGGCTTAATGTATGTTTTGCTACGTTAAACAAATTCTAGATATTGAAAGCACAGGTCTTAATTTTAATAAGTGGCCAGGCTAAACGAATGTATATATGTTTATATCTGGGGGCCCAAGGTAAATCGAACCACAAGCAAGTTTTCCACGTTCGGTTTATCTTTGGCCATTCGCTGTATTATTGACCTACAGCTCTACTGTTCTTCACATCGTTTTGGTTTTGTTTATCTTACTGCAACCTTTTTCTCTCTCTGTGTATATCTTATAACGGGTGCACAGCTTTCATAAATAAAAGCATAGAGTCCAAAAGAATGTGCAAAATGTTGGATTTCGTAATTTTTAGAAAAGAGAGAGGTTTATATTTAAGTATATAAAAAATGAATATTTGCAACATTTAAAACAATTTTGTGATTTGAAATATATATCTAGAACCAACAGTTGTGAAACTGAACATGATGTGTATGTATGTATATATACGTGTGTGGGGGTGGGTGCGTATTTGTAAGTAAATGTATATATTTTTTTTATATATTCCAATTTTTATTTGATCCTGAAATATTCAATAGTTATCTCTTTCTTTGCAATATATGAATATGCGTTTAATATTATATATATCTCTTTCTTTGCAATATATGAATATGCGTTTAATATTATATATATCTCTTTCTTTGCAATATATGAATATGCGTTTAATATTATATATATCTCTTTCTTTGCAATATATGAATATGCGTTTAATATTATATATATCTCTTTCTTTGCAATATATGAATATGCGTTTAATATTATATATATCTCTTTCTTTGCAATATATGAATATGCGTTTAATATTATATATATCTCTTTCTTTGCAATATATGAATATGCGTTTAATATTATATATATCTCTTTCTTTGCAATATATGAATATGCGTTTAATATTATATATATCTCTTTCTTTGCAATATATGAATATGCGTTTAATATTATATATATCTCTTTCTTTGCAATATATGAATATGCGTTTAATATTATATATATCTCTTTCTTTGCAATATATGAATATGCGTTTAATATTATATATATCTCTTTCTTTGCAATATATGAATATGTGTTTAATATTATATATATCTCTTTCTTTGCAATATATGAATATGCGTTTAATATTATATATATCTCTTTCTTTGCAATATATGAATATGCGTTTAATATTATATATATCTCTTTCTTTGCAATATATGAATATGCGTTTAATATTATATATATCTCTTTCTTTGCAATATATGAATATGCGTTTAATATTATATATATCTCTTTCTTTGCAATATATGAATATGCGTTTAATATTATATATATCTCTTTCTTTGCAATATATGAATATGCGTTTAATATTATATATATCTCTTTCTTTGCAATATATGAATATGCGTTTAATATTATATATATCTCTTTCTTTGCAATATATGAATATGCGTTTAATATTATATATATCTCTTTCTTTGCAATATATGAATATGCGTTTAATATTATATATATCTCTTTCTTTGCAATATATGAATATGCGTTTAATATTATATATATCTCTTTCTTTGCAATATATGAATATGCGTTTAATATTATATATATCTCTTTCTTTGCAATATATGAATATGCGTTTAATATTATATATATCTCTTTCTTTGCAATATATGAATATGCGTTTAATATTATATATATCTCTTTCTTTGCAATATATGAATATGCGTTTAATATTATATATATCTCTTTCTTTGCAATATATGAATATGCGTTTAATATTATATATATCTCTTTCTTTGCAATATATGAATATGCGTTTAATATTATATATATCTCTTTCTTTGCAATATATGAATATGCGTTTAATATTATATATATCTCTTTCTTTGCAATATATGAATATGCGTTTAATATTATATATATCGCAAAAAATGATTCGTGCTATGTAAAAGCGATAGCATATTTTATTCTCATTTCAGTAACAAAAAGAAATCCAATATATTATTTTTATAATAACTTACTATATGTACTTTTGTTCCGTAAAATCTTATGGTTTTCAAACATTCATAGTTGTTCAATGTAATAAATGTAACCTCTGAAAACTAATCCATTGTAATTTATGCTAGCGTCTGAATGCGTTAGTCATTAATTTTAATTGTTATTGCACACCGCACCAGTATAATTGTTCATTTCAGCTCCAGAGCAAAGATATAAGTGATAAACAAACGGCTGTACTTTAAACACATACATATCTCAATATGCAAGGGACAGTTTTCCCTAATATTCAGAAATTTATAGATTTATTCAGATGTTTCGCCCACGCTCCAAATATGACCACTTCCATAACCTAATTAAATTTAATACGAACAATCGGTTCAAAATTCTAATTATTTTACATGTTATTTTCACGTGTATCTGAAATTTTTACATTTTCGGCTCTGAATTCCATAAATCTGATAGGAAAGCAACTTTATAATATAATAATAATAATATATTTATAAGAAAAATGAGGAATATATAAAAAATAAATTATAGTTTAAATAAATTAGCGTAAATTATTTCCCCTTCTCCATTCTAAATATAGTAATCACTCTTTGCACTGCGTCATTTCCAGACTAATCCATGTCTTATGACTCTTACACAATTCTGATGATATAAATGGAACTAAAACAGCCAATAATAATTTTACAGCAGCATTAATTATTCAATGAAAATGCATTGAGAACCAAAACTAACTCAGTTTGAATTAAGATTTCATCCTGAACATGAAACAGGCACAACTAGTGTGCCAAGCTGTTTGTGGCCACAACATGTTTATTGAAAATAAAATGAACATTTAATCTACCTCGGGCTGCCAGTAGTGTGAAACAGCCGGTTCACGAGCAAGAGGTGGATTGCGGATGAGCTCCCAGGCGAATGTCGCAGGCGGTGTGCGGTTAAAACCAGTTGTTAACGAGGAAGGACCGAGATAAGAGATACATTTTGATAAGAGATTATCTTTTATTGATTTTCCGGAGATAATTGCCTTAATTTTATTATTTATGACTTCTTCTTTCTTTGTATTCCAGCTATTTCATACGTATATAATGGTTATTTTCTGCGTACCTCAAACGGAGCTTAATTTCGAATTTAATGATTGATTCCCAAAGCACTAATTTCAGAAGCAAATTTTTAATTTTTAAGGTATATTTTAAGACTTTTAATTTTCGATATACTCTGAATTTTACCATATTTCTTGTATCTTCTATTCATTGTACTATATAAGGTATTTCTCCCGCTCTCCTAGCCTGCCTTTTGTGGTGTAGTAGTTCTGAACGCTGGGCCGGTATTCCAGATGTCCATGGTACGTTTCCCGGCGAAGGGGTTTGCTATTTTTCATCTTTCCTGCTTCCAAAAATATACCTAATGTCTCTACTACATTTTTGTTCCGTAATCTTAATTATATTCCTCATTTTTTTCCTTTTTATATAGAATTTTTTTTTTTTTTCATTTCTGTTAACAAATACTTTTAACGTTGACTTATTTATTTAATTTTAGGAACACCATTGCTCAGATAATTTATTAAATTTGTTATATTACTTAATTTTAGATCTAATTTTTATTTTGTTTCATACATTTTAGCCTTTATAAATTCCAACATATTTTGAATTGTAACTGTTTTGTTATATTTTCACACTATACTCATGATTTTCATTTAATTTTTAATTACTTTCATACTTTTTAACCTTCCTAATTTTTAACATACTCTTAATTTTAACATAATTCCTATATTTTATGACCATATACATGGAATGTATTTTTTAACTTATTGCGTACATTTTAATCTTCGTAATTTTCAACATACTCTAAGTTTTAACTTATTTTCACGTTATGTATATAAACTGTATTTAGTTTTAGATGTAAGTTTCTTAATTTTTTAAGATTTTTTCCCTTTTATCGTTTTCTATATATGGTTAATTTTAACTTATTTATTATATTTTCTGTTTATAGCATAGCATTTATTTTTCCATTTCACTTTACGTATTTTTTCACATGTCTAAACTTCTTAAACTTCCTGATGGTTTTCAATCAAGCATTTAAAGTTTATGGCTGTTAATTATTATCCACATACAACTCACTGAACAGCCCTTAATTAGTCTATATTTTATAGCACTATTTTAAATTATATATTCTATAACAGCCTTACCATGACTAATTCTACTATTTCACTTTATTTAGGCAATATTATTAATTTCGTTGGCATTTTTAACCTTTATTATTTTCTGAATATTCAAATATTTTCATATAATTTTTAATATCATTTATATTTGACCGCATGCTTTTAAACTCTTTAATGTTACCAATGTTTGGTTTCGAACCATGATGCCAAGCTAGCTTGATGGATTCAGAATTTTTGGAATGAAGTGCCGAATTTCATCTGTAATTTTAGAACATATTCACAATTTAATTACGCACAAACAAACCTGACAATTTTCCCTTTAAACGATGCAATTGTATGTGTTCGTGAGGAAATTTAAACTTTTAAATTTTAACATACGGAAGCAAACTATTACATAACACACTAAATGAAGTCTGCTACTGTAAGAAATATAAAATTTAAAGTTGATTTTTCTTAAGACTCTATCAGACACTTTGCCACGAAATCCCTTAAGGCTGAAATTACCCCAAAAAAATCATATGCTTTATTTTATTGCTTTAATTTATAAAGCTTTTTTTTAGCTTTCCAAAACAAATTTATTTCAATCTCTGTGTTAATTTAAAGAGAAGGTACAGAGTACCTATTTTATGAAGGAGGGAGAACCGGAAGTGAGCATATAAGTACCAAAAAGTAGCGTTTTAATAGACACTGTTTGGTCCACCAGTGGCCGAGAAGTTAAGCCTCTGAACACTGGTAGTTCGGTTTGAGGTTCGAATCTCGGGAACGGGCTGGCTGCATGGACGTTTTCGTAATACCAGTCAGTTTCCCTTAGAAAGTCATGCACGAAGGCATCCCTCCCTTCCGTGTAGTGATTTTGGGCGGAACACGTAAGTAATAATAATAATGGACAGTGCTTTGGTTCCAGACATTGGAAGAAATTGTGTTATATTAACAGTAATGTATTTGTTGACAACCTGAAAACATACTATAATTCGCAATTTGCAGAAAATGCTAGTTATTTGCGAATCATAAAAATTGCAAAAAATGCATTAATATTCCATACACTTCAATGTAAAACAGCTGCTGCGAGGTTAGTCTGTCAGCCCTCAGAGGTAGTGTAAATTTCAGTAAGCTGCAAAACTGCAACAAAATGCAGGAAGAAATCAAAAGAAGGTCAATGGCGCAGTGATCATAATTTAATACACAGAGACCTATATGTATATTATAAAATTATGTTACTAAAGTTTATTGCTGAAACTTGTACATGGAAGAAGAAATTCAAAAGAACGCAAGAAACATCTTCAAAGTTGAACACCAAGGAAATATAAATATGAAATTTAATCATTAATTTCGATTATCCTCTAGGAAATAAAGAGAAAAATATTGTAATAGAATATTTATTAGAAGTTAATTAGCAAATTGAATTCTCAGTTTTCTAAGAAAGTAAGTTTTAATAAATATCATATTATAAGATTTTTCTCTTCATTTCTAAAATTTAAAAATTAAAATTTATATTTATAATCTTAGCTCGGTTATTGCTGGTTGACTTTCAATGTCCATTTTTGCCTTATCTAACTATTTACTTTAAGAGTTAACTAAATATTTTATAAAGTGCAAAGCAAAAGTTATAAAGTTCAATGCTACTTATTTCAAAATAAAACTTCAACAACAAAAATACATTTTTAATAAAAAGACTGTACATTTACGATGCTAGCAGCTAAGATAGAATTGAACAGAGTTTTTTAGTTAAAAAAATGTTATCAGACGTTTTAAAAAGGTTACCAGACGTTCTTGAGATTGCTGCTATTCATACCAGTTTTTACATTTTAGGAAGATTTTTCAGAGCTCAAATATCCAACCAATCAGGCATCCCTCGCAACATGAAATAAAAATTGCCAGACCACAGACCTAAATTTGGCCAGAGCAAATCGGCCCACTATGTCGAAATATAATCATGAAAAGGATGTATTCTATAAATGTGGTGAGTTTGAAGTTCGTTAGTGTATGTGTTTAGTGTAAACACAGAAAAATGCATTTTTCTCCTAATGGACGTTTATTCAAAAACGATACATTAATATCTCATTTTTAGAAAAAAACTTGTCTTATTTTTCTTTCTAGACATATACCAAAAAGAATTGCGTGAGTAGTTTTCTAAAATTGACCTCCTTTTGGGGTAAATTTTCTAAATATTATGTGATTATTTTTTGATAAAAAAATAAATATTTTTGTTCATAATAGTATCTTTCAAATAATAGTACAAGCACTAGAATAAAGCAAATAATCTTTAGGGCTTTGGTTTTTTATATAAATCTCTATGTTTTTCTAGTAATATTTCTAAAATGTTTCAAAACTTTCTCTTATTTTCTAAACGTAACATGAATTATTAAAATTAAACATTAGTAATCTGTTTTCAGTGTTTACGAACAATAAAAACTAAAAAATGATTAAAGTGTTTGTATGTCATGTTTTGTAAAAACGGAAGTGCTCCGAATGTGTCCGTGTACCTTAAGAATTGGTTCTAAATGCTCCGAAGCTTGCTTCAGTTTAATAACTTTGAAAATTTTCTACCTGAAATTTACTATAAAGCATTCGATTTTATATTCAATATTAGAGCAATGATGAATGTTAGGAGTCAAGAAGTTCCATAGAATAACAGCTGAAACTCGAAGCTTGTTTACAATATACCGATATGGATTTCATAGCCCTAATTCATCAAATAAATATTCAACCACTTTTCGGGGCTTGACAGCTTCTGATACCCATTCTATTCTAAAGTAGCTGATTTCATAAGAAAGGAAAGTACATTTATGGGACCTAAAAAATGCATCCCAGAAGTGGTATGGATGAATATGCTTAAAAATAATGTGGAAATTTCTAGTTTAATGCATGCAGAAATCCAATCCAATTCTGTTTTCTTGGTTTTTCATGTTAGAAATGCTTTTATTAAAATTACATAAAAGTTAAATATTTTGATGATTTTCCTAATTTGTATTATTAATTGCAATTTCATGTTATTTCTTACACATCGGGTAATTTTTATTGCTGAAAACATTTGTCGTGTGAAAATAATTTATAGTTGACAGAATACATTTCTTCCATATGACAGAAAATATTTCTTTCATCAACTGTCGTGTTCTGCAATATCGCTTTATAAGGTATTTCTCCCACTTTCCTAGCGTGCCTTCGTGGTGTAGTGGTTCTGCTCGCTGGGCCGGTATTCCAGAGGTCCGTGGTTTGATTTCCGGCGAAGGCAGTTGCTAATTTTTCATCTCTTCGGCTTCCAAAAAATCCTAATGTCTCTACAGCTTAAAGATAACTATGTGAACCACAACCAATGCAAAAATTTATTTATAGATGTCAGGTGACGGAGGACGAAGGCACCTGACGTCTACCAAAGGTAAGCAGAAGTATGTCATCCACTGTCCATAACTTATTTAAAAATTTAGGTAAGTTACCTAGTCATACGAGGACTAGACTGCGATACATTGACTACGATTTGGAGACAGAGAATGCAAGAAACATGTTGGAAAACCAAAATATGAAAAATGGAATATAATATATGAAATGCAAGTATAAAGCATAAATATAAATAAGCATAAGTAAAATACCTACGAGTATAAATACATATAAAACATAAAACTATAAAATACATATAAAACGCTGCACACAACGTACATAAACAGTAATTAGCAACTGTATACGGAAGACCAGTCACTCATAGTTCGATACAGTTTCTATAAACAGGTTACTCAGTGTTCATCAGTTGTAGTTGTGCTGAGCCACATACACATATTCCGCACAAGTGAGATGATACGAGATGAGACATGCAAGTTTTGCCCAGAGGAATGCCTTACTCAGGGAGCTTTACAGATGTCCAGCACAATGGCTGATACTGAATTCAGGACCTTGCAGACTGTGCTGATTGCTGCCAGATTTATAACCAGGATACTTTTGTATGCCGCTGTATTGTTTGGAGTGCTTGTAGGTGGTCGTAGATGCAAAGAAATAGTAAGACATTTGCGCATATAATACACTCATGTCCATAAAGTAAGGATAATGCAAAATCAGGCAAAGGAAGAGTTAGAAGCAAAACAAATTTGACTTATTTGTAAAGCTTATTTATTAAACAAAAGGTAAAGAGCAAGAAAAATGCTATATGTTTGATATTATTAAACAAATTAGCGATTTTTTCTCCCTGGAGCAAATTACAAAAAAAACCTATTTACAAAAAACCAATATTACATAGTCGGTATGATTGTTAATACATTGTATGTCTCCCAGACGATGCAATACAGTCTGTACAACGCCTAGGCATGCTAAGCATTAAGTTATGGATCTAATCTTGGGGGATATTACACCACTCAAAACGCAATGCTCTCCGAAGTTCCGGTAGACATGTAGGAGGAGCTTGACGGGCTGCAACTCGTCGGCCAAGCATGTCCTACACGTGCTCTACTGGATCCAAGACCAGTGAGAATGCTGGCTAGTCCATACGGGTGATATCCTCCGATTGAAGGCATTCGCTTACGATGTTGCATGGTGAGGAAGGGCGTTGTCTTCCATAAACACAAATTGTGCGCTCATGGCGCCCTGAAACAAACGAACATGTTGTTCCAGAATGACGTCCCGATAGATTTGGCTTGTCATGGTTCCAATTTGAACATGTAGGTCAGTTCTGGAACCCAGAATAATTCCACCCCAAACGAGCACTCCTGCACCACTGTAACGGTGTCGTTCAATGATGTTTTCTTGGTGGTAACGGGTTCCTAGAGCTCTCCATATGAAAGTCCGGCGAGAATCAGACTGCGAGCTAAACCTGGACTCGTCGGAAAACATCACACCAGCCCACTGTTGCGGTGTCCACAATGCATGCTCTCTACTCCAGGCTAACCGCAGGCGACAGTGAGTTGCAATAAGTGGAACGCATCTGACAGGACTAAGAGCATATAGATCAATCTGCCCTAAGCGTCTGTACATGGTCTGCCTTGAAATTGTCGTACCATTGGCTGAAGAGAGATGACGAGACAGGTCTGAGGTTGTGCACCGCCTGTTTCTTTTGGCAGTAACTGCCAAATACCGGTCCTCATTCGGCGTTGCAACTCTGGGGCGACATGTGCTGTAACGTCTACTCACATTACCATCATCTCGGAATCGTTGCCAAAGCCTGGAGATGACAGTCTGGGCAATTCCAAGTTCGTCTGATATTTCCAGTTGGGTACGCCCACATTCCAGATGGTCGATAATTCTACCACGTAAAAAATCATCCAAATGCGTCCTTTGTGTCATAACTATTCGGTTATTGCACTGAAATGCTTATAAAGCGCCTGCGAACAATTTTACTTCTTTGCCTGTATTCCTTATATATCACTCTCTTACACTCTTGTCATTGTGACGTACCATCGGTGTCATCTGGTTACTTCCTGAAATTTGCATATGATTCTTGAAGATGTGTGTAGTGATTTTACAGGTGATATATTTATTTTAGAGTTCGATTTCCGCGTGACTCCGAATTATCCTTAATTTATGGACATGAGTGTAGTTACGGTTGCCCTCTTGGCCGCAGATGGAAACATGCATGGTGATGTCATGCTTTTTAAAATAAGATGGAAAAGGGTCATGGCCAGTGCGACGAGGTCACATTAAATTGGAAATCTTTGAATTGTTATATTGTTTTTGAACTGAAATTTATGAAAAGAGCTGACTCATATTATGATGATTATGATGATGATTATTAAGAGATGATTATTAAGAGATTTTTCAGCTTTTTTGGCTACAGAGTTATTCGCCAACGTAATTGTTGTAACATGAATAAAGGACTTTATTAGACAAGAACTCATTTCACTTCAATCTGTCTAATAAGTAAGAAATATTATATGATTGGCTTTTCTTCTCAATTTGGAGTTTTTTCATTGGCTGATATTTAACTATTGGTGTTTGCGACCAGCATCAAGTGTGGTAGTATATAAGTTTCACGGTATCAGGATTTCTTTATTTCATGATAAGAATGGGCCGTCAGGAGCACCATCAGGAAAGGAAATCTGATCAGTGATATTGTAAGGATTTTAAGTTTTACTAACGTTTATTTTATTTTTAAACTTTTTTATCCTCTCTTATTTTCCATTTCCGGCCAGAATAATCGCGAAGGGACTTGTTTATGCTAATGAGGTTGCACACTGTATAGGTAGGCTTTTAGCCAAGACAGAGAGAAGCTTTTTGCTGCCTTACCACGCGCGTGTTTTGCAGTTAGTTTGTCTGCCTTTAAGGCCAGAACTTAGTTTCTGTTGATATTTGAAGACGTATACGTTTCTGCATTTAGCTCACTACATACGTAGCGTCAAAAGGCCCTGCTTCGCGTTTCTAGTTCTCTGAAAAGCGTCTAAGTTTAGTTCTTATTTAGTTAGTTTATTTCTTATTTTCTACGTTTTAGACCATAAGTGCTGGTCTCTGTATCCCGAAGTGCGGGAACGACTGTACGCTGTGAGAAATAAAGGTTAAAGTTAACCCTTCTTAGTGGTGTTGTATCTCCTACATACACTCGAGCATAGTTTAAGTAAGATCCCTGCTCCCATTCAGGATTTCTAATGTTTCCAAAGACAATTAGAAGGAACAGCAGTCCTGACAATATGAGGTGGCTTGCCTCCTAGTACGAAGATTTCGAATGACATGAGATTACCAAGGCAGAGATGATCAGTGGTGCAAGAAGACAAATACAAGAAGGAGAAATGATCGCATCTGAAAGCATTTTGCACTGAGAATAAGTACCATACAAATGTTACTAAAAGTATTACTTAAATAAGTAATTTGATTCACCTTAATTATAACTCTAACTAAAACCGAATACATGGAGACACCGCGTTGTGTTTAGAATTCCTGGAATGGCTATACACTAGTTAAATTAACCTATTGCAATTAAGATACATATATATATATATACTCGTGTATGTATTAAGTTAGAATAAAATAAACAATTGATAGACTCACTTCAGCTCTAACTATTACTATTTTATGAATACATTAAAGGTTAATTTACTCTATTTTTCTTACCCGAGAAACACCTTGCAGAGTGATCTCTGCAAGGTGTACGGTCGTTCCGAAACAATCGACTTTCAGAAGGCATTTTGTGAAATCTTACAAATGCCTTCTGAAATCATTTTCAAGTAGCAAGCCCAAAATGTCGTGATCACACAGTCCTTTACGTTCCAACAAAAATCTAGACATTTATAAGGCATTTTCTAATCATTTCCAAAGCGCAGAATAAGCAGCAAGGATTCTCGGTTCCTCGAATTCCCAATGGTAAGACCTATTTGGAAACATTTTCAGGTCTTAACTTCTCAGAAACCAGCTGGAAAGTGACAAGCGCACGAACGCCTTCGCACGATCACAAAAAAGAACCATCATACTACAGTTTAAGAATTTCATCTGCCCACAAAACACGACTAAGACCACTTTTCTGCAAAATCAGTCAAAAACAATCCTTTGCATGGCGTAGTAAAAACTGCCAGCTCTCCTGATCTCTCTTGGATACAACAATCGCCGCCGAGTGAATTGATGTGCTCGGAATATTGTTGAAGAAACTTAAAAGAAGTTGAAGAAATTTAAGCGGAAAATTATATGGATATATATAATATCACCCACTCATTCATCTGCCGCAGAAGGCAATGAGAAGAACAAATAATCATATAATTGCTCCTGCTTATTAGACAAATTGATCTGAAATGAGTTATTGTCTGATGAAATTGCTTACTTATGGGTAATGAAGTTGAAGAAAGCTCTTAGCTGTTCGCATAATAATTTGCTGCAATCTCTTAGTTGTTCGCATAATAATCTGCTGCAATCTTTTAGCTGTTTTCCTGCAGTTGTAGCAATCCAAAAACTTCACATTCGGTCATAAAATGCGTGAGATGTGTCTACTGGAGATATTTGGACGGATGGGAATGAGAGGGACATCCCTTGTCGCTGTCATTTCATTCTTGCTGACAAAGGATTAATGCATCAGGATGGAGAATATGTTTAATGTGAGACGAGAGCACTGAGATATGGCACGGCCTTGCATCAACATCATACGCTGCATCTTGGCTAGGTAGTCAGCATACCATTGCCTTCCAGTTCATCATGTGCTTTTACCCACAGAAGTTACATGTTAGTACGACCGTGATTGTATAATTGTTCTTGAATGAAAAGGAGAGGTGCGCCGAAGATATAGGTTGTCCAGAATAGATGATTTACTGTCTGAATAGATAATTGTGTATGGATTATTATGTGCTGTAGTTTGCGAAATGGCCTGTAAAATGGCCAGTGCCTCAGCTTGGAAGACGCTATTGAATTGTTGCATGTGTCTGTTCCACATATTCTGTACTTTGATTGCCTTTATATTGGACATAGACACAGCCAACTGCTTCCTCGGTTTTTAGCCTTCAATGAGATATACGATAGAAAAGACTGACTTTAAAGACTTTAATATATTTCCGAATTATGCTACCATTACATACATAGCTACAAAAAGTAAACCGGAGCTTTTGCAGGCCAAGAACCATTTCCTATGCATTTTTACCCAGAAGCAATTCATCAACAGATACCTGTATCTCTGGCAAGTTAGGAGGCTGTTCGAGTTATGAGCTTAAATGCCTCAAGGCAAAAGATGTTCACATTTGTCATTGATAACAAATAACTACAGAATATAAAGCCTTTTTCATAAAAAAATAGAACACAACAGAAACATCATAATAATGAATATAATAGCAAAAATAAGCATATATTTATGTCCCCCCTTGATGAAGAATTTTTGCATCAGTAGTAAAATTTCATTGCAACTGTTTTTGCTTTCCTTTGTTCTTTTGTCTCCGGTCTTTCGCGCGAATAAAATGACATTACTTTTCATTTTTACATGTTCTCCTATAAATTACATTGTAGTCTAATATTCTATTATTCATTATAAGCATTGCATAGCCAAAAATGCAAAGCCCTCACGTGTGCTATTAATTTGCTGTCACAAACATGCTCAAGCCTTGATGGTGGAGAAGCACTGTACTTTGAAATAGCGCTTGACAAGCAGAAAACTGCAGTCGGACGGCAGCATGTTTTGATCCCACAATAAAGCACTAATCTCCACGTGCTGTCAACTATATAGTTATTCATTAGTTAATTGTACACACAAAATTAATTGTGAATATTGTAAATTCATGATATTAGTCGTTGTAATTAAAGATACAATAAGACGCTGAACAAGTATTAATTTAGAAGTCAAACAACAAAAATCAGCTTTATAGATTCAAAGTTTCACAAATTTGAAAATATAACGCTGATTTTTGTTATTTGACTTCTAAATTAATTAGTCATTGTCCCCACAGCTTCTTCCAAATAATATCCTATCCATCAGGTGTGCCACACTAACGCATTGATGTAATTATTCCCCAAAGGATACTTACAAAAGCCTCCGTTCCTTGTAAAGGCAACTGGCGTCTTTGGACTATGCTAACGTTCCATTACATTAAACCAACCATTAAATTTTACTCCGTAATATATAAAAAAATGAAATAGAAATAATAATTATATATAAAGAAAATTAATACTTTTCATAATGTTGGAGCCTTTATGCATACAATTAATACATTAATTTTAACATCATGAAGATACTAAATAAAAGTTCTTTTTAAAATTATTATTTTTATTTTTATTATTATTATTGTTGGATCGAAATTTTATTTACTGAATTTGCAAGATTGAACTTGAACTTGAAGATATTAGCATTAATTTGAATTTTTCTATATTTATGTTTTTACTTCAATTATATAACATTGAAAAATTTTAGTTTCAAAAATAATAATTAATAAACTTCATATATTTATACAATGCTAAAGGCCAGTTACTTTGTATAAGAAGCGGACGTTTGTAATTATATTTAAGCATCTCACAGCCTTCAGCTAGTAGACTAATTGGCTTTGGACGACCTACCCATATTTATAAAAATTATTTTGTCACTAGATTTTTTGTAACTTTTCTATGTTTATTAATGTCTAAAGTTTACTGTACTTTGCTTTTCAATATGAAAATTTGTATTATATTATACTGAGTATATATTTAATTTTAATATAATTTCATGGATATTTAAAAGAAAAACTATTTTATATTAAATAAAATTTTTTCTACAAAATACTTTCAAGACAAGGATTACAAGAGTTATATCAATAATATCCAAGCAAGGAATTCATAAACTATGTGTATTTGCAAGTATTTCATGCAGAATTTAGGGAAATGTTTGTTATATTATGAGAAAAAACGAACTACTAAAATTATAATGAAAATTTTGATAGAACTGTAATATTTGCATTCTTTAGTCAAAAATGTTGTATATGATTAATATAATTCATAAATAATTTATTATGTTTTATGATAAAATTGTGTTTTCCTTGTTTTGCTAACGCTAATGAGTCATCCCAAAAAGGCTTTTCTGTGATCAGACTTCTTATCTTTGAAAGGGGGAAATATGTAACATATAAAATATTAAAAAATATTAATTTAATTTGGCAATATTCTGTTTTATTCCCCAGTTTAATGTGGATATCCCATTCCAGTTATCTTCTCTAACTTGTTTATAATTTCAAATGCTTCTTTTCAAAATTATCCTTTTCCTGTTTCTTATGTAATCAAGCTGTAATGCGTATGGCTCTCATCCAGTAGGTTTAAAGAAATTTTTATTGTAAATATCACTGCTACTATTTCGCAACACATCCTTTTGCTTGGACTTCTACTGCTTGGACTTCTACTCGTAGTTGCTTTAGACGTATCGCGTGGCCTGTGCTAGCTCTTATCCATTGTTATGAATATCTAAGTTATTTAAAAATTCTGGGCTGTGTAACGATAATGATGGCTATAATTATAATGATTAATGGAAAAGAATACGTGTCACAAGTATTAGTTATCAAGGAATAAATTTATGTGGGGAAATTATGGCTATGTCTGTCTTCAAGTGTCATCCGTCTAACTGCGCAGTAAAGCCTTTCGAACGCAAAAAAAAACAAATTTCAGATTACAAAGTAAAGAACAATCGGCAGTCCATTGCAGCAGTTACGAAATTATCCCATTACATATGTATATAACAAAATTTTAAAATCTACAAATTAGAAAAAAAAGATTGTCGAAGCAAAAAAGATGAAAAATGAGTAATGCCCCCGCCGAGAATCGAAACACTGACCTCTCGAATACGCGTCGAGTGTGCTGACCGCTACACTAAGAAGGCGGGAGAAATACCTTATATACTCTCCCTTTTAAAGGGCGACTGGGAATTAGGGGAACCAATCGCCAAATCCTGGTGGTAGAGAATCATCACCCACCACCATTTCAGTTCGGGTGCCGCTGTAGAGACATTGGGTAATTTCGAAGCAGGGGAGATGAAAAATGAGCAACACCTTCGCCGGGACTCGAATTACGGGCCTCTCGAATACGCGTCGAGCATGCTGACCACAACATTACGAAGGCATGCTAAGAAGACGGGAGAAATACCTTATAAGAATATGCCATCCTAGAAAAACACTTTAAACCGATAAGCTATGAAATTTTAAAACAAAGCAAGCTGAAAACTGAAAGAAAAAGAATTCAGGAAAAATTTGTAAAAATATTTTAATAAATTTTAGATTTTTTTTCAAAAAATTTCAAGCGAATATGTAAATTAATTATGTATGTATATGCCATAATTCCGGGAAGCACAGAAGAAGAATCACTTTGCAGTTGGTCGTGGCTGAGAGTGAAGGCTTACAGATAACAAAGCATGAACTTGATGCATTTCCAGTCTTTATTTCTATGCATATCAAATCATCTCTATAGATGTTTATCCAATCATAATGAAATCCGAGATATTTCTATGATTCAATCATAATGAAATGCAATAAACAGAGATGTACATTGATTCTTAATATTAAGACGCAGACAGTTTTGAAGGTGTAGCAAAGGAGCTATTAGCAAAGTAAAAGCTAGCAGAAGTGATACAGAATTAGCTTGCCAGAGTATTTCTACCAGAGTAGGTGCGTTTCTAGAGACCAGCTATTATAGGTTAATATTAGTTTTGGTTATCCATTTGAAGCAGCGTTATGTAAAGTATAAAAATCTCGAATTTGGGAGAACAGATGAATTTAGGTGGAGAGCACCAAATGTAGAATTTTAATTTTGAGGTCGTCAATTATATTTTTTTTTAAGCAGCTATCGTATTTTGTTATATCTTACATACATACATATATATATATATATATATAAGTGTATATATAAGTGTGTGTGTGTGTGTATAAATACTATGAATGTATGCATGTATGCACGCATACTATTTTAAAACTATACGAAAAACTTATCGTTCATTTATTGTAGATATAATAGAACACGAGCTCCACTTTGATATTTATTTGCGTTTCATGCTTAAATTAAAAAGAAAAGAATCAAAAGCCCATTTTCAGTTAAATGATTTTGCATATAAATGAAATAATTTACCAAGAGGAAGAAAAAAGGAGTAGAAGTAATTTACGACTGTTACTTTTATTAACAACAGAGTGTTGATTTACAACGCGGGAGAATGAATTCAATCAAATTTGTTAAAGAAAGTACTCATTTTGATGAAAAATATTAAATATAATGTTTAATGTGTTTCCTCGACACATTTAAGTTTGACTGCATGAAAAAACTGAACACATTTATATAAAAGGGCTCATTCTTATTTACTTTGTTAGAAACTGTAACACTGCATAATCATTCTGAATAAAATAATTATCTTAGGAAAGAGAGATAATCACTGATTCTCTTCTCAGAGTAAATTGATGTTCATACTAAAGATTATACATAAAATAATTAGTCTTAGATTACTAACTGTTCCCCAAATCATACTAAGGAAATAAAACCCTATGACACATCCCTATGACATAAAATGCTATTACAAATTCAAATTATCCCATTTGTATGCTAATGGATTTAATATATGTAATAGTGTAATGTAGTAATATTCAGTTATATATATATTATATATTTTATATAAGAGTGCAACGTAAGATATGGACACAGATGTTTTTGAAATGCAAGATATGTATGATAATTAAAATCATTATGCAAAAATATAAATAATTTTCTGAACACTTTAAATCATAGGGGATTACTGAATCTTCACTTCTTCATCCCATTATAAAAATAATTTGTTGGGAAAAATATTAAAGCAAACAGTGTATGTTTTCTTTAGTACATTGGAAATCAAACATTCTTAACTTTCTTCTGGGAAGAAGTATTAAGATACATATCATAATATTTTTAAATTTTTCTTCTTGCGATAATATCTGAGGAATGTTAGGGCTTATATTATGGTCTGTGATTTGTTTCGTGTTGGTTTCTTTTTATTTTTGTATAGGTATAAAAATTACATACTCTAAATTAAAGCAAATTTTGTTTACAAATTAATATAAGGATTAACCGAACCTATTTCAAAAGACACGTAACTTCCACATTAATGCATTCATTGAGAATGACCAACATCCATTGGTCATTTAATCGTCTCCCATCGAGAACGTTGCCCAGGGTGAACCACAGCGGATAACCGAATTTTACCTTTGAAATAGGGAAACCTGGGTCTCAGTTTTGATGAATTACATCGGAGGGAGAAAGATGTGATGATTTCTAACCCTTTCTTTACTACCAACATCTCGGGAGTTCTTTCAGCAAAAACAGAATTTTAAACGCCGCCATGCTGCAAAGACACGATACGCCTGCGAATATCCAAAGCATGTCCGGGATTCAAACTTGGATCCAATAGTACGGAAGTTACCATCTCTAATCACTATAACGATCAGGGTTGTATGAGTATGTTCCGTAGTGATGCAGCATCAGAGTTGATCAAGATTATCTGAGCCCAATTGATACTCTTAGAATAAGAGAAACAGCAGTAGTCCTTACAAAAGTAATGTCCAGGTGTGTAATAAATCAAGAAACAAGTTTCAGATAGCAAAACTTCCTTGATTATGCAAATAATACTACTAATAGATTTAGTCCCATTCTGTAAATTTTATCCCATCTTACTACAGTTTTATTTTAATGGCTTATTTTTTTATAATTATGCAGATAATACTACTAATTGATTTAGTCTCATTCTGTTAATTTGGTCCTAGCTTACTACAGTTTTATTTTAATGGTTAATTGTAAAAGAATATTGAAGGGATGAAAACTGATAAATGTATCTGGTTGTAACGAAATTTTTCCTACAAAAAACGTTCTTAATGATGTTAGGAAAAAAAAACATGAATGCTGAACCTTTAGTGCAGGTAGCAATCATCACCCAAATCTATGATTTTCTGCCAATGTTTTGGCAGATTTTCAAGCACTTCGGTCCAGAAACTCCGTGGCCGCGAGTCCAAAAACAGATCAAGCTCATATCGGACATTCTGCGCCGAATGGAAGATAGCACCAGCAAGATTTAGCAGCAGGTGTGAAAAAAGTAGAAGTCCGAAGGAGATGTCGGAGCTATGTTGAGTCGGATGTATGTATGTAGATGTCGGAGTCCGAAGGAGATGTCGGACTGGTAAATGCAGACACATTGTGGTCTTTCATTATCTTGATGGAACATTACTTTTTTGCTCAGAAATTCAGTTCGACATTTTTCCAAGCTAGTAGCTTTAACACGGACTAGCATCTTTCTGTACACCTTACTGTCAGGAGTTTTACCTTTTTTCTAGATACTCTTTGTGGATAATACCATGACAATCCCACCAGATACAAAGCATGATTTTTTATTAGTCAAAGTGCGATTCGCAACGCTGCTGACGGTCTTACCGGGCGCAGACCAACTCTCCTTTCGGCCTGTGCTGTTGAAGTAAATTCACCTTTCATCATAAGTGACGATCCGGTCCAGAATTTGGTCCTTGCATTGATATTCGAGCAGATTAGTGCAGGCCCTTACACGTGCGTCCTATATACTTGAGTCAGCTCATGCGGCACCCAGCAATTGAACTTGTATGTCAAGTTAATGCGATGCATAGCGCGACTAATGGACATTGCTCTAATGTCTAACTCCTTAGCAAGCTCTCGAGTGGTTGCATACTGATCTTCTTCCACAAATTCTCGCCGACGGGCTTCATTAACATTAGTAGGCCGGCCAGAGCGTTCTGCGTCTTGGATGTCATAGTCCTTGTTTTTGAATTTTCGGTACAAAGACCTACACAGTGTCATATGATACAAGAGTAGTACTCTAAAGTTGTACATATGATTTGGTGACATTATGAAGCGGACGTTTTGCAAAAGAACTAGAAGTAAATGATGGCTCTAATCTGGTAACGGATAGTTTCACTTCCGACACCTTGTACTTAGTGATAAAGATATTTTTTTACAAATTTCAGAACACAGTGTTCTAGAGCAAGTGTCTTTCTTTCAAATGCCAAAACTCCTTTGACAAAGTGGGATTAAAAACGCCAACGCGAACTACTTGCGCAGACGATATTTGCGGTGGCGGGAAACTTTCGTGAAAACCCAATGTTTTATAAATAAACAAAAGTTTAAATAGAAATTTAATCCATTTATGGGCAAATATTTTGCAGGATTAAAATAAAACATTTTGCATTCATTTCGCTTTATATGTTTTTCCACTCTTCCATCTAATTATTATCTTACCTAAGAAATAATTTTAAAACGATTCACCGTCAAGAACATAATATTTCGTCACGAGCATCTTTTATTGATTTGAGCAATGGATTTTCATGTGTTTTAACTTAGATAAATTAAGTACAGTATTAAATAATAAAAATAAATTTAAAATATTAAAAAATTAAATCCTTCTTTGTTTAGCTACGTCAGATGTATTAAATTTCAGAGATGAGTTAATCATAATACGTTTTGTCGAATAACAATATACTCAGAACATGTTGTGAGTGAGTCTTAGGATTAATAAATTATACACGTCACAACACATGCCGAGGCGGGTAGATGATATGTGCATAATAATGTCACATATCATAAGCATAAAATAATTTATATACACATAAATTCGTATCTAACATCAAATTTTCGAAAGAACCGCTTAAGGGAAACTAGTCTAAAATCAGAATTTAACAGAAGGATCATATCAGTGGCCCAGGACTTAAAACAACTAATTGAACACTGGTAGTTCGACTTGAGTTTGAATCGTATCGAATAGGCTGGTTGCATGGAGGTACGAGACCCTGTTACGACTCGAGTTAATACAAGTCTAATGTCAATTCGTTTCCCTAGAACCTAGTCAATACATTGCCCACGAAGGTAACGCCTTCATTTGTAAAAATCAGTTTCAAAGGAAAACTGCAGAGAAAGGACATTAGTCCCAATCTGATAGAAACTAGTCAAGATATTTGTCTCCTCCTACTGCATATTACAAACACATGATTAAATTTTGGTGAAAGTGAAGATCAATCTGATTTCACTGAAAAAATTGAGACATCCTCTTAACTTTTCCCTTCTGTCAAAAGCTCAGTTATTTAAGGCATTTCAGTTTAATCGCAATAAATTTCGATCAATTTAATGTTATGTTAACTACATTGCTCATAACATTGCCTTGCTTTAGATTATATAGCGACCGTGCTGTAATTTGCTGTATCCAAATGAATAAACCTACTCAGAGAAGGGATCTTTTTATTTTTACCTTCAGTGTTATGTGCTTCTTATCCGTTATCACGAATTGCATTTAATTTATGCCACACTCTGAACATCGGTGCCTTAAAAAATTTGTCAGATCTTGAGTATACGTAGTATGTTTGAGAAAAATGTGTGTAAGATGTAAATTATAAATTATAAAATAAGAAAGAAACTACTAGCTTTAATTTAGCAATAGTTCTTTTTATTCTTTATTTTGATTTGGCTACTTCCCTTTCCTGTCCTAATGAATCTAAACTGTGTCATTTCAAAATTAATCTAACATGCCATTTTCTGCAATCCTGCATTGCGACACCCCTTATATATTCATAGATCAAAATTTCATCAAAGAAGCAACTCTGTAATTATCGTAACTGTTAAATGCGCACTCTTTTTACCGTTTTCAATTTGCTTTCCTAGCGTGTATCATTTTGCCTCTTTGTCTCGTCCATTGTCTAAAGATGTGTTAAGCAGTTAACAATGTTTAATTGAGAATATGTTCTCAAAAACGGATCAGCAATAAAATTAATGTCTTGTCTTAGGTAATCACTGCAAGAGTTTCCTCTCTGCAAGATTTTATACATCTATGAAACTGCCAACATCTTGCCAAGTTAATACAAGCCAGAACTCTATCTATAAGTAGTAAAAATTCATCAAGTTATTTGCAGAACCTATTACGATTAGTTTGCTTTGGTTTTCTGTACATTATAGTATACTATTAACCTAAGTATATTATAGTATACTATATATATATCAAATAAAGTGTTCATTATTCACCCCCCCCAAAGTGGAAAGTTGTAGTCCTTTCCTACTCGATTTATGTTGATTTCACTGTGTTTGAGCTAATAAAAATACAATTCTTTACGTTAATCGATATTTTTATTAGCATTGTGTTTTACTTTCAATGAAATTGCATTGTAGAAATATTAGAATGAATAACTGCTGATAGTTTAATAGAATGACGGACATCGATCGTTTATATGCGACAACATTTACTTTCGTCAAAATGAAACTTAAGTCGCATATATTCTGGTATAATCAAAAACGTATCAGTGGAAGATGTGAGATTGTTCCTATATGAAACACCTCACAGTTTAAACATTAGGGATTATTATTTTCTTACGTGCCTTAAGTGGAATCGCCCGAAGTGTGGTGTATTAAGCTCCAATCGCAACTTTCAGCCATCCATTTAATCCACAAGCACATGCATTTCTTTTGTTTTAGGAATGGGATTGTTTGAAGAAGAGCTTAAGTCCTTCTGTATGTCCGTAAAATGTGTCACTATGTTTGCTAGCTGAGGAAAGAAGAAAAAACATAGGGATTCCACTTCGTATCTTTGTGGAAAAGAAAGTAAAGATCTGTTGTTTTATGGATCTTAACATGAAATGAAAAGAAGTGAGATCATATTTTCAAGGTAATATTTTCTATTGTTAACTTTAAAGATTTATACTTGAGTTGCGGCACTGTCTTTCATATTAGTTTTGATTTTCAGTTCTAGCCTTGGGTTAATGAATAACAGTGGAAAGTGACAACGATGCGCCACTACACATTACGCATCCCTGAGAGAAGATCTAATATTCTTCTCGTTTAAAATCTTGCATAGATTTAGTTTTCTGCATATCCATTAGCGTTCAATTTAACGCAAATTTTTATTGATTAAATATATGCAAGGTTCTGTAAATAATTTGATGAATACCTTAATAAGAGGTTATAATTCTAGTTACACTATGGTTCATCTCTAAACATCTCCACTGCCTTATCTCCTTTCAATATCAATTAGCATTAACGATAACTTCCAAATTATCAGTGACTATCAACGTTTGTTGCAGTAATGAAAGTTAAGTAACTTAACATTATATTGTAAGGATCTTAAGTTTTACTAACGTTTATTTTATTTTAAATCTTTACTATCACT
Source organism: Stegodyphus dumicola (assembly GCF_044657685.1). Lineage (NCBI taxonomy): Eukaryota > Metazoa > Arthropoda > Arachnida > Araneae > Eresidae > Stegodyphus > Stegodyphus dumicola. The sequence continues at coordinate 113,190,618 of NC_140771.1, forward strand.
TCTTATTTTCTACTTCCGGCCAGAATTATAAGCGTTAAAGTATTTATGCAAAGTTTGTCTGGCGAACGCCAAGTATTTAAGTTGTGGCTTTTCGCCAAGCGAGACAGGAAGCAGTGAGTCGAAGCAGGCCGCTTACCTTAGAAGTTTTACTCATGTTGCTGTTGCCTTCCAGGCCAGAGGTTTTAATCCTCTTGATAAATTTTAAACGTATTGTAGTGTTCACAGTTCTCTGTACTACATACGACTTCCTGTTAATATAAGGCCAATCTTCCACGTTTATTATTTTAAAGTTAAATTAGAGTTTAGTTCTATTTTTATATTTTTACGTTAGACCCCAAGTAGCGGGTCTGTGTATTCCGAAGTACGGAAGTTATTGTAAATAGAGAAAAATAAAGGATTTTGTATACCCTTCTTGTGTATCCTGTTTACTTCCCACAGTTTTGAACATAGCATTAGTAAGCTCTCTGTTCCGAGTCAGGTCCTTGCATGTTCCCGAAGAAGGTTAGAAGGAACATTCAACCTGATAGTGGCGCCCAACGAAGAAGAATAACCATGGCCGAGTTTCAAGAAGAACCTGTGCTGCCTGCAGAAGCGGCTCAGAATCCAGAAATGCCAGCTGCCGCCCTGGAAGGATTTGGTTACATCGTCCAGACCATGCGCGCTTCGATGAAACCAGAAGCAACATTTAATGGAAACTCACCGGTAACCAGTTTTTTGGAAAAATTGGATGACCACATCATGCTCTACCCCGTGCACGAATTTCAAAAAGTTACCTTAGCTACCAGCGCTTTGAGGGGCCAACCGCTTAATTGGTTCAAATGTATAGGCAGAAGTCTCTTGGGTCAAGCAGGAAGTCCCACCTATACTTACGAGAATTTCAAGACTGCCCTACTAAAAGCCTTCCCTGTTGTAAGGGATCGTGCGAAATTAGAAACGGAACTTTTTAGTATATATCAACAAAGAATCGAAAACCTCTCAAGCTTTATTTTAAGAAAAATTCACGTCTTCAAACTCTTGTATGGAAACCGTCCGGATCCTGAGATAATTCAAGTGATTTTTCCGAGGTTACTGCCCCAAGTGCAAGACGTTATTGAATTAAGAAATCAGACTACACTGGAAAAGTTATTTGAGCTAGCAATCCAGTTTGAAAGTAGAAGAACGGCGGACGTTGAAAGAAGACGCCAATATCAACAGCGAAACCAATTTGGTGCGCCAAGACTACAGCAAACTCAAGCACACGGCTACGGAAGCAAAGCGAATCAGTGGGCAAAGAAACCCGAGCATTCAAAAACAGCCGGCGAACGTCGACAGTTCAATAGCAATCCAGAAAAAAAGTCTCAAGGCCAGTGGAAAAAGAAGGAAACCACGGAAATGAAAAATAATTTAAACTAAAACGGATTTCTATTGACGAGAGGGTGCGGAAATCCGAAGGCCACGAAAACCCCTCTTCCTTCAAGTTAAATACAGTAATGGTGAAAAATTTGACTCTTCCGAAGATTGAAGTGTTGGTGAATAATATCCCAGCCACCGTACTCCTGGATACAGGCGCGCAGTGTTCCTGTGTGGCAGAAGATTTTTTTAGGAAGTATTTTCGGAAATACCGCATATATAATTCGGATAATACGACAGTGTTGGCGGCGCAAGGAGAACTATGTAAGTGTATAGGTAAAGTACCGCTATATGTCCGTATCAAGGACGAACAAGTAAAGGTGATGTTTTTTATAGTAAAGAACCTGCAAACACATATAATCTTAGGAATAGATTTTCTTTCAGACGCACAAGCAACGCTGGATTTTAATGAAGCGTTCCTTAAGCTGACAATGAAACCAGTTCGTGCAGAAAAGGCTGAACCGCCGATGTTAAATCTTGACCACCTGCCTAATGACGAGCAAGGAAGAATCCGACAAGTGGTAAGTGAATTTGCTTCGTTATTTAGTGATATTCCAGAATTTACTCAGGTTACTAACCATAGTATTGACACAGGAGATTCAATGTCAGTTCGCCAAAAAGCATACCGGTATGATAGGAATAAGGAAAAAATTATAGAATGGCATATCACCGATATGCTACTTAAAAAGTTCATTACGCCTATCTCAAGTAGTTATGCTAGCCCGGTGGTTTTATGTAAGAAAAATAATGACTATCCTTTGACACATCCAAAAAGGTGGAGATTCGCGATTGATTACCGTAAATTAAACTCCATAACTAAATATCCGGTATATCCGTTACCTATTATTGAGGAGATTCTAAGGAACATAACATCCACCAAATATATGACGACTTTAGACTTAACGACTGGTTATTTTCAAATAGGGGTTAGGCCTGAGGACGTGCCTAAGACTGCTTTTATAACCAAGTCTGGCACTTGTGCATTTTGCGTATGCCGTTTGGCCTTTCAGGGCCCCGGCAACATTTCAGCGATGTGTGCACATTGTGTTAAGACCTGTTCTTGGAAAGTCCACATTTATCTATTTAGACGATATCATTATTACTAGTGATAATCTCGACCAACATGTACAGGATTTAAGACAGGTGTTTTCTTTATTAAATGAGGCCGGTCTAAAAGTTAATGTCGAAAAGTGCAAATTTGCAGCCCCTGAATTAAAATATTTAGGTTACAAGATATCTCAGAAAGGAATAGAGACAGACGAATCAAAAATATTCGCTGTACAAAAGTATCCGACTCCAAACACGGCAAAGAAGCTCTCTTCTTTTCTAGGACTTTGTTCATATTATAGGTCCTTTATAAAAGATTTTGCAGCTATCGCTGAGCCATTGTTAAAATTAAAAAGGAAAAAGGCAAGATTCTCGTGGACGGCCGAAGCCAATAGTGCTTTCGAAAAATTAAAACAAGCATTAACGCAAGCCCCTGTGTTGAAATTTCCTGAAAAGGATGAGAATTTAGAAATTTCAGCGGATGCTTCGGATTATGCGGTAGGAGCGGTACTTTCGCAAAATCAGCAGCCCGTGGCATTTTTTAGCCGAACTTTAAATCAAACACAAAGAAACTATTCCGCGACCGAGAGAGAGGCACTTGCAGTTCTGTTAGCAGTGCAAAAGTTCCGAGTCTATTTTGGAAAGGCGCCAATAACAGTGTACTCTGATCATGCGGCGGTAACTAGATTGTACTCAGGGAAAAACTTATCCCCAAGGTTAATAAGATGGGCACTCAAGCTACAAGAATATAATCTGGTAATCAAGCATACCCCCGGAAAGGAAAATATCGTAGCAGATGCCCTATCAAGAATTAAAATAGATGAACAAGGTAATACTGTAAAGGTGGCAATGCTCACAGCATGTACAATAAATTCCCGAGAAACTGTAATAACCGAACTGGGTAAGGATCCTGAGTTTGGAAGCATTTATGAGTATTTAAAGGATCCTGAAAATTTTAGCCACCAAGATATTGTGGCGATAAGAAATAGGGCGACCCATTACGAACTAATAGATGGTCTATTATTTTATACAAAAAGTACAAATTCCAAGAACGAATTTCGACCTGTTATCCCAGCTAGTCTTAGATTAAATATCCTGCAGGAGCTCCATGACAGCCCTTTAGCTTCTCATGCTGGTATTCGAAAAACTATCCAACGCGTACGCGAGGCAGTCTATTTTCCTGAACTGCAAAAGTTAACAAGGGCGTATGTCCAGTCCTGCCCAACATGTCAAGCAGTTAATTATATTAATTTCCGGGTTTCTAAATAGTATTAAATCCGAACTTCCAAATGAAATAATTGGCATCGATTTATTGGGCGCTTTCCCAAAAAGTCAGTTAAATAAAAGTCGCTATCTCCTTGTTATGGTTGATCATTTTAGTAAGTGGACCGAAATTGTTCCCTTAAAACGAACCTCCGCGAAATTGGTTACTGATTCTATTTTAAATAAATATATTTTAAAATACGGTGCGCCCCTAAAAGTTATATCGGATAATGGTCCTCAATTTGTAAGTAATGTATTTGCAGACATGTGCTAAAAACTGGGCATACGTCATTTAAAAATGGTCCCGTATCGGCCGCAATCAAATATAGCGGAACGGGTCAATAGAAATATAGTGAAAATTATGCGTAGTTATGTTAAAAATTTTCATAAAAGCTGGGATAACTATGTCAATGAATTTGCTTTCACCCTTAGGACCGCAAAACATGATACAACAGGCAAACTCCTGCTGAGTTATTTTTAGGCAGAAAGATTATAACGCCGTTAGATAAATTATTTTATGTGCAACAAAGAGCCCCAAAATTTAAAATGGGTGACATAGAAAAACTAATTAAAGAAGCAAAAAAAGAATACGGAAGTAGCACAGAGAAAACAAAAGCTGTATTACGACTTGAAACGACGGGGAGTAACTTATAAAGTAGGGGATGAAGTATTAAAAATTAAGCATTCACTTTCTTCAGCACCAGAAGATAAAACTGCCAAATTTTTTCCACGATTAGTAGGACCATATGTCATAGAAAAAATAACTCACGCTGTAGTAGTGTTGAAAGCCAGGAATGGGGAAACCTGCTCCGCAAACATTGACCAAATCAAACCCTACTATGATCGTAATAAAATGCAAATATTTTCAGATCTTTTGCAGGATCCGGCACGGCAGACCCCGCAGGCACAAGCTCCAGAGGTGGAAAAACTACAAGTACAAGGGCAAGCCATTAAGAGGCAGGAGCAAGTGAAAAGAAAGTTTCCCCGCGGAAAAATTGAAGGTAGCAAGAAAAAGAAGCCGTTCCACCGTCCAGAAAAGAGAGTTCACGAACACCCCCAGAATGAAGAAGGGAGAAGGACGACGTATGCAGAGAGAACCAGGAGAAATGACGGCAACTATAACCCGGCTCTAAAACGGAAGATCTACTCATCCGACAGGACTCTCCGTAGCAAATGTCGCCGAACTGCGGAAGGGCCATCAGCGGCGGAGGACAAGTTACAAGGAAAATTTGAACGGCCAGCAACGAGGTCCAAGCAGGAACACGAAAGAAGTTTCCCGGTTCCGCCAAGACCAGCTGCCATTAAACGACCAAGACCACAGGCAGAAGCGAAAAAGAAGGTATTCAAGGGTGACAGAACTGGAGAAAAAAGAAAGCATCTAGAGGAAGGCACTGAAGGGCGAGCCCGTACAAGAAGGAGGATAAATCAAACAACTATCTGCACTACCTTTAAGGACTGGGCCCAGAAAACAATGTCCGAATATCACAAAGATAAGTAAAATTTTATGTTACTTTGCAAACTTAAGTTAATCTTTCATTCTTACAAGTGCATTCTTGCAAGTGGCAGATTTCAAGAAGTTTTACCTCATGCGTGGTCTACCTTTAACGCCAAAAGGGCGAGAAATGAGTTGTTACCGATTTTGGTATTATGTTTTTCAATTACTCGCGCGTAAAACTAAAGTTGATGTATAATAGCGTTGTGTAAAGACTTAAATATTGTAAAAAGTTATTGTATAAATATTATTTAAAACATTCTGGCAAGAAAGAAGTTTTAGTCTGAAAGACTTTTTGAAATGTATTATTTCAATATAGAAAGAATTGGCACTTGCTTTGAATGTATGTTTTCAAATGTGTAAAATTAACGGCATGTTAATATGTTCTTATATACAATGTGAACTGCTATTTTAAATGTTAAGAAATACCGTGATATGGTAAAAGTGAAAGTAATGTTAATTTTTTTTTTATTCGTGTGACTGTAAAAAGACTAAATCATGGTGAATATGTGTTAAAGGTTGAATGATGTAGTTAGGCTCTCTGACGCTACACTTCAGAGTTAGCCACTTTCAGAATAGTACCTCAGGTTTTAGAGTTGAAATTAGGGTGTGTTACGAGGTCTTGGTATGTTGAATTTTAACACGTTAGTGTTTTGATTGTAGGAGGAAGTGTTGAAGACATAGACATAAACACATTCGTGTTTGGTGTTCTTTTACAACACATGTCAGAGAGCACGGGGAGAGATAATTAAAATAGTCATGAATGAAATAAGAATGTTAAGAGAAATATAATTATACATGTTACTTGCCATTTCATTTTGTAACATTTCATTAAACTAGTTTTCCTTCCAGATCTCTGGAAGCAACCAGATTTGAATAAAAGCTCCTGTTTAGATGCAGTACAAATGAAAAAATTGTGTCCTGGGAGCTGCTATTGTAAAAACAAATTTCTTTCTTTTAAATTTCTAGTTTCTAGCGAAACATGTTTGTAAAAGATTGGCCTCGCGTTAGATTCTAGAGCTAAAAGTTTTCAACAAGGTCGTTTTAGACCTCAGTTTCAAACTAATTAACTCTGGCGGCTATGTAAGGATCTTAAGTTTTACTAACGTTTATTTTATTTTAAATCTTTACTATCACTTCTTATTTTCTACTTCCGGCCAGAATTATAAGCGTTAAAGTATTTATGCAAAGTTTGTCTGGCGAACGCCAAGTATTTAAGTTGTGGCTTTTTGCCAAGCGAAATATAGGAAGCAGTTAGTCGAAGCAGGCCGCTTACCTTAGAAGTTTTACTCATGTTGCTGTTGCCTTCCAGGCCAGAGGTTTTAATCCTCTTGATAAATTTTAAACGTATTGTAGTGTTCACAGTTCTCTGTACTACATACGGCTTCCTGTTAATATAAGGCCAATCTTCCACGTTTATTATTTTAAAGTTAAATTAGAGTTTAGTTCTATTTTTATATTTTTACGTTAGACCCCAAGTAGCGGGTCTGTGTATTCCGAAGTACGGAAGTTATTGTAAATAGAGAAAAATAAAGGGTTTTGTATACCCTTCTTGTGTATCCTGTTTACTTCCCACAGTTTTGAACATAGCTTTAGTAAGCTCTCTGTTCCGAGTCAGGTCCTTGCATGTTCCCGAAGAAGGTTAGAAGGAACATTGAACGTGATAATATAAAATTATCTTTGCTAGGAATGTGATATGCAAAATGCGCATTTAAATCGCACGCATAACTTGTTTTGAGAAACCCTCGAACTTGCATTCTAAGAAAGCAAATCTTGTTCTCATTACATGATTACATATGATTTTATTGGTTTCAGTCCATTTCAATTTCAGATGGCGATCTGGCTCTGTGTAATGTCACTGATTCTTGAAATCATTTCTTCTCAGTTTGTTAATAAAATAAGAAGTATATTACTTAGTAATTATGATGCATATTCAGAAAATATTTCAAATTGCTCCTTTATATCTTCATGTTACAGAAAAAATTCCTTTTATTTGTGTTAATGCAATACGGAAAATTATGACACAGTGAAAACTTAACTATTATTTTTATTTATTTATTTACTTCCTACAATTTCAAATAATAGTTCTAAATAAAATTCCAGAAGATCCATTGTTATTATTTCTTACTTGCAGAAGTACTTGTAATGAGAAACGCTTTGGTAGATAAATCGGGAAGAGATTTTTTTTGGGGAAGATGGACATCTGCAAATATTGAATTTATACTGTGGTGCGACTCATGACAATGCTTATAGTATCGTTAACACTGAAAACAATGCTGAATAACTTCTATTTAAAACTCGACAGAAACAATCCCTAGGCATACCATTTCTTCGGTAGCTTCAGTAGAAGTTTGGAACTTATGGTCTAAGCGGAATGTTTTTGTTGCTGGCTGATATATTGAATAGTAGGAATAGAAGTTTTGTGATATATAAAATTTTCTTTCATTGAATATATTAATTTCAGTACTACTAAAATTGTGATGACTATACTTAATATAGTACAGCATTCTTTCCAGTGAACGATTCATATGAATATCATCTTACACCTGAAACCAATCCTCACCTTTTAAGTTAAATTCATTCTAGTATGCCATCGTGATGTAACGATGTAACTCGGCGCGTATTCAAGAATTCCAAGTTTGAGTTTCGGCTAGGGCATTGCTCATTTTTCATATCTCCAGTATAAAATAAAAAATCGACACGACTCTACACTGGCCTCTGAACTAAAAAAAAAGTGGCGAGCAATAATTCATCACCACTAGAATTGTCGATTGGTTCCTAATCCTCAGTCGCCCTTTAAAAGGTGGAGTATATAAGGTATTTTCACCCTCCTTCTAGCATGGCTTTGTGGTGTAATGGTAGCACACTCGGCGCATATACGAGACGTCCAGGTTATAGTTCCGGCGAGGGCACCGGACATTTTTCCTTTCTCCTGCCCCGCAAAAATTAATGACTCTACAATCCTGCAATTCATTTTTTTACAGACTCTTACATTATATTAATTTTGCTGATATCCGCACATTTTTTAGATTTCAATGGTCTTTCGTATCACCTAGGAAATAAAAAAAAAATTATGCGTCCCATACGTTAAATGTATTAAATATTTAGGCAGAGAACAGATATTATGGCAAGTTTTGAAATATTGCGCACATAAATCAACTAATTTGTAAGACTTTTATTTCTATTAATACTACAATGAGAAATTTAGAAATGGATATCAAAATAAAAGCACATCTGCTGCTAACAAATATCTAAAATACTAAAAAAACCGACTTTCTATTTGTTTGTTTTGAATGAAAATTCATTAACATGATTGTTAAGAATTAATTAACATAAGACATTCACGTACATTTATTAAATGTACAATGTGGTAACATAATTCAATTTCATTGTTTGCTGTGCTTTCATATACATTTTCAGCGATTTCTTTTGAGAGAAATTTATGTAATGTATTTCATGATTAACTGAAATGGGCTATCATGATGTTAATAAAATTTCTACTTTCATCTATTTTTCTTGACGATGTAATACAAAACAGTCTGCATTTATAAAATCGAACAACGTTTATTGAAAATCTATCAGTTACGTTTAAAATTTTATACATTTCATGCATACTGATACAGATTTAATGCATCTACACTGTAAAATCTTAACCATTTCTATACGTTTCATGCATATTCTATACTTATTAAAATTTCATTGTCATTTTTTCTTTATTAAAGTTTTATGCTTATTCAAAATATTATTTAAAAGTACACTGCCCTTCTAATCTTAGTTATTTTCGACATAAGTAAATCACTTTGATTTAAAACTCTGACAGAACAATAAAAATTTCTTCTATTACATTTTCTCATGTTTCTTTAAAGGAAAACTTAATTACAAGAAAATTCTAACAAAGGTAGAAAATACGCATTTTGTTTGAATATATCAGGTGTCTACTCTAGTATTTTAAGTCCCCATTCCATCTTTAAACAAACTTTTAAAAACAGTGCGCAATGTTTTACTCATTTATTATGAGGCTTTAATTATAAAAGCGATAATTTGTCTTCCATTTCATGTCTTTTCGCTTGTGCTAAGAAGGAGAAGTACTTGTTAATGACGCCAGAAAACCATTTATTGGAATTTTGAAAATTGTTAAGGATGGAAGGAGAAAGAGAATATGCTTCCCAATGTTTCAATCGGCCTTTTATTTGTATACATTGGAATATCTGAAACTTACTCGCAAAGCATTGATTGCCTATAAGGCTTTCAAAAGCATTATTTTTCTAAGCCAGGACTGTGAGTAAATGAGTTTGAGAAAATTTGAGATTCAAAAAGGAATTTAGTTTTCCTGAGAACTCAGGCTGTGATCAAAATATAAAAATCAAATCGAATTTTATATCCAAGTGTTAGATTGAAAAGAAATGTCCTATAAAAATTCACCTTTCCTTTTTATTTATTTTTTCTTTCTTTCTTTTACTGACTTCGTAATAACAATCTTTTCATTTTGAAGACCATTTTCCAGTATGATGCTAAATTTAGATTTATTTCCTTGTTATGTACAAGTGCTCCTTTTAGAGCCGTATAAAACTGTTCCTTATAAAGTGTGATATTTGAAAATGCATGAAAACTGCAACTTTTATCTTAGAAGGAAATTTTCATTTGGGAATAAAAGTCTGAAATCTTCGAGTACAGATTGAGAGACATGGAAGTGAATAGTGGAGATAAATATTTTAAAATACAACACTTTCTCTCTCTCTAGGTCTAACATATGCCCTAAATCTTTGGTATGCCAAACAAAATTGCTAACGACAAACACTAATGAAATAGACGTATGAAATCCTTGAATTTTTTCACGCTGCAAAGACAGTATAGACTTTTTTTGTTCCGTACCGATGGGTGTGGGTTCGAATCTCAGAAAACGCATAGGTATTTGCAAGGTCTTTGCCAGTAACTGCAAACGGAATCAGACGGAGCGCAGCATCAGATCTGTCTCGTCAGCTATCTTCAGTACAACAGTTTACAATGTACTGCAGTTTCAAGGCAAACCGTACACACGTTTATCCAAACAATGCGTTTGAAGAAAAGAAAATAATGCCAAAATTCCTTAGAGCAACGGTATTTTCTAATTGGGTGAATTTCTTCAGTTACTGGTGAAATTTAGCCACTTGTGGTGTTTTCAGTTAGCGCTCCGAGCCGCGATTTTACAACAATAAAGCCGGCGTTAAACATGTAATCAAATGGATTCATTTAAAAATATTCGATGGCTGTAGCTCTAATACATATTTGTCTAGCACAAAATTAACAACGAAAGCTATCCCTATTAAATTTAAATCTATTAAACTGTGTATTTAAGATGTACCCATTTGAATACATTTAATGCATTGAAAGCCGAACTCACTAAATCTTACTCGCCCAGTTTTGATCACATTTAAGGTGATTCTATATCTACAATGCATTTCTACGGAGTAAAAGAACTGTGCAGTAGCGATGAACAAGCAGACTGGCAAAAGGGAAGCCGCAGAGAAAATGTAAAATGTACAAGGTGAAAAGCTGGCTGAGAACGATTTAGTTTCAATTAAAATTTATCCTTATTTGTTAATTTTAAATTTCGGTTACCAAATTTTAATAAATATTGCCTAATATTTACTGTAATATCGTGTAATTTATCTGTCTCATCAGCATTACGGAATTATCATATGGCAAAGATTTATTTTTAAATGTCGCTGTTTACTGCGATTTATTATAAGCAAATATCATTTTTAAGGCAAAAAGTCGAAATAGCAAAATTAAAAAGATTAATTAAGGTAATCCATTAGTTTGAACGTTAGAATTTTTATTTACATATTTTTCTGTTATGAAAACACACGCGCGCGCGTGCTCACTCGTACATATATATGTGATAATTTTGATGGTACGAAGACCCCAGCCAGCAATTATAAGCACATTCCTTCTTGATTAGTTGCTACACTAATGGTGCCCCGCAATTTTATATACACCAATCACATTGTTACAAAAGACGAAACTGCAAAGCGGTTAGTTACATGTTTGTGTGGTGAGAGTAGGTAAGAAAAGTGATGGGTAAAAAGCAGCTAAAATATTGATTGGCTCAGCTCCTTTGCTTCAGTTTTAAATGCTGATTCGATAAAACAACAGATTAAAAAAATGACTCAAATGGCGTAAAACGGATGTTTGAAGGCAGATTTATTTAAATTAAAATTATTAATTTAAAGGTCTATTATACATTACGTTAGCTATTTTCGTCCATATTTTATAGCTTACATAGACTGATAAAAGACAAACTTGATAGCACATGATAATCAATGCAAGTCTATTAAATGATTTACGAATAGTTTCAAGTTATTAATTATTATATAACCATTTTAGATACTACAACATGTTATACCGACATAAAACATAAATTTTGCTTCAATTATTAATTTTTTGAAATTATAAAGTTTTGTTACTCATCCATAAATTAGAAATTAAATCCAGTGGCAGATTCAGGCTTCTTAATAAAATTGAGTGTATTAGATTTGTGACTGTAAAGAAGACTACATAAAATAAATAAAACTTATTTACATAGAACGCTCTTTGTTCTACGATTTCTAATTAATTTAGAGAATTTGAAGAGTATTAATTACCTTCTTCAGGTTCTGCAAATAATAATTACTTATAATTGTCAATTTAAACCCCATTTCTCGTATTTGAACTTGTGCGAAATTTTAATAAATCCCAGACAATCCACGTAAAGAGTGACTCTTACTTTGATTATCTCAGTTTCAGAATTACATTACACTGGTCTCATGTACTTAAAAGTACGTTTCATACAGAATCCAAACATCTTCAAAAGTACTGCCCTGGAACGTATGGTAGAGTAATCGATTTTTGGTATTCGAAATCAATTGCAGTGGGTGTGAAAGTACTTTGAGACAGAAGGCCTTCACTCAAGTATCATTAGGGACAACTATACGTACTCATTTTATCGTTAGTAGTTCTAGTATTTCAAGGAGATGCTATCGATCGTCCAAAGTTCATCAATCATGCCCAAGAGTTAAAATGGAATCTTTGCGGAAGTGCGTGCAATACTCTTCTTAGAACAAGTTTGACAGCACTGAATCCTTCATGCATATATGAACTGCCTAGTTTTCGATAACGGAACTTCTTTTAAGTTCGAAAATAAAATTTAATTTTGCTCCTTTTCATATTATAAAGTTCAAGAAGTTTAAAAGTGGGTGGGTTTCTCGTTTTCTACACGCATGAGATGCAATTAGTCTGCCAATCTTCCGATTACAAATTTATTTATGTATTTTAGTGACATTAAACTGTTAATAGGTTTTAAACTGTTTTATTCTATACAAGATGGTTGATTCTTTCATCAAAATGTATTTTAATACACCATAGTTGTCAAAATACCTAAAATTAAATATATTTTGGCTTAAAAATCGGCATTAAATGACTGACGATAAATAAATTAGCTTAAATGGGACATCAGGATTTGTGAGCATAAAACAATATAAAATAAAGATTATCCCGGGCTGCAGTCGAATGCTGGTTTGATTTACTGTTGTTTAGATTTTCATAGCTCATAAGAAAAAGTTTTTAATTATTTATTACAGAATATTTACGCATCATCCGATCAACCACATCAAATCCACATTTGTTTTTGTTGCAGAACTCTACTGTTTCTGGAATTTTTTCTTATTCTGTGAGACGATCTTTACGGTGGGATGTAAGGTTTTTAGTAGCAGAACATTTTAATTTCTTTTATCCTGATAGGCCGACAGTGTAGTTTTACTATTCTTTAGCAAAACTGTTTCAAATAGCCGGGGTTTTGATTTCCTTACTCCCTGCGGAAAATCTTTTCGATGTCTACTTATCGTGCCCACAAAACCTGCGTTTTTCATTATAAGTATTTTAGTTAAGGATAGTGAGAACATATAACTGGTCGGGGCCAAATTCAGATGAGAGCTTAGGAAACACATTACTATATTTTCAGGAGACTTTCAGTTTTACTTATCGATGCATCGTTTCCAAGACATGAGAAATCATTGCACATAACATTTTTAGTGTATATCGAGACTAACATCTAAACTTTGATACCGAATTTATCTGGATTTATTTATTTATTCGGAATATACTGTGAAAACTTCCACCTGGCTTTGGATGGAAATAACTGCTCATCCATTATTACATTTTCTCCTCAATTATAGAAACAAACAGCACAGTTCTGTATGAATTTATTCCAAATATCTGAAAAGTGTGCAGAATTATCAGTTTCTAAACGCTAAGTGAGTGTTGACTTTGAGTCAAATCCTAGATGTTCTATAATGTCTCGAAAACGATTGCGATACATTGTTTCTCCAAACAATGGAGGACCCCCATATATTATTTCGCAAAACATCATAATTAATATTATTTCAAACATATGGGCCTCTTACATAAATAATAGCAATGGAAAGGTAAAGGTAAAAGTATGGGGAACACCAGCGATGTACCATAGGTCAACTGGTAATGCCTTCCCATACTAACTCTTTGAGAGAAAAAAAAAGGGGGGGTAATTGCAAGTTTTATAAGAATTTGCATAGACTGAAGCTTTTCAAAAGGTCTAAAGTTTGCCTATTATGGTACATCGTGCAATTCCACAGTACGCCCCGCAACCAGTATTTATTAAAAATAATGGTGTAGGGCATAAGTAGATTACAAAATAGTAGGAATACAATTTGAGATTCACAAGATAAATTGAACATCTGATTTGGTGCAACAAAAATAGGAGATAAACATAATTAATAAACAAATAAACATAATGAGATAATTATAATTAGTACTGGCAACACAATGTTAAATGAATTGTTATAATAATGCTAAAGAGGTAGGTGTGCATGGGTTATTTCAGATATATTGGTTTACTGCAGTTTATAAAGTTCAGTTCACGATCGGATCCATTTTGTCCATAATAACAGCATGTAAAAGTTCACTAAGTTTAAACTGTATGTGGATTTACACTTGACAGAGATCTAGGCCGTAGGAAGAGAGTCGTTGCATAATTTTCTGAAACTTTGGATATTGATGTTTATTTTTAATTAAAAATCTTTGGAATGCCAGGAGGTCAGTTCTTGGGAATTTTATGTGAATATCCTCAGTTAAGGGGCATGAGAAAACGTAGTGATCAGGAGTTTCCTGTTCTCCACATATGCAGATGTCAGAATTTGCCAAATTTCTTGCGTAGAAATATGTGGGGAAGGGTCCATGTTCTGTTATAAAGTAATTTAGGGAAGGATTCAAGTTCAGAGATGCTAAGCTTACATTGGGCATCAAGTTATATGTGCGTCTTCCCTGTGGAGCATTGTTCCACAAATCTTGCCAAGATTTTGAAGCAAGTTGTTTTAGTTGGTACTTGAAATTCGAGCGAGGTCACGGAATGATGATTTCAGTACCATCTTGATTAATAGCTGCTTCTTTGGCTAGTTCATCTGCCTGATCATTACCAATATGTCCTTTGATCCATAAAATTTGAATTTTGTAGTTTGGGATTTTTCCAAGAAGAGAATTTATGTCGGATATCAATGGAGAGGAAGGTAAGGGATTTTTAATAGCTAGAATAGCTGCTTGGGAGTCAGATTTTATGCTAAATTCGTTGAGATTTTTGAAAATGGCTATTTCAATCGCTGCTTTTATAGCTGAAAATTCCGCTTGGAAAACACTATTATTATTATGGATATGGCCTTTCCATTTGATGATATTTGAGGGGGTAATTTGAAAAAAGACTGCGGAACCAACTTTTCCTTCAATTTTTGATCCATCAGTATAAGCAATTGGAGATGAACTTGAATTTTCTTCAGACGTGGTGAATATTATTTTGCTGAAGCGAAGCGCTGGATGGATAAGATTGGGGTTAATTTTCTTTTCATAGTTGGATGGCCAAAAGGTTTGGTTGTTGAATTCTGCGGCTTGGTTAAGTTGGAGAACTTTCGTATAGGTGCATACCATTTCTGCACTGATTGATAACGGAAAAGTACCAGCTAGAGTATCAAGTGCTATATTTGAAGTTGCGCGATACGCCCGAGTAATGCAAAGAGTAAAAGGCCTTTGAATTGAATTTAAACATTTCATCTTTCTTACTGTCATTGGTTGTGCCCAAATTCCGGCTCCGTAATTTACCATTTTTGAGATGACTGTTTTTAGAAGAATACGTGTTATATGGGGATTTAAGCCCCAGTTATATCCATGCATACGTCGTAGGCAGTTAGCTATTGATGTTGTACGAAGTTTAATATTATTTTGTAGATGAGGAATCCAGGAGAATTTCTTGTCGATTGTTAAACCGAGGTACTTGATTGTGTTCACAGATTTGATCTTTTGATTGTCAATTTTTAGAGCTAAAGCTTTAGTTATATTTTGTCCTGGTTTATGGATCACTAAGACTTGGGACTTATTATGTGAAATTTGTAGTTTTTGAATTTTGCAAAGTTGGTTAAATAACTGGAGTATTTCGTTGCAATTATTCTGTAAAATGTCTCTGGTACGGCCACTTGTAATAGAAGCTACATCATCTGCAAAAGCTACAGTTTTTGAGTGATCTGGCCATGGATAGGCAATGATGTTGTTGAAGCTGATATTCCAGAGATCTGCACTCATGCAAGACCCCTGAGGACATCCTCGGACTTGATTACGCACAATTTCAGTGTTGTTGTAAAGAATCATACTTTTTCTGTTTCTGAAGTAATCTTGAATAATTAGAAATAAATTTTGAGGGCACTTAAAGAACGCA
This sequence comes from Stegodyphus dumicola, assembly GCF_044657685.1. Taxonomy (NCBI): domain Eukaryota; kingdom Metazoa; phylum Arthropoda; class Arachnida; order Araneae; family Eresidae; genus Stegodyphus; species Stegodyphus dumicola. The sequence goes on from NC_140771.1 coordinate 113,206,559, forward strand.
GCGCTTGTAAAACTGCTGGCCACCATAAAGAATCAAAAGCTGATTTTAAGTCGAGACATATTATTGTAGAATGAAGTTGGTTGATTTTATTGTTTCTGACTTGTTCAAGAGCTGCATTAATTGCATGACTTGTTGAAAGTAGGCTTCGAAATCCAAACTGGTTATTGCTTATTAAGTTTTTGCTGTAAACATGAAATTTTAGACGACCAATAAGACATCTTTTCAAAACTTTTCCCAGGGCTGGGAGAAGATTTATCGGACGATAAGATTTAGGTTCATCGGAGCTTTTATTCTTCTTATTGAAGAGTATTATATTACCAATTTTCAGGCAATCAGGAAAGGTAGAGAGTTCTATACATCGATTGCAAAAAATACAGATTATGTCAGGATGGGCTTGATTGATTAATTTTATAATGTGGTTATCGATGCTATCTGGGCCTGGTGCCTTTTTTAAAGTTAGGTTTTTAATTATTTGCTTTATTTCTTGTTTTGAGAACGGAATATCGCTGTCTGTTTGTGGAATATCATCGCAGTTACGGATTCTGGTTTGAGTAGGCGAATCTTCAGCTGGATCATCTTTTAGAAAGACAGAGTCAAGAATCTCATTTAGGGTTGAGAGAGTGGCATTCTGAATTTCAGCAGAACTTGAAAGCAAATTTGAGGGAAGTTGGATTTGTGACGGTTTAAATATTTTACTACTGGCGATCTTGTATAAGGTGCCATAAATTTCTTTATTGTTTGAACAATATTTGTGCCAGCTTTTTAATTTAGATTCGAGAATCATCTTTTTGTAGTTTGCATTTTCTTTTTTGAATTTGAGCCAGGCTTGGTGTCTTAATTCATCGTCAGTAATCGATTTCATTTTCCGTTTCAATGCTCTCGCCTTATGCTTTTGAGCGCGTAACTCTTTAGTCCACCAATTTATATGAAAGTAAGGTTTTGCAGATCGTATTGGAAAGGTATTTTCACATATTTCTTGGATTTTTTTATAAAATCTTCTGTAGCTTTATTTAGATCTTCTTTTGTTGCACTTAGTTGGAAGGAAGAAGTCATTGGAAATGCGGATTGTTGAATTTGCTTAATAAAGTTCTTTTCTTTATTTTTAGTAATTTTAAAACGTTTCATTAAAACTGATTCTGAGTTCTCTTTGTTTTCAAAAATAATATATTTATGATCTGAGTGGGAGTTGTCTTCTTCAATTTTGCGATTTGAAAGCGAATTAATTAGGTGATGGGAAGTAACTACGAGATCTGCCCACCCTCTCCCATACATTGTTTCGAAAGAAGGTAAATCCGAGGCTTGGTTATGAATGACAAGATTATTTGAATTGAAGAATTCCTCAAGGGACCTTCCTCTTGGACTTGTGGAATTGTAGCCCCAAAGCTGGTTGTGTGAATTGAAGTCTCCACAAATTATGTGTGGACTTCGGAAGGAAAACAAGATGGATTCTAAATCATGAAGCAAAGGAGAAATATCCTCGGAGGGAGATGCATAAATACTTGAAATAAGAAGTTGAGAGTTGGAACTATTAAGACTGATTGTAACTAGGTCTCTTTTGGCTGTAATTAGAATTGGGTGCCAGTTATGATTAAAACTGATGATAGCTGCTCTGGGATGTTGATTGGGCGACTGAGGAGAATATTGAAAGACATTCCAAGACGTTGGAATGCTACTTACTTTCCCTTCGATACAATAGGGTTCTTGGATTAAAACAAAGTCTTTATGGTTAGGAGTTAAGAATTCTGCTAGATGATCAGAAGCCGTTTTTGCTCTTTGTAAGTTGATTTGGAGAAAACGAATTGAAGAAAATGGAATCGAGTTTTTTAGCAAGGTTGGGGGTAGATTATTTTGTACATCACTGTCCACGTTATAATCTTGAGTTGAAGCGTTATTCTTTAAATTGCGCTCTTGCATGTTAATATCAACTGAAAAATTATTAGTTATGGATGATGGCAACATGTGAGGTTGTGGCTTTGTCTGGGTACAATAATTTGTTGAGCTGACTCCTGTACGTCTGGCATGTTCTTTCATGAGCACCGTGATCAGTTGGTAACGAAGAACCAGTTTCTTGGTTACTTCGCACACAATTTACACAGAGTTTTACTTTTGAGGTACACTCTCTATGGGAATGTTGTTTTGCGCAGATGGAACAGCAGGGAGGATTTTGACAGCTTCGACTATTATGTCCAAGACCCTGGCAATGAACGCAACGGGGAAGTGAAATGTAGGGACGGAAGGAAAACGAGTTGAATCCAATGAAGACTCTTGACGAAGTACTAGACTCTGACAGTCACTAGAATCTGAAGAAATTTCTACAATCCAATTATTTGTATTTTCAGATCGGTGAACTGGAGAACACGAAATATCAAGATTATTATTTGATGTAATTTTCAGAAAAGCCGATATGATATCTTCAGCAGCCACTGAAGATGGTACATTAAACACTATGAGTTTGGTACTTTTGGGTTTTGAAGTACGAACAGTTACGGAGGCTTGTAGTTGTGAATTTTCAACGATTGAGCGGTGTAATTGTTCTAAGTCTGCTTTCTTTTCGACACCGATTAAAAGCTCATTAGACTTAGTAGTACGAATATTATTGATATGAATATCCAGTTTTTGTGGATTAAGTGTCGAACTTAGTTGGTGTCTGATATCTTCAGCTGTTCTCTCTGAATCTTTAGGTTTCAGGAGTAGAATATGATCTCTGAATTGACTTTTTGGAGTCTGTTTCAAAGAAATGTTTTTGGCGGCAGCAACGGCGTAGGAATTTGGGGTTTGTTCTAGAAACTTTGTTTCGAATAATTTTTTAACTTCGTGTTGTTGTTGCTGCAAATGTTCCTTCACTTCAGAGATAACTGTAGTATTTGAACGCTGAAGAGACAGTTGCTCTCGCAGTTCCGAAATTGTACCTTCGTGCTTCGCTAGAGTAAGTTCTTGGTCTGCCACTATTTGACGAAGAGCTGTTAAATGGCCAGAAATATCTTTATGTTCTTGGGTATTGAGTTTTCTATTTTTTCCGATGTTTAGAATATATTTAATTTTATCACTAATTGGTAGAATATCATTCAATCTGGAGGAGTCAGCATTTTCAGAATTGCTAGTTAAAGAATGGGAGATGTTTAATAATGATGGTGAGGAAGACCTATCTTTAGAAGCCATCGATAATAGTTTACAATTTCATAGCTCACATAAAACAAAAAAGACAAAAATCAGAAATTATTCATAAGCAGAGCAGAAAATTACTAGTATATGAAGTTAACAAAAATAAATAAATAAGTAAATAGTAGTGAATAATTGCTTATTAGAATAAATGCTATTACTCACATAAAGTCTGACAAAAATAATTATAAATTCAGGTGTTATGCAGTTCCAATGTTTCTTAGGAAAAAGAATATATATATATAAAGAAAGAAACTCAAATTAAATAAAAATACAGAATTATCTGTTGGTAATACTATATTATGTCAAGTCTTAACCAAAGGTTAATTAATTAGATAACTGTGAGTTGTCAGACGTACATTATATTAAGTTGTTAAGAGGTGTTCTAAACCTTATTCGGACAGGTATTTCTGCAAGTGAGTGTTAAGTAATCAGTATTATACTTAGAAAACAGATACAACAGTATGTAAAATCTTTTCAGAGTTAGGCAAAACACATAAAACACAATGTGATAGGATAGGGGAATATAAATAAGTATGAAAAGACACACTAGTTACATTAACACATGTACATACGATTCTAAATACCAGATAATAATAATAAGAATAATTGTAATGAAAATAAAATAATATTAAAATGAATTTTAGAAAAAAGTATATTTTTCCTTAAAGTACTAGACACTGCAGGAGTTAATAAATAAACCGTGAAAACTGGTAAACTGTGCAGAGTTCTGCTTACAAGTGAATAAAAATAGTAATTCAATACTTAATTAACTGAAAGATAAGCGCATGGTATCAAGCTGATAATGTGATGATCTGTGAAGATGCAGTATTTAACCCCGTTTCATTCAGTGCTTTTATCCTTTTAGAACTTTGGTTAAAGATTTAAAACACAATTGTTGAAATTGGGCAAAAATGCTCCGCCGATGAAACTGAGAAAGCCGTGTGCGTTGAAAGGGCGCTGTTCTTATTAGAGCTGTAACAATAGAGCACGGTCGTGGGCATACAGATACAGTTCAAGGTCGCCTCCCAATTGGTTTCGGGGGCAAGTATGTGGGAAAAAAAAACTCTCTGTAGAAGGTGACGGGGGAAATGAAACACACTTGCACGTTAAATGATGTAAAATAATTAAAATAAACGCCTCAGAAGAAGGGACGGGGAAGAAATTTTCAACGAAGATAAAGTGTTTAAGAGCCTACCTCTTGAGTACGATTTCAGCGTTGATAGTCTTGTAAATAAGTTATAATCTACGAAAAACTTGCATTAATTGAGCTGAATATGGCACAATTTTAATGAGCTGTACTTCCTTAATTGCTTGAAATAATAACATCAAATCGCATCCATAGGTATCCTGGGAATGTGAATTAATCAAAAAGTTCAATTAATTTTATAGACGGCAGCACTATTACACAGGAAGAATTTTATAAATAACTTGTGATCCTTGGCACTTCGCTTAACCACTTTCACAAACAAAGGAATATCCGCCGCATTTCACGAGAACAATAAAAACTAAGTATTTGCTGAAATAATGGTCGTAGAAACTAAAGATTTGCAGCACTGTGTTCGCGGTATGTTGATGAAACTTGTGCTATACAATTGAAATCGACTTTTGTTTTTAAACGACACTTACAACAATACAAGCGGGAGCACGTGAAACTGCAGTCTACACAGCTGCGAGCGTCGGTCGCCACAATGGAAGCATTAAGCTATTCTAAAGATAATGTTCATGTTTCTTCATTGTTCAAAACTGCCTCTGCTTCCGTGCATTTGTTTTTATATGGCGTAACCTTAATTCATCCATAAACAACCTCCAAGCAGTAGGCATTTGTCCCCGACATAACATTTTGCATATTATGCTGGACTAGTTATCTCTTTTAGCATATTTTGGGCTCCATATTTGCCACCTGTAGTGCGGGAAACAGAATTCACAGCCCACGCGGTTCCATCTGTCGAGAAATATATAGATTCTTCTCCGTGTTTTTGGAAGAAGACATGCTCTTCCCCATGCGTATCCTGAATTAGATAAATTATGTTTTCTCTTAATAAATAAAACACATTTCGTAAAGAACTAAACATATTTTCTCTTTTAACCAGCTGTATTGTTAAGAAGAGATCAAGTATGAATGCTTAGAAATACTCAGGGCCATTGTTCCTCATTTTCCCACTCATTGATCAAAATACACATGTACACTAACAGTCAGCTAAAAAATTTAAATGCAAGTATTCAAACATGAATACTACAAAATTACAGAAAAGACAGGAATACAATGAACATAATTGACAGATAACCAAAGCATATAAAGACTAAGGAAAAACAATACATTCTTGGAGGAGATTCTAAAGTTCTATTTGCTCTTCTCTACACACGAAGAGCATTATGTATTTCATATTAAGCAAACATTCAAGATAATTGTTACATATTTGAGATTTTCTCCATACTATTTTGTAATAAAAATTCTCAAAACATTTCCAGACCTTCCAAGAGATATATGCAATATCCAAAGAAAAACCGTCTTTCCATGGCAAACAGCAAACGTGAAACACAACATGAAAGAAGAAAATCTCAGATTTTCAACAAATTCAGTATCTGAATATGCGAAACATGAACAAGAAATGAATATTTCTTCTGCAAATGTTCCAAATGAGAAAATTCTTTATCTTACTTTGACCAGTTTCACGAATTGGGCATCAAAAGAACGAAATATTTTAATCTTAATCTTATCTATAACGCACTCTTTATTCCAAAATTCTTCCGTCTGAAGATTATAAAGCAAAACGTTTTTGAAAGATGATGGAATATACCGTAACCAAGAGATCGTGATATTTTTTTTTTCTTGCTCTTTCATCAATTCGTGGATAGGTAGCAAAATTATTATTGAAAAATTTTCAAAAATTTATTCCAATCACTATTTTCCATTACATAGACTACAGACATCTAGTGTTAATATACCGTATATAGCAAACATCTAGTGTTAATATACCGTATATAGCAAACATCTAGTGTTAGCATACCGTATATAGCAAACATCTAGTGTTAATATACCGTATATAGCAAACATCTAGTGTTAGCATACCGTATATAGCAAACATCTAGTGTTAGCATACCGTATATAGCAAACATCTAGTGTTAGCATACCGTATATAGCAAACATCTAGTGTTAGCATACCGTATATAGCAAACATCTAGTGTTAGCATACCGTATATAGCAAACATCTAGTGTTAATGTACACTAGATGCAGTCTAGTTTAATAAGAAATGTCCATTTATATATTTAAGCTTAGCGCATTATTTTTCGTTTACAGTATTGAAAATAGATAAGAGCCTATTTTTATGAAATTCCTAATTTGACTCAAGTATTACTTCTTTAGTAGCTTTGAAGTAACGGAATGAAAAAATTTTGTTTTCTTTTAAGAACCGTTGGTATAGTCCTTAACTTTTATTCCGTATTATGCGAGTATCTCAGGGAAGTCACATTTCCCTTTTGCTAGAGAATTTAAGTGACATTTTTACTAGTAAACGGAACTCTTTATTGCAACTTTCAGTGCTTTATTGCTTATTTGTGTTTCTAATCGAAGCAAAAACATTTAATCATTATAGTCAAGTTATTCCATTTAAATATCTCTACATTTCGGTTGATTTTCTGACTATTCCTTTTACAGTGAAACTTGATACTGGCCAAAAATTGAAATATTTAATATTTTTTTGCTTCAAAAGGCATTTTGTATCTTATTTATATTCATTACAACAACTTAACAAAAGTACAAACAAGTTAGATAGCAAAAGAATATTTCTTGAAATAATGTACAAGTAATTTCGGAAAGTCTATATGAGCATCATTATTTTTAATCCTTTTAATCTTTATTTTCTTGCCTCCGAAGTTTTCCTCAATTTTCGAGAATAAAACTTCCGATTTCCCTGGAATTTAACTGCGAATAACTGTGATGTTATTGTGTTTTCATATCAGTATCAGTATCTTCATAAGGAACACAAACATTTAGAATACTTTGATTTCATAAATTTTTGTAAAGTATAAAATAATTCTTTGTAAAAATGTCTTTTTTGACTTAAAACGTATTCCTTTATGACATTCGAAAGGAGCAATTAATAGTACATAACTGCTGTATTGCACTGATGAACAGGGTTATATTTTAACTTATTATATTACATATAAAACGAGCATTTGAATAAAATCATGTTTTCTTCTATCTGGGTAATATGAAGTCACACAAGAGTCTTTTTTGTATTTTTAGTAAATTCTTAAAGATTGAATTGTTTAATTTTTGTACTTTATGACTATATTTTACTAAACAAAAATACTCTTAACTTATTACGAAGAATAGTTTATGCATGTACTTTGCAATACTTCTTGATTACTTTTCATATAATTTATCTCTGAAATATGATTCCTAGTCCATTGCTAATATATTACTAATTTTTGCTTTCCCAATGCATTTCGTTGGAACAAATACTCAGGTTAGAAACTTTTACTTACCTAACGCCTTATGTAGCACTGCTGATCCGGGGTCATGGTTTATTGTCTATTATATACAAAGCAAATTTTCAAGCAAAACGTTATGGTTATATAAATGTTTTTAATGTGGTTTTTCAGTAAAATCCTAAAGGTTAAACTGAATGTTTCATTACTCAGAGATTCTTTCTGTATTGTACTGAAAAGAAAATGTTCATAGCTTATTAATAAAATAATTTATAGTTGTACTTTGTTGCATCCTTCGTTCATTTCTAAACTGCTGTTAACGTCATAATAATATTTCTAGTCAAATATTGAGACACTTACAATTATTACTTACAATTAAAATATTGAGAACAATACAAACCGTTCGCGTTTTCAAAGTATTTCGTAGTGTGTAGTAGTATTCAATAAATATAATTCATCTGACTCGACAATATAATAAACAAAAATATTCAAAATTTTCCTAAAAATTTATGAATTTGCTTTTTTGCTAACATGTACATAAACACCCACATTTAGTTCTTTAATGTTTTTTTCTATCAAAACAAAAGTTTTGAACACAAATTTTTAAACAATTTCATATTCCACGAAATTTACGCATTTGCTATGTCAATGTATTTTCGTAAACATTTTGAGAATGCGCGTTCGGTAGTCTTTTACACGCTTCGAAACTATTTTCTCTTTGCTGTTGGTAGATATCAATGAATTTAGGATAAATTTTCTGTTAATTTTTAGCTTTTGATTTCTTTAAAATACATAAAATATGTTTATAGATAATTTATGTTGATTTCTTTGATTTCTTCAGCGTTTTGGAAAGCAAGTATTTATTTCATTCACGCGAATGAAACTGATGTTGTCTTAAAATATTATCATTCAATCTTTTCACGTAGTTGTAATTGAATTTAAAATATTGTTTTCTTCCAAATTTACTAAATTAATATGTTTTTCGTTTAACAAAGCGAACCGTTTGGGAATAAAATGAACCAAAATTGCAAAAAATACATTGCTAGCTCTACTGTTTCAAGTTTAAGGAACGATTTGGTTTTTAAATATCAAATTCGTATATGGTAAATTTAGACAGAAGTGAAACATTCCTTATAAATTAAGAAAATGAAAAACATGCAAGTTATTTATAACCTAAAATTAACTATCAGATTGAAATCATTTCATAAAAAATTGTTAATTAAATACGCTGAGTGTGGCATAAATTCGCCAAATGAGTAGCGAAATGGAGAAATCGAAAATCCGCGAGCAGTGTGGTGCATCCAACTTGAAGGACAGTGGAAAAGCTATGAAAAGGTCATTCTAGTCCTTATACGTTTTCTCAGATTTTAAGCCCCTAGTTATTCAGTGCTGCTAGAACTTCTGTCTTTATTCCGTCTTTTGCTATACATTACAATTCGTCACCATCATCACCACTGCCATCGCCTTCCTCACTGTTCAGTCTGACTTTTTGGCAATGCCTTGTGCGTGCTCTCATGTTAGACTGTCGTGAATCATCCGTGGTTCTCGTCACAGTGGCGATTGAATGGTGGCATGCAATGATTTTTGGCGACTGAATTTTGGCGTGCAATCGTGCAATGATCCTCGTCGAGCAATGATTTTCAGAACCTTCAAGAGCGGCAGATATCTTTGTTTACTTGAATATCTTCACGATAATTGCTTCATCAAACAGAACTAATGCCTCCAAAATCCATGAGCAACTGATTTAATAATTCAAAAATACCTATTGTGTGGAAGAATCGACTTTAAAATTTCGAGAAACTCGCTTTATGAATGCCTTCAGGAAGGAAAAACGTACGTGAATATCTAAATAAAGTTCGGAAGCTTGCGCTAACAACCTAGGAGGAAATATGTGGCAAGGGGGAAAATACACCAGCAAATACATTATTAATTGAAAAATAATCTGAAGCATTGAATCCCGAATGTACAAACAAATACATTTGATACAATAATACTGAATTTACCCCTGTGTGACAAAATATTTTTTTCTGATGCAGCACTTTAAATAAAGAAATCACAGACTGGACATTTACGTTACAAATTGGGTCATCTAAAAGGAATTAGCATCTAAGAAGTAATTTTGAAACGTTATATGACGTTTCATACGTTTCATACGTTTCATACGTTTTATGCGTTTCATACGTTTTATACGTTTCATACGTTTTATACGTTTAAACTGATATTCTTTTTATAAAGGGGCAATCATCGAGTTTCTGGCGATATTAATAAGATTTAAGCAAACTGCATTAGCGGTTTCCAATAAGGCAAATTAACCACTCAGAATTTACGACAGGGAGACTGCTTCATATAATTCCAAGTATCGTGCAAGCGAGCTAAAGCACCGTAAATTAATTTCGGTTATCAGTATTAGTTTATAATTAATCGTAATTGAAAGCTATGTTCGCTACCTAATCAAGTGTTCACTCTTGCGTTGCCAGTTCCTATTTCCGGGAGTGCAAGGTATACTGGCGTGTAATGTGACAAATAAGATCACCAGATCGCATAGATTTGTAAACGTTTGTAGATACTATTATACAACCAAATTTGGAAAGTACTTTAGTGTTTATTTAATATATGCGTCTTAAAAGGCAATTTCCATATATTTACATACTGAGATTAATTCTTAAAGAAAATTAAGCCATAAGTAAGAAAGAAGTGAAATTAAGAACGAATTAACTACAGTGAGAAGTTATAAGTTTGAAAAAAATAATAACTAATGGGCAGCTTTAAGTAAATGTAAAATGCGTGAAAAACGTTTGAAGATTAAACGCATTTTCTAATGCAATAAGTATAAAATATTGTTTTAATCAATTAATGACATCTTAGTTTGAATACATGATGTAATATCCAAAAAATTCTCATTCATAAATTAAAATAAATAAATTAGAATCAAATCTCACTTAAGATTTATTCATTTCCTTTTGCAAAAGAAAAGATTGTAGATATCTGTTTTGAAATTTTCAAATAATGTAATTCCTTACCATTTTCCAATTTTATTTTTCGGATGCGTTAAATTAAAATTTTAATAATTAAAATATTGCATTTTTTAAAGAAGTAGGTTAGCTGACCAAATAAAGAAACAATAGTTTGAGAATTTCGCATATGTTAAAACTATTAGCAATCTTTATTAGGCAATAAAATTAAGTATAACACAGTATAGGGCTACGTAATAAAATAGAAAAAAATAAAATGTGCTTTTGTAAACATTTTGTAAAACTAAACTATTAAATAAATGGTTACATTGCAAAGCATACAATGGTATTAACGATTATCGAAGTAAATATACTTTTGATGTTGGTGTATTTAATTATGGCAAAGCACACAAGGGCTATCTGCCTAAGGGGAGAGATGCCTTCGTGGAGGACGTTCTAAGGGAAACTGCCTCGTATACACGTTACACATGGGGAAAACCACGAAAACGCCCATGCAGCCAGCCCGTTCGTATACTTTTGAAAATATTTAGATTTAATAATTACGTTATTTGTGTGAAATATACCTTTTCGTTTCGTACTTATTTAGAACTTGGGATTTTTATTCCTGTTCTATGTCTTTTCTTGTTCTAGAACAGGAACCGGAATTTTTATTCCAGTTCTATATATGAATAACTTCACTATCATAATTTTTGTCTGAGGTACTTAGGGACTTGGGTACTTGGGTACGTTGAGGTACTTAGGATACTTGAGGACAAATAACGGTGGACGATTTGTTTAGAAGAAGAAAAGGGTCAAGACAAAAACACACTCAATCTAGCCCTACTTTATAGAGATGTAGCTGTTTGAATCTCTTCTTCATCTCTGTTTCACATTGTAAATTCTCCAGAATTTCTATAGTTTTTCTGAAGTTTTTCTCCAATGAATAGTTTTAATGTCTTTTGATCGCTACAAGAACATTTTGCTGTTGCAGGTACTTTTATCTTAGTACAAGTTGAAGAGTCTTTAGATTTTTAAAATGAAATACGAAAAGTTTCTTTTGATCCTACAAGGCAACCAAAAACGCTCTTGCTGTTTTGGATAGTCAAAAAGAAGAAGTCATAAAACAAATAATAATTACCGCTAATCCTGAAAGTAATCGCCATTGGTATCCAGTGCTTTTTGCCAACAACTGGCTAGCTGTGCGATGCAATCGTGGTAAAACTCAGAAGCCTTGGACGCAAAGAAGTCCGTGAAGGCCTTTTCGAGGTCTGGCCGGTTGTTGAAGGATTTCCCACGAAGATGGTTGTCCAGGGATTGAAAATGGTGGTAGTCTGTTGGCGCAAGTATGGTGGATGGGGTAATGTCTCCCAGCACAGTAGCTGGATAGTCTCGCTGACCTCTCGAGCCACATGCGGCCTCACATTGTCATGGAGGAGGAATGCACTTTTGAAATTCACCAATGATAGCTCTTTATGCATTAGTGTCTGATGTCCACATTGCAACTGCGGCGAGTACAGGCCTGTCGTGATGGTTTGGCACACTGGCAGGAGCTCACTGTGCATCACTTGACGATTAGTCCACCAGATACAAAGCATGATCTTTCGTTGGTGGAGTGAAGGTATCGTAGTCTGAGGCACAGGGGCCATGGTGACAACCAATGTCTGGAAGGCCTGGATACGTCATACTGACCCACCTTTCATCTCTGGTGATTACGTGATCAAATATGGATGCATTGCTGTGCTGAGTAAGCGATGACCAACAGGCAGCGACACGCTGTTGCTTGTTTGCTTTGGACAGTGAGTGGGGTACCCACTTGCTCAGCTTGTATGCTTTTCCTATGTGGAGCAAATGGAGTCTGATCGTTTCATCAGATACCTGCAAATGTGCAGCAAGCTCACTACCTGTTTGGCTACTGTCACTCTCTATGGCTGCTCTCAGGGCCTCATCTTCCAGAGCGGCAGACCGTTGTGTGGCGAATCACTAAGAGACATATCCCCTGACCTGAACTTCTGGAACCACTTCCAAGCGTTTCGTCCGTTAACGGCAGCATCTGCAAAGGCTTGGCAAATTAAGCGATTTGATTCTGCTGCTGAGAGACTCACTTAAATTATACAGCAAACAACTCCGAACAAGCGCCTTTGATGCGTCCATTTCAAACAGTCGCTGTGTGAGTCATGTTTGAAGGTACTTTGATACCGAGGTGTCATACAGGGTTTCTACTATTAAATGTAGTACTTTCCTATAACCTGAAAGGAATACCACAGTGGGCATTGTGTTGAAGAGAGCCTGGTTGAAACCCCAGACAGGAATGATAAGTGTCGAATGTTTGAAGTTCCTTTCCTTTTCCCACTATTACCTTGTGTAGCTTGCGGATAGAAAGCTGTATACCAAGCTGTCATGAATTTTAAGTACACTGAAGGTATAGCAAATGCATGAGTATGGCCGGAGGACAGGATGCAAGGTGAAAGAGGGCGTGACTACTTTATCACATGAGTCTGTAGCGGCATCTGGTAGGCTGGAGAGATGCTGGTCCAAGTTTCAGGAACAGTGTGCATTTTTACAAATATTCAGTGCATAAACTTAACAAAGTGCATTTTGCTCACAATTGGAAAGACTATATACAAAAATAAAATAAGCACTTACAAGTATGCAGGGAATCCAGAAGAAGCAGTCAAAGATACATAACAATGCAGCGCGCTTTTATACTTTTGGTTAACGTCCGGACTCCCATCCTAACCACTTCATCGCCAGGTTTGGCGACTATTTTTACATTAGGAATCACTCTTCCAATGTCATATCACAAACGACAAAAACGTTTTTGGTTACCTTGTATTTTCTTGCAGAGATAATTCTTTTGGACTTACTAAATCTACATTTTATTTTTCAAACTTTTCTTAGTAACGATATATTTGCTACTAAATTTTCCTTCTTTACACAAGTATTTATTTTATCTGAAGAAGCATGAATAGAACTTCTTCTGCGATGATGCTTAGGGTTTTATTGTTAATAGTGAGCAAACAACATACAGACAGGATCCTTGTTTAGATGATGACAAAATTTCCTGGCGTTTAAATAAATAACACTTTAGTACCCCACAGGACATAAATTATCTAACCATATCGGTGATATTTATATAGATTACATATAAAAACTAATTAAAATTGTCTTTCGATTTTTCTAATATTGTTGAAAGCAGTAGATTAAAACATTTTGCAAAGAACACCGAAGGCGGTCTAAATTTACTCAAAAATTTTCTATCCATTCTTACACACAATCGCATCCAATATGTGGATCTCGCAGGGAAATAATGAGTATATAATTATCTTATATTAGATGTAGAAACAAAAGAACGTAGTTCAATAATTTTATCATACATTATGCTACATGCGATATTTATGTATGGAACATGCTGCTGAATTTCAATTCCATTTGTGATATTTCTTAGGACAATATTTTCGCCTACTGTATCTATTCAGAATTCCAAAAATTAGACATGTTGTCTCCTCATATTTCAAGAATATGGATTAAACTTGCAAAACGTACTGGCTTCAATTTTTAATGCTTCGCAATAAAAAAGATAGATTTTTGATTGATTGTAATGGTAATTTATGGTCACACTTTAGCTTCGAATCTGTATACTGTTCTTAATGTTATAAACTTGTTAACTTACGAATTTGATTACATGTTACGATTGCAAAGCATAAATGATTAAAAACTTACAAACGGTGAATCTGATGTTTCATAAAATGCGTGTTCCACCTACGAAACAAAAGGTTATGGTAATGAGGATCGAAAAAATTATGAATTGTGTAATCATAATAAAATCACTGCAACCTATGTACTTCACTCTAAAGAAACATAGGCAGTTTAAGAAAAGCTCTTAAGAAATGAAAAGATTTCGGTTTTCCAGATACCAAGAGAGCTTCATTAGCTATTAAAATCAATGTTTTAAGAGTAGCTGCAAATTTAATTAGTATAAAACTGAATAATAAGGGAAGTATTCTGAGCAAATATTTTAATTAATCCACCCTGATATGCATCTCCCGTTCTTATTTAATTGGTGACTGATCGCAGAAGTAAACTAATCTGCTTAAAAACTTTTAAATATACTATTTTTTATTTTCCTCAAAATTAAAATCATTTGGGAAAAAGAAATTTGGAAATACGAAATATTAAACAAAATTACAACTTTTTTTATAGATTTAATTATAAATTCTGGTTGTTAACACAGATCTCTAGATAGTAAGAAAACGCATCGGTAACCATCGTTTAATATTTTTGTTAAAAAAAAAAGAAGAAAGAAGGAAAAAAACTCTCAATGTAAATAATTATTATTTTTAATGAGCAGTGGGTTTTTTTTTTGGGGGGGGGAATGCCTGCATGATCTTAATTTAAAAGATCCCCAATGATTTAAAATGTACCTATTTCCTTTCGAAATTTAATTTGAAGCAAATATAAAAAAAAAAAAAAAATTATTAACAATTCAATATAAATATTAATCTTATCCAGATATTACTATATAATATACTAAAATCAACAATAATGTTTTAAAGAATAAACCCATTATAAGGTATTTCCTCTCTTCTTTCTTCAGATCCTCGTAAAGTGACCACACGTTCCTTTGGAGGACTGTCTGGCATCCCGCCGATTCTTAAAAATGTCCCGCCTTTTAGAAAACATCTGCATTTCTTATTTTAAATGTACTGTAAAAATATATTACCTATTATTTATTAGTTATTATAGTAAATATAAAGAAATAAAAAGTACATAAATTTAAAAAACACATAAAATGCATGCAGAGTAAACTAAATTAGGCGATGTAACGAGTTAGATTTACTCGGTGGTGTTCGATCATTGTCGTCACGTCTCATCAAGGAATATGTTTTGTTAGAACAGCTAGCATTAGCTGAAGGGCTATTTGCTTTCCACACCACGTGTTTATACGGTGTCAAGTCCTTTGTGAAAGAAATTAAAAAAAATGTTTTAGTGCAACTTTTTATCTTTCTCATTCTATGCACACACAAGCATATTCTTATGCCACAAAAATGTAATGAATCAAAGTGAAAGAATTCAATTTTCACACGCCACATTTGTATATTTATAAATTTGATTGAAATTAGAAATATATATAAAATGATTTAAGACCATTATTTACACATAAGAGCACCGAATAGGAATTCGAAGCTAAGACAAGAAGTTTTAAGTTTCGGAATGCATCTCTTGCATTCATTTCCAACACCGAATATAGTATTATGCTTAAAAACTTTAACTCATCAAGAAATTTTTCAAACTGTGAATTTTAAAAATGAAAACATTTAAAGCTTTTAAAATATTGTAGAAACTGAATAGTTTAATAGCATAAAATAATAGTGTAATAGCACAAATTTTCACAATCTGAAGCCAAAGACTCCTCGTCTTCTCAAGGTGCAGATGTCAGGCTCATGACGGTAAACATGTTGCTTTCGGACTTCTCTTTACGTCGTTTATTGCAAAATTCCAAAAGCCTATAACAACCAGTTTCAATACCTTTTGCTTTTTATTGCTCTTCCTCTCTACTTTATCCATCTTATTTCGACAATTATCACTATTTATCCGTTTTTCTCAGTTATCAATCCAAATTAACACTTGACAATTCTGCCTGACGTCATCTAATACTGGTCAAGGTGTACGTCGCACCATTTTCTCGAAGAACTGAGATTTTTCCACAATCATAAGAACGACGTTATTTATTCCAGAAATGCCAGAGCGCGACAAAAACGAAACGCATTAGACAAAATGACAGTTAAAAAATATTCCCTATAGATAGTGTTTTTGCGTATTTCTCTTTTGCATCTCTAAAGGCAATTTTAGCAATAACTGTTAGTGTAAGCATTTAAAGGGAAACTGTTTTAAAGCTACCGCTTACGCATCCCCAACTATAACGTAATTTCCGATCTTAATCAGATTGTCTGCGTTTAGAAACAACAATTGGACAACCACACAGAAAGAATTTTTTTCTTTCGAAGCAGCATCAAACCTCCCACCTCCAACAGCTCTGAAAACGTTTAACTCGCCAAAAAGACATAAATTATCCTCTAATACTGTATAGAAGCTAAAATGGAAAGTAGCTTTCAGAGATCTTTTATCTCGAATCATTTTTCTATATCTGTTTTATCAGTGCTTGATAACCTATCCATTATTGAATTAAAATTACTTGTCTTTCATTTCAAATAACTGAAAACTGCACAATTAACATTATTTAATTTTGCCTAAAGTTAGACTGCTGCATAACAGAGCATTGACACAACAACAATTTTTTACTATAAATCACATAAAGCGTTAAATCCTCCAGCAAATCATTGCAGACAGAATCGTTTAGAATATCTATCACCCGTTAATTGCATTTGATGTTTACTAACAGTGAGGCAGTTGCGCATCATCGAACAGCAGACGTGAAAAGATTTATGCCTGTCTTCTGGAAAGGAATAGCACTGTCCGCAAATTTTCTCCGAATCCCGGTAATTAACTATATTTTAGCAAATTTACTCTTTGTTTGTGATTTCTAGAGAAAATGTTTTCTTTAACCTGCAAAAAGCGGACTATTAATTGTTTTTCTGATTGTAACTAAAACTAATAAACCTGATACCTTTATCCTTTGTCCTACCAACCGCCAAGTGGTAAAGTCGCTGAACAGTGGAAGTTTGCCTGATTTCAATTCCACGCGCAAGGGAATTTTTCAATTTGTAAAGGGGATACGCAGTTACGCTCTCAGAAATTCTCTCACGAAGACATCCCTTCACTTAAGCAGATAGCCCTTGCTTGCATTGCCCTAAGCAAATAGACCAAATCAAATCTCTCACCCGCAGTTTAGGTTTTTGCCATCACAGCGAAGCTGAATCAGGCAGTGCTATCTGTACTGGGACAAAATAGTTTTTAAATTGCCGCCTATTGCTTGCAAATGTGTAAGAGAAACTATTCTGAATCCATGACTTTACATTGCACCTTTTGTTAATGATTTCATTGCGCTACTGCAAGCACTTTAGTTTGAAAGTGAGATTTTATTTCCAGAGGCAGACGAAAATCTGCATATTTTAAAACTGATGACGCATGAGATAAGCATTGAAATAGTTTGTTATATCTGTTTACCAAAATTTTCCGAAAGGGAAATATTACATGATTACATGAGTCCTGTCCTCATAAAATATTTTTTAAATAAATGTGCCAATGTCAGTAAATATGCTTTTTCGTATTTTTCTAAAAAAATATTAAAGAATTCTGCATTTTATTACACACTTCTACATAATACGATTACTGCTTTTTTTCCTCCACATAACATAACAAAAAAGAAAATTCTCAAAAGCTCAGACACTATTATTGCGTCGCATTAATTTCTTTATAAATACAAAATCATGCTCAAATATTCTTATTTTTCGCAAGTAAATTATTATTTTTATCTTTGACCCATTACATCGAGTACACAATAGCAGGCAAATTAAAAAAGGAGTAATAAATTATACAGAAAAAGGCGATGTTGCTTAGTTCGTAACTTTCAATGCAATTTTTTAGAACACTTTTTGGTAATTTAAGATATCTGAATTGACTTATTAATAATTTATCGTTACCAGCTGCTCATGTATTTGCATATCTTTGACAAACGCGTTAATCTCGTTTCCTCATTTGAATTTCCTCAGATTTTTATAAATACTATGTTTGATATACTAAGCGAAGAGACAAAAAGGTCTAGTTTAAATGCTTTTGAACCATTTTTATGTAATTCAGAAATGTTCTTTTTTCATAAGAACTTAAAATGAATTTAAGAAATACTTAATTTAACCCTAAAAGGGCTGTCTTTAACAGGATATTAAGAAAAAGATAATTTTAAATAAAAGTAAATTATTATCTATAACAAGACATATACAAGAAGTCTTCTATTATAATAGGAAAAAGAATAGATAAGTGATTAAGAACTAAATTAATACTATTTGAATTTTATATCATTTGAGTTAATAACAAAAATATTTGCATGATAAGAAAAAAGATATTTTCGCATTTCTATACTAGAGATTGTTCCGAAAATGTATACAATTTTTAACAATGGAAAAGTCACTTAATTTTGTACTCTTTCAAACATAATCTCTTTCATATATTAAATAGAATTAAACAGAACACCACAAATGTGTTCCAAAATGCAGCTGGTTGGTCGAAAAAGCAGTTATTCACAATTTTAAGAGTCAGTCTCAAAGAAACCCATCTAAGATACTTACCATCACTCGAAAATTTGAAACAGGCAAAAGAATTCAGTATGTTCACAGAAATGCTCAAGAAGACTGAAGAAATTAAAGCACTCCACAAGGCAAAACGTGATGGAAACGTATCACGAATCCTGAAGCAGGAGTTTCAAATACAATTCAAATTGTCATGGACAGGTGTATTTGAATTGAAAAATGTAATTGGAATATTTATATAACCAAAATAATCTAGTCTTTCAATGAAGATAATCCAAAATTTAGAAAACCATTATTTTACAAGTACTTGTAACATGTGCAGAAGATCTACAGTTTCCAAGAAAGAATGTTTCAAGCAATGCAGTTGCATTCAAAAGTATATATTAATAAAAATTTATCATGTTTATTGATTCTTTAAAATTTTGAAAAAATGCTAATGAATATGGACTTTGTGATGATTCAAAGTATGTAAATGGTTTTATAGAATTATATGTACTTAACCTTTCTACTACTGCGTTGACATTAATCATTCATTATCAGGCACAGGTAAGAAATAACGTAATGGAACTGGAGTTGTGTCAGTTTGATGCAGTTGCTCCAATCGCTACTATCACAGTTTTAGTGGAGCAACTGTGCAACAGATACTTGTAAATACGTTTTGCTACCCTTTTCTAATGTGGTGTTTTACGGCAGTTTAGATACCGTTTTAAAATTGTCAACCTACGTCCTAACTTATCTCGGGTATATTCGATTGGATTCAAATCAGGATTTTGGACTGGCACGTAAAATTTATTTGCTCTCCTTTAGACAAATCATAAGATTATAACGTTCATGTTATGAGCGAGTGACATACTGGACATGATTAATATACGTTCGAAGTTGTTATAAGGTTTCCTTTGATTATGGCAATTTACGCAAGGACTAATTGCCTGGCTGATTTGCACATCAGATATTTTTTTTTTCTTTTAAAGAGCACTCGGTACTAGCATCAGTATTTTTGAAGGAGAATAAGATGTAGATCATACGATCAATCAACAGTTTAATGCCATTAATCCTTCTTTTCAAAAGCCATTATAATTTCGAAGTCTACATTTGTTCTTCTGATTCTTTCCAAGAACAAAACTCGTATCTCGTAATGCATTTATGAAATGCAAACACCTTCGAATTATCTTGCTGACTTGACAGCATTACAGTGCATATCTGATTATTGTGAAATACAGGAAGATGGGGGTTCACATGGCAAAAATAAAAGAGAGACTGCCTACCAGAAAACCAAAAATTTAACAATATTTCATTCTTTTGACAGGTTAGGTTATTTTGAATACGGCAAAGCACACGAGGGCTACCAGCATAAGTAAGGGATGACATTACAGAAAACTTTCGAAGCAAAACTGCTCTTGAAAACACTTCGGCTAAACCTCGAAAACGCCCATGCTTGGAATCCAACTACCAGTATTTAGTGACTTTATCACTCGGCATGGGATGTCATCAAAAGATTAATGCAGAATTTCACTGCTTCTTCCTACTACATCACACCGCGAGACTTTTTGAAATTTCATTGATATATAGATTGCTAAGAACGTTACAGCTTTACGAAGAGCGTTACAACGAAGCTTTTTTTCAAATTATACATTGCCATGGATGTACTTAACCATTTAAGACTGATTTTGTTGAAATTAATTAGAAGCAGCATTATATTGCATATTATCTTCTACATTGACAAGATAAGGATTTTGATTCAGGATCACTTCCTCATCCGAAGTTTCTACAGTATAAAGCCTGAAATCCTGACGTACAATATTCAGAACTTCATACCACCAGCCCAAAACTAAATAATTAACGTAAAAGTAAAAACATTCCCCACTCCTTCAATTAGAAAGCTTAGGAATGGAGAATATAATACTCAAAAAAAGGAAGCAGGTATGCTGCATATGGGATTTCTTCCAACTAACTGATATTCCTACATGACACGTTGAAACATATGCTGCCTAGGAAACTTGCACAGTAGTAAATGACAATAAGTTTGTACTGATGTTGACCAGGATCACTCTTTCGGCGCTTGAATGGTTGTGGGGTGTTAGAATTTTTCTATCTGATCTAAACAATAAATGAAGCCTCAATGGCCTCATGTCTGCATGCCATCTTATTAGATTTAAACTCATGATATAAAAACCAGAATATCCGGAATCATTGAAGTACTGAAGTTTCCGGACCTCCGACTTTGCACTCTATTTACCTTTTCAACTATTTATAATGAGTAAATATATTTTTCTTAATGAAGAAATTTAATAATAGCTGCTATAGTTAATATTTATTACAACGTATTTTGTGCTCTTTTATGGATGAACAGCCATCAGGGAGATGCAGCTGAAATTTAAAAAATGAATAACATCATTTCTTATTCATGTCTACGTTAATTGCGTTATAATAGCTTTGAACCCTCATTATATAAATTTTTGGAGTGCTTTCAAATTTTTAGATTACCCTACATTATTTAGATAACATTCCAAGCAGCCTTCATTTTCAACATGATGGAGAAGAACGTCTCAAATATAAAATTGCAAAAATATGAGTTTAATTTTTGTCTCGTTTTTATTTTCTTCTTTTAGATTTACATCTCGTTAGTTCTAAGACAGCACTTTGTACTTTAGAAGTCTATGTCAATAATAATAATGGACAAAAGATAACAAATCATGAAGGCGCACTAGCATGAAATTTCTAAACGTTTCTATTTCTTAATCGAGCTTCATTGAGAAACAAATAACATAATAAACTCAGAACAAATGTGGAGACAACATTTGAAAATAGCTAATATTTCTGAAAGAAAAATGACAAGCCTAAAAATAAAGTACACGAATTCCAGAATCTCTTAAGAGACTTTCAATATCTCTTTTTTTTTAATCCCTCATTCATTTAAAATGAAAAATACCAACTGAAGCTCCTGTCTTCTGCACATTTCCAGCTTTAGAATCAGCTGCAAAGCTACGGGCGCCTAAATAAAGCATGAGCATTGCCAAAAAGGAAGGTTTTTCAAACTGAACATTAGTAACAGTAATTGCTGCTCTCTCTCTCTCTCTTTTTTTTTTTTTTGAAAAATAAATAAATGGGAACATAAGCAGAATTTATCTGTACTACTGAGTAGGAAACCTCATATTTCTTACAGCTTTTCTTTTTGAAGACTGTAGGTCTCTTTTGCTCATTTATATACACTAGATAATAATTTTTTCAATCTTTGAACAGACCACACACTCGTATAAGAAATTAATATCCCCCCTTCCTTTTCAGAAAATGGGCCTTATTTACTTTTTAATATTTATAAAGTATTCCATCATTTTACTTCAATTTAGAGAAAAGCCTTAAATTTAGTTTTTAAATTTATGAATCCATGAGATATAATTACAAGATTGCGAAACTGTAGATAAAGATAATATTTTACTCTGAATGTAAAATTTTAAATTATACCATTTTAAACACATCATACATATAAAACAATTAAAATTAGGACTTCTATATAATAAAATCTAGTGCTTAAGCAGCTTACAGTGTAACTTAAATTGTTCAAAAGAGATTATACCATCCTCCAAAGTGAAATTCTGAAATGTTAAAATGTATAGCTTATGTACAAATCGTTCAGGTTCTATACTGTTAATAACAGGGCTATTATATTCTTTTCTCAAGACGCATAGTTGCCGATAATGCGTGAAGACTTTTAACTGCTATCTTACTATTTTCGATTTCTTAACCTATTGCGAGAATATTTTAATTTCTCTTAGTAGCCATCTTGTTCAACTTTCTCGCATTTCCTCAAACAATTATAGCAACCCTATTTCACACCACAGCGCTTTGGCCAACCAGCGGCCGAGCGGTAAATTTGCTGAGCACTGGTAGTTTGGTCCGAGGTTCGAATCCCGCGAACGGGCTGGCTCCATAAGCGTTTTCGTGGTTTTCCGCATGTGTAACGTGTATACGAGCCTATTCCCTTAGAAAGTCCTTCACGAAGTCATCCCTCCCTTTAGGCAGATAGCCCTCGAGGCTTTGCCCTAATCACATACACACAAAGTGCTTTGCTACAAAATACTAATTTTAAGCCATTCCACTAATTTTATGACATTTTCCTCACCAACGTATTATAATAAACAACATTAGTTACGTTTATGTGTTAGAAGTAACCAAGGACGCCAATCTAAACGTTTTTTTTTTTTTTTTTTCAGATTTCAACCGCGACAGCCACGATCATGAACCAAAACAAGCATGCGCCATTCGAATCGATTCATTTAAGAAATAGGAAAGATGTGTATGAATCAATGTAGAAGAGATTTTTTCCGTTCTTTGTCTTTTCCTGCTGATCTTGTCCTCAAGTAATCTAAGATAAAATGCTGATAATCATTTGCAGTTAACTGATTGCTTACACTATGCTTAATTTTGTGCATTTATTTATTTATTTATATACTGTTAAAAATACGAAACCTTTGAAAACTTATTTTGTATACATACATAACTTTATGATAAAATGTTATAAATTACTATTAATGTACAATAATTGTTGTTAAATTTATTTAATCAATATATTTTGTATAATTTTCATTATTATACTATCAGGACTACTTTTTGTTCTTATCTCTTTGTCAAACATGTAGGTGTCCTGAGTAGAACAGAGAGTTTACTTAAAACTATGTCCTAAGTTATTGTAGAAGCGTTGATAAGGAAAGGAAGGGTTTAATTACCCTTAATTCTTCACAAATTATAGCCGCTCCCGCACTTCGGGATACAGAGACCAGTACTGGTGTTCCGAACCTAAAAATAAGAACTACAAGCTAACAAACTTTAAATAAGAGCTAAATTCAAAATACTTTATAAAGGCTAGTAACACTAAGATTGGCCTTTTAATAGATCTTTACGTACGTAGTACGCAGAATGCGGGGAAAACTACAATACGTCTTCAATATTAAGAGGACTAAACATCTGGCCTTAAAGGCGAACAGCAATTGACTAAAAGCGCGCATGAAGTAAAGTGGTATAAAGTCTCACTCTCTCTCTAACTCTTCTTGGCGAAAAACCAGAACTTACGACTTTGCAAGCACAATTTACATAAATAAAGGTAATGGGTTTAATCTGGCTGGAAGTGAAAAATAACAGAGGACAGTAAAGTTTTAATATAAAATAAACGTTAGTAAAACTTAAGATCCTTATAAAATTATCATCATAATTCAATCTAAGATAATAATTATTATAATCATATTCTAAGTAATAATTTTATGTCTTATTTACCGTTGAGCTAAAATATGTGTTTATTAATACACACTGAAAAGAAGAAATTTCTTGATAATTAGTTATACAATAATAAATTATTATTACAGTTATTCAAAAAATGACAGCAGTTCTATTGTAATAAATATAACTGTTATATTGTTTTTTGATTTTTGAGCTAAAATCTATAAGAATTATTATACATATCTATGAAGGAGGGAAATTTATATTAGAGAAAAAATGGCATGAAATAAATCTTTTATAAAAAATCTGATGTGAACAAACACCACATGACTTCCTTGTACGGAATATTAAATTATACGCATTTTTTTTTTTTTTTGAATTTCATTTTAAATTGATTGGATTGAATTAAATCTACTTCGTCGACAGCGCATAAACCACAATAGAATAAATGCACTCTTTAAAATTCACTATATTTGTTTACTATAACGACACTCTGAATGCACAAAATTTATATCATTTGAAGAATTATCGTTGCCACATGTTCTATTCAAATACTATAATAAAGCTAAAATGATGTATGAAAGAAATTAAACAAACAAAACAGAAAAGAAACAGTTTTTCACAGACGATTTAGTATTTCTCATTCAATTAATTCAGTTCTCACTTCGCAAGAAGGCAAAAATACATAAAAACTCAAAATATCTATATTAAAAATTACTAAGTAAATCTTAAACACATTTTTCCTCGAAAAAATTCCAGAAAGGGTTAAGCATGATTTAAGTCGCAATAATAAATGAAGGCTTTATTTTTGTGATGCCAAGCTTAGTCTTTCTAGATAGGCAACAAATCTATAATTCTGCTGTTTCAAGTGTAAACAAATATGTCCGCCACGTTATTTAAAACTTAACCGCACTTAAACAGCTTTTAAATTGTTGATAATTGTACAAATATTGCTTCCAGAGTTACGAAAGGCATAAAAACCTTAACCTGAAGATAAAAACAACATAATTCAATCATTTTTAAAGCAAAAAATGTACAATTTTCAAACATATAAGAGTAAAGAAACTGAGATCACTGAGCCGGGTAACAGAGTAGATATATATATAAATATATTTATATACGTTTGGTGCGGCAGATTTCAACCAAAATACGAGGTGCACATCTACATGTTATACCAGTTCTATATACAAAATTTCAACTTTCTGAGGCTACTCGTTTTTGAGTTTTGCGAGGTTCGTACAGACGCCACGAAAAATTATCTTCAGAATTCATTTTAAAGCAGTTTTATAATTTTTTGGACGAAACGAGTCTTTTATTCTGTTCTTACGTAGAGATATTACGCAAAAACATCGTTAAATTGCATTCGATAGCGGTCAAAATGGATATTTTCGTTGAAATATGTTGCCTGAAACTTTTCGCGATTAAAATACTTCCTTTTTATTTCGTACAAGGAAGTAAAAATGACAATATTGGGCAAATATCACTTTAAATCAAATAAAATCAGGACAAAATCCTCCCAAGTAGAGTAGAAGGCTATTAACCTTTTTTTTTTTTAATTACAATAAAATTTATCCTCTAAAAACATGCTTCCATAGTTTTTCGTAATTGGTGATCTTTTTTTTTAAAGCAAGCAAGATTCTACTAAAGATATAGTAGAATGCTTGATAAAACGTTATGAAATAAAATGCAACTTTTCCATATTCAAATTAAAATTTATTTTTACAAATTACTTAAGAGCGCAAGGGTAAACATTACAGCATTTCTAAATCGCAACTTACAAGAGCTTTTACACCGCACCTCAGAACATCAAGTCAAGAGAGTCAGTGTACTCTGGCCACGTCTGTCTGTTTTTCCTTTTCTCGAGACACGTCACCAGCTGTTCTCCTTTGTCTTCATCTGAAGCTCGCCTTTCAAGAAATATAGTCCGGTGAGATCGCTACAGTGCGTATCAAGAAACAAGCTATGATTGGTTAATATTAGTTGCCCTTTCCAGTAGCGTCACATAACGATCTCGAATTTGGGAGAACAGATAAAATTAGGGGGAGATCGCCAAATCTAGAATGTTAATTTTGAGGTCGCCAATTACTTTTAAAGTAGCTATTGTATTTTCTTAGCTTACATATATATATATATGTGTGTGTGTGTGTGTGTAATACTAAAAGCAAGGAAAATACGTAGCACTTTTTTTTTTCTAAGTATTGTAGAGATGACCAAAGCAAATTAGATATTCTTTTTCACTAGGCATTCGAACTTCTGAATTTATCAGGAGATTTATTTTATTCTGTAAACGTGTAAACACTACCCGTAATTATTTTTGAAGCACTTGCAAAACACCACAGCAGAAGGATGATAGCCTACTGTTTAAACAAACACACCAAAAAAGAAAAAAAAAAAAAAAAAAAAAAAAAAAAGATTTGATGATTCAACTCCTATCACACTGCCTATGAATTTATTACAAAACGATGATTTGAAGAGCTGAATAAACTTTCCATTGAGGTATCAGGCTGCAGGAAACTATCCTATCGGACTAATTGGTATAAAAAAGCTGATTGCGTGCGTAACAGCTATTAGATCCATATTGATGAGGAAGAATTCTGATTGCGTAGTATGCTAATAAGCTGACTTCGTAGCATCTAACAAAACTGGCAGTCCAGGCAATTTTAATTCCATTTTTATTTGCAATTGACATTTGTGGCCACAGTTTGCTTGGCACTCTAACCGTGCATATTTTAGAATATATAAATTTTTTATATTACTACAATAGGAAGCAACATAGCGAAATTACGTCCACGCAGAGCAGAGACAGAAGCTGAAGTGCGTAGTTATGCAAGATGGAAGCACGCGAAGAGAAAAGTTTTGGTTAGAGTTAAAAAGTTTCAGTTTACAATTATTACGTTATCAGCGTGCGTTGCACAGGTAACGTAAAATAGAATTATTTAGAAATGACGCAATCGGGAGAAGTTATTACGATTTTTAGAACAGAGATTAAAAGTTTTAACGTTAGTTTAAATTATAATTTTAATTTACATATTTTTTTTATCTTACACACCACATACATATATAATTGCAAAACATTTTTTTTAAAAAAAACAAGCTATAAACATGCCTAATACTTTCGCCTAACACTGAAATGAATTGAAATCTCTCTTCTACAAAAATCCTTGCTTTTCTGTATTCAGAATTAGCCGATGAAGCATTTCAATGTATTTTCTTTATGATAGTTCACCGGAAATTTCTATCCCTTCTCCAAAGCAAGGAAAAACAAAGTAAATTCTAATTAGAATCTTGTACATTAAATAAAGAGAATCCTAGTTTATTTAAATAATTGAAACCGAAAGTTAAAAATTTAAATAGTTCAGTGCAAAATATAAATCAAAATTTGACCTTAAACATATAGCATATAATTAAAATAATTTTAAAGTTTAGCGAAATTATAAAACTTAGGTGAAAAGAATTAATTAAAACTCACAATAAGTAATTAAAAACGTTTAGCACTTTCATTAGACCTCAGTCGAAGCTAGGAATATCGCGACTGTAGTGACGCACAGGTTTGAAATATTTTCTTCAAATGCGAACTAAAAACCTCTGGCGAGAAAGTCATCGCTCAAAAGGCTAATAATTGGAATTTTCTTTTTAATAGGGGTATTGCTTGTTTACGTGTTTGGGTTTTGACATTTTTTGAGTTCTTTGTTGCATTTATGCGATTATTTGAAATGTATTAATTATGAATTTCAATGTTTGTCTTTTGTGAAAAATTAGCTCTAAAATTTATAAAATAGGTGTGTAAATCAGATTTATAATTTAATTTAACAGTAGCCTCATAATTCTTGATTTTTAATTTGGTTATTTCCATTTTATTCTAAAACTAATAATAACATTTCTGGACTACTTCATATTTAGATTAATATATGCCACAAAGCTGATGACGTAGTTTTTCTCGGAACCTAAACTCTGAGAACTGAAACCTTTCTAACGTAAACCAAAACCTTCCTCATTGATGAGCTTCCATACTGGATACATGCTTGCTTTGCTTGTATCTCTGTTGCTGCCTGGACACCGCTTCGCTTTGCTATGCTGTATGACTTTCCAATATTATTCAGAAATGTAAATATTCTTCAAAATAGGCATGATTAGAGTGCCAAGTCTAGTGCGGCACCCTAATCACCTGTCTTTCAGTGCGCTGATATTTTAAAGCATTTACAGTCGAACATTAAGAAACATTGTTCGTTTCCACTTGTATTTTTATCCTTGTGCATGTTGACCGCTTGTGTTGGCAGCAATGTTGAAGTTCTGCAAAGAAAAAGTTAGAAATCATGATCGCTGAAAATAAAATCATAAATGAAATCATAATTAGTGATGAATCTTATTTCACATGTAAACATTTATCAATGAACAAAATTGCAGGTGTTTATCCTAGACAGTTTTATGCACATGCATTCAAAGCAAGCTACAGTGTGGTGTGGAATGTCAACGTTTGAGATGAAGGCCCCATGATGTTTTTTGAGGAAGATGACCGAACAGTAACACAATGCAGAATGATGAAGAAGATTTGTTTTCCCCCAGAATTTCGCAAAAAGCTCATACCAAATCAATAGAAATGAGGAACAGAAAATGTTTTCAGCAGAATGGACAACTTCTCACCCGGCAGCTCATTCTATAGAATTGTTGAGTAGGATGTTCTTGGAAATTTTATCTTTCAAACAAGGAGATATCTTGTGGCCACGTTGTCGGTGGGTCTGATTTTTCGGCTTGTGACTTCATTCTGCAAGGATTTAAACTCGAGGTTATATGTCAATATACCATGTTTCGTACTTGAATTAAAGACTGTCATTTAAACTGAGGTGTATGCCACACTGGCAAAATATTACGAAATGTTATTCGGAGTTCCGTTGATCGACTCTAGGTGTGAATAATTCGAGAAGACCAACAATTGCAAGACACATTTTTCAAAATTTAAATGTTGGCGCAATTTATATATATGAAAAACTGTATTTGTATAACATGGATAAAAAGAATATAAAGAAAGGTATAACATAAATAAAAATCAGTTTTCTGCGTTAATTTATAAAACAATGTGTCAAGATTTTCTTTCGTATGCTGTATTATCGTATTTCTGCCTAATTTCTGTCTAAATATAAAAAAAAAAATTATTTGCAAAAGCTCATGTTGGTATATGGGTGACTGATAGACGCAAGTTAACCATCGAATCATTTATTGGTCGTTATCATTTTGGAATATTTCATTAAATATTTTTTGAAGACGGCAGCTAACGCAAAACAGCAGCTTGAAGACTTGAAGAATAGAAACAGACTCTAAGAATAGAAATCTTTATCTCAAATCTGAATGTGTTTCATCTGTAAAATTATAACATAACAAATTATAACATTTTCATCAAAGTAGCCAAGACGAGGCGATAAAATTTCAACATTACTTGCTAAAATTTCCGTTACTCGCTACAATGTTCCAACATTACTCGTTAAAATGTTTCCACATTACTCGTTAAAATGTTTCTGATAAGCAAACACGTAAAAAAATAAGGCTAAAGTAAGTAAATAATCAGTTTTGGAAAGCAACACCATCTGGAGTGTGAAGTAAAAGCAGATGTCCGGAAAAAATATTTATCCAAGAAAAACACATTTATTGAGAAAAGCATAGACTCGTGAATAAAATGAAGAAGTTTAAAAGTATGCCTATTTTTCTCAAAATTATTGAGCCAAAGGTGCTAATTATGCAGGCGAATGATTATGCAATATTCAGAGTCGAATGTATAAGCGTACTCGTGCGTGTACTTAAAGCTATGATTGCGAATGGGGTCATATTCGAATGAAAGATTTTTGGCGAACTGTGAGTGCGTGGTTACGGCATCTGCCGCGTTTCTCGCAAGAGTTGGGTAAATTTATACACCTATTAAATGAGTAGCTACGCACTTATGAATGATTAAATAATGAGGACTGTCGGTAGATTAGAGGCAGGTCAATCGCAAACGCTTTGTTACACAGAAATATGTGTATCACTCAGTGTCGTCTGCAATAAGTGGAAATAGTTTCAGGACATTGGATTTCTGGATAAAATCGATCAAGATCCGTAACGATAATTGAAGATCATTACTGGCACTTTCAGCGCGCAAGACAGGACTGCTACATCTTCACAGCTTTCATGTGAGTTATATGCTATCTCTGAACCTGAGCTTCAGTGTCTACAGTTGCCAGAAGGCTTCATGAGATAGGGTTGTATGCCAGAAGACTCGCTGTTTGCGTCCGCTCGCTGCAGCTCACAAAAGCGCTATTAGCATACACTGGTGTGCAAAAATTAAGGACGAAGTCGAAAAATTAGCATATCAGCTGAACGAAGAGGCAGAGCGGACAGAAAGACCAATCAGGAGATTAAGTAAGGTGATGTACGGTAGCACATGCGCAGATATGCAGGTAGACGTAATAGGGGAGTGTCTGAGTAGAATAAAGCATGTTGTCGGTGTAAGATCAGTATTTCTGGCAAAGGC
Source organism: Stegodyphus dumicola (assembly GCF_044657685.1). Lineage (NCBI taxonomy): Eukaryota > Metazoa > Arthropoda > Arachnida > Araneae > Eresidae > Stegodyphus > Stegodyphus dumicola. The sequence continues at coordinate 113,237,018 of NC_140771.1, forward strand.
CGCAGTGTGACAAGTGTGGCTGCAGACTTCGGAATTGCTCACAGCATCGTTTCACGACTTTGGAGACAATTTCAAACTACAGGAACAGCTATCCGGGGGGTTTAGTAATGGTCGTCCACGAGGAACCACACCCGCAGATGACCGGTATATTGCCTTACAGGCCAGAAGAAACAGGCGGCAGACAGCGGGAGAAATGGCTAGACACACGACACAGGCGACTGGACGACCGATATCGCGTTTTACCGTGGCCAGAAGACTGCATGGTGGTGGTCTGTTTACACGACGCCCTGTACGGTGTGTACCTCTAACGGCTGCCCATCGGAGAAGACGTTCTCTGTGGTGCCGGGAACACCGGAATTGGAGAGACAATGAATGGGGACGAGTACTCTTTACAGATGAGAGCAGATTCAGTCTGAGTAGCGATTCTCATCGCATACTCATCTGGAGAGAGCGGGGAAGCCGCAATCATCCCTCGAACATCATTGAAAGGGACAAGTATGGAGGTGGCGGTGTTCTCGTTTGGGGAGGCATCATGCTTGGTAGTCGTGCAGACCTTCACATCTTCGACGCAGGTTCAGTCAACGGGACCCGTTATTGTAACGAGATTCTTCTTCCATATGTGCATCTTTTTAGAAGCGCTTTGGGTCCACAGTTCCTTTTCATGGACGACAATGCACCATGTCATCACACAGTAGCTGCCGAACAGCTCTTAGAGAGTGAGGATATTGAACGTATGGATTGGCCGGCACGATCTCCGGATCTCAATCCCATCGAGCATGTATGGAAGTTTCTAGGGAGACGCTTGGCAGCTCGTACCTTACCACCAGAACGATTCCGGAGCTTCGATTGGCGCTGCAAGACGAATGGGCAGCAATGCCTCAACAACTCATTGACACCCTCATTCTCAGCATGGGCAGACGCTGTGAAACCTGCCTAGCAGTCAGGGGAGACCATATCCCCTATTAAAGACCGGATGTTTCTTGCTGGACACCCATCACAGGGATGTTTCGGCCATCAGTCGCATTGCGCTCCATGCTACTTTTTCAATAAAGCTTCTTTTTATCCTTCTGATTTCTTTTTTAGTAAGTGTTGCTTACATTACTCATGTCCTTACGTATTGGGGATCTTACGGTATTAAATGTGTTGATTTGGAAAGCTTTGTACAAAGTTTTATTGAAAAAAACCGTCTCATCCTTAATTTTCGCACTCCAGTGTATTACAGACAGTATGCGGTCTGACCAGACTTCAGTGGAGCACAGTACGTTTTACCGGTAAGTCAAGATACAACCTAGACACTGATTCTCGGCATACCTGTATCTTGAGAATGTCTGAAACACGAGATGATGCCTCCCTTATCAGGAAATTGCATCATTACTCTGGGGTAAGTGTAATGGTTTAAGCAGGCATCGTGTTTGACTGCTGCACCTTTGCATGTATTTGAAAGTGTCCGACTGCTGTGAGGAATAGAGAGGAGGGTCGACGATTACCATGAAATGGTTGCTCAACTTACCTGGAAAGTGAAGATTTTCGGGTCACGCACTGGCCAGCCAGATCTTCTGACCTTAACCATATAAAGCTTTTGGGACGCTTTTGGGAGGTTAAATCTATACCATTCCTCCTCGATAACCACCCTGGACTTAAAACGCCTTTGTTGCATTAGTGGAATGGTTTGCCACAGAGACTCCTCAACAGCTTTATGTCCAGAAAACCGTTAAGCTGCACGACCTGCTTGGCTCTGAGAGGGGACCATACCCACATTAGGCTCATTTTCTGTTCGATATCACAAAATGGATTTTGGTCATCCTGCACTATGAGCTTTACTGATAACCATGCGCACGTTAAATGATTTTTGAATGGACCATCTAATTCTCGGTTATAAACGTATATTCATACCACAATTCATTAAAATATGTCCATCAGATTTCGAGAAATTCAACCTAAATTGCAAATTCTCTTTTGCACGGAAATGTAATTAAGAGTAATAGGAAAGCAATAGACATCGAGAAAATAACGCCAACTCTAGTTTATTATATCAAGACCAAAATTTCATGATTTAAATGCAAGTACATGATTAAAAAGGAAATTTTAATCATCACTAAAATAAAAAATCTGATGTGCACACCACATGACTTCCTTGTACGGAATATTAAATTACACGCATTTTTTCTTGCATTCCATTTAAACTTATTGGATTGAATTAAATCTACTTCGTCGACAGCGCATAAACCACAATAGAATAAATGCACTCTTTAAAATTCACTATATTTGTTTACTATAACGACACTCTGGCGCTATTATATTTCGTTCATATAACTCATAATGCACAAAATTTATATCATTTAAAGAATTATCTAATCGTTGCCACATGTTCTATTCAAATACTATATTAAAGCTAGAACGATGTATAAAAGAAATTAAGCATACAAAACAAAAAGAAACAGTTTTTCACAGACGATTGAGTATTTCTCATTCAATTAATTCAGTTCTAAATTCACGAGAAGGCAAAAATACATAAAAACTCAAAATATCTATATTAAAATTTACGAAGTAAATCTTAAACACTTATTTCCTCGAAAAAATTCCAGAAAGGATTAAGCATGATTTAATTGGCAATAATAAATGAAGGCTTTATCTTTGTTGTTGCGAAGTTAAGTTTCTCTAGATTGGCAACAAATCCACTAGTCTGTTTCAAATGTATACAATTAATGACCGCCATCAAAAAAAAAAAAAAAAAAAAAAAAAGGCTTAGCGACACATAAACAACTTTAACATTGATGATAATTATAAAAATATTGCATACAGATTTACTAAAGGCATAAAAACCTTAACCGGAAGATAAAAACTACATAAATAAATCATTTTTAAAGCAAAAAATGTACAATTTACAAACATATAAGAGTAAAGAAACTGAGATCACTGAGTCGGGTAACAGAGTGGATATATATATAAATATATTTATATATGTTTGGTGCGGCCGATTGCAACCAAAATACGAGGTGCACATCTACATGGTATAGCAGTCCTATATACAAAATTTCAACGTTCTGAGGCTACTCGTTTTTGAGTTATGCGAGATACGTACGTACATACGTTCGTACAGAGGCCATGAAAATTCTCTTCAGAATTAATTTTAAAGCAGTTTTGTAATTTTTTTGGAGGAAACGAGGCTTTTATTCTGTCCTTAAGTACAGATATCACGCAAAAACATCGTTAAATTGCATTCGATAGCGGTCAAAATGGATATTTTCGTTGAAATATGCTGCCTGAAACTTTTCGCGATTACAGTACTTCCTTTTTACTTCGTACAAGGAATATAGAGAACATTAAATTACACGCATTTTTGTTGCATTTCATTTAAACGTATTTCCTCGAATTTCATTGCGGATAGTTTTCTCATTTAGTTAATTCAGTTCTCATTTCGTGGTAAGACAAAAATGCATAAAACCTCTACAAATTTCATTACAATCTGAAATATATAGAAAAAATAAAACACTAAATACAGTTAAAAAAATAAAAAAAAAAAAACAATTTTTATAACTAAAATTAGAGTTTCTATGCAAAAACAAGAAATTCGACCAGCAAGCAACAAGGTAGATGTTTCAGTGCACAAAACTGAAAGTTTAGTTTTAGTTCCATTGGGCAGCAAAAAAGTACTGAAAGTGCAGCAACTAATTTACTTCACTATTCTGCTAAGTTTCAAATGTAAACAAAAATTAGGCTTAGTCGCACGTAAACCACTTTTAAATTGTGGATAATTCTACAACTATTGCATTCAGATTAACTAACCTTAACCGGACAAAAACGTTAACCAGAAGATAAGAATAACATAATTCAATCATCTTTAAAGCAAAAAATGCACAATTTACCAACATATAAGAATAAAAAACCTCAGCTGAGCAAGCCGACCAACAAAGTATATAGAAAAAAGTATATATATACTTTTGGTGCGCCCGATTACAACCAAAAAGGCAGATGCACAATTACATATAAGTTACAGCAGTCTCATATACAAAATTTTAACGTTCTGAGTCCTCTCATTCTTGAGTTACGCAAGATACATACATACATAGTTATGCACGTGCGTACAGACGTCACGAAAAAATCTCTCCTGAATACGATTTAAATCAATTTTATAATCTGTTTGGTCCTTTATTCTCTCCTTACGTACAGATGTCACGCAAAAACATCGTTAAGTTGCATTCGATAGCGGTCAAGATGGATATTATCTTTGAAATATGATAACCGAAATTTTTCGTGATTACAGTATTTCCTTTACTTTGTACAAGTAAGTAATTAAAAAATTTAATTAAGAAAGAGATATTTAAAATAATTTTCTAATGTAGAAATTTTCCGTTGAAGCGGTTTTTCTTTTTAAGAGATTTTACTTAAACTGAATTTTTCTTCCTTAGGTCTTTATTTTGAAATTTTACTTTGGTTTGAGACTTTAATCCTTTAATAATCTTTTTAATCTTTATATCCTTTAATAATTTAATCCTCTAATTCTTTAAGAGTTTTTTAAGCTGAAGGTTAAGCCTTGAATAATCATCATCTAAAAATATTCTTCTATTCCATTTCTTGGTAGCCTATTTATTATATTTAATTTAAACTGCAGTTAACATATACGTATTATACTGGTGCATGCCATGATGGAAATATATAGGTGTACTAACATATATGTGTTAAATATTTATGAATCCAGTTTATATGGGGTTATTGTCTGTTGATATAAAACCACAGCTAACTCTGAGAGAACGTGACATTCTCCCTTTATGACGAATACGAGATTAGATGTATTCAGCTGAAGTGTATTCAGATGAAAACTGAATGGATACAGATTACTTGGCCCGATTTGGATATCTCTCATATCTTTGCAATGTGGGGAGGGGAAGAAAGAGATGAGCCTATTACTCTTCTCAATGCTAAGCACATTCTAATAGGCGTTACAAGCCTGCGGCAAGGGATCGGGATTATTAACGCTAAGGGCATTCGGCGATAGCGTTACCCTTTTAATGAAGCTTAGATCTCTCCTGGGTAATCAGATGGCACCGGTGCCACGGTAGCGACATTGGGCTCGACGAAGGCCTCTCGTTCTCCCTTCCCATTTCCCGCAATTACCAGACCTCTCGAGTCCGGGTTAATTCATCAGTGTCCGGGACTGCTGTGTGAAATGACAGGTCGGGGAGACGACTCTGTACGTCCTCCTCCACCCCTTCCTCTCTCTTAAATATGGCAAGCCGGACTCATCTGATTGAAATGTAATTTATAAAGGAACACTTTCCATTCATTATCTTTTGCTCCGGACCGTTGGTCGGGTGCCAGCAGAGAAAAGTTCGGGAATGGGAAAGTTGTTGAATCGAAAAATACGAAAGGAGAAAAAAAATTCTGAATTCGACCGTTGTTTTTAATTTTCGTTTCTTGGCACACAAAGTCAACGTTGTGTGAAATAGGACGAAACTGAAGTTCATGAATTCTGGACTATATTTTCGGATTTGTACTCATTTTCTATTTGCCCTTTTTTTTTTCCCGATTTTTTTCAACCTATGAGTAACTTTTCTCGGAGTTACAAAAAGAGAATTCTCAAACGAAATACTAGCGCTTTAAAATCAGATTTTAAATTCTCATTCTTGTGCAGTGCTTCCAAGCGCCAAAAAGTAAGAAATTAAGTTCTTATTTAAAAGCAAAGCATTAGATGAGTTTAAAAGTTTCGTTTATGTAGCAAAAATATATATGCCTTTTATATGTGCCTATTATTTTTTATTTAATTTACTTGCTTTATGTAACGAAAAACGATCATTGTTATTATGGTTTAAACGTTTCCATATTTTAAAGATGTCTTTAAAATTTAATACTGATTTTTTTTCTTTTAATGTATCTTTTAATATCTTTTAATGTATGTTTCCTTTTCAGGTTATTAAAACAGTTTGGAATGAAATAAAATTTACAACGAAATTAATTTAGTACGCCCTATAAGAATAAATTAACGTTGAAATCTCTCAAAAAGGCTTGGTTTAATATATATATATATATATATATATATATATATATATATATATATATATATATTTAAGTAAAGAAACATCCACATAGCTTCAGAAAAAAGAAATAATTCTCACACGGTTTATGAAAATAACAGGGTTTCTCATACTTTTCTTGAATGGAATGGCATGATGTACTGGTTGGCAGAAAAACAAATAATACTCTATTAATGTACAATATTCGATAACTTGTGCTTGATTGAAAAGTATATCATCATTGATTGAAATCTCGCGACTTAAAATGATTTGTGCAAAGGTCTCTGCTAATTTAAACTGAATTACCCAGGACACGCGGCGAGGACGCCCCTTTGCATACTGCCCCACGGGATTTCCCCATTCTACTTGCTTAATTGCTTAAAGTAGAGTGCAATGAAGGAAACCACTGGCGGTACATTTCTTAGGAGTTAGCGCTAGCTCAATAAATAAAGTTGATTTCAATAATAAAATGTTAATTCACATGTCAAAGATCTCTTGGTACACAACTTTTCTTGTGTAGATCTTTCCATCATTTTTAAGCTCGCCTTGCAGAGGACCATCCATTATTTTTAATTTTACGTCCATGTTGAGCGTGTCCAAATGCAGGCTCAAGTAAAAAAAAAAAAAAAAAAAAAAAAAAAAAAAAAAAAAAGTGTAAGTGTTTGGCCCTGAGACTTATTGATGGAGGATTGCAAAGGCAAGTTTACAGGAAATTGTCTACGTCTCAATTAAAACGGCAACCCTGTGCTGTGGGAACTTCACCCCATTGGCTAGTACAGTTACGCAAGCAACCAATAAACTATCGGTGACAAACAGATACTTAAGCCGCTTATATATATAAAAATGATTTTAAACAAAGAAATATTATCGAGCATGTATTAAAGTGTTGAACACCTTTGATAACTATGGGAGGAAGATGCATCTTAAAATATATTAGTTCAAAATAATGGTATTAACATTTCCTGAATGTAGTAATATATATATCGGGTGAGTAAAAAGTCCGATAACATTTTAAAATTCAATAATGTACTGAATAATGTAAGTGGAGAATTAAAAACTGACACACATGCTTCAAATGTCATGGGGGTTTATGGAAAGCTTTAAAAAAATATCTTTAAAATGGCCAACAGATGACGCTTCCTCTAATAACAATAACTATAGTTATCGCAACAATTGATAGTTAGCAAAGACTATGTTTTTATAATAAATATTCAGCATGTCGGCAGTCATTCATCAACAATTCCTGTAGTCGAGGGACAATGATGTAAACAACACTGTATAGCATATATGTGTATGGTGAGAAACTGCCGTTCGATGCTGTCTTTTAGCATCTCTAATGAGGTCGGACGATCGCGGTAAACTTGCGATTGCAGGTGACCCCACAACTAATAATCATACGGACTGAGATCTGGGTCCCGAGAGGCCAAGTATGATGGAACTGGCGGCTCAGCATGCGACCCTCACCAAACGATGTTTGCATGAGATCTTTCACACGTGTGGCATTATTGGGTAGAGCACTATCCTGCATAAAAGTCATGCCTTGCAATCAGCCAGACAAGGGATAATGCGATTCTGTGACGTATCAGCGTACGTCCCGTCACACTGGCAGTTTGAATAGCAGAACCAAACATTTTCTCGAAGAAAAAGGGTCCGATCACGATTGACATGACAAATCCACAATACACCATGGCTAACACCCGGAGTCTAGGATAGAAATATGGCAAAGTCATGAATTCGCTCTCTCATTAGAGCTCATTTTATACACCATTCCCATGAAGTATCACTGACATTTGGCTGACGTTTGGTCTCATTTTGTATTTTTTTTCAATAAAACCCATGTCATTTCAAGCATGTGTGCCGATTTTTACGTCTCTACCTACATTATACCGTGAATTCTTGAATTTTCAAGTGTTAACGGACTTTTTGGTCACCCGGTATATATAAATAGATAGGGTCGTATAATAAGAATCTTATTACCTCCAACGTTTCTTCTTAGTGCTATATAAACGCTAAGTCATGAATCAGCAACAGATTTTGTGAGCATATAAAAGTCTGTTGCAGGCATTCAAGAAATATTTCATTTGCTGTTTTCATTAATAACCGAATCTATTTTTCATACTTACTTAAAAAAGTATTACTTACGAAAAGGAATGATTATTGGCGTTCGGACTAATGGTGGCAGTATTTCAGAAAATGCGCACTTTGAGAGCTTTTCGAATGCTGCTTTAGTGAACGTGAATAGCACTATACAGATACGCGGCATGGAAATTTTGCAGCATGAAAGAGGCGAACGTCAAGTGTGGTGATTCTTTCTGGCAGGTCAGCATGCTAGAGTGAAGCAATTTAGTGTTCATTTAAATGGGGCTACCGCAAGTGTGGCAGATTTGATTTGATTTATTTGATTATGGCAAAGCGCCATGTGTTTATTTGTTTAAGGAGAGGGATAGCTTCGTGGAAAGCATTCTAAGGGAAACTGACTCGTATACACGTTACACATGGGGAAAACCACGAAAACTCCTGTGCAGCCAGCCCATTCGCCTGAAATCGAACCCAGGTGGGATCAGTTAGTGTTCAGCGATTTTACCGCTCGGCTGCCGGTGGGCCGCAAGTGTGCCAACGGTAAGCTATGGGGTTTTGGTATTCTTTGCGCCTACTCTTCATTGTAGATGGCATTTAGAATCCTATGCTATATGTATCGATCCTTGCAGAACTCGTGCACCCACGCATACAGATTTTAGTCCTAGGAATGACGGCATTATAAGATGATAAGTCCCTCATCCAGAAAGCACAATAAGATGGCAAGCACAATAAGATGATAAGTCCCTCATCCAGAAATGCACCGTAGTGGTTAGAAGAATACGAGGAAGACACTACTGCCCTCAAATTTCGCAGACTTAAATTCACTTTACTAAAATTTGGCCTGGCCACCACTTACAACAGAGATTCTCACTTAAAAATCCTTGCATTGTCTCTCAAAGGGGCTGTGAATTCTCTAATTCTGATACTACAATCATAAATTCAAATCAGAATTTTTATAATTTATTTTATTATTTAGATTATCATGATTCTGATGCTAAAATACAAAAGCTTGGATTTAGTAAAAAAATTGCCATGCTTAATTGAAACCAATTGTAATAATTTTTTTTGCTAATGGTTTTGTTATTTCATTATTGATATTTAAACATTCCTAACCGTATGTGTCATTTTTGCATGAACCTAAATTAATATCTATAACTTCGGTGAATCTGTTTTCCACCGTGCGCATAACCTACAAACGAGTTGGTGAGATACTTTCCTCGGTCAGAAAAATTCCCAAATGCTTTTCGATCTTCAGAATAAAAGCCCTAAGTTTTATGCTTTACGAGCTAAGAAAATTAGTAAGCAAATGGTAGTCTCATTGCAGTAGAAAAAATGATAATTAATTTAAAATTAGAAAATTTATCTGGGTATACTTTAAAAATAAATTCGTCGAGAATAATATTCCGAAATAGAATTTCACTTAAAAGTGAAAATATTACATATATCAACTTTACATACTTAAAGTACTCCTAGACAATGCTGTTGAAACACACGCTAAGGGAATTCTTAAAATTGACCAATTTATGATGTTAAGCTTCAGAGAGAATTCATATTTTCTATTGCTTTCTATCATGCGATAGATAATCTATAGCGGAATGCTTACTATTTTTAGAGGAGTAACTTTCTAAAGCAAACGCTCCCAGGAGAAATCGCACAGAAAGACCACTGCGCGTATTGAGAGGAAATAAAGAAACTAGAAGAATATATCAACAATATGAAGACAAAATATATGCGTTGTTCAAAAAATGTATTAAAGAAATAGGATGCTTGAAATATTTATCATTTCTTGACAACGAGAACAAAATATATAAATAAAGGAAGATTTAGAAGAAATGATCAAATGTTTCCGAAATATAGGGTTTCTCGATGGACATGATATTTCTTGACACTGGTGAAATTCTAATATGAACTTGAAATTCTAATATGTGTTCCTCTAATGAAGTTCCTGCGTGCAATAATAGTGATTAGTATTACGCAGTACTTTCACACTTTTTAATCTTAGAAATTAATTGGAGACTATTGGGCATTTCATAACACGGTGCACAAAATTTCAGTCATGCCCTCAGTGAGTTTCGAATCTCGGGTTTTCCAATAGCTAGCTGAACCTTCTAATCTTTCAAACTACAAGAACGTGCGGGAGAAGAGGCGATAATAGTGGGCAGGCGACTAGAAATTCACCATTGGTTGCACATATGTAGTACCGACGCACTAAATGTGCAGCTTTACGCCAGTTTTGAGGGGGAACACTCCAGAGAGCGGGTCGAGGAATTCCACTCCTATTCTCCTACTACCAACCTGTCGAGAGGCCTCTCAGCTTGCAGTGTATTTTTAGTGCCCCTTTTCTGCAAGGACAGTCTAATCTTACAAACATCTATGTCTTCTCATGGATTCGAACCCGCATAATAAAATTTGACTATTTTAATAAAAGCTGGAAAATTGAACTAAGATCACATATTAGAGTAAACACTATGCCTTATATTGTTAGCACATCAACTTACACTTACATTACCTTATTCTTATATTAATATTCTTAACTCTTTTACTGATGATTCAATATTCTGGTGCAATGTTCAGAAAAACCGAGTACTTAATCTGAATCATAAGTTGAACAAAGTATTAAATTTGGATCACTGGTATTGTTAAAAATATGATGTTAAATCTACACAAGACGAGCTGTCAGCTTTTTTACCTTAAAGAAAGAAAGATTTATCCCTCTTCTATTATTGAATTATTTCTGCCATGGGTGGTCCACCTATTTTAGCTGCATTCTAGACTGTCGCTTGTGTTTGAATGTGAATGGAACACTTATTAAGAAAATAAAAAGTGGACTATGAACTCCCAGTTTTAAAAAAGATGCCTAGTTGCAAGTGACACCTTAAGAACCAGTTTTATTATTACTTTTAAGAGGCATGTTAAACCATTCCTGAATATTCTAATGAAAATCGCTTAAAAACGTGAGATAAAATTATCAGCAGTTTGAAAATTGTTCGAAACGAAGTTGTTCACTTGATTACCGAAGAAGGTTAAGACCGTTAAGTTAAATCAATTCTTATTGCGGAAATACAATTCTTATTGCTGCAATACTAAACGGACTTCAGCTGAAGTCGTAATTCACAAAACTTCATTCATTCCATAAAGATTCAAGCTGGAGATGAATTAGGTCAGCTACCTTTTTGCGAGAATCCTGCTGGATAATATAACGGAATCATGCTTATATATATACAGTTCAGTGAAGGTTAGTGACAGTGGAGTAGAAACTGGTTTTTATAGCAGATATATTTTCTTTTATAAGATACGTCGGTGCTATTATCACTATTTTTGAAGGATAATTGGAAGTAGTTCATACAGTCAGCCAACAGCTATACAATCCTAAATCCTCCTTCTCCAAAGTCATTGTTCTTTCGAAGTTCAGATCTGTCCTTCTGGTTCTTACCAGGAACAGAACGTGCGACCCAAAATGTATTAATGATCGTGGATTCATTCTAAATTTGTTTGCTGAATTTATAGCATTACAGTAGATACTGGATTGTGTTAGAGTACAGAAGATATCAATGCAGATTTAAAAAAAAATCTTCTCAGGAGCCCAGAAATTTAACATTTCATTCTCGTAGTCCAATGCAAAGCACTTATGAGGGAACGTAACTCGCATTCATGTTACACATTAGGTAAACTACGAAAATCAATCATGCAGTAAGTCCGTTCGTCTAATTGAAACTCGGGAAGAACTATCAGTATTTAGCAATCTCTAACTGCTCTAAAATTTGTAGCCATTATACTAAGAGACTATCATACCTGCAATGCAGCAAGATTCGTAACTCAGCTTTTTGAGCAATACATTTCAGAGACGATTTGCTGAAGTGATCTTAGTAAGAGGCGTATTACTATTACAGATTTTCCTCGGGCTAAAACACCTGTAGGCATAGTTTCATCTGCTTCACATCAGGCTCAGGAAATCTTCAAAATATTGTGTTCCTTACTTTGGAAACTCGTGAGAAAATTATATCTAGCCACATGCTCTGCATTTAATGATTTTAATTCTGTAATCAAAAAGTACTGGGAAGTGAGACGGCTAATGGCTTAGTGAAGCAAATCAGGCATTTGTAAATAAGTAATTCGAATTAAAATTTTCAACCGCCGACATATTTTGGCGTTGTACTGTAAATATAGTTTTAAATTATAATAACTTTAAATTAATTTTCGTATGATTATGATACTATATTGAGAAAGTGAAACGAATTTCTGCTAAGTAAAACTTTTATGTCTCAAATTGTGGAAATGCAACAAAGACGAAACATGTCTTTACCCAGCTACAAACGCTCCTGTGTCACCTTCTATCATAAGAAGGAGGATTTAAATAAGGATTTTCAAAACAATATAATAAAATATCCTAATAAAAGTACGTGTAAGTGCTTTTAAATAATGCTTGTAAAACATAAAACTTGGATTACTTATGGTTAAAATCACTCTTGATTCTTTATTTGAAGGGCTTTGTAAATAGCATTTAATTATCGCGAAAAAATTATGATTGCTTTCCAAACTAATATGTTGCCATATGCTATGATGTATTTCACCATTATTGACAATTTATAGTAGTTGTTATATGTTAAGATACATATTTCATGTGAAATAAAGTAACGTTATTCAGTCTACGAGGTTATTCTTCAGATTTTTCATTTGCTTTTCTCATGCATTATAAAGGCGTAATAAAAATGCCGAAGTTATTGAACAGTCTACTTGAAATTAATCTATTGTAGGTAAGGTTATAACAAGTACAACTGCATCGAGGAAGAACTACTAGGCGACAGTCTGAGAACATAGTGAAACCTTGCGTATACCAGTAGAGTATATAATCACAATACATTCATTTGACGTCAAAATACCATGTAAAATATTAAATTTAACCCTTGGTAAAACATATACTACGAATAATATTGTTGCGTGCGGTACGGTTTCGTAACAGATAGAATACAAAAGTCCAATAGAAGGTTAATAAAATTTATTCTTATTGAAAGAAATATTACAGAACGCTGGAAATTTTCTTAGATATATTTGTACTAGTGTTCACAGTATCACGCATTAATAATCAGTAGTTATACTTTGAACTACTAAAACGTTAATAGAAAGTAAAGCACAGAGAAAGCTAATCCGATCAACAAAAACAAGAGCAGCTAACTAAACAACTGAGCTAAGAACTTAGATACTTTAATACACCAAACTATTACAGGATGCAACTTTGTCGGTTCTTGAATTAAAGTCCGAAGGCACATGACGTCTAAAATTCCAGACGTGGAAAAAGTGGCCACAAACCTTACAGGATGGAGCACAGCGAGACATCATGAAAAATCACTGTAATATAGTGCCATCTGTCGAGTCTAGATTTAACTAGTTCAGTCATCTTGCACAAAGAGATGGAAAGTTAAACATCCATGCCTTCTAAAAGTTCCACTAAGCACAGTGCTAGCTTGAAATTTTCCGCTGCAGTCTTCTTTTTCTTGAATTGCTCAACAAAACGTAACTAATCTGTTGATAACACCTTTAATTTTTTTAAAGTCCATTTCTGTGAGTTCCGGAAAATCTTCCGGTACATTAGTTACAAAAGAAACAACTTTCTGTGATGAAACATCTTTGTTATAGTCATCGGACGGCGTAGGAGCTTTCCCATCAGCAGTACGATTCTTACGAATTTTAGAATAAAATTCACAACCTTTAAAAGAGGTCACGTGATTTTTGCTTCATCGGACAGAAGTGAATTTGTCCTCTTTCGGAATACATGTATACATGAGATGGCCTTTGCCACAGATTAAACATCTTGGTTGACTATTATAAAACGTCGGCCCATGGCGAAAACGTTGACATCTAAAACTCATCATGTAACTACGATTGCTACGGTATTTTCGGATACTCACTCTAAGATTAAAGAGGGTACGATTCTTGTAAATTCTACATCCAATGTCATCTCTTTTTTAAGGAGGCGAAGAAGACAGGTAGCTTCGTTACGACATCATTGGTTTTCTTAGTGTATTGGGTAACCTTTAAAACAGGATAGCCAGCTTCACAAAGTTCAATTTTGATTTCATCAATGCTGGAATCTTCGGTTAATCCTCTGATCACAACTTTGATCGGAGTATCGGCTTTTGTTTTATAAGTACTAATTTGAACTTCGTGTTTCATAAATACAGCTAAAGCCCATCATTATTAAGAGCAGAAACAAAAGTAATGATGATTTTTTAGCTGGTAAGAGTACCAGCAATATTTTTGACACCGTTACTCGAAAACAAAGTTCTCATTTCTTTTCAAGTAACCTTAAGTCTTAGACTCAGTGATAGTCTTTTCTTTTTACAGTCAGCAACAGAATCCCTACTGAGCTGAGATGTCTCTTTCTGGCTTTTTAAAGCTTCCAATGTGTCGTGAGAGGGTTCTACTAATTTCTTTGCTTCTTGAGATTTCGGGAAACCAACCAGAGGATGGAATTACGGTTAAAGGTACCACAGTAGTCAATTACATTCATTCAATTTCAATACAAATGAAAGAGATATTTATTTATCCAAAATTAAATGCACAATGTGCTTTTATATTTTTACTTTTTCGACGTGGCTTTCTCTTAAAAATTTATCACGCGCTAAATTGCAAGGAGGAATAAAACAGTTTTAATTATAAATCTATTAAATATTTAACTAAATACAAAACTCGTAACAATATATATCCTGTACAGTGTAATTGAGTTTGCTAAGTTTTATTAATTCATATTGGTTTTATACGAAAATTTCAAGTTAATTAGTACTAAAGACTTGCTTTGATAAAGTTTGATTTGTCTACAAAGTAGAAATCAATTGTAAAACGAGGTGTATTAATAATCCTATTTATATCTATCTACATATTTTAACAATTGTTTTAAAACATCCATCGTGCCTTTAGTTTCTTAGAATTGTCTTATAATAGGAGCAGTCCGTATATTGATATTTGTGGGATATACTGGCACTTAATTTTTTCAGATGCTGATTACTTTTGAATTTGAAGGAAAAACAACAACACAAATCATTTATTGTATGACACTAAATACAACTAACAGCACTGTGTAAAACTATAGGCTACACTAGATTATAAGTTTATTTAAAACTAACATTGATATCAACTACGTAAACTTTAGATATGTTTTGATTTATATTATATGCTTAAAATAATAGATGATAGAAATTTTTGATCAGCGAAATAACTTATTTAAACAAATATTTGCTCATATACTAAATTTTGTAGCAACGAATGTAAAAGGTACTGAACAAAAGAGAACATTTTACCTTTATTTAATTCAATTAGTTTGCATAATTTATTGATTTAGATAAGTTTATTTACGTATAAGTCTCTTTTTGAATGATTTTGCTTATTCATTTACTTGTATGTTTGTTAAATATATATATATATATATATATATATGAACAAGGATCTAAGTAAAAATACAGTGATTAAATTGAAATTGTCAAATTTCATAAAATATGTATCTGTAAATGAAATGAATTTATATATTGATTGTGTTTAAAAATTCCCTGTCTGTTTTAAGGAAAACTAGGATGTTTATATTATATTCTGGTATTTTATTTCTTTGTATATGTAAGTAACATATTTTTATGCATGTAAGTAACATATGCTATATATCACAAAGTATGTAATAATGTGCTTTGTTGGTGTAGCTGGTAAATCTCACCAGCTCCTAGACTTTAAGTTCATATTTTAGTTGTTTATTCTGTTTAAAGTTATTTCAGACAGTATGTTGGTAGTTCTACTGCTTAATGGGCCTGATCTAGGCCTTGATCTAGATCTCAATGTTTCTTTAATTAAATAGCTCCACTAAGCCTGTTAAGACTCTAATGGTGGTACAGGAATTTCGGCCAGTCATACATTGAATTTATTATTTGAATCTCAAGTTTCAAATCATGAGAGGCTACAGTATGGAATGCCTTGTTCTACTATAATACATCTAAACTGCATTTCATAAACACTGTATATTATTAAAGGCATTTAAAATAATTTCATTTTATAAATTTGAAAAATTCAGAGTTCAACAATAATCTTCTAATAATAAATTTTATTTTAGGAAACGAAGTATTTCTACTGCCATTCTATCCACTCTTTCATTAATAATGCATCTCTTTTTCGTATGTCAAATGTGCAAAGCAGCTCGTTATTAAGCCGTCTGCCATTTCTGTTCTTTAAGACTGAAATGGACTCTTCTTCTTACTCCTCCAGCATCAGAGACAGTCCATCTTGCTGAAATGGAATGTGAAACAAAGATAAATGTATAAGTAATTTTCGTAAGGGTAATGTAAGAGGTACTTAAATATTAGCATCAAGAATCTCTCTAGAGAAGTAGCTTAATCATTCTGAGGTCAGTGAAGAAACAGGATATGATCTGATAACGAAAGTTACCGTTAAGTATTACTATATTATAATATTATACATATATATATCTTATATCTATATCTATATATATCTATATATATATCTATAGCTATATCTATCTATATCTATCTATCTATCTATATATTACGATATTATAATCTTATATATATATACGCACATACACAAATATGTGAGCTGTAATAGAATATCCTATTTTTGACGTCTCAAACTGGCAACCTCCACAACAGTTAGACGGTTTTGCAAGCTGCGTGACAAAATCCAGGATTCCGCCCTTGAGACCGAAACGAGCAGAATGACACGGTTTGAGGGAGCTATAGAACTATGGACTCTCTTTTTTTTTACCTTCGCTCTTATAATTTTTCTACGTTATTTTCATGTTAATTATGTTCGCATGTTCTGTCATTAAAACTACAAAATCCAACTAACGTTTCCATTAATGATGCTGAGTAAGGACTCTCTACAAACTCACACACACACATATATATAATATATGTATTAGTAATATTAATCACTAACTAGTACGCCACAGAACAGTTGAATGAACTTTATATACTTGATATTAATTTATTGTTCCTACCATTTGATGCATTGTTCATTAGGAATTAACTTGTTTAGAATACCTAACAAACGCTACAACAGTAATCCTCAAACCGTGGTTTATGACTTCTCCTGGAAGTTTGCAAGTTACTGATGTGCTTCTCATATAAATACATATAAGGTTGCCGTTTTAATATGAGATGGATTTTTTAAATGAAATATTCATATGTACATCAAATGTTTCTTTCTTAACGTTTGCAATTATTATATTATAGAGGAATTAATTTGCTTTTATTCTGATTTAATAATACATTTAGATGCTTTAAGCTTATCTATATCTCTCTCTATATATATGATGTAAAATATATATGTGTGTTTGTTTTGTAAGATATATATGTCATATTGTGGCAATCAGTGACAGGAATGATGAAGCTTGGCATCAGTATGTAAGGCATCCAATGACGACAGAGAAGAAGTTAGCTGTTTTGATTTCCACATCTTTATTCAATTCAAATAGCAGATTATAATTTTAGATTAAATTCTCCAAAATTACATATCCAATAACATAGTTACATATCCTTATCTAATCAAATAAGATTACTTTAAATTTACTGCGTCATACTATTCGAACAAAGGGAGACAGATAGAAAGAGCGGCAGCAAAGGTCTTTTAGCAGAAGAAGGAGAAAGCCGGATGACGAAAAATGGCGCGAACTCTGCATTTATATTAGCGGTTATATACGAGTAACATGACACAATATTTTTGAAAGTACTAGTTTAGAGGGAAGATCCTAAAATTGCAGAAAGTTAATTAGAGGTTAGAGCAAAGTCATCGTATTTTTTTTTTTATATTTTACATCTTCCCTCCTTCAGAGAAGAAGTTAACTGTTTAGCCCAGTAAACCCCCTTGAAGGGTTCGTCTATATTCGAGCAACTCTATAGGCGTCCATTATTTTAGCTTTCAAAGCATTCTGCTGAGATGTAAGATTAAAGAAAGTATGCTTGCCCTTTGTTTCTTAATTTTTCTGGTTTTCATTTTTAATATATATATATATATATATATATATATATATATATATATATATATTCAATTTAACTCTGCTCGCTACAGCAGCTTTTCTTTAAGAGTATCTTTTGGTAGTGATTTCAAATTCAGAAAAAAGCTAATTTTTGAAGCAATTGAGTCTTCGTCCTTATTTCTGACTTTAAAAAATTCTACCAATTAAGTTATTTTTCAATTTTGAAGAAAAAAAAATGTTTCTTTAATTCTTGATGTAGGATTTTCCTCTTAAATGTAATATGTTTATGTAATTAGTTAGTTTGGCCTTTTTTAGGATTTTAGGCCTTTTGTTTTCAGGTTTGCTAAAAACGTTTTTATGCTTTTATATTAAGTTATTTAGCTTTTGTATATCCTTTTTGGTTTTTTTGTGGGAACGAATACATGTAGGGAAAGTTCTAAACATTTGAGAAGGACTAAAATATTGTTTGAAAGTGAATATATGTTATTAAAAAGCGGTTTTGGGTCTCAAATGATTCAGAGGAACGAAACATGTTCGGAACTCATTTGTAAACTTGGTTTAAGGCTTCAAAATACTTTTCCTTTGACAATTTATGTTTGAAGCATTAAACAGAGGAGATTAATAAAAGTTTTGTTTTTTGTTCTGTTAAACAAAATCTGTTTGATCATATTAATTTTCAGTTTAAATAACGTATTTAAGGATTTATTAAATTTGCACATACTCCATTTGGTAATTTCTTATCTGGAGAAGAATTGGTTAAACCTTCTAATAGAAAGAACAAAAAATCTTCTACTTAGTTCCTACATTTCCTTTTAAATTTATATATATACTTAAACTGGGTAAAATGTATCTAATATCAACTTATAAAACATTTCCTGCGCCAAATGCTACTAAAATATAATTTGTACATAGAGATTAAATTTAAATTATTACTAAATAAGGAAAAAAAAACGAGTAAGGAGATTAAGAATATATTACTAATTGAGCAAATTTTAATAGTATTGCAAATTATAAACGGAGTTTAACTTACATTTTTTAAAAATTAAATTAAAAAAAAACTAAGTTGAAAATGGAGTCAAGATAATATTTACTATATTATATGCATTTAAAGGGGTAGAAATGACTAAAAAGTGGAAAATGCTCTTTGTCAAGAGCAGGTAAAGCCTTCTTTATAGTATCAGTCCTGTACATAGAAATACAAGTGAAAATTTCAAATTAGTATTGAAAAATACTAAAAAATGTATTAGATATATTTTAAATATAAAATATTATATATATAGATAGACAGATAGATACATAGATAAAATTTAGAATTTCTTAATTTTTTTTATCCATTATAATTTGATAACAAATTTTAAATTGGTGTTTTTATTCACAAAGGAATGAAATATTTACAACAGTGACTAGAGAGCTGAAATACAATTATTTGCCTTTCTTTAAACCTCTGATAAAACAAACGACCGTTAAAATGTACAATTTTTTTCGCGGGAAAAGAGAAATGCGCAGTTCGGTTGCTCTTGGTTAATTTACATCCTCGCCATATAGTATTGGCGGAAAAAAGTTAAAACTTTAAAATCTAATTCAATAAAGTAAAGAAATATTAAAATTAAGTAGCAAATGTTATAAAGGACAAAAGTATTCTTCACTGTAATCGGCTAACAATAGCGAATCTGGAAACGAAATATTGCTTGTTTTTAGTCGAAGAGAAAAAAAGATATATAAAGAAATATCATACAAATTTTACAAAATGATACTATTTATGTTTACACACTATGAAATTCTTTCTCACACATCCGTACCATTCCTCCTAAAAAAAGAGATTTATGAATGGCTTTTATATCGTTAGATTAAACCTCATAGGTCACAGAGTATTCCAGCTTTTTTTAATGTTAAATTATTGAAAGTTGATAATTAATAATATACTGTTTTTTCTTATAACATGTTTTTCGTTTGCTTGTTTAGTTCTAATTTACACCTAATCTATATGAATATTTTCTTTTTCTAAAACTCGAAATCTTATTGGTATTTTTGAAATTTTTATGTGCAGAATACGAATAAAACTTCGGAAATTCTGCATTAGGGGGAAATTATGCTTATATTTAAATTAGAATTCTATAGTGCCTACGAGATCCAGATAAGTAAATTAAAGATATTATATTATCTTTCAAATCCATCTTTTCTGAAGACGATTAGATCTAATAATCATTAAATATTGTTTGAAAATGGAAAACAACTCAGCTGAAATTGTTGGTTGCTAGAAGATAGATAAAGCCGCCCAGACGGGAAAGTGGTTAGTGACACTGACTGTCGCACCATCCATCCCTTCAAAGGAAGCAACGGTGGCCCTATTAGGTACCTCCACAATAAAATGACTATTGCTTTATTAGCAAGTGCTCGCCATTTGAGAAGGGTAAACAAGTTTAATAAACATCTCGGACAATTTATCTGAGGAAACTAAGCATTACTTTAGCTTAATAAAGCCATTTTAAGCAGAAATGTGGTTATTTTATCCAGAAATACACGAACCCGACTTTTTCAAAATTAAAATCATCTACGACAATTAATAAACGCGAACATTGTTGTTTACATTTTTCGTTTTTTTTTTTCAACCAGTAGATTCATGCCTGAGTTTATCAATCATAAGGAATCCGACATGTCAAGGAATTCTGATGGAAACAGATACTTGAAATGATTAATAAAGGAAAAGAAAAGATTTTTAGATGAAATACGCAGCATTTCCTCCGCGAAACGTAATGATACATGGCACGTAAGCGTCAGTTTAGATATTTTTGACTCTTCTATGAATAACACTCCCTAAATTGATAGCAAGAAACTAGCATGCACAGAGCTTTCATATTAATGATAGGAAATTCTAAAGCCTTCTTGCGATCCATACACCAGTGATATATCATAAAATAAAGAAAACAATGCCAAGAAACTCGAAAACATCAGAAATTGCTGGATCGATTGAAAGAGTTGGCACCTTTCCAAAAAAAAAAAAAAAAAAAAAAACTCTCGATGTGAAAAACATAGTTCTCCTACACAGCTAATGCAATGAATGTGCGGTCTCGTCCTGCTACTTACTTCCTTAGTTTTGACGCATGACAGAGAAATTCATCTGTGACGTAAGACTTTTCCCGCTGTTGCACATGGCATAGATCCCCTTCTGTCTTAGAAAAGGGGAAGGGAATTCATTTTATTTATCTCCAGGCGCATCCCTTGAGGTTACTTGTCGTCTTCTCATATCCTTAATATGAATTTATGTACGAAGATCAGTTCAAAATGGAACATATGTATAACACGTCGCCAAATAACGTTAATGCATATTCAAGTTTGAAGATAAGAAGTCGCGTTTACATTCTAGATAAATCGAGTGGTTACTTAAGAAGATCCTACACTAAATAAGATATTGTTATTTGTTATGGAAAAACATTTGGTGATTTTATTTTAATACTCTGAATTTATTTTGGCTTTTTCTCATCCCCTACAGTTTAGAGTTTTACACAGTCAATATCAAAACTCGAACTTATTTGAAACCAGTAGAAAATTTATGTAATATTTTTGTATATAACTTATATAATAATCACATTCCATTATGGAACACTAAAAGATACAATGAAATAATGGTACTCTGAATGTTACTCAAAACTTCTATTAGCCTAATGTTTGCATATTTTGGTCTGAAATTCGCAACGAATTGTGTAAAGCTGTCCAACTAGCGTAATATTCACAACTTTACTAGTAATTTCTAGCATGCTTACACTTCAGAATAAATTTAATATTTAAATTTAGTTGCACAGAAAATTTGAGATTCACTGTAAATGAACGCCAAATGCAAGTATGCAGATGGATTCGGAAGAAGTTGGTATTGAGCAAGCTATGCATTGAAACTGCTAATCCATGAGCAAACTCACAAGCTAGATCGCTGCTATTTAGTTAGCAGTTAAGACACATTTTACTCGTAAATTCAGTTCAATTACACTAGAAAACATCTTCAGCAATATATTTTAATCTAGGGATTCTTAGCGGCTTTTAAGAGATTTTTCCAGAATAAAAACCCTTGTTTTCCTTCCCGACTTTGGCAGAACACCCACTTTTACCTATATTTTCTGGGATAGCTCTATTAGTTCTTGAATGATCTTGATTTGATGCATGCTACTTTAATGAAATCAAAGCAAATTTTAGTTTTCATTAGAGTAAACCTTTGAGTGGTAATTAAATTGAAACAAAACAATTTTTTTATTTACTTGCAGAGTTTTATCCAAGAGCGAAAGCTTTCTGTGATCCACAATATCTCTGTAATATATATATATATATATATATATATATATATATGTGTGTGTGTGTGTGTATATATATGGGATATAACATAATACGAAGGCTGCTTTAAGAATAATTGGTAAAGTCGAAATTAACTATTCTAGATTTTATGTTCTCCCCTCTAAATTCATCTGCTATCCCAAATTCGAGAGCTTTCCATGTTACATAGCCACCTAAAATTAACCAATAACAGATTAGCTGTACTTACCATCATACTTACTATAAATATTCTTGGTATAACAGCTACGTCATTCCTTTCCCTAACCTCTAGCCTGCAAAGAAATCTGTGCCGCTTGTGCTGTCTTATCGAAAATGCTTACGTCGAACTTTTAAAACCCGTACACATGGAAATATTGTGTTCTCAGTATGATTTAAAATATTTTGTGAGAAAAAGAATAATTCTTGATGTGTGCGAAAATAAAGATGATGATTTGCCGAAATCCAGTTTTGTTATCTGTTATCTTTTCATCAGTACGCATTCAACCATCAGGCATGACGGATATCGAAAGACGTTAAAAAGTACCGGCATACTCCTACGCATTAAAATATTGCATATATATATGTCATAATAAGAGAAAATCAAAAGACAGAACACTGTAGATGCGTGATTAGGCCCATATTGAAGAAGATTTTGATTGCGTAGTATGCTAGTAATGCTAATTTGGTAATATCTAAAGAACTTGACATTCGAGGCAGTTTTAATTCCATTTTTAATTGCAACTGATATTTGTGGCCACAATCACTTGGCACTCTAGTCGTGCCTTTCCACAGAAGATTTAAATTTTTGATATTGTTGCGATAGAAAGCAAGCCAGCGAAATTATATCTTAGCACAGTAGAGAGCAAAAGCTGAAGTGCGTATTTATGAAGGATGGAAGCACGGCGAAGAGAAAAGTTTTGGTTTACAAAGGCAGTCTCAGTTCTCAATTATTACGTTATCAGAGTTGCGCGGGCCATAGAGTGATCTAGAAATGACGCAATGCAAAGAAGTTATTACGATTTTAGAATAGAGAGGAAGAATTAATGTTTATAATTGTATTATAATTCTGATTCATATAATTTTAAAGATGATTAAAGGCATTACACTTACATTTTCTTTAATAATATGCGTTTGTTTCCTGATACACCCTAACACGTTACTTAAGTATGATGTAATGTAATTGGTCGCAGTTAAACTCCTTGAAAAATAAAATAAAAGTTTTACTCCATATCAACCACAAAAGCATACCACTATTTATAGTTTGCTGAAAATTCGTTATAATTCTGAACAAAATTCCGCTGGTATTTATCGTCATTAACAGATGAAAATATTTACTGGAAAACATGTCTTAATTTACAGCGTCAACTATAGCTAAGCAAATGTTTCGGATATAAAGAGACCAATCTAAAATAATCGGTAATTTTAACACGTTGACGCCGGACTGACACACTGGTGGGTCATGCTTGATTGTTCCGCGGGCCAGCATGACTCACCGATGGGACACGCTTGCAAATAAAAATACGTAGTACAAAATTTGGTTTTGCTTTAATTTTTCAACAGTATACGTTAACATTTCAACATTATAATCAAACATTCAATAGAAAACAAATAACTTAAAATGTAACTTATAATTACATATAATTATTATTTTTTTCTATACAATTTTTTAAAGCAAGCTAAACAAAGTTCCGGCTTGCCCTTACAATTATCGCAATATTTTGTTACTTTCTTTGCTCTATTGGTGGCGTACTGAGTAACTTTTAGGCTTGCTAAGCGTTTATAGCTTTCTTTGCATCGCTTTCTCGTCTTCCTCGCGGATCTTCTATTAATGTCTTACGTACTACACTGTAGACAAGGAATTATTTCATTTTGTTCATTTATTTTTACGCATTATATTTTTTTAAGTTGCACTTTGAATGTAAAAAATAAGTTAATAAAGAAGAATAGAAGTAAAACATACTGTTTTCAACTGTAAAAATTAAGCTAATAAAGAAGAACGTATTGCTTTTAATTCACAGGACATCTGTTATTAAACATAACTTAGCAAATGTTCTTAAAGAAAACTATCTCTAGACCAGGGGTTCTCAACCGGTGGTACGCGTACTTCTGCTTGAGAACCGGTGATACGCAGGAGAAAAACCGGTGGTACGAAGAAAAGTAATGTATTTTTAACTATTAAATTCAAAAATTAAAACACCAACATCCTGATTGAGTTTTTTCTCTAACACTCGTAAATTTATGCGATCTGATATTTGTTCAAGAGTGGTGGTGGTTATAGTACTTTTTAGTGATGGTACTAAAGGTTTTCATATTTTTTTAGATGGTACGTGTTAGTTAAAAGGTTGAGAACCGCTGCTCTAGACTAAAAAGGATTTTCAAATCTCAACTTTCAAAATTACATGAGAGAGGTTATGGTACACCTTACTTAATTATGTATACGTTTTTCTAATTGTGGTAAAAATGTTAATACATTATTATTAAATGATTTCGCTTTATTGGTTTCACGTTTTATATTTTGAATGTCCTAAAAAGTAAGATTAATGAAATTCAAATTTTTCGAAGTTAAAATAGAAAGAGGGCAATAAAGACGATTATTCTTTTTCTTTACGTTGCAAGAAATCAGTAAAAGATCGTGTAAAAAGGACCATCAATAAACCGATTTTCCAATTGTCCATGGTCTATTTATCGATCATTCCCATCCATTAATAAGTCAGGCAATATCCTTTAAGGCATCAACTGTCAAGTACATTGACGAGACTTGGTCGATGAAAGGACGTCAGAATCAATGGGCTATCAAAGAACTGAGTGAATGTCCGTTTGGCATAGCCATTTTTCCTTGTTACCAGACTTAAGTACTTTAAGTTCGCTGTTCGTCGCTTTTGGTTTTATAAGAGAAAAATTTGTAACATTGTTTCAACTTTCCTTAACTAACATTAGTTTGGCAGCAAAAACTTGTGAAAATAATGTTTCATTGTTGAAGAATTTTTGAAAGAATTTTTGAAATAATTCAAAAATTTTTCAACACTGAAAATCGCTAAGTTGCATTTGTGAAAATAATGTTTCAGTGTGGAAGAATTTTGAAATTTTCAAAAGGCTTTAAAATACCAGGTGTTAAGTAATTTTTTCTTACGTTATCGGCTACACATTTCCAAGTCATTTTCTTTTACATTTATACTGATGTATTCCTGTTTTAAAAATGTTCGACAAAAACAGTTGTTTTGAAGAATAAAATATTTAGTCATGTTAGATTGAATCTATCAAACCACACGCTTGCTTCGACACTTTTAATACTAAAGGCATTATTAAAAATATGTCTTTACTGTGCCATAGCATGCTTTTAGACACCTTGAATTGCACGGAAATGTTAATTGCTGAGAACTGTCTTCATGTAAGAGAAGACAGATTACTTCATGTAAGAGATCAGAGGGCGAAAGAAGACATGAATCAGAGGGGGAAAGGGGGAAATACGGTGCTTGTGACGCGACACAGATGCTTAAATTATCAAGTTCCTTTCATCTCACGTGCTCTGCTCAAAGTGCTGCTTAGCGATTGATGGTCGAAAGATGATTTAACTTCATTTTTTACAACCTGAAAAATGTTGTTCTGGATGATGACACTTGAATTTTTTCTATAAAGAGTAAGATAAGCCCACGAAACAGCTGAATTTAGGTATTGCAAGTTTTATTACGTTACAGCTTTAACATGAATGATTTTGTCGAGGTATTCGGAACTGTGATAAATGAAGACTTCGATTTAATTTTTGAACCCATTATTAGAAAATTGAAAAAAAAAAAAAAAGAATGAAGTGATTAATTAAATGAGTATTTTCACAAACGACATTTCCACAAAACGTCCAAATTTCGATATTTTTAATCCAGCCTGCATAATATTAAAAATTTTGTCTTATGTTATGTAAGATATATGAAGTGGTTTTAGAAATGCTAAACTCACTCTCAGAAAGAGGCGGGGATTGTGAGACTTATAGAAATATGTACTGCAGATAGTTTTACTGAGCAGTGACTCTATTACGGTATTAAATACGATTAAATTATTGTACGCCACAACAATTTCGTTCATTCAGCAAACGGGATTCGTAAGTTAATAATTTATTATAGTAAAGCAATATTGTCCATTACATGTATTATGGTAATGTAATATTGTCCATTACATGTATTATGGTAAAGCAATATTGTCCATCACATGTATGATGATAAAGCAATATTGCCCATTACTTGTATTATAGTAAAGCAATATTGTCCAGTACATGTATTATATGGTAAAACAATATAGTCCATCACAGGGTTTTGCTAATGCAAATAATTTAATTATACCTGTTTAATTATAAATAGTAAATTTTTGTACATGTGAATAAATATGATATTTTTTACAAGTTATCCTTTTTCTCGTTTTATATAATAATGAATATGAGATAAACTAATAGAATTATAATTTATATCTTGATTAAATTCCATTCCAAACTAATATTGAACTTTGCCTTATATCTTTAACATGAAATTCTTTAGAAAGATAGATTTTAAATTTAGCATAAAAATCATAATTATTGTTGCTATTATTAAGTCATATACATATAAAATAAGAATTAACTCACCTTGAGCAATGTTCATCTTGTAAACAGACTTACCTTACTGTGACGGTCGTAATCGAAAATTTTGAGATTTTTGTCTATTTTTTGTTTAACAGCCATTCTTCATATTATGCAAAATAATATTGATATGCGATTCGTTTTGTAATAAATCGTGGGGAACATGTGGTATTGATGAACTTAGTTTTTAACAAGGTTACCAGACGTTCAGGATGAGGATTTTGTTCGAGACGTAAGTCAATTGCAGTTCTCAATACTGAAAGAATATTAAGTTTTGAAAGTAAATTTCAAATATCCGAGTACTGTATATATAGTGAAATATAAAATTGAAAAAAAAAAAGAGTTTCAAAGAAAATTATTAGCTAATGAGTAGTTTTCAAGATTGAAAAAAACAACAAAAAAATCTTAACCATCCACATAATTGTCGAGTAGAAATGTTGCAAAAAATATATGCAGTCTTTTTTAGAATCTTGAATATTTTATTGTTAGTGCTGTATAATTATTAATTTCCTTTTATTCATTCGTACGAAATTTCAGCTATCATTAAGGTCGTAATGTAGACATGTAATAGGTTGTCTAATCAATGAAATAGATTTTTCATCAAGTGTCTGGCAGACAGGCACTGGCTGAAAATTTTAGAGGGAAAAGTGGACAAATAATTCTACCAATAAATTTTGTTAATTTTTTTAATTTCGGGTTCACAAGTAAACTATAGGATATACCTCTGCCCGAATAAAAAACACACGTATTATGCCACATTCTTAATGTGCATTAACTCAAAACATGTTTTCAGTCGATTCCAGTGAAGTCATATACGCAGTCTCCCCTTCCCCTATCCAGTGAACGCACATGTTCAGCGATTTTCGTTCTTAAAAATGTGCTAACCCTAATAGTTATTGAACTCTTATCATTAACAATCTAACTTCCTTTTTCTAATTTTTATCTAACTATTCTTATGTTAATACAGTATATAATATGTAAGTATAAAAGGTGCGTTTAAGCCGTATGTACTATTTGCCGTATGTTATTGATAAGACATTTTGACAAGGAGACGATTTAATATCTATGTTTTGGAAAGTGAAAAAAAATTATATTCGGATTTGCTGATGCACAGCATGTCGTGTCGCTCCTCGCTCTAGCCCAGCATGCAATTGGAAAGAAAACTTGTACTGACGTTTCATTTTGCTGTTTCTAGCAGTTGTTAAATTATTTTAAGTTTTTAAAAAGGTTATAAAATTTAATATCGGTTATCTTCCAATATAAAACCGTAACCATAATTTACAGTTTAATGCTTCCATCAAAATAAGATATTTTCTGAATAAATCAGATTTGTATTTGTAATGAAAAATGTAAGTTTTTTTCGTTTTAAGCTTTGTAATTCGGACTTCATTAACTTTGTATAACAAATACACATTTCAGAAATTTGTAAGATTCCAATAAAAAATATTGAAATATCGTAATGCTCATTTTATATTCGTTGGGCGAAAAATATCTGAAAAAGCTAAAATGTATTTCATTTACGCTATGGCAACTATAAACTGCTTGCTTGTCATGCTCATGTCTTGTTATATCAGAATGTGTCTCTCTTTCTCTCTCTCTCAAGCACCTGGACACACACAAAAAAAGGTTTCAAAGTAAGCTATTTGTCTGAAAGTATGGAAGAGATGCTTAGGAAACTTTTATCAGATTTGTCTAAAGACACGAAGGAGACAGATAACTAAGAACAATAGAAATAAAATATATAACTATGTCTATTATTAAAAAGAAAGAAAAGTCTTCTAATTTCAATCATAAATGTCCTATACAATCGCCTGTCTAACTAGATCCATTTAGATCCAGATTAAACTGGATGTCTAAACGCGACATCCAGTTTAAATTATCTAGAAAATAACATAGAAAATTTTGCCCGTAAGTCTGCATTTTAAGCATTTAATCATGTAGTTGACTCATTTATCGAAGACATTTGAGTTGATAATCAATTTCAGAAAACATAATATCAAATATATCAATTTGTTTGGGTTATGAATGAAAAATATCAAATCATCTTGACTGTGGCTTTTTAGAATTTTAAAATGATGTAAAATATAACATCCAAAAGGAAATAAAAAGATTAAAACTTCAAAAATATTATTCTTAACTCTATTTAGCAAAGTGAATCAAGGAATGCAATATATTTTGCTCTCTGAAAGTCATGTAATCTTTTAAAAAGAGAAAACTAAATCGCGTCATACACAAACTCTGCAAGAACTTGTCAGTGCAACTTATCAAATTCTTTTTTTATGAAATCAATTTTGGTAGTGACTGATATCAAACAGCGACAGATGTTGCCGCTTATTCATACTCCAGACATTCAGACAAAAGACAAGCTACAAGCCATGACATTTTGTAGAGAACTGACATTTTTGTTCTGTTTTATGTTTTTCTGAGCATTTAACTGTCTTGGGCTATATTTACGTTTTCGCTGTGTGTGATACGAAACCTGAAAGAGGCCCAAAATTAAAAGGATGGCTTTAGTTTAACTGACATTTTTTAATTTAATTTCCTTTAAGTATCTTGACTTATAAAGTATTTTGTTTCCAAAGTAAATATGCATAGCTTAATTTAAATGTTTTAAATGTTGCCCTTTTTAGTAGATATGTAACATAAATGCAGGCTAATATTCTTTGATATTTGTTAAATTTAAATTCAGGAGAGAGGTGTAAAGATATTAAAGTGTACTGTTGCAACATATAAAAATTATAGTCTCAATTTTTTAATTTATATAACATAATAGGAAAAAGTATTAATCCACTGCTTAGGTTCAGTTATTGACTAAATTAAGAGTATTGTTGGTATAGCACTTCTTAATTTTAAATTAAATTTAAGAAATATGTGGAAATGAACTCTCGTTACAATAAAAATTTCCGCTTTTCTGAATGCTTTTAAGATCATTTTCTACAAAACGTTTTCAGTATGAAACAACATTATGCCATATGATTATTTTCGAAACATACTTTATGTACGGTACAATACAACTCGAGTTTAGAATTAATGGCACTCACAGCGGTTACATTGTTATTTGAAGATGGATATTTTTAATGAAATAATTTGTCTGTTCTTTCGTGTTAATTTTACCCCTCATAGTTTAGTATACTTAAACATGTTTCTGAGAAAAAATTCGATGGTCATTTTCGTCTCTTTTTTTACTTCAGCTTACAGCAATAAATTTTAATTCGTTAAGCTTATTCATTTGCACCTTGATCAATGCGAATCGGGTTTTCTGCAGTGGGATAGGGTTTGGAAAATTTTATATTAAATTCTTTCAAACTCGCAAATAATTCTGGAGAGGAATTTTCAGTTCTAGTTTTAAACCAAATATCAGAAATGAAATATTCTTAGATTTTATGATCCTTTTATATTTTTAATACCTTAAAATCTTGATTGGATTGTGTCGATTATGTCTTTACCAAGTTACCAATAAGAAATTGTTGGTATACCAAGAGCCACCTTACCGAAAGAAGTCGTATTTTCGAAAAAACAATCTACAGTGTGGTTATAATTAAAACGACCCTATTCAGACATATGTAGAGCGTGTTATAGTTTCCGCATTTTGCTGAAACTTGGTATATGAGTTTGGAGGAAAGAAAATTTTAGGAAATAATAAGTGAAGGAAATGGGTTTTATACATATAACATAACCTATAATGAGTTGGGATCTATAACAACACGCCAATATTTGTGCCCTAGTGCTTTAAGTGTCCAATAATTAGCGGCTAATGACAAGAGTTAGCATCTACATGTTATGAATAAGTGTTGCACTCGGGGTACTATGTTTCACTTTATGCTACAATATGTATTTTCTATACATATTGTCTGTAAGATTGTATAATGCTATATCTAATATGTGTATATTGCATAGATACTGTATTATGCCACGGTTTTGCCAAATCCTCATGTTACAAGTAAGATTTGCATTCAGTATATTATATTTTACAGCTATATTAACATCTGCATAATGCTCAACCTATTAAGCTAATATTAGTAAATATCCCCATTGTATTGTGTTACAGTTTTTATAATCAAGTTATTATTGTACTACTGCATAATCAGGTATTCATGCCACGGTATTGTGCTACTATTTAATCATATAACTGCTGTCGTATTGAAAAAAAAAAAAAAAAAAAAAAAAAAAAACAAATATTCGGCTGCTTAGATACTTTACTTTTTAAAGCGCATGTGTATCTGCATATTGTATACGTTTAACTGCGTATTTGCGTTTGTAATGCGAACCTGTTTTTGTAAGTTTCAATTTACACATCAACATGCATAGCTACTGTCCTCCTGTTTCCGATTTTTATACAATAATATACTTGATGTAACTGTAAACACAACAGTGTCAAAGTTTTTGTGAGCTTATGAATATGTCAGCATTTGTGCATCTGCTTTTAATGCATATCTGTATTAGCGTATTTGTATTTTTTATTTGCACTTGCTTTTGTATTGCGAATCTGTCTTTTGTAAGTATCATGCACCTTTAAGTGTATTTGTGTCAGCATATTTGTAAATATCATGTAATTGCGTGTGTATACTTCTGTGATAGTGATTGTATTGCGTATTTGCTTTTGTAGAAATTGTGTACTTGTAGTTATTAGCATCAGCGTATCTGTAAATATCGTGTGTCTGCTCCAGTCTTGTGCATTTTTAAGTATTGTATGTACCGCATCGGTGTATTTTTTTTACATATTCTATACATTAACATTTTTATTAACGCTTGTTAGTAAATCGCGTGTATATAAATCACTTCTGCAGTATTATTTGACTCTGTAACGTGTATTGTTCACATAATTAGATATTAAGAGCATGTTTCCAAATCAGAATGCACTGTTTATGTGCGTTATTGTGTTAATGTTGAGTATTTTAATGTATGCGTAACTGCTATTGTTTTTGCTATTTTTTGCCCATGCGCTCTTTTTTCACGTCTCCTCTCTTCTCTGCTCTTCCTCACTTTCATTACTGTCATCTTTTCTCCTCTGTTCTCTCTCTGTTACTCTCCTATGTTTATTTATATTTATATGCATCTATGTACAATCACAGCCTTATGTTATTCTATCACCAATGTAAAGCTGAAACCGTTCCAGTATGACACTGTAACCTCTATGTTTCAAACCATTATAAACTCCCGGGGCAGCCTTCTGTGGCTCCAGGGAGTTGTTCCTTCTAAATAGGGGAGGACGTGGGACACATGCCTGCTTACCTATGTTAGACACCAGGCTTTCCCGTCCGCCGTCAACTGTCACCTTTGTGTATGCGAGTAGGATAAAAAATTTATAAAGGTGAATTACTCTTTTAAATTAGGAATTTTTAATTCGGGAACTCCACCCCTGTCAATTCTAAAAATAGTAATAACATTTTAGAACTTGTATCATATCTGAACATTAATTCCGCGTTATGTCATTTTAATCTTTTGCACTGCGTATACAAGTAGTTCTCAGCCAATCAGTACGCAGAATAGTTTTTCTATAAATATCACTACAACCAACTATGCCTACTTTTTATCCTTTTTTCCTGCTTTG
Organism: Stegodyphus dumicola; assembly: GCF_044657685.1. Classification (NCBI taxonomy): domain Eukaryota; kingdom Metazoa; phylum Arthropoda; class Arachnida; order Araneae; family Eresidae; genus Stegodyphus; species Stegodyphus dumicola. The sequence goes on from NC_140771.1 coordinate 113,269,531, forward strand.
CCTTGCTTCTTGTAACCACGTATGGTATTTCTCTAGAAAAGATATAAACTTTCAAAATTATGCGGGGGCATAAAGCATCCAAAGCTCTGATATGTGAATCTGTTTTAATTACGAGAATAAAGCTACGTTTGAATCAATGTCACTTCTGAAGTTCTTCTTCTTCTTTGTTGTGTCATCTGACGTATCATCTAATACTCAAGACATGTACATCTCTCTGTCGATCTATGAGTTCAGTTAAGAATCAACTAGTCGTCTGCCCCCAGTTATTGAATATATATGTGGGCTATAATGAATAGATGAGTGGAGCACCTGACGAAAGTTTAACCTACACTAATTTATTATTAACTAAACTATTATCACGAATTAAAATGCTGATTAAGATCTAAATTAACATAGATGCTAGATAACTCCACAGAAGATAGCAATTTCCACGAATAGTTCTCTTAATAATTTACACATTCCTCGTAATTCCCATCTCGGAGTTCAAGTTTAAAGTTTACACGAACAACTCCCGGTCACTGTTGCCAATTTTGTCCTTCGATCACCATTCATCCAAGCTCCTGGAAGGCTCAACAATGTGATAAGCCGTCTTCGGTGTCCCAAGCCCGTCAGCTCTGTTTCTGGAACTTAGGCAAGTCTGTTTCTGTTCAGGTCTGAAGCTCGTCTTTTCTCCTCTCTGCGCTACGTTGGCGGCAAACCTGAGTGATGTCAGCCGATGGGCTTACTTTCCACTTACATATACGTATAGATACATAGATATAGAGAGATACAGAGAGAGAGAGATAAATAAAAGTAGATATATTTTATTTTTTATTTAACACTATTACGGATTAAAGTTTAAGACCTACATTTGCTAAGTTTAAGACCTATATTTTGTAAGTCACTATAGCTTCACAAACAAATTTAGAAATGGCCTTCAGTATACTCTGTAAGTCCTTTACAAATTTAGAAACATATCATAAATTTATTTGAATTCTTTTCTTTGAGTTTGGTTATTTTTAATTAGATAATATTCGAAAATCTTTCACATACTTTAATTACTGTTGTTTGTTACGACAAACACTAATGCATTTCAGAACAAGTAAGCAATTTTGGTATCTGCTAACGAATGGTAATAAAAAGAGTAAGTTCAGAAGTCCCACGCGGAAGTTAAAAAATCTGATGTGTACACCACATGTCTTTCTTGTACGGAATATTAAATTATACACACTTTTCTTGCATTTCATTTAAACTTATTGGATTGAATTAAATTTACTTTGTCGGTAGAGCATAAACCACAATAGAATAAATGCACTCTTCAAAGTTCACTCCATTTGTTTACCATAACTCCACTCTGGCGCAAGGTACATTTAAAAGCGTTATATTTCATTCATTTTGTAACTTCAGCTTATAAACATATCGCTGTAAGTATTACACAAAAGTGTAACTTTGCCGGCTCAATGAGAATGAAGCCTAAAAGGCGCATGACGAGTTCCCTGGCATGATAATCTTTCTAAGGAGAAACGGAGGCAACGAGAAGAAAGAAAGAGGGGGGCAAGCCTAAAACTAGAGAAGCAGTCTGACTGATGAATGAGCTAGGATATTATTGGACTGTTGAAGAAAACGAGAAGAATCAAATTATTACAGCACGGCTAATGTTACAATTAACAATGCAATTTAAACAAAAAACACAAATAATCTGGAAAAAATGCAAAAATACTTACATTATATACAATATATATAAAATTCAGTCCGTGAAGCAATGTTTAAGTAATGAAATTGTGATCACTTTCAGTGAAAAGGTGAGCCGCTAGAGGTCTAGTAAGTCTGTCTTCATGTAGGATTTCGTTATCGAAAATTTGTGAGTAGTTTAAGTTGTCACTAGTGAAAGCTTTGTTGAAAAAACAATCATTTGTTCTTGGTAGGTAACTTTTAAGTTGTTCAATTGTTCAATTTTGTGAAGGACAGCATTTCTGACGAGATAATGTGCATCTGCAATAATTCTAAAGCATTTATTTTGTATCATTTGCAAATGGTTAATTTGCCGGTCAGTGGCTGTATTCCAAGCTGGAGCCGCAAAGCAGAGAATTGGTCTAATACAAGCAGTGAAAATATGCGCTTAAGAAGCGCTTCTTAGTCTTGAGTCTTAATGTAGAAAATCTGCCGATAACTGGGAGGAATCTATTTACAGTGGATGGACAAAAATATGGAAACACCTTGTGAAATGCATGTTTGAAAAGAAAGATTGATTTTAATGAAATATGTAGGTGGCGCTGGCGTTTTTGACTACTGACGTCACCTATAAAACTTCGTAAATGTGCTAAACAGTTCAGTTGTTGTTGGAGTACTGTTATGTGAGGTTGTCATTGCATTATGTCAGAGTTAACAGACTTCGAACGTGGGCAAATTGTTGGAGCACGTATGGTAGGTGCTTCCGTAAGCAAGGTAGCCGAGGTGTTTAGTGTTTCAAGAGGTACTGTATCGAAGATTTATTCCGCATATTTGAAAAGCGGAAAAACATCATCTGTAAATCACAGCACGGACGAAAGTGTGTCCTGAGTGATCGTGACAGACGATCATTAAGGGCAATTGTGACGAAAAATAAGAAGACCACAGCTGCAAATTTACTGCTGAAATGAATGTTGTGTTACCGAACCCTGTGAGTACCAAAACAATTAGAAGGGAGCAGAATTACAGGGAATTGCTGGCCGTGCTGCAATTGAGAAGCCACTCATCAGTGATGCTAATGCCCATAACAGGAAAAGATGGTGTTTAAGTCATAAAGCCTGGACTATAGAGCAGTGGAAGCAAGTAATATGGTCCGACGAGTCTTCTTTCACATTGTTTCCCACTTCTGGCCGAGTTTACGTCTGGAGAACGCCATCTCAAGCCTATAATATACACTGCTTGTTGCCAAGAGTGAAACATGGCGGGGGTTCTGTTATGGTTTGGGCAGCCATATCGTGGTTCTCTGCTAGCCCCATGATAACTGTGTCACGGCACATGACTGCCAAGACTTATGTGAACATTTTGGCCAATTAAGTTCATCCCATGGTACAAACTTTGTTCCCTGATGGTGATGGTGTCTTCCAAGATGACAAAGCCCCTGTTCACACAGCTCACATTGTCCAGGACTGGTTTTCTGAGCACGAGGATGAGTTGTCCCATCTCCCCTGGCCACCACAGTCACCAGACTTGAATATTATCGAACCTCTGTGGTCTACATTGGAACAGAAAGTACGTTCTCGTTATCCACCGCCAACATCGTTATCTGAACTTGCCACCGTTTTGCAGGAAGAATGATATAATATTACCTTGGCAAACATACAGGAACTGTATTTATCCATTCCGAGAAGACTGCAAGCTGTTTTGGATGCCAACGGGTTTCCTACACCATATTGAGCAAAGAAACATGTTTTTTTAAAGGTGTTTCCATATTTTTGTCCAACCCCTGTATAATACGAATAGCCTTGCTGCGAATACTTTTAATGCGATCATACAAAGTAAAATTTTGATTGAGGATGATTCCCATGTATGTGGCTTTAGTAACAATGGAAACAATTTCGCCAAACATAATTAGGTTTCTGTAATTCTTGTTTCTCTTAATTGTTTTGGAGAGAATAAGTAATTGAGATTTACTGGCGTTTATTTTAACCCGCAAGGTCTTACAACAATTTTCAACAGAGCTTGCATAATTCTGAAGTTTAAAGATGGCATGCTTAGCGTTAAAAGACTTGATAAAGATAGCCGTATCATGGGCGTAACAGACTAATAACGAGTAGTATACAAGACCTGGGTGAGGAAAATCAGATATATAATAAAAATAGAGAAGCGGATCGACGATACTTTCTTGGGAGACGCCAGGTTTTATGAGCCCTTGACTCGCGATGACATTTTCATAAGCGACAACAAATGTGCGCTGGTTGAGAAAGGAAGAAGTGAGGAGACTCAGGTCCCGATTTAGCTCAAGTTCAATAAATTTGTAATTGAGCCTCTCATGCCAGATGCTAGTCGAAGGCTTTCGCCACGTCCAGTATAAGGAGCGCAACCTTCTGATTGTTGTGGGACGCCACGCCGACGAATTCAGTAATTCTAACAAGCTGCTTGGTAGTGCTGAAATTTTTCTTGAAACCATATTGATCGTCTGAGAGAAGGTGTAACCCTTTTATAACTCAAAATGTACAAAATTTATATCATTTGCAGAATTATCTAATCGTTGCCACATGTTCTATTCAAATACTATAATAATTCTAAAACGATGTATAAAGAAACAGTTTTTCACAGGCGATTCAGTATTTCTCACTTATTTCTCCCTTCGCGATAAGGCAAATATACATAAAAACTCAAAATATGCATATCAAAAATTACGAATTATATCTTAAACACTTATTTCCTCGATTCAATTCCAGAATGGAATAAGCATGATTTAATTTGCAATAATAAAATAAGACGTTATCTTTGCTGTTGCGAAGCCTAGTTTTTCTAGATTGGCAACAAATACAATTTCTGCTAAGTTTCAAATGTAAACAAATATGGCCGCCATGGCTAGAATAACTAGGCTTAAGTGCATTTAAACAATTTTTAAATAGTTGATAATTATACAAATACTGCATGCAGATTAACTAAAGGCATAAAAAATTTAACCGGAAGATAAGAATAATATAATTCAAAGTATTCCATCATTTTACTTCAATTTAGAGAAAAGCCTTAAATTTAGTTTTTAAATTTATGAATCCATGAGATATAATTACAAGATTGCGAAACTGTAGATAAAGATAATATTTTACTCTGAATGTAAAATTTTAAATTATACCATTTTAAACACATCATACATATAAAACAATTAAAATTAGGACTTCTATATAATAAAATCTAGTACTTAAGCAGCTTACAGTGTAACTTAAATTGTTCAAAAGAGATTATACCATCCTCCAAAGTGAAATTCTGAAATGTTAAAATGTATAGCTTATGTACAAATCGTTCAGGTTCTATACTGTTAATAACAGGGCTATTATATTCTTTTCTCAAGACGCATAGTTGCCGATAATGCGTGAAGACTTTTAACTGCTATCTTACTATTTTCGATTTCTTAACCTATTGCGAGAATATTTTAATTTCTCTTAGTAGCCATCTTGTTCAACTTTCTCGCATTTCCTCAAACAATTATAGCAACCCTATTTTACACCACAGCGCTTTGGCCAACCAGCGGCCGAGCGGTAAAGTTGCTGAGCACTGGTAGTTTGGTCCGAGGTTCGAATCCCGCGAACGGGCTGGCTCCATAAGCGTTTTCGTGGTTTTCCGCATGTGTAACGTGTATACGAGCCTATTCCCTTAGAAAGTCCTTCACGAAGTCATCCCTCCCTTTAGGCAGATAGCCCTCGAGGCTTTGCCCTAATCACATACACACAAAGTGCTTTGCTACAAAATACTAATTTTAAGCCATTCCACTAATTTTATGACATTTTCCTCACCAACGTATTATAATAAACAGCATTAGTTACGTTTATGTGTTAGAAGTAACCAAGGACGCCAATCTAAACGTTTTTTTTTTTTTTTTTTTTTCAGATTTCAACCGCGACAGCCACGATCATGAACCAAAACAAGCATGCGCCATTCGAATCGATTCATTTAAGAAATAGGAAAGATGTGTATGAATCAATGTAGAAGAGATTTTTTCCGTTCTTTGTCTTTTCCTGCTGATCTTGTCCTCAAGTAATCTAAGATAAAATGATGATAATCATTTGCAGTTAACTGATTGCTTACACTATGCTTAATTTTGTGCATTTATTTATTTATTTATATACTGTTAAAAATACGAAACCTTTGAAAACTTATTTTGTATACATACATAACTTTATGATAAAATGTTATAAATTACTATTAATGTACAATAATTGTTGTTAAATTTATTTAATCAATATATTTTGTATAATTTTCATTATTATACTATCAGGACTACTTTTTGTTCTTATCTCTTTGTCAAACATGTAGGTGTCCTGAGTAGAACAGAGAGTTTACTTAAAACTATGTCCTAAGTTATTGTAGAAGCGTTGATAAGGAAAGGAAGGGTTTAATTACCCTTAATTCTTCACAAATTATAGCCGCTCCCGCACTTCGGGATACAGAGACCAGTACTGGTGTTCCGAACCTAAAAATAAGAACTACAAGCTAACAAACTTTAAATAAGAGCTAAATTCAAAATACTTTATAAAGGCTAGTAACACTAAGATTGGCCTTTTAATAGATCTTTACGTACGTAGTACGCAGAATGCGGGGAAAACTACAATACGTCTTCAATATTAAGAGGACTAAACATCTGGCCTTAAAGGCGAACAGCAATTGACTAAAAGCGCGCATGAAGTAAAGTGGTATAAAGTCTCACTCTCTCTCTAACTCTTCTTGGCGAAAAACCAGAACTTACGACTTTGCAAGCACAATTTACATAAATAAAGGTAATGGGTTTAATCTGGCTGGAAGTGAAAAATAACAGAGGACAGTAAAGTTTTAATATAAAATAAACGTTAGTAAAACTTAAGATCCTTATAAAATTATCATCATAATTCAATCTAAGATAATAATTATTATAATCATATTCTAAGTAATAATTTTATGTCTTATTTACCGTTGAGCTAAAATATGTGTTTATTAATACACACTGAAAAGAAGAAATTTCTTGATAATTAGTTATACAATAATAAATTATTATTACAGTTATTCAAAAAATGACAGCAGTTCTATTGTAATAAATATAACTGTTATATTGTTTTTTGATTTTTGAGCTAAAATCTATAAGAATTATTATACATATCTATGAAGGAGGGAAATTTATATTAGAGAAAAAATGGCATGAAATAAATCTTTTATAAAAAATCTGATGTGAACAAACACCACATGACTTCCTTGTACGGAATATTAAATTATACGCATTTTTTTTTTTTTTTGAATTTCATTTTAAATTGATTGGATTGAATTAAATCTACTTCGTCGACAGCGCATAAACCACAATAGAATAAATGCACTCTTTAAAATTCACTATATTTGTTTACTATAACGACACTCTGAATGCACAAAATTTATATCATTTGAAGAATTATCGTTGCCACATGTTCTATTCAAATACTATAATAAAGCTAAAATGATGTATGAAAGAAATTAAACAAACAAAACAGAAAAGAAACAGTTTTTCACAGACGATTTAGTATTTCTCATTCAATTAATTCAGTTCTCACTTCGCAAGAAGGCAAAAATACATAAAAACTCAAAATATCTATATTAAAAATTACTAAGTAAATCTTAAACACATTTTTCCTCGAAAAAATTCCAGAAAGGGTTAAGCATGATTTAATTCGCAATAATAAATGAAGGCTTTATTTTTGTGATGCCAAGCTTAGTCTCTCTAGATTGGCAACAAATCTATAATTCTGCTGTTTCAAGTGTAAACAAATATGTCCGCCACGTTATTTAAAACTTAACCGCACTTAAACAGCTTTTAAATTGTTGATAATTGTACAAATATTGCTTCCAGAGTTACGAAAGGCATAAAAACCTTAACCGGAAGATAAAAACAACGTAATTCAATCATTTTTAAAGCAAAAAATGCACAATTTACAAACCCATAAGAATAAAGAAACTGAGATCACCGAGCCGAGTAACAGGGTGCATATATAGTATATATACATATATTTACATACTTTTGGTGCGGCCGATCGCAACCAAAATAAGAGGTGCACATCTACATGTTATAGTAGTCTTATATACAAAATTTCAACGTTCTGAAGTTGCTCATTCTTGAGTTAAGCAACGCAGAGGTGACAAGGAAAAGTCTCTTGAGAATTCATTTTAAATCAGTTTTATAATTTTTTGGGGAAAAGAGTACTTTATTCTGTCCTTACGTACAGATGTCACGCAAAAACATAGTTAAAATGCATTCGATAAGTGTCAAAATGGATATTATTGTTGAAATATGATGCCTGAAATTTTCACGACTTCAATAGTTTCTTTTTACTACGTACAAGAAGGTAAAAAATGGAATAATCGCTAAAAATTGCTCTCCAACAAAGGTAGAAATATTTGTTTAGTAATATTCCATTCCTACAAACAGTAATCCTCAAATTAACTAGAAATATTGAATTCATAGTTGGAGGTCTCCTACTCCTTCCGAATTCCCTTTGGAATTTCGATGGTAGCTTAGTCGAGTACGTCAAAAGGTTAGATTCTCTCTCAATTAAATTTTCGTCTGAAGCACATTATGCTTAAGAGGTTAAACTAGAGTTCGCGTTTGATAATTTCTAGAAGGTTGTGAAACGACAGACTTGAATGCTCATGATTACTTCTGAGTTTGATTCCATGAACATAGTCTGAGTATTTATTATTTGAAATTCTTGCTGAAGATGTAATCATCGTAGACATAGAGATAGGGATAAACGTATAAGCTGCCTATTTCCCCTTCAAACAGTAAGAATACTAAAAACTCATTTATCAAATAAATACTTTTTTTTGCAGATCGCAGCGCTTTTCTGGATTTTATTCCATAATATGTTTTCCGAATCCATTGTTAAATACTTAAAAAGATCAAGGAATGAACTACTCTTTCTTGAGCTGTACATCAGCGAAAGCATCTTAAATTTGCATTTTCTAATAATTCGAAGCTCATTGCAGCCTAAATCGCACAAAATATGGACAACTTCTTAGCTTCAGTGGTGCATGGCATTATGACACGAGACTGCGCTTGGCATAAATTAAGCTCTTTCAGTCTGGATAGATTAAGACTTGAGAAGCTGTACTTTTGTAGCTGGCTTAGACTCTGTTCCCAGGAATCAAAATCCAAAGCTTCCTTAATTTTTCTCCACTCTGTATCACATCTTTCCAAGGAAAACAGTAGATATTTGCAGTGAGATCTTCCTACATTAAATTATTGGTACTTCAGCCCGAAACCACAGACCTGTGTTTAATTTGCCAGCCAATTACCTTAGAAATAATCTCCGTAATTAGTTTCCTGCGTGCAATCTCGTAATCGATGAATCTCAGTACAAAAGAAGAAACTGAGTCATTTACAGTATAATGAAATCAATGCAACTGCTTGCAAGATCTTGACAGAAAGGAGACATAATTTCAGTGATGACTAAATCGGGAGTACGTTAAGACATTTTTATAAAATTTAATCGTTTTAATAAAATAATTAAATGTTTTCAGTTTTGCACTGTTACAAGCAGTTTAAGAAATATTCCTCAAGTGCTTCTTATACCATCTAGGCGCATATTCTTATAAACAGCGTAAACTTAAGTTAATATTACTTCAATAGGCAAAGGATGTAAATTAACATCTTAATTATATAAAGTATCATTACACGTAAGTGTAAAACTGAAGTTCAGACGATATAAAAGGACGGAAAAGTTTTCCTCCCTTTGCTGTTTATGCAAAGTAATACAAACCAACCCAGTTAACTAAAATCACAGTAAAACGAGCAGTATGATGTACCAATATATATACAAGAAATTACTTTATAAAATAGAGTAGCAATAAAAACCTATAATTTAATATAATATTCATAAAAATGCTTTTTATCTTATTTTATGTTTTTATGCTTCTCAGGAGAAAAACTTTGTTTATAATTATATAGGCATTAAAATAAACGTAATAAACGCAAAACGTCCGCCAGATGTTTGTATCTTTCAAATCTTTCTGTCCTTATGTTTTGAAATTTATTTGGATAAATTTTCTTTATGTTGCGCAGCTCAATTAAAATATCGCATTCTCAGTTTCGAAGGCTTGTTTGCTATGAACAGAAAATTAAGTAACAAATACACGTGCATGTTGAAACTATGGAATTCTTCTCTAATATCGGGCGAGTTTCTCTAGCTCGGTGAACTGCATTAAATCGCTGTAGCATAAACTCAACTAGGAGAGACGTTCAGCTATGTTGAGTCGATGACTATCCACATAGTTTTCTTAGGTGCTAGATCTTGTACACGAATGGCTATACCAATCATATTCTCAAATATACTGATCATATCCCAAGCATGGGCTAGTAGCTCAGGTGATCGAATCGCATAATGTAGTTCCCCAGAATAATAGTAAAACCAATTGGAAATAATATAGGTTGGGTGATGCATTATTAATCTGGAAAATCTCTTCATTATTGGAGTACGTGAAAAATATAAAGTATAAAAGAGATGCAAATGGTCACTAAGCAATTGCACAGAGCATATTCCTGTGAACAATTGCTTTATTTTCACTAGAGTACAGAATCTAATTTACATAAACTTGAGTCATATCATTATGGAACCAATTCCCATAATGCCTTGCGGACAAATTGCAACCCAAGCTATATGTTAATTTTGGCCGAGTCATACGAACTAGAAATCTGACTCATCGGACAAAGGTACTTTTTTCTGTCCTTTAGGGTCCAATGAATATGGTCAAGACTCCTGATGAGGACCTGAAAACGATGCTTTGCTGTGAATACTCAGTGTGGCGTTTTGCTGTCTTATCCCATCAAATCAAAATATTGCTGCAGAGTCCGCACAGACAGATACTAATGCATTCCCTATTGACTGTTGTAGCCAATTCATACAGGGTCTACCGTTTGTTAGCATATTTCTGGTGAGATATCGCTTCTGCAGATTCTTCAGTTAACGTGGTTAGATACTGCATTGTCTCTAATACCCTGACCACTACTGCGCTGATGTAGCTCATCCCAGTAAGTACTCTGGGTATGACCTTCAAACGATTAAAAGTTTTCAACAACGTTCAAAATGCTACGCTCCATTCAGGACGCTGCAATGACCATTTCGATTTCAAACTCGATTAATTCTTGCCGTATAGACATTATCATACTATTAAACTTTTCACAAGATATTCAAATGTCCAACAGGAAACACTACCAACAATTTATACCCTTTTAATGCGAACGCCATTTTAAAGTATATATGCTGTTGTTCTATATCTTTTGGCACATCCATACATTGAAATGCAGTTGATATTTTCTGAATCATTGAAGGTTTTTCGTAAACACATTTGTTGAAATGGCAATCGATGCCTTTCACTTTGTATGTAAAACAAAAGAGATATAAATAATAGCTCTTACCTGGTTCTTGATCTTCTGTGCTTCTAAAGAGAGTAATTGAAAACTAATTAACTTTTAATCCTTTATTGGAACATTATAACGAAGGACATTTCACTTGACAAGACACATCTTACACATGTAGCTACATTCTTAAAAAAGTAAATAAATCAGTTCTGAGTTCAAAGGATCACTATCGCCATCTATCGGCTGAGTTCGCAACATCCTCCGGTGTTAATAGTTCGTCAGGAGACGCAAATGTTCATTAAGTGTTGGCTGAGAGTTCCAAAGGACATAACAGTTGCACAAATCTCCTAATGAGAGTTCCATTAGAAAATCTCACGGTGCATCCACGGACATGACCATGATGTCCAGACTGTAATTCTGTCACAATACCCATTCGCCATACATGTCTAGACGCATTGTCATATTTTATCAAAACCACAGCGTTCTCTCGACGTTCTGTGGGCCGGTTTACTGATCGTGGTTGGAGAGCTGCTTGAGCTAAACTCAAGAAGATATGATGCCTTCCATCTTGTCCAGATTCGATTAAGTAAATTTTCTTGGTACCGTCTCATCTTCAAAAGTTGCATACCAACGATAACCGAGTACCTTACAGGGCGAAGTATCAGAAGCTATTTTCTCATTGAATCGATCTTGAAGCAGAGGCATATTTGTTCATCATTTCCTCATGTTAAATCCATTTGCACATAAAACGAACTTTACCTACCGATGTACTTCAAAAGCAGTTTCTTCATCTTGCAAACTATGAATAACATCATCAATCTATAATTTGTTCAGGATTTGGAACGCAACTGGGTAGTCCTTTTAATACTTACTTACGTGGTGTTTCAATGTTGCATTTAGCAAGAATGAACTTGAACTTAGTCCAAAACTTACCCGTGTCATTCTCAGCCCTTCTGGTTCCGTGTTCGTATCATCTTTAATACACAGAAATCTGATAGTACTTCATAGCAACCATTAACTATTTCATACAGCTTTTAAATTCCCTTAAAATTTCATCATCTTTAAAATTATCATAGGACGCGATTCCCGAACTTTCTAAATCAAATAATTGCTTTAATATTTCTTCTACGTTTTCATTTCTAATAATACTTTTCATCACTCTAACTTTCCTACAACTCGATCTGATTGAGGCATCAGATCAGTTGAACGCATATCCAAGTTTTGGTGTGCATTCCCACTAATGATCCTGGTATTCCTTTCATTTTTTCCAGTAACGATAGTCCAAAAATAATCTGAACGAATTAACAACGATATTCGTAAGTTTTCAGAATCTAATTCATCGGCCATTTGTATTTCCATCTGCTTACAACAATCACTAATCTCTCTATTAGGTTCTTAACTATAGCTTCGGAAATACACGGCGTTTCAGTAGCTTCTAAGGTTATTACTGACTTCGAATTATAAACACTTCTCAAGTTTACCTTCACACGATTTCTTATTATTGTTTTTTCTGATTTTGAACCAAAAACAAAAATACTTAAACGTTCTTTCACTCCCTGTATCTAACAAACCTTTAATTTTTACTTCCTGTTTTCCTTTAGTTGGTATGCCTATGGCTGTCTACAAATATATGTTGCAACCCTCTCGACTTGAAACGAAATAATTCGATGTATGGTTTATATCGCCGTCATATATCTATATTTTGTTTATTTCATATCCCGATAAGCCTTTTGTCACTGATCCCTCCTTGCAAATAATAATGGGTATGTTTTTTACCGCACTTCTTGCACCGTATTCGATCGCGGCAAAATCTAGAAACATGAGATTTTTTTAAGCAATTAAAACGATATCCGAGTCGTAATAAACCAACCTTCTGATCACGTATAGGTAAAGGACATTTATCGATCGTATGTTCATTTGTAGAACAAAATATACACGCATTTTTAATTGTAGTAGTATTTAGTAGTGCTGCTGTCGGTAGACGTTTTAAATTTCCTGAACTGCGAAATTTTAATTTTATCGGCTTTGTCTATCTTGCGAAATGTTTTCTCGCGTTTTTCTATTTCCTTTTTAAGAAACTAGAGTAATTTTGAACAATTCCACCAGTCTTTTTCGTTAATACAGCGATTATATTCTAATATGATATATTCAGGAATTAATTTTACAAAAAATGGCAAAAAGAATTCCACTATAATTATTTAGTTCTATTCCGGCTGTTTCGCGACTTCGAATCTGTATAGTAATTGTGTCATGTAATTTTCTTAGTTCGTTAAGTTCGAACATGGTTTCACAGGAATTAAGCCTAAAAGTTTAGTTACATGTGAAACGCATAATAATTTCGTTTTACCAAATCGTTCTTTTAATGGTTCAACAGCTAAATCGTTATTATTTTGCGTATTTAAATCCTTATATACATTTTAATGCAACATCCTTTAAGAACGATTTTAAATAGTTAAATGTATCAAATTTTGAAAATTGTTTATTCTCATGAATTGTACCTTCAAATTGTCCCCAAAATCCCTGCCAGTTTTCATATTTGCGGTCGAAAGGTTCTATTTTTAATTTCGGCAGTTTGACATTAGATAATGGCTCTAGTGTAGAATTGGGTGCCCCTTCGATTAGCGATATTTTCTTTTTTAAATTTTGGCGATAAAACCTCATTTCTGGTTACCATGATAGTTTTAACTTTGTTTTAGCTTCCTGATTTTGTTAAATGAAAATAGATTGATGTGCACATGGACAAATTTAAGACAGTGCGCAATTTCTAGTTTGTGCAATTCTGGGATGTTTTTTAAGTGAAAACAGATCGACGTGTACATGGACACAGAGTTTGTGCAATTCTTTGACTTCTTATTTTGGTTTTGTGTAGCGGCCATCTTGAAATTGTGCCTTCCTGGCTCTGATCTTGGCGTCTAAAAAATTGCCAAAAACAAGGGGCACCCAATTGTAAACATTTACCAGAATAATTAATAATTACCCCTTCTTCAGAAATTCTAGAGGATTCATTGTGAGCATCAATTTTACTTTCGTTTTCACGTTTACGCTTAAAGTACTTTTCTAGTTTCAACTTGGAACTCGTTATTTTTTCGCGGTATTCCTGGCTTGTCAGAACATCGACTTCAAGCATTTCTAAATCACCTATAATGCTCTCTGTGATAGAATATACCTGATAGACCTGATTAGCGTTTTCTTCTAATGATATTTTAAATCATCTAAATCAGCATAATCAGTATTGCCCCCGTTTAATGTGCCATTTATTTATTCACAATTTTAGTTAAGGAAGTTCGAGTAGCTTTAATTTTACTCTTTAACTTCTATAATTCTTCAGGCTGTGCTATTTTCATCTATTACAGCTTTCGGTAGTTCAGTACCAAAAAACCAAATAGGTATAAATAATAGCTCTTACCTGGTTCTTGATCTTCTGAGCTTCTAAAGAGAGTAACTTAAAATTCCTTAGCTTTTAATCCTTTATTCACACATTAAAAGGAGGGACAATTCATTTGACAAGACATATCTTACACATCTAGCTACATTCCAAAGAAAGTAAATAAATCAGTTCTGAGTTCAAAGGATCACTATCACCATCTATCGGCTGAGTTCGCAAAAGTATGTGTCTACTCTACGTCATATTTTTACCATACCTTATGACAATTGCTGTAAACTGAAGCTCTCGTTGCTCTTAATCATAGTCTGAGTTTGTAATCACAGTACCTGTGATGATGCAGGAAGGAAGAATGTCTAATAGTATACCTTGTAAACCATCTGTGTTTGCACGCAGAAAACTGTAAATATTTAAGATTTGATAAATGAGGTCCTCTGGGAGGCACCTGAGACGTATATCGATATGAAGCGTAGCGCCATGCTCCCGTAGCCTCCTGGTAGGTGTTGTTGCTCTATTAATTAGCTACGCTCAGCAGTACATCAAGCATTACGGAGGTGCTAGCTTAGATTATTCAGGTTATGTTCTTAATCAGCAGTTTAAATTTTATCTCACATAACTGTCATTCTTTGAAACTGCCTGTGTTAATATTTTTTTTGGCTAAAAACATACGTTAAGAAAAATAAGTAGTTATGCCTTTCCTAGCGATATTCGTCTAACCAATACATTACTCCACCTTATTTTTGCTCATATTATGCGCGAGGCGAACAGGATGTGCTTAACGTAACAAGAAATATTAAGCATATCTTTTATACATAGGATTACTAACAAACATGTTACATTGTGTTTATTTTACAAGTTAATTATAAAATCGTTTCAGAGATTAGTTTTAAGTTATGTAACATAAAATAACAACCTATATAATAAAAGAACACTTTTAAGATTAATTAGAAACTTCTTCCTCAGCTGCAGGAATAAAAATGATAATCCAGATATACCGTGCTTATGCGATAATTATACAATCTTCGAAGCTACAGTCCTACAAATTTATTCACTCTACGTCGATTCTTGTCGCACTTTATTAGCAAATGTGTAGCATAATTTGGTACTTTTCCGTTTTGCCGGCGCAGACGATAAAGTTGCCAATAATGGTACAACCGATGCCAAACGGAATATCCTCGCTGGTAACCCTTTACCCCTCATTTTCAAAACAAGCCACAGCCATTTCTTATCAGATCGATTGTTTCTTTCAATACTAGCATACAATTGCATAGAATTTCTATTAGATAGTTCAATTTTATGCACCAAGGCCATTCGCGGTAATTAAGTCAATTAGGATGCAATCACACTGCTCACCCGAAGGCGAAAATATAGAAAAGGCAAAGTGAAGGGTTAAGTTCATATATTTTAATGAGAATGCACAAGCGAAGCAAAGCACTGTTTTAAATAATTTCTGCGTAAGCTATTCGTACGAATTGAAATAATTCTTGCATTTAAAATTGCATTCTAAATTAGGAACTTGAAATTAATGTATATAATTACTGAGAGAATTAGATTTTTGTAGCGTACTTTTCGTGAGATGATATCATTTGGGATCACGTTATATGAACCGGCGAATCAAAATGTTGTACCATGAAAGTACAGTAAATTCTTAAATTAATGTCGTTTTACAAATTTATTGTCTTTATATTCTGGCTTTTTTACAAAATTTGAAACGACATTAAAATTTTTATACTTTCAAAAAAAAAAAAAAAAATTACAACAAACGTTTGTTAACATTTTTTTTACATGTACACTGTGTGTTGTCGCAAATGAAGTCTGCTTGGCGAGAATTGCGCCGGCGAAACGGAAAAATACCCATAATTCTCAAAGGGTAGCATTTTTAAATTTCTGCTGTATTTAATGATTCGGAATTGCATGGTTTTCTAATAAAGAAAATACAAATTTAGAGATTTGTATTACACAGAAGCATGACCACAAGGAGCAGGCAATCAAAAGTTTATTCTTAAATTCGATAAAATTTCAGAGTGTGTATTGATCTCTATTATTTAATTTTTTAAAGTACGGATGATTCGACTTTTCTATAAGCAAATTTAAGCAACTCTCAGAAGGTCTATAAGGAATTTCTCCTGCTTTCATAACATGTCTTCGTAACCTAGTGGTCAGCACGCTGGACGCGTATTCCAGAGTTCCGTGGTTCGATTACCGGGGAGGACGTTACTCATTTTTCACATCTCCTGCTTTCAAAAATTACGTTATAAGGTATTTCTCCCGCCTTCTTGGCACGCCTTCGTGGTGTGGTGGTCTGCACGCTGGGTGCGTATTCCAGAGGTCCGCGGTTAGATTCCGGGCGAAGGCGTTGCTAATTTTTCAATCTCTGTTGCCTGGGTTACAGCCAAAAACATCGTGGACGAAAACGTCGCGGAGAAAACAACGCAAGGCGAAAACGTCGTGCTACAAAACATCGTGGGAGAAAACATCGCAAAGAGAAAACATCGCAGTTCTAAAACATCGTGGTACAAAACATCGTCGTCGAAAATAAAGCGGTTCAAAAACTTCGCAGTTTAAAAACATCGCCGTCGAAAATATCGTGGTAAAAAATTAAGTATCTACAAATCATCGCATGACGATAACATCGCAGACATGCTTTTTTCAGGCTTTAGTAACTGTAAATGGATTTTCCCATAATGATTTGTGAGCGCAAGTGCTGTAAGGAAGGATAATTTTTACTTTCACATTTTTTTTATTAACTAATAAATTTTTGCTGAAAAATTAAGAAGGAAACTTAAGCATAGAAAATTAAATGCAACTTAATAGATTATACTTTTTATGAAAAATTACCTGTAAAAACTTTATAAAAAATTATTTATTAATGGTCTTTGTTAGTTAACTATGTCGGTTTAAAATTCTATTAAGTGCTATAAGTTGCATTAATTTTCTATGCTTAAGTTTTCTTCTTATTTTCTCAGCAAAAATTTAATATTTAATGAAAAATGTGAAAGTAAAAATTATCCTTCTTTACATCTTGCGCTCACAAATCATCATGGGAATATCCATTTACAATTATTAAAGCCTGAAAAAAGCATGTCTGCGATGTTATCGTCATGCGATGATTTGTAGATACTTTATTTTTTACCACGATATTTTTAAACTGCGAAGTTTTTGAACCGCTTTATTTTCGACGACGATGTTTTGTACCACGATGTTTTAGAACTGCGATGTTTTTTCTTTGCGATGTTTTCTCCCACGATGTTTTGTAGCACGACGTTTTCGCCTTGCGTTGTTTTCTCCGCGACGTTTTCGTCCGCGATGTTTTTGCCGCGATGTTATCGGCGGACACCGTTGCCTGCTTCCAAAAATACCTAATGTCTCTACAGTGGCGCTCGAACTAAAAGGGTGGTGGATGATGATTCTCCGCACCCAGGATTTTGTGATTAGGTCCCCTGAACCCAAGTCGGCCTTTAAAGTGGGGAGTAATATAAGGTATTTCTCCGGCCTTCTTAGCATGCCTTCGTAGTGTAGTGGTCAGCACGCTGGGCGCGTATTCCATAGATCCGTGGTTCGATTCCCGGCGAGGGAGTTGCTTATTTTTCACATCTCCTACTTTAAAAAATTACCTAATGTCTCTACAAGTTCTCTACGAAATTATTCTTTCTTTTAAGTTTTAAACAATAAAAAAAAGAAAAATTTTTTCGTAAAAAATTAATATAATTTTTTTTTCTGATAGTAAATAAGGAAGTCCATAAAAGAAGTATATATTATAAAGTATAAATGTGCACATAAAGAGTGCATAAAAAGCATTCTCTGTTGTATTATGAAGTAAAACAGAGCTAAAGTTTATTAATCAAACAAAGTCGTAAATTTATAGTTACATAATTTTCAAAGTAATTTCATTAGTCTGCTTTACTCCGCTAATTATTTGCCTTCGAGGAACAAAAGTACTCTAAGTTGTTTGAGAATTTAAGGAAAAAATCACAAAAAAGGAAAATATAACGAATCAATAATACTTCAATAATGATTTCAGACTGTAAAGACTTGCATACATTTAAATATCCATTTTTATAATTGTGCAAAACATATTTTATCTAAGCATGCTCACTTATGTAAAGTCATATCATTTGTGTTCTTATCTATACACAAATATTGTCATATCATTCACAAAAAAAGTGTTAACTAAGCCTTTGAAATTACAAAACTCGCTGTCTATTTATTTATTGAAATTAGTTCGCTTTTACCAAAGCTGTTTCATACGCGTTATAATAAAAAATATCTTCTTCCAGACTACTACCAAAAGCATTTTTCAAATAGCTCTGTTAGAATTTTTCTCTTCAGAAGCGAGGGATCATTTAAATTAAGGTATTTACAGATATGGTAATGCTAGAAATACAGAAACGATGACACTGAATCATTTCTTCCCTAACAGTAAAAGTGCTAGTCCTACATCTGTATGCATACAAAGCAAAGTAAACAGCTATATATGATTCCGTAATTATCAATCATATTAACCTTCGGACCGGAAAATTTCAAAAACAGCTGCGAGAAAAAGGTATTTTCTTGATTTTAATGACAAATTTGCTCTGGTAGTGCGTACGTGGATTTAAGTACTTTTAATACGTTACCTTAATTTCCTGAACATATTTCAAGATGCACGTATAAATATTTTCTTAAAGACATAACAAAAAATAATCTAAGCCGTATATTTGCAACCTTGTCGGTGAGAGGGTTTTATTAATAAATGTATGTATATGAATGCATGTGATCTTTACAAAAGCAGAAATGATGAGAGAATAATAAAAACGGTTCTGGGTATTAATTAAAAAAAAACAAACAAACTAATGTTCACTTAATATTTTTCCGATTCGAATATTAAAACTGAAAATAAAAATCTCTGCCTTTTATTTAATTTCGGTGGATATGTTCTCAAGACTGTATTTCTTAGTATTTAAAATCTCAGTAATAAAGTCAAATAAAATATTAAGTCAATAAAACTTTTTACTAGATGGCCAGAATTGATGATTACTACGGATAACATCTTGCCCTTTAATCGCTATGATCGATGGATTTTGAACTCCAAGTATTGCATAAAATTATTTAGGTATTAAATATTTATATTCATCAATAAGTGTCGGATAAAAAGAGAAGGAAACTGCTAATGCAAAGGCGAAATTTATCTTTGAAAACTATTTTGAATTAATATATTACGAAACTAAGCAAGTTATTTAAGTTCAGAATTTTATCCCCCTAACATTAATACCTCTTACGGCAACGTTTAATAGATTTATGCTAAAATTGCAATTTTTTGTGTGCTAGAAATTAGAAATATGGTGTGAATAAATGTTTACAAATTCAAAATAGGCCAACATTTCTCTCGTAGCATAGATGATTGAGATGTTGCTGTACCTAGCTAACTATTGAGCTTATCTACTTCTCTTCCCTTATCAGAACCACCTGATAGGATTTGGATTCACCGTGTATTTTGAGTGCTACCCTGCCGCATAGACACTATACGCTTATAAATATCCATGCTGTCTGCAGAATTAGAAACCGGCCTCTTTGGTATGGCAATCAATGTCACTAATCACTATCAAGTCAAGACTAGTTTTAACCATGGAACAGCCATCGAACGAAGTGTAATTAAAACGTACTGCAATGAATTATGGCATTCCTACTATGCGTGCCTTGTGGCGCAGTTATTCTCATCTACAGCTATAGTCTGTTAGTAGGCGCATCAAAATCGTATCTACTCTCATCTCATTTAAGATCGTAACATGAATCGTTACCATTGCGTAGAGAATTTTAGCAAATTAGAGGCATCGACTTTTTTTCGGTAGGTGTTGTTTTCATGGCTATGCGATATGGTTCGGAGAAAAGGACGAAACGGCTTTGAATTCCCTATTTCGAAGTAGCAGATTATAGCAAATGTAAAGCCATGTGGCCTAGTGGCCTTTGCTCATCTTCCGCTCTGGAAACACGATAGCCTGCGTCTGAATTAAAGTATTGGTTGATAAAACCCGCCACAAACTGGTTTTGAGTGATGCGTCTCGATTCTCCCTCCTAAAATACAATGATCTCTTCAGTTTTGTTTATCAATTTTTATGATGCTTACTTATATATAACGTTGATAAGTGTTTTAATTTCACATTGATGTTAATATAAAAATCATAAACTGCATTTAATCATTTTATTTCAAAATATTATTTCAATTCTTTCCACAGCTAAATTCTTTCTTATTTGATATTTGAATGTTTGCTTAAACGCGCTCATATGTTTCTAGGTAAGAAAATGTGGGCCATTTAATAAATACCTTTTAGTTACAAAATTAATTACATAATAATGTAATCCAAAAATCTTTATCTAGTGCTTAAATTTTAGTTCCAGTTGAAGTTATTTATTGAAGGTAAATCTATCATGATTCCACATTTTTGTTTCACACACTCTTTAAAATTTTGTTTCTTTTTTGTTTTCCTTGTGTCTTAAGTGATCAAGAACTATAAAGCTTACCATTCCCTGTTGAATTCGATAATCCATTTTAAAATTGCTTAAAATAATAGTTATACACGCTTTTAACGTATTTTTTAGAATGCATATTGACTTACACCATTTATGTTAAGAATCCGAGACACGTAAATTTTCTGTATAGTCTGAAACTTTAATGGTATCCTGCTGTTGAATTCTCACGTGTTCGTGAAATCTACTTTGCAGATTTTTATCCATTAATTCCTGTTGAAAATGTGAAAGAAACTTACTTCTTTTCTTTGAATGTAAAAATGGCTATGGTATTCTCTTGCGAAGACATTTTTATTTACTTTAACAACTCTTTTTGAACTTGATGCGTTTCTCTATGAGTATATCAAAAACGCAGGCAGAAAAGGGTAAGTTTCTTTCTCGGTGGCACTGTAAACAGTTTGTTTTGTAGACTAAAGGAGTTATAATGAAATATTTTGCATATGAAAAATCTGTTGCAGAAATGTTTCTTTAAGAAAAATGAAAGGAGAAGCAATGCACATTTCATATTTTTCACAAAAATATTTATCCAGTAAAATAATTCTTGATAATTTCAGTTTTATGTAACATACATTTTGCATAGCATAATGCTAAATCACGTAGCAATATTAAATTAAGCAATGCATACCTACAAAAGTTGACTTATGCTTATACAGATAAGAAAATTTTTGCTTTGAAAAATTGTAACTTCAGAAAATTCACCTATTTGTGTTGGTTCTAGCTATTATGGGAAACCAGCTCGCTCTTCATTATCCTCTAGCTTCTACCACTATATGAGGTGAAACTAAGTCCGGGTGAATTTAAGTTCCATTGTTTCTTAACAGCGTACAATACACATCAGACTGCATCAGTTATATGAAATAAACAGTACATGAATTCAAATGTTTTGTCTTCCAATCATGTGACTAAAGATTTTTCATATTATAGCATACATCAATAGTTCGGTAACCAGACAGAAATGGATTTATTAATAAATTTTTGAAAGTGTGTTTTAAAACATATCTTTTAAAGCTCGTAAAATATCATAAAAATATGCACCCTTGATAACATGGAATCGATTTCCTTAGCGGGAAAACTTACCAGGCAGAACATCATATTCAACGACAACGAGTTATGTTTTTGCAGGGTAAATAAAAATAGTAGACTATTTTTTAGCATTGTAATTTCATAAATTATTACTCGAGCATCAAACTCTCCACGTTCCATGAAAACAGTGATCCAGTTAGGTGCTAATTAGAGCTGAGGAATGAGGAAAATGTCCAGAGATGAATTTATAAACCCTGTACGTCATTTCCATTCGCCTGAATTTTATTCCACTTGTTCTTATTTCAGCTAATTTAGTATATAATTTCCCGAAGATGAACGTGGAAGGTAAGGGGGCAGTAGAAGATGTAATGATCAAGATGATCGATTCTTTCACAAATAAAATGATCAGTATCTCATAAGTTGAAATGTTTTGTTTACTTCACGTATGAATCACGTCCAGTTTAGAATTGAGTCATTGAAGTAACAAAACTTCACTAACTTTTGATATGAGTTTTTCTACTAGTGACTGAAGAATCCACATTTCATAGCCAGTTGTAAACAAAGATATAGTATGTGTACGTTCTAAAATAGATATTGGATTTTAAAAAAAAGAACCTTCCAGTGAAGAAGTGAGAGAAGGATCCACAAGCCTGAAGATTTGATCTACTGTCACGAGTTTGGAATGGATCTAGCATAGAGAAAGTTTGTAGTCAAATTAGGAAGACTATAAAAATATTAATTATTTAATTAAGTTATAACTAATTATTAATTAACTAAATTACAAGAACAATTTGCTGGAAAGAGTAAGATAATTCATTCAAACAGAGCTTTTCTAACTCGTTTCTAGTGAATTTGAGAAATATTGCTAAATTACGCATAATACGTTTAATTGAATGAAAAGTTCTGTCAGAAAGTAACGTACAACTCATGGTGATTCGGAAGTGCTAAGTTCTAGAAAAACGAAATTCTGTAGGTTTACTCACTGGTCTTTTAGTCCTTTGAATACATCTATTAGTGTTTGAGACATTCACTTTAAAACACTGTAGTCATCTTTATTTCTAAGACATGAATATATTTTTGTAATACTCTTCAGGTTTATCATTATACTACATTTTGGCAAACACAGTGAGCTACCATAAGATAGACTCTTATAGCATTAATTCGAGAGTGTTTGCAATAATGTGACACTACTGTCCATCTCAGTTGTTTTGTCTTCTGATTTATTATATTTGCAGCACGGAGTGTTGCTTGCGGTGATAGATCTTGATGTAACGAGTATGTAAATCTGCTTTCTTTGTTCGTATGATACGCTGTAGCTTGTTCAAGAGCGAACAGTACTTAGGTTTGGTAACGGTTCTTTCCCATTACACATTTGAGACTTCCATAAGTATGAAAATCACCCCAGTATGATCCAAAAAATGTAGTCAGTAATTTATTGAGTGACCTGCCAAGTTACGACTTCTTTCGAGGTGGAGATATTGAATTTGTCCATGCTATCAGCTACCTTCTGTTCTCAATGTCACAATGAAGCAAACTGGTTTCAATACAAGTGGTAACTTCACGAAGACATTCTCGACAATGCCTAGAGAAACTTTGCAGACTATCATCATGCATATTCTTGATTTTTGTCATCTTCCTTGCTGTGAAACACAGAGAGCAGAAGCTTTTTTTGCATCCTAATCGTCGTATTAACGTTAATCGTCATGTTAACACAGAACAGTTTGCCATATGTGTGCACTCCATGAATCTGAGGTTAGTTTCGTGGTGGTACATCATATGCGTTCCTTAATAAGTGATGCGGTCTCACACGTTATTACGTTTGACGATCTATCTGACCGTGGCCGCTCCTGGATGTTTTAAGCACATGGCCGAAACTTTGGAAGACTTTCTTTTATTCTCAGGATATTACTTGGATTGTGTTGTTCGCGTATACTGGCAACAGCTTATTTTGCAACGATAGAGAGAGTGATGAGATTTCCCGGATTTATAAAATAAATCGATGCCTGCACGTTCATGTAGAAGGTTGCCACATTGATCATCCTTGGATTTTACCTGCAGCAACAAGAAATAGAAACTAGGTGTAGGATAAACACTTTTACTTAACACATCATCATTTATTCGTTTTTACCATTACAGACTTACGGTTATTCTGCATTACGTTTTGAGTGAATTTTGTAAATTATTCGTTTAATCAGCTTAACATTAATTGAAATAATATTACGTGATTAATATTTGGTCATGTATGCTCGGCTCAGCTACAAGGTTTCGTAAATTTAGGGATCAGGTGTGCTTTAAAAATCTCTAGTGTGTAAGCGCAATCGTTTAAAATCCAGTTCATATATAACATTTATTTAGGTTTAGGTTATTTTCCAAAGTGTTTCATAAATTAAAAATCAAAATGTATATAAAATGTTGGTAAGTATAAAAAGTATATAAAAGGCTAGCTGGACTCTTTCCTTAAACTACGAAATCCCCCCCTCTGGGGAGGAATTCCGCCTGGTTGAGAACACATGTCTTAGTGTTATTATTATGTCTTAAATGTGACACTGCAGTTTCATACGCTGAGAAATGTTTTCAAGAATGCAGTATTTATGAGAAATTAATTCTCTTGAACTTTAGAAATTTATATACCAAGTGCACCTGTAATTTAAATTTGTGTACCTAGGCAACACAGGCTGCTGTTTATATTAAATGACTTGAATCAAGTTCAATAATCTGAAACTCCTTAAAAACATTTCGACATCTCGGATCCTCTTCATTGAGTTTGATAAAATTAAAATTACTTCATAACATTGCTATTCAGATTTAATTTAAGATGTATAGCTTTATGGTTCGAACTCCTCACTTAAATATTTTTAGATTCATTTTCAGATGGTCCTTGTAATATTAAAGAGTTCATATTTAAGAATATCTCTTTTAAGCAAACTGTTTTCAGTCATCTTAAGAGCAAAATAATAATAATAATAATATAATTAAAATGGGGTAGAAAGTAAACGGAGATGACTCGAAACTTTTTATAGGACATTAATTTTTCTTCTGGGTTGTGGGTTGTGTTTTTAATTTTAGTCTTTCTATGAAGAGAAAAGGTTCATGGAAACTCGAATCTTAAAACATTCCAAAAAACCTTACCGTCCACCTTGTAATTCTATATAAGCAATTAAGCTGTCATTTTTAAAAGGCCAATTAATGTCTAAAAAGTTTAAAGAAATATTTGAAAACAATTAGAGTATTAATGAATAAAATTATGCCCTATTTGATGACACTAATGACATATTTGATGACAACTATGACAATACATTTCACTTTAAGGGGGGAAACAGAGCAAGATTAGCACAGATTTTGTGTAAAACTCTGCGTATTTCAAATGCGACCAAATTTCGGTTATTACTTCCACCTCAACCCTAGTAAGAGCAAAATGTGTTTGAAAGTAGGAAGAGAACAACTACGTTTATAGGTAGAACAGTAGGTGTGGCAATGAGAAAACGAACGCATTACGCCATCCGTCGTAAAACAAAAGTAAAACACAAAAATATGCTAATATTCTAGGTTTGTTAAGTGTTGGGAAGAAATGAATTTGAATGGAGGTCGGTAAATTTTTGTGAATAAGAAACTAGCTATCGAAAATTTGCTTACTTCTCTTTTTCGGAAACAGAAAGATCCACTTGCCCATCCAATTTGTTATAGTTTATTTTTTAATTTATCTAGCCTCTGAATGCGGTAGATCATGCCGAATACAGGTATCCTAGTTGAGTGAGATGCTATGATTATTAGGATTTCAGAAATGAAAATTAAAGCAATTTGTGAAAGGAGAATGTGTTCCTAATCGAAAAAAAATGAGTTCATGTCCTGAAATATGTTAGAGTAAAATTCAACATTCTAATTCCAAATACACTTATAGTACCTGTATGAAGACGTATTTTCGAATACCATGTATTCCATTACTTTGTTGAACTATGTTTGTTGTAAAGAATATGTTATAAAATATTATTAAGAAGAATATGGTTTATATATTGTTATTAAAATGTTTATATTAAGTGTATTAAGTAGAGAAATCTCTAAGATAGTTTTTAAATAAAACATTTTAAATGTTACATTGGAAATACTCGGTAGCCGATAGCCGATGTTGATTTCTTGGAATGAAACGTCCTGACTGCTTGGAAGTTTATGTTTTTCATATGTATGTAATATAAATAGGAGTAATCTTTAGAAAAATCCCTCAAGAGAAAATGCTCTACTGAAATAGATATCCTGGTATGTTTTATCAAAAATAAATACCTGAGCTTAATCAGCTTCAAAGTATTCAAATTTAGCATAGTTACAAGCAAATACATTATTATAATTTATTCCTTTCTCTCCGGGTTGTGTAACACCGGGAGCAACAGTTCAAATTTCTAAAGAATGTAAACTGGTGGTTTTCTTGCGCAACTATGTGCATTTAGTAGGTAGCATAAGACTATCTTTTGGAGGGTGGTGGAAATTTCGAAATAAAATCAAGCTTCCTATCAGTATCGGCATTTTCCTAGTGTAATACCGCTTGCAATAAACCGTAATCTTTATTTTATGAAATAAATATTTTTTTTGTATATTTGTGAAATAAATTTCAATATCGTCTTTGGAGTGACTGATAATTATTTCTGAACCTTGGTGGTTTCGTATATATTGGCATTTTGTTATGAGAATTACATATTCGTACATTTTTTTTTCTACGAGGAGTGAAGCTCAATATTTAAGATAATGTGATTTTCGAATTTCTGTAGCAAAGGAGTTGATAGCACTGCAAAAACGTGAAAAACGAGGTAGAAAACGTGAAAACGTTAGCTCATGGTGCCGTAAAGTACAGTATTTTATTCCATCTGAGATTTGCCAAAAAGAAGCACCAAGCATGTGAGTATATGGATCGTATAGTCCTAGCGGTAAAGTGTAACAATCCCCCGTTTACATAATAATTAAAAAATCAATAAAAGTTGCGTTGTTTTTATTAATCATTATCAATACGTTAACCACGTGACAAAAAAATAAATTTTTTTTTAACCGGCGAATTTTTTTCGGGGGGAGGGGACCCAAATCATAAAAAGGCCAGGAAAATTTCAACTGAAGTAGAAAGAGAAATACACTAGTTAGTAAAAATCGTGTATCTTTTCCTTATATCACTTAAAATTCAGAAATGTTTCAAACAATGGTCTTAGAATTTAAAAAAAAACATTTGTACTACATTATTCATACTTTTAGGTACACCAAATCGCGAATATTTTGATCTCATAAATAAATTTACCGAATAATAAGAAGAGGTTTGAAACTTAGGTCTGAAACTAAAATGTGTTCTCTTCTGCTCTGCTCTTCAAGATGGAGATGACATCGACCTAAGGTCATTATATAATCCAAATGGATTAAGTCACCCCAACGGTGTATTTTTATTGCAACGTAGTAAGAAATTTACAGTTTTACTTATGTTATTTATTACATTTTCTGGGATATGTTGAATTTTTAGTGCTTCGAAAGATGAGCATAATTTGTATAATGATATTTAACATAGTCAAATAATCATGGTTCATATATTAGTAGTGTATAGTCATCAAGTATTAGATACTGAACACTTAATACCCAGACTAGAAGAGAAACACCCTAATGTGACAATCAAAATCGTTAAAAACAACCTTATATTTAGCGTAGGTATAATGAAACACTCAATCGATTTCGAGGGCAGCTAAAGGTCCCTCCTCATCAGGAGAAAGAAATACATAGAAAGAAGAAAATAGGAATCACAGAAACACGTGGTGCTTATCAGCACTGCACGTGGTTATAACTAGATTTTTAATCAGAGTTGCACTGGCCGCCTACTTTTACTGAGCCAGGCTGTCTGATCAAGCATAAAGAAATATTAGCGAAGTTAAAATAGGGAGCGAGGGGCAAATGCACATTACGCTCAAAATCTGAACTTCAAATAATGGAAAGCAACCACTGAACGGATTTTTATACCCTCTAGTAGTACCAAGTGCGAGGAGGTAACGCCATCTATCGGCAAAAATAATTGAATTAAGACAGTAGAATTTTAAAGGCATTAGGAAGGACTGGATTGGACTTCAAATCATTAACTAAACTTTCTAAATCTTTGTGAATGTGAAAAGCCTCAAGAAAATCCAATTCGCCTATGGAAGAAGCCTTTTGGAAAGGCTCCAATTCAATTCGCCTATGGAATCCAATTCGCCTATGGAAGCGAGTGGGAAAAATAAAAATATTACAAATCGTAATATTTTTATTTTTACCTTCAATTTAATTTTAAAAGGATTGTTTGCAGAAACTGACACCAATTGAAGAGAACCGGGTAAAATTTCTTCTGGAATACAGTAATTTTCAGCAAAATCGTTAAAAGGAACAGCGATGAGATTCATTTGACACGTAGCCTGTCAACAATGTCGAGGATCTGCACAATGTGAGTTTGTGCAGTTCTTTGAAGTTTTCTAAGCAAAAATAGATCGCTGTGTACATGAGGAGAAAATCCGACCAAACAATTACGAGATGATTTCGAAAAAAAAAATCTAAGTGCTTTATTTTTTAGTTTCTTAATGTGTCGTTTAGTTCTTATTTAATAATTTAAAATCTGTATTTTAACTTTTAAAATATGTTTTTTATATGTTGATGATGTTTAGCAACTTAAAATAACTATAAGTATTTGAATGTTACTTTATAATCTCTCCAAAATCGCCAACTTGCAGTAGATAAGTAATTGTCATAGCTTAATTAATTGCGAAATGCATGTTCACTATTTAAAAGGTCTATTGAAAAGCTATTCTTTTTATTTAGCCTTCTGAAAGCTTAATTTAGTATATCAAAAGAGAAAATTTTCTATTCGTAAAAAATAATTATTCTAAATAGAAAGCTTGCTACTGTGGTCAAATGTGAAAGATAAACAGCTGTTACTTTAAATGTTTCTAATCTGATATTTTGACACACTTCGAAATGTCAGAATTAAATAATGAAGCCGCCATATTGGTTGGGAAAACCACTTTGCATTACTTTCATCACGAAGTGCTATTTGAAGCTGTATTTATTAAACATACAGCTTTAAATAGTACTTCTTAGCTAGAAAAAAAGATAAAATTGAATATGAAGAAAATATTTATTTAAAAAAAGAAAGAGACAAAATCTAACTATAATAGAAATCTCATTTTGTAAAAGCAAAACATAATATTCATGCGAAATTGAAACTTTCGTGTAATATGAGTTGTTCTCTTTTAAATCTTCATTCTTTTTCATAACTATCGTTGTTATTAAAAGATACTATTTCAATGCATATGTTTCTCAGTGCGCAGTTTAACTCGCATACCTCGACATCCTCTTACAATAGCCTTTTGTAGCAGCATTGGCACTTTTCCTTCACAAATCGGAAAAATTACCATACAAAAGCAAAGCAAAACTTCTCTTCGACGGAACTTATATTAAAACTTGAACCCCCTTACCTTGCTATAAAATATTAATGCTAAGAAAATAGAAAACAGAAAAAGAATAATAGAACAAATTCGATAAACCTGTGTTTTTGTCCATTGAGGATCCAATATTTTCATTAAATTTGCGAAAGGTGAACTCTTTTGTTCGCCTAAACCCATAAAACGTTTATGAACGCCATAAAGTTAAAGCGTTATTCTTGGAAGTTTTTGAAGTAGCGGAGAAAGTATATTATGATGATGACGGGATGCGGATCATGCTCAACAATGGCTTGGGTTCTCTCCTAGCTGCAAATAAAAAGTGACTCACCTGACTAGCTTGATGTAATGCGAGCTCGTGCTCTACGCTTGTTTTATTTGTTGAATGTCGCCCGTATAAGAACGACCTGATTTTCAGCTCACGTCTTGGTAGGTTTAAAGTATAAAAAAAGTGCGTTCGTGGCTTTAAATCGAAAACTTTTCCTTCCGCTAGCAATAAAGTATGGTGTATATACACGGTGAGAGTTTTATAACTAGAATTTCAGTGCAGGTGGGAGAATTTTTATAACATCGTGAGAAGCCCAAAAATCTCTCTTTCGGAGTAAGTCTGTCAAATTTTAAATGAAAATTACACCTTTATTTTTTGATTTAAATATATAGGTAACTTTCTTTAAAATAACTTGTATGGATAGTGAAGAGCTTTGCGAAAGACAAATAATACATTTTTATTAAGTAATATTGCATGAATTCCGTCTAACACGTAAACATTTACTGAAACCCTATATCTACCTTATCATCCCAGCCCCCAAAGTGAATGCGAAAATTAGAGTTTTATATTTGCCCTCTGGAAATATGTGCTTTGTTACGAGACCGAGTCGTTGTATATCTATTAAGTTTTGTGTACTGTTGTGTGATGTGGAGGGAATGAATCAACCTCGGTCCACCTATTTGAAAATTCGCATTATAATTTTCATTAGTATTTATAACTATTTTACTAATAGTTCCTACATATATTCACATCATTAACGTAATCAATGAAAACATTTAAAAGCAAAATATGATTTTAACTAATGAATGATAAATAAGAATAAAAAAACCCCATTTTTCTGAATAATATTGGAATAATTTAAAGAGTAAAGCTGATAATCTCTTAAGATGGTTTTGCAGTCGGAAAAATGAAACTCATTTTGATTATTCTTTCTTTCCTTTACAACTGCCGAATATCTGCTTTCCATGCACTTAATCAAATAACGAATAAAAGTTTCATCTAGATCATAATATTAAGCGTTGATTAACATTTCCTATAACTACTTTTTAATTAAGGCTTTCTGTCAGCAACCCTCCACATTTCGATTTTCAACTTTTATTTTTAGGCCAGAATATGAGTATAATCTTAATCTACCTTTGAACAAGGGATTATTTTAAGCATTATGATATGACAACTCTAAATAATAATAATTTTATCATCAGTAAGAAACATTTCCTGGATTCCGATATTGATATGTTCCTATACTCGTTAAAAGTTGCAAGTGATGAGTACGAGTAATGTATATGTATGAAGTTAACGTACTATAAACGAAAATGAATTCCAAATCATCAATGAAGCTGTTTCATCCACAAGCAACATAAAAGCAGAAACTGAATGTCGCCTAATTTCCTTAGAAAATAGAAGAAAATTGACCACCATCAAATTCTCAAATAAAATTCGAAGCTTTGCGGACCATTATATCTCCAGCAAAATATTCAAAGCAAAGAGTAAAAAATAGACCGAAAACGTCCCCCACTTTACAACTGGACCGTCAGATCAGGAGGGATATTGGCTGAGAATATGAAGCTATTGATATGAACCATGAAAGAACCTCTACTTTGCATCCAACCCTCTCCATATGCAATTATCAACTTAAATTTATTATAAACATTCCCCAAAAAAGAAACAGTTGCACTACTTAAACAGAAAGGCTCCCACACTATAAATGAGCTTACAAACTCAGCTCATAACCTAGCTATTGCCTACAGAAGATGGTTCCTCCGACATTCGACTTCAATAAAGGAAGCTCTGACATTTATTGTATATACGCAAACGGTGAACATGAATCCCTTGTACCTGCGTACTGGTAGCTACCAAGGGTGCTTTGGATATTTTTTTCGCTCCAAAGCAGTTTAGAATTATAATGGCATCATAATTTTCTTGGCTTCTAAATCTGCGCTCCAGCTGATCCGTACGGGCAATTCTCAAATTACCCAGGGCATTCTTGTGCTCATTCATAAAAGCAATAATAGCTGTCCCAAAGGATATGAAAAAAAGCAGAAAATGCTAATTGACTACTGTTATGACTAGCCTAAAGAGTGTGTGCATCAGAGGAAAATGACAATTAAAATGAGTTAAAATTGCATTTTCAGGTGTTTAGTAATGGACTGGAATACTTGAAAACGAATTAATTGAATATTTAAAAAAAATGTTACTACGAAAATATAAACTTTTTGGGGGATTCTTCCTTTCTTAGACGGTGAATTCATTTTTTGGATATTTACAACTTCTGAAAACAAATGATACTTTTTTAAGTCCGAATTACGGCAACGCTGTGTTTTTCTCCAAGGTCGTAGCAGATGGAACATGTACCAATTAATGTTTGTATATAGCAGATCAAATGACATAATTACTTTGTTACTAAAAAGATATAAAAAACTGAAAAAAAGAAATGATACCTTTTCCTTCACAAGTAATATTTAATACATTATTCTTCTCGCAAAATAATGAATTTAGTATTAGTTAAAGGTTTTTATGCTCCAGTTTTGTTTTATTTGTCTCCAGTATTACTCTGTTTGCATCGAAAATTACAGCAAACTTTATGCACATACGGCATTCAAGATTTTTCACTGCCACCTTTTGAGAATGATCTACAAAATGAAATTGTAAAGGAGAAAAGGAACTGCGATATAATAAACGAAAGAAAAATGTTGCAAGGAAATGGAAAGCAGTTTCTTTGAAGCCATTTGTTTTAAGCCTTTCTGTGGCTGTGGTTGCCACTTTGTTTGATTGTTTCTCGTCCCAGGGGTTCTTTATTTCCAGACGGACGGGCTGAAAATTCCAAGCCTTCCTCTTCAAACACGGAATAACCGATAAAAGTGTCTACCAACAAATTGAGGACAAATTGATTTTTTTTCTTGATGGAATCCGTTGATCAAACAGTTAAAAGAACATTGATATTTTGCAAAAAAATAAAAAGTTTATATTCAAGGCTAAATTCATTTCATCGTGCAATGTTTGTGTACTAATGAAAGATTTATTCTCTGGCTCTATTCCACAGTCAAGCTAGTATATCTTTTTTTTTAAGTTAAGAAAAAATAATTACTTAAAATACTATTAAAGTTCATTGTTTCTCAGATCTTATTAAACTGCTGTAACTTTCAAAATGGCACACACAAAAAAGAAAAATATTGAAAAAGAAATTAAATTAGTTAATCAGATCATAACCGGAATTGGGGATATTAAATAGTACTTTGAAAAAGGATAGTATCAGTACGTATCTGTTCAATTCTGTAATATGTCACATAGTAAAGAAAAAGTAATTTAATGTAATATGGGAATATTTAGGTTTACTTATGTCGCCATTGTGAATTGAATAATAAAGAATGCGGTTTCATTGAAATATTTATCATTATCAACAAATTAATTAGCTCACGTCAAAGAAACAATTTTTAATCTACTTTGCCATTCATAAAATTTGATTATACATGGAAATGAATCATACAAAAAGAATAATTGATTTACTACTTGCTGATGTTATACGTAGTGAATTAACTGAATTAAGAAAGAAACTGAATTAACTAAAATAATATTTAATTCCCGTCTTTCCCTACTTAAACATTTTCACTCGAGAACCATAATGATGATTTAAATTTCAGATTCAAAGTTACCTAAACCTTGAATATGTCTAGCAGTGAAGTTTACCTAGGAATAATTTCTTCTTTTACGAATTAGGGCAATTTAATATGATTTCAAAATTCATTAAATTTAAATATTCAACGCTTCCTGATATCCATTAAAATATGTTAGTAATACCAACTTTTGTATTTTTTATGACATTGGTTAGTTAACTCTGAATACTAGAGTTTTATAATCATTAGAGAAAGATATAAAATTATTTAAAAAAGCTTTGAATAATTATGTTATACTTTAGCTTAATTCACATCCTGTACGAATCCAAACAGCTTTTAATTATTTTATCTCACTTTACGTTGTCTTCGAAAAATATGCTTTGGTAATTTGTGGATGATTGCGTAACTATCAAAATAATATTATGTAAACTGAGGTGTATATTTTCGACCTACTTAAAAAGGGAAAACGTGCTTACAGTATTGAGAACATATACCGTAATAAAGTTCTTTGATTGTATCAGGAGACAATTTTAGGTGCGAAAACATTTAAACTCCAAATTCTGCCACCATTTATTATTATTATTACTTACGTGTTCCTCCCAAAGACACTACACGGAAGAGAGGGATGCCTTCATGGAGGACTTTCTAAAAAAAGCTGGCTTGTATTAACACGTTGCACATGGAGGAAACCACAAAAGCGCCTATGCAGCCAGCTCATTTCCGAGATTCGAACCTCGAATCGAACTATTAGTGTTCAGGGGCTTTACCAGCTCGGCCGCTGGTAGGCTCGACTACCATTTGGTACTGCGTTTGTTCATTTCCAGTGCCTTGTAAGATGTTTTCTACCGCATTTCCGCATCCATTAAAAACATACTCGATTCATATTTGAGATGTCCAGGGTTCGAGTACTGGAGAAGGCATTGCATAATTTTCACGTCTCCAGCATCAAAAATCTAGCAATTCTATAGTGGCGAATGAACTAAAAGATGGCGGACCATAATTCGTCACCACCAGGATATGATTGGGTCCCCTAATATCCACTTGCCCTTTAAAAGGGGTGTATATATATAATAATATTTTCTTCCACTTTCCCGCATGCCTTGGTGGTGTAACGGTAGCACACTCGTCGCGTAGTCGAGAGCTTCAGAATAACCTAATGATTCTACAGCCTAATTCGACGTAAGAGCGTGATAATACAAGAGTTTACGAAATCCCCATACTGCATAGCAAATTAATGTTCATGACTTAATTCCTAAAATTAGAAATGTGAGAGTCCTCTAGAAAGTCACCAGGAATGAAGAACAAAAGTAAATAAATTAAATAGTTAATGAGTAAAACAATAAAATAATTTATAATCTAAATAATAAATGATCAAAACAATGAAATAATAAAAATAATGAACGATTAGAATAACAAAACAATTGAAATCAGGCTTCAAAAAGCTCTAAGAAGCAGAAAAATAAAATCTGAAAGTGTTCAAATTTTAACCATCTGGAGGACTCTTTTAATATTTAATATGGTTTATTATTAGAAATTATCGATAAAGACAGGTCAAAATCGGAAATATGTTGCAGGAGTTTTGATGAACAAGCATGTGTGTGTATGATTATGGCAAAGCCTCGAGGGCTATCTGCCTTAGGGAAGGGATGCCTTCTTGGAGGACTTTCTAAGGGAAACTGGCTCGTATACACGTTACACATGAGGAAAACCACGAAAACGGCCATGCAGCCAGCCCGTTTGCGAGATTCGAACCTCGGACCGAACTACCAGGATGAACAAACATGCATTTGCACAAACTTAGGAACGCTATATAACTTCCGTGTATGTTTTAAAAAGTAAAAAAAAAATGTAAATGTTATTAAATAAAAATATTTAATGTTCTTAATTGGATATGTTACTAATTAAATGAATTTTTATTTGAATCAATCAGGTTAAAAAGAAAAAAAAATATTCTTAAGAACTGAATCCATTGGTTTTTATTTTGTTAATTAATAATAGACATATTAATTATAAAAGAATAATATCTTATGTATTTCCGAATGACAAGACACTCAAATGAAACGTGAAACAACGCAAAATCGTGCTTCGATGCTAACCTGGTCTTAGAGTTCGAGATAGATTAAATTTTCATTCAAAATTTAACAAACATTTGCTGAATATGCATTATAATAGTATATTGCTTTAAATGATTGAATCAAGTACCTTTCTTTTTCCAGCACACCAAAGAAAAATAAGTATTGACAATAGGAAAAAATGCTTGGAAGAGTACATAAAAACATTTAAATGGAGAAATATGGATATGAAGCAATACGAGAAGAGATCAACACTTTCTCACCATCAACCACTGCTGATATATTCCAGCTGTCAAGGAGAATGTGACAGAGCAAGAATCTCCCCCCCCGCACTGAATCCGAGTGTTGATCTGTAAACTGCGAATAAGCTTAAGGTTGTAGGAAATGATCGTTTGCATTTTCCATAACTTGGTTATGACTTTAGGAGAGTTTTGCATGTCTTGTTTTCAGTGGGACGTCAGTAACGTTGAACATATCTAAGTAACAGTAACTTGTCTTATTAAGCCCATTGTGATTTGGAGCATATTTAGGAATATAAACAACGGTCGCCCTTCCTCCTTCTTTTGTGAATCTTGAGTAATAGGCGATACCGAATCATCGAATGTGAAGGTATGATCTGGATAATGATTTCTAATACTTACAAACCTAAAACACCTACCCGTTCTTAAATAAGCTCTTATAAGTTTTTTGTACAGAAGAATAAGATTTTGAAGTATGGTTCTTTCCTTAAAAGTCTAATTCTGTGACCATTTTTAAGTGTTACGTATTATAACAAAATAAAATTCTAAGAGATTAAGAAAATTTTCTAATTAAAATACGATTAATTTTTCTAAAAGAAGTGGCGGAACCTTTTTATTTTGAACTCTGTTTAGAGTTAAGATTTATCAAAAAAAAAAAAAAAAAAAAAAACAGCGGAGTATTGGATATGAAGTCCGGTGGCCCCCGGCGCAGTTACGCAATTTAAGCTCTGGTTATGTTAAATTTAATCTATGTCTTTTAACATTTTCGGAAAAGAAGGAAAAGATCTCCCCCCTCCAACCCAGCAATACCTATGTTGCTAAATCTAGTGATGCTGGAGGTTTGTACAGATTTAGTTCTTTGTTACTGAATGAGCTTAAGGAAATAGTCGGAAGTTTCTCAAATGCACAGGTACGAAACATTTCTCTTCAGAATATCCGTTAAGATGACATCCGTTCCCCTTGGACAGAAAATTATCAAGTGTCTTGGCTTAATAAACCTAACAACCAAAGCATTTTGTCTTTAATATCTAATTTAATTTTTTAACGCAGTTTAACAGGCGTTCTAAGTAATAATTGCATAGAAAATAACTAAAAGGCAGTTTTTGTAATTACCAGGTTAAACAGCACGTGCTTTTTCAGAGCTGAAAATACACATTTGAATATCTTTCGAAGCTAACTGTCTAAAGCAACGATGAAGAATTAACTTCAAGAACAAGCGAAGCTTCAAACGCGATTCTAATTAATAATAACGGACATATGTTTATTACTGGAGGCGTCAGCCGAGTGTCACAGGGGACTTTTTAAGCATAATGCAACAAATGAGACGCGAGACAGATAAATGAAAGGTCATTAAGTTCAATGAAAAGATCTCTTTAAATTTTACGGCATCATAATGCAGCCACTTCAGCGTGATAAAAATAAATTGTCCCTCTCAATAAAGTGCTAAATGATCCTCAAAGAATTTACTGCTACGAAGCAAAAATTAAGAGCTCGAGCGTATCTTTCATCTTTCATTAGTCACACTACTCAAGAATTTCTTGACGTTTACTATTTTTTAGCTGAAAATGGAGGAGGTTTTTACACTTAATTGGAGTGGACGTCCCAACAAGTTCCGTTCATCTGACATTAATATGGCAAAAGGAAGAAGCAGGAAAAGTACTTTTAAGAACACAAAAATTTGTGCAGGGTGTAGTGATTTTGTTTGAGTATAAAACACTAAAAATTACAAGTAAATGCATTAATATGTTAAGTTAAATATAATTTAAACTTTGCTAAGAATTAAGGTGGCCTGATATTATTAAATTGATAATTGTAATTTGACTACAATTATAAATAAACAATTTCGCAACTAATATTGTCAATAAGACAGAATAATATGGGTGATACGCCAAAGGCAAAATTGAAAACTGTAAATTTAAGCATTAAATGAAAAAACACTGATTTTAAAATACATTAAAACGTAAAAGCTAACTTGAGCATCGGAAACTTAACAGTAACAGTTTTAAGAAACCAACATGCACCATGCATTTTAACTTACCAATTATCAATAAGTGTAAGAAACGAGAAGACGTAAAGAACAAATGGCTGTATTTTAAGCTATTTTCTATGAAAAGAACAAAAGAGCTTTAGTTGTCGCTAATATAAACGATGATAATAGGTATCAATGCGAAAAATAGTTTGGTAAATGCAAACATTAGAAAGAACGATATTTTACGAGTTTAAATAACTCCATTAGCGTATGAATTTTCTTTTAATTCCCGCATGATTCTTTGCGCCTTAAGTGATTTAATACTGTTGAATATTCATTTTTAATTAAATGCATTTTTCATGAAGTTTCTTTGATTTTTATTAATATTTATTACTAAGTAAACTTATTTTTTAATATTTATTGCTGAATTTTGTTATCAAAATATGTAACGCCTGCCTTATTAAACAAAACGTTTTAGCATATGTTTCTTAAATTCCATTATGCATTAATTATACATAAACTATGCGTACATTCGTTTACAATTTAACTTCGGTTTTTCTTGCTTGAGTTCTGTATTAACCTAAATCTTATATTTTTTTTAATTTGCCTACATTCTTAATATTTATAATTAGTAAGTTACTAAAAAACTAAGAAGGAGAGAATATAAAGTAGAAAAATAAGAGTATGTCTTATAGGTTGTGGTATTTAGATTTGGTATGTTTTACCGACGAAATGTTATTTAATTTACTTTTCTCCTTTAAATATTTTTTCCTTCATGAAATTTGCTCATTCCAGAATTTCTATAAATTCTGAGTAACAAGCAGTGTTACTACAACGTTTAGAGAATTACTAGTAAGAATGTGAGAATTTGGCCTGAGGTTTGCTGCCTTTCTGATTTAAATAAAGGTCTGTTTACGGTTTAATTGCCGGTGTTGTCGAGAATGTGCACCGAGGTTAGATGCCAACTTAGTTAACTTCAGTGTTTGAATTTCTGTCACTGTTTAAACGGGCTTCTATTCTTTAGTTAAATTAGATTTAAAGTTTTGGATTTACACTCATTTTAAAAGAAAGCTTTGAGTTCTTAAGTTTTAAATCAATTCCAGTTGGACTGATAATTTTATGCTTCTATATTTTAATTTAATCACTCACAAGCGGTGAGGTACAATACACTTATAATTTTTTTTTATTTTGGGTCTGCTTTTTGGGTCTGCTTGCTTGTTAGTTATTCTAGTAGGGCTAATTCCCCTTATAGGCACCTTCCACTCATAACACCTTATTTTCAATGAAATGAAATAGCCAAGATATTTTGAACCCACAGTAGGTGTTACAGATGACGCCCAAAGTGGAAGATTGTACAAAAGATGTTGCAGAATTTTGAGAGAACTTCAGGTTTCTGTAAATTTAATTTGGTGGGATCGATAATTGTGAACGCAAAATGGTAACAGCGTAAAAATGAGATGAAGGTTAGAAAATATCACATAAGCTGGGATTTGACCATTAAGGAATTGGAGTATGCAGTACACAAAACATGAAAATATCACCGGGAGAATTGTTTTGGGGCCAAAAAATAATAAAGAAAATCACTTTTGACGCAGAAGAGGAAAAACCGAAGTGTCAACAAAAATATCTCTAAAAATATCGGATGAGGCCAGAGAGATACAAAAACCATGTTATGATAAAAGACGTAAGGAAATAGCTATAAAGAAATATGGCAAAGTTTAAAAAATAAATAATACGCTGTTATCAACGGAGAAAAATGAAAGAAGTAAACTCAATCCTAAATTTGAGGGGGTATATCAGAGGTAATGTAGTATTTTTGAAAAGCAATTTGCGGAAGACAAGTTCCATAAACATGCATTAAAATAAGAAATTTTACAAGAGAGAGCTTGTGTCATTGTTAGAATAAATGGGAATTCGACTGAGATACTGCTTGGAAGGAAGATAGAAATGATGGGCAAGGCTAAGCAAGAAGTGTTATTAAGAAAATTTAGGAAAATATGAAGTAGACTGTGCTCAAAATACTTAAATTCTGGATCTGTTGGCTTGATGATCAGATATTTGCATGGTGAAAAATTACCTCTCACATAAGTAAAATCTTTTTGTTATTGTGTTGATCTAGTTGAGTTATTTACAACTCACAGCGAGTGTTACAAGGTAAGAAATGGATGACTTTAATATGTATGTCCTATGTGATCAAAGATCCGGCTATTGCAGTTTGAAGCAAACGAGCGGAAGTTTAAAACAAGTTAGCTGGTACGGCTTTGTTAAATTTATATGAATATTATGAAAACTCAGTGATTGCAGCAAATGCATCACTGACTTTGTAAAGTATGTAACACAAATGTAAGAGAAGTCATTTTAACTCAAAAAGTCATTACTGCAATAAAACTATAGTGAATGTAACTGTGTTAAGATCTATAGATTGATATGAGTTCATGATTTTAAGAAAGTTACAAATAATGAAAATTACATATATTTAAAAAATGCTCAATTATGATAAAAATTGAATACCATTGTTATGAAGCTGTAACATTGTTTTAATAATATATATTTTATGCGTTAAAATAATCATTTTAAATACATAAAAATGAACGTAGATTGGTAATTTTACATAGATTTACGTAGATTGGTAATTTTACATAATTTTACATGCATAAATCAATTCATAGCAATTGTTAGTACTGTCTATAAAATCTGAAATATTTTTATGCAGGAAGATAAAAAAGAAATCTCAGATTTTTCTTGAGAAATCAAAAAAATTATGCAAATCCAAAACTTAAAAAATACGTTGGAAATGCTAAGGCAATTTAAAAACTACCTGATGGAATGACGTTCAAAGAGTTGCTAGGAACACTCCGATTTGATTCTCACTATGGACATAAGAACTTGTTTCTTAAATTAAGTAAAGGTTTGAACATTAGCTCCATTAGTCGTATATCATATTAATCTCTCTGTTCCATACAAGACCGTGTGAAATTTGTTATCATTATTAAATTTTATAGATGTTTAACGTAGTGATTGTGTTAGGTGTGGTGATGTTATAATGACACAAGTAGTCAGACGTATAGTGGGTTTACCTAGGTAGGGTCCTGGTCTTTACCGTGTCATGGTGGTCTTTACCGTGCCTCCAAATACAAAAAATGACAAGACCTGATTATATTGATAAAGACTGTTACTGCATTATTCCGTGCTACACTTTTCGAAACATGCTAATGCAGAAAACGTCTTTCTACACCTTGCGCGAAAGAACGGTATTCTTATACTCCGAATGCAACTTCCACAACCTTCGTAATAACAGGCAACATCATCCCGTTGTGCACAGCTATCTTCAGTACAGTGAGTGTCGGACGAAAACCGAGCCCGTATACTGTGCTCAGAATTTAGGTATCTCCCGAACTGAACTCGTTATTAGTCCATGGCTGATGAACTTGCTAATCATCTTACAAGAAACAACTTGGCGAATAACTCTGTTCCATATAGAAACTGATAAAATATTATGGCTGTTCGTTAAACCTCTCGATTATAAGACTTATTGTTACATATAATTCCCTCGCCTGGGCCAATGCCAGCAATAAGGATATTGTAAAACGTTAGATTCTCCAAAACAAAGCTCTAAGAATCATCACAAACGCTCCCTATTTCATTCACAACAGAAGTCTGCATTCCGATCTGAAGATGGAATCTATTAAAAAATTCATCACCAGGAACAACCCCGCAAACGTCGCTGACTTACTGATCTATGAGATTATGGAGGAGGATGTAATTATTAGAGCTTATGCTGCTCAGTTGCTTCGCTCAATATGCAGCTCATTTGGTTCACTCAATATGCTGCTCATTTGCTTCACTCAATATGCTGTTCATTTGGTTCACTCAATATGCTGCTCATTTGTTTTACTCAATATGCTGCTCATTTGCTTCAATCAAAGCCATGTGAACACGATAACCAATGGCAACACAACACTTCAGTGCGCTGTGTAGAAAATTGTGCTTCTTCAAATTTACGACTCTAAAAGACTCTTTTTCGTCTCCATGATATGGAACGCAATTTTCTGTGCATTCTGAGTGGTCGCTGTATATAGTTTGCAAATAAACCGACATCTTAGGACTCGTTGAAAGTTGTGACTCTACTGACTAGCTCCTAAACCTCTTCAAGAGACAGAGTGCTCAAAACGTCTTCCCCGATAAATTCCTCTCATCTAGAGGATATACTTACCTGAGGATTTCAGAAAGGTCAGACCCTAAACGGGAATCTCTAAGGTACTGCTAAGAGCAGAGAAAAATATATCCTGCTATAAGCCATATACTGACAAAAGTAACAAAGTATGGCTATTCGCATCATAAACTGATGCAATCTCTGCTGTTTTCATAAAAGTTTTAATAATTCTAAGACTCAAATTTAATGTGACTTCGTCACAATGTTTGTTTCAGTTATTCAAGAAAGTGGGACTAAAGTTTAATCTGTTTGATGTTGTATGGACAAAATGAGCAGCTACACAAATACGTGCAAAATAATTAGTAGAATCGACAATTGGTGGATGTGATTGAGAGGGGATATTAAGGTGACGTTTGGTTATATTTTATTAAGATTATTCATTATTGTATGAAAACAATTATTAAAGCGAAATAAGACATAAGACGTAGTTATATAAATTTATCAGTGCACTGTACTACATTTTTATTATTTTCTTATTTTCAGTGACTGAAGAAGGTCTATTGTTATTTTAAAAATAAATACTTTATAAACTGAAGATATATTCGGAAATAAAGTATACGAGGTTCGTGATTCGTAAACTTTTACAAAGCGTTCAAATTTTCAACCACCGGGGAAAACAAAGCTTCGTATTCAAAAATTATTTTCGCGAAAGCTTCGTTTTCATTATTAATAGTACAGATAGATAATAGAAATATTTGTTTATAGTTATATTATTGGCGAAATTGCATGCACACAAAAGCATCACTTTAGTTGCTGTAGACATGGATATACACACGATAAGTGATACTATGCAGAATAATTTTAGAAACTGATAAAACCTTTTAGGAATGATTCAATTGATGATACCTACTTTTACGAAAGCTCGTTTACTTGTGGCACGATTCCGATCACAAACTGACATTTCGGCAGGAAACAACGTTCCATTTCCCACGAAAATTAGCCGGCGCGAATGTTCTCCTGCTTGTAATCTTTTTCCAATTACGCAACATTCGGTAGCCCTGCCATCCGTTTCGGTTGGCGATTTATTGGCAGCCCGAAGGAAATGGGATTCACGCTAACTGGATTCGAAAAAGACGTTATTCAAATGAAGTGAGTCGCGATTTCTTCTTTCTCCGTTCCATCCTTTCCCTTTTTGAATACCTGAGCTCCGAAATACGCCCGAGGTGGTGAGCGGATAAAAAGAGAAAGAAAGGAAATAATTTCGAGCCGCCAATTTGCAGAAGGAAATATCTTCCAGATATCGGCTTGAAAAATAATTTACGGACACTTTGGATGGTTATGGTGATCGGAAACTATCTAACTTTCTAATGACAGAAATTTAAAATAGCATTTTCTTTCATTAGCGAAGGTCCGCGTCGTTTCTCGGATGAGTAAAAAATCGTTTAATATGCAGCTGAAAATAGCAATTTCAATTTGCCGTAAGAATTCGTCGAAATGATCGCATTTAAGAAATAAGGAACTCGGAGACGTGCTCTTAAGTTCAGGAAGGTGTATGTTTGGTTGAAATGCAGTGCAACGTTGCAGAATGGATATGGAAATACTATTGTATGTCATCAGTGTTATAAAATATGTATTTTTGAAAAGCTTTGATTAATTTTCTTTTAACGATTTTCTCGATAGCTCCTTAAACCATGTCCGTAACAAACTTTTAAGTTAAAAAATTTAAGTCGAAATGTTTGTTACGGACATGGTTTATGTCTTCGCAAAGGTCAGCATACACATTTTACGAGCAGAAAAGTCACTTTCACGTTTTCTGCTCGAAAAGGATTTAAACTATGTGTAATATAGTGGATGATGTCTCGCTGCTTCCTGGAGTTTACTGATTGCGCCTTATTCATTCTATAGTCGATTTTAATTTAGCTGGAAATGTTTTGAACCAGATTTCCTATGTTGTGTTT
Source organism: Stegodyphus dumicola (assembly GCF_044657685.1). NCBI lineage: Eukaryota > Metazoa > Arthropoda > Arachnida > Araneae > Eresidae > Stegodyphus > Stegodyphus dumicola. The sequence continues at coordinate 113,313,139 of NC_140771.1, forward strand.
TCGTAGTGTACTAATACGCACACCCAGACATCCACTGAAAGATCTGTCATTATTCGATTTCATAAAAAGCGTATAGTTCATTTCACATTCTATATGTTTGAAAAACCCTGTAATTTGCAAAAATGTTAACAGACCATATGTTCGCTTCACTTTACTAAGAAAACGCAGATCTCTTGTCTAACAGAGATATCGAAGAAAGAGACTTTCAATTAAAAAATTATAAAAATAGTCATAATAACTTGTTGCACGTAATACAGCAGAGATTGAGTATAAGAATAAGATTAGCCAAAATAAGATATATGATCAAAATTGCCCTCTAAGGCGAAAGCCAAGCTTTCCCATGTTTTTAGCACAAAGGGGCGTTAACCCAGAAGGACTATTATTCTTCGAAACGGCATTTTGCGTCGAATCACCAAAAGGGTTGAAACAATTTTTAAATCTTTGCCTCCAAATATTAGCGACCTGTTAGTTAAATAAATTTACTAATGAAGAATCTGCATCAATGTACGTATGTTTCTGGCACTGTGAAAATTCATCGGTACATAGAAGCATCAAATTTTGAATAACGTAGTCATCCACCCGAATATGGGCACCTGAAAGCCCGTATTTTTATTATCTGTACCACATTTTGTAGAACTTTAACGAATCTTTTATTAAAAAAGTCAACGATTTCAAAGGGAGCAGTGGCAACATTGTACTGAATAAACTATTCTTAACTCCAGCATGCGAGAGTGTCTATCGAAAATTCTAAAGGTATGCTGTTTATAAATAGTTTCAGCCCAAGGGGGTGTTATCCCAAATGCTCTTGAAACGTGTATGTGTGGGTAAATGAAAGATAAACGCTCTTTTCGACGTAATATAAAATCTGACAGCTTTCAGAATTTTTCTTTGTTTTCAGCAATTAACACAAGGACAAACAAAGGTCGAAGGAGTAAAAGGAAAGACGCGGAAAACAGCTTCCACATTTAAAACAGGTTGTCGTTGTAAAAGAACAACATATCATAATAAAATATGTTATTTAAAATTACAAAACGTTTTACTTCAGATTTTGAAATTAAGCGTACCGTATTGATACGTCCGTGCAGCCTTTCATGATAGATTGAATGCGCATAGAACGGGGTATACTTTGATAAAATTTATTTTCCCAAAAGAAACACGTAACAATTCTGGAACTTTTCCCAAAAGTATTCGTACAGCTCTTCTCAATATGATAGAACACAATCAGTAGTTTCCACTTAACCCATTAACCGCCAAAACTACAAGGAATGTTTCTTTTCTCATGAAAATAATAACAAAATTAAATTAAGCATTTATAACATAAATTTACATTGAAAATAAAAAAAATGCTCTTACCTGTGGAAAAAGCGAGTGTTGCGTTCGCGCAACGTCAGCGGAATAAGACTACGGATGTTTAGTGAGTAGGATTGTACTCGTGTGATGTTTCTTTTGAGTGGAGCGCAGGATTACTTTTTAGCTGTATAACGTTTTGTAAATCTACAAATCGCTTTACTTGTAGTTAATTTAATATTAAAATATACATTATATTTCTTTTTCAAATACAGATTATTTCAATTGAAAGATTCAAGCATGAAAAGCTTACTTACAATCATGATGTAAAGCTGCATTACATACTTTGCATCTATAGACAGTCTGGCCATGGTACTCTTTACAATAAAGTCTTTTGTTATCAACGGACTTTACGATAAAATGTCTACCATCTCCATGCAATGGTTTTGAACGCTGAATTTACTAGGTCTTCTTGTTGCTGAACTATGTCTACCTAATTCTACACTCTCAATAGAAGTTTGCAAAAGGAATAGTGCATTCTCGCGTCTGAAATCTAAAAAAGATTTTAGATTTCGAGTAGTAAAAAGTGGTGATATTTAGTAAGTTTAGATACGGTCTCACATATAATTTATCAGTATTGTCATATTGACTATTGTCAAATGCAAATTCTGCTTCATATTCCTGTACTGCAAAGGTGATGTCAATTCTCGTACAACAGGAACAGAAATGTTCTTATCAAAAGACCAATACATTTTTTCTTGAGGTAAAGAATGGTATCCTGTAAGAAATAATATTCCAATAAATTTTCTCATATAGGCTTCAGATGCAATAAATTCTGAGCATTTTTTTTCCTGAGCGTATATATTTGTCTCTTCAACTAGAAGAGAGTAAATGTCTAAACCAAAAAGAAAATCGAAATTCTGTGCACTAGTTTTAACTTGAGTTTTGTCTTTTATAACTTGTCTTCTATCTCTTTCTTCATGTTCTTCCTGAGACATAAATAACAGTCCCTTTTTTATCCACTTCAAGATTTCAGTCTTCTGCTTTTTAAACTTTTTAATATGACTATAACTGCTTTTAGAAGGCTGAAACTTACTTCTTACGTGAATTTCAACTTCCCCAGCAGTATTACTTGGTAAAATATCATTATCATTACTTAAAACATTGCTATTCCTTTCTTCTTCGTCACTAGCCTCTGCAATTTCTGGGGGAACAACAACAATATCAGGTCTGGTCATTATTAACATTATCATCATCTGTTTCTTCACCAAAAAATCTTTGAAGGGCTTCTTCTAATGTAAGATACCTCGTTCTAGGCATTTTTAAACAACCAGAACATAGAAAGGAATGAGTGATAAAGGATATTAACTACCCGTTTCCTGCTGACGTTGCGTCAACGCAACACCTGTTTTCACTTCCTTCCCAACACAAATATAAACATCTGACTGATGTAATGTTCTGATAAACGGTGACCTTGACTAAAAATAGATCATTCATAAAGACGGCGATTCCTTCGTTAAATATTTTCAGCAAAAATACCCGGTCGAAAATTTTGCTTAAATTATGAGATTAATTATTATAAACAGAATGATTGTTGAAGGCAAATATTTTTTACAGAAATAATCTTCATACACAAAATCATCTGCTGGTATAAAATATCTTAGGTAGTTATATTTATATACGCATTTATTTTGACCGTTGCGTCAACGCAACACCAGCGGTTAATGGGTTAAAACCTAGAAGAACGTTAAACAAAAGCAATATACAAAGTCTCAATACGTAAGCTTGCAGAGTAATCTCTCAATATTTTGAGCTAAGCTCTGAACTCGAATCTGATCTAAACTGAGAACAGATTCTTTCTCTGGTCTTATATAATTTTCTCTCGCCCGCCAAGTCATTTTCAGTACCTTCGATTTCTCCACATTGCTGAAGGCTTGCATATGCAACTATTTACACGTAGGGATTAGATTAATTACAGTTACACGAGATCGCAAAAATGTCGCCAAATGTTCACCAAGGTTGGAAACTTTGGACGATATCTGTCCAAATTAGGCGACGAAAATTAATCACCAAAACCATCGTCATTTTGATGTTATCTTGCCAAATTGGCAGGTGGACATTTACCTATACGTTAGATGGACTTGCCCTGTAACATTATTTTTTGAGGGAACTTTGAGGCACTTCGCACTTTCAGGCATGTTATATTACATAAGAGATACCACAACTTTACTAAAATTACTTACATACACATAAAATTCACAACATTGTCCCTTCTCCAAGGACAGCACGTCGCAGGCAGTACAACCCATGGACAAGAAACCATGCATACAAATCAAGGAAATCAAGGTAGTACTAAAATAATTTCACTAATTAATATAAAACAAATCGAATACTTAAAACAATAAGTATCGGCACAAATTTACAGAATTTATATAAACACATGACCATCTTAGTATAGTATTTACATTATATACATTATGTGGACTACAAACTATGGGCACAGTAAAGGGCTTAACCGTGCTACGACATAAATCAGACGGTTTAGGACTGGGTAAAGACGGTCCGAGGGTATTAAAGTGCTTTTCGTCGAATCGGATTTCATACCCACAACTTGTCACCTTCGTTGAATCTAGCCCTCTAGCATTTATGTCGTATCGGGTCGTCATCTTCTCCGTCACCAAGCTGACTTTATCTCGTGCAAAACTGAGCATCATTTCTTGCCGTGCCTGCATATTCTTAATATAATCCTCAGACAATGATGGTATATCGGGAGGGCGACAAAACAACATATCACAAGGTGGACGTAATTCTCGACCGAAGAGCACCTGGGATAGGGAATACTTTCTTGGACAGCACTGCGACAGGCGAATATGAAAACGTTAAACTTTTGGTTCCATTGCTGCTGGTTTAAGGAAACAATCAACAAGAGGTTTTTAAGGACGGCTCCATTAAACATCTCCACTAGGTAAGCTGACTGTGGATGGAAAGGTGAGATATGCATTTATCTTTGCCCAATATTTAAAAAAATTCTTTAATTACAGCCGAGATAAAAACACCTTCCTTGAACGAAATGTAACTGAAGAGGCATTGCATACGTGGAATCTAGTTCTGAATTATTTCCCCTGCTAACCGTGACAGCTTCTTGATCAGAGCTAGGATACTCTTCTGGCCGCTATGTAAAATAATCAGTGTCAACGAGGATGTGTTTGTTGACACTAGTAGATTGTGGAAGACGTCCCAGTATAACGAAGGAAATGCGGGTCAAACATTCCGACTTTGTTACTTTGTAGCTTCTCTCGGCTTGGATTTTTTTCTGTCCTTTTCGACGCTCAAAGGCATCTCAAGAATACAACCACTTTTGCACATCATCCCTTCCTATATTTCAGTAAAAGAGCTTTCGAAGTCTATGGAAAGTCTTTATTATTCTGAAGTGTCCTTCTGTCGGACTGCTGTGTTGATCTTTAAGGACGTCCGGAATCCGCGACTTCGGAAGTATAAGCCACCATCAAAATGCTTGTCCATCATTCGATTCGAGTTTCCATTACAAGACCAAGACGCCGCAGAGAATTCGGAGTGAGTGTCAGAGAACTCAATATTGTTGGTCGTAGGACTAAAGATCGAAATGTCCTGCCAGGTAGGTTTCCTACTTAAAGGCTCTATTCAGTCAATTTTGGGTATAATGTCGCCATCTTCTAAGTGGTCTTTCCTGACTTCGACAGATCTTGAAGATGTAACTTGCTGTGAGGCAGGATTAAAGCATCTCGTATTTCGCTCCGCCGCCGGAATAATATCGGCAACTTTCTGGATAGTGTCTTATAGCCCTCTGGGTGTTATGAATTCAATCCTAAAATTTTACAGTTCCTCAAAATGTCGTGAACAAATAGCATTTTCTTGAATATAACTAAAAAACGACTCCCTCACTTTGTTCTTTGATTTTCTTCCAATCTACATCCAACACGAAATAGGGAACAATAAAAGCTGACAAAAATTTTCATCTATAATGAATACGAAAGCCAAGACCCATTCCGATGACATAGCGATGTTATATTCCTACAGTTTCTTTACCTATTGGGCTACTTTGTTTTAGGGATTCTTGAAATTTAAGAGCCTATCAATAATACAAGATCTGGGCGGACCAGGATTTTTCTGCTGTAGAGGCAATGGTGTAAAGGTTAACTCTCGCGAGCAAAACGTTTCTGGTGACACGGTAATTCGACTCCAGTTTAGACAGACACTTGCTCCAATATGCTACGATACGGTGTTGATAGCTTATTTTTTGGGATCCATGCTCGCATGCGTGGCAAGAATAAACGGTTTCTCGAGCTGAGGATAATTGAGTTTGAGTATTATCATATATGTTAAAGCATCCTTCAGATTGCTAAATGAATTCTCACAAGTATTTATCCAAAAGAACTTTTCCTTACCGTCTTTCTTTCAGTTTATGAAGTGATCATGCGAAGATAGAAAAGTAATTTGCAAACCTCCTATGATACTATCAAAGCCCCACAAAACTTCTCAGCTCCTGTACATATTCGGGACAGGTATCGATTGGAACTCTCCCAGTTCTCGTCTGGTAGTAAATGCGGTCGTTTCTGCGTCATAAGAGTGTATCACTACCTGCAAATATACATTGTTTAGACTCGTTATTATTAATATACTTATATATATATATATTATATATTTATTATTTATATTCTTGTTATATTTGACTCCATGATCTTTAATTCTGGACAGATTTATTTCACAGAGGCAGAACACAGTTCATTAATTTTAAAGTCCGTTAAATTGTAATCTGAAGGGTAAAGCAGGGTGGCGTCAAGAAGAGTTTGCTTCCAACTGTTGAGCTAAATCTTTCCGGATGATGATAACATTGGCTCCAGAACCGATAGCCATATTACAAAAATCTCCACTGATACGTTCCATGATAAAAAAGACCATTACTGCTACCAGTCATTGAAAAAATCTAAAGTGTTTTAAATTGTTGCTTCTCAAGATTTGGTAACCTGCGCTCCGCGAGATGGTCACTAATTGTTTTTGCGTAATTGATGCAGAAAGGTCTTATTTTCTGTGGCATGGGATGTTCTGCAGTCCTTTCGTATGCAGCCTTCGTCACCGCAGTTTAAACACTTTAGGACTGGTTTGTGACCATTTTTCCCCTTCAGGGCATTGATTCGCTTGGTTAATTCGTCTAGATGAGCAATCAGTTAGTCCATTGTCTCCTGGACTTGAGCAGCTCTGATTGATTGGCGGTATCTATGGGATGCTTGATGTGTTGCCTCATATTCTGCGGCGTACACTAGACCTTGACATCCGTCATCCCGCTTTCTAGGCTGCTTTGCATTTCATGGCCTACACTAAAGTGTTGTTTAAAACCTTGAAATGCGGCACATGCACATGCACTGGGTTTTCTGTATTTCAGGATCTCTGATGCCAACGATGAAGTACTGCAGAGTCAAGATTTGCCTTGTTTTTGATAGGCACTCCGAAAAGGCGAAATGAGACAGTCTTTCGATATCCGTAGCGAGCTACTGGAATGTATCTGTGGGCCCTTGTTGGCAATATTAATTGAAGCTTGCTATAGTCTTTTAAGCACTTATCGCCAAAGTCCAGCTCCAACTCACCTGATAGAACTTCGAAATTTAGCCTGGGGTTTTCGGGTTGAGTTTAAAGGGCATCCGGTGGGTCTGCTTCCAACAAAGTGCAAAGATGACAGGCCTAAGCTTGAGAATTCCATTCTTTTCCCACCTCCATTGTGAAGAAATAAGTCTTGTATACTTGGTAAGAGGCCTTTTTCCCGTACGTGGATAACGTCAGGGAGAGGGGGCGTCGATTCTGGTAGGAATTTGGAATCGTTAGAACTGTTTCCCAGTATGAGTTCCCTCAGGGTGCCCACTTTATTGGCGAAATTAAAAATTCTGTCATCGTTCTGTTTTTCGACACCAGACACTTTTTATTCGATTTCTTCAAATTGATATTCAACAATATATATTCATTCTGCCATATATTTGAATTTGTTTCCTATTATTGTTATTTCCCTTTTTATTTCCCCTTTAATATTTTCTTAAACTGACTTGATGTCATCTTCCATCTCTTCTTGGACTGCTTTAACAATCCCTTTCATCTTTTTGTGTCCCGCTTTCATCTGTTCTTGGCCCATTTTATTCCTACTTGAAGTGCCTTGGCGGCCCCTTTCAACGTTTCTTGCCCCGCTTCCATCTTTTTTGAACTGCTTTCATTTCCGCTTTAACGTAGTTGACGGCGTCTTCCACCTCTGTTGAAATGCAGTGAAGGCTTTCAGTAGCTGTCTCTGTTGTTCCTCCATCTCTTTTGTCATCGGTAGTCAAACCCACTTCTCACACCAAAAAATGTTACTTGCGTAGGGGTTTGTAATCGCTTGAATACACCCTGAACGTAGGATATCTTGATAAAATTTATTTTACCAAAAGAAACACTTTAAGTTTTGGAACGTTTTGCAAAAGTACTCGTACAGCTGTTCTCAGTATAGCAGAGCACAATATCAAGACACAAGACAATGAGCCTCAGTGTGCAAGTCCCCATACTGATCTCTCGATACTGTAAATGCTCGAAACTAATCTCTGAACTCAAATCTGATCTAAGAATGTATAGTCTCTCTGGTCTTAGTTTCCACTCGTACGCCGAGAAATGTCCTCTACTTTGTGTTTCTCGAAGTTCCTAAAAGACAGATACAATTACAGTTACATATAGGGCCTAATATAGTTACAATTCCAGGTAAGAAACAATAATTAAATATATACGGGATAGGAACAAAATGTCGGCAAATGATAGCCAGGTTTGGAGAATTTTGGCGACGACTTCCCAAATTCCGCCATCGCTACTTTGGCGATAACTCGTCACTAACTCAAAGTTAAATGCTCTTTTCTGTATAAAATCATTTTTCCGACATAATTTCGCTTTTTTAAGACATTTAATGTTATATTATATAAAAATACAATAATTTCACATGTAATTTTACTAATTTGTTTCCATTTATGCAAATACAAAATTAATAATAATATGTATGCTATATATATATATATATAGGCCGCCAAGGTGAAGGATTCTAACCATTTTCCTACTTTCCATTTTTGGATTACATTATATTTATAATATGTATGGCAAAAAAAATTTAAAAAATAAAAACTTCGTTTAAAATTCATCACACAGTCTTAACAAACTAAATCATGTGCACAAACCAAAGCACTCAAATCATAGTGGCAAATAGGAACAAAGAGGAAGGAACAAATATCAAAACAAAAAATGAAATATTAAATTTACATGTTTCGCTGCAATGTCATCAGATAATTTATGCAGCAAAATAAGTGAATAAATAAAACAGACTGTTTCTGAACTGGCAAAGAAATTTTTTTTAATATTTAATCTTAGAAAAACAATAAAAGTACGTCTTTATAATTTTAGTCCCCACAAGACGAAGTAAATTGGGAAAAAAAAGTTACAACATTAAAACGTAAACAAATTCAAAAAGATTGCGAAACAGGAGACATATTTAAAGTATTATTTTAAGTAGGTCGAGACCAAAAATAAATCTTGCAAAATAATAATGCAATTAAGACACAATAACACGCCGAATAAATACTAATTCAGAAGTCAAACAACAAAAATCAGCGTTATATTTACAAAATTTTCACAGGACTAGTTTCGATGGTTTTACCGAACCATCATCTTCAGCTGCAAAACCGCAATTTGCGGTTTTGCAGCTGAAGATGATGGTTCGGTAAAACCATCGAAACTAGTCCTGTGAAAATTTTGTAAATATAACGCTGATTTTTGTTGTTTGACTTCTGAATTAGTAATAATGCAATAATTATAGAGATATGCAAATTCGTTTTATCCAATACTAGAAAAATAAAACTATATGCAAATTTTGAAAATTTTTCGATTGGGTTAAAAAATAAGAGCATAATTCATAAACAAGAATAAAGCTTAAAATTTTTCAATTTGAGTGGCCCGAATTCAAAATCATGTAAAACAGAAATATTCTAACTTATGGAAAAAAAGTGGAACAAATGAAAAGTTGATCTAAAACGTATAAAATAAAAAATAAAATATAGAGGACTTACCTCTTAAAATTTGTAACACAAGAGCAACAGGAGTTATGAAATGAAACCTTCTGTTCGCTTATACAGTAGCAATATCCAAAATGTGTTAATTAATAAATTTAGATATTTGAATTTTAAATTGATTTAATAAAAAGTTTTAAAATTTCTATTTTAATAGAAAATATATAATACTAAAAATAAATCGGTACTTACTGTCTAGGAATATGATGTCTGTAAACTTACTTCTTTGTGGCTGTCTAGGGGCTAATAAACTAGTCCAATTTACAAATAACTTGAATATTTAATGGAAACATGAATAGTTACTACAAATTACAAAATGATTACATGTGTAGAAGGATGAATTTACATAGATGATATTTACAGATGAAGAGAATCGACCGTCTTTTACATGTACACATCTTTCAGTCGCATCATCGTCTTAATGACGGAATCGTCTGACTCCTATCATCGGAAAAGTAAAAGATTTATTCTCACAGCTTGTCGTGTCATCCGATTATAATAACGATGTTATCCCACAACTGCTCGGCCTATTCTGACAGAATTCGGTCTCGCATTCTCGTAGTAAGACCATCAACATCTAGGGATCTGAAAAATAAAACTAAAAAAAAAAAAAAAAAAAAGTGTTTAGTTAGTATTGAGGGAAAAGTCGTCTAAAATGGTTTATTTCAGCTATATTCTCTCATCATCTTAACAACTTCAGAAATAATGACTTTATCTCTTCTTCAATACTCTTTCAGTGTTCGATCATCTTTAAGAGTCTACCTGAATGCATGTATTTCACAAACTCGTCTTCTTTGATGTTGTCTGGAACAATCCGTCTGGATTCGTCTTGTATTTACGTCTTCTGAATACATCTTACTTATAGATATCTTCAAGATCCGTCATTCGAATGCGTCTTCTCAAAATCGTCTTCTTTAAGTCGTCTTCCTTCATAGATTTCAGCCTTAGACATCATCTTCATTCTTCTTAATATAGTTCATTAATCAAATCGGGAAAATTTAGTCAAATCAGGAAAAAGTCTAAAATTAGGAATCATCAAAATCGACATTGCATCATCAAAGCCTTTTAATTTTCTTTTTGGATCTTCTGAATCTGTTTTTCGCTTATTTTTTCTCACCTTTAATTTCTTTTATTCCGTCTTCGTTTTCCGTATCAGTGTCGTTGTGATCAAGTTTTCTGACTGACTTCTGCTTTTCAATCTTTTCTTCTTCGGTGGTCTCTATACTTTCTTCGTCTCCAGTGGCTTCTTTTGCTTCTCTATTGCAAGGTATTTTACTGTAATTGTTCTAGTAGAATTCGTATTTGATTCATCAAATTTAGCAAATGACTCTTCTTCGGGAAAATGCTTCTCTTCAGAATCTCCTTCTGCAGTGGCCTTTCTTCTCGTTGGCTTAAAAGCTAATTATATTGTGCTTGAGTTTCCTTTTTGCACTAATTCATCTTTAAAAGCATCATTTTCATTTACAGCAGAATCTGCATCACTCGGGACATCATCAGAATTCACAGTCAGGGAATCAATGCCACTTGCTTTGATTGTAGATGAAGTGTCCAGTTTGAACACATTCTGTACTGTAACAGGAACTATACTAACAGGATCAGTTTCTAGTTTTGAAAGTAAAAACCCATAATTAACAACTTTTCCAAATCCTTCTTCATTCAGAACCATTTCCATTGCAATAAGCATTCTTTTACTCTGCAGAATCATTCTCAGATTTCTTGTTTTCTGCGTTAACACAAATTTTCGATTTACACTCATGTCCATAAATTAAGGATAATGCAAAATCAAGCTAAGGAAGAGTTAAAAGCAAAACAATTTTGACTTATTTGTAACGCTTATTTATTAAACAAAAGGTAAAGAGCAAAAAAATATTCTATATGTTTGATATTATTTAAAAAAATAGGAATTTTTCTTCCTGGAGCAAATTACAAAAAAAAAAAATCCTATTTACAGAAAACCAATATTACATGGTTGGTATGATTGTTAATACATTGTATGTCTCCCGGACGATGCAATACAGTCCGTACAACGCCTAGGCATGCTGAGTATCAAATTATCGATCTGATCTTGGGGGAAATTACACCACTCAAAAAGCAATGCTCTCCGAAGTTCCGGTAGACACGTAGGAGGAGGTTGACGGGCTGCAACTCGTCGGCCAAGCATGTCCCACATATGCTCTACTAGATTCATATCCGGTGAGAACGCTGGCCAGTCCATACGGGTGATATAATCCGATTGAAGGCATTCGCTTACGATGTTTTCACGATGAGGACGGGCGTTGTCATTCATAAACACAAATTGTGCGCCCATGGCGCCCCGAAACAAACGTACATGTTGTTCCAGAATGACGTCCCGATAGATTTAGCTTGTCATGGTTCCAATTTGAACATGCAGGTCAGTTCTGGAACCCAGAATAATTCCACCCCAAACGAGCACTTCTGCACCACCGTAACAGTGTCGTTCAATGATGTTTTCTTGGTAGTAACGGGTACCTGGAGCTCTCCATATGAACGTCCGGCGAGAATCAGACTACAAGCTAAACCTGGATTCGTTGGAAAACATCACACAAGCCCACTGTTGCGGTATCCACAATGCATGCTCTCTACTCCAGGCTAACCGCAGGCGACAGTGAGTTTCAGTAAGTGGAACGAATCTGACAGGTCTACGAGCATATAGACCAATCTGCCCTAAGCGTCTGTACACGGTCTGCCTTGAAATCGTCGTACCAGTGGCTGAAGAGAGCTGACGAGACAGGTCTGAGGCAGTGCTCCGCCTGTTTCTTTTGACAGTAACTGCCAAATACCGGTCCTCATTCGGCGTTGCAACTCTGGGGCGACCTGTGCTGTAACGTCTACTCACATTACCATCATCTTGGAATCGTTGCCAAAGCCTGGAGATGGCACTCTGGGCAATTCCAAGTTCGTCTGATACTTCCAGTTGGCTATGCCCAAATTCCAGACGGCCGATAATTCTACCAGGTAAAAAATCATCCAAATGCGTCCTTTGTGTGATAACTATTCGGTTATTGCACTGAGGATGAAATGCTTATAAAGCGCCTGCGAACAATTTTACTTCTTTTCCTGTATTCCTTATATATCACTTTCTTACACTCTCTTCATTGTGACGTACCATCGGTGTCATCTGGTTACTTCCTGAAATTTGCATATGATTCTTGATGATGTGTGTAGTGATTTTACAGGTGATATATATATTTTAAAGTTCCTTTTCCGCGTGACTCCGAATTATCCTTAATTTATGGACATGAGTGTAAATGAAGAGCCATCAATTTCGAATTTACCTTCAAATCTTCCTATAGACTTAATTTTCCCATTACCAAACCCCGCTAATTGTAGATCTGCAGACATAAGTTCAGAAGAACGTATCTTCTTAGGCATATCTTCTCCGATTAGCGTTATTTGACTACCAGTATCTATTTAAGCATCAATTTGCAAATTACCAAAATGAACAGTTTTATGCATTTCTTTCTGACAAGTCTGAGTTGATGGAGTTACAGCTTTGGCCTCTTGGATATTTTTAGAAGTTGTTTTTGAACAATCTACGGCTTTGTGTCCAAACAACTTACACTTAAAACACTTAAATACTTTACTCTGTTACACGAATTAGATTTATGACCTAAACTTCCCCAATTATAACATCTTGGCTCTTTAATCTTACTAGGTATAGCGCGTGTTTTATTTTGTGTGCTAGTACTTAAATAACCCTTATTTTTTGTATCTGGAACGCGAATTTTCTCATAGATTTTTTCTCTTTGAATTCAGAAATAGCTTTACCCCCCTACAAAACAATTTTGTTACTACTCTGATCTGGTATCCCATTGATTACATAATCAAGAATTGATGAATCATCAACAGAACCGCGACTGGCTATTTCACGCATGGCAATTAAATATTCGGAAAGTGATTCACGAGGTTTTTAAGTGTCGTTTCTGTAATAAATTATGAAGTTGTGCACTGTTTATTTTAGAACCAAATTCAGATAAAAGATTTTCTTTTAATTTGTCCCATGATATTATACCTTTCAAAGACCTAATAAATACTTTAGCAGAACCAGTAAACGATTTTTTAGCAAACAAAATTTTCTGTAATTCCGATAACTTAAATAATTCAAAAGATTCTTCTAAATCACCAATGAAGGATTCAACTGGTGCCATTAAATTCAGAAACAGTTTCTAAGATATCACGGAAATGTAGGGAAATATTGCTAGGCATTATAATGTTTTCATCCACTGAGTTATTTACGGGACGTGATTCTGACCGAACAGAATTAATATCATCATTTTTATCAGAATCATAAACAATTTCGTTTTCAGATAACTCATCATCGGCATCACTTTCGGATTTTAGAAGCTTAAAATCACAAAGTCTATTCAATATTGTATCATAGTTTTATCAGGATTTGAATCATAATTAAGATGTAACAAATTACACACAGAAATAAAATCACTTGCAGTAAGAGTTTTAAGTAATTTTTGTTTTATTTCTTCAATATTAAAATCGGATGGAAAACCACAAAAGTTACGCAGTCTCGCTCTATTTTTTCGATCACCCAAAGTTCCAAACGCAATTTGATGTAAAAGTTTAATTGACTTAGTAGGCCCAGTCTTTAAAGAATTTGAAATTCTAGGAATAGAATTTAAGGTATCGTAGAACTATTCTTAGAAGTAACAATGTGGAAATTCTTTTCTTTTGTAAAATTCATCATAATTCTTCCTAGGCTTATCGCGGCCTGAGCGCCCAAATCTGTAGAATCGGTACTTACTGTCTAGGAATATGATGTCTGTAAACTTACTTCTTTTGTGGCTGTCTAAGGACTAATAAACTAGTTCAATTTACAAATAACTTGAATATTTAATGGAAACATGAATAGTTGCTACAAACTACAAAATGATCACACGTGTAGAAGGATGAATTTACATAGATGATATTTACAGATGAAGAGAATCGACCGTCTTTTACATGTAAACATCTTTCAGTCGCATCATCGTGTTAATGGCGAAATCGTCTGACTTCTATCTTGGGAAAAGTAGAAGATTTATTCTCACAGCTTGTCGCGTCATCCGATTAAAATGAACGATGCCATCCCACATAAATAAACATATTACTAAATTGCAAGGGTTGCATCTAGTAAAATGTGAGATACGTTTTGATCAAAATCAGAGAATGCAAAATAGGAATTTCGAAAAATGTATTACGTATAACCTGAAAGCGAATAAAGCCAGAAAACGGAAGGTGTCAAGTGTTGCAGAATGTAGAACTCACTCAGCCGAACTTTCTTGAAACTTAAAAAGGCACACTTTCTAAATAAAAAAGATTAACTATTAAGCCTAATCCAGACTAAGCCATTATTAGAATTTTGACCAGATTGCCTAGTTTAGGTAGAGCTTATCATGGAAAACAACGATTTGGTGGTGAAACTAATTTTTAGATTGACAACTGTATTTTAGCTAGCTGTTTTGGTTTGATAAAATTAGGTGGCATTTTGTAATGCTCTGGTATTTTAATTAATAAACGAGTTCTTTTGAAAATCTTAAAAAAGTCGAAAAGTTTTATTATGATATTTAATAAAATTGTGAAAAAGTGTGCAGTTAACGTTAAGAATCTCTGTTATAGAAATTAATTAAGTTTTTTAATGCTGGGAAATAGGTGATAGAGGTCGATTAATCTATTCTAAATTTTACTATTTGGTAGAGCAGAAGTTATTAAACGTAAAAAACAGAACTAAATTGTTTTACATTTTCATTGAATAAAACTTAATCAAGAAACTTGTTATATGCTGCAATTCAAAACAATTTATCTATATTGTCTAAACACTAACTTTCATTTACAAAATATTTGAAAACAAATTAGCTGACTTTTCAGGGTTTCTAATCCAGATCATTCTATGTTTCACCTTTTTCAAATTGTTCGGTTTTATTATTACATATTTTACGCTACAATAGAAGCTTTTTCAAATTTGATATTGAGTTTAATTAGTTTAAGTTTCGTAGTTTATCTGAATTCAGTACTTAACATATTTTAAACATTGCTACTATATAAGCCAATAAACCAGTATATTCTTTCATTTCGATACTTTTGTTGCTCTAGTGTTATAAATTTTAAGAAATATATTTTTAATTTTTTTTTTTTTTATTTTTTCATGAAATTTTCCTGTATTTAATTTTTTTTATATATATTGGATTACTTCTGATTTACATGATTTGGGTGTCGGTCTACTCCAATTGTAAATTTTTAAGATTTATTGCTTGTTTGTTATTCATGCTATTATTTAAACAGGCTTGTATGTTTTCAAAATTTGCATATAGTTTGTTTTTCTCCAAATACTGATATTTAAAGATTTTCCTATGTTTTTATTTTCAATTATTGAATTATTATTTTTACAAACTTTGTTTTTATTCACTCGATCCAGTCAAAATGATTTTAAAATGTGTCTATTATTTGAACTTTTTCCATTTTTGCGCTGTTAACTTGTAGAGGTTGGAGTTATAAAGATGACTTTACAGGTTACTTTTATTGTTTTTCTAAGATTATTTTTTTAAATTTTAAAACTTAAATTTGTGTCTTTTTCGGTTTAGGAACAGGTGTATTAGGTGTTAGGTGTATTTAATTATGGGAAAGCACACTAGGGCTATCTGCCTAAGAAGAGGGATGACTTCGTTGGGCTTTCTAAGGGAAACTGACTCATATACACGTTACACATGGGAAAAACCACGAAAACGCTCATGCAGTCCGCCCGTTCGCGAGATTCGAACCTCGGACCGAACTACCAGTGTTCAGCGACTTTACCGCTCTGCCGCTGGTGGGCCCTGGTTCAGGAACAGGCTATTTTATTTATTTACTCCTTTCGTTGCACAAAAGTTTTGATGACCGTGCATAGAAAGATGTAAATTTCTTATTTTATTTTTGGTTGCCGTATATTTTGTCTCATATTACTTATAGTTTACACCTGTATTTCTGGTTTTTTTGGTTTTTCTATGTGGTATATTCCGAATTCAATTTCGGATGAATTTTAAACATATTTTTTTATTTTGCTTTAGTTGATTTTTCTTTATTACCTCCTATTATTGCTGCTATCAGCTCAGAACTGGATTATTTTTTACTTGTATTTTAGTTTGTATTCATTAATTTATATATATATGCTAAAATTTCTAAAGCGACTAAAATCCATTGGTGGACCATGAAAGATGGATGAAACTAACAGCGATAGCAACTACAAAATAGAAGCCAGGAAAATGTGGAAATTAGCATAAGTGTGGAATACAGAAGGAAGTGTTGTGCTTATGCAAATTTTGGATCGCCGAAGTTTATTCGTCACGTGACAGCGCTGATACAAAATGAAAGAATTTGACGCGAATTGGCTGTTGTTATTCAAAAATAAAATGCAATAGGAAAGAATCGATTGACGAACTTGCAATTTTCGGTATGTCTCACCGATATTACTTACATGATTTTACGTGGTGCCGTATTATTGCCAAGATTGAAGAAGGGCGAAAAATAACAGATGTTTCTAGGTTGTTCGAAGTCAGCCGCTGTGTTGTTTCGAGGCTTTGGAATCATTTCAAACAAACGGAATGTGTAGGAAACGTCAGGGAGTAATTCGTTTTACCATTACTACGCCCGCAAAACATATATACCTAGTGTCGTCGACAAAAATGAGTCGGCGCAGCACAGCTTCTGAGTTTGCAGAAGTTACGTGTTGACGTTCATTTCATTGTCTAAATTTCACCATTCCGACCGTTTGTAATGGTGTCATCAGCGTCGCAATTGAAGGGAATACGACTGGGCTACCGTACTCATCTCAGATGAAAGTAGGTTCAGTTTGGTATTGGACTGTTGACACCAGTTGATCTGGCGTGAAAGTGGTAATGCATATATTCCGGTAAACATGCAAGAAAGGGACCGATATTCTACATGTACTGTCATGTTATGGACTAGGATGATGATCAACAGCAGTACGTCGCTTTATGTTCTTCCAGTTGGATATATGACTTGCCAGTGATACACTAATGATGTTATGCTATCTCATGTTCGCTTATTTAGTGGTGCTATCAGTGATAGATTTGTTTCATGGACGATAACGCAACATGTCATTGAAAGTTCCCTGTCCATAAGTGTCTAGAGTGTAAGGGTATTCAACGCCTCGTATCGCCAACACGTTTTCTAAATCTAAATTAATTTAGACATGTTTGAGATACCTTTTTGGAGAAGACTTGCTGGTGGATAATACCCTACAATAAACAAAGACACCCTCATCCGTACACTGATGGAGAAGTGGGATAAATTACTATCAAGAGCTGTTGTATAATGTTGTGAAAAGCATGACACGGCGTGTGGAATCTTGCTTCGTTCTTCATGGTGGCCATATTTTGCGCATTCAGCACAAAATGACCATTTTGTCCCTTGAAAACTTTTTAAAGCCTTCTGGATTTCGCGACACATTAAATAATCTTTTTTTTATTGTTATATCCTAGTGTTCTTTCATTAGTTTACTTCACTTAGCATCCAGTCACATTTATTTTTTATCGCGCTACATAGCATTTTGTGATCTGTCCTTAGCATCTGTCCACAGTGTAGTACAGTATGCTGAGTTAAGTAAGTAACTTCGTTGATGTGTAGTTTTGGATGTTAAGCAATTCGAATGTTACCTTCTTCCTCAGGTACAGAAGGGAAAATGATGAAGACGAAATATAGGCCTACACATTCTAGGGTTTTTTCGAATTTTTGCCTGTTGTTCTCACTTATCCCACGCGCCTCCTTTTTGTTTCATCGTGAAAGGATAAGTTCTGATTTAATCTGCTTTTTTACATTTTAATGTTGTAAAATGCAGCTCCATCATTTATTCATAACAAAGCCTTTGTCATTTTTGTCCACTGATTTAACTCAGTGAGAATTGTTAACAATATTGTGTTCAACTTAATTGAGGAGAAATTTATCCCATAATTCCATTAAGCAGAAATTACTTTTAAAGTAAAATATATACCTACACATTCTAGGGTTTTTTCGAATTTTTGCCTGTTGTTCTCACTTATCCCACGCGCCTCCTTTTTGTTTCATCGTGAAAGGATAAGTTCTGATTTAATCTGTTTTTTTACATTTTAATGTTGTAAAATGCAGCTCCATCATTTATTCATAACAAAGCCTTTGTCATTTTTGTCCACTGATTTAACTCAGTGAGAATTGTTAACAATATTGTGTTCAACTTAATTGAGGAGAAATTTATCCCATAATTCCATTAAGCAGAAATTACTTTTAAAGTAAAATATATACCTACACATTCTAGGGTTTTTTCGAATTTTTGCCTGTTGTTCTCACTTATCCCACGCGCCTCCTTTTTGTTTCATCGTGAAAGGATAAGTTCTGATTTAATCTGTTCTTTTACATTTTAATGTTGTAAAATGCAGCTCCATCATTTATTCATAACAAAGCCTTTGTCATTTTTGTCCACTGATTTAACTCAGTGAGAATTGTTAACAATATTGTGTTCAACTTAATTGAGGAGAAATTTATCCCATAATTCCATTAAGCAGAAATTACTTTTAAAGTAAAATACCCCATTTCTGAAGAGCCTTTATAAGCCAGTACATTTTATTTATTAATAAAAATTATTTTCGTTCTTATCGCTGTAGTGTTCATTAATCATTCCTATCAAAAATAATTTTCTGTGAGTATTATTCCTTTTATCATTTTTATTCTGTGAATTGTCAAAACAATGAATAAGGTGAAATTCCCGCTAAGTACATATTTAAATAATCTAAGTAACACTATTAAGCATACCCGACAGTTAGGCTCTTTAAGGTGTTCACCAGAAAGACGAAAGCAAATTAGAATCCCAGTGGTCATCTTGGATATTTCATTGCCATATATTTTAAAGATATGACGAAATATTTTTTTCCATGGTTCAGCAACTGACAAAAACCATCTAAAATTTTGTATATCTGATAAAGGTGTTTTTGTATGGTACAAATATAAGACATCTACTGTTTCCATGAATGGAAATAAAATACGCACTTTTAACCTTCCATGTGTCAGTGTGCTGGCATTCAACAACGTGAAGTACATATAACTTTCTAATGTAATTTATCTGTTACTGTTCAAAATCTACAAGCGATTTAAAAATAGTAAGCTCAGTACTAATCATACTTTTATTTTACTTTTTAATCTGAATAAAAATGTCAAAAAATACAAAGATATTCAAACACAAATGCATTTAATTGTCTTGCCTAACTGGACTTGTGAATTTATATGGAAATTCTTCATTATTCATTATATTTAGTCAGTCCAGTATATGCTATAATGTAATAATATCACTTTAAGATCCTTTTGTGATCTTTTAATGGTTACTTGGGAATGTTTCTCCAGGCTTTGTTGCTTAAGTAGAAAAAAAATGAAATTTTACTACAGAAATATTATGTATCAATATGACTAGTGCTAGAGAGCGAACACTGGTCCCCTATCATCAAATTCTTCAGTAGAAAAACAAAGCAAATGCTCTAAACATTTTTTCTTCGTTCAGGTGTTTTCGGAGTATACTTAAAAGAGGTTATCATATTAAAGAAACTGTGCAATGAGCTGCAGTGACTACAGCTTATTGTATTATGTCTATTGCATTAAAGTCTACAATCATTCGACTGGAATGATTGTTTAAATTAGTATAATCACAAAAGTAATCCTTTTGAATAATTTCTGGAATCATTAACTATTTTTATGGATTTATACTAGATGGATCCAAATAAATTACACAAATTGGACTCATGCAAATCATTATAGTTTTTTTTTTTTTTTTTTTTTTTTTTTTTTGTAATAACCAGTTTAGGTAGCACGTGGCGTAAGTGGCTAAATAATTAAATGGTTTTTTTAAATCATTTAAATTCAAAAGCTTGAACCAAAGGTAACGTTCAGCAAAATTTACTGGAATGAAGCGAATGTATGCTAAATTAGTTTTTTTATTTACTGGAATGAAGCGAATGTATGCTAAATTAGTTTTTTTTTAACGGCAAACTCCTGATAATCAGAGCCCAGATTCTGATGACCTAATAATTCACTGAAAACGCCCTTACAAATGGTTTGAAAATGAACTTAAAGAGGAAAAAAAGACCCTAAAAATAGATAAAAAATAATATAAAAATGACACAGATGGCAAACACTGGCAAAAGGTTAAATTCCAAAGAATAACTTTCTTCACGCGTCTTCTGCGGTCATGGCATTCCTAATCCGGTAGTCTGGTTTAAAAATGAGAACATCCTAGGTCATTCGCCAACTTACCAGCGACGGACTTCACCTGCTTTGCCAAAAAATATAATCAAAAAGATTTTAATGAAGTAGAAAAATTTATTGTAGACTACTGCGAGAGTAAACTTCCAATAATGCGGGTGTAAAATAGTTTTTTTTCCCTTGAAACTGAGTATGCACACGAAGTATCACAGAGCTAAGACATTGTTGGTATGGAAAAATTCTTAGAAATTACACTAATATGTTGTGAAAAAGTACCTGTTTTAATGTACAAAATTAACACCTTTCATAATCAATTTTCTGTGGGTAGACTCTGTCTGCCGAGTAGAAATGAGTTTATAAGAGTTGAGCAAATTGTTATTTCAACAGCAAATTTATTTTTCCCCTTGATTACTAGAATATGCTTCAGACTGTTCTGAAATATCACCAAAAAAAGATTAAAAAGCCGCAAAAATGCTCTAAAATGATAAAAATTGGTTTAAAAGAGGAAGATACACAAAACAATTTTTAAAAAAGTCATGTATCAGCAAAATTAGAGCTTTGCTGATAGCTCTACATTATATCTTCTTCAACACAATAATTTTCGAGTTCTAATTTCTAATATTGCGCATTTTTAATGACACCAATCTAATCAAAATATTATTTTTAACGTTTCGATTCGAATCCAGGTTATTTAACTTAATGGGTCATTACTTTAGATTGTCAGTACAGATCAAGCACAGGAAAGGCGATTCAGCGTAAGAGGCAAAGATTCACTAATACATCTAATGTCTGATACTATTCTCCATCCCCGTTAAAGGTGAGCACCACCTTCATGAACCACTAAAGAGATGATTTAGAAGAATAACTCCTAAAGAAACAACAGTTTCTTGTCTACAGCCATTTTCTGCTTCGCTAAGTCTTACAGTTTCCACTATCTTTCAGGAAATCATCCTCGGTGGTTAGAAATTTATGACTCCTTATCTGGTCGTTAACTTTTGGAAGGTATAGTTGCAGCATTTTGGCGACCACACTGGCTTTCAGAGCGGAACTTAAGATCCGTTTTTGTTATATTTTGGTAAATTTTTTTGCTTTGACTCTACTCATTTCCTGCAGTGTTTGTTAGTGGAAATAGCGAGCAGCTGTGGGCTATAAATTTCTTGATGGTCAATTAACGATCAGCGGTACAACTGAAGATCTTTAGTGCATTTACATTTGTAATATACCTTTTGAGCAGGATTTGGCATTCTTTATGATGTAAAAATCGATATTTTATCCCTTAATAAAAAGATCTATGTTATGTTTTACCTGGTGCTTCTATGCAGTTTAATGATTAAAGACAGCAGTTCTAAGCTTCCATTGTGTTTCCTTTAAATAATCTACCATTTAAAAAATTAAAGGAAAAGAAAGTATTTCTTGCCTTATTTATAAAGGTATTTATTTCTGACAACTCTTGAAAACCAAGCCGCGTTATATTTTGAATAATTTAATCACTATAACAATCGGGAAAAGAAATATATCGGGAAAAGAAATATCGGGGAAAGAAAACCTAATGATTCAAACTTCTCTATAATGAGCCCAACAGTAATTTTTAGTTAAACCAATAACATTAATACTACTTTGGAAATTTGCGACTTTAAGACAGGAAAACCATGACATGAAAACGAGGGAGCATTTTTAAGAATATAGTTTACTGATAAATTTTGATTTATACAGAACTGATTAAGAACATTCTTTAGGATCACTTAAAAAGATATTATGCTGTGTAATAGTAAATATATCCGCAAAACATGCATATTCAAGTTGGATATGTTTTAATAATTACAAATCTAATAAATTGTATCAGCATGGAAAAAGAAATGACAGTGAAATACTTTCTTAAATAGGGAAAAAAATACAAACTGAAATACAGGGTGGTCATAAAAAACCTTTCACGATATATTAATCCCTAATGACCTATCCAACCAAGCAATTAAAATAAAATGTCAGGTATTGTTATTTGAAAGTACCAGCTCGAGATTCCGATGAATTAACAATAAAGCTCTGGCGGTTACTTTTGCAGCGAGACAAAATTCGAAATTTCCAATGACAACACCCATTTTTTTTTCTACGCAAATTGATCAAGGCACTGAAGAACCGTAAATGGCGTTGAAACCATGCACGTATGACGAAAATTATTTGTGTAAAAAGGCAATTAAATTACAAAGCAGGAATGACAACTCAAGAGAGGAGAAAGAATAAAAAATCTTTATTAGAATACCAAGTTTTCTATGTGCTCACCTTTGCAGATGATAACGCACTATATTCGGGAGATCGTTGGTTACAAAGACGAAAGTAACGTCATAAGAGAAATTTCCAGAATTTCAAGTTTTAAGACATCATTCAAATCTGACAAAACTCGTGGGTCTGACGTCTACATCTTTGATTCAGATAGCCCAGAAACCAATCTGAGCGACCTGAAAAGTCAGAGGGTTCAATAAAAACTTTTCCTTTTTCTAACCGCATAGTTCGTTACAATTATTCGGTCGCCAATGTAATGTGCCAACCTAGAATTTACAGATAAATGTGTGGAACAAACTGGTAAAGAACTGGTAAACTTAGTTTAGAGAGATAGAAACGTAAACTTCCCAAGAGTTATTATCCGAAATAAATTTAACAGTTCACTCCATCTTGGAGTTTACAGCAAAGCCTCCAATTGGGCTTCAATTTAGGAATATTAAGAAATAAAACTTAACTAAAT
The DNA here is from genome assembly GCF_044657685.1 of Stegodyphus dumicola. Lineage (NCBI taxonomy): Eukaryota > Metazoa > Arthropoda > Arachnida > Araneae > Eresidae > Stegodyphus > Stegodyphus dumicola. The sequence goes on from NC_140771.1 coordinate 113,336,488, forward strand.
TAAAACGATATAGCCGAAGCTATCAAAATCTACAAGAATTGGTCCCTTAACGCTAACTAAACAGCGAAGCTATCGAGGGCCTAAAGTATGGCCGGGCGTAGAAATAGCTTTAGCGAGAGTAGCCTAAAAGGCGAACCCTCACTAGCTCTCTGATGAAGCCAGTAGAACTTCAATGTTAAGTACTTTCTCCTCTTTCATTTGCATTTAACTGCAATTCTGAAAACACGTTCTGGCAGGAAATTGTAAGCTGAAATTAGGAGAGAGAGGATAGTGGCTTTAACTAAAAATATCTGTTAGCAACTTATGATAAACCTTATAAGAAAAAGATATAGCATATCTTCAAACTTTTGACATCATTCGCCGTAAGTCTCTAAATGATAAATACTATCATTAGTTACAAGCTTATTTCAGCTTCCTCGCATTTATATCATCAGCTTACGAAACGAATTTCGACTGCAATTTTGGTGTTTGATGGTTTACAAAAGTGAATTGTGTTTTCAGATTCAAAGTGAGAAATTGTTGTTGTTGTTGCTGTAACGTGTCTCCCAGTAACGTCAGAACAAGCCTATGAACTTCATCCCAAAGTTCATAGCAAAAAGTACAAGATTGCGCCTGTTGTTGGCAAGACAACACCATACAGGTGATAGTACGTTTTTGCTCTTTCGTCTGCAGTTTTGATAGAGAGAACCCTGATAGAGCATCCTAACGTCTCCCTCCCATCTTTCCCTATCACCGACCTCTCGAAAGGAGTTACAGCTCACCGTGTATTTAGAGTGTCCCTTGACACACAGACATTATACATTTATAAACATCCGTGATTTTTCCGGGATTCGAACCCTGGTCTTCGGTATGGCAGTCTGCGTCGATAAGCATTATCCCGGTTTTGCGGTGAGAGATATTATTCTTTGCATAATGTAACTGTCATCAAAATGCTAACTGCAAACATATGTCTAACAGCTGTTAAGCATACCATAAGTAGATTTCGGATACTTGACCTCTCGCTGGATCAGGCACTATTCTATTTAGTATAAACCTTAGGTCACAAAAGTCTGCTCAGGGGTGATAAATAAATAAAAAAGTTGATTTCGGGTACTACATTTTTGGTTCCTAGTGTGAAATCCCTTTTAGAAATTCTTAAATCCGCAATGACAAATTATAAATTAAGAAAGATTTCCAGGAGCTAATTTCTACAGAATAATCCGCAAACTCTATAAATATGCTGTAAAATATACTGCATCAGAAGGTATGCCTGTAAACTGTATCCGATACAGAACGTTGATAAAATAACTTCCGTCTGTTTTTTTCGTACTTCTTGTATAGCGATATATGCGATACTTCTTGTGAGAATGCGATATTTACATATGATATAGATAAACCGAAATCTTATTTAGAGATCGATACGATTACGCATACCTATAATTCATTAAACTCATTGAAACTGTTATTTAATTTTCCCCCTGGTCGTAATTCACTTCGTTCAGAATTATTACTTATTTATTAATAATATGACCTCAAAATTTCCTAATTACAGAAGGAACATCTGTTAATTAATTTTAATCATATTATACTGAATTCTGAGGTCCGTGAATATAAATAGTAACACTGGAATTGAATAGTATAAAGTTGCATTAAATTTTTGTTTATTTTGCCTAACATTCATCAGTAGGAATTTAGAAAATCCAGTATGTAATTACATAATATTTGTGGCATACATTCTTTCTAAGTACAAGACATGATGTAAGTTTAGTAAATTTAAATAATGAAAACTGTGTAGATGCTTATATCTCCATATCACAATTTTTATTGCATTCCATTTTAATATTGATAACTCTAATGCATAATCTGCGGATCATTTAGCTTAGAAATGACTATTCTATAAATTTTAGGGCCAATAAATATTTAATCTATTGATGAATGATTATCGAAAATGTAAAAAGGAAAATTGTTAAAATATGCATAAATATATGCATAACGCTTAGTAAAGTCAGAAAAATAATTTTTGTGGGAAGGTGATTCAATGCTAGATAAGTGCAGTTAAGATCCAATTAAAAATAGTATCATTCGCTACCGGAGGAGACATAGGCTTTTCTCCGTTAGTGATATACAAGTCTCTTCTCTTAACGTATGTTATTGCAAAATTACTGTAAAGTACTGTAAACTGTGAAATACTAATGTTATTATAAACGGGTAACTGAATACTGAAGCTAATATTAATACTTCAGAAGCTATTGAAATGTATACAAATGAGTATTTGAAACATCTAAAACATTACATATTAGTAATAACCAGTATTAAACAAAACCGAATGCTGAGACAGGAAAGCTGAAAAATGAACATTTAGAAATATAACGAAAGCTACACTGACATTAATGTAACGTTAATTTATGCCATTGTAACAAAAACATGCTCACCGTTTGTAGTATTGTAAAATTATTTTATTCTGTAAAGAAATTGCAATTGAAAGTTCAGCAGCGAACTCAATGCCAGCATTATACAGTTAGCAAAAATCGGAACATCACAAATCTTTCAAATACAAATTCATTAGAATTAAAGGTACCCTGTTTAGACACATGTAGTGCCTGTTCTGTTAGATTTATTTCATTAAAACTTGGTATATACGTTATGTGGACCGTAGGAAAAAGAAAACTGTAATAAAAAATAGCAGTTCAAATTTTGAGTTTCAGGTGAGAAGGGAGCACATAAGAAAAAAAAACGCAGATTGAAAACAAAATCTTTACTTAATCTCAGAATTTGTTTAATGCGCATTCTATTTTCCTCAATGACTTATTCAAAGCGTGCTGTAACGTATTCAACAGTAGCTTAAAATATTTCTTGAACAATTACCACAACGGAACTTATTTTCCTTGCTTTTAATTCAATGCTAGTCTCCATGGTTCCTGCATAGACACAGCCTTTCAGGAATCCACACAGCCAGAGTCATACGAATTCAAGTACGGGTGATTCTTGACATTACTCAATGATCTTGAAAGTTGGCACGAAGCAGTATCTTAATCTGACAGTTTGAGGTGGTGCACTATCTTGCATGAACTTGTCTCTAGCATTCTTGCTCTTATAAGGCAGGAATAACTTGCTGCTGAAGAAATTCGCAGTAACGGGCACACGTGATGGAACACCTCTGAGCGCCACGAGGAGTGTTCTCGAAGCAAAGAATGAAATCAGCAGTAAACCTCACTATACAATAATATAATCAGGATGCAGAGAACATTCATGCACAACATTAGGACTTTCAATACCCTGTTGGCGACTGCTTTGAGTATTAATTACTCCGTCAATTACTCCGTCTGGGATAAAATGCGACTTCTCTTGCTTAAAATGTTCCAACATCATGCATTATCAATGGCTATTCCAGGCAAAAGAAAGGCTTGCAAAACCAGTACGATTGTCTGGGTTGGCAAGATTCACCTCTTTCACAACTTGTATCTTATCTAGATACCACTTAGTTATGGATCACAGGGCGTTTCATGCTGCAAAGCAAGGGAAGGACAAATCCCATGACAACTGGCTCGTATACACGTATACCACTCGCTCGTATACACGTATAGAGAAACTGGCTCGTATACACTCTGTCCATGCAGCCAGCTCGTTCGCAGGATTCGAACATCGGACCGAACTACCAGTGTTCAGTGACTCGACCGTTAGGCCGCTGGTGGGCCTCTAAATTATATATTATCCACAGCTCTAAATGTTGAAATTTTAAAATAGACGTCGATAATTCGAAAAAATCGAACGATTCATGAAAATTCCCGAAATTTCAGAAATTAAATATTTCATGGAAATTATTTTTTTTTGGCCCAATCAAACGTAGAAACAGTAAAACTTTTGATATTTTTAGCTTGCACCTTGAACGGAGATATGTAAGAAACGTTATTTCAGTATTAAATTAAAAAAACATTAATTTGGATTTAAAAAAAAAAATGTTGCTTCATACATTGTACTAACATCCTCAAATTAAAATCAATTGGTACATTCACATCTTCAAAATAATTATAAGAAGAACTATCTATAGTTAATTAGTTCGTAGTAAAAATATTTGCTCAGAAGTGGAGCAGCACCAGAAAAAATTATTTTACTTTCGCAGACTTGACAGCTAATCAAGTTTACAAAAGCATTTAATAAAAATCAGTTTGCGAAAGCTGAAGTAGTCCACGAACTATGAATATTTATCACATAACGCAGCCTATTCTTAAACCTAACAGCAAGAATTGAGGCGAATGAGTAAGACTTGTGTATAGACTGCATAAATATATAAATACATATATAAATATTTTGTAAATTTTCTCATTTTTTCTAAAATTCTGTCTCTTATTTTGATTAGAAATGGCCAAATTCTAAAACATTCGCTTTGTAAGCCGAAAAAGCGTGAAGACTGTTATTCTATTTTTTTATTTTGCTTCATTTTTGCTAGCTTTAGCCATAACTCAATAATTTGATTATTTAATTCGTTTGAAATAAACAGCATTTCTTCAAAATGTTTGAGATATCTTTCTCCAATGTTCAATACTTCTAAATCAATCAATCTTGTTTTATTTTAAACCAGGAAAATTTTTGTCTTTCAAACATTATGCAATTTCGTTTTTACAAGAAAAATATCCCAAAACCATTTCCGCACAAAATTCTGCTGAAAAATTAATTAATTACAGAATTGAAAAGTAATAAATTCTGAGCCTGTCCTACAAAGACATGAATGAAATTAAAATTTAAAAGCAGCGTTATCATCAAAATCCCCCAATAAAAATGTAAAATCGTGTATTGAACTAAGTATGTTTTTTCAAATTAGAAGAAATGCTTAAAATAATCGGAATACATAAAAATACATAAAAAAGGAAAAGAAAAAAATTACAATTCAAACCTGATTCAACGGTATCAAGAGGAGCTAGCTCAGATTTCAATTGAACTTCATCTCGTAGGGAAATCACTGTGTATCTATTCATCAAAAATTAGTTGATGAACCAATTCGAATTATTTAATTATCATATTTCATTCCAAAATTCCGAATGCCTCTTCTATACAGCTACCTACATTTCATATGAAATAATATTGCCAAAATGCAAATTTAAATTAAATAAATTCATGTTTCCTAATTAAGCTATAGTAATATATACAATTTCGAATTACAAAGGAATAATTTATAAAATCTAGAGAAAAACTGAAGTCATATTTACTAAAAAGTATTGAACTGAGAACATATGTTTAATTAAAATGAGAAAATGCTGTAACTTATCTTCGTTGGATGAACGAAAGAATGAAATTCGACGCGAATGTTAAGACGTAATTTTGTTCTTTTGAACTATAATACTCGCATTTAGATAATCTGTACTATAATAATTAATAATTTGAACTAAAATAATTGAATAATTTAAAATGATTATAAGCTACTTTTGGATGAACAGGAAACACAGTGGTTTTCTTAGGGAATGGAGTTCAAAATTGTTTTTATTTTCCCCTTTTTTATATGTATTTTTAAGTATTTCTCTTGCGAGCCCAATGAGGCGTTAACCCAGAAGAGCTATTAGTCTCGAAACGTAGCTTCGAAGCACTATAAGCGGCTATATCACTTTTCAAATTCTTGCCATCAAATATTATAGCCAGGTATTATATTTAAATAAAATAAAAAAATGAAGAATTTTCATGAATGCATGTATACTCGCATTGTGAAAAAACAATGATAAGTAGAGCCATCAAATTCTGAATAACATAGTCCTCCACCCGAAAAATTACGAATTTGTTTTATTATCTATTTCATATTTTTAAATTTCTAACAAGTTTGTAATTAAGAAGCTCACCGATTTCGTAGCGAGCAGTGGCAGCACACTATATGAAATAAAACATTTTTATCTTCAGCGCGTAAGACTGTCTATGAGAAATTCTAATGACATGCTAGATTTAAATATTTTAGCGCAAAGGGACGTCAGCCCAAACGCTCTCGAAACGTGTATGTATGTGTAAATGAAGGAAACGCCTCTTTGGACTTAATAAAAATTTTGCAGAACCTTTCAGAAACTTTTTTTTTCTTTTTTCAAAATTCAGCATTTGTTTAAAAAAAATTTTTGTTTAAAAAAAAAAAAAACACTAAGTTGAAGAGTATTTTTACATTCTTTATTGGTTGAATTGTTAATTGGTTAGGAATTTATTCCTTTTTTAGTCTCTGTTTCTCTCTCTATATATATAGAAAGAGTTGCATATCATAGCCACAAAAGTGTCTACCTTGCCTTTATTTTCCTAGCCGCTGGTAACATATACTTTCAGTTGCAAAAAATGTCATAAATGGTGGAAAGATTTATGTGTTTGGCATTTTGAAATCCAAATCATCAGTTTTGTACATATTACGAAATTATGTTTTTTACTTTCTACCGCTCTCTGTATTTATGTTTAGGAAAACTTTATTGCCATAATAAAAAATCTGTGTGGACACAACCTGACTTCCTTGTATGGCCTATTAAGTTATACACATTTTTTGCTACATTTTATTTAAACTCGAATTTCTTAGAGATATTTTTCTCACTCAATTGATTCAATTCTCACTTCGCAGTAAGGCAAAAGTACATAAAATCTCAAATCATCTTCATTAAAAATTGAAAAATAGAAAAAACATAAAATACCAAATAGTGTTAAAGCAGTTAAAAATTTTTACAACTAAAATTAGACTTTCAGCGAGCAGGAAGATAGATTTTTCGGTGCAAAAAACTAAAAGATGACTTTTGGTCCCTCTCGTCAAAAAGGCACTGAAGTTGATGCACAAATTGATTTAATTCAGCATTCTACTAAGAGTGTCAAATGTAAACAAATCGAGGTCCCGTTGGGATTCGCAACACTTAAACAACTTTCAAATTGTTTACAATACTATAGCAGATTAACTAAAGACAGAGAAAGCTTAACGGGCCATTAAACTAAACTCAGAAGCGCAGCAGCTCACATGGCAATGGCCTGCAGTGCCCCGATATCTGCTTTCCTGACCATGAGCCCCGGTGTGAATGAGCACATGCCCTGGACAAAAGGTCAGCTTGTTGCAAGCCCCCCAAAGTGTTTAGTGCCGAAACGAACTTGGTGTTTATTTTATTGACCCACTCAGGGGATGAAATGCTGAGTCAACCTTGGTCAACCTTGGTCGGAATTTAAAAACAACATAATTCAGTCACTTTTAAAGCAAAAAAAGTGCACAATTTACCAGTACTTAAGAATAAACTTACTGAGCTCTTCTAGCTGGGTAACGCAGAGGGTATATACCGGGTGGCCATAATTAAACTGACAGTGATCACAGTGTTCTGTAGCGCGATCTATTTGCGAGAATGACGCCACATTTTGTAGGAAGATTAAACAAGACGGGGGACGAAGGATTCCGCGAAAAAACAAATTAATTCCAAAAGTCACCGCTAGGGGAATATTCGGCGCTGTGTAATAGAAGACAGAGTGTTAACAAATGCAAATTAATGCGGAATAAAATTGCTTTTTATTATGCACATTTTCTGATTTAGTTCAAGTGCAGTATGGCAACACTTTTAAAAAAGCGTAAAATCTACATAAACACCGATAAAGTCTCGTGATCTGCAATATCACGTACGCTGAGCAGAAGAAGTTCTTTATTCAAATTTCACGTTACATCCATTCGCACAGTGCCAGCTGCTTGGGTTTTAAAAGGCAATGTGTTACGTTTCGAATCAATCGGATTGAAAGTTTATGTGCAATGTCCCCTTCTTTAGTCGAGGGTGCGTTACTGGTCAAATTCTTTTACCTCAACCAGTGCAACGCGTCGGCCGCTTTTCGTGCTTTTAGAACGCACAAAAAAATGCGTAAAGGTAACGGTCCTGTGTCAGTTAATGGGCTAAAAGCAATGGTTGCGACGTTCGAGAAAACAGGTTCTCTGAAGGTTCAATCACGCAGAGGACGGAAACCTGTACCACAGGATACAATCGAAGCAGTTGCCACGGCGATTGTCGACAGAGAACCAGACAATATTGCTGCCACCTCTAGAGCTCGTGGAGTAGCTCGGAATATGGATATTCCTTACAGTACGGTATGGAAAATCTTACGAAAGATTATCAACTTCTATCCGTACAAGATCAGCCGTGTACAGGAGTTACTGTACCCCGACCATGATAAGCGATTGACTTTTGCTCTCACCTTTCTTGCCAGAATGGAGGTGGATGATGTTTGGCCGTGGAAAATCTTATGGGGAGACGAAGCCCACTTTTACCTGAATGGAACTGTGAATACCCAGAACTGCCGAATTTGAGATGACAAATCACCAAATGTAGTCACAGCAATTCCCTTTCATTCACCAAAGGTAACTGTTTGGTGTGGGTTCACAGCGGAATTTATCGTAGGTTCATTCTTCTATGAGAACATTACCCCGACAGGACCGGAAACCTGTTCTGTTACCGGAGAGAAATGCTGCCACATGTTGAACAACTTTGTCATTCCGGCACTTCAGAAATAAGACAATGCCTGGGGAAAATCATTTTCATGCAAGATGGAGCCCCTCCACACGTTGCTGTACGGGTGCGACAGATGCTACGACAGAAATTCACAACAGAAAGAGTCATTAGCCGCTACTTTCCAACTGAATGGCCACCTCGGTCGCCTGATCTTACCCCATGCGACTTCTGGCTATGGGGTTATCTTAAACCCAAGGCCTATCAAGGAGTGGTCCAGGACCTGGCAACGTTGAAGGATAACATATCACGGACTCTACAGGAGATTTCTGCAGACCTGTTACTTTCTGCTGTTGTGCATACTGTGCACAGAATGCAATATGTGGTCCACAACAACGGCAGCCACATTGAACCTCGTTTGAATGCAAAATAAAAGGTAATTTCCGTATTGATTTGCATTTGTTAACAGTCTGTTTTCTATTACACAGCGATAAATATTCCCCTAGCGGTGACTTTTGGAACTAATTTGTTTTTTCGCGGAATCCTTCGTCCTCCGTCTTGTTTAAACTTCCTATAAAATGTGGCGCCATTCTCGCAAATAGATCGCTCTAAAGAACACTGTGAGCACTTTCAGTTTAATTATGGCCATCCGGTATATTTAGATAAGTTTGGCGCGGCCGATTGCAACCAAACAGGAGATATACAATTTCATGTTATAGCAATCCTATATAGAAAATTTTCACATTCTGAGGGCACTCATTTTTGATTTATGCGACACACGTACATGCATATCTACGTACAGACGTCACGAAAAAAATCTCTTCTGATTTCACTTTAAATCCATTTTACAAGCTTCCAATTTCATAGAATTATTATTACTATTAAAAATATTAGTGTATGGCATTAAAACTCCTTTAAAAAATCTATTTTTGCACACACTTCTTTTTGTTCGAAAGGGGGGAACTGTAAAATGAAAATATACTCTGAATACGGATACTCTGAATACTGATACTCTGAATCACGGATTTTTTTTTTAAAAAGGTTTTAGAATTCGTGTAATATATAATAACGAATGAAAGGTACCACGTTGTCGAGAGTTTTTATTAGTATACTTCGTTTCCTATAATTTTCGTAAAAATAACGTACGTAAAATGTGATAAGGCATCGATAATATCTTCAGTTCTTTTTATTCGTAAAAATAACTTGCACATCCTTTTTTTCACCAAAATTATACGTATATTTTTTTAGACATGCTGCTTGGGAATGCATTTTGGAAAAGAAGAATCCTTTCTGTCCGCACGTACAGATGTCACTCAAAAACAGCGTTTATAGGGTCTCTATAGTGGTCAAAATGGCTATTTTGGTTCAAATTTTGATACCTAAAATACTTCACAATTACACTTATTTCTTTACTTCATAGAAAAAAGTAATAAATCCCAAATATTTGACATATAAAACACAAACTGAGCGAAATATTTCATTTGCATTGAAGGTTCGGTTAGCATAAAAATTAGAATAAAACTAGGTCGCAATTTTTCCCCTTGTGTTCAATTCTATTTAACTGGGGTTGTTAGGATCTTTGTTTTAATTTTTCTTTACATTTGGTATGTCGGAATATTTTCATACAAATAATTTATAAGTATGAAAGTTTAAGAATGCGTTATTAATATTCTCGTGAAGATCCATTTCTTTAGAATCATAATTCTGTAATCGTTTTTAAAGCGCAAGTATTTTTTCAAATTTAATTAATGCAAATACTATAACGAGTTGGTTATGTGCTCATACTTGAAATCTGCTGGTGTTTACTAGAACATGAATTCTATAAGATTTTGTGATCATAAGCTCCATTCTGAAAAAAAAAATGTATTGATCTATACTTTTTTACAGTAATCTGAATAGATGTACCTGTCAGGTAATATCTTAATATGAAACATCTTTTTCTAAACGATATCTTACTTTTAGCTTGCATACAAATGCAACCATTTCTTTCTTCAGTTTCTGCACGACCCCTAAATAGTATTTTCGAATTTAATATAAAATAGCTCCATCATTATTTCTCGTTTGGGAAGTCAAAACTTTTTTTTATTAAGTCAAAACTTTTTTTTTGCTAAAAAACAAAAATTTTCTATAGGGACTGGAGAAGCCTGTAAAAAGTTAGATTTCGTATCTTATACACTTTTTTTAATAAATTTAAAAACACGAAAATAGGAATCTTTGCGTCATTTAAACATTTCGATTTAATATTTAAGTTAAAAAATTAACAAAATAAATTCTAAATCATATTCATCATTGGAATAATGAATTGGTAGAAAATATATTTTAGCAACCACAGAAAGTTATTGCAAAAATAGCAAGTAAATGAGATTTGCTCCGAAGTTTCCTGACAAACTAACATTGTGTAAAACTAAAATTCGGGTAAAATACTGCATGAAATAAGAAAATATTGAAAATAGTCTGAAATAAAAAACGCTTTAGCCAGGTTTATTCAATTCCTATTCGAAATAAACCAAACAGAAAAATTCCTCTCCTTTATACATTTCCCCCTCCTAATTTTTTAGCCTTTAAAAATCGCCATTATCTACAAGAGATTTATAACGTTGTTTAAAATGTTACTGGACACAATGAATAACTGAAAATAAAAGAACCGGATCGTTTGTAAAAGCGCATGCAAATTATTATGAGTGTTTTATTGGGAAATAAATATCTCCTACGGGACAGCTCAGCTATTATCAGAACAGGAAAACATCGAATGTTTTAAGTACTTTATTTTCATATCTTAAGTCATGAAAAGAAAAAGCCGAGACAAAATTGCAATTTTTTTTACATTCTTTTTATCCTGTTTATTTATGCCCACATACTAAAAAAATTCTTTTTCAGCCGTAAGTTAAACTTCGAGGAGGAGGTTTGATATAAATCAAAATGTAAAAACAAGGAATCGTATTTATCAGACAAAGGATGAGAGAGAAATAGAAAGCAAAACCTGGCATTTCACACGAAATGCTTCGTAGGAGAAGAGATTCAATCTAACACAAAATGATTTAGGGAAAAATGGGATTGAGTTTTCTTTTTCTGTTTAATTTGAATCTTTCATTTTTATCCTATCAAAATGTTTTTCAGAATCTTGTTACAACAGCAGAAAATTCTGCAAATATTTGCTTTTATTTTCAAAAGCTAAAATAAAACATTAAATATTAATGATTTACACTTTTCTTATCTCCCATAAATGGGAGCATCTGAGTAGGGCCATAAGCATATTTCGTTCGTTTTCAAATAATATCTTCTTTTATTGTGCAAGAATGGAGAAGAATTTTAAAATGCTACAGGCACAGACAGGTTTAAGGAATACATTTTACTGAAAATGCAAGCTTAACTTTTAGATTGTTATAGTTCATCACTACAAATGCCAACCATAACTACAAATGCAAACTATTTTGATATTCAGCAGAAGCTTTATGCATTTACCTGCATATTTTTCTAAAGATGTATAAGTTTTTTATGTTAATTATCCAACAAATATGATTTAAACATTTCTTATAACATCTCTTTTACATAGACCTCGCCGGGATTTATATTAATTGCGTTTTGCATTTAAGCTCATATTTGAATGTTTAGATTAAGCTCCTAGTAGGCGCATGTTGCTGTTATTTACTCTGACCAGCTCTAAGTTGTATTTCAGCTTTAGCGTCTTTCTATCCGAAATATAAAATATGCGCCTTTAAGTACCTCTTCAGCCCGCTTAAGTATTCTATTTTATGTGTATTCTCAGACAATGTTATCTACATTTGAAATTTGATTTCCTGTTGTATTTATTGAAACATCTGCTAATTGCGGATGCGTCCCAGTCCATTCCTGCAAGCTGTACATTTCTGTACATTTAGAATTATATAAAGAACTTATTTTAACATTCTTGTGACTTTGTGACTTGTTTCAGACTAAATGATAACTCACTATGTGTCTAGTAGGTTCTACCGGACTTTGCCACAAACTTCTAGATACAGCAGAACCTTACAAATATATAATAACTTTAATTCCCCATAAGAAATGATATGAGTTTTCTCTATTTGCTGTATTAGTTTATTTATTATTGATTTAATTTTAAGTAAAATACTTCAAGTTGTAAATAATATTTACATTTCAGCGCAACGTTTACATAATTGATACAAAACTGTATACATTGTATGTATGTCATAGTACGTAGATATATAATACAGTTTATTACGTGTACCTAAGCTAATTTAATCGTTTTCGAAAATAATTGAGAAACTTCGTGAACTATGATAAAACGCAAAATGTATATTAAACTGAAGACTGTTGGCTTTAAGAAAAATTTTTCTTCGTGACAAAAGTATTTCTATATAAATCATGAATTAAATGTGCTTTTCATCACAATTAATTAAAAATTTATATTTTGGAACGTAATGCCTTCTGCTAAATTCTTCTCTGTTGTGTGACAGCCGCACTGAGGGTATCAGTGCATTCTCTCATCAGTAGAAAATAATGCTAACTTCAGTTGACAGTTAAAGTCTCATTCTTTGAAGTCAAACTCATAAAAATTAATTGGGAATTAAAACAAAAAAGAGCATACATCAATTGAATAAAAGTGCGAAGAATTCAATGAATGTAGAAAAAATTTAGCATTTCCGTTAAATGGGACTGTTTAAGTAATAATCTTAGAAGTAGGAATTACAACTATTTATAGACATATTACCACATTTTTAAAAAATCCCTGAAGATATTAGACATCAAAACGTACATGCTTCTTCCCAATTGAAATGCACTGATAAACCTGCAGTCTATTTGCTTTCACTAACTTCAAAATTAATTTCATTTTATCAACCACCTTAATGTTTTAAACTACGAGATTAAGTGCAAAAAGTTTATTTCACGATTCGTTTATTTACAGGCCCACCAGCGGCCGAGCGGTAAAGTCGCTGAACACTGGTAGTTCGGTCCGAGGTTCGAATCCCGCGAACGGGCTGGCTGCATGGGTGTTTTCGTGGTTTTCCCCATGTGTAACGTGTATACGAGCCAATTTCCCTTAGAAAGTCCTCCACGAAAGGCATCCCTCCTCTTAGGCAGATGGCCCTAGTGTGCTTTGCCATAATTAAATACACCACACACCACCGTTTATTTACATCGTTATCGCTTTATTAGTCTATTCATCTAATTTCTTTGATGCTAAATTAAAAGCATATGCAGAATTCCGTTAATGTAGATCAAATAAAATTTTAATTAAATCAAATAAAAACCATAAATGGTGATCAAGTCAAATTTCAAGTAGGAAAACGTGCATTTTTCGTCTCTTACTAAATACAGGCATTACATTGGAAACGCTATATGATGTTTGTGTATTTTAAATATTCACTTGTTTATATACTGTACTTCTTGTCATTCGGAGAAACACACTCTGCTATTTGAGGCGAGAGGAAAAAATGTCATTTAGTTAGAAAGTATTGTAAAACAATAATATTTCATTTACAAATTTATCGAGTGTTTATTATTCACATGTTGAGAAAAACTGATACAAATTTCTTTAATAAAGTGTAATACTGACAATTGTTACATAACCTCTTCTGGGGATCATTATTTGATGTAAAATACTGAATGTATAATGAAAGCGCGTGAAATTCTTAAAAATAATTGTTGCTACTTAAAAAAATGAAAATCGAAACATTTCGGTTCTCAAATGGTAACGTCATCATGTTGAGTGACAGAATGAAATTATGACAAAAATGTTTTAAAAAATATGTAAAAACAAAAATACTTCGAATTGAAAATGCATGTGAACGAAATCAGATAAATTTACACGTAGTGCAATCCATTTAAAAGCAATTCCAAATGGGATCACTGAATGTTTTACGTAAAAATTTCTTTCGTTTATTAAATTAAAAGTATTAAATTATTAATGCATGACATTATTTTAAAACATTTACATTATACTTTAAAAGTTAAAAATCTATAAATGATTGAAAATAATACAGAAGACCATAGGGTACATTCATCATTGCATGCTCCTATCAATGCAAGTATAAATTCCAGATATTTTTTATTAGTAAACATTTGCTAAATATGGCATTGTTTATAAGAAATTATCTTAATTTCGCAGTAGTATTAAAATACTTGTATCTTAAAATGTTACTTTAATATACCAGGTTATTTCGTAAAGAAATCCCATCTGGCTATAAATTATAAACGCATACAGGCAAAACAATTTTTTCATTTACTTTTGAAAAGTACTGCGGTACTCAATTTTCGACACAATCCTCACAAAAATTCAAATACTTGTCACAGCGTTTCACCAATTTAAAATTCCCGTCTGTATACAATTTCTGGGCTGCGATTTCAACTGTCCTTGTAAAGCATTTGAAGGTTCTCATCCTTAGTAAAGTGCTGCTCGCAATCCGAATTATTCATATGAATGATAAAATGAACCGATAAAATTCGGTAGAAGACAGTAGTTGTATGGAGGACGATTTAAAATATCCCATTTCAATTGGCCCGAATGGTCTTTTATTTGCCGAGCAGTGTGATGGCGAGCGTTGTCATGCAAGGACAAAACCCAAGTTCTCAGCAAAGTGGTATGTTTGTTCTCGACGTTTCTTGTCAGTTTCTTTAAAATGCTACAGTCCACTTCAGAAGTGATTGTCGTACCATTTTCTGAAACTTTTATAAACAAGTTAGCAAACAAACTATTTTTTTTAATGTTGGAAATAAAACTAAGTATAATCAATTCCATAGCTGCTTTATTAAAAACTCCAAGCCGATTCGGGGATCATTCAGTCAGAGAAGATAGTCTGGCAGCGTATTGTAAAATCTTATGAAAAACTGAAAGACTAAGCTACAGTTTTTTTTTTTTTTTAAGTTAAAAGGCATTTTTGATAGGAAATGCAAATTAAGATTATTCTAGCAATATATGAAGAAAACGTGTGCATGACTTTAGCAAAATGTAAAGAAATGGATTCGCAATTGCGGTTAATATGAATTGTCAACAAATTATGCTTCTGAATTTTTAATGTAAACTAAGACATATTATGATTTAAAATTGCAAGATACTATATGTAAAATTTAAATAATACGTACTATCATACTGCGATCATAAGTATTTTGTATTTTTTAGGAATCATGTTTTCATACGAACAAGTGACTGAAAAAACTTCCGAAGTATTTTTGTACATTTTTCTTTTTAATCTTTTATTCTTCGAAGCTCTTGTCATGTCCCATACCTCAAAACTCATGTCAAGGCCGCTTTATCTCAACCGAGAGAAATATCCCCGACGAAAATCACTGCTTTCTCTGAAATGGTCGTTTCCTATTGACAACGACAGCAGCGAGTAAAGAATATAATAAAAACAGGAGAAAACAGAGTGCACATATAGATAAGACGGAAACTTCTGATGAGAAGCGACTTAAGTCTGAGAATGAGATAGTACGGACATAAAATAAACGCATGGTTAAACACAGGTTGTGCTGGTTAACAAAAATGCATATAAGTATTTAAATGTCATCCTATGAGCTAATAAATCTGTCATAAGGTTGCATTCGAGTCCAAAATAAGGTGATTTTGAGAAGAAAGTTTTGGTTTAGGTCATAAAGCACATATATGTGAAGGAATGTTTTCCTATTTAGATTATGTTATTTGAATATGAAAAATCTCACGAGGGCTATTTGCCTGACAGGATAGAAGTCTTCGTAGAGAGCGTTCTAAGGGAAAGGCTTGTATTCGCTTTATTTGTGTAAAAACCGCGCAAAACGACTAAGCAATTGATCCGTTTTTCCTGGAATCGAACACGTGTCTAACTACTCGTATTTAGCGGTCTAAACCACTTGAGGAGTTTCTTCCTAGCTGTCGAAAATGTTACGACTTATAAATCACATTAATCGCTCTAATTAATTTAATAAATTACTGTTGTTAGTGTTAATTAATTTATTGAATTACTGAATTATGTTCTCTAATTTGAGATTTTTATCCCTTTGTTATAGGAAAATTAAATCGGGATAAATATCAAAATGATTTAGTGCGTTGCAATAACACATTTACCATCGCTATACTCTGACAGTGGTCATTAAGGATACATTGTTCAATATATCGGAGGTCATACGTCAGGAAAGTCATGAGTGTGACCTTGAATGCAACTAAAATGAATCCTGCAAACATAGAAATATTAAAAATTTAGTGCGTGATTTTATAATTTTTTGAAGGATAAAAACATTTTATTACATTATGTTTAGAAGTCCGAAATTAGTATCCTTCGGTTATGAGAGTATAATTTATTTTACTGGCAATTTATTACACAGGAAGGATATATCATCATTTGTGGAGACAATTGCAATTTTTGGACGTGAGAACTAATTCAGTTACATTCTAGCACGGACTTTTGAACTACTGATATTCCAATGCTAGTTGAATATTAATTACTTATTAGAATTAATTCATTCAAATATGAAAGTAAACTTCCTATATGTTTATATAATGCTTTTGCAGTTTCGCCCTAGGTAAAAGTGTCTTTTTCCTAACAGTTACGAAATGCAGTTTCAAGGTAGAGTACATTGCATACTGCTATTCAGTTTTGTATGTCAATAAATCTAACTAATCTCTCGAATAGATTTGATATTCAGTTATGTTTTTTTGGCTAAATTTCTTTTTCCCTTGAAGCTCGTGCTACTAATCTGCCCTTGGAACTTTAATCTACTTTATGTAAAAAAATAGCAATAAACTCAAAACAAATAACAGGAAAATTCAATTTAAGTTCAAATAAACTTTTTGTGATGTAATATGACAAATTTGCTCATTTTAAAATCAGTTTAATAAACGAAAATATATATGAGATGGAAATGTTTTGTACTATTTCAAGATTAAAAGTAATGGGACCTGCAACGCAGCTGTCTGGCACTTTTAAAAATAAGTGAAACATAACTGTTTAAGTAGTGTTCTTAAATAAATGACAGAAAAATTGTTATGGCAGTTAAAATGTGTTGGAAATTTACCTATAATCTTTGAGTGCAGTTTCTGGAAGATAAGAGTTTTACGTACATCACTTATTACTAGTCGGTTACTGATAATCATCAGTAGATTATCATGTTTACTAATTCACAAAAAGTATTCATTTTATCTAGAAAATAACAGAAATGTATTCAAAGTACACTGGTTATCATAAATTAAGGAAAAATTACAAAAATCACGATTGCTGAAAAAGTTACATGTAGAATTTTATGAAACTTACCCACAATATACAACACATAGTAAGGCATCAAATAACATAAAAAGGAATTACCAGACAATTAGGGTAGTATAGAAATTAGCACATGTATAAAATGAAGAAATCGAATATTTCAATTTGCTATATCATACCTGCCAACCTCTAAAGATAAAAATTCAGAAGATTTCTCCCCCAAATTCAGAAGATTTCTCCAAAATTCAGAAGAACACGAAGAATTAATATCATGCTTTGATATTAAAAAAATATCAATTTATACAAATATAAAAAAGAAAATTGTACTTACATTAGTAAATCTCAATTAAGTAGTAACTAAAAAATTTATTAGGAAACATAAAACAAGTACTTAATGTTACACAAAAAAATTATTGCAATGAATTTAGAGTGCATTTTTTTTTTAGCCAAAAATTCTTTGGAAAATTTCCTGTCATAACAATTAGTTTCCTCATAACATTTAGCAATTAAAATGTTTTCTAGAGTTTTTGGTAAAATTGAAGAACGAAGCATAGTTTTATTTTTCTTCACAACTCTGAAGACTCTCTCGCACTCAGCATTACTGTGTGTAATTACGAGAATAGCACATAAAACTCTTGCTAGTCTATCATATTTTGGTGTTCCATCAGCTCTTTTTATTCTTTTTAAGGTACCAACGAGGACATCAAGTCTATCTTCTCCAGAACTGGCAAAGTCTTCAAACTGTGCAGCAGAAAATTGGTTCTGTAGTTCATCTAAAGCATCATTATGGCATTCATTTTCTTTAATTGTTAACAAAAATGGAAATTTATCAATAAAAAACGAATCTTTTCAAAGATGAATTTTCAATTTGTTTCAAATTTGCCACCTCAGCATTTAAAAGAACTTCATTTTGCAAAGGAAACTTCCTTACAATGTAATCACAGGCTGAGGAAAAGTACTTTCTAACACATTGAAAAAATTCTTTTTTCTCATGATCTTTCAAAGAATTTACAAGTTCCCTGGTTTGATTTCCAATTATAAGATCATTGTCATCCTCTTGATTTGCCAAACTATTATAGGCAATACGAATCAACACACTGTTTTTCACAACGGACGGTTTTAAAAATTTAGTATAAAGTTCTTTTAAAAGATCATTAATAATTTGGATAAGCAGGGGAGATTTTGGCGAAGCTGATTGTAGAAGGGTATTTACACTTTCAAAAATCTTAATGGTACTTAACACAAAACTACAATATGCTTTGTTCAAATCCGAAGAAACAAGATAGAAAATCCTTTCCTCCCGGCTAATAGAAGACTGTTTCTTCTTCCCTTCAACTTCTTTAACAAAGTTGTCCTTTGAGGAGTCTTCTAAGCATTTTATTTTTAAAGGGTTTGATTCTGTGTGTTGGCTTTTCCCTTTTAAAGCATTTTGATTAGAAGCAAAGTTGGTTTTCGGAATCTTATATACCGACAAATTTGATGGGATCTGTGGTTTCATTTTGGTCTCTTCGTGGAAATATTTTAGCAATGAATCCCACTGTTCAATAAACCTTCCTAGCGCTCTAGCTAAGGACAACCATCTCGTGCATACATGTTTCAGAATTTTTCTCGTTTCACCAGAGCACAGTTCTTGGAAATTCTTTAAGTTTTCTTTTCTTTTTACACTTTTTTTCAGATAGAAAAACACATCAATCACAAGCTGGTCAATATTTAATGGTAAAGCAGCTGCAGCTTTTTCTGCTGCCAAATTAACTAAGTGGCATGGGCATCTAATAACAATTAATTCATTTTGTTCTTTTTTGAAGAAAGAGGCTACACCCTTTTTGTCACCCACCATGACATGAGCATTATCTGCACCAAATGAAATGCAGTTTGATATTTGGATGTTAAGTTGTTTCAACTCATTAATTACTAAGGAGGCAATATTTTCCCCAGTCCATTTAACAATGGAAGACCCAAAAGATGAGTTTTCATTTCATTAGAAACATCACAGAAATATGTGACAATGCTGAGGTAAAGCTTCCAGTCGCTGTCGTTGCTGCCATCGATTGACACCGAAAATGCTGAATTCTAGAGTGCAGCTATCGTTTTACTTTTTGCATCGCAAGCAATTTCGTTCACAATAGAAGATGTTTTCGTACGAGCAGAAGCATATTTCTGAGCAATCTTGGAGTCGGGAAACATCCGTCTGAAAAGTTGACCGACCTGGTCGGCAGCGCTTAGCGGCACGTTGTGTTCGATGAGGAATGCAGTAAACAAACACTCTGCCAAAATGACATCGGCATCCGAATTCGTAGTCGAATTTGAAAACAAAAATCATCCACTTTCTTTAACTTTGTCGAAGCCGAAGCATTAACTTCATGCTTTTTAGACTTAACATGCGTCATAATGTCACTTCTTCCACCGTGACTTATTATGAAGTCACACACGCACACGTTGCAAAATGCATAGTTATTTCCTTTGAAGGATTCTTTAATTGTTGGAAATTCGGCTTTGTAGGCAGGCCGAAAATATTGAGAATAATCAACGCAGATGACGTATTCCGAGTGCAGCGCCACTAATTTGCATATTGGAGCTTTAGTTAGCTACACTTACTTGGCAACATATTGAAATTTTACACGGTTTGGCTTATTTTTGAGGGAGTTATCGCTATTTTTATGATTTTTCCTTAATTTATGATAACCAGTTCAATTAACAGCTTTTGTACTTCATGAGTTTGGCTGAAATTGTAACCTTAAAAATTTTACATGTAAAGTAAATTTAAAATTTCTTATGTGGTGTTTAAATATGAAATTCACATATGAAGAAATTTAGATAGAGCATTCCTGGTAATATACAGAATAGTTTATTGTATTTCACAGTGTGGATTATTTTACACGTTCAAACTTGCATGCAAAAATATAAGTTTAGAAGAAATTTGAAATCTTCGTTATGGAAGTCATAAAAAATTTGAAAATAAATAGGAGCTGACTAGATGTTTTACGGTTTATTTTGACAGTAAAAGTGTAAACCGCTTTCAATCTTTATTTTAAATGTGCGCTCTACTGTATAAATCACATTTATATGCAACTTGATTTTTAAAGTGTAGTAAGCTACGCTTTGTATTTATTTTCTTTCACTCTTTGTTCTTACATGCGGAGGAGAGGAATCCATTGGATCGCAGTTTCAGTTGATCTCAGCAATTTATGGCAAACACACCCAACTTGTTATAACAACAAAAGCAAAAATTACATTGTTATTAATAAAATTTAATACCGTTTTATATCCCGCCATTGACAGTCGAAGGGGCTGTTACAACTCGAACGCGAAATGAGCGAAAGTTTCGCTTCTGCCAGTGGCAACGAGGAGTCGAAAAACGAACTGGGAAGAGAGCGGTCGCTCACTCGGTTTCTCTTGAGAGAATTTGATACGAAGGGGGGATAAATCCCATTAAATTAATCTCGAATTATGTATATATTGTAATATAAAAGACGTGTGAAAATCAAAAGTCATTAGAACTTAATTGTAGTAGTTATTTGAATCGAAAATAGAAATCGAAATGTCCCCCAAATTTAACTATGGATTATAGAAATTGTTGGCAACCGACGTCAATTCCCCTAGCGCATGCGCATGATAAGCAAGTTCTCTGCTGCGTAATACTTATACTTAGTAGGCAGTTAGCCAAAGTCAATGGTGAGTAATGCATGTAAGCGAGAAGGGCTAAGCGCTGTGTAATATCATGTTTCTACTCTGCTGTTCAACGTCTTCGTAGTTTAAATAAATGTTTGTTATGTACATAGAAGACGTCATTTTATTCTTCAAAGGTTATGGGCCCAGATAGCGCTTAACTGTGCAGTGCAACTACCATTGTTAAATTCTTTCGGCAAGCCAAGCTGCGTCGACTGAAATGAAAATGGCGACGACTAATACAGTGTCAATTGAAAAGCTAAACAAGGACAACTTTGACACGTGGAAGTTGCAAATGGAAGCAATACTGATTAAAAATGATCATTGGGACTATGTAACTTGGAAAATTCCGAAACCAGAACCTGGTGATGAAGAATTGGCTAAATGGAAAACTACTGACCAAAAGGCACGAGCGGATATAATCCTATCCATCTTACCCAGTGAACTTCCACAAGTAAAGAATTGTGTAACATCTCACGAACTGTGGCGTAAATTGCATTCTATTTACGAATCGAAGGGACCAGCTAGAAAGGCCACAATTCTAAAAAAATTGCTTTTTACAAAAATGAGTGATTCTAAACAAATGACTGTTCATCTAAATGATTTTTTCATTCTTGTGGACAAACTGAAAGAAATGGAAATAAACATTGCGGATGATTTGCTTACAATATTGCTTTTATATAGCATACCGGACTCTTATGAAAGCTTTCAAATAGCAATCGAATCTCGTGATGAACTGCCTTCTCCAGAAATGCTGAAAATTAAACTGTTGGAAGAAGCTAACGCTCGCAAAAATAAAGATTCAACGTTTTCTGAACCACAACATGCGTGCTATTCAAAAGATCGGAAGTATACTCAACGACCGATTCCTAAACCGAAACCAGATAAATCTGCAAACCGAAGACAGTATCCAGTTAACTACAGATGCAACTTCTGCCATATCTATGGGCATAGTGCATCGGAATGTAGGAAGAAAAATAAAGAAACTCAGTGAAACTGCGATGTCTGCAGAATATCAGAATTCCTTGGAGCGAGAAAAAGCCGTAGCATACACTAATACTAATTCTAAAGACATTTTTTGTCTGGAT
This sequence comes from Stegodyphus dumicola, assembly GCF_044657685.1. Taxonomy (NCBI): domain Eukaryota; kingdom Metazoa; phylum Arthropoda; class Arachnida; order Araneae; family Eresidae; genus Stegodyphus; species Stegodyphus dumicola. The sequence continues at coordinate 113,358,802 of NC_140771.1, forward strand.
AGTGGTGCAACATCGCATATGTGTAACAGCAAGGAACTGTTTCAAGAAATTCACGAGGTAGGTGATACTTATGTTAAATTAGCTGCTGATAAAACTGTTAAAGCTATTGGAAAAGGAACTGTTAAATTTAAAGTTCGCATAGGTTCTAAAACTGAAAATATCAAACTCAAAAATGTATTGTGTGTACCTGATTTGAAAAATAATTTAATCTCAGTGTCTAAAGTAACTGAAAATAATCTTTCAGTAATTTTCAAAGAAAAATGTGCTCAAATAATTAATTCTAATAACGAAATAGTAATTTTAGCTAAACGCGAAAATGATCTTTATTTTGTCATGCCAATATTTGAATCTGTATCAATTGCTAAAGAAATAGATCAGTGGCATATAAGATTTGGCCATTTAAATGAAAATGATCTTAAAAAACTTCAAATAAATAACATGGTTAGAGGTCTTTCTTTTTCTCAAAATGACTCTCTTTCTACTTGTAAGGTATGCATTCAGGGTAAACAAACCGCAACCCCTCTTCCCAAAGAATCTGAATATAGAAGTACTGAATTGTTGAATCTAATTCATTCTGATTTGTGTGGTCCCATGAGAATTGAATCAATCGGTGGATCATTTTATTTCGCAACATTTATTGATGATAAATCTCGATATGTTCGTGTTTATTTTCTGAAATCTAAGGATGAGGTTAAAGAAGCTTTCAGAAATTTTAAAGCATCTTTTGAAAATAAACTTAACTCTAAAATCAGAATCCTGCGAACCGATAACGGGCTAGAATATTTAGGGAAAGACTTTAATAAATTTCTTAATGATGCGGGAATAAAACACGAAATGAGCACTCCTTACACGCCAGCCCAGAATGGCGTCGCCGAAAGATTAAATCGCACTTTAGTTTCAATGGCGCGATGTTTGTTATTGCAATCCAATCTGCCTCAGAAATTCTGGGCCGAAGCCGTCAATACGGCTGCTTACATTCGAAATCGCTGCCCAACGCGAGGTTTAAAACACGAAATAAAAACACCTTACGAAGTGATGTTTGGCAGAGTACCTGCTGTCTCTCACTTCAGAACCTTTGGCCAAAAAGCATTTTCGCTAAATAAAAGGCCAGGAATAGGCAAATTTGATATTCGATCTAAAGAATGTATTTTTATTGGCTATTCTGATGAATCAAATGAGTATAGACTTTGGGATCCCGAGGCATGTAAAGTAATAATAAGCAGAGACGTAAAATTTATTAATGAGTTTGAAAACTGCTGTAGTTATGACTCGGAGCAAGAAATAAATCTGCCTTTCGCTCCGGAGGAAAAAATTATAAATAAAACATGTTGTGATGAATCATCACCTCTGGACGGTAGCGAGTCGCCACTTCACTCTGAAGCTGAAAAGGAAAGCGGAAGTGATTTAGATAACGAATCAATGCTTCCTATCCTGATTAAAAGGGGGCCTGGTCGACCCAAGAAAATAAAAACAGGTTTGCCAGGAAGGCCTAAAAAGGAATATCACTATACAGTTGTAAATAAAAATGAACAAACTCAAAATGCTGTTGAGGAAAGCATTAATCCTACGGTGCAAGAAGCATTAAATGGACCATATGCTGAAAATTGGCATAATGCCATGCTGTTAGAATATAACTCGCTTGTTCAGGAAAAGGCTTGGGAATTAGTAAACAGACCTGAAAACCAGAAAGTTATTGGTAGCAAATGGGTTCTTAAATTAAAATATAATCATGACGGCACTATCGAAAAATACAAAGCTAGGCTAGTTGCTAAAGGGTGCGCTCAAATCCCTGGTCTCGATTTCACTGAAAACTTTTCCCCTGTTGCTAGATTAAGTTCCATAAGAACAGTTTTAGCCTACGCAGTAGAACACAATCTCAAATCCAATCTGCCTCAATTAGATTTTGTAATGGCCTATGTAAATGGAAATTTAGATTAAGAAATCTACATGGAAATTCCCGAAGGTTTTCGCGATGAAACTAATTCAGATAAAGTGTGTCCTTTAAAGAAATCATTATACGGTCTTAAACAGTCAGGACGTCAGTGGTACAAAAAGTTGGATGAAAAATTGAAATCTATGAAATTTAAATCTCTTAATTCAGATAATTGTGTTTATATTAAAAAGACGCCTAATAGTGAAACTATTATAATCGTTTATGTAGACGATCTTATCGTTTTTACCGATTCTCAGCAAACGTATGAAACAATTCGCGATAGTTTAGCTTCTGCTTTCAAAATGAAAGACTTGGGAAAATTACATTATTGCTTAGGAATAGAATTTTACCAAAATGAGAATTCAATTAAAATTTCTCAAAAATACGTTGATGATATTTTAAATCGGTTTAACATGCAAAATGCTAAATCTGTGTCTTCACCTATAGATAACAGCAAAAAATTATCAAAAGAGATGAGTCCTAAAAGGGAAAATGAAATCGCTGACATGAAAAATGTTCCATTTAGAAATCTGATCGGATCATTAATGTACCTTTCAGTAGCTACTAGGCCAGATATCACATACGCCGTGAATTTCTTAAGTCAATTTAACAACAATCCGGGAAAAGAACATTGGCGTGCTGCGAAAAGAATACTTCGATATCTAAAGGGAACACAAGATCAAGGACTAATTTATACGAAAACAGGAAAACCACTCATCGCCTTTGTGGATGCAGACTAGGCATCAATGTCGATGATAGAAAATCTTACACCGGTTTTGTATATATATTAAGTGGTTCAGCTATAACCTGGGAATCACGAAAACAACGCAGTGTAGCTCTATCTTCAACGGAGGCGGAATATATGGCTCTGTCTGAGGCCGCCAAAGAAACTGTCTACCTACGTCGTTTCCTGAAGGAGCTGGGTTACAACATAGAACAACAACAATATACTGCGACAATCAAGGAGCTCAGAAAATTACAAAGAACTCTGTGTTTTACTCCCGTACGAAGCACATAGACATTCGCCATCATTTTGTGCGTGAAGTGTATGAACGCGGTGAATTCGATGGGAAGTACATACCTACCAGTGAAATGGGAGCTGATGTGTTAACCAAACCCCTGACTCCTTTTAAACATCAAAACTGTTGTACAATTGTAGGATTGAATACTGTTTAATATGTATTTTGTTTTATTTTTCAGGAATAGGAGAATCAACGTCGAAAGGGGGTATGTTGGCAACCGACGTCAATTCCCCTAGCGCATGCGCATGATAAGCAAGTTCTCTGCTGCGTAATACTTATACTTAGTAGGCAGTTAGCCAAAGTCAATGGTGAGTAATGCATGTAAGCGAGAAGGGCTAAGCGCTGTGTAATATCATGTTTCTACTCTGCTGTTCAACGTCTTCGTAGTTTAAATAAATGTTTGTTATGTACATAGAAGACGTCATTTTATTCTTCAGAAATAATAGGGGGAATGTATTGTATTTCTTGTAGCCACTAATTATATTTATAAAATTTTGATTACTTTGACTACATCACTGATCATTCTGCTGCAGATAATCCACATAAATTATGACATTCCTATGAAAATGTATGAAAAATGATGAGAATTTTCCCTATCACTCTTCTTACTGCACATGAGTGTAGTGTAAAGTTTTGTGCAACTGTAATAGCAAGCGGTATCCAAGTATATAACATAGGAATGAACAAACCTATGTTCAATGATGATGAAATGGGTTTTTTTATATATAAGAAATGAAGAAAATAGTGTTCGAGAAAAATAACATAACTGTTTTGAGGATTGATGAAAATGTGAGCTGCATAATCATAATTATGACTCGTAAACAGTGTTATCTGATTACAAGGAAGACAAACAGTTTCCACTCAGGTAAACGTCAACTTATAACACGAAAAACAAAGCTAGTGTAGTAGTCAAAACGATGAAGTGTATAGAAAAATTCATTGAATACACGAACTCGATTTTATGAATAATTTTCATAAAACTTAAATAGAAATTAAGCTTAAATTAAAAATAGATTTTAACTTATTTCCTAATTAATTATCCTTTTTATATTTGGTATAAAAAGAAAGCAAGTTAATCGTAATAAGAAAACAAATTAAATTTATAAATAAACCGTGAAATTATATAACAGCCGTCACATCACAGGAAAATGAATAATAAGGAAATATGCTTTGTGTTTAAGAATTGTGAATATTTTGAAAAGAAAAAAGGTAACAGGCAGATATTCAAGTCACAAAACTTATCCCATCACTGTAGGTTAAAATATTTTTTAAGCTTTATTTAACATTATTGATTTTATGGGCTGTAAATGCAATCTTTTTACTTTCTTTGCATGAAATATGTTTCAGTGCGCATCTAAACTCATTCATTCTGACAGTTTTGTTATTTTTTAGCTGAGAAGAAGCAAAATTATCTAATGTCTGTAAAAATATGCATTGTTGAGAGAATAATACATTTAGTCAATAGTAAGTTAACTGTAGCAGCTGTTTGGCCTGGGTTACTCTTCAGGCAACTGAAAAAGCAGACTGTTTACGATTACCTATACTTTCTATGTGTAATAAAAATGAGAAAGTTATATTTAGAATTTGTTTTTCATAAAAGCATCCATTTCTAAGTAGATAGCCCCCAAGTACCTTGTCATAATTAATTAATCAGGCGACCGTGCATATTTTTGAAGACCAATAAAACAATTACTAATTCTTTTGATGAATGAGAAGTTAGATAGAATGTAGGGATATCTAATACATATCCGCCAGGATAAAACTGACTATGAAAGAAATGAATGCTAAAAAATCATACATTACAGGTATCGTATAAAGGAAGTGGTCTCGGAAATAAATTTTAGTTTGTATGTGAGTAAAATTCATTTTTCAGTATATTTACGAAAGAGAATGATTTCCAAAAGTTAAGCAACAAACGAAAAACTGGTAATAATTCAAAAAGTATGCATGCACAATAGACAAAATTTGGTGATAATATTCATTACATCATTTGTAACTTAAAAACACGTAATAATAATGTGTAACGTAATAATAACGTTTTGCAATAAATTACTTGCATTTCGTGATATCATCAGGAACACAAAATCTCTTAAGTTCGGTCATACAAATTAAATAAAAATTTCCTCAGTAGTAAGTAAAACCACCCTGAAGCGTAACACAGACCTGACAAACATGTCTTATTCTGTTTGTAACGATGCCAGTGATTTAGAAAGATGGCAAAGCCCACTTTCACGAAAAACAACTCTCAAGGCTATCTAGCATTCGAAAAGTTGATTGCAGGCCAGCAAAATGCACAATGCTGCTCGACGCAGCTTCCTTTTTATTTGTAACATATCCGAATTTAAAAAAAAAAAAAAAAAAAAAAAAAAAAAAACTACTTTTAACCGATTTAATGCGATTTTCGAATCTATTGCTCAACTTTTGGAAAATATTGTACACCAAATAGGGAGGATTCGGCTATTATGATAAGGAAGGCAAATCAAAAGAAATAATATATACTGATAAAACAGTAGTTAAATGCAGATGAAGTGGTATTTCTTTATAGTTTACCAGGGCATTTCAAGCCCAAATTGTTATTTTATTGTAATTATTTTGAAATCTAATCGACAATTTATGCTGTTACATATGAATTTATATAAATTTTAAGTTCCATAATGTATCGTAGTATCCCATAGGTATGTATCTGACTTATATCATTGTTTCTATAGCCTGATATCAGTGTTATTAAATAAAAGTATAAAGAATGGCAGAAAGGGTCATCTTTCGTCTCGGCAATTTCTCTCGGCGATCCATCGTTCTCCGCCTCGTATGTCCGAAAGATGACCAATTCAATCATTGGTCATTTGTCCGCATCGTGGCTCCTTCCTCTTATTATCTTTCCCGCCCCTCAATACAGTCTCCGTGACTCTCTGAGTACAGAGCATTAAGTGATTAAAACTTTTTTTGAGGTAAAACATTGTGTCAGATAAGTAAGGATACAGATAAATCTTTGCTATATTAGTGAAATATCTTGGAACGTTACACAATGAAAGAGAAGTTGTTTCAAAAGAAGATAATTTTAGATCACCTAAATAGCCGCAAAGCATTTATGACGCGTAGAGATTCATTTTTTTAATAATTAATATGGGGATTCTTGAAAATGCTTTAACCATTGTGGAAATTTATAATATTCATTATATATAGAAGTGGGTAGTAGGTTTAATCCCTTAACGTGCCTATAAAATTTCAGATATTTGTTTCCTGCAATTATTTTGTTCTTTAACCCAATCTCTTGTAACCTCTTTCCTTATTTTAATTCAAAACTGTAGCGAATATATTCCTCTGTATTCATATCTGGCTGCCCAGTCGTTGTAGTGATTAGCGGTGCTGACTTCGGTACCTATGAGGCCGGGATCGAAACCTAGAGAAGGCTTAAAGGCGCGCATAGTAACTATGCAGTAAGGGGGTCATTCAAAATACACTGAATGCCAAACATCCTCTTGAGATGCAAGCTCTAGGGAAAGAGGGATAGAAATACCCGTTCTGCCCTTCTAGGTGTTGTACTTTAAAGTGAGGCCAGAACTGCCTAGCAAAGATTAAATCTTAAATCTTTGGTAGTTCTAGCTGTATTAAATACGGTTACCTCTGCTAAAGGTTTATTTCGTCTCAGTTTTATTAAGCTACCTTCTGTATCTAAATAATAATCTTAATAAATGTCATGCTCCATGAAACATTCTTTATAAGTTTAAATTTTAAACATTTGCTAGCTATGAAAAATGAAAAGTGAGCTGTCATCTTGAAATCCCCGTAGTTTTAAACTGTAAGAAATTTTGTAGATTTCATTATATGATACATAGTTCTCCAATATTTGTAATACGTCAGTACTTCTAGTTACAAGTGTATCTGTATACAAGATTTTGGATATACTAGTCGGCGTTCGAGAAAATTTTTACTTTGTGTAAAATCGGAATAAGACCCCAAGCTAGAGGAGTGTCTACCCATCGTTCGTTGGTTTCGTAAACCAAACAAACAGCAAGCTCGCTCATTCATTTCTCATGTTTACCTCGTACTAGTAGCAGTATCAGTATATTTTGGCAGTATTTTTGGCCGCTTTCTTGCCTTCGAGTATTTTTGCAGTTATTTTGTCATTATTATTATGATATATTTGTAATTTGTATAATTATTAATGTGAATATATATTTATAATGATGGGTCCTAAGAAAGTAAATAATCTGAAGAAGCGGATTAATTTCCTGGAGTTAAAGCATGAAATCATTGATAAACTTCAGCAAGGCGTGCACATAGTTGATTTGGCCAAGTGTAATACGTTTACGTTATGCATTATATTAAAGATGAAAGCGGTAATAAAAAACCATAGCTCCAGCCAAGCTTATTAGAAAAACATCGGAGATATAAGATTATTTCTGTAAAGGAAAGGACAGAGAAACTGGTGCTGGTGTGGCTAAAGGATAAACAGCTAAACGTGGGTACGATTAGGAGAAAGAAATCGTGAGTTATATGCACCGATTTGCTAAAGATTTAATTACTTTATTTTAATAATATTATTTAAAAGCATAAGTAAATAATTAAATTAATAAAAATATCTGAAAGGTTTCAGATTTTAAATTACGTCCAAATGGGCGATTTTTTAACGTTTTGTGTGCTACCTTTATTTATTAAATACCATGTTCTACGTACTCAAACTAAAAAATTCAGTTCAACAGCAATATCGTAAATTAATTTTAAAATGAGCATATCTTTACAATTTCCGATACAAAATTTCGCGCGCTGGAGATAAAAGTTTTTTTTTTTTTTTCGTACAGTTTTGCAATTGATCCCTTTGAAATCGTTTAGTTTTCAATCAAAAATTCTAAGAAGTGTTACAAAACCTGAAATCGATAATAAAACAAATTTCAAATTCAAATTAGGGCTTCCGCACGCCCATATTCTCTGGAATATTACATTATTCAAATTTTGCTGGATCTAGGTACCGTAGTTTTATCACAATGCGAGAATCATAGATACGTTTATATAGATTCTTCATTATTTAATTTCTTTAAATATAAGTCAGGGCGATAATATAATGTGGCAACGACTTGAAAAGTGATACAGCCTTTTAAAGATTTCGACGCAAAATGCCAAAACAAAATTAATAGTCCTTCATGGCAAATTGTCCCTTTGGACTAATAAATAAAATAAAACATATTGTATTGATTCTATCAAACAATTTAAAAAAATAAAGTTAGGTTTGTTCATGAAAGCTTTACAGGTACGTTCTTCCGAATTTCTGAATCATTAGTAGCGGTAAAACTAAATTGAGTTTATTTGTAAGCGGAACAGAAAACGCACGTAATGAATGAGAAATATTGAATATCATACAATATTTTATACAAGTTAAAAAATGTAGAAGTTGATTCGACGTCCGAATTGATGACACATTTATGGCAAGAAGGTTTGGAAATTTCTAATAAATCTGGCGAGAGTTGCAGGTTGGGAGACGACGTTACCTTTAGAAAATTTTATTTTGGGATGTGTAAAATTTGGGAAAAAGATATATACGACTTGCTTGCCATGGAGCGAATGTGCAAGGGGGAATTATGGTATAATTTTGAGGTAGCAAAATTGATTTAGCTGCTGTGGTGCGGATCTAAGAAGAATCCGAAGTTTTGTACGCTTTAAAAAGTTGCGATAGACAATATTTACAAGAAAGTATAGCGGAACAATCGGAGTGTATAAAATCGCATTAAATTAAATAATTATAGGAAACAAGACTAATTTCGCATTGTGTTCGACGCATCATCACATGCTGAAGGTAAACTGTCGATGAATTTTTGTTTAGAATTAGATGTTTAATTCCATTTCAAGCCTGTTTGACTGCTTGTAAAATGATGTAAATGTGGAAGTGTAGCTTTTGGAATACATAGTTGCGGCCCTCGAACTCTCCTGAATTCCAACATGTGGCTCTTAGTGGCATGGCATTTAACCATCCCTGTTATGTATAGATCTGTTGTGTATATATTATAATATATTTCGTATATATTACCTTCATTGAATTTTATAAAACGGTTCATAAATGTATTTAAATATTCATTTCATTTCATTTTTAAACCGCTCAGAAGGCGGGCTGATGTAAATTTTAAAATAGATTCTTCGTCGTAGTGATTGTTTTCATCTTACTCATTGATTTGCTCATAAAAGACCAATACCAAATCAATACTAATTGGTTTGGTCTGTAATTGATGAAGCAATTGAAGAGCTTTAAGAAAACAAGAACATATAGCCCTCTTAATAGTTCTGAAGATGATTGCACGGGGGACGACAGATCGAATGGTGTCGATGACTATGACAACGGTTATGAAAGCGACGGCTTGCAAGCTGTAACAGACGACACATCCAACAGTTCCAGCAGAAATATATGATTTCTAAGGATTAGCACTGAACAACACTAAAAGCGAGCGAAGTTAAAAATATTAGGAAACAGAAATAAATATCTTGTTAGATACAGGAATGTTAATATTATTATACATTCTTACTGGAATGTAGATTTTTTAATTAAATAATATTGCGATAATTGCTGCCAGTTGATGTATGGATGCTTTTCATTTGTTTTGTTCTTACTGTAACTGTGAAATTTAAATTATTTGCAAAATTGTTTGCTATCAAATTTTGAAAGATAAAATTTGGTAGAGAAAGCGGAAAACAAGATAGCAGGGATAGTGATTAGTGACTCTAACTGCCGTAGCGATGCGCCCGATGTCGAATCCCGGAGAAGGCATAGTTGTAGCCGTCCGTTCCTTCAGAGGAGGCAACGATGCCTACCTATTAAGTGCTTCTACAAGCTTCTACAATTAATTGTAGAAGCACTTTATAGGTAGGTATCGTTGGCCACCACATCCGGTGCTTCTAATGGCGCAAGGCTAATGGCTATTAAACAAAGCGCCATGTTATAGGTCTTTTACAACAGGCTGGTCCATTCGTTTTTGTAATAACATTCAGTTTTCACAACAGAAAAATGCATTCCAACACAAATACATAACCTTACAGTAAAAAATGCTACCGGAGCATGCCTCTCTTAAAATATAAACTCTCGCGAGACTAATTCTGACTGCTTTCTGTCAATTATCAAGTAATTAGTCTTTAACAATACTGCATTTCGTGCAAGAGAAATCCCGCCTTCTTAGCACGCCTTCGTGGTGTAATGGTCAGCAGACTCGACATGTATTCGAGAGCTCCGAGATTTGAGTCCCGGCGAGGACACTGCTCATTTTTCATGCCTCCTGCTTCGAAATAACCTAATGTCTCTACAGTATGTCCACATATGCATTAGTTCTAAACTAATGCAATAAACGTTAAGACGTGAGGGAACGCATCAAAACAAACATCTTCCTGGACGATGTGTTACGTAGGATATCAGTTTTGTCTATTTTCTATAAATTGATTTCATAAATGATAATATATTCATTCAAACAGACTTGCTACACTTTGTATGTGTAAGGATAATGAAATAATCTAAGGATCTAAAGCTTACCGATACTAAAAAATATATTTTAATGAAATCAAAGCTTGATGATGTTAAAATAAATAAAAAAAATCTTACTTGCAATATATTTGAGAGAATGAATGCATTGTCATTCTGAAACTTAATTGCATTTTGAGAATCATATTTAGTGAAATATTAGTCAGTATATTTATTCTGATTCTTACACTGAGATTCAAATTTATTCCATTTCTACCGAGTAAAATCTCTTGATGTTTCTACTTGTAACTGTTTGCGATAACAATAGAATATTTTTACAGCGACACTTCCAAAGTTCGATAGAAATTTTTTTCTTTGAATGCTATAGCTATTATGCATTTATATATATATATTAATTAACGATCAAACTAAGCATTACTGCTATTCGATCAGTTTAAGTTTCGATCAGTTATTCGATAGAGTTAAAAAAATCAATTTAGAAGATAAATTTCGAAAACGAAATGTATTTGAAAGCTTTAATACAATTTAGAGTTTTAGTAAAATCGTGACTTGTAAAGTAGTCGGGCAACTGTTAGATATCACATACTTTAAATTAAAACTTTAAAACAAAGATGCAAATAAACTGAAAATATTTCGTTTATTCGGACTAACTGAAAAACGTCAAGTCAACCACCTTTGAAAGAAATGTAATCTTACGTATTTCCTTACCATCGGAAACAATACGGAATGTATACCTGTACTTAAGGGTAATGATTTTAATTCTTGAATACTGTTCCGCTTTATTGTGACAGAAGTGAGGTCGCTATATATTTTTACAAGCTTAGTTGTTTGAGAAAACTTTCATAATAATGTACCAAAAAATCCATCAAACTGAGTGTATCTTTGGCAACTAATTTACACAGGCCTGCAATTTCTGTTTAACTAGCGCTTTCCCATACACCGAAGACCAAAACCAGGTTTTGGGCTCTTCGGTGGAGTGTTAAGAAAAATTTGCTTATTCTAGCTTTTAAAATTATTCATTTTTTTAAACTAAAAAAAAGGCAACCTCAGATGGGCATGTGTTTTGAATAAATTTCCCAATCTATCTAACTCGACGGAAAACAGACATCGATTCCTCCTTTTCAAAAGCAAAGAATTTTTTATAATGTCAAAAGGGAACCATGCCTCCGAAGTTGATAAAGGTTTGCTCAAAATCTACAATAATCTAAATTTCTTTTGCTCTTTAATTTTAAACCTTACTTTGAAAAATTTCTCTTCTTATTACTTCGTTTTGATAAATTCTAATGAAAGTTACTTTGGCTTTATATATTTCTGTTTTTTCACTTGACAATTGTAATTAAAAAAAGTCTGATGTGTACACCACATGACTTCCTTGTACGGAATATTACATTATACGCAATTTTTCTTGCATTCCATTTACACATAATGGATTGAATTAAATCTACTTCGCCGACAGCGCATAAACCACAATAGAATAAGTCACTTTAAAATTCACTCTATTTGTTTACCATAGCGACACACTGGCTCTAGATTCACTTAACAGTATTATATATCGTTCATACTATAATTCAGAATGCACAAAATTTATATCATTTGAGGAATTATCTAATTGCTGCCACATGTTCCATTCAAATACTATAATAAAGCTAGAACGATGTATAAAAGAAATTAAGCAAACAAAACAAAAAAGAAACGGTTTTTCACAGACGATTGAGTATTTCTCATTCAATTAATTCAGTTCTCACTTCGCGACAAGGCAAATATACATAAAAACTCAAAATATCTGCATTAAAAATTACGAAGTAAATCTTAAACTCTTATTTCCTCGAAAAAATTCCAGAAAGGATTAAGCATGATTTAATTTGGAATAATAAATGAAGGCGTTATCTTTGTTGCTGCGAAACTAAGTTTCTCTAGATTGGCAACAAATCCACTAGTCTGCTGTTTCAAATGCAAACAAGCAATGGCCGCTATCAAAAAAAAATTATTAGGCTTAGCGGCACTTAAACAACTTTAAAATTGTTGATAATTCTAAAAATATTGCATACAGATTTACTAAATTCATACAAACCTTAACCGGAAGATAAGAACAACATAATTCAATCATTTTTAAAGCAAAAAATGTACAATTTACAAACGTATAAGAGTAAAGAAACTGAGATTACTGAGCCGGGTAACAGAGTGGATATATATTTCAATATATTTATATACGTTTGGTGCAGCAGATTTCAACCAAAATACGAGGTGCACATCAACATGTTATAGCAGTCCTATATACAAAATTTCAACTTTCTGAAGCTACTCGTTTCTGAGTTATGGGAGTATGGGAGATACTTACGTACGTACGTACGTACATACGTTCGTACAGATGCCACGAAAAATTTTCTTCAGAATTCATTTTAAAGTAGTTTTTTAAATTTTTGTGGAAGAAAAGAGTATTTCATTCTGCCCTTACGTACATATATCACACAAAAACATCGTTAAATTGAATTCGATAGCGGTCAAAATGGATATTTTCGTTGAAATAGTCTGAAACTTTCTGCGATTACAATACTTCCTTTTTACTTCATACAAGTAAGTAAAATGCGGGAATATTGAATCAGATATTTAATTTATTCGCAGGAATAAAATGTATGATACAAAAGAGAGAAATTTAAAAATGCATGTATCGAAAACATATATTTTCCTGAATACAGAGCAAGACCAGCAATGATAAATTATCTATGTTTGTAAATAATCATGCTAATTAAATTATGCAAAATCCTTGTTAATTTAGTGGAAATATTCTTTCAAATCAAAAACTATGTTACTGCTATAGAAAGATAAACATATTTATCTAGTTGTATGTTATGAATATTTCTGGGTTATACTTTGAGCTCTTGCTTGGCAAAATCTTACGAGTAAGTGATTTATTGCGATCATAAATTACTACAGTATACTAGTACTATAGTATTGGCAAGTCATAAAAAACTCTAACAAATAACTAAATGTTATTAATATTCTAAGACAACAATCAAAACTGTGTTGCTGGGTCGTAAATTAAATAATAAATACATTTTAGGGAAAGTATAAAGTATTTCATCAGACGTCCGTTTTGTAAATTTTATTCTAAGATATGCTAATTATATTCAACTTGTTTATATTCTTTGTTTGTTTATTCTTTACAGAGAATTATTAGTAATAAATAAAACATTTGGAAATCTTCCCCAAGTCGAAATGCAAAGTGCAATTTTAAGTTTACAGAAGCAAAGGGAGAATAAAATTTTCTCGTGAGTAAGTTTTATTAATGTGTGGGAGCAAAGAAGATTTGGCGCCATTCTACTACACAGGAAAACTATGCATCCAAAAAATTAAAAAAAAAAAAAAAAAAAAAAAAAAAAAGCTTCTCGCGCTGATCCATATGGATTCAGCAGAGGGATAGAGTTGAAGAAGATGCGGAGGCTGAGAATGAAATTCATCAGGGAACATCAACAAATTAAATCTTAACCAAATGTTCCATTGAATTGTAACTGCCACCTGATCGTTCACATTTGATTTCCCTAAACCTTTCGTTTTTAAAGTTATTCAATATATGTATGCAATTTCATGCAATTCCCATTCATCTAACTGCAAGAAACGTTTTAAAAAGGTTAAATAATAGATTGGTTGAAATTTCCCTGTCATGCAAATCCTAATACAATTTACACGCTTTTATTACACCTTTTCACAATAGGCTTGATTGTATTCATATTGCTGTTACTCTTAATTAGAAACTGGATGAATATTAAATTTTCTCAAGCAAGAACCCTAAGATGTTCTATAATATTTCTTCTAATTCAGAATAGCAGTCATGTTGTTTTCTTAATGAATGTTCCTGCTGGCTGTCAATAAAACTAATTTTTCTAAAATTTTGTGTTAAAAACTTAATCCTGTTTAGGTTGGGGTTCAAAAGATTCAGGCTAAAAAAATAGTATTTTTAATCAAGAATGTTTCCCAAGATTTCCAAGTTCATCAGTTCTGCATTCCAGTATTCAAATTTCCTACCCTTAAAGCAAATTATTTCAAAAATAGTCATAACAAACTAATAACTCTAAATTAGGCTGTGGTAGAGTTGTTACTATTTATATACTGCTTCGTTCAAAGTTCTTGGTTTTATCTAGGCATAATTTCATTTTTACTAATAGAGTAATTTTTGAACATCAGATGGAAAAGGGAATCATCAGAGTGTTATTATGTCAGCAGAATTTAGACTTTATATTTCCTATATGATGTTATCTCAGGCGTTGGATCCATCTCAGAATTATCAATGACATGGTTCTCTTTGGCAAGACTTTATATGCCACTCCTGTATTGAAGATGTATTCAGGTCGGATTTTCCCATACATACGATTTTACAGAGATTTTTGAGGCCGTGAATAGAATAATAAAAATAATGAACATGGAATAATGATTGAATCCATGTTATAGAATAATAAAAATAATAAAATGGAATAATGATTGAATCCATGTTATAGAATAATAAAGGAAATAATGAAGCTCTGTTAGCAAGAATTTGATCATTGGCATTGTCCGTGTTATTAAAGAAAGTCGCAGACAAAATTTATAATTAAAACGAGGGCGGCTTTCCTTTTAATTCATGCATTGCTTATCAGTCTTTACTTACAGCTTTCAAAAATTAAAGGTTGTTTCAACTCGGGTCAATAATTGTGAAAACTTTTATTTTAATTAACTTACTTGTAGGGTTCACCTATGTATAAAAGCCTATTTCATTGTCTCACATAGCCTACTAAACTGCAAAGAGAGTTTTCGCTTTAGACGGAAGTAAATGTCCATGTTATAAGAAGGCTAAAATAACACTTTTTATTTAACTCATAAATCAACAGAGGGCACCCGAGTTCTGTTGATGAATCTCCGCTATTTGCGGGTAATCAATCTAGCACAACTTGAATTTAAATTCTAATGTAGGTAATAACTTATTGAGCCTACACACAAAACAGACTAATTAAGGTGGATCGAGATAATTAACGGCATGCATTTTAAACTTCATCTAACAAGACGTTAAAATCGGAATTACTTTGGCAGAACTGGTGATAATACATAACTGCAAGGCGAAGCTGCCAGAAGCTTGCACTCTAAGACATCCAAACCCTCAGCTTAAACATACAACAACTAATTTGCATTCTGGTAAGGTCTATGGGAAGAAGTTACATTTAAATCATAATAAATGGTTAAATAACGTAAAATCTGACAATCTGTATTATTATTTTAGCTTTCCGGAACTCCTAATTTTCGAAAATTTTCACAAGAGGGAAGGTTAGTTAAAAATATAAATAAGAGTTAGTTTTAAAATTTTTGGCGCGTCTTTGGTAGTTTAAATTGGCTGTTTATTCCACCATCCTGCTTTTTTCATTAGCGTTCTGACAGAGACTTGTTTCAATTCAATTATGATTAGTCCGATCTCTGCATGATTACTTAGTCAGCGGAAGCCAGGGTTTGAGTTAGGCTTTGATGATAGTGTGAATTACATCCAATTTATTAATTTAGAAATTAAACAACAAAAATCAGCGTTATATTTGCAAATTTTCACACGACTAGTTTCGACGGTTTTATCGAACCATCATCCTAAGTTGCCAACTCATTCGCACTTTGGCAGCTAAGTTTGATGGTTCGGTAAAATCATGACTTGGCACTTTGGCAGCTGAGGCTGATGGTTCGATAAAACCATTGAAACTAGTCCAGTCAAAATTGGCAAATATAACGCTTATTTTGGTTGTCTGACTTCTAATTAATATTTGTTCGGCGTGTTATTTTAACCTAAATTACATTCGATTAGCTTTAAAAGCTTTTTAAGGAGCTGTAATTATAATACTAAGTCATTGGCAGATTTTTTCTGTTAATTTTAGTCTACGTAACCATCAAGATAACAAAGACAGAGACTTTGGAAATTATTTTGAACGCTTTTGACTATGACTAACTATGACTATAAGAATTCGATAGGCATTGAGAAAGAACGAAAATTTAATCGACAGTCTTCTCAGATAATCATTTTAGTTAGATGAAAATTATATGATTAATACCGTCCTATAACATTCTGTTATAGATGAAATTTTGTTTGAATACTTTATATATGCATCCATTTTTCTCAAATTGATCTAAATTTATGTGTTAGAATATTATGCTAAGATCTACTAAAGCCAAAATTTCTCCTAGGTCTTATTGGTTGTAACGAACGCACACTATCAGGCTCCTGGATTACTAAGATGACCTTAAAGTCTTGCGTATGTCTGCCTAACTTGAGAATCAAATAGGCTGACATCGAAAATCTCAGAAATGCTCTAAGTTATTTCTCCCTCTTTCTGGCATGCTTTCGTGGTGTAATGGTTAGCACACTCGGGGCGTATTCGAGAGGTCCAAGTTCGAATCTCAAACAGACACTGCACATGTTTCAAGTCTCCCGCATAAAAATAACCCAATGTCACTACAGTGGCTCACGAACTAAAAAAATAGTGGTGGATGATGATTCTTAACCACCAGGATTGTATCCCCTAATCCCCAGGTGAAAAGGGGAAGTATATAGAGGTATTTTCTCCCTTCTTTCTTCAAGTTTCCGTGGTATAATTTGAAGCATACTCGACGCATATTCAAGACGTCTAGGGTGCGTCATATTCAAGTTCAAGATATCAACGCATATCAAGACGCCAATTTCTGGCGCTAATAATGATGTTTTTGACAAAGCAATTCATGAAAAAAGCATAAAACCGTAAAAACCATCAGTACAGATATTCACTTGTGGTGTGGAACCTCAAGACGTCATTATTTTGCGCTGAAATTTAAGCACAATTTGGTTCAATTGAGCAATCTTATCTGGCACTGCTTCATTTGTGTCCACCTGCCTTCATTATTTGTCGGTCGAGTGCTTAAAAGTCCATCACATGTCTCTTATTTTTGTACATGTACATGCTATCTTATTTTCTGAGATCTAGTATGTTTTGCTATTATGAAACGGCATTTAGACCAACTTGAGTGTTAACCTTGGACTTTTCGCACAGACATGAAGATAAACACGTAAGAGAAAAATGTGTAAAGGACCCTTTTAATTATTACAAACTTTTTAACAGAAGGCTGCGATTTACATGTGTACAAAACAGCACCGACCACATGCGGTAGCTAGTGTAGCAATAAATGTGAAAGGTAAAGATGTAATGCTAAACTCAACAATTCAATTTAACTTAAGAGGCTGACTTAGTAACCTATACCGGCGATTTACTGACTATAATGCCAGAATGCATAGCCACTACTAAGATTAACAGTTGGAGGAAAAAACAACAAACGCGCGCTTCACTAGCAAAATAAAATTCTGTCTAACCATTCGTTCCAAGACTTTAAATATTCTCGTTTACTTACTTCATTTTTATACGTGCTAGGAAATGTGAAAGGAAATAAGAGAATTCAGGAAACACTCAAAAATTAAAATAAACAGTAGTAAAATTAAATAGGACTTTACATCTTTCCCCGCCAGGATTAAACTATCTCAAAAAAGGCTTAAAAGAGCCTTGAAAAAGATATTCAAATTTAAAAAGTAACCTAAGGCAACCATAATTAATAAATTTCTAGTCTTAACTATCTTAATTTTTACAGACGAAATATTGTGGCGCTACTATAGGAATTCTTCTTAGAACTTTTCATCTTGACTCCTTCCAGGTAATCTGGAAAGAAAATAGTTTAGAATGAGTTGCATATATTTAACATATAAATTCATCTTCCAAAGCTTGTACTCAAATAAATATATTTCATTTAATATCACGTTATCAAACTTTTACTCATTACATTCTTTCCCAAATATTAAAGCTCCCAATGTTCTCCAGCAAGCGTACTGATATGAAAGCGTGTGTCCATTTCAAATATGATCTACCCTCCCATCAATCCAACATCCTGTTTGCTAGCATCTAGATATAAGACCTCAGAATTGCACCTTATATTCAAATCTCAATGCTGAGATGCTGAAGACTGAAAAATTAACTTAGTGTTGGCTGGAAAGCCTAACTATAAATTTCATGTATTATCAAGCTAGTTTTTACTTTTAACGTATATTCGACTATTAGCTTGACTTATCTCTTTCATCTGTGCACATTTATTTACCTTTACAAGCATGCAAAAATACTTTTGGCATTAACACAATTTCACAATTTTTTACATTTACAGCTATTTTATTTGACTCTACTGAAAACAATTTCAAATCAGTTATGTGCAACAACATTTTCTACAGTGGATAATAACAAAGTTGCATAATTAATCTAAAACATACAAACATTTCCTCACTCATACTCTGAGACTAAAAGTGAACATCTCGTACTAATGTAACATAAAAATAAACTACTGGAAATGAATAAAGCTTCTTGCTTAATCCAAAAATAATAAGCTCCTTGCTTAGTACGAAAGTAAAATATTCGTCTGTCGTGGCAACAACTAAGAGGAAATTTTGGACCTGGCTGCTTCCTAAATGGCCAAAGGGATCGGCTGCTTCCTAAAGAAATTTTTGCGCTGGTCGCTTCCGTCAGGAATAGTGCTAAACCACCCGTTCGATGCTGTCTTTTCTTGGCACGTGTAATCCGGATCGCAGGTTTCTTGGCTGGTATTGCTTGTTCTTTACCCGCTCGCTATATAATGCAGGTGGTTTCCTTTTATTTCCGATTCTCTTCCATTTGCTCCCCTTTTGATTTGCTCCGGGCTGTTCCTGCTGTCTCCTTTGGGCCCCTCATGTCTGCGTACTTTGACTTCAGGTTCCACCACTTTGGTCTCCTTCCTTTTCTTTTCTTTTATGGAACCGCCATCTTCACGTAGAAGGTCCATCACTGGTGTTTGGCTTTGGTACTGTCTTCCTGCCAGAAATTGATTCCTGTAAAATATCTTTGAACATTTGAATATCAGCGTGTTGATAATATTTTTTCTCTTTCCTCGTTCACAGCAATATTCTCGCTGCTGTTACCGTTTAAGTAATTAATAAGTGCCTCTATTACCGTACAGTACCACAAATTCTTTGTTTCATGAACGCCCTTCAAATCGTGGACAAAGGTTTATTGTGAGGCGCAAGACGACGAATATTGTAGTTTAAGTTTTAGTTGATTGTGGCTGATAAGGAACCAACTTTAAGTGACGTATGCCAAGCCCTGCATATATATCTTCGAAAATTTGACTAATATAATGTGGACCATTATCTGATTTAACCCTAAGTGGTGCACCATATTTGAAGGTCTCACCACACATTCAGCATGGTAAGAAGATGACGATGAAATGTTTTCATTTTCCTCCTTAACACATCACGTTTATGTATCTTCTCTTAGTGAAGTGGGCTGTTTCTTGTTTCAAGTTCACGAGCAAGTGGACGGTAGGCGAGGGGCATTCTGTTAGTTACATCAGAAATTTTCTGTTAGTTTATGTAATGTTAGATAAACACGTCCGTTATTAGGTAAAGTGCTTTTCTGAAGTATTAATGGGGAACAGCAGCAAAAGTACTATTGCTATTCGTTAACCATTGTAACTTTAACAAAATGCATCGATTACAGTATATTCTTTATTCATGAAAACAAAATTAAAATTTCTCACAATGTGAGTTTCTGATTAAAGATGACAGAAAAAAACAACTAATTAGTGAAAAAGAATGCAGTCTGTATTTCTGGGTAATGTAACAAGCCATGATCCAGTCGCAGAAGTAGAAATGATGTGAAGCCAATGGTCCAAGTTAATGTTTTAACACAACTGATATTTTTTTAACATTTTGTAAGGTATATTTTAATTTCATAACAGTTATTGTAAGTGAATGCATCTTTCCTATCTTACCTAGCTTCAACTTACAACTCCCTATCAGAATCAGGTTTCAGAATCGCGTTAAATGGAAATGAGGAATATTTAAATCAAGTTCAACTGACTTCGGCAGACAGACTTAGGATGCCTGAGTAACGCGGCTTTGAGCTCGATTTACTCTAAGATGTTGTTACGCTCGACCATATTACGTGCCTTTTGATAGTTCACTGGCTAATTTATTATTACGGACTAACGAATTTAGAACTGTGTTAGCTTCGGCTAAATTACTTAGTTAGTAATTAGTTAGTTCTTATTTCTTACCTTTTCAGTTTAAGCCCAAATGGAGGCTTTGCTGTACGCCCTAAGGAGGGGCTAAGAAACGGGCCGACTGTTAATCTTATTTTGAGTTAATAAATTTTAATTAACCCTTCTTTATTTTAAGTTTCTCTTCTTGGACTTAACTGATTATTTTCTTACAGTTCATTAAGTTCTTAGACATTTAATTTGACAGAATTGAGGAATTCTTAATTTTGTTCGAAATGTTTGGTATTTTGTTTTAACATTACAGTACAAAGCCAACGAAATGTGTTTTGTCTTTATTAAAAAAGTATCTCTTTCAAAATCCTTACTTCATTTATTTAATTTATCTTTCAGTCAAGAATTTAGTCCATTAAAACTCTTTTAATTATTTTGCAACAAATCCAGGAACAAAACAGTATTACTCATGACCTTTAATGCCAGTTTCAATCAGACAAAAATCATCCCATACATTATGGTATATAATTAAGTTGAAGATCTTTCAAACATGTGATGATGCTCAGAGCATAAAATTAACTTGTCAGACTAGCTCAGAAGACATTACATACGCTGTACACAGCAATAGAAAATTAATCACATCGAGTTAGAGTTTCAAATTCCTGAAAATTGTGGTTCTTTCATAACATGATTGTGACTAGAAATATGGTTGGATGTTCGAAGCAGTATCCTTATCACATTTCAACCACACCAAAGTTTTTAAAAGTGTCTTTTTTTAATTTAGACAACATAAAGTAAAATACTTTCTTATTTTGCAGAAAATAAGTATAAATCAATGATGAATAATAATTTTATTCTATTGGAAAATGCAATTCTTTGGTATACCTGTATACAAATAAACTGTACATAATAAGTATGTTTCTTTAAGAACATAACATCATTTATTTGCCAAGATCACAGAGTAAGAAAGGAATTCGTTTAAATAATAGAACTAACCAATCAAATTTTAAAGCTTAAAGTGATATTGCTTAATTTAATAAACTCAACCGTCGTCGGGTTTGCACTTGAATGTAAACATAGCTTCTTGACTATAAGAGGTAACCAAACAGTTGCACATTGTTTTATTTTTTAATATTACAGAGCTGTACACTATCTGGAAGTTTCATCCTTTGTTCTGAAACAAATAAGTCTCAGATTTAATACGAGGGTAAGTTGAAAAAAAAGTTTCCCCAGTCGACTGTGGTCAGAGTTGTGTATGAAAGTCAAAAAATAGAATGAGACATTAAAGATATGACATACCTTTATTTTTCCACATAGGTACCTAGTACATTGAGACATTTGTCATATCGCTTGATAAACTTCAAAAAGCCCTCCAGGAAAAAATCAGGGCTTTGCATATGGAAGAAGCGTTGAACGGCTTGTTTCACTTCAGTATTGCTTCCAAAGCGCCTTCCCCCGAGATTTTTCTTCAAAGCCGGAAACAGATGGAAGTCGCTTGGTGCGAGATCAGGACTGTATGGCGGATGGTGTAGGCGCTCCCAACCAAGAGTTGTAATATGGTTTTGCGTTGCCGTCGCCTAATGTGGTCTGGCCTTGTCATTTAACAGCAAAACGCCAGATGTGAGAAGGCCAGGCCGCTTTTTCCGAATCGCCTCTTTCAATTTCGACAGGGTGTCACAGTAGCGCGTAGCATTGATGGTTCCAACCTCCAAAAAGTCCAGCAACAAAACTCCTTGGGCGTCCCAGAAAACTGTGAGGAGCACTTTACCTGCAGAGGGAGTTGACTTGAACTTCTTTCGGACAGGTGATGACGGATGTTTCCACTCCATAGATGCGGCCTTCGATTTTGGCGTTAAATGGTGGACCCACGTTTCATCCCCCGTCACAATCCGAAACAGAAAGTCATTGCCATCTTCATGGTAACGCATGAGATGTTCCAGGCTGACCCCCATGCGTTGTTCCTTGTGTGTCGAGGTCAATTGTCGGGGCACCCATCGTGCTGACACTTTTCTGTATCGAAGAATGTCGTGGATGATGTTTTGAGCTCATGTTGTAAGGATCTTAAGTTTTACTAACGTTTATTTTATTTTAAATCTTTACTATCACTTCTTATTTTCTACTTCCGGCCAGAGTTAAAAGCGTTAACTTATTTATGCAAAATTTGTCTGGCGAACGCCAAGTACTTAAGTTGTGGCTTTTTGCCAAGCGAGAGAGAGGAAGGAGTTAGTCGAAGCAGGCCGCTTGCCTTAGAAGTTTTACTCGGTTGCTGTTTGCCTTCCAGGCCAGAGGTTTAATCCTCGTGATAATTTTAAACGTATTGTAGTGTTAACAGTTCTCTGTACTACATACGGCTTCCTGTTAATATCCGGCCAATCTTACACGTAGGCCCTTGTTGATTCTTCCAAATTTAAGTTAGAGTTTAGTTATATTTCTATATTCTTACGTTCAGACCACAAGTAGTTGGTCTCTGTATTCCGAAGTACGGAAATTATTGTAAAGAGTGAAAAATAAAGGATTTTGTATACCCTTCCTGTGTATCTTGTCTACTTCCCACAGTTATTGAACATAGCTTTAGTAAGCTCCTTGTTCCGAGTCAGGTCTGTGCATGTTCCCAAAGAAAGTAAGGCGGAGCATTGAACCTGATAGTGTGAGATTCCAAGTTCTTCCGCTACTTCATCGATGGTGATACGTCGGTTCGCTCTAATCATGTCATTCACCTCGCACCAAGCGACTTCCAAATGTTTCCGGCTTTGAAGAAAAATCTCGGGGGAAGGCGCTTTGGAAGCAATACTGAAGTGAAACAAGCCGTTCAACGCTTCTTCCATAAGCAAAGCCCTGATTTTTTCCTGGAGGGCTTTTTGAAGCTTATCAAGCGATATGACAAATGTCTCAATGTACTTGGTACCTATGTGGAAAAATAAAGGTATGTCATATCTTTAATGTCTCATTCTATTTTTTGACTTTCATACACAACTCTGACCACTGTCGACAGGGGAAACTTATTTTTCAACTTATCTACGTAGTTAGCACTTTAGTCACATTTTTCTAGCTGAAGTTTAGAAGATTATAATAAAATATACAACCTCACTATGTTAAACCCATTATGTTGGTTCATTAACTTAAATTCTTAATAGCATACATTTCACAGCGCTCGTAAAAATAATCCATGCTTACCCATTAATACTAAGTTCCTTGAATGTGGCAAAGTCACAAGGGTTATCTATCGAGGAGCAGAAATGCCTTTATGGGTGAAGTTCTGAAGAAACGGGCTCACATTACACATGCATAAAACTCTGAAACCCAACCATGCAACCAGTAAGTTAGCCTGAGTTTGAACCCATACCAGTTCGAAATACCAGTACTCAGCGGTCTGAACCACTCCACTCCAATAAATCACTCCACAGCCACTGGAGAGGGCTCTACACGGGACGGAATTCCGCATAGTCTGGGCTTCTATTTGTGACGCAGCAACAGTTTTCGGGCCTCATGTGTCTCGGTAATGTCGAATATCCTGACAGCAGAGTATTAATTATTTGAAGGCCAAATCGTCCCAAACTGCCTTTCATTCCAACGACCACAACCGCCCAAAGCGGCCGACATTGCGATGTTGCTTTTCCCTGCCCCTATGGTATGCATTAGCAGGGGCAGATTCCCCAGATTTGTTTTATCAATTTATTGCAGATAGCTTGTCGTAAAAGGCTAATGGAAGCTTCTTTGTTAGGAAGCAAAAAAGATGTCATTTGAAATCTGCATACCTTTTTGTACGTTAATGGACGGGGAGGTGAGGAAACAGATAGGACGAGTAATAAACGGGAACGGCCGTTTCGGTATGTGAAGCATACAGGTTAGCGAAGGCTTCGGTTTTCTAATACCGCTATCCCTTCTCACCGGAATATTCTGATGGCCAAACTCTATGGAATGTAGTTTCCACTGCAAAATGCAACAACTGTTACTTAACCTGTCAGCACACGCTCTGGAGTAAAATCCACCCCACGTGTAGTCTTTTCTTAGAAAATAAGGGAAGGTCGTAAGTGACCTTTCTAGTACTTTATGTACCTTTCAAGTTCAAGGGTAGGAAGTGGTCGTCCAAAGGAATTTTTCCCGTGTTCATGGGATTTTTGTGTTTTCGGCGAAGGCATGTGCAACGGGATTGTAGCTACTCCGCGCGTGTACTAACGCTTCACTTCCAGGGAGACATTCATTGAGATGAGTGCGTACGAGCGAGAATAGTAACGACTGCGGGTTCTTTTCGCTAGTGTTGAAACTGATAGCGAAATTGAAAATTCCGATTCTGAGTGCGATAATATTTCTGAAAGTGCTCACGAAACTGTTTCTGATCAGTGATATGATGATTCCCATGATTTTCTTTGACATCATATAATTTTTATGTTTGAATAGATGGAACAATTTGAAGTAAAACATTACCCTCGAAAAACGTTCGGGCACGGCCGAACAATATAGTGTCAAGAAAAGCTTTAGAAATTTGAAACATCCGGCTGAGTGTTTATTGCAAATTAGTGATGAATAAATAATGGAAGATTTGGTGAAATCAACAAACATTTACATTTCATCAATAAGAAAGAAATTCTCTAGAGAACGTGATGCACAAGAGACAAACGTAGCTGAATTGAAGGTGTTGTTTTTCCTATTATATTACGTTGGAGTGCTGAGAGAAGCACTCCAGCGTTTGTAAAAATATGTACTTGTTTGTAAAAATATGTTGTCACACTATGTGAGGATTGTTCAATGTGAGGAGATTATTTGAATAATAAACTCAGGTAGGAGGGGGCGGAAAAACTATGTGTTATTTATATTTTTTAATATTCTTATTTAGAATCTATTCTTTGATATGAATAATTGTATGATATTATATTGAGTTTTAAGGAAAAAAGCTAGTAAGAATGCAGCCTTTTCATATTCCTCTAGTACTTTATCAAACCACTCTTTATAATAAACACTTATGTTTAAAAATATGTATATATGAAAACGGATTTTTCTAATATAAAAAAGTCATATATGTATCTTATATAAGTTAGTAATTTTGCATAAATTTCGATTTTTATGGCTTACTGTAGGTAACCAGTATGGCAATGTTTGTCTAACTTAAAGTAAGATTATCTCGAATTAAAACTGGAAAAAAGGTTTAACAGAATTCACAAAGCTATTAGTCATTTATACATTCATTGAAAACAAAGAAAATGCATTTATTTACACGTTGGGGGGTTGAACTCCGAAAAACAAACACTGGAGTAAAATTTGTCCCTCACGGGTACTAACGTAGCGCAGTGATGCGCGTGTGCTGAAGGGTTAAGCAGTAATGAAAAGGGTTTTACATAGCACACTTTTTTTCGTGTGTGTAATTACCATTGTGTCACTTCTCCGTGGTCTTTGATGCTTTAACTTTGCTGCCTTATATTAAAGCTCATAGTCTCTACATGCAGTTAATATTTGGTTGGGGTGGATGCATCTCAAAATCCTCAAAATCTATTCCTCACATCAAACTGACCTCTCTTTCTCTCTCTTAACATCTACTTGCAATCAAAGCCTGAGAAATTGTGAACGTTACAACATTAAATAAAATTAAAATTAAGCTGCATCTTGGATAACATTCGTTTAATTTTAACTAATTCCCTCCCTCGGATTTAAGTCTGAAACTCCAAGAACATAAACATTAGGTAACACTTGATTAAAGTGTTTAATGAAATGATTCATTTTATTTAAGTTTTGTAGTAGTTAAATTTTAACAAAACTTATCCATTGCTATTTGCGAGAATTTAGAAATATGAATAAATAAACATGTACACCACAAGAGTAATTTCCATGCCTATTCAGCTCTTTAGCCGCCAGCTACCGCGTATGCTAAGACATGCGACATACGACGGAGAACGTGGGCACCAGCCATCTACCAATACGGTTAATCGATATAGCGCCACGTTCACTTTTATCTATTGCCTGGATACATGATACATAAGAACATACGGTGGCTACAGATAGACTGTGCAGAAGATACATAAATATTTAGATGCCCAAATACATCTTACGTAGGAACATGGGGTGCATGAGATGTATAAGGGGACATTCATAAGAACATATCTAAGGTGACACACTTTAGGTGACTTACACATATACACACATGAATATAAGATATATAGGTGCAGAGTCAGTTTCATGTTACAGGAAGTTGCGAGATATACGATACAAGATGCTGTGGATACAGATGTAGGCAGATGCCAAGATACATAATACGAGGTGCAGTGTGATATAAGTGCCAGGATACATGGTAGAAGGTGCGAAATAAGATGCTTGATACAGGATTATGCGAGATGTATGTTACAATATGCAGAAGATAAAAATATTAGCAGATGCCAGGATACGTAGATCATAAGGTGCAGTAGATACGTAAGGAAACAAATATAAGGAAATGCATAAAGTGACATACACATACTTAAGAAAAGAATGTTCAAAATAGGTTACATATTAAAGGATGATACTAGATATATGATACATATTACAGGATGATACGAGAAATATGACATATATTACACAATGGTACGCGATATCGCGTATGCTAAGAGTATAAGATCACTCACAGACTTCAAAGATCAGTCACAAACTTGAGTTTACAAGAATGAGTTTTCAAGAAATAAAGTACTTTTCTGGCGTGTTGCAAAAACTCTTTTTAAACTACAAAATTTCTCTCTATTTAAAATCAAGTTACATTTTGAAGAAGGCTGACTGAAGAAATACAGTAAGTTTAAATAGTTAATATAAAATCAAATTGTTACCGAAAATGAGCCTTACAGAATCACCAAAAAAATTCAGTGTAATTAAATAAAAGCTTAAGTCAAATAAGCTCTGAATTAACAAAAATCTAAGTGCACGTAATTTGTGTAGCAACATTAATAGAGGTTTATTTCGGAAAAAGTAAACTAAAGTAGTTCTCTTTTGAGTGTTTAATATGAATTTAATAAAATTAAAACATTTTTAAGACGGTATTCAAATAAACACTTCTGCATTCTGTGAAAGTTTCTTCTTGGAACTAAAAT
The DNA here is from genome assembly GCF_044657685.1 of Stegodyphus dumicola. NCBI lineage: Eukaryota > Metazoa > Arthropoda > Arachnida > Araneae > Eresidae > Stegodyphus > Stegodyphus dumicola. The sequence continues at coordinate 113,386,294 of NC_140771.1, forward strand.
TTCATCTCATCCTGTACTGGTTGTCCATACTCACGTAAGAATGTAGTAAAGAATTATATTGCTTTCCTAAATTATTCCTCTTGGAGTGCTTTCTGTAAAAAAATTCTGTACAGAAAATGCCCCATTAAAAAACAAAGTAGATATAAGATACACGAAGATTAAAGTAAACTTTCTGAGAAAGAGAAAACCAATCAACGATGTCTGAAACCACCTGCACGCTAAATTCCCTCGAATTTGTGCATACAGAACAGATCGACAAAAATCTCATTTTCCACAGATGCAGCTTTATAGGCCTGATAATATCCTATTTTGAGTTTTGAATTCTGGACACAAAAAAATAACTGTTCTTGACAAAGAAGAATGTTATCACTGCGCAGGAACTTATATTAGATGGAGGTAATAAAACTAATGCTGACGATGTATTAAGTTATAGTTTTATTAATGGATTGCAATTATGAAGGCAAATTTTGCAATGAGTAATAAAATACGAGACAAATAATAGAATATGGGCGTATGTTTTTTTTTTTTCCTTTTCAAGTTATATTTATTCAAATGCACAAAAAATTAACACACCTTAATTCAAGTTATATCGTCACTCCTGATAAACATCAGTGAAAGTAAAACACAGTAATACTGATGGAACGATTTTTAAATAAAAAAAATATCTGATTTCAGTGGATCGTTTTTATATTACTACCTCAATTAATTTTTTTTCGGGACCCCATGATGTTATTTTCAGTCTGTTATTACGATGGATCATGTGATAGATAAAGAAAGGAGCATGGATTATACTTTTAAACACATTTAACAAACCTTGTTACGAAACGTCCAGCCCCGGTCAGGTAGTTTTCCCGCAAATAGGGTTTCGAGTTGCCAGATAATCGCAAGGAAATGCAGGGTTGCCAGATTTGGTGCGGCGATATGCCATAGACGGAGCGAGAACATTTTAGAACGAATTCTGACCGGTTTTGCTCCAGAATATTCTCGAAGGCAGATCAAAAGCTATATTAACCCTGTTTAAATGCGGAGTAATAGTCTATCTTGAATGTATGGTCTGAGTATCGTGGAGAGTATCTGTTTGTTGTTGAGTTCAGTAGCAGTGTTTTGAGCACAGAGATTAGTTTCAGACCGACTGAACCGAGTCTGGAGCTGTACGTATGTGCCTTGCTGTGAAGCCTTTGTAGCCTGACGGCTGTGTTGCTGATTGTTTCAGCGTGTTTATCGTAGTTTTTCTACTACTGTTAACATCTCTTTGGGAACTCTTCTGTGTAAAACTGAAGAATAAATAGTGTTTTGATTCTTCATCAAGTATTGTCATCAATCACTTCAAATCCACGAATCCGTAGAACGCAAAAATATATATTTTGGTGTGTGTGTGTGTGTGTGTGTGTGTGTGTAAATATGCATTGTAGGTATGTAAAAATGTTCCTGGCAATGTGTAAAACCTGCAGCACTAAGAACCACCAAGCTTTGAACACTCATAGTCCTGCACACGAATATGTGCACTTCGAATCACAAATTCAGTTTCGAATTAGTTTTTAAACTTATTTCATATTTTGTGGAAATTTAATAAACTTTTAATAACCAAACTCAGTAATTGTAATAATAAAAAAAATGTTCTGTTATTTATAGAAATGAAGCATTTCTCCCACCCGCGCGCAAGTGCGTTGTCGTTCGCCAAAATATGGGATATTTAAATTTTACATTTAATTTGTTTTCTTATTGTTTGGATTTAAAGTGATTTAAAATAATAAGTACAGTTACTAATATTATTCCTTTTTTAAACATATTAATCTAATGGGTTTAAGTGCAAATGTATTTAGTGTATAATATATCAAATAACAACATTTTACTGACTTTTATTAGTTTATAATAATTAGTATTAACATCTGGAATCTTAATACATATTTTATTAGTTTGTATGTTTCTTAAGGAATTGCATTCCTTAAGAAATGCAATATATTTCTAATAATACAATAATATATATGCATGTATATACATTGCGCTTTTTATAAACAGTTTCTTCGAGTTCTTATACTGTCCAAAACTTTAGATGCAATTTTCTCACATAACTGAACTCGTGCTATAAATTCGTAGGAATATCCTTCAGTATTTATTACGCATAGTACGTCCAATTTATTCTATAACTTGTGAAATCTTTAAGATTCTTTCTTCATGTTTTTCAATGTTCTTTTAGGAAGTTTCTTTAGGATTCATTGCACAGACAGAGAAAAGAGATGCTTGTTACAGAGATATATTCAGGTTAGTTAAAACAAACCTTTCTCGATTATATGATCACCTATCGACTTATCCGCTCAACTAAACGAAATGATACACATGTGGTTGAGGTGACGTACAAAGTACATAACATAGTGAATAACACTGTTTATACATTTACAGCGATGTTACGCGAACGCAACCAAGTAAACACATAACACACATTGAACACAGTACATATACACACACATAACACATAAAATAAAAACATATAATATAAAAGGAGGATTGAACGCCGAAGAATTACTCTGGACGTGGTACATATCTCTAGTTCGTGCGACAGGAAACAACAATATAGAAGGGTGAAATAACCCTTTATTATTCCAATCAGGTGCAACAGAACTCCGTCTTGGAGTTGCACAATAAAGCCGACACTCGGGTTTGAACTTATAAGAGACTACGAACTAAACTAAACTAATCTTAACTAGTATATAGTGAACTGTATTCACTACAACTCACTATGTAGCTTCCATCGCATTTAAAGTGTAGAATCTTTTAAATGGAATTATTGGTTAAATCAGTGTAATCATCAACGAAACACATTTAGTTTATTATTAAAAATCATGTCATGTTCTTACGAAATTATTCCAGCCGCCACCTCTGAATTTATACTACCTGGGTTCATTAAAATCATTAGATATAGCATCATAATATACTTTCGTGTTTTGTATTATGTCACCTATATACATTTTTTTATCTGTATTACTCAAACTATCTGTAGTATATTTGCACTGTATCTGACATATGCATAATGTATAATTAATCTATATCTATCAATATTGTATCTGCATTACCTGTATAATCTCATAGCTTCGCATAGAAATATATAGCTTGGCAACATCACACAACATAGCATGCATAGTGCTGCGTACTATAACTGTGTGTATATAATAATATAGTTTTTTAATATGTTAATATAATTGTGTTGTATATGGTAGTATAGTGTTTTATTCTGTGTTTTAATACTTTAGTATAATAGTGTTTCTATAATTGTACACCATAACTGTGTTGTATATAGTAGTATAGTGTCTTATTTCGTTTGTACAATTGTGCGCAGTATAATTTCTAATATCTAACGCTTTACAAGCATAGTGTATCTGTTTTTACATTGTGTATCAATTCTGTAAGCATTATGTATATAAAAAGCTCTGCATATCTATTCAAATTAAATAAGTATTATGTACCTCATATAATGTATTGCATAATATATTCTACAGCGTAAAGTTTCATCTGTAATTTCTACAATCTAATAACAAAATTTAATATTCTACAGTATGTCTGCATGCTTTATGTATGTTTATATGCGCATTTTACATGTGATCTATATGTGTCTTTAGTGTAAATTTATACTATATATTAGCTTAATTCTGTTTCATTGTAAGTATGTGTTTTACTTGTATAAGTGTATTATCAACATTAACATACAATTAACTAGTATCTAATTTTTATTATTCTATAATGTGTTTACATGTTTTATATACGTGCTTTTATATATGTGCTTTTATATGTGTTTTACAAGTGTTTTGTATATATCTTTATATGTGATATTGTAAGTGTATGTGTATGTATATGCTGTAATTAGTGTTTAGCAAACCAAGATGTAACAAATTATTCGCCTATCGATCAAAACCAATGTATTCTTAAGAAGCCTCTGTATTGCCATGTATAATTACGGAAAATTCTCCCGAGGTGGCCTCATGAGGCTCCTGGGAGTTGCTGCCACTAGACAGGATAGGGCGCGGGACATATGCCTGTTTATCTCTGTTAAACATCAGGCGTCTTCGTCCTCCGTCACCTGTCAGTAGTAAGCGGAGGTACTCGGCGGAGGGAAGTGACGTCACACAAAAGGGGCGTGGTATCCGCCATCTTGGAGCAATTATTTTCCTTTATTATTTTAAATATTTAATCTTTTTTATTCATTATTTTTAATTATGTTTCATTATTTAATTATGAATCATCCTTTTTAATTATTTTGATCCGTAATTATTTTTAATTAGTTTTAATTGACTCCATTATATTTTAATGAATTTTAAAAATACCTCCACGGCTGAAATTCGAACTAACTATCTCTGGGATGGGAGTCTAGTGCTTTACCGCTCGGCTAAGCCCTTCATGTTATCAAACCTGTTATTTTTCCGTTTGGAGCGAAAATCACCATGACGTCAATAGGCTGGCGGAAACAGGCAAACATCATCTCTTTCACGTTATAGCATGCCGAAACCGCTTCACGCTTTCTACATCTGCCCTGGCGAACGTATACAATCTTAACAACTAATCAGCATTTCGCTAACAATATCTATCTTATTTCAGCCAATGTTTTCATTTTTCATCTCATTCTTACTATTTTTTAAGTTATTAGTTAATTTATTAATTTTTTATTTCATTTTCTTTATTCTTTCCCAAACATAAATTTTATTTTTAACTTTCGCAAATTGACGTTTACTACCACAAAAGTGAATTTAAATTTTCTTTTTACTTTTTATCTTGCAAAGTTTTTTTTTTTTTTCTTTTTTTCAAATTTATTCCTTTTTGTATTTTTACTTTAATTTTTTTATATTTAACTTTCTTTTTTTTGGTTTTACAAAAGTAATATTTTATTTTTACGAATTTATTTTTTTTTTCCTTTTCACTTTTTTATTTTGCAATTTTTTTTTTTCAAATTTATGCCTTTTTTGTATTTTTATTTTATTTTTTATTTACATTTAACTTTTTTACTTTAAAAAGGATTTTTTTTTTTACAAAAGTAATATCTATTTTTACAAATTTAATTTTCCTTTCCGCTTTTTATTTTAAAAAAGGTGTTACTACATTTTTAACTTTATTTTTTTACAAAAGTAATATTTAGTTTCATAAGTTTATTTATTTAGTTTTTTTTTTAGTTTTTTTTTTCCCTTATGCATTTTACTTCCAAAAGTAAATTTTATTTTTTTCCCCTTCCCTTTAATTTTTTGTTACATTTTTATTTTACCCTTAACTATTTTTCCCCTTATTTTAAATACAACATCATGTGACACTTCCATGTCTCCAAAAGTAAATTTAACTACATTTCTCCGTCTTTGAAATTTTAAGCTGGAATTTACATGCATATAACTTCGCTAAATAATATTTTCTGTAATTTTAAACCAATATACACAATTTTCCTTCTATATGGTTTAAATGGAATACTACATTTCTTACTTTTTTACTACTAAGTCGGAGATACTCAGAACGTTTCCTTCTAATGTATTGTACTAACTATTAATGACTGTATTAACTTTTTGGCCAACTATACAAAACTTTGTTGATTCCCTTTTACACGTCTTACTTTTATTCAAATGATTCACCAAACTATGTCTGACAAATGTAATTTTTTACACTTTCCATTTACACATTTACCTTTATATTTATAAAACATATTCATACTGCATTTCTGATTCCTTTTCCCCATAATAAATACAGACTTACACATGTTTCTTTATTGTAAGACCTACTGACTTTAAATAAATCTTATAAGGAGCAATAAATTTTCATGGTATGAAGCCCACTCAAACCAATGCATGGAGCATTTGTACCCAGTTAAGTTTAGATACATACCAATACTACTTCATTTCTTCTTATTTTACTCTACAGACATTTATACATATATATTCAGAACACTCCCTTTTATTCAGTAAGATTCATTTATGCTACTAACACAAATTTTGCTAACTCTTTGAAATATTTTACAAAAAATATCTTATATTTTCTTGCACACATCCTTCTTAAATCACCAAACATACACTGAACCTTGAATTTTCCTTCATGTGAAAACGTCACTCCGATTCTTAATATGATTCCCCCATTTACCGCAGAACTTTATAAACACTACTCTATTTGAACTTATCACAGCCTTACTCTCTTAACAAGGAACAGAAATTGAATTATATTTTAACTACAGACAAGAATATCCACATTGTAACGTATTATTTTAAATTTGAATTATAGTCACATTTGTGAAGGAGAATTTAATGTCTATAATACACATGGAATTAATATTCAGCAATGGCAATGAAATTTTATCGATTTTTTCTCAACTTGGAATATAAAAATTTGTTAACTTGGAATATTTTTAACGTATTCATTGTAAATTAACTGAAAAATACCCATATTTCACATTGTCAATAATTTATTTAGCACTGAACTCTTACAGCCTTTTGAGAACGAAATTTAATTTATCATACCTGACAAATGATTCCTACATAGTAATGATACATTACACGAAATATTGAGTAGAGTTCCAAATAATGATCAAACATAGTAATTAACGTAAAAGACCTAACACAAATAATTTTAAGATAGAAATTTCAAACTGACATTGCTTAACTCTTACAGCTTTATTTGACATTTAACTTCTCATAGATAGTAAATAAAACTACACACAAATAATTATACATAATAGTAATAATGAGAGAAACTCCATATAATCTACTATAGTTACCGACTTTAAAAATTTTAACGCATTTTAACGCAAGAAAGACCACACTGTCAAAAAAGCATTATTTTAATTAAACATTGGAGCCATACAATCCTGCGCACATGTTTTTATTTATCATGAGAATGACACATAATAAGTATATAAAATACATTTCACAATGTACGAAAAGCATTTCTCTTTTAACCGACTGTACTCTTAAGAAAAGATGCAGTATGGAATGCTTAGAACACTCAGTGCCACTGTTCCTCATTTCCCCACGCATTGACCAAAATATACATGTACTTTAAAATCAGTTAAACAAATTCAAATGTTAGTATTCAAACAGGAATACTTCACAAATTAGATGAAAGAGAGGTACACAATGAACTTGAGTGATAAATACAGAAAAGCATGTAAGGACCGAGAAAAAGATGTATTCGTGGAGAACTTTTTTAAGATAAACTTGCTCTATTTTTGTACATGGGTTACATTTTGCATTTCAGATTAAGGAAACATTCAAGATAATTCCTGTATAACTAGGGATTTTATTCACACATGTTAGTAATATAATTTATTAGAACAGTCGCAGATATATAGGACAAGTATGCCATTTCCAAGGAAAACAATTTTCCCAAGACAGACGTTAATAGTGAAATATAAAATGGAATAAGAAAATGCCATATTTCCAACAAAATTAGTATCTGAGTATGCAAAAACATGAACAAGAAACGAATATTTTTTCTGAAAATGTACCGAATGGTTTAAGTCAGGAGTAGTTTCATGAACAGAACATGAAAATTAATGATGAATTTTTAATTTTATTTTGTTTGTAGTACATTTACTTATGCTAAAATCTTCCATTTGGTTGACTGTGCTTTACATTTAGACCTAAGTTGATAAATCAGAGTGGTTTTGTGTTTTAGATCTTCAAATTCAGAAATAATACAACTCAAAGATTAAAACGACAAGAGAATATACTGCAAACAAGCGAGCTTGATGAATGACTTTTTGGGCTGATTTTCATGAATTCATAGATCGGGTGCAAAATTTTAATGCACTGTATATGAGCTATTTTTCGAATGTATTACGATCACTGTTTTCCAACTTTACATAGACTTTAAGTAAACATTTCATGTTAATTTACCATTTTTCCTGAGATTTATCTACGTATTTACTAAATTTTTGCATCTGTTAAACACATAGTTATCTTGTATTGACCAGACAGCCGTTGGTCTTGCCAATGTCTGAGGGAAGTCACAATGCTAGAGAATTTAAGTAATATTTTACCAGTAAGGAGAACTTCTTCCGGCGTTTTTGATGAAAATTGACCGAATTTAGTAGTTCATTACTAACCTAGGAGCCTTTAACTATTTTTTTATTCGAAAAAAACACACCAGAAATCATCATCAAGATTTTCCATACAGATACATTGTACTACTTTTCATGCCATTACATTTCCAATGAAATTTGATTCATTGTCAGATAGTTAAATGTTTGTTATTTCTTCTCATATGAATGCATTTCGTGTCTCACATAAGCTCATTACATATGATTTAACAAAATTACGAACAAGTTAGGAGTTAAATGAATATTTCCTGAAATACTGTACGTTTCATTCCGGAAAGTTTACATGAGTACCTTCATTTCGAAACCCCTAATGTTTCTTTTCCTTCATTCAAAGTAAATTTTGAGTATAGAATTTTCAGTTTTGACGGAAGTTATTTGTGGGTGGCTGTGACGTGTTCGTGTTTTCATAAACCGTTTTTGTGAAACACCTTATTGGTAACCTTTAGAACACTTTGAATATTACGATTTTTTACCTTACTGCCACTGCAAATCATTGAATTTTCAAATATTTTCCTATTTATCGTTTACAATGCCTCGTAAAGTCTTGGAAACAAATTTTTACTAAAGATTTATATTATTTGATTTAATAATTTTGTTACACGTTTGGAAGATTTAACTTCAACAACACTATCACGCTAAACCAGAAGTTAAGAAAAGAAATGTAATTTTTATCTTATTTATCTTATTTTATTATTTATGGGAATAGATTAATTTTTTCTGACATTGATGTATTCGTATGTAGATAATAGAGACCTTTAACCCAGTTAGTTCATACAGACTTGGAATATTTTCTCTAAGTCACCACGATCACTGACTTGCATTGTCATAGACTTTTTCTCATGAAGTCTATTTCTTTCTTAAAAGTTTATATACTAATTTCATTAGAAACATGTCTAAGAAAATACCTCATCTTCATAAGAAACATCAGCGCTTTGATTGAAATTAATAATAAAATAAGAATCATTGTTTTGTAAATATAATTCTCTTTTTATACTCAAAAGTTTCTTCTTTATCATATTCGAAATGAACTATTAACTGTACATAACTAATATATTGTATTGATGAACCAGAGTTATATTTTAACTTACTGCATTACATTTCAAGTAAATGTCTTTTATTGCACTTTTTAATAAAATCTTAAAAGCTTAAATTAGTGTTTCATTACAAAATTTGTACTTTCTAACTTCATTCTGCTGAAACGAAAGCATTCATAACTTATTGCGAAGAAAAATTTTTACATATTATACTTTTTGATTATACCACAGTATTATCTTTCAAAGTTTGTTTCCTAGTCCACTGCTAATATATTACTAATTTTCGCTCTTTCAATACATTTCGTACGTGACAAAAAAACTCAGTTTAGAAACTTTTTTCCTTAACACCTTGAATTGCATTGCTGAACCGGGGCCATGCTTTCATTTTTATTACATATCATGCGAATATTTAAAAAAAAGCATATTTTTTCCTTCTGTTAGCACAATTTAAACCATTTTTCCTAACTTAAAGTATTATTACCAAAATAGAAAGAATATGCAAAAGTTTCCTAAAAATTTATATATTAGTTTTTTACAAACATGGACACGAATGCCCACATTTAATTACTTAATGTTTACTTTCCTATATCAGAACTAAAATTTCGAACAAAAATTTTTTAAATAATGTCATATTCCATAAAATTTATGTCTTTGTGATGTCATTGTCTTTTCGCAAACGTTTTGAGAGCAGACGTTTAGACATTTCGAAACTGTTTTCTCTTTGCTATTGGAAACTATTTTATCTTTGCTGTTGGTATATGCCAATGAATTCTCGATACTTTTTTCTCTTGGTTTATCTTCAGCTTATGAGTTATCTAAATACTTAAAAATATATTTGTAGATCTTTCATGTTGACACTTGTGATAGATTTTTTGGACGTTTTTGGAAAATGTATTTTATTCACAAGAATGAAACTGATGTTTTCTTAAAATTTTATTATTCAGAGTATTATTCAATTATGATAGAATGCCGGATTTGTTCTCTTTATTCAACATTCATATGAACTTCGGTATTGCAAATCCCTCACGCAAAATGTAATTTTTCTGTCAATAATAGGAAGACGAATGGAATAAATGCAGGTTATGCAGGCATAAGGTAAAAATCTGGAAGTAAAAGAAATTCTCCAGATCTAGACAATTCAGTAGAATGTGCAAATATTCATCCTATTCGAAGCTTATTTTTTGAATTACATAGAATATAAAATGTAAAATTAAAAAAGGGAGATATACTGAAGATCAAGTATTCTGCAAAATCTGAATGGTAATTTACAAAATTTGTCATAAAGCAGTTTTTCGTAAAAAGCGGTTCCAACGAAGCAGACATGTCGGCAGTCTCCTGAAACTCTAAGTGGGCATTTGATCTTCTCTCTTACGTAGAATTTACAATTCTACTTAGCTTTTGTAAGAGCAAAGATCAGGTGCTCACTTAGAGCTTCAGGAGACTGCCGGCGTGTTTCTTCCGCTGGAACCACTTTTTACGAAAACCTGCTTTATGACTAATTTTGTATAATAACCATTCAGATTTTGCAGAATACTTGATCTTCATTATATCTCCTTTTTTTAATTTGACATTTTATATTCTATGTAATTCAAAAAATAAGCTTCGAATGGGATGAAATAAATCTTTTTAAGGTAAACAAGTTAAATGTAAATAAAAAAATAAAATAAAAATACAAAAAAGGAATAAATTTGAAAAAAAAATTTGCAAAATAAAAAAGTGAAAAGGAAAAAAAAAATAAATTCGTAAAAATAAAATATTACTTTTGTAAAACCAAAAAAAAGAAAGTTAAATATAAGAAAATTAAATTAAAAATACAAAAAGGAATAAATTTGAAAAAAAAAAAAAACTTTGCGAGATAAAAAGTAAAAAGAAAATTTAAATTCACTTTTGTGGTAGTAAACGTCAATTTGCGAAAGTTAAAAATAAAATTTATGTTTGGGAAAGAATAAAGAAAATGAAATAAAAAATTAATAAATTAACTAATAACTTAAAAAATATTAAGAATGAGATTAAAAATGAAAACATTGGCTGAAATAAGATAGATATTGTTAGCGAAATGCTGATTGGTTGTTAAGATTGTATACGTTCGCCAGGGCAGATGTAGAAAGCGTGAAGCGGTTTCGGCATGCTATAACGTGAAAGAGATGACGTTTGCCTGTTTCCCCCAGCCTATTGACGTCATGGTGATTTTCGCTCCAAGCGGAAAAATAACAGGTTTGATAACGTGAAGGTGCTTAGCCGAGCGGTAAAGCATTACTCTCCCATCCCAGATATAGCGAGTTCGAATCTCAGCCGTGGAGTTATTTTTAAAATTCATTAAAATATAATGGAGTCAATTAAAACTAATTAAAAATAATGACAGATTAAAATAATTAAAAAGGATGATTCATAATTAAATAATGAAACATAATTAAAAAATAATGAATAAAAAAGATTAAATACTTAAAATAATAAAGTAAAATAATTACTAAATAAAGAAAATAATAAATTTGACGTCAGGTGGTTTAAGCGACCGGTGCCACAAGCATAAAAAATATTGTCGTTGCCATAAAAAATAAAACTGAAAAAAATTAGGGTTGTTGCCACAGAATGAAAACGAAACTTTAATGATGTCATTCCGTCTACGTCATTCCTCCCATCTACGTCACTTCCGTCCGCCGAGTACCTCCGCTTACTACTCCTGTCACCTATATGCATCTTTCTAGTTAGTGTGTGGGGCTAATCCGTGCTTACTTACGGTAAATATTAGGTGGCCTCCTCACTTCTACATAACATAACATACTATATATATATTTTTCGTAGTTTCTTATAATAAATATTTTAAGTGGCTCTCCGTGCAATCGGGACTGTTAAAAAATAGCTATTATTTTTAAATTCAATATATTTTTTGCAAGCAATCCTATTGCGAAAATCTCACGGATTTTGAAAGTATAAATAAAGTTTAGTCATTATTCATGGGTAACGGAAATTTTTTTAACTATGTTTATGAAGAAAAACACCAATGACTATCATAATAAAAATTAAGTCCTTAATCTCAGGGTAATTGATTCTAAAGCAATGCCTCAAATAGATCTTTTCAAATACTGACATTTTGAAATGATGAAATGGTGAAAAATGCGTGGCATATCGCAGACTATTATCGTAATACAAAATATAATTCATTTTTTTTCTTGATAGAGCTGGAGAATTTAAAATACCAAAGCAAAGCATTTTCTTGAATTAAGTTATTATTCATTTGCATGTCAGACTAAAATTTAGAGTATATAAATTAAGATCTGAAAAATATGAACAGTCTGCGAATCAAGCACCGTTAACGTATTTGTGAACTTTAGTTTTGTTAACACATTTCTATGCAAAATTTTGTGTACGATGTATCTGCTATAAATGCTGTAATTTAAGAATTAAAAGAAGCATTTTCATATTTTTAGTGTAAAATGGTCTGTGTTTTCTCAATATTGCGAACAGAATTGATAAAAATATTAAGACCACAATAGCATTAACTTACCTGTCTTATCTGTCTAAATTATACAAATTATTCAATATGTGTCAAGTTGTAAAATAATACGTAGTTATTATTTTTACTAAAATAAATGGCATGGAAATATATTTGATTTCCTTATCTTCTGCGTAACATTACCGTCTAAAAGATCTTTTGAATGAAAAAAATTTAATGATCTTATACAAGACAGTAAAAGTCTCAGATCTCTTATTATCAGTTTATGAGATCATTTTTCTTCTGCGCATAATTTATTAATTAATTATCCATCATGAAGTTATTAAATGTCATTTAATATTATTCACTTTTTTTTATAATTTATTTAACAAATGTTAAATAATTTTTCTAAATCTAACACAGGTGAGTTCATTAGCGATAGTTTGAAGGCAGAAATGTGATTTAAATTTAAATTAGTCTAAAAGTCCTGTAAAAACGTTGTCACATGAACAAAGTTTAGATTCTGTTTCCAAAATAATTTAAACATACGTCATCGCCACTGACTGAATTCTGACATAATTATCATATTCATATATTTTGCATATTTTAAAATACAGTATCGACTTTAAAAAAGGAAAATTATATATATTTTTTTTTCTTAATGCAGAGGGTAAATCTTGATAATAAACTATAATTCTACGAATTTATTTTCAGTAATTTTTGCAAGAATTTAATCCTAATTTGCATCTAGAGAAGTAATGCACTAAACTGTGTAAAACTCTCATCAGAAGTAAGAAGTTTTAAAATTTAATGAAATTAATCTTGCTAATTTACACTTCAAACTCTTACCCAAATACAATGATTGTAATCGTAATTCGGAGAGAAATCTTAAAAACTACCAGAATCTTCAACAAAGCGATCCCTCAGTATCATTTAATGGGGCAAGGTACTGTTTTTCAAACAGCAGAAAAGTAGGAAAACTTTCATCGAGTGAGAAGAAGGAAGTCCTTTTAAAAGGGGGCCCCCTCTCCATTAGTGTGTCCTCTTTGCAGCTAATGAGGCATCCTTGCCTTGATTAACGACCTAAATCTCTAGCTGAATGACTGTCGAGAGGGGGAGTGGAAATGTTCTTTTCACGGGACTTTTAAGAAAGCCTTTTTTGGCTGCAATTTTTTAACCATCAATGAATACTTAGGAATATAATTCCTTCTGAACTAAAGAACAGTGCATTTTTTTTCGCTAGTTTTTAAAATTTCAGGTTAAAAGAAGAGTTTATTCTCGCTTAAATTCTTAAGTGGGAAATCAAATGTAATAACTTTTAATAGCAAATTATAGTTTCAAAATAACTCCTCAGAGTGCCCAGGGTACAACCGAAAAAGATTTAAACATTCCAAAATTTAATGCAAAGTTGTTGGGTGTTGTAAACTATATATTTTGCTTCTTAATTTCGTATTTTGTTCCTCTGTATTCTTAAAAACTTCTGGAATATTTTATCCTATGTAGCTCGTCAAAATAATGACACATTAGCTGCAGACACATTAGACTGGATGCGTTTCATGAGGGAACGTCTTTAGAATTAAAATGTGAAAAAAAAATATATATATACATACTTATTTCCTAAGGTGCTTATTTTCAGATGCCAACTGGTAGCAAAGATGACATTAGTTTAGGTAAAATATATAGCCTACAAAATAAGAAATTTTCTCGTTAGTAAATAAATATACAAATTATAATAATAGTTAATAAATATACAATAGTATCTATGTTTGTATTAAAGAACATTTTTGCATTTAGTCCATGTTATAACTGAAATTTAGGCTTTTACGTAAATTTGTTGATCTCCAAGTCCTTCATACACTGTGCTCTTGCTATTTACATCATATTTTTGTTCTGCAATATTTAATTCTGAAGCAAAAAAAGACGCTTTCGAGATCTTATTTAATTTGAAGAATATGTATGTATTATAACTCTAACAGTAAAAAAGACAGGAATAAATTTATCTATGTAGATAAATTTATATTATTAAAACAAAATATAAAATTGTTTTACACCTAGGGCCATATTACAACATAGCTCAAAAGGCATGCTCTAAAACTTCGAAATTTAGAAGCTCCGATACACCCCTATTTTTTTCTTTTTAAAGTTTTTTATGAAAGTAAAACAAAAACTCAGTGCTGGGTACTTTTTAAGAAAACGTATTGTGTGTAGGCCTCAGATTGCTTTTACGCAACTCTAATAATAACGCAAAACAAATTTGGTCAAATCTCCCACGTTAGACAACCAAAAAAATATCACAACTGCGTTCGGTATACATATTAGGTTTGAAATACTAAAGACAGGTTTATTACATCCAAATAATAAATATATTGTAGCTTTTACGTTGCGAAAAATATAAAATCTGACATCAAGAACGGAATGCATTAAATGTACGTCTTATAACATACTCCTTGCATATATTTTTATTCATTTATTTTATTGCTCCTTCTTTATAAGATAGTTTGTACTAAAGAAAATCAGGGTATTATTTCTTCTTATCTAAGTTTATTATTGACTAAACAACTATGAATTTTTATGTGAAAAATAGTATATTTGCTTCACAGTAAATATTAATATTTTGAAATTCTACAATTCTAAACGACGTAATGTTTCATTTAATGAAAGTATTCCTCGCAGTGTATTATTTAAAGGATATTTCCGTGCCTAAATTTATTTCCAAAACTCGATATTTCAAAGTATTCTTCAATTACTAACTTAACCCAGTAAATGGAAAAAAAAATATAAAGCCGTCTTTTGGAAGTAACTCATTATTATCCTTTTAAAAAGATCAAATTTAAGCTACAGCATGTCGACGTTCTAAAAATAACTTTAATCTTCTTGGGAACAAGGAATAAATTCCGATTTTTACAGATAAATAATGAAGACTGATTTTCCGTAGGGAACATTTAGCAGAATTTCCTTATACTATACATTTAAGATCACTAATATAAAGAAAAAAATACTTATTTGTTGGAAACTCTTTTATTATATAACACTGTTTTCCGAAGTCATTTAATCCTACTTTATGTTAGTATTATTGTGGTCCATTGATAACGATTTGGCTACTGGGAGCATAATAGCCTTCTGATTAATGCAAAGGAAACGCAAAGGCGATAAAGTACGAAAACAATGAAGTTTATAAGAATCTAAAAGATCTCGAAGAATGCTTTTTTAAGATAGTTCGTGGTTAGTGGCTTAATGTTTTTAAAGCTATGAAAATTTAAAACATACTTTTATGCTCAAATGTTGGCTGCATGTCTTGAATCTAGTAATTTGTTACATCCATACTTCTTACAGAATGAGAACTATTATAAAATACAGTTAATTAAGTCATTTTAATTATTATATAATGAATTTAGTTGCATGAGAATTTGAATCTAACCCTCCCCAAATTCTCCATAAACTAGTGAATAAAATCACTAGTTTACAAATTTGATTATTTGAATTTATGAGATGACTAGATAAATTTTTTTAAAATAAAAGCAAAATGCCTATATCTTAAGCCGAGCTATAAAATTCTTCTATTTCTGATAATTAGAAATGGTGCTTTATTCAAGTTTACTTTAGATGTAATGCAGTTATTCAGAAGACACTCAACCGCTCGAAATATTTGTTTTTTCGCGGTGGCTGAATCGCATCGAAGGAATAGCTAGTCCACTGGGTAAGGTGACTCAACAGTCTCTTCGGGCCTGTCGATGGAAGAAGCAAACTTCAGCTCGGAACTTGGAAATGTAAGTTGAAGGATATTGAAAGAATGCACAGGACAAGAAGCAGGTATACTGCGTTTTGAAACTAAATGAAAGATACTGACGGTGGTAAATCTTGAGTAGGGAATATCCGCAATGGAGCCCTGACTTATGTATGCACGAGGTTACTTTATTTGATGCAAAATAAAAATGCACATTCAAAGTTCTACAATTTAGTTTTTTAAAAATGCTAAATTGTTATAATCTTTGCAATACATTTCATAGTTTTATATGTCTTTATGCAATACCTATTTTAAGTATTTTTAACTATTATAGAACATGTTGAATATATAAATACATAAAGTTACAGATGAAATCTAATAATTAGTGATACCTTGCAATTATGAAAGAAAGTGTACGTTTGTGCATGCTGTAGTTACATTACGCAAGCACTAATGCATGTTATATATTGTTTGCTGTTTTGTAGATTTAGACACATAGACTTTTGATAAAGCTATTACTAATTATATGCATAGAGATTAAATGCAGGGATCATGAGCTTTAAAATATGCCTATACTATAAATAAACTTGATGTACACATCTCCTTAATATACACATCTCCTGTGTTAGAAAGTATAACGAAGTACTGTAGAAGGGATGAAGTCAGCCATGCGGCTAAAATCATCCTGTTTTGATTCTTCATCTTAATCCGAAAGACGAAAGATTTTTTTTTTTAAATGGAGCTTCGTTTTCAGGGTTCTCGACATTTCATAGTTGTTCGGAGTAGTTAGATATACTATAAAACAAACCGTTACAATACAGTCACAAACATACTATTGCCCATCATTTAAAAATAGGTGTTCATAACAATTGACTGTTACACCTATACGAACGCATATATTGTACAATATGTGCTACAATTTATTAAATAAACACTTAGAAACCTACACTTATGAAATAATAAAACATGAGGCACCAGCAGAAGTACATACGCATAACGATATGAAACATTATAACAGAAGTGCATTATTATGTTACAGTGATATATTTTAGTAATAAATTTTACAAATGCATTGAACATATATTAGTTGCTTTTTTCAGAGTTTACACTGCCGATACAACTTCGAAGAGAACTTCTAAAGTTGTCTAATGTGGCAGTATACTACTATTTTGAATAATGTCTGTCTAAGCATCACTGACTGTAGTACATAGGTATGCTTATAAGACGAATTAGCAGCGACGCGAAATAGTGTTATGCAATAAGTAAGTTTAAATTACTCTTGCAACTTTTGAAACGTTTCAATTCCACGGCACTGGAATAAATAGTAGTCAGGGTTTCAAACCCCTCCACATATGCATTGTCACTGTCTCGAATACCGAAAATCTAGACAGCTCGCGTTTTAGTCGTGATCAGTGAAAAGCCGAGGGAGTTCCAATATAGCGTTATGTAATATTTCAGTAATTTTTCGTATAAAATGTAACACTCTCCTACCAGTCATCTGCAGCATCTTAGATCTTCTATCATAGCAGAGCCTTTGCAATTGTCTATATGAGATTTCGAAAAAAGCATATGTAGAGAGTCCTTGTTATGAGATCTGTGGCAGATAATTACATAATTTCATCCGTTTTCTTCATTCCCAAAGATATCATTCTGTATAACAGGCCTGATGTTAGCTGGCAAGGAGATCAAAAGATTATAAATTCTTTGACGATATTGTAACTGCAGTATCGTTCATAAATAACATGCAAGACGGATGCCGAGCCTGAAGATCGGTATTGAGTACACACTTTTAATGCAGCGCTGTGTAGCTGTAGTGCAGAATCTCTGCCTGGAATACTGAATTCTTGTGATGTTATCTCGCTATCTAAGACAGTAGTACTTTGGTTCCTTATAACACATAATGGATGCAGTGTGCCCTGTTCCTGTTTCGAGCCGTCTATGTAAATACCATATGGCTCCAGAAAACATGATGCTCTCAGGTCCTTTTTTAATATAAAAATCCATCTGATGACGTGGCATTTTCAGTATATTATATTCACACTCCGTGAAGAGATAAGTATGGTTCCATAGGTTTTGTATATTGTATTGAGTTTTAAAGCAGGCTCCAGAACACTTTCTTTCTAAATGACCAAGGGGAAGTTCAGCAAATGCTTTTGTTAATGAAGCATGTTTAGACCGTTCAAGATTAGTAAACTTACTATTTTTTGCTGGTAAAATGCCAGTAATTATTTGCTCGAATAACAGTATGCCGTTTGAAATGGCCATCGTAATCGTAGCATTGATTGGAACTTAAACTTCATTTAAATTACCAATTAATGCATTTAATAATTCAGATTTTATATTTCACAAGTTATTGCATATGCGGGCATAAAATTACTTTGCTAACCATGATTGAGCTTGGCAATACATTACGTTACACTTTAGATTTTTAGTAGCCATTAAGGATATTAATAGTTCAAGTTTTCATTTTGATGGATTTGATTTAATGTAGTTGCACACAAATTTTGTTCAACTCCATCTTCTTTGGATTTAATGCTCGGAAGGTTTCGATTAATAATGCTGATTCAGCTCAATATTCTGCTGAAATAATATGTACGTAGCGTATTCCGAAACTAAGTACCGTTTCATTCTAGCGCCGTCGCAGCGCTGTGGTAGGCGTCCCGCGCATGCGCACTAGTCTTTCTTGTTCACTGACTTTCAATTGTCGCCATTTTGGTTGCTCTATGTTGTGTTTTCAGTTTGCTGTGCACATTCAAAATGTTTAAGACAATTAGTTCTCCCCTGACAGTGAGATTCGTGCCGTGATTAAATTTTTGAACGCGGGGAATGTTAAACCGGCCGAAATTTATCGTCAAGTGACAGAAGTTTACGGTGAATACGCTATAAGTGATGGAATGGTGAGAAAGTGGGTAAGAATGTTTAATGCAGGTCGAACAAATGTCCACGCCGAGGTTCGGAGTGGTCGGCCTTCTGCTGTCACCGATGATTTGGTAAGGAAAGTTGATGAAGCAATTCATGAGAACAGACGCTTCACAATGACAACTCTTTCAGAGACAATTTCACGTACTGTTTTGTTCGAAGTTGTGTCTGACCGCTTGAATTATCGCAAACTGTGTTCCCGATGGGTTCCAAAAATGCTCACTGATGTTCACAAAACTAAGCGACTTGGTAGTGTCCTGACATTTCTCACGCGGTACAGTGATGAGGGAGAAAACTTTTTAAACCAAATTGTAACAGGTGATGAAACTTGGTTGTGTCATTTCACACCAGAATCGAAACAACAATCAATGGAGTGGAGACACACTTATTCTCCGAAAAACAAAAGTTCAAAGTGACAATGTCATCACAAAAAATCATGTGCACTGTCTTCTGGGATAGGAAAGGCGTTTTGCTTGCTGAATTTCTTCCCAGAGGTGAAACCATTAATGCGGCACGATATTGTGAGACTTTAACAAAACTAAGGCGGGCCATTTAAAACAAACGAAGAGGAATGCTCAGTAAAGAAATTGTGTTGCTCCATGACAATGCTGAGAGCTGGTTTGGACAGTCGACCTGTGAAGACCACGCTGCGTTGCGCTCCTGCTATTTTTCGATTTTTCTAGTGGAAGTTTCACAGTGCGAAGTGCGTGTGATAAATCAAATTGTGCGTGAATGTGTGCTGAATCCAAGGATACATCGCATTAGTATGTGTGCATCGTAGTTTTCAAAAAATTTGTGAAAAAGTGTGTTCAATAATTTTGTTCACCTCATATGCCATCCTTGTAACGGAAGGGTGCCGCCCGGCCACCACGTGGTTGCCGTACTAGGCTTAGGAAGTCCGTCGAAAAAATTCCAAGTCCAGAAATCTGTGATTTCTTTTCAAAAATCAATATCTTCGTAATTAAAGCACTTAGGATTACCGGGTTTTCGGCAAATTGGTAAGTTCTTCATATACTATTATATTATATTTTCAATATGGATATAACTGCATTATCTTCGATATTAGTATTTTAAGACTAACCTTTTCTGGAACCTAGCTAAAATCTGAACCCAAATAAACTTAATTTTCTGATTGCTGTCTGAAACTTTATAAAATATGCTGGTAACCCCAAAGGGTCTGTTCATTGGGCTCGGAATACTAATTTAAACATGATACTTGATTTTGTCGAAACGTTGTGAATTTCGACACAACTCCTTCACGTCGTCGAGTGCAACCTTGGGGATAAGTTTTTCCCTGAGTACAATCTAGTTACCGCCGCATGATCAGAGTACACTGTTATTGGCGCCTTTCCAAAATAGACTCGGAACTTTTGCACTGCTAACAGAACTGCAAGTGCCTCTCTTTCGGTCGCGGAATAGATTCTTTGGGTTTTATTTAAAGTTCGGCTAAAAAATGCCACGGGCTGCTGATTTTGCGAAAGTACCGCTCCTACCGCATAATCCGAAGCATCCGCTGAAATTTCTAAATTCTCATCCTTTTCAGGAAATTTCAACACAGGGGCTTGCGTTAATGCTTGCTTTAATTTTTCGAACGCACTATTGGCTTCGGCCGTCCACGAGAATCTTGCCTTTTTCCTTTTTAATTTTAACAATGGTTCAGCAATAGCTGCAAAATCTTTTATAAAGGACCTATAATATGAGCAAAGTCCTAGAAAAGAAGAGAGCTTCTTTGCCGTGTTTGGAGTCGGATACTTTTGTACAGCGAATATTTTTGATTCGTCTGTCTCGATTCCTTTCTGAGATATTTTGTAACCTAAATATTTTAATTCAGGGGCTGCAAATTTGCACTTTTCGACATTAACTTTTACACCGGCCTCATTTAATAAAGAAAGCACCTGTCTTAAATCCTGTACATGTTGGTCGAGATTATCACTAGTAATAATGTTATCGTCTAAATAGATAAATCTGGACATTCCAAGAACAGGCTTTAACACAATGTCCATACATCGCTGAAATGTTGCCGGTGCCCCTGAAAAGCCAAACGGCATACGCAGGAATGCATAAGTGCCAGACTTGGTTATAAAAGCAGTCTTAGGCACGTCCTCAGGCCTAACCCCTATTTGAAAATAACCAGTCGTTAAGTCTAAAGTCGTCATATATTTGGTCGACGTTATGTTCCTTAGAATTTCTTCAATAATAGGTAACGGATATACCGGATATTTAGTTATGGAGTTGAATTTACGGTAGTCAATCGCGAATCGTCACCTTTTTGGATGTGTCAATGGATAGTCATTATTTTTCTTACATAAAACCACCAGGCTAGCATAACTACTTGAGATGGGCGCTATGATCTTTTCACGTAGCATATCGCTGATGTGCCATTCTATAATTTTTTCCTTATTCTTATCATACCGGTATGCTTTGTGGCGAACTGGCATTGAATCTCCGGTGTCAATACTATGGTTAGTAACTTGAGTAAATCCTGGAATATCACTAAATAACGAAGCAAATTCACTTACCACTTGTCGAATTCTTCGTTGCTCTTCATTAGGCAGGTGGTCAAGGTTTAACATCGGCGGTTCAGCCTTTTCTTCTCGAACTGGTTTCATCGTCAGCTTAAGGGACGCTTCATTAAAATCCAGCGTTGCTTGTGCCTCTGAAAGAAAATCTATTCCTAAGATAATATGTGCTTGCAGATTCTTTACTATGAAAAACATAACCTTTACTTGTTCGTCCTTGATACGGACGTATAGCGGTAATTTACCTATGCACTTACATTTTCTCCTTGCGCAGCTAACACTGTCGTATTATCCGAATTATATATGCGATATTTACAAAAATACTTCCTAAAAAAATCTTCTGCCACACAGGAACACTGCGCGCCTGTATCCAGGAGTGCGGTGGCTGGGATATTATTCACCAACACTTCAATCTTCGGAAGAGTCAAATTTTTCACCATTACTGTATTTAACTTGAAGGAAGAGGGGTTTTCTTGGCCTTCGGATTTCCGCACCCTCCCGTCAGCAGAAATCCGTTTTAGTTTAAATCATTTTTCATTTCCATGCTTTCCTTCTTTTTCCACTGGCCTTGAGACTTTTTTCCTGAATTGCTAACTGTCGACGTTCGCCGGCTGTTTATGAATGCTCGGGTTTCCTTGCCCACTGATTCGCTTTGCTTCCGTAGCCGTGTGCTTGACTTTGCTGTGGTCTTGGCGCACAAAATTGGTTTCGTTGTTGGTATTGGGGTCTTCTTTCAATGTCCGCCGTTCTTCTACTTTCAAACTGGATTGCTAGCTCAAATAACCTTTCCAGTGTAGTCGGATTCCTTAATTCAATAACGTCTTGCACTTGGGGAAGTAACCTCGGCAAAATCACTTGAATTATCTCAGGATCCGGACGGTTTCCATACAAGAGTTTGAAGACGTGAATTTTTCTTAAAATAAAGCTTGAGAGATTTTCGATTCTTTGCTGATATATGCTGAAAAGTTCCGTTTCTAATTTCGCACGATTCCTTACGACAGGGAAGGCTTTTACTAGGGCAGTCTTGAAATTTTCGTAAGTATAGGTGGGACTTCCTGCTTCACGTAAGAGACCTCTACCTATACATTTGAACCAGTTAAGCGCTTGGCCCCTCAAAGCGCTGGTAGCTAAGGTAACTTTTTGAAACTCGTGCACGGGTAGAGCATGAAATGGTCATCCAATTTTTCCAAAAAACTGGTTACCGGTGAGTTTCCATTAAATGTTGCTTCTGGTTTCATCGAAGCGCGCATGGTCTGGACGATGTAACCAAATCCTTCCAGGGCGGCAGCTGGCATTTCTGGATTCTGAGCCGCTTCTGCAGGCAGCACAGGCTCTTCTTGAAACTCGGCCATGGTTATTCTTCTTCGTTGGGCGCCACTATCAGGTTCAATGTTCCGTCTTACTTTCTTTGGGAACATGCACAGACCTGACTCTGAACAGGGAGCTTACTAAAGCTATGTTCAATAAATGTGGGAAGTAGACAAGATACACAGGAAGGGTATACGAAACCCTTTAATTTTCACTCTTTACAATAATTTCCGTACTTCGGAATACAGAGACCAACTACTTGTGGTCTGAACGTAAGAATATAAAAATATTTAACTAAACTCTAACTTAACTTTGGAATAATAAACAAGGACCTACGTGGAAAATTGGCCTTATATTAACAGGAAGCCGTATGTAGTACAGAGAACTGTTAACACTACAATACGTTTAAAAATTATCACGAGGATTAAACCTCTGGCCTGGAAGGCAACCAGCAACTGAGTAAAACTGCTAAGGTAAGCGGCCAGCTTCGACTAACTCCTTCCTCTCTCTCGCTTGGCAAAAAGCCACAACTTAAGTACTTGGCGTTTGCCAGACAAATTTTGCATAAATAAGTTAACGCTTTTAATTCTGGCCGGAAGTAGAAAATAAGAAGTGATAGTAAAGATTTAAAATAAAAATAAACGTTAGTAAAACTTAAGATCCGTACAACCCTATAAGATCGCTCGAGATAAGCTTTTCCAGCCTGCATCAACGTAAGTTTCAGAATCATCACTTGCCGGGTCTAGCCCAATAGAAAATACTATTAATGATACTCTAACATCAGTTCTTCCTCAGGATGATATTACAGATGACTCCCCAGAGCACTTGTCAATTAGGCAGCAAACTTCTATTCCTAACACAGAGGATGATCCACAGATTACAATTACAGAAATTAAAACCACTCTTCGAAATATTCCAAAAAAAACGGGCCCCAGGCCCCGACGGGATTGACTATTCTATAATTCGTGTAATCATTAATTCCCACATCTTCTTCTGTGATTATTTTAATAAGTTATTTCTTAATGGTGTATTTCCTCGTATCTTCAAAGCTGGAAGAGTGGTTCTTTTCCTCAAAAAAGGCAAAGATCTGCAATTATCCACATCTTATTGACCTATATGTCTATTATCTGCTCTGGGGAAAGTTTATGAAAGAATTATTGTCTACCGTTTAAAACATTATCTTTACAAAATTCACTTTTTAAGTGATCACCAATATGGCTTTAGACCAGGTAGGTCTACCCTACAAGTATTATCAAAAATTACAGAAGATATACATCGTAATCGCAACAATGGTCACCACAGTGCTTTCATCAGTATAGATCTTAAGAATGCTTTTTACTCACTGTGGTGTCCTGCGATACTGGAGGCACTTCGACAAGCTGATTGTCCTCAGAATTTATTTCTTGCATTTCAAAGTTACTTGTCGGAAAGAAAAATTATCTACTCCACTAATCATGGCATTATTACAAGACAACAAAACAGAGGCTGTCCGCAGGGTTCTTGTGCTGGCCCTGATTTATGGAATATAACATTTAATTCTGTTATTGCCGCAAACTGGCCAGCACATACCCGGGCATATGCGTATGCAGATGATACAGTTTTTATCATTCAAGGACGAACTCGAGAAGAGTTGCAAAGAAATGCTATTGAAACCTGTGATCTCTTTTATAACTTATGTTCTAGAATTAAATTAACAATTTCCGAACCCAAATCGCAAATTTTATTAATCCCTAAAAAAGGAGAATCTTTGGTTCGACGGCCTCGAATCATCATTCATGGTACACGTATACCTATCAAACCGCAGCTCAAATTTCTCGGCGTTATCTTTGACGAGAAACTGAACTGGATGCCGCATGTTTTGGAACTAAAGAGACGAACTGTTATAATTGCATGTAAATTGCGTCAAATGCAGGGTCGTGGATGGGGAATTAGTCCGTATATACAAAAGGTTCTTTATCTCACCTTTATCGAGAGAATGGTCACCTATGCGGCTGCTATATGGGCTGAACCCATGCAGGGTCGCAAAGTACGCCACTTGCAAAGTCTACAGCGTCAATTTGCCTTACAGATAACTAGGGCGTACTACCTCATCCAGTGCATTAAATGTCATGGCGGGACTGATCCCTCTACATCTACGTACTCTGCAGGAAGCAGCAATACAATCCGTCAAGGTTTTGAAAAAACCTTTCATCCTATTTGATGAACTTTTCACACCATTGCACTATGAACAACCCTCACAACATTTAGATGTGCATCCAGTCCTTCAAGGAACAGGACTTCGGATTTTCCTTAAAGACGTAACACTGCCACCTATCCCAAGCATTCAATATTTCACTGATGGATCTAAAATAGATCAACAGATAGGCTGTGCCCTTGTAGCCTTTCATAATGGTCTGTCAATTTATCAGTGGCTGGGTCATCTCCATGGAAATAATAGTGTATTTCAAGCGGAGGCCCTAGCCGTCCTCAAAGCAGTTCAACACTGTAAAACAAGTGGTGCTATGGAGGCAATAATTATCACTGATAGTCTTTCGTCGCTTCAAGCGATTCAAAACCCCAGACATTCTTCTTCGCTTATCTCGGACATCCAATGTGAACTTCGTAATCAAGTGGGAAATAACATCACGCTAGCTTGGACTAAGGGCCATGTTGGGGATCACGGTAATACTTTGGCAGATAATTTAGCCAAATCAGCTGCCGAAAATACCGATGCCGAGGCTGAAGAAGTGATTCTTAAGTGGCCAACATCTCACTTAAAAAGAGCTCTTCTTTTAAAAGTTATATCTTAATGGCAACTAGAATGGGATACTGATGAAACCGGTCGACGAACGTACAATCATATTATGTATGGGGATCAATGTCGTCAGATAACAAATCATCAACTAGTAAGATATATCTCGGGGCATGGTCCATTTCCAAGCTACTTTTACAAGCATGGAATTGCAAATAGTGAATATTGTGTCTGCGGAACTCTAGGCATACCTGAACATTATATTACTGCATGCCCGTTAACGGAGGAATTTCACACTCCTTTCCCTGTGGATAATCAACTAGCATTTAGTAAATTTTTAATTAAGCAGAAGTACCTTATCAGAAAGCTCTAAAAAATTATGGATATTCTCCACAGTTATGGATCTGATCTATGTCAGGTTGTCTAATGTTAATGGTTTTGTCCTGTTTTCATAATACAACTGTATTCTTGTACACTCCAGTTGCATTCTTGTCTGTTTACATAGTGTTTTCATAATACAATTGTATTTTTGTACTCTCCAGTTGCATTCTTGTCTATTTACATATTATAACTATATTCTTTCTTTTTAATAGTCCCAGTATTGTTACAAATATTATTACAAATTGTATTGTATTTTAAATGCACTATAAGATATTGCACAATAAGTATTATACTCGCAATCTAAAACTATAGATATGGTATTACTATCTTACTGAATTACAAGCTACATATTAAGTATTCTAATCTGGTTATATATCAAAAATATTGCATCGAGCATTGTAATAACTATTGTATCAAACTATTAGCATTGTATCATATTTCATTATAATTACAATATACAATATTTGCACCCTAAGTACTGCATTATATTCTAACTAGTCTATTAACTTAATTTACTTATTATTTTAATTCTTGCATTAATTATTGTATTAAGTTGGTAGTTATGTAATATTATGTTGAGTTATAAGCTCTATCCTAAGAATATGGGATGCAACATATTGAAATTATGAACATCGTATCGCTATGTATGCTTTAGTATGGAACTGTAAATTAAATTCTTTGCAATACAGAAACTGGATTATTAGCTAGATTATTAGCATAACGTTATAAGTAGTCTTGATTCAACTTGGCATTAATTATTTTATTGAATTACATGCAGAATTTTAGACTTTAGATTTTAGATTTAGTTTATTGATTATATTGAATTATATGTCGTGTATTGCATATTGCACAGAATTATTAATATTGAATTGATCATAAGTATTTTTATACATTATATTGGTATAACTATATTGTTGCATTGTATCGCATATTGCACAGAATTAATAATATTGAATTGATCATAGGTATTTTTATACATTGCACTTGTATATTTATACTGTTGCAAAATATGTCTTTTTATCCTCAGTATTGTACTGAAGTGTTGCTCTTGTGTATTGTATACAAAGTATTGCATTTAATTCGCTTTAGTTATTAAGAACATTGCCTTATAGGCATCATACTATTAAGAATATATATATTGCACTTCTTTTGATACCTTGAGATACGTATTGAATTAAATATTGTATTAATTATTTTACTGAACTAGCAATTGTGTTAAAATACTGTATGAAAGTTAAAGTAGTATTTTGGTCTCATTTTGCTTTAAATATTCCATTAAATTATAAATAGTATCATAGACGTAGCTTATCGATTTTATACTGTATCATATGTCTTATATTGCATATTGCATAGAATTATTACCAATCACTTGACAATATGTATTTTTCTACATTGCATTTGTCTATATACTGTCACATACTCTATTTATTTACTCTTAGTATTGTATTGTACCTATTGTTGTGTCTTGTATACTAACCCTGTAAGCATGTTAATTTACCTATTGTATCACATATCTTATGTATTTGCAGTACATTATATTATATCGTATAACCGTATTGTATAATATATATATTAAATTGTGAGCTTCGTATGGATATGTATCATCTTATAAGAAATTGCAATGTTGTGAGCATCGTATACATAATAAAATTGCACTATAAGTCCCCTGCAATACAGGAAATGTGCAGCTGATATCGTAATATAAATAATGTATCATTAATTTTGCATTAACTTTTGTAATTGAATGATATAGCATCCATTATCTTACGTATTAGTTGTAAATCATATTGTACTGTATACTGTATTATATAATATATACATTAAATTGTGAGCATAGTATAGATATGTATCATCTTGTATAAAATTGAATTATAAGTTCCCTGCAATACAGTACTGTGTAATATATACTAAATTGTGAGCATCGTATAGATATGCGTCATCTTGTATAAAATTGCACTAATATAGGAAATATACAGTTGGTATAGTAATATAAATAGTGTTTTATTAACTTTGCATTAACTATTGTATTGAACAATATGGCTTATTGATCTTATATTGAATTATCTATCTTGTCTTGCATCTCGTACAGAATCATTAGTATTGTTTTACCTTGTATTGGTATATATCTGTATGTGTGTATGTATGTATATATATGTGTGTATGTGTGTGTATATATATATATATATATATATGTGTGTGTGTGTATATATATATATGTATATATAGTTGTATAATGTATCCTCTTTACCTTGTATTGGTATTTATATAGTTGCATAATGTATTTATGTATTGTATCCTTGCTTTGTACACTAACTATTGACTATTGTATTGAACTTACCATCAGTATTAAGATCATTACATCACCGATATCATATTATCAGCATTATTATCAGCCTAGTATATAGCAGCAGTAGCAATTTTCTAATATTTAGCATTGTATCAGTTTGTAGTACTGTTTGTAAGTATTCTAGTAGTAGTTTTGTAGTATTGTAGTATGTAGCAGTAGTAGTTTTGTAATGGTGTTTACTCCTTTGGTTTTCTATTGTTATCGCTATCTGTATGTGTTTTGTTCTAATTATGTCTATGTGATTATAGTATTTATTCAAACTGGCACTTGCACCTTTGTAATCTTATGCTTTGTCAAAACTACAAATGTACCTTTATTTATCTATTTATTTATTTTTTGAGCCCTTGTCTGGCCATGTATTTGTTGAACTTTGACTCAATAAATAGTAGGCCCGGGCGGTTGGTGTGAACATGCTTCTGGGGGCTTCTTTGGTCTTTTGGACTGCCACCTGAATGGCCTGGTCGCTGGGTTTCGGTGTATGGTGCGAGGCGCCTGTGTGGCCCATCTGGCTCAAGATAGAGGTGGACGTGTTGCATATGCCAATTAACCATTACGGTAAAGGGATGGTGCACACGTCCCCCGTCAACTATCAACTATCCATGACAACGCTCGGCCCCATATTGCTGGTGTCACTCAATCGTTAATTTAACAGTTTCATTGGGAGCAGTTCGATCTACCGCCTCACAGCCCGGACTTGGCGCCGTCGGACTATCACTTGTTCCTGCACATGAAGCGCGAGCTCGGTGGCAAGCGCTTTGGATCTGACGATGACAAGAAAAATGCTGTGGAGTCGTGGTTATCGAAACTGACGGAAAGTTTCTTTGACGATGGTATACAAAAACTGATCACCCGCTATGACAAGTGTTTGATCATTGGCGGAAACTATGTTGAAAAATAGTTTAAGACATGTATTTTCATGTAAAAATAAAATTGGATTCGAAAAAATTGTTTTACTATTTTTTTTTTAAACGGTACTTATTTTTCGAATACGCCTCGTACAATGCTCATCAAAATCAAATTGCACTGACAGAAGACAAATTTAACTCTTTCTCATTTAAAAATGACAAAACAATTTACAAACGTCTTATTTAATATAAACTACCACATTTTTCAGTGGATAAATCTAAACAAAATTACGTAAAATACAAACTTATCGAATTTAAGACTTAATCTCATAGTTTTGCAGCAAGCCTTTCTTTAATAGGGTGTATGATCGATCGGCTTGAGAAAAGTGCAAACGTCACATCTAAATCTAATTGCATAATAACACCAGATGTTTGTGAAAATGACAGGCATTATCAACTATTAGCAAACATTATGTTACATTAGCACCCCTAAACTGCGTTAATCGAAGTTCCGAAACCTCATGCAAACATTTATCACTTGCCATTAAACATCTGTCTAAGATATGCACCTTTTTGTTCCCATTTATAATGCTTCTACCCTTAACCATCCATCGAAATAGCATATTTCACAAGTTACGAAAGATACATTAAGTGTTCCTCACTCTCTGCAGGTCAAAACACATCTAGAATCATAGTTCAATATATATAGTAACCTCTGAGTAAACAATACATGGTTTTGTTTCCTCTGGCTTCACTCAATACGACAGCAATCTACACTCATTCCATAAATTAAGGATAATGCAAAATCAGGCAAAGGAATAGTTAGAAGCAAAACAAATTTGACTTATTTGAAAGCTTATTTATTAAACAAAAGGTAAAGAGCAAAAAAAAAAAGATGCTATATGTTTGATATTATTAAAAATTATTTTCCCCCTGGAGCAAGTTACAAAAAAAAACCTATTTACAAAAAACCAAAACTAAATAGTTGGTATGATTGTTAATACAGTGTATGTCTCTCAGACGATGCAATACAGTCCGTACAATGCCTAGGCATGCTGAGTATCAAATTATCGATCTAATCTTAGGATTTAGGATTTAGGAACGGGGAAGACGGGCACCACGCCTTTACCATTTAGTTAATTGGTTTAGCGCCGTCTCCCCACTACGTGATCCCAGCCGTTTATTGATATTAGCAAACAGATACATAATTTGAAATGAATACTAAATTTGCAGTGATACATAATTGAAATGAATACATAATTTGAAATGAATACTAAATTTGCAGTGATACATAATTGAAATGAATACATAATTTGAAATGAATACATAATTTGCAATGATACACAGTTTGGAAGGTAAAAAAAAAAGTAACTAAATGAAAAATGCATATGAACAGTAGGAGAGTACGGAACAAACAAACAAGTCATATGTAAAAATACTAGGCTCAAATATGCAATAGTTAAACAAAAACATATACAAAGGCAGAAAGTTGCATACAAATAAAGAAGAATTTGCGGAAAAAGCTATACTTGCTGACTGAAACTATCCATATTGTCAACAATAACTATAGTACCGACAGAACTATATTACTGACTGAATGCGATATTTGCAGACCGACTAGAATTATTTACTGATAATGCTATACTTGCTGACTTAAGAATGAAACTAGCTAACATGAGACAAGAAACAATGATATTGAAATTGTGTAATAAATAAAAAGTAGACAGATTCTTACAACATGAGACAGATTTCAATGTAATTAGATTAACATGATGCCATCAAATAAACATTTACAATTTCTGTTATAGTACAAAGGCTCACTATACATTACAATAGAACATACCAACATAATTTACTGATAATACTATATTGAATGAAGATACTTGTAAGCATGATACAATGATTAAGATAATGAGTGTTTTATAGACAATCAACTTAATAAGAAAAGCATACTATCGATAGAACAGTACAATCAAACCAACGTGAGAACTATGTAAAGGCATAGCTTAAAATAATAATAATAATAATAATAATAATAATACAAAATCGGTTACGAATTTAAAAAAATATATATATATATGTATATAAATAGATAAATAAAAATAAAAATAAATATTTCTAACAAACCTGAGAAGGTGATAGATAGAGTTCGATACACACAAACTAACGTGATGCAGTCAAACTTATATTTCATTTGTTATTAACAGTCTAGCTACAAAAAGCAGATAGTACATGGTTAATATATTTCCTGAAAACCATTTAGATTAAACTTGACATAGGTCAAGCCCAATGCTGGAGACTTTCTCCATTACGCAATTTAGTTTGCGGATCAGGTGTCTTTGCTTAACTAAGAGTTTGCAAAATGCCTGACGATTTTGCGTAGGAAATCGTATGTGTAGGACTTCTATCAGGGGACAATTGGCTAAATAGTGCTCCGGAGAGCCGAGTTCACCACAACTGCAGACATTGGGATCACTAATGCCAAAGCGTGCGAAGAATTCAGGAAAAGGTCCATGCCCCGAAATGTAACGGGAAAGATGGTCATTGCCACAGCAGCGATCTGTCGACACATATGAAAGATGGTAGAAAGTACGTCGACCGGTGAAGCTATTGCCCCATTCCTCTTGCCACTTACTAATTGCTCGAAGACGTAAAGTTCGCTTGAGAAAAGAATGTGGCCAAGGAATGGATATATTCTCATCAGCAACACCAGAAGCCGCCTCCTTGGCATAGGCATCTGCAAGTTCGTTACCATATTCTCCCACATGCGCTTTAACCCAAGCAATATGAATAATGAAAGACGGAGAAGCACGTAAGTCCTGTTGAATGCCTCGTATAATTGGAGAGGAATGCTCAGGATTGCAATGGCGGGGATGACAGAAAGGCTATCAGAATTGATTGTCGCTTGTGTTATATTCTGAGCCAGCAAGTAGGGATAGCGCGTGCTATCGCCACTGCTTCCCCTTGAAAAACACTATTCTGCATAGATAAATGTCCCTTCCAGTGAGCTAGAGGAAGATTATCATGAAAAGCAACAGAAGCTCTTCCTACGTTATCATCTATCTTTGAGCCATCAGTATATATCATGTGACTTGAAGAATTACGAAACACTGATGGTGGAATATGGAGCCTAACTCCAACTCCATAGTCTGCTGGATGAATACTAAAAGGTTTCAGTTTTGCTTCATAGTCATCAGGCAAATAATATTCTCCATCAAATTTGATAGGCCTGCGTAGTTGCACAAGTAATTGACGAACAGCCTCTTCCTCAGTTCTAATATGAAGAGGGAGTAAACCGGCTAGAACATTTAGTGAGTCCGAAGAAGTTGTAATATATGCCCGAGTTATACTCAGGGCAAAAGGGCGTTGGATGGTTGAAAGATGTTTGACTTTTCTCCCCTGCATGGAGAGTGCCCAAACAGCAGCGGCGTAAGTAACAATCTTTTCTGTGACAGTAGTATATAGAATTTTTTGGATATGGTGGTTTAATCCCCACCGATATCCCTGAAGATAACGAAGCTGTTTGGCAATCATCTGTGTTCGTTTTTTAATGGACAGAATATGTGGGATCCAGGTTAACTTATCACCAATGATAACTCCCAAATATTTGATTTCTCTGAGGATTTGCAACCTGGTCTTTGAGGACAATTCTTGGTCGCCTGACCAAGAAACCTCCTTTCTTAGGTACAAGAAGTACCTTGGATTTGTTTTCAGCAATAATCAATTTCAGATCAGCACAATGCTGTTGAAAGAGTTGAAGAGACTCATTGCAATTTTGCTGTAAAACTTCGCGAGAATGTCTCCGGATAACAAGAGCCACAACATCGGCATACGCATATATATGCGTATGATCAGGCCAGGGAGCTTGAAGGATCTTATTAAAAGTGAGGTTCCAGAGTTGAGGACCTGCGCAAGAACCTTGCGGGCATCCTCTTGTCTGTACTTTTTCGATAATTCCCGCTGGATGTACTGCAATAAGACGTCTGTCTTGCAAAAAGTGTTCTAAAACTTTATAAATATTACTCGGACAATTGGAGTTTACCAGAGCTTGCTTAATAGCTACCCACCACAAACTATCGAATTCGCTTTTAAGATTTAAGCTGACTAATGCAGTGTGGTAGCCAGATAATTTATTATACAGGATGTCTTGTGTGATATCATGCAGTGCATGTAATGTAGATGAACCGGGCCGAAAGCCATATTATCGAGAACTAATAATTTGGTGCTGATGTAGATGAAAACGCAGACGAGTCATCAGTATCTTCTCAAAAGTTTTCCTAAGCGCTGGAAGTAGGTAAATGGGTCGAAATGAAGTAGCCTCAGTCGGTTTTCTATCCTTCTTTAAAAACAAGACAACCTGGCCTATTTTAAAAGACCTAGGAAAAGTACCAGTTGCCAATAACTTGATGAACAATATAACAAAAAATACTGGTGAGGCCAAGATGGCAGTTTTGACGATGGCATAGTCAATGCCATCCTGGCCTGGAGCTTTCCGTTTCGGCAAATGGGCTACAATGAATTTTAATTCCTTTAAAGTAATTTCTTTGTCCGGAGACGCAGTGGATGAGAGCTCTTCTTCAGATATCGATGAGTGATGGGAAGTACCCTCATAGAGATCAGACGGTCCAAAAACAGTATCCAAGATATGAGTCAGAGTATCTTTGGTAAAATCTTGTGAGGCTGTTGAGCCAAGAGGAAGAAATAATTGAGCAGGTTTGAATAATTTGCTTGTCATTATCTTATGATGAATCCCATATGTATCATGCGATTCGTTACAGAAGGCATGCCAGGAATTCAATTTCGCTTGTAAAATTGAAAGTTTATACTTTGCTCTCTCCTGTTGATATAGAGGGAGCGAAGTTGGTGGTAGATGCATTCGTCGCTCATACTTGATTCGCCGTCGTAAAGCGCGGCATTTCTTCTGCTGGGAACGAAGTTCACTGTTCCACCATTGTATATTATTTAGCTTTTTGGCATGGCGTTGTGGTAAAAGATCATTACAGGTTTGTTGAAGACCCTTCTGTAGAACAACCGTGAAATTCTCCAAATCAGCGCGAGTATTGCTGAAGAAAGTTGACCATCGAGATCATTTACTAATGCTTTCACACGATCAGTAAAGGCACGTATCCGTTTCCCTGGCAGATTGTAGCGTCGAATAATTTGAATGGTTGTAGGCTGAGCTATTGTAAATGTAATATAGCGATGGTCGCTATGACTAATTTCATCTTCAACTGTCCAGTTCTGGAGAAGAGAAGCCGCAGAAGTGGAACTAATAGTCAGATCCGGCCATCCACGTGAATGAATTCTGTCGAAGGTTGGAGGGGCATCAATTGAGTTATGCAGAATTAAATGATGTGCTGATAGAAAATCCTTCAAAGAATGGCCTTTTTCATCCGTTGAAGCATAACCCCAAGTTGTATTATGGGCGTTATAATCACCCACAATAAACTGAAGAGGGATTTTAATGCGCTGTAGAGTAGTTGATAGAAAAGTCAATGAAGGAAGAATGGACTCGGATGGAGCTGAATATTGTGAAATAAAAAACATGGAGGTTTCCTGTACATCAAGAAGAATGGCTACTTGGTCTCTATTAGCTGCGACGACTGTCGGTTTCCAATCCTTGTTGCAATTGATAATGATGGCCCTGGGTGGTTTCTCCAAATCGCCTGCTTGAAAGATAGACCACTGAAGCGGGAAACCCACAGCAAGTCCGTCCTTAATATAAGGCTCCTAAAAAAGATGAGATCAGCCTCACGTTCTACTGCGTAATGCGTAAGTTGAGCAACAGCAGCCTTAGTGTGTTGAAGATTGATCTGTATACATTTAATTGAAAGTCCACTGCGGATAAAATCCATGTTTATAGTATCAGCCGATGCATTTCCAATAGAAGGCAAGGACTGATTATTATTACTCATAGTTTGTCTTATCTCGGATGGATTGCACACGACGTTGGTACTGGATACAGGCTGAGTCGTAGGCAGGATGGTCGTAGTCGAAACCAGTTCCGAATCGAGCATTGGCATCACTGCAGTTGATACACAGTGGATTTTGCGCTGTACAGTCCCGAATGCCGTGCTCCTCAGCACAGTAGGAACAAAATTGTTTTCGACTCTTGCAGTTGGCTTGTAGATGACCGAACTGCTGGCATCGGAAGCATCTGCTAATTCCAGTGTGTTCCGAGGTGCCTACCAGTTCGATGTGCCTACCAGCCGAGGAAGATCTTGTGATGTTGCATGAGTGCACAGAAGCCTCGGGGCTCCCACTCAAATATCCACTTAACGTGCCCTTTACGGCGCTGTCTAAGTCGATGGAGAGGCTTGAAGATGTTACTGGGCATGCCAGTGGCACCACTGATTTCGGCAACGACATCCTCTGGCTTGATGGATTCAGGCAGATCATGAACTGCGCATCAAGGTCTGTGCCGGCGGGGACGGCTAATCTCCTCTGGGATGTCCTGGTTTTGGATTTCTTTTTCAAGGACAGTGGCATCATCATTAGAGTTACACACCACCTCTAAACCACCTCGGCGGGTTTTAATAATTCTCTCAATGCCAACCTTAAGTTTTGCGAGAGGAACTTTAGCATTTAATTCAGCTTTGAGCACAGCTTCTGAGACATGCGTTTTGGAATTAATATATATATGAGGCTTGTTATGTTTTCTAGCAATCTCCGCAAAAGTAGGTATTGGAGGAGCAGGCAAATATGTAGACGCCGGTAAATGACTTAGCAAAGGAACAGAAGGTAGTGATGGCGAGGAATGAGCTAATTCGCATCAAAGTACTGTGGAGGTGTAAACACCAATATCAACCTTGGCGGGCTTTAATACACATTCAGGACCCGCTGAAGCAAGAGTTTGTAAAGCAGTAAGAGAATTTAAGAGTCTAGTGCGTAAATCCGTGAGCAGCGAAAATTTTGAACTTCGTTTAGTAGTTGCAATTCTTCGCATGTCGTCACACAGTGCAGTAATTTTATCAATATGAGGTAAATCAGATACCAATACTAATGTAGGATCAAGTCCATTTTCTGGATGTGCTGAATCACCGTCAATCGGGAGAACTGATTGACAAGACATACTTCAAAGACGAATTCTGTAAATACTTAAAGTACTCGATGACTGAACAATTGTAAAGGTGGCAGACAGTACTTGATAACCTAACAATGTTGGGTGCACTCCAAAACTTGTAATAAACTTGGTCGTTAAACTTCTCAGTTTTTCATCTGTTTTAAAACTTGCTGTAATCCAAAAGCTGTTATATTCAGGTGTTACACACTGAGTGCACACTATTTCAAATCGCAAGTGAGTCACAAAACACAATTTTCACCAAGTCCAAAAATTAGTACAAAAATTTGTATCTCCGCTTCTAATTAACGGATCTGTTTCAAATTTGGAAGCTTGAACCTTCCGTGATCTTATTGGAAGTATGGCACAGGTTTCAAGTTGATACAATAATTAGCGGTCTAATTAGCAGTGGCCTGATTAAAAGCGTACTATGAAGAAATTCGCCGTTGGATTTGGCCTTGACAGCTTCCTCTGCTCACGGGGGGGGGGAATGCGACCGTTACGAAGCTTCAACGGTCAAATCCGAAACGAAGCTTCCGAATCGAAATGCTGCTATGTAATTACAGTAAGTTGGCCATAATTAATTTTGTAATTATCCAATTGTCTTCACACATATCTTGAATTGAAGAGGGAATTTATCTCTACAAGATGATGTAACTTTCAGGTCGCGACGGATAACAACAGCTCCCTCAGAGGACTTCAAAGGTGGTATATCCGCTGGGAATAACACAGCTCAATGCTAATTTGTTGTAAAAATTATAATTAGAGAACTAATTGGCCCACTTACATAAATGGGTACCAAATTGTTCCTGTTGATCTTAGGAACAGATAGCAACTACTATCAAGTCGATTCGAGTAAAACTTCCGTAGTTATTGGACAAATAGACGGAGCTCAAATAGTGCGACTTACCCTCACGGCGTCTCAAGCCAAACTCCGATCTGATCTTGGGGGATATTACACCACTCAAAAAGCAATGCTCTCCGAAGTTCCGGTAGACATGTAGGAGGAGTTTGACGGGCTAAAACTCGTCGGCCAAGCATATCCCACACGTGCTCTACTTGATTCAAGTCCGGTGAGAATGCTGGCCAGTCCATACGGGTGATATCCTCCGATTGAAGGCATTCGCTTACGATATTTGCACGGTGAGGACGGGCGTTGTCATCCATAAACACAAATTGTACGCCCATGGCGCCCCGAAACAAACGTACATGTTGTTCCAGAATGACATCCCAATAGATCTGGCTTGTCATGGTTCCAATTTGAACATGCAGGTCAGTTCTGGAACCCAGAATAATTCCACTCCACACTACCACTCCTGCACCACTGTAACGGTGTCTTTCAATGATGTTTTCTTGGTGGTAACGAGTACCTGGACCTTTCCATATAAAAATCCGGCGAGAATCAGTCTGCAAGCTAAACCTGGATTCGTCGAAAAACATCACACAATCCCATTGTTGTGGTGTCCACAATACATTCTCTCTATTCCAGGCTAACCGCAGGCGACAGTGAGTTGCAGTAAGTGGAACGCATCTCACAGGTCTACGAGCATATAGACCAATCTGCCCTAAGCGTCTGTACACGGTCTGCCTTGAAATTATCGTATCAGTGGCTGAAGAGAGCTGACGAGACAGGTCTGAAGCTGTACCCCGCCTGTTTCTTTTGGCAGTAACTGCCAAATACCGGCCTCGTTCGGCGTTGTAATTCTGAGGCGACCTGTGCTGTAACATCTACTCACATTGCCATCATCTTGGAATCGTTGCCAAAGACTGAAGATGACACTCAATTCCAATTTCGTCTGATACTTCCAGCTGCGTACGCCCACATTACAGACGGCCGATTATTTGACCACGTAAAAAATCATCCAAATGCGTCCTTTGTGTCATAACTATTCGGTTATTGCAGTGAAATGCTTATAAAGCACCTGCGAACAATTTTACTTCTTTGCCTGTATTCCTTATGTATTGTGATAAGGTTACATAAAAGAAGAAGAGACTGAAGATTCATATGGACAAGGATGTCTCGTGAGCATAAGCTGAAAATTATTTTTTTTAACTTACAAATACGTTTTCAATAGTTATTAAAATAGTCTTTATTAAAATAATTAAATCGTTGATGTTAAAAACGCAAGCTCGAGAGCCACGAATTGCTCTCGCACGTAAAATGTATAGAATTTGATTTTTGAAAATAGTAAGTTTCTCTCTTGTCGAATGGTATGTAGCCATTTTTTTGCGTTCAATAAAATTTTTATGCTGTGTTTTTTTTAACCTGATGTCACAACCCAGGGTTTGCATAGCCGTTTCGGCCACTACACCACAGCAGTAAATATTAAAAGTTGGTGGCAGCGGTGGGATTGTTCCTGAGAGTAAATTTAGGAACGGAATTTTTCGCCTGTGAACTTGAGTTTTATGTGAACAGTAAAGACTTTCTTCTCATCAAGAACGATCTAATTTTGCGTGCAAGGACAGTTCGGGTGGTGAAGCCTCTTCAGTGACAAGTGACAATGTGTCAGAAGGGAACGCCGGAGGAAGCGTGATCAAGTGCCGCAAAATAGTGAAATTTCCCGGAAGAATATCCAAGTAGTGCCAGGAGAGTCAATCGAAGGCGTCTTCATAATTGGTGAGTACCATTTTTGTGATTTTGGAGAAGTTATGCCAGCTATTAGAGACTAGGCTTATTTTGGATATAGAGCAGGAAAAGTTTGCCTCTTAATTAGCTTTTTTCTATATACGCTTTGTTTGTAGGCATAGGTATTATCATTAAGTGTTGTAAGGCAATTTGTGTTCAGAATTGTTAGGGAATTATTCAGTTTGGGAGAGACAGACGTATTGTTGTTTTTGTGTTATTGTTTTTCGGGGTAGGTAATTTTTCTTTAATTTTCCATAATGGGTGAGTTTATGAGGAAATTTACTAAAACTCTGCAATTGGAGTTAGCGGAGGAGTTTGAAACAAATGTGTCTCAGGCAAATAGAGTAAGAGAAATTAGGCAGGCTATTCTAAATGCCGAGGACTATGAAGAAGAAGCTGCGAAAGAATACGCGGCAAGAATTTGGGCTACGGCTGAGCAGAGAAAAGCAGAAGAAATAGTCGAGCAAGAGAGAGCAGAGCGGGAACGTGAACAAGAGAGAGCAGAACGGGAACGTGAACGTGAAAAAGAGAGAGCAGAACGGGAACGTGAACAAGAGAGAGCAGAGCGGGAACGTGAATAAGAGAGAGCAGAACGGGAACGGGAGCGAGTTTTTGAATTGGAAAGGTTAAAACTGATGAATGTAGTTCAGACTAATAGCCTAGCTTCCACGGTTTCGAAAGTTGAACAATCTAGAGAAAAAAAGGTTAATTTGAAAGATCTAGTACCGCGTTTTGACCCGAGTAATATAGATATTTCATTATTCTTTAAGCTATTTGAGAGACAAGCTCAAAAAGATAACGTTAATGAGATTGATTGGGTCTCGCAATTAATTCCTTTATTACCTTACGATGTAGCTCAGTTAATAGTGAAAGAATCAGCGGATAAAGGGGATGATTATCAGCATGTTAAGAAATTACTCATGCAGAGATTCAAGCTTAGTTCTTGGGCACTAAAAACACAATTTGAAGAACATTCTAGAAAAAACGGAATGTTATGGGTGGATTTAGTGTATGAATTGAGAGTGTATTTAGAGAATTGGTTGGATTCAGTAGAAGTTCAAGATTTTGAAAGTCTTAAGGAACTTATGCTCACTGAGCAAATTAAGCGGCGAGTCCCTCTAGAAATAAGAGAGCACTACTTAGACAATTGGGGAGAATTTAAAACAGCTTCCATTTTAGCAGAGAAATGCGACAAGTATGAGGCTTTGCGAAGAGATACGAGGACGTTAGAACAGAGAGCGGGGTTAAAGAAACCATTTGAGAAAGATAGAGAGCGGTATGTAAATTCTAACTGTAGTTGTAATCAGAAAAGTATTGGTCATCAAAGAATTAAATCAGAGATTTTCCGATCACCACTACTAAAACACAGATATGTAGCTACCTTGGTACTGTGGGCTACTATGCAAGGTACATAAAAGACTACGCCAGTATTGCACCTTTGACAGACGCTTTGAAGGGCAAAAACAAAAAAGAAAAAGTGATTTGGACAAAAGAGTGCGACGAGGCTTTCAATAAACTGAAGACCAAACTAGTAAAAAGTCCGGTTTTATTTGCACCAGATTATTCTAAAGAATTTATTGTGCAGAGAGATGCCAGCTTATATGATGCGGGTATTGTGTTGTCTCAAATTCAGGATGGGGAGGAACACCCTATACTGTATCTTAGCAAAAAGTTTACTAAAGCGGAGCGAAATTATAGCACCATTGAAAGAGAACTATCAGCCATTATTTATGGACTGAAGAAACTAAGTCATTACTTAGACGGACAGAAATTCAAGATCCAGACGGATCAAAATCCGTTGACTTTTTTAAACAAAATGATGGGATCAAATTCTCGTTTGACTCGCTGGGCATTGTGTCTCCAACAGTACAACTTTAAAATTGTTTGCATTGTGTGTTTCTTATTCAAAATGGTTAGAATCAAATGTTTTGTGTTACGTATTAGCATTTTGTAAACTGAAAAGGTACTTTGTGTAGATTCAAAATTTAAATCTTTTTGTTGTATTTTTGCATTTTTGTTATCTAGAAATAAGTGCAGGGTAATGTAACTGGCTTCTCTATTATCACTTAAATGGTTACCACTTGTGTTTTGAAAGCAGCGAAATGTATTTAGAATTTTTCCTTCCATAGTCAAGAAAAATTTCTTTATGAGGGGAGGAGTTGTTATAAGGTTACATAAAAGAAGAGACTGAAGATTTATATGGACAAGGATGTCTCGTGAGCATAAGCTGAAAATTATTTTTTTTTAACTTACAAATACGTTTTCAATAGTTGTTAAAATAGTCTTTATTAAAATAATTAAATTGTTGGCAATCTTAAAAACGCAAGCTCGAGAGCCACGAATTGCTCTCGCACGTAAAATGTATAGAATTTGATTTTTGAAAATAGTAAGTTTCTCTCTTGTCAAATGGTATGTAGCCTTTTTTTTTTTTTTTTCTCGTTCAATAAAATTTTTATGCTGTGTTTTGTTTTGAATCTGATATCACAACTCAGGGTTTGCATAGCGGTTTCGGCCACTACACCACAATATCACTCTCTAACACTTTCGTCATTGTGACGTACCATCGGTGTCATGTGGTTACTTCCTGAAATTTGCATATGGTTCTTGAAGATGTGTGTGGTGATTTTACAGGTGGTATATTTATTTACTTTAGAGTTCGATTTCCAAATGACTACGAATTATCCTTAATTTATGGACATGAGTGTATTTTAAATGGTCCGTTTTGGAATATGGAATGAAGAAACTGAGGTTTATTTTTCGCATAATGACCAAACCCATAAAGCTTTCATGCAGGAGTAAAATGCATGATTCATTCTCTTGTATCATTCCAAAGGCCAAAACCTAGTACTTTTTCAATTGCTTCGTGTTCCATTGATCCAAAAATGGGAGAAAAACATCTGAGATGAATTTGTGGATGCGCTTGGCCGCCCTTGACAAACGAACTCCTAACTAACTCACTGCAAAATGAGTGACTGATTTAAGTCCGTTATTTGATACTTTGAGAGACTTTCGGATCTACTAAAAATCTCTATTTGTGTTTGACTTCTCCCCACCCCTTCTCCAGTTTTCAGTTTCAAATAATTAGCATAAATAATTACACCAAGAGACACTGAAAATTTTAATAAACGTAATTTTACCAGTTATCCCTTTTATTTTGATGAACAATGTAAGCATATTTTTTTTACTCAATTAATTCCAAAAGAATGTTTTCCCCCTAACATTGTACGAATTACATAATTTGTCAGATAGAGAGTTTTGGATATAATTCATTTCCTTCTTTAATTTGTACGTGTTTATTATCCAAATACTTACAGATTCATTTTTATTTGCATAAAAATTCATCGATATAACCTAATGACTCTACAGTGGCGCCCGAACTAAAAGTTAGTGGGTACTAAATCGTCACCTCCAGTATTTTGCGCCCCAGTCGCCCTTCGAAAGGAGGAGGATATAAGATATTTTCTCCCTCCTTCCAGCATGCCTTCGTTGCGTAACGGTAGCAAACATAACACGTATTTTAGAAGTAGAGATTCGAGTCTCGGGGAGGGTATTGCTCATTTTTCATATACTCTTACTTCAGAAAACCTAATGATGACTACAACAGAACAATGCAGTGAAGTCTATGAATACTTGCAGTTGGTCTTAATGTATGTTGTGTTTAAAAAGAAGACATATGTAGACATTTTCTTTCATATATAGAAATTTTTAAGAATATTTTAATGTTATTTACAATATTTCTGAAGGCTTCAAAAAGCATAAGCATATTTGTTTCAAAACGGAAAACTTAATTCGCGCAATTAATACTTCCTTTTAACTCATTTCCTATAAATTAAAAAATAGCAAATAAAATATGTCACATCTAAAATTGCGTTTCTCACTCCATCGTCTCAAGAGGTTTTTAAATAATTTGGTTTTTGTTTCATGAAACAGCAACATTTCATAATTGCAATATAGGAGTAAATATATTTCGCTTTTCAGTATTTAAGGTCTGTAATAATTGCTTAAACTGTGTTTCTATATTTTTATTTAGTTATTATGTCCCTACTTCTTTTTTCTCCACTACGCGTTACCTTGATGGACAATATTTGACCAAACGTCTCTCTGCTACCGTTTTTTATTATCCCGCTTAATGGAAATTGTTCTGAATAGAGCTGCGGACTGATCCGAATACAGCAATTTTATTTCTGCGCATTTGTAACTTTCACATTACAAATTTTGGGCTAAATATTTTCCTTAATTATATCATGTTATTTACATCGATTTAAATCTTAACTTGCAAAGTTATATATAGTAGCTATAATTTTTATGAACATTTCGTACATTCAAGTAATAAAAAAAGTATTTGTGAACATTGGAGAAATCGGTGTATTCTGATTCGAGGAATTAAAAGATAA
The DNA here is from genome assembly GCF_044657685.1 of Stegodyphus dumicola. Lineage (NCBI taxonomy): Eukaryota > Metazoa > Arthropoda > Arachnida > Araneae > Eresidae > Stegodyphus > Stegodyphus dumicola. The sequence goes on from NC_140771.1 coordinate 113,429,671, forward strand.
TCAACCTTATTTGCTAATGTTTAGAAACTTTGAAAGGTTATTTTGTTAGTTAGAAAACATTTCCTTCAGTAAAATGATAACTGTTTATAAGCTAATTGTCCAACATTAATTCACATGTTTGAAACCCATAAACCTCATAAGCGTAAGTTATTATTAAATTGGTGAAAAACGAACTGTAATTGAAACTAAAGCATTCGTCAAAAAACGATGTAGGTGTACAGATAAGTTACGTTTAGCTGTGACACATGTTGCCAATTCTAAATTTTATCCTTAGAACATACTTACAGAATTCTGCTAAATTTAATTATTGAATGAAGAAACATTATTTAGCACGATGGAAAGGTTTATATATTTATCCTACCAAATTTAATCTAAATTGGATCATTGAATATTACAGCCATATTACAAGTTTTAAAACTGGTAATAATAACATAAACATAAGAGATTTTATTTTTAATATTCAGATATTCAATCGCATACACTGTTACAGCTAAAATGCTGTTTGCAGTGCACGCATACACGATTAACAGCATTTTATTAAACCTGAAATAGTTCATTTTATCATGCTGTGGTACTAGTCATTCACTTTTAGAAATTTTCAGTTTAGATTCAGAAATACACTTTTTTAATACTATTTTATTCGTAATTATAAAACAAATAGAATTCGGGAATAAAAAATTTACTGTTCCAAAATTTTGATGCTTTATATTCATGTATTTTTCTAAACAGTAATTTTTGTATTTTTCTTTGTGTTTATGTATTTTTATAATTTGTCACACTTCCCTTCTGGCTCAAAAATGACAAAAATTCATTTCATAGAATGCTTTATTTTGTGCTTTTAAAGCTGGTTTAAATTTATATGTTATATTTATACACACACTTTAATCATCTCGAATAGTTTGAAAAAAGAAATGAAACAAAAAACTTTCGAAAAATCACTCTGTGATGAAGTAATCTTTAACGAAATACACTTTTTTCAAGAAATTGCATATTTCCATATTCTCGAAAATATGCAATTACAAAAATTTAAATATCTGACTACAATAATAAAAATAATAAAACAGCCGAAGGGAATAAAATTGCTTTTTTCGAAATCTTGCTTCAATTATTCCTTAAGAAAAGTTTTTCTTCAAAGTAGAAGAAAATAAATATACAGCAGCGTATAATTCTGTTCTAGATTTAAGCATTTTTATATTTGTCAAACCAACACTGAATAACTACCACTTTAGTAATCTGAATAAAGAAATGTCAGAAAAAAAATTACGTTAAAAAAAAAAAAAAAAAAAAAAGTAAATTAAAATGGCAAAAAATCTAGCGTGATACACTGATTTCCATTTTTTAAAACTTGTTTTGAAATTTATGTCCCTTGTAATACGATGTAATTTTCTTATATTAAATATATACACATATTTCTATGTGCGCCTTATTTTTTTAAAAAAAGTATTTGTGAATATTGTGATTACATTTAGTTCCAAATCTGTTGTCGAAGGAAGACAGGAAGACTGTAGAATTAAAGGAAAGTGAAGATGAATAAAAACATCTTACTCATGAGCGAAGCATTTACTACTATGTTATCGAAATTGTGACTAATATGCAAATACATCACATTTTGCAGTTCACATTTATTTCTACGCGCCATACAAATAGCTTTTAAGATTTAGAGACTTACTTAAAATTATTTCATACCAAATATTGCTTCACATTTTTCCTGCTCTTGTAAATATCAAATAAAGAATTAGTTGGTATTCACCTGCACATTAATGGGGATTTTAAGAAAGAAAGTTGAAGCTTCCCTTTCCTCCACTACTTCGCATGGTGATGTAAATGTTAGCATACTCTTCACAAACATTTGGGAAATCCAGAATATGAATGCCGGTGAAGAAAATCTGATTTCTCTTGTTTTCTGCTCTGAAAAATATGGTGCTCTGACACAAAGGTTTAGAGGACATCACCACCTGGATTTGCCGACGCGTTCTTTTATCCTAGTAACCTTTCAACTTGGGGGGGGGATATAAAGAAATTTCGTCTTCACCACTTTATTTTCTTTTCCAACGAAAATGGGGCAACCATACACTGGATTTAGATAGTTTTTCAGTCAAAAGCCATATTATCAGATATATATTATTATTTTACGCTTATGTCATATCCGTCAAGTCTATCCTTGGGATGCAAAATAAATATGTGCGTCTAAACATTGAAACTTGGCTGGCAAGTTTATGGTAAGAGGTCTAGCAATGAAGCAGAACGGACAATATATTCAGACATCTCAACTCTATATTTTGCGTTATTTCCATGTTCGAAAAGAAACCAAATAGTTAACTCAATATACACAGACTTACTGCTATAAAGATACTAAATCTATTATAACAACACAAATTGTGGCAGTACACACTGTGATGAAATATGAGCACGATAATATTTACATAAAACTTTCATATGACTAATAAATTGCAAGGCCATAAACGCAATGCATAAAATTGACTATAAATTAATATACCTGTATAACAGAACAATGAATTAGTGCAACATTAAAGTGACAAATATATTTGTAGAGATAACGCATACAACAAAACAATACGATTAATCTTCCTAAATATACTTATACTGCGTGCCCTCATGGTAAAAGTTAGCCGCTCGTCCGGATAACTACTGGAAGAACCATATTGCGGATACCGACCTCGATGAAGGTAAGACTAAGTTCCCATGGTTTTCGTACACAGAATACCGAACAGGTCTATAAACCGACATCCCAATACTATAGAAACGAGAGAACTAGGAATGAAAACCCAGTTCGATGGAAGGCTGGATACAGGATTCTAAAAGCTAACTGTTTCTAATTCAGTCATGACTAATAATTCGATTTCTACTAGTCTCGAAGTATTTTTTTTTTTTTTTAATTTTACTTTTTTGCTGTACATGGCTCTTACATATTAAAAGAAATTCTTGTCCTAAAAATCACAACGAAATCTGTATTATCATTTTGTATCTTGCATAGATATATACGCTCCAGTTATTTTAAATGTATGCCCTGTGATAGAGAAGAAAATTGGCTTTTAAATTTAGTGGACTGAATTTGTGGTACACTAACTACGTGATTTTCATACTAAAAAGGTAATATATTGCATAATTATTACTTAATACATTCCATTTTCCACACATTTAAGAAATTATTTTTTGTGAATATTTAAGTGTGAGACTTTTTTACCCTAATTTATTGTCATTTTTGCTAAACTTCTCTCTGAACGACGTTTATAACTTCTGTAGAGAGATGGGAATACATTCATATGGGATTTAATCGGAAAACGAAAAACTTTCTTCAGTATGCCTTGCTATGGATTGTACTAAGATAGATGCGCTTGTCTCTGACACGCTTTTTTTATACTTTTGGCTGTTGATGGAGGACGTGTGTGTGTGTGTGTGTGTGATTGTGGCAAAGCCTCGAGGGCTATCTGCCTAAGGGTGCCTTCGTGGAGGACTTTCTAAGGGAAACTGGCTCATATATACGTTACACATGGGGAAAACCACGAAAACGCCCGTGATGATGGAGGAGGCCCATGTTGATGGAGGACGAGGCATTGTCTATTTACCAAGGTTAATCGGTTTTACCCCACGTTCACCAATGTGGAACTAGAGAGCGCCCAGGAGAGAGGCAGCTATAAGGATGTAGTTACATATTGAATGGTACTTACGCTGAATGGTACTAAAATTACGTATATTATAATATACAAAAGACTATAATAACATATAACAGGATACATTATTGAAAATAGGCAATAAAACGCAATAGAAGTTCAGTAACAGCACATTATGTTAAGTCTGTTAGGTATATCGACTTAATACATAGATATATGAGTAAATTAGCAAATCCTTTCTTGATTATGCGTAAAATGCTAAATTTTAGTGGAACTGGTTACTAAATATGGGATCATGCTAATAATAATGTTTAACTCCTAAAAGGATAAGATGCATACATTTAATTTGTGACAAAAGTAAAGAAGTTCATGTTCAAAATGCACTAGCAGTATTTAAAATGCACAATGCACTAGCTTGTATGTCTATGAGTCACAGCAGTTCATATGTCTTTTGTGCTACAGAGATTCTATGATATCATATATATGATATCCATTATCATATTTTCCGCTTAGGAAGTACTGTTATGCCATAAAATAAATAGTGTTGCAACTTCCTGTTCACGGAGTTTGTTACTTTATACTAGAATCTAGAATGGAGATTTCTTTTCAAATAAGTATTTAGTTCGTAGAATTAGGTTATGTCGATGCAGGAAACATGAAATACGTGCAGTCACCTCGCCTGGATTCAAACTCCGAACCTCTCGATTACACGGTGGCCGTGCTTTCAGTTACAACTTGACTGCACACAGAAAGAACGGAGAAAATACATTATACACTCTCTAATCGCAAAAATCATGTTATAATGAAATCGAAACACGTGATTCCAAACGAAAAGAACAGTTACAGTTTTCTAATTTTAATTAGTGCTCATTCTTCTCAGTTATCGTAGTAGATATTTAATTTAAATTTGATTTTTTTTTGATAAAAAAGAAATTCAGTACAACAAGTTTCATTTGCAATTAAATATAAGTTTTCATCACCGCAGTATTATAGAATTTATGATCATTGTTTTTTCTAATACTTAGAACTGATTTCTTAATCCGGTCTCTTAATCTATTTCGTATTTCTTTCGATGACCAAATAAGAAGCAGGAAATAAAAACCGATGAATTCTGCCATGGTATTCAACACACTCACTTAACTTTTCTAGAACTTTTCCTAGTTGCCAACTTCTAGTTTTTCCATCAGGCAAAATTATTGTCTATGAAATCTATCATAAAAACTAGTATTTCAAAACGGGCACATTCTTTTGCTTTAATGTAACATGCGTAGAAGAGGAAAATTCGAGAATTGATGCTTGTGAAAAGATGCAAGTAGTCCTTCGTAGGATAAAAATAATAGAAAGTATCCTGAATAATATTTATGTAATATTGATTGAGTGCTATACGAAGGTACTTTTCAAAATGCTAAGTAAAGAAATATCTACTTTATATTTATATTGTAAGCGAACATAAACTTATAAGGTATGTTCTCCCTACTTTCCACATGCTTTCGGGGTGTTATTGGAAGCATGCTCGTCGTGTATTCGAGAGATCCGAGGTTCGAGTCTCGGTAAGGTCCCTGCCCATTTTCCATGTCAAGTGGCCCGCGAACTAAAAGGTGGTGGACGATAATTCGTCACCACCAGGATTTGGCGATTGGATCCCCTGATCTTGCCCTGATTCCTTTCTCCCTCCTTTCGGCGAGCGTCCGTGGTATAATTGGAATCACACTCGACGCATATTCGAGACCTCTAGGGTGTGAGCCTCGGAAAAGGCACTGCACATTGTTCACGTCGCCAGCATATAAAAAAATACCTAATGTCTCTACAAACTGTTTATATTTAATATGCTCTTGACAATGAATCTTATACGTACTTAAATCCAAAAATTGGAGAGTTATTTATTAACTTGCAGTTTGATCATGTGTACAAAGCAGGATATTTTATGATGAAATATATTAGATTAGGTGTTCAGTAACTTGAATTCTTGAATAAGCTTTTACAGTAACATTTCTCACCCTGAACAAATAAAAAATTCCTTGCAAATCGGTGTTTCAAAGTTTTCAAGTTAACAGATTCATCCGACACATAATAAAGTTAAACTCATTCATCTGAACACATGAATATAAACAGCAGAAATAAATAACAGCGCTATTTGGGTCTATCATTGCTTACACCAAACTGTTCAACATTATCATTATTGTGAACTACATTTTCTGCCACTGTTGATGCCTCAATCTGCCAGTTTGCGAAACACAAACTACAGGGTATTTCAAAACGTATGACAAAACTTTGCAGGCGATGGAAGAAACTTAAGCAAAACCTTTCTTCAACGGATCCGCTGAAGCTTTATCACCTAAAACGGCTTGTAATGTTAATTTCGAGTGTCTGACTCTAAATGTAGTGATTCTTTGGTAAGCAAATTATTCTTTTATGCACGATGAACAGATTTGCTCTACTCCAGTTGCATCGCTGACAATTTGATCATGGAAATCAAGGCAACAACAGACTTATAGACATTTCAGCAGTAGCCAACCATCACCAGCAATAGCTCCGTCAGTATATGAAACCGCAAGTACTCTATACCTTAAGTCTGGAGCCACGCTTTTATTAAGTTTGTTAACTATTATTATTAAACCTACAAGGTATTTCGCTTCTTATTATTAAGTCTGTAATGTGTCGCGCTTAATTTTATTATTAAGTCTGCAAGGAACGCGCTGAGCATAAACCTGCTGTGCTAGTCCGCCAATGCTATTTACATAATTATTTTAATAGATGGTGAAGCGATGGAGATTAACAAACATAAGAATGACAAAAGACGAATGGAAAATTTGAATAATTTAAGAACGAATTTTGTTTTGCCCAATGAAGCAAACGGCAGCATGAATACATGGCTCACATTTTGAAATGGAGACAGATCTGCATTGACGAAAATACCATATTTTTCTCGAACAAAGGCAGCGTCAACTGAAACTCTGGCAACAGGGTCTTCTTGGAATCGATGGAACTATCGCAGACAAAATTTTTAATATGGCTGTATACAAAAATACAAAAATATAAGAAACCGTGTAATTATCCTGAAGTGATGGCACCGTCCCTACTGGTAACTTATCCACAGACTATTGTATCCAAGACATTTTGAACATCCATACGGTATTCTGCGTCCTGTTGGATCCTATACGTAACATCATGTTTCCAGAACAAGTTTCAAGTAGGGCAAAATTCTTGTATAAATATTAGGTACGATTTAGTATACTGTCGGGCTAAAAGACATTTCAGCAGTCAAGTAGCTATGAACGATTCTAGCCCAAATATGCACTGCAAAACGCAACTGCTTTAAAAGTGAATGTGTGGCAGGCGTAATGCTAGCTACCCACGCACAGATATTATGCTACTTAAAAATTCCTTTATATGAGCCTTGTTGGTAAATTATACACGGGCATCGAATTCCAGCTGTCCTACAGTCTAATGAAGGAGCCAATAACACAAAATCAACACAAGGCTGATATTCTGACGTTTTCAATATTTGCGCTGAATGGTAAGGATGTAATATTTCGACTCGTGCATCGCACTACACTAGATATCAGAGTACACATACGGCTTAGAAAATTTCTCAATTTCTCAAGTGATGCATGTGAAACCAATCTTTAGTCACGCAGAATTTTCTTTATAATAATGTCCTCATACGCCCTGTGCACCCTGTATGTTACAAAACACTGTCAAAAAGATCTTTTCGAAGATATAATCGCAATCCCTGAAAGCTTTTACTCTCTCGCTCATGTCTTGAAGGAAAGTGTTTAGGCTTTCATCGCATTGCCATCCATTGTTACATATATTAAATGAATATCCGAGTTTTTTTGAGGCATGAAACTATTCATTGCCTCCAAAATCCTTAGCAGAATTAATGAAAAGTACGTTAAGCACCGGTTACATTCTTTAACTAGAGAGCGATTTCTGCGCTTAATGTGAGATCATGTATTCGCTGAGGTAAAGTGCTTGCTTAGGTGCGTAATTTTTAATTTTGATCAAGAACTCTGTTTTGATCAAACTAATAGACGCAGCAAGAATAAATGATAGTATATTATGGTATTATATAAAACCAAAAGGTGTCCGCCGATAACATCACAGCAAAAACATCGCGGACGAAAACGTCGCGGAGAAAACAACGCAAGGCGAAAACGTCGTGCTACAAAACATCGTGGGAGAAAACATCGCAAAGAGAAAACATCGCAGTTTTAAAACATCGTGGTACAAAACATCGTCGTCGAAAATAAAGCGGTTCAAAAACTTCGCAGTTTAAAAACATCGTCGTCGAAAATATCGTGGTAAAAAATAAAGTATCTACAAATCATCGCATGACGATAACATCGCAGACATGCTTTTTTCAGGCTTTAATAATTGTAAATGGATATTCCCATGATGATTTGTGAGCGCAAGATGTAAAGAAGGATAATTTTTACTTTCACATTTTTCATTAAATATTAAATTTTTGCTGAGAAAATAAGAAGAAAACTTAAGCATAGAAAATTAATGCAACTTATAGCACTTAATAGAATTTTAAACCGACATAGTTAACTAACAAAGACCATTAATAAATAATTTTTTATAAAGTTTTTACAGGTAATTTTTCATAAAAAGTATAATCTATTAAGTTGCATTTAATTTTCTATGCTTAAGTTTCCTTCTTAATTTTTCAGCAAAAATTTATTAGTTAATAAAAAAATGTGAAAGTAAAAATTATCCTTCCTTACAGCACTTGCGCTCACAAATCATTATGGGAAAATCCATTTACAGTTACTAAAGCCTGAAAAAAGCATGTCTGCGATGTTATCGTCATGCGATGATTTGTAGATACTTAATTTTTTACCACGATATTTTCGACGGCGATGTTTTTAAACTGCGAAGTTTTTGAACCGCTTTATTTTCGACGACGATGTTTTGTACCACGATGTTTTAGAACTGCGATGTTTTCTCTTTGCGATGTTTTCTCCCACGATGTTTTGTAGCACGACGTTTTCGCCTTGCGTTGTTTTCTCCGCGACGTTTTCGTCCGCGATGTTTTCGGCTGTAACCAAACCAAAATGACATTTAGTCCAAATATGTATTACTAATGCGGGAGGAAAGATTATAAAACTTATATCTAAGTATTATAAACGATAACTTAAAATGTTCTTTTCGAATAAAAAATTATTATTGCTACACAGATACGAAATCATGTTTACTTTAAAGCTATATCAGAATACGGCGTTTCAATTAATGCATAAATATATAGACACATCTTACATTTAATTAGAATATATGAAAATTTTGAAGAGGGAATTTTCATTCTGTATGCATATGGAATTTCCTACATTCATTTTTCATTTCTCTTCCGTTGTTGATAAATTTTCACAATTGGATTCACTTTAAAGCTGACTTAAAACATCCTGCTAAGGAATGAAGTAACGTAATTTGCCTATTAACTGGCCAGTTATGTCAAACATGAAAGAAATGGTTAAAGACTCTAAACTCAATTTCAAGTTAAAATCAAATCAAAAATGTATCTGATTTTAACTTTTGGAAAATTAAAGGAATTCTATATGCAGAATTCGTAAGTTTCTGTATGATTAAAGTAAACCCGCCCTATTTCTTAAGAAATATCTTCAAGAAGGCACTCTTTCCTTTAAGGATACGGTCACTGAGAATTCTATCATAGTTAATAAAATAATTAGCCAATGGGTAGGAAGTAAGTTAGAAGCATTTTCCCGTTTTTTATTCCTGGTGAAGGAAAATGTTGGCTACAAGATATATGGCTAATCATTAGATTTGTTATAACCAGATGAAATTTATGTAGTACAGAAGGGAAACACATTATCAGAATAAGTAAGACGAAAGCCGTATCATAATTTGCATAACTAACATCTTTAAGTTTTGTCTGGCCTTTGAAATAACACACTTCACTTAGCTATAAGATAGCTGAGCAATACTTTACACTTTTTTATCGCTACAGTTTTTGAAACCAGAGGATATATTTTCCTCTTTTTCAGGAAACGGTATTGAATTAGAAGCGGGTTTTCAACAAAATTAACGATCACGTTTTTTAGAATTATGTTTCAATATTTGTTACACTAATACTTCTGATTCTAGTTGTTTTCAACTGGCTGTATGATAGATACGTTATATAATATTTTTACACTAATACTTCTGATTGTAGTTGGTTTCAATTGGCTGTATGATACTTTATATATTAAAAGATCTTTTATATTAGTAAATCATATGAAATAATTATCTTCTTCATATGGTCAGGTGCAACATATGTTGGTTGAGGACATCTGAACAAATAAAAGGCTAATTGCGAAACTACAGATTTCATAAACTGCTACAAGTAATAGAGCTTAATAAGCTTGGAGGCTTAACAAGCAATTTAAAATTATAACTTTATACATACTTCGAAAACCAGAGCATATTTTGGGATTTAAAATCAATCAAAGTATAAAATCATTCAAATTATCTCCTGTCAATTTGAGCTCCAGTTCAATAAGCATTTATGATTCTTTAACAAATGTAACTATACTATAATCAAAAGAAAGATTTTTAGAAAGCTTTTTTGAAAAAGGTCATGTTAGATTGTCACGTAAGTGCTTTAACGTTTCAATATAAAAAAATAGCTTAGATGAAGAAGGATTTAGTTCCATTTGGAAATAATATCTTTACTTCGCCCAAATTGAAACTGTGATAGGAATTGGAGAGCAGGAATGTATCAGTGCAAAAAAATAAATCTTAACCAAGTACTAAATTTTTCTTTTTTATGTTCTCGAAGAAAAGGAAGGAAGAAAGAAAATTAAGTGGAGACGTTACGTTTGATCATGGACCAATTGATTTCGTCTGCTTAACGTAAACAGTTGCAGTTGCAGTAGTATTGACTATATAGATTTAAAAATATTACCAATTTACCAGATGGACTGTTCTTGTTCCTTTTATACTAAACTTCAAAATGACAGAATATAAATAATTGTTAATTGGCGTATAATTAGCATTAATGTATATTTATAAATACAAATGTTAAAACATGATTTATTTTAAAAGATTTTCAGCAGCACGGTAATAAAGAATAAAATAAATACATTTTTTTTGCTTAAATAAAAAAATAATCCAGTATTAATTTTTTAATTTTTATTATTGTTTCCTAAAAGAACTAGACTCAAAAGAAAAAGATGTGAATACTACAATCATAATTAACGACTGTCATCTTTAATGACACGTATTAATCCATTCTCTTCAGAGATTTTTGATCGCCTACTGACACCATTATTCTTTCAGTTTAAAAGGCTGAATCTAAACAAATACGAAAACAAGTAAAGTATACTAAAACTGTATAAAATACTAAAAATAGCAGTAATTTAAGATATATTTATAACACCTGCAGTGGTTTCCTAATATTTACGTCTTGTCAAATACCACAAACATAAGCTATTACGTATGATATGTGGAGTGACATTTTATTACCAGATTATCTAACCAACAAAGTTAGAATGTGTCAGGCTCATTATATCTTACAACTTGTGAGTTAAAAATGTATAAATATACAATACCCAGCTAACCTCGATCTGGATTCAAAACATCCTTTCACTGAAGGAATAAATTCGAAAAATTAAATCTAGATAAAGTAAGATTTTCTAGATTGCGACAAAATTCTAAACATACATTTACTGAGCAAAGGCTAATCTAAAGTATTCCCATCAAGAACAGCTTCAGCGTCTCGAATGGATTTTCTTCGATTAGAAGAGCAGTGAAATTAAACAGAATTCTTAGACTTCTATAAATAAAAATTCTATGTGGTGTTCTATATGGGTGTTAAAAAATTAAAAAAAAATTGTCTACAGATTTTGTTCGTTTACCTTTACGTTTACATTTAGCCTACATTTATAGACAATACTGTTTACAATGTTAGAAAATTAACGTTCCGTAGACACACATGAAGACCAAAATTCTTCTTTGAAGCTTTCCGTAACTCAGTTTTAATCCAAGGTTTGTTTCATATGTGCGGACCTACCTATTCTAACAGCTAACTGCTTTACTCATACTGAAGGCCAGATTATTTATCATGCTATCTTAAACTACTAAGTAAAATTACGCCAACTTAGAGAAAGGTTTAAATTATATCTTTTTATTGAATTTTTAAATAGAAGTGACAATTTTGCTACTACTTCTTGAACAGAAGTAATAGCAAGACGATCAGTGCTAGCTGCTAAAAAGGCTATCTCCTGAACGCAACTCTCTACTTGAATACATCAACTCATTTGTTCCGAGCTGACAAAAGTAGAAATGAAGGTAAATGTAAAATATTATGCTAAATAGTTAACAGTTATAAAATTCGATACATTAACCCCCATACGGGAAATTCAGCGAAACTTAAATATCCGCATTCTAATATACACTTTGCAAAAAAATCGAAGTACCATGAAGGAAGTGGCTGTTTTTTGGTGAAATTGAATATGTGCATAGCTCAATAAAATAATAAAGTGATTAAAAAATCAAGGTCATAGTACCTGTTCACAGACTCACAGTCACCCATTGAGTGTTCAAATTAGTAGTTGGTCGAACCGCCCCTGGAGGCAGTGCATGCTTCAATTCGTGGAGGAAAGGAGTGGTAGAGGTTCTTAATGGCATCTTGCGACACGTTCTGCCAGGCATTCATCAGCTGTCGCTCCAGCTCTGCGATATTTTGTGGTGCCCGAATCTGGTGGCCTACGATGTCCCAGACATGCTCGATTTGTTAAAGGTCTGGTGACCTTGCTGGCCAAGGAAGAGTATCAACCGCACGGATATAGTCCAGAGGTATGCGAGCGGTATGTGGCCTGGCATTATCTTGTTGTAAAATGGCCCCAGGATGGCATGCCATGAAGGGTAATGCAACCGGCCGCAGGATGGTATCAACATATCGTTGAGCTGTTAAAGATGTAAGGCAGATGACTAAAGATGACCTGCTGTCATAAGAAAGAGCGCCCTACACCATCACACCAGGGAATATGGCTGTATGCCTTTGTAAAACAAAGGATGATTGGGATCGCTAGCCCCGTCCTCTCCAGACACGAGCATGGTGGTCATCTGCTTCAAGAGTGAAGCGGGATTCATTACTGAACACTATACGATGCCAGTCTGATGGCAGCCATGATGATCGGCTGCGACACCACTCCAGACGACTCCGCAGATTTTGTAGGGTCAAAGGCAAACGTCCTAAAGACATCTATGAGCGTAAACCCGCGTCAGACAAGTGTCCTGAAATGGTGGACGGTACCACGGGAGGTGTATACTACACGTGCGTTTAATAGTCGACAATGATACCGTTTGGGTGGTTCGTGCCTGGCGACGAAATTTCCTTGTAGCAGCTATTGCTGCCAACATCTTGGCACAGCAATGTCTGTACGCTGCAGGTGGTAGCCTATTGCTCGGTATGACCACCCAGGTTCAAGCAACCCTACAATGCAACCACGTTCGAATTCCTTTAGTTGTCTGTAAGAAGGTCTTCGATATCGTCGTAATGACATCTTTAGTTGCTTCTTTACGGAATTACAATGGCAGCAACAAAAATGATAAATTTTTCGGCTCTGTTAATGGTTTTATACTTTGCGAATTGAGCGCTAGAAATATGCGTTATGATCGCAATTCCAGTTTATTTGCCTTGAAACGTTGATCATTTACATGTTCCATCAAGACGTTTTTGCATACCAAATTTCGTCACGATCGCAAACGTCCTTCTTGGTGCTTCGATTTGTTTCGCAAAAGACTGCATATTACTTAACTTGTGCTTTGGAAAGGCGCATTCGGGCTTACTTTTCAAGAGCAGGGGATAATAAAAAGTACAATAAAGCTAATATAAACTAACTTTCTCTTATGCTGAGCATAAACTTCTGTACCCGCTAATTTCCATGCCTCTGGAGTGGGCAAATATTCTACACATAAAAAAATAATCGATAAAAGAAATAATTAAATACTATTCGTTAGGAAAACGTATGAAATGTCATGCACAAATAAAACTGCGTTGCAGTGGATATGTTCATATTTGTGTACGAGAAAGAACTAATTGATGTCAGAATAGGTTATCCGAACTATGGAGCTTTTAAATTTCCTATACTAACAAACATAAACGCTCAAATATGATTTCGCCAGGATTCAAGCGATGCATCTTTTAGTGATAGTCGGATAAGTAACCAATTAAATAACAGCATCATGCAATTGGGGGAATGTGATCTTTCCTTTAAAAACTCCTTTAGAGGGAATGTAAAATAGAAAATATAGATGTTAAGAATAACATCTTTAAATATGTAAACAATACTATTCATTTTAAAATAGAAATGTGAAAATTATATCTTAGGAAGCACAAAAACTGAAAATGTCATGTGGCGAAACAATTTGTGTAAAAATATAAATTCCCGTAAACTTTTCTTTTACTAAGTGTTGAGCATTTTAAACACCATATTGGTATACCAATGCTTTTTTCCTCTTTGTTTATTTTCTTTTCTTTTTTTAATTTGCGGTCTTTTCATAGGATTGAAATTATCCTCAAGCTATTACTAATTTGTTTAATATTAGCCGGGAACTGCGTTTATACATTCAAAATAGATAATACGTCGCTTTTACTTCCTTGCAAGGAGTAAAGGAAGTTTTGTAATCGCAAAAATTATGGGTATCAGATTTTAATAGAAATGTCCATTTTGATAGCTCTCGAATCTATTTGCATGATGATTTTTTGTGACATCTATACGTAAGGACAGAAAAAAATGCTATTTTTCTCAAAACGGAAGGTAAAATGGATTTTAAATGGATTCAGAAGAGATTTTTTTTTCGTGATGTCTGTACTTATGTAGGTACGCAGGTGCATCTTCCATAACTCAAAAATTAATTGAATTAGAGTGTTGAAATTTTGTATGTGGGACTGTTATAGCATGTAGCTGTGCGCCTACCGTTTTGGTTGCAATCGACATCACCAAAGGTTTATATATATATATATATATATAAACTAAGCTCACTGAGCCGAGTAACAGAGTGAGTATATATATATATACAAAACCATCAACTAAAAACCCTAATGAGTTATGGTGCAAAATTTAGACCAGTCAGAAACATAACTAAAAATTACTGTTGCAAGACTTTCGAAAACAACATCAACGAATTTATAGTCAAAGCAAGCTATCAACTGAATTTACCTATAGATACCTTTTTAAAATGGAAAGATGAAATTCTTCAACGCATATCCACCGAAATCAATCACCTCAAGTTTAAAAGTACATTGAATTGGTCGCAACTTACATCAGATATTAAAAATTTAAAAAAAACTTATTATTACAAAAGTAGATAAAGCAAATAATAAATTTAGCATTATATGAAAACAATTCTACGCAGAAATTATTCATAAAGAACTTTTCAACGCAACTACTTATCAGTTAGCAAACATTACAGAAACGTCTATAATAAACAGAATTAACATTTTTCATAAGAAACTAAATATTACTTTAAATCCAAGCTACAACAGATTTACTAACCTCTATGCACTTCCCAAATTCCATAAAACACTATTAAAATTCAGATTTATAGCAAATGGAACTAATAATTACAAGAAAAATGTAGACTATTATTTTTCAATTCAACTTAAAAAAATCTGTAAATTTATTTTCAACAATTGTAATACTAATCAGAATTATTGCTGGATCATCCATAATAGCACTCCTGTCATTAATGCCATTCAATAACACTCCTGTCATTAATGCCATTCAAACAATTAACATACAGAACATTAACTGCTATGACTTTGAAAACTTATATCCCTTACTTCCTCTAGAAGAAATTTATACTGGTCAACTAGATCTGCCTTAACTCTTCCCTGGTATGCTCACGATTATGAATCTTAACAAATGGAAAACCTACCTAAAATGCACACTTTTTCATAACTACATCAAATTTCAAAATCAACTATCAACATTTTAAACAAGTCACAGGTCTTCCAATGGGGTTCCATTCCAGTACCTCGCTCTAATATCTTTTTATTTATAAAAGAATTTAACTTCCAAAAAAATCTACAATCACAAGAATTAAATTACTGCAAGCACACTTACATATATATTGATGATCTTATAACAATTAATAATTTTAATAAAATCGAATATTCCGAGATTTATCCAAATTGCCTTTCACTTAATAAAACTAATAATTCACAAAATAGCATATTCTATCTAGATCATCAAATTATTAACTACAAAAAAATTTTACTTTTTGACAAAACAAGAATCTTCAATTTCAATACTAACAAATTAATAAATTGGAATTCCAACATTTCCAAAAAAATAATTAACAATACAATGATAAATCAAATACAACGTATTAAAAATATCTGCACAGATACGCTAGATCTACAACGCGAAATTTTGTCCTTATTAAAATTCTAAAAAATAATCTAATACCTAATGAATTTATTACCATTGCTTTAAAAGAGCAGGCGTTAAGTACTCACTCTAAATCATTTAACTAAAAGGGATATTGTTGCGTGCGTACGGGTTCGTTACGAAAACAATGCACAAATCCGATGAAAAATGAACAAAAATTTATTATTATCACAACAAATATGCTTAAATTTCCTCAAATCATCGTGCAGTATCACGATATATCACAGTAGTCATTTTCTAACTATTCAAACTTTCAAGAGAACTTAATTCAAAACAGCTAAAGAAAGCTAATCCGCGAATTCGCTACAATCAACAAGAACAGTTTTCTAAAACTAACTCTTAGAACAACAACAAACTAACTAACTCGAACTGAGAGGTTTTCCTCCTTTTTTAAGATTTTTAAATTTTCTGGTACTTTTTCGAAATCAAAAAGACATATTTATTTATTTAATGTTAAATGCACGTGCTCTTGTATTTTTAATTTTTCGGCTTAGCTTTCCTCTTTTAATATTCGTCACGCGCTGCACTGTTCGGGAAATGAAACCATTTAATTTATAATTGAACTAACATTAGCTTTTTAAATACCAAATTCGTAACACTGCCCCCTTCCCAAGGACTCCACGTACCGGGCAGTACAATCCCTGGACAGGAAGCCAAACTTACAACTAAAGGTATAAACGCAATAATAAGCATTACATTACAATAATAAACAACATGAACAATAAATGCAATAAATAAAACAAATCAAATGCTATCAAATACAAATTAAATACAAAATACAAATCAAATGCAAAATACAAACCAAATACTAAATATACATTTAGAAACAAGAAGGACCATGGTCTTACACTATTTACAATTATTTACATTACCTACTATGGCCATAGTAATGAGCTAACCTGTCGTAATGAACAACTTTAGGTTTAGAGTTCGAAGACTTACGGATCTGAACCACGACGTCATTCAGTCTGTTCAGCACTGTATATGGACCATCCGAAGATGACTGTAATTTAGGACTGATTCCTTTTCGTTGAATCGGGTTCCACAACCACACCTTGTCTCCTTTGTTGGAGTCTAGTATCTCTCGTGTCGTATCTGGTCTTCACCTTCTCCGTCGCCAAGTTGACTCGCTTTCGTACGGAACGGTGCATCACTTCAAAACGGGCCTGGACATCTTGGATGTATTCCTCAGGCGATGAAGGCGCATCCGTATGGCGATCAAGCAGGCGATCACAAGGCAGACGAAGGTTACTACCGAAGAGCATTTGTGATGGGGAACAGTTGGTAGTCTTGGGTTTCTTTTCGACCCTAGTATGATTTCGGCAGATTCCCGAGCTGGGTCTTTTGGACAAGGCGTCGGCATTTCCAGGTGAAAATCCCATCTGAGGATGGATAGTCATGTCTTCAGATCCTGAAAGCAGTTTATTGGTTTTGAAGTCTAAGGAAAAATTGTATTTCCTTAAAAAGTCCAGTCCGAGTATTCATGGATCTGTAATATCCGCCACATATGCGTGTGATGGTAGGCGGCCCTTCCAAACGTGATGTTCACGTTTAACTTCCCAGCTATGTCGATCTTGTCACCACACGCAGTCTGAAGGGTAACAGAGGATGGCGTCCAAATAAGTTTATCTTTAAACTGTTGAGCTAAATCTCTCCGAATGATTGTAACATTAGCTCCTGTGTCAATGATCATATTGCAAGGAACTCCATCGATGTGCCCATTGATGGACAGTCCGTTACTGTTGCCACTCACTGTTAACCAGAGAACAGGGGCTCCATTACCTAGCTGACATGATGTCTGCCTTACACGGATTAAGGCCCCTGCATCCAGAAGCTATTTATTATGACAAAGCAGAATAAGTTTACAGTGGCATACAAGGCCTTCAAGAACACAAGAACATAAGTAACATAGTCATAATAGACCCTAAAGAAAGCATGTTAAAAGTAGTACCTATAGCATTCAAACAATAAACCGAGTATACTTTCATAATTTGTACTGAAAATACGAAATACTTTCAAAACTGAGTCCAACTAATATAAATAAAAACTATGATACAAACAAAATATAATACATCCATTACTGTATTATACACAATTAATATCAATTAGATTCACAATTTCAAGAAGAACCATTCAATTTATAAAAAAAAAAATGCATAAAGATAAACTAAAACAATAATAAACTGCCAAATAAAATTTTTTCATATGAATTCAGAATTAAGAACCAATAACTTTGATAACTGAACAATATTATCATAAAATACACTGAACCTGAGATATTATTACAATACAAAACATAAATTTGGTTTAAAAACAAAACCACTCCAAGTAATATAAAAACTCTACATCAGGTTTGCTGGCAACGCGATAGAAATACAGTACAAGAATAATGCCAACATAAAGATATGAAAAATTTCCAATTCCAAAAACCACATTCATTCAAAAATAAGTCAAACATTCAAAAAAAGTTAAAAAAATTATTATAAAATACTGCCTTAAATGCACATTTTACAATAGAGAACTCAAGCAAAACCAATCAAATTCACAAAAACAGGTCAACTATTCAATTCAGAAAAGTGCAAAAAGGTATACAAAATAATTATTCTAGATTAGGTTTGCTGGCATCGCTAAGACAAATGCAATACTAGAAAAATGCCGACATAAAATTTTACAGAATTTCAAAATCAAATACAAAATGCATTCAAGATTAAAGTAAAGAAAATTAATATAAAATAACTATCATGAATGCAAATTTTTATATTTATCATAAATGCACAATTAATGCCTATCAAATTCACCAAAGTGAATCAATTCAATTACAAAAGAACGCATTAAAATATGCAAAATAATAAAATTGTCACAAAAATTTTCTGTTAAATTTAATTAACAATTACAAACTGAACAGAATATTCATGATATATATATGATTAAGAACGATTTCAGTACCATACAACAAATACTATGTGCATCACAAATAAAACCGACTATTTGTATAATATAAGAAAGTAATAGGCTGCAAGTAACCGTTACAATTTATAAGAGCATAGATGCATTCAATGTCAGATACGTCTGTTCTACGTAAAACCATTTCTAATTTTAAATCAGTAACATAAGTAGTGGAAACAACAAAACTGAACAATAATAAGCATCAAACACACAAAGTTAAACAATTACCATTATACAGTAAAAATCTAACAGTCGCTGAAAGTCAATTACTCACTCCCAATAGAGATGATCTGAGAGAATTATTTACAGAAAAATTTAATTCCTGACAGAAAAGCATAATTTCCTTAAATTTCTTACTCTCACTAGAGTTTTTTAATATCAATTCAGCCCATTTTGGCCTGTGTTGATCTAAAGGTTTATTCAAGTGAAGGTTTTTAGTAAATGGACAGTGAAAGATAAAGTGTTCAGGGTCTCCCAACTCCCCGCAAGAACAAAGCTCAGTCGTACGTAGTCCAAATCGAAAGAGATATGTATTAAAAGGTCCATGACCAGTCAAAAATTGAGTATAAAAATTCGATGTGCTTCTTTGACTGAGTGAAACTTTTGCAAAGAAAGAGAAGACTCGTCTTCCTGTGGAGTCATTAGTCCATCTTTCCTGCCATTTCACAAGCAGTGTATTTAAAATCTCGCTCTTCAAGTGTGAAAAAGGCAATTTCGTTGGATTTTCAATTCCGATGATATCATTAGCAGCCCATTTAGCTAAAGTATCTGCTTCTCCGTTGCCCAGTATGCCAATATGAGCTGGCACCCAGGTAAGAAGTGGTCTTTCAGATGAATTAAATCTTAGCAATTTCTCTTGAATAACTTGTACAATCGGATTTCTATTCGTAATGTCTGAGATAGCCTGCAGACTAGATAATGAATCACTGAAGATATTAGTCTTGCCCGATAGATTTCTTTTAACATAAGTGAGAGCAGCGTTTATCGCTAAAAGTTCTGCCTGAAAAACAGTATTTCTGTCATCAAGCCTTCGAGTCCATGTATATACCTTTTGAGTATTGTTAAATACACAAAATGCACAACCTGTTCCACGTTCAGTTTTAGAACCATCTGTAAATAGAGCAATGTCATTGGCTACTGGAGCCGTATAGTATAAATTGACTGTAGATTTGAGTTTTAAAGAGGCAGGATGGCCAAGATTAGATGGAACCCGTAGTTCATAATCATTTACTAGGTGATGTTGGTTCCATAAATCCCCATTCAATCGTAATCGTAGGATCCGTCCTAAGAAAGAGTCTCTTTGAGCCTGCAGATCTAATGTTGCCACTCATTGTAGAAATCTTGAGCTCTTTAAAACAAGGTTTTTCATTCTCTGGCAACCTCCGTTCCTCGATATGGTCATTCATTTGTTTCCTCCGTCGTCGCAGGGAAATGGTCTCAATTTCCGTGCTTCGGGGTATTCTGCAGTTCCTTCGCATGTGGCCTTCTGCTCCGCAGTTCCAGCACTTTGGTTTCTTGTCAGTCCTTTTCCTTCCTGTGGCATTTAATTGTCTGGGTGTTCTGAAGTTCCTTCGTAGGTGGCCTTCAACACCGCAATTCCAGCACTTTAGGGTCGGTTTCTTTTCCCCACTATTCCGTCTTAAAGCATTCACTGGTCTTGTCAACTCATACGTTTTATTATCCGTGCCCTGGGGTGTTCTGCAATGTCGTCGTAGGTGACCTTTAGAACCACATCTCCAACACCTTACAGCCACTTTGTTCTCACTGCTACTCGGTATCAAAGCATCGACTTGTCTGGATAAATCATCTAAACGAGCCATCATTTGGTCCCCTGGCTCGTTGACTCGCACAGCTCTGACTGGGTAGCGATCTCTACGAGTTGCTTGCTGGGCTGCCTCCAATTTCACAGCGTACAACAGAGCGCTTTTTACATCTTTAACATACGCCATTCGCAGTGCTTTCTGTATTTCAGGGTCCCGGATGCCATCTATGAAATATTGCAACGACAGGACTTCTCTCGTTTCTGTCGGGCGCTCCGAAAAGGCGTTATGTGACAGCCTTTCAACATCCGTGGCGAGCTCCTGAAGTGTTTCGGTGGGCTTCTGCTGACGGGGTTTTAGTTGAAGCTTGCTGTAGTCTTTTGAACACTTCTTCCCAAAGCGCAGCTCCAATGCGCCGGATAGAGCTTCAAAGTCTAATCTCTGGTTTTCGGGAAGAGTCTGCAGGATATCCGCTGCGTCTGCTCTCAGAGAAGCGGCGAGATGACAAGCCTTAGTTTGGGAATCCCATCCATTCGCATCCGAAACGATAGAAAATTGTGTTTTATACACTTGCCAGGATGTCTTCCCATCATATGTGGATAGCTTCAGAGATGGGCGAGCAGGAGTTGGTAAGAATTTAAAACCCTCAGAATTGCTTTCTTCTGTCACTGTGCTCTTCTTTAAAGTGTCAACTTCTTTGGCAACAGCAGCAGAAACCCTTTCCTCAATTTGTTCTTGGACGGCAGAAACTCTTTGTTCAATTTGTTGCTCTACCGCAGAAACTCTTTCTTGAATTTCTCCAACTTTGTCTTCAACTGTTCTTCCTTCCATAGCTTCGAACTTGTTTTCTATTATGCAAGTAATTTCTCTCTTCAATTCCTCTTGACCTACTTTCATTTCCCCTTTAACAGATTTCATCTCTCTTCTAACGGATTCTTCCATTTTTTCCTGACTAGTTTCCATCTTTTCTTTCATTTCTTCTTGTCCCGCTTTCATTTCTTGCTGGCCCGTTTTCATTTCTTTTTTAACGGAGTTGACGGCCCCTTCCATCTTTTCTTGGAAAGCAGTAAATGCAGTCATCATTTGCCTGAATTGTTCTTCCATCGCTTTTGTAATTTACATTCAAAATCCCACTTCTGACACCAAAAATTGTTGCGTCCGTACGGGTTCGTTACGAAATAAATGCACAAATCCGATGAAAAATGGACAAAAATTTATTATTATCACAACAAATATGTTTAAATTTCCTCAAATAATCGTGAGGTATCACAATATATCACAGTAGTAATTTTCTAACTACTCAAACGTTCAAGAGAACTTAATTCAAAACAGCTAAAGAAAGCTAATCCGCGAATTCGCTACAATCAACAAGAGCAGTTTTTTAAAACTAACTCTTAGAACAACAACAAACTAACTCGAACTCCAAGTTTCAAGTTACACTTATGCCGAGATTATCAAGCATTCTGCTTGATGTGTTCCGGCTGTCATCAGATGTTTGCTCTTTGGGCGCTGAAAAGAGAATAAGTTCGAAGTGTGAGTCCAGAAGGGCAGGAACTAATGGCGAAGGGGCGTGACCAGTTGTCACGTGGGCTGCAAACTGACTTATCATTGGTTGCGAGTCTTCTGAGGAATACCTCACTAAAATTTCAATTAAATACAGTATAAAACATATATGAAAGTAGAAATAGTAAAATTAATTATATAAATAAGTCTTCTAAATTATTTACATATGCATATTAGTCCAAGTACGTCAGGAGATAAACTAAGATAAGGCTCAGACGCTTGCTGCTTGCGTTTGGGGTCACTGAAAGTAGATACTATCGTGATCATTATTTAATAGACACTAATTAAGTGGGAAAGTCTTGATTTTCCTTAATCAGGTAAGCAGCATAAGGCCTGAGAAACCTATCTTCGGCAAGTATCTCCTAGTGAAACAAGTTAAAGTTCATAAGATGTTCACAATTTACCGCACCATTGAAGAAATTTGCATTAATCTTGCGAATAAATTGATTTAGTGGTTCAATTTTCATGTCTCTATGCAATACTTCGTTTCTGACTTAATAGTGGGCATTTGTGCTAATCCTAAGGAACTTGTTCTGCACTTTCTGGAGTTTCTCTATATCATATTCAGTGGCGGTAGCCCAGGCTGGCGCCGCATAAGTCATAATTGGTCTGATGGTACTAAGATAAATTAGTCTTTTCTTATACAGATCCAATTTTGAAAATTTTCCTATAATTGGGTAGAGACATTTCATGACTCTTGGTGCATGGTTACGAACATTCTCAATATGTGCAGTCCAGGTAAGTCGATTATTAATTGTTATGCCAAGATATTTCGCTTTATTGACAATTGGCACTGGTTCGTTAAACAGTAACAGTTCCTTTTTAAGGGAGGCATTCCTCTTTCTAACTCGAACTGAGAGGTTTTCCTCCTTTTATAAGATTTTTAAATCGCGTGCGAGAATTTTCTGGTACTTTCTCGAAATCAAAAAGACATATTTATTTATTTAATCTAAAATGCACGTGCTCTTCTATTTTTAATTTTCCGGCTTAGCTTTCTTCTTTTAATATTCGTCACGCGCTGCACTGCGCGGGAAATGAAACCATTTAATTTATAATTGAACTAACATTAGCTTTTTAAATACCAAATTCGTAACAATATGATAATTTGTTCCTAAACCTGAGAAGGCGGTATAAGTTGGATGACTATCAGTTGAAGGATTTGTACATAGTGTAATTAGAAAGCTGTATATAATGTAAAAAGCTAATTGTCTTCAGTTTTATGATGTTACTATGCTGTTACTAAAAAAATGGGCCTATTTCATAATCTTTAATCTGTCAAATAGCTCTTTGACAGTGAAAATTCCTTTTTTTCTTTTTCTTAATTTCTTCCTCGTTACGACAAGAAAATTAGCCAGAAATCAATTAATTTCCATTCACTAGTATTTTCAAAAATTTTAACAGACGGTTTCACTCAAATAAAAACTCCACAACATACGTCTCTCAAGCATTCCTAGTCACGCTCTCACCCATAAATTACTTCACACAACTCTCGCCGACTGATATAATTGTGATATAATTCGCCAACTGATAATAAAGTCCCCGCTGCCGATAAAGAATTTCGGAAACACAACCTTCTGAGTAAGACGCGAAGAAAACACTTTGCCCACGACTTTTATGTCTTCATGTACTACATTCCCTTTTCTTATTATATATATTTTAAATTTCAATTTTTATTTTTTGATTTGTTTTTGCAAAGGTTGCATTATATTTCTTATATTTCGTAATTTTCTAATTTTCTAATGTTTATTTGAATTACTTTTGAGTTCTATATCATAATGCCAATTTCCAATGTTTAATTTTTTCAAATAGTTTTGAATTAAAATCCATAAAAACGAGGGGGTCGGGGGACAATTACTCAAGTAATTTATCAATTTTACTGCAGAAATTGCTTTTCACTCAAAATTGAATTAGCGAAAATGCTTAATCGGAATGAGTTCTTTGGTGCTCTGCATTGGTTCTTGATCCCTTCAATTTACGGATGGACATATTTGGCCTACCTTAAATTGCCTGTTTGACATCGCCTTATTACTTGAGTAAAGGACGAAACACTTTCGTATTTATTTCTTAATTATTGTTCATTGAACGGGAGTTGGTTTGTTCCCCTTGAAAAGTCAACTAATTTCCGATCAATGGCAATGATTACTTGCTTTTAATTTAATTTCTTTTAACAATTGAAATTTTGCTATTCATGATTTAATTCAAGTCCCCGTTAAACATTTTTAAAAATGTACTTTCAAGTTACTTTAAAACAATTTTCGGAATTGAACTTACTAATTATGGATTCACTCTTTTAAGATAATTCTACTAAAATTAATCTTAGGAGATAATATAATCAATATTTCTTTAGTAAATAAATTATTATTAACTTTCTTTGCAGCAATTGCGCATATATATATATATATATATATATATAATGTTGCATGATCAGAGTAATATATATATATATATATATACCCACATTGTTACTCGGCTCAGTGAGTTCAGTTTTTCTTTTAGTCTTATATATTGGTAAATTGTGCATTCAATGCTTTAAAATTGATTGAATTATGCTGGTTTTATATTCCGGTTAAAGTTCTTATGCCTTTGATTAATCTGCATGCAGTAGTTGCAGAATTATCAATAATTTCATTAAACCTAAAGAAGCCGCCATTTGTTTACATTTGAAACTTTTAGTAGAACTGTGAGTTGGGGCAAAACACCAACTTTCTGTGTCTTTCTACCAAGTAGGACCAAAAACAAACTTGCACATTTGTGCACCGAAAAATCTATCTTCCTGCCAGCTGGTCGAATTGCTTGTTTCTTTTAGAAACTCTAATTTTAGTTTAACCTGCAGGAAAGCGCGTGGGGTGTATCATACCCCACCTCTACATAAAAGTGGAATATTTCTAACTTGTGAAACTGAAATTCTGTGTTGCATTCAGTAGCTGCTTTTCTCGTTGTGGTTGACTTTCAGAACCGTTTTTTCATTGCCTGTTTGTTTCAGAAAATGATTTATCGGTATTTTTTGGAACTGGGGTATGACACACCCCACGCGCCTGACCGCGTAAGTGTTTTTCTGAATGAATATTTAGTTCAGAAATTTATTTCTAGAGTGTAACAGTAAATATTTCTACTCGCAAGTGATTTTAAAGTACTTGACATTAAATTCTTAAAAATTTCTAACCACACTATGGTAAAAAGAATGACTCCCTATGAATTGGAGATGCAACGCCTGTGAGATTTATTAGAAATATTTCAAAGTGATGAAGATTGCATTTCGGAAACTGAAGATGAAACTAGGAATATTTTCTACACTGTTTTGGTTTCGAGAAAAATAAAACATTAATTCCTAATGTTCCTAAAAGAGCAAAAACTGTTCTTATGCTTTCAACATTATATAACGGTGATACTATAGATGATACTGTTGAAGAAAATAAAACGTCGGGAATTATATGTTTTTAAAATATGACTAAAAGAGCAGTGGATATGGGGGATGAAATGTCAGCCAATTACTAAATTGCCAGAATAACAAGGATGTGGCCAATAGTAATTTTCTTTCCTGCACTGAATGTTGCTGTAATAAATGCTTGAATTATATTACATTCAGCTGCTAATCCACCAACCAGAAACAGAAGTCTGTTTTTAAAGGACTTAGCATTACAATTAATGAAAAAAGTATTGAACAAAGATCAGAGAGTAATTCTTTACCAAGAAAATGAAGTAGTGCATGCAAAACAAAAGCAGAAGTTTGGACGAAGAATTAAAACGAATACATGAAATTCGAAACAACTAAGTATGAAAGATGTGATAAATTGCCCTCGCGCCAAGGACAGAAGAACGTGAAAGCAATGTTTAAAATGTGAAAACATTCTATGCCAAGAACACATGAATGTATTTCGTTCAAAGTGTAAAGAAATAAAATAAGCATTGTGTATTAGAGATACTATGAAACTTAGAGGCATCATGTTTATTTTTTATTATTTTCATTTATCTTAATTTTAAGATTATTTTGGAAATTAATTTTTTGAAACCCAATTATTATTCACGTATTTATAATACACGAGAACAAGAAAAACAGCTTTAAAACTAAATAAAACTATTTTTATCGTATTTTAAATATTAGGGTATGTGATACCCCACGCGACTACTCTAACAACTTTTCTTGGTGCGACTTCTGCCAGGTTATTTTTTTTTCTATCTGTGTGTAAATGTATTTTATGTTTCATGTTTTTCAGTAATTTACAATTTTTAAGGAAAATGTTTTGAGGTTTTATATATTTTTGTCTTGCCTCGAAATGAAAACTGAATTAATTGAAAGAAAATTATATCGCTAATGAAATTCGAGGAAATAAATTTAAATGAAATGCAAATGTGTATAATTTAATGTGTATTTATTATTACAACAAATTTGTATAATTTAATAGGCAGTTCAAGTCATGTGCTGTCTACATCAGATTTTATATTCTAGTTTATAGGATAAAAGTTATTTTTTCATGGTATTTAGATTTTTGATTTATTAATATTTATACACATTATTAGTTTGTAATGACTCACAATTACATGAAATAAATTTAATATATTTATGTCGAACAACAGGAAGCAGGAAGTTTTGTTGATTGACTGAATGAATGTTATGAATATTAGAAATAAAGCGACAACTCTGACATGCAACAGCAACAAAAATTGTACAGTCTTAACAATTTGTTTAACCCTTTCCGGCACGCTACCTTTTAAAGTCGGAGTTTTGACAAAAAAGTAAATAAAAAAAAGTAGGCAATCTAATTAGGCCTAGAGGAGTACACAAGTAAAATTTTGTGAAGATAGCATTTATCGTTTTAATTCTGTGGGTGTGCTTCGGCACACTGATTGAATAGAGCTTCGAAAAGAGTGCTGAAACGAGCATTGTTGTCAATGAACTGACCGATGAGATGCGGAGAAACAAAGCATACAGAATCTTAGTTGTCCTAGATTATCGGTGAGCCCGGTCTGGGCACACCTAGGGTTCGTCGTTTGATTTTAGGCAAGATTTCAAGGTAAAAATTTAAAACTAATATAGAATAAGGAGATTAGCATACAGCCAAAAATAACATAAAAAATTCTTTTCAAACAATTCCTTTTATACCCTAAAAAAAGTCTGGAAGATTTCTTTGAAAAATGAGGATCTTAAAAAAACTGAACATGTCTAAAATACATGGACTGGTTTGTGTTGAGATGCCATCTACTAAAATTAAAGAAGGTTCAGAGTAACCTATAAATCCTTTTTCATTTAATTTTTCTGTGCGTACAAAAGGAAATTTTTAGGTGTGTTCAGACCGGACACACAGTGCCGCAACGGGTTAATAATAATTTTTCTGGAACTTTCAAAACAACACACAGATGACAAACAACAATCTATCAAAAGTATATTCATTACATTTATGTATTTACGTTGAAGAAAATATTATTTATAACTATTACTTTGCGGCTAAAAAGTATATTTCTGATGCATATATATATTATTGTTGCCTATCAAATATGTACAGAACGGCAAAAAATTTGAAAGATTTATAATTGAGCATAAAAAATATTAAAACAATTTAAGCACTATTTTAAACTACTTTCAAAATCAGCACAAATCGAAATAGGTTTCTTTTTTATATGCAAGGTTTCGTAATATCATTATTTTAATTTTCTGCTTTTCAAGGAGTGCATCAAAACAGACAAAACAATCCATCATTCAGGTTTGTGAATTATTTTTCTGCGAGTACATACTTTCTGGATTTCATCCGTTGCAGTAAGAAAACAAACAAGCTTGGTATTGTTTCATATCAATGTTTATATCATATCTATGCTCAACAAAATATGCAATGCGTATAAGAAGGATATGTTTTTTTTTCTAACTTTAAACAAGTGTAATGAATAGCTTCCCCCGAATTCGATGATTTCAGTTTTTCATTTGAACTTAAATAACATGCTTACGGTTTCTTTATAAAGAATGTTCAGTCTTACTACTTTCTAATGCAAAGAAAAGGAATCCAGTTTTACTCTATTCAATTTCTTCTGCAGTAAACTACCAGAACTGGATGTCATTCGTCTTTGTAGACAACAACTTTAACAATTTGCCATTTTCTTCCTTGCTAAAAAATAGTAAACGTAAATAGTAATCCGAAATAAGTGCTCTTTATTGAACGTAAGGAAATGGAAGTATTTTTTAGGAAAGTGAGTCGCTTCAATTACTCATTTTAAATGAATAGGGAAAGGCAGTATAGGAAAGACTATAGAAATTGATTGTGTAGTTTACTTAATTGGATTTTGCTCGTTATGCGCTAATTGGAAAGCTTTTTTTAATTTAGAGTTATGTGAAAATTCTTGTGTCCCCTCTTTTTTGTGCATGTTTTAAAACTATTTTCTGAGCTTAAAATAAACCCATTAAAAGCACTTAATTTAATTTTTCTGAGTTGAGAAAACCAGCTTTCAGGTTTGTTATTCCTTGCATCTTTAATTTTTAATAAAATCTTAAAATTCGGCTAAGGAATAAATAACTCTTTTCTTATTAGTGAAATTATTTTTTCATGTTACAATAATATGTGTATGACAAATATATGTTTTATTTAAAAAAAATTAGTGTTTAGAACAGAAAATAAAACTCTCATAAAAAAAGCGATTACTCTATCAAGGATATCGAAAGACGTATTTTATTTTAAAAGTACCGAAAGGTACTTTTCATTTTTTACCCATAACATTTTTGCTGAAATTTATATTTTTGAAGTCGGTCAGCTTAGAAATTTATAAAACAAATTAATAATCAAAATCGCTGTCTGCAATTTATCGAAGAATAACAAAAACGTGATTTTTGCCTCAATGTCACTAAATGCCCGACAATGAATGATTTTATTATGCGGAAGTGTTCCTCTTTTCGATATATATGGAACTGTCGTGTGTGGAAATACTATGAAAGCGCTGTCAAGTAAGCTCTTCATGTAAACAAAAAACACCCCACCTGGAAAACAAAACCTGGGAGCACTGCTTCAGCCACAGTGCGGGGCTGACCCCTTCTTTTACTCTTACCTCCATGTATCTTTCGGACGAAAAACGAGCTCGCATCGCGGTGCACTTTTATCGTTTGTAAATCACAGTCGAGAGAACTGTGTGGTTCAAATCCGTGGGGTGCCTCTCTTTACAAACAGCTTGCTGACCGTACATCATTCCGTCCCAAAACGCATTAACTCAACATGAGCTTGGTATAAGAAATTTGTGTATCATGCAAATAGAGTATGAAATGTCACACTTGTTCACCTCAGATATAGTTATAAAAGAAATATCTCCTTCGGTTTATATGTATATTGAAACTCATGCTCATGGAACGGTTTTCAAAACATTATTATTGAGAAATGGCTCGGCCTTATGAAATATTACTGAACGGAGATGCCTTAAGAAACATTACTGAAGTTTCGCATGGTGTAACTTCGTCATAAATCGAATAGAGTTCCAGCCAACATTCTTGGCAGACATCGTATGGACTCATGAGGCATGCTCTTTGAGGTAAGAAATTTATATTAGGCAGAAGACCCATTACTGAGTACAGGAAAATCCGTCTTGTATGCCCATATTAAACACTGAATACAGTTTTCTATTAATGTTTGGTCTGAAATTTACAATAACAGGTTAACTGTGCAATATTTTACTGGGGTATGTTAACAGCTGCGCAATATTTAGAACTTCTGCAAGATGTAATATCCAGTTTTGTTGAGAACCTGCCGTTGCTTCAATTCCGGAATTCATAGTTCCAACATGATGGCGCGCCTGCGCACAAGGAATCATCAACGAAGCAGTATCTGATGGAGAAATCCGGAGAACGAATAATAGGGAAATATGGTTTCAAATACGGCTCCACTTCCATCTGACCTGATTCCAATTGATATTTTGCTGTGGGGATACCTCGAACCACAGGTGTATGCGAGTCCTCCGCAAGCATTGCAGGACCTTGAAAGACGTGTTACAGTTGCTTTTGCAAATGTGACAGCGTATAACATGTGCAACGTAGAGTTCTAAAAATGTTTCAGATGTGCATCTCAGCTGATGGGAATTTTGACGGAAAGAAGTTCGAACATTTTAAATAAAGATATCTTGTGATAAATAGTTGTTTTTTCTTTCTAAGATTATTTCATCACATCACAGTGTAAGAAATCGCAAACACACAAATGCGCGTTTAAAACATTCTTTTCTTAATATTTATGCCCATGAGGTGTCTACTCGTACTAAATCGATCATTTTCTACAACTTTGTAATTCACTTGTTTCTCCTATCACATACCGTGTTTGAGATAGGAACTCTAATTCCGCCGTTTACCAACAGAAAACGGTATGAGCACTCTCATCTTGCAGTGCAGTAAGCACTCTCTCTCGCAGGGATAAGCACTCTCATATTGCATTATACTATCTACAGACACCACTTTTATGACTATAGCCGTTTTCGGTAGATAAAAGGGTGGTAGCGGACTTTAGTGAGCACTCTGTGTAATATAAATTCATAGAAAATTGTCATGATACGATGTCACATATTCGGCCTAGCTTATGGTTATTTAAGTGATAGACTAATTAAAGTCACAATGGAAAGAGACTTTCAGATGCAAAATGTTATAAAATCTGGCACGCAAATATCCTGCCTAGGTCTATTTCTGTAGGACTTAGTACAGGATATACACACAGTTCTATATGACGTTGTACAAGGCCGAGTTGTTGTTTCATGTTGACGTAAAAGAAAAACAACTTTTACATGCGATTCCTTTCTGCCTTATTCCTTAGAATCACAATCGAAACATCTATTAGAAGACCTTCAACGGGCGTTAGACAAGTTGGTCTGCAAGTAAGGATAAGCTAATTATTTCATAAAGGAAAACTAAATGCATATTGATTAGTCAAGACAAATGGTACGAGCGCGTCTTTTGCATAAACCTACATGGCAGGAATATATAACTCGTAAAATATTTCTGTTACTATATATGACAGTTTTTCTCGGCTCCATCACATGAAAAACTTCAAAAAAGACTGCGTAAGCTGTACAATACAGTGCGCAGAAGAGCAGCTCCCAGCTAGAACGTTTGCTCACAGATGCTCAAGATATGGTATGCCATTTCAGTCAGCGCATATCATTCTTTTTTGTTTTCATACTTGGCTTCGCTGTAATGACTAAAGTATAACTAGCCTTACAAAGGTTTAAAATGTTGGGCATCTGCGAATGACACAGAACCCCTCCAACATACCATTAAATATTAAAAACCTCCAAAAATATTCACATTCTAAACAAATCATAATATTAATAAGCTATGTCTCTTTTCTGGTTTCCTAACGTTCGAACTTTCAGTCGGTTGAATGGCTTTTCTTTCAATGGATGCATACCACTTGCTCTGGCACTCGAAGACAGGAAACAGGAGGAATATTATGCCTACGTATTTGTAAAGATAGTTTTGGGAATAGATTTTTCGTGGAGGTGCTGATTAAACCCGCGGATGTTTGCCCCACAATCTAAGGAAAAATGAATGAAAATGAGTATAAACCCAACACATGCTGGTGCGTGTTATTTTGTTGAAAGTTAGTGCTCCTTTAGCAAAGCTCTGTAGTTATTGCAGAGTAGCATTGTAAACCATATGCTTTCTTTTAACGAAGAAATCTAGCTTCCCATCGTAGGACGATATCATTTCCATTCATTTGGCAATGCCGTCTAACTTCTGCGGGTAATGCTAAAGGTCGAACTAAAGTTGTTAGGCAAATAATAGCGGTTTGATAAATCTGGATTGAGTAACAATAAAATTGTACTCTACAATAAATTTTACATCTATTTTTTCCTAACTGCGCTTTGAATCGATTGATTTGTTTCCTGTGAGCATACCGCCATGCATCATGAGAAATATTAACATTGAAATCCTAAAACTGCATATTCTATAGTCTGTTACTTTAAAATTTCAGGTTCATCTTCCGCTGCTCGGTATTCCTTATAGCAGTGTAACTGAAAGCTGGAACACATGTTTCGAATCCCCCATCCCTGAGTCTTACATTCCTTTTGCGTTTAGGGTATTTCGCTTTACAATAAAAAAGCACAAATGAAGATTAAGTTTAACTACCAGCATTTGAAACCGTATAATGAACTCGCTCTTAGCTTCACACTTTAAGTTAATCTCATCATCAGTACGTTACTGAATCATAACTACATTTTAATAAAGCTTTTACAAGCGCGTCTTTTCCACTTGGCTGATAGTAATAGAAAATTAAGTTCATTAATTTATTGTGATCAAGAATGCAGCGTCTGTGTTGAGTCTGTTGTTGGTTTCAATTTCGGGCACCCTCTAGCAGAAATTTAGCTTCATCCCAGTTGTAAAATATGTGATTTGGGGGTCTCTCGTTTCTTTTCTCTGTCTGTATCCTTCGAAGTGTGTATTCGACATAATAGTATTTTAAATGCTCCCATAACTCGAACACCCTTATATTCTCATGGATTTAAGGTACGGCTCTAGAGCTAGGCAACCATATGCTTTAACACTATGTGAACAGGTAAGTTCTGTGATTATTAAATGACATACAGAGGAATCAAAAAAATATTCATCAAAAACATAAATGCAGTTAGAGGGGACCATATCGATATTGTATTGGAATGTCTGTACGGTAATGGTTCATTTAGTGGGTATAGGACGCAGATAAGATAATAAGTAAACGCCAGCTGCTGGCGTAAATAGCCATTGCCCGCTCGTATTTTGAGCCGTATGTGTCACTAGCCGGTAGGTGAGCTCGCTCACATGTATTTTGTCTACGGGAGTGCGGACAGAAACGGAAAGGTACTTGGAAAAGACAAACAATTTTTAAGTTTTCAAAGTTTATCTTAAGTTTTTAATTTCATTAAAGAAAAATTGCATGGAGAATATTATTTGAGTAAATGCAACTTCAAATGTAAAAGAAACTGTTGCAATTTTATGAACATTAGATTTCCATACTAGCTTTAAAAATGTATTTAAATTTAGAGACTATGAAGTAAGTTCTAAAACGTAAAGTAACGATTACTACAAGAATGCACGAATAATAGTTTGAAATTTCAAGAAGAATTGTTAATTTAACAACTTTTTTTAATACATCCTTATGCAAAAAATGTTTTTAGGAGGTACATTATATTAATAATTTTGGTTAATTTCCACATTCGTTGAAACTAATAAACCACGATGAGAAAATTTCAACAAGGCTGAGAATCATCTCACTTTTTAATTAGATAAAGATTAATGATCGCTTTTTTAGTTCTCGGAAAGAAAATATTTACAAGCCCTGGTAACGAAGAAAATTTATGCGTTGAATAGAAAACGCAAGTGTTAAAAAAGAAAAATTAATTAATGTAATTAATTCAGAGCCTCAGGCCATTATATTATTCGTGCATATATATTTATTATTCATATATGGCTATCTTTTTTCATCCTTTTTAAATGAGCCATTAAAGATGATAATATACTCCTGTATTTCATAAATAAACTGTACGGAAAGAACATATCGGAACATTGACTTCAAACCATTCTTTATTTCCTTTTTTTTACAAGCATAAAATACTTTCAACATATCTTGCTGCCTCTTCCTGTTTTTCCTGTCAAATTTCGAGCAAGAGTACGACTTATAAGTCTTCTTTTATTTTTTCCTGTTTTCATTGTACTTGTCTTTTTTCATTTCTAGCTTGGAAGATGTGAGTTTCTCTCCCCTGATTACCCTATTTCCTTTATTTTTTGTCATTTTGTTTTTCATTTCATGTCATCTAAATTCGTCGTACGTGCTGAACGGGGATCATTAATTTTGAAGCACGAGCAAAATCTTTGAATTTACATAAACTGCGTTACATGAAAAGGGACAACGATAAAAACAGGATAATTTTCCGATACGTTTACTTTAAGGCATTTCCTCTTCTCCCACGTTATGTACCATCTCGCCATGTTTCATGAAGGTTCCAAAAATAAAATGGTGCAAGTCGGTAAAGTTCCATTAAAGTTTCAGTAGTTTGTTTATAAAGTAAATTAATTTGATTTTAGCAAATATTTGACATTACAACAATAAAATGCTTTTTTAATACACACATGTTGTTCTTGAACAGTTTAAATTTGTGCATTACATCAGTTAAAACGTTTTCATTAAATAAGTAATATCCAATTAACTGAGCAGCAATTTAAGTCAGTTATTGTGAAATGACTAAAATTTGTTCCATATTACGATAACAATGAAATATGAGCATAGCATGTGTTTTGAAAGCTAAACCGTTTTTTGTAATAAATTAAATTTGAATTTTTGATTAAAATGATGCATTTTAATGAATTAATAAATTTGAACTAATGAATGAACTGCATATATATATATATATATATATATATATATATATATATATAATAATTTAATTTATTTCCTAAACAGTATTGATTAATTGATTATATTATCTCCTAAGTTTAAGTAGAATTATTTTAAAAGTGTGCATCCATACTGGTAAGTTATATTTTGAAAGATGTTTTGAAGTAATTTGAAAGCAAAATGTTAATAATGTTTTAACGGGGACTGGAGTTAAATCATCACGAGGAATAATATTACAATTGTAAAAGTAAAAATTAAAACATGTAATTATTGTCATTGATCGGAAATTAGTTGACTTTTCAAGGGGAACAAACCAACACCCGTTCAATGATCAATAATTGATAAAAATACGTAAATATGAAAGTGTTTCGTCTTTACTCGAGTTATAAGTTAAAGCCAAACCGGCAATTCTAGTCAGGCCAAATATTTCCGCGAATAGTTGTTACTCAAAGAACTGATTCTCATGAAGCATTTTAGTCAATTCAATTTGGAGTAAAAATCAATTACTGTAGAGAAATCTTGTAAAATTCGAGTAATCGTCCCCGACACTATCATCTTTATGTAATTGAGTACTATATTATTTGTAGAAATTAAACATTGGAAATTGTCATTATGAAATCGAAATCAAAGTAAAGTTGAAATAAACATAGAAGATTATAAAAAAGATAAATAATGCAAACTTTGCAAAAACAAATCAAAGAGAACATAAAAATAATATAAAAATAATATAAAAATAAAATAGAAAATAAAAAATAAAAAATAAAAAATAAAAAATAAAAAATAGAAAATAATAAAAATAAAATAGAAAATAATATAAATAAGATCAGTGGATGTACATGAAGATATAAAGGCCAGAAAGGTATTAAGTAACTTACATTCTTTCTAGTGGGGGAGTTGGCAGTGTGTTCTCTTCGTGTCTGAGTCAGAAGTGTAGGGTGTCCGAAAATTCTTAGCGGCAGTAGGGGCTTTGAATTATATCAGTCGGTAAGACTTGGTTGAAGAAATTTATGGTAGTGGATGGGACTTTGAATTCTTGAGGGATGTATTTTGTGGAGTTCTTATCTGAGAGAGACCATCTGTTAAGATTTTTTTAAAAATACTAGTGAATGGAAATTAATTAATTTCTGGCTAATTGTCGTGTCGCAATGATTAAGAATTTAAGAAAGGAAAAAGGCATTTTCGCTATCCAAGAGCTAGTAGACAGTCTAAAGGCAGGAAATAGGCCCATTTTTTTAGTAACAGTATATGTCTGAAGACAATTAGCTTTTTACAATATATACAATTGGGTAATTACACTATATACAAATCTTTCAACTGACAGTCATCCAACTTATACCGCCTTCTCAGGTTTAGGAATAAATTATCATATCCCTATCAGTTAAATGATTTAGAGTGAGTATTTAACGCCTGCTCTTTTAAGGCAATGGTTGATAAATTGAAAGGGAATTAGATTATTTTTGAGAATTTTGATAAGGATCAAAATTTCGCGTTGTAAATCTATTGTATCTGTGCATATAGTTTTAATTCGTTGTATTTGATTAATTATAGTATTGTTAATTACTTTTTTGGATATGTTGGAGTTCCAATTTATTAATTTGTTAGTATTGAAATTGAAGTTTCTTGTTTTGTCAAAAAGTAAAATTTTTTTTTAGTTAATGATTTGAAGATCTAGAAAGTCTATGCTATTTTGTGAATTATTAGTTTTATTAAGTTTAAGACAATTCGGATAAATGTCGGAGTTTTCAATTTTACCAAAATTATTAATTGTAATAAGGTCATCAATAAATCTGTAGGTGTGTTTGTAGTAATTTAACTCTTGTGGTTGTAGATTTTTTTGGAAGTTAAATTCTTTGACAAATAAAAAGATATTACAGATCGAGGTGCTGGAATGTAAGCCCATTGGCAATCCTCTGACTTGTTTAAAAAGTTGATTTTGAAACTTGATGTAGTTATGAAAAAGTGTGCATTTTAGGTAGGTTTTCCATTTGTTAAGAGTCATGATATTGAGTATATTAGGGAAAAGTTTTGGTAGATCAAGTAGACTGGTATAGATTTCTTCTAGAGGAAGTGAGGTATATAAGTTTCCAAAATCATAGCAGTTAATGTTTTGGATGTTAATGGTATGAATGGTATTAATGACAGGAGTGTTATTATGAATGATCCAGCAATAGTTATGATTAGTGTTACAATCATTGAAAATAAATTTACAGATTTTATTAAGTTGAATTGAAAAATAATAGTCTATATTTTTCTTGTAATTATTAGTTCCATTAGCTATAAATCTAAATTTTAATGGTGTTTTATGGAATTTGGGAATCGCATAAAGATTAGTAAATCTGTTGTAGTTTGCATTGAAAGTAATATGGAGTTTCTTATGAAAAGTTTTAATCCTGTTTATTATAGATGTTTCTGTAAGGTTGGCTGATTGATAAGTAGTTGCGTTGAGAAGTTCTTTATGAATAATCTCAGTGTAGAATGGTTTTCATATAATACTAAAGTTATTAGTTGCTTTATCTATTTTTGTAATAGTAAAAAGCTGTTTTAATTTACTAATATCAGATGTAAGTTGCGACCAGTTCAGTGTACTTTTAAATTTGAGGTGACTGATTTCTGTGGATATGCGTTGAAGAATTTTAGCTTTCCATTTTAAGAAGGTATCTATGGGAAAATTCAGTTGACAGCTTGCTTTAACTATAAATTCGTTGATGTTGTTTTCGAAAGTCTTGTAACAGTAATTTGTAGTCATGTTTCTGACTGGTCTAAATTTTGTACCATAACTCATTAGTGTTTTTAGTTGATGGTTTTGTATGATATTCAGGTTGCCAGTAATTATGTGCTGGTGATGAGATTCTACGTAATTGCTGTAAATTGGTGTCTTACAATGTCATTCTGCAGTTTCATCTATTTCATGGTGGTTAGTAAGCAAGTTGCTTAAGGTCCTTTGATATTTAAATGCAATCATTGGTATAGTGTCAACTGCGGGGAAGTAATGTTTACAATCTCTGATGATTCTTGAGAAATGAATATTGTCAAACTGCGGATGCAGAAAATTGACTTTAAAATAAATTTTGCGTTGAGTGAGACTATTAGAGAGTCTGAAAAGACTAAAATCAAGAATCATGTCTTTAATGATTTGTATGTCGTCGTAGCTTTCTTGAATGAATTTTTTTAGTTTGATAAGGAATTTATTAGTACAGGAGTGTAACCAGTTGAGAAGTTTCTTGGGAAAACAGTCTGAGTCAAAAAAACATTTCAATTGTTTTTTCAATGCAAGTGTATCCAAAGTGGATAAAAATCTCGCATTATTTTTTATTTTGCTTCCCCTTTTTCCTCTCTGCGTTTTGATGCTGTAGAGTTTAAATTGGCTGAAAATAGACTTCTTAGAAGTATCTCTATGACTATGTATATAAGTGTTAAGTCCATATGGATAAAGTGAACGTTGTTTTAGTATATAGAGAGATTCCTGAAAAATTCGTGTTTTGTGATTGGGTATTATATCTAGTATCTGAAGTTGAATAGAGTTGAAGTCATGGTGTTTAAAGTGTTCTAATTCTGCTGTATTAAGTTGTGATGGTGTACTTATTTTAATGTTATTTTTTTGTGCGTTGAATTTTTTGATTTGAGCTCTATGGTTATTGATTCGAAAGTTAAGATTGTTTTTAGTCTGTCCAATATATTTAATATGTCAAGTACCGCATGTAATCATGTAAATACAGTTAAATGTTTTTCATAGAAATTGTTTTTTGGGTTTACCTGTAGCAGGCATGGCGTTAAATTTTCAAGTTTGTCATCTACTGGAATGACATTTAGTGATTTCAATATGAGTTAAACTAGCAAGATATAAAAGTAAGGAGGCTGCTAACCTTCAATACAGTAAAGTTTTCGTATAAGAACTTTAAAACTTAAAAAGGTTGGAGATAATATATAAAGTGGGTACATTAGGTAAGAGATAAATAGCGCTAATAGCTGCTATTTAGCATATCAAATGTTGTATGAACTTAAATCCATTTAGTGCGAATACAAGTTATTATTACTTGCGCAATTGCTGCAAAGTTAGTTAATAATAATTTATTTCCTAAACAGTATTGATTAATTGATTATATTATCTCCTAAGTTTAATTAAAGTAGAATTATTTTAAAAGTGTGCATCCATACTGGTAAGTTATATTTTGAAAGATGTTTTGAAGTAATTTGAAAGCAAAATGTTAATAATGTTTTAACGGGGACTGGAGTTAAATCATCACGAGGAATAATATTACAATTGTAAAAGTAAAAATTAAAACATGTAATTATTGTCATTGATCGGAAATTAGTTGACTTTTCAAGGGGAACAAACCAACTCCCGTTCAATGATCAATAATTGATAAAAATACGTAAATATGAAAGTGTTTCGTCTTTACTCGAGTTATAAGTTAAAGCCAAACCGGCAATTCTAGTCAGGCCAAATATTTCCGCGAATAGTTGTTACTCAAAGAACTGATTCTCATGAAGCATTTTAGTCAATTCAATTTGGAGTAAAAATCAATTACTGTAGAGAAATCTTGTAAAACTCGAGTAATCGTCCCCGACACTATCATCTTTATGTAAATTAGTACTATATTATTTGTAGAAATTAAACATTGGAAATTGTCATTATGAAATCGAAATCAAAGTAAAGTTGAAATAAACATAGAAGATTATAAAAAAGATAAATAATGCAAACTTTGCAAAAACAAATCAAAGAGAACATAAAAATAATATAAAAATAATATAAAAATAAAATAGAAAATAATATAAATAAGATCAGTGAATGTACATGAAGATATAAAGGCCAGAAAGGTATTAAGTAACTTACATTCTTTCTAGTGGGGGAGTTGGCAGTGTGTTCTCTTCGTGTCTGAGTCAGAAGTGTAGGGTGTCCGAAAATTCTTAGCGGCAGTAGGGGCTTTGAATTATATCAGTCGGTAAGACTTGGTTGAAGAAATTTATGGTAGTGGATGGGACTTTGAATTCTTGAGGGATGTATTTTGTGGAGTTCTTATCTGAGAGAGACCATCTGTTAAGATTTTTTTAAAAATACTAGTGAATGGAAATTAATTAATTTCTGGCTAATTGTCGTGTCGCAATGATTAAGAATTTAAGAAAGGAAAAAGGCATTTTCGCTATCCAAGAGCTAGTAGACAGTCTAAAGGCAGGAAATAGGCCCATTTTTTTAGTAACAGTATATGTCTGAAGACAATTAGCTTTTTACAATATATACAATTGGGTAATTACACTATATACAAATCTTTCAACTGACAGTCATCCAACTTATACCGCCTTCTCAGGTTTAGGAATAAATTATCATATCCCTATCAGTTAAATGATTTAGAGTGAGTATTTAACGCCTGCTCTTTTAAGGCAATGGTTGATAAATTGAAAGGGAATTAGATTATTTTTGAGAATTTTGATAAGGATCAAAATTTCGCGTTGTAAATCTATTGTATCTGTGCATATAGTTTTAATTCGTTGTATTTGATTAATTATAGTATTGTTAATTACTTTTTTGGATATGTTGGAGTTCCAATTTATTAATTTGTTAGTATTGAAATTGAAGTTTCTTGTTTTGTCAAAAAGTAAAATTTTTTTGTAGTTAATGATTTGAAGATCTAGAAAGTCTATGCTATTTTGTGAATTATTAGTTTTATTAAGTTTAAGACAATTCGGATAAATGTCGGAGTTTTCAATTTTACCAAAATTATTAATTGTAATAAGGTCATCAATAAATCTGTAGGTGTGTTTGTAGTAATTTAACTCTTGTGGTTGTAGATTTTTTTGGAAGTTAAATTCTTTGACAAATAAAAAGATATTACAGATCGAGGTGCTGGAATGTAAGCCCATTGGCAATCCTCTGACTTGTTTAAAAAGTTGATTTTGAAACTTGATGTAGTTATGAAAAAGTGTGCATTTTAGGTAGGTTTTCCATTTGTTAAGAGTCATGATATTGAGTGTATTAGGGAAAAGTTTTGGTAGATCAAGTAGACTGGTATAGATTTCTTCTAGAGGAAGTGAGGTATATAAGTTTTCAAAATCATAGCAGTTAATGTTTTGGATGTTAATGGTATGAATGGTATTAATGACAGGAGTGTTATTATGAATGATCCAGCAATAGTTATGATTAGTGTTACAATCATTGAAAATAAATTTACAGATTTTATTAAGTTGAATTGAAAAATAATAGTCTATATTTTTCTTGTAATTATTAGTTCCATTAGCTATAAATCTAAATTTTAATGGTGTTTTATGGAATTTGGGAATCGCATAAAGATTAGAAAATCTGTTGTAGTTTGCATTGAAAGTTATATTGAGTTTCTTATGAAAAGTTTTAATCCTGTTTATTATAGATGTTTCTGTAAGGTTGGCTGATTGATAAGTAGTTGCGTTGAGAAGTTCTTTATGAATAATCTCAGTGTAGAATTGTTTTCATATAATACTAAAGTTATTAGTTGCTTTATCTATTTTTGTAATAGTAAAAAGCTGTTTTAATTTACTAATATCAGATGTAAGTTGCGACCAGTTCAGTGTACTTTTAAATTTGAGGTGACTGATTTCTGTGGATATGCGTTGAAGAATTTTAGCTTTCCATTTTAAGAAGGTATCTATGGGAAAATTCAGTTGATAGCTTGCTTTAACTATAAATTCGTTGATGTTGTTTTCGAAAGTCTTGTAACAGTAATTTGTAGTCATGTTTCTGACTGGTCTAAATTTTGTACCATAACTCATTAGTGTTTTTAGTTGATGGTTTTGTATGATATTCAGGTTGCCAGTAATTATGTGCTGGTGATGAGAATCTACGTAATTGCTGTAAATTGGTGTCTTACAATGTCATTCTGCAGTTTTATCTATTTCATGGTGGTTAGTAAGCAAGTTGCTTAAGGTCCTTTGATATTTAAATGCAATCATTGGTATAGTGTCAACTGCGGGGAAGTAATCTTTACAATCTCTGATGATTCTTGAGAAATGAATATTGTCAAACTGCGGATGCAGAAAATTGACTTTAAAATAAATTTTGCGTTGAGTGAGACTATTAGAGAGTCTGAAAAGACTAAAATCAAGAATCATGTCTTTAATGATTCGTATGTCGTCGTAGCTTTCTTGAATGAATTTTTTTAGTTTGATAAGGAATTTATTAGTACAGGAGTGTAACCAGTTGAGAAGTTTCTTGGGAAAACAGTCTGAGTCAAAAAAACATTTCAATTGTTTTTTCAATGCAAGTGTATCCAAAGTGGATAAAAATCTCGCATTATTTTTTATTTTGCTTCCTCTTTTTCCTCTCTGCGTTTTGATGCTGTAGAGTTTAAATTGGCTGAAAATAGACTTCTTAGAAGTATCTCTATGACTATGTATATAAGTGTTAAGTCCATATGGATAAAGTGAACGTTGTTTTAGTATATAGAGAGATTCCTGAAAAATTCGTGTTTTGTGATTGGGTATTATATCTAGTATCTGAAGTTGAATAGAATTGAAGTCATGGTGTTTAAAGTGTTCTAATTCTGCTGTATAAAGTTGTGATGGTGTACTTATTTTAATGTTATTTTTTTGTGCGTTGAATTTTTTGATTTGAGCTCTATGGTTATTGATTCGAAAGTTAAGATTGTTTTTAGTCTGTCCTATATATTTAATATGTCAAGTACCGCATGTAATCATGTAAATACAGTTAAATGTTTTTCATAGAAATTGTTTTTGGGTTTACCTGTAGCAGGCATGGCGTTAAATTTTCAAGTTTGTCATCTACTGGAATGACATTTAGTGATTTCAATATGAGTTAAACTAGCAAGATATAAAAGTAAGGAGGCTGCTAA
Source organism: Stegodyphus dumicola (assembly GCF_044657685.1). NCBI lineage: Eukaryota > Metazoa > Arthropoda > Arachnida > Araneae > Eresidae > Stegodyphus > Stegodyphus dumicola. Next base: position 113,472,110 of record NC_140771.1, read on the forward strand.
CCTTCAATACAGTAAAGTTTTCGTATAAGAACTTTAAAACTGAAAAAGGTTGGAGATAATATATAAAGTGGGTACATTAGGTAAGAGATAAATAGCGCTAATAGCTGCTATTTAGCATATCAAATGTTGTATGAACTTAAATCTATTTAGTGCGAATACAAGTTATTATTACTTGCGCAATTGCTGCAAAGTTAGTTAATAATAATTTATTTCCTAAACAGTATTGATTAATTGATTATATTATCTCCTAAGTTTAATTAAAGTAGAATTATTTTAAAAGTGTGCATCCATACTGGTAAGTTATATTTTGAAAGATGTTTTGAAGTAATTTGAAAGCAAAATGTTAATAATGTTTTAACGGGGACTGGAGTTAAATCATCACGAGGAATAATATTACAATTGTAAAAGTAAAAATTAAAACATGTAATTATTGTCATTGATCGGAAATTAGTTGACTTTTCAAGGGGAACAAACCAACTCCCGTTCAATGATTAATAATTGATAAAAATACGTAAATATGAAAGTGTTTCGTCTTTACTCGAGTTATAAGTTAAAGCCAAACCGGCAATTCTAGTCAGGCCAAATATTTCCGCGAATAGTTGTTACTCAAAGAACTGATTCTCATGAAGCATTTTAGTCAATTCAATTTGGAGTAAAAATCAATTACTGTAGAGAAATCTTGTAAAATTCGAGTAATCGTCCCCGACACTATCATCTTTATGTAAATTAGTACTATATTATTTGTAGAAATTAAACATTGGAAATTGTCATTATGAAATCGAAATCAAAGTAAAGTTGAAATAAACATAGAAGATTATAAAAAAGATAAATAATGCAAACTTTGCAAAAACAAATCAAAGAGAACATAAAAATAATATAAAAATAATATAAAAATAAAATAGAAAATAATATAAATAAGATCAGTGAATGTACATGAAGATATAAAGGCCAGAAAGGTATTAAGTAACTTATATTCTTTCTAGTGGCGGAGTTGGCAGTGTGTTCTCTTCGTGTCTGAGTCAGAAGTGTAGGGTGTCCGAAAATTCTTAGCGGCAGTAGGGGCTTTGAATTATATCAGTCGGTAAGACTTAATTGAAAAAATTTATGGTAGTGGGTGGGACTTTGAATTCTTGAGGGATGTATTTTGTGGAGTTCTTATCTGAGAGAGACCGTCTGTTAAGATTTTTTTAAAAATACTAGTGAATGGAAATTAATTAATTTCTGGCTAATTGTCGTGTCACAATGATTAAGAATTTAAGAAAGGAAAAAGGCATTTTCGCTATCCAAGAGCTAGTAGACAGTCTAAAGGCAGGAAATAGGCCCATTTTTTTAGTAACAGTATAGTAACAGTATATGTCTGAAGACAATTAGCTTTTTACAATATATACAATTGAGTAATTACACTATATACAAATCTTTCAACTGACAGTCATCCAACTTATACCGCCTTCTCAGGTTTAGGAATAAATTATCATATCCCTAGCAGTTAAATAATTTAGAGTGAGTATTTAACGTCTGCTCTTTTAAGGCAATGGTTGATAAATTGAAAGGGAATTAGATTATTTTTGAGAATTTTGATAAGGATCAAAATTTCGCGTTGTAAATCTATTGTATCTGTGCATATAGTTTTAATTCGTTGTATTTGATTAATTATAGTATTGTTAATTACTTTTTTAGATATGTTGGAGTTCCAATTTATTAATTTGTTAGTATTGAAATTGAAGTTTCTTGTTTTGTCAAAAAGTAAAATTTTTTTGTAGTTAATGATTTGAAGATCTAGAAAGTCTATGCTATTTTGTGAATTATTAGTTTTATTAAGTTTAAGACAATTCGGATAAATGTCGGAGTTTTCAATTTTACCAAAATTATTAATTGTAATAAGGTCATCAATAAATCTGTAGGTGTGTTTGTAGTAATTTAACTCTTGTGGTTGTAGATTTTTTTGGAAGTTAAATTCTTTGACAAATAAAAAGATATTACAGATCGAGGTGCTGGAATGTAAGCCCATTGGCAATCCTCTGACTTGTTTAAAAAGTTGATTTTGAAACTTTATGTAGTTATGAAAAAGTGTGCATTTTAGGTAGGTTTTCCATTTGTTAAGAGTCATGATATTGAGTATATTAGGGAAAAGTTTTGGTAGATCAAGTAGACTGGTATAGATTTCTTCTAGAGGAAGTGAGGTATATAAGTTTTCAAAATCATAGCAGTTAATGTTTTGGATGTTAATGGTATGAATGGTATTAATGACAGGAGTGTTATTATGAATGATCCAGCAATAGTTATGATTAGTGTTACAATCATTGAAAATAAATTTACAGATTTTATTAAGTTGAATTGAAAAATAATAGTCTATATTTTTCTTGTAATTATTAGTTCCATTAGCTATAAATCTAAATTTTAATGGTGTTTTATGGAATTTGGGAATCGCATAAAGATTAGTAAATCTGTTGTAGTTTGCATTGAAAGTAATATTGAGTTTCTTATGAAAAGTTTTAATCCTGTTTATTATAGATGTTTCTGTAAGGTTGGCTGATTGATAAGTAGTTGCGTTGAGAAGTTCTTTATGAATAATCTCAGTGTAGAATTGTTTTCATATAATACTAAAGTTATTAGTTGCTTTATCTATTTTTGTAATAAAAAAAGCTATATTGTTAAGATAAAAGTAGAAGTAGAAATTAAGTTCTAATAAGTCGATAATCAAATGATCCGCTTAATTTTGCTACAATTTAACCGCAGGTTGTTTAGGTGTAATTTAGGTACTGAGCTATACAAGAGCTAGAAATTTAGCTACTTAGCTATGTACCTGAGTATGTTTTATGTAATTGAATTTCAGTTTTATAAATTTTATGCGCTTAGTTTTCACGCTGTATTGAACGAATTTTACTTTGAATCTGCATTTATTATCTGAACAGGAGTTACAAATTGGTTCTTAGTTTTTGTTAATAATTCATTTGTTTTGTTAATAATTAATTTAAAATTTTAGAAAAATTAAAAAAATAAACATAATTACTATCAATCTAAAGGTTGAATGTGGTAATAGGAAGGCTCAAATTAAAACATTTGACTCAACTGGGACAAATTAAATTAATACAAATGTAGAACAAAATTTGAAAAAATAGTAAACAACCATTTTTTCTCGGTCTTTTCCAAACACAAGCAAGTAGAATTCACGGCAGAGAGACATTTCTGAATTTTGCTAGATGAATCACAAAACTGTTCCAATATTTATTTTTATTAAAATAAAAAACGGAGAAAATATTATTGGCATATTTAAAGTATGTGATTTTTTAGAAAATTAAATCTTTTTTGAAAATTAAAATGATAATCTAATTAGCTGAAATTATGTGAAATCCATATTCATCAGTACGTATTCTGCTCCATTATGCCACCAGATTAACTTTTAGAGTTTTTTCTTCTTTAGTAGCATAAATTAGGATGTAAACTCTGAAGACTAAAGCGATTTATCGCTAGTTCTTTTAATTTACGGCAGAGAGTGAGAAAGGGTGTAAAAGCCCTTTTTTTAACTCAAATAAAAGTTACCATATGGCGCTGATCGTGCTTGCAGAAAAGGGAGTATTACTTGCAGAAAAGTGACTTTAAGTGAAGAATCCAAGTTAAAAAATAAAATGTAAGTTAGCCAAAGGCTACACACAGACAGAAACTCGCAAGTTGGCTCAGACCTAATATCATCATGACAAGCCTAATGGGGAAAATGAAACAGTGCCGCAGATATAGCAAAGTGCAAACGTTAGCAAACGTGGTCTTCAGCAGGCGGAACACGCTCTGATTCTACACTCTGAAATCTTCCTTTAAATTTTATCTATTTTCTACCTCATTTAAAAGCACGGAAACTAGAAATTGTCTTCTTGCAGGAAAATGGAAGGCGATAAATACAGGAAGAGCTAATTAACATAAACAACTGGTTAGTAAAAAAACTAAGTAAATGGTTATAAATTTCATAATGAGTAAAATAGACTAAAATTCGGTATTTTTTAAAGAGGAAAACTCTCATAATTTGTAACTTGACAAATCGAAATGGTATAATACACTGGCCACCACGAAAAAGACAAATGTAGAATTAAAAATACAGGTAAGTTAAAATTACTCAAACTTTATAAATATGGGTATGTTAAAGTGTAAAACTTCGCAATAAAATGTTGTTTACATTAAGGAAAAATAACCAACAGCGAAATCAAAACTTGGAATCAAAGGTGATGTCACCAAACATTAAAATGGAGCGCCCATGAAAGCTAAAGTAAATGGTTAAAATGCTGATTGTTCCCAAACAATACGTTGTAATTTTAGATTTGGATTATAGAAATATAATTGCCTAAAATAGTGAAAAGTAAAACAGCGTTCAAAACAACAATAAAGTTGTTTGTTTTATATTAGTTAATCAATCTCGGTAATTTGGCAAGATATTGCCAAGCTGGCAACGGGTTTGATGACATATTTTGTTGCCAAATTTGGCACGAAATTTGCCAAAAGTCGCAAAATTTGCGAGTATTTGTCCGTATTTTGGTGCGATCCCTGTATCACCGTAATAAGTATTGTAACTGAATAAATGTAATTGATCATTGTATTGTAACCGTAATTCGACTCTCATATTATTATAAGTACAAGGTCACTTAGATTCTAAAAAGTATTCGTTAGCTACTGAGTGTCGCTATTTGCACGAAAAGGGGCTATCACTTTTAGCGATGCGTGCGGCTAGGTGGGGCATTTTCGAGAAACGAGATTCCAGTAGCACTGGTCCAAAAGGGAGGCTTTCGAAAAATGCTTCGTCCAGCCAAGCGAAACACGTCCAGGCTACGCGAAACATTTTGAACTTTCCCGAAAATATCCCGTCTCGAGCCATGCTATACGCAGAGATCAACCAATCAGACGAAAGTTCTGCCTCTGAAGGATCACGGGCAATTTCCAATATGGCGACGGCTGCTTTTTTCACAGAAAGAGCGATAATTCGACTGTCAATCCAAGTAGGGTTTAAAGATTTTAAGTTAAATGTACACAACGTAGAGAACCTACAAAAGAAAAGTGGAATGGAGAAAAACTGCATGAGTGCAAAGCGGAGAAAATTTGAATAGTTGTAATAAATAAAAACACAAGTTGAGTAGTATGTTTGCTGCTTAGTAAAATGAATAAATTACATTTTTAAAAAAAATGATGTTTTATATAATTATTCGTATCACAATAGTCATAAAAATACTACTGTATAAATTGAAGAGGGGGAAAAATTCTAATATTAGATTTTAAATTGGGGCAAATTATGCAAAGAAATTTATTTTATTGAAAAGTGCAAAACTAATTAACAGTGAAGCACGGGAAAAGTTGAGAAAAGGAAGACAGTAAAAATATTTCACCTATTTGAAGTGTAACAGGACTGGAATAAAAATAGAATTTTGCCAGTAACATAGACCGGGGGAGGGGGATCATTTAAATAGATCTAACGTTAAACATTTTTATTTTAATATAACACTAATTTCTAAAATCCAAATTTATTTAAAATATAATATATTTTTTCCCGTTTTAAGAATATTTTCGTTCTTAATTATTTATTTTATATTATCTCTCAGTTTCTTCTTAATCTCTCTTCAAATGAACAATTCCAGATAGGAAAGGTGTTCTGTTAATAACAGGGACAGAGGAAACATTTACGTAAATCTAATATAAATTTTTAAAAAAAATAATATTAGCATCTGATATTAAATTTCATTTAAAATCTAATACCATAATCGTTTCATTTTTCAAAACATTTTCCTTCTTAATTATATAGCCATACTACTTTTAATTCCCAATTCAAATGCCCTTAATTATCCCTTAATTACTTTTAAATTATATGAGTTTTAAATTTATTTATATTAAAATAAAATTAATACCTATAACAATTCAATATACTATGCGTGAAAAACTTCAAATTACATTATTTAAAAGTAGTATGTATATATTTTAGATAAAAGTACATGGTTGTGTGCGTACGGGTTCGTAATAGATTAAAAGTGCACAAATCCGAGGATAGATTAATAATATGCATTTGTTACCAAATAAAACACTTCAAAATTCTGGAAATTTTCACAGAAATCCTCGTACAGGCGTTCACAGTATCACAGAGTAGAATCAGTAGTTACACTTCAAACTACTAAGAACTTTAAACACAACACAATGTAAAGTAAATGGAACCTAAAGAGTAAGCTAACCAGGAAATAATCTCAGTTCAGGCTGAACTAACATATCCTAACAATAACAACTAATTGCTAAACAACTAAAGAGCAGATGCTCTCTCTCTGGCCTTATATAGTTTTCAACCGGCCGCTGAAATATATCTAATCCTTTTTGTTTCTCGAAATTACTGGAAACCAATATGAGGGTCGAATTACGGTTACAGCCAATAAAATTATCAATTAAATTTATTCAGTTACAATACTTATTACGGAGATACAGGGACCGCACCAAAATGGGCCAAACGGTCGCAAATTTTGCGACTTTTCGCGATTCCGCGAAACCTTTGTCAACAAAATACGTCCTTAAAACCTTTGTCAGCTTGAAGCTATCTTGCCAAATTACCGAGATACCCATTGACCCAACGTTAAATGGACTTGCCCCTGTATTTTCCCCTCCCTCGTCTCTTACTCTTCCGGTGTTGCTTCTTTCATTAGATTTTTCGCGTTAAATTACACCGAAAAATACAATTTCACATTTATTAGCACTAAAATCACCTGTCTATGTACAAAATTCCCAACAATATACACGTATTTTTGTGTTTACTGGATTTTTTGACACAAAAAGCAAAAGAACAGGTTAATTTGCGTTATTATGATGATAATTATGAAACTATGGTATAGCCGGAACTGCTTATATAAACGTATATATAGACTATATAACGTATATATAAACTTAATATAGCTTTGATATATATCTCTGTCTCATGTATGAACCTAAATAATAAAACGACTAAAGTGGCTATACAGACACTAAAGCAGGGCTGTGGAGTCGGAGTCATGGAGTCGAGCCAGATGTTGGGGTAAAAGGAGTCGTAGCTGGTTCAACAAAAAACGGTCGACTCCGACTCCAGTTTTTATTGAACAGTTTGAATTTGAAATGAAATAAAAATGAATTGAAAAAAAATTAATGACAAGCTGCGTTATTATATTTTATGAACTATATTCATTGATAAATAGTTATTTTCTATTTTATTGACATATTAATAAATAAATATAAGGGAGTTGAACGGATGTGATATTTGCTATTAGTGATTAAACTCATTCATTTAGTTACAGATCTCACTGGTAACTTTAGGTAGGCAGTAATAGCAGCAAGAACTCCCAAAATCGATACCATTCTTAGAAAACGAGCAGGAAAATGAGCAATTATCCATCAAACAAGGCGATAAGGATGTACATATTTGATGATAAAGAGGTTTTTAGAATTAAGAACTTTATTAGAAGATGTAGATAACCCTAAAGTTTCACTAACAGAAAGAGTGTGGAATGATCTTGCAGAATTGGAAACTCTTTTTTCTATCTTCTTCTTTTCAGTATAAAGTCCACAAACTAAAACTAAATGCTACAATTTTATCTCCTTTAACTACGGAAGCAAATTAAAATGTTAATCTTTCCCTATGAGTGAATCTAATGATGATTCCAGAAAATATTATGATGACAGCGGCATATTAACGCTCTATACAAATCGATACTACATTATCATCATAAAAAAATGATTATTTGAGACACGAGATGAACGTATTCTCAGCCCAGTTAAAAGAACTTTCTTCTTTTCTAAATCTTCCAACCTCCAGCACTTTATTCTGCGGTTTCCCCTTCGCAACTTGTTTGTAAATGATAAAGTAACCGCCATTTTTCTAGCACTCACGGCCTATTCTCAGATCCTATGTTTGGAAAGGGAACGGTATGCTTGTACACTTCCAGGGAATTCTTTGCAGTAGTACCTGCATATTCATTCCATTTTATGCGAACATGTCCACGCACCCTGCATTAAAGCGTACACATTCTGCACTATTTGGGATATCATTGAAGTTTGGGACTTGTGACATAGAAAAAACTGTTATCCTCAGAAAAGCTTGTCAATTAATTCAAGTCTGGTTATGAAACGCATCTTCTAAGGCACTACTTTGAAATGAAAGGAAAGCCCTGTGTAGCACCCAATTCAAATATAAAGATAGCAAAATTCTTCTGCACTCTGAGATCTTGAATAAGATTTCTGTTAAAGAGATTTGCACCAGCGTGATTACGAGCTTTTCATCCGTCTGTAAGTACGGGTAAATATCTGCTGTATTAATATTAGGACTCCAAACAATAGCTGCATATACCTGTCTTTGATTTGATTTCTCCATTGTTTTAGTGCATGAAAGAGTTTAATTCTTGTATTATCCTAAGAAAGACTATGAAATGTTTTCCAACTTTGATATTAATCCCTGGCATGAAATTCATCGACCAGGGACTTTTAGAAAGGATATACCTTTTAGGTACTGCTTACATACGTTTTAAGTATGCAAGAGGTTAGTGCTTGAGAAAAGGATGTTCACTCTCAGATATTATAATAATTGAAAAGAGATAACTGAAATGAACTAGCTTCAACTAAAACAATAGTTGAAAGTATTCTATGCGATGAATACTTTCAACTAAATCTTGTTGAAAGTATTCATTGCATAGAATTCATTGCAATTTTCCGAAGCATTGCAGTATCTCCAGAAGATATTCGCAATGCTTCGAAAAATTGCTTAGGGCTTTTTTATGGTGAATAAGATCAAGTTTAACTACCATTTTAAACTTAAAGATTTTAACACAGACAAAATCTAATTTGGATCTGATTTGAAACTTCTGTAAATCCTAAGTAAAGCAAAGCAGTCTTCTCACCACCAATAGGTCTTTTAAGATGTTCATCGTGATCACGTATTTTTTCTTAACGTATAAAATATGGGGAATAAAACAGATGCACAATTAGTTTTTTTTTTCTCTTACAACTTCATATTCATCTACCGATTTCAAAATTTTACTCAGGGCAATTTACAACTGTATGTTTAAATTCCTCCATGTCGACACCACTGCAAATTTATTTTTGTTAAACATATACTATAATGCACCACTCACTTTACTAGGATGCACTTTCAAGACAGATAGCAAACCGTTAGGCAAAACCGTTTGACAATTAGCACAAAAACGCGGAAGTCTGAGGCAAATTTTTGACAAAATACTTAGAAATAAATTAATTTGGAAAGCAATACCTTTAAAAAATCTAAATAAATGCTGTAAATTACCACGTAGCTTACTATTATAACGGTTATAGGGAATGTCATACTTCCAGGTATCATTATATACTCATTTTGTGACGAAGAAAACAGGTTCTAACTGTTTTCTCATAATACAAGCATATTACACCACAGTGTTTAGTACATTGTCTACAACCAAATTACCTCTCCAATGCCTCTGACATAAGTAATGCAAAATGTTTCTTTTAGGTAATAAATTAGATAGGCGTTGTTATATCGAAAAAAAATTATGTTTGTGTTTTAAATACTTTATTCCTTTATAACTTTAACTTAACTGATAACTTTGCTGACTGTGGTGCCGGATAAATTTACCAAAAAAAAAAAAAAAAAAAAAAAACCAAATATCAAATAATTCAAATAATTCTTATTCATAAGATATCAAAAGACGAATCAAATAAAAAATAGTATATCATATCTATCAATCACTCAATCATATAGTGGTAGTACAGTACAATTTACTTTTAGGTTTGCGTTGTGAGTAACCTATGTAAAGGGAAAATCGATAACTCCAAATTCAATTAAACTCCATGTTTCTTAAAAGCCTCCCGGCTCAAACAAATGGAGGGACATGACAGACCACAGTAAATTATACGCTACATAAATACACAAATGCAATTAAATTTTGAACACACATTTATTAAATTCTTGAATATATTATATACTTAAATAATGGATAACTGATCAGTATCCTACAACATATTTTTACTCTGTAAAGTAACACATAATGTCACACGCATTTACAGCTTACAAAAATTTAATATACCTTAAGATAGAAAATAACACATATCTCATTCCAAAATTAACATACTCATATTAATTTGTAAGTTTACTATTTTTGACGTTCAATAGCTCACTAATTGAGCCGCTAAAACAAATCTTTAAACCTTCCTTTACAGACTTTAAATTAATTAGTCATTATTCAAAATATTCTAATCATTTAGTAGTTTACATATATAAAATAAATAATTTCCGTTTAAGTAATTTGAAAAGATAGAGAGGTAGACAAATTTAAAAATCACTCACAGATGGAAGACAGTTTTTCTGGATTGAAGAATCTTTAGTGTCCAATCCACTTGGAAATGAGCTAAAACATTTTTTTTTAAACACTTTCAGAAGCGTCCATTGATTCACGAACCGCCTTAAATATGTCCATTAAGTGAGAGACAATTTCCGAAAGAAAAGATCTTTAGTGTCCAATCTTTTTTCTGTCAAAACACTTTCAGAAGCGACCATTGATCTCAGAAACAAGGGAAACATGATACCTCCTTCTGGAACAAATCTGTATCTCATGACAAATTTCTTCAACTGGAATGTCTCAAACATGACTATTCAAGTTCTCCAAAATACACGAAGAAGCGGTGAAACTAAATTTTGGGTAGAACACTTTTGGCACAAACTTCTTAGTTGTAACCAATCTCTCCTGTCTATGACGAACAATTCTAACTAGAAAGCCTCTAACATGACAATTCAAAGATCACTAAATACAAGAAGAAACGGTAAAATCAAATTGTTCGTAGAGCACTTTCTCCGTGCGAACAAATTCTCATCAGCGGGAAAGCGGCGAGAAACCTCGCCTCAGACCGAGTCGCAAACCGCCCGCAGGAGGTAAAGCCGCACCGAACTTTTTCTTTTACTGCCTTACATCTTCGCAACTCAAATGTCTCCAAATCCGACGCAATAGCCGGCGCCCGCGAGAGCAAGACCCGCAAGGGGTCAAGCCCCCACTCCTCTTCTTACTCTTAGCTTGGAAGAATCAGGAAACATAATCCGAATCAGAATGATCTCTAGCCTGGTGCAAGCACCCAGGAAATCTCGGTTTCTCCGCCTCTGTGAGTTCATAGGCTTTCAAAAAAAATCATAAAATTAAATCTTACCAATCCCGGAATTTTAAGTTATCTAAATTGAGAAAAAGACACACCCATGACGAATCAAACACCAGAAAATCTGACAATGCAATCCGAAAAACATCTGCACATATAACGTGAGAAAAAGAAATAGACCCTCCAACTAACAAGCGAAACTAGCTTTTACGAGTATCCAATTATTTAACTTAGTACACCTCCCACTGTCTTGAAGTAAGAAGACTGCAAACTTTAACAAAGCGATTTCCGTTTCCCACGCAAAGAAGAAAGTTTCCAACCTATAACTCTGTCAAAAAATCGCCGCCCCTTAGAACTATTCGACTCTGAACGAGCAAAACACGTGTTTTCAACCCCCGCGAAAAAAGGGGAAAATGCAGCTGGACAGTGACCTCTAACCTCCAAAGAAGCCTACGCGTGAGAAACGGAAATACACCCGCACCCTTTTAACTGTAACACAATTCTGCCAAACTTAAAGGGAGCTTTGCCGTAAAGTTTAACAATATTAAATATTATACATTAATTTTAAAATAAGCACAATACAAATTCACAGTAAAATAATACGCAAAAATTATACACAACAAAAATACATAAGAATTTTCCGTAACAGCGTCAAAGATTTTTCCAAGATTTTATTATTTAGTCGATTCTTAGGGCTCCTACTATCTATGTTTATACTATCTTTACCATCCAAAAACGTTTAATGTGTAAATTATAGCAATCATTTTAGTAAATTCAGCCTTAGAAATCCATCAATTTTGTTCTAAAATGCTGTTTATGATTGTATGCGTTATAATAATAAGTAACAGTCTTTGTTACAAAACATAATTTTATTGACTAACCGCATACAACATTAATTTAGTGATAATCATGTTATAAAAGGGTATAATAGATTTCCCGGCAAAGTTCAACTATAATTATTAATTAATCAACTATAATTATTAACATTTTAAATGTACTATTCCAGCGTCTGCAGCAGTAAAAATTTTGCGCCAATTCCTTATGTAGGTGCCTGTGTATGCGCAAGAAAGAGACCAAGGTTTTTGTATAGAAGGAGCAAAAGGAAAAGGATGCGTAAACCTTGTTGAATAAATTCTATTGGAATTAAAATTTTGAACTAAACCTCAAAGGTTCTTATTAACAAAGGATCTTTAAGAGCATGCAAAAGTGTACACCAGTTATATATATTTTTGCTATGCAAATTTTTACAGTGCTCTAGAAGCCGACGAGCATGGGAGATAAGTTTATTAATTTCTTCTTTCAAAACACAGTTTTCACTTTTCATAACAAAAATTTGAAAATTTATTTAGTTACTTTAAAACGTAATAAACTGCTCAATCAAGCATCAATTCTGCAAGATTTAAGAATCTGGATGAGCACATGGAATAGACTTTTTGAGTCCTTCTCGAAAATCTGGCATAAATTATATTGTAGAAAGGCTGAATCATAAATTATATTGTAGAGCTATTAGGTTATTTGGAAGGAGGGAAGATGAAAAGTGAGCAAACGACTTCGCCAGGAATCAAACCGCGGACCTCTCGAATACGCGTCCAGCGTGCAAACCACCACGCCAAGAAGGCGGGAGAAATACCTTATAATATGAAGAAGGGAGAATATTTTTAAACTATTCTATGCAATTTTAATGTTAAGCAAAGGAATGTCAATCACAACGTCGTGATAACATTTACTGAAATCATACGATCCTAGATAAAAACTTTGTATTTGTGAAGGTGACCTGGGTCTTTAAAACTAGTCTTTTGATTCTATTTGTGAGTAGCGTCGGATAAGGTAGTATCTTTTGTGAAAATATATTGATCCTTTAGTAATATTTATTAACTAAAATTCTTAGCTAGAAATACTATTTAAAATGCTTTACATTTGATTTTACTTCAAATATTGTCATTCGGAGAAATGAAGCTAAATATTGTTTTCTATCAAATTACAGTAATATCTTTTGATATTTTATAAATTTGATTTTATCCGAGCTTTCTATAAAATAAAAAATAGCTTTTCTATAAAGCTTAGCATCTGAGCAATTTAATAAAACTTATTATTTATGCTAGAATTTAGTTCGAATTTAAAATTGAAAATGATTTATGAAGAATAACTATAATATGCATAGTATGAATTTTTCTGTAATTATATTTATTGATCATTTACATAAGGCGAACTCGCAATTCCGCATTCATATTTTTATTAATTCACATTTGCCGAAATTTTGTATGCGATTAATGTATGTCACTTTATATCTTTATTTCGACTGCTTTTTTGCGAGTTTAAGCAATCAATGTTTAATGCAAACATGTCTTTTTCATGAGCTTCATGATATTTAAGTCTCGTAAACCATTAAAAAGTATATTAAAATTAAAATTGCTACTTGTTTTCTCTCTCAGTCCGAGAAAATTTATGAAGTAAAGCAAATGCATCTTAGGTTTTCATGGATAAAGTAAGCGTACTGGAATATTAATAAATTTTTCCTATTCAGTACATTTAAGTTTTTGGAATTTTCGTTTTCTCATGCAAAACATATTGATGTTAGTTTATATTGTGTTTTACAATTAGAATGCTGAATCGAAGTGCAGATAATTCTTTATATTTTACCCTTTACTGAAAAGTAAATTTTAATTAAATGATGTAGAAAATAATACAATCATAAAACGAAAATTACAAAATTAAATCAGACGAATAATAATGCAGTTTTATGGAAACATCCTTTGAAATTAAACATGGAAATACGGCAGTGATTTAGAATTATGATATAATGATGCTTACAAATAAATCTTAGAAATACGTAAAAAAGTAAAAAAAAAAAAAAAAGTAATATCACTTTTTAAATCTAATTTGGTATGTATTTTTTGATTAATGACACGATTTCCCATTTTGCCGAATTTCCTTTCATTCATCATCACTGTCTTTTCTTCAAAATATTTATCAATGCATACAGTAAGTTAAATTTCTTTTTACGAAAAATAATTATTCGATTATATAATGTTTAAAACAAGGAAAGTGTTGTAACTAATTTATGTGAGGTAAAACTTAAAGCTTTCCTAGGTCTCTAACAAAACCACTGTGAACACAAATACATAACATACATTACAATGTATGCATTTTAAAATAGTAAGACAATACACAATACATACATTTTAAAATAGCATTAACTGTAGAAGTTTTTGCCCAAATAAATATAAACAATAGCAGTATAATGTAGTTTCACATTGTAAATTTGAGGCGGGTTTTATAGGTAGTGTATAGTAATGACGAAAAATGAAGTTATTATATCAAGTTATAGGCTGATTCGTTGCAGCCTTTTGTAAAGAGGGATTATATGGATTCATCCCGTCAATACCTTTATATGTCTAATTCCGCATCGAAAGTCGGAGTTTGTCACGTGCTTTCTCTAATGCGAAAGACTTGATATATAAGAGTGCGGTTGATTGTTTAAAATCGCAATTGCGATAAACCCACAGAATTAATGCCTCGTCTTTTCAGAACAATGAATAAAACTAATGCTAAAGCATGAATTTAATTTTGTGTCGTTTTATTCACAAATTCGAAACTTCTAACTTGCGTTTCGTTTATGAAAGGGAGCATAACGGCACATACCTAGCTAATAATAAAAGAATTTTGCCTTTGAATACAATTGCATATCCTCAGAAATTCTAATTTGTGTAAAGCAAAAAACGGATTAAGTAAATTACAGTTAAAACTTAACTACTTTAAATGATAAGAGAATAAAATAAAAACTGAGGAAGAAGGAATGTATGAAAAATATTGCAAATAACCAACACTGAAAATGTAAAAGCTTTAAAAGTACGGCTCCAATTTTCACATTTCTAGACAAACATACTGGTCCGAAATTGCATCATCTGATTACCACGCAACTCGTTAGCTACCTGTATGCTCCTGTACCAAGAGGTAATGCATTTGAATTAGCATCTGCTCATCTCAGTCTAAATTGAATACTGCTATTCCCTTTATTCCAGTGCCACAGTTGGCAGTTGTCGACCACTGCTGCAAGTAGTTGCAGATATTAATCGCTTCCTTGATCTAGTATAAATCGCTGAGGAATACTGTGAGACCACATAGTAATCTGCATCAGTTTCCCGAATTACTAACCTGTGCATTTAATGTTATAATCAAATGTTCATGGACTGCAAATAGCGATCTTCTGTAGATGTTTGTTTCGCTAAGCCCTTGCACAAGCCGCATCTAGGTAGCTGTTGACAAAGACGAACACAGTTGCCACTTGTTATTAGCATTCAAGCGATTGGAATTAAAATTATATGAAATTTATTAAATTTTGTAAATTAAAACAATGTAATTAGAAATTGTGAGATTTATTTATTAGAGAAACGATCAAATAAATGCAGTTTAACAGCATGCTCAACAATATTCACTCCGCATTGACTGCTGATATTTATTATAAACATAGGTAAAAAATCAACTTAGAAATAATTGTACTTCCCTGCTATTTGTAGATACAAATTAAATTCAAAGGTTGTATCTTAGCGTATTTTAAGAAAGGTATAAGACAGGTACTTTGATTTATATATATATATATATATATATATATATATATATAAATCAGTTATTACGGCATGTGAATTTAGACATTAAGTAGTAAAAAGAAGATTTATGATTGTATTTTTTAAACACTCAGATTTTAGTCCTCTAACATATGAATAAAGCCATAATAATCGTGAAAGTAAAGACTAAGTGAACATTTAAAAGGAACATTTAACATGATGTCAGAGGAGAAATTTTTCATAAAATTTCTCCTCTGACATCATGATTGCAAATGCTTCCATATTATGTGATAGTGATCAAAGTGATTAGAAGTAAATGCTTAAATGTCTGCAGAACTAATTTTTCTTTATATTCCTCAAAATATAAACTCAGAAAAAAAATTTAAAAAAATTAAACCCACGTTTTTATACCTCATAATATATGTAAAACTTTTTTTTTCTATTTTTTTTAATGAAATAAGCTTTTATTCTGTATTTTATTACTAACAAAAGATTAAATAATTCTCTTTACAAAACTTACCTACAATTTTTTATTAATAATAATAGAAATAGGCAGGGCACTCAACAAATTTACAAAGATAATGGATTTTACTTTTGATAGTGCAGTCAGATTATTGGGTATCGTTATTTAGGTGTACAGTCTATCTCTTTCGCGAAGTAAAAATTTTGATAAATTAAAAGACAATAATTTAGTCACTTCTATTCTTCAAAGATTTTGTTTTCTAATCTGTAAAAAGTTCAATATTTCCTAACCACTGTAGTTCCAACTGCTGATATTTTGATACGATTGCCCTCAAATAGTCGAAATAACCGAGCAGTATTTAAAAATTTGCCAAGAAAATCAGAAATTGCAATAAAAGCTCCGCAGAGGTTTCATTTAAAAACGTTCTATTCACTCTATCCGATTGTGTAAATAGTAACTTTCTAAAGTCCTTAGTTTGTTGTTGACGAAAACACATAATGAAATTCATTTGATCATTAAATTAAAAAATCTATACCACTTTGTGTTTTTATCAACAAATAGCCTGTGTATTATTTTGAACTCTCTATAACTTCTAGTAATGTAGAAACTAATGATAAATATTTTATCATAGCGACAAACTTTTAAGTATTATGAATAAGCTACATAAACGCTTATAAATGTATGGTACTTTTTCCTCTCTTCTAGGATAGCGTGATGAGAAAAAAAGAAAAATTCTTCTTCATTCATATTTTTCTCATTATGCTTATTAATAGCTTTCGCCCCCAATATGCCCACGGAGTTATTTCCTAGGAAAAAAAATTCCTGCTTAGTATGAGTTCTTAATGTTTAGGCAAACAGAATCGATGATAGCTCATAAACTTTATTTTACTAAAAGAAACAATTCGCAGTTCTGGAACATTCAACAAAAATACTGGTACAGCTCTTCACAGTAAGTACTTCAGCCAGTGCAATAACGCACTATACTTCACAGTAAGTACTTTAAAAAGTGCATTCATGTTTTTCTCATCATGCTTATTAATAGCTTTCGTCCCCAATATGCCCTCGGAGTTGTTTCCTAAAAAAAAAAAAAAAAAACTGAAATGTTTCAGATTTTAAATTACGTCCAAAGGGGCGTTTTTTAACATTTTGTGTGTTACCTTTCTTTATTAAATATCATGTTCCTCGCACTTAAACCATAAGATCCAGTGCAACAGCAATATCGCAAAATAGTTTTAAAACGAGCATATCTTTAGAATTTCCGATACAGAGACTCACGCGCTGGAGATAAAAATGTTTTTTCTGCACAACGTTGCCATTGCTCGCTTTGAAATCCTTGAGTTTGTTAATCAAAAAGTCGTCAAAGTTTTAAAAAATAGGAAATCGATCATAAAACAAATTTCAAATTTCAAATTTGGTCTTCCACATGCTCATATTCGTTGGAGGATTACGTTATTCAAAATTCGATGACTCTATGTATCGTTATTTTATGACAATGTGAGAAATATACATACATTTACGCAGATTTTCATTATTATTTAATTTCTTCAAATATAATGCAGGACTCTAACATTTTATGGCAACAGTTTGAAAAGTGAACCGACATTTGTCCGTCCGACGCAAAATGCCAAAACGAAACTAA
Source organism: Stegodyphus dumicola (assembly GCF_044657685.1). Lineage (NCBI taxonomy): Eukaryota > Metazoa > Arthropoda > Arachnida > Araneae > Eresidae > Stegodyphus > Stegodyphus dumicola. Next base: position 113,489,883 of record NC_140771.1, read on the forward strand.
TAGTCCTTCGGGATTCAAATCCCTTTGGACTAAAAAAAAAAATTCTTACTTGGTATGAGTTCTTACTCGTTAAACAAACATAATCGATGATAGCTTCATAAAGTTTATTTTACTAAAAGAAACAATTCGCAGTTCTGTAACTTTCAACAAAACTACTGGTACAGTTCTTCACAGGAAGTACTTAAAAGAGTGCAATGAGTAATTACGCTTCAAACTACTAACAATGTTAATGGAAAGTGCATCTAAAGAGCGAAGCTAACACGGAAATATTTTAATACTCGGAACTCACGTTGAACTAAACAAATACTACTAACTACTACACAGAAACTGATAGTCACCTCGGTCTTATAGACTTTCTTCAAGCTGCCGAGAAATCTGTAGTACCTTCTCGAAATTACTGGCATATAAGGTCCGGATATTGTTACAGCTACATATAGGATCAAATACCGTTATTCAATTACAATGTCCATTAGATATAACCTTGGACCGGTCCAAATGTCGCCAAATGATTGTTACGTTTGGCGACTTTTGGTAATTTCTTGCCAAATTTCGAACATTGCAAGCTTGGCGATATCTCGCCAATTTAGCGAGATAAGCATTTACTCGGCCTTAAATAGACTTGTTCCTCTATTCTTATTTTTCTGGCTGAGAGTCTTCTCCTTCAAGCATTCTATGTTACATTATAAGGTATTTCTCCCGCCTTCCTAACGTGCCTTCATGATGTATTTCTTCTGCACGCTGGGCCGGTGTTCCAGACGTCCGTGGTTCGATTCCCGGTGAACGCGTTTGCTAATTTTTCATCTTGCTTGCTTCCAAAAAATACCTAATATCTCTACAGTGGCGCCCGATTTAAAAGTGTGTGGGATGAGGTTTCTCCACACCCAGGATTTGGCGACTAGGTCCCCTGAAAACACCAGTCGCCCTTTAAAAGGGACAACATATAAGGTATTTCTGCCGCCTTGCTAACGTGCCTTCGTGGTGTAGTGGTTCTGCACGCTGGGCCGGTATTCCAGGGGTCCGCGGTTCGATTCCCGGCGAAGGCGTTTGTTAATTTTCCATCTTGTCTTGTTCCAAATAAATCTTAATGACTCTACAACATTATACAAAATTACTATAATTTCAATAAAATTATATACTTTTTAGCATTATTCCCTTCCCAAGGCCATGTCCGTGGCAGTACAATCCCTGGACAGCTATACTTACAGCCAAGGAAACTAAATTTACAGCTAAGGAAAATCTAATTAATACTAAAACAATAATTTCAAAAAATAAGGAATAAAATGTTAAATAACACTAAATAAACAATAAAAAACCACTAAATAAATATATGAATATAAAGTTTTGTCTACAAATAAGACCATGGTCTTCATATTCTATTTACATTATATACATGTGTGTTCATGTGCTAAGGCCGCAGTAAGAGGCATCGTAATGAACGACTTCAGGCGTAGAATATGATGACATACGGATCGGAACTACGACATTGTTCAGCTTGTTTAGGACTGTGTAAAGATCGTCGAAGGATGACTGTAGTTTAGGAGAAAGTAGTTTCCGTCGAATCGGTTCTAAAACTGTATCTTGTTAGCGTTTTATCTGCCCTTTCCGAACGGCATACGCATCGAATGATTAGCATCAATTTTTCACTTCAGATCTTGCTGTACTCCAGTAGAATCGCTCTAGAACTCTGGGCGTCCTGGATGGGTATCTTTGAAGTATAGCTACTATCGGAAACCCTTTCCATCATCGGATTTGAACTTACGGGTCCAAAACGCCATTTCGAATACGGAGTGAGTCCCAGAGAGCCCAATTATTGATCGAAATGCCCTAGCAGGTAAGTTTCTTGTTTGAAGACTCCATCAAGTCAGTTAGGGGTTTAATGCCGCCATCTTCCAAATGGTCAATACTGACTTCTTCGTCCCACCATTGTCTTCATTCACACTTTTTATTCGATGATCATGAAAACGTTTTAAATTGAATTAATTAATGAATAAATTAAATTGAAAAATCAGAGATGTAAATATTTAAATTAGAAGCAATGGGTGTAAAAATTTAAAAACCATTGTACATATCTGAGTTTTGTTTCACTTTTTCGTCTGGCACATATACGGAATAAATAGTACTCGTGAAGTGCAAACAGTGACTATAATGCTAAGTTTTTAAGCAGCTTGAAGGTTATTCTAAAGAATCAAAGTTAAGTTTTGATGCACTGCTGGTTAAGTGCATTGCTGAAGCACTTATGAAACCGCAGAAAAACGCATATTTAGTTTTTACTTTCTTGTACGAAGTAAAAAGGAAGTATTGTAATCGCGAAACGTTCCAGGCAGCATATTTCAACGAAAATATCCATTTTCACCGCTTTCGAATGCAATTTAACAATGTTTTTGCGTGATATCTGTACGTAAGGACAGAATAAAAGACTCGTTTCGTCCAAAAAATTATAAAACTGCTTTAAAATGAATTCTGAAGATAATTTTTCGTGGCGTCTGTACGAACGTATGTACGTATCTCGCATAACTCAAAAACGAGTAGCCTCAGAACGTTGAAATTTTGTATATAGGACTGCTATAACATGTAGATGTGCACCTCGTACTTTGGTTGCAATCGGCCGCACCAAACGTATATAAATATATTTATACTATATCCACTCTGTTACCCGGCTCAGTGATCTCAGTTTCTTTACTCGTATATGTTTGTAAAATGTACATTTTTTGCTTTAAAAATGATTGAATTATGTTGTTTTTATCTTTCGATTAAGGTTTTTATGCCTTTAGTAAATCTGTATGCAATATTTTTTGAATTATCAAGAATTTTAAATATGTTTAAGTGCCGCTAAGTCTTTTTTTTTATGGCGGCCATTGATCGTTTACATTAGAAACAGCAGATTAGTGGATTTGTTGCCAGTCTAGAGAAACTTAGCTTCGCAACAACAAAGATAACGCCTTCATTTATTATTGCCCATTAAATCATGCTTAATCCTTTCTGGAATTTTTTCGAGGAAATAAGTGTTTAAGATTTACTTCGTAATTTTTAATATAGATATTTTGAGTTTTTATGTATTTTTGCCTTCTCGCGAAGTGAGAACTGAATTAATTGAATGAAAAATACTCAATCGTCTGTGAAAAACTGTTTCTTTTTTGTTTTGTTTGCTTAATTTCTTTTATACATCATTCTAGCTTTATTATAGTATTTGAATAGAACATGTGGCAACGATTAGATAATTCTTTAAAGGATATAAATTTTGTGTATTCTGAGTTATAATATGAACGAAATATAATGCTGTTAAGTGAACCTAGCGCCAGAGTGTCGCTATGGCAAACAAATAGAGTGAATTTTAAAGAATGCATTAATTCTATTGTGGTTTATGCGCTGTGGGCGAAGTAGATTTAATTCAATCCAGTACGTTTAAACGAAATGCAAGAAAAAATGCGTGTAATTTAATATTCCTTACAAGGAAGTCATGTGGTGTACACATGAGATTTTTATATATATATCCACTCTATTACCCGGCTCAGTGATCTCAGTTTCTTTACTCTTATATGTTTGTATATTGTACATTTTTTTTTGCTTTAAAAATGATTGAATTATGTTGTTTTTATCTTCTGGTTAAGGGTTTTATGCCTTTAGTAAATCTGTATCAATATTTTTAGAATTATACACAATTTTAAAATTGTTTAAGTGTCGCTAAGCCTAATATGATGGCGGCCATTGCTCTTGTTTACATTTGAAACAGATAAGTAGCGGATTTGTTGCCAATCTAGAGAAACATAGCTTCGCAACAACAAAGTTAGCGCCTTCACTTATTATTTAAATCATGCTTAATCCTTTCTGGAATTTTTTCGAGGAAATAAGGGTTTAAGATTTACTTCGTAATTTTTAATACAGATATTGTGAGTTTTTATGTATTTTTTGCTTTGTCGCGAAGTGAGAACTGAATTAATTGAATGAGAAGCACTCAATCATCTGTGAAAAACTGTTTCTTTATTGTTTTGTTTGCTTAATTTCTTTTATACATCGTTCTAGATTTATTATAGTATTTGAATAGAATATGTGGCAACGATTAGATATTTCTTTAAATGATATAAATTTTGTGCATTATGAGTTATAATATAAACGAAATATAATACTGTTAAGTGAATCTAGTGCCAGAGTGTCGCTATGGTAAACAAATACTAGAGTGAATTTTAAAGAATGCATTTATTCTATTGTGGTTTAAGCGCTGTCGGCGAAGTGGATTTAATTCAATCCAAAAATTTTAAATGAAATGCAAGAAAAAATGCGGGTGCTACTTTGGTAGACGGTTGCACGGATTTTGGCGATTTTTCTTTTGGCGAGTAATACAACTTATGGTAAACTCATTGCTGGATAAGTTATTTATGGTAACCGATACTTTGTTGCCATTTTATTTAAAAAATAATGTGTTTTATTGTGCATAAATTCCGTGTTTTAAATATTATTTATGGCTTCTAAATATTAAAAATCAATTTAATTTTGCATTTTTATTTAAAATAAAAATTTTATTGTTTATAATTTTTTATGAAATTTTAAGTTGTGGATGGTGTAATCAATGACGTCACCTTACTTTAAAAGTAATTGGTTTTAATATGTATAAATTTAATCTAATGTTTTATACATTATTTATGGCTGTTAAATATTAAAATACAATTTAATTTTGCATTTTTAAATGATTTTATTATGTATGAATTTTAAAAAAATTTAATTCTAGGTGTGATGTAATAAGCTCTCTGATTGGTTATAGAATATTTGTGCATTAACGAGCTGTAATCAGCTCTCTGATTGGTTACTGAAAATTTGTGCATTTCCGCGCCATTTTAAAATTTAATTCATATCTTCGAATTCCTTCAAAGATGTCTGTTTCTAAGATGAATTTTGTTATTGGTAAGTACCAAGAATTATTGGTATCGGAATCAAAAAATTGTCCTTTGAGACCTTATTTTGGCCAGCCTGGCTTTCCTAATCAAAGATTTGTTTACAAATTGTTACAAGGGTCAGAGAGAATTTATTTTAAATTTTTGGAGGAAACCTCTCTAATCGCTTCTTCAATGAAGTGCGAGAAATGTGGATCACAGATGAAGATGGTTAAAAAAGCCGATTCCGAGGACGGCCGTATATGGTATTGTGGTCACGGTGAAAGAAATAATCGCTGTAACGGTAAAAAAAGTATTAGACATTACCCTTTTTTTACCGGCAGTAAACTTCCAATTGCTGTCATTTTAACTCTAGTGTACGAAATATTCATGGGTTTTTCGTACGATGGAATTTAATGTGAGCTCGGTACTTTTTCAGAAGCTGTAGCCAACTGGCGCAGTTATGTAACCGACGTTTTAATTAATTTTGTAGAAACTAATACGGATAAGATCGGAGGGCCAGGGAAAATCGTGGAGATTGATGAGTCCAAAATAGGGAAAAGAAAGTTTAACAAGGGTTGATTCATTGAAGGGCAGTGGGTTTTGGGGGAATAGAGCGCGATTCAGGTAGCTGTTTTTTAGTTGCTGTGCCACACAGAACAGCGGATACTCTTCTTGCTTTAATTAAGGTTTGGATCGAACCGGGAACCCAGATTATTTCGGACTGATGGAAAGCTTATGACCGTTTGAGCGAAGAAGGTTTTAATCACTTGCAAGTTAACCATTCGCTCCATTTCGTAGATCCTGAAACCGGAGCTCATACTAACGCAGTTGAAAGTCAATGGCGTGACTTCAAAAATTCTTTGCCGGCTTATAATCGTCGAAGAGATTTTGAAGGATACATAGCCTGGTATTTGTTTAGGAAAATTTGCTCTTGCATTGAATGAGCATCCATATGTTAAATTTCTCGAAATTATTCGAGGCATAAACTGGGGTGATTGGCATGTACTTCAGGGAGGGGCGGTTAAAGGATCTTCGAAATCTTAAAAACAATACCTATTATTGGATTTTTTTTCAAATTTTTTTGTTATTTTTAATCTTCATGATCCATTAATTTGGCTCTAAATTGCTTTATCTATTTATAAATTTTTTTGTTTTCTTAATTTTTTTTTTATTCCTACCCGTGATATTACATTTTTCAAATTTTTTTCATTGATATATAAATTATGATTCCGATTTTTTTGTGGTACTTATCAATAAACAACAGGTTAAATGACTCAAAAAAATGTAAGTACATATTTTTCTTTTATTTTATAATTGTATACTTCAATTTTTGTTAAAAAATGAATACACTATTTTAAAAAATTTCTGAGATAATTATTGTGACATATGTTTTAATGTTAATTACATTCTATATAACGTATTTTAAAGTATTTGAATTCAATAATATTCTAATTCTTTTAAATGTTGGTATGATGGTTTTTAATTCGATATTCAATTTCAGTAATATTTTAATATAATTAAACGTTGGCACAATGTTTTTATAGCGGTGTTTTTATTCTCTTCTTTGCCATATGAAAATAACAATAACCTCACTTTAGTATTTTATACTCATAGTAATTGTATTTATTTACACTTGCCTGCCATCTTAAAAAACGACATTTTCAACAAAAAATTAATCCATTACTTTTAACGATATTTATTTCTTTTTAAGTTTCGAATATTTTACTATGCGTAAAAACAGCGTTTTTCAAGATGGCTGACGTTTGTAAAAAGATGGCTGACGTTTGTACAATTGCGCGAACGTAAGTCGCCAAAAATCCGTGCAACCGTCTACCAAAGTAGTACCAAAATGCGTATAATTTAATATTCCGTACAAGGAAGTCATGTGGTGTAGACATCAGATTTTTTTATAACGTGAAAGATGTTTCATTAGACATACACAAAACAAAATTGATTGGCAGAGCTCAGATTTAGTTCTTCTCGACTCCTCTTAATATGATGATTTGGGAATAACTGCAATGTTATTAGCGATGGTCTTTATGTTGTAATAATTTGGAGAGGTTTTACTGTATATTTAGAAGGATGACATTTAAAGAAAGAAGTGACCGCAATTTAAACACATAATTTTATTTTTTATTTATATATATATTTTTTTATTTGACGAATATGATTTTGGGACACATATTCGTCTTTACACTTCATCATTGTGGATGTGATATACACTCCACAATTTTATATACCATATATTCCGGTCTATAAAGCACTCGCTGTTTAAATTTCGAACTACATTTTTTATTTTAGCTATAATCACGTATAGCACGGCCCCTTTTCTGAAAAGGAAAATTAGATATAAATGTGCGATACTCTTATTTTTTGAAGTCATTCACTCGAAGATTTTTTTCCAGGCTTTCCAAAAATAGTGTACTGAATTTACAAGCGATAAATGGAACAGTATTTGTGTAGGGGGAATGCTTGAGAGAGTAAATAATTCTGCAAAGAGGATGGATTGTATTCAATGCAGCTGTGCGCAAGAATGCTGTTTCAGAGTTTCGAAAAAAGTGAGACACAGTGCAATTCCGATAATAATTATTCCGAATGAATTCGCAGAACAGGAAGTCAGATGCTTTCTCTTTCTGTAGTCATTAGAAGACGTTATTTTGAAGTGAACATTGAAATCTTTAGTAAATCGGATTTGCTTTCTTGAAATGCAGATGACCCAGTATTACTTTTAATACCAAATACGGCTGGTGCCAAACTAAACAAACACATTGCTAGTTTCAAATACAAAGTCATTTAATTTGCTACAGAAAATGGAAATTCGTGCTGCAGAAATGATACTTGCTGTTGTTGAAAGATCCATATGTGAGTGGAAGAAAAAGGAAATCTCAATAATTAATACTCCAAAGAATAAATGAGCTAAACATAAAGAAGTAGCAAAATGACCTTTTCTGGAAAAAAGTGTTGCAAACTGGATCCTAGAAATTCCCCAGAATGTGTTAATGGTAACAATTTGCCTTAAAGTGGGCAAAAAAGAAAGCAATTGTAAGTGCGGTTTAATTTTAGGTTGTATACAGCAGTTTCCATAGACATTAAGCTTTTTTATCTGGTTTTATAAAGTAAAATATCTGTTTTTATAAAAATAGGCTTTTCAAAGCATTTATTTGTTTCCTAGTTTCCACATCGCATTAGAATACATCAGATTATTTTTAGATAGGAGTATTCCATGAAATTACCCCGATCTTTATTTGAACTTACTTTTGGAATCAACAAGAAATTGATACTGATTTTTCCTCGACTACTTAACACCATCCTTCTTAAAGTATTTCTTTCTATTTGACTGGACGTTATTAGTTGAAACTTATTTTTTTCACTTCAAATGACATTCAATTATCTTATTTTAAATTAGTATGTGCAAACACGATTACTTGTCAACAATACGTTGAAACGGGATTTCCGTATTCCATGTTATATGGAGTATTATTTATGTTTCTTCTTCCTGGTAGAAGAACAAAAGTGTTTTAATCTGTCTAAGAATTATTAATCTTTCTCCAGAAAAAGGTTTTGTACCTTCATTGATTCCATAAACGATTATTCTGGCTTCTGTCCCAAATTCATAAATCAGTGTAAGACATTTATTTCCCGTCGCAAGTCTTCGTTAAATGATCCCACGTACAACCTTGTGTTATCTGCCTTTGTTTGCCTTAGCACAATGTATGCGGGCAGTATATTGCCAAGAAAACTCGTACCGAAGAAATCATACATTTCTCTTCTCGAGAAAGTGTCTAAGCACAGGTTTCAGAAATAGAACGAAATCAGTAAATGGGCTTTTATTACACACAGCCTTCCATTTATATATAATTTTCCGTTTATATATGTGTGCATATATTACAACTGAAATATTAAATAAATCATGGTGCATATATTCATATGAAATCTGAACATTCTTATTAAAGATATTTTTTAAATCTAAACTCAAAAAGTATATATTTATAGATATAGTTTTTATATTATTATTTGTCAGTAGACGATACAAGATGTACAGTTTTCATTTATGGTGTAAAGTTCAGTAAATACAGTATCTTTATTATTTAGAAAAACTTCAGCGAATTATAGTATCTTTCTTGTAGAAGCATTTTTTAAAACATGTTTCTGCTATGTGAACCCTTTTATTTTCCGAATTAATGCAGTTTCACAAAACCGTCTTCTCTAAATCCCTTCCATTTAAATAAATTTTATTTCCTTTTATTACAACAAATTTGTATTAAAACTTCTTTTTAATGAGCGTAACTTTTTTTAATGTGCTTTATGGTTACTAAACAACTGTTTGATTTCATACAACTTAAAGCATATTCTGTAGCAATGTTTTTGGACAAATTAAAGGTCATATTAAAAGTTGCTATAAAAGTTACTAAAAGTAGTCGTTATCTGCCAAATAGAAATTACTCGAAATTGATTATTCTTTACATTAGGTTGAAGATATCAACATTTCACATGAGAGTTCCAAAGATCTGTTGACAGTCGTCAAAAAACTACTACTATAACAATCAGCAGCACAGTCTTCTGGCTATCAGGATATAACGGTGAAGACAGCTTTACGGCAAAACATTAAATACAGGTCCCGATTCGGTTGATCGTTCTAGGACAGAGGTGGCGAACCTTTTCGGGGCTGCGTGCCCAAAATTCAACCAAAAGCCACTTTATTGTGGCAAAGTGCCAACACTCCAATTAAACCTGAAAATGGGGGTTTGGCAACATGCTTGGCTTAGCAAACAAACTCTTGAAGAGAGTTTTCAACGATACAAAAAACCCTTTTATTACAGGAAATAGATTGGTTTTGCGTAATTGATGAGATTTTTGCTGTTGTATACTGATAATTTGTCAAATCTTGGTTCATACTTCGTTAATTTGAGCGCAACACATGCATCAGTCAGGTTATCTGTCAGTCTGTTTCTTGTGTCACATTTGATATAATTCAAAGCTGAGAACAGATGTTCACACGCATAAGACGATCGAAACAAAGTAAGAATAGCACCTCCAAGTATTTTCATTGATTTAAACTTTTTTGTCAGAGAATTCCACGCTTTAAGGATTTCATTTTCATAACTATCAATTTTGCTGTCCTGTGTGATCCCGTTACACTGCATCTTCTCAAGATTTGCACGCAGATAAGAGAGTTTGCTTTTCCACGTAGCGATTTCTTAAAATTCCAGTAGCTCTATTTCCATATTTTCAAGATCTAACCAGTATAAGGAAGAATGGTCAAATTCTTCAAACTTAGATTTATCTGGAGAAATAAGAAAACACGTGGTTGTTTCCATCTGACAGAACTGTAGAAATCTGTCATTAAAATTCTCCTTTGAAGTTGCTACGATGCTCGAAAATTCCTTGTAGATTTCTTCATGGCTTGAAGAATTGTGACAAATTGTGTAGAATTTTCTATTTGCATTTTGGAAAATATTTCAGTTGCCCACTTATAAGATCTCTTTCAAAAACATACAGTTTTCTTTCAATTGTTTTAATATTTCAAAACATCCTTTCTGTAGTATTTCCAAAGCCTCGCAGTTACCTGCTACTGAAGTGTTGTTTAAAATTTCTAAAAAACATAACGTTGTTAAGCCAGACCATATCAGTGAGCTGTGGATAATCCTGCCCTTTCGCATTTCATCCAAGCAGCTTTACAAATGCCTCTAAAACCCGTTCTTTGCTCAACCATAAGACTTTATTGTACATAAGCAAAATGTTATACTGTGCTTATATTAAAAGCTTATTACGTAATTTTTTAATCTGGTTGAACCAAGAAATAAATCTGTAGCATTAAGTGAAGAATTTTATAATTTGATATAGCAACTTATTTTAATAATTTTGGGATAAATTTTAAATTCTTAAAATCAGGAATTCATCCGCATTCCTATTTTAATGTAAATTAAAAAACTTTGGCCTGAAAGAGCTATTGATTTCGAAACGCGTCTGTCTTTCGAAACGCGTCTGTCACTTTAATACTTTGTTTCAGTTGTCATTCGAATCTGCTGCCATTCGGAAAAAAATAAGGTATTATTATTTCATATGTCGGTTATTAATTAACAAACTAAATTATTTAAAATGATGGATACTAAAAATATTATTTTTTACTTCTTAGTATAATTAATTTAAATAAAAATGCATTTAGTTCATGATATGCCTAACTAGAAAAATTTAAATATTCTTAGAATTACATTACCTACTTTTCACATTTTAAATACATGGAAGATATATATAACATTCTCCTGTTCATCTAAATGCATATCCTATAATATCGTATAAAACGTGTCGCTATTCCACCTGGACAATTTCTATCGTAATCCCCTACTGAAAATCTAAAACTTTTCAGAATTTTATTTAAATTTTTTTTTACTTTACTTTAATTTGAATTTTCTTTAAGTATTTTATTCATATTATTTGTTTTTATGATTATTTCAAGAAATTGTACCATACTAAATTATACTTCAAATAATGTTTCGTTTTGGAAAACTCTGGTTTTTATTCTGAATATTTAATGTGCATAATATATCTAAACGCATCTTTATCCTATTTATTGCTTAATATATTAATAAAAAGTACTAAAAATAAAGACCGCATAAAATGAAGAGATATGTCAAATGAGAATTAAGGAAGTAATATGAAATTTTAAGCAAGCTATCAAAGGTTTTAAAAATACCTAATGTGCATTAGCTTTGGATCTAACACTTGAAACAACGAGAAGAAAGAAGAAATATTTCAAACTAAATCAAAGTATAAGTAATAGTTAATTCTACAAATGTGTATATTTTTCTGTTGTTTATTTCACAAATACTAATTAAGTTTTTTTAACTTCTCCTTTTTGTCTGCCATTCATTTAAAGTACTCGTATAAAGTATATTTTACGACTGTGCTAAACATATGTACTCGTATATGTATTAAAAAAATTCTTAAATGTTTCTCAATAGTATTTTCATGCTGTTAATGGGTTTTTCAATTACGACATGCATAAAAGTTAAGAAGATTTTAAAATTCCAATTCAAAATTAGAACTTCATCTTCCGAAAGATGCAATCGTTAGGCAGAAAAATCATAAGTTCCTAGAAGTCGTTATTTCGATTAATTAGTTATTTAACAAAATAATAAACTTATTCAGATTTCTTTTTAATCAAATGAATGAGTGTATTTTATTTTTCCACTTAAAATCCCCCCCCCCAAAAAAATACTTCTTTAAAATGTGAGCTAGGATTTATTTAGCTATACAGAAAATTAGCTTTTGGAGAATCTGAAATAAACAAAATAATAACGTTATATTCGAGTGCATTGATCAGTTAAAGAATTTTACGTTGCTAAGACATTATTGCTTTTAAATACATTTTTATGAAATTTAATTTAAAAGAATCGCATCGAGAAAATATTTACTTTGTAGGATACAAATTTTTGGAGAAAAATTCTTAACTATTATACAACTATCTACATCGTAAGTGGATGAAAATAGATTTTGGCTAAACGATTGCAGGAATTCATAGTTATACAGAGCAAAAATAATCCACATTTTATGAAATGACATCATGTTATTACAGCTGCGCATAACCGAATAACTTATTTGCTTTCGTGTATCGAATATTTCAAACAAACTTTGCAATATAATTGTAGAAAATGATAGTCAATAGTTTAGTGTTATATCCTAGTAAATGCTAGATACGCATAATATGACGAAATTCAGCAAGTATCTAAGTAGTACTAAATTTTTATATTTTTTCCTGTTTGTTTCAAAGTTTATCAAATTGAAAATAAGAATAAAGGAAATATTCAACAATATTAGCATATATCTCCATATGTAATTTTTGAAACTATCCATTCGGTATTTAGTTTTATGGTAAAATGAGCGAATTTAGATTAGGTGATGGCATAAATCTTCGTATGTAAATTTTAAAACTACCACTTTAATATGTTACTGAATTAGGGTAAAGGAGAAACCTAAAATCAGGTGATTATGATAGATATCTACATATGTTAATTTTGAAACTATGAATTCAATATTTTAGTGCACTATGGTAAAACAGTGAATTGAGTTTAGGTGATAACATATATCTACATTTGTAAATTCTGAAACTACCTATTCATTATTTCAATGAATTATGTTAAAAGGAGAGAATTGAGATCAGGTGATGGCATATATTTACATGTGTAAATTCAACAACTGTTCTCATCTCATTATATTAGAAAATGTATTTTCTGAGGTCACGGACATCATTAAGGATTATCCTGCTACAGTTCTTTATCGTCTAGGAAAGATGTTTCTTTTATACAGTTTAACATTAGCGGTTAGATTTTACTTTTATTAGTGTTAAGAATATTTTAGTGTTAAGAATGGAAAAATATTAGTGTTAAGAATGGAAAAATATTAGTGTTAAGAAAACTCCAGTTACATTTTTAGTAGATTAAACATCTTTTATTGCTCATTTTTTTTTAGATTTTTCTCACAATAGTGATTCATGTCCTCATGCAGCAGTATCAAATGCACAATATTATTAAGATTGTAATGTTATTTTTAAAACCTATTTCTTATTTAACTGGAATAATGAAAGAAAGAGGAAACATATATTCAATTACAAATATTGGATTTTCTTCTGTTGTTGTTTTTCTTAAAATATAAAAATTGTAACAAGTACCTGGCACTGAAACCCTACGCATAAATTCAAAATATATTTTTATTATTTTGCACAACTCATAAAGAAGGCAACAGTGCTATAAACAAATTAAAGCGACTAGCGTTTGAGATGAATACGATCTGAAATAAAATAACATAAATTAATAGACAGCGATATTTGAGAAAATCTATTGTTCCTTAAGAAAAGCAATATTTCGGTGAATAAAGGAAAATTCTTGATTCCTAACGAAAATACTATTGGTGTATCTTATTCGAAAGTCTGTAATCGAAGCACCATGCAAATTGACTATTCTCATAACCTAATATCGCGTCAGATGCACAATGCGAGTTATTTAGACTGCACTTGAAAATACATATTCAGTTTCAGAGCAGTCATTCAAGTTTCATCATGCTGTTGTAGAAGAGATATCAGAACACGAGAAATGGCTTGCATCTACGCAGTGAAATCTGTTGAATTATATTGCATCGCTTTAATTTAATTTTTAAAACACTTTGATATTTAGAAATTAATAATTAAATGTATTGCTGATTTTATTCTGTTTACGTAGAAACTATCCAAAGAAATACTTCATAAATAATACAAGGAACAATTAAGAAAGTATAATATATTTGTTGAATTTATTAACAAAGTACGGAAATGGCTAAATAGTTTAACATGAAAACTTGGAAAAATAAATTTAGTTAGATGTGACCGCATGCACATACATTTCTATGTCTCAAACGTATGGAAGTTTTTATCTAAATTGACGTGTCTTGCAGATTTGGTTTGAAAGTGTGCACGCCAATTCAGAAATGCTGTAGAGAAGAATATTTCGTGAATGGGAATCAAAATCGAAGAAAAAGAACGTGGAATGTGAATGCAGTTAAATCTTCGGAAGAAAGATAAAATGTCAGCAAGTGCTCGATCACTCAAGTCAGAAGACATTCGCTGCTGATGTGATTGCATTTTTCCTTTCGTTTCCCCCCGGAAAACTTCTCAGCAAAAAACAGAAGAAATATGTTGCAGAAAGAGAAACTGAAAGCTTTACATTTGTTGTTATTCCATAAATTGCATAAAAAATGGTTAAGCATATATTAAAAGAATGATCCTTAACAGCAGAAATGGTGCAATGTATTTCAGCCATTTAATTTTTTCTAAAAATAGATGAAATTGAAACACAGCACAGGTTGAAAGCAAACAACAGTCCACTCACCTAGATATCCTACACCTGGAGTTAAATCTAACTTCTGAATTGCGATAGGTCAGAAAACTGAATATTTCGCAGGTTATGAATATTAAGGAGCAGAAAAGATAAGAAAACCACTAAATTTGATATTATATTTTAGATTTAAACATAATTTCTTCACTACGATAGATTAAAAAACTAAATGTTTGACTGGTATGAACGTTAATAAAGACAAAAGATGAGCCAACCACTAAACTAGATATTCATAAACTTGGATTAAGGATATCCTTAACTGTTCCAATGTAGTCGACTAAAAAACAAAATATTTGACTAATATCAATATTAATGAAGATGAAAGATCAGCAAGCCACTAAATCAGATATCCTAAACCTTGGTCTAAACTTAACTTCATCACTGTGATAAACCAGATAACTAAATATTTGACCTGTACGAGTATTAATAAAAAGAAAAATAATCAAACTTGTTGCTTATAAAGTGAAAACAAAATGTTTTCATTTAGTATTCCCTCACGCATGAGCATTATGAGGGAGTTCAAATATGAAATAGAAGAATTTGGGGCTTAATTAAATACTAAATAGAATGTTTCTGCCAGTAACTTAATTAAGAGTTATTTGAGTATAAATACAGAAAAAGATTTTTGAACATATTTCAAAACTTAAATGCATTTGTTTCTTTTATTCATATACTAGCGGAAGTACCCGAAGCCAGTTAAGTTAGACCGAGAGTAATATATCTAACAACAGAGAGAATATCGCTGTAATCCTTCTCTAATTATTGATCTTTGATGTAACAAAATCGGATGAGGGGGTTTTCTCTTGTTATGAGGTATTTTTTAGAAGAAGACAATTCTCTTAAATGCAGTTTTATTGTAAAGCTACGCGATGTACAATATTTTGAGTTTTACCACCAGGAGCAAAAATGTAACACTAAATATAACTCTAACGCACTTAATATATATATATATATATATATATATATATATATATATATATATATATATATACTATATATATATAAAGAAGAATGTGTGTATTTGTTCGCGATTAACTCAGTCACTACTGCTATAGCTATCGTCACCAAATTTTCTACAATTCTTTTCTAGGTCCTTGGAAAGGTCGACGTCCACTCCTCCCCCCAAATGGCTAAAATCAGAGATATTAATTAAAAACTCTGAAAACCCTAATTTTTGCCCTCTTTTCCAGTGGCAACAGTCTCGTACACTGGAGATAAAAATCTGCTTTATTTTGAGAAATATTGCTACTGCTCGCTTTCAAATCGTAGACTTTGTAATAAAATATTTATAAGTTTTACAAAATCTATCTATCTACATATATATTTAAACGAAATACCACTGACTCATCACGAGATCTCCAAAACTATACATCCGATTGATTTGAAATTTTGCATGGTTACTCATTCCACGATTTAGACGGCCACTAAGAAAGGATTTTACGTGAATCTTGTCCAAAATGGATTTTTGTTATACAATAGAAGTTTCTCATACATTTGGTTTTCAAATCCAAGTTCAGAATTTTCTATTATTGTTGCCAAAACTAGATATGAAACGCAATGTTGCCAATGAATGCATTTACCTTTAAAATTATTAAATTGGTAAATAACTTGCATTTAACCAATGAATACAAGCAACATTTAAATGATAAGGTTAATAATAACATGTATATTTAACTGTTATCATAAGTTTCCTGAAAATAAATGTTATTATTAAGAGAAATAAATTATTGTAATGAAAAATAAAAATGCTGTTGTTATTTATATAAACTGTCATACATAAAAAATCAAGGACAAATAATTATAATTGATTTAAAAATTTGATAACAAAGATAATAACATTTACTTTCATGAAACTTGTGATAACAGATAAACATATATAAATCTTAGTTTTATGTTGGCAATTTTTCGGGGTGTAGGCCTACTAAGGATCCCACCACGTTAAATAATGGGGACGAACCGCAATACACAGTGCCTCATGGGTGATGTGGAAATCTGTGCATGATAGATTTACTGACTGGCCCTATACTTCCCGGCTTTATATTTAAAAAATTTACATTATTTATCAATTCGAAATTAGACATTTCGTCCATATAAAAAGCCTAGGTTCACATTCAAATACATAGTCTGCCCAGCAAAGCAGGCGGGTATCAGCTAGTATGAAATAAAAATAGCATTGCCAAACGTTAAATATAATATTTCTGGTTCGAAAAATTCGTGGGAAACTATTTCGACCATTAACATCTATAAACTACTTTAATCAGCCGAGATATTAATTAAAAACTCTGGAAACTCTAATGTTCGCATCCATTTTTTTTGAGTGGCAACAGTCTGGCGCGCTCGAGATAAAAGGCTTTATTTTGAAAAAAAAAAGGCATATATATATATATATATATATATATATATATATATGTGATATTTTAGCAGTCGTAGACATGAATGACGAGGCTTGGCATCAAAGTCCGGGCATTGCTGTGGCTGACTGTTAAGGCGGCATCCAATGATGACACAGAAGGATTTAGATTTTAATTGCAAATCTTTATTCCATTTGAACGGCAGATTATTATTCTTTTAGATGAACTTATCCAAATTACAAATTAAATAGTCTTTTAAACTGAATACGATAAAATCTACGCTTTGAACGTTATAACTATTCTAACAAAGGTAAGATGAGAAGCGCAGCAGCATAGATCTTAGTAGCAGAGGGAAAACGAGCTTCTGACGCAAAATGGCGCGAGTTCTCCATTTATGAAAGCGGTTACGTAATAAGCTCGAAAGTTCTGGAAAGTACTGGTCCAGGCAGAAGATTCTGAATTGCAGAAAGTTAAAGGTTTCTGGTTCGCATAGAGAAAAGCCGTCCTATTTTTTTATATTTTACATCTTTCCTTGGCAGTCGAGGAACTTTTAATTCCATTTTTATTTCCAATTGACATTATGTGGCCACAGATCACTTGGCACCCTAATCGGGCCTGTTCAAGAACATTTACATTATTGATATTATTACAATAGGAAGCAGCGTAGCGAATTTGCGTCCAAACACAGCCCAGACAGAAGCTGAATGTTATGAATGATGGAAGCACGCGAAGAGAAAAGTTTTTATTTACAATGGTAGTTTCAGTTCCCAATTATTATGTCATCAGAGCTGAGCAGACCATAGAATGACCTAGAAATGACGCAATCCAAAGAAGTGAAGTTATTGCGATTTTTAGAATAGAGAGGGGGAATAGATGTAAAATATATAAAAAAAAAAAAAATAGCACGGCTTTGCTCTATGCGAACCAGCAAACTTTAATTAACTTTCTGCAATTCAGGATCTTCCCCCTAGACCAACCAGTACTTTCCAGAACATTCGAGCTTATTATGTAAACGCTTCTATAAATAGAGAACTCGCGCCATTTTGCGTCAGAAGTCCTTTCTTCCTCTGCTAATAAGATCTATGCTGCTGCGCTTCTCATCTTCCCTTTGTTAGAAAAGTTATGACGTCAAAAGCCTAGATTTTATCGTATTCAGTTTAAAACACTATTTGATATGTAATTTGGAGAAGTTCATCTAAAAAAATAATAATCTGCCGTTCAAATGGAATAAAGGTGTGCAATTAAAAGCTAAATCTTTCTCTGTTATCATTGGATGCCGCCTTAACACTCAGCCACAGCAATGCCCGGACTCTGATGCCAAGCCTTGTCATTCATGTTCAAGACTGCTAAAATATTACAGCTTTATTAATTAGCCTGCAGAACTTTGTTCTACGTGGGAAAAAAGCCGTCCTATTTTTTTATATTTTACACATATATATATGTATATATATCTAGAAAAAACTACGAAAATATTTCGATTGTTTTACTCATGACATCATTTGAAAATTCGTATAATAGCACATTACACGTCATAAGGAATATGATACATCATTGTACTGCATTAAAAATGCCAAAGAAACAAAGTAGTATTAAATTCATGAACCACAACTGACTACGTAATCATGCAACAATGGCACGCAGCCATTATTTTCGATATATCACTGTTGCCATTGTTGCTAATATCAGCACTGTTGCGACTCGGAAAAATGAGGGCGAAAATTAACGTTTTAAGAGTTTTGAATTAATATCTCTGATCATAGCTTTTTTTTTTTTTTTTTTAAATTAAGGTCGACCTTTTTCAGGACCCAGAACAGAATTGTAGAAAGTTTGGTGACGGTAGTTGCAGTAGTGACTGAGCTATTACGAACAAACAAACACACATACTTTCATCTTTATACAGGGTGTTTCATAGATCATAGGACAAACTTGGAGGGGTGATGGGCCGTACTAAAACACGCATTTTTTGTATCAGAATGTAGGGTCTAAAATGACAGGTTACCACCTTACACCACTACTTAACATCACTTGATTTTGTTATGGAAAAATTCTCATGTACTTTTTGTTGTGTATAATTATTGCGTGTTATTTTACTGTACATAAGGTACTCTTAGTATTATATTATTTCATTGTGATTAATGGATTTGTTTGTGCTTATTTAAAATTAATGTATAATATTAAATATTGTTTAATTTTACGGCAAAGCTCTCTTAAGTTTGGCAGAATATGTGTTACAGTTAAAAGGGCGCGGGTGTATTTCCGTTTCTCACGAGTCGGCTTCTTTTGGAGGTTAGGGGTCAGACTGCCCAGCTGCATGTTCCTCTTTTCGCGGGGGTTGAAAACACGTGTTTGCTCGTTCAAAGGCGAATAGTTCTAAGAGGCGGCGATTTTTTGACAGAGTTATAGGTTGGAAACATTTTTCTGTTGTGTGGGAAAGAAAGGGTCTGTCATCTTATAGAAAGTTCTGAATTTCTGAGAACTTTAGAGGCTATTTATTACCTTTTTTCTAGTTGGCTAGAGGGAGTCCAAGTTTCCTTAAGATTGGTTAAATTTTTAGTTGTTTGAGCGAATAGTGATTTTGAGGCGTTTCTTGGTGAGGTAAACCGAGATTTCCTGGATGCTTGCACCAGGCTACGTTCTTTCCTTTTCTGATTTTCAAGCTAAGAATAAGAGGAGAAAAGAGTGGGGGCTTGACCTCTTGCAGGTCTTGCTCTAGCGGGCTCCGGTTATGGTTTTTCCTTTGGAGTCTGATATGCAATAATTTTGAGCAGCCGCGATGTAAAGTTCGAGCGGCGTTTGCCCTGCATGTAAAAGAGAAAGAAAAGAACGAGGTGTGTTTTGCCCTGCTGCGGATTTCCTGTGCAAGAGGGCTTGAGTTGCGTTTTTTTTCCTTCCCTTGCTCTAGTGGATACATTCTTTTTTGCGAGATGTTTAAAAGTTTTGTGGAGAGATGCAAGGAACATTTTCCTGCGAGATGACTAGAAAAACGTGGGCTAGCTGTAAAGAGCATTTGACTGAGAGCTATTTACTACTTTAGTACGAGATGTAAAGAGCAATTTACCAAAAATTTTCCCTCTTCACCCGAATCTCCAGATAACTTCACCGAAAACCGAAAATCTGACATTCCCGAAGTGAATATGTCTGACACTTGGAAGTTCCAAACAGAACTATTGTCATTAGCTTCCGGCACCTGTGGTTCCTGCCCCATAGACGTTCCACAGAGAAATATGTTCCTGAAGAACGAACTTTCACTTTTCCCTGATCTGGCGGTTAGTTTACAAAAAGGACTTCATCCCATTTCCAGATATTCTTGTACAGAATGGACTTGAGCTCGAGAGTGTTAGTTAAACTGTAATCAAAGTGTTGGCTCAAGGAAATAGATTTCCTCCGTAACTAGGAAATCTGGACACACCTCTCAAGGTTGTGTATTCCAGAGAATATGTGAGTGAAATTTTTAAAATTATTTTCTCTCTCTCTTAGCATTCCCTAATGCCATAGTGGAACAGTTAATAATGATTTATTTACGTGTTTATATTGTTATTACTTATTTAAATTAATAATTAAAATTTTTTTCACAAATTAAGAAGGTGTAACATATTTTAATTCTCCAAATAAATGGTTCTCGTTAATTAGAAACTAACATTTTCTGACTCACTCAGTAAGTGCAACAAATTTAAAACATCTCAAAACTGGCCTTGAAACAATAAATCACTTCTTAATTTTACTAACTGTAATATCTATATATATATATATATATATATATATATATATATATATATATATCGTGGTAAAAAGTAGAGTACCTACAAATCATCGCAGGACGATAACATCGCACACATGCCTTTTTCAGGCTTTAAAAGTAAGTGCATTTTTGCATAATTATTTGGGAGCGCAAAAAGGGAAGAGAGGTATTTTTACTTCTATATTTCATATTTTTGAATGATATTTTTTTGAATGAATATACTTTTTCAACAAAAATAAAAACTTTTTGCTGAAAAAGTAAGAAGGAAACTTGAGCATTTAGAAACTGAAATGAAAAGAAAATTAATGCAACCTACAGCACTCAATTTTAAATTTACATAGTTAATTACAAATTTTATTTTTTTATTACGTTTCACTGATAATTTTTTATGATAAGTACAGTCTAAAAGTGTTTAGGAAAAGGAAGAGAAATAACTGCATCAGGTTACCTCTATAAAAACTGCTTAGTTAATTATCAAATTATTTTCCTTTACGTTCGTTAACCTGTTGTTGTGTTAGTGAAAATTATATCTTGTTTTGTTTCCATTTATTCTTGATGCGTCATTAACGTTTCCACCCTCTTTCTTTCTACCAAATCATTACCATTTCCTTCTACCATCATTACCTATCAAATCATTATGCAAAAATGCATTTACAACTTTTAAAACCTGAAAAACGCTATGTTACCGTTATGCGATGATTTGTAGGTACTTTATTTTTTATCACGATATATTCGACGACGATGTTTTTAAACTGCGAAGATTTTGAACAGCTTTATTTTCACTGACGATATTTTGCAGCACGAAGTTTTAGAACAGCGATGATTTCTCTTTGCTTTCTTTTGTTACACGATGTTTCGTTACCACGATGTTTTCACCTTACGTTGTTTTCTCTGAGATGTTTTCGACTGTAAGCAATATAATCATCAGTATCTTCAAATTTGATTTAGATGCTACAAAAAACGTTTGAAATGAACTTATGGTTAAAAAACAGCAAAGTAACAGCATGTATTGCTGTAAATAAAGTAAAATCTGTAGTACTAAAGGACAACATATATTTTGCCTATTTTTTGCCATAAATTGGTGGTTGCTTCATTTTAGCGAATACATGTATGATTCTTTTTATCTCTTTTCTGCAGGCTCACCTGAAAAAGGTTTTGGAAAATAGTTGTTTTACTTATTTTAGGTAAATTCCTCTTTCGAATTCTTGCTTCTTTCATCATTATATCATGATTTTTTATACCTTTTGCTTTATTCAGTTTAGCCGGAGTACATACTTTGATACATAAAAGTTAATATTAAGAAATAGCATAAAGCATAAATAATTAATTAATTATATGAAGATTTGGAATAAAAGTTATTTGCGATAAACCTGCTATATTTTGTCATTTAAGCAAGGACAGAATTAGAAAGAATGAAGCTACACTTCTCAAAAGAATGTAGCAAATTATGTTTAATACGTAGCAAGACACTGCCAATTCCGTTTTTTTCATTGAATAATTCAATATTAGTGATAAATCTGCAGTTTCCTATCATTATCTAATACTTAATGAATGTTCATTTTTTCCTTTTCTCAGAGGACTAGTTTTTTCCCTGATCATCGAACCAAGATATTAATCTCCCGGTATTAATAAATCACAAATGCTAACTTCTACTTTCATGTATTACTTTTTTTAAATGAATAATTTATTATTAGTTTTCTTTTTCGCCACTCTATCATCACTGATGAAACGTCCGACTAAATCTCTTTGAGGAATCTAATTTTCAGTCGTTACGATTTACACTTTTAATTGGTTCGAAACGAAATTAACGAAGTTTTCGATTTCAAAAGAATTAATGATTCTTAGTTTTTATTATAAAAGCATTCAACATTTCAGTTATTTTAAAATTTGTTAAAATCCATCAAAAGGTAATTTTTGCCAACTTTGAGAATAAACAAATGTCACATTCAGTTGATTTTCTGCATACGTTCTGAGAGTATTAGGAAAGCTAAAAATTCCTCTACCGTATCATTAGTAAAATAATTCAAATTTGTTTTTATTAATATTACAATAAGCTCATTTAATTGAATTATATTCGCTAATATGATTGGAAAATGCTGCAGTTTGAAATTTATAAAAAATACATCCCTAATTAACTCGTAAACTTATGTATACTCTTATTCAGTAGTACGCAACATAACAAATGATGTGCTTTCTAGATAAATAATTTGCTTTTTAAACCAGATTACTTCTAAGCAACTTTATATTTATTTCCACAATTGCTATTTTAGAAAAGGTTATTTATTGCATTTGCGTTTTCAACTTCATAACAAGAATGGAGAAATCAAATGCTGCAATAAACAGGTTATCTATGAATGCAGCAAGAATAATGAAATATTTAACAATTTTAAAAGAAACTGTAATTTTGTATACTCTTTAACTAGTTCATTTTATAAAAATGTATCATTTTTATAAAATGTATTTAAAACTGTGTTTTATAAAATTTGTTAGAAGTTAGAAAGTTATAATATTACAATTTAAGTTAGTACGATTTCAAAGAATTATATCTTTCTTTAAGTCATATATACTTAAATTTGTCATTATATGATTATTTTGAAGTCCCAGTGAGAGAGATATATAGAGATATTTTTGAGATATAGATGTAAATAATAGGGTAATACATATAAAATGGCTTAAAATCTTAAAAATGAAATTTTATGAAAGGTTTACTTTTACAGTTAATTGAATTAATTGATTTTATTGTAAATAAGAATTGAATTATTTTTCGCTAAGCCCATCAATGTCTTTCTACCACTACATTTAGATTTCTAAAAATGGGTTATTTACTAGTTTACCTTCATCTTTGGGAAGCCAAGGAATGTGAAGTATGCATGAGTATGCGCCATATTTAGGTAATTTGGAAAGGCAAGATTTTTTTAAGTATATGTCTTGAATACTTTCCTATTGTTTTTTTTTATGTAACACTTTCGATAAATATTTATTCTATTTTACTACAGTTTTGCATCAAAACATGCAGATATGGAGTTTTTATAAATCTTTGATAATCCACAAAAGGCCCAACTATGGCCTACAATTAGAGACTTTGTACAGTAGTATTTCGATATGGGTTCGATTCCAGGTGAATGAGCTGATTGCATATTTGTTTTCGCGGTTATCTCCAAGTGTATCATGGACACGAACGTTTCCATTAGAAGTCCTTCCGATGGCATCTGTAAAATTAAGCAGCGTGCCTTGATAAACCCAACCAAACTAACCATCTAGAAAAGGTTGAAAGGAATAATACATTAAAGAATCAATAAAAAAAAACATTAGTGAATTAAAATGCTTGAAAGGATTTTTCTTCATTGATCGATAGTATTGAACATTTCTAGATATTAAATGAAGCATGTATTTATTCAAGGTATTTTTGAAATTAAAAATAATTTCAGAATATTATGAAGATTAAAGTGATATATTCTCATAGAAACGCATCTTACGCTTTAATTAATTTTCAGAAAGTCTGTTTTTTACGTTATTCTCTTTCACGTTGAGCCGTTTTGCTTAGTAATTGCATTTTTATTTATTTTTTTGTATACCTTATCAAATATTTCTCATTTTGAAGTAATATTTCACCAAAGTTTTATTCATTTGCTTAATGTATAGTGTGACGTACAGGATCGGAGCACATTTCTATCTGCATTGTCTTTAATTGATAACATTAGGTTTACAAGCTTCATCTGTACTTGCAGTTTTGCAGTTGTAATGTATGCTTCAAATGTAACTTGCCATCTAATCTGTAAGGTATGGGAAAGAAATTATTAAGATTTTTTTGCTTAATAATTGAAGTTGTACATATTTTTTGCATTCAGATTTAATTTAATATGAATATGAATTATAGCTTGTTTCCAAAATATCAGCAAATTATAGCAATATTTTTAGATTTACACTATACTTTTTGTGACCGCAATAAACCTTTAAATATGCGAAAGAAGTTACAACAATGACCTAAACATAAAACATAGAAAATAATTAAATTGTGTCTTAATGAATCAAGATATTTGGGTAGAAACAGAAACAAAGATTTCATTCAGTTTTGTTGCTATAATAACTCAAATGAAGGATGAAAAATTATTACTTACTTGCATTTCATAGGGCCAATAAATGAAACTGCAAATTGCAAGAGAATTTTTTTTTCCATTTGTAGCTGCTTAATAACGATTATTACGGCTCAGATAGATCTATCAATCAAACACAACATTAATTCACATTAATATAGTTTTTAAAGTTTCGTATGGCTGTATTATAATACGAAATAAGACAAGAGGCTATTTTCATGCACCATTGCGAAAACTCGTTTTATTGGCACTTGACGAAAGAAATTACAATAAAAAAATATCTTTATTGAAAAATATCGAGTTATTTATCAGACAAGAGGAAAGGAAACTTTAGCAGAAAAAGAGCCCCGAATCTCATTGCTTAGCCAAAATAAAATGGTTCTTCTTGGTTGCTTGATTATTTTAAATTTTGTGAAAAAGGTCTCTTACCCTGAAGGTTACCCTTCGCCTGTATTACTCCGAGTCAAGAGAGGAGAAAACTGGTTAGTCCATATCTTTTGTGCGAAACATCACAGCGTCGTTAGCGATTGAATATCAAAATTTACATGTGAGGCTTGTTTGCCCACGTAGAATTACCAGAAGTTCTATAACTCATAAAAAAGATTAACAATTTTCCAGTTTCAGTTTTGTAGTTTTGACTACCTTATAAAATTTTTCAAAAACATTTTTAACAAAACATTTATTTAAAAACAATTTTCATTAAATGTTTAAATATAATACAATTATATATATTTTCAAAAACATTTTTAACAAAACATTTATTTAAAAACAATTTTCATTAAATGTTTAAATATAATACAATTATATATATTTTCAAAAACATTTAATAAAATAAAGTATAGAAGCTGTGAATCTACCTTATTCTACTATTAGATTCTTATGTGGATTCATAACAGTCGTTAGTGTTTGTTGCAGTAACTGCAGAACTCTATACATGAAGAATATATTCCTTCGAAGATATTGCGTTTTCTAAAGCTTAATAATATTTTCCTTTATTACTTACATTTTGAGAAAAATAGAGAAAGAATCATGTCGTAATGAATAATTAGAGCTAAATTAAGGTGATTATTTAATTTGGAAAATAAACTGCCGCTGAACTTTTTAATGCATATTTTTGCAATATTGAATCTCATGAATATTTTCATGACTATATCCTTCGAAACTATGGTATTAATTTAAAATTTTATTTTATTTCACTATAAAATTCTCTTAATATTTTGCTACAACCCAGCCAATGTCAAGATCAGAGATACATATCCATATACATTTTTTCACCATTCATAAGATACATGGTGTAAGAATTTTATTTTTATGTCTATTGTTAAGGTCATTTGAAGATAATTTTCAAACACAGACATTCCTCTCCCAGGAATTCTCTTTAGAATTGTGAAATATGTCTGTCTAAAATACTCACTTGTCTAGAAGTGCATAAAATGGGAAAAAATACATATGTCTGAAAGGATGTACTTTTTAACAATAGAAGTTTAATCTTCACAAAATATTTCTGTATGATGTCAAAGTATTTCAAAATGTGAAAATATGTGGAATGCCTAAGAAACCTGAAATATTTATCTTGATTTCATAGTCTAAAAACTGAAAATACTATAAAAAAAAAAAAAGAACGAAGAACACGATGCGAAAAAAATAAAGAGGTATGCCGAAATAATGAATTTGAACGTAGAAGCGAAAGCTAATTAGCGTTCGAAGAATACCTTAAATAATGGTGCAAATTACTTCCTAATATATTCTTAAAATTTATACCTGAATTCTAACTAAATTATATAGTCTCTAAATAAACAAATATATGTTCAGTTGGGCTTAGACATGAAGTATGAAACATTCTGAAAAGAAAAAAAAAATGTTTTTTTTCATAATAGAAATGAGACAATAAATATATATTGTAACTTGAATAGAGGTTAAAATATTTTTTGGAGAAAAGTTTAGTTCAATAAAAAAGTGTAATTTGTGCATTTAAACAATTAACAGTTAATATTTAAATATAAACTGATTCAGATTTGCTCAACTTATTACCGTTTATTGCTAAAATAGTGTATATCAGTAATAAAGGAAAAGTTTTATTTCGTGAATGCTAAAAAAAGTTACATTATTCAGAGTGCTACCTTGATAATCAATATATATTATAAAAGTGTACAATGTGCGTGCAGCTAAAACTCAGGAATATGTCCCGGTACGATCGAAGGGAGTTGTATGGTGTGGCAGCCCTATATGCCCCATCCATGAAGAAGGTTCCCGTTTATACCTGAAAGGCGTGCTTTTAAGATATAAGGGCAGGAAGTTTCGCCCTGTATAAATTTCTAGAACTTTACAGAATATTGTGGAATGTTCGGAAGCATCCCAGATCATTTTCAAACATTCCATAACACTTTCGAATGTTCTGTAACATTGTCGACC
This sequence comes from Stegodyphus dumicola, assembly GCF_044657685.1. Taxonomy (NCBI): domain Eukaryota; kingdom Metazoa; phylum Arthropoda; class Arachnida; order Araneae; family Eresidae; genus Stegodyphus; species Stegodyphus dumicola. The sequence continues at coordinate 113,517,213 of NC_140771.1, forward strand.
ATTCGAAGACTTTTTTTGTATGGGTGGGGCTATCCACTGGTAGGGGTATATAAAGCAAGATCCGTCGTGGTTCGTGGTCGTAGCTTCTTATCAGCGAAATGCAGTGAGTGAATAAAAACAAATAGTGAAGTGTGAGTAATCAAAGTGATACAGTGACGAAATACAAATCGAAAATAAAATCTGAAAAGTGCGTAAAATGCAATTATTGTATTTTTTAAAAAAACTTTGATTTGATTTATATATTATTGAATGCAGAAACGTAAAAGTTGATGAATTCTTGCCAGTTCTAAAGCAAAATGGGGAAAACAAAATGAACAGAGAAAAGGCGAAACAGTCGAAGAGCCCGAAGCATGTTTACGTTCTCAACAAAAAAAAATGAGTACCGTGAGAAGCAGAGAAACCGAAGGACAACGAAATAAACGAACATAAGAATCGAGAATTGCACACAATCTTATAATAAAGGACTGCATACTCAAATCATGAAAATATCACCCTACGAGAAGCACGGACGAGGAAAAGTAAAGAGTGCAACCTAACAAATGAAACATTCCACTATGACCCGACGAAAAAATATAACAAACGCAAACACGTCGTAATCGGAAAAATGGATATCCTCTGCAAATTTTGCAAAGAGAAAAATTTTAGTAGAGAAACACCAGGAATCTGTAATACATTGGGGGTACACTCAGACCCACCTGGCCACGAAGTGGCCTCATGGTAAAAAAAAAAAGAGTGGCCCCCAAAAGAACATCAGATACAAAATAAATAATACATAATACAATATATAAATAAGATACAAATAATACTCAAATATAAAAGAAAAATAGGAAAAAACATATAACAAGCATTCACGAATATACAAACAAAAATTAACACAAATAACAACATGAGATCAGATTTCCAATTACACTTCGATTTGCATTAATAAATTTAAGAACATCTTGTGCAAAAGATATAAAAGCCCTGATATCAAAATTATCATTATATATAGCATTATCAGTTTTGTAAAGCTTCCTCTGATCGGCGAAAATAGGAATCTGTTGCACGGAAGAAAAAATTCGATTACCACCACTGGAATTTCTACATTCTACATTTCTACATTTCTACACTGCAGGACACTTCAGAATCAAAGCACTTTCTTCACAATATAAAAGAGTGCAACTCCTGCTTTGAAATGACTTCTTTTGGTGTCACTTCAATCAACACTATCAGAAATAAAATCAATTATGGTTTTTTTCCATCCAAGGACATATATATCACAAAATGAGATCGTCGAACGAATGCTATAAATTTCTGCAAGTATATTTCATAGGAAATGAAGAAAAATAAATTTATCAACGGTGTACAAACATCAGTGAATTGAGACGAAAAATAATCCAAGATGTACAGGGTTTACATCTACAGGGAAAAATATTGTTTACACAGTACAATTACAACACACAGTACAATTACAACTTATTCACATATTCAAAACAGCACTAGACCGAATGATTTCTAATGATTATAAAATTATAATTTGAGCTGCCAAGAGACCACCTGAAGAACACGAACCTTGATTTAATGCGTTTCAGATAGACGAAGTTGCCATCGTAATTGTGGACAGTGAAAAGACAAGCCGTGACATAATTGTACAACGAAAAAGAGAAGAACTACAACGCATTGCAGAAACACACTGTTCGTATGATGCTGTGCAATATATATTAGTATTTCTACACTGAGAGAACAGATATAATTTTAATATGAAATAAATCCAAACTGAAACAGGCGTAGAAACAAAAATTCACTTTCAATGTGTCCTATGCTTACCGATTACTGATCAGAGGCAATGAAAATACAGTCACCTTCTCAATACTAGCCATTTAGTCCAAGAATTCTTGGTAGATATGTATGCAAAAATAGAAGCTGAACGGATGCTTTACATAAGACTGTATCAGAAGAAACTACGCACTGAGGAATATATCCATCTTCGAGACACGATCATAAATGGCAGGAACATTGACGACAATGGAGCAGTGGTAATCTTACCCTAATCTTATATAGGAAGCCCTAGGCACATGCACGAATACACTCAAGATACCATAACCTACGTAAAAATGATATGGTGGACCTGACCTCTTCATAGCATTCACATGCAACTCATCGTGGCCAGAAATCAAAGAACAACTAAGATACAGACAAGTCCCCATGGATCGACACGACCTATAGTCAGAGATTTCCGACAAAACAATTAGATTTATTAAAGTCAGAACAAAATATCACATCTTTAAAATCGCTAGATGCTGAATATCGAATGTTTAGAACAAGGACTGCCTCACTCAGACTATCAAATATGGCTGCACGAAAGAGTTCATCCCACGGATATCAACAAAATCATCCAAACTGAATTTCCCAATACACAAGAAGATCCGGAATTGTACGACATAGTTGTAAAAAATATAAAATCAAAAATCTCATCTTCCCAAAACTAAGTAATAGAGCAAGGATGGTCGTTAAACAGCTATCTTATAACATCATCGAAGCCAAACTTATGACTCGAAAGAACAAAGAACACACCGTATTTATCCCCATAATACCACTGATATCTACTGAACTGCCATTCCAATTTAAAAGACTGCAATTTCCGATCCAGTTAGACTATAGTTTTACAATTAACAAAGCGCAAAGACAAACTTTAAACCATTGCGGCATCAACCTCAAAGACGCATGCTTTTCTCACGGTCAGCTATAAATAGCTTGCTCTGGAGTAGGAAATTCGAAAAAATATTTACCTATATACACCCTTTAACAAGATGAAAAATGTTGTTTATAAACAAATATTGTAAATAGTTAGAATATGTCTTCAATAAAAAAATGTTATCTCTTATATTTTAAAGTTTACCCTTTGATTCCAACTACCACGCAATTTCATATCAATTCTCTGAGCGAAGACGGGTACCCTAGCTAGTGTTAGAATAAATTATAGTCACTAAACAAGGAAATTATATTATCTATTCAAGTACACTTTTTTATTATTATGAAACGAATTTGTTTTGTTATTTCAATCTCCTGTTACGAATAATTAAGATACGAAAAGTTTCTTAGAGAAAATGCTAAATGCACGACTGTATTTTCGGAAGATATTAATCTGATTACTATTTCCTATGCTTTGGCATATCTCCAACTTACACTTCAGAAGATAATTAGGAGATTGCCTGTAGCGGCATTTCTCTACATTTCGCTAAATAAAACGAAAATTTTCAAGAATCTAAACGCATATATTAAGCTTTTACGTAGTTTTAAAACAAATCAAATTTAAAAGAAGAATGACTTTTAGTAGGAGATCCTTCTGATTTTCGTTGATTCTTAAGGATTCTTAATTTCTTTTTTATAGTTCATTTGATTATTTATTAATCTGTTTCTCTTTTCCTCATACATGGCCGCATACATGGCTCTTTTCCTCATACATGCGCCCACCAGCGGCCGAGCGGTAAAGTCGCTGAACACTGGTAGTTCGGTCCGAGGTTCGAATCCCGCGAACGGGCTGACTGCATGGGTGTTTTCGTGGTTTTCCCCATGTGTAACGTGTATACGAGCCAGTTTCCCTTAGAAAGTCCTCCACGAAAGGCATCCCTCCCCTTAGGCAGATAGCCTTAGTGTGCTTTGCCGTAATTAAAATACACTCTCTTTTCCTCATACATATCTGTCAGATTGCCACTCGTGTTAAATGTTGATTCTTTGTAAAAGTATTACATATCACTTACAAGCCTTCTTCGAATCAGAAACATGAGAAAAATATGAAACAAAACATGACCGTTAAAAGTATGCATTCTATAATTAGTTACATTGCAAGAGCATATGTATTTCATATTGTTCAAATCTCAGCAAAGAATTATTACTGGGAATTTTCCTGAAAAGGTGGAATGCTTTCAGTCAGAACTATTCAAAGGACTACCTTCAGACAAAAAATTTGTCATTTTCGTTCTTCCACAGATACAGTCCTAATGTAAGGAATTCACTACTTTACACGCATTTAAAAAATATTATTGTATTTCAGAAGTCAAACAACAAAAATCAGCGTTATATTTACAAAATTTTCACAGGACTAGTTTCGATGGTTTTACCGAACCACCATCCTCAGCTGCAAAACCGCAAATGAACAAGATAGGAAAAAATGATTAGATAAGGTAAGAAAGCCTGGACAAGAATAAGCAAGTGGCGCCATCTGTTGGTGAAACCAGAACTAAAACATAATTTCTTTAAAGGCCGAAGGCAAATTTGGATTAAAATCAGGATCGTTAACTAGAACAGAAAGATTTTTATGAATGTGAAATGCCTCTAGAAAATCCAGTTCTCCAATGGAAGATGTTTTTTGAATAATTTTGGCAGCAGAAAATTGAAAGTGTGATTTTCGGACCAACAATGTTGAGCAACAGAAGACTTCTGTGTTTCCTTTTTTCTAACATATGCCTCATGTTCTTTGACGCGAAATTTTAAGGCTCTCTTAGTTTGGCCAATGTAAATTAAACCGCACTGGCAAGGAATCCTATAAATACCCCAGGAATTCATATCCGGAATGGGGTCCTTGAGTATAGAAGTTGGAATTTTATTGATGGGAGAGTAAACAACCCGAAAGTTAACAGAAAGATGAAAAACATTTTTAGCTATTTCATACTACCTGCCAATTTTTTCACATAATAATTTAAGCATTTTCTTAGTCAAGACTTTGAAAAACCTGTGTAACGACCCGTTTCACCTTCGCGTAATATTTGTGTTTAAATTAAGATTCCAATTATAATTAAAACATGTTATTTATAACTCCATAAGCTCTTCTTAAGATATTTACTTTAGAGGCATTAACGAATTTTTAAACTTAAGTGACATCCATTTACCTTATTTAAACTAAGCGATAATTTTCCAGTCAAAGACACATGATCCTTGTTCTTCTAAGACTCATAAAAGTGTCAGCGATTGTTTAAATGAATCAAAATTTATTATTTATTTACAGGATCGCTCTTTAGAGAATGTGCACTTAGCCTCTGACAATCAGATGGAGTTCCTGTCGTAAAACAGAGGAAAATTGATAACCCGGTTCAAAAGTCCTGATACAGGAGTAGACAGAAAATAGGAGACACAGGAATGGCCAAGGGACAACTTTTAAAAGCTGGTGGTATCATCGAACGTTGTTTATGGAAGCACTTTCATCTTCGACATTACCGTCATAACGTGCTTTCGATGTACCTTATTTTAAGCTTCTCATCCTTCAGTTCTGGCAATGACTCAAAAGGGGCGAACAGAAAAATACGCTATGTTTGTTTAGAGGTTAACACTTTTGCATATAAGCAGGAGGATTTTGTTAAAGTATTTAACTTACACACAGAGAGGGAAACAAATAACTTTTCAGTTTATCCGAGAGGAAAATGTTTATTTATAGAAAATTTCTATGATAGAGATATACATGCTATAATTTCAGTTGCTTGGAATCAAAGTATAATATAATTCTGAGATAACGGTGCCGTACTCATTTTTTATAATCAATATATGCAATATGTAAGCATAAATTGTTAAAGATTTCAAGTGTAATTATTTTCGTACTTATGATGAATATGAGAAAATTAAATTCCTGTTAGAACTGAAAATAAAATTACTATCATATTAAAATTATAAATGCTATAAATACTTGATTTATTGCATATTTAATTAGACTTCAGGGCAATCTGCGCGAGACCAGGAATATATTCGTGGAGAATTTTATGAGGAAAAATGGATGGTTTAAGCATTACACATAACTCAAAAATTAGGTCAGTGTGCAAACAAGTTTAGGTTGTTATCAGTGAAGTCACTTACACTAGCGAGCAAAAAATTAAGCCGCAAAGGGAGCAGTTGCTTTTGTGCAGATTATAAATCATTCATGTCAACCAAGTGGAAACCTTATAATATAGCAGCCTTGGAAAAACCACAGGAGCCATGCAGCCAATCCGCTCGCAATGTAATGAATCAAGGTAAAACTCCTAGTACTCTGTAGTCTTACCACTCGGCCTCTGGTGGGGTAAGTAGAACAGATATTTAAAAATAGAAATTCCATTTTTAAATATCTGTTTTACAAGAAGGAAAAATAATTTTAGTAAAAGAGATCAAAATTAACTTGCCCCTCTGTTACAGATACTCAATATACTCGTATTTATAGTTTATTAAATTTAACTTCAGTTCTGATGTTAAGACATTTTTATACGTGTATTTCATACTATATAAATCATTTTCTAGACTAAATTTATCATACTAATTCAGAAGTCAAACAACAAAAATCAGCGTTAATTTACAAAATTTTCACAGGACTAGTTTCGATGGTTTTACCGAACCATCATCTTCAGCTGCAAAACCGCAAATGAACAAGATAGGAAATAATGTTTAGATAAGATAAGAAAGCCTGGACAAGAATAAGAAAGTGGCGCCATCTGTTGGCGAAACCAGAACTAAAACATAATTTCTCTAAAAACCGAAGGCAAATTTGGATTGGAATTAGAATCGTTAACTAGAACAGAAAGATTTTTATGAATGTGAAATGCCTCTAGAAAATCCAGTTCTCCAATGGAAGATGTTTTTTGAATAATTTTGGCAGCAGAAAAATTGAAAGTGTGATTTTCGGACCAACAATGTTGCTCAACAAAAGACTTCTGTGTTTCCTTTTTTCTAACATATGCCTCATGTTCCTTGACGCGAAATTTTAAGGCTCTCTTAGCTTCAATTAGCTATAAAGTTGCACATATTTTGCAGAAATTTAACTTTCGGGTTGTTTATTCTCCCATCAATAAAATTCCGAGTTCCATACTTAAGGACCCCATTCCGGATATGAATTCCTGGGGTATTTATAGGATTCCTTGCCAGTGTGGTTTAATTTACATTGGCCAAACTAAGAGAGCCTTAAAATTTCGCGTCAAGGAACATGAGGCATATGTTAGAAAAAAGGAAACACATAAGTCTTCTGTTGCGCAACATTGTTGGTCCGAAGTTCTGGTTTCACCAACAGATGGCGCCACTTGCTTATTCTTGTCCAGGCTTTCTTATCTTATCTAATCATTTTTCTCTGTCTTGTTCATTTGCGGTTTTGCAGCTGAGGGTGGTGGTTCGGTAAAACCATCGAAACTAGTGTGTAAAACCTGTGAAAATTTTGTAAATATAACCATCGAAACCTGTGAAAATTTTGTAAATATAACGCTGATTTTTGTTTTTTGACTTCTGAATTAGTATTTATTCGGCGTGTTATTGTGTCTTAATTATTATTGTTTTTGTTTCTGACTTTATTGCAATAGTTTAGAGAGGAGTATAGAAAATAAACAATTTACTTAGAGCCAGGGTTCAGAAATTAACCTGACTATTATTTGCGTGAGAACCAACAGTTTTCTATCCAAAACTAAATTTATCATTTCAGAGAATGTACCATACTTTCCCTTATACAACTGAACATTATTTATTTGATCAAAAAATAAAATCTTAATATTATCTGAGTTTTCCTTGTAGCCTAAGATAACTGATTACTCATGGTTAGTCTCAAAGAAGTACGACCGATCTTAAATCAAGAAGCAATTATTTGAACGCATTATGAAAATGCATAAAATTTCAGAAGAAAACAATACAATATTCATACATTATTGAAAATAATGTCTTATGCATCTTATGCGTACTGAAATAAATTTCATTTTGGAATTTGTTAGCCCAAAGGACGTTAGCTCAGAAGGGCTATTAATTTGGTTTCGGCATTTTACGTTGGTTCACTATTAATGTCGATTCACTTTCCAAATTATTGCCACCAAATATTAGAGCCCTATGTTATAGTTAAAGAATTTATATAATGAAGAATCTGCATAAACGTATCTATGTTTCCCGCGTTGTGATAAAACAACGGTACCAAGAGCCATCATATTTTGAACAATGTAATCTTCCACTGAATATGGGCATCTGGAAGCTCGAATTTGGAATTAAAAATTTGTTTCATTATCAATTTCACATTTTGTAACACTTTAACGAACTCTTGGCAAACAAACTCAACACTTCCAAAGCGAGTAATGGCAATACTGTACCAAGAAAAGGAAAAAGATCTTTGTCTCCAGCGCGCGAGACTATGTATTGAAAATTCTAAAGATATATTAATGCGGTATTGCTGTTGAACTGAATTTTATGGTTTAAGTGCGAAGAACATGATATTTAATAAATACAGATAGCACACAAAACGTTAAAAAAAAGGCTTCTTTGGGTGCAACGTAAAATCTGAAAGCTTTCAGATTTCCATTTTTCGTAATATTTTTGGAAATTAACGAAGTAAATAAAGAAAGATTATGCGAATTCATATCAGTAGTCCAATTGGAAAATAAAAAAATGCAATATATGATATGAATTTACTAATAAAACTTCTCTCCGTTCACAAGAGAAGACCCCTTTCTTGTGATGTATATTGTAAAGAACAAGCGCCGTTGTCAGTGAAGTTGGAGATTTATCACCTGGAACCTTCCCATGATATATGGTGTTTCGTTTGAACTTTCGTTGAGAGAAGTGAATGAATGGAGCAAAGAAATAGAAAGAACGGTGTAATGAAAACAACGCTTCCTCCAATCATCGGGAAAACTGCCATTGCTTGTTTTTCCCACCAATGAACCTGGCATTTGTCACGATGGGTTTGTGATTGTGTCGGTGTCTGTGTGAAAGTTCGCTGGGGAAATGCTTCTTATATTTTGTATGAACAAAGGTTCCTGACTTCTGTGTTGGCAAAAGAAGAAAGGCAGTATTATTAATTAAATATACAACATTTCCTTTCAAACAAAATGTTTCTTTCCGATATATTTCAAAACAAGTCTTCTTTTATTTGAAGCAGAAGGCCTAAGACTACTCATGGAAGTGACATATTTTTATGATCTAAAATGCCGTATTAAATTCCCAGGATAATAAAATAAAGTCAAATTCCTGAAAAATAAACCGTTTGAAACGAAACAGAATATTTCGTATTTTTCTGCAGAAGCACCAATTAATATTAGATATCTCTTAAGTTTCAGTAAAAGAAACTTATGTTATAATACAACCATTTTAAGCAAACGTTTTATAAGTTATGAAACCAGTCAAATATTAATAAAACTCTTCTGCACATTCATTAGCAGAAGAAGAAAATTAAAATAACTGACATGAAATATGTCATTAGTTGCATATTTGATAAATCCAAAAATATTCATTATATGTTTAACAGCAGAAGTATTCTTTAATCAAAATGACTGCTTTTTTGTCGGATTCATAAATATAAATTCTTTCATTCGTCAGTAGAATGTAGTCTAAAGAAGCAGGCTTAGAATATACTACATTTTATTTGGTTAAATTCGTTTCATTACATTTTCCGGCAATTTAGTTTTTATGAACAGTTCCGTGTTCCGTCGTGTATGCATTTATATATGAAGTCAAACTCAAACAAAGTTGCTACATATATACTATGGAATCATTATTGCATGTGTACACATATTGAATTAAACTTTGTTATTTAACCGAAATAAATTTCATAATGATACATAAATAAAATAAGGGAAGGAATTCTATTTGGTTAAATTCGTTTCATTACATTTTCCGGCAATTAAGTTTTTATGGACAGTTTCGTGTTCCGTTGTGTATGCATTTATATATATATATATATATATTTATATATGAAGTTAAATTCAAACAAAGTTGCTACATATATACTATGAAATCATTATTGCATGTGTACACATATTGAATTAAACTTTGTTATTTAATCAAAATAAATTTCATAATGATATATAAGTCTGTATTTAATTACGGCAAAGCACACTAGGGCTATCTGCCTAAGGGAAGGGATGCCTTCGTGGAGGGCTTTCTAAGGGAAACTGGCTCGTATACACGTTAAACATGGGGAAAACCACGAAAACACCCATGCAGCCAGCCCGTTCGCGGGATTCAAACCTCGGACCGAACTACCAGTGTTCAGCGACTTTACCGCTCGGCCGTTGGTGGGCCCCATAAAGATATGTAAATAAAATAAGAGAACGTATTCTGCTGGTAAATATTTAAGTACAGTTCTACAATGCTTCAAAAGCACATGATGTTCAGACCATGAAGATGTGTTTTATTCATGATTATTACTGGATTGTCTATTGCCTAGGCATGCGGTTAACAAAAAAGCAGCATTTAGTATGTAATAAGCTCAGAAGTTCATGCGATTATTTGGCTCTGTTTAATTTGAATATTGGAAAAGAGTTTTTCACATAGGCCATCTTTCTTGTTGATTCTAAGTCGACTAAAGAGGCAACAGTTCTTCAGCACCACTGAGCTTCCTCTAGGGAACTAAATTGTAAAATGGTAAAACAGTAGACGTTCAGTGAATACCATCCAACGTACATATGGATGGTAATGAAAAAACAGATCTCTTGGCAAAGAGGGTTACGGAGTTATTTATTGTACACAGTTCTATTCCTTTGGGTTTCGAGAGAAACTTATGTCGACTTACAATACAGAACTATTAATTAAATCGAAGGGTTAATTCTGGGAGAATATCAGGAATGACTGTAATGCGTTCAGTCGCAGTCTACGGAGAGAGGTTTTGTCTAATTTCAAACTGGATATAGGGCACGACAGCTTAGCCGAACATCTAAACAGAATATGCATACTAACCGATAGTCCATGCCCTATTTGTAAAACAGACATTACGGATAAGCAGTTCTTGCTCGTCTGTCCGGATCTTGAATTTACGTTACAACATAATGGTGATGTTCTCCAGCTACACTGGATGGCCAGGGATCTTATGTGCTGAGACCAAGGTTGTTTCGTCTCTAATCACTGAACATTTTTTAAGATTTTAATTGTGAAATTTTCATGTCTTAACGTTTTGGTATTGTAAAGGTTTTAGTGCTGTAATTCTGAAGTGTTTTCGTGATGCAATTTTTAATTTTAATGTTTTCTTTTTTTGGCGAGTAGTCTGATATAAATGGATTGATTTGCATTTAAGAAACAACAATAACAAAGCAGCATACCTGCCGTCTTAATGCCGCATTCAGGATATCTCTAAATTAGACAGTTTCTGTTATCAAAGGGTTTTGGAATTGAAGAGCAAATTTTGTAGGTGGGCATTCATTTAAAGCTTCGAAAAACTGGGACTATTCCATTGGAATTATGGGACACTTTTTTAAGAAAACAGAATTCAGTTTGCAACTAATTAAATTAGTGTTATCATAATATTTGAAGCTAATTCATTTAATGAAACTTTGAATTGCTTTATTTATGCCGAATTAGAGAAATGGTTCTAGTAATATTTTAATTTCTCTATAATTTAATCTCTAATTTAATCTATAATTTAATCTCTGTCTTTTAATGGATACTTCATGTCATTAAAATATTTTGTTTACTTGTACGAAATTAGCTTGGATGGATATTTGGACACAAATTTCAAAATTAATGCTTAGGATACTCTACAAAAGTATTTTTTGACAGAATCAATATTCTGTTCTAATAAAAGAATTCTTTGTGTTGACTTTAATATTCACAACTCACATTGAAATAACAAGAACTAGAATTGCACTGTCCAGGTAATACAATGTGATACTGATATATTCAGCATCAGGCCGGTTAGAAATTATGAAATTATAATAATACTAGTATTTTACCCTGGTCATTATTGCTGCTTTCACAGCCGGTTGGTGTTATAAGATCATCCAGTTCTTTAATCGTTATTTTTCTATTGCCATTCTTGATTAATTCCTTGACTTCTCCTTCTTTCATACCTAAAAATTCTTTGTTAACTGCTTTTCCAATTTGCGTAGCACTTTGGCATCATTCTCAATCTAATAATAACTTCTAAAAGTTTTGTCAACTGGTGAAAGCTGATGCCAGCGAGCATTTACTCCTGATGAATTTATTTATTTGCCTGTAAATTTAATCATTTCTATGTAGTAGGCTATGTTGAATTTCTTCCAAAATGCCAGATGTAACGGTGGTAGTCTCTTGTAAATAGAACATTTCTGCGACAACACGAATGGCACTTTGTAGCATACGGGTATAAATGAAATTTAAACTTTCACAAAATAAGCTGAAATAATTAAGACAACGGGAAGGTGCAAAATCGCATTCCACAAATGCGCGCTTTGGAAGTGTTTACTGAATGATTGTTTTCTTTGATTACGTATAATTAGTGACAGCCTTGATTATACTGACAGACGCTATTTATATTATAAGCATTCTCCGAAGAAAAATGCTTGAATTAGATAACGTTTGGTATCAATGAGTTGAAAATATTTCTAAAGAGAACATCACTGCTTTCCTACGCTTAACTAAAATGACTAGTTGGAAATGAAGGCACTGTTAGAACGTTTTATAACTTCACTATTTAGTAGAGACAGATATGCTAGGAATTTTCTAGATTCACTTATTAAATGGTAAAATATCCATTTCTAGAGAGAGAGTTAGTTTAGTAGCATACATTTTGGGGATCAAAATCTCAAACGCTAACATTTTGATTTTTTAAGGAATAAATTTCTCAAATCTGCACATTATTTTTAAAAATATTGTTAAAAATATGTTCGGAAATAGAGAGAAACTATGATATTTTAAGAGAAGATACATTCATATCAAGACAAATAGGCTTTAAAGATTTATTAAATGATTGTAGAAAGATTATTGAAAGGAGAGAAGCATATGTCCCATACTATAAGGCATAGATAATTTTTTTAAAAAGATGTGTAGATTTCATCAGATTGTGTCTAAAGAAATAACTCTTTCCTATAATATGAAACATATGAAGCTCATTATAAAAATTTTGTCCTTTTATAATATTTTAAGACACTCTCAAAATTTACTTAGTTATAATATATATAAGATCAAATGGACAAAATATAAGCTCAAAAACAATATCTGAAGTAGATGTTTTTTAACAGGTAACAGACGAAGATGAAAACGTAGGAGAATTCATCATTCTTAATTGATTCCACTCAATTTATATTTCTTTTTTCATTTTAAAATTTTCAGATGCAATCTTTGCTCCATTTTTAAATTGCTAATGATTTAAGACTAGTTTTAAATCTTCAGTAGCTCTTTAATAATTATCTTTTTCTTTATTTTATATCATATTTTTACACCTATTTCTTTGAAACTGCAGTTGAATTCCAAAATTTATAAGTTCTTTTTTAGCATTTACTGAAGAAAGAAAATATGTATTTTAAAGGAATCCATATTTTTAGAACACTGCTGTTTTTCGTCATATACCATCTCTTATAAAGCCTTCATTAAAATCTCCATTCAGTTTTATATTTCTCATTATATCAGATAATTGAGACTTATGAATATCATGATATGTGGAAATAAATTATAAGATGAATATGTACATTATAATTTTAATACAAATATATTTATATAGCAGCTTTTACGACCCGTTCTGCTAGAATAAGACTAATTTTATTTTTTAATAAAATGTTACATAGATTACAAAGTAGAATATTATTTTATGATACAGTTTCTGTTATTTATATTGATGATGATATTAATAATATATAAACGGGATGTTTATTGGATAAATAGGGTAATGAATTGGAAGAAAATAAATATATAAAATTACGGATATCTGGTGCTTCTAATAATTATAGCTATATTTTAAATACTAATATAAAAATGTAAAAGGTTTTAAAATAAGTAATGAAAGTGAAACACTCAGTTTTAAGGAAAAAATAAAATAACAAGAGAAAAAAATAATTCAGAAGCTTTCAGATTTTATATTACGCTCAAAGGGGCGTTTTTTAACGTTTTGTGTGTTTTGTTTAGAATTTCCGATACACAGTCTCGCGCGCTGGAGATACTTTTTTCCCTCCTACAGCGTTGCCATTGCACGCTGTGAAATCCTTTTGTTTGTTAATCAAACTTTGTTAAAGTTTTACAAAATATGAAATAGATAATAAAACTACTAATTCCAAATTTGGACTTTCAGGTGCCCATATACTTATGGAGACGTAAGTTATTCAAAATTTGACGGCTCTACGTACCGTTGTTTTATCACAATGCGAGAAACATAAATAAATTTATGCAGATTCTTCATTATATAATTTCTTTAAATATAAGCCTCTAATATTTGGTGGCAGCAATTTAGAGAGTTTTTCGCCGTTTATAGCAAATCAACTCAAAATGCCCAAACGAAATTAAGAGGTATTTTGGGCAAATTGCCCATCTGGGCTAAAAATAATCAATTTCAAATTCAAAAAGACAAAAATGTAAAGTAAGCGAAATGATTAAAAAATATAATTGAGTGTTGCTAAAAGAAGAATTTTATATCATTATGATACTATACTTTTTGAGTGCTGAAAACTTTTAAATAGCGGAGTTTCTAAATTTATTCCTAAATAGATGGCAGACAAGTTTAAGGATTTATTAAAAAATTCAAGATAAGGTTGGCATGAAATGTACTTCTGAATCTCAAAAATTAACAAAAGAATTATTTGAAAATTATCAAGTTAAGGTGAAATGGAAACATATTTCTGGAAATTAAAACTTGATAGAAAATTTACTGAAACATTTTAACGTAATGTTGATTGGAATGTATTTATGTATATCAGATATTAACATAAGAATTCATTGAAAAATTCACTGCAAACTTACATCTAGCTATCAAGATATATCAAAAGAATTTATAGAAAATTTCGAGTTAAATTTTAAATTTCAGAAGATCAGAACTTAGAGGAAACCCTGATAAAGTTCTCAGGAAAAGTACTTTTGGGATATTAATTTGGATTTCTAGAAATCTGTAAAATTATCTGTATAAGAAATAGCTGCTATTATCCACTTTTTGATAATGAGAGGAAAGAAAAACGTCATCTTGGTACTGATTTTAAATTAGCGGATGATGGAAATTATGACATGGAGAATAAAATTTTAAAAAGTTCTCTAAATTCTGTGGATAATCATGATGCTGCTAATAGTAATTTGCATTAAAATATATATAAGATCACTATTTTGAACTGAAAAATGAAAACATTACGAAAGTAGAAAACATTCTGCTAAATTATACTCAAAATGCAAGACATATTAGAGCCACAGAAGCAGCGATTAAATAAGAAAATCCTGATCATATTCTAATAAATAAAAGTATATTAGAATTTAAAAAGAAATTTGAGTATAAATATTTACAAATTAAAGATATTATAGATGCAAAAAGGAAAAGAATAGAAAACGCTGGAAATTCAATAAAAGATCAAGACAGCGAAGCAAAAATATATGCTTTTGATATTATTAAGATGACGTGCTACTAATCGAAATGCTGCAATTCCTACTGAATCTAATAAATAGAGTATTATTCCTTTTTCAAATTTAATAAAATAGGGAATATTGGGTAAAGATTCTAAATTGTTAATGTATTAATATATTGAAATCCCATTATATTTTTTTTCAAAATTTCCTTTTAGATTTTTTTGAAATTCGAATTAAACGGGTACACCTGTGGATAAAAATAGTTTCTTTTCGCACATAAAATTAAGATTGATGAGTTTAAAGCAGACATTGGAACAAAGAAAATGTCTAGTACTGAATGAACATTTATTTAAAAAATTGAAGTGTTAGACGGGAAGCATGATTTATAATCTAAATAAGTGGAAGATAATTCGGATGAGGTATCTAGAAGCAGTGTTTTAACTGAAGATTTAATTAGAAGGTATGACATTGGTGTTCATTGGGATTTGATTTGTAGATATAAAAATTCACTTAATCTTTCATCCGAGAACATAGAGTGGTTTGGGATAATATTTCCGCTTATCAAAAATTATCTGAACCGTTTATGATTATGCAGGAAAATCTCATTAATTGGGATATTACATCTAGATATCAAATATTATCTGAAAAATTCATTTTAGATAACAAAGATAAAGTAAATTGGGATATGGTTTCAGAATATCGAACTTTAAGTAACAATAATTTTATTTTATAAAAGTTTAGAAAAATTAAATATGAAATCAATTTTTCTAGATATCAAAAATTAATAAATAATGTTATCGAAGAAACGCATTAGATTGGGATGAAATAATTAAATATCAAGATGAGAGAAAACTCTCTAAGTAAACATGAAGACAATGAACACTGGTGTAACCCAAATTTACATAAACAAGTAACAGAAAATTTCATTAAAAGACATTATGAGAGAATTGGTATTATATTATTATCTCACATATGTGCAGATCCTTAAATGCGTATGCTAATAAATGGATCCTAAAATTAAATTAGTCAGCACTAATGCAGAAATTCGAAGAAGAAAATTTTATGAATTCTTCAATTTAATTGAACCAGAAACCAAACATGACATGACATAAATCTAATCATATTAATTCATCTTCGTGATTTATACACTTACACTAAAAAAATGAATAATAATTTAGAAAATAGGCAAAACATTCTTGCCTGCATTTGTATATGTTAAAAAATATATGTTAGACATTTTATATTATTTGCATCTTATTAAAAGTATTTTCTTTGGTCTTATCATATTATATTATGCAGGTTGCAAACTTGAAGAACAATCATGTTGAATATTTTATTGAAATGTCAAAAAATCCTCCTTTAAATTGTGTTAAACATATTTATGAAATTTCTCAGTTATTAGAGAAAAATGATTTAATGTTTTAAATAAAAAAATATTTATAAAAATGTTTCAGAATAAATGGAACTAATAGTCACAATCAACAATTTATTCACAAAATATAATTTTGAATATTTTATATTTAATATTAAGTTTTAGATCCCTAGGTAATAAGTTTTATATTGTAAAATATAATATCCAGGATTTTAACGGCGGTAATTTCTCATAATTTATTAATTATGAGACATTACAATCTACATATTAATTACCGAATATCATAGGTTTTTATGTGAAAATCTGCGATTTTTCAACATTTATTAAGCTGTAATTTTTTAACTAAACGAATTCTTTATTTAAGTTGCATCAATAAAATATTAGGCCCTACGCTAAAGGAATTTTTAGCTGGAATAAAACAGTGCACTAATAAAAACTATTCAGAAGTTGCAAGAGCATTTGCAATGGACATGAGATTTTATTACTCACTGATTATATTTAGTATTCCTGAAACTGTAAATAAATTGGAATCATTATACATCAGGATAATACAATAAGCTCAAGCGAATGGAATCTTTGGTGAGAGTAACAATGAGAAAAAAGATGTGAGTCTATTCTAGCTTTCAGTCAGAATCCTTTTGTTTCTAAGGCAGGAAAGTTTTCGGGCAGGAAAATTGATTTTAAGCGAATGTATTGTGATAACCGTTTAAAATGTAATAGCTACGTTGTACGTTCTGCCGAAATCTGAAAAAGAATGCCCATTTTTAAACACGTAACTAGTAAATGAGATATGTAATTACATTCAATACACTCTTAATTAGTTTAGCTGTTGAGTCCAACATTATGCTTCATTATCTGATCACCTTCTCGAATCAAGTTATCACTGATATCGGTGCTTTATTTACTATGCGATAACTGAATACTCCTCAGCCATACAACAAACATAATTCAAAGAAAATATTTAATTCTTTTACAAAATCTGATAAGATTACGAACCTTTGGACAGAATATAATACAAATCATTACACAGTTAGAGTAAAATAATTCAGGAATGTTCTCGATCTTTGTGGTTTATCAAGCAATATCAATTATTATATGACAAATCTTTGCGTCTTAAGAACTGTGAATCCATTCTTAGAGGTAGGATTAGATTCCAAGGACAAAGTTAAATAAATAAGCTAAGAAATGCCTCAAACCATAATATATCATCACGTCATCAGCTTTTGTTTATTTCCAACTTTACTTTCTTCAACATTTTGCTTTTCATCATAAGGAAATCTTGTAATAGATGTTGTACACGGTAAAAAATTTGTAAAAAAGTACAAAAAAAGTAAACTAGGTAAAACGAGGAAGAAATAAATTAAATGGGAGAAAGAACGTTAACCGTGTTCTTTCATGAAGTTCTTTTATCTCAAAAAATCGACAAGTGGGTCATTTCATCATTTTCATGAAAGAAAGTTGCTGTAATACAACCAGTTTTTTATTATAACAAAAAATTATGTTTTGCTTAATACATTAATCAGTGTCTTAAGTTCTATTCTATTCCTTATCATTCTTCCAAAAATTCTGACTCTTTTAATACGTATACTTAGAAAGACGCTAGGGAGCACTCACTCGCAGCAGCTATAATCCACCAACCCATAAAATTAGGTCAAAAGTTAACCGTGGACGGCAAAACAAGAATTTTTAAATGATCCGGTTAAAATCGTGTAAGAAACTGCAGCTTAGAAATCGGATAAATTCTTCGTCCGGAAAAGTGATTAGACATATCACATTTCTTCAGCGAAGGGAAGAAATTAATGGAAGGGTATGTTTCTTTCGATAAACCTGAAAACCGTATTTCATAATATAATATCTCCTATTTTTGAAAAAAATTATTTTCCTGAGTTAGAGAAGTACACTAGGGTTTGTTCCTTAAAATATTGTTCTTTCTTAAATAAATTCTATGTATAATGTATATTAATATGTTTCTTAAATGAATTGTATATATATATATATATATATATTAATGGCATAAATATTTATGCCATTAATTTAATTTTAGTAATGTTGTAGCAGTGCAGTGAGTATTTAGAATGAGGCACAAGGAAGTAAATTATTCATTATATAAATGTTAGTAATAACATTAACTTAGGTTTGCGATATATGGTAACAATTTATCAATCATTTGAGATATCTGATTTATAAATTTCCCATTGAATGTGTGAGACAGAAAGCAACAATTTTGTTCAAACAGGTGATAGCAATATGAAATATCGTAATTTCTCTCGTATTTTTCGCCCCCTTTCATTTACTAATTTTATCGCCCCAAATTCGAGAGGAGAAAATTATTCGAATAATTTAATTTTAAAAGATGTGGTTACAATATGAACATTTCTTTACAAGCAGACTATATTCCATTAAGAATGCATAATAATATGAATATTACAGTTTCTAATAGCATATTTTAGCTTCTACTTCTCTTTAACTTGAATATCGCCTATTCTTATTAGTGTCTCTTCT
Organism: Stegodyphus dumicola; assembly: GCF_044657685.1. Lineage (NCBI taxonomy): Eukaryota > Metazoa > Arthropoda > Arachnida > Araneae > Eresidae > Stegodyphus > Stegodyphus dumicola. The sequence continues at coordinate 113,536,276 of NC_140771.1, forward strand.
ATTCTTTAGGTTTCAGATCATCCACAAAATAATTATAAGCGCAAGTGAATTAGCGAAATTATAAACGTAATGTCAGTTCATGTTTGCTTTTCTCTAATGAGTCGGTTCTTTTATTACGTTAGCATAAAGTTCAGCGGTTAAAAGCGAAAGGTCTTCACAGGTAGTTTGCCAGGATTTATCTTTGTTAAAAGGATGAAAACAATCACTTTTGGAAAGGGTGAAATGCTAATGTAGTAGTCGTCGAAGAGATGGCATTGGGCAAAACATGCTGCGCTTTAGATAAAAGCACAAATTTCATTTTAACAGCTGGGAATCTAACCACGGACCTCTTGAGTACTTGCTGAGTGTGCAGACCACCACACCACCAAGGCACGCTAAGAAGGCGGGATAAAAACCTTATAAAGTACTAATATGAAATAAATTAAGATGTAATGATTTTATAAAATTCCAATTACATTTCCGTCAGGCAAAGTTTCGTTTCCAGAATAAAACAGTATCAGTTTGCATAAAAATATCTGACATATATTTTTATCTTAGAAACGAAAAATTAAAATAGAAATCAAGATTTATAAATCAGAATATTCTTTTTAATATATTTTTAATTAAAAAAATAACAATGGTTTGGCATTAAATGTGCATTTCAGTTTCTTAGGTGTACAAATCAATTTGTGTCTAATTCTCTTAGCATTTCCTAAAACATATATTGAGCTATATAAATATAATTTATAAAATTATATAATAAACGTATGTACACATAATGGCGCAATTAACTAAATGTTAAGATATAGACTTGAATCTCCTTCTTCATTTAAAATATTAGTTATACACACCTCTATCAAATCATCAAGAGAAAATACAATTCAAATATTTCAGTATTCTTTTTATACTAGCATTCAAATGAAAAATTTATTATCGCAAAGAAATGAAAGTAAAATTAGTAAAATATAATTATGTTTCAGCTTAAAGTTAAGTGCAAAGGATCTAACGCGAGACTCAAGGAATGAAAGTAAAGTGTACACTAATAAGAGTACAATTAAGGTCCCTAAATCAAAAAAATTTAGTTTATAATAAGTACTCTTGAGAAAGAAAACAATTTAGATGTTCTAAGTTAAATTTGATTAAAAATGTTTTCTTCTGGTTTAAGAAACATGATTGTAAGGATGTATCTCCCAACAGCTCCTTAAAATCACCAACAAATAGGTATTTAACTTAAAAGAAATCATACCCAACCACAAAACACAGTGTGAATTACTTTCAATTGTAAGACTTAGAGATGTTGAATAAGCTTTAAGGTCTATTTGATGATACGGCTAAGTGACTTTTCATTTCAAATACGATCGTTGCTATTTAAAATGAAGCAGAGCATATGTTAGCATTTATACTGATTTCACAGAAAACCTGTATGCATTTTGAGATACATATACATTAGCTCTTTGATTCAACGAACAACATATTCTTGCTTCTTGATCAATAGAACAGAAAAACGAGAACAGAAGAATAGTTTTATCCCTTAAAGAAGAAACCACAGTGACAATATCCGCCCAAATGTAGCTTCTGCCAACACAACCATAGTTATAGATTGAATTATACTTAATTTTAAATCATAAATATGTGTGTCATATTAAAGTTTAATTTGACAATTTACACATTTACAAATATAGACAAAGTTTATGTAGATGTTTACGCCATCTTTTACACTGAACGTACTTGACATAATGTTTGCAACTTTTTCTGTCTGTGCTTAGCTAATATCTGAGATTTGTGAGAAAATATTAAGACACACTTAAAGTTTAAAGCTCATGTGATGAGAATAACTGCCTTTTAAATAATTCAGAGCGAATGCTGAAATATAGAGGAAGGAAATACTATAGTTGAACACATCCTCATCTTCCATTCTTCAGTGCATAGATTCATAAGAATAGAGAAAGAACGATCGTTCCTTGATACTGAAGTGCCTTCCGTACCGATGTGATGTATGCTTGTATCTGAACGACGCAGGAGTCCAATAACATCAGCAGTGTCACTTTTATGTATCCATTCTCCGAAATATTACACACTTAAAAGGAGAAGAAATATGGACACAAACTTTGAAGTTTAAATTTTGTATCACTAGCAGTATGCTGTTAAGTCAGTTCCTTTCATCTGACAAGACATTACTGTATGATTGGCATTTTGACGTTGCTTATTACAGTCACTGTTTCTATCTGAGAGATACGTATTTTCCAGGATATATATTTCTCATATTATTTGTGTTCAATGAAACTATTAAAATCGTACGTAATACATTACAGTGAATACAAAATATTATTATTAATGCTATTATTATAAATTTTGTATATCGGATATTTCGATTATTTTTGTTTGTGTTCCGTTAATGCAAGTTTCGAACTTACATTAACTTGAGTACATGGTTATAAATGTAACTACAGCATAAAATGGTAAAATTAAGTGCTTTTACTGATGAATAAACATTAGCACTTACAACAACTGCTAATTATGCATCTGCACTGTGAACATTCAATGAATATAGTACTACAAGATACTGTCAAGATACTCAATTACGAATTGTTACGTATATACTGAAGTTGCTACCTTTTCAACATATGAAAACGTTATATAGAATATGTTGTAAAATTTTCTTATTGAACAATTTATATGTTGGCAAGAAATGATTTTGTACTTAAACAAATCCCTACTGTTTTTAAACGAATCCCGCATACGTATACTTTATCATGTACTAATTTATACAATATATTAGAAATATAAATGCGCAATAATGTAGTTTTGAATAACAGAAAATGAATTTAAAACATTCCTGGTTTAACCAAAATTTATCATATTTGCTTCGTTTTTTGGTTTGGTTTATTTCATAATTGGCAAAGCATTCATGGGCTATATGCCTAAGGGAATGGATGCCTTCGTTAGGCCGTTATAGAGGAAACTCGATCGTATACTCATTACACCTGAGGAAAAGTATGAAAACGCCAGCCCGCTTGCTAGAGTTCGAAACTCGTTCAGACTTGACCGCTCGGTCGCTGGTGGGCCATGTTTATTTTCAATCGAATAGATTAAATTAGAATTCACTTTACTAACAATGGTTAATTTCTGAACAGAGCAAGTTCTAATGTTTTGGAAAGTATTCACAGTGTACGATATTTTTACCCGAAAATGCACGTTAGAGAAGCAAAACAAGAGAAAGGAAATTTCCTTTTTTCATGCATAATCATATAAGTAATTGTTAGTGTTTCCTAAAAGAAAATTAGAGGATTCTGAAAACCTTATGGAAATCATGCTCTAGTTAAAAGAATACATAAAATTCTGAGTGATATTATAACTAAAATAAAATATTCACTGTTAATAAACGGCTAAAAATATGTACGAATTTTTTTTTCTTATTTTCTTTTTCATTCAACGTATGATTATAGATTTATTTTTGGATTCCGTTTTACACGCACATCCAAAGCAATGCGTTAGTAGCTATATTCTTCCAGAAACAAACTAACTATGTAATTATATGTTTACCTTCCAATGTATTACATACGTTCATATTATAAAGAAAATCTTATGACGTAAGGGAAATTAAAAAATCTTGTTTTAGATTTTTGATGCGTGAACTCGGGCTATTCCAGGTATTACTGTTTCACAGTTTAGCATCTTTAAGCGAATAGTATTAATAAACTTGAAACGGTTGAAAACTCATTCGAATATTTTTCTTTTTTTGGCAACAAAATTTATGAAAAATCTTCTACTCATATTAAGCTACCCGGCAGATATATTATTTAGCAACGCTTACTCCGTAGCGATAGCCATGAGAATTCCATCGAATATTTGGATGTTCTTATGCATATAGTGTCTCTTTGGGAATGGGAACTCAAAATACACGACGAGCAGACTCTCGAGAGGATGAGGGTAGTGGAAGAGATCCTCTGATTGCCCCCTTCTGAAGCGTTCGCTTTCAAAATTGGGTCGGAATAGGAAGTTTAAAAGTTAGCTAGGGTCAACAATTTCTCAATCGACCGTCTATAACAACATATAGCTGTTGGCCAAGCCTCTGCTTGTACCTGTAATGTTCAGATTATAGCTTGAGGGATGACTGGATTCTATTTGGATTCTATTTGGATTATTTTGGATGTATTGTACTTGTTGATCCTACAAAAGCAATATTCCACAATATCATCGAAAAAGAATGCCTGTAATTCCTTACAACCTTCTATGTTTACGATTTTACTCAAAACGTTTACGACGCTAGATCTGTTTCTCCGTGATCTCTGTGTGAATTGATAATGTAACTAGAATGTATCTCCAGCTAGCAATCGGAAGGTCTCAGTTTCTAACACTGAAACGACATTCGTGAATTTTTCGTGTTTCCCAGTTTTGAAACGTTTAACAGATTCTACTTGTGGCGTTCGAAATAAAAAATGTTAGACTGTATATTTGATTTCGGTGCTATTCAACACAACCTGCATTTAAAGATTATGCCTGCTTCCTTGTCAGTCACACTTTAAGTGGATGAGAATGTAAGGAATTTTGACTGTCCTCTCAGCGTATCTTCGGGATGTAACTGAAAATCGGGTTCGGTTAGCAATAGAATGGTTCGGAGTTCGAAACTGGGTGAGGATTTCGCTGTCCTTTCGTATTTACCTGTTTTGGAAAGGCCATCAGAGGCTATACATTATATTACTAAAAATGTAGTACACATGTATTCTAATTTTCCTTTGGTTTCAAAGTTTTGATTGCAAGTATATGTTCCAGCAAACTCTAGTTGCAAATGCAAAAAAAGTGCATTAGATAAATGCAGTTTGTTAAAAAATAACACGTTTAATTACTTACTTCAAAGAGATAAATACTTCTACAGAAAAAAAAAAAAAAAAAAAAAAATTACTCATCTAACATTTTTTTTTTTTTTTTTTTTTATTTTAGCTTGATGAAATTCAGCAGAAATATCACATTTCGAAGTCTCTAAAAATTTAAGTTTAATTTTACCTTCTTCTTTCAGAATTTCTTTTATTTATTAAGATCAATGATTTTTTTTTTCTTTTTTGTCCACTACTGCATGATCTCAATTTTTGGCTATTCTGCAAAAGAGAAAATATTACCAAAGGTTCTTAAAATGGTGGTCACAAAGACGTAGCTTTATCTTTAAACAAAAAGAAGTCGAACAATCTAACATCCTGTTCTGATGTGCTCGCCAATGGCCAGAGGGATACTGGATTGGGTACACTAAAACCAGTATTGATCAGTGTTCATGTCGGGACCAGCGAAATTGACGTCTAAGCTGCTTAATCCTGTTTCCCAAAGTCTATTAGTTGTTTTTATAGTCCTATATTTTTTGCCGCACGTCAGTCTATTGGTTTCTGGTAAGCGAATCCCTTCAGCAAACTCATCCAAGTATTAGTAAGAAAAGGCTGCTTTCATCAGTGATTTCTTTTTTCTTCAAACTAAGGGTATTTCTCACGCTTGAGCTTCTGCGTTAAGTTCCAATTTTCGCCACTGTTGACGAGGCGTCTTTCCCGTGTCACTCATGTGACGGCATTTACACCCTTATCTAAAATTAAGTACATTAGACAAATCGAAGCAACAACAGACTTTAGTTACTATTCTAGACTGCGTAAATTTATTTTATATCATGTTATGATGACCAGGAATTGTTCTTTTAATCCTTAAAAGTAAACGGCCATCCAAGACCCATGAGATTTTTTGCTCTTTCTACATTTCATTCTCCCAGCAATAACTGAATTCAAACTGAATTGTATATTACAGTAAGATACAATCCTCTTCTAAAATAGCTTTTGTATATTAAGCAAAAATCGAAATCAAAACAAGAAATCCCCCCAAAAAACAAAAACAAAAAAAAAATCTAATACAAAAAATAAAACGCTTTTAGCACATATAAACCTGCTAAACTTTATCAAAATCTTATATTTTGTTACAATGAAATTCACAATCCCCAGGGATACGATTACCGAAACTCCCACTCAAAAAGGACTATAGCACTCAAAGAAAAGTAGCGAATCCCCCATGTTTATTTGGGTGAGTTATGTTCCCTCTTTTAAGTGTTTTCCTTAAAACGGGCAAAATGAAATTTTACTTATTGCTGTATTGAAGAAAGCTATATTAATTTTTATTACATTTATAAATTTAACCTAATAGAAAACTGATACTGTTTATATTGAAAGAAATTAGCTTCCAAATAAAAATCGGTTATAAAAAATAAAGTACTTATAAAATGTTTTATTTTAGATTACTAACCGATTAGCTCATTTTTAACTTTTACTTATTTATTAAAATAACTATTTATCACGAACAAAAAGTATTTGCTTTGAGCGATAATATTTTGTACCTTCGTAAAAGCTGAATTATTTCGTTTATTCCTCTATTTGCTCTGAAACTTATAGATTCATTAAAAGAAAAATAGCAACGAATGTTTTCTGCCCTTTAGTTAGATTCAACAAATAAAACATCCGGATCGGGCATTAGTTAGAAATACAGTCGTAAGATCAAGTTTATTATGTTTAAAGAAATCTTTACATGATTTATTGATTACAGAATCTCATCTACATATGGATTTGTCTATATATGTATTTCTTTCATATCGCTGTTCCCGAATTTATGTCTATCAATACTAGTAGAATTTTCTTTTCATTTAAAAATTGTCAAATGTTCTCCGTCTATTTCGCTTAGAAATAAAATTTTATCAACATTTCTTATTTTCTCTTGCATTATTACGTTTTAGGAGTAAGCCTGCTGGAACGGATATTAAAAGATAACACTGCAGAAGTAACACTAAAACTAATGCAGATTCCACTGATTGCAATTTGCATTTTAGTTAAATATACTGAAGGCAAAATTTTAACAATGTGTAGGTATTTGCATGCAAAATATGTAAATAAGGCGATTGGGATCAAATGAAAACGTAAAATATATTCGACGTCGTGCGCATGTCTTGGTTAAATATAATATGGTGAATCTGAAAGAATTTATCAGATGTAGTTTATCACATCTGAAAGAGAAATGTTTTAAATGAATGTTAGAAACAAAGAGTAGTCGTAGCCTCGAAGCGGATCGAACACGCACAAGTATATCCAGAGATTCCGCAATTTCTTTAAACGCAATCCCAAGATTATGCAATCTGTTTTCAAAGCAGTAAAAACGAGGTAAACGATCGTACTGTTTAACTGAAAGCGTGAAATTGTTAATTGACTGTTAACGAAAGACAGGGCAACATCTATTAACCATAACTTAATCGCTTTTGTCCGGCGCCCGCCACTGTGGGAGAGTACCTGGTAGGCAGGAAGCATCCTCAGTAAAAGGTCAAAGGCATCGTATATCTGGAGTTGTATTTTCATTGTTCATTTGGCAGCAAGCTGCTATAACTGAACGTACTAACATACTTACATTAAATGTACTAACATTATATACATAATAATATAGAGAAAAATACAATAACATACAAAGGAATACAATAAGGTATTTAGACAACAAAATGAAATTAAACAAACTATTTTATATGCCTTACATATGTATGAATGAAGATATACAGAATGTACCAATAGATATTTTGACACCCATGCAAATGCCGATATCTGCTGTCCTGATACGTATCCCGCTCGAAGCGGATTAAATATTAGATATCTTGTAGGAAACAGCATTGGAGGCATGCAAGACGCCACGTAGTGCAAAATTGTAGAATTTCAAGAAAGTCGTAATCGTCAGGTATCACAAAATGGCCGATCCTTAAGGAGCATATCTAGTCAGTTGAATTACTCAAATTCCACAGTAGCCTCTGTAATTCAGAAGTGGAAGTTGAGCGGTGATTATTGGAATGTGCTTCAACTCAGCAGACCCTGGGAAATAAGGACCAACAAGTGCTGTCCAGAAAAATTCAAAAAAAAAAAAAAAAAAAAAAAAAAGCACCCAACCGACGGCCCACGTACTTTCAATAAGCAACCGGCAGTGTTGTTTCGATGAATAACCATCCATAGCAATGCTGGTTTTCATCTGCTTGGTTTTCATAGTCGTGCTTCTTACGATAAGACTCTGATCAAAAAGTCCAATTGCTCTGCCTAATGGTGCAAAGCACGTCAACAGTGAACCATTGATCACTGGAAAAGAGGAGAGTTGAAGCAAGGAAACCAGGTTCACCCTCTAACGTTCGAATGGCAGGGTCTGAGTCTGGCTTCTTCCTGGAGAACGCCTCCTGCCAGAATGCAATGTACCCTCAGTCAAGCTCGGTGGAAATTGAATTAAGATGTGGAGGTGTTTCTTCTGGTATGGACTGAAAGCTTGGTCCAAGTTCATGGTAAACTCGACGCCGACGTTTACTGCCCTATTTTCGATGGCACTGTAATTCCTACGTTGTGGCCGTTTTACGGGTTGAAACGTATATTTTTTCAGGACGATATCACCAACTGTCACGTTGCGAGGTCCACCATTCATTGGTATAGTGACGATAAGTTTAACCGAAGGAACTGACCTTCTCAAAGCCCTGGCCTGAACTCTAACAAGAACCTTTAGGACGATTTGCATCGCTGAATTAAGGGGTGCCGTCCAACATTGGTAAAGGAACTTACATATCTTTTCCGAGCCGAGTGGAAGAAAGTTCCAATAGTTGTCATACAAAGTGTCGTGCAAAGCATGCTCCAAAAGGTTGAGGCTGTAATTGTCGCTGGTGGAGGCTCTACTAACTATTGAATATGAATAAGTTTTGGTTTTTCTTTTCTATTACATGTGTCCAAATAGTTATTGGTAGGTAGTGTGCAACTATATATTATATACAATTCTGTATGACTCCGTATATAGTGTTATGTATCAGTGAGTTAAATTCAATTCTTTATTATACGTAACGTGCTAAGTTGGGCTGGGACAAATGCAGGAAATTAATTTTTAAGACGTATCAGTTTGTGTGTCCATGAGTTAATCTCATCTGGTCCTATATCTTTTGTGTTGCAGAGATTCTATCATACTATGAATAAAACTATCATTAGCATATTATCCGCTTATGAAGTACTGTAATATTAAAAAATAAAACACTAGAAATTGTAACTCAAGTACTAGGCAGCTAGCATGGGATTAGTAGTCACTGATATTCGAATAAGCAAATCTCTTGCTTAGAAAAGCACGGAAATAATCTTTAGTTGACCTTATCACAACCCTGTCTACTGCTTTCTGCGCCTTTCCACGGAAAGCATTTAAGAGTGCACTGTCTTTTCAGTCATTGGAACTAAACTGACTAGACAAGACCACAGCTCTAGAATGTTTAAAGGTTGATTTCATATAAAGATTTTAGGGGTATTAGTCTAGAGAATATGAGACACACAATCATTTATCGCATATCTATAAAAGACACCGTTTCCACAGCTGAGATTTTTAATAAAGTAATCATGAAACGATCTTACCGAACGCCATATCTGAGATGAAAGTTCTGTAAGCATGCATAGATACGCAGCTGAGGTTCTGTTAATGAAGTTGTTTGAAAGTGCTGTAGCTCTAGACATATATTTATGTATGTCAATGTTTGTCTATCCGAAGCTGAGAAGTTGTTTGCGTCTCAAAGAGGTCAGTTTTAGATGAATGACATTATGAGTATGCAAATGATTTAAAGTAGCAAATTATGAGTACGCAAAACCAAGGTGAAGTATGCATTTTCTGTAGAAGATCACAGATCTAATTAAATAATTACATTTGCTGCAGCAAAGATGATGCGATGTTTTGTTTTTAAGTGTGTGCATTGCTTGTGCTTAGCAAGTTAATATAGTTTTTTAAATGCTTTCATGTACATCTTATGCGTGTTCTTTGTTTTGTAGCCTCAGTTTGTTTTTAATAATTGTGTTTCGTTTTGTTAATTTTGAATAACAATATGCACAATCACCGTGAAAGAAAAGGATTGCACTTCTTCTCCTTCTTTTTTTACTGTATAGTCTTTGAAAAAATCATACAGCAAATTCATAATCTTGTACACTAGGATTGCATTTCAAAACAATAAAACGTACATCAAAATAATCAAACGCTAAACGCCCACCCTTCAAACTCTAAATTTCACTCGGTGAAAATTTTTAAAGTTTCCAGTATTGCCGTTTGACCTGTTATTCTCGACTTCAAACTTGTGCGAGTAAGAATATTTCAACCAGTCTGAAAAAAGGTTCTATCCGTACAAACCGTTTGTTTTTTCAATAAATTAAAGTTATATAATTTTTTTCAATAACTTATGAAGCACACTCGGAGTTTCTAATTTTAGGGTTCAATAAACGCCGTGCAGATGCTTGTTCTTCAGTTGCAGACAACATTCTCAAGTGACGAAGCTCTGAAGTTTTACCTTTTCTTAAACCGAATCTAATAATAAACTGAAATTCAAGCCTGTTGTATTTTAGAATTTCTCTTGTGAATATTCAGAGCTTAAAATTCTGAAGTATTTTTTAAAATTTTTATTACGCTTTAGAGATTTAGCTTTAACCTAATCGTACACTGATACTTGCAATACCATTGTGTTAATTGAATAGGTTGGATTTGAAACACATTACTTTAGTTGTCTGAATTTTCTGCTTTATGTTTTGTTCGTTTTAAATTTAGTATGGATTGATTTTTTTCCTTCCTGTAAATTGTATTGAGTATTCTTGCTTATGCTTCCACAACTGTTGCAAAACAATTCTCTCTAACTAGCTTTATAAGTTCTTTAATGATGGTAAAATTAATTGCTGCGATTTTATAATTATACTTCGTTAAACAAAAAGTCCTTACATTCTAAATCGATTGTTATATTTGTGAACATTATAAACAAAATACTAATATATCCACTTTCCAAAATGTCTTTAATTTCCGGATACCCCTGTGCGCTTCAACTGCATTAATATCTCGTAAACGGTTGGCGCACAGTATGATCATACGTTGATAGAAAATACACAATCGGCCTAATAGAAGGGTAGTGAAATCCACTAATCTCTTTAGTATTTGGTAGGGGTGATGCACTATTCCACAATGTTGACAGAAATGTATGAACCATGAGAGAGCACAGCGTCAAGAATGTAGCTGCGTCGACTACCCTTCACCTGTGCACAACAATAAGTACGTTTGCTAATTCTAAGCTTGTGCCACTGCAGTCTCATTTACTGGGGTAAAATTGTCGTCATCGATTATTCCCAACTCAAGCTGAACGCTGAACCACGATTTCTAGCAAATGCCTGCCTGGGGTTGCCAAGGCCGCGATGGAAAACTGTCTTATTTTCGTCCACATGAGCTGACAAAAAGTAGTTATGTTCTGAGGTGCCATTTCATAGTAGGACAATGACTATCACATACAACAATCATATTTTACGATTGTCATCGTACAAGTCGAACTATTTTCTGGTCTGTTAATGGCCAGAACTCTTCTACTCTTTTTACCAGTTTGCTAGAACAAATCGACACAGAACCCACTTGAAATGGACTAAACTCGCTTGAACTGGATTGAACCATGACGTAATCCTTCTATACTCTGCCCACCAACTCGTGCTTCAACGCTCTATAATGGCCTTCGTGTTATTTCGCTGTTAAATGGTAAACGTTTTCGTACAGTTTTTAACGTGTGGGCTGTACATCAACGAGTATTATGTTTGTTTAATGCTCATTCTACATTAGCTAATGATGAACAAGACATTTAACTATAATCACTAGAAGTGTGATTGCTGACTCTAGACAGACGTTTTATTGCTCTATATTTGGTGAATCACGAAGTTTCCTTTACAATTAAACTGTCAATATATGAATGTGTGCTTACACACTAAATTCGAAAAAGTAGTATCCGACTCCAAATGTGTGACATCCCACATCCCTCTAATGCCAAAATTGCACCAACCTCGAAGGAGCGACTTTTCGCTCTAGTAAAAAGTGGTCCCTTCTCACACACACAAAGAAAGGAGTGACCTTTTTTTTGTTCGCTCTTTTCGATAGCGAGATATCGTCCGATATTCGGGTGAAACGACACACATTACAAGGAGTTATAATACTCTGACTCCTTGATGGTGCGATTTTATATACTTTTTTTATAGTTATTTTATTTGCAAGCTGAAAATTGGTATTTGCTGTATGTAAAGTTTATGGCTAAGGTAAAGTTTTAGATTTCTGCTTAATATTATCTCTTGAAAAAAAATTTTCACTATTTTTTAACGTGCTATTGTGGTTTTAAATATCTGACATATACATTTGTTTAGATTTGCTACCTATGCACTTACAAAAACATTTATTGGTGATGATGAAGATCATGAATCAAAGTAGACCATCACTGAAATAAAAAGCACAGTTTAAAGACAATCACATCTTCATTGTTTAGACCTATATTTTTTCTTTCCAAATCTAACGAAATATATATTTCAAAAAATGACATCTACATTAAAATATTGAAAATTCGGTGTCACGTTACAAAGTTTAACATTCTGAAATACTTAACACTATCACTATCTCACAGTACTTCTGATATGAAATTATTTTGAATACATTCTGCAAAATAAAATTTGAATATATTTTATTTTACAGAAACAGAGTTTTTGCCTTTATCTGTGTGTAGTAAGTAATAAAAGTAAGGAAAATCTATGCAACTTATACATAAAAACTGGAATAGCAAGAAATTCAGACTGAAAACTTGGTTTTTGAATAAGGTCTTTAAAACTTTAAACTTTGAAAAATATTTCTAAAATTTTCAAAATTTGATTTGAGAAATCAAAAATGCTTAGTTTATAAGGTATTTCTCCCGCCTTCTTGGTGTGGTGGTCTGCATGCTGGGCGAGTATTCCAAAGGTCCGTGGTTCGATTCTAGGCGAAGGCGGTTGCATATTTTTCATCTTGCCTGCTTACAAAAAAATACCTAATGTCCCTACAAGTTTCATAAAAGAAATTTAAAAATCATATATAGTGATATACATTCTGAATTTTGTATACATATTTTAATTAAAAAAAATTACGATTATTCATAGCTTTCATTCACAACGTTAGAACATGCAATTATGTAAGCTAAATTTTCCATTAAATAATCATAATAGTCAAAAATTAATTTATTAAAAATATTTCTTGAAAAATTTTTTAATCATGAAAATTTGAATGTGTTAAAACAGTTGATCATATATATATATATATATATGTCTCAGTAAACCTGTACTATAATCTGCTAGATTTAACTTCTTAAAATGCTGCATATAAATGAACATTTTAATACAATTTGTGAATTGATGTTACTGGTAGGTTGTCTACTTGAGCATAATATGCATAAAAAATCAAATAATAAATTTTAATGTACATTGAAATAAGAAAACAATGTGAATTTCGTTGCTCTTACATGAAAATTATTCAGAACATGAAACATGAAAATACATGAATTCTTACATGAAAATTATTATTTGCAATATATGAGATTCAGAAAATAAGTAACCATAAAATACTCTCATACTATTGTTTTTAACTTCGTATATTGCACAAAATATTGAGAAAGAAATGTTTCTGTTTCTTATTACAAAGTTATGAAGAGCTTAAAATCAATTAACCTGTTACCCCAAATTATGAATAAAGCTTAAAATCTTCAGTTAGCTTATAACGCTTTTTACTTTCGAGAAGTTATATGCATACAAATTCCTAAACATTAATCATTACAGGTGAATAAATGATTACATATATTTTTAGACTATAACTTATTTTTATATATGCTAATTCTAATTCCATGTCTCATATGCAAAGAATAAAGTAAATTTTAAAGTTAAATAATATGGATTAGCTGACATGTGTAAGCTAAAAATTCATTTTTCATAATTCTGCCTAAAATTCTTTTGTGTTTTATGTATTGATTAAATCTAAGTAGAAATCATTAGCATAACTGTAGAATTACAATATTTTCCATGAACAAAGTAATTTAAATATAAATGAAAACAAGCAATGCATGAAAAACTTTTTATTACGAAATATATGTATACATACATATATAAATGGACAATATGACACTAAAAATATGGCAATAAAATGGCATGACAAAAAAATGACATTAAAAATATTTTAAAAAAGTACTATAAGTTGAAAACGATACGACTTCACCAGAGAATTCAGTAAAGTATACGATTTTTATTTCTTGCTGACATGCTGCAATTCTACCAAACAATTTGCTCACTTATGCTATAAAAAAAAAGAACTGTAAGTATGGATTTCTTTTTCACCTCTGTTCTGCCTATTTGAACTAAAAATGCATGCAAAACTGAATTTAAATAATTAAAATCGATAGTGTTGTGTAAATTGTACGAAAATAAAAGTAATTTTAAGAAGTGTTTACAAAAAGTATCATCCATCCATATTGTTTTAATCTTGTTAGCAGTATGTAATAAATAAAACTACGTTACAGCATTACACTAAAAGCAAATTTACAGATACCATAAAAAAAGAGCAAATTAAAACCACTTTTTATTACATCCTTTAATTTTTTTACACATAAATCTAACTAAAGACTATAATTTATAATGCTTAAGATATTTGTATTAAGAAATAACTGTATATATGTTAGGGAACTTACTTAAAAGCGAGCTTCATTTTGGCAAAGGAGGTGCATCCATTGTTACGACTGTCCTCTCTTGGAATGGCTAGCTTCAAAAAACATGTTCGGGGACTCTGTCTCGGCAGGGGGTCATTCTGTCTTTCACCTCATTCCCTTCTCCATTGTCATAATTGCAGGTGGCGAAATATATTCTGTTACCAAGACAGTAAATCTGCGTTGTTTAACGCGAAAAGGAGCAAAAGCTGCTATCACTCTGCAAATCCCACTCTAAGATGCTGTTTTGAAGAGAGAGATAATTTGTCACTCGTGACAAACAACAAAAAAGTAAGTTTCTCTAAAGTAGCCTCTACGGTTGCAAAAAATCTCAAATGCTTGTATGATAAAGCACCCATTCTTTTGTTGTCTGATCATGATTCCTATATTAAGAAGAGGAAGTCAGGTAAATGCGACAAATATTAGCCTTTATTTTACCCTCTCAACGTTACGGCCGGAAAATTCCGTACAGAAGGTTGCTTTCACATTCATTATACATGAAAATTTCTGCTAGCTTTTAATGTATCTGTTTTCAGTTGGATGTATATTGGAAGAAAAGAATCAAGGTACAAAATGAAAGAGTCATTTTTTAATTAAAATCAAGAAAATATCACTTATTCATGACATTTTGAGGAACTTTGAAATTTCAGGGCTAAACCCGTGACGCTCAGATGGTTCACGTTTTGACGTCGCTGCTTGTAAATTCACGATGACAGAGTGCATATACAAGCACCAGATGCTGAAAATGCTGAAAACTGCTGCAACGCACCAGGTGCGTGTCAATGTGTAATTATAATTATAAGTGCTTATGTGACAAAACAAAGGAAATTCCTGTTCTCCAGTTGAGGTTCACTTTTTTTAAAGGAATTACAAATGGGGGAAAATCAGATCAATTGACAAGACAGTTATAAACAGTTAGGTGTGGAGGCCGAGCGGAAAGCTCATGATCATCCACGAGCACTGAGTTGCAAAAAAATTCCTATAATAGGAGAAATTTCGGAAATTGATAAACACGAACACATTTCTACTGAAGACCAGGGCATGAGGAAGATGAATGGAAACCAAGTAAATTGACTGTAAATGCTGAAATGTTTAAATGGCAGATGAGTATTGATGAGCTCGGCTGTATTCAGGCCCTTGATAGCTTCGTAGTCCATTAGATTTAAGAGGGGGCAACTCGGTTAGAATCTTGATAGCTTCGGCTATATTTCTTTAGTTTAGTTTTAGTTTACTTCTTAGCCTCTTAAAGCCCAAGTGTCGGCATTTATTGTGCACTCTAAGACGGAGTTCTGTTAAATCTTATTTGAATAATAAATGGTTATTTACCCTTCCATCTTGGTGTTTCTTGTTACACAAACTTAAGCGATTATTCGCTTATCAGTTCGTAAGACTATTCACGTTCAACTGCAAATTAGAATTACACAGTGGAGAATCCTAGATTTACATTGACAAAGTGAAGAACTCTACAATGGAACTTGGCCCTTTCAGCTAATTTTTTAGGTATCTTAATTTCGGACACCCACTATTTGACTCGTTTCATACTTGAATTAGTTAATTTAATTAAAAATTAATAATTCCCCTTCAAGAAACTGTATTGAAGACATTGCTAAAAGGTACAACATAATCCGGAAAGGAAAGATAGCTTATCTTGGACGTTGATCCAACTCAGGACGCAGCAGCACGAACCAGGCTAGGGTAATATATGGAGAGAATACAGCAAAGTTTACGGGGTGAACGTAGAAAGATCTACAAGGACTGAGATGTGAGGCATGGCTCGTTAACCGGCCAGATGTTGAAAATTCCCAGAGTACGACTGATGGCTTCTTCCAGTAGATGGTCCCTCAGCACCACAAAAAGGGTAGCGGCCGGACTAATTCCCATGAAGATGTAGAAGCTAACAGCATTAGTAATCCGCGTCTAAAACTGACGGGGACAGTTCTAAACTAAGATGAAGGCAAAATAATAAGCCCAAATCGATGTAGAATCTTCATGCTAACGGAGTAGCGGATTATGAAGGAAAATTGCAGGCAGTAGTCATGATCGAAATATTAGAATAAAATTGTTGGCGCTTCTCTGCCGAAGCCCGAGGGGCAATGTTTTTGCCTCTCATCGATGCTAGAAATTTGGTACAACCGCAAAGGAAAACTTTCAAGCTTCCGATTACATTAAAATTGTTTGGAACTCTTGTGTTGTGTATCTTTCCCGAATGATGCAGAACCTACGTGAAGATGATATTAAACCACTCATGAAATCTGACGCTACGCCCATCAGAAAAATACTAAATTTTCCCTGTCAGATCCAGGCTGTAAAGAGGTGCATCAAACTTGTGACACAGGCCTCAAATGCAATGTATGAACATGAAGCTAGAGATGGCTATATCCAACCAACACTGAAATCGGGGTAGGTTTTGTCTCGTTCTTTGAAACAATCAGATTTTAAATGTGCAGCAGGTATAAAAAAGAAAAAGAAAAGGTTTCAGATTTTAAATAACGTCCAAAGGGCGTCTTGTTTAACATTTTGTGTGTTACCATTACTTATCAAATATCATGTTCTTCGCACTTAAACCATAAAATTCAATTCAACAGTAATATCGCAAAATAGTTTTAAATTGAGCATATCCTTAGAATTTCAGATACACAGTCTCGCGCGCTGGAGATATATTTTTCTTTTCTTTTCTTTTATAGTCACGGTTAAAAGCGTGTGGAAGTTTGTCACGCTCTAGAGATAATTTTTTTTTCTGCATAACGTTGCCATTGCTAGCTTTGAAATCCTCGAGTTTGTTAACACGTTGAGCCCGGCGCCGGTCCTTGGGGACCGGCAGTGAAACCTCCGTGCGGCAGGCGTCGGTCCCCGGGGACCGGCACTGGAATTTTCGTTGGGCTGGCGTCGGTTTGCCGGA
Organism: Stegodyphus dumicola; assembly: GCF_044657685.1. NCBI lineage: Eukaryota > Metazoa > Arthropoda > Arachnida > Araneae > Eresidae > Stegodyphus > Stegodyphus dumicola. The sequence continues at coordinate 113,553,705 of NC_140771.1, forward strand.
CCGACCGTGGTCGCGAATGTTAATACTGTATAGTATTAACATTCGCGACCACGAGCTTTGTCACGCACAGGCAGGGCTTGTATGTCGATAGCCGACAAAGCTCACCAACAGATAAGCTCTACTCAGTTCAGGAAGTCACAGATCACCCTGCAACATTGCATCGCTTGATCGCTCGAGCCGGCTGAACGGAAAGGACCGCAAATTCGGCGCCGGGCTCAACGTGTTCATAAAAAATTCGTTAAAGTTTTACAAAATATGAAATCGATAATAAAAGAAATTCCAAAATTCAAATATGGGCTTCCAGATGCCCATTTTCGCAGTAGGATTACGTCATTCAAAATTGGATGGATCTAGATACCATAGTTTTATTACAATGCGAGAAGCATGCATACATTTATGCATTCTTCATTATTTAATCTCTTCAAATGTAATACAGGGCGATAGTATTTGGTGGCAACAGTTTGAAAAGTGAAACGGCCATTCACAGTGATTCGACGCAAAATCGCAAAACGAAAACAATAGACCGTCAGGGACAATGCCCCTTCGGACTAAAAACAGTAAGCGAAAGATTCCTGCTCTATGAAAAATCTTTGTAAATATAATGTAAATACTACACACAAGTATTGGATGATTGGTTGGGTAGAGTGTGGAATGAACTCGTCGTGCATCCACCTCCACGTGGTGATTTCTGGGTTGTCTTGTCCTCTAGCAAAGCTGATAAAGAGTTGCACATGAAAGTTGCAGAAAACTGATAAATTTCTGTTTTTCTAAGACATTACGCGAACGGAGAAAATTAGACTATTGTTGGGAGTTTAATTTATTTCAGTTACACCGTAAAGCAAGCATAAAAATCAATTTAATACTATTTAATTTAAAAGTATTAACTACAAAAAATGAGCGATTTTTGCAGTTTTTCTTAAATTTTAAGTACGATTAGGGAACGGAAGCTGTTAATCGATTTTAGATTTCTTAATGCCATCTTTCTTCATATTACAAAAGGCAACATTTCTGCACTAAATCGTTCCGAAATTTTGCTTTTTATTTTTTTGACCCACTCTAAAATACAGGTATTCGACCTTTCGGAAAATATAATAAAGCAATAGATAAATAATTATCTTATTAGAAAACGTTTTGGAAAATGAAATATAAGTATCTTCTTGTCTGTATTTAAATGGAATGATATCACTTTCGACATTTTCAGAACTGATGTTTATATACAGATTTTATACAAATTTATATTGCATCATCCAAAATTCTGAGAATTAAACTTCTTAAAAATACTAAAGTTCCACTTCACTATTTTACACACTGAAGTGTTTAAAAATACTGAAGTTATTTATTTTGTAACAAACAAAATGTCTTTTCCATTAATTTATGCTTCCTAATAATTGTTTCATTTTTCGTGCTTCTGGGAATACAAAAAAATATTGAATCAACAGTAATTAGAAATTTTACACTAACTCAAAAAAGAAGATTTATAATAGAATATAATTAATTCATAGCGTTTGCATAAAGCATTATTTCAATGAACAGAATTATAGGCATACGATTTGAATAAAAGGCATCCTGTTGAAAACGTACATTTTTTGTTACTTGAATAACATTTATTAAGTTTTGTATTCCTTATTTTAAAGAAAGGTTTTCACACGAGCCCTTTTAAATTTAAAAAGTGAATAAAATTTGCATTTATTGAGCATACTTCAGATTATTATGAAAGCAGATATTCATTGCAAAATCCATTAGCAAGGCCAAATAAATGAATAACAACAGGAAATCTTGCTGGGATTCATTTTTGTCTTGAAGAAGCATTGAGGGGAAAAACGATTCTTTTCCAAGGTTTCTAAAATAGTAATGTATATTTAGATAGTAGCAATAAAAAGAACAAGCATTATAAGAACATGAGAATTAAATGCAATTTCCATTTTTAATATTTTCGTAATTTCTTAAAGTTGTGCATTAAAAAGATATTTAATTAACGGTGTCGGGTTTTGAAGAGCTGCAATTAGAATTAAGGAAGAATGATGTTATCAGCGTATAAATAATAAGAGAAATTCAGTAGTATTTTAATATAACTTGATAATATTATTACCTATTTCATAGCTCAACTTTCCAATGTCATCAGGTTAATCACAAATTGGGTATGTACCCTAAAATTAACACGTAAAAGGAATGCATATATACTCAGATATAAATATTTGCTATTTAAATTTTTATGCCTATGTGTTATGCCTTTCTATGTGTTTTCTTTAGAAACAAGTATATTTTGACTGGGAAACAACTAAGAGCTCACGAGATAGCATATACTTATTTCGTCAAACAAGAACGAACTTATCTAAATTATGTGCTCGCCATAAGGAGGTGCATTTCCAAAAGGTATTAAATTTTCAATATTTGTGTTTGGGAAGATTATATTAGGGCGGTACCTAAAGTATTGCAGAAGACACACTAGCGTTTTTAGATCTGCTACAAATCTTCCGAAATCCACATATTGTTGAAATGAAACTTGAGCTATGAATGCATTATTCAACATATCCTCAATTACAAACAATGCATTTGAGAACTCGTTGAACACAACTCTTGAATCATCTCTGGGATAAAACCAAATGGTTACTGTTTTACCAACTTCTTTACAGTTCCATTTAGATTGTTTGTATCACTCTCTCCCATAATGCCCATTATTTGAACGAAGAAGTAAAAAGTGCGAGGGTGGGAGATCAGAAACCACTATTAGCCAAATATCCTTGTTTCATGAGTTATTGCTAACGTACGAAGACGTATATTATCATGATAAATATGGATCTCATTCCTGTTTTTTTTATGTCTTTTCCAGTAACCTTCTAAAAACATTGAAATGGCTCAATGTACACTCGACTGGTTATAATACATAAAATCCTATTACAAAACATGAAAGAGAGTGATGCATTTGTCATTCCCGAACTGGGAACTTTTCACTATAAATTTCTGCGTGTGAAATTTTGTGCAGAATGCTTACTTATTAATTAACATTTCAAGAATTACGGGAAAAAGATAATGTCATTCCCTGAACTGTTATTTGCCTCTGCATTCTGATAGAAATTCCAGGTTTGTCTTCTGTAATGAAATTTAAAAGGCGCATCATTATTAGCTATAAATGTTTCAAGACAGAGTAAATTACCTGACATTCTTCCTTCTAATCGGTTATCATCTTATCGGTTATATCACTTTACACAGATTATACGATGATCTAAGTTTTCGATTTTAATTTCTGTATGCCCACTTGCACAGAAAGCTCAGAGACTGTCTCCACGAATCATTAGTGCTTACAGTTGAATTTGTAACATTGCATGGTTTACCTTAAATGCGTCTGCTTTTCTTCAAACGTCTTAACACATCTGTGTACACTGATTGTTCTTTTCAGTGAAATCGTCTCTGTTAATATGCTGTAGCATTCTGTGGATGACACTGTAGTGGCTCAGATACTGCACGAGTAATATAACTATTGCACGAGTAAGCATTTTTAATGTTAAGTGTTTTACTATTGCATATGTTTAATCATTTTGTAAAATTATCTTAAGCGTTTTGCTAATATTGATATTCAAATTTCTTTTATACTGAATGGCAGCAAGTAGTTGTTTACGATGATTTTGTTTTTGAATTTTAATTCTATTATTTATATCATTTTAAGCAGCAGCTCATTTTTGAGAGGAAAAAAAAATAAAAGTACTAAACCTAATTATTCGGTAGTGAATTTGTTATTTCTAAATTATAATAAAAGTTGAATATCAATAGTCAAAATGCTGCAGCGGAATTTTGTATTTGTAGCTCAATGTTATCACCTTGTTTGTTTTTCTTAGTCATTATTCAGTTGCAGTAATAAAAATTTTATGAAGCGCTTATGTAAAGGAACAGTCGCTTTAATAATATTTGCAGTCAAAGTGATAAATATCAGTTTATAAGAAATATCAGTTTATAAGAAATTAGCTGACATTTGCATTACTTTTGATAGGACTCTAGTAATTCAAAGCACAAATATAAAAGCACATAAGGCTCAAATGCTTAAATGATGGCCGAGTGTTTCCGTTAATTTTTCAGTGACAACTAACTCTACCCAACACGCTTCACACGATTATATTATAGATTAATTTTAATTTATTAAAATTAGGAATATTCTGTGGAAAATCATATGCTGCTGCTATATTTTACACCAGATTTAATATTTTTCATAAAATAGTTTATCCCGTTGTAAATTATGTTATTGAATATATCCATATACTTGCTCTTTTCTAAACAATTAAGTTTTAATATCATGTTTTTAGTTTTTCTAACTAAGTTATTATATCATCTACGTAATATTTATAAATTTTCCAGCTTTATTAAAAATAAGTTTAACTCTTTCGCATCGGTCGAGGGCAAAATCTGGTTCTCTCAAACGTCTGAAACACCCGTATATGTGAATTTCAGGTATAATGGCTATATTTCCCCCATATCATGTAAAATGCACCCCGCTAATAATCCCCTACTTCAATGCAGCGATTACTTCTCTCTTGGGGATCAATGTGTGGTTTCACCCACTGTCTGTAGTTTCCCCTTAGGCCAGGACTGAAACTGCGAGTATCAGTAGCTAAATGTTGATACAAAACAAAGTAGAGGGAAGATACGTTCAAATAATAGAGCTACTTTTAGTATCTTCAGAAGAATTATTGGCTCACTTAACAACTTCCAAAACCAATCAGACATGCACTAACATAATGGGGAAAGTACCCGATAGAAAATGGACGCAGACGTTTGGACAATCTGCAGATGTCTAAGTGCTCGGAAGGTTTGAGCGGTATCGCTGTAGAAAAGTTACAAAACATATAGTAAAACTGTGCCCCTTTGACAGTAGAGCTTTTATTTCTTGCATAATCTACTTAGTGTGTAGCATTGTTAAGATCGTTACGGAGTAGAATATAGTACAGGTATGTGAACATACAGCAACTTTTTACTTTGCTTCAGAGGTTAAAGAAACGTAACAATTAATTTTGATTTGCCATTACTGGTTTTACTTATGAAATCATTTTGCTAAGAAATTTAGTTAACATGACTTATTTGCTTTTAGCGTTTCCTAAAATAATATATAAATAAAATCTTAAAAACGTGAGCCTTACAAAAGGATAAATACAGCTATTAAATTTGTGTAATCGAGTGTAATTTATGGATAACTTATGCATATTTATCCCAAAACAGACATGTATTGATGTTATGATATGACAGGAAATATAAATTACTTATTTGCATTCCTTATGTAAAATACAAGATGAATTAAATTACTTTTTGACGAACGAAATTTCATAGCAACAGATTGGAAAAACCTAAATGGAAAAGGTATTATTAGACTATAAAATTGAAAACTGAAAAATATGTTAGCACGCTTAAACATAAAAACGTTCCAAAAAGTAAAATGTTTAATTGCAGTAAAAGCTTTAATAATTCTGTCACGCAACTATCTTTTCAAGCATAAATTTTTAATTTCACATAAGTTTCTGAAAACTATTGTTACTATTCCGACTCTATCGGTTCCCGAATTATTGTTTTATCTCATTAACAAATTTTAATTCACATCCATTGCGCTGCGTTCTTCTTAGCATGAATTATTTAGAAAACCTTTTATGCGTTTAACTATTTGCACTGTATTCTCTTTGTATTATAAATCTAGCAACACTGCAATGGAGTAACATTTGGCACGTTGCTTTTAGGTCCCCATTTATATCATTTCAGAATGATATTTCGTTGCGCATTAGCAGTGCGTTTATTGATGTTAGTTTTTTATTAGACCTTACTTTATTTTTCAGTGGTTTCGCGTTAATTTTCAGTTTTAGCCTACAAGGATTCACGTTTAGTTTTCATTTTCGGGATACAGGAATTATGAATAAATATAAGGGAAGATAAAATTTGAAGTAACGATGGAATCTAGAGATAAGTTGATTCGAATTCATTCATTAAAACGCTAGCAAATACTATAATGAACCACCAGTATTTTATATTTTTTTCTAGCAAAAAAGCGAAATATAATCTACTTTTGCCACACATATTCAAGTAAATATTTCTACTTTCGGTTCTCATGATACAAAAGAGAAACGTGAGTCCTACACATGGAAGACAAAAATAAACATGATCTCCATACAGACTTGCGAAACTTCATGAAAAGTTAAACATATGAGGCTCTCACATCCCCATCTGTGTTATCAGCGTTGTTTCAGAACGTTATTTTGTTTCAGGTGGCAATGTGTTTCCTTCTTTTAGAATTTATTTGTTTCCACTTCAGTTTTCAGTAGTTTCAAGTTTAGCTTCCAACTTTGGCCTACAAGTATTCAAGAAAATCCCTTTAGATTTCAGTTTCGGCCTACAAGAATTATAAACGAGGAAGATAAAATTTAACATAAACTCTACCCAGACTTAGGAATCTTCATAAAACGTTAACTTGCGTGGCCTGTGAGATCCACAACTGCGTTATAATTATTTTTTTTTTAATTTGAAAACATACAGAATCCCCGTGCACTACAGATGTAAAATACGGGGTTTACAGAAATAAGTATATCTGCGTTATCAGCATCATTTTAGAATGTTATTTCGTTGAAATTAGCAATGCATTTATTACTATTACTTTTTATTATTTTTCTCTTTAATTTTGAATGGTATCAGTTGTAGTTTTCAGTTTGGGCTTGCAAGCATTATGAGAGAAAAATATAAAAATTTACAAGAGCACCATTCAGACTTACGAATCTTTATAAAATATTGAAGCGTTTTTCTTATCTACCAAATGACACAACCCAACCAACAAAAATACTTTAAGGCTCTCAAAATCGCATTTTAATTGAGACAATATTCAGCCGAAAAGTAAGGATTGACTCTTCGCTATGACATGTTTTGAGCTACAAGAAAATACATTTATAACTTAGTGTATTCATGTTGAAATACATATTTTTATTAACACATTTATTTGTAACTTGCAATAGTTTCCTGGCTGAGTCGTGTTTTGTATGCCTACTTTTTATCTTACTTTCTACTGAAGACCGATAGGTTAATTAATCCCTTGTATCTGTCTCGCGGCGTAAAAACAGCCGTATTCAGTTTAGCTCAGGAATAATAAATTAATATTTTTTGTAGATTACAAGTGAGGGAAATACAAAATTACAACACAGTTATTTCAGCAGATTGAAATACTAATTCAAATAGAAATGCATGAAATCTCCAAAATATGATAATGAATTGCATTAAAGTTTTGTAAAAGAAATGCAAATTACATTTAAAGAGATTAAATAAATCTTCACATTAGTTTCTCCCATCATTCCAATATCTGATCGTATATTCCTTAACTACTCTCCATACATTTAAAGTAACCTACTAACTATCCCGTAATTTTGCAATATATCTCCGTACATTTGGTAGAAATAACTTTATTTCTCCGAAGTTCAGTTCCGAGAATTACTCCATGTGCGTAAGGGTAATATCTTTCCACGATCGTTTTCCAAAATAATGGGAGTGTCGAAATGGGAATGGAGCCCAAGGTTAGCAGTCCGAAACATCAGGGAAATAATTCCATTTAATTAGACTCGAAGTTATAAAATGAGAACCTTTATGCTTAAGATGATAATTATAATCCGTAATGACGCAGGTCCCTTCTTAAGTTCATTATTTCCTTACCATTAAATAAAATTTCCAACTTACACCTTCTGCAGCTTCTATTAGGACTTTAAAAGCCTGGAAGGAAAAGGGACATATTTTAAGAGTGTCCTGAATTATTAAGTGGAATAATTTATGGTGGGCATAATACTGGTGGACATGCACATTTGAACGAACTGAAATTAATAAAAAAGCATCTTAAGTTGTGGCAGCTACTCATCATTAACGCTACACTGCAGCTTATGAAATTAAAAGCCGCAACAACTTAAAGCTCATTAAAAGACTGTTTTAATGTTCGGCATTTAATAGTGGGAGCTATAATTTATAGATCCGGGTGATCTTGATGTGATATTTTACTGTAGTTTCGAAGCAGTTTCTAACATTAACTTTTCACATTTGGGTCCCAAGGGTCATATGAAGGCAAAGAATTTTTAAAAAATAGCTTCTTTTTTATTGGAATTGAGTTTCTTCATTAGCAAGTAAAGTATTCATTTTTAGCTTGGTTAAAATTCGTTTAGTATGTATTTCAGGAAAGCCTTAGTTTTCGTGCAAGCAGTAATAGAGCTTTTAAAATTTTATGTAAGCTTTATTTCAATATTCGTAGCACACAACTCATGAAGTTGTTCAGTATTCAGCTGGCAAAAGGTATTTCTAATAAAATAGGCAATTTTTTTTACTTTGTAAGCTTTTCTTTTAATTGATAGTTAATATTTTAGCTTCATTTAGTTAATATTTTAGTTTTTTCATTAGCTTTAATATCACTATTTCATTTGATATCATATTTCTAAAATATGAGTGTTCTTTTTATGTGATATGAATTTGAGGAAAAGAAATAGAGCATAAGAGATTCTACCAGCGGCAGAGTAGTAAAGTCCCTGAATACTGGTAGTATGACCTGAGATCGATTCTAGGCGAACGGCTTGGCTACATGGATGTTTTCATGATTTTCCCCATATGAAAGGTAGATACGAGTCACTTCCCCTTAGAAAGTTCTTCATGACGGCATCCCTTCCCCTTAGTTATGACATTATTTTGTAATAGTTACGGCATTATTACAAAATGTCAACCTTCTATAGATCAGTGGTTCTCACCTGTTTTACCCCATGTATCCCTATCACTAGAATGTCATATGAGATTATTTAAAACCTCCTTTTCAAAACTCGAAGAATGCGCATACATTGATTTAAATTTATGATGTCTTTCATGAACTTTATAAATTAAATAACCCAAAATACAGAAAAACTTGATAGATACAAAAATTTGAAAAAAAAACTAAGTTTTATATTTTAAATTGAAACTGAATATTTAACAGTTAAATAAAAGGCTGACTACATTTCCCACGCTGAGGCTACGAAATTCCTTTTAGGGGGAATTCCTACCTGATTGAGGATCCCTGCTATGGATCTTAATGGGAAGTTAATGAAAGTTTTGATTAAAAAGTGAGGATATGTTACTACTTCAAGAGAGTAAATGGCAGAAACCAGTTCGGGAATCTCGTTTCCTTAATTTCTCCACGGATTAGAAAACGGAGGCTAAAGAAGAAACATTGAATGTCTGTAGCTCAGTCGTGATTAAAATGGAGCATCTATCGTTGACACCAGTGAAGGCGTCAGAAGAGGCGACCCAAAGAGTAAAGATCCAAGAATCTGGCTTATTCAAATCGGCTTAGCTTTGCTAGCCGTAATTGTTCGTGAAGGGCCTGAATCGAAGCCTTTAATTTAACTGTTAAATATTCAGTTTCAGTTGATCTCAATCTTAATAATTCCTATTTCAATTTTATTTGAGCATTTGTGGCCGAATTCCTCAAAAGCTGCGAAGATTGATCTGTTATTTCTTTGGTCGTTGTTGGATGACGATTCGTTAAAAGATTAATTTTAAAACTTCGCCTAGTCGAATCTATTTTCATTAAACGTATAAGACGAGACAATACGCCGTGTGACTGTTTTAAGGGTCCATGAATTATTTTTAAGACTAGTTTGTATCCGTGCAAAGAGCATGAGAAAAAACATTCGACGAATGCTTCAAATTACCATTTACGTTTAATTTAGCAATTAAAACAAAAGAATTAAAGATACATAATATTATTAAAATAAGTTATACATCTAATAATCTTCACATTAATTGCCAATATAAAAAAAAGGAAAAGAAAGAAAAAAAATCTGTGTTTGGTTTTTACTATAATTTTCCTCCCATCTCTTGCTCCGTTCTTGTTATACTTTTTCACATAGTCCAGATGAAATCCAAGAATTCATTGCATCCTAGAGGCGGAAGATTGCGTCTACTGTTGTCCAAGGCCTAGGGAACATCCCAGTTTTAATAGAGAACACGCTTAGGGGCGGTTACAAGGGTCTAACCCTCTTCCTTACCAGCTTATCGAAGAGACTTTCAGTTAGAAGGTCCTTTAAGCGGAGCCGTGTGGCAAAGACAATATAAGCTTACAAAGCTCTGCTCTTTCTTCACAATTTGCATCTGGGACAAATTATATAACACCTGGCGCGCTAACTACTATGCTGATAATATCTCTATCCATTAACTAATCTAGTAACCAGAATTACCTTCCTAATGCTCTCACTGTGCTCATATCATCTCCGATATGAACGATATGAAAGATAGTAGCACTCCCGTTGCATGGTTAACTGATGTTATAGCCGAACTGTAATGGAAGTTTTAAGAAAGTATTCAACATCAGTGTGAGAATTTATGCAGACTTTCTGTTGCAAGGCCCCCTGATTACCTTCCTACACCAAGTAAATAGAACCGGAGTATGTCGTCTTAGTAAAATACGGCTAACTATGTGAAGTTTGTTAAAACCTGCTGTGGGTTCAAAATAATGTTAGCTAGGTAAATATCAAAGTAATGTACTTACTTATGTTCTGTAAGGTGAATTATCATCACCAGAATATCTATCGAGCAAACAAACGGACACAGAATTAACACTCTTCACGTTTACTCCCTCTCACTTATTTTGAATAATTAGCTTCAAAAACATGTAGATATAAAATTACCAGTCAACGTGGATCTGTTTCAGCAAGCTGTTTTCTTCATTTTTATCAATTCAACAGTTTGGATCTGTTCAGAGATCAAAACCTTCATAGTAGGTGTTAGTTGCTACAAACATTTAAACACAAACTTACCAAAACAAGAGGAAACCTCAATCTACATTACTCGTAGCAAGGCCAGCATTAGCATTACCAACAGGCATTGTTTTAATAGGCAAGGCAGCAGACCGCAGGCCAAACCCTCACACGTGTTTGTAATTTCCAAACAGCTTGGCACTGAAACTGTATAATTCTGGAATGACCAAAGCTCTTGGCGAAAAGGGGCAGAAAGGAGAAAAGGTAAATTATATAATATTTCGTTAGTGAAAGCAGGGATGTCAGACTCAGTTTATTAAGTGAGTCTTCAGTATAAAAAAGTGCGCGCCGTATGAAATAAAATTACATTTTTATTCATGATGATGTCGAGTGTGAAAAAGTGAGTAAAGACATAAAATTTTATCTGAAGTTCTTTTAAAATATTGTTACTTAAGTACTGCAGAAATAATACTGTAATTCATTTAAAACATAGTAGGAATATAAGCAAATCTGAATAGTAGTTGGCTGCCTGTCTTTCCTCTCCCGGTATCTAGCAGCCTTTTCCTGCAAACTTTCATATTTCTGAGGCGCGTTACTCGTACTGGCAATTTTCAGAAGTCGCAGAATATAAGTCTTGTTTTATAATTATTTATTAAACAAACAATCTTTATAATCTTCAGATGAAATTTAGTTTTTAATGACATATTTTTGTACACTTTTCTATTTCTTAGTTATAACATTTTAAAATTTATCGGCATTTATATATCTTAAGCCAACGAATTCTTTTAAAATTAGGACATTATATTCATCTTTTATTCTTCCTAACTCCTTTTCATTTACTTGTCGGATGTTATATTTATGATTTTTTAGATTAAGAGATATATGAAAATAATCAGTCATACATTTCATATGTTAATAAAAATCATAAAAAGTTCATACTTCATACACAGTTTTCATAAAATATATGAAATTATCTGTATCCATATACAATAGCGTAATATCATCCGAATATTTAAGTTTTATAATATCATAATGAAAGTCATACATTAATTGTTTTATAAATGAAAAAATTATCATTTCAGGATTTATTTGTTTACTATAGGTGACTGAATATTTATTCATATGAACAGCAACTAAATTTTCATCAAATAGAGTCCACAGCTTAAAGTTTGGTTTAGCAATTAATTTGTAACTTTTTCATAATTACAGCATAACCTCACGTCAATTCTCTGTCTAATGTTTTCCACTGTTTCTCCAGACAGTTAATTATTCATCTATTTATAATAGACCTTTTACAAAATTCAGCTTTAGTTCTCATTTCTGTATTCACATCTCTATATATATATATATTTTTTTTCAAAAGGAAATCTTTTAAATTCCAACATTCCATGAACTTTCCCAAATTTCAAATATTGCTTTAAATTTCTATAATGAATAACAATATTTTCTTTATCATATAACGTTGTTAGTAATTTAGCTTGTCTTGGGCCATCTGGAATTCTATTTTCAGGGACTAAAAACATATCTCAATGCTTATCTTGTAGATTTTTTTGGACATTTTACAATCGGTAAAAAAAGTATTAGTAATTACCTACGTATATTGCCTATTGATCAATCTAACTAACAAAGGAAATGATTGACAATTTTAGCTAGACATAATGAACACACGAGGCAATAAAGACACAAATATACTGAAAATTTCGTTGTAATGTGTCTTTTACACAAAATATACAACAAAAACGTAAATTCGCATGTCAAAAAAATATTAGCAAGATCATGCAGCAAAATGTGGGAACAAAATTTAATTCTTTGGTTTCATAACTTTTGCATTTATAACAGCTTGTAATCTATTTATCTTAGAGAAAACCAAAGTCCTGTTGGGAATTTTGTGCCACTCTCGCAGGAGTATATGCTTAAGCTCAACTTTATACCAAATTGTATCTTTCCTGACTTTTAGGTCCAAATTTGTGCCATAAATTTTCAATTGAATTTATGTCCAGATGATTGATGCGGTGTATTTAACTGGAGGGGAGTGTTATAGAGTAACTATTGCCAGGTGAGGTTCACTGTATCCTTAGGGTCATTGTCCTGTTGAAGCATAAGCCAAGTTTCTGGCACTGAATTTCATGTTATGGTGGAATATGCCAAGTACAGTGAGCAAAAAAAGGGACAGTTCTGTGTCTCCCGTTCTACTGGGCCGATTGACGAAATCCAAATTGTGTTTTTCATGTCTCGAAATCTCGAATTAGGATATGTATTAGATTTATAAATAGCATTGTTCTAATATAGGTATTTTGACACAAAATCGGACTTTTTCTGAAATGACATTCCAATTTTTTTCCATGTTTCCATTCTTTGACTTGAATAATGCCAAACTGCCCAGTTTTGAGGAAATCGCACCAGTAGTTTTTAAAAAAATTAGCTCTCAAAATTTTAGCTCCTCAATGTTAATTGAATTTGATATATATTTATAATATCTCATTTTTTTTATTAAACTTACTAGATTCTTCCTTTCGCATTTCGAAATTTAGGATCATTCCAAATAAATTTCGCCCATTTTTTATGTTTTATTTTTAAAATTCGTATTTTTAAATAATTTTTATAAATTTTTCAAAGAAATTTTTGAATTATAATCTGTAAAACTTTTACCATCGACATAAAGTAGATGCATTTCTAAGCGTACCTGCAAAACAATTAGAGTTTTCTATTCAAAATTTCCGAATATATACATGAGATTATAGATTAGTGCGTTTAGAAATTTGGCATATTTGTTGAAAGCGATAATAACATCAAATGTGGTTTAGGCACATTGTTAAAATTATTCGAAAGTAGATACGATGTGAGTTTTATCGGGCTCATACACAATGTAAAAAGGTAGGAACGATGTGATATTTTTTCCACTCCTGCACAATAGAAGGGAAAGGAGAATAGGTTGCTATATATTCGTCAAGTGAATTATTCTTGGCGTAAACTGAAAAAAATGTGCAAAGGTAAATTTCTGAATTTCTCCGTAAATTTCACACCAAATTTAACAAAATTTAATCTTTAGACCTAATTCGAGTAGCATAATCGAAATATGAAAAAAAAAATCGTATATTATTTCAGAAAAAGTCCCATTTTGTGTCAAAATGTTAGAACATTGCTACATATAAATCTATATATATCCTAAGTCGAGCTTTCGAGACATGAACAACGCAATATGAATATCGTCAATCAGCCCGGTAAAAAGGGAGATATAGAACTGTCCCTTTACTTTTCACAGTGTACGCGTGTGTGCAGTTATTATACCATCAATGAAGCACAGGTTACCAACTCCGTTTGGCTGCCATACAGCCCCAAACTACGACGCTCCCTCCAACGTGTTTTACAGTCGGTGTAAAATGTTGTTTTGCCACTTTAATGTTAGGCCTTTTCTACACGTATTGTCGTCCATACTCTGGAAGAAGTTAAACTTCGTTGCATAATTTGTCGCACAAAGTAACTGTCTTCCAAAATTCGTCTGATAAATTAAATGCAAAATTCAATTTCTTTCTCCTGTTTATTTCTGAAATGAAATTTTTCTTTCTAGCTGCTGTTCCATAATAACTTCGTCTATATCAAACATTCCGTATAGTCTGTGTACTAAAAGTTTTATGCGAAGTAATAGCAAAATCTTTGGCTAACTGAGATGCACTTATTTTACGGTTTTCAGTAACCTATTTGATAATGATAAGTTTTATATTGCAGAAAATATTCGAGGCCATCCTCTTCTAATCTTATTTTCTTTCGAATCTGTCTCTTTGAAAATTTTTACAATGCTTCTATTAGTAAATAAACTTATGCTCAGTTTTAATCCTATAGCATGGTAAGTTAAACCCTCATTTCTGAGCTAAATAATCATATTTTTAACATTAACATCCAATTCCTTCGACTTCGAAGACAGTATATCACAGTATTAGCAAAATAAAGTTTTCAAATAGCACTGCCAACTTTATATTAAAAGGGTTTCTTACGAGTCTAAGCACGTAAACTCAACATAATAAAATTTGCATAGCAGTTGGGAATTTGCCAATACTTTTTGACATGCAAATTTACGTTCTTGTTGTATATTTTGTGTAAAAGGCATATTAAATTGAAAGTTTCACTAGGTTTTTGTGTTTATTACTTCGTGTGTTCGTTATTTCCAGCTAAAATTGTCAAGCATTACCTTTGTTACGAAATATGATCAGTTACAGGCAATTGCCAATACTTTTTTTTTTACCCACTGTTTATATAACTGAAAAAGGGAAAAGGTGACATTGATAAACTCATTAACAATTCATTCTTTGAAATGCATTTATTGGGCACTCGCTTATAGAGCCTGGGACGCAGCTTTTATGGCGTAAAATGAAAATAATGCCTGCTGGAACTTATAAAGAATGGTCTAAGTCTATAAATAGAGTGGCTGAAACAACATACAAACCTGACGAATGTTATTTAAAAATAGAGAAACTAACACTAGAAATAATCTATGTGATAACAATATAGTAATAAAAGATTTTGACGCCAATTCCAAATCCCACGGGGGGATTAGAAAGATGGATTGTTAGACTTATCATATAAGCAAAATCGTCATTTGAAATGAGACACTCTTTCAAATGCAAATAAGTGGGCTATTCCCCATAAATACAAAAATAGGAGAAGAGGTCACAAATCGCGTTTAAAATGATTTTTAAAGAATGAATTCCCAAGATATTCAACAATAGTTTAATGATAATAATATTTGTTGGTTTCAACAGAAAATGTAAGTTTTCATGAGAATTTAAACGAAAATACATGGATGTAAGTGGGACTAAGAGATATGTAGATGTGTTAGATAAATAATTAAAAAAATATTATAATTCGTATCATTGAATTACAAAAATGATATCCTTAACAAGCTGTAGTTTATATGAATTTGTATAAGCCCAGAGGGGAAAAAAAAACAAGATTTTGAATCGGCGACACCATCCAAAATTTGCACTTACTAAGGAGTATTATCCTACATTTACAGAAGAGAATTTTATTATTTTTTAAGTTTTAAACACCGATTCTCTTACTTACAGACTGACAGATTTAAAAAATATAAGAAAAAAAATAAAGGAAATTTTTATGAAAACGAGTTAATTAAATATGATAAAAAAAATGAAATTCAGAAAATAATGAAGGAAAGAAAGCAAAGTTTTTGTGACATGGTTAGGATATCTGGAAAGTTTTAATTCTTGACTTGAACAAAAAAAAAATATATAAGGTACTTTTTTCCTCTCTTCCGTAAGTCTTTGTGCTGTAAATGGAAGCATATTCGACGTGTATTCGAGAGGTCCAGAGTTCGAGCCGCGGCGAGGGTACTGCACATACCATGCTTCACCATAAAGTCATGACACTTTACAAGAGGCACCCGAACTAAAAGGTGGTGGATAATAATTGCCACCACCAGGATTTGGCGATTTTCCCAAATCCTCTGTCGGCCTTTAAAAAGGGAGAGTATATACGGTATTTTCTCCCTCCTTTCCGCTTTCCTTAATGGCGTAATTAGAACCATACGCGATGCGAGTTCGAGCGATTTAGGGCTGAAGTCCCGAAGAGAGCATATTTTTCATGTCTCCTGCTTCAAAATAACCAAATGGCTCTACATTTTTTGTTAATTCTCTCCAGAAAATATAATTTTTATTATTTTAAATATTGCGCTTTTAATTTCATCCGTTGCTTTAAACATTTTTTTTTAATAATTTTTCTTCATAGCTGTCTAATTGTTATTATTTTTAATTTATTCATATTATTTAGACTGGTCATTGTTTTAAAAAGTGTGTGGTTAAAAAATTTATTTTATATGCGTCCTCATTTTTAAGACTTTTTATCAGAAAATTTAGATCTTCCTCAAATTTTCCTAACTGCAGTTGGAAATATGAGTCTGAAAATAAAAGAAGATTTAGAAATTTATTTAAATTGCTAATTTAAACAATGCCGTTTAAATTTCTTATTTGTTTTACACGCTTTTTTATTAGAAAAATCCCACTTCCTTTTCGTTATTCTGCAAGCGTTCAAGCTCAGTGCAGAAAGAAACAAATGAAAAAAAAATAAAATAAGGTAATGTAATAAGAAAATACGAAGAAAAATCAAAGATGGAAACGAATTATAGAATACAATACTCATAAATGAAAACTAAAGAAGAGCGTATACTACATTTTCTCTCAATATCAATCTGAAACGATATTCAAATTCGGAATCGAAAATAGTATTTCATATAAGAATATAAAATAGAACAAAAGGGAAAGAAAAATCTCTTACTTTGGTAATTAAATTAAAGAAAAGTATGAAATAGTGTTTAATGAAAGACAAAATTTAAGAATATATTTCTAATTGAATTTAGTAAAAGGACTAATAAATGAGATCTCTTGAAACTTCTTCAGATTTATTTTCGCAATATAATTTCACGAAATATACTTGATTAATAATTCACAACTTTTATGTTTATCTATAGCAAATTTTTAAATCAAACAACTGCTGAATTTTTGAATTTGAATGTCTTGTTCTTAATTTCAATTTATAACTTGAAAGATCTGAATTATAACACAAATCTCGCAGATTCGATAGTTTTTAAATAGCAAATCTATCTTCAGATTCAGCAGATTCGCGTACTTAGATGTTCCTTCTCTAAATAAAACGACAAATGGAAGGTAAATTTAGAAGAGAAAATATTAGATATGACATAAATCTATATAGAAAAATAAGACCAACAAACTGAAAATTGAATTGCAAACACATCAAATCCAAAAGAGAATTATTTGACTTAGAAACGTAATGGTTTTATTGAAAGAATAACTGTATTAAAGAGTATAAATTAAAATCATTCATGATCATTTCCGATGTCGATAAGATTTTTTAAAATATCTATAGTCATGGGAATAATTTTTTTTGAATGAGTGACATATAATTTCATTCTCAATTTTTCAAATTATTATTAGCCCAAAGGGGCGTTATCTCATATGATCTGTAAGTTTCAAAACGACATTTTGAATTACTTAAATGGTATGTATCATTTTTCAGATTCTTGTAAGAAAATAATAGCGCCCTGTATTATATTTAAAGAAACTAAATAACGAAGATTCTTCCTGAATGTATGTATGTTTCTCGTATTGTAAAAAACACTGGTATCTACAGTCATCAAATTTTGAATAACATAGTCCTCTATACGAACATGGGCACCTGGAAGCCCGAATTTGAATCTGGAATTTATTTTGTCTATTTCATACTTGGTAAAACTTTAACAAATTTTTAATTAAAAAAGTCAAGAATTTCAAAGACAGCAGTTGCAATACGGTAAAGAATAAAAAACCATTTTTATCTCCAGTGCGGGAGACTATCACAAATTCTAAAGATACGCTGTTTTAAAATATTTTCAAAGTTGAAATTGGCTTTAGCCCTGTAACGTATTTTGCAGTATTTAACAAAATAGCAGATGACCTTCTTAGTAAAACACAGTTTAATTTTTAGTTTACGGAGATAGATAATTTGAATATAATACTTTAGTTACAAATTTGCATACATCTACTAGCTGGTAAAACGTTTAGAATCACAATTGTTTAAACATTTCTGTCGTTGCTCAAGAACGGTTATAAGAAACAAATATAGCTTTGCCACTGCAATAACAAGGATAAAAAATATAATGATTTGTTAAAAAATAAAATATTACAGCCCAGATTCTTTCAAAACATGTATGTGCCTGTAAATAAAAAAAACGCCCCTTTAGGCGTGATATAAAATCTGGAAACTTTCAGATTTTCTTTTGAAATTTCTTTAGTTTTCATGCTTTTATAATAATTTGCTTTTTTTATAAATGTCCTAGTATTTCTCAATATTTAAACCTTTGTTACTCTAATTAAATGCAAAGATATCAACGTATTTCTTCTTTAAAAGTTCTGATTTAGTTTTCTGACTTTCTTGAATTCGGCAGCATAGTATATTAATTACTAGCAGCTTCACTGCCAGCCTTCGTCTGGCTTTTAAATGTACCGGAAAAATGGCTGAAGGGAACACCAAACGTTAAATTTAAAAACTGCGTAGAATTTTACTTTGCAGAACAACTTCATAAAAAAGTTATTACGTATAACAAAATTACAATGAAATAAGCAACATAATAAATAAATTAACCAACTTCCCTTTGCAAAATATTAAGAACTCAAATGGTATAAAGGAGGTTAAGAATTTTGTTTCCTAAAAAAATCACTCAAAACTTTTCAATATCTTAAAAACAGTGAAATCAGCAATAAATAACATAAAAGAATACAAAAAACAAAAAATTCTGAAAAGCAAAGTATAATTAATAATATTTTATCTTATATTTTCAAGAGAAAAAAATTACAATGAAATAAACTAATACAAATATTAATTATCCTAATTAAAAAATTAACCAACATTCCGTTGAAGTAAAATAATTATGCAAAACTTTTCAATATCTTACAAACAGGAAAATAAGCAAAAAATAACATGAAAGCAACTCAAGAAACATAAAATTCCGCGCAGAATTTTACTCTGCAGAACAACTTCATTAAAAGAAATCAATAAAAATGCATTATATATAAATGAAAATGAAATATGCCAATCTCTTAAAAACAGTGAGATAAGAAATGCGATGAAAAGTTGTTGCCAAACCCATATTTCTAAAAGAATGAAACCATTCCAAATGATGCGATTTTATTAAAAATCTATCAACAACAATAAGACAGGAAAATTGTTGCCAAAATCACATTTTGAAAAATGTGAGATGTGAGAAGTGTATTAAGAAGCTTCATTTAAAATTGTTTTTAAAAATACGAAATATTATCATTTTTCCAAAATTCTTTTTGTAAAAGCAGTCGCAAGGATGAAAGTTTAACGTGTCCAAAATCAAAGAAAAATAAACTGTGCATTTTTAAAAATAAACTTTTTTAGAAAAAATCCCGTTGAAAAGGTGTTAAGCTCCCTTTGTTTAATAAATTCGTATTTAATCGATTTATTGAAACACGAAATTTATTTTAAGTTCGTAAAATAGCTAAGTGTCTACGTTTCACGACGATGTGAGAATGGAATGTGTAGAGTAAAATCTCGCTTTCCTATAGCCCATTATGTCTCAAAATGACGCGATTTCGTCACAAAACATAAAATAAAAAAAATTTGAATTCTAGTTTCGAAAAAATCGCTTCGAGGTGCACTGGGTCTTGTCTAGTTGCACCTATGTACCAAATTTCGTAACTTACGCACAGCTCGAACGAAAGACACACACACACACAGGCAGACTCTTTCTTTTATTACATGTAGAGATTACGAATCATCAGCTATCACCGTCATAAATTAAAGCGCATTTCTGTAAATTTCCAGATTATTAACAACAAGCAATTTAATTTTTAGACATCAATAGTACAAAATGAATTGAATTTATTTCCCTTACTGTAGTGAAATTATAATAATATTTATAAAAAAATTGAAAAAGTTAAGAAACTTAACTTAACCGCAATTAATACTCACTGGAGCATGTATTCTTGAAGATAGAATAGTGCTCAATTAAAAGATATATTCTTGTAAATTTATATAAAAATTTATTCGTGTAAGAAAGTAGATGTTCAGAATTAAAGCTCAAAATTTAGCTTTTTAATATCACCAGTTTATTTTTATTGCAATGTTTTTATCAACCTTTATCCTTTGACGAGCGATCTAAATACAAACTGCTGTTTTAGGCATATGAAAGTTTATAAAAATTGTCCGTGCTCTATTAAATCTCCACTGAAGCTTTTCCTTATGCGACATACTTTTACTATAAAGGCTTCTGAGTATTAGATAATCCTTTTTGGTAACATAACTAGTACGGATTAACTTAACGAAAATGTAATAAACTTTGAAGAAGGAACTATGTTCTCCCTTCATACACCATACTGCTTAGTGCAGCTCTTATTTTGATTTTCATATGCAAGAAAACAAAAAAATAAGAAAGTTACGAAATTTTAGCCTTAATTTACAAAAATGAAATTAAAAACTAGAATCAAAGTATTTTTGCAAAATACATAGGGAAATTATTGCAGCAAGGTCGCATATAGCTTTTAATATTATTGTGTATATCTTTAAAATTTAGATCTTTTTTATTACGCTGTTTTAATACTGTTCATTTATTTATTTAATTATTTTAGACCTTATTTTGCATTTTCTTTGGCCCAGCTCTTAATATTATTATGTATATCGATAAACATTCAAATGCTTTTTTTTATAACGTTGTTATAATACTGTGCATATATTTATTTAAATGTTTTATGCTTTGTTTTGTATAGCTCTTAATATTATTGGGTATATCTATAAACACTTACATCTTTTTTAATAAGCTGTTATAATACTACATATTTATTTATTCAATTCAATTGTTTTAGGCTTTGTTTTGCATTTGTGGCCATAAATGTTTCTAATAAGTAATTATTTCTTATATGGAATTGTTGATTCTTCGGTTCTGAGTTATGGCAATTATACTCGTAAATTGTAAAAATAACTCAAGTAAGAATATATATAACAACCCATACGCTCTTCACGGACCTTAGAGATCCATTTTTTCAGAAGTTTTCGGTCTTGAACTATGTAAATACGTCTCTGAAAACCCGAACGAGGTGTTATTAGTTTGTTACTCAGCTGTGAGATTTAACATTAGCGGAATTGCAATTTAGAGTTACTCTGAAAGCGTTTTTTGAAACTGCCCATGCATCACCTTCTTAGAATGGCACGCTTAATATGCACGATTTTCTTGAGATATTTTTAATTGTGTATTTTTCTGTGTGCAGTTCATTTTTATAATAAATTGCTAATTTTTCTTTCTTATCTGGAATAACCATTTAAACAAATATCAACGATCGTAAGAATTTATTTTATTTCATTCAACGTAAAAATAATACGTAATCTGATGTATTATTTTGACGTTGATGTATCTGATGTATTATTTATGCTTTCGACGTAATCAGTCCTGATTACGTTGTGCAAAATCAAGAAATGTTTTTGATTATCTCTGACTTCCCTACTTAAATCTCAGTTTAATAAGTATCGCAAAATCTTGTTTATCCTTTTATCGAAATTAAATAAGAAGTGAAAAACTAAATCAGTTTCTAAAGTAAATACAAAAGTTAGGTTCTTGTTTGCCTTATTTTTGCACAGGTAACAAAGCTTCAGTTACATGAGATGTCATAAAAGGTTCATTGCAACTGATTCAATATTTTCTTTCCAATTAAGTAACTTACACAAATCTTGTTGTATGTTTACTGACTGAATGTACGCTTGAAGTCATATAAAAATAGCCTATCAACCTGCATCATGAAAGGAAAGCATATTGACTGAAAATTTTTAAATGAAGAAAAAGTCTTAAACAAATGCAAACTAATGAAATCAAGAGAAAGCGATAAGTAAAAGCAAAGTGATAAAAGTATCACAATACCAAACGTAGGATTTTCGGAACTCTAAAGCAAGGAATTAATATTATTTTCCAGGTAACGTAAATTTCACTGGAATTTGGGATATCAAGCACGCTGAATTAATAGCTGAATAAACTAGAAACTTCTGCTGTCATATTGTAGATTAAATAGAATTATTAAAAAACTAGACATTTAAATTTATTAGTCACTTTTAAACATTTTACTTATAAGCTTGTTATTATATAATTTTACTAAACGGAATTCAGTACATTGTGATATCAGTCTAACATTTTTAGTTGCAGATAATAATAGTTGTGATTTTAACTGAACAGAATAAATAATACAGTTAAACCAATTGCAAAGCACATTCAAACCAGCAACATGTCTTATGCTTCAAATGCATTTGTTACTGCTTTAAGATTTAAAATAAAATAGAAAATAAAGGCAATAATTAAAGGAAATCTGGTTACAAAAAATATGATTATTTTGGGTGTCCAAAGTTTTAGATATGGAAGGGTGGCATAGGGTTCAGTCATAAAAATAACTTTTAAACACTATATAATCTTTATATATAATAAGTTTGTCTGTGTGTGTGTGTCTGTGTGTGTGTGTCCCACGGCTACGAAATTTGGTACATAGGTGCATCTAGACAAGGGCCAGTGCACCTCGAAGTGATGTTTTCGAAATTCGAATTCGAATTTTCTTTATTTTATGTTTTGTGACGAAATCGCGTCATTTTGAGACATAATGGGCTATAGGAAAGCGATATTTTACTCTACACACTCCATTTTCACATCGTCATGAAACGCAGGCAGCTATTTTACGAACTTAAAATAAATTTCGTGTTTCAATAAATCGATTAAATACGAATTTATTAAACAAAGGGAGCTTAACACCTTTTCAACGGGATTTTTGCTAAAAAGTTTATTTTAAAAAATGTACAGTATATTTTTCTTTGATTTTTGGACACATTAAACTTTCATCCTTGAGACTGCTTTTACAAAAAGAATTTGGGAAAAATGATAATATTTTGTATTTTTGAAAAAAAATTAATGAAGCTTACGAGTACACTTCTCACATCCTGCATCTTTAAAAATGTGATATTGTCAACAATTTTCCTTTCTTATTGTTTTTGATAGATTTTTGATGAAATCACATCATTTTGAATAGTTTCTTTCCTTTAGAAATATGAGTTTGGCAACAATTTTTCATCGTCTCATGTCACTGTTTTTAAGAAATTGGCATATTTCAGTGTGATTTTTTTATATATATATAATACATTTTTACTGTTTTTAGTTTCTTTAATGTTATTTTTTGCTTATTTCACTGTTTGTAAAATATTGAAAAGCTTTGCATGATTTTTGTTTTCTTCAACGGAAAGTTGGCTAATTTTTTATTAGGATAATTAATATATATTATATTTTATAATGCAGCACTGTTTTGCAACTTTCTAAAATTCAAAATGATACTAAATTCTCATCGGGAATTCTATTGGCAATCAAAAGCTTTATATTGTAGTTTTTCTCAATTTTTCTTATTATTATCCATAGGGATTTAGCCGTTAATTTGAACTGATTTTATAGTTAATAAATAATACTGATAATCTCTACATATAAAAAAAGAAAGTGTCTGTGTGTCTTTCGTTCGTGCTGCACGTAAGCTGGTAGACCCAGGGCTACGAAATTTGGTATATAAGTTCATCTAGACAAGAGAAGCACCTTGAAGCGAGTTTTTCAAAATTCGAATCAGATTTGTTTCTATTTTATCTTTTCGATTTTATCGCATGATTTTGAATAGTTTCATTCTTTTAGAAATGTGGTTTTGAAAGCAGTTTTTCATTCAATTCTTTCTGCTGACTGTTGAAAACATTAGCTAAAATGCTGCTTTTTTTTTTCTTTTGATTTTTGGGCACCCAACACGCACATCGCAATCTTCTTATTCTGACGCGCATGAGTCCCGCGAGGCACAACAGGAAGAATTTTCTTTTTTTCCCTCTCTCTCTCTTTATTAGCTAATGGCAAAGAGGTGTGTATATTTTGAAATGAGATTAATGGCATATTTGATTGTAATTTTTTATATTATGTTTTAATTATATATAATTTTAATTATATAAAAAGTTTTGCATATTTTTTTTTAGGAAACAAAGTTCTTAACTTCCTTTATACCATTTAATTTTTAAGATTTTGCAACGGGAAGTTGGTTAATTTATTTATTAGAATAATTCATATTTGTATTAAGGGATATTGCTTATTTCATTGTAATTTTGTTACATGTAATACATTTTTTTAATTAGTGAGGGTTTTTTAATGAAGTTTTGCAGAGTAAAATTCTGCGCAGTTTTTAAATTTAACGTTTGGTGTTCCCTTTAGGCACTTTTCCGGTACATTTAAACCCAGACAAAGGCTGGCCGCGTAGCTGCTAGTGTCTTTATATTTTACATCACTGAGATAGTAATTTTCCTTTAATTTATTTTCAGACCATTATTATCAGTGAACATGTTTCCTGAATTTCTTCACTTTTCTTAATGTGAAACATTTCTAGATGTTTTGCTTTCTTTTTTATCTTAGATATATTAACTTGTATTTGAATTTTTCAAGGTGAGAATAATTTTCACATATCAACTATCTGACGTAAGTGATATCTAAGTATCATGATTCTGAATTTAAGTATCATTCTGTTCTTCACTGTTTAAGAAATTAAACTTTTCTGAATAGTATAAATCTGTCAAATGTAGTGTTTAATTATTTAGAAACACGATCCCTCAAGGTATACTGCTTATGAACTTCTTTCAAAACAATTTTTGACGCTATGAATAGCATTTAAGAACAGGTAAACTTGGGAAGGAAACACACTGATTCACATGAATTAATTATTTTAGTGAGATGGAAGACACTAATTTGGGGGACAGTAAAATTTAGATAAGTTTAATAAGTTTGCATAGTGTTTTAAGTATGATCTTGAATCTCGAAGCGTGGGAAACAAGATTATTAGTTACTTTTGGTAAGGATTTTGAATTAATAATGTCATTCTTATTTTTTATCTTTAGAATACTTCTTGCCTGTTTGTAGTAAGCGCTAAAATAAAATCTGAATTCTGGAACAGTTTTTGAGTAACATTTAAAATATAATTGTGAAACGTAATATGAAATTAGGGAATACAACACAGCTTCTCAAATAAAGGCCAGTTAAAAATTAATTTGAATTAAGATACCTTACAAGATTAGTAAGAGAATTTATTAAGAAATGTAAAGGGGTTTATTAAATAAATCAAGTATCTGTAACCCTTTTGCTACCTGCCAGGAAGATACATGTTTCTGTTCTCCAAACCCAAAATGGAATTGACGAGAAAGAATGCATTCCTCTGCGGGTTAGTAAAATCATTCATTCATTTTGCCATCGAAAACCGTTTTCTCACCCATTGATAAAAATTAATCTTCCAGATGTATTCCCACAATACTGAAACAGGATCTTTTGAATTATAGGCAACATAACTCCTTTACAACTGCAATCTATTTTATTACTCTGGATTACTTTTAGATAAATTGATATTCATATGATTATACATAACACATACATTTAAGTACTTATTACAACATTTTTCTAGAAAGAGAAATTTCCTAGACACTGTATTACGGAAACTTGTTCGTGAAAGTGAACTAAGCAAGTAAATTACTTTTCTAAAACAGATAATACATAAAAAATAAGTGACCAGAATCGCACTGTTCTTACACTGCACGTCCAGTCCTAGAAGTTATGCCCAGCGTTTTCTCCTCTTGTTCCTTGACTAATATCAGATAAAATAAGACTGAAAGTTACAATCCAAATAAACTTTATTAGCGAAATTGTGTGGGGTAGAAATTAGAAACTATAAATAAAGCAAGTTAAGGTGTGACACTTCGCTGCATTTTGCAGTATAGCTACTTGCTGTTATTTTAAAATTAAAACATAACTTACTTTACTTACTTACCACCAGTTGAGTTGCTGTACTGCCTGTTAGATGACTATCAGCATTTGTACTCAGTTGGTGAAGCATTCTGTTGTTGCTAGGCCCAGCCCAAAATCGCTACGGAATATTCAAATTTGTAGCGGAATTTATAAAGTTACTTAGAAAGATGGGTATTTGTAACCCTGTCATAAAACATGACTACAATAGCAGGAAATATGCTAATTTACAACCCTTCCTAAAACTGAACGGGAAGCATATTTCACAAGTGCACATCTGTGTAGCCACCGGTAGAGTGGCTTCTAGGATGGACTAAGGGAGCATCCAGTTATATTTCAGTCATGTCACATGACCTTTCGCGTGCTCTAAGATTTAAGCAAGATGGTTGAAAATATTCTGCCACGCAATTTGCGGTACAAAATAATTAAAGCATTATCGATGGCTTCTGAAACTTTTCATTGCAAAGTTAGATCAAATATAGGCAATTGTAAAGATTTCACTACCTGCTTGAAATGAATACAAATACATGTTGGATACTTCGTAAAAATATCGATGTGAAATATTACTTAATAAGTGGTAAATAAGATGCGAAGAAAAGAACTATGTGATAAACATCTCAGCCCAAGTACAATCTTTACATAAAAATTATATGTAAATGAGAAAAATATGCCTATGAGAAAAATATTTATACCAGTTATATATGTAAATAGAAGTCAGCACTTTTTATTGCAGTCTATATGAAAAAGAAATTCTATAATAATAACCAATGCAGAATGTTACTGAAAGTGAACTTTACTAATTTGCATTCGTATACATTTAGTGTGTTAAATTTCACATTTAATATCTGGCTCACTCTTAAATGTACTGTCTACGCAAGAAATACTCTTCAAACAGAGTGAATTTATACTATTCACAACGAATATATTCAATTTATTTACATATAATTTTTAATGTTAGCAATGGATATAATCAGATCATATGTATTATCTTACTTTAAAAATCAAAAGAATGCAAGCACTGAAATAAGAAAACACTAAATTCATTGTAACCCACCCTTTCAGTCATTCTCAGCTCAATTAAAAAAAATATACACTTGAATTCTTTTTATCCACATAAGATGGCGTGAACATCAATCGAAATATTAATGCGTGATAAAATTCGCGAAAGTGAAATGTCAGCGATTAATTAAATTCAGAAAACGAAAGCACTACAAGATTTCTACAATTGCGCCATATATTTATATCTGCAAAAAAAAATGCAAATTAAAACTTAAACAACATATGTTCACATGCACGAAGATTTAGCGTCACAAGAGCAACAGCAGCTCATTGGTCCATTTTCGAAACACCTCCCTCAGTGGCTACGCTGATGTATACTTGTGAAATATGCGAACGGGAACTAACCCATCTTCGAAAACTTACTCGAGCCATACTTTCAGTAGCTCTACATCTTACTCTGCGAGTGGCTTCTGAAACAAGATGGCACTAGAAAACAAGTTACGATGAACTCTTGGTTAAGATTATACCCTAAATATAACGTATGACGTTTGCTGTAAAGTTTGCATGAGCCCCTGGTGAGCGAATATCGTGTCGAATGGGCTTAGGAAAGAAATTAACATAAATATAATTGTTAGTGAAATCTAAATCATAAATTTTAGCAAAACCAGCAAGTTAAAGCTGAAATGATATTTCAGTTAGATGTGTTTTTATTGTTTCTTTCTATCTTACTAATACCTACTGATATTGTATAAATCTATACAGAAATTTGTAAGTACCAGGAGAAAGTTACCAGGAAAGGAGTAAATTCCAGTGTTTCATTTAACTGACTTTAAGAAAAAGAAGAAACGATAAATGGAAGGATAAACGATAAACCATTAACTCAAAAATTAATTGCTACAGATAAACTGATAAAAAGTTTAATTTGTTAATTAATCACACTTAAAAATAACGGTCGTTTTTACCTATTTACAAACTCATTGATCTTGATTAATCAGTTCATTTCCTTTGATTAAACAAGAAGGCTACGGCCTTTACGGTTAAGTTAACAAAATTGGGGAAATAATCGCATACTTCCGCGTTTGCGTTTAGATTCTTTCTTCGTGGATTTACACAATTTAAAAGGAACATGTTTACGAAGATCTTTTAAACATTTGAGTTATAAAATGAAAACAGATGACGATTATCAGCAAAGAGAGCTAAAATTCGTTTTAGAGGTAATTAAAAATGATAAAAAATGGGAAAAAAAACTGAATCGAAAAATCTTGTTCCTCAGAGTCTGAGCATTTTTATGGTTTCATTTGTAACATCCTGATTTAAAATAAATTGTTTAGCTATAGTCATAATTTAATATACTTTGAGATTCATTTAACCACTAATTATAAAGAGTTTCATTAACCACTAAATTATTGATTTAATGGAGTCTAATGATCAATAAAGCAGTCTATTAAAATATTATATCAGTATTTGCGTTTTTGAGAGTGATTGTATTGAAAATTAGTATAAAGAGTTTCATTAACCACTATATTATCGATTCAATGCAGTCTAATGATGAATAAAGAAGTCTATTAAAATATTATATCAGTATTTGTGTGTTTATCATTGATTGTATTGAAAATTAGTATGCAATACTCTAACATAGGTATTATCAATTAAATAATACTAGCCTCTTTGTAGATGTTCTGCTAGTATAAACCGACTTGAAATACTTGTAATGAATTAGAAATCCTGATAATTTACATATAAATAACATATGAATGATTTATTTGCAATTATTTAAGAGCACATTCTCGAATGTCGATGAGGTGGCGGGATATTTATTCTTTCAAAGTAAGTATGTGGGTTTACATAATTAATAATATACATAACACTGCAAAATATTATTCCAGAAATACAATTTTAAGATATGAATGTGTATTCTTACTTAAATTAAATAACTGCTAAATAGTACAGATAAAAGTTTACAAATTCTTTGCTTTACATTCGTTGGTATAAAAATTCTTCATAAAAGTTTAATTCGTCAAGTCAATGTAATATTTAGTTTTACATTTTTAGGCCACTGCTTCGTAATTAGGAGAGCACAATGATATTTCTAATCGTAAGTAATCATCAAGATATTCATCTCTAAGTAAAGGTCTGTACTTTGATTCTATGATATTCATTTGTTCAAAATAATAATATTTGGCTTTCTTTTTAAAGTTTGAACAAATAACAGCGTCAAAATAAAAAATTGACTGGGACTCCTGAACCCTGCCTTCACTTTGGAACAATCCTGAGCAAACCGTGACGTCTGGTAAGTCCATTTAAAATCATAAACATATAATTATAAACAACTATTTTTTTTTAAAAAGTATGCTTGCATTTATTAATTAATTTCTAACTATAAAAAATGGTTAACATCTTATTGAAAACTTAAATATTTTTTATTGCAGTCTCACAATAGCGCTCACATGTTAACCGTTGGCGAGTACAATGGTGCCTGGGGGCATAGGGTTGGGAAATCTCTGTCCTAAAATAATAAGAAAATAACAACAATTATCATTTAATCGATTGTTTGAGACATTATAAAAATAAATGAGTTTACTAAATAATGAATGATCAAATTTTTTTCTGAAAACGAGACAATAAGTTTGTGGACTTTCGTAAATTTGAATATAGAAAACCTGATGTGACTTCCTTGTACGTAATATTAAAATACAAGCTGCATTTCGTTTATTCTCCTGCATTTCGTATTCCCGCATTCCCTTATTATTCTCCTGTATTTCGTTTAAACTTATTTTCTCGAATTTCATTAGAGATATATTTCTCATTCAATTAATTCAGTTCTCAGTTCGCGACAAGGCAAAAACAGATGAAAGCTCAAATTAACTTTATTAAAAAGTGAAAAGTATAGAAAATTAAAAACAGAAATACAGTCAAAATAATTTAAAGAACAAGTTTTACAGTCAGAGTTTCTGCGCAAAAACAAGCAGTTCGGTCAACGGGGTAAAAGGCAGATTTTTCGGTGCACAAAAGTGAAAGTTTACTTTTGGTCTCATTCGGCAAATAGACATTGATGGCGTGAAAACTGATTTAATTTATTGTGGACGCTATGCTCAGTCCGTATATGGGATAATTTAATAATTAAAATGATAATTACAGAATGAACTAAGCATGATTTAATTCGCAATAATAAAAGAAGACGTTATCTTTGTTGACGCGGAACTTAATTTCTCTAGATTGCCAACAAATCCACTTTCCAATATCCAAATAACCTAACCGTATTATTACTTTTTGGCAACATATGATGCTGAAAATATACATACTGTCATATTTTGAATTAGAAATTTTATAGCAAATTAATTATTTACGATTGGGCATTTATTGCTTCTTCGAAACCAGTTATTTCATTTTTTCCAATAACCTACATCCAGTAAATTGCCAAAAGAACTAAGCCATTTCATGAATTGAATCATTCACTACATCATGAAATTGATTGTAAGGTTTTATAAACAGATACAATATTATACTCAAGAGCTTAAGCACTAGGTTATCTTTTCATGTTTTTAAGAGTAAATAGGGTAAATATGTTAATCTAAAATACATAAAAAATTATAATTTTTACATATTTCAAAATGAGAAATCTTAAAACAGCAGACCTCTATTTACTATCTTTATAAGCAAAATAGAATAAAAAAGTTTTAAAAAAAATATTATGTTCAAAATATTCATAGTTGTCTCTCTTTACGTTTATGATTCACTAGCGCTAATATTTATTTTTTAAATTTCAAATTTCAAATTATTCCTCTAAAAATTTCAGTTTTTCTCTTACCCTGCCATTAGAAATATTTCACATTTTTCTTCAGAAACTAAGCCCTATGCCTTATGTCGGAAGAATTTCCTAGGAGAAAGCCAAGTGTAATAGAATAGTCATCATTTCCTTCACCGGTCTTCATCAAATCGCTGACCACTCTTTCAGCCTCCATTCCATCAATATTCCAAACGCATCATCATCTCTCGTTTCTTTCCTAACAGTAATTGGATCATTAATATGAAATCAACAGAAACTTCTGCTGTTCCTGTTTTCCGCATTGTCATCGGTATGGGAAAATATTATTTTTGGTTAGCTCTCAGCTTATTTTATGAAACAGGTTTTGTACGAATAGATTGCACATCAGTTCTCCTGAAGAATATCTCACTTTGTTTGTGCAAATATTTTGATTTGTTTCTTGTTCTGCAATGAGAGATGAGGGAAATTTTCTGCCTGTAACGATCATTATGAAAAGAGAAATGCTGATATTATATAGCTTATAAGCTGCATCTGCTAGTGATGTTAAATTGCATACATATTTGCAAGCATATAAATTTATCAAAAATATTTACCCCATTTTTAAAGAGCATTCATTTTAGTCTGAAGATCATTACTCGATCAACCTCTTTAGTGCCACAGAATCACTTTCCTTTTAACGATAATGGGAAATTATAATAACAAGGACAGACATTTTATTTTAAAATGAATTACATACATACACAAATTTATTTCTGGTTAGTTATTATATGGATATTTAAAAGTGTATTTATTTAAGATTAATTCATAACGCTTCGTGATTTATGTTTTTATAGAAATCCTAGTTCTGCAAAAGATGTAATCTATATAGTTAAAACTGATTTACTGGCATGCATTCGATCACTTAAAAATCATATGTGTATAAGTATATGTCTACAACTGGGATTTTAAAAATTCCCCTGCTGTGAAATTTATCTCATGTTCTTATATAAGGAAAACGAATTATTAATCAATATGCATGGTTACCTTTAATCTACAAGTTAGCATAGTTGCAATATATATTATATTTCTGAAGATTTTGAGTATTCTATCACACTAAACCGATTCCAATATTACTTTTATAATTTTATATTATAGATGGTAAATTTAGTTTTTAATAATCTTACTTGTTCTGTTAGTTGTAGGAATATTGCAGAAGCCTTTTCAGAATTTGGAAACAGTCTTAACTACAAAAATCTTCGGTTCTAGATTTGAATTGGCAAACCTTAACAAAAATATATCAGGAAATTGATAAAAAGTAAGATTTTAGACACTATTAATAGGCACCCTGAATTCTTAGAATATGTGGTATCAAAATCTCAATGAGCCCTATTTAATCTTTAAAAATCGAAGTTGTATAGAAGGAGTCCTTTTAATATCAACTAATGTCACAATTTTTTCCAGTTTAAAAAAGAGCATATATTGAAAATGCTAGTATAGTTGCAGACTTATATTTTTAACTAGTATCATAAAGAAAGCTACGAAACAAATGGTTAGGTCCAGATTGCTTTGATATTTAGAATGTAGCAATTTTGTGCATTCTTCACAAATTGGCTTTAGAGACTACTATTCAGCATTCAAAGATGTTGCCTTATTTTTCAAGACATCGATAACGGCGCGGATTGACATAGCACCTTTGGGATGCTTACAGCGCCGTCGAATAATAAAAGCTACACAAGAGAGAACAACTGTAAGCAGCTAATGGTTGTGTTACTGTTTGGATTAATTTCACAGCTAGTACTTAAATGCCAGGTTAGTGAACTATTACGATTCCGACATATTGCTAGAACACAATAATTCTTCTTGAACACCTCAGTAGTTACTTCTGGAAAAAGCAAACTTTTTCCTTTATTTCATTGCTTGAATCTAGTTTCTAAGCATCTTGTTCTGATAGTAGTAAAGAAAAATGTTTAAAAATAAATATTTAAGCTTATTGTTGTCTTTTCTTTAAAACAATAAACATATTATTTTACTTCATGGCCTTCTTTCTTCTATACGCTTACAATTTTTATTTTAAACTTCTCAGCCAGACATTTGTGGGATAAATAGTTTTTCGTGTGTACTGAAAAGTCGACGCATTGTCCAGACTTCGAAGAATGGATATTTTTTAGCGATAAAACAACAAAGGATTTCCGCGTATAACGTATGTATGATCTCAACTGGCTCCTTCTCAAAAAATACATCTCTGTTTTAATATTTTTCTGCTTGAGTTTGCGAGATCATTCTTCAAACATAGAATGAGAGAAAAAAGTGTACGAATGTTTCATAAATGCACTATTTATGTAAAAGCCTGCAGAAGAGCAACAACTTTTCTTCCTCCGTAGAGGTGAACAAAACATATAGTTTTAATGTTTTTTTTTTTTTTTTTTTTTTTTTTTTTTTTTTCCATGGGAATAATGAACACCCCAAGCCTCACGAAATCTTTTAAGAAAAATGAGTGAGTGAAAAGACTTTGGCAGATACACTATACACTCTATCGAATGAGATTTTTTTCATGCCGGGGAAAAATGTAATTGCTTCGCACATTTTGAATAAGCGAATCTGTGATATAAAAAATATGACTTGCTAGTCTTCTATAAATAGTGGCGAGGCTGTGTCCATGAAGACTCACGTACTGATAAATTGTGCGTTCAAAATGTTACGAGAGCTTGTTTTTAATCATTTCAGGTTGAGATACATAAGAAATTTCCATAGTTTTTCTCACGAAAGAAAAAAAAAACATCTCTTTCGGGAACTTCTTTCGGAAATAATGAGAAAATGTATTTTATTTATTTATTTTATTGCTGAGTTAAATTTTAATTCGTTTTAGCTGCTTAAAGATTTGTTATAATCTGTTTCAAAGCTACACATTTCAAAGCAACATCTGCTCATATTTATTCAGAATTCTCGAATAGTATTGATTCATACGACTTATATTTTCAGCCAAACAAAAAGTAGTAATTTACTAAGTCTGAAAATTATTGAGCATGATGAAGGCATTAATAATTGTAATAAAACCAAGATTGAATATGTCGTTATCAAGAAGTATTGTTGGGATTCAAAGGAATTGACACTATAATTTCAGATAACAATGTTTCTCTGATTTCATATACTAGTTTATGTTGGAAATGAAATAGGATCGATTATGCCGTTGGAAATCAAAGAATGTTAACTTAATAGGCTTTGTTTTCTTGTTGGAGGACGTTAAAGATATTTTTATATGTTATACTTCAATTTAAGTTTAGATTTTCTCAAACATGCGTTGCTTCTGCTATGAAGATGAAGAGTATTTTGAAGCAAAATGTAGCAGCAATTTGAAATATAGCACCTTAGCAACAGTTTTAGGTTTATTCTGAAACCAAATGTAGCAACAATATAACAAAAAATTGAATATCAACATTACGTTAGATCTAAGAAACGGAAATCTTAGAAAGAAGTTATAATCAAAGCTTGGATAATTACATTTTGGGTAATACAGTACCAACCAATGTACTTCTATCAGTTTCAAAAATCCCCATTTGATAAAAGCTCAGTTAATTCGGAATAATAGTTTGATTCTACAACAAATATTACTAATGTAGTATTTTTATATTAAATAAATCAGTGAAACATCTAACCTGTAATTGGATTTATCTTTTTATTGCAACTGCTGTTACTAACACCCATTATAATTACAAATTTTGAAGGATAGGGTGCTTAAAACCTTGTTAATACAAAGACCCTGTCTATAAGCTGTTGGCAGAAGAAGAACTGTTATGTGTCCTTTGCTGGCCATTACACTACGAAAGCATGCTAAGAAGGCGGGAGAAATACCTTATAATTTAACTTTGAAATCACCAAAGTTGGCGTGACCGTTACATTTCATTTTAACAAATTTAATTTCAATAATTTCATAATTGAAACACTATAGCTTCATAAAATAAAAATCTCAGTGGCTTTCATTTTAGAATACACAATAAAATAATCAGAATAAATGAAAAATAAATAAACACGATTGAAGATATTAAATAATTACATTTACAAAGTTCATCCACAGTTTAATATCCTAAATAATAAAGCGTGGGCCACCCTTTATAAATTTATAAATTGCTCATGTTTTTGTTAATGCAATTTATTTAATATGTTTTCGTATTTAGACACCCACGCTTTTTTTATGATATTAAAATTCCAGAGGAATTTTGCATTCAGATTTATTTAATATCATTTTCGTATAAAGCTGTACAATTTTTTTCCTTCTTTTTGTTCATTAATTATTTTACGAGTTTTAAATAAAAGGTTATTTTGAAAAAGCATTCTTTTAACTTTATTTTCGTTTTTTTTATTCTCAACGAGATATTGTAAATTAAATTAATCAATTGAAAAATCTTATTTCAACGATGTAATCTGCTAACCCTCAGTAATCTGCTCTGTGCTCCAATGTAATCTGCTCTTGATAGAGACACACGATTCAGGAAATAAAAGACTTTAAGGCGGGCTGATCAAGCTTTCTCCTTGAATTACACGTTGCTTGCTATTTCATATAAAACCTAATTTGCATTTCTGATTTTTTGGCGAATTATTGGGAATCGATCGTTGGATGTAACGAAATTAGTAAATGTGTGTCCTTTGCATCAACAAGCTATTTCTAAAAATTCGCCGAAAACTCAGAAATTGCATTAATAATTTCAACAAACTTCACTTAAAAGATTTTTTCTCGATCTATCCCATGGTGCAAATAGTAAAGTTATGAGAGCTTTAGTTTGTTCGTTATCAGATATGTGCAACATCTTTGCAATATTAAATTTAACAAATCTAAATCGAATTTTGAAAACTCATGAACAAAATAAGAGTTTACATATATATAATAATAACAATTTATGATAAGAAAACTTTCTATATACCATCTCCAAGGAACACAAATTCAATTTGAAACAATGAATGAAAAAAAATTTAGTCAGAATTTAAAGTAGTATTTTAAATAGCAATTTCAATCTCCTTGTTTAAAAACATAAAAATCTGCTAAGAAAGATCTTTAATCGCAAATATACCAAACCAAAAAGCCAATATTTCAGTATCGAGAAAGTAGCTATTGTCACTGATGGCAGATCAATCGACTTGTCAAGGAGATAAACCAATAACTAAATTAATAGAGAGTGTTTCATCTTACTCCCGAGTAAGCATCAAATTAGTTGCTAGATCCAAACCTTAAGTAACAATTAATGCTCAATCCAAATAAAGACATTAGTCCATTTAAGCCAAAAACAAGCCCCCCCCCACCAAAACCAAAAATTAAGGTTTCAGATTTTAAATTACGTCCAAAGAGGCGCTTTTTTAACGTTTTGTGTGTTACCGTTATTTATTAAATATCATGTTCTTTGTACTTAAACCATAAAATTCAGACCAGTAGCAATGTCACAAAATAATTTTTAAATGAGAAAATCTTTAGAATTTCCGATACACAGTTCTGCGCCCGCTGGAGATAAAAAGGTTTGTTCCCTCCCCCCCCCCCCCCCCCGCCGTAGAGTGCTGCCATTGCTCGCTTTTAAATTGTTGAGTTTGTTACTCAAAAATTCGTTAAAGGTTTACAAAATATGAAATCGATAATAAAACAAATTCCAAATTTGGGATTTCAGATGCCCATATTCGCAGTAGAATTACGTCATTCAAAATTCGATGGCTCTATGGACCGTTGTTTTATCACAATGCGAGAAATAGACATACATTTATGCAGATATTTAATTATAATATTTGTTCAAATATAATGCCAGAAATTTGGTGGCAATAGTTTGAAAAGTGAAACAGACATTTATAGTGATTCAACGAAAAATCGCAAAACGAAAACAATAGTCCTTCAAGGAGAAAGCCCCTTTGGACTAATAATCCTGTTAAACAAAATAGCAAATAATCTTAAAATTAAAGTTATATATAATCTGCTAACAATCAGTCTTGATAGAGGCAGACGAGTTAGAAAATAAACGACTATAAGACGCGCTGCCAAAGCTTCCTCTCTGACTTTCAAGTTGCTTGCTATTTCACATGAAATTTAATTTGCATTTTGGTGAAAGGCGACGAAAAAATAACAAAGAATTTACATGAAGGAATGCAATAAAGAGTCATTGCAGATAAACTTTATAATGTTCTTTTTTTTACAGTGGAATTTATGAAACACGTTTCGGTAAGCATTTTATCAAAGGTTGCTTTGAAACGGCTTTTTTTCTTTCTTTCTTCTTTTTAGTTTCTCTCTAAAGAGCATATCATCGTGCCCTGTACATTACATAAATAGTTTCTCTTATATTTTTGTTCATAGTTCAAAGGCTAATTATATTAAGATCTAAATTATATTTATGGACATTAAAACATTGTTATCATTGTTAGACCCCCTTTCATAATATCAAAGCATTTCAGTTGAAAGATCTAACATTATTAATCTGAGTCATATAAATGCACTTCTATAAGAACTCTTCCCCTATGATTAAAATATTTTGCTCTGAAAGCGTTATTTGATCTTTTTGTAATGTATATTAGTTGTCAAATCCTGCATTTTCGAGAACCCATTCTTTGCTGCACTACTATGCGTACTAATTGCTTAAGATTTCCCTTTGATGTTCTGATTCTGTCTAAACTCGGTGAAATATTGAAAGATGAAAGGAAATTTCTTTTTCAGAAATCAGATTCCCAGCAGAAATTCGGCTTCTTTTACCCTCTCCTACTTTAGCTTCTAATTCTTTCTTTACTTCATATCATGTCGTTTTCAATGTTTCTTGATTGTTTGCGACAAGAGATAATAAATGCAATTGCTACATCAAATAAAACGCAGGATTTCAAAATGTCTTATTTTGGAAAATATTAGTCCAAGGACCTGGTAACAGCAAGAAAGAAATGTAAAACTTGTATATGCTGTCTATAAAGACGTCTAAGTTTACATGACTGAATTATTTAGAATACAGGATATCCTCAGATTATTTAATTATTCTAAGCAAACCATGGCACTGTAGCTTAGAATTGATACGGTATTTCATCACTTATTCCCCCCTTTTTTAAGTAATTTTGTGCTGTTGTGTAGTGATTTATCTCTTTTGTCTGAGAGTAACGTCAGAAGAAGCCTACGAAATTAATCGTTGTAAGGAGAGCAAGAGCGTGCCCTGTCGTTGGCAAGATCCTTGAGTACCACACAGGTGACAGTATGACTTCGTTCAGTTCCGTACCTAATTTTGATGGAGAGCACTCCGGGGGACACTGGTCCGAACCCCTCATTCCATAACACTGGTCTCTCTAGAGACCTGCCATATATGCAAAATACCCCCTTGCTTCAAAGACACTATATATTTATACTATGCACTATACACTATCCATTCTTTCGCCGGGATTCGAACCTGGGCCCTTCGGTACTCACGTAGGCTTCCCTAGCCACTATATCGTCTGGACGACTTTTTAAGTAATTTTATTGTTCGAAAATCAAGACGGAAAAAAATGCAAGTAATTTAATTTCTGAAAAACACGGTTTAAATAAGAATATAACAAATGAACGATGTCACGGTTAAACTACAGTTAACTATCACAATAATATTTCTTTAAGGTATGAATAAGAATACATAGTAATATTATTAACATTACAATATCTGATGGCTACTGAGCCGATACCTGAGAGATAGCTGACATTAATTGAGCTGGAGCGCCCCGTGTCCGGGGAAATTACCTTTTGAATCCTCAGGGGTACTTCACGTTGAATGATTCTTTACCACTGTTCCCCAGAGTCAGAGCGGAGGTTTTACTGTGCCTGACACACGTTGAGCATTTTCAAAGTTTGGAGCGATAAAAGACAAAGGCCTATACACCAAGCCACATTGCTTTAGCAATTAATTTTCATAATATTACGTATTTCTAAATGAATTTTTTAAAAAAGATTTTTTTCGTGTTTGTTTGTGTGTTGATTTTTTTTTCTAATAATTCCAAGCTTTAAGCTTGATAGGAAAAGTTGAATCAGTGTTCAGTAAAACTTCAGTCTTCACTACTTGAACCCTAATTTGATTTAGGGAAAAATATAATTCATTCTACAATTCAGAAAGAAAACTATAAAATTAGCAGATAAATTCTTATACAAAACTAAAGAAAAAGAAAAAAAAATGCTTTTAGTCACCTAAAAGAATTTCTTTCAGAATTCGCTGTAAAAAATATAAAAAATAGATAAAATATATTTTTTATATTACTTATTTTTTGTCTATATTTTTACGAGCCTATGGGTTCATAATGGACTGAATGAGTACAGAACCGATGGTAGCTTGATTAAATGCATTTTCTTACAAGAAACACTTTATACTTCAGCACCTTTGTACTCATGTACTCGTACAGCTTTTCTCATTATGTCAGACCAAAATCAGTAGTTACCACTTCAAACAGCTAGGCACGTCAAACACAACGCTCTGTATAGGGCATTCAAAGAGCGAAGCTCCGAAATCAGCTCTAAACTGAAAACTGAGAAACTGATGCTCTCTCCGATCTTAGATACTTTTCCCCCCAGCCGCGATGAAAGCTCTAGTAGTATTAATTAGATTTACGCAGAGACTAGACTAAAATGTCGCCAAATTATTAGAAAATTTGGCGACAAAAATTAGTTTCAAAAACCACTGCCAGTTTAAGGAAAATTTCACCAAATTAGGGAGATAGACTTTTACCACGGTATTAAATAGACTTGCCCATGTAATCTTATTTTCCCGGCAGAGCTTCGGTTTCTTCAAACTTCCAAACAACATATACAAATGATACTACAATTTCACATATAATTTCACTCAAATTATTTATAAAAAATACAATCGTAATAATCTAATAACATATTTTCAGATATTGCAGAAATAAATTTTGCTATTGAAGTTTTCTAATTAAATATTTTTTGCATTTAGCCTGCCAGACTCACTGCGCTCGTGTATTGATAAATTTTGTCTTAGCTTTGTGATTTTATACTCTGTTGATACTTAAAATCTTTAACAGGTATATAGCGTTACACGAAAATTTTGTTCTGAATAAATAAGTTATAAACTTACACATTATTCTCAATTTAAATAAATAAATGTCGTATAGAAATCGGCCCACCAGCGGCCGAGCGGTAAAGTCGCTGAACACTGGTAGTTCTGTCCGAGGTTCGAGTCCTGCGAACGGGCTGGCTGCATGGGTGTTTTCGTGGTTTTCCCCATGTGTAACGTGTATACGAGCCAGTTCCCTTAGAAAGTCCTCCACGAAGGCATCCCTCCCCTTAGGCAGATAGCCCTAGTGTGCTTTGCCATAATTAAATACATATAGAAATATAAAAAGAATTGCGCCCGATTAAAGGTGAAGAATTCGTTTTTCGCAATAACCTTATTAGGTCGAGAGAATATTCGCCCAGCGTTCGCCTTGCAAAGCATTGCAAGCTCTTCTTTGAAGTTAAGCTTAATCCAATTCTTTATATTTTACTTATATTGCTTTATTATATGTTCACTAAAAATAAATTGCTACTATTAGTTATTTTCTTTTTCCTTCCATTTATTTATTTGTAAATGTTTTTATTTTTCAAAACGCCAAACGTCAGATAACTTACAATCAAATTATTATCAAAGATCTAAAAATTAGAGATTTGGTGTGGATTAATTGATTACGCCAAACCAAACAAGGGCTATCTGCTATGGGCAGGGACGCCTTTGTGGATGAATTCCTAGAGGAAACTAACTTGCATACACGTTATGCATGTAGAAAATCTCGAAAGCGCCGATGCAGGCAGCCTGTTCTACTGGAATCGAAAACCAGGCCGGAACTAAACTGTTCAACAACGTTACTGCTCGTCTCCTGGTGGGCCTAAAAATTAGAGATAATGTTTTGACTTCTAAATTTAAACTCCTTTTTTTATTTGGTGGTACACTGCTGGTTTGATATACAATGTTCTGGGCATTCTTTCAGGATTATAAAGTAGACACTGAACAGAGGCCGAGCGGTGAAGTTGCTACATAGTAAACACTGGTAGTTCGATCTGAGTTCGTATCCCGGTGAATAGGCAAGTTGCATGCATAGTAGTTTTTCTCCATGTGTAAAGTGGATGCGAGGCAGTTCCTCATAAAATTCCTCCTTCAAGGTATCAATTTCGACAGCAAAATACCCCTAGAGTTTCTTTGTAGTAGTCAATTAACCTATGCAGCAGACATAATATAAGTTAGCATAATTTACCCAAAAGGATACTAAGCTAAAAAATCTGAGATTTTGAGATTTAAAAAAATATGACCAAGATCTAAGGGTCCATGTTAAAACTTCAAAGTAAATTACAAGTAACAAAAGAATTCCTACCCTCAATCAGCTGAAAAAACTGGCTCTGAAAAATAAACACACACTTGTAAGTTATTTCGTCAAATAACGATTTTTTCGGGGAAAATAATCATAATAATCATCCGAAATCTCACTGATGTATCACGCTGTTTTGAGGAAAAAAGTTGATTCGTACACCACATGACTTCTTTGTACGGAATATTAAATTATATGCATTTTTACTGCATTTCATTTAAAGGTTTTTTAGTTGAATTTGGTGGTTCACTTAACAGCATTGCATCTCAGTGATTTTATAAATCAGAACGCACAAAATTTGTAAAATCTGAAGAATTATCTAAAAGTTGCCAAGTGTTCTCTTCAAACACTGTAATTATTCTAAAACGATGTATAAAAGAAATTTAGCAAATAAAAAAGAAACAGTTTTCACAGACGATTCAGCGCCGCTTATCTAACCCGCATGCGTTACTCGTAAACATTCTCATTCCGAGACAAACTGGCGTAAATATTGTTTGCTAATACGAAACACTATTATTTCCTCGAATTTCATTAGAGATATATTTCTCATTCAATTAATTCAGTTCTCACTTCGTCTCAAGGCCAAAATGCAAAAAAACTTGAAATATTTTCATTAAAAATGAAAAGATATAGAAAAACATAAAACACCAAGTACAGATAAAACAATTTAAAAAAATGTTTACAATTAAAATTACAGTTTCTACGCAAAAACAAGCAATTCTGCCATCAGGCGATAAAGCAGACTTTTTGGTGCAGAAAACTAAAAGTTTCCTTTTGGTCCCACTCGGCAAAACGAAGCGATACTTCTTATGGTGCAGAAAGAATTGATTCACTCTTCTACTAAGTTTCAAGTGTAAACAAGTATGGCTGCTGTGTTAAAAGAATTAGGCTTAGCGGCACTAAACAACTTTTAAATTGTTAATAATTTTACAAATACTGTATGCAGATTAACTAAAGTCATAAAAACCTTAATTGCAAGATAAGGACAACGTAATGAAATAATTTTAAAGCAAAAAATGCACAATTTACCAACATATAAGAATAAAAAAACACTTAGCTCCCTGAGCCGAGTTACAGAGTTGGTATACATATATATACATTTATTTACTTTTGATGCGGCCGTTTGCAACCAAAACGGTAGGTGCACACCTGGATATTATAGCAGTCCTACATACAAAATTTCAACTTTCTGAGGCTACTCGTTTTTGAGGTACGCGAGATACATACATACATGCGTACAGAAGCCACGAAACAATCTCTTCCGAATACATTTTAAATGAGTTT
The DNA here is from genome assembly GCF_044657685.1 of Stegodyphus dumicola. Taxonomy (NCBI): domain Eukaryota; kingdom Metazoa; phylum Arthropoda; class Arachnida; order Araneae; family Eresidae; genus Stegodyphus; species Stegodyphus dumicola. Next base: position 113,596,120 of record NC_140771.1, read on the forward strand.
TATAATTGATTTGGGGAAGAGTCCTCTATTCTATCCTTAAATACAGATTTAACGAAAAACCATTGTTGAATCACGTTCGATAGCGGTCAAAATGCTCAAAATCTTTGAAATATGGTACCCGGAATTTTTCGCGATTATAATACATCCCTTACTTCGTACAAGGAAGTAAAAAGCAGTAAAATTCTAGCGCACTATAAGAAACGATTATAACCAGCTGCTACGTTCATTGAGATCTGAATCCAAGTCGAACTGGCGGCAAAGTCCAGCAGTCCTCTCGGCCGCCGAAGGCCAATTCTTAAGCTTGTAATTTAATTCTGTAGATGAATTGCAATTGCTGTAAAACAAATTATACCTTTAATGATTTTTTACTGCACAAACTAATTTTTTAGGAATTTAATTTATTTTCAGAAGTTCTATTAAATATTTTCTTTCAAGTTTGGATACTTACGTATTAATTCAACTAAGCAAAGGTCGCAAAATTTTCAGAATGCCCTATATCTGGCAACCATGTCCATAATCATTCTTCCAGGAACCATGCATATAACAGACTTTCAGTCATGCAACATCTATATTTTCCTATGCTCTCTATTTCAGCGTATTTCAAGTTCCAAAGGTTTTTCTTTTAAACAAATCGTGATATCTTTTGCCTTAAACTTACTTTTAAAATGATGAGCTTGGAACATTTGCCAGCAATGAAGGAAACTGCGGTAACATTTCTGAAGAAATACAGAATTTTGTTGAAACATTTCTGCAGGAACAAGGAGGAAATGCGTTATCGAAATATTCGCTGTTACCGAGGTTTGCACGAAGCAGAATCTCCGCAATTCGCTGATGTTTTCTTAAGCGACATCAGATCGCTGAGTGTTTTGGGAGAAACAGCGCAAAAAATTACACAAAGATTTGAAAAACATCGTAAATGTTTTATTTGTTTAATGTATCATATAAGCCTTATTGAATAATTCAAATTTGTCTTTTGAATTGCTAAAATACGTTTTTGTTTTCATATGTTGATAATGGGTAATATAGATATCGATAATCTGAGAATCTTTTAAAAAAAAGCTGCGAAAACTACCAACTTACACCCGATAAATAACTTCTACATTTTCATCTGTACGAAATCGCCAAATTGCGCCAAGTTAGTTGTGTTAATGCGTATGTACTTAATTTTGCTCGTACTAATAGCCAGAATACGTTTGCTTTGGCCCTTTATCTCTTTTTGTTTTATACTTCCGTGTGTTGAATCGATGAGCTTGATCACTTTCCAAAGTTTCAAATCTGTATTTTGGAAATTTTGATATTCGTTAAATAGCTCTATATCGCAAAAACTTACTAACAGTAGCATTACGGTACACTACTATCAGCGGTCATTTTGACTACTTGTTCCAAATAGAAGAAAAGGCTCGCCTTTTGCTAATATTATTTATGGTGAATGCTTATAGCGATCTATTTTGTTTTTTTAATAAGTAGATAAAGTAAATTGAATAAATATATGCAACGGAACGATAATTTAATGTAACAAAGAGCAAAATTAAGCAAATTGAGTAAATTTATTAATGGAGGGATAATTTAATACAACAAAGAGCTGAAAGAGAAAAACGTCACTCTAGATATTTTTAAACTTCTCATCATTTAATTAATTTCCTCATAAACGTTTTCAATATGAAATAAATATATTAAAAATTACACGTATTAGTACTTACATTAATCGATTTTGCAATGCATACAGATTACTAACTTTTAATTTTAACTGTAGATGTTCCACAAACATATTGCTTACAGTATTGAAATAGTTATTAGACGTTGTTTACGCTTACTGGAAGGATTGACGCAAGTAACAATTCTCTTTTCGTTAGCTACAGAAGGTTTGGGCCCACCAGCGGCCGAGCGGTAAAGTTACTGAACACTGGTCCGAGGTTCAAATCCCGCGAACGGGCTGGCTGCATGGGCGTTTTCGTGGTTTTCCCCATGCGTAACGTGTATACGAGCCAGTTTCCCTTAGAACATCCTCTACGAAGGCATCCCTTCCCTTAGGCAGATAGCCCTCGTGTGCTTTGCCATAATTAAATACACCAACACTATCACCAGAAGGTTTGTGAGTTTTGGAAGGAATATACATCTTTCGAAGCTCCTCAGCCGTATTCAAAATAAAATCATTACGGCTGATATTCTAATATCTAGTTGTTTCCTTGAAAAATATCCATGTATTTATCACGACCAAATCAAGAATATTAAAAAAAGAACCTTGAACTGGCCAACGGTTTGATGAGGACTTCATTGAGTCTCTTCTGGTCATCGGGTCTAAAACATCAACTCTATATTTTGTCGAATTGTAACAATTTACAACTTTCGGTATATTTTTTCATCAAATGCGATTTCTAATGTCGGACGCATGGTACTCAGGAGAGCAGGACGTTCTTGTTTCTTTTTCCTTGATAAGATGTAAGCTTCATAGTGTCATGTGTAGCAATCTTACTAGAAGAGAGTTCCTCCCTCGTATTTTTGAAAGGACAAGGTACTTTTCTTTTTGAACGATTTATTGTGACAACGCAGTTTATCCCTGAATTCCTCATTTCTTTTACTAATTTCGGCGGTTCCATCAAGCGAAAGGCTTCATGTTCACCGTTTCTCCAATTGGTCTTGTTTCGTCTTTTCCCAAATAGAGCAATCCGTTCAGTAAATATTTTGACTGCACATCAATATTAAGCCAAAATTTAATGCCGAATTTGTCCCTGCAATTTCTCTGCCCTGCGATATCTGTAACCCAATCAGGATTAACATCATGTTTTCGGGCTATAAATAGTATATCAGTGAGTTCGAATTGTTTTTTCTGGCTTGCTTTTGTCTGAAAAAAAAAAAAAAAACACGTCTTTCGTTTGACCTTTTTCTTCGTGCAAAACAACTCCCAAAACTCATATCGTTACATATATACATATATTTTTTGAAAATTTTAGAGGTTTCAAGTTGAAAGTTCTTCCCTGTTCTAATTTTAAAATGTACTGTATTCTTTCGAGCATAAACCGCACTTTTATCACAGGTGCAGGTATTAGGTACAAGTTAGGTCAGCCCGTCTGCGGTGCCACAGATGACTTAGGTATTGCTGAACTTGTATACGATTGAGGCTAACTGATAAGCTTTCGTCCCGGTTTTGAGGGAGAACATCCTGGAGGCAATCTGATGGTCTGCCAGTTCTCTTTCTCTACCAACAATCTCTACAGGATTTTCGGCTCGCCGTGTGTTTTGTTTGCCTTCTTGCTGCGTAGACACTACAAACGTAGGCTTACAAATATCCATTCCTTTCTTGTAGAATCAAACTCAGGCTTATCGATATAGCAGTCAGTGTGTAAGGAATGGGGCTTATAATCGAGAATGATTAGAAATAGGTACATAGAAACATACGGCAACGCCACAGTGTGTGCAGTATAATAGAGCATTTTTAACGATTGAGTAAAACTTCAGTTGTTTTCGGTGAATATTACATAGGGCTGTACTCGCTTAGATGTGTTTTCAGATCTTTGGAGGTAAATATCACGCAAACGATTTAGCTACGTTGCACAATTTAAGCTAAAATTTATCCGATTCTATGATGAACCATGTCATTTTGACATAAATGAATCCAAAGCATGACTGCAGAAAATGTAGAAGAATGAACTTCAAAGAGTAAGATGAAAGGGGAACTCGTTTCGTGGGAAACAGCTAAGTTTCCGCAAATGGAAGATAATGGTTTATCGTATGTGAACAAAATACGAAGTTCTGGTCATGCTGTAGCTGTTGTTATGGTGCGTTTCTTAGATCGTGAAGAAGGTGGTAGAAATGAGATAAGCCGTCATTTTCAAGCAAGGGTAGGATGGTTTGTCTGTTTTATGCATAAGAATGGTACATAAATAGGAATAGGGATTACAAAGAGAGCAGCCAGGGCTCGAAAAGATTCCAAAGTGACGGAGGTGCTGTGCCAAGCAGTGTCATGTCCATTCAAGAGTCGAAACTGAGCAAAAGCTTCCTGCTGTGACTGCTGGGGATTACTAAGAAATATTCCATTCTCCAATATTTAAACGTTATCCTATCTTAAATTTGAAATTTATACTTTTTTTCATTATTTGCTTAATAAATCTTGATAGCATAGAAAAACGATGTTGAAAATTTCGCTTGTAATAGTCTCGAGCCCATTTCTGAGAATGAGTCGGACTGCTTGTTCCCAACAATGCCGCAATTGGTAGGTATCCACTGAAAGATCATAATTTTCATTTTTAAAGCCAACTTCAATCAATAATGCTGACGTAGGAAGATTTCCTCTGATGGGGTAAGCTCGAAGAACTAATGGCCTTAATATAGTTGGTAAATTAGATAGATTTAATATAGTAGTTTAGATAGATTTAATAGAATTGTATTAATAATAATAATAATAATAATAATAATATAAAGCACATGTAATTCGTTTATTTGATTATTATGCATAAAAATACTTAGTAAACGCTTAAAATTATTTAATTTCTGTAAAAAAAGCGTTATTTTATTAAATACATAAAATACTTGTATAGCGAAGTTTTCGTGATTTACATTACTGAATTCGTAAATCGAATGCATAATTCCATTCTACCACTTAGCCGCGTTTGTTTTGATAAATTTTCAAATAATTTAATTTCTTGCATAACCTCGACCATAAAGTTCAAAATCACAATTTTTCAGTTATAGAAGAAACTAATTGATGACCACAGAAATTCTTGCGTGAGTTAATGTCCTTTCAAATAAGTTTTTGTAAAAGTCTAATAAAACAATTTATATATTAATGATTTTTAATATTATTGATTAGTAAAACAATTCATATATTAATGGTTACAACAGGAGGAACAAAATTAAGTTTAATTTTGCGAAAGGACTTAAATGCATTAAAATGTTTAAAAAAAATTCAGTTAACACTTAAAGCTGACTATTTCCGGTAAATAAACTACTCTTAACTATAGTTTCTGTTATTTATTTTAAGCCACATTTTATCGCAATCATAAATTAATCCATTTGCTTCAGAAGTTCATTATATTCTATTTAAACATTTTATGAGTTTTGATACTGCAATTCAATTCGACTTTTTTCTGAAATCATTACCCGACTGTTGTAATTTTTGTTTGCGTTCTTGAATTTTATCGCAGAAGGACGCACATAAATATTCTACTTTCATTAAATATATTTTTTAAAACCATAAATAAGGAACATGCAATTAAATTAATTATAAATTAATAAATTGTTTTTGTATAAATAAGTTAAATTGTTTTGCTTACGCAAATTGTTCCTACGCAGTTCATTCGGTATTATATAAAAGGACAAAAATAGAAATTTTGCAGAAGCGCTTCTGTCTGACTGTCAGTTTATAAATAGTCAGATATAAGTAACTACGGGTTTCAGACTTTGTTTCGTCTTTTCTTTAAAGATTTATTTTTATTCTTCAATAACTGGATACACTTATAAAGATTTGAAATACATTAAATCATCATAAATTAGTCAAAGTCTAAACTTATATACTTTATAGGAATGATTCCGTATTAACTCAAAGAACTTAATAAAAGTAGTCAAATTTTCAGAATAAATGCCAAAATTCGGAAACCATGCACCTAACCATTCTTCCGGCAAACATCATCATAACCATTCTTATATATGAATACCATTCAATATAATATTCTTATACCATGAAAATAGCAATCGTTTCAGTCAAGCAACGCCACCATTTCCGTATGCTCTCTTTTGTATTTCAAGTTTCAAACTAATCATGATATTTTGTGCCTTAAACTTAGTTTTAAAATATGAGTTTGCGGAATTTACCAGTAATGGAAGAAACTGCAGTAAAATGTTCTTTACTCCTGCTACCACATTAGCCTTTTTCAGTACTAACGCTGGTTACATCTGTGATCCACTAACTGCTTTATACTAGTTAACACTTTATATTGTTATATCCGGCACCCATTAAACCCATCGTATTGGCCAGCGACATATGTGGTACATACGCGATGTGAATACCATGCATTTAAAAGAAAATTATTCTTCACACAAGTAAAGCGAATTTGTTTTTCATGTTTCCAGTATAATCTTACAGTTAAACGTAAAGTAATTAATCAACAATAACATTTCGTATAGAAAAATAAGTAAGCCAGTTTTGTTAAATTGTTGCGTGGAAAAGATCTTTAATTCCAAATATCAGTTTCCGATATCGATAAGTGGTTTAGCTATTGTTTTCTCATAGGATTCTCTAAAAAGTGTCAACTAGTGAATGACGCTAGTTCGGAAAGATGTGATAAAAGTGAATTAGGTATTACACAGAACATCGAATAAAAGGCGATTAGATGTACTATCTACATCGCAATTGGATAGTGTTAACGTACAAAGTACCATGTCATGAAATATTATGTAGCCTTCAAAAACATTAGGCCAATAATTTGTGATTTTAGATAAAAATAGTCAAGTATTCAATCAAATTAAGTTCTTTTTTAAAAACATTTATTACTGGATTAATAAATAAAGGGTGAAGAATTAACAATTTTTTTCAGACCAGAAAGAAAATACAGATGATTGGGTTATTCAGAACTTTTTTATTATTTTTTATGTGAATCTATTTCTAAACTTTTAGATTACATTTATCTGTTATGTGTCGATGTGCATCGTGATATTTAAAAAATACCTAATGCAAAGATTTTTGGGGATAAAATGCATTTTGATTAGAATTAGGATTATTCAGTTACAGCAAAGCACACTACGGCTATCTGCCTAATGGCAGGGATGCCTTCGTGGAGGACTTTCTAAGTGAAACTGGCTCGTATACACGTTACACATGGGGTAAACAACGAAAACGCCCATACAGCCAGCCCGTTCGCGAGATTCTAAAATGCATTTGAATTCATTTATTAGGTTTTTTTTAATGGATACTATTAAGAAATAGTAATTAGTATAGGTTTACTTTACTCCACCGACAGAGCATTTGGTCTACTTAAAGATAGTGCTTATCAGTCTGTTTAAACTCCGCCAGTGATTTTAATTTTGTTCCCAAGTGCGGATGAAGGGATCTGGACAATTGTTACAACAATGGTTACAACTGTTAAAAAAAATTTAGGAAATTGGTAGCTGCATCAAAAAGTCAGTTAAAAGACGAAGCAAAAATTTTCAAATAATTTTCGTTCTTCTTGATGATTATACGGATATTACTGATACTGCCAAATTGCTGGTTTTTATCTGAGGGGACAATGTTGAATTTGAGGTTGTAGGGTTTATATTTATTTTAACTAACATTTATTTTAAGTTTACACTAACTTTTCTGTCAAGCCTTACTTTCCCCTGTAACTGCCAATGACAGAGTATGTAAATTTTAGTAGAACGCGCAAGGATTCAAAATATCAGCTGAAGTATTCTGAGTTAAATAGAAAGGAAACGAGTTCGAGGTGTGCTGTTCTTACTTCACGAGCGCGGAGGTAGTTAGCCAGAAATTGAAGAACCCCGCGTTTCGGCCTGTGTGCTTGCCTCGGAGAATTGTTATTCGTTAAACGTCATGTTCAAAGTTTGCTGAATTAGCAGCGGTATTGTAAAACGCGGTGAGGTTAGTTACTTTTAGAGAGCCTCGTAGTTAGAGACTTGTTATTATTTCTTTTCAAGTTCTTATTTTTATTTTACCGCCGGGTCGGCGTAGTTTGTGAGCGTCAAGAGCACGCAATTGTAATTTCTTAAGTTGAATAAAAAGGGACTTAAACCCTTAGCATAACTCTGTCTATTTTCCAGTTTCAACAGTCACCTCTTGGTTGCGTGCAGGTTGGAGGCGCGCAACTCTACATTGGCGCCCGAACACTTATCGAACTGAAATGGCCGAAAATCGGATGGAAGCCGCGGAACAACACCAAGAAATGGCAAGCCAATTGGAAGGATTTGGACACCTGGTCCAGAATTTGAGAGCGTTAATCAAGCCAAACGTCAATTTCGACGGAAAACATTCGGTGGCGATATTTCTAGAAGGCCTAGAAAATCACTTTCAGCTCTACCCTGTGCCTGAAAGACAAAAAGTTGCCATTGCCACATCCGCACTAAGAGGACAGGCCGCGCTATGGTGGAAGAATATAGGCAAATTTTTATTAGGGGAATTTGGAAACCAGACATATACATTTGAAAATTTCAAAAAATCGTTAGTAAAGGCGTTCCCCATAGTGAAAGATCGAGCAAGGCTGGAAGCCGAACTATATAGTTTCTATCAACGGGATATAGAACAGTTGACGGACTTTATTTTGCGAAAAATTAAGCTGACGGATATGCTGTATGGGAAGAAACCCGACGCGGAGATTATTGAAATAATCTTGTTACCTGTCAAGATTGTTACCTGCTGTTCAAGACTACTTCGAAATTAGAAACCCAAGCACATTGCAGGAGCTCTTCGAATTGGCGGTGAAGTTTCAAAATCGCAGAATAGCGGGAAAAGCTAGAGGGGCATCGTATTCTCAAAGTACCCGAAGGAAATCTTCAAATGAGCAAACCAGAAATGCAAACCGCTCTTATGGGGGAAAGAGCTATCAAGCTAACTCATCGAACCTCGAAGGTCAAGGCCCAAAAAGGAAATTCGAAAACGAACGTCCGCGTACCCAGAAGGCAGAAGTTGAAAGGAAAGCTTTAAACGAGTAGAGGGGCCTGTGAAAGCGAGGGTCCAGACCCCGGAAGTTTTAAAAAAACCCTCAAAAAGACATTTAAATACGGTCATCGTAAAAAACTCACATCTACCAATTATACAAGTCCTGGTTGGCGATGTACCAGTAGAAGCCCTCATCGATACACGAGCAGAAGGAAATTTTATGAGCGAAACATTCTTCAAAAAGAATTTTTATAGGGTACCATTATTTAAAACCAAAAATACCGAAATTATAGCGGCGCAAGGAAAAACCTGTCACTGCATCGGGAAATTATCATTAAACATACAGGTAAAAGAGGAAAGCCTCAAAGTATTAATTTTTGAAGTCAAGCATCTGCAAAATCCTCTTATTTTAGGTATGGAGTTTTTAAGGGCCGCGAGGGCCAAATTGAATTTTTAAGACAGTTCTGTGGTGCTGGAGATGGACCAGAGGGTGGTGGAACCTGTGGAGCAACCGCGAGTTGACTTTAGCTATCTGAATGACCATGAAAGTCAAGCCATCCAGCAAGTGGTGAGTAATATTTCTAACTTGTTTTCAGAAAAGCCTGGTAGTTGAAAAATAGTTACGCGTCAGATACAATTAACTGCCGAAAAACCTTGTAGGACTAAACCATATCGTTATGACAAACAAAAAGACCTAATCATCGAAGAACATATTCAGGAGATGTTAAAGAATAAAATAATAACGCCCATAAATAGTGAGTACGCGAGTCCAGTCGTACTATGTAGGAAAAAGAACGAGTTTCCTCCTTCGGATAAAAGGGCTTGGAGGTTTGCTATCGATTACAGAAAACTAAATAGTATTACTAAATTCCCAGTTTACCCTTTGCAGGTTATAGAGGAAATTATTAGAAAGATCAAATCGACAAGATATATGTCTACTTTGGACCTAACGTCTGGCTACTATCAAATAGCTATGAGACCCGAAGACATACATAAAACCGCGTTTATAACAAAATCGGGCACTTATGCATTTTTACGCATGCCCTTTGGGTTGTGTGGGGCCCCATCAACATTCCACAGAGCTATGGACATTGTTCTAAAGCCTGTCCTAGGAAAATCAACTTTAATCTATCTAGATGATATAATTATAACGAGTAGTACGTTGGAACAACACATTAAAGATCTAAAAGAAGTTTTTAAATTATTAAAAGAGGCCGGTCTTACAATTAACGTCTCAAAATGCAAGTTCGCAACTAAAGAACTTAAATATCTCCGTTATAAAATTTCGCAAAAGGGTATAGAAACGCAAGATTCAAAAATAAAAGCAATCAAGAATTTTCCACCGCCAAGAAACTTTCTTCTTTCCTTGGGTTATGTTCTTACTATCGGTCTTTCATAAAAGATTTCGCTAATATTGTTGAACCACTCTTAGTAATTAAAAAAAGAGAAGTAAATTTACGTGGACAGCGGAAGCAAATACAGCATTTGAAAGATTAAAAGAAGCGCTCATCAATGCCCCTGTTTTGAAATTCCCGGAGGGGGACGAAAACCTGGAAATTGCAGCAGATACGTCGGACTATGCGGTGGGTGCGGTTCTTATGTAAAATAGCCATCCTCTGACATTTTTTAGTAAAACGTTGAATCAAACACAAACGAATTATACAGCTATAGAGAGAGAAACATTAGCCGTATTAATGGCTGTACACAAATTTCTAGTTTATTTCGGCAAAGCTCCAGTAACAGTATTTTCGGATCATGCGGCTGTTGGTAGACTTTAGTCGGGGAAAAACCTAACGCCCAGGTTAATAAGATGGGCTTTAAAACTCCAAGAATGTAATCTAATAATAAAATATAAACCGGGTAAGGAAAATAATGTAGCTGACGCACTTTCTCGTATAAAACTGGACGATGAACGAAATGAATTTAAATGCGCTGTGTTAACTTCAAAAATTTTAGATTCTAGAGATACGATTATCACTGAACTGAAAGATGATCCTGAATTTGGAAATATCTATGCATATTTGAAAGACCCCGAAAGCTTTGAAGATACAGATATCGATGCGATAAGAAGTAGAGCAGAAAACTATGAAATAATAGATAATTTATTATTTTATACGAAAACAACAAACGAAAATCTCGAGTACAAACCAGTCATCCCAGCCTCGCTTCGATTAAGCATTTTGAAGGAATTACACGACGCGAAAACAGCGGGTCATTTAGGGGTCAGAAAGACTTTAAAAAGGGTACGCGAGGCGGTATATTTCCCGCAATTATACAAAATAGTAACTGCGTATGTCAGGTCCTGCAATCAATGTCAGTTAATAAATGATATTAATTACATCCCGGCCGGGTACTTAAATAGCATTCGCGCCACATTTCCGAATGAAATTTTAGGCATAGATCTTTTTGGTCCCTTCCCCCAGAGCGAGTTAAATAAAAATCGTTTTCTTTTAGTAATAGTAGATCATTTTTCGAAATGGACAGGAATTGTTCCACTTAAACGCGCGTCAGCCAAAACAGTCGCAGATGCATTCTTACACAGATAGATTTTAAAATACGGTGCACCGATAAATGTCATTAGCGATAACGGAAAACAATTCATTAGTCAAATATTTGAAAACATATGCACTGGACTTGGCATACGCCATATCAAAATGGTTCCGTATAGACCACAGGCAAACATAGCAGAAAGAGTGAATAAGAACATCGTAAAAATAATTCGCAGTTACGTTAGCACACATCACAAGCGCTGGGATGGCTACATAAATGAATTAGCTTATGCTTTAAGAACGGCAAATCACGATACTACGGGAAAAACCCCAGCAGAATTATTTTTAGGCCGAAAGTTAATTACGCCTTTAGATAAATTATTCTTTGTGCAACAAAGAGAGCAAAAGTTTAAACAGAAAGATGTGCAAAAACTTATTGATAAGGCGCTTAAAAGCTCGAATACGGCAAGAAATAAGCAAACAGAGTATTACGATAGAAAACGCCGTGAAGCAGATTTTAAAGTTGGGGGATAAAGTATTGAAGCGGAAATTTTGTTTATCAAGTGCCCCAGACAATTTTACTGCAAAGTTAGGTCCAGAATTTGAAGGCCCCTATGTAATTCAGGAAATCAAAGGAGTCGTATTGTACCTTAAGAACGAGAGAGGGGAAATCTGTAAAGCAAGTCCCGACCAGGTGAAAAAATACTATAATCCAAATGATTTTGAAATCCTTAAAAGTTTATTGCAGGAGTCAAGTCGAAAAGAAGTAGAAGGTCCAGAAATAACGACAACTGTTCCACCACCCAAGAAGCAGAGAACTGAAGAGAGACCTAGCCCTTCTACAACCCAGACGACGGTACCAAAAAGAAAAAATGAAAACTTTCAAACTCCAGCATTTAAGAAAAACAAGAATGCAAAGCCACCGCGTAAAGAAACCTTGGTAAAGAGGAATACACCACCTACAACGCATCGCAGTAGAAAATAATTTCTAATATAATAATTTCTAATATAATACTTTCTAATATAATAATAATTTCTAATAAATTCTAATAATTTTCAAGGAGAACGCTCCCAGGGCCAGAGAGTCAGGTGCAAGCAAAGCCGCCGTTCCGGAAACCGAAAAGACAGCAGGAGGAACGAAAATACCAGGAACAACAGAAGAAATTCAAGAAGAACTCCAGGCCGGAGGACGTCAAGACGAGCCGTCCAAGAGAAAAACGAAAAAGACAGCAACCCGACGATTACTCCGCCAAGAGGCCAGCATGCAGAGGACGCAAAAGAAAAACTAATGTGGACGACACTCGGACGTCAGTAAGGAGAAGATCGACGTCCATGAAACCTATAACGTGGGAACAATTTTGCCAGAAAAGAATGACGGAGTTTCAATCATCGAAAACTCAAAGATAAGTTAAAATCTTCTATAATTTTTTTTCTTCTGTTCCGAAATGTTATGCATAAGTACGAAGTTCTATGTTTTGACGAAAGTCAATATGTCTCGGTTGAGACTTAGTTTTGTTTTACTTTATTTAGCTAAGGCAAAAGTATTATTTTCTTTATGTATAAAAGCTAAGAACAAGCATTTTCTGTTGGTCGAAAGACTAATTCTGTTATGTTAAAGCCAAAATTTGGCCGAAGATAAAAATAACTTCGTATTCTTGTATTAATAAAAACTTTAGTTTCAGTGCCGCCAGCTTGGCGAAGAATGAGTAAAGTAAAAATTTATTTTCTCTTATTCATTTTCTGGTAAATTGTAAAAATCATATGTATTAAAATTTTGTAAATATACGTAAATACTTGAAAGTTATGTAAAAGTAGAATTTAGTCTAGAAGCATAAAATTTTAGATGCTAAAAGTAAATGCTTAAAAGCAATGAATTCGAATTTAAGTATTAAACTGTAGATAAAATCATGCTTTAGAGCGAAAGCCTGCATGTCTAAAGATGAATGAGGGGGAAGTTAGAATGAATGTGTTTTGTAGGGTTCTCCACCTACACTTGAATTTTTAAGAATGTTAAAGTAGCTCATCGAGTTGTAGAATGTCGAGTAAGGTGTGTCTAGTTGGTCGTTGAATTCTAACAAATCATTGTGGTTAGGGGGAAGTGTTGTAAGACTAAAACACAAATACTCCCGTTTGACACCACACATGGTGGAGAGCCAGGGTAAAGTTAAATTAATGTTTGAATAATTGAATGAATGTGAATTAAGCAGTAACTAAGGAAAACGAATCGTTTAAAAACAAAAATTTATTCAGTGTCAAGAAAGTGTAAATTATAATATATTTAGAAAGATACTGATACTTATTCCTTCCAGATGCTGGAAGGAAAAGAACAAGATTGATTGGTGAAGTCCAGGAAAAGTTGCTCTAAGAAGAGAGATTTATATAAGTATCGACAGAAATTTAGTATACATTTTGTTAAATAAGATTTTTTTTTTTTTTTTTTTTTTGTGTAAACGAGGCTCTTGAGAGTTAGTTCAGAATTATAGAAACTTTACAACAGGTCGTTTGTAGGACCTGCTTTCAAGTTTTCCAAATTCTGGCAGCGGCAAATGTAGGGTTTATATTTATTTTAACTAACACTTATTTTAAGTATAAACTATCTTTCCTGTCAAGCCTTACTCTTCCCTGGAACTGCCAATGCCAGAGTATGTAAATTTTAGTAGAACGCGCAAGGATTCAAATTATCAGCGGAAGAATTCTGAGTTAAATAGAAAGGAAACGAGTTCGAGATGTGCTGTTCTTACTTCACGAGCGCGGAGGTAGTTAGCGAGAAATTGAAGAACCCCGCGTTTCGGCCTGTGTGCTTGCCTCGGAGAATTGTTATTCGTTCAACGTGATATTCAAAGTTTGCTGAATTAGCAGCGGTATTGTAAAACGCGGTGAGGTTAGTTACTTTTAGAGAGCCTCGTAGTTTGAGACTTGTTATTATTTCTTTTCAGGTTCTTATTTTTATCTAGGTTTATTCTCCGGGTCGGCGTAGTTTGTGAGCGTCAAGAGCACGCAATTGTAATTTCTTAAGTTGAATAAAAAGGGACTTAAACCCTTAGCAAGACTCTGTCTATTTTCCAGTTTCAACAGTCACCTCTTGGTTGCGTGCAGGTTGGAGGCACGCAACTCTACAAGGTGATTGAACAATTAGCATTTAGGAACAGTTTGCGTGGAACAACTACGAGGGATATCCTCAAAAGGATGTCGAGAAAACACAATACAATTTGCAATGGAATCAGTTGAAAATGTGTCGCAGCTGATGGTGTAAAAAATATGTGTGGAAAGGGCAAAGGCCTAGTTGGACACATTTTTAAGATTTGTGAAGATGCTAAATGTTTAAAACACTTGAAAATTCACTGTATTATTCTCCAACAAGCTTTTAGTGGGAATCACCTCGGTCTGTTATGTGTTACTGAACCAATTGTATCATCAGTAAGCTTTGTTCAGTATTGGGTATTTAATCATCACCAGTTTCATGAATTTTATTAGAGATCAAAGCTGAATATCCTGCCTTGATTTATGATACCGCCATTCAACAGCTCAACAGTGGGAAGTTTTGTTGAGATTATTCTGTGAGAGAGTCATATTCTTTGAAATGAGAAAAATTGCTCAGAACCTTTATTATTGAACAGCGAATAGCTATGGAAATTAGCATCTACAACAATATATCAACGAATTCAATTTTAAATTACATGGGAAAACAGTGTAAATCATTAGGATATTTGTTGGAAGCAGGCGAGATGAAAGATTAGCAATCGCCTTCGCCGGGAATCGAACCACGGACCTCTGGAATACCGGCCCAGCGTGCAGAACCACTACACCACGAAGGCACGCCAGGAAAGCGGAAGAAATACCTTATAACAGTACTCATACGTGAAATGTATTCTATCGTACAGACCTATCGCCGAAAATTTGCATTGTTGGAAATACAAGTAACAATAAACAAATCTTAGTTTATATTTCTTTAGCGAGATGTTAGAAATTTGAAACTTTAATGTTAAAATATCAACTTCTGAATGTTCCTTACCTTACGGCATTTTCTTATGCCAAGAAAATAGAAAAATATTCAAACATTAAGAAAAAGCTACAAAATTGTTGTATTGTTTGAGAACACCAAGTTTTACTGAAGTGGAATCTTTAGCAAGCTGTCTTTTGACCTAAGAATCATTGACCAAATTTGGTATGCAGCATAGAGATTTTTACTGTTTCAACTTACATCCGATCATCAAATTAAAATAATACTGTTACTCTTATTAAACCTTACATAAATCGGAGCTCCTAGAGAAGGATCATGAATAGAATGAAAAACGGTTAATTAGCTTACTCTGCAGAAAATGATAATTTCACCTTAAATTACACATGCTGCAGGTACCTTTCCAAAACGCTGGTAGTTCGGTCCGAGGTTCGAATCCCGCGAACGGGCTAGCTGCATGGGCGTTTTCGCGGTTTTCCCCATATGTAACGTGTATACGAGCCAGTTTCCCTTAGAAAGTCTTCCACGAAGGCATCCCTCCTCTTAGGCTTATAGCCCTCGAGGCTTTGCCATAATCACACACACACACACACGCCTTTCCAAAACGTAGCTTTTAAAAACACTTTCAATTCCGGGTTGAATGTTTTGATGAAATGGATAATTCCAATTCAGTTACTTATTGAAGTACTTTTCTCATTTCATTCCGGCACCTAGCCTTTAGATGCATATCAAAATTTGACTTTTGCGGAAAAAAAGGATTTTTTCCCTGTGAACTATTTTATACCATTCTAAGAGCAATTATAAATTTAAAGAACTTAAAACATTTCACCAGTTTTCTGTGCAGGTTTTTGGCTTATTATATTTGAATCTATGGATCTTAATTCATACATATTAGGTGCTTATTAAAATATGATAAATTCTATGTGTAAATTCCTCTTACCCATTCCATCGAGAAATGAAGCAAAGGAAAGAGATCATCATCAGAGAAGTATACGAAATATGCAAACTGTTTGAGAAAATCGAATGCCTTACTTTCTCATATGAGGCAACCTCCAAGTTAAATTCGCAACATTTATTCCTGTCCCCAGTTAACCAAGTGTAGGTGATATGAGGCAGAAAACAGTTGATAAACCACCGGCTTCCTTTCTCGCGGTGTGCTTGAGGCAGTTAAGCCATTAGTGGGCTGAGTTTTGCCTAATATCCATCAAAATGACAAATTTCGATTACTCTCTCCTGCATCCCCCTCCTTTCTTTGATCATTAAAGTGCAGCGTGTTTGGGAAGCATGTTCTTTTTCGGATGAGTTTTATGATACCTTCTGCTTTTTGATAGCTGACGGCTCTCTCTCTCTCTCTGCTGTATTTTTCTCGCAACAAATGAGATTACGCGTAACGTCGAACGAAGAGAGAAGAGTTTTTCTTTAATATTATATATTTATTTTTTAAATGAAAAAGGCAAAGATGCTTCCCATACGCTTTTCCCTCAAAGGTATTTGAAGTAAAAATTTATGAAACAAAGCAAAAAAAGTTTCTTAAGCCTCTAATGCGATAAATTTTAATTATGTACTTTTAAAGAAAGTGGCTGAAACAAAAAGAAAGGTAAATAAATAAGCAAATAATTTAAGTGTTCCTTGTATCTTAGCAACGTATGTGGTCTTTAACCGTTTGGAGCTGATTTGCATAGTCATAAAAACACGACATTAAGAGTAGCCTAATGATAATTGTGGGCAAAATATAGCAATCACTACATACGATCTTTTCAATCATTTTTACGACCAAACTGCAGCAGAACAACAAAGTCGCTGATACCTGAGTTATACATGGTTTCTTTTCCTTGAATGAATAGTTGGTTGCATGGCCGTTTTCGTGGTTTTCCCATTTGTAACGTACACATGAGACACTTTCCCTTAGAAAGTTCTCCACGAAGGCATCATTCCCTCTAGGCAAATAGCCCTCGCATGTTTTGATGTAATCAAGTAAATCAAACTCTTACTTTAATGGTGTATTTATCTTACACTATCAAGCCTTTTGTAAATTTCTGAAATAGCTTTACTCTCTTTCTGAACTATTATATTAAAAATAATATTAATGTTTTCTTAAAATAAGAATGATAAACATGTTAATAATTTTGTCGAGGAGATGAATGAGAAGTACACGTAACTACACATAAGAATTAAATAGATTTCAGTCTATGTTAGTGCTTTTTTTTTTTTTTTTTTTTTTTAGTTTCCATTGCCATTCGTGAAAAGATTCAACTGAGGTTTCCAAAATGCAAAAATCATACCACGGACCAGCTCAAATCTCAGATTGAATTTTGTTTAATTACACACCCAAAATGGGTATAATAGATGCTGTACAGAAATTATCCCTAAGTAAACGGTGTTTCCATGAAAAGGCATTGTGCTCCATCGTTTCTACATCAGTCGTCTTCATTCAAATTATGCAAGTATTAATAGCAGTAACTTAAGTATAACCCTAAGTGTCCTAAAATGAATTTCGACGTAGTATAAATATAGCAAAGTATTATTTAACGTTAAATAAAAATAAATTATTAATTCAAATTACAGTTATAAAAATTTTACCTTTCTCATTGAGACGAATTTATTGGAACATCTGAGTTTGCCTCAGCCATCCAAAATGAATGAACATAGTTGATTCTTGTATTTAATTCTCAGGAAAATAAATATGCGTTTTAGGAATATTCAAGTTGTTCAAAGGAATCTAAAATACTGGTTTACTTTGAAAACGGTTGAAAATGGAGATTTTTAAGATATAATGCATTTCTAAGGCAATACAATACCAAACACATCAGCCTCTAACATGAAAAGTAACATTTGGATCCGTCATATTGTGCTTATCGTAAGAATGAAATAAAAAGAGCAATATATTTTCTGCTTCTTTCATTTACTATGAAGGCATCTGTTATGCGGCTAACAAACGAAATATTAATCAAAACATTATAAACGGAAATTTAAGCTTATTAATATGAAAGAAAGGTCCTATATTTTGTGATATTAAAGCTGCAATCCTTAATAGCCATTAATTGAATTATTTGTTTATTGGTTGATCTGATTGCGGCAAAATACTTGAGAGCTATCTTGCAAGGAATTGAGGGCTTCGTATACACATTTTAAGGAAAACTGATGTTAAAAAATCGGTTCTTCTTAAAACCTCATCACAAACAACACATTAAAAAGTCGAAATAAAATGTCCTTTAAAACGTTGTTCGCAATCTGGGGATTGCAAATGCAAGTAAATAAAAAAAGAAAAAACCAAAATCTTTTTACTAAGCATTGGAGCCATAAATGATATTTCTAGATGGTCCAGTGACTCACAGAAACTGCATTAAATTTTATTTAAATGCGTAGCATTTAGCCAAAGCAGTTAAAGAATTCATAGAGTGTTTCCAGAAGATAAAATTACAAACTCAGAACACTTTTAATGACTAATCACTGGCAATTTTCGTTTCATGGAAATCAAAGAAATATTAAAATAAAAATAAAGATAGCGCATTATCAAATCTTCGATATATTTCATTCATGGAAATATTTGCTGACAAAAAAATTGATAATATGAACGACATAACATTTATACGATACATTTTTGTTTTCTCGAAAAATTGCTACAACATAAAAGCACAAAAATTGTCATTCTGAATATTTACTTTTAGTATAATAACTAGAACTAGATATGCTTGAAAATTAAAATACAAGCACACCATTCCAATGCAGTTAAAACCTTCGAAACGCTTGATGTAGACAATCACTTATACTGAAAAGAAAAAGAGCGATACATTCAGCTTTTTAATAATTACATAATTACACATTTCTGTAAATACATAAAATTGCAAGAACAGTTGCATAGGAGTGATAAATATTATCTTTTGTGCTGTGGAGTCCTTTTTTTAGAACTGATAATGGATTTCTAGTCTAGGGACAAAAAACTCTCGAAGCTTTAAATTCATGTACTTCCCAGTTCCAATATTGCATACGGCTAACTTTTTTTATCACTACTATCTAAAATTCCAATATATTTGCACCGAATATTTTATTTATTTTATTTTACTTCTTGTATTCAGGCGTAGAAAATGTGTGTCCAGTCTAGGAAAAAAATGTTTTGGAAAAGAAAATCCAGAAACATTCTTCAATCGCTTAAAGAATTCATATTAAATCCTGGACTCTCCTATTTGATGCCATGAGATGGGACGTTTCTTCGATCGAAACTCCAAAGTGAACGCTTGAGAGCTGAGTTTGAAATAGCCCACGATATATCTTACTCTCTTTAAATACTCCAATAATCCTTTACGTATTAAATCTCTCATATTTTGATGCGTGGCATTCAAAGTTTGAGTTAAAAATATTTCGTGTTACAAAATTTCTGAAAACTTAACTATTGCACATAAGATGGTAAAATGTAGCTCATGAAATTCTAGAGAGAACTGAAGCGCAGGTAATCATTTTGATTCTAAATCAAAAAAAGAAAAAATTCTCCTTCTTTCCAGTATGCCTTTGTGGAGTAATGGAGCCTCGTATTCAAGAGATCCAGGTTACAGTCCCGGTGAGGACATTGCACATTTTTCATGTCTCCTGCTTCAAAATACCTAAATGGCATCCGAACTAAAAGGTGGTGTACAATAATTCGTCATCACCAGGATTTGGTGATTGAGCCCCTAATCCCCAGTCGTCCTTTAAAAGGGGGGAGTATATATTTTCTCCCTCCTTCCAGCAGGTCTTCGTGGTGTAATGGTACCACTCTCGGCACGCATTTGAGAGTTCCAAGTTCGAGCCCCGATGAGGGAATTTCACATTTTTCACATCTCCTGGATTAAAAATAGGCTATTGATTCTACATCATTGATATTTATTTTGCCGTGTTACCATGGGGTTGACATGAAGTTGCTGTTCAAAAGAATGCTAATGAGTTGATTTCGAAACCTAAATAAATCTGTAGAACTAGTGATCATCATGTCTATGAGGAGTAGGGTAATAGGGTAACGTAATGCCTCTTGGTATAAAAGTCTTCGAAACGTGTGTTTGATGGTCCACGAAAAGTAGGATGAAACTATATTTGTCTACTGATTAACCTTTTGAAATCTGGGATATAGCAGACAAAGTAATAATGAACCACTGTTTGTAGAACTATGAGCAATGATAAATATACTAATGGGGTTCTTTTAAAACCTGGATTTGCAGACAAATAAGTCATAGACATATTATTGATTTTTATAGATCTATGACCAAAGATAAATATGTTTATGAGGGACTGATAAATCTCTAAGGTTTCGTCAAAATAATTATGCGATGTAATAAGCAGATAAATATTAAATAATTGGTTGATATTTATTTTTATAATCGAAAACGGAGACAATTATGTTAGAAAGCATACAGGATTTTTATTACTTTTTGCTTTCATAAACAGCAGATTTAAGTGATGAACCTAATGGCCTCTGAAAAATGCTAATTTTTTTTTTCTTAAATATATTTGAATTTTAAAGATGACTGGAATACATTATGTATAATTTTCATTTCATTAAAGTGTAGTAATGTAAAACAGTTGAAAAATTGAAGGCGATTTTCATTAAACCCAAGCATTTTTATGAATATTATTTTAATTAAATCATTATTTTACAACTGCAAGAGCTTCATTAGAACATAAAAAGGAATCAAAAATTAATTTTCAGAAGTGCTTCATGATTACTTTTAATAAGATATAAAAACGAAGCATTTTCATTTTTTTTTACAATTTAATTTGAAGCTTCCTCTTCTTACAGTTAAATCAATATAATTTTTTCGCAAGTTTTAAATACCCTGGATTCCTCATTACTACTGAATATGTGTAAATTTTTTATATGTAATGTAATTACAGGACAAGGCCTATCAGCTTAGTTTAACACTAAACTGCTGTTTTAAATGGAATTTTTTACTGTACAAAAATCATAAATTTATGTATAACTGAAATTAATTTGTCAAGGAAAAATTCTGGTATCCAAATAAAATCCTTAATTGTATAAAATTATCTAAAATATATTGACATACAATTTTAAATTTATCTTGAAAAAAGGACATTGCAAAAATGTGCATAAAAGTCTTTAAACATCCCAGAAATCAAAATTCTGGGTACATGAAAGGTCACATTTTCTTGCAAAACATTATTTCATAAAAACGCCTGTTAAATAATAATGTAAGTTAAATCATTAATATAAATATAACTAGACACATCTAAATGTGGACTTTCAGAGCCTTTCTTTCACAAAAAAAAAAAAAAAAAAACGCTAATACTTGATTGCCGCAAAAGTCCCCATTAATATTGTTTCCGGAAATTAAAGTTATTCTATATTTTATAAATTTTAAACTTTATAGTTTAGGCTTCTGATCCTTTTGAACTTTAATATTTAAATAAATATGCATGCCGAGGCAGTAAACGATATTGTAAACAGGTTACTAATTAGACACAAAATAATCTTTGACAATTTTATGCCGAATTAGTAACCTATTTGCAGTATCAATGGATCACTGTTTCCTTATCGTTTAAACGAACATTTGTCCAATAATATCTCCAATGCTTTTTCAACATTATGATCTTTCCTCTATCCATACATTCCATGTTTACATCCCATTTTGATTTGATTTGCAAATAATAATATGGGGACCGGAAAGTAATGTCGTTTCTGCGCATGTCGACAACAACATGCTAAAGGCAGAAGTGGAAGCAAATCCATGTCAAACAATCTTAACCAACCTTGTTCGACCATCCAAGAACATTTAAAGCAGAATGGAAAAACAAGCAAAACAGTTGTTTGATTCCCCCATAATCTGTCCGAAGAGAAGAAAGCCAACCGATCTATCACATGCAACGCATTGCTTCAACGGCACCATACAGAACCGTTTCTGGATCATTTGATTACTGGAGACGAAAAATGGGTCCTATATGATAATCCAAAACGCAATAGGCAGTTTTAATAGAGGTTACAAAAGGTTTACATCCCAAAAAGGCGCTTCTGTGTGTTTGGTGGAGTATTCGCGGAATTGTTCATTTTGAATTGCTGAAGCCTGGACAAACTGTTAATGAAGATCTTTATTGTAAACAATTGGATCGAGTGAACCAATCTTTAATCGAAAAATATCCGACGATTGCCAATAGAAAAGGAATCATTCTGCAACACGACAATGCAAGACCGCACTGTGCAAGATGGACACTGGAAAAATGAATGAATTTTGATGGGAGGTGCTGCATCATCCACCATACTCGCCCGATATCGTACACTCGTATTTCCATTTATTTCGATTCCTACAATATTTTCTTAGTGCCAAAAAATTTGAAAATTTGAATGATGTCCAAAAAGCCATCTTGAGATATTTTACTAAAAAAGCAATTGATTATATCTGTTCGGGGATTGAAAATCTGCACACTAGATGACGAACGTTTGTTAATAACGAGGGTGATTACATTATTGATTAAAAATAAAAACGTGTTAAAATTTATTCGTGTGAATTTAATGTAAGAAAGCGACATTACTTTCCGATCCCCCTATTACTTTCCCGATTCTTTAATTCTTTCATAACAGCGGTGGAAAAATTTAACTCAAGAGCAGCATTTTGTTGACTCGTTTTCGGGAGTTGATCATAGCGGTTTAACAATTCAACACTGTCCCTTAAACTCAAAACATTGAGTCTTTTGCTGCACTCCCTGATAGAAATGATTAAACAGAATAAAATAACAAATTGTTTTTGCACAGAACATTCACTAAAGTGTGAAGCTCAACACAAGTAAAGTGATGTTTTCGCCCAAAAAATCATTTTCATCTAGAATCGGCTCCATTAAACTAGTTGTTCCAGGCGTTCTTCCTAAAATTTAGAAAACCGACATCTTTGCACATGGTTACTTTAAGAAGATTTAGTAAACCAAAATCGACAAAAATGCAGATTTAAAATTTTTTTCTCATAAACATGCACTTTCTAAACTGAAGAGAAATTTTGAAGCGATGTCACGATAATAAACGGTATAAAAAGAAGTTTAAAAATTTTGAAAATCTCTTAATTGGCACACCTCCTCAGTTTTTTTATTCTTAATTGTTTCAGTAACTTATTAAAAATAAGTGTAACAGAAAAAAGAACGTAATTAAGTATGACAGAAACTATCAGCAATTTTTGTTTGTATGTATAAAACGATTTATTTAAATACTATTCATAATAATTTTTTTCACTTTTGAACTGGCAGGTTTATATACTTATATATATATATATATATATATAGAGAGAGAGAGAGAGAGAGAGAGAGAGAGAGAATGTAAGAAATTTAAACCCATTCTACACACAGACCAAAAAGAGTGAAATTCGATGCTATTAAATTTTTAAAAAATCCAATAAATCCAAAATGATAATTAAAGACCTATGAAATAAATTTTCGAATGAACTGTTATGTTTAAAAACTTTAGAATAGTTCATCAGCTTATTTTGGATATAGAAGCGCAAAGGTTTCAAGTGGGAAGATGATTGTAACTGAGTCTCATGTATCCTACTCTTCATAACGTTACATCAGATCTAATTGAACTCCTCTTCTTTATATTTATTTCTGGTAATGGTATAATGTTTGAGGTAGTTATTATTTTTGGTTTTGATTTTATATTTCTTTAATTCTCATTTTGCATTTATTAGATTTCTTGAAATTTATTAGTATTGAATCTCACTTTTTGGGGTCTTTGTGTAAAATGTGTTCTAAATTTCTTACCTTTTGTCTATGCTGATCAATTTTCAGCATCATATTGCGAGAAAATATTTGAATAATTATGTTTCTAATATATTTATTATTAGTAGTATTATTTAAATTATTAAATTAGTATTATTAGTATTATTTAAAATCGAGCTGGAACAAGCCTTAATCTATTTAATTAATTAAAATAATCTTAAATTAATTTTATATGCAGTTTATAAACGAGAGCAAATGGCAGAAATGTCTAAAAGAAAAGAAATTACATTTGCTGCTGAGCAGTTTTAAATAAAATATTTTTGTCTGTTCAAGTTTAAAATTCTGCTTTTTTCAAAAAAAAAAAAAAAAAAAAAAAAAGAATAAACGACAAATTAAATCTTGATTATAAATATTTTAATATTCATTGTAAATATTTTAGAAAATACATTATTATTAATTCATATATTAAAATTGTTTGGAACATGTTTTACTAAACAAAAACTGATAATGAGAAATTTTATTTGCAGTTTATGATTTTTCTTGCAATATTTCTGGCCAAATAAGACTTGGAATAAAAACTTGAAAATTATATTTATATTAGCTAACTGAATAGTAATAGGTTTTATGTTATCTATATTTTTGTATAGATATATATCAATATATATATATATATATTGTAATTCAGTATAATTTTTTAAAGAAATTGGAAAGGATTTAATGACCACTTAGACAGTTCACATTCTGTAAACTGCATGTTTTTAGTTTGCGTTTTTCGGTGAATCCTTTTACTTAAAGTCCAAAAACTTAGACAAATATGGAATAAAATATTTAATATTTTTAATGATTGTTTAAAATTGTACACAATAGAAAGATGAGTTTTGTAAATATAGAAAAGAAAAATTATTGGAAGTTAAAATGCAGTTGAGATCGTGTTTTTTCAAAGGTTTTACCTAAAAATATGCTTTTTATTTTTTCTGAAAAACTAATACATTAATTGTAAAATAGATCCTCATATTTATTGATAACATTATAACAAATAACAATACAAATATTTAGGAAGAAAATATTGAAACACTTAAGAGAAGAAAGGCATTTGAATTTTTAAATTTTCTTAAAAAAATTGTAATTAAAAATCATTACAGGCTTTTTCAGCTTAAAATTATTTTGTTTAACAAAAGAATTTAATAATATTCATAAGAATCGGATGAAAATATTTAAATAATAAAAATTATTCAAAAGGCACCGAGTCCCAATTAAAATGAAGCTGTTTGGCGATATTATCGTATACTTTAAGATATATTTCATAGTTGATCTCATATGGCGATTTTACCTTCTCTTTGACTTCCGTTTCTTCAGTTAATACATTCATTTCTATAGTATTTTGACAATATTAACCGAATTGTTGAACATCGTAAACAATGTTTTTCCAAGTTTTCCTATAAATATGGGACGGACTTGGTAATTCACTAACTATATCCGAATGATAACATTAAGTGACGCTTTAACAAAGTGACGTCAAAAGTACAATCATGCAATTTTTAGATATCCAGAAAGGGTTCAGCATGCAAAATAAAGAGCTATACATAAAACTGAAATCATTTTCTTCTTGACAAATTACTGGAATATTTGAAATTTATAATTTGCATGGATAGTATCACATTATTATAAAAATAAACAGAGATAATCAAATATCTCAAATTTATGAAAAGCACACACTTTCTGGCTCTAATGTTCTCGATTCCGAAATTGATTTTTAAAACAATGCCTAAGGCCATAACAAAATAAAATATTTATTTATTCCTTATTATTTATTTATTTTTTGAGTGAAATCTACTGCTTATTTTTTACATCATTTTTCAGCGTGACCTCTAAGACGATATGCAATTTTTGAGTTGAATTTATAGAACTTCCATCTCTTCATCTTTATTTTTCCTTCTTTTAATCTGTTCCCTTTCTTGCAGAACTTAACTTTTCATCATCTCGAAGAAGCTCTCAAGCACAAAATATAACTGGAATTTTTGCGAGAGACATTTTAATTTTTTATGTCTTAATATTTTCTTCCCTTTGAGTCAATAAGATCTTCGAAACTCATTGTATTTCATGTATCATTTCTATACGATATACTACCTAAAATATATAAAAGTATATTGTTTCTTAACATAAGCTATCCAAAAGTTAAAACAAATTACTTTTCTTTCGACGTTTCTCATTTTTTAACCAACCGTGATTTTATTGATTAAAAAGACAACAGATCGAATAATAATTATATTAAATCAATATGCTTAGCTTGCGAAGCCATTAAGCACGAATTTCAAGAAAGTGAACTTTATCAAAAGCATATTTTTAATACGCAATTTGCATGTAAAAAGGCTTAGCTTTAATATTTGGAGAAGCAATAAAATACAAAATACAAATCAAACTTTTGCAAGATATCTATTCTGTATTTTTTATTTCTAATTTTTAGTCCAGTTTTAATTATTAAAAGCAGAAAAATTCATATTATTTTATTTGTTTTGTTCAGTCTCCTAGTTGCGGCTCCAAAAATTACACAAATGTGTATTTCTGAACATAAAATACGAAAAAGGTTAAAATTAAATTATTTTTTGTTGAATATTTCTATTTTAATTCGTTTCGTTCCATTTATTAAAAAGAATATGGGTCGTATGAGTATTATCGTATATGAATAATTTCTTAAAAGTTTTATTCTCATGTATTTTGAAAAGCAGGGATTAATCAAGTTAATAATCTGCTGACGATTAAATTCATAAATTACTTTAAAATTAAAATAAAACTTTAACACGTATTACTATACGAGCTTCATTTTAAAGATATGCTCGCTTTAAAGATGCATTTGTTATCCCAAATGGTGCAGAAGGTATCAACGTTCCCATTAATAGCTTTATAAGTTAAAAGTAATTTTGTTGCATATATTAAATTGCTAAATATTTGGAAAATTGGAAATCCATAGTTATCTGGAATATCTCCTTAGCTTTTTCAATATTTCAAATATCGAATCTTGAGCCATTATGTGCATCTTCTATGCGCATTTTATTACGCTCTTGTCTCAAACTTCTTTCTCACTTGCCAAAGAATCCGAAAGCAGAATTAAAACAAACCATAAACTTTGAAAATGATTATATTTTAATATAAATGAAACTACTAAAAAGGGAAAACTTAGAAACTGGTTGATCACAATATATGATGCGTGTTTTAGAGTTGAGAATGCAAATAGGTGGGACTTCGACTTTCAACAGCAATGTCGAATTATAACATTAACCACGATGGCATTAAGAGTAGTCTGTTGTTTCCACGTATTGTATCCTATGAATATAATTTTTTATTTCTAATGTCATTCCAATATTTAAGCAATAATATCATTCACTTAGCTTGCAAAATCTAGATTTTAACTAAATACTCGCATACAGCAATTCCAGAGCGCTCTAGCTTGGAAGTGGTTCTATTACAACATTGTTACGAATTTTAATATTGTTATGGGAAGTGTCATTGCGATGCTACGTTTGTGACACAAGCAATGAAACTTTCTTTTTATACTTTCGGGTTTTGTTTAAAATGTAGTTATTTTTTGTTAGTTCTTTTCTACCTCTCATTTTTTTTTATAATCGTTACAAGACTGTAATTTAGGATGAGTTTAAATAGAACACGCAGCCGGTATTTATTTAGCCTCCTTTACAACATATGAATACCTGTTCTTCTAATGATCAACAAAACCTGACCTTCACGTATGCAAAGTTTTCTGATGCTGAATATTTCAGTAAATTTTTAAAACGGTAGCATCACGCTGGTGAGAGATAGGAATTTACAAGTTAAAGGTTAGCATTCTCTTATTAGGCTGAAATATCTATAGTTTGAATGGACGCTTCGAAAACAGCAATAGGTAAATTTAGACAAATTTGCGCAACGAACAACTTACAATTAGGTTGCTTAGATTAGAAGTAAATTTGCGTCAAGCTCGTAATATCAATACTCAGTATATAAAGATGTTTTATATAATCTTCATAAATTATATTTCTTTTAAAATGCTTTTATAAACTACAAGGTAAAATTTATACTTTATTCAATGTCAAGCATGCAAAATGATGAAATTTACTTAAAACTCAATAGTAAAGATTAGATAGACAATTTTTAAGAAGAAAATTTAACAAATGCTTTGATTCATTTTGCTAAAATACTGCCATTCCAAACTACAGATTTCTTCATGAATTTATGAAGTACCATAAATTTGGATTTGTCAAAGCAAGAAAAAAATGATAAAATTATAGATGAAAGAATGGTGTCTCATTTCTAAACGTTTCAATATTATAAATTTTATTTAAAATATGTAAAGAAATTTCATATCTTAAATAAAGGCAGATCGTGTATTAAATACCTACTATATTACAAACAATCAACTTTAATTAAAATGCTTCATATTTCTTCAGACATTCCTTCAAATATCATTTATTTTCTTTAAGCTTTTCTAAGTAATTACAAAAATATAGCATCTCTTATTGTGGTTCCTAAAAACTATGTGAAGTAACTATTATTTACATAATTTCTGAGTACACTAATTACAAACTTTGTTGTTTCTTCTTTGTAGAGAACTTAATTTCGCATAAAATAGTAAGTTTAAGTCCAAACTAAAGTAAAAAACTTATGAAAATTAAGAAAATTTTTACTTTACTTGCGATTTTAAATTAAAAGATGATACATCTGATATTAGCTTGATAATAAAACAGTTTTAATTATTAATGTAATATTACATTCAAATCTTTTATATTAAATTAAAAGATGATACATCTGATATTAGCTTGATAATAAAACAGTTTTAATTATTAATGTAATATTACATTCAAATCTTTTATATTCTGTACTAAAAAAAAGAAAGGAAAAGTACACGTCTACAAGAACATTCCACTAATTAAAAATCATTTGCGATAAATACTAATCTTTTATTGGGATAAATATAATTAAATATTTAAACCACTTAGCATGTTACATGTATTTATTTCTAAAATGTATATATAGATGTGATTTTATTAGAAAATACATTTATTCTTGTTGTTGATGATGATGTTGTTTTATGTAATCGCTTTCTTCATAATAAGAAGAAAAAAGAGGAAAACAACTTTTGAATGAAATGAAGTCTCGTAGATAAGGTTTCAATTTAACAGAAAACCTCAATAAAGAAAGTAGCCCTTCCTATCCCCTGGCTATTAATTACATAAAAACTGAAGTAAAAGCTCGTTTTGGTTCGACAAAAACTTGCGGTTGAACGACAAAAAAGTTTATTTCATCGGATTCGTTTGAAGAAACCAGATAGATATTTGAGCCATTTTGCGTTTCAGAGGATTCGGCTTCGTTTTCGGACGTTAAAGGAAACTACCTCTATGTTTTTACTCTACTAATTATCAATGTAATGGATTTTTTATGTTTTCCTTAGGTATTTTACCGACTGGAAAATAAAAAAAAGTGCTCTTCATGGCCCTTTTTTTTTTCGAGTTTTTAATCTAGAATGCAGTTTTTTGCCTCAGCACTAACGATAGTAAAATAGAATAAAGTTAAAAAAAAAGTTCCAAAGTTAAAGACGAAACCTTATCCTGTCTATTGCATAAGCTAACATCAGCTTGCACTCTCCCCTCTATTTGTTCACAGTAGCGAAGAGATAATTGAGTCTTCTCCGCATTTGTCTAAGGGACCGTCTTCTAAATGTACGAAAGAGTGTATAGTAACGAAAGAATTAGCAATTCACGAAATCGAAAGAATTAGCAAAAGAATCAGCAACATTAAGCATACGTTGAAACATTTGCTTAGCTCTAAAAATCAAATTTAACTTATTATGTACCATTAAGGCAGAACGAAAAATTTTTCTTAGGTTTATAAATACCAAACACGTGTAATTGTTTAGGAATCTATTATGGTTAGAAGTTAACTCAATGTCCTTCAGATCCTATTAGACTGACCAGCCAGTTCTCGCTCTAGCCTAAACTCAAATGACAAAGTCTTAGAAAGTTTAAAATAGCCCTTTTATACAGCTTTATATTAACAGCAGGTAATAATTAAATCACAGAATATAACTCTGCTACTGGCGGGTACTTAAAATAATATTAGATGAAGTTTAATTCCATTTTAGGTAACGTAATCTTAGAATACACACAATATTCTACTTAATATGTTTCAAATAATTAACGGTGCGTTTTTAAATGTCGGCTAGTAAGATGACTAAAGCCGGAATAAATCTTCCGCAGAACTGGCGATAGTACGTAATTGTATTACGAGGCGGCCAAAAGCACTAACGCTAAAATGTTCAATCCTTTGGCTTAAGTATTCGACAACTAATTTGCATTCTAGTGAGGACTCTGAAAAGAAGACTTTGGTGGTTCAAATATTAGTTGGTTAAGTAACCTAAAATCTTACAATCAAAGTTTGAAATTTACATTACTGCATTACCAGAAACTGGTAATTCTGTGCAATACCTAGAGATATATAATGTAGGTCAATAATATAAAGCAATGCTTCCTCGTCTTTGAAGTTTTCAGTTTTTTATGTAAGTATTTCAACCAAATTAAATATGATAGATAAATTTGCTTTACAGGTCGTTATACAATGAAAACCTATGCCGTAAGCGTTAATTTTAAAGCTAAGGGTTTATCTCATGCTTTTAAAACAGCATCTCATCGATGAAGTCTTTTTTGCATTCAGCTTCATACTGAAACCAATAGCAACCTGAATAAATTGAATCTATCTTTTCAGGATTATAATTACAGAGGTCAACGCATCCTCCTTACTTGGACAAGACATTTTGCATCACATGGATTAAGTCTTTTATAAAAGAATGCATAAATTCATCCAAGAAGTGTTCTGTATCATGGCACTTGAGAACGAATTGTATTATGTAACTCGTGTAAGTTTTTCTGTGTTCATACTTACGGCATTGTGTCTAGTACTGCAATGCAAAATGAGAGTGCCTGCCTTATTGATCCATGTTAAGCTTTAAATTATGCTTCATTAGAATATCACATTAAACAGTGATATCGAACCAAATCTCCGAAAACTGTTGTCGATGAGAGACTATATACACGAGCTAATTTCTTTGGGTAAAAACTGCCTTTCGAAAAGAACTGAAGACATTAACCTTTCAGCTATCTTATCTTTTCAGCTTTGTTTCTTTTCTGCTTATGTGTTAAATTGAGAGGTATTCCTTTCTGTAGTTTTGCAAAGGACATGATTTCGTATTTTAAAGGAAGAAATACGATGGTCGTTTGTTGAACAAACATTTCACGACTTATATCCACTATCGTATGCATACTTATCATTAGAGCTGAAAAAAGGAAATTCTCATATAAATCAATACGTAACAAGTTATTCTCACAAACAGATATTTAATTCGTAATTTTAACAAAACGTGTACGAATACTTCCAGCTTCAACTACACATCCATACAATGTTGTTACATTAGACTTTATTCAATACACTGTTAGCTTTAGTGATTAACTTTTTTTTAAGATACGCGCCGAGTGTGCTACCGTTACACCATGAAGGCATGCTGGAAGGAGGGAGAAAATACCTTGTATACACTCCCTATTAAAGGAAGACTGGTGATCCAATCTCCAAATCCTGGCGTTGACAAATTATTGTTCACCACCTTTCAGTTCGGGCGCCACTGAAGAGCCATTAGGTTATTTTGAAACAAGAGCGGAAAAGTGTGTAATGCCTTCGCCAATACTCGAACCTGGACCTCAAGAATATTATCTCTTATTGCGAAAGTTGATACTTTCTGGATAATTCGTACAAAAGTATTTCAGAGCCAAGTACGTAACACATTTTCCGAAAAATATTTCATCTGAATGAAAATAAAATAGTAATATTTGTTAAAATTTATATTTGTCTTATATTAATGTGATTTATAGAATTAAAAGGATTCAACTTGATAAACTTAACGTTTTCAAAGTAATCCAAAATGAAATTTTGAGGAAATTATAAATTCAAGATAATTTTCATTCAATACCAGAAATGCACATTTGTGCAATTTTTAAAGGCTCGGTCTATAGACTGAACAAAATAAAGGGAATAATTTGAATTTCTAAAATCTTATTGATTAAATCTGAAATAAAATTAGAAATAAAAAATGTAAAAAGTGTCTCCTGCAACGGTTTGATTCCTATTTTGTGCTTTAATGCTTCTCTCGAGATGAAAGCTAAGCAGTTTTACACACAAATTGAATTTTTAAAATTTGCAATTGATAAAGTTCATAGTTTTGAAATATGTGCATAAGCTTTCGCAAGGCAAATTTATTGATTTAAGATAATCCCTGTTCGATCTATGGTCTTTTAATTAAAAAATCTTGGATAGTTTAAAAAAGAGAAATATTGAAAGAAGATTAATTTGTTTTGCCTTTCCGATAGCTTATATTAAAAAATAATATATTTTTGTGTATTTTAGATAGCACAAATAATAGAAAAACTAAATTTACTAAGGTTTCTAAGATCGTATTGATTAAAGAGGAGGAAAAAAAACTAAAACATAAAATGTTTAAATGTCTTTCCTAAAGCTTTCAGTCATATTTTGTGCTTGAGGGCTCACTCGAGAGGATGAAAAGCTAAACATTTCTGCGCGAAGGAGAAAAGATTAAAAGGAACAAAATAAAAACAAAATAAAGAGAATGAAGTTGTATAATTTCAAATCAAAAAACTGCATATTGCTTGAGAATCATACTGAAAAATGATACACAAAACAAGCAGTGGAAGTCACTCGAACAATAAAAAAACATAACGAATAATAAATAAATATTTTATTCCGTTATGGCCTTGGGCATAGTTTTAAAAAATTAGTTTCGGAATTGAGGAGCAAGCACATGTACGCTTTGAAACATTTGAGATTTATGTCTCCATCCTTCTTCATAACAACATAATAATATTTATGCAAAATATAAAATTTAAAGATTCGAGTGATTCGTTAGAAAGGAAATATTCCCAATTTATGCGTATTTGCTTCTTTTGCATGCGGTATTCTTACTGCAAGACTAAAAGGAACATTATGTATAGTAGCCGCCGTTTAATGTGATCGCGATTAATTTTATCATTCGAGTACATTTATCTAATTGCGGAAACACTGTCTATTTTTATACGAAAATACAGAAAGTACATTGCTTATGGTGATTAACAATTTGATTAACGCTATCAAAATATAATAAAATGAATTTTTTAAGTGAAGTAAAACCGTTAAATATAAAATAAAATCACCAGATGTGATCAAAATATTTTATAGAAGTTACTAAAGGGCAAAATATGACGCGAAGTGTAGGATTAAGTGTGCAGGCAGCTTCCTTTTCTTTTACGACATTCGTGTACAAATTAGCTGAATTTCTAAGTTTTAGGAAGATCGCTTGGAATAACCTGTTTAATGGACTGGAATTCTAAATGATCTTTCATTTTCGTGCCAAAATATCTCTTTGCTTGCATTGAGCTTCATATTCTTATGAATGTTTTGTTCACAAAACTGTCATTATTTTAAGCTGATTAATCATTTTTATCTATCAAAAGGCGTTATGACCTGACTTTTTAAGATAAAGTCGAATTGTTCAAACGGTATGACCAGCGTCTTCAGTTACATTTTTCTTAAACCTCTTATGCTAGACTATTAAAAATCGTGAAGTTATTATTTGTAAATAGTAGCGAAATGGAAATGAAATCATGAAATGTATGCCTATTAAAAGAACTGTCGCAGTATGGAGAAAACGCTGAAGATTTGGATTATTTTGTAGTAACATATTATTGCTTTAGCCGACAGTGAAAAGACAGAACATAAATGCTAAAAACGTATTTATCGTGAAGAAGAAGAGGTTGATTTACTTGCTGTGCGAATGTGATTGTCAAATGAATTGCCTCAGTCGTTTACGAAGTGCTATCCTGAAATGTATAATGCCGAAAAAACAGATTTATATTATCGAACAGATTTATTATTAAACAGATTTATATGCACTGCTTCCATATACATATTTATTTGTAGCTAAAAGGCAAAAAGCATGCAAAATATCGAATGATCATGTGACAGTTTTTGACTGCATCAGATGTATCAAAATGTGCAAATACAAATACTATTAGTTATCGGAAGAAGAAAGAAAATCCCCGATGCGTTAAAGGGTTTACGAGTTTTGCGGCTACTTATAATTTTCAGTAAACATATAATTCAAAAGCGTGGATGATGTAAATGACTTTTTAAGAAACATTTTTGAAATGGACTAATGATGTTAAGGATGATATCATTCTTCTTACTGACAACTGAACAGCGCAGAATGTAAACGTTGCTCTTAAATATATTAAAGTAATATAATTGTCAAGAAACACCATAGCTATAGTTCAGCCATGAAGTCAAGGGATTATTAGATCGAAAAAAAAAAAACACACTAGCACCATCAGATGAGTTTTAGGTTAGTTTAAGATAACGTATTTGATTATGAAATAGTTCAAGATGGTTTTCTGCCTACGAAAACGGATGTCTTCGTGTACGAATTCTAAGAGAAACTGGCTTCTATTCACGTTACGCATTTGGAAAATCACAAAAACCAGCCCTGCAGAAACCATTCACATTGGAAGGAACTCCCAGGATTTAGCTGTTGTAACCATTCGGGCACTCATAAGGCCTGGGAATGAATGTTATATTTTAGAACACAGATATTATGATATAACTGCAAATAAATTGTCAAAGAAACTAAATCTCCTGAATAACCTTTTTTAGCAAGCAAAACTTTCAATAGATAATGAAATCGAGGAAATTGAAGAACTTAAAGTAACGTCTTCAACTAGAGTGAATTGTGAGGAATTTAAAGATTCAGTGGATATTTGGCCCACCAGCGGCCGAGCGGTAAAGTCGCTGAACACTGGTAGTTCGGTCCGAGGTTCGAATCCCGCGAACGGGCTGGCTGCATGGGCGTTTTCGTGGTTTTCCCCATGTGTAACGTGTATACGAGCCAGTTTCCCTTAGAAAGTCCTCCACGAAAGGCATCCCTCCCCTTAGGCAGATAGCCCTCGTGTGCTTTGCCATAATTAAATACACCATCAGTGGATATTTTCTGAATCAGTAAGAGAAGGCCATATTGACCATACGCTTTCTGAAAAAAATCTGAGCACATTATTATGCTAATTATTTAGCGAAGATAAAAATGATGAAATCGCGGAGGTATCAGATACCTTACGAGTATTTAGATTAGAGGTACAAGGTCGATCATGGTTTTCTAGAAACACTACGAATAGGAGCAGTTTATAAATGTTCATATATGCATTGCATAACGATTGCAGACAATCAATTATAAATGGTTTTCACAAATTAAAATGACCTGAAAATAAATGCTTTTATGTTTCTTTATAATAAATTAGCTAAATTCCGTTTATATATATATCTTTTTTTTTTATTATTTAAAGAAAAAAAAATCCTGGTGCACCACAAAGTATCACACGATACTTACAAATCGTAAATAAAAAACGCAAAATTGTAAGTAATATCATCAGTTTTCAACAATACAATGAAATCATACACAAAAATAAAAAAAACACAAGTAAATACAAAAGTATAAAAATGTATAAAGAAATCATTAACAATGTTTAAAATAAAAATCAACAAAATCGTTGAAAGTTCGGTAGGCCGAAGTCGAAGATACAAAATCATAACATTTCGGCAGCCAATGAATTCCAACTAATTTTAATCTACATTTCAAAAGATTTCTTGCATTATTGCATTAGTTAAAAAGCAGGTGGAAAACACTTTGCTGAACGCTAACATTGCAATTACACAAATTGGAAGATGTCAGCTTAAAACGTTCAAGATAAACATTAAACTTACCATGTCCAGACAAAAATTGCGTAACTTTCAAATTGAGCAACAAGTCCTTACTCAGTCTTTCAAAAATAGTTGGGAAGAACGTTTTTGTAACAGATCCCTTATCAGAAGAGATATAACCTTTAACTGCTGTGAGCGGTCTCTCATTTTCCATTAAATGCTTTCACCTCTTAGATTAATTAATGGGTATTGCCATTCTTAGTACCGTCCTAAAACAGTTGTCCAAGGTCACATACCAAGTTGCATTTGGCTAGCTCTATTTCTTCTTTTATTTTTTAAAAAATTTTCCCCCTCAGTGGTCTGTGGGACCGAACACAGCAGATACGATTCAAATTTCGGCCCGATAAAGTTCACTTTTCGTTGTTGTTACATATTTCACTTTTTTATAAATATCCTTGAAATTACTTCAAATGCGTGCAGGAAACGTTCTATATATCTTACCCAAGACCAAATTTAATAAATAGTTCGAAATTGGTCTAATTTAGAGTTCTCTGATGAAAGTTCCTATGATGAAATTATTGAAAGCGACCACGACACAAATTCAGAAATATCTGCCGATGAAAATGAAAATCCATGTTCTCCTTCTACAAGAGACTTTTTTATTGGAAACAATGAATTCAATTGGTCCATTCAAGAGCCCAACAAGGGTGTTCGAACTCGTAGTCACAATATTATTCTTCGTTCAATCTATACAACTGCTCCTAGAACCCGATATTGGCCTATGGTAATATTCTTCAGAAACTTGGATATCTGTGCATTAAATGCACTCGTATTATTAAAATCTTATCCCATTGACTCCGAAAATGAAACAAAAAGATTTCATTAGCAATTCAGTTGGTGTAGTCTTATGTGAAACGGAGGATAACTTCATCATTTTTACCTAAAGAACTCAAACTTACAATAAGAGGAGTTTTCGGAATAAATGATGATGAAGGAAACATTGTGATCTAAGACGATAAATTAGATTAAAAAAAAGAACGTGCTATATTTGTTTACCAAGCAAAAAAAAAAAAAAAAAAGGAAAACAGCTTACAAACGTATAGAATGCAAAGAACCAGTGTGTCTACAATGCAGTAGAAAAACATGTATAAAATGCAGCTTGAATTATAATTTTTAAAATAAAAATTAATTTTTTATATTCTTCTTAAAGCATTCTTATCGAAATTTTAACGTAAAATAAAAAAATTGAATTTTAAAAATTACTTCTTCCATCCAGATACGTAAGCGGAGGAATTATTATCATAGTATATAGTATTTTATTTTAATGAACTGATAAGTATAAAAACTGCTTTATATCTTCATGAAAAATATAAATATATGAAATTAAATAACGTTTATTCAAATAAGAAAAATAAAACAATATCTTATTTTGTTTTTAGCAGAAGCGGTCTGAAAGACCGCTCACAATAGTTATGCGACAATTTAAGTCACAGTAGTTAAAGGATAATCACAGTTCCGCCGCTCAATCATTTTAGCTTAGAATGTTTTTTTTTTTTTTTTTTTTTTTTTTTTTTTTAAATAAGATTTTGGAATATTTACATCAACATTAATATCATTCTTAGTTGCATTCTTAGCAAGCCAATCAGCTCTCTCGTTTCCATAATTACCCGAATGACCACGGAGAAATGTAAAAAGCACTGAAATACCCTTTTTCTCCAGATCACCGAGAGACTGCTGTATATTAACAATAATATTATTGCATAAAAGTTTTAAGAGATTCCAGGGAAGAGAGTGAATCCGTACAGATTAAGTAGCTGGAACCACGTCCATCCTGGCTAATTATCCACTTGATTGCAAAATTAATACACAGAAGCTCAGAAATATATACAGTACATTCATTTCTAATGCGAAATTGGTGACACTCAATTTCAATATCATCTTCAAAAATAACATAAGCAAAACCAACTTTATCATCAATCCTACTACCATCTGTATGCAACAGAAATGAGAATGAATTACATCAGTGTCCATACTATCCAGAATCCGTACTGGTTGTCTTACAGAAGGATGTGGTAGAACAGACAAGGGCAATAAACAATCAAAGTGAGAATTGGAGTAATTTGCAAGACTATTCTTGTAATCTATAAAGGTCAGAATAAACAAATCCAGGGGTGGAAATCCGGCAAGAGAGAAAACAGCATTGTAACTAATAGTTTGGTAACCACTTATAACTCGCAGCAAAATTCGTCTTTGAACTCGAAGCAGGCGCTTAGAGCTAATTTTCTTTTTTAGAGCCAATCCACAAGCTCTACATCGATATGAAATAAAGGGTACAATGCCTTGTTTATAAATAATTGCGCTAACATTCGATTTAACACCAAAACTATTACATGCAATTAGATTCAGCCCACGCTGAAGTCTCTCACATTTTTTTTTTTAGAAATGTAGGAAATATGATTTTTCCAGTTAAATTTTCTGTCCAACAAAACACCTAGATATTTAATTTCATTCACCCTCTCAAGGATATTGTCATTTAAAAGCAATTGATATCCTTCATAAGTAGTATTTTTTCTATCAATAAACATGGTCTTGGATTTTGCATGGTTAAAGTTTAACTTAAAATCTATTGACCAGTGATAAATGAAGTCTAAAACATCTTGGGCGAGACGAAAAACTTTTTGCATTTCTTTTCCTTGAATACAAATCAACAAATCATCTGCAAAGGCAATGACTTCACAACTGAAGAGATCAGAAAGTTTCTGTAAGACATCATTCATAATAATAATCCAAAACTTGGGACCGGAAACAGAGCATTGTGAACATCCTCTCTGAGGTCGACGAACACTTGAGGTGCCACCCAAGAAAAGCTCGACTGTCCTGTCTTTCAGCAAATCAGAAACAGCATTAAACACATTATGAGGTATTTTCATTTGTTTTAGTAAATTGAGAATAGCAGGCCACCATGCATTATCAAAAGCTCCTTCAATATCAAGAAAAATTATAATAGTGTACAAACCTCTCATCTTGCCCCTTTGCACAATGTTGCGAAGACGCAGAAGTGCATCCTCAGCATATTTTTGAGCAATGAAATCATATTGGTCAGCACTAAGAATATTTTCTTTATGTAGATGCCAAGTAATTCTGTTAGTAATTAGTTTTTCAAAACATTTACCTAAAGAAGAAAGAAGACAGATACACCTAAGATTATTCACAGACAGATACACCTAAGATGTGGAACAGTAAAAGTTTGTTTCTTGTGTATCACAATAACGAATAATTAATAATAATTTCTTGTGTATCACATCTTCTTCCAAGTTCGTGGAAAAGCACCAAGATTCAAACATATATTAAATAATCTATGAAAAACTGCAGGAAAAAGCTGATGGAAGTATCTTATTGTTTCATTGGGAATAGAATCCGGCCCAGGAGACCTGGCAAGCCTTAAATTACGAATTACATCATCAACCTAGGCCTGCGAAAATAGAGGATCAATCTGAGACGCACAATTACTGCGAGCAGATGAGTGCCACTGAGTATGAAAGTCATTATCAAGCCTCACACAATCAGGAGGAAATGCTTTATCAAGAAGTTTATAGTTTCCTCCAAGGAAGACGTAAAGTTACCGCTTGAAAGCCGAAGGCCCGAGATCTCAATCTTCCTCATAATTTTTTTTTTTAATACCGTAAGTGTAAATTTTTTTCCACACATTATCATTATTGATATCGGAAAGAAATTTCCTCCAAGACTCTAATTTGGCCTCAATAATCATTTCATTGTATTTTTTCCTTAAGGGGACTCATACACCTTAAAACCCATAAGATGTTCGAATAGGTGACTGTTGCAAGAATTGGGATAACTTATTTATTTTAAAAGCAATTACTACCAACTTTTTACAGCTGACTACAGAATATAGCTGCTTTCTGAAATAGTCATCAGAAAGTTTGTGTTGCCACAAATATTTTTATAATTAAATCCGCTTTGTGAGAACATTTTTCGTCAAGTTTCCAACTTTCGCGCACAGTTTAAAATATTCTGTTTCATAATTTAATTCCATATTTAATATATAGCTTTTATAACATTTGGAAACATTTGTGAACCTAAAATTCTAAAAATTTCATGTTAAAGTTTTACTTTATTTTGCGTTGAGTTTATGAAATGTATTTTATTAAAAAAATTTGTAATGTTTTCGTCCATAAAATTTTTCAATATTAAAATATTCATCAGATTTTTGGTTTAGTTAGAAAATAGTGCCCATATAAAAAATTCCATCCAATTTCAAGTATGTACCGTTAGCCATTTTTAGAATATCATGCGCGCAAGGTGGAAACATGGCGAAATATTTTGTCACAAAGAGGACTAAATTACAAAAATATTTGTGGCAACACAAACTTTCTGGTTACTAGTTTCCAAAGCAGCTATATTATGTAGTCAGCTGTAAAAGGTTGGAAGTAATTGCTTTTAAAATAAATAAGTTATTCCATTTCTTGCAACAGTCACCTATTCGAAGATCATAAGGGTTTAAGGTGTATGAGTCCCCTTAAATCAAGGTATTTCCGCTTATACCAGTCCCTTATATCATTGCTAGTAGTCCTCTGGAACCTCCGTCTAGCAGCGTTGACTTTCTTTCTCATAATGGAAATTTCCAATTCCAAACCATAATGAAAATTCCAAAGGTACTTTTCGCTTACCAGTCCTTCTAGTAGGCATAGATTTAATACATGCCCGAAAAATAACTGAAGTCATAAAATCTACAATCACATTAAGTGAGTCAGTGCTCGAGCAAGAATCCAAACCATTAATGATGAAAGAAATATACTGTGTACAATATTTTTCAAAATATCCCCAATTTGCTTTTTTTGTATTAAACAGAAATATACTGACAGCAATTAAAGAAGCATTAGAAACAGATAAGTCGAATTCAATCAGTGCATGATCTGACAATGATTCACAGTCCGAGAGACACCAGCGGGTAACATTTGCTAGCAAATCAGCTCCCATAATTGTGACATCTATATAGCTTGATCCCTGTTCCGAACAAAAGGTAGGGCCGCAGTCTTCATTGATCACGCGTAAGTTAAGTCTCCAAGCTTGTTTCCTCGAGCATCACTGTAGGGACTCAGACTTACTATTGGAATCCATACCCCAAATAAGCTTTGCAAGATCCCTAGCCTGGAAGACCCGACTTATTTTATGCAAATCAAATTCAATACATCGGGAGGGCTCAAAGTAGTATGAAAATAGGAAATATTTTGTATCTTTAAAAATAATATCAAGAGTCACCATATTATAATCCATGAATCTCAAATCCAAAAACGTAGAAATCCGGCTCGAACAACAATAGCAGCCTTTATGACTTCTGAGTTAAAATCATAGCATAACCTAAAGGAACTCGGAAAGCCAGGCAGAAGACCATGATAACAGTAAGGTTCTTGAATAAAAGCAACAGAAACATTGTTTATCTCCATATTCAAAACAAGTTGCTAAGTAGCAGCCTTACATCTATGTAAATTAATTTAAACAAATTTTAAAATAGAATCATGACTATTATCCATAATTTGTTCTTGATATATTTTGACTTCTTATAAATTCATGACAAGAGCAACTTTCAGAAGAAGGCAAATGGCTTACATTTAATTTTTTTTTTCCTCATCTTTTATTTTTTGATTGCGTCTAATGCAATTGATACAGACTTTCAAATTCTTATGTGGGCAATTTTTACTTTCATGTTCACATGCACAGAAATAACAAGCGCGTAGGTTTCTACAATGTTTAGCACGGTGATTATATCCTAAACAATTAAAACACCGATTAATCACGACAAAATCATCCACAGTACAGATGCTCCAAGAAATTTTTAGTCTACATTCCTGTAAAATACCTCTACGCATGTTTGGATGCACCTCAACAACTAAATGCCTCGTATTTTGAAATTTCCTTAACGTAAATCGAATTCGAGATTCACTCCATTTATTTTCAGAGGCAATAAAATCGGGATTTTGATTTTTTAAAACATCGAGAACATTCTCATCCCTTAGTATCTCATTAGGGACATTTTTTATTAAGATCGTAGGATTCTTTCGTCTGGAAGGAAAAGCAGTTAATTCCGGTGATTTTACTTGAATTTCAGATTGTATCCTTTATAAATCATTTTCAGAGGGGCATTCTATCAATACCTTGCCATTTCCAATATTTTTTAGATTGAGAATACCCACTTTTTTCTCTACAGGATTAATTTGTAATTTAAGAATCTGTTTAATATCCTCTGACGAACGATTTTCCGAAGACATAACAAGACGACAACTTAAAGAATTTAGTTTCACATTGTTCACAGGAGATGGCAGCACAGCACTAGCATACGTTGGTTTTACGAAAATGTCTTTAAGACTTTCCCTACAAGCTTCACGGTAACCCAACGACTTAATACGTTCAAAATTCTTAGTAATCAAACACTTTAACTCACACATTGCATGCCTTGCCTCTTCACGAATATTCTGGTTCATATTACACTTTGACTGAATAGCCGTTTCAAGTTTATCATAGCAACATTTAAGCACACTATAAAACGCATCATCGTCTGCTTCGTCCATCCTGGCATTCCTTTACTTAGTAGCACTACTCAAAGAAGTAAACAAATCGTCAAGCTAGGCTTAACTATACTGAAATCTTGCAAGAGCCATAATATTAACAATACTTCTTTCAACTTGAAACAAATAGCACAAATATAAACAGAGCACTTGCACAAATAAAATTATAAACAATAAATAGTTTACACACATTAATTACCGCAAAATAAAGCTGAAAATCAGAGCTCAAGAAAACACACACAACAATGGCACGAGCATGCGCAGTTCACTTTCCATTTATATATTGAAATATATTTTCTGATTGTTTAATGTTATTTTAAAATAGCCATTAACAAATATGATTATATTAGATGGTGTCAAATATATGTTCTACTCCATATATGCAAAAACCTTAATCAGCACATTCTTCGATATAAAATAAAGTCTCATACTGCATATATTTACTTCCTTCAGTTCTCTGTTAAATATCGGTTAAATTCGGAAGCCAACGAAAATTTTTACTTTTTCCTTTACATTAAAAGAATTAATTTAAAACTTTATTTATAATGTAATTTATGATAGGAATTTCAACAGGAAATGAATATGGATTTGAAAGTTTGCAGGAGAAATCTAATAATAATAAGTGTTTTCAAAAAAATTGTCTTTTCTCCGAAAAATGGAATTCAGTCTACAGAATAATTCATCATGCATCTTACCGTTGTTTTTAATTGTGCTTTACTTTCAATTCCGATGAAGAAAAGTAAGAAGAATGGGGTCCCTTGGTGGTCTAAGGAAATTGATTGTTATAGAAAGCATGTAAATACTGCTAGGCGTAGATTCCAGAGAGAAAGAAACTGTCTTCTTAAAAATATTTATAAAATTAAATATTTCGAATTGCGGCATAAGTATAAGGCTAAATTAGCTAATGCTAAGCTTGAGTCGTGGAGAAATTTTCTCTCAACTATTACTGTTCACAATGTCTGGAAATCTATATATAAGTATGGGGGGTTAAGACCAATTTTGCGAAAAGGATTGAGATTTCGGGAATTAAACTCCCGGATGGCAGTGTTACTTCGAGTTTGAGTGATACAATTGTTGCTATAATGACAAAGAATTTCCCAAGAGATAATGCGCGTGATGATAGAAATTCTCATAGAACTATGCGCACTGAGTCTGATGGACCTTATATTTCTTTTATGGACTGTCCGTTCTCTACTTCAGAAGTTAACAGTGTTATTAAAAATCTCAAGAAGAACAAATCACCTGGGCTTGACTCTCTTTCTAATGAAATTGTACAGCACTTTCATGCGGTGGATAGCACATTTCTACACAGACTTTTCAACCTTTGTTTACAATTAGCAGTTTTTCCAACACAATGGAAGAGAGCTCGGGTTGTTTTGATTCCTAAACCTTTAGATACAAGAACCCCTTATCTTGATAATATTAGATGAATTAGTCTTTTGCCTACTTTGGAAAATGTCTTGAAACTCTCTTCATTAAAAGAATAAATTGGTATTTGAGACAAAAATGCTTTTATAATGATTCTCAGTTCCGATTTACTCCTCGGAAGTTCGCTGAAGACGCCAATATTCGCCTTTGTAATATCTTGCAGTGTGCAAAGAAAATGAAGTATACTACGATTCTTATTTTCCTGGATTTCAAATGAGCTTTTGATAATGCTTGGTGTCCATCTATCTTAAAAACTTTAAAAGATGCTGGTATACCATATAATATCTATAACCTTCTTAAAAGCTTCTTGAACGAGAGGAGTGCTGAGCTTCAGCTTGGGAACGAAGCTAAGGTTTATTCTCTAGAAAAAGGCTGTCCTCAAGGCTCTGTATCCGGTCCTACTC
This sequence comes from Stegodyphus dumicola, assembly GCF_044657685.1. Taxonomy (NCBI): domain Eukaryota; kingdom Metazoa; phylum Arthropoda; class Arachnida; order Araneae; family Eresidae; genus Stegodyphus; species Stegodyphus dumicola. The sequence goes on from NC_140771.1 coordinate 113,640,021, forward strand.
TTTAGAACATAAGCATAAATGATCTTTTAAGCCATCTCGACGGTTGTTTAAAAATTGCGTTTGCAGACGACTTATTAATTTAATGTTATTAATTTTCCAAGGAAGGATTTTGAATAACATTCTTTTGAGAGCACAAGAAGTTCTAGATTTTGTCTCCAGTTGGGCGATTTCTCATAAACTCACTTTCAGTCCTTCAAAAAGTAAAGCTATGCTTGTTCCCAGTACGTTTGATGAACAAAATATTGCTTCTTTGATGCTCGATAATTCTCCGGTGGAATTTGTATAAAATGTTAAATATCTTGGTGTCAGTCTTGACCAAACATTAATATGAAAAAAGCACATCGAATTTCCTTCTGCTAAATGTGAAAAAAATATTAATGGCTTTCACGGAATTGCCAAAAGTACTTTTGGAGTAAGCTACGATGTTAACAAACTCATGTATAAGCAGTGAAAGCAGTTAAGAAACTCATGTCAAAATGTACCTTTCATTTCGTACAGCTGTCGTGCTTGGGGACATGTTCTTGCTAAGAAGGTTAACAAAAGAAATTTAAGAAAGATTCAACGGAGAATTCTTCTTCGTATTATTAGTGGTTATAGAACCTTAAGCTATGAGGCTACTTTTTTTCTTGCAGGAGTTCCGCCTATTGATTTTGAAATTGCATATAAGAACAATATTTTTGAGCCATTGGCAACTCATGCTTCGGAAGACTGTATTAATGGAATTGTCCCCTTCACTGATCTTCCTCATCCCGCTTCTTTAGAACCCATAAATTTCTGCGATTATAAAGAGACTGCTGAAATAAGTTTTCATATGGTTTTCTTTACAGATGGCAGCAAGATGAACAACAAGGTTGGCCTTGCATTTGTGCTTTTTGAAGGCCATTCCGTGATTTGTTTTCTTAGAAACCGTTTACGGAATGAATGCACAGTTTTTCAAGCAGAACTTCTGTGCATTTATCTTTCCGTCAAATGGATCCAGGATCATGGAAAAACATCCTCAAAGTACCTTATTTGTTCTGATTCTCTTTCTTCTCTTCAACTTTTGAACAGTATTACCAACTGCGATAAATTAGTTATCGAAACCCTAGTAACTGTTAGTTCACTTAGAATTAGAGGTATTGATATCTGTTTTGCTTATGTACGTGCTCATCATGGTTTCTACGGAAATGAAAGAGCTGATTTCTTAACTAAAGATGCCTTAAATTTACCCATTGATATCAACATTAGCATTCCAAAGAGTTATTGGAAGTCCTTTCATTATAAAAAGCTTTTAGCTATGTGGAATGATGAATACATTTCATCTTGTAATGCTGAAGTCACCAAAAAGTTCCTTCCTTCTATTTACCATAGACTGAATTCCGAGTCTTTCCTATCGTTAAATTTTAAAGTGTCTCAGTTTTTATCTGGTCACGGTAAATTTGCAAGTTATTTGTTTCGTTTTAATCTACGATCAAACAATTTATGTGAATGTTCAAAAAGAGTTCCTCAGGATGTGGAACATTTGATTTTCTCGTGCCCTACATTTGATGGCCCTAGATTATGCTTACAGAACGATTTGAAAATGTTCGGAGTGACTTGGCCAGTGAACTTATCTGTTTTCGTGAAGTCCAGACTGCTGTTCTCTGCTTCTGTTCGCTTTATTTATGCATGTAATTTTTAATGTTTATTTATACATGTAACCTTTAATGTTCTAGTTAACTTACTTCTGTAAGCCCCGTGTTGTAAATATGCGGTGCACGGGGAGTCTGTATGTTCTCAAAGGGAAAAAAAAAATAATTTCAAAAGTATTATATCAGATATAAAAAATACGAATAAATAATTTTGTGATAGTTTACTATGTTCTTCCGACGTATTTCAAAAATACTCATGGAATTAGTATTTATTTATATATGAGCAACAATATGGTGTATTCCTGATAAGCGTTTTTCTTGTTCTCTATTTAAAAAAGAATAACTGCTTTAGAGAGTGATATTTTGCGTTCCCATCATTTGTAGTTTATACGCCAAAAAGTGTCTTCTTTTTCTTTCTCACATTTTTCAAAATACTAGAACTGCAGTTTATATATTATTGAATTCAATTTAGTACTTCGATGTTTTTATGACGCAAAAATTTCGTGTGGTTTATTTATATTTGTGTGTATATATTTCATGTGCATTGAAACAACAAATAACCTAAATGATTTTTCCTTGGTCAGAGAAATTCTGCTGAAGACGCTGAAATTGAATAGACGCTGCAGAATTCATTAAGCATTCTGATCTCCAGCAAACGTAACACTGAAATTGAAAGAGAGCATTTTGCTTATCGATTTCTACTTTGAGATCCGTAGGGTTATAAATATGGGTTGAAATACAAGAGTAAAATTTTAAATGCGTGTTGCCCTTCATGCCTTATGTTTATGTTATGAATTCCCAAAGATCAATCCATAATATTTTGATAATTCTTTGTTTTTTACTTCTATAAGAAATTTTTGCAAGTAATATAAAAAAATAAACGACATGTAAGTTTTAATCGGATTCAGCTGATAAGTAGATTTCTAAGCAAGGAAAGGCTCTAATCCATCGTCCCTTGAGGATACCTTTCGTAATTTAATCTATTCTGTGTGTTAGGAAATTCGTCTCAAATCTTGTCCTTTTTGCACCCTTTACTTTAACAAAGTTCATCATAAATTTCAGTGTAATGGAAAGCGCTTTGACAGATGTTGCTGACTTTTAAACGCTCTTTGAATTAGCTCTTTGATTTAGCGAACTTTTCTAGGTATAATAGTTAATTTTCTCTCTGCCCATTCATAAAGAACCAGCAATATCTTGCGTAGCAGAAAGCAGCGTAAAAAAAAGCTGCGTAAAGAAAGTAGCAGTTACTTTTAATCGCTCAAAATAAATATCTTAGCTATAATTTTTCTCTGAATCTTTTGCCAAAGGATTTTCAGATTTTCATGTTTCCTTTACATACGAAGCATTTCCAAATCTTTAAATTGTTACTAGGTAAATGGAGTAGGAGAAAGGCTTAATAGGATTTCAACATTTTAATTATAGTGATTATCCATTCAAAGTCATAATAAGGCAGTGAAACATCATTGCAATTAATAAGTATATTAATAATCAGGAAAATCATCAACGTGGTAAGCTCATACATCATTTAAAGGACAGATCTTAAGCAACAATTTATCTTCCCGCGTTCCCTGTCCCACCAGCTCAGTCTACTTCAAATTATTTTAAGGCTTCCCTGTTAAAAATAAAGCATAAAGCTGTTACCTTAACAGTGTTACTGGTTAACACTAGAACTGCAGTTCCATAATCTGAGCGGCTGCAACCTTTAAGCATTTAAAGCACTTCAGCATCATTTTTGAGCATATTTAAAACTTTCTGCAATTTTGCATGCTTTTAGCATTATTCAAATGACTTAGGACACGTCTATATTAACCTTTATGTAGTGACTACGATTACATGAATTAAAATGTATGTATTATTACTTTATTCAGCTAGAAACTATTATATATTATTAAAAGGTTTACTGTTAGAAATATAAGCAGAATGACGGATTTTAAGTGGTCGTGAAGAGTACGAAGGCTCTCTAAAGCATAGTCGACCTTTTAACGGGAAAAATTGATTAGTTATATGACTGGATTGAAATCCTAATTCCCTTCAAAGTAGGCAGACCCTTTGCTACCCCACACACAGCCCTTCAGGGGAGTGGTGCTCGGCATTATCTTTTCATTACTCTTAACCCGCCAGAAAGCGCGTCGGCCTGCGAGGCCCGGTCGTTACAAAAACGTAATACAAAAATTTCTCCCTTTGATTAACTTTTTCGACCTTCTCAGTAGCTGCGTTTAAGGTCATGTACTTGTCATGCACAAGCATTTCCAGAATTTAACCCTTCATCTTTTTTCAGAAACTGAGTAACCGGGCTTCCCAGCCCCGAGGCGCGCGCTCGTATTGTCATTTAAAGTTGTGAAAGAGATCAGGCAGATGCAAAAAGGTCTTGCTATTTCAGTTATGACGATGAAATGAAAAGACTACAAAAACTATTAGCCTAAGTGTCGACTGATGAACATACAATTAATGAAGAAGGAAGAAGAAATAGTTGGCGAAGAACAGTTTAGTGATCACCATTCGAACTCTGAAGAGGCATTAGACTCAAGCGATAAATCTAGTAATGAATTAAGTAATTCTTTGTCCGTCAGCGAATTGTTATCTTGGCAAATATAATGTGGCAAAATGGAATAAAAAAGAACCAAGACCTGCTGTGAGAACTCTTGCTCACAACACTGTGAGAAAATTGCTCGGAAATGTTTGTGAAGCAAAATTTGTGTCCTCCCCTATGAATTCTTGGCAACTGTTTATGGATAAAATAATAGTAAAAGTTCTAATAGATTGTGCGAACATTTATATAGAATCCATTGCCGTCAAATTTGGAAGACAGAGAGATGCTCAATACACAAATATTACCGAAATCAGAGCATTTATCGGTCTTCTTTATTTTGGAGGACTCCACAAGTTTCTCACGTAAATGTTCTGATGGAAGTGCTTGACAGTTTTCATCGAACATAGTTTAACAAACATTTTTTATTTCTAATGAGATGTTTGAGATTTGATGACATAAGAAATCGCCCTTCTAGAAGGGAAATAAATAAACTGCCTACGATAAGATATGCCTTTGAAAAGTTCGTTGAAAATTGCAAAAAGTGTACAGTCTTGGCGTAACGGACCGTCAATCACAAATTTGCTGCGCTATGTGCGAGCAAAATGTATGTGGTAAACACAGCACGATTATTTACAAAACAAATGTGAAATGTAAGTTTTTTTTTTTTGAAATTATTGCTGTAAAAATTTAATATGGCATATATTAGTACTAAATTTCATTTGCGCTCAAAACGAAATCAGTTTAATTGTTGTTGTTAATGATAAATAATTTCAGTCTTACAATAGTTTTAAAACACAATTTTCTTAGACTTATTAAATTAAAAGTATATTTTTACATTTTATACACTCCGTTTTTATTATTTAAATGTTTTTTTTTTTTCAATTATACAAGCAATGTTATTTTTGTTTTGTTAAGAAATAACGCTTCGGGCCTAAGGAGCCCGACGCCCGTCCTCGCGTAGCTAAAAGTGTCGCACGTCTTCCCGGGTTAAATCAGTATCCTTTCAATGTCGTCTTCAATTTAAGAAACCATGCCTGAAAAGTAGCGAGGTTGGTGAAGGACTGGAATTCCATGTTTCTCAAAGAAAATGTCGATCAAGCGCGATGATTGTGCTGGAGCTTGCCATGATACAACTGCTCGTTTTCCACCGCCCCCAGGTCTTGTCCTTCACGCCGACTGCATCGCGGCGGCAGCGGAAAACTTGCTGATCGTACTGTCATATCCCTGTTAGTCCTCCCGGTGCGTATTCGTGATGCACAGTTTTACGGATATCAAACAGCTAGAATTTCAACATAGCTATATCAAGCAACACAGTTAGGTATATTGGATGTCATGGATATCGAACAACACAGTTAGATAGAAACTATACACCTTGATTTTGATTTGCAAATGCCGGTTTTTTTCGGCCTTAGAAATTCGGAATGCTTCCATTACGACGATTGTGCTCTTATTTCCGTCCCTATCTCCACTTATCACGGTGTATTAAGAAACTCAGGATCAGTGCTGGGAACGTTCAGCAGGTATGATACAACCTCCAAACGGAATTCTTTCTGTACTACCGACAGAAACGTGTGCACAAATATCGCAATCATTCTGCGCATGTTCAAATGAGCATGCAAAATTGCGTGTGCAGAACGTTTAGTGATCCCAGCTTCTTCGGCAAATCTCATACATTCAAACGACTATCTTCACCCTCTAAACAATAGCTGCATTTCGAGCGGTTTGTGGTCTTCCATCTGTTTAATCTCCACTGATGTGCGGCCATTTTACTTTGTCCTACCCCCGTAATATAGTAATTAATGGGTCACCTGATAAAAATTGCGAACTTTTCCGATTTGAGAATCACCGACTTCTTGACAAATTTTAATGCAATGCCTTTGCTCAACTCGTTCAGTCAGCATCAAAGAAATAAAAAATCCGGCGAACACACGGAAAGCTACTCAGCCAGCGAAAAGCGAGCAGTGAATGGCACATTCGAAAACGGAAGGAAAGGATTCCGGCATGCGTCATTAATCTGTCTTCTTCCACTGTGCACTGTGTCACCAGCCTAGGATCACTACTTTTAACGTCGGATACTTTTTCGACAGAACTCGAATATGGAAATATGAAGAAATGACTGGACCGTCTATAAGTGCATCCAAACATGATATTTATTACCCATATATCATGAGCCTATTTTTTGAAAATTACCACAGGCATATGGCAAAGTTTTGTTTCCATATATTATTTCCTGCGTACGCAGACTGCGCGTTAGTTTTCCTTTATGAGGACTAGTTTAGCCCAAAATGCCTGGACGTGAAAGTTCCCCTAAGTATGCGAAAAACTGCAAGCTTAGGATTCCGAATTATGGAGAGATGCTAAAGATCGTCATATAAGTCGCATGAATTCTTCGTTTTATTTCATAAAAGGGAGATTGATCTTGACTATCTCTTGGAAAACATATGTGTAGGTTTCCAGGCTTTATTAACTCTTCATTGCGACTCATTATACAAAATAACATTTGCTGATTCCCTTTTAATCACTCATGACAATGTATCGCATTGGCGCAGTGCTTAAATTGAGATGAGACAATTGTCTCCTCGTCTTTGCACCTTAAAGTTAAGATACTTTCTTATTTTTACATGAACGTGTGAAAAATTTTTGTTAACAGACTAATTAATTGTTCATGAGCATAACTAGATAAATAATATACGGGTACTCAAATTATTGAGCTATTGCATCATTTCTCATTTCTTAGTATATTTCCCGATTTTTCGAAGTTGGCTATCTTTATACAAGTACTGTAAGAATCCGGCTAGATGAAAAATATATCTATTTTTTTCATGCCATGGGTTGTGTATGATTCATTTTATGCAAGACTGGAAGCTTCTTATTCGTAAAATAAATAGCATAATTGCAGGGCATACTTTATTTCTTCTCCTATATCATTGCATATAATTCTAGAAAAAAATTCAACATATAAGACGCTCTCAAAAAATGAAATATTTCCTAACATAGTATTTCAAGTATTTTCTAGAAAAATATTTAACATATCACATGCTTTCGCAAAAGGAAATATATCCTGATAAAGTATTTTAAGTATTTATATAGTAAGATTACGATTAAGTTCGCATCATTTTAAAGAGGATTAAGACCATTTTAGCTTAAAAAAAAAGATTTTTCAATTTTGATTTACAAAGTAGTTTTAATTTTTCTGATTCCATAACACGTTTATTTTGGAAGTACAAGACGTTTGTAAATTAAGACAGACACTCCCCTTGTTCAAGGAGACAATTTATTAAAACACTTTTCTTTTAAATAACTTTTAACTCATACTTAATATTTTTCTAATCTCTGTTTACGTCAACAGTATTAATGCATAAGCATTTGTGTTCAGAATTACGTCTGATATCAACAAAACTACTTTTCTGATAACCCAGTTTGAAGAAACATTAACTTGAGCATATTTATGGATGAATCGAAGCTTTCAAAAATACTTTTGCTGGTGTAGAATTCTTGAAAATCGGAGGGAAGGATATAATTATATGCTTTGAAGAACTATATTTTGGAAATGAAGTGCAATTGGCAATTGAAAGCAGAATCAGGACACCCGGGCGGCTTACACAGACTAATGAGGTATTAACTGATTGCCCTTTCTTAAAGGGATTAGGAAAATTAGACAGTTGCAGCAACCTATTGTAAAAAGTTTTGAGAAACCTTGGTTTTGCCTGGTGCATCGCCTTGACGATGTTGTAGTCTAACGAGTCAGGCCTTGGGGCTTTGTTCTTCGGTAGCTTGCGCAAAACAGCGCATACTTCAGGCTGCATGAATGACACGTCATCTTCTGTTGTGGAGTGTAGAAAGTAAGCTGGATATTCTGCATTGGAAGCGTCCAATGTATTGTCATCTTGAAAGACTTGAAAGACTGCATAAAGAATATTGGTGAGTGTTGCCGCAATAGTGCTCCTATGCTCCTCTGTCGGTTGCGCATTACTGATGCCGTCTGTGTAGAACTTGTGAATTGGAGGGGCAAAAGACCTTATTCGTTGTGATTTTGTGAAGTGTAGAAAATTTCACAGAATTATGCAGATACAGCATAATATGTATAAGGGTATTTAAAATATTTACAAAATACATAGCCCACCAGCGGCCGAACAGCTGAACACTGGCAGTTCAGTACGGACTGGTTTCTTGTTTTTCCTCATGTGTAACGAGGATACGAAGCAGTTTTCCTTAAGAAGAACCTCCACGGGAAATCCGTGGGGTTCCGAAGGGCGCAGCACGTAATAAGCACAAAACAAAATAAGAAGATAAGTAATAATTCTTCGAAGCGCTGAAACATTTATTTATGAAACCACTCAACAATAGTCAACCACAATGTAAAATGGAATGTGAAACTGCACATCTGTTATTTCAATATAATTACGTTGCAAAAAGTTAAAAATCAAAAGAAAATATATTAATAGAATGATTTTTCCTTTTTTTACATTTTTCGAAATTTCCATTCTTAAAACAAACATTAAATTTTATGTCATAATGATTTTCTTAAAAATATGTTACATTTTTTAAGAATTTAAATATTCTTGAATTATATTTTTTCCAAGCTATAATACTGCATTTTAAAATATAATAGGTTCATTAACATTTTCAAATAAATGTGTAACTACCAATGCAAATTCAAAATGATTTTATGCCTAAGAAAAATTTTATATGTACCTAAGTGGGATTATGTATCTAAAATATGTCATTTCAATGATTTGTCAAGATTGTTTCCCAAAAATGCATAATTGAGAATATAAATTAAAATTTTACATTAAATAGCAATAATATTCACTTTCTGTAAATAAAATATTTTGAATCTTCAACGAGTTTTACTACGATAATAATAAGGTCATTTATCAGGGTAATTTTTACGTTTCACGCAGTCGGAGTTAAATTTAATTCTTGGGCTTTGATGCATTTTTATCATTTTCTTTTCATTTAAAAGTATTATAGTCAAGCTATATTAAGAAGTGATAATTAATATATATTTTATATAAAATAAATATATAAATTTACACAATTAAATCCGTAACGTAATAAAACATAAACGTAATGTAATGCTATCGGTTATTAAATCTAACGAGTCATAACGAGTCGTAGGAAATCGAACTTATCTTAATTAGAATACTGAAATAGTCAGGCGCATTAAAAAATTGAGGAACAAAGAAATATCCATTACTTAGTTAAGGTCTAAAAGCATGAGTATATGTAGATGTGACAAATCAAAACTCGCATTCCCTTTGTTAAGCTGAATAATGCCAAAAAGAAAGAAAATTCGGAATAATCTTGCTTCAGTGTTTAAATCTGTTATTATTTAGACATACTCGTATATGCATTCTGTCGCACTTTCATGAAAAATCTTAGAATTTTAAACATTAATAAATCGTAAAATTATTCATTCAGTAAAGGTCATAACAATCTAATCAAAGAATAAAGATATAAACATTTTTAGCCGGGGAAAAAATCACTAAATCTATAAAAAGTTTTAATCTAGGCTCTTTAAATCTGTACGTGACTGTATAAAGAAATAATTTAAAACTGAATTCTTGCTGAAGATTAATTACAAAATTTTGCCGAAAAATAAACGGTTTATGTTTCTTAATATATTTTAATACGAACTCAAGAAAAATTTAATTTGGAGAAACAAAAAAATTTAATTAATACATTTCAAGCATTTGATATATTTAATTATTATTAAAAATCAGAGAAAATATCCGGACACACACACAAAAATTAGTACATTTGTCGACTGGCGTGACAGTGTATGCTGAAGGCAATTGATGAAAATGTAATCTTTGAGAAATTACTTCGGTATACATGAAATTCTGAAAATCATTTTATTGTAGGCTGATGTAATTATTTCAGCGCACTACGGACAGTGCATTCTTTATGAGATAATAAATATGCCGTTTGAGAACTGAATGCATGTCACAGATGAGATGAAGTAAAAAGTGATCAAAACGATAATTTACTTAGCACCATTTTAAAATAGCACACTGATTCGAATTACAAGCTTCAGAAATGCAATCCCACCGACGGCAAAGCATTGAAACCGTTGATCACAGGTAGCTCGAAATGGCTTCAAATCACAGCTAATGAAGCAGTTGCAGTAAAGTTTCCATGATTTTCCCTTCAATGCACTGATTATGAACTCCTTACATTAAAATGTCTTTGTCTTCTTTTAAATGTTTCTTAGCATCACCAAAATATAGAACTCTTTTTCTTAATAATAAAATATATCTTAGTAAAATCTAAAGCCAGGCTAAATGCCTGGCTTTAGATTTTACTAGAGTTTGAAATATTTTTTAGTGTTTTGTGGAATGACGAATCCCGGCACATTCTCGGGAAGACCTGTAGGATTATGTCACTGTAGGATTATGGAAAGTGCCAGATGAACAAAATTTATGAAATTATTATTTTTAGAATGCAGCATTTGAAGGAAGAATAGTATAATGTTCTTTTTCTAATGGTTGGGCTTTTGTTCCTTGACTCTTCTGAAGGACAATTCGAACTACCTACACTGTGTTGCGAGGAACTTTTCTGCTTCAAAACGAGTTTCAGTCCACAAAGCACATGCTATTAAACATGATTATGTAGTAACATGATTGTTGTAAAAATGAACAAATTACCTCGGAGCGCCAATATAAACACTATAGAATATTTGTGAGATGAACTGAATGTCATTTGCAAATCTGGTTCTAGTGCCGAAAAATAGTTGACAAAGTTGATTGTTGCTTTTCTGTAAGTATAGAGAAATAAACTAACTTCAGCTTCTTAAAACTGACAGCCCAGCAGCAGTCAAGCTTTAAGACGTTTGAACATTGACGAGTCGATCTGAGACCAAAACCCTGAAAACGTCCGGCTGCATGGGATTTACGTACTGTTTCGCATGCGTAATGTAAATATGAACCAGTTTGGCTTAAAAAATCCTCAACTATGGCCTACTTTTTAAGCAAATAGCACTGGTTTGTTTTCTGTTATCCAAGAAAAAGAATATAAAATTGAGTAGATGATGTTCTTAATAAAGTGACATCTATAATCGCTGACAAATGGGGCTTACAGATTTTATTAATTTCTAGCGTACTGCCAGGCATGTTTACAAATCAAAACCCAATTCTAGAAATTTCGAATGTATATGAATAGTGCAGAACTTCTTTTTTAATAACATAAAAACTACTTATAATTTAAATCCTGAAGATAAATAAATGGACATCAAATTTAAAGCTAATAAATGTGTTCCTTCTCATAAATATTTTTATTATTCTTTCAAGTTCATTTCTCTCACTCATAGTCATTATTCTTGTAACTGTTTTAGAGTAATTTTCAACAACCGAAGTTTTATAAATAGTTGTTCAGAAATTTCAAGAAAATGATACACCTTTTGGTATAATATGCTTAACAAATCGAATAAACAAACTATTTGTTTTATATTACTCGTAACCTTTATTATTTTACTGCTCTAAAAGTTACTCCTTGTATTGATGAAAATGTAATAAAAACGATATTCACTGAAAAGTATCTTCCATCCAAGAAGAATTTAAAAACCTTTAACTGCGTGTACTAACCTTATCATTTAACGAATATGCACATTGCAGAGTAAAAAAAAATCTCGAAAATTAATGAAAATTTCAAGCCAAAAATATACACTGCTGTGATCAATAAATTGCCTTTCTTCTGAATAATATTATCGATGAAATGCCTCCAGTTTCCAAGGGATAATTAATATAATCATGCTAGGCACTTATCCAGCATACCACCTTCTTTTTAACTCCCTTTCTTGAAGTACTTAGATAAAGTAGATGGAGAAGATATACCACGGTATTTTAGGGATACGCTTTCGTTAAATATCATGTTTTAGGAGACGAACGAAACATTTAATGTAACACTATACTTACATTACCTCGACTTTAATTTCCTTAATGATTGTTTATTCTGTAAAAAAATTAAAAAAGCGTATTTTTTCCTTACCTAAAGTATAACAATAGTGGAAGATAATGATGGCAGATTAATTAATGACTGGCTTATAAAAATACAGCCTTTTTTTTCCTCTTCGAATTAGTCTTTTATAAACAAAAGAATGATTAATCGCTCAAAATTTCCCATGCTTTAAATCCATTGTTTGTCTAACATCTAAAGTTATTTGATAAACTTCTTAGGATATAAATTTTAGCTTCTGTCAATTAACTTGTATGCAGATTTTATTTGAATATTTACATAAACCCTCCGCGGCATAAATTTAAGTAACTTGTCTAATTAGTAAAAATACGTAGTTTATTGTTCAAATAAGAAGTGACAGAGACACACTGATTTTATGGCTTTATACTTGGAAAATAAAAAAAAAAAAATTTTAAATATTGGAACCGTTATAGATCTTTATAACAGAACTTGCGATTTAGTTTCTTCTGTACTCAATTTAGAAATAAGAAAGCAAACTGTATAAAGAGGGGAATGACTTCTTCTGTGTAATATTTTAACCTTCCTGAAATCCTTATTATGCGGTGTTATTAACCCTGCATTTACAAACTGCCCATCATCAGGTACAATTTAGTTATAAACAGATGCATAGCTAAAACTTAAGTATTTAAAATTATGTACATTTAAAGCATTATTTGGCAGTTATTGCTTACCTAGCAACCAACTACATATGGCCAAAAATATCATCTAAAGTTTTGGTTCTCGCAAGAGTTTGGGAAAACTTGAAAATTGTTCATGATTCTTCTAGAATGATAAGATTCATTTGTTTTAAGCTTCCTTTAAAGATTTAAGAGGGATCTTTTATTTACTTATTTATTTATTAAGTATTGTATTTATGTTTTTTCAAGTTCGAATTTAAGACTGGTGTCCACCCAAAAAATAGAACATGATGCAGAAGTTAGCAAAATAGAGGAATAAGCAACAATGTGGTACATCTGGTCATCACTTGTCTTACCACGTATTACATTTCAAACTGAAGTAGAGACATGGTGCAGCGAATAACAGGCCGTTTGTTGCTGTTTTGATTACGTTTTGTCAGGAAAACAGATTTTATACAGAAAAGGTGGCAGTATATTTCTAAAAGATGATCGATGAGTCCGCATATTCTTTGATGTTCTTCTTTTCATTTATTGATAATCAAACCAGTATGGTTCAGGAATATAGCATCAATTTTAATCGAAAACTCTCTATATATCCAAATACTACTAAATATAAAATAAGTTAAATCGCTTAAATTAATTTTATTACTTTGAATAGTAGTCAAATGATATATAAGCCATTCAAACAGTATAGTAGTTAGGGAAACTTGCTGCCGTACCAAAGGGCCCGGGTTCGAATCCCGGAAAAGGCATGAGTGTAACTGTCCGTCCCTTCATTGAAGGCAACGACGGCCGTCTATTTGGTGCCTCTACAATAAAATGGCCACCCCTTCTGGCTTTAGGAGCAGCAAGTACTTTGAATAGGCAAATGCCCGCCATTGGCTAAAAAAATGTGATACACGAAATGATATATGTCTTCTGTTTTAAACAGTGTAGATGGAATATACTTATCATAATATTATTTATTGGCTAAATAACATTGGGGGAAGTTTTGGTTGCGTTTGTTAACATGGCGACCACATATGGAATAAAAATAATTCAAGTAGTCTTCCCGCAGTTAAATAAAAATGCAGTTTCGTACTTAGCCTAAGGACAAAAAAAATGTTTGAACCAAATACTGACCGCAAATATTTTTTACATACCTTCATCTATATAATAATCCTAGTATAATAAATAAATTTCGGTTTGAAAATGCACGTTTAGAACTTTCATCCTTTTGCTTTTGGTTGGATGAGTTTTAAACTACCTAATGAGAGAACAGATTTCGTTATTTGCCCCTATTAAGAGCAAATTTGTTTCTCTCTCGCTGTATGCTACACGTCACTCTGTTTGTGTTTGATGAATTACGTCTTTACATTAGGACTGTAATTAATAAAGTATGCATTATAGATATAAGTTAAACAATTCTTTTGGTTAAATAAACCCATCATTCCGAGCTTATGCAAAAATTACTCTGCATTTGTTGAAAACCGCTTAATGAACTTACAACATACCTTTACATTTAACTAACGTTTACGTTTAATATTTGAATTTTTAACTAACTAACACAAGTTTTACTGTTAATTAGGTTAGATATGTGTTACGTATGCTATGTTATATAGTTTAATAACGTCAGAAGGATTCTTTTATGCTTCCTATGAATATATATATTTTTTTTAATTTACGCAAATATTATCCAAGAAAATAGAAGTGAAATGTGAATAAAAAAGCATAAAAACAAAATCTGAAATGTTTCAGATTTTAAATTACGTCCAAAGGGGCGTTTTTTAACATTTTGTGTGTTACCTTTCTTTATTAAATATCATGTTCCTCGCACTTAAACCATAAGATCCAGTGCAACAGCAATATCGCAAAATAGTTTTAAAACGAGCATATCTTTAGAATTTCCGATACAGAGACTCACGCGCTGGAGATAAAAATGTTTTTTCTGCACAACGTTGCCATTGCTCGCTTTGAAATCCTTGAGTTTGTTAATCAAAAATTCGTCAAAGTTTTAAAAAATAAGAAATCGATCATAAAACAAATTTCAAATTTCAAATTTGGTCTTCCACATGCTCATATTCGTTGGAGGATTACGTTATTCAAAATTCGATGACTCTATGTACCGTTGTTTTATCACAATACGAGAAATATACATACATTTATGCAGATTTTTCATTATTTAATTTCTTCAAATATAATGCAGGACTCTAAAAAAAGCCATGAAATATATTCCTCCACGGATCATTCTTGGTGCACCAAAGGGCAAACGAAAACTCAATAACAAGTAATTCAAGAAAAGTCAAGCGAATCGTTACGTATATGGTAGCATACTACAAATCACCAACCCTTGAGAATGTAGATCTGTAGGAAAATTTCAAAATTCCTATTCGCTTATTTCTTAAAGAATTTCGAAAACACAAATTCCTTATTTACTTTAAGTTATTACATCTAACATAAACACATATATGCAAGCAAGGAAGTAGATGTTTAGAAATTAATATCTATCATACGCATACACAGCATACATTAACTGAAAGTTTTATTATTAGAAATTAAGTTAAATGCCACCAACTTTGCTTAGCTTGCATAACAAAATTAAGCTAACATTACTCATGTTATGCAGTGAGATAAAAATAATAATTTGCTCCGAAAATATACCGGGAACTTTCATAAATGTGAATTCTCTGGCATAGAGTTTTCGTAGAACTCCCGAGGCACTTTTTCTTTCATCTGTTTCGTTGAGCACGTAGCTTCCTTAAAAACAACGTGCCCTCGCATGAGTAAGGAAAGCAGTTCAAAGCCTCCGACTGTACATTTCTAGTTCCTAAATTTCATTCTCTTCTCTATATCGCCTTGTCCGTAGAGGCAGAAAAAAATTCCCCGCGTTTATCAATTATTCATGTAACTGGAGTCTCCGATATTCTTAGGTCCCCTGACGGTTGACTTAAGATAAATAACGTTACGCTCCTGAGGAATTGTCAAACCTCACTTGCTGTCGCAGGTACAATCTGAAAAGTCATGTTTATTCAGATGTTTTACATAAATTAGGTTGCTGGATCAGATCCCTGCTGAGAAACGAGACAGATGGTTGAAGATTGCGGGCCAGATAAGGAAAGGTCGAAACTTCTTGGAAACGAAAATTTGAGATGTTGTTTAGTTTTTATCTTCGAATTTCTAGTAAAAAAAAATAAACTGATAATATTAGGAATGTTTTCGCACTTATACGATAAGAATGATTGGCGAAAGTTATATATAGCATTTATTTACTAAAACCTTTTCCGCTTAGAAAAGAAAACCACTATCCTTGTTGCACTAAATGTGCAATTATTTTTTCTGTAAAATATTCTAGCGGATATAAATGATAAATTAATAAATAAAACGTTTCAAAAATAACAGTGACATAAATAAATTATTACAAGTTACTTAATAACTTACAGATATAGCATAAATTTTATTAGCTAGAAATTGTAAAGCTTCCTCACAATCAACTTATTTCTTGCAAGAATATAATCAGAAAGGAATATTTTGATGTCGCAAAATGTGCAAAATACCTGAAAACAAAGTTCTGTATATTCTGTCCACCACGTCTTGAGACGTCTCCAAGAATTCGCCTAAACTAGATTAATTAAAATCTAATGAATACGAATACCGCTCTTATTTGAATTTCATTTAGATATCTTTATCATTAATACATAAAAATTAATTTAGTTACCAGTTTTAAATTATAAAGACACAAACAAGTATAGTTAATTCACTAGTTATAAAAATCTAATCTTTACTAACTTCTAACCTCTACTTTTTTAACTTCTTCTTTCCGTAGTCCTCCCCAAAATGCAAATTAATTTTTGGGTATTTAAGCTGAGGAATTAAATGGTTGGAGAAAAAGCTTCTGACAGTTTTTTTTCTGTTATTTATTATCTCCAGCTCTGTCTGCTTCAGCCTTAGTAAGAGGTGTTTAGAATATACAGTGGTAATTAAGCTGTTATATGTGCATTCTCCAACTACGTTACCTGCAATTGAATTTAACGTTATCTTATGTTAACTGAAATATCCGCAAATAGTGAAGGTTCGCCTGTAGTACAAGCACTGCTTTCTATTCGTTTAAGACATGGAATAAAAAGGTTAAGAATAACTTTTCTGAAACTTGGCTATTCGTTTCACACTAAAGCGATAACTCACTTCCCGTCTAGTAGGGTTTGCAGAGCATTAACATAAGTTTATTGATATCGTAAAACCCTATACTTATATGAAATACCAAAATTGCTTTCATGCGTAATTCAAAAACGCATGAAAGCAATTTTGGTATGTTGCTACTTCTTTTGTCCTCATAAATATACTTACTGTGTTGTTTTAAATCTTACATCTATGTCTTTTAAAGAACTAAATACATATGTAGAGGAAGGAATTTTCTTTTATTTTATGGAGAAAGTCTTTGATATAACAGTAGCAAGTCTCTGATATAACAGTATAATTTTAATTATAAATCAATTTAATATCCCTATCTTATAATAAAATGTGAAATAAATGTGATATTCGAGATGAACGCAAACTGAAAGAAGCTTGAAGCTTCACGGCAGCTCATTAAAGCTTAATCATGTCTAACAAAGACACAAAATGCCTATTGTTACTAAAATATACTCTGATACTTGTAATCTCTTCATATTTATATGATGACTAGTTTTGTATTAAATGCATTTTGAAAGTTATGTTTGCTTATTAATAAAGTATATTACTAATTGACAAAATTCAGCCTTTATAATTCACCATTTTGTATCTTTTTTAAATAAAATAATATGCATATTTATGTAAAAAAAATATATTCTTCCAGTTCTTAAATTTCGGAATTTAACATTTAAGCTTAGCTGTTTAATATACTACTTAATCTCAAATTTAAAGCAGATTTCGCATTTGTTACTCCAACATTATTTTAATTTATGAGGTATTTTCTCCCTTCTTTTCTCATGCTTCCGTGGTGTGACTGAAAGCACACTCGACGCGCATTCTGGATGTCCGAAATTCGAATCCCGGCGACAGCACTGCCAGTTTCTTTTTTCCTGACATCGAAATAATTCTAAATTTGTGACTCTACACGTGGTGCGCGAACTAAAAGATAATGTATAATAATTCGTCACTACCAGGATTTGGAGACTGAGTACTCAACCCCCAGTCGTCCTTTAAAAGGTGGATTATGAAGATAGTTTCTCCCTTCTTTCCGCATGACTTCGGGGTATAACTGGAAGCACGCTTGACGCATATTTGGAGATCGCAGCTCAAATGGCGAGATATTGCACGTTTTCCACGTTCCTGTATCGGCATAACTTAATAGCTGTACCATTTCTCGTCAGTTATGGAAAACATTACTAAAAAATATATCTCACACTTAATACACGCCCTTAGTGCCATAGGTTTTGCTGAATTCTGGTTATTTAGAGAATGATTTGAGTATGCTCGCAAAGCCTCTGTAACCTGTGGGATGTGAAAAGAAATGTAATTTGAATATTCAACATTATAGATAACAACAATGCTGTCTTAAATTCTTGGCAGTATATCGAACTCAACATACAGATATTAGTCAACATAAGTATAGGTCGACTTAAATATGTCTTTAACCAATCCTGATAGTTTACAACTAAAATGATAATAGAAACCAAATAAATATATTTATGTGCTGGCACCGCTTCCTCGAAAACATGTACCTTGCTGATATAATATAATATCTAGCCTATTTCTATTGGCTACCATTCCAGTTTTCGTCTTATAGAGCTTGTGCTCAAGATGCACGATACAGATTTACAGACTGATAGAAAAGAAACTAAGCTGGCCTAGGAATATATAGTATATTATTTACCAGCAGCATACTATTTCATTTCCATTTCTTGAAATTCGGTGCTTTGAGATCCATAAATTAACACTCTATTCATCATGAGCTGTTCGTCTTCCTTGGCTCTAACACTACGTTATATTTATTAGGTTTATTGGCAATAGCCCCAACTCAGTTGCTTGAGCAAGCTATGAAAAATATTTTGATAATTACAGCAACCGTCAATAAGCTTTAGCTTTATAACTACACAAACTTTCATTCTTATTTGTGTGAGTAGTCTTCGAAAATGCAGTTTCCTTATCATTCATAATTACAATTTCTAAAATCCGATCAGCAATAAATCTATTTCTATTAACTAGTATATATGTTCTACCAATATCTTTGCAAAGTACCCTACGTTTATTCTGTTCAAGTTAGAATATCATCTGATTATATGCTTATATTTCATATACTAAGATGCCGAAAAAATAAAGTCTAATTTGTTTTGATGTTATTAAAGTATGCGAGGGCTCTCTACTTAAGAAAAGAATACTTTCGTGGAGACATTCTTCTTTTGCATCTAAAGGAAAATGGCTCGTATACACGTTACATATGGGGAAAACCAAGAAAACGCCCATGTAGCCAATCCACTCACCTGGAGACTGATAGTGGATCGAATTACTGGTGTTCAGTTACGCTCAGCCGTTTTTTGGACCTTGAATAAATCAAGAATTCCCTAGAATTAACAGGGACTTATTATTTAAATCTATAATGTTAATTATCATAAACTGTTTGATAAAAAAGACCTATGTGATCCTATGAGTAATCAAATGAATGAGCATCTTTTGTGCTGTGGAAGTAATCAGATAGATTTGCAAAGGAAGTATGATCGGGATATGAAGTTCAGTTCACCCCTTCTCTAAGTAAATGTGAGCTGCATTTGAATTTACTAAACTGCGCATATGACCTGAAAAGTAATTTAATTTTTCTGGGTAATTTAACACTTAATACATTCTCTATCCGTAGTGTATTTGATCTAGAATTATTCCTTATAAATTTTCAACTAATTATTTAAATAATATTGGTAGTAATTATAAAATACTGTTTCTTTCCGTACTGAATAGTGTTCTGGAAAGTAGAATACTGTTCTAGCTGTAGAATAGAATACTAGCTGTAGTATGGTTGCTAGCACCTTCATCTAGCACTTGAATATGTGTAGTTCGATTTGCAGAAAAGGGGAGTTATTACTTCACATATCTTGATGTAAAAAATATAAAAGGTCCCAACCAAAGCGCCATATTCAGTATGCAGTAAAAAGTATTTTTGCAAGCTTAAAATAGGAAAATGTTCCTATTTCAGAATGTGGAGTTTGAACTGACCTGACATTTCGCAGCTTCGTTGCGACTTATTAGAAATGGAGCGTTATGGAAATGAACAGCAAGTTTTGATAGTAAAATCTCATTAAAAGAATAAAGAATTCTATGCACAATCTGTTAGGAAGTTTCGTGCAATCTTTGAACGTAAAAGTGCACCTAATGGAACAACTCTTCATAGATTGATTTAAGAAGTTTGAAGACCCAGGTTCGACAGCAGACATTAAATCACATCCAGCCAGAAAATATCGCTATTGTTCTCAAAAAATATTACGGACAATTCAAAACTAATCCAAACTTAAAAGTCCTATAAAGATTAACAACGAAAGAATTTAAAGAGGAACTCAATGTGTCATTACCCGCTCTCATACAGGCAGATACGTGAAAACGTGATTAGGAACTTCATCGAAAGATTGATTGTGTTAGACAGCAAGTCACAGAGAATACTATTCTTCGTACGTAAGTCGGAACATTTACCTATCGTGAGTATGTAAAACAAATATTTTTCACTTTTCTAAAAAAAGTGTATGTTTTGGATATGTTAAATCCGGCACTTTTGTTACGACACGCTTTAGCAAATAGTATAGAAGGTGAGGCCACCCAAGCGGTATAGTTGTTAGTGTCGCTGACTGCCGTGCCGAAGGGCCTGGGCTTGAATCCCGGAGAAAGCATGGATGTTTGTAAGTGTACAGCGTCCTTGCGGAATGGGGGCATTCTAAATATGCAGCCAGCTGAAGGTCCTTTCAAGAGGTTGATGGTAGGGGAGTTTTCCATCAAAATTAGGGGCGGAACTGAGCTAAATCGCACTGTCACTTGTACGGTGCTCAAGGCTGTTGGAAACGACAGGCGTAAAATTGCGTTCTTTGCCACCAGGACTTTCGTTAGTGTGAAGGCAAGCCTCCACATGAGATGTTAACTGCAACCGGCACTGACCACGAGGCGAGTTTGAAGGACGAAACCGGTTTCTCGCTCTCTTCTGCTGCTGGAGTTCGTCGAGGTAGGACACCCTTCTGGGCTGTCCTGGCCGAGTCCTCACTTTTCCGAGATTTCTCGTTCCCTGGCTGCGTGAGTTAGCCATTTTTCATCTTTGGAGTACCATCGAATTAAATCCATATTAAAAGAACTCTTTTGGTTAACTGCCTGAAAGGCAGGGTTTCGAGAACCATCTTCTGATAATATTTTGTGACGAAAAGATATTTTGCAAAAAATTTCATCGGACTCTTGTTCGTTCCAAGTAGTTACACAGCCACATGCTAGTTCTTGAGGTCTAAGATTCCGAACTGGAAATGCATTTGAATTAATTTCATCAAAAATGTAAGTGACTTCAATGCAGCTAACTCAACTTTAATATGCTATTCATGTAAGGACATTATTTTCGCGGATTAATTAGGATTCTTCTGGACTTCGTCTGTTACTCACGAGCAGCTTCATGTGCGCCTTGTATTAGTTGTTTTATGTCTGGCAATATGATATCTTTTGATATATATCTTTTACAGTCTGGCTAACTAATAAATTGTGAATTGTTTCAACGAGTCAATGTTGTCATTTTGGGGTAAGTTGAATTTTATTTTTTATTTCCTAGTTCACACATCTTACCCTTAGTCCTTTCTGTTATGTAGAGAAATTACCGGATAGCGTTATAAAAATTAGGTGAATGATTTTATGATTTATGGAAATTTAAATTTTATTTTGATTCTGAATTATTTAATTTAAGGCTTTAATTTTGGGGAAAAACAGATGCTTCTGCAAATATTATTTAGTTTAAAAGAGTATTATTTATTTTCCTCTATCTGTAAATCTTGTACAAACTTTTATTCATTGTGAAAGAAGCAGGGAAAGGGAGGCAATTTTCGCCAAGTCATGATTTCGCGCGCTTTAGAATGTTCGAGAAAGAATTTTCATTGTTAGTTGACCTTAAGAGAGGAAAGTACGTGACGGAAAGGTCAAAGGTTGCTGCTTGTCTTTCAATGTAAGTCATTCAGGTTTTGGAGATTCAGGGTCCGGTTGTTGGCTAAGTGAAGAAGGACGCGCATGCGCGATCACCCTTTTTTTCCGCATTCTGGAGTTGAAAACGAAGATTTTGCCATAATTAAGGGGGCGATAAGTGAAGCCATAGTGGGAGCCCGTTTGGTGAAGGAGAAGAAGGAAATTTGAGTTGGACACACTTACTTTTGGCTGACTCTCGGACTGACTCGCTGATTTTTGGGCTTGCTGGACAAAATGTAAGTGACTCCGAGAGGTGTTTTCCGGCGGGGAGCGGCAAATATGCTCCCCGGCCGCGTTTTGGTTAAGAGGCGAGACTCTCTTACACATTTTACTCTGGACACATTTACTCTGGACACACTTACTCTTGACTCGCTTAGGCACTCACTGCTTGGATTCGCTGACTTTCGGGTTTGACGGACTTGTTGACGGAGACTGAGAAAAAACTTGTGGGTGTTGCGAAGGAGAAAGGAAAAGATTTAGTCGGCATCGAGCAGTGCTTCCGGCGGGGAGCGGCAATTATGCTCCCCGGCCGCGGGTTTTCTCAAAAATGCGAAGAAAAAAAAAACTGTTGAGCGAATAACAAAAAAAAAATTAACAGAGACTTGGGTCTCTATCTGTATCGGCAAAAGTCAGGACGATGTCCTCTGAACTCCGACTTGAAAACAGAAGGAATTATGTCACCTTAGTCAACTGGAAGCCTGCGTTAGCCGTTCTCTAAAATGCCTAGCTTAATTGTCTACGTTTTCCTTGGTGGAGCTGAGAGTCTGGGCAGACAGCCGTGCGGTGTAAGCTGTTCTCTTGCTTCCAGTGGGAATAATTTGCTTCTATGGAAAACAGTAGCAGGCGTAAGATTTGACGGTATAGCTGATGTAATTTATTGTCGTGCCGTTCGAGTCTCTGTCTTGCGGATTTGCCAAGTGACGTAAGGATAGAGCTAAGATATGAGCTCTCCTCCACTTCAAGATGTCCACTCAAGATAAGTATTATTTTTTTTGGTGTGTTGGAAATTTAGGCAAGTTTTTCCAAAAACGTCCTTAGCAGTAAAAACCACGTCGAATCTAAAATTTAACTCTCAGGCCATAAATTGTTTCCCTTTCCTTTTCTTTTAAATCACCAGACAAACCTTAAGTTTTTTATGAATTTAAATGAACAGACTCTCAGATGAGGTTAAGACTTTTCTTATTGTGTTGTAATTGAATAAACTGATATTTAATCTGGAACCTCTTACAGTATGTTTTCTTTATATATTTAATATGAACTTTTCCTTTATATCTTGTATATGTTTTATGTTTTCGATCCTCTCACGGCGCGGTCCTGGAATGCATTTTTTTTTCACAACGCAAAAATGCTGTACACGTTTCACTATACGATTACTACCTTTAACGGCAAGTAGTTTCATATTTAACATTTAACAATATAGGAATTTCAGATATAACATGGTACCTAAAAGTAAAACTATTTAACCATGGTTTCGAAACTCTCTATTTAACATAACATTGGTTTTGTGACCTCTGCTTAGTGAAGGATCGAATCAGTAATTGATTTCGAATTTACCTATTTTTAGTAATTTACTGTTTTAATGAAGTTGTTAATACAAGAGGATAAATTTTGAGAATCTTTGTGAATTTCAGGAATTTAGGACTTTAACGTTAGGCAATCAGAATTGAACTTTAAAGTTAGGAAAAATATATATTTTTAATGTAGGAGAATAGGTACTGTACATTCTTACTGTTGAAAATCCTTGAGTGTTTTCTAGATGTGTATTTTTGATTTTCGACGTACTGATTTATGATACAAGATGGAAAATGAATTATTTCACGATAATCCTATGCTATTTGTATATCCTTGTAACAAGTTTCGAGTGCTTGTCTTTAAAAACTGGACTCATTTTTTGAGCACTTCTAAGAGAAAGAGATTAAAGACTCTAATTATTTTACTGAATGAGACAAGCCATAGCTATGCGTAGCTAGAAATTTTTTTTTGTGTTTTTGCTACTTATTTAACCTAGAATCTTGTGAAATGTGTAATTGTGAGGGGTAACGTTAGAGAAATTTTGATTTTTTTGAATTAATTGAATAATATTTTGTGAAATGTATGTAATGTTTTCATGATTATCTAGTTTACCAAGTATCTTATTATTTATTTGATTACATTGTTTTGATATGATTCCAGTATATTGTGTAATGTGTTAGAAAATTTAATTTAGTATTGAGCAATGAATTTTATAAGTTCTGAAGGCATAATGATACAAATGAATGAGTAAAAATTGTAGATTGTTTTTCAATTGCCAAATTCTGTTTTAAGGTTAACATGGGTTAGATTTGAATTTTTGCCTGAGATCAGCAATAGTGATGTTTGCATATTTAATTTTTTTTGGATTGAATTCTTCAGCTTGAGTGAAGTTCTGATTAGTTAAATGGGTCAGAGTTATTGGGATTAGTTATCTTCTGAGTTTAAGTTTGTGAAGAGTTGTCATGTGAGAATTGTTTAAACAGTAGAAATAGAGTTAGTCTTGTAAATTGTAGAAAGTGAATTTTAATGAGAATTTTGTGACAACGGGAATTTGTTTTGTGAAAATGTTTGAAATAAGTTTGAGAAGATTAGTTACATTTGCTCTGTACTCATGAGCGGGAATTTTCTGTTGATTACAAGTAGTTTGTCTTGAATTTGCTAGTTAATCGTAATAGATGTGATTTGAGGTACTGAATTTTCTTTCTTGGTTGGACTTGTTGCGGAATTTGGGGTCAATTCTTGTTTTGGTTTGACTTATTAGTATCAAGATAGTTGTATCAAGTTTGTGTGTTGTTTTCTGGTGGTTTCTGCCAAGGTCCGTAAAATGTAAGTTCTCTGATGTTTAGTTTCTGTGGAAGAATTGAGATTTCTGTGGTCTTAGGAAAATAGAAGAATTTGAGTTATGGATTTCATTTGTGTGATTTTTAGGGATTTTTTGAATTATGAGTTATGAGTATTTTTTTTAGTTTAGCACTTTTGAGAACTTTGCATTTGTTGCTTGCAGTTAGGTCTTGCGTGAAGTTGTAATGTCCTGAAAGCTCGTTTTCTTGTAAATACTTGCACTTCATGGTGGCACTTGACCTCTTACACCGGGGACAAACAGGAACTTGTTATTTGAGAAAACTATTGTTGTATCTTTTTCATTGTGTTGGTTCAGGATTGTAACGTTTCAGTCTGCGCACTTTTCTTTCCGAGATAAGAGATCTTATGTTCTCTTTCAACGTGTCTGGGGGTTTGCTTGATACGTAAAGTTTGAGTCTGTCATTTATAATACAGCGCTTTTCTCAGCTTACATGGACGCGGTAAAGAGTTACTTTGTTTCTATTGTTTGGGTGGAGGTGTTGCTGAAGGCTGCTACTTAGGTTACTATACAACGTTTTGAAAAAGTCTGATGCAGAATAGATCTCAGTTTTTGCCTAAATTGGGGGTTTGTTTTGAACACTTTTTTTGATTTGTGATATTTTATTTAGTGTTCTAGTAACGTGCTTCAGTCCAGCTTTGATTGATTTCTTTGACTAGTTGAATTTTTTTTGTGGACTTAAGGGTTTTTTAGAATTACTGAAATTTTTGTTGTCTTAATAAGGGGACTTAAATATGGTGTTGTTACTCACTAGTGTTTATCTTGAAGTTTGAATTTTTTTTTAGTGACACTTCACTCTTGCTGGTTGATTTTTTTTTTGGCTTGATTTGAATTACAGTGAAATATTTTTGACTTGATATGGTTTAACGTAATGATTAGGTGTGTATTGGTTTAGGTATTGCAGTTTAAAAAATTTTTTTTTAAATATCACTGATCTCATTGCTCATTTGAATTATGTACGAAATTTTTACAGTTTAATTGTATTTTCATTTTATGTGTATATGTGTATCTTGGAAGTATTTGTAAATTTTTGGCCAAACGTTATTTTGTATATGCATTAGGTTGTATTATTACTATTATTTTTGTGTGTCTTGGATAAAATTCTAATTGGTATTTGCACAGCGTATTCTGGATGCTATTTTTGGAATTGATTTTGGTTGGATTGAATTTTTGGACAATCACGTTTTCTTTCTTTCTGATTTTTTTGTGTGGGGTATTTTCGGCTGGTTCCGAGGTTCCTTGTGTTGTAACGTTCTTTTCTTTTCTAATGCTTGGCCCTGATCAGGCCGCTTTTGTTCTTAGACGTGATTGTTTGGGATTCATTCCTGGTAGTTATTCAATTTCGTAGTACTTAAGAGGGTCTTTACTCCTTTTTTGAATACGTTCATGTGACATATTTTATTTGGAATTGTTTGAATTATTAGTGTGTTTATTTTCTCAGGAATGTATTTTATGTATCTGCGGTGCGTTAATTATCTTATTGATTGATCTTAGACATATTTTGTTTGTGATTAGCGCCTTATTTTCATTTTTATTTTTGTATGTGTTCTGAGTATTTCTAGGTTTAATTAAGTGATTTAATTGATGTTTTTGATTAATTGTTTTTGATGATCTTCCTTGAGTATTTTAATTAGTAATTGCTTTGATTAATCTTGTTGTTTTACTTGCACATTTTGGACTTGAAATTTAATGTGTCAGTAACGTCACTGTTACCAAGGAGTCGTGTGAAATATTGTTACAGTATGTTATCCTTTAGCCTTATTGCACAGTATGAGTCATGGTATTTCAAGAAGTGTCTGTCTGCTAAATTTTGGTAAACCAAAATTTAATTCCTTAGGGGAAAGGAATGTTATGTAGAGAAATTATCTGATAGCGTTATAAAAATTAGGTGAATGATTTTATGATTTATGGAAATCTTAATTTTTATTTGATTATGAATTATTTATTTTAAGGCTTTAATTTTGGGGAAAGACAGATGCTTCTGGGAATATTATTTAGTTTAAAAGAGTATTATTTATTTTCCTCTATTTGTAAATCTTGTACAAACTTTTATTCATTGTGAAAGAAGCAGGGAAAGGGAGGCAATTTTCGCCAAGTCATGATTTCGCGCGCTTTAGAATGTTCGAGAAAGAATTTTCATTGTTAGTTGACCTTAAGAGAGGAAAGTACGTGACGGAAAGGTCAAAGGTTGTCTTTCAATGTAAGTCATTCAGGTTTTGGCGATTGAGGGTCCGGTTGTTGGCTAAGTGAAGAAGGGCGCGCATGCGCGATCACCCTTATTTCCGCATTCTGGAGTTGAAAACGAAGATTTTGCCATAATTAAGGGGGCGATAAGTGAAGCCATAGTGGAAGCCCGTTTTGTGAAGGAGACGAAGGTAATTCGAGTTGGATACACACTCACTTTTGGCTGACTCTCGGACTGACTCGCTGATTTTTGGGCTTGCTGGACAAAATGTAAGTGACTCCGAGAGGTGTTTTCCGGCGGGGAGCGGCAAATATGCTCCCCGGCCGCGTTTGGTTAAGAGGCGAGACACACTTACTCTTGACCGGAGAAAGGAAAAGATTTAGTCGGCATCGAGCAGTGCTTCCGGCGGGGAGCGGCAATTATGCTCCCCGGCCGCGGGTTTTCTCAAAATGCGAAGAAAAAAAAAACTGTTGAGCGAATAACAAAAAAATTAACAGAGACTTGGGTCTCTATCTGTATCGGCAAAAGTCAGGACGATGTCCTCTGAACTCCGACTTGAAAACAGAAGGAATTATGTCACCTTAGTCAACTGGAAGCCTGCGTTAGCCGTTCTCTAAAATGCCTAGCTTAATTGTCTACGTTTTCCTTGGTGGAGCTGAGAGTCTAGGCAGACAGCCGTGCGGTGTAAGCTGTTCTCTTCCTTCCAGTGGGAATAATTTTCTTCTATGGAAACCAGTAGCAGGCGTAAGATTTGACGGTATAGCAGATGTAATTTATTGTCGTGCCGTTCGAGTCTCTGTCTTGCGGATTTGCCAAGTGACGTAAGGATAGAGCTAAGATATGAGCTCTCCTCCACTTCAAGATGTCCACTCAAGATAAGTATTATATTTTTTGGTGTGTTGGAACTTTAGGCAAGTTTTTCCAAAAACGTCCTTAGCAGTAAAAACAACGTCGAATCTAAAATTTAACTCTCAGGCCATAAATTGTTTCCCTTTCCTTTCTTTTAAATCACCAGACAAACCTTAAGTTTTTTATGAATTTAAATGAACAGACTCTCAGATGAGGTTAAGACCTTTCTTATTGTGTTGTAATTGAATAAACTGATATTTAATCTGGAACCTCTTACAGTATGTTTTCTTTATATATTTAATATGAACTTTTCCTTTATATCTTGTATATGTTTTATGTTTTCGATCCTCTCACGGCGCGGTCCCGGAATGCATTTTTTTCACAACGCAAAAATGCTGTACACGTTTCACTATACGATCACTTCCTTTAACGGCAAGTAGTTTCATATTTAACATTTAACAATATAGGAATTTCAGATATAACTGGTACCTAGAAGTAAACTATTTAACCTTGGTGGCGAAACTTTCTTCTATATAACATTGGTGCCGTGAAGTAAGATTCATAACATTATTTCCCGGCGTGAACTTAAGCAATTTAACACTTTTATGCATCAACTGCTCATGTAAGTCAACTAAAATCTTGGAAAAATGCAGAAGCAAATGATGATGATGACAATGATGACGATGACGATAATGACGAAGACGATGATGAACTTAAAAGGCCCAAGCGAACAGTGCGCAAACCATTGCGCTATAGAGACTTCGTATAGGACTTATAGAATTTTTTTTGAAATTATATTTCATTTTTTTTCTACCTATTATTATATTTTTGTTGTTGTTTATTTGTAGTTTTAATGCATGATAAGATTAATTGAGGACAATTGAAAAGTCAGGATGGTCGAATGTAAAAACGATTGTAAATTATTTAATTGTTATTACACAAAATATCTTTTGAGAAAATGGCTACAGCTAATTTCTGGATGTCGTTCTATTTATAATTTAAAAAAATATATACTTTCAGATGATGTACGCTTCAAATGTTTAACGGTACGATGCAGTAAGTACGTTTGTTATGTTATGTACGTTTACGAATACGTTACGTATAGGTTATTCAAATTTATCTTCAAATAAATGTTTGTCTTTTACAACCATTTTACGAGTGATTAATTTAACTACAAAAGGAAGTTAACATGAGTTTTTATCTAATGATAAAATGCTACGTAAAACGATAATAATAATGGCATAAATTAACCAAATAACATACAATGTCATGTACAATGTCATTATACAGACGAATAAACTATTATGCCTACTGCGAACAGCCAATAAACTAAAATGATACATATTTCATCTATCAAGCAATTATAAAATAAAATAATTAAAATAAAGTATATTACATAAAACTAAACTTTATTGGAAGAAGAATTAAACGCAAAAAACGAATGGTAGGATTTAAGTTATGCATTCAAAAAATGTACGAATGGAATATTATGCTGTAAGAAGGCACAACTCAAAAAGGACACAATGAAGCTGTTAGTAAATACCTTGCTAATGTCAAATTATATTGAAACAATGAACACAGATTAAAAGGCTCTGTCACAAGACAATACGGCAGCCGTTTCAAAACTATCAAAAGATGTGACCATCAAACCACTTTAATGACTTGCACAGTGCTATACGTGTTCCGTTACCGCAAAATTCTCGCTACTCTGAAATGCTTGTACTTTCGTTAAAGAACAACATTTCACAAGAAAATGCAGTTTTTTATAGCTGTTTAGAATGCATTCATTTGCAATTGATATTAAGAGACATATAACAAATAATTCATATTACGAAACATATACTTAACAATTCATATTGAGAACATATACTAAACAATTCATATTGAGAAACATATACTAAACAATTCATATTAAAAAAACATACGTATCGCCATCCATTACCTCCTGTTAAGAATAATATATATGTATCATATTGTCTTTCCGTCAAGTTGCATAAGAGCAATAAACACACGATTATACATATATTTGAGTCTTGGTAATATTTTGGTAACTGAAGATCTTTTTTTACAAACTGAAACAAAATTAATATTAAAGAACAATTTATGCTTAACGTATGTTAGAAAAAAGTCTCATTCTTCAAAGAATTCTGTTTATTGAAACGAGGAACATTTCAGAATTAATTGAGAGAAGTAAAAGGTTCTTACGAATTATATTTATTTATGCTATGAGAGTTTTAACAACTGCTTTTATCGTGATTATCAATTATTTATTTTTCAATTTAATTCTTAGTAAACAGTCGTTAGACTCAATTAGCTAAATTAAACATATTAATTTTGGAAAGACATGAAAACATTTTAAGTAAGACACTGACAGCAATTCAGTTAGGTATTTCATATATAGATCAATTAATTACTGTAATGTATTATAAATGTTTATTTTATTTGTTTTTAATTCCTTGGGTTTAATGTTTAAATGTTTTGGCAATATTAGATTTTTAACATGAAAAAGATTTTAATGTCTGATTTGTTTTCTTGTTTTATAAATAATTATTCATTGACTGATATTAAAATTGCTCTTCATAAGAAGTATCATATTTTGATAAATTAATGCACAACTTTAAAGAATCAAGGGAAACGTGTAAGCAGCATATACTAATCTAGTAACAGATACTCTTTCAGACTAACATTGCTTACTGCATTAGCCACAAGCAGTGCACATATGTTAGTTTAAAAAAAATACACTTCTAATTGGCAAAAAATTTTAAACTATTCTTTTCTCGATTACTTTTTATCATTAATAAATTTTAATATTGTTCAACTGTTACACTTGACAAGGAAATCGTTTTCTGTATTTGTTATCTTTTAGAAGTCTGAAAAAATTTTATATTGTAAACAGTTAACTAATACTATAAGTTCAAATTGACTAAAGATAAGAACTACTTGGTCAGCCGGCTTATATCAAACAGTGCTTGCTAAGAATATAGATAAAACTATTCTACGGAGATTATATTCTGGAAAACAAATATAGTATAAGTTTACTTTCAGTTCAAATTTAGAATTCGTTAACAATTTACATCATTAACCAACAGCTTTCGTTTACGGTAGCTACTTTGTGAGTAAAGCTTTATACACCCTCATTTTATCGTTATGCAAGGTTGAACTTGCTCACAGTTTACGCGATTTCCGCCCTCTGTAAAGCAAATATGTAACAATGCTTGAAACGTCCCTGCGCAAAAGATCTTGTCCCCAAGCAAATAGTCTTCCGCATAGCGTGTATCATTAATTCAAATAATGGAATTTAAACTAAACCATGTTCTCCACATGTCACTACATAGAATTTCCCAAGAGGTGATTAATGACATTTTCTAAGTTTAGAGATATAAGGAATGATGCATTATTCTTGTGTTCATTGCAGTTGCTTAAATATTTCTAACATTCTATTACTTTTTATGGTATGACAGCTACAGTTTTTCTAAAAGTCTATATGACACTGGACAGTGACCATAATGAAATTAAATACAAGTTGCCAAAGTTAATATTTCCAGTAAATATCATCAAATAAAAATATGCAATTATAAGGCAGTTATGTCAGATGACAGGTGACATAGCTCAGAACCTCGTTCATAAAAGTATTAATTTCTAGTTTTCTCCATAGCAAATTTAATACAATTGCATCCACAACAAAAAGATATGTTATTAAAAAATAATAGGTTTCTAGAAAAAAGAAGTAAATGATCCACAACATTTTTTGCTTATTAATTTATTTCCCATTTACGGACGTAATAAATGTAAGCTTCTATACCAAAATTCTACATTTTGGACTTCATAAATGGAAATAAATTTCTTCAATAGATTTCTATCATTGTTTGATATTTCAAATTTAATTACACTATTAAATTTGTTAAATTTACTATTAAATTTTCTCACACTTAACAGTATCCGTATAGAAATGAAATAATATGCACATTCATATAATATAAAGTGTACTAGTATCCGAAAAGTAAATAAATTAATAAAACTAAAATAGAAAATAAAATGTGTTGCTATTTGCTCAAAATGTAACATGGAACACAGAAATTAGTATGCTCTTGATTACATAAACATTTTTCTTAGCAAGGATATGCAAGAGTCACACAAACTACTTTTCATGTATATAAATGTTAATTTAACTGTCATAATCCTAATTAACTGTCATGATCCTAATGTGGACCATCATCTAGTCGCATGATGGAGAAGGCCCAAGGGTAACTACTATTTGCTGTAATCAAAAATGGACACCCACTATCATCAACGCTACCAGAGATGCAGTAACAATGGCGATTGAGGCAAAAAATCTTAAAATACTAGTTACTAACATCTACATCCCTCCCACGGCAGACATTTCTGAATCACTAGATCTACAACAAAGTATTCTGGCTGATTACCACAACGAACAGCATCTTCTAGCGGGGAACTTTAATGCGCATGCTGAAATCTGGGGATATCCACATACGGATCTGAGAGTACGTGCAATAGAAGACTTTGTGGCAAGTAATGATATATCCATTCATAATGAACCTGAATGCCTGCCGAAGTTTGAAACCGTTAATGGCAAAGAGTGGCCGGATTTAAAGCTCTCATCTGCAGCCCTAATCCCAAATATAAAAAAATTGGACAGTTGAGGATTCAAATACCAACTCAGATCATAGGTACATTACCTACAGTATAAGCCAACAGCATGAAAGGCTAGTAATGAAGCACTATAAGCCTGCCAGAAGTAAAACTACTCAATTTTCTAGGATAGCGCGTCCAATACTAAACAGATTATTAATGGAGCTGCCAGACACCATAACAGTCAAGGTCGCGGAAGAATTGACCAATAATTTTATCAGTGACCTCCAAATTATCTGTGACAGTACCTTTGCGCTCAAAACACAAAATGCTACATGCTGCAAACTGGTGTACCAGAGACCTCTACAGCGTAGTCGTACCAGAGCTATGCGCATGCGCATGAAAGCAGTAAAAGATCAGGAGGCTAAACAATAATTATCCATAGGATATAATAAAGCGCAGGCCAAGTATAAAAAGGCCATATTACCGGCCAAACTTGAAAGCTGAAAAACATTCTGAACTGATCATATAGATACCTATGAGATTCTGTACCAAATAGCCAGCAACAAGGTTTTAAACAGATGCCACATCACACGTTTCATGGTCATGCCTATGGAGAGTCAGGTATTATGGAAGCAACCATAAGAAGAATCCTGGATGCAGTTTTTCCTTCAGATCAGGATGACACAACACACTCGCAATTGCATCCGGAGTTCTCGCTTATATCAGACACTCCAAATGATGTATTTTTATACCGATTCAGAAGTAAATGCAATTATGCAAAATCTGCCGAAGAAAAAAGCTACAGGTTCCCGACTCTCTAGATTACGATAACATTAGAGCGGTGCACAAAGCGAATCCGAAATTTATCGTCACCTACTTCAATAAGCTCCTCTCTCTGCAATATTTTCTTAAGTCCTTTAAGATGTGGTAAGTGGTCCTATTTCAGAAATCCGGAAGAGACAAAGAAGATCCTTCTTCCTTCCGCCCCATCTGTCTTCTTTCGGCTTTACGCCAAATTTATAAAAAGCTGACAATACTCAGGATCAAGCATCATTTAACTTTGACTGGCCACATCTCAGAGGCGCAGTTTGGCTTTAGGGAGAACATTTTCACTCTTAACGCTCTTGACATTGTTAAAGTTCAAAATATCAAAGAAGATAACCGTCATGCGGCCGTCCTCAGCCTTGATTTACAGAGTGCGTTTGACTCCCTGTGGCGGCCTGTCATCATTGAAGCTCTCCATGCGACAAGCGTGCCTACTAATCTTCTACAACTAATTAAAAGTTATCTCAGCGACCGCACTTTTACCGTGGTCTATAATGGCGGCATAGTGAAGAAAAAGCAAAAACGAGGCTGTCCACAGGGGGCCTGTGCTGGACCACATCTCTGGAACGTCACATTTAATTCCATACTGAATGCACGTTGGCCGCCGCATAGAAAGACAGTAGCCTTTCCAGATGATGCCACTTTCGTCATTCGAGGCCACAGCAGGGACGAATTGGAGAAAATCTGCAACAAGTTTATCTCGCTCTTTGACAACCTCTGCACTGAAAAACACTTTAAAATATCACAGGATAAATTTAAATACATAATATTTCACAATCCCAAACAAACTATCATAAGATACCCTTGCATCAAGCTAAAAGGAGTGACGGTCAAGAGGGTCAAGGAGCTAAAACTCTTTGGCCTCATCTTGGATGAAAACTTCACTTGGATTCCTCACTTGCAAGACCAAAGTGTCAAAGCTGCATGAATAGCGGTTAGCATTAAAAATATGTAGAGCAAAGATTGGAGATTACGACCCCACATCCTCAAGACTGTTTACAAGACATTAGTAGAAAAATAGTTTTGTATGGGGCAGCTATTTGGGCTCTACCCATGACTGCGAGGAAATTGAGTTTACTTAATATCATCTAACGACGTTTTGTCATTGCTATCACTGGACAACGGCCACAGCAGCGGTAACGGTTCTAGCTGGACTTACTCCTTTGCCAATAGTCGCGCTACAAGAGGCAACTGTCTCTACTACATTTGCACCATCAGACTTTGAGAACAAAAATACTCAGCTCAAAATTCATCCCGCTAGTTATAGGTTGGGCATTCGTGCCCATACCTCTATGTCTCAGGAAATACGGGTAAGAGACACAGGCGGTGCAAATACCATCAGCATGTTCACTGATGGCTCAAAAATCAACGTTTATTTCTCAATCTCATTATAAAGTCTCAGAAACATGAAAATGATACCTTGGAATTAATATATCAGGATTCCAAGCAGAAGCAGTAGCATTGCGTCAGATTATAGCAAGATCTATGAAATTTGTTGACCGAGAAGTATGCATTTTCTCAGATAGTCACTCAGCAATCTTCGCTCTTCTTGATCCATTCCATCTATCACCGATCATAGCAGATATACAACGCCTGTTCAAAGAAAATGTGCATGACTGCAACATTCAGATTTTATGGATTAAAGCGCACGCAGGCCACCGGGGTAATGAGGATGCAAACACTCTCGCAAATGAAACTGCAAAGAATATCGGTGCGCAAGATGTCCAGATCCCGCTTCCCAAATCTTACTTGAAGCGAGTCTACCGCATTAAATCTCAGCAACAATGTCAATAAGAATGGGTCTCTATATCGCAAGGCCTTAGAATCCACGACTTTGTCCATAGAGTTTCCCAAAATCGACTCATCTCAGCCCCTTTTCTTTCCCGTTTCATCACAGGCCACGGACCATTTCCCCAACATTTCTATAAAAGGGGAATATCAACAACTAATAATTGTGTTTGTATTGACGTAGGTACACCTGATCACTACGTTACGTCTTGCGCTCTTACAGAAGAATGGCACATGAGGCTTCTTGATACTGACATTGCGTATAAACTCTTTTTCATTAAGCAGCCGGCCTATCTCAAGAAGCTCAAAAAAGCATTATGAACAAACTTGAAGCTCTAGGACTAGATTTATGCAGTCCACAACAAAAACTTCAATCTCCCAGAGAATCAGAGCATCAATGTACACTGGTTTCCAGTGGCCTCTGCAAGATGCCCATCTTGAGTCAGTGAGCAGAGTAACAGTAGGATGGGAACACGGAAAACAAATGTAAATATTATATAATATTATCCAAACGTAAATAGTTTAATTATGTATATTTGTAATGAACACACTAATGCATGGGTGCAATAATGTAAGCATGTGTATTTTATAAATAGAATATTGTATAGAGTATTATGAATATTGAATTGTGAAGCACTCTGTATATAGTACCTCGTTAAAATGTGTAAGTGTATGCAGAGCTATGGTTTGAGCCGCAGGAAGCATAGTAATTATAACTGTAGTAGTGCAACTTAATGTATTCAAGAGCACAGAATGTAAGTACTATAGTAGTTATATGTATGTAAATATTACTGCATTCTGTAAATTTTAGTGTATTGAGTGATTTATATATAGCAGTGTGTTAACGTGCATATTATGAAGTGTATAGTGCATGGCAAGTATAGTATTTAAGGTATCTAGCACATGTAGAGTTAACGTGATGAAAGATATTAAGCAAAGCAATTATGAATATTCCCCTGTATGGACTGTATTATGCTTCCTGTACAAACTGTTATGGGTTGCCAAACAAGACACCTGTACTTTGCATGTGATAATCACAGGAGTAAGTAATGAATGCATGTTTTTGCAGTCTGTAATTTGTTTTCTCTCAATGTGCATTTCTAACAGTTTTTTAAAAGCTTTTTGTATTAAGAATTATGCTGTATATAACAATGTGCAATTTTGCTTTTCAAGTTACTTATTTAAGCTTGTCTTATGTAACTAAGTTATGTACTATATAATCAAGTTATGTCTTATTTAATCAATTACATTGCTCAAATTCTATGTTGAATTGTCAAGAATAATGTTCAGCGTAATATGTTGCAAAGAATATATAGTGTATTAAGTGTAGCATTGAGTTGTAAATGTGCCTAAGTACAGTGCAATGATCAACGCAATGCATACTATGAAATGTATAGTGTAGCGAGAAAGTGTAGCAATGTGTTAACATGCGATGTAGCCAGGGAAATGTTTAATGCCGCATGCAGAAATATCTTGACCTTGTATGGCCATGTACTTGCCCTTGTATTGTTTTCGGAGCGTAGCTTCAGACAGTTGCGGGATCCGAACGATACCCGATTAGTCTGTGTAAGCGTAAATCGTCCGGTTGTCCGGACCTGCTCTCACCTGTCACCTCTCATAGTCCTAATAAGAAATATTTTATTTCGCTCTGATTAGAGTAGAACATTTAAAGGGAGTTAAGTCTAGCATCCTTAAAATTTAAAAGTATCCAAAAATTGGAAAAAAAAGAAACACACACACACATATAATATATATGTGTAAGAGTGGGAAAAATAAAGAATATGTAACAGATTAAATTAGCAATGTAAATTTCTTTTCTCAATTCTAAAAATAGTGACCTCTCTTTCTGCTCTGCATCATTTCTAGATTAATCCATGTCATATGACTCTTATATAATTCTCATGATGTAAATGAAACTGAAACTCAAGCAGCCAATAGTAATTTTACAGTAATATAAACTATTCAAACAAAATGCATTAAGAACCAAAACTGACTTAACCTGAATTAAGATTTCACGCTGAACATAACGCATTTGCTTTCTACGCTTTGGCCTAGCTGGACAGCAGTCTGTCTGCTTCTTCTGTCTTATTGCAAATTTTTCTGAAATGTAAATCTTTCGGAATAGGCGCATTTAATGTACCAACTTGTTTGTGGCCACAACATGTTTGCTGGAATAAAAAATGAAGATTTAATCTGCCTTCGCCTCCAGTTTCCTATTCATTATGGATCAACACCTCTACGCCATCAAATTTCTGTGTGTGTGTGTGTGATTATGGCAAAGCCTCGAGGGGTATCTGCCTAAGGGGAGGGATGCCTTCGTGGAGGACTTTCTAAGGGAAACTGGCTCGTATACACGTTACACATGGGGAAAGCCACGAAAACGCCCATGCAGCCAGTCCGTTAGCGGGATTCGAACCTCGGACTGAACTACCAGTGTTCAGCGACTTTACCGCTCGGCCGCTGGTGGGCCCATCAAATTTCTGCTCGTCATAACTTCTAAGTTTGGTTTCATCACACATATACTTATATATATACCTAAGAGCCATTACATTATGATCACCCTCCATCTCCATCGCCCGGGAACAAAACCACTGCGTGTGCGTGGTTGATGTTGGAGCATATAAAGCGCCCATTCATTGTGTTTCCAAACATAGCGCGATCAACGACATAATGGGATAAGCAGCTGATTTATAAGACTTCGATAAAGGTCAAATCATTATGCCTTGGCTACTAGGAATATCAATATCAGAAACGTCGCGTTTAGTGGGTTTTCACGTGCAGTTGTTGTGAGCTCATATCGAACACGACAAGTCACCTGCGAGCAGTATGTCTTCCATGGCGCATTGATTCTAGAGAAGAGCGGAGATTTCTACTCATTTCTCGCCATGATATAAGAGCTACAACAGCCGAAATCACCACCAACTACAACAGTGGCGACCCAGGCAGTTTTTCGCAATACACTGTGCAGCGTACATTCCTGCGTAAAGGGCTACGCAGCCATAGGCCGAAGCATGTCCCTGCACTTACGGCACGTTATCGCCAGCTGCGTCTGCAATAGGCCAACAAAAATCGGAATTGGACATTGAACAATGGAAGAAAGCTGAATGGTCCGACGAATCACGTTTTCTAGTCCATCACATCGACAGGCGTGTGAGCCTGTTTCCAAACGAAACCCTGTCTCTCGGATGCACAGGTGGATGGAGACAACCGGTGGCTGATGTATTATGAGAAGGCAAACGTTTTCATGGAGTACATTAGGCCCATGATTCCCATGATAGAACCATCCTTGACGTCTGTGCTCTATGTGAATAACGTTGCAGACCAGGTTCATCCATTCATGACAACAGTATTTTCGGCGGGGCATAGTGTTTACCAACAGGATAATGTACCATGTCAATAGGATTGAATTGTCAGGGAGTAGAAAACTAAATTCGTGCTGCCACTCTATCCACTTGCACTGTGCTAAAATTGCAGAACCAGTCGGTGAGCGCTTGGTACCAAATACCTCAGACTACGTATCAGCACCTTGTGGATTCAATGCCACGCCAGGTGCTGGAAGTTTTGAGGACCAAATGTGGTCCTACATGTTAACAGGGTGGTCATAATGTAATGGCTCTTCGGAGACCAAAATTGGTTTTTTTAAAAATTATAATTACTACTTTGCTTATATATATATATATATATATATATATATATATGAGATCACAGCTAATTTATTTTCTGTGAACATACTTCAGGGATGGTTGTCTAGGGACTAATAAACTAGTCCATTTTATAAATACTTTGAGTGTCTAATGAAAACACGAATAGTTAGTACACATCAATATTATTCTCCCATCAATAAAATTCCGAGTTCCATACTCAAGGACCACATTCCGGATATGAATTCCGGAGGTATTCACAGGATTCCTTGCCGGTGTGGCTTAATTTACATTGGCCAAACTAAGAGAGCCTTAAAAATTCGCGTTAAGGAACATGAGGCATATGTTAGAAAAAAGGACAGAAAACACAAAAGTCTTCTGTTGCTCAACATTGCTGGTTCGAAAATCACAATTTTAATTTTTGCGCTGCCAAAATTATTAAAAAAAATCTTCTATTGGTAAACTGGATTTTCTGAAAGCATTTCACATTCAAAAAAATCTTTCTGTTCTAGTTAACGACCATAATTCCAATTCATCTTTGCCTTCAGCCTTTAAAGAAATTATGTTTAATCTTGGTTTCATCTACAGATGGCGCTAGTGGTTTATTTCCTCCCCAGGCTTTCTTATCTAATCATTATATCTTATCTCATTCATTTGTGCTTTTGCAGGTAATAATGAGGGTTCGGTAAAACCATCGAAACTAGTCCTGTGAAAATTTGAAAATATAACGCTGATTTTTTATGTTTGACTTCTAAATTAATAAAATTTGTTCGGCGTGTTATTGTATCTTAGTTACTACACACTTTATATTCGTAGATGGAAACAGATGAGATTATTTACATATGTATATATACGTTTTGCTTCTTAGAACGTAGTGTCATCGACGAGTCTTTGTTCTTAATGTTGTCTTCGTCTTAATGGCCGGAGCATCTGCCAAAAAATCGCCAGAAAACCAAGAGTTCTTTCACGCAGCTTGCATTGCCATCTGATTGTATTGGACGATGACATCCTACAGTTGCTCGTCTCTCCTGATGGCTTGCGTCCATGGAAGCTAGTAATAAGATCATCATCTTCTGTGGATCTGCAAAATAGAATAAAAACAGAATTTTAGTTTGCACTGAGGGAAACGTCGTCTTAAAAGGGTTATTTAAGCCATCTTACCTAATTATCTTTACATTTTCAGAAATAACTGCTTTATGTCTCCTTCAATACTTGTCTTCGTTCATCTTTAACAGTCTATATGAATGTATATATTTCATAAGCACGTCTTCTGTGATGTTGTATGGATAAATGCATCTTCTAATATCGTCTCGATACGTCTTCCAAGTACTTTTTAGATACGCTCAATATCCGTCATCCCAATGCGTTTTCTCAAAATTGTCTTTTTTAAGCCGTCTTCCTTGATACATTTCATTCTTAAATATCATCTTCACTCTTATTAAAATAACTCACGTCTTTAAAAGAATAGTCCTTTGGTCAAATCGGGAAAAATTTGTAAAGTCGGGAAAAGTCTGAATCAGGAATCATCAAAATCGGTATTTCATTATCAAAGACTTTCGTTTTTCTTTCTGGAACTTCTGAATTTTATTTTTCAGCTTCTTTTTTGTCATCTTCTTTAGTTTATTTTAATCTGTCCTTGCTTTCCATATCCGCGTCTTTAGATTAGATTTTTCTAATTGACTTCTGAATTTCAAACTTCTCCTCTTCTTCGGTGGTCTCTGTAGATTCTTCGTTTCCAGTGGTATCTTTTGATTGTCTGTTGCAATGTATGTTACTGAAAGTTTTTTAGTGGAATTAGCATTTAATCCATCGTAAACTCTGACTCAAAAAAATTACACTTAAATCATTTACTCTTATTGTACATGAGTTCGATTTGTGATCTATATTTCCAAAGCCATAACACCTTGGTTCTTTACTCTTACTGGATATAGCGCGTGCTTTATTTTGTGAATTAGCACTTAGGCCTTAGGCAATAACCCTTAGGCTTCGTTTGTAGAACAAAAATTTTATATATTTTTAATTCAAGCTGCCAAGTTTGCTCATATTTTATGCTTAATTTGGAGCATTTTGTTCGCTTCCTTCGCAGACGTAGGAGGGAAATGCTGCAGCCACTGTGAGCTGTTGTTTAAAACCAATTGTTTGAGGCCCATCCCATGTGCGTATATCGACTCGAGGGCTGGTGTACCATTGAATGATGGTGAAAGATTATTTAAGCTGCTGCTCTCGATCACAATCTCATTCATAAAGCCGAAGTACAAAATTAAGGCTCTGATTTGACCTAGTGAAAATGGGTCCCGATTTGAAGTCGTACATAAGATAATTGCGAGGAATGACCTTATTGAAAGGAATATCAGATCTTGGACTTGAAAGATGCAAATAACCAAATATTCTTTTAAGCATTACCTTTGAATGCCTTGTGCCTAAACAATAGTATAAAGGCTATTATTTACCATATGAGTGACTAGAATATACCTCATATAATGAAATATTTTGTCATTTATTTATTTTATCATATGTAGGAGAAATTAAGAATCTAAGAATTTCCAATTTTTAAAAAAAGTGACAAAAATTGCGGAGCATTTAGTACTTTGGAAATGTTATTAAACGTATTTTGTCGAAGAAGCATATACATCACTTACAACAGTTTTGCAGAATGTTAGACATTCATTCAAGTTCGTTCGCCATACTTCAAGTATTCAGCAGAAAAAAAAAAAAAAAAAAAAAAAAAAAAAACAGAAATACTCCCATCAAAAGTTTTGTTAAATTAAGTTGCTTTGGGTTGTGAGGTAGTGAGTTCAATTCTAAACGAAGGCAAGGTCTCAAAATGCAAAGCACAGAAGTTTCTCAATTTTTACAGATATATTTTTTTAACTGTTTAAATATATATTCTTAAAATTATGACATTTCTTAGGAATAAAATTCTTTCCTGAGGCCATTATTGACATTTTCTTAGGAATAAAATTCTTTCCTGAGGCCGGAATAAATTGTGAAAACCTAAATTTAATTTCTTTAATATATTATTTTCGCAAGTCGTTTTGTGATTTTCAATTTATTAACAAAATATTAAAACGCAATTCACATACAGCAAAAGCTTTTACATTTGTACGAATAATACTAATGGTTGCACTCAAATGAAAGAACAGGAATTAACAATGGTGAAAAATGATAAAATATCAGTTAAAAGTTTTGGAGGAGCAGTGACAATTAATTGCAAAACAGGTGCTAAAGACATTTCAATTACGATGGAACTAGAAAAATACTTTAGTCGACCTTCTTTCTTTCCGCTCTAAAGTAGCTTGTGAAAGAAGGATTGAAAACGATTATTATATTTGAAAAGAAGTTAAAAAGAAAATGACAAAGTATAAAAACAAAGCATCGATAATAAACTAAAAGGCTACAGAAAACAGTAGAAGCAAAAAACAGTGAAAACTTTGTTCAATGGGAAATTATACAAGGTGTGTAACAAACAGAATGCGGAGTAAGATCGGGCGAAAGAGAAAATTGGTTTATGTTAATCAGGCTGTAGAGAGCATGGGTAACGGAATGGAGGG
Source organism: Stegodyphus dumicola (assembly GCF_044657685.1). Classification (NCBI taxonomy): domain Eukaryota; kingdom Metazoa; phylum Arthropoda; class Arachnida; order Araneae; family Eresidae; genus Stegodyphus; species Stegodyphus dumicola. The sequence continues at coordinate 113,682,200 of NC_140771.1, forward strand.
AGAAAAACAGGAGGAATAAATGCTCTAATGTTAATCTGCATAGTAAATGTAACTTAATCGCATTCAAAATCAAGCGTGAATACATTTTCACTGTTAATCCCCGAGATACTGTTTTGTTAAATGAATAACGATGCCCTGTACTTTGTTTAATGCGTTGCAAAAAAAAAAAAAAAAAAAAATATATATATTTGGAAAATATTGGCGTACTTGGAGGGATTTTTTACAAATTCATTTATATATAAAACTAATTTAATCAGATAAAATTTCAAGTTACTTATAAAAAGATTAAATTTGTTATATGTATATATATATCTATATATATGTAAGATAAAATTATATGAATCAGAATTACAATATAACTATAAACATTAATTCTTCCTCTCTATTCTAAAATCGTAATAACCTCTCTGCATTGCGTCATTTCTAGATCACTCTATGGCCCGCGCAGCTCTGATGACGTAATAATTGGGAACTGAAACTGGCATTGTAAACCAAAACTTTTCTCTTCGCCGTGCTTCCATCTTTCACAACTACGCACTTCAGCTTTTGCACTCTACTATGCTAAGATGTAATTTCGCTGGCTTGCTTTCTATCTCAACAATATCAAAAATGTAAATCTTCTGTGGAAAGGCACGACTAGAGTGCCAAGTGATTGTGGCCACAAATATCAGTTGCAAATAAAAATGGAATTAAAACTGCCTCGACTGCCAAGTTCTGTAGATATTACCAAGTTAGCATTACTAGCACTTGGACTTTCATTATCTCATAACGGCGGAAGAATTTGGGACGAAGTTTCAGTCCATGTCCAAACTGGAAGCGCTGTATTGCACTCGGTCTCCGAGCTTGTATTGACAGGCAGGTTTTCGACGTTTTTTTACTGTAGTATATTTTCTTCTTGTAAACGGAGGATGTTCCGGTTAGCTCCAATCCCTAACATGTCTTTTTCATCATCTCACTGTGTCTGTAATTTAATTTTCTTTGGAGTCCTTTTAAACTTTCTTCCTTAATGCTCCCAGGCCTTTTTCTTACCATTTTTTGGGCGTGAGGTAGCTAAAGAATATCAAACAGTAGATTTTGTCCCAGCTATTTCAACATTCTTTGTTTCCTCAAAAGCTTCAGCTGTATCTGTTTGCTGTATGTAACTTATATTCGATACACAGGTGCTAAATTCAGAGTTATCTATAATGCTTTTGGAAAAAATTCAGCAATTTGAAAAATTGTAGTATCCGCTGAAATGCCAGAGACAAATAATTACCTTAGATTATAAGTCTTTTCTTCCTGCTCCTTTGAATTCAGGAATGGATTTACAGTCGTATAAAATTATTTTATTTTTTGATGAATCAGGATACCGTTTATAATATACTCAATCAGAGAAGAATCATCCAAAGAACCTTTATACGCGAGATATCTCATGGCTAAAAATATTCTTGTAAAATTTCGTCTAGTTTCATACCACGAGATTCTATTATTTGAGGTAACTGAAGGCTGTTAATTTTATCCGAAAATTTATCTAACAAATGTTCTTTTTTTTAAATGTTCCCAATGAACAATTCCACGAATTGATCTCATTAAAGCTGGACCTGTTAGACATTTCTTAACAAAAGTTACTTGGTGAACAGGGTTCGTTATCTGATAAAAAAAATTATTGTCAGAGATTAAAATTGTCATCAATATCAATGTTTGAAATAAAAGTTTCAACGTTGTAATTATTACGAGAGGAAAAGTATTTAATCAGGTCGACGATATCTTTGAGACCAAAACATTGAAAAGAAACACTTTGAGGGTACGCGTTATTAGCTAGAAGTAATCAATTTCCAGAAGAGTTATCAAAACAGGTTTTCTCTTCTATTTGTTTGCAGAAAGATTCATCTGGTGCTTGAGTAATGTTCGCTTTTGCGACGACATGCGTGGGGGTTTAACTTTCCACCAGAAGTTCGTCATCAACTTTACTATCGTCAGACAAATCTGATTTTAATAGTGACATGTCAGTAAAATTCGTAAGGATTGTGTTAGCACACTTCTCAATATCAGTATAAACTTCTAAGTATAGTAAATTACATATAGCAATTAGATGCATGAAAGAAAATCCTTTTATTATTTTTTGCTTTGTATCTTCTAAGTTAAATGGTTTTGGAAAATCCTAAAAATTTACGCATTCGAGCGCGATTTTGTCTATCGCCATCTGTGTGAAAACTTAAACGATGTAAGAGCTTGACTTGTTGTGAACTGGCAATTTTTAATGATCGTGCAGTGTTGGGATAATCATTAAGGGTGGCCATTATTTATCAGTTTTAAGAAATTTTCACACAAATATTCTTCTTAAAGAAATGTTAATAACTATAACGCTGACACACTCAAAATTTCGTACGTTAAAACAAATTCTAAAATATTCCTTAAGAATAGAAAATATATTCCTTCGAGATATTATATCAAAATATTTTTAAATAACTTAAAATAATATTTTATAATGCTTTCAAAATATATGCATCAAAAGAAATGAGCAAAAGAGTTTGTTGGTTAAAAACGAAAGTATTGAAGATTAAGAGAATAGTCGAATTAGTAAGTGTTTAAAATGTTTATCAAACAATTCTTCAAAATAATACTCATTTCAAAATAGTAGTTTTCAAAACAATACTCTTCAATTAAACACTTTTCTTAAAAATTAAATATCTTTCGTTTACTTAATTAAACACCTTCCGTTTCCTTTTAATATTCTTTCGTCATATCAACATAAACTGATCATCAAAACCTTTAACTTTAGTGTTTGTTAAAAATGATATTACTTCATCAAAAGAGTATCAAACGAGCATCATCAAATAAAATTAACATCAAAACAATATCAACGTTTTCCTGAAATAATTCGATCATTGTACATACAGTTTCCATTCATCACACTTGACTAATTTTACTACTTTAAATTGCAATAATATTACGTACTTAATAACAAATGAGATTAAAGTAGAGCTAATGATATACATTTCTTCAATTTATTTTTCTGCAAAACTAGGGAAGTAATTTTACTCAGATTTCGAAACACTGAACAAAAATAGAAAATAAGTCTATTAGCTGCATATTTTCTGGGCAGATGAAAGGAAATAGACAAGGACATGTGTACTGATTTTCTCTGTGCAACGGACCGAGTGGTAAAGTCGCTAACACTGGTAATTCGGTCCGAGGTTCGAATCCCGCAAACGGGCTGGCTGCGTGGGTGTTATCGTGGTTTTCCCCATGTCTAACGTGTATACGAGCCAGTTTTTCTTAGAAAGGCTTCCACGAAGGCACCCCTCCCCTTAGGCAGATAGCCCTAGTGTGCTTTGCCATAATTAAATACACCACACCATCTTTTGTTGCAAATGAATAAATTCAACAGAAGAACTCGAAAAATATTTTAAATTCTATTGAAAAACAAAATGTAGTTCAGATCTGATCTTAATTATGTCTTCTAAAGCTTTCCTCTAGTTTTCCTCTTATCTGTATTAACGGAGGTTTCGCCATCATAAAACTTAAAATTAGGCAGTTAACCACACAAGTAAATAACATGAAATAAGCATTTATTGGCAAGATTATTTTAAGCAGTTAAAATAATAAAATGTAAATCACAGTCTTCACAGAAAACCAAGCACTGTTTAGGAAATTCATTAATTGTTTTCGCATTTCATTCCGAAAATCTCTATACGCAAACATCATTTCTATGGATCATATTTTAAAGTACTCGGAGAATTAATTTGCACTTTGTATGAAACGTGTAACGGATTTTACCAATTTGCCTTATTACCCCGAATAATTGTTATTCGGCGTGATATTTTAACTTAAAAGTATATATGTACTGATTGTTTCTGTTCCTTCGGCTGCATATATGAGATTATCAAATTTGAGATTGTATATTAAAATTACAGTTATCAAATAACGTAACTTTTAATATACAACTTTATAAAAAATTATATATTAAAAGTTACATTGTTTGCTGAGTGTAAGATGCTCATTCCATGGAATAACTTAGACCGAAACGCGAACGGAAAACTGGCAATATGCACTGCATGCATTGTATTTCTTTATTGGTTACGTTTTATAACATGAGCAGACAAGATATTTAGGCCTGCGGAAAGGCATGACGTTACCGATTGTTAAAACACTTAAATTATCATAACGGTTGGTAAATGCTCATTTATTTTCATCAAAATTTTACTAAATAAATAATTGAATAAATAAGAAAGGGGAGCAAGTATATTTTAAAAACCTTTTCTGTTACTAGACAAAACTGGGTAAGAGTATTCTTATATGACCGAGATAATGTGGGAAAATGGCTTGTAGTCATGTTACACACGGAAGAAATTGCTCAAAATGACCATGCAATCAAACCGACTGCCTGGGATCAAACTCAGTTTGAATTACCAAAGCTCAGCTATCTTAACTACTTGGCAGCTGATGGGACAAATAATTTATTGGATGTAGCATTTACAAACATATGTAACGCTATTGCGCAAAAGAAAACATATGATAACGGAATAAAAGTTTCTCCGTTACAACACCAGTAAAAAAAAAATAAAACATAACTTATTTGATTAGTTACCGCAATTAGAGGAAACCAGAGTTAGAAGCCAATAACTTTCTTTTAAGCGTACTGAATGTTCAGTACTTCTGTTGTTGCATATACGGCAAAATATACACTCATGTCCAAAATTATCTTTACATACCCAAAAATGACGATATTCAATGAAATATCGAATCAATGTGATCCGTATTTGCAGGGAATGTGTGAAAACCAAGCCTAATTAGCATTATCCAATCAAAAGTAATCAAACGGTTTGTGATATGCAAATCTAGGCGTTACGTCATCCAAGGGTGAATCAAGCGCTTTGCGCAAACTGAATATTTGAGTGAATTTCTGCAACATAGCGTTTGATTTCAGTGTGTAGGGACTCAAAGCGATTTTTTATGGCTTCGAAGTATCATTTGGAAGAATCTGTAAAGTGGCGAATTATCGGCCGTTGAGAAGCAGGGCAGTCAATCATGGAAACAACCACATGTCTGAATATTTCAAGACAGACAGTCTCTAAGCTATGTAAACAGTTTCAAAATGATGGAAGTGTTGTAAGGAGGCCTGGACAAGGTCGGAAACGAATGACAACTGCTTCTGAAGATCGGTATCTGGCATTAACTGCCCGTCGTAACAGAAAGGCTACTGCTCGCCAGTTAAGTTCAGAGCTTGCAGCCGCCACTGGAACTGTTGCATCACGGCAAACAATATACAGAAGGCTTAATGAAAAAGGCTTTTATGCCAGAAAGCCAAGGGTATGTGTTTTACTGTCTTCACAGAAAAAGAGGGATCGCTTTAATTGGTGTAAAGAACATCAAAACTGGACTGAATATCAATGGTTCCATGTTCTCTTTACCGATGAGTCGCGGTTTAGTTTAAATGGTGATTCTAAACGTGTTTACATCTGGAGGGAGTCAGGAACACGAAATGATCCCTCGAACATTGTGGAACGTAACCGTTTCGGTAGTGGAGGTGTGATGGTATGGGGTGGAATAATGATCGATGGACGTACGCCCCTACACCTGTTCAGCAGCGGATCTGTGACAGGCCAGATATATCGGAATGAGGTCTTAGATCCTTATGTAAGACTTTTCAGGGGTGCATATGGACCTGACGTTTTATTTATGGATGATAATGTCCGTCCACATCGAGCAAACCTCATTGATGAATTCCTTGAAAGTGAAGACATTAAGCGAATACCTTGGCCACCAAACTCTCCTGACCTTAACCCGATAGAGAACTTATGGGACTACGAAGAGCAATTGCACGTATACATCCTCCTCCTAGAGATGTAAATGCTCTGAAGACGGCATTGCTGGAAGAATGGAGATTAATTCCCCAAACTGTGGTTAACAACGTTATTTCTAGCCTTAAAACACGTTGTGATATGTGTGTACAAGTCAGGGGAGATCATATTCTATATTAAATTCGTAAGACTTAATCCTTTTTCTTAATCATTCCTTTTTTTTTTTTCTTAGCTCTCTTTGTCACACTTTATTACCATTTTTATTGTTTCATGCTACAATTTTATATCATATGAGGTGATCTTCAATTGTTTCTTTTGCATTTATGTGTCATCATGTTATGTATGATTCCACGAAAATTCATTAAATTATAAGTCATAGTCTCTGAGAAATCCGTGAATTTATGCATGTAAACATAATTTTGGACAGGAGTGTATATGGTCCGACGGAAACGTCCCGGGACTCAAATTGTAACCTTCAATCCTTTTATGCTTCGAAATACGATTTTTCTCCATTGAAGCTTTTTTTCTTCTTAATTAGTTAACTTCTTAAGACTATTTTTTTTCGTAAACAAAAACTTACCAAATATAAGTATAGGATACGGGAGACCACATAAAAAGTTAGATTTCAATTTATAGAATTAATTTTTTCAAAATTTGATACAGCAAAAACCTAAATATATTCGTCATTTAAAACGCTTCTTTAATTGGAAGTATATGACTACGATTAACGATTGCGAAAGTTAAGCCCGGGTAAAGGCATTTCAATATTCTACAACTAATTTCGTTTTTTAGTTATCCGAAATACATACAAACACACACACAAATGTCATAAAATATCTCTTTTGAATCCATTTTAAATCTATTTTTCAATCTGTTTTGAAAAAAAAGTCCTTTATTATGCCCGAACGTAAAGACGAGGGCCACATCGAGCCACTGAATTTGATCATACGTAGTCGGCAGCTGAAACTCGACATCATGATTTCCGAATTTTTTTTATGTTATATTTTGTGTGAGTTTAACAAGTTTTATATTAAAAAGATTCACGATATCAATGCATTCCTCATGCGCACAGCTATAACGATACACACGTTTTTTATGATACCCAGTATGAGAGATTACGAATTGCATGAAATAAAAGTCTGAAGTACAGAAATTATTTGGTTTTAAGAGATGTTATCTGTGTTCCTTTTAGTAATTGAAACACCTATTATATACGCTTTAATTTAACTTGTTGCTTATGCAGCCAGTAGATAAAAGAACTTACTTTATATTTCTATTAGTGCGTAAAGCAGCGATTTTCAATTTGTTGACTAACAAGTACCATCTAAACAAAAATAGAAAACTTTAGTACCACGACTACAATGATTATTTTTCAATTTCTCAATACAGATATTAAAAAATATATATTGCCATTTGCACAACCTATTGGCTTAAAAATATTAGATTAAAAACTTAATTTTAATTATCAAAATTACCATTTTAATTTTCAAAATTTACGCTATAATAATTTAATTTTAAAGAGATTTTATTGTTAGTTTAAAAATTAAATTAATTTGTTTGTTATAAAGTAACTATATTTTTAAAATTATTTTAATTAAAGTTTAGTCTGAAATTTCTCCCTGTTTAAGAAGTTTAAATCTCTTTATGTTTGATCTTATTTCGCTTAGTTTCAACCGTAAATTAGGATCCCCTTTTAATTTTGTTCCATGTCTATTTTTCAAATCTAACATGGAAGAAAATCCTTGTTCACACAAATAGGTTCTGCAAAAAGTCAATATAAATTTTAGAGCTTTATTTGAAAATGTCTTTAATTTTTTTTTTTTTTCGTTTCAGCCAGAAGATAACAAATACGTTATTTTTGAAATCTCCAATTAGAGTTCGATCATAGAAATTTCTCTCAATTGTTCTTTTTCTTCACGAGAAAAACATTTAGGTACACAAAGCAATTGTGAGCAAAATTGATTTCTAATCCAGTTTTCGTTTTCATAATCCAGGGGAAAATACATGTTGGAATTAATTATCATTGAAAAACAATGATTTTTAATGTTACGTTAATTCCTCTTTTGTCAGCCCAGAAGGGCTATTAATGAGATACATTCTGATGACCTCATTGATCACGTGACATATATATAGCTTTTGTAACCAAACAATGCAGATTACATCAGAGATCACGTGACTTACGTACAGCTATTGTAAACAAGCAAGTTAATTCTTCCTCTTCTTCTCCTGCGGAAAGTATCTCATTACGTTTTATCATTTTGCGTCTATTCACTTTATGCTTTGATTCACTTTTCAGACAGTTGCACAAACTATTACAGCCCTGTATTATATTTAAAGAAATTAAATAATGGAGAATTTACATAAATGTATGTATATTTCTCGCATTGTGAAAAACCGAAGGTACTTAGAGCCATCAGAATTTGATTAACGTAATTTTCCAGTGAATATGGGTATCTGGAAGCCCTAATTTGGAATTTGTTTTATTATCTATTTCGTATTATGTTAAACATTAAAGAATTTTTTATTAAGAAACTCAATGATTTCAAAGCGAGAAATGGCTAAACTATACGGGAAAAAAAAAAAAAAAAAAAAAAAAAAAAAAAAATACATTTTTACCTTCAGCGCGCGAGACTGTGTACCGGAAATTCTAAAGTTATGCTCATTTTAAAATTATTTTGCGATATTAACTGAATTTTATGGTTTAAGTGAGAAGAGCATGGTATTTAATAAATAAAGGTAACACATAGAAACGTTAAAAAAACGCCCTTTTGGGCGCAATGTAAAGTCTGAAAGTTTTCAGATTTTTTTTTATTGTTTTAAAATTATTTTCGGTTAGAGAACTTTCTAAAAGGTGGTAAAAAGCTTAAACTACTATTATACAATTTTTTGGATTATTAGCTCGAGTTATTTTATGTGCAATTATTTTATCTCTAATATTAAATAAATTAACACTAATCCTAATTGGACTAACACTAATGAACTAATCCTAATTTTTATTCATTTAAACTTTCCAAAATATTAGCTAAATATGGTAAACGTGCCAATAATAATTCACTAAATAAACATTTTACAAATCAAATTTTGAATCACAGAGGAAATTTTTAATTTCTGTTCAAACAGACGATTTAAAATTTTCCTTCTGGATAACCACCTTACTTCGGAATGCAGCAAAATCATTTCATGTTCACTGCCCATATAAAATCGTAAACATTCTTGAATTTAAAGATCGGCTTTTAATAAAATTAACAGTTTTCACAGCTTGATTCAAAATGAGGTTCACAGGTTTTTGGAGATTGTTTTGGCTACTAAAGCTTCCCGATGAATGGAGCAGTGAGTAAATTTAGTTTCAGGTGCCACTTTCTTTATTTCATTCAGAAATAACATCCGTATATTTCCTCTTAGAGTAAGGTGACAAGATTTTAACATTGGTAAAGCGGGACACCATTTACTGAGGGGGGGGGGAGAATTCTTGATTAAAAATTTGCTCTATATGGAGCAACACAAATTTCATAAAACGTAAATATGGTATTGTAATATATATTTTTTTATTTCAACATAAGTGCAATTTACAAATATAATACATTAAAATATTACGTATAGTATTATTTTATTCTTTGGCATATTTCTCATCTGAGTGAATTCTTTTAGTAGGTTGATGTAGTTTTCTGTTGAATAACGTTTGGACAAGTTGTGATGCACAAGATCTGAAGGAATAATCGTGATTTTTATCATGAAAAGACATAAGTCCTTCTGCTAACGCTAATTTGTTTTATTCGTCTCCATAAATTGTTTTCCGAAAGAATTCCTTAATTTTGGGGGAAGATACAGTAGTATTTAAATATCTTTTATATTTCTGTGTCTCCGAGTTCTTTAAAATAGCATTCTTCCAGCCTGATCAAATAGAAAATTCACCATTACATTTCTCACATTTTACCATGTATTTTTTTAAGAAAAGAAAATTCATTTCTTAGATCATCTTTGAATTTGCTACCTCAGTTCTTTATTTTAAAAATATAAAGAAGTAATTTATAAAAATTTATAGACATATTGCTTAAAAACACTGTAAGTAGGTACATAATTGCATGAAGATATTTTATTGTTAGTTTAAAAATTAAATTAATTTGTTTGTTATAAAGTAACTATATTTTTAAAATTATTTTAATTTTAATCCTATATTTCTTTCTAAATAATAACAATACTAACTTGTATTATTTTCTCCTGAATTTGCCGTAACGTAAGTTGTACGCGTCACTTTCAAAGCCTACGCTAGATTTTTTGCCGCCATTATAAAATATAAATAATAAAAGTAATGTCTGTTAAATTCAAGAACATTTATGTCTTTATGAAATAAAGTACGTACCTAAATTATCTGAATAGCTGATTAGTTGACATCACTTGTTTAACTAGCACTAGCACGCAGTATGATGTGTATGGTCTGAGAGACAGTTACAAAATGTAACTGTCTCTCAATGCCAAAAAATTGCCAATACCAAAAAAGGCTAATAAGTCCAAACAATGGTGGACTTGGTCCAAACAATGGTCCAAACAATGGTCGAATTCTAACAACTGATCAACAATGCGATCTTTGATAAGCAGGTCTCGATAATCAGCTGTCAACAATTATTTGTTATTATTAAAATTTAACATTATAAAATTAACAAAAATAATATAAGACTCATATCCTGGCGAAGTAGCCACATAGCCCCCGAAACCCGTATTCTCCCGCCGTTCCCTAGCTTGTCGTGCATTCATTCCAAAAAATCAGGACTTTTTTAAAACGCCGCGGGACGCGGGACAAATTGCTAAAAGTCGGGACTGTACCGCCAAAAGCGGGACATCTGGTCACCCTATCTTAGGGCCTGAGTTCTGTCACTTCATACACCAATACATTTATTCCAAGGAATATCATTCTTAGACATAAAAATGTCAATTACTTTGAAAATTTCATTTACAGTAGCTGTATCATGAAGATATTCACAAAATAAATACTCTTCGGCAATTCGTGCTTTCTTCAAAACGTATTTAAACTAATAATTGAACAAAGTTTGTTCTATCAGTGCTTTCATGCAACTGCAATGCGAAATACTTACTGTGTTTTATTTTTGGAACATGTGTCTCTTTTATGAATTTGCCATTTCATGAACTCGTTGAATTATTGTGTCATTTGATAACGGAGAATTATTAAGTTCATTAGCCGCATTTTCTTTGAATAATGTTAAAACTATATTTTTAGCTGCTGGTAGTATAGGGTTTTCTCCAATAGTGTGACCCTGACCACTCTTGTCAATTCTTAGGATTACTGGGTAACTAGCTTCCAAAGTTTCTTCTCTTTAAGTAACAAAACTGAATTACTTGTTTACTATTTGTGAACTCTGATAATTTCCTCTTAAAATACTTTCAGATTTGTCGTTTAAATTAGCATGCTTAGATTTAAGATGTCTGTTAAAAAACAATTGTTTCCTATTTTGATTGGATAATATTCCGCAAACAACACATTGAGCTTGAGGGTCCATTTCATCTCCATTCCAAGTATACCCAAATGATAAATAATTTTAATTATATTTTATATAAACAATTTTTCTTTTCAATATTCTTAGTGCTAGTAGATTGTCCTTGGATCATGACTTGTGAATCATCACTTTTTCGCTTAGTCAGTCCTAGACAATTTTCTATTTAGAATATATATGTTTGTTTTATTACTTTTTCCACAAATATTTAAATGCACAATATATTACGAGTTCTTTCAAAACAAACAACAATATTCTCAAACCACGTAGAGGAGTAATTAATACAAAACAACAGAAAGACAAAATACTTCCTGTTAGAGATAGCAAATCGACGTAATAAAATTATTCTAATTTAAAAGAGCAATGCGAGCCTAGAAATGTCGGCGAATAAAGTGTAGACATGCTAACAAATAGATCAACTCTAATAGAATTAATGAGATAGTGTTATCTTTTTATAGGAACTTATTTCTATTCCTTTTTAAATACAACATCCATTTCGATCACACCTTTTAAAAAATCCTTTATGATGAAATTTTATTATGTTTATGGCTAAACGAATATTTGTGAAAATAAAAACGGATTATTTTGCTAAAGTCTATGAGCAGCTATTAACTCTGAAGAAAGCTCATATCACATAAATTAAGTGTGTGAAAGAGAAAACTTAAACAGGATGTTGGGGTATTTGACTTTTAAATTCAGTAGTTAAAAATACTTTGTCTCTTTGCATACCACCTATTTTTCTCTTGCGTACCACCAGTTGAGAATCCCTGGTGTAATGAACTATTATAAATGGCATATGAAGCTGTTAATGAAGGAATGATATACATTAGAAAGATTAAGTATGGTAGTGGTTTTAAAATTGAAGCCGGAAGTAGTAAATTACCAAAACGATTTAAGAAGTTCTTACAAATTAACCTTAAAATATTATTTTACATATTCTGTCTTGTTAAAATGGAAAATTCCTTTTATAATTTAAGACTGCATTTAACATATTTGCTTCTTTCAAATCGAAACAAATTTCTAAAAAAAAAGAGAGATTTCAGAAAATCCAGGAAGAAAACAAGATCTATACGCTTAAAAATCAGTCGCCATTATTGTAACAATCTTTATAAATATTTGTAGGAACAAAGATTTTGTCTCAAATATTTTCCAGGTAGTCCATCCACAGATAACTATTTCTTCTCGCACCATCACACCTGCGTGATCGTAATGACTGTATCGCCTAATGTTTGGTAGGAGAAATGCGTATTACTGTCTCTTTCCATATGTAAAGCCTTAAAATTGAATCTTAATTGAAGAGAACACATGTCCATTGTTGTTGACACTAATTTTTAAGTTTACTGCATCAACTCAGGCAAACTTTCTTTTGTTGCAGTTTCAGTGAAACAAAAATCATTAGTCTCCTTCTGCGTACTGTTTGTCGTAATATTAAAAATTTTAATGGTGTCTGTAAACCTTCAATTGTAGTCCAACTGCCTAGTCATGAATTTCATGCTATAGCAAGCAACATAAAGGAAGCTGATTTACTTCTAAGACTGATTTACTTCTAAGTTTTGGTTTTTTTGGTATTTTCTGTGCTTTGCTTTCAGTAGGTTGATAGTGTTTTCCTTGAGACATTTAAACATCTGCTTGTAAATGTTTGCTAGCAATGTTTTTCAAAGATTCTTCGAAAAGATAAATAGTGGTACTATAAAACATTTTTTTGGATTTCATAAAAAGTGAAATAAAATCTAAATTAAACGATATCCTGAAGGTAAACTTTTACTCAATATCTAACAGTATTGTTGCAGATGTTTGCAGTAGTTACATAGTATAATGTAAGGCTTTTGCTACGCCTATGGATGACCTCATGGGGTCAATTGCATTTTATAAAAATATTAATCTAGTTAGGCCGGGTAATGGTAGTTAGTATTGTCATTTGTTATTCCATAAAGCAATAAATCAGAATGACTGCTTCATTCATGAATATAATTCTCGTGTTGGATGTAAACGTATAATTTATGACTGCTTGCATCAAGGGCCGTAAAATGTATCAAAATTAGTTTCAAACGTAATTATGAAATATAACGAAGCATTGGAAGAATAATCAGTATTCGTATCAGGATACATCTTTTCAGATGAGGCATCTGAATTATCTAACAGTATTACTGCAGATGTTTGCAGTAGCTACATCGTGGAATTTTGCATTCCAAAGAGAACAATAGATGTAAATAAATTAAAAAACGATTTATTAAGGCTTTACTTGCATTTAACAGGATAGCTGAACGATGTATGTGAACCTATGACATATGGAAAGCACAAGATAAGATAAATAGAATGTAATTTGGTCATCACAATTTTTTCATGCATTAACTTTTTCTCAAATGAATACCTGCGTAAACATTGCTCTCTAAATGTAAATTTAATTTATACTCTATTTCATTTAATTTAAAGCAATGCTCGTTATTTAAATCTACCCCATTTTGAACTTTGGTGATGATGGACGAAGAAGTTGAAAATACAGAAATTAACATAAAAATAACTGATTAATTAGATGAACTTTGAAACAAAATGTATTAATGTCATTCCTGCATGTATACAATGCCCTTTTTCTGTCAAATGGTTTATAGTTTACGTTCCCTGGAAATCAAAGACATTAATCAAATTTTTTATTCTGTGTTTTTCCCTCTTTGTTTTGAATTTCTTACGAGTATATGAACTGTAAACAAAATCTTCTAAGTGAAGAATGTATTTCCCGAATGTATGTATTTAAATTTTGGTTTAAGTCAATGGAAAATTTCATCAAATAAAGGTTTAAAAATATTTATTTATTATCTAAACCAGAATGTTCAACCGTATAATCTATTTTGAGAGTCTTACAATTCTAAAATGCGCTTGAAGCAAGTGATCTTGTGTCAGATTTTTAAAGCTCCACAAACTCTCTTTCAGTGGCATCACGCGGATCAACGTATCACTAAATCTGAAGCTCCTGTGAAGGCTTTCTAGTACTTTTATGAAAATTGTCATTCGCGATTGTATTCCCAATAAAGTTTTTTTAATCACCAGAGTGTTACCGATTAGTACAACGTTGAAATATGGTACTGACAGCTCATTTTCATTGAAAAATGAATGAAGTATTTTAAAATTATATCTATCTCTGCGTTCTGGAAGCTATGCTAAAAGTAATATCTGCATTTGCAATGAACTAAATTGAAACAATAATGGAGTGATCATGGTTTGACAGTAAATTGCAAAATTAAGCCATATCCAAACCTTTCGTGCATTTTAATATGTTCGGAGCAAGAATGAGTAGACAGGCGGTTACAAACTATAATATTAGCTTGATTCGTGTTTGTTTCCTGAAACCGAATGGACTGATTTCTTCAGATTTGCATACATGCCTTCGTTTGCAATTCAATAAGCGGCAGATACCTTTATAAAGTGATTCATTTAAAAGACAGCTGTCCCATTATGTATCGATAATATATATTGATTCTTTTGCCATAATTAATTACGCGGTCTAAAATAACAAAAACAATAATAACAGCATCATAGTTTAAACTAATCCGCTTACTTAACTAAAATATGGGGATCTTTTTGTTCAGATAAACTTTTATTCAAATAATTTTCGCTTACTAAATAAATAGTACTTAATAATCTATCAAAAAGTCATCTTTATGGATAAAATCTTTGCTTCTTTAAAAAATAGTAATAGACTGAAAGCATACCCACTTTCGGAAGATCGAATCTGTTTAGTAACGCTGAACACATTAAATATACTCGATTTTCTGAAAGTGAGTTTTTGCACATGTTATTTTCTAACTTAGCGACCTATAAACTGCTAAATGAAAATTAAAACGTTAAATTTTTAGAAAATTATTATCTTGTCTAGTTTTACAAATGCATAATTCATATCGAGGCAGATACCTTTCAAAAGTAATTCCGGAAAACGAGCGCCTATAGTACCTTAATCTCTTTGCCGAAATCAATTACGCAAAAAATAAGAAAGGTAATAATAATGGCATTGTAGTTTACACTAGTTTTTTAGCTAGTTATAAAACGTGGATAATTTAACGTAGATGAAATTGCATTCAAAGAATCTTCATAATTAAGTAGATAACATTTCATTAATTTATCAAATAAACATTTTAAAGTGTATGATCATTTTGCCATTAGAACCCTTTGAGAAGAAGTAGTGCTATAAAATATTACACAGCTCAATGTAAGTAATATTCAAGCAAATTTGACTTCGCTTAAATGATCATGATTAATGTTATCATTTGGATATTTTTATCCAATTGTAAAAGTCCCTTCCGTTTGGTTTGGTTTATTTGATTATGGCAAAACCAAAAGAAGGTTATATGTCGAAGAGAAGGGATTCCTTCGTGGAGGATTTTCTAAGTGATATTAGATGGTATACACGTTAAAAATAGGAAAAACCACGAAAACGGCCTTGCAGCCAGCCTATTTGCAAGAATTCGAGCCCCGACCGAACTATCAGCGATTTTACCTCTCTTCTACCAGGGACTCCCTGTCCGCTTATAAAGGAAACAAGAAAAATATGTCGCTTATAGCGATTAATCGGTTAATATTATCCAAGTATTATCGAATATTTTTAAAACTGAAATAAAGTCGCCAAATAAAGTCAAAATAAATTATAAAAATTGTCAAATGTCCGAAAAATTTGTCAACGCAGCTTCTTTCGATTTTATTTAACCATTTAAAATTAGGTCAAAAAGCAACTTTAGTATGCATGCGATTTTGAATAACGCTGCTGCTTTTAAGAATGATCAGACACAGGCCCCTCTTCTTTATTTTTTTAATTCATTTCAAAATTTTTCAATTCTTAATTTTCCCCAGGACCTTTTTCTCCCTTATCTTAAACATATTCCCCTAAAACATCTACATTCTGCCTAATTTAAAATTTTACATTTGCACCCTATTTTGCTCAGGATAAAGATTGGCCTCCGAATATTAAGATTAAGGGTAAAAATATATTTTGTAGCAATGTTCTGGAGGTTTCATTAAATCTTAAAATTTTCAACAAAATGTTTGTCATAGGTGATCAAATTCATTAGAAAGTTTACCATTGGTAATCAAAACTTCTTTCTGATTGTTAATAGAATATCAACCACTATTTTTTTTAATAATATGACATTCTAGATGAGCAGTTTCACATATATATTTTTGAGTAAAATTTAGAACTGAAGATTTTTATACTTTCTAACTAAGTACAGTTTCCTACATACTATGTTTATTTTCAGGAAAGTAAAATACGAGAATTTTATATTGATATTTTACATAAAACCATGGGTAAATATTGATATTTCAAATCAATGTAATTAGGTTATTTGTTAAATAGCTTTCTACACTCATTATTTTTGCGCGATTCTCGAATTTGTTTATTCTTTTATATTGCCGTGGGTAAACAAAGCATATTGTAATGAATGACGTGACTTTCCATCCACGCATCATTGCAGCCTCTGTCCACTGCTTAGACTTTCATTTTCCCCTTTTTTCCCAGTCACCATATGCTTTGTCCCCTATCAGGTATTTTACCAGACATTTGGCCTGTAGTTCACAATGAGGTACCGTTTTGTTAAACTAGATTCGAACTTTGATTTAAACTTATGCAATATAATAAGAACGTAAAAATGTGTCGCTCAGTATTAATTTAACGCTAACCTTTCTTTTTCTAATAAGAAGTGTTTATTCATACCTGAGTGAAATTAACAAAGCTCAGTATTTCGCCGCTGAGAAACCTACCAAAGCCTCTTTTTCGAAGTTGCTTTCGGTGCGTCTCGTTGAACTATCGTTCAGTAGTTCGGGGCTCCTGAGTCAGACCCTATCTCAGTGTAGCAAAAGTAATCTTTTTTCGAATGTTGTAGACATAATATGTTTCGGTGCGTTCAATTGCTAACAGAATAACTGATTTTAATCAGACAAATCACACGAAGGCTATATTCTAAGGGAGGAGTTTCTTGCTGGATATCCTCTATAGTGTAATCAGTTCTTATTCACTGTTTGTGAAAACCAAGAAAATAGGCACATAACCAGTCTGTTCTCCGAGATTCAGACCCAGATTGAACTGCCGGTATTCATGGATTTGTACGTACTTACTTTTTACAACACTTCTTGGAATATACATATAACTTGCCCCTAATTAACCAAAATAACTGAAAAGAAAACGAAAATAATTTACTATTGTCACACTGTGGTATGCTTTACAGTACCCCCAATGGCAACAGCAAAAAATTATTTTTTCCAGCATTTCATAGTTATTACTGTAATTTCAAAATATAAAGTAGCTTCAAGCTTCAATTATATGGTTCTCAAAGACATATTTCTCGCATAGATTATGCAGTTTTTTTATACACGCGAGACTATTAAGAAAGTTCGTTTTTTTCAGCACGTAAAACAATTTCCAGGTAAATTATATTGAAGAACTCTATTTTGGAAACCCTATTTATTATTTGTTGCAAATTAGATTGCCTCGGTTAATAATTCCCTCTCTTACACAGTAGAAAATATCTTTTACATATTTAGAAAGTAATTTAAGCTTCTTTTTTATAAGGAAGGAGCGAATATATGCATTGGAAGAATTTTCAGTTCCCTAAACGTACAGTTCCGTTTAAAAATGTAATTTTTTTCCCTTTACCCAACTCTATTATGTATCTGGAGTTAAGTTAATTACGCGGAGAAAAACTATTTTCTAGAATAAAGTTACTCATTGTAATATTTCTAGACATGATTCAGGAACAACTACAAAAACTTCCTCCGGAAAAACAAATGAATTATGTTTGAGGAAGAAAAATTATATCTCCACCCTTCCATGAATATAACTCGTTTGTCCCAGATTTTACTTCCCGTGGTTAAATGGGAATAAAGATAAACGACTGTTAATATTTCTTTTTCTCTTCCATTTTCAAACCCTATAGGTCGCACGCTTCATTAGCTTGTAACCGAAGCACCTGATGTAAGTTTTTTTTCGTCGCGTTAGCAATTTTGTTGTTCCTTATCGTTTTTCAGAAAGGAATCTCTAAGTGGCTAATGCATATTAAACATTCATTAATTCGAGAATCCTACGAAACAAGCGAAATTAATTAGTTTAATTAAAAAAAAAACGCTTGAACTGAAACTGAATTTCCTTGATAGTGATCTCCAAATATTTCTCCAGAAAGTAAGAATTTGGTTGTTAAAATGAAACTTTGTGCATATTAGAAATCAGTATGTTAATAAACGTCATTTTATTTACGATTGTTTAACCAAAAAGAGAAACAACTGAATTATGAACAAAAATAATTGGAAGATAACAGCTTTTACAGTATGCAAAACAGTCAAAGGTAGAAAAACAATATTTAAAAACAAACAATCATTTTACCGAACAGGAATAGTTTTTAAATAGAAACATTCTATCAAAGAAGTTTTTTATTTCTTTTAAAGGTAAAAGACCTGGCTTGAATTCCCCCTTAACTGCTTCTTTTCTCGATACTTTTCCTTAGTAGAATAACGTCAAAAGTTCTTTATTATTTATACTCGAAAAGTCTTCGAATGTGGTTGCAAATCGAAAATTAAAGTAACGGAATGCTATTTTGATGCCTCAATAGGTCCAATAACGACGGGTACCTTAGTGAAAAGAGAAGGCCATGGCATTTGAAAATATGGCGGATTTCTTTCCGTTCACTGCTGTCGTCGGAAAGTTATCTGGATATTTTTAAGGTTTCTTCCGAAATGTAACTTTACCATATTGCTTAGTTAATTAAAACGCAGATGGAATATAGGTTATATATATATATATATATATATCAGTGAAAATATAAAGTGAAAAATTAAGAACTGATTTTTAACAAAGGCCGAAAATTGAAATTCATAAGTCATACATTGCAAAAAATCCTAAAAATGCAATAAAGAATTAAAAAAATGTTAAAAACCAAGACATTTCAAACAAGCAATACCCCAATTCAAAAATTAAAGAAACTTAAAGAAAAACAAATATAATAGAAAATGAATTCAATCAACTACAGTGCCACTTCGTCAGGAGGAGGAACATAGAAATCAACTGAAATCTCTCCCTCGAAAAAATCCTTGCTTTTTTTGTATTCAGAATTAGCCGATGAACCATTTCAATATATTTTAATCATAATAGTTCACCCGAAAACTCTGGCCCCTCACCAAAGCAAGAAAAAACAAAAAGTAAGTTCTAATTATAATCGTTTACCTTAAACAAAGACAAATCTATTTAGATAATGAAAACGTAAGTGAAATAATAATAAACGTAATAAATTCAAATCAAAATTTTACCATAAAAGTCTTGTCAAATTTAGATTTACAGCCAAAAGTATCAGAAACTTCAAGAAAAATTTTGATAATAGTTTACCCATCCACTTAAAACTATTTGCAATATAGTTTTTGAACAAGCCGGTAAAAAGTACTGCTGGAAAATCATTGAAGAAGTTAGTAATTTTAAAAGTTTTTACAATTTTAACTTCTCTGACTTTGAAAACCTTTACACTTCTCTACCATTCAAAGAAATCTACGAAAGCCTTTTCGAAATGAAAGAATTTTTTCCTGAAATACCTAATATTATGGATTTACAAAAATGGAAATAATTTCTACACTTTTCGCTATACAGTAATTATAAACATTCAAACTTTCTTTACCTGCAGATACAAGGAATTCCAATGGGAAGTTCATATTCCACTAATATTTGTAACTTATTTCTATTTTCTAAAGAATTCAAATTCCTAAAGGGCTTTTCTGATAACGATTTCAGTAAATATGAACACACGTACAGATATACTGATGACATTATTACTTTCGATAATTATAATCTCATTAAAACTGCAACATCTAGCCAGACTGTCTAAAACCTAGACCAATTAAACACCAAGAAGAAATAGTTTATCTTAATCTAAATATTCATAATCTAACAGAAATTAAACTTTTTGATAAAAGAAAATATTTTAATTTTTCTACTAGCAAGCTTATAAATTGGTACTTCAACATATCTGAAAAAAGTTATTGCAAAGACTATTATTAATCAAATTAGCAGAATTAAAAAAAGTTTACACTGAAATAGAAACACGAAAAGAAGAAATTCTAATTTTCATCAAAATTTTATAAGAAAGCGAAATTCCTTTCAAATTCATCAATAGTCTATGAAAAAAATCTGGAGTAGTTTACACCCTATAAAACGTTTTAAAAGTATAATTTTTTTATCTGAAAGCTCCAAAAGGCAAGGATAAAGAAGGATATTTTAAGGGTTTATAGGATTTTCCTTTTTATTCTTTATTTATTATTTTTTTTTAAAATTACTATTCTGTTATTAATGAGGCGCCTTTTATATTCGAAGTCGTCATGATAAGCCCATGACGTGAAGACTTTTTACTTTTCTAAGAATAGTTCCTTTACTTCCTTTTTCAACATTTTTCTCTACCCGCCAGCGGCCGAGCGGTAAAGTCGCTGAACACTGGTAGTTTGGTCCGAGGTTCGAATTCCGCGAACGGGCTGGCTGCATGGACGTTTTCGTGGTTTTCCCCATGTGTAATGTGTATACGAGCAAGTTTCCCTTAGAAAGTCCTCCACGAAGGTATCCCTCCCCTTAGGCCCTAGTGTGCTTTGCCATTATTAAATACATACACACACCTAAACATTTTTCTGTAATTTTAAATAACAAAATTCAACTTTATGGATTTTTCGACTCATATCTACATAACATTATTAAAATCCTTTTGACCACCTTTTGAGCATCTTTTCTAGTCTACTATTTTTAAAGAATATTTATTTTAAAAGTTAATTAAAGTTTTACACTGAATGATGTAATTTATTACCATTTTTACTTTAAAAGAATCAGAATTTACTTAAATTTCATTTTAATTAGTAAATTATATTCAATTTTGTCGTATATTCGTATCTTTCCGACTAAAAGATGTCTACAATATACCTTCTTGCAAACATACGAACTCTACATTCTTGCTTCTAATAGCATTTCTCTATAATTCTAATTGAATGGTACGATTACAGTTGGATAAGACGTCCAAAAAAAAAAAAATACATAAGAAATTCAAAATATTTTTGGCATTCGTTTATAGTTGCAGATGAATGTAAATTTAATAATTTTGAGAGTGATGCAATCAAGCGGTTAGCAAAAACACACTACTATGCAAATGAAGAATACGTATTGCTCCTTCAGTAAAAAAACGGTGTAAGTAGCCAGATAGTCTGGAATGTAAGAGTGCTTAAGGCTTTCAAAATTTTATATTTTACTAAAGACAATATGGATAAATGTATGTATTGAAATACATTAAAACACAATTTGAAACACACAGTTAAAATGGATGTATTACCGCATTATAAATTTTATCATGACAGTGATTCTAAACATAATGCTTATATTTGAAAACCGTAGACTCTGTATGACTTACCACATGGTATTCGAAATATCTACTTTTAGTAAAGCATCTAAGCTGTTTAGAATATTTGCAAGACAGAGTAATAAGTTTAAAATTTCCGACAAAAATGAGCTTATAGAAAGAGCTTATCACAAAATAAAAAAAAGAAGAAGCAAATATCTGAAAAAAAATTATAAGACTCAGTGAAATTATAAAAACAAGAGAAACCCATTATGTCATTAAAATATAATTAGAGATTTTCAAATATTTATAATTTTGATCCAATACATTTCAACCGTCAATTTCTCATTTGTACACAAGTGTATATTTCACTATTAATTAAAATTACTTTTAAGAATTTTCAAAATTTTATCTACTACTAGGTTATGACAAAAGCATTCCTTGCTAAAAATGCCCCGTAGAAACCCATAAAATTTTTTTATGGGGAATTGGCCTACGGGTACCCGTACAGCTCTGTGGGTACCAGTAGGCCAAATCCCCGTAAAAACCCACAGACAGAAACCCGTACAACTGTACGGGTACCCGTAGGCCAAATCCCCGTAAAAACCCATAGAAAGAAACCCGTACGGTTGTATGGGTACCCGTAGGCCAAATCCCCGTAAAAACCCATAGAAAGAAACCCGTACGATTGTACGGGTACCCGTAGGCCAAATCCCCGTAAAAACCCATAGAAAGAAACCCGTACGGTTATCCGTAGGCCAAATACCCGTAAAAAACCATAAAAAGAAACCTGTACGTTTGTACGGGTACCCATAGGCCGAATACCCGTAAAAACCCATAGAAAGAAACCTGCACGGCTGTATAGGTACCTGTAGGCGAAATACCCGTAAAAAACCTGTAAACGGAAACCCGTACGACTGTACGGTTACGAGTAGGCCAAATCTCTGTAGAACTGTAGGCACTATAAACAAAATCCCAGTAAAAACCCATAGCCAAAAATCAAAACTTTATATGCATATCCATTGGCCAAATTTCCATTAAAAAAATGGATATTCCGTAGGTCTATGCCTTGTAAAAACCAGTAAACAAAAGCATGTACACCTATACAGGCACCCATACGCCAAATCCTGTAAAAACCACTACACAAAAATCCACAGACCAATAAAGGTACCTCTTGGAAAAATCGCTGCACAAAACCCATAAACAGAACCAATAGCATTATACCATAGTGGAGTATCCATACATAGAATCGTACATAGAACGGGTATCCATATACAGAATCCCTATAAAAAACAATACACAAAAATAGAACTGTAAATCAAATTTCCATAAAAACATAAACCAGCAGAAGTACATAATTAGCACTGATGAAATGTACAGAACTAAATTGCGGAGAAAGCATGTAAAGTAATTTTAAATAAAACTCAATGCGAATAAATAAAAATTTTAAAATATCTAGAAGCCTACGAGCCCGTCCTTCTTAATGCACGTCAATATCTATAAGCATATTACAAAATATTTGTATAAATTCTCTTTACAAAATTTTAAACTACCTTTATATAATTCTGAAAATAAAATGAATAGAAAGATAATACCCAAAGTCATGATTCACATTCATCGAATGATATATGTACATATATATATGTAAGAAAAATAAGGAATATGCAAAAGATTAAATTAGCAGCGTAAAATTAATTTTCCTTCTCTATTCTAAAAACAGTAATCTTTCTGCACTGCATCATTTGGAGATTAATTCATGTCATATGACTCTTACATAATTTGATGTTGTAAAAGAAACTAAAACTCAAACAGCCAATAGTAATTTTACAGCAGTATTAACTATCAAAGACGAGTAAAAATGCATCGAGAACGAAAATTAACTCGGTCTGAATTAAGATTTCACCCTTAACGTAACGGATTTGCTTTTTACGCTTTGTATTAGCTGGATTGCAGTCTGTCTGCTCCTTGTTTCTTACTACACATTTATCAAAAATGTTAATTTTTGGAATAGGCATAAATAATGTGCCAACTTGTTTGTGGCTGCAACATATTTGCTGAAAGGAAAGTTGAATTAAATCTACCTCGACTGCCAAATTTCTTATTCATTGTGGATTGGAGTTTCAACATCTCTAAGCCATCAAAATTCTTGCTGTTCATTACGGATTCAGCTGCTTGTATTCGACTACAGAATCTATTACATATATATATAATATCATTTCATTTGATGGTTGCGAATCATTACTTTGACTGTATATATGTTATTGATTTCATTATAAATATATACATATAGTACTGTACCTCACTGCATATACTTTCAATTACTTCTGTATTTCAGTTCTTTAATTCGGAAATTAAACAATTGTATTTAATCACATCAGCTTGTTTAACAATTTGATACCTAATGAGAAATGTATTGCCAAAGGATGGTACTTTCTAGCATCTGCTTAAATTTTAAGTTACCTACAATGCACTAAACCAAATTAAAAAACAAAACTAGAAAAAACCCAAATTTTCAGGAAGAGAAACATTATTAACAAGCAAGCAAAAAGAATACGGGACTTGCAAATTAGAAACTTAACATAGAGTTCAAATTTAGCATACTTGCTATCCCCTTAAAGCTCACTTGCCGATGATAGTAACACCCTGCAGCTTATTATGACATGCATACACATAGATGTTTTGCGTGGAAGAAAGGATGAATCCAAGAATATAATGTAGTGAAGAAATAATAATATACAAACACTGTGTCGACCCCTTATTACAATACTTTGAATGTTACCTGTATCTCTCAAAAGATAAATGAAACATGAAGATAACATATAATAAACTTAATAGTACCCAAAATACAATAAATTATATTGTAACAAAATGAATTTTAAAAAATTTACAAGTTTCAACAAATACCAATTCTCAACGCGCAGTTCGGGAATTAAGAAAATATCTCATAGCGTATAATGTTTTATTCCGTATCTCACTTTTAGTGCTATATAATCTTCCACAGATTTTATATAAATAAAATCTATAACATAATGGGTATTTATAGTATATGTAGTTCTTGATGTAAAAAAGATAAACTTTCGTACTGTAAAAATTCCATCTATGTGAATAAGTATGAATATACTCATATACACATAATTATACTAAATAACTAATTTAATGAAACTAAATTCCTATAGAAAAATGGGGAAAGTGTAGAATCGCCCAATGCTTGGCGTGTTTTTAAGAATTGCACATACTCGGTATCCATGTAAACATCGACCTATTTTCACTTAAAAAAACATCTCAGAATTGCACAAAAATGCCATTGTGCACTCCTTTGACTTTATTCATGTTCACATCAACCTATTTTCACTTTAAAAGTCAAAAGAAAATTGACAAAAATCCAATTCCTTTACTTTTGTACAAAGTGCCAAATAAATAAGTGGGCGATTCTGCACTTTACCCGAAAAAATATATAAAAATACTATTTACCTATATATATTAATAATTTATTATTACACAAGGTTTTTCATATATCATCTCAAGGGAACATAAATTTAATTAAAGCGATGCATTATTGGAATAAATTTGAGTCAGTGTTTTAGGTGCAAGTTATTTAGATTTCTATTGTAGAAAGAATACTTGAAATAATGTATAGAAATATTATTTTGAATCATAAAAATTCTCAATAGTAAAATTTAAAGTACTGAAAAGGTAGCTATTGTTTTTGACAGTAGATTATATAATATAAAAATACCTCATGCTGAGCATTTTCTGAAATTACAATGCTAAATGAAATTGATATAGTGCAGTATTTAGCAATAATAACTTTTTGTAAACAAATGTGGCTATATTCGCTTAATTGTAATGACAGTAATTTTAACTGAATTTGTATAAGGCTGTACAGAAGATTTATTTATATGGGTTTTCATCAGCAGAGAACAACCGGATTCCCTGTGGAAGTGATTCCGAAAATAAATGTTTAAATATTACTCTAACTATATTTGAAAGCAATGCTATAACAGTGCCCTTATAAGACTCATGATCCGAAAAGCTTTGGTTTTAAATGTCTCGTAAAAACTTTCAATTACTTCTGCAAAATTCATACCCACGTAAAAATTACTACACCGAAGTCAATTGATTATACAGCAAAACGTTCCTAAAACAATCAACTCCACAATTCGAGATAATGCGAGTTTCCTGTAGCCTGACAAAACTATGAATGATTTTTAAGTCCTGTTATTTAATTATTGTCCTGACAAATGTGCCATTATCAGAGGTGGTCATTTAAGAAAATAACCACTATATGAGGTTTCAACTAAATGTAATTGTTTTCAAATAAATAATTCACTTTTTATACTCCCAAGACTAGTACATTTAATATTACATAAATCTTATTCACAAATCTACTTCTATTTCAAAAGCAATTTATGAAAAACACATTTGAAATTTTCTTCATCAAACTAATAATAATGAAAATTAAAGTATGCATAAAAATGATTATATGTGTTTTAACAAAATAGCACAAAATATTTAATGTAAAAATTTGGTTCTAGTCTCATACTTGTGAAGAAAAATAGACCAAAAAGAAAAAACAATGTAAGCTAATATGATCATCTAAATTTTCACATAATTTTAGTAGTGGAAAAAAGATTCCTTAAGCTTGTATGTCTTGTCTACCCCATTCAATAAGTAATAAACACATTAAATACTTCAATGTTTATTTCATTAATAAAACTTACCTTTTTTGCTCGCGAAATATAATTAGTACATTTTTTAAAACATAAAAAAAACATCCTTTTTGCTCGGCCACATCACATTAGTCGAAAAATTCAAAATTGAATCATGCAAGATAATTTTTAAGTAAGGTATGCTCAAATTTATTAGTACATAATATTCAAATGATAAAGCATCTACATGAACAAGCTTTAAAAAAGTATTTCTAAACTGTAATCAAAAAAATAAATTTTCCGAAGTACAGTTTCAGTAGAATGCAAAAACTACATTTCTGCATCTGCACACTGAAACAAATTATCAAGCCTGAAATAATCACTTTTCAGTCTTTAAGCACATTGTTTTTCAGAATAAAAGTAAAGATGGAAAATCAATTTCACGCTCAGAAACTCCATTTCACAAATAGTCAGTTATCAGCAACGTTCTCTCAAACATTAGACACGATTACACGTGCATGGCTTTAGTGGTATATTCATAGTCAGTGCTGGTATTTTATTATTTATTACTAATTTCTAAACAGTAAAACATAGTAACATTTGTAATACGGTCAATCCTAATAAATAATATATTGCATTACTACAACCACGAAGAAAATAACCCCACCATCACACAACAATAACTAGAGCGGCGCCATATTGCTTGTTTAGGAAACTTCTGAGAGTGGGAAAGGGAGGGGGAATTTTTTTCTTCACGTCAGCGTTAACAGGGAGAAAAGTTTTGCGATTGTGAATGAACTTGTTCGCGTTAAAGAGATGTTGGTTGATACCGGTGTTTATTTGTAATATCAGAAATGTAAGTGCTTATGTGTGTGTATTCAGAGAACCAACTCGTAGCAAAAACCACCTCCCTAAGACGACCGCCTCTGAAAGAAACCAGTATTTCTGAAAACATAAGTATACTTTGGTATTGAATATTCCCTGTAAGGCGACCGTTCACAAAGAAAATTCTGCAAGTGTGTCTGGTCGCCTTAGAGAGATTCATTCCGTGGATGCAATCTCCCTAAGATGACCACCTCTAAAAGATAAACGTATCTCTGAGAACGTGAGTATCTATTGGTATTGAGCATCACCTCTCTTAAGGTGACCACTTGCAAAGATGAATTTTTATTTGCGGCTGGTCGCCTTGGAGAGACCTCGTTGTGTGTGATGTATATGATTACTGTTATTGTTTCCGAAAAAAAAATTAAATAAAA
This sequence comes from Stegodyphus dumicola, assembly GCF_044657685.1. Taxonomy (NCBI): domain Eukaryota; kingdom Metazoa; phylum Arthropoda; class Arachnida; order Araneae; family Eresidae; genus Stegodyphus; species Stegodyphus dumicola. Next base: position 113,709,726 of record NC_140771.1, read on the forward strand.
AAAATAACATATTTAGTAAAAACCCTCTCTAAAACAACCACCTGCGTTTACAGGTTACTCTGGTGGTCTTAAAGAGATCATATTTTCATAATTTTATTGTTTACAAGAAGTATATTAACGTCAGATAAAAAAATAGCACAAACCCATATAAACCAACAGAAGATTTATTATTATATTGATACCAGTAAGAAAACCAGCAAAAATCAATATAAACCTATACAAACCAGTACAAAGTTCTGCCATTGAATGTTGGTTGTATGGGTGTCAATTGATACCAGTAAAAAAAACCCACAGAGATCAATAGAAACCAGTAAAAGTCAATAGAGACCATCAAAAATTCTATAGGTACCAGTAGAAAGTTTTACTGGTTTCTATGGGTCGTTTTGAAACCAGTAAAAAAAAACCACAGAGACCAACAGAAACCACACCACCATCAATAAAAAGTCAATAAAAACCCATAAAATCTTATGGGTACCCATAAAAAGTTTTACTGGTTTCTATGGGGCATTTTTAGTCGGGTTGTCTAAATTAAATATTATTTATTTTTTTTTTTTCAAAATTGCCTGGAAACTTTGTGTACCGCGATACTACATTTACTGTGTGTGACTAAGTGTAACTGTGTGTCGAAAACTGCTTTCAAACGACATATTCCAAACAGATAAGAAGAAATGAGATTAGTGTTTCTGATAATGTGCAGCGTATACTGTCATTCTATAACTACTGCAGGGTAATATCCTTTCGGGTATTAAGGTAATGATAATGGCTTCACTATATATCATAATGGGCAAAGGAAAAAGTCTGGGCAAAACTTGGCAGTGTTACATCTCATGCTGTTATAACTAACAATGAAATTTTACAGATTTTAAACTGTCATTCTATAACTTCTGCAGGGTACTATCCTTTCGGGTATTACCTAAGTAATGATAATGGTTTCACTGTATATAATAAAGGACAAAGGAAAAGTCTGGGCAAAATTTGATAGTGTTACATCTCATGGTGTTATATCTAAGAATAAAATTTGACAGATCTTTTTCAGAAATTCGTCTTTTTCCGAAGGCATGTAATTCGCTTGACCAAGCACATTATTAAGGGCAAACCAGAGCTCCATAATGGCGCAATAATAATAAAATAATAATAATAATAAAAGACTAGTAGTTGTTGAACAGGGAATGTAGTCACAGGAGATTATGCCAGCAGGTTCCGGTCTAAGTGCAAAAAGCCTCAGAGACCTCAGTTCATTAATTACATTCCAAAATAGCAAAAGTTTTCTTAAGTGATTACTTGGAAAAACTGTGATTTTTCTAGCTACGATTAAAAAGCTGAATTTTCTCAAATTAAAATCCTCTAAAAGCAATGACACACCATTAAGAATGAAGGTAAATATTGATACTTTCTCAAGATATATGTTAAAATTGTTGATGTTTTAATTCGTTAATTCTTTTTTTGAGAAGATCGTTGAACTGAAGGAAAAACTGAAAGCTAATAAAAATGTAAAAAAAAAAAAAAAAAAAAAAAAAAAAAAAAAAATTAACACGTACTTACGAACACATCTTACTTCTTATATGTTTTGCGTATGTCTTATATGTATATGTACTTGCGATATTTGAGCTTCAAATACTTATGATATACGAGCTATGTTCTTACAATAGCCAGCTCGAAGCTACACGGACTACATTTACAGCATAAAAAAATCCCAACGCACAATTTTTTGCTAATACAGTAACATTATTGCATATATTCTCTTTAATTATGTACACATGCGAAACGATCATTAATTTTATGATCGCTTTTAAAAATAAATCTGCATTCATTTTTTTTCTTTTTCTAGCTATGTGTATTATATATATATATATATATTTGATGCTAAAGCAATAATCAGAGATATAAAAACTCTAAAGTAACAGGAGAAAAATCCCGTTCGAGGTTCGATGATAAGAAAAATGATTCTCGTCCTCCATCTATTTGGATAAGAGAATTAAATTTTCTCTCAATAGGAAACTGTATCAAAGCTATGGGAGGAGAGCTACTGAGGAGTGGGAGTCGGGTGAAATGATAAAAATGGAGAGTTTTCGGGGCAATTACAGATGGTCATAAATCCATATAGTTGGTGGCTAACAACTCGGAACATGAAGGGGAAATAGAAATTGTTCTCGGCCGTCCCCTGCAGATTGCAGCGGCTGGCCTATATAGTAGGCAGTTCCATCCATCCAACATTTCGAAGTACGTCACAGGGAGCATATAAAAATCGAGATTTTTACGAAATACATTACTTTGTATGGTCGAAGATGAGCAAAAACTAAGTTCTGAATTTTTATGCAAGTAATCTCGAAACATTTCATTCATTTCTAATTGATTTTACTTAAAATGAGCACTTGTTCTTCCCCATATATCCTCCATTGTAAATAAATTTTAACACTTATGTGAAAGAATTTAAAACTGTACTATAAAATACATCTACAATGATGAATATCATGCAAATGTAAGAAACAATCTTTACTCATATTGTTTTAATGACACCTGACGGCGAGAGATATTAAATGCACATTTTCTCAAAAATTCAGTTTCTAAAAATGCATAAGCGCATGTGAAGCAAGAAGTTAGGTAACAAATGGAGTAAGTAATTACTGCATTTTATGAAATTAATATGATCTTATTGTTAAAACAAGCATTCCACTTTTTTATTTTTTAATATTTTCTAGAATGGTAAGTTTAAACCTAGTTGCTCAAGATGGAACAATAAGTCGTTCGAAGCGCACACATGGAAACAAAATTAGTTTTCATAGTAGTAGTTAGTTTCCTTACGATTTACTGAGGTATGCATTTCTGTTAAGACCTTGTTTCTTTTTAAACATGTTTTTTTTTTCTAATGATATTATTTTCCTTTTTAGACCGTTTGCTCGCAGATAATTATTTATTACGGAGAAGTAAGTTAAAACTACTTCGGTCTGACACCGCATTTTTCATGATAAAAAGTATGGCCACATTTGGAAATTAATACTCTGAAAATATCACTTAAAACGTGAAAAATAAACTTCAGTAATCCAAAAGCGTGTTCTGTACAATATATGTACTTACCTGTGAGCATTCCGTTTGCCCCTGCGTCAGTAAATCGACATACGTTTTATTTATACAAATGAAAGGATTTTATTTATACTAACATAAAGAAGCGAATGATTCGGTCTACTGATTAAATAAATAAGGGGATAAGATTTTAACAAAATAATTGATCTTATTTTGAACTAAAAAATTTGTCATCCATTCTAAAATTTATAGAAACCTCTAAGAAATAAATAAAAATGTTTTTTATCTTCAGGTAGACTTTTAACTAAAAATTGCTACGAATATGCTTAACTGCACGAGTTTAATCCGTTTGACATGGACTAGAAATGCTCTTTGGGATTTAATATTTTAATACATTGTCTGTATTATGTTTATAACAACATTTGTCAAAGTGAAATCGAAGAAATATGTATAAAGCAACAGTGATGTATGACAACAGTGACAACAAAGACAGTATTTTTATATATTAGATTTGTTAAATTATGCACAGCCTTATTGTCTTTCCATGACACTTGTGATGGAGTTTTTCGGTATGAGGAATACACATACTTCTTTCACATGGCCAATAGTCGCTAAAGGATGAACTTGCACGGATTGAAATTTAACCATAGTCTACGCAGCCGAGGCAAGAGATAAACGAATGAAATGGCAGTTAACTAGACATTTAAAAATCAAATACCAGGAAACGATATTGCAACATGAAAATAATGGTTTTGCAGTTAAGGAAATTTTTTTTTCATGCAATATTATCCATATCCCGTTATGCATGTAATGCATATGCAATAATATATATATATATATATATGTCATAATAAAAGCACAAAGAAAAGCCGGAGCAGTGTCGATGCGTGATTAGACCCATATTGAAGAAGAATTTTGATTGCGTAGTATTTAAAGAATTTGGCAGTCGAGACAGTTTTAATTCCATTTTTATTTCCAATTGATATTTGTGGCCACAATCACTTGGCACTCTAGTCGTGCCTTTCCACAGAAGATTTACATTTTTGATATTGTTGAGGTAGAAAGCAAGCCAGCGAAATTACATCTTAACACAGTAGAGAGCAAAAGCTGAAGTGCGTAGTTATGAAAGATGGAAGCACGCGAAGAGAAAAGTTTTGGTTTACAATTCGGTGATTGGTCGTCAAGAGGCATCTGGTATTAACGGTTACATAAGATCGCATGATTAATTTGAATGACGCAATGCAGATAAGTTATTACGATTTTAGAATAGAGAGGAATAATTAATGTTTATAGTTATATTATAATTCTGATTCATACATTTTTATCTTACATATTTCCCCCCTTCAAAAAGAAAAAGGCGTAGCGACAGAGAAGCCTTTTTAAAGAGAAAGAGTTAAAACACTAGCAAATGTGAAAAAAAAAATAAAAATAAATAAATCATAAAATTTTTGTCCTGTAAAGTATAATTTATAAATATCATTTTTTTAAAATAAATTTTTAATTTTTAGAGTCCTATTGAATTTTTCAGCATTTCAGTCCAAAAGTCTTTTTGTTTGAGAATTCACATAATCATAATTCTTCAGGGAAGGTTCTTGTAATTACAGAATATCACAAAATAAACTTTTACATAATCATTACTTATAATTAAATGTAATGCACATAAATATTTATGATACTTATTTCTATACTGATAAATTATAATTTAACACTATAAATATATTAGGAGTAACAGTTTCAGAAATTATGGTTTCACCGTTATTATCTTTCATCTACAATTCCTTATTTTACCAAACTGGAAAGCCTCGCAATACTAAACAAACATATTCATCAATAGGACTGTCCTCTTGAGCTAACCAGTGTGTTCTCTGCACTGGTGGCACAGGGTGCCTAGGCAGTTAATTGAAAAGGCCTCCGTTCCTTGCATTAAGGTAACTGGCCTTTGAGAACTGCATTAATACATTCCATAATAAAAAAATATAATAATAATATAAAAAAATTACAAACATTCATAAAATGAGAGCCTCCAACATTATCTTACTTGAAGAGGGTTAAGGGAACAACTGTACAGAGGTAATTACAGGCCTCTGCTTAAGAACCCAGCTCCCTCGACATACACTATACTTAACGTACAATCACCCATAAATTTAACATGCATTTACCATAATTTCATATTACATATCTGTAATAATTTCACTTATTTTTTACACCTTTATTTTTAGAATAATTATAAAATTCATATTCAAAATTCTCAAAATTTCAAAAACATAAAAACTTATCTTAATATCCTTCCCTATGAATAATTTAAATAGCTTAAAATTCGTTACTTAATTTGCTCACACATAATTATGAAAAATTAGAAAAATTAATGAACAAGAATTTCAGATTTTCTCAAAACAAATTGCAGAAATTTTAACCAAAGTTGAAATGAAAACTATAGAATCCGAAGCACATTAAATAATTTAGTTCCTGAGCTAGATTCACACGAATGTAATAATTTTTGAGCTGTTGAAAAAGCGGAAGTGCAAATAATTTTCTGTCGCACATACTTGCAAACACTAACTCGGATCGACCTTGAACCCGCTGTAATGCTTAATTCCTAAACGGTAAATTCACTGATGATTTCTTTTTCACTAGGCATTCGAACTTCTCAATTTATCGAGAGATTACTTTCAATCTGTAACCACTACGCGTGATTATTTTTTTGAAGCACTTGCAAAACACCACAGCAGAAGAATGATCTGTTATTTTTTTTTAAACACTGAAAAAACAAACTTGATGATTCACTTCTTTCACATTATCTTGGATTTATCACAAAACGATGATTTGAAGAGCTGAATTAAATTTTCCATTGAGGTTTCAGGCTGCAGGAAACTATCCTGTCGACTTAATTGTCATAATAAAAGCACAAAGAAAAGCCGGAGCAGTGTCGATGCGTGATTAGACCCATATTGAAGAAGAATTTTGATTGCGTAGTATTTAAAGAACTTGGCAGTCGAGACAGTTTTAATTCCATTTTTATTTCCAATTGATATTTGTGGCCACAATCACTTGGCACTCTAGTCGTGCCTTTCCACAGAAGATTTACATTTTTGATATTGTTGGGATAGAAAGCAAGCCAGCGAAATTACATCTTAGCACAGTAGAGAGCAAAAGCTGAAGTGCGTAGTTATGAAAGATGGAAGCACGCGAAGAGAAAAGTTTTGGTTTACAATTCGGTGATTGGTCGTCAAGAGGCATCTGGTATTAACGGTTACATAAGATCGCATGATTAATTTGAATGACGCAATGCAGATAAGTTATTACGATTTTAGAATAGAGAGGAATAATTAATGTTTATAGTTATATTATAATTCTGATTCATACATTTTTATCTTACGCACACACACACACACACATATATATATATATATGTAATATATATTGTTTCATAAGAATAAATTGAATTTAATTAAATAAATACAAATTTAATTAAATAATTCTTTGTGCCATTGCTGAAAGGAATGAAATTTAAATTTAAATTTAAATTTAAAAAAACATGTATAAGAGTAAAAAAGCAAAATTAAAGCCAAAATTAAAATTGTGCATTATTTAATTGTGCATTATTTAATAACTACATTAAATTCAATAATAAGATCTTTCAGCAAGTTAGAGGAATTCCTATGGGAATAAACAGTTCTAGACAAATTTGTAACCTATTTCTTTTTACTTTTGAATATAAATTCCAACTAAGTTTAAATAAAAATGAATTAAACCTATTTGCTCATACTTTTAGATACATAGATGATATTATATCCTTCAATAATAATTCTACTTTTGAGCAATTCAAAATTTACCCAAATAGTTTAACACTTAATAAAACGAATACGAATCAAGATATTATTGAATACCTAGACCTGCAAATTGTTAAACACAGCAAAATTAAATTATATGATAAAAGAAGGAATTTCCAATTTCATACTATTAAACTAATTAATTGGAACTCTAATATCTCTAGAAAAGTAATAGAAAACACGTTTCATAACCAAATAATCAGAATAAAAAATATATGTACTGAAATAGACGATTTAAAGGAAGAAATAATAAAGTTAATTAATGTTCAAGTTTATAACCAAGTACCACCAAAATTTATCAATTTATATATTAAAAAGGCAGGCATTAACTTTACTTTATAATTTTTTGGCTCCTTTTTCATATGATAACATTATCTTAAACCTTAGCTGGAGGGTAATGAAGGATATAGAAGAGTAGAGAAATTATCTTGTAAATTTTTATTGTAAATAAATTTGTAAATATGTATATTTAATCAATACTGGATTATTTCCTTTTACTAATAAAGGGCCAACTCTTTTCAAAAGTCTCAATTATAGCCCGAATTGAGTGAAGATTTAATCTTCTTCTAATTTTCCATACTTTAGCCAGTATTTAGTTAAGTTTTGATATACCAGTTGAAATCAAGTTAATTAAACTTTCAATATTTTCTTTCATTAAATTTAACTTTCATTAAATTTTAAGGAATTTTTGGAAAATTTCTAGTTTTTTTTTTTTTTTTTTTTTTTTTTTTTTTTTTTATAAGGACTTTGTTTTATACAAATTTTAGGACATTTTTTGACATTTTAAATTTTACTTTTAAACTTAAATTTTAAAACATTTCATTTTTACTTAATTACGTTAATATTTTGCATTGCAATATTTACACAATTTTTCAACAGACAACATATTTCACATTACAAACAGTATACATTTATTAATTCACATTACCATTTACTCTATTTTACTTCAAGGAAACTTACATCTCTTGATTGGCTTAACTCCCTAAATAATTGATCGTTAAAATTAAAACTTGAATTGCATATTTTTAGGATTTTTAATTTTTACTTTAATTTAATTTAATTTTTTCTAGATTTATTTATTTTAATGTTTGCAAAAATATTTTTAATATTACAAAGATAGCAGCTTGGCACTCAACTTTACCTACATAAGCGCCATCTATATAATTAATTTGAAGAACACACTTACTTCTCTTTAAAAACACTTTTGCAGACTACAACGCTCATATAGTAGGTAATAAGTATTTAAAATATATATATATAGTATTTAAGTATTTTATAGATATGTAATTATATTTTAAGTTTATATATTTGTTTTTTAAAAATTGTGAATTAGTTCTTTTTGTTTCTTATTGGTTTGTATGGATTATGTCTAGTTCTTTTTTAGTTTATTTTTATTGATATGCATATTCGTGTCGGGGAGGTTTCTGTAGACAAGGGGTTCTAAAATACATTGGTTTCTAAATTATTTTTTATAAAAAATTATTTTTTTTAAATTTAATTTTTTTTAAAAAGTTTAATTTAATACTTGACTTTACTTGCTTGTTTATCAAAAGAATACTTTAATTTTTTTTTCTTTTTAGAACTTTAATTCTTAAATGCTAATTTATAAGGGTACCACTTTATTGGTATTTCTTTTTGGACATTCTTCACTTTTTACTTTTGGTTTTGACTTTTACCCTTGCCTACATTGACGAAACACGAATTGAATGATTGGAGAGTTAGGTTTGGAGGCAACTTCCCCTTGATAAGTTTGTCTCCTGCCTGCTCAACAGTCATTCACTTATGAATTTAAAAAAAAAAAAAAAAAAAAAAAAAAAAAAAAAAAAATGTTTGAATTAATTTTAATTTGCTAAATTATTGAATTTATTTTCATGGATTGTTTTTGCACTTGATTTGCTTATACTTCTGGATTTAAATGATATTGTAGATTAGTTCGAGAATTAAATCTTTTATATGTTTGCACATCTTTTTAAATATTTTTTAAAATTATTTTGGCTTTAATTTTGCTTTTTTACTTATATTTCAGATTATAATATATATATATATATATATATATATAATATAATATATTATAAAATGAAGGTCTCCCAGAAAATTATGGAATATAACAAACCTTCATCATCCGCTGCAACAGAGGAGAGATTTAGATTAACAAACGATTGAGTTCGAAAAACATTATTATTATGTTCAAGTTGATAATATATTATTTCGAGTTGATAAACTTTCTATTTTATTCCGGATTCTATTCCCAGCAGCTGAAGAGAGAGAGATAGCGGGAAGTTCTTTGTTTCAACTCATGCAAATCAAATGCGAGCCACTTTCCTTTTGAAAGAATTCAAGTAGCATTTCTTTCTTGTGGCAGGTTTAAGCTACATACCTTAATACTAATTGAGTTTCAGATGATGATTATCTTCATAATGACAATACAAGTAACTATTAGAATTAAACAGGCACCACACCATCAATCTATGACTTTTGTTTGGCTACACCCACGAATTACTATGATAGCAGATCGAAAGGATAAAACAATCAGACAGTATTTTTACCCTGATTTAAAAAATGGCGATAACAGCTTGGTCGGACTGCTTAGCAATAAATATTGTTAGACGTATTACAGCACAGCTACAGCTTCATGATTTGTTATTCAGAATCATATAGTAGCCAATCTTATATACAAGACGGTCGTAAAAAATCTTTCTGATATATGAAACCCTAGCCGCCTGCGCTCATTCAATCGAAATAAAATTTCAGATATTGCTGTTTAGAGATATGCGAACAAGTTGTGTTGATCTAAAACAATAGACCTCTTACGGTTACAGTAAAAACATTTCGAATTTTTCGAATCTTAACGCTCACATTTCTCCTGCGCAAAATGGTCAGAGTACTGAAAAACCATAAATGGGTTGGTACCGTACACTAGGACCAGAGTAAAAAAATTTCAAGAATGGCCTGAAAATACCGGAGCGCAAAATTTGCATAACAGAACATTATAAATGAACAACGACAACACAAAAAGGCGGTGCATGGATGCACTTTGCATAGTTCACAGTGATTGCCAATAGAAGCATCAGAAAACATCATGTGCAAAACATTGTAGAAAACATTTAATAAGATGTGTGGGAAGATTGTTTTCTTCAATCAGGTGTTTGAATGTGCGAACAAAATAAACTTACAACGAGTGAATTGATAAAGCTGTTTTATCTGAACGCGAAAAATTCCACCGAAGCAGTGCACGTATATCGGCGAAATCATAAGCTAAGAGGAGGCCCATGTTCTGCAAAAACTGTTCAGTAGTGATTAAGAGTTGCCGACAGGAGGCGCTGCTAGCGCATTATACTCTCTATCTACGTAATTTGAATTGAGTATTCTTTTGTTTGTGTACTTGCTGTAACAGATCTTACAGCCTTGTGATTGAGAATTTAAAATTTTTTTGGAGCCAGATTGCTCCTCTACAACAACAAAATGATTAATAAATGCATAATAAAATAAATATATTTGTGAGGATAATCCTTGTTATTAAAACGAAAGTCAACCAGATCCTGAGTACAGTTCAAAAACTATACATCATTTTGTAAACAAAACTGCACTAGTGACAGACCACGATCCGGGATCACCTTCATTTCCTGTTGAAGTTCTGGCGGAAGCTTATAACTCAATTACTACAGGTCCATTGGATACTGCAGAAAATGTTGCCCGTAGTTTGAATGTACTGAAAACCACAGTCTTGAAACATTTGCGCTCTGTTTTGAGGCTGTTTCTTTATCAGGTCCAGATGTTTCAAACTAGAGAAGCATACTCGACAGTGCGATTTTATTTTATGTTATGAAGATAACACGTGACCGCTGCGGATATTATGAACGGATAAACCACATTTCTCCTTAACTGGGAACGTAAACTCAAAAAACTGCCTTCATGAGGCTGACGAACATCCTCAAGATGGGGGACCAGAGCCTGTGAACGAAAGCTAAAGTGATTGTGTGGGGTGGCATCGCAAGCATATCCGTTCTCAGTCCGTACTTCTTCGAAAACATGATCTGTCACAAATGCTCGGTACACAGCAATGTTGCAGAATTACGTAAATCCAAAATTGCAGCAGCGAAAAGTTGTTAATTGCATTGTATGTATGCAAGGTGGTGCTCATCCACACGTCGTCACATGTGTTTGGCAGGAGATTTAACGACACTTTGGAGATAGAGTCATCTGCCATAACTTTGTAATTTCGTTTCCAACCCAGTCGCCCTGCCTTACTCGTATGGATATCTGGTTTTGGTGTTATCTGATATCTAAGGTGTGCACATCAAATCCATGAGATTTTTTAGAACTGAAAGACGCAATAAAACGTGAAGTTGTACAGATTCTTACTGTGATGTTACGTTCGTCATTGCTGTCAACAATCTCCCTCATGCAATGCGTTATCGTCTGTGCAGATGGATACGCTGAAAGCTTGCAATTCCAATAAAAGACTCTCTTTCTGTATTTTATGTTTTTCAGTGCGCTGATCAATTTGCGCAGGATAAAAGTGGGTTGTACCATTTGAAAATTTCGAAATGTTTTCAGTGTAATGGCAATCGTGAGAGTTCTATTGTTTATAATCATAATAATCTCTAACGCACACAGTCAATAAACAATATCTGGAATTTCAATTTGATTGGTTGAGTGGATAGGCCGCTAAGCGTTCATATTTGAAAAAGTTTTATTTGTTGAGATTGTTGAGATTTAAACTATATTAGTTAGAATTTTGAAAAATTCATTAGAAAATCATGCTTTCATTTTGTCGAATTTATATTCCAAGGGCTCCCAGTGGGCTCGTTATTGGCTCCCTCGGGTTCGATGAAATTTTAAACGGAGTCAGTCATGATCAAGGGGTCGATAGTCATATATGCGCTGGCAGTGTTCGACAGAATCAAGATATCCTATATTTTAAAATTGTTTTTTAGTAAAATTAATAATTAATTGCTTACTGATATAAAGCTGTATTACGTTTAAAGTAAGACATCATATATAATTAAATATAAGGGGGAAATATACTCAAATTATTTAATATGCTTTCAAAATAAGTAATATTCTTACGAAATCTTTGAATTGTTTATGCAATAAGTGCAATATAAAGTACGAAAAACGTAAGAACACAAACAGAATAAAAGAAAAAGAAAATAAAGAAAAAGGTAAAAGTAGAATGGAAACCAAGAAATAGAGTGAATAATTTTGAACAAATTAAAAATTAAATTAAGCAACTTTTTTCCAAATATTAAAAAAATTGCATCAAGCGTAACAATCAAGCGTAATTCTTCAAGCGTAACAATCATATTAATTAACACTGCACTTTGCAATTAGAATCTGCGATTTTGTTTCTGAGAACTTATTTATGCTTGTAGAATAGAATAATAATGTTAATACAAAAGTAATCAAACTTAATAAACTATTTTTTCAAAGCTTTTGTTTATATTCTTAATTTAATTGCTATCTTTAATATCTAATTATTTGTATTATGACTGTATAGTATACTGTAGAGAAATGTGTTAAGGCAGCCAATGAAGAAAACCATTCCTTTAAAAAAAAGTCTCAATGAAAAAAAAAAAAAAAAAAAAAAAAAATTAGGGATTTCTTGATATTAGCATTTCTAAAGATGAAAGTCACTATTATTATTTTAGTATTACAAATTGTTTGTTAATTTACGTTTACATAATATACGACACATTTTGTGCTTATAAATTATAAGAGATTTGTAGGAAGTGAGCTAACATTTCGAAAGCCTCTGCATATGTATAATAAAACTTTAAAGTAAAAAACTCGGTTTCGTAAGTTTTAACTAAAAGTCACCAGTATATGAAGTAAAATAAGAGTATAAAATTGCAGTTTTTACCATAATAAAACTAATCATGAAACATAGCATTGACAACAGAAAGAATAAATAACCTTGATAAGTTCTGAAGCTTTAAGCAAATAAACGATCATGACTGATCCAAAGCTCTCTAACGAAAGTCATTAGCATTTCTTTGCGATTGCTACACTAAATGAAATATGTGGCATTTCAAACAAAATAATTTTAGCAAGTATGAATACGTCTGTTACAATGACAATGAAGTTCCCAGAATAAATGAATAAACATATAAATACAGTACATGGATCTAAAAATGTGGACAGAATGATTAAAGATTTGGCTGTCTATGGAATTCTCTTTCCTCCCTTGGTGAAACAAACTTCAAGTATGCAATTGGCACATAATTTCTTTTATTTTATTCTGCTTCCTGAAAATTCTTATCTTCCAGCTGTTGCGACTCAAGACGACTCATGCGATACGTGGCTAGAATTTCCGTTGCAAATGATTTCCGTGGAGAACGTAGAAACTGGTCTTACTTCTGAGCGTCTGTGCTCTAAGTCAGTATTTTCCCCTAGTTCCTGGAATTATTTAACTTCTCAAGAAGTTACCGGAATTTGCAGTTGAAGAAGCATTTTATGGCTTCAGAAATTACTCTAGAGGATTAGTAAAACCATTTTTTATATATTTTATATATGTGATCTAAATGTTTTTACCGCAGTTTACGCGGAGCTAAAATGCTTAAAATAAGTTACGTGAAACTAGAAACCAAGACCAGGTGATGTCTCTGAAGGTTTATGCTTCAGTGAAATTATCTAAAATGTTGTCTAGTAGCTTTGGAACTTTCCGTTTCCCTAGTGCTATAGGGAATTTCTATTTGTATAGTTACATGAACATGGGTAAATAGCAAAATTTCCTGTTACTTCTTTCATGTTTATCAATACAAACATTAGAGCTAAAATCTGTTTAGCAACATCGCTTTTTTTCTTCTTTCATGAAATTGCTGAAACGCATTTTCTGAGAATGCCGCAGGAGTTTTACTGTTCTTATATTATTAAAATATGTTGTATAATAAAGATAATAACAATTTTGTTTATTTTAGTGAATAACTATATTGAGTTTGATTTTTATTGGTAAACCAGTATCCAACTCCTAGCAGGCTTAGATTTAATTAACGATGTGTCTGAAGTTAACGAAAGAGTCTTTAAAAGGTTAAAATAAGCTTTTTATAAAAATAAAAACTTGAATATAAACGCACATTTCGTTCTTGCAACCTCAGCCACCGCTTGTGACGAAACAAATTAAAGTAACAGTCAAATTCAAAATTTAAAACTTAACCTACTAGTGAAAGACTAGGCAATTTAACTTTAAGTTGGCTTAAAATTTCTCACCTTTTTAACCAATAAATGTTGGTAGCAATAACACAAGGCCGAAGAATTACAATCTTACCAGAGCTGAAGAAACCCACAAAAGTGGCTTCGAGAGGTCGAAACACGCTCTTTCTTACAATACAAAAACTCTCTAACTGATTTATTTTCTTTTGATGAAACGCAAAAAAGAAGTTATAGTAAAAATCTAAATCACAGTAACCGGTTAATTAAAATAATAATAACCTGCAACAACATAATCTTGAGTTAGCTAGATGTGTATTTTAGGTCCGTGGAATGAGAGCAGAATTTGTTTTATCATAAATAAAAATGTTGTACTTGAACTGTTTCCAAGAACAGTCTTAGGGCTTTTGCTGTTTAGAATGCGACTACTATGTTGACTCAAAATTATCTCATTCATTTTCTAAAACTCCCATAGTTTTTTTTTTTCTTCCCATTAAAGTTCCTTAAAATTGGGATTAAATATTTTGTGAATATTCTGATTAAATCCAAAGCTAGTGTCACGGTTTTTGCATACATGTAAATAATTTTAAAGCCATTATATGTAAATAGTAGTAGCTCTTGTGTAATGAAACAGGAAATGCCTCAAAATGCGAAGCGCCACTAGAAAAACAAGTTTACAGAATCACCTAGCTACCTCGCTAATCTAGCGAGATTACGCCAAGCTGGCGATGGTTTTGGCAACTAAATTTTGTCTTTTGTTGCGACATTTGGTTAGAAATCACTAACAGGTATCCAAATTTGGGGACCATTTTATGATATTGTGCCCTATACCTATATAACTGTAATTGGTATTGTAATTAAATAACCGTAACTGATCTTTATATGCAACTGTAACAGTATTCGGCCTTTAAGTGTAACTTTCCCCGTATATGCCTTTCATTAATTTCAAGAAATGAAATTTACTATAGATTTCTGATCCCTATACAGAACTGTAACTGTATATTCCTTCCAGAAGTTTCGAGAAATCGAAGGTACTGGAAATTTTCAATGGAAGAGGAGCAAACTACACTGACGGAAAAAAAGTCCCAGCTTAAGGGAAAAAATATAAAAATATTGTAGAGTAATGAAATTACATTTGTCCAGGGAATATATGTAACCGATTAAATTTTCAAGGCCACAGGCTAAAGAAAGCGCAAGAAGAGCTATTTCAAGTGTTAAATGCGGATTACATTAATAACCAGTGTAATCGCCAGAATTTTGAATGTAAGCATGGAAACGTGCGTGCATTGTGTCGTACAGGTGCAGGATGTCAGTTTATATGACGACATTCCATGCCTGGTCAATCAATAGAGGTTAATGCTGATTGTGAATTACGCTGGATGTGCTCGATTGGAGAAAGACCCAGTGATCTAACAAGACAAGTTAACATGTCGACAGTTTGTAGAGCCTGTTGGGTTACAACGGCGGTATGAGAGCGAGCGTTATTCTGTTGGAAAACACCCCCTTAAATACTGTTCATGAATGACAGCAGAACAGGTTGAATCACCAGACTGGCGCATATATTTGCAGTCAGGGCGCATGGTGTAACCATGGGAGTGCTCCCGCTGTCATACGAAATTGTTCCCCGGACCATAATTTCAGGTGTAAGTTCAGTATATCTAGGCCGCAGACAGATTGGTTCCAGGCACTAACCTGGCCTCTTTATAATCAACACACAGCCATCACTGGCACCAAAGTAGAACAGGCGTTCATCAGAAAACACAAGAGATTACCATTTCATCCTCCAATGAGCTCTAGCTTGATACCACTGACGTCTCAAAGGTAGAGATTTGGTGTCAGTGGAATGCACGCTACAAAGCGTCTGCGTTTTGAGTAACCGATACGTAACAGTTCGTTGTGTCACAGTGAGAGAACTGCAGATCGAATTTCTGCTGCAGACACAGTACTATGTTTCACGATCTAACGCTGAACAGGATGGTCTTCCCTCTCAGTAGTTCCACGTGGCCTCTAGGAAGCCGATCTCCTTGAACCACTTCACCTTGACAGCTGCAGCCAACAATCATGCACATTGGATACAGTTCTGCTAAGTCTTTCTGCAATATCGCTCGTAGCCCTATTACACGATTTCGTGCAAACTTCCTGAGTTGTAGAAAGATTCTTCGTCTTCTTAAAGGCATTCTTGACAAACATCAACTTACTACATCAAATCGCATCGATAAATAACGCTCATGAACTTTACAATGTGTATTTAAAGCAAACCTGATTTGCATAGTGGCGATACTAGCGCCACACTTATGCGCCTAGTTTGGAATATGTGTAGACATCATTTTTCAGATGTATAAACACGCCTAACAAATAAATTTCGTTTGTCTAGCACCTTCTTGGTAATGGACGTTTCTCTATCGTTGTATATAAGACCGGAGAGAGCATCCGTTTTCATCTGTGTTATGAATTTCCACTCATTTTCCAGTTCATTATGACTCTAGTTTGTTCTCTCAGACCTATGAGAAGATGTTCTCCTTCCTTTCCACATTTATTAAATGTTCTCTTTTGAAAATCTCAGTTAATTTATTTTTTCGTGAAGCGCCTTTAGAGCAAAAGTTTTAATTAGTCGGACACATTGCGAAATTCGCAAATTTTATGACATAACGTTGCTGATCCCAATATCGATCTAATTCGAAGTTTAGTCCAGAGTTATGAGAGTATCCTGAGATCACTCTTGACTGAACGCTAACTTACACATTGAAGCATTTTATCATTTTTAATAGTTTGAAGTCATAAGTACTGATTATGCGCTTTCATACTAAAAAGAGCTATACGAGCACTTTTGTGAAAACTTCCAGAACTGTGTGTGTGATCTTTTGGAAAATAATTCACGCGCAGTACTGTAAAAAAAACCTTTTTCTTCTGGGAAAATAAATTTTATCAAACTACCATCGGTTCCGTATGCTTTCTATCCATTGCCAACCCGCACGCATATAACACTATGTTATTTCGGTATGGTATTTAAAGTTAAGATATATTTACCCACACATTTGTTTCTTTTAATGTAATATTTGCTCTGCGCAGATTATACAAAAAGTTCAATGGTACACTTACAGATTTTTGTTTTGCCTCAGACTTGAGTAAGTTTTCCTAATATTTGGTAGATTATTTTAAGAAGCTGGGAACCTAATATGTTTCAACCATTCAGAAAATATTTTACAAAATTTGTACGTTTTTTACAAATCAAGGATTTCGTGTACTTTAAAATTTCTAGGATTTATTATAGCTAAAAGACTAGGGATTATGTGAATTATGGCAAAGACACAAGAAACTATCTGCATAAAACATAGAATGACTTAGTAGAAGATGTTTCTAAATGAAACTAGTTCCTATTACCCATCAGTTAAAACCATGGGCACTTCCCTGCAGCCAGCCTGTTGGCCCGAATTTGAGTCCGAGTTCAACTACCAGTGTTCAGCACTCTTACCACCCACCTGATGTTAATCATTTATTATATACAAGCTTATTAAACTATTATTAAATATATGAATACTCCTCTAAGTTACAACAGAATGATGTTTGTATTTGTCAATAATAATACCCTTAAAGCATACAAATGCTATTCTATTATAAACAATATAGGTCAGTGTATGGTATTATAATCAACATAGGTCATCCAATGTGATATAACCGACATGTGTGAAAAATAATTTAAATATTCGTCTTGAATGGAATTTCGGATTGAATTAAATTTTCGAATTCATAATCTGGACATAGATCCAGTAAAGTTACTTGGTGAATTAAATAATAATTCACTTCGCCTTGTATAAGGGACATTTGCTCACAGAAAGCCTTTTTCCATTTCTATCAGTATTAATTAATAGCTTGTTTTTCACACTTAAAAATATATAGCAGGTGGCAGAGATGTTTTAATAAAATGGAGTTTATTTGCTAAGAAGAAATATTATTCGAACTAATATTTCTTTCTTTCGCAAAGAAATGAAATTTTGTTGTTATGACTTAACATTGATTTACTGCATATTCTATTAGTTCCAAAAGTCTTCAACTTATTGTATTTTTTGTTACTTTTGTTCACAGAAAGCATAGTTCTGTCAACAGTGTGATTTAATGTTTTATTTGTAATATCGAGATGAATAATTCCTAGCTTTGGTTAATGCAAGTATTTATTTCTTTAGAATGAAGTTCTTTAGAGTCGTAGAGGTTTATTCGGAACACAGAGGCATATATGATATTTTTCGAAACGATAGTTAATTGATATTTTTCCTACAGAAGTTATTTTTTAATATTTTCTATTGGGTGTTCTTATTTTAATAAAGTTCAATTCAAATACCATTAAAATTTTGAAATTTACGCAAATTTTAAAGTTATAATACAAAGGATACAGTTATAATATAAAGGATATAATACTTTATTATAATATAAAGGAAATTTCTCCCCACATAAAAGTTGAAATGATTTCTGAGTGAAAAATTTTAAAGTTTATTTCTAATTATTTTTTCCAAAAAAAGTAAAGTTCTAAAATTTCACAGCATTTATAAACACACATTAATAAATTCACTGAGAGTTTTAAATTATTACTCTCAGAATAACGGATCAATGTCAGTGATAAATGTCAAATTCTCTCTAAAAGTAACTAGTTTTGTAACACTGAAGACCCTATCTTTGTACTTCTAAAAGGAAAAATAGATCAATTAGGTTTAAATTAGGACGAGGCGAAATACAATATTCCGAAAGTTTACAACTTTGTGATAAGTATTCCTGTACCTTATTTATGAGTTACTAAAAGAACACGGTTTACTTCCTGACCAAAGGTTTCTTTTTTCAGGAGCTTTTGAAAACAAGGTTTTTAAATAAATGCAGTATATGTTACTTACATTTAAGGCTTGCATTGACTCATTTCTAGCAGTGGGCAATTAATTTAACACAGCAGTCACTTTAAAAAATAGGTTTAATTTCGGCGACATAGACAACATTTAACCACTATCTACCTGCTTCCCCGCAGTTTTGTTGAACCTAAATCATAAATGAATTCTTCCCTAGAAAAACTCGAATTGCTTAAAAGGTCTTTTACTTAGCTTTTAGACTGTTATTTTTGGATTCCGAATTAATAAGATATTCACTTTTTTAAAAATTTTTCTGCTATTCATTTAGAGCAAAGAAATTTTGCTTAGTGAAATTTTGACAAATTTTCTGAATGTGATTTACAGAATTATTCTATGCAGCGATTCCCTCGGAGGGATTTCGACAGACTTGAGAGCAAAATAGTTTACGGAAATGCAGTTTCTAAATAAGAAGAAAAATCGATAATTAAAAGAGTTAATCAGAAACGCTTTTAATACAAAGCAGAAAAGATGAATTCCTTTTCCATCTCCTTGCTTGGAGGAGTGCCTGTAGGAAAAGACCAGAAAAGGCGTAAATGAATAATTGCAAGTTGATTTTAAGGTTTCAGGTATTGCATTTCTCATTGTAAATTAGGAATAACTACTTAGAAGAGAGATAAGATAAATATATTTTGATGCATAAAATATTTATTTAAAATCATTGTTAACGTTATTGTTTTAATATTAACCAAAGGAGTATTTTATATTGGTTGTAGTCGACATAAACACCATATATTTAGAGTATTCTGTGTTTTTAGAATTTCCACGTATTTTGAGTATTTCCATACTGTTGTTAATATTAGAAACTACATCGGCAAAGTTCTTAAACTTCAAGAAGAAAAATATTCCTAATATTTATAAATGGATTCTAATTTATGAAGAACTTGTATTATTCTTTCAAATTCATAGAGGTTTTCGAGGTGACTGACTGTAACTTAGGATAAAGGTTTGCCCTGCTTTAAGGTTCAAATTGCCATGATCGGTTCATTGCTATTCCGTGATTAATTTTGAGGAAGACATGAATTATCTCAGATGGATACATTTGAAAAATGTTAAGATTTTCATAACTTATTCAAGTCTAAAAACTAATTATAAAACAAAAGAAACAAGGATGCATAAAAAGTCATTTGCTGTGTTGTAATTGCATTACACCTGTGCAGCATTTCCAGCGGCATTCGACACTCTCATTTTGTATAGGCATGCCGCTCTAGCATGTAGTGTCATACTAAGTGGTGTTATTAGATTTCATTCCTATTCAATCCTAACTCATATTTCTAATACGTCGAACAATCTGTACCACATCTTATGGTCTAGAATCGGAATTAGATTTGCGTTTCAGTTCTGCACCGACAAGTTATCAGAGAGATAACAGGATCAATATGTAGAAGAAGCGTCAACAATTCCTGGATGACTCTCGAGTTCAGTAGTTTCCTACGTTTCATTCATCTGCTGTGACATCCAGATATTAAACACCTTCCGTCCATAATGGCAGAATGATTAGCACGTGGTAAACCTCTACAGATGAACGCAATCAGTACTTATGAAGAGACTTTTCCCACACGTCATAGGCCTACCAGCGGCCGAGCGGTAAAGTCGCTGAACACTGGTAGTTCGGTCTGAGGTTCGAATCCCGCGAACGGGCTGGCTGCATGGGCGTTTTTGTGGTTTTCCCCATGTGTAACGTGTATACGAGCCAGTTTCCCTTAGAAAGTCCTCCACGAAGGCATCCCTCCCCTGAGGCAGATAGCCCTAGTTTGCTTTGCCATAATTAAATACACCACACCCACACGTCATATATTCACTTCCTCCTCTGTCGAGTAGAGGAAGAACAGTGTTTACCCCCGCGATGGTAATAGCTTGATGTATTGATTTCTTTTAAAGTACAGTAAATTTAATTGAGCTGTAATTGTAGCCGCTTCATCCATACACTACCTCCACCTTTCGTAGGCATGCATATTTTAGTACCTTCCCACATGTGTATTATTTGCCATCTATATACAACTGTCAAAATATTTGTGCATCATGCTGATAAACATTCTTAGAAAGTTTAATTGAAGTAACACCACGCATTAAGCAAGCAGAGTTTGTAAGAGCGTAAGTACTGCGTATTTATTCATTAAGTGATGCTTCACAATTAAGTTTACCATTAGGAGCTTTTCTACATTTTCCTCAACAATTTTATTATACGTATTATTAAGTGTATGTTCAGTATATAAAGCAACGTTCAATCATGAGGGAAAAAGGTGTATTGAATGTTTATGGAAATGATTCCATTTCAAACGAAATTTCAGATTTTTTTTCGAATTGTACTCATAAAGCTAATCAGATATAATGCGTGACATTTTCTGCATGCTTATATTCGGCAATACCTTCAGTAAATGTTTGACGAAATGAAAAAATTGTTAGAACAATGCAATAATTGCATTATGTCTCCAGTGCAGTAGCTGTTAGAACAATTATATATCGAATTACATTGCTTCAATTTGTTAGTTAGTAACGGTTAATTAAATAAATGTCAGCTTATTGTCATAATATCTTAATTACTTTTAGCATTTTCAAAGCGAGACAGAGAAAAATACTAATTTTTAAAGGAAGTTTAAAGCAGCGAAATTAAGTAAGATTATGCAGTTGACTTTTTTCCGTATGTTTCTGCGCTCTTAATAATTTAAAAAATAGCAGCAGTTTCTTAAAAATTGTGCGCGTTTCTGGTTAGCCCCTGTATAAATTTAATGCCTTAAGTATATCTCTAGAACCTCCACAAGATTTCAAATTCTGTAAAAATATTTATTGACGATACAAAATTTGAAACAATACCTGAATGTCTAATAAATTACCATCAGCTGTTAAAAGCAATGTTAACATAAATTTATAACAACTTGTTTATTACTAACATTTATTATTGAATATCATAAACAGAAAATATGAAAAAAAGAATATTTTCGATTTTTAAAGCTGGATGTCTAAAATACGTTTAAAATTTTTTATTGAATGTAGAAGTATTACTTTGAGTTATTTCTGACACTTCTTTTAGCTATGGTACATGATCAAAAAAGTTTACAGACAACGGTTAACAAGGGAATGTTATAAAAATATAAGATAAAAACATTGCGAGCACTTCGAATACTAAGTGCCAAAGTTTTGGACATGAGAAGAAACCAGCTTTAGAACAGTTTCCTTCCTAAATGGACGTGACAGTTTTGAAAAAAAACTTCGCTGCACTCTGCTGAATCGTGCTAGGAAAACATTTTTTGGGAAGATTTTTGGCCTACTTCTCTTTAATCTTTAATAAAGTTTTTCTCCTCCTCCATTACGTGCAGAAAATAGTCAATGCCTCACTTGGCTGAAAGCTCGTAAAAATTTAATGAATTAAGCAATATACAGGACAGTAAAGTATTTTAAAATCTATATTATTAGGAATTTATGTGCCTCATTGGATGTTCTTAATTTATTGTTTACAGATTTAAGCTCAGTTAAGATGTACCTCATAATTTAAACTTATTTTTGAAAAGTATGTATTTGCTTTTCTACAGCATATTTTTCATGTTTTTAACTTTTTCCATATTTTGATTTTGTTTGAAATGATGCATTTGTATTCCAGAAGCATTTCAGGCTATAATTAAAGCATTAAAATATCACATATAGTTCAGCTTTTACATTTACCCTTAGAACGAAGTTTTCACTTTACACTTTGTGCCTTTGTTTGCAATTGTTTTGTTCACCTGGTTTAGCTTATTTTTAACTCCCTTAATGTTAAATGTAGTTTTTCTCTTATTTCATTGAGATATTTGTGGTTTTTAAATTGATTTTTTGCTTTACTTAAAAAATAACGGCAATATCTTTTTTTATTCTAATTAAATGAAGAGTTGCATATTTTGTTTTCCGAAACTGATCATATATTCGCTCAAGGAAGAATCACGAAATAGTTAGAGCCACAGACTTGAGTTTTGGATCGAGTGATAGAAATTATACTATTACTTTTAATGGCCTTCCTGATAGACATTTTGCTGCTAATAATCACAATAATTTCGTGATAAAATTTAAAAATCATTTTGTGCATATATATCTATTGCTATTTCATTGTTTTGTAAAATGTACATATAATTATTTTAAATGCCACTCTTTTGAGAATTAACATTTTGCCATACAAACTTAAATTTTTACAAAATTATGTTTATAATCTTAATGCAAATTATTACGTAACTATTTTGCATTACAGCTGTTACATTGCATATGATAGATTAAAAAAATAACAACTTACACTCCTCGTCAAATAACTGTGTAGTGCTTTTATGCGGTTCTTCTCCCCATGTTCACAGCGATCTCTTTTCACTTAAAAATTTCTGAGAATTGCACAGATTTGGAATTGCGGAATCCTTGGCAGTACCGGCTATCTAAAAAGGCATGTCGTCATTATTCCCTTTTAGCGATTTTTTGGCAAGATTCTGTATTCCTGCAGAAATTTTACCGCAATTTTCGCAATTGCTGCAAACTCCACAAGAATAGATTAAAATTTTTTTTTTAAATTTAAAATATCATGATTTGTCTATAAAAATTTTTTTAACTTGGAATACAACAAAAAGCGCTTATGCAAAAATGACACCATTGTTTGGGTGAAAGATTGTCATGAGCATTGTTGTCTGAAGAAAGGTTATGCGCATGGTTGCCAGAATTTGGAACATTTTAACTTGCGACATTAAAGCTCGTTACTTCTACAGTGGTGGTTGCGATAGTATGTAAGTAACTAAAATCTTATTCCTTCTTGTAGATCACATTTAGTTTACCTATTAAGAATGACATACAATCTTTTGCAAAAGAAATCGAAGCACCATGAAGGAAGTGGTTATTTTGATGAAAATGAATATGTGTATAGATCATACACAGATAATAAAATGATTAAAATATCAAGATCATAGTACCTGTTCATGGCTCACAATCATCCACTGAGTGAACAAATTAGTAGTTAGTCGAACCACCCCTGGCGGCAATGCATGCTTGAATTCGTAGAGGCAAGGAGTGGTAGAGGTTTTTCAAATCTGCTATATTTTGAGCTGCCCAAATCTGACGGCATACTATGCCCCAGACATGCTCTATTGGGGAAAGGTCTGGTGACCTTGCAGGCCAAGGAAGAGTATAGAGCCCCGCATCATCACACCAGGGTTTATAGCTGTATGCTTTTGTAAAACAAAAACTGATTGGAACCGCTGGCCCTGTCCTCTCCAGACACGAACGCGGTAGTCACCTGCTTCAAGAGTGAAGCGGGATTCATCGCTGAACACTATACGATGCCAGTCTGATGGCAGCCATGATGATCGGCTGCGACACCACACCAGACGACTCCACCTATGTTGTGGGGTCAAAGCCTCTGCGAGTGTAACTTCGCCTCAGACAGGCAGCGTGAGATGGTGGACGGTACCACGGGAGGTATAGACGTGGCTGTAGTGTGTTGAATAGTCGACAATGATACCTTTGGGGCGGTTCGGGCCTGGCGAACAATCATCCTATTTTGCCTCGCATTTGTGCTCCTTGGCCTTCCAGAGCCTTCATTTCGTCTGCAACTTCCTTGTAGCAACCATTGCTACCAACATCTTTGCACAGCAGTGTCTGTACGCTGCAGGTGGCGGCCTATTGCTTGGTATGACCACCATGCTTCACGCAACCCTACAATGCGACCATGTTCGCAGTCGTTTAATTGTCTGTAAGGTCTTCGATATCATCGTAATGACATCTTTAGCCGCTTCTTTACAAAATTACAATAACAGCAAGAACAACAACAAAAAAAAAAAAAAAAAAAAAAAGATAAATTTTCCTTCTCTGGCTACTTTTTTTATACTTTGCGAATTGCGCACTAGAAATGCGCGCTCTAATCGCAATTCCTGTTCATTTGCCTTGAAATGTTGATCATTTGCATGTTCGATCAAGATGTTTCTGCATACCAAATTTCGTCATAATAGCAAAAGTCCTTCTTGGTGTTTCGTTTTCTTTTGCAAAAGAGTGTATACGTATATGTATCAAAAACATTCATATACAATTTTATTTTAATGAAAGTTTCAGTTCATAAACATATTCAGTTTCAGAATACAAAAAAATAACATGGGTAGGGAGAATATGTATATCGAATTTCATATCGTATTTTCACCCTAGGTTTTTATCTCTACAAATTTTCCCTCTGAAGGCTAGTTATTTGTAAATTGTATTCCTTTATTCTTTTTATTTTTATTCCTAGCATTTAATTTTTATTAGCATTAGCTTTTTATACATTTTAATTTACGTTGAATTTATGATTTGAAACGATTTTGTGCAGAATTTTGGTTAAGCTACACGGACTAAGCTAGTTTTCTAAATCTTAAAAAACTTTCCAAACATGTTATTTTACCGTACATTTCTTATTTACGTTCCAGCTCACTGTAATCTCACCTACTGGTGATGTGTTCGATCTTCCCGAATCCGCGTCTTTTGTTCGTTCCCTCTCTGCTTCGCTCCTCCGATCTTCCTTTCTGTTGTCAAGACTCATTCATGTGGGGTACCTTCCTGGAACTTAAGAAGCTAAGAAGCTCTGGCTCAATCACCGTCAAATATCGCCTGTTATTATATTCCGTTCATAAAGATAATAATTATATTATAATATCCATTATCCAATCTTAATATACGCTAATATATTACGATATCCGTCAGATATTGTAATGTCAATATTACCATATATATATATATATATTTTTTTTTTGGAATGTAGGTTTTATTTTAAAGAAATGAGACTGTGACAGTCACCAGTAGCTCATCTATGACTACTTTTCATGTGTTATGTTTTTACTGTAACCGCTTTCTAGGAAATAACTTCATTCATTTTTCGGACGATAAAATTAGTTAGGAAAAAAAGGGAATGATTAGCGATGAAACACGTATTAAATCCCTATTTTTTCAAACACGAATATCATGAAATACATTCTTAATTTGTTTTCCTGAGCTGAAATCTTCACTTTCTGCTAATCCTGATTGTAAGCAATATTTGCACAAAGGCAAAACTGTTTTGTCGTAAGAACTCATCATCAAACTCATATCTCTGTTTAAATTTAAAACTTAGCAATTGCACTATATTATAAGATTAGAAATTTGTTTTTTCCCAATTTCAACATGAGAAAAGATGAAGAAACTATCATTGGTTTGTTTTGTATAACTTTGTAGATCACGACTTTATCTAGAAATCGAACTCAGAAATCCATCCCTTAAAGAAACGATCACTATTTACCTTACAGATTAGCTGGTGCTTCTTTCCTACTAGTTTCTACTTGATTGTCCGTTTAATCTAATATCCCCTCACACAGCTGCATTTACGTTTACCTTATTTGACAGTCTAATCATGAAGTATTAAACAATATTTGAAGATTTAAGCGCGAATTATTTACAATCACGCACAAATCACACAATCATATTTATTAAATTATAAATACATTATAAGAAATTAGTATCAATGAATACTTAAACGTTAATGTACTTCGTAAATTTACTCATAATTTATATCATATTTTATATCCACATTTGCACAATATTTTAACACAAATATAATGGGTTTTCACACCGCGATCTAAATTTGTGGAATTATTGAAAAGCGGAATATTATATTTATTGCAGTCTTATATTTCTGGTATCCGCATTTTGATGTTTAGATTTTTTTGAATGAACAAAAATATATCAGTTTATAATTACGATAACTGAAAGTAACTAAACGTTGCTGATAAATAAAATAACAAATTCATCGTTTCTCTTAAAATAAATGTCGTGAACACAATTCAAAATTTTATATTATAATTCATTATACTAAACTTGTTAGAGAAAGTATTTGTTTCTTGACTTGCTTTCGTCAGCGGCGTTAAAATAATTCAATTAACTTGCGAAAAATTACACAGAAGAACTCAAATGTAATAAATTGTGAAAGTCATGAGAGTAAATGCTAATGGCGTCATGTTGACCTAAACTTCGATACTCTAAGACAATTCTACTTCAGTTCAGATGCGAAATAAATAACTAAGATACTTCTGACAGCTGCTGAAACAAAAATGAAGAAATACAAGAAGAAAGCATTTAAAGCACAAACAACGCAACTTTCTGCCATTAATCAGACATGGCGTCTGAAGGCATCCCGCAGGGATATTCAGCGCCGCCTAGGAACATCTTTTATAAACCCGTTAAGTAACTGATCGAAATTGAAGCGACACTTTTGCAAATGAATGCCAATGAAACTAGGCAGTTGGAGGAAAGAATCGAAAAAAAGTAAAATGCCGTTGCAAAGTCTTGGCAATTCACATTCTGCTCATCCATCAAGTTCAGATTTCAGATCGTGTCAGACGAAAGATTTCGAAGGCGAGAATCAATGGCTGTTCTCTGCAAAAGGTTGGAGATGGCAATCGGTCAGCTGCTTCAATAGAAGCTCGTAAATGAGTAATGGTACATACTACTTGGTTCTGAATTTTGAATTCTGAAAGATATGTATGCCTTTCGCAACCTAATATTCCCTAGGATTGATGTTTAAAACACCCATGTATCTGATCGCAAACTATCTTAGATCTTAGATGTTTGTACTATCGACTAGAGTATTTCCAGATTTTAGTTCTTGGGGAAAATGTTTTTAAATATTTTAATAATTATCCAAATTACCCATAAAAGTCATTTTTTAGTTTTAGTTTATAAATTCCTTTTGTAAGTAAATTTCTATCAGTTAAACTAAACCTTAGCTATTTTATACATTAAGTTGCAGAATAAGATAATAGATAAAATCATTAATCCCACAATAAGTTGTAATAATAATAATACTAATATAATAATAATAAGACTTACAATAAGACTGTGATAGAAATATTTAGAACTCAATTAGATAGCAATGCACAAAAGATAAGTTTACAGCGAACTCTAGAGGAAAAACTGACAAAATCATTATTTGGACTCGAACTTCGGATCTTCGAATTAGCTGATCGACTCCAAGCCATAAGTATGCTCGACTCCAAGTCATGAGATTTCGGAAAGCGAACAGTTCTTGCCAGTCAGTCTATGTCTAGCAATTAATTATTACTTATAATATTAGTTCAGCACCTTATTTCCGAAAAATATCTCAGAATGGGCTTTAGTAGAAATGCTAATCATATATTTCTGCTAACTTGTATTGAGATCCACGAGTTACTGAACTGGTGTGCTCCCAGGCACACCAAGGGAATGCATGTGTATAATATCTTTATTTCCTTGCAAACTCAAGTTAAAAAGAAAAGTACTTAATGTTAAACAGAAATAATGTTTAATAAGTTCTTAAACAATGACAACGAACGTAATAAAATTGTTGTCATGGTAACATGACAACGAAAGTTATAAAGCATAATATAAACAATAATGTTAATGTTAGCATCAAACTTAAAGAAGCCATCAGCCAGCACTGTTTTTTTTTATGATGTTATTAATTTCTCAAAAGAGATTCATCGCGTATCTGTGTAGTGTACTTTACGGCAATTCTTTATCTTTCATGACAGCTACATAAGGTTACTTCAAAAGCAGTACACACTTTTGAATAACTTGGGAAATGTTCATTGAAAAATATCATGTTTCATTTTGAAAGTGTAAGTGTGGATACAAGTCTCGTTTCTTCCTAAAATACTGCGCCTGCAAGTCGTCATCATGTGTTATATGACTCTAATATGACCACCTTTGTTGTAAGAAGGCTTGTTATGTTTTCATCAAATTTACTTAGAGCCTGACCTAATTGTACCCTATGGAATGAATTTTCGCCACTTTCGAAAACGTTTTCAAACTTCATGTAGTTAAAGACTTACTATCATTGTTAAGCATCTTCAACCATATAGAAAGAGCATTTTTAACTTCCTAAAGAGATATGCGAGGTTGCCCGAGGCATTATACAAACAGCTGATACAGTTAAGTTCCCCGCATAAATTTAGACAGATTTCTTGCTGAAAATGATTTTCTGAAGCTAGATGAAAATTTACATTGAACCACAATAGGAGATTCTGTTTTTCTGAATTCGGAAACACAAGGCGCTTTCATTACTGCTGACGAGGACAGTATGCTGGATGATAATGCGACATTTTGTGATGTGTTCTGTGAATGTCGCGTTTATGTGACCACCCAGGAAGTTTGGAATATCGTCATACCTGTACACTTATACTCTTTTAAGTTCGATAATGATAAATTTCAAGATTTATCTAATACATTATTGAAAGTATATGCTCCTTTTGTTGTAAAGGTTTAATCGTTGATTCTATACAGTAATCGTGAACGTATCTTGAACTAGGGAAAACATTTTGAAGCTTTAAAACCGGGAGTACAAAATAAACTCAATTGCTCTTATTTAACAGTACGAATGAAGTGACTGTGATAGAATACTGATAACACTTTCCGAATTGCCAGAAACATTATCTAGATTTTAGCCTTACATATTTCAACCTGATTAAATTACTTGATTTAAATTATATATATATATATATATATATATATATATACTAAATATTATTGATTATATTATCTCCTAAGTTTAATTAAAATAGTAGAATAGTAATTATTAGAATTATCTTAAAAGAGTGAATCCATGCTTAGTAAGTTCTATAGTTCTATTTTGAAAGATGTTTTGAAGTAACTTGAATATACAACATTATATATATAATAAAATTATATATATATACCATTATACCATGATTTGCAAATCTAAAAACAGTATTTTTCAATCCATTTTTTTCATGTAATTGTATGAAGTGAGATGATTTATGAACACTCATTATTGAGGGTATATTTGAAAACATTTTGCTTTATTTTGGAAATTTTTATGCAAAATGATAAGGTAAATTTGAAAATATTAAATCAAAGAAAGTATTATTTTTCATGTTTTAAAGCTATGATTTTTTATAATTTCATATTTAAAATTATGTTATTTATAATTGTGTTTATTTTCATAATTTCGTATTTAAAATTATGAAATATAAAATGAAGGAAAGTGTTATTTTTCATATTTTAGATTTAAGATTAAGTAGTTTTGAAAATAAAAAATATTTTTATATTCTCGTAGGTGAAACTTATTCCGAATCCTCTTTAAAATACTTTATACAATTACATGAGAAAATGGATGTTACAAAATTTACAAATTACAAAGAGAATAACACAAAATTTTGATTTTCAAAAACATTTACTAAATTACTGAAACAGCTGAAAAGGCTATTTGAAATAATGTGTTATAATATGTTTTATGCAAGATATTTGTGATGAGAATGAGAAATATATGTAGTTTCTATCATTGAATTATGCTGAAGTCCTCTCTTGCAATTAAATAATGAGTAGTTAAACATTCTGTGTGAAGGTATTCAACAAAACTATTCCAATAAATAATTATCACGGAAAACTTGATAAAGTTTTGACAGCGTTTAATTAGCAACCTACATGGCGTGCTTTACACCCGTTAATTACCGAACTTTCATTAATTTCAATTCGTTCCTTCAGTTTGTATGAAACGGAATAGCTTTAATCGCCCTTGAAATGCTTTTATCAAGGCTAAGAGTTGTTTAATTTAGTGCAGTGGATGAGTTGGTAATTGAATATTGAGTTTGCGGCTAAAATTACTCTTTTGCAAATAGATGGTACGGACAGTTTCTCTAAACGCTTTCCATCTTAAATGGCGATCGTTGTATCCTAATGAGGGAAACGTTAGAATTTTGTAGTTTGGAGTGTTCTTTTGAAGATTACTGCTTGGTTTTAAGGATTGTGATCTATCACTTTTACTAAGTTATATAAATTTACGCTTTTTAAGCTATTAACTGAATTTCATTTTCAGTGAAACGTATTCCGATCCTTCTTTAGAATAACTTTTACTTCATACAATTACAAGAAAAAAAATGGATTGACAAATACTGTTTTTAGATTTGCAAATCATGGTATAATGGTATATATATAATTTTATATATATAATGTTGTATATTCAAGTTACTTCAAAACATCTTTCAAAATAGAACTTACTAAGTATGGATTCACTCTTTTAAGATAATTCTACTATAATTAAACTTAGGAGATAATATAATCAATAATATTTAGTATATATATATATATATATATACATCATTTAAATTCAGATAGCATACGTAAAACAATATATATATATATTATATTTATATATATATATATATATATATATAAATTTATTTACTAAAGAAATATTGATTATATTATATCCTAATATTAATTTTAGTGGAAGTATCTAAAAAGAGTGAACCCATAGATAGGAAGTTTAATTCCGAAAATTGAAAGTATATATACAACATATATCATATATATATATATATATATATATATATATATAAGGGGCATTGATTTATACACTGTGTAATAAAATTCATAAACGCCAAACTAAATTTAAAATGTAGAAAGCTAGTTTTGTGAATGATGTATACCAACAGTAAAGTTACAAGACTAATTATTGTTTAACATCAGCTGCAGCCTCACCCATCCTTTACGGGCGAAATCTGAAACTTAGTGATTCTTTCTCAATACCTACGGGAGACACGACAAGATATTTAACTAAAAGGTATTAATTGTCATTGATTAGCACACATTTTAAAGACATATTGTATAACTTTGATGTGATAAATATTAATCTTAGGACCTGAAAAGACTTAAAACAATGTTAAATCTCTTATTGAGAAGTTTAGAGAATAAAGATGCAAAGCCTACTACAGAAAAGTATTATGTATTATTAAATTAACGCTCGAAGAGAAATGGACTAATCCTGTTATGTGAGTATTCGCATATACCTTTTTACTAAGATGTATATTTATATTTAATATCACAACTATTGATAAAGTGTAAAAATTTTCTTTTGCTATCATAAAAGACATTTCAGTATTGGAAATAACCACAGACACAATATTGTCATTTCGTACCATCCATCTGTCAATTACTTACACAATATCTTGGATTCTATACAAGCTGAAACTTTCGGTAATTTTCCCAATCATCAGAAAAGTTCATTATACAATACTTAACGATCTCATAATTGATTTGAATTTTGCGGAATTTAGAGCGCTTCCTGTTAGTGTGGTCTTACGTATATCATTCAAAATATAGCAGCCTTAAAATTTATCGCTAAAAAACGGGAGTTTTCTTCTTGATAAAAAATATAAACAAATATCTGATACGTAATTATACACTGTGTCACGAAATAAGAAAATTATCCACATAGTGTTAGTTAATTGATTAGCAGATTTTAACGAATTTATCTTTCTTCGTATAGTGATTTCCGCAAATTCGACCGCAAAATAATAATCGTCTTCAAAACTGATGAAATTTTATTCAAAAATGCACCAATCAAAATTTGATTATTTTACTTAATTCTGTAGAGTCCACTTGATTAACGCCTGTGCGAGAACTGAAAGAGTATTAACTGCACAGAAAAAGGGTTAAAAGTACCCTTTTCAATTACACGCTTTAAAATTTACAGTGCGTCAACTCGACACTAACACGCTACGCCTCCTCTTGGGCGGTAACTGAAATTACAGAACTAAACTAAAAATTCGAAGATATACACAAGTCTTAGAACTAAACTACAGGGCTCAGCTAATTCTCGTTTCTTCAACCCGCGTCGGAACTAGTGGCAGCAGCTATGCCACGAAAACCCGTAATAACTCGGGGAGCAGAAGCTTACGCAACAGAGGTAACGGCAATAACCTAACTCTCTCTTTCCTTCTAAACCTCGGTTTTCAAGGTAGAATTTGTATTCCTTCACGAGCGCTACCAAATTTAAATATTCGGGCATTGCCAATTAAGGGAATCAAGGCTTATAGGAAAGTATAACAAATGAAATAAAATTGGTTATTTAAAATACTTATAAATCCCTACAATTCTAACAAAATATATATCTTATTTTACAGTACAATCAAGAGGAATTTTCTCTACTCGTACCGTATTTCCTCTTGTACGTTTTCATTTTTTAAATCATTTTATTGTTTGAAAATCGACAGGGCATATTTGTGCAAATAATTTAATTTCTGAAGGACACGGTTACAGTAAAAATATGAAAAATGAAAAGTAGTCATGGATAAACAGCAAGTAACTATCAGAATATTATGCCTTTAAAGGAAAACTACATTCCGGTTTGAATATTTATGTTTTACATTACGATATCTAATAAGATATCTCTATTTCTCCTTCTCTATAGCTTGAATCTTGCCCTTGCTTATTATTTTCTCTACTCCTCCTTAGGCCTCAAATCATTCGTAAATAATTAGAGAAAGTAAATGTGCAGCTGACTTGACGTAATCCTAGATTGAAAGTCAGTTTGTGTTCGATTATTGTACTAGACTAGGATAAAATTCAAAAGTTATAAGTACGTGATTTTCTCCAGTTTTGAGAGTTTGACTTTGTCAGCAAGGCGAAGATAATTACAGCATCAACAAATACATTTTAAACTCACTTGATATCTTTCTATGAATGCTTTGAAGAAGGCAAACATTATACGAATATTTTCAAAATCTCATCCTAAAAAGCAAAGGGGGGGAAATATGCCAGAAAGTATGTTACATGTCTACTTTAATACCTATGACTATGTAAAACTTAGGTAAAATAGTATGCTTATCCAATTTCTGTATGGTCCATATTTTCTGCTTCAATAGCCCCACAGGTTGTGATGATGTTATAAAGCTGAAGAAAAAGCTATACTTATTGAAGCAAATTGTATAGTAACAATGATGAAATTTTGTAGTTAATTCTACACAGATTTTTCAATGAATCATATAAGTGAGACATTATTCACTTCTGTGAATGTAGAATATGCTCATTTTCACACTTTCGTGCAATTTATCTAACGAAAATGCAAAATTAACTGTTGTTGTCACAATTTCACTCTTGGAGTTATATTCAGACTGCATGAATAATGCAACCGCTTGGGAGAATGTTAAGTTAGCAACTTCAGTTGGAGCATTTATTTCTAAATTACTTTTAAGCTCTTTAAACATTTGTAGAGAGTGCTGCAATCGATGCACATATTGCAGAAATTTCAGCCTGTTAAATTAGTTTGAGAAGTAGAATAAATGCGCAAATATGTACGAAGGTTATGCAATTGAAATAGAACATGTGTGTGGATCTTTTAAGCAGATTCTCACATCAGTTTAGGTCTTTGGAATTTAATTGAAATCTTGTTCTTTTATATAAAATGAATATGGACTGTATGTACGTGTATCATGAAACGGAAACTATTAAATATTGCGTAGATGAAAGTAAACTTTAAATTTAAAATTTAGTTAAGTGTGCATAGTTTGTTTAGATATTTACTAAGTTTTCGTTTTTTTTCCTTCTATTTAAATGAGAGCAATGATTCGCTTTCGCTACTATGTATACTTCTTTGCATAACATAAACTGTTTTTATAATAATGAGAAAGGATTATAAAGAGTAATGGTTTGGAAGTACTTCTGTACACTTTTATATAATAGCGCATTAAGCTAAATGTATCTTAAATAACAAATCTCCTAAATTTGTACACAACATAAAATATGCATATAATGTTGAGATAATTAATGCCGTCCAACCGTTATAGCGGTTAGCATCGCTGACTGCCGTAATGAAGGGCACGGGTTCGAATCCCTGAGAAATAGATGTTTGTAAATGTACAGTGTCCGTGTAAATGTACAGTGTTCCTGCGGCATGCGGGCATTCTAAATATGCGACGAACCCAAAGTCCTCTGGAGAGCCTGGTAGTGAGGTAGAGGAAGAGCGGTGGGAGGCCCTCGGACGCTTACCCTCAGGTTGCTGTCCAGCAAAATTGGGGACGGAACTGAGATAAATCCATGGAGGTAGGAAAGGGAGGAGGGCCATTCCGCGCTAGAAGTGAAGCACTGCTTTGAAGCTTGGGTCACCAGACGGGGTGTTCTTTGTTTACATTCAGAAGCTCGCTTGACAAGATTCTGATAGTATTTCGACACACGACAGTTTCATAGAAATCGAAAAAGGGACACTCTCGCATGAAAGAAACATTCATAGTGTGATGGATAATAGCAATTTGTATAGTTTACTGACATTTACGCAAAAATCACATCTTGGTTATTTTTCGATAACTAACAACAGCGATTTTGATTATGAATTTGTTTTATAAAATTCTAAGCTGTTGCACTACAAAAATATAGATTTTAAGAAAATTGCTAAAAGAGATCTGCCAAAATTTATTTTCTAGAAGATTTGAAAAGTTTGAAACTTGATGGCTAAATGTAAATATAAAATTATGTATGTTAAAATATTTGTAATTAGGCACATAGGTCAGATTAAGTTTTTATTAAATAGAGTAACGCATGCAAGGGCTATCTGCCTATAGAGAGAGATGCCATCGTGGAGGAATTTTGAAGAAAAACTGACCTTTGAGTGGGTATTAAAAATAATACTTATAATTTTCATTTAAATTATATTCATATATATTTTTTATGTAAAACTTTCGGGTGTATGCTAAATTAGTGTAAATTACTTTACACGAAAAATATAGTGAATGCACAGAAATTAAAGATTTGCACATGCCGGAAATGATAAATAGGAAATATGTATGGGTATTTATGCATGTGCTTGCAAAAAGCATGTATCTGCCTTTGACAAAATACTTAAATATTCATTAAATTATTTATAAATGTATTTGAAATGAAGAATTTATTCACTTATAAACAACTGTGAAAGTACTGTGACGAAATCTAATGATTAAATGCATCTAATTTATAATGATTATAAATGTTATCTAAATATATAATAACCTTAATATTGAATTGTAAACATAAATTGAAATCGTGTTGACAAATACGTTATAAAACTATTTAAGCAAAAATTGTTCGTATTGGAAAGCAATCTGTTAAAAGGTATTGTAAAGCAAATGCTATGAGATGCGCACTTAAGAACGTAATAAAGAGTTTTGGAATATGTATTGTTGAAATGAAGGGTAAAAAAAAAATCTGATAAGTATAATTAAAAGAATTATTCCCGTTACATTTTATAATAACTCAGTTACAAGTTTTAAATAATACTTAAAAAAAAAAAAAAAAAAAAAAAAAAAACTTATTTTATTCCCTTTCAGAAATGTTCAGAGAAAGTCAAGTACTATTTAATACCTATTTAATTAAATAAGTATTTCGCTAATTCCTAATAATTCTCTAATTTAAAATGAACCGAATAGAGCATTAATTATAAATTGACTTACATTTTTCGATTTAAAAGAAGCCAAAAAATCATGTCATATTTAAGAAAGTATTTTAGGAAGAAGCTCTATAAATAGAAAAGAAATAATGCATAATTTTAATAACAATAATACAATAAACTTTGATCTTAATTTTTGTACCTTAACCGAATAAAATTGAATTACCTTAATTTTTTTTTTCTAATGTAATTAACGAAAACTTGTGAAAATATTTCATTCAAATTAAACCATTCTGAGAAAACTGTCCTGTTAAAAGTATAGCATTTAATTCCGTTCAGAATGAAATGTTGTTTAAAAATATGTTGTTTTCACATACTTAGGACTCTGAAGTGTTGTAGAAAAAGAAAATATATACATTTATATGTATATTTGCGACGTAATTAGAAAATATTTACACCCGAACGCGTCAAATCCCATAGAACTCAATGGTAAATGACCCAACGTAGGGATCGCCGGTGCTTCAGAGCAGGGTACGGAGAAACTTGTTTAGGGCGACTCCATCTTACTTCCTACCTCCATGGATAAATCGCACTGCCATAGGTGCTCAAGGCTGTTGCCAACAACAGGCGTGAACTTGCGCTCCTTGCCACGAGGAATTTCGTGGTCTTGCTCTGGCGAAAGGTCAGACAAATGAGCATTAGCAACAACAACAACAGATAATTAATATATCTAACAGTTATATAATGTTTGTATGTCACTCTACAAAAGGCTTTTTTATTATTTATTACATATTGTGGTTACGCTACGTGAATAAAGTACTCGAAGATAATTTCCTAAGAAAACTGGCTCGTATTCACCTTACGCATGGAGTAAGCCATGGAAACTGCTGTCCAACTAGGCCGTTTGCCTATATTCGAAGCCAGACCACGCTACCAGCATTTAGCGGTTTGAACCTCTTGACCAATGGTGAAGCCACATGTTATGGAAATTTTGTTTATTTATTTTAGGTAGAAATACTGTATTAAATCTTTCAGCAATAGATATAGAGACATTAGAAATGAGATAAAGTGTTGAATATTGATATACTATATTAAATTGTTTCCACTTTTAGTTCTAACCTGCAGATATATTGCGCCATAGTTCATGCTTTTATAAAGTTATTTGATTTCAACCTTATTTTGAGCTCATGATTTCATAATCGGCAAACAAATGGTTTAATTGCTCAGTTGATATTAGTAAGTGCAAATGAAAACATCTAATTTAGAGGTTCAATAATTAATTGTGTATTTCCATAAAAGTTTTAGCTATTAGAAAATTTTCAGAACATATTAGAATTTCATAAAATATAAATTATTTGTAAAACATTAAATATGCAAATAATACAGTTTTAATTTCATTTCGCATTTTGAAAAATGCATCAAAGATGTCGCTGCATACTCAGAAAAGTAACTGGAAATATTTAAATACATTTAACGTACCGGCTATGGTAACTACATTTTTTAAAATCGAAATAAGTAGTTTTATTTAACGTTGTAGTATTAATATCTGGTTTATTCTTTGCCATATATTATTTTTTATTTTTTGTTACTCTTTCAAAAATAAGTGTTCATTTAAAGTACTTCCGGAAATGGTACACTTTTAATGCCTATCCAGAGGAGTCCCTGAACATTTTTAGGTACTAGCGTATTACGTTATCGAAAGCCAAATTTTCGCCAAGCAGCCCGAGTTAGAGTCAGTTATGAAAAACCGGGACATAACAACACTCATAAAGTCTCGCTTTCTTTCGATGTGAATTCGATTGATTCTTGATAAGACACTTTTGCTTTCATGAAAAAGGACAGACATTAACTGATATTGCAGTATTTTTTCCTTGCATTCTGAACAAAAAATATTAAAATTTACTCTTCTACGCAACAGCAAACAATGGATTACTTTCATTATTATGGAATCTTGACGGAGAAAAAAGGATGTGTTAATGGATACAATACAGTCAGCTGAATATGGCCGACATAAACAGTAACATTCTAAACTAGAAAAGGCTTCTGATACACAGGCAATCCAGTGCCGCTTACTTAATGCGCATGCGCTACTAATTAATTCAGTTCTCACTTGGTGGCAAGGCAAAGATGCATAAAAATTTAAAATATTTTCATTAAAAATTGAAAGATATAGAAAACATAAAACACCAAGTAGAGTTAAAAACAACAACAACAACAAAACACAAATAAAGTTTTTAAAAAATCTGCAATTAAAATTACAGTTTCTACGCAAAAAAAAGCTAAAATCTTAAATGATGATTGCAGAATAAATTAACCATAATTTAATTCGCAATAATAAAAGAAGACATTACTTTGTTTTTGCGAAGCTTAGTTTCTCTAGATTGACAACAAATCCACTATTCTGCTAAGTTTCAAATGTAAACTAATGTTACATGCATGTTAACTAAAGGAATAAAACCGATAATTGGAAGATAAGAAAAACACAATGCAACCATTTTTAAAGCAAAAAATGCACAATTCACAAACATATAAGTATAAAGAAACTGAGCTCACTGACCGAGTAAAAGTGTATACCCATATATTTATATACTTTTGGTGCGCCCGATTGCAACCAAATTGGGAGGTGCTTATCTGCATGTTATAGCAGTCCTATATACAAAATTTCAACGTTTTGAGGTTACTCCTTCATCATTTAAAATCAGTTTCATATTTTTTTTAAGAAAAAGAGTCCTTAATTCTATCTTTACGTACAGATGTTACGCAAAAACATCGTTGAATTCCATTCGATAGCGGTCAAAATGTTGAAATGTCAAGTTGAAATATGATACCCCGAAATCTTTCGCGATTACGATACTTCCTTTTTACTTCGTACAAGGAAGTGAAAAGAGGTGTCAATTCCTTCAGCAATTCGCAAGATTGATTTCTGTTAACTTCCATAAGTCGATCGTAGCCAAGTTTGACAGTCGATGGAATAATATGTAACTACCCTTTTCCACATATGAAATTTAAAATCAGCAGTATCATTTATCTTCAGACAATGCATAGCATGTCCTTTGTGTAAAATTCCATATTCATAATAATCCTCAGATATATCTTTAACATCTCACTGCTCCAACCTGCACATATAAAAATTAAGCTATTATCAATCTGTTGAGACTAAAAGTTTTTCTTTCATATAATACTTAACTTATTAATCACTTATTTTTCCTTTTACATAATGAGAAATAAATGTATTGTTCAATATTAAACCACTTACAGTTTTGATCCAAAAACACTTTTAAAATTGTCATTTGCATTTCGATTTTCTGGATAGAAAAGAGCGCAATTTATTTCGCACAGTAATCAGTTTTTGTTTTGAAACAGTAAGCTGGAATGTCTAGACATGATAAATTTAATTAAGACACAATAACACGCCGAATAAATACTAATTCAGGAGTCAAACAACAAAAATCAGCGTTATTTTACAAAATTTTCACAGGACTAGTTTCGATGGTTTTACCGAACCATCATCTTCAGCTGCAAAACCGCAAATGAACAAGATAGGAAATAATGTTTAGATAAGATAAGAAAGCCTGGACAAGAATAAGAAAGTGGCGCCATCTGTTGGCGAAACCAGAACTAAAACATAATTTCTCTAAAAACCGAAGGCAAATTTGGATTGGAATTAGGATCGTTAACTAGAACAGAAAGATTTTTATGAATGTGAAATGCCTCTAGAAAATCCAGTTCTCCAATGGAAGATGTTTTTTGAATAATTTTGGCAGCAGAAAAATTGAAAGTGTGATTTTCGGACCAACAATGTTTCGGACCAACAACTGTTGGTGAAACCAGAACTTCGGACCAACAATGTTGCGCAACAGAAGACTTATGTGTTTCCTTTTTTCTAACATATGCCTCATGTTCCTTGACGCGAAATTTTAAGGCTCTCTTAGTTTGGCCAATGTAAATTAAACCACACTGGCAAGGAATCCTATAAATACCCCAGGAATTCATATCCGGAATGGGGTCCTTAAGTATGGAACTCGGAATTTTATTGATGGGAGAATAAACAACCCGAAAGTTAAATTTCTGCAAAATATGTGCAACTTTATAGCTAATTGAAGCTAAGAGAGCCTTAAAATTTCGCGTCAAGGAACATGAGGCATATGTTAGAAAAAAGGAAACACAGAAGTCTTTTGTTGAGCAACATTGTTGGTCCGAAAATCACACTTTCAATTTTTCTGCTGCCAAAATTATTCAAAAAACATCTTCCATTGGAGAACTGGATTTTCTAGAGGCATTTCACATTCATAAAAATCTTTCTGTTCTAGTTAACGATTCTAATTCCAATCCAAATTTGCCTTCGGTTTTTAGAGAAATTATGTTTTAGTTCTGGTTTCGCCAACAGATGGCGCCACTTTCTTATTCTTGTCCAGGCTTTCTTATCTTATCTAAACATTATTTCCTATCTTGTTCATTTGCGGTTTTGCAGCTGAAGATGATGGTTCGGTAAAACCATCGAAACTAGTCCTGTGAAAATTTTGTAAATTAACGCTGATTTTTGTTGTTTGACTTCTGAATTAGTATGATAAATTTAGTCTAGAAAATGATTTATATAGTATGAAATACACGTATAAAAATGTCTTAACATCAGAACTGAAGTTAAATTTAATAAACTATAAATACGAGTATATTGAGTATCTGTAACAGAGGGGCAAGTTAATTTTGATCTCTTTTACTAAAATTATTTTTCCTTCTTGTAAAACAGATATTTAAAAATGGAATTTCTATTTTTAAATATCTGTTCTACTTACCCCACCAGAGGCCGAGTGGTAAGACTACAGAGTACTAGGAGTTTTACCTTGATTCATTACATTGCGAGCGGATTGGCTGCATGGCTCCTGTGGTTTTTCCAAGGCTGCTATATTATAAGGTTTCCACTTGGTTGACATGAATGATTTATAATCTGCACAAAAGCAACTGCTCCCTTTGCGGCTTAATTTTTTGCTCGCTAGTGTAAGTGACTTCACTGATAACAACCTAAACTTGTTTGCACACTGACCTAATTTTTGAGTTATGTGTAATGCTTAAACCATCCATTTTTCCTCATAAAATTCTCCACGAATATATTCCTGGTCTCGCGCAGATTGCCCTGAAGTCTAATTAAATATGCAATAAATCAAGTATTTATAGCATTTATAATTTTAATATGATAGTAATTTTATTTTCAGTTCTAACAGGAATTTAATTTTCTCATATTCATCATAAGTACGAAAATAATTACACTTGAAATCTTTAACAATTTATGCTTACATATTGCATATATTGATTATAAAAAATGAGTACGGCACCGTTATCTCAGAATTATATTATACTTTGATTCCAAGCAACTGAAATTATAGCATGTATATCTCTATCATAGAAATTTTCTATAAATAAACATTTTCCTCTCGGATAAACTGAAAAGTTATTTGTTTCCCTCTCTGTGTGTAAGTTAAATACTTTAACAAAATCCTCCTGCTTATATGCAAAAGTGTTAACCTCTAAACAAACATAGCGTATTTTTCTGTTCGCCCCTTTTGAGTCATTGCCAGAACTGAAGGATGAGAAGCTTAAAATAAGGTACATCGAAAGCACGTTATGACGGTAATGTCGAAGATGAAAGTGCTTCCATAAACAACGTTCGATGATACCACCAGCTTTTAAAAGTTGTCCCTTGGCCATTCCTGTGTCTCCTATTTTCTGTCTACTCCTGTATCAGGACTTTTGAACCGGGTTATCAATTTTCCTCTGTTTTACGACAGGAACTCCATCTGATTGTCAGAGGCTAAGTGCACATTCTCTAAAGAGCGATCCTGTAAATAAATAATAAATTTTGATTCATTTAAACAATCGCTGACACTTTTATGAGTCTTAGAAGAACAAGGATCATGTGTCTTTGACTGGAAAATTATCGCTTAGTTTAAATAAGGTAAATGGATGTCACTTAAGTTTAAAAATTCGTTAATGCCTCTAAAGTAAATATCTTAAGAAGAGCTTATGGAGTTATAAATAACATGTTTTAATTATAATTGGAATCTTAATTTAAACACAAATATTACGCGAAGGTGAAACGGGTCGTTACACAGGTTTTTCAAAGTCTTGACTAAGAAAATGCTTAAATTATTATGTGAAAAAATTGGCAGGTAGTATGAAATAGCTAAAAATGTTTTTCATCTTTCTGTTAACGCTGCCGAGTTTAAAATCCTTACAGGGTTACATTTTTTTAAATTTTATTTTCATTAAGCAAACTTAAGAAAATCTTATATATCTGCGGCTTAAGTGTTTGTTGCCGATAGTTTATTGGTTGATTGCGTAACTGTAAATTGTTTTATTATATTTATTTATTGTATTATTTATGCAGTGCAGCGCGTGACGAATATTATGAGAAAGCTAAGCCGGAAAAATTAAAAATACAAGAGCACGTGCATTTAACATTAATAAATAAATTTAACATCTATATATAATAGAATTCGGAAGTATGCAACCGGCAACCATGAAAAAAAAAAATAAAATGAGATAAATAAATATATTTGATATATGCAGCTTAAGTGTTTTTTGCCGCCGATAGTTTATTGGTTGCTTGCGTAACTATACTAGCCAATGGGGTGAAGTTGCCACGGTAAACGGCAGGGTTGCCGTTTCAATTGAGATGTAGACAATTTCCTGTAAAACTTGCCTTTGCTATGCCCATCAATAAGTCTCAGTGCGAAACGCTTAAGCGTTGGCACTTTTTTACCTGAGCCTGCATTTGGACACGGTCAACTTTATGTTGCCTGTTCAAGAGGTCGTGAAAGAACGGACGTAAAATTAAAAATAATGGATAGTCCTCTGCAAGGCGAGCTTAAAAATGATGGAATGATCTACACAAGAAATGTTGTGTACAAAGAGATCTTTGACATATGAATTAACATTTTATTATTTAAATCACCTTCATTTATTGAGCTAGCGGTGGATCTTAAGAAATCTACCTCCAGTGGTTTCCTTCATTGCGCTCTACTTAGCAATTAAACAAGTAGAAAGGGAAAAACCCGTGGGGCAGTAAGCAAAGAGACGTCCTCGCCGCCTGCCCTTGGTAATTCAGTTTGAATTAGCAGACACCTTTGCACAAATCATTTTAATTACAATTTATAATATATAGAACAGCGCTCATTTCGTATGACCGCCGGGCTTTCTACTATATTATAAGCATGCATTATTGCGCGTAGCACAAAACTGTTTATTTAAAAATATCCAAGTATTTCGATCGATATAGACAAAAAGTAAAACAAATTAGGACCAATTTTACACAAAGACCCAAAAGAAGTAAGTTTTCTGCAGATTAATTTTAAAATAAATAAATTTCAAAATATGCTATAAATATGCATAGAGAAATGTCATAATAAACTGTTTTTCATAAACTTTTTTTCACTGTGTTTCGCTGTCAGAGATTAAGTTTATAACTCTGTTACTGACCTTAAATTGTTTATTGTGAGTCATTCGGTTAAGGTAGTTTGCTGTTTGCCAACAGCTACAAGTCCTGCGCAATTTAACAGATTTTATAGCTTCATCCTCAAATCAGTCACTGAGATTAGAGAATAGGATTTAACCAATACATTGTGTTTTAAAAAGATATATTATGGGCCATTAGGAAGACTTCCACAAAACATATAGAACGGACTAAAACCAGTCGTAGAATTAAAGACATCTCAATAAGTATGTATGATAGGTTTCATCTAACCTTTCGATAATTCGTTGATGGTGCGATGTCTTATTCCCTTGGAAACACTATTTTTCTAGAAAGCCGTCTGAACTTTTTCAAAAATTCTCGTTCACTCGAAGGTTCAATCTTTTTCAAAAATTCTCGAATCAACGACGAAATAAAGTTAGTTGATCTGACGCAGCATCTGAGGGATTCAGTGCGTGTTAAAATCAGCAATAAAGCATGTATCGCATGTTGATTTTAGATTAAAACACATATTTGTAACCCCAAGAGCTTGATTCCACAGGTGTGATAATATTCACATTGATTATATGTAAATATTCGTTAGGACGTATAACTGGCGTAATAGGAACTTCATCAAAAGGACGCTTTTTAGCTTGACGTTAACATATAATGCACGTTTGTGATATTCATTCACAATTTTCTTGATTCCAGGCTAGTGAAAAGAATATCTCACCGTGATCTTGTTTCGCAGGTGGCTTTCCCATAAGTTAGAATGAGCCAAGTCCAAAATGTGCTTCCTTCTCTCCATGGGAATAATTAACTGGAGAACCCTTTCTAATCTTATCGTATAAAAATATCAATAATAATGAAATTATTACTTCTGTCCTTAGAAACTTCCAGCATGTTTGTAAAGATGTATATTTTATTTGTTGAATCCGAAACAAAGCCATTTTGCTTAATGTTAAATTTAAAATTATCGTTACCTACCTTTTCATATAACAGCGCAAAATTTCTATTATTTTCTTATATTATTTCTAATTTTATTAAAACATTTTTCCCTATCACGGCTAAATATTTCTTCAAAATTAGTTTCATAAAAAAGCATTTCAACCAAACTAGCATCAATAATGTTTACGTTTTTTTCATTTAAAATTAAACTTGAATTTTTTATCTCTATTTAATATGTATGGTTAAAGTGATTTTGCATTTATTTTATGATTTAGATATTTTCTATCACTTCGTCTTTCCTTTTCCTTAATAGAATGTTAATGAGGTTAGGTAGTATTTAAGTCGAGGGTTTGGAATTGTAAGCGAAAGTCTGTTTAAATTCTCGAGGCCACATTACGAGGTTTCACTAGCTCTGATTTTGTAATTATCTGGCTGTGCGTTATTGCTGCTGATATTTT
Organism: Stegodyphus dumicola; assembly: GCF_044657685.1. NCBI lineage: Eukaryota > Metazoa > Arthropoda > Arachnida > Araneae > Eresidae > Stegodyphus > Stegodyphus dumicola. Next base: position 113,754,596 of record NC_140771.1, read on the forward strand.
TAATTGTTACACCTATGAGAAATTGTGAATCAACTTTTTTTGATCAAGTTTTCGCATTAAATCAAATGTTTAGGTTTTGACATCTAAGCTTTGTTTTAAATTTGAAATTGTTATTGCTTTGATGTTCATTGCGACAAATAGTGGTTGCTTTATAAGCACGAGTCCTGCGTTTTTGTTTAAATTCTGAATAGTTTCCTTTAAGACTCTGTAGTCCTTTTCAAACGAAACGATATTTCGCTCCACGTCTGTTAGGAGTTTGATGCTAGTTTATGCTACCAAAGAAAACCAAACTCTGTAAACTCCTTAGGAATACTAAATGACAAAAGTAAATCATTACATAACTTATAAACCACTGCATATGTTATAGAAAGATTTGACTTAAGTTTACCATCTTCAGAAGTGGAGTCTAAAATTTTCTGGAATGCTAACGTGAGAATAATACTTCCATGCGGTGTATGATATATTTATAGTACAGTATCAGCCTTAAAAATAGTTAATTATTTGCCTGTATCTGCAATTATTTAATTTACCATCCCAAATTAGCTTAATTTTCGATACGTCATTAAGTCAAGGCTCAGGTGCGCATGCGTGGCTTTCTGCAGATCATGACACAACCTTTACATTTTCTCCAGATATTTTCAGAGCACTCTGTGTATATAACTGTTATAATACTAATTATTCATCGCTTGAAAAGAGAAATTAAACTACACAAAAACAATGATTACTTTTCTTTAAATTTATCTTATTTCTATTCCTTACACAGAATGAATATATAAGGATTGAAAATTTTCCTATCATTTGAGACTTATTCAGATTTTAGGAAGAAAAGTGTAAATGGAAGTTTGTCATACATAATGAATTCACATCATGTAATTAAATTTTTGAAACCTGAAACAAATACCCAATGAGCCTTACAATTACATTCCTTGATATAGAATGTAAAATCTCATTTAATAATATTTTGAAAATAATTGTTTATCATGATGACATTCACTGATCTTTGAGATAATGTAATACAATAGGTATTACAGTTTCGAAGACTGTAAGATGCGTTTCATTCGAACTGGCCGGCACAACCCACCTATCCATTTCCGAAGAACAGGAAGAATTAATGAGATATCTGCTTCTTGCTGTCCGCCGATAAATTTCCCTAGAATTTTCTGTAGGAAATAGGCTAAGTAATCAAACTCTGTGGCACATTTTAATTTCTTATTCCACCAGATATACGCGAAATAAACCATTCAATCTCTAAGACGAAATGATACAATATTGCTGCAGCCATTCCATAGCTCTAAATTGTAAAAGTGACAAATGTCCAAAGATGCATACTCTTGTTGGTTATAATTTTGATGGTATATAATGGAATTTTACGTTAATGTTCAATAAAATGATTGTAGTCCTCGCATCTACCCAGCTTAATTTCGAGCCACTTTATACCTTTGAATCAACGAGAGTAAAGATAATTTAATTTCTTAATGCCAGTTTCGTTTTATGGATGGGTTATTTACTGTCACTAAATGATAAGAATGTAAAAGGCACATAAAATTTTATGTAGTAGATATATGCTTATACGTGATTAAATGATTATGATAGCAACAAAAACATACTTAAGTTTTAAATATTTTATACATAACTTTCTATTTAAGCAAAATTTCGATGGTTACTTTTTAAAACAATAAGGAAAGTTCAATATTATAATTTTAGCGTTTGTAATATTAAAAACGTCTTTAGCACTTTAATGTTGCATTAGTATTAGAAACCAGTGTGAATAAATGAAGTGAATTCTCAATAAGGCATTATAGTGAGTTTCAATAAAGCACTTACGGATATGTAGGTAAGGGAACAAAAGTCATTTTCTGTAGAAAATAAACCGTATTCATCTTATGCAGTGCAAATCAGAAAATCCTATATTCTACTCTTAATGAAATCGCTTGAGTTGATGCACAACGAATACTTATGTTTTCCATCAGTTTTGACACAATAAGGCGTCTCAAGTTTTTTTTTTTTTTTTTTTTTTTTTTTTTTTTTTTTTTTTTTATGTTCTTTCTGTCAACTAACATAAGATATTTATTACGTGCCTAACTGATCATGTGCTAGTTGATAGTGACATGCATTACTTTGCAGTTATGAGAACTGCTTTAAGAGTAGTGTTGCAGTGTGAAGATATTTAACATCATTTGTTTCTTTTTAAACGTATTCGTAGAGTTGGGTATAATGCATCTTACACTCATTGCACATAAAGAAAGATACACAAACGTACAATAGGCAGCCCTTTCAGCGATTAGTTTATGAAGCAGGGAATAATTATCATTGTGCTCTTTTTAACCAAACTGAGAGCTATAGTGCCGACAAATTTTAAATATACTCTTTTTACACTGAAAACGGTAAGACGAACAAAACACATGTATCTTGAAATTTTTACAGTTATTTTTAAGTGAAATATCTATATAAATTCAAAAAATAGGAACTTCCATTTCTTTAAAAAAGCTTGCTTTTCTGGCATATTTTATTGACATAAAAAAATTGACAGTATTAATTGCACTTCAATCGAACTTGGAAATAAATGGATGTGATCTTAACAAAATGATCTCTTAATGTTTCATTGAAGATTGTAAAGTACAAAAATGATAGTATGTGATTTTTATGTCAGGTTCACATATATCACGAGATAAATGTTGCTGTATATGTCATTGCCTTTTCTATAAGATTGCCTCAATGAAATGCTTACGCTTTACTTTTCTGAAAAATGGATTTATCGATGTCTCAAATAAAAATAAATAGTGATTTCTTCTTTTTCGCTAACATATGTCAGAGCATCAATTTTTTTATCCTAGATATGTCATTATTAGAAACAATAAAATGCCATGTCTGTAAACAGTCTTCGAAGTTTCTCTGTCATTTCAGATTGGTTTTCTTCATTTTTCCCTCATTTTTTCTTCTTTTCAGTTTTTACTGATAGTGAAGTTTTAAAAAAGCTTTTAATAAAATTATATTTTCTAAAACTGATAAAAAATAAAAGCAATCTGGGATATTTTTTTTTTTTTGTTTTACAATGAAATTTAAATAATTTTTAAAGCTTAATTAGTTGTTTCTTTGAATATGATGACATATATTTCTTTACCAGTGTAAACTTTATCGCATTTTGAATTATTTATTTTAAGCAATGATGCAGGAAATAATCCTAACATTAGGTCCAATATTCTATTTCGAGGCAATATGAATTTGAAATTCTTACAGTAAATATTTTATACACATTTTATGTACCTTTTAATTTTGTTAGTTGCACTATAAATTCATGTTTCTCGCGGATGCACTATTATGAATACGTCTGAGCTACGTTATCATGCAAAATACTAGAATTTATATGCAGCATCGTATCGATCCCTCTCTCCCCAAAAAAGTTTGGAAATACCTAAATAAATAAATACATAAATACATTTTTCGTTCTGAAAACTCTGGGCAGAAGTCTAATATTTCAAAATGAATTTTATCATAAAATAGAAAAAAATAGTATTTACTGTTGGCAACTGGTACATCTAAATATGTATTATTAAATAAAACTAAATGATTTCGAAAGTTTCTGGGCTTTATTTCTACATTTGTTTTCTGAACTTAAGTTTCAAAAATAAATTACCACACGAAATACATTTACATTTGAATAAAGTGAAATATAAATATATACTTATAAATCTATTTCAAAATTGCATTTTATTATTACCATTTCCTAGTATTTAACGCACATGATAAAGCACACAAAACTAAGTTAGAAATTTAAAATTATATGGAGTTAGAAATATATAATGCGATACACTAGAGGTAAAATCTACCAGTTTATGGAAAACATTATTAAGAAATCCTTATACGATAAACTTTTTGAAGATTCATTTTGTTATACTGATTGGCGCTTGAACCACAAGAAAGCAACTTCATTGTTCAAGGAATTAAAATGTATTCTTGCAAATACATTTTATTTTGAATCTAAATTCAGCTATTGATATATGAGATCAGATATTTATCAGATATTTCTGAATAAATAAACTACTTTTGCTTGAGATAATAATGAGAAACAAAATCCGATGTGTATACCACATGACTTCCTTGTACGGAATATTAAATTATACGTATTTTTTCCTGCATTTCATTTAAATTTATTGAATTAAATCTACTTCGTCCATAGCGCATAAACCACACTAGAATAAATGCGCTTTTTAAAATTCACTGCATTTGTTTACCATAGCGATACTCTGGCTCTAGATTCATTTAACAGCGTTACATAACATTTAATTTATAACTCAGAATGCAAAAAAAAAATCTATCATCTGAAGACTTATCTAATCGTTGCGACATGTTCTATTCAAATACTATAATAAATATAAAACGATGGATAAAAGAAATTAAAGAAATAAAAAAAAAACAGTTTCTCACAGACGATTCAGCACTGCTTACCTAATGCGCATGCGCTACTCGTAAGCATTCTCCTCTGTCCGAAACAGAGTGGCGACAGTATTTTCTGCTAATATGGAACACTTATTCTCTCGAATTTCATTGGAAATGTATTTTTCATTCAATTAATTCAGTTCTCACTTCGCGGCAAGGTTAAAAAATAATAAAAACACAAAAAACCGTCATTAAAAATTTAAAGATATAGAAAAACATAAATCACCTAATACAGTTAAAAAAAAAAAAAAATTACAGTTTCTACGCAAAAACAAGCTATTCGGCCAGCGGGCCAGAAGATAGATTTTTCCGTGCACAAAACTGAAAGTTTACTTTTGGTCTCACACGGCAAAGGCTGGTTCAACACTTACGATGTCAGTAACAGATAGTTTCTGTAACACATCATCAATCAGCAGATAGCAGAGTATGAACGAAATTACTCAGGTTTACATGTTCTACTTTATTTAATGTATGGCGATAGTTAATGATACAGGAAGTTAACCACTCAATTTAGCATGATACCAATTATCAGATAGTCAAACAATTTATTAATTAGTCAATTAAACATAATAATAGACAACAGATAATGAATTATTGAACTAATTAGTCATAAAACACAATATCAATTAAGTGTTTGATAGACAATGAACAAATTATTGAAATGTATAGCCAATAGTTTTCATTATTTCTATATATAAGACATATTACTTCCCATATATCAATATTTTAACAATATTAAAAAAATTACTTATTTAATTTAAACTATTGTAATAAAATTTGGAAAATGTAGTAGAAAATAGAAAAGTGTGACAATTAGACATATGCACCCCTAGGACTTCCAGGTGCTTTATAAGAACTTCCTGTTTTGTTCAGAGACAAAATGGACACCATAACTTTGAAGAAATGTGCAGCGGAAACCCCCTCGTATGGTTTCCGGCAACAAGAGGCTAATTATTCTCTTTCCAGGTTTCTTAACAAAACGAAGAGAGAGCTTTGTGTAACTAAGTTTTGATGCTGTAAACGAGAGTAAGCGGACGCTTTTTGTCGTCCTCGCCGCGCCAGTGACGTTTGTTTAATTTATGGCTGTAATGATTCAGTTATTTTACTATTTAATCAAGAATTTCTAATTAAGTTTTTAAAATAAATATTTTTATATATTTATAATACAGTAGACGTTCGTTTTTACGAACCTCTTTTTTACGAACACTCTCGATTTGACGAACTAGCGAATGGTCCCGAATACACTCCCATAGATGTAATGTAATTTTGCGCTCTTATTTACGAACTACAAATCAGGAAAATCTCTTTTTTACGAACTCAGTTTTCATACTTCTGCGTGTTTCATTGGGACGAAGTGTGAAGGTCAAATGAAATCGCCAACTATTTTGAGGCAGCAAGTGCGAAACATTCGAAGAAGTACAGTAAGGAAGGAGGGAGCGGAGAAGAGGGGGAATTAGGACACATTTATGGTGTTGTTTGTTGTGGGAGGCTCTCAGAAGAGCATCGGCCTGATGTTGTTGGGTGGGGGTGAGACCATTCGTGTTAAAGGGGTTTGGGTTGCTTCTAAAAGAGAGTTGTTGCTTTTTGTAATGTCATAGTCATTTGATCTGGACTTTTCAATCAGTGAAGTCTCGTTAGTCGAGAGGGAGATTGGGCCAGTTTTGGTTAAGTAAGATTCTTAGAGCTATGTCGCAAATGAAGAAATGAATTTGTTTAGCGGTTGAAATAAAGAAGAAGATTTTAAAAGAAGTTGACGAAAAAATATTAAGCAAGACACAAATTGCTCAGAAATAGGGAATTCCTAAAAATAGTTTATCAACGATTTTAAAGGGAAGAGAGAAGATCTTTGGAGCTAAAAACGGAAACAATGAATGTGGACCCTCCTCTCGAAAATATTTTCGAGAATCAAAACACCCAAATTTGGAAAGGGCTTTGCTTGTTTGGTTTCGAAAGATGAGAAGCTTAAACATTCCAATTGATGGAAATGTACTTAAAGAACAAGCACACTTTTTTGCTTCCAAATTAAACATCAAAGATTTTAAAGCATCGGATGGTTGGTTACAGAAATTTAAATTTCGGAATGGTTTGAGTTTCCGGAAAGTGTGTGGTGAAAGTGCAGCAGTAGACACGTCATCAGCAAATGAATGGAAAGAAGAAAAGTTGAAATTGCTTCTTTCTGAATACGCATGACGTTTTTAATGCGGACGAAACGGCTTTGTTTTTTAAGATTTTGCCAGAAAGAACATTAGCTTACAAAGGAGATAAATGTGTTGGAGGTAATAAAGCTAAAGAGAGACTTACAGTTTTGATTGCAGCCAACATGACTAGGTCACAAAAGTTGCCTCTGCTCTTTATTGGAAAATATCTGAAACCAAGGTGTTTAAAAAATGTTCAGAAGATTCCTGCTGCATATTATGCTAATAATAAGGCCTGGATGACTGGCAACATCTACGAAAAATGGTTGAGAGATTTAGATAACCGTTTTTCAGCAGAGAAGCGCAAAGTTCTCCTAATCGTGGACAATTGTACTGCACACATGGAAGTCACTGGGCTTCAGGCAATCCATGTGGAATATCTCCCACCAAATGCAACTGCAGTTTTACAGCCAATGGATCAGGGGATAATCAATAGTTTCAAGCGAAAATATAAGACAGTGCTCTTGCAAAGAGTAATCCTTGGCTTGGAAAGGGAACAACCTTATCAAATTGATATTCTTGGTGCAATGCATTTATCAATCAGTGCATGGAATGATGTTTTAGATGAAACAATTTCTAAAGCCTTTCGACATGCAGGTTTTATTAAAGAAACAGACGTAACTGAAGAAATCCATGACAATAGATCTCACGACGAAGATGAGGTTCTCATGCATGAACTTCGCCGTAGAAATCCACAGTTGCCAGAACTTTCATTCGAGGATTTTTTAAATGTGGATTCTAATGTCATCTGCACGAAGGAAATATCGGATCACGATATTATTAGCAGCATAATCAACGAGAATGAGACTTTCAGATCCAGAAGAAGAAGAAGAAAATGAAGTAACACCAAGACCGACTTTAAAACAAGCTGCTGAATACTTGTCAGAACTTAGACGATTTTTTGAGGCCAGTGATAATTGTGAAATGCTAACAAATATAGAGAAGATGGAGTCTTGCATTGTACAATCTGTTGTTTTAAAACAGACAAAGATAAGTGATTATTTTGTTGCTGAATGACTTAATAAAGGTACGTTTAAAAAATATTTTATATTTCTTGTTTGTTTAATAGAATGGATATCATTTATTAAGTAGTAATACTATAAAAAATAATTCCTAATACATAAATAAAAGCATGGAATAGTATCACTAACCTGTCTCGAAAACATTAATATGTGAAATACTAACAATTTCCGATGCCTTTCTAAATTACGAACTCTCGATTTAACGAACTGTTTTCGTAGTCCCTACGAGTTCGTAAAAACGAGAGTCTACTGTATTTTATATTTTAAATATTTAAAATAAATAAATGTTTTAAAAGACAACCTGTCTTTTCTTGCACCCAACACGGGTGTGCTGACGTTACAGCTTTATTAAAATGGTGGCAGCGGTTCAGATGAGAAAATCCATGCAGAGATTGCAGTCCACCAGGCTCTGAAATTTATCTCAAGTTTGTAGGACAGCCATTGCCCGAACATCAGTGTTTTGCAGATATTACAGACCGCCAGGTTCTGAAGTGCAGCATGAAAAGTTACGAACATCAGTTCAGAAAAGTGATTTACAGCTCTTCGAAGCAGGGAGATAGAATCCAAGAAAAAGTTTACGGACAACAGTCCAGATAAAAAGGAACGACAGTCTCCTGAATACAGCTCATCTTCAGCAGCATAAATTGTGCGATCATGTTGTGTTCGAGAAAAATTAGTACAGAAGTGTGCGGACAAGCCTTGTCCGAAGATCATCAGATCATTGTGAATGTATAGTGTAGTGGAAAAGTGATACGTGTGTGATCATCGTTGTGCCTGAGAAATCAGTGAAGTGTATGGTGATCAGTGCTGTGAAAGTTGTAGTGTGTTGTGATATAAGTGCTTGGATCTTCAGCGTCCATAAAAATCTTAAGTTGTGAGAAATCGTAAGCTGTGACAGCATTCGTGTTTCCAAGCATCAACCATTCAAGTCTACAATCCAGACGGGTAAGTACCTTGGATTTTTATATTGAGGCTGTAAAGTAATTTAATTTATTTCTGTAATTTAGTATATAAGTTCACATAACTGTTTTGAGTCAACTTTGTTTTCTGCAAAGTTTAAAGAAATGTGCGGTTTGGGTTTTATATTCCAATAAGAAGTATAAATTTTAGAATTTAAATCTGCGTTAATAGATTTTTTGATATCTGAAAAATTAATGTGTTGTGTTCAAATTAAGCTTATATAATTGAATGTGTAAAGGAGAAGAATTACTGTAACTTTGAAGGTTCTAAAGATAGGTGGTATTCTGACATTCATTTCTAAGACGTCTTGAATATTATAAATATTAGAATTTTCAGTTAAGGTGTGTCAAACATTATTGGTGTGAGAATGGAAAAAGTTTTTTCTGTTCAATGAGTAAAAGGGGAATGCTAGAAATCCCCAGTATTTTTCATTTTAACGGTTGTCATATTAATGTTTAGTTATGAGCATGTAGATATATGTTTTTATAATTAACATTTGAATGCATATTTTAATATACCTCAAATTTTGATGAAAGTATATTGTATTATCATAAGCAATTGAGTTTAACGCAACTGAATTTAAAGCATTTAAGAGGTAATATTATCTGTAGTATCATAAGTCCTCAAGTAGACAAATTTGTTTTTGAACGCATAATGTGCATATTATGGTGTAAAATGTTTTGCATTTGTGTTTAGATCTATAGAATATGTTGTGAAAAAAAATTAAGGGTTAAATTTTACTCTCTCTTTGTGAAAATGGTATTTGTTTAAATCAATTTTATATATATGTAGTGTCAGGGAGCTAACATTGTTAGTTGTTATCATAATTTTGTTTTATATAATGGCATTGTTAGAAAAGAGGATCTTAAATTCTTGGGTGAAGAGTTAGGGGAAAAAGTTAACCCTGAACTTAGGATATTGGATTTAAGACAGCTGATTATGGGAAATGAATCCTATGAGGAGGAACTAGTGAAAGGCCTCTTAGAAAATAGCACTTCAACGAGGCTTGAGAAAGAAAAAAGTGAGCACGAAAGAATTAGGAGATAAGAAGAAGAGAGGTAGGAAGGAGATAAGAAGAAGAGAGGCAGGAAGGAGATAAGAAGAAGAGAGGCAGGAAAGACTTAGGAGAGAAGAAGAAGAAAGGCAAGAAAGAATTGCAGAGAGGCAAGATAGAATTATGAGAGAAGAAATGGAATTTGAATTATCGAAGTTAAGATTACTAGCCGCTAACGGAATTGACTCTGTAACTGGCGGGAATGCAGAAAATGGACTTAAGAAAAGCCGTTACGATCTTAAAAAAATGATTCCAAAATTTGATCCGGAAGAGAACGACATAAGTTTGTATCTAGTCATGTTTGAGCGCCAAGCAAAACGTGCGAATTTTCACCAATCAGAATGGGTTTCGGTTTTATTGACAATTTTGCCAAAGGACATAGTTCAGCTGATTATGCGAGAACCAGAGCAGCAGGCTTATGACTACGATTACGTAAAGAGGATATTGCTTAAAAGGTTTAAGCTTAGTCCAGAAAAATTTCGTATCAAATTTACGGAATCTCAGAAAAACACTCGAACCACTCGGAGAGATTTTGCCTTTGAATTAAGGAATTATTTTGAAGAATGGATTGCAGGTTTGGAAGTTACCGATTTCCAACTTTTAAAGGATCTCATGATAACGGACCAAATGAAGCGTCGTGTAAATGTCGAAGTGCGGGAGCATTTTATTGACGAATGGTCGAAGATGACGACTCCAGATAAATTAGCAGAAATGCTAGAAAAGTATGAAAACGTACGTGAAACCCGGAAGAAGGTATCTCCTGTTCATAGTTCTGAGTCACAACGGGGAAATAAAAATCATTTAAATTCAAGCGATCCGCAAAAGTATCAGCAGTGTGGAGAGGAAGATAGATATGCCTCTGACAGAAAGGAACATCTCCGGAATCAGAATGAGCATCAATTTGATATGAGAAGACCACTTAAGTGTTATTCTTGTGGTATATCGAATAAAGAAATATCTCACTCCTTCGATGCTGACGGGCGAGACTGTTTGGGTAAAACATCCTTTTGATGAGGTCCCAATTTTTTTACCCTTAGCAAACGTTACAATAGAGGGAACTTTTGGCCAAGTAACAACAAAAACAGTGGTCATTCGAAATGAATTGGAGCATTATCTGTTAGAAAACAGAGCCGCCGAAAAATTAGCAGTAGATCAAACGATAAACTTCTCTTTCAGGCGAAAACAGGTACTCGAGCTCCGAGTCAATCAAAGAATGAAATGGAGAAAAGTCCGGTGGAGTCTGAACGCGGCGAACTAAAACCCTCAAGCGAAGATTCTCCCCCCATTATTGAAAGCTTGGAGGTAGGAAAGGAGACTTACTTCCTACCTCCATGATTGAAAGAGGTGAAGTTTCGTCCCCAACAAAAGGGATGAAGGAGGCCAATTTCGCCCTGCCTGAAACCGAGGTGAACGATCTGACACTACTTAATAGACAAGACGCGGTTGTCTGATCTACAAAAGAAAAGTGACGTTGTAAAACCATCTTTTGACTTATTAGCGCTACACGATCACAGTAACCCTTTGGGAAATGTGAACGAGTTAAGTTCTTTTTCGGCTCGGCACGAAAAAGAAACTGTTGTTAAGCTAAATGGCGTTTCGTACCAACCAGACTCGGAAGGTTTGCAAATGCCTAAAAACTCCGTAGGAGAATTGCCCAAGACACCGAAGAGTGTAAATTTACCAAGGAAAGTAGAATCCCAGTTCCTCAATTATCTATACTGGTGCATGGTACTGAAGGGTCAAAGGGGATAAATATAGCTACTTCATAAATGATGTAAATGGTAGTTTTTTCTGATCTGAAAGCGAACTTGAAGTACATGTTTATTTTGAAGTCAAATGTAGTAGTTCTCATCCAGGTGTTGGGTTATCATTGATAGTTTATCACAAACGGAAAATTAAAAATCTGCAAGGTTTCCCTTTTCAGCCTGGCTAAAAACATAATTAATGTTAAAGTTGGAATGTATATTGTATATTACATTTTTCAGAAAATTATACGTTCTTTATTTGTATATGTATAATTAAGTTTATTTCTCAGTATTATGTTGATTATATGTTCTTTTTTTTACTGTCCTCGGTATAGTTCTTGTTATGTTTATCCTTGGTACTTAGCACACGTTGTGAGAAAAAAAAAAGAAGCATTAGTGCTAATAACTATTAGTTAGTTTTATTATTAAGACTTGCTGTGGTAAGGTACTAGGAATTGGAGTTCTGAAACCCCCCCACCCCCCGGGGAGGGTAGGAGTTGTTACGATTAGATATATGCACCCCTCGGACTTCCAGGTGCTTAATGAGAACTTCCTGTTTTATTCAGAGACAAAATGGACAGCAGAACTTTGAAGAAATGTGCAGCGGAAACCCCCTCGTGTTGTTTCCGGCAATAAGGGACTAATTATTCTCTTTCCAGGTTTCTTAACAAAACGAAGAGAGAGCTTTGTGTAACTAAGTTTTGATGCTGTAAGCGAGAGGAAGCAGACGCATTTTGGCGTCCTCGCCGCGCCAGCGGCTTTTGTTTAATTTATGGCTGTAATGATTCAGTTATTTTACTATTAAATCAAGAATTTCTAATTAAGTTTTTAAAATAAATATTTTAAAAGACAAACTTTCGAGATTCTTTTCCCTCCTTTGAGTCACATTCGGGAATACAAAAGAAGCGTCGTGGGAAGAATGTTTCGTATAGGAAAGACGTACCAAAAATACTTGAAGCATAAATTTCAATTATGGTTAAGGGTTTTACATTGCAGAACTCGGTCTAGTTATATTTTATTCTACTACATTGCAATCATGCGTAGCATCTTTAAACAGCATAGGTTTTACAAGTACCGATAACCAGTACACTACGCTTTTTCATGAAAGATTATTATTAGAAATCATGATAGAGATCAACGTTAAGGCACTGACTTTACATACTATGTGGTATAAAATTATGTTTCTTTATTATACTTGCTTCTAGTCAGCTTATAATATATTAGTCAAGATAAATGCTATCAACGGCCGACCGGTAAAGACGGTGAACACTGGTAGTTCGGTCCGAGGTTCGAATCCCGCAAACAGGCTGGCTGCATGGGCGGTTTCTTGGTTTTCCCCATGTTTAACGTGTATACGAGCCAGCTTTCCTTAGAAAATAATCTACGAAAGCATCCGTCCCTTTAGGCAGATAGCCCTCGTGTGTTTTGCCATAATTGAATAATCCAATCCAAGTCCAAGATAAATGCATTTCGGTAAAAACATTTTGGAAATATTAGCTATATAGAGCATACCTTTTGGAACATCCAATCAAAGAAACGTCTAATGAAAAATACTGTATCTAACCTACTTAAGTACGAAAGAAAAATTTTACACATTACGTAATGAATGAATTTATGCTTAATTATACTAATTAAGAATGAAAACCGCAAATGGCAATGAAACCGCATAATGTTCTATTAGCTACAAATCTGGCAGTAATATCTTGCGACAATTGAATGGTGACAATGGAGATCGTGATTAGGCGTGGGTATCTCCTTCTAAGGAACCATTTGTCCCATTCACTTATTCATCATATCACCTCACAAATGCAACTGATGGCAGAAGCGATTCCCGATTATAGTGTGCCGGTCGTATATTATCGTATGATAAATGCTTGAGTTCATCTTCATTGAGAAGGATATGGATTTCGGTAGGAGGTGAATTTTGGAAAGCATCGCATTTCTGGAAAATGTCATGAGATGGCTGAAAATGAATTGAAGTGTCACTTGAAGTTTACTAGAAAGTATAAAGCTTATATTTACCTGAACACTATAGCAGATAAAGATTAATGTGTAATTTAAATGATAATTTTCAATCATTTTAGTAACATGTCTGTGCTAATATCAGGCCAAAAACTGGCAATTATTTCCTTTTTGTGAAGTACTTGAAATAACATAACTAACGAATACAATAATACTAAAATGTATATATATATATATTTTTTTTAAATGAACAAATCTTGAGATATTTACCGATTTTGCTTCCATAGATTTTCAAAAATGCGTTTACGGTATGGTAAAAAATCCAAATTTATTTAATTTATTAAATGCCGCTCCATGCCTAATTGTGACCAGCTAATATGACGAAAGCCGGAAAATTATGTTTATTCAAGTGGAATGTTTTCTTTGGCTCAAGAGTTTTAAATTGGACAGTGATTCTATCCTGGCCAAATATTAAACTGACCAGCCAAACCTCGAAATACCATATTTTGTAGTGAGCAAAAAGCTTAGAGTGATAAAAGTAAAAATGTTTAGGTCAGTTTTCGAATTGATTAGCATTCGTGGTTTGATTATAACAAATATTCTTGAAAAGAACATTTAAAATAATTTTAAAATAAATTTTAAATTAAAATGATTTTATTTAAAACTTCAGAGTGATACCTTAAAGATACATATATATGTTTAACATATTACTACATGAGATAGGTTTCTTTCATATTTTAAGAAAGGGTGACTATCTCATCTACACAAAAATTACGCATTTTTAGAATCTTCGCATCGAAAAATTGTGTTTAATTTTTGACTCTTTCAGCATCTTTATACAGTGTACTAGCGCCACAGAACTGTACTTATATCATTATTGGTAAGGTTCTAATGTCTTGTCCTTTTACTACTGTCTTGCTGATTAAAATAAAATTACCTCGTCTCTCTTGAAGTTAACTGAGTTTTATTCAGACTAAAGTGGTTTAAATTTAAGAAGTCTTCTGCAAGTTAAAAATACCAGAACCAAAATGAATAATATTCTATATGTCTTCATCAAAGAAATTATTCTCTTTTCTTTCGAAAAATTAACTACCACATCTTTTAGAGCTATCAAATAATGTTTAAAAATTAAACTTATTCAATAATTTCAGCAAAATATTTATTGAAAAAGGTGGAATTATTAATAAAGGTGGAAAGGTATGTCTATGGCAGCCAAAAATTTTCATCAGTATAGAAGTCTGTGGGAACAGTTTTATGATAAGGCGTTAAATTAATATTAAGAATTTGTTACATAATATAAAAAATATTTTGAGAAAGGAAAATACGACTAAGTTTTAATAGAAGCTTCAAATTAACATGGAGTATGAAACGAATACACTATTTGAAACACCTGACTTTGAAATTCCTGTTTCTCATTTACTATTATATAAATTGTAATAATTTAAGAAACATTTTAGACAAAATTTTAATTAATTGTTGGACATAATTAATTTTTAATAAACATAATTTATTAAACAAAACTATATTAATTAAAAAGGTGTTTAATAAATATAAAGGTTTAACAACCTCACTTTACCTGCTAGGAGTCTGCTTACTATTATTATAAAATAATTTCTGCTTACTTTTATTATAAAATTATTTCCAAACAAAAGTGAGCTTGATCTTTATTTTTGAAAAATGAATGTTACTGTTAGTTAGAACCGTATAATTACAAAAAATAGTGAAAATACAACTGAAACTAAATTTATTTTTCAAGACAAAAATGTAAAATTTTGAGAAAAACATTTTTGCGAACACCATAAAATGTGCAAATAGTAATAGATACATGAATCTGTACTCATTCAGTTTTTGATTTTACAAACGTTTTTTGTGCAGCCTTTCCGAAATTTTAGGTATTATTTGTTACACTGAGTTATTCTACCATGGCTTCATTACCAAACGCCTTACCAAGTTCATAGCCGTACCGTCCTGACGGTAATTACCAAGTCAGAAGTTAACAGTGACCAATGATTTTGACAGGCATCGGTCTTGACGGAAATTAATTTTAATTATGTGTCTAAGTTTACTGCACATCTTGCGTCTACACCAGCGTTCTTAATTTTTAGATACCTTGTTACAAATATCACTAACGGAGGCTTTCCAACACTGAGAGTTTACGCTATTACGCATTTATAATCAACGTGACATGGCAAATCTTTCAGCTGAGCAAAAAAGTGCAAACTTTTATTTATCTTCTATGCTATTCTGCATATAGTGAACTCTCAGAGTATTGTGATTTGAAAAATCATGAGATCTTGAATTTCTTTTTAGGATTATAGTCTCTAATTGCTTAAACTATGTGACAAGAGCAGCAAATTCACTTCTTGGTGATTAACTGCGCGGACCTACAGTCATTATCATCAACATTACACAGATCCTCATTGCACAGGAGATCAACGGCTTCAGCGGTTATCATGATTTTAAGCTTAATATAGTTTAATATCCTATCTAAATTTAGAGCGTATTCCCGCACCAGTAACAATCAATCACTGCGGTACAGGACATTAGGTATTTTTAGAAGGAGGCAAGATGAGAAATTAGCAACGCTTTCGCCGGCAATCGAACCGCGGACCGCTGGAATACGCGCCCAGCGTGCAGACCACCACACCACGAAGGCATACCAAGAAGGCGGGAGAAAAACCTTATACAGTTTGCGATTGACTCTGATGGGATAGTTAATTTGATTTAATATTGAATTTTATACTTAAATGAAGAAGTCTTATTTAATTTACAATATGCCTTACAGATAAATTCATGAGTGCAGTATTGTTTTAGTTTAGAAACATGTTTTTGATACTTTTCACTACACAGAACGTATGTTACACAGAAACGTTATTTCAACTAAAACTATTCTCAGGTATTTGAGTTTATTTTGTGTCGTAGCTATCAATTCAAAGAGCATCTGAGAAGAATATCTCTGACAGAAAATAAGCAACCATGCGAGGTTCTAAAAATTAAGTAACCATAGCACCAGTTACAAAGAATGATTTTCGTTTCTTCCTAGAGTCTAGCGAGTGGAGCAAAAAAAATAGCGGATGCCTCACGGGGTTAACTTCTCTTTAGAATCATTTTTCGTCTGCTGTCATATTTCCAGAAAGCAGAAACAAAAGTAGAGGAAAAGAAAATGAAAACACTTCCAGAAAAATTCCACACTAAGGCTAATAACACGAGAAAAGAGAAGCAAGAAGTAGGGAGGGATGTAAGTAATCTTTCTTGTCAATTCAACGTCTCCGTGCTACTAAAAAGAAAAGAAGCCAGCTGGAGTGGCCATTAATATTCCTCTGTTAACTGACTGAGGCCAATAATGTAATGGGACGCGGAGAACAAGGAACCGACGGACGCAGCCATGTATTGCGTTCATTCATCTCGCTGTTATTTGTCACGAGTTACGCTTCAGTTACCGGGTGTGGAGATTGCTTCGAGATTTTCCCCCACCAACAGAGCATTTCTTTTCCCTACACCCTCTTTCGATACTGCACATTAATAATGGTGTAATCATTCGATTCCCACCCTGGGCGACCTTGCATTGTTGTAGTGCGCTTTCATTTTTATGTGCCTTTCTATTTTCTTGCAAGCTATTTACCGCGTACGTCACACAGAACATCAAAATAAATGATTTCTCTTCGCCACATTGTTACGCAAATTGGGAGGATTTCCTGAAGTCATTGCCTGAAATTTCATTGAAAGTTGGATATCCTGTAAGTAATTGATTGCTGAATTCTGAAAAAAAAAAAAAAAATCGGAGAATCTAAATAAATTAAACTGATGTCTTTAATTCAAGCAGAAAACGAATGGTCAAACTTTTCTGATGGTGCTGATGCAAAATTCTAGTCCAAGTCTGTGCTTTGAATAATCACTCTGGTTGAGCAGGAAGGAATTAATATTTTCTAATGAAAATACAATAACATACCACAAAATAAATAGCTAAAAATAGCCCAAATATAACGCGATTATTAAGCAATTCCTCTTTAGAGCCTGAGAAATATCGTAAATTCCCAAAACTACTCACAGAGTCAATTTATTTATGAAGATCTGTTTGAACCGCTACTCTTCGACCTGAGTAACAACTAAAACGCCCTAGCTCTCAGAAACACGGGATTCTCAAAGCTTCGGGGAAAATCATTCGTAGGGATTCAAGCATCACGTGTTTCCTGAAATCTCACAGAAAATCTCCCAAATCAGTGAGAAATCGAAAAATATCGTTTCAGTCTAAACCACAGTTTACTTTGAATTTTATTGCTTGCAATTTAAATGATCATGGACTTGAAATATCTACAGTTATGTTTAAAAAACAAACACTCAACGTATATTCTGGAGTACAACGCGCCAAATTAACGGATCTAAGTTATATGCTGGAAACAAAAATGATAGATTCAAAAGTAAGGAAAAGATGAGCTCACAAGAATTAGATTTCTACGTATACCTAAATGTTGTTTACATAAAAGAAATGACACACTTTATTGAACTTAAAAAGGTTTCATTATCGGATAACATGAAAATATCGTCCTATTCGTCTTCTATTATGTCACAAGGCACATCATCAAATTCCGTTTCATTTCCACGAGCATTGTTACTCTGATCCATAAATAAGTTCTAGAGGGATATTCCCTTTCCTCTAGATTGTTGATATACTGCTTTTTAAACTGATGTCAGGTTTCATTTCATTCCAAGCTTTTATTATCAGTTCACTCACTAATATCTATACTGGCATGACACATTCGGTCTTCTTTTGTACATTCTTTTTCACCTTTTAATATCCATCTATTTTACTGCCGTTGTACGTTTTCTGTGAATGGTTTATTAATATGCATATTTCAAGAAAACTTTAATGTCGTTAATCACCTGGAATATCTTTCATTGTTTATACTACACTCTTCCAACCATTTCTATAGCAAAATATTTTTACCCAGAGTATTACACCGCTTTCGTCCATTCTTTCTTCCTCGTGAATATTAATGAAAACACCATTTTGGAAATTACATTTCCACTTTCTTTTAAAAATAATCATGGGTTTTATTTTTTTACCATTCTTTAAGTAGGAAAACATTACAGCAATATGAGAATTTTTGTGACTTGTTTTTTTTATTTTTTTTATTTGATTGTTCCTTTTAACCTGAATTGTTTTATTTCCTATCGTACCAAACATTACTGGAGTTTCAGCTATATTCCAATATGTGAAGGTAAATAATGTTTGCCTTTTAAAGGTCAATAATATACTTCTGGAAACGTGTCAAATTGTTGTCCAAAGCTTTTGGAAGACTTTGCGAAACTCTTTTTTTTCGTGGAACTAAATTATTCCGTGCCGTAAATAGACTACACCAATTCAAAGTTGCTTTCAAGTTTTCGCTTTCATTTGCATTCCTTTTTTGCCCAATTGAAGGCAAATCCACTATCTGTTTCTTGTTACAATTAATCCATTCTGCGATTTTCTAAGAACCAGTTCGCAAAACTGTCTTCTAGAACAGTCCATTTTGTTACCCCTTTCCGCAAAGTGTATTTATTCTTTGGCATATAAATGATAGTGATTTCATCTTTCTTCCACTGACGTATAGAGCTTTTACCAACACCACACATCCTGGCTGTATCACGATTTGCATTTTCTTTCTCAAAGTTAATAACTTTGCAATTGAAATCAGCACTGTGTTTGTTTCGTTTCGCAGGAGCTATGTTTACTACTAAAAGCAGCTCTATGTAAACCGTATTTCAACTAAAGCAAATGTAACTTATTAAAGTGTTTGATGCTCACTTCAAAACCTCAGCTTCAAATGATAAAAGAAAAAATATCTAATTCCTAATTCCACGAATTCATTCGAGTCGGAAGTTAATTTTTACTCCAAATTATATTCCCTTTTCTGAATAACATTCTTGTACACATCTTCATTGAATACAACCCACCCTCTTTACAAAATTATTTACCCTTCAAGCGTATATTGTTCTATTTATCACATGTCAGGTCAAGCATCTTAGATCATTTGTCACATTTCTTCCTAAAGAAAACGGTGCATGTTATGTGTTGAATATACCTAAAAAGTAACAAATGTAGTTTGAAATTACAGGTATGCGTTATACACCGGAATATATTCAAAATGTATGGCTGAAAATTCAACAAACAAACAAACAAACAAAAATTCTAAAATTATCACATAAATAAATAAAATAAATAAAGAATAAAATTAAATAAATAAAGAAAGAAAGAACACAATATTATGTAGATAAGGTCGCATAAAGGAAGAAAAAACTGAAGATTAATATGAACAAGGATGTCTCGAGAGCATAAGATGAATATTATTATTAAGTAACTTCCGAATACGTTTTCAATAGTTGTTGAATTAATTGTGTTAAAAATAATATTAATATGTTGGCATTGTTTCAAATGTGGGGTCGAGAGCCACGTATTGCTCTCGCCCGTAATTCGTAGAGATATTTGAATTTATTTGTAAAGAAAGGAATTTAGATATAGGTTTTTCTCTTGTTGATTGTTTAAGCCATTTTTTGGGCGTTCAATAAAAGTTTCATGCAGTGTTCCATCATTAGAGTTTTCATTGGAATTCGACACCAAAACGTTGCAGCATTAACACTGCATCACAATTATAACAATGATTAGATAAATAGAAATGACAGAAAAATAACAGTAATGCCAAAATTGATTTTACAAAAATTTACGACAGTATTCTTCTTAGTGTGAGTGATCTGGCAAGTCGAGGTTAACAGAAACGTGATCTTAGGGAAGTTTTATATCATTACTCATTATACAGAAAATATAACACGAGAATTCAGATACAGCTATCGTTGTAGACGTATATGATTGCTATTCCTTTTACAAAACTGTGGAAATAAAACTGTTCAGAATAAACGCACGCGATTATCTAAATTTGCAATAAAGTAGCACAGTAGAAAATTCAGATTCTTTCTCTAAACTAACAACAATCAGTTCAGCAAAGATTGAAAATTACTTTTTGATATACATTCTTGAATAATGAGAGAAATCTATTTCTTTTCATTCGCGGAAGTTTCATCTAAAACATTCCAAAGTTTCGAATAATTCAAACCTTTGAAAACCAGTATCGCTATCTCTAATAGGCTTCCTTATACTTTTGCTGGTCATATTGTAGAGACATTAGATATTTTTGAGCCAGGAGAGATGAAAAATGAGCAATGCCTTCGCCGGGAATCAAATCACGGACCTCTGGAATACGCGCCCAGCGTGCTGAACTCTACAGTAGGAAGGCATGCTAAGAAGGCGGGAGAAATGCCTTATATACTCCCCGTTTTAAAGGGCGACTTGGGATTTAGGGAACCCAATCGCCAAATCCTGGTGCTGAAGAATCATCATTTACCACCTTTTAGTTAGGGCGCCACTGTACAGACATTAGGTTATTTCGATGCAAGAGAGATGAAAAATGACCTCTGGAATACGCTCCCAGCGTGCTGACCACTACACTACGAAGGCATGCTAAGAAGGCGGGAGAAATACCTTGTAATATCAATTAATGTTCAATATAAAGAATTATCTATCATCTTCCACTTCAGTGGTAAAAGTTTCATCTAAACCATCCAAAACTTCGAAGAGTTGAAACATTTGAAAACCGATATCGTCGTTCTAGTACGGTTATTAACAAGCTTAGAGAAAAAATTGCAGATTTTTTAACTAAAAGCATTTAGGACAAGGAATCTAAAAATCAGGCTTAGGATTTATAAAAATGAATGACAATATAATTTCACAAGATCATGCTACTCTTTTCATGTACTGTGTCAAAAAAACTAAATACTGAAAATTCTATCATCCGCAATGATGTAGATATCGAAAAATCCACATGCTTATAATAAAAAATTCTGTTAATCTTCAGATCTTAAATCGATTTGCATACTTCAGCAATTCAAGGACAATATTCTTGGTCCTCTAGGGCGAAAAATAAAGTAAACAATAATGGTCTGAAAATTCCTCATAACCGATTATCTCAATATATTCATAATGACTCTTCGATTTAAAAACTTAGCAGATTCCTGATAATATTTTTTTATTTAATTCGCTACTGACAGTTAATAATATTGTTAACGAACATTATTCACTTCACTCAATTAAGGAGTAAAATTTAAAATTATTTCTTGCTAATGTTTGGATTGCAATACGTTTTCTACAGGACTTTGATGAAATTTGTTAAATCTCGCATTGCATAACGCTGCCAATCTCTCACTTTAGTGAATAAAAAAGCAGATTGAAACAACGTTTGACCAAAGGCCTAGTGCTAGCTTTAGGAAAATCTGTTTTAAACCTCTGCCTTTCTTTCCAGCGGTTGAACTAGTCCTAGTTCGTAGAAAATTAAATAAAAATCTGTGACTCTATTGAGTCTTTCTCTCTTGTTCCACATAAACTAGAACAGACCCTATAACGACCTGGCGAGTTCTCGTACAGGCGTGAAAAAACTACTGTCTCAGACGAAGGGTAAAAATAACCCTTTATTAATTCAAAATAGTTAACAGAAAGACACGGGGCTTCGTGCGTTACAAAAACACCGTCAACTTGCGGTGGAAACTAAACGTAGAGTATAATGTAAGTCAAACCTGAAATAAATAGTGCAGGATAGCACTTAAGTTACGCTTAAGGAGGTGGACATACAAGAACCTAACTGGCATGAGGCTAAATCTGATAGGGCCAAAAGGCTTACTCACGTAACAGCGAAATAACACCGAAACGTGCGCTTGGCTAGCAACATATATTCACCCGTTTAAATAAGCACTTCACTTAATTTTAAGTTTACATCTTGGCAAGAGAATGTGAGGGGAAGTTGAACAGTTTAGAATAGGTATCACACTTAAAACAAATTTGATATGCAAAATAAGAAAAACCCTACAGCCTTATTAGACTGACAAGCGAGTTATCGCTTCCTCGGAATTGTAACTAAGCCCTTGTTTAAACAAAAGGCACCATCTGTGTTTACGCTCAAAACGCTTCAACTTGCGATTTTTCAATACACAAAATTCGAAGTTTCAACTCAAGGTAACGTAGTGAGTGATTACAGAAAATGGTCTACTTAATCTGGCTTAATATTTCAATGGCACATATTAACGTCGGTTAGAGAAATAGTTAAAGCCGGGATTTTCAATTGCGCCAGGGTGGTATAACGTTAACTGTAGGCAGCACTGCCGAAAGCTCTAACACTAAAACATTCAAAACCCTCAGTTTAACTATTCTACGAAATAATTTTCATCTTGGCTAGGACTACGGGGAAGAAGAAGTTATAGTAAAAGTTTAAATCTTAATAACATGTTAATTAACATAAAATACTTTAAAAAGTGGTCGTGTGCTCGATGATTAGCATATTAAGATGACATTAATGTGATCCTGAGTTTGACTTTGAGAACAAGACTGCCTTTGTTTATTTTTAACATCACGCCTTCTGAATTAAAAGTTTGCAAGAAACATCGTCAGTGAATTAGAGTTCTCTAGCTCCGCTAACCCTAATTTTTGTTGAAGTCTTGTTTAGTGATCTTTCGTTGTATTTAGGTGAACACACGCAGAAAGTAAGGCTCATCACTTGTCTTTTCTTTTGTTTCAATGACATACTAGAAAATTAATATTAACAAGCCATATTCGTGAGATCAAAACGTCCTCTTGATCCATATAACACATACTAATTTTTCTGAGAAAACCCTTTACAAATGCATCCTTTTACACAGATAGATTAAATTAGGATACGCAACTAAAATTAAGTAACTACAGCTTAACAGAGATATTAGTTTTAAAATGAGAACAAGTAACTAGAAGTTATCTCGAGATAGATATGGAATCGGAAAATTCTAGTACGCTCAATGTTTCTTCTTCTAGCAGATCTGCTATCTTTTATAAATAAAAATGAACTTGACAGTAATTAATAATATAGTATTTTAGTATAGAAATTTAAGTAATAAGAATTTTTATTGTTTGCTCTTAACTTCGTAATTAATCTTAAATAACCATGCTTCATAAATTTTTTATCCTCAAGGAAAGAAACTTCATGTCAGCATAAAAACGAGTTAATCTATCACTTTGCACCACGAACAATTATTTACAGGATGTTAAGTTTAAACACATTGATAAATCAGAAGTAGTTTGGAAGCATCTATTAGCTCAAAGCTTCCATGAAAACACTGTAGAGGGAGAAATGGACAACTGAATTAATGAATTCGTGCCAGATGAAATCATTCAGGAGAGTAACAAGCCCTATACAATTCTGGCACTACTCATGATAACGTCTGATTGATCTCTTGTACTGCATTTTAGAATGCTTAGAAGGACTTGAACAACGGTTTCCCTTCACCGAGTAATGATGATAACAGACTATTTTATATAATGCTATTGCCAATCATACTGATTCTAGAGTCACTTTACAAATGGTGAACAATTTCATTTGAACTCCTGAACTAATTAGAAGTAAGAGAGTACTCTAACTTGAACTTTCACATTAGCTATAATTTAACCTTAGATTGTAGTTTAATTTGTGAAGTATTCTGTTTTTCTTTGAAATGAATACCAAATTATTGTTTCTTATGTTTTGTATTCGCAGTTTGCTATGCAATAGTTAAGACAGGCAATAATATAAAAGTTCTTTAACTATCTGTTTCAGAAGAGACCAAAACTAGCATAGATTAAAAATAAATGTTACATTAAAACTGTTTCAATTCGGTTATGATATTCTTCATAAAATGTCACTATTTTTTGAGATACTGAGTGATTCCTGGTACGTTATCAGAAACAGGTAGCTGAAAAGAAACACATTGCAAAAAAATGACTAATTAAGCAAATATTCGACGGATTATCGATATTATAAATCAGGCATTCATTAAGTGTTAAATCATGACTGCATGCATAGAATATGCGTCAAATTCCATTGCCTAACACCAAATCAATATTGTCTATTTACACTCATGTCCATAAATTAAGGAAAATTCGGAGTCACGTGGAAATCGAACTCTAAAATAAATATATCACCTGTAAAATCACTACACACATCTTCAAGAATCATATGCAAATTTCAGGAAATAACCAGATGACACCGATGGTACGTCAGAATGATGAGAGTGTAAGAGAGTGATATATAAGGAATACAGGCAAAGAAGTAAAATTGTTTAGGCGCTTTATAAGCATTTCAGTGTAATAACCGAATAGTTATGACACAAAGGACGCATTTGGATGATTTTTTACGTGGTAGAATTATCGGCCGTCTGGAATGTGGGCGTACCCAACTGGAAGTATCAGACGAACTTGGAATTGCCCAGAGTATCATCTCCAGGCTTTGGCAACGATTCCAAGATGATGGTAATGTCTTCAGCCACTGGTACGATAATTTCAATGCAGACCGTGTACAGACGCTTAGGGCAGATTGGTCTCTATGCTCGTAGACCTGTCAGATGAGTTCCACTTACTGCAACTCACTGTCGCCTGCGGTTAGCCTGGAGTAGAGAGCATGCATTGTGGACACCGCAACAGTGGGTTTGTGTGATGTTTTCCGACACATCTAGGTTTAGCTTGCAGTCTGATTCTCGCCGGACGTTCATATGTAGAGCTCCAGGTGCCCGTTACTACCAAGAAAACATCATTGAACGACACCGTTACGGTGGTGCAGAAGTGCTCGTTTGGGGTGGAATTATTCTGGGTTCCAGAACTGATCTGCATGTTCAAACTGGAACCGTGACAAGCCAGATCTATCGGGACGTCATTCTGGAACAACATTGGTTTGTTTCAGGGCGCCATGGGCGCACAATTTGTGTTTATGGATGACAACGCCCTTCCTCACCATGCAACATCGTAAGCGAATGCCTTCAATCGGAGGATATCACCCGTATGGACTAGCCAGCATTCTCACTGGTCTTGGATCCAGTAGAGCACGTGGGGACATGCTTGGCCGACACGTTGCAGCGCGTCAACCTCCTCCTACATGTCTACCGGAACTTCAGAGAGCATTGCTTTTTGAGTGGTGTAATATCCCCCAAGATCAGATCGATAATTTGATATTCAGCATGCCTAGGCGTTGTACGGACTGTATTGCATCATCTGGTAGACATACAATGTATTAACAATCATACCAAGCATGTAATATTGGTTTTTTGTAAATAGGTTTTTTTTTTGTAATTTTCTCCAGGGAGAAAAAAATCGCTAATGTTTTTAATAATATCAAACATATAGCATATTTTTTTGCTCTTTACCTTTTGTTTAATAAATAAGCTTTACAAATAAGTCAAATTTGTTATGCTTTTAACTCTTTTTTTGCCTGATTTTGCATTATCCTTAATTTATGGGCATGAGTGTAATAGCGTCAGTAAATTGTACAGTTTTCTACAAAGCAAATTCCGCGTCCGTAATTTAGGGTTTAAACGTTTGGATTCTAAATATAATATGTTCAAATCTTAGGATACCTTACATGTTATTACCATGAATAATATTACTTTGAAAGACAGATTTTGACAACAGATGTCTAAGCTGTATAACAGCTTATGCAATTTAGTATTTCTCTATATTGTGCACTCGCAAAGAAGCTCTATAAGGTATAGAGTATAATAGATATAATGTATTTCTCCCGCCTTCGTGGGGTAATGGTCTGCATCCTGGGCGCGTATTCCAGAGGTCATTTATATATATAATTTAAGATTAACTTAAATGAACTATCCCATCAGAGTCAATCATAAACTGTATAAGATTTCTCCCGTTGGCATACCTTCGTAGTGTGGTAGTCTGAACGCTGGGCGTGTATTCCAGAGGTCAGCGGTTCGATTCCAGGCTAATTTTTCATCATTCCTGCTTCCAAAAAATATCTAATTTCTCTACAAGTTTGGTTCATTCGATTCCACAAAGATCAAAAAGGCTATCAATTAAGAGGAGGGATGTCTTCATGGAGGACATTCTAAGGAAAAACGCCCACGCAGCCAGCCTGTCTGGAATCAAATCCAGAAAGAACTACTAGAGTTCTCTCTGGATTTGATTCCAGACAAACATACCGATTTGATTCCAGACAAACATCAGAAACATACCGCTCGATCATTGCTGAGCTCTGAAGCAAAGGAAGAAATTGGACATTTTCATTGTGTCTATTTGTTTGAATTGAATTGAATTGTATTATTTAGTTCGACCATAAATTCTAATTTTAAGTTCAATTTAACTTATAAATTTGACATGATATTAATTAAAAACGTTATTTCGACACATATATGTACGTATATTGATGTGTTTCTGTTATCATTATTTAGGCAAAAAATAATATATGTAAGCTTTGTCAACACTTACCTTCAACAAAACCATTGTTTTGTTCATGAGATTTGTAATCGATGAGAATAGTATGGAAGAAAAATTCTATTTAACTCTTAAAAGATGGATTCCAATAATATATCCTAAACTCATTATAAAGTAATTCTATTATAAAATAATTGTAATTCAAAGAAGCATTTATTTCTGAAAAAGTTTTAAAGAATTGTTCAAAGGTCATCTTAAAAATGCACTCAGTATAATGTATAATTCATGTGAACATTATTATAGTATTTTAAAAAATTTGCCTTTTATCATTTACTAAGCAATTAAAAAAATTACAGTTTGGAAAAAAAAAATTCTAATAATGCACATAATAGAAAACTAGAATATTATTTACTTTATAAAATTTCCATAAATTAGGCTGGGTTTCATTTACATTTGAATAAAATGAATCCATATTTTTTTCACAGTTTAGATATTTTTTAATCAGGAACTCTCGTTAAACCAACTACAATTCTCACATATTAAAAATCTATAATTAAAACGAAACACTAAACTGTTAAAGACTTTAAAGGGAGTAAGTCTTTTTATGTGGCAAAATTATTATAAAGTAATTTTGTTTCGACCCATGGTTAAATAGTTTTACTTCTAGGTACCATGTTATATCTGAAATTCCTATATTGTTAAATGTTAAATATGAAACTATTTGCCGTTAAAGGAAGTGATCGTATAGTGAAACGTGTACAGCATTTTTGCGTTGTGAAAAAAATGCATTCCGGGACCGCGCCGTGAGAGGATCGAAAACATAAAATATATACAAGATATAAAGGAAAAGTTCATATTAAATATATAAAGAAAACATACTGTAAGAGGTTCCAGATTAAATATCAGTTTATTCAATTACAACACAATAAGAAAAGTCTTAACCTCATCTGAGAGTCTGTTCATTTAAATTCATAAAAAACTTAAGGTTTGTCTGGTGATTTAAAAGAAAAGGAAAGGGAAACAATTTATGGCCTGAGAGTTAAATTTTAGATTCGACGTGGTTTTTACTGCTAAGGACGTTTTTGGAAAAACTTGCCTAAAGTTCCAACACACCAAAAAAAATAATACTTATCTTGAGTGGACATCTTGAAGTGGAGGAGAGCTCATATCTTAGCTCTATCCTTACGTCACTTGGCAAATTCGCAAGACAGAGACTCGAACGGCACGACAATAAATTACATCAGCTATACCGTCAAATCTTACGCCTGCTACTGTTTTCCATAGAAGCAAATTATTCCCACTGGAAGCAAGAGAACAGCTTACACCGCACGGCTGTCTGCCCAGACTCTCAGCTCCACCAAGGAAAACGTAGACAATTAAGCTAGGCATTTTAGAGAACGGCTAACGCAGGCTTCCAGTTGACTAAGGTGACATAATTCCTTCTGTTTTCAAGTCGGAGTTCAGAGGACATCGTCCTGACTTTTGCCGATACAGATAGAGACCCAAGTCTCTGTTAATTTTGTTTTGTTATTCACTCAACAGTTTTTTTTTTTTCTTCCCATTTTTGAGAAAACCCGCGGCCGGGGAGCATAATTGCCGCTCCCCGCCGGAAGCACTGCTCGATGCCGACTAAATCTTTTCCTTTCTCCTTCGCAACACCCACAAGTTTTTTCTCAGTCTCCGTCAACAAGTCCGTCAAACCCGAAAGTCAGCGAATCCAAGCAGTGAGTGCCTAAGCGAGTCAAGAGTAAGTGTGTCCAGAGTAAATGTGTCCAGAGTAAAATGTGTAAGAGAGTCTCGCCTCTTAACCAAAACGCGGCCGGGGAGCATATTTGCCGCTCCCCGCCGGAAAACACCTCTCGGAGTCACTTACATTTTGTCCAGCAAGCCCAAAAATCAGCGAGTCAGTCCGAGAGTCAGCCAAAAGTAAGTGTGTCCAACTCAAATTTCCTTCTTCTCCTTCACCAAACGGGCTCCCACTATGGCTTCACTTATCGCCCCCTTAATTATGGCAAAATCTTCGTTTTCAACTCCAGAATGCGGAAAAAAAGGGTGATCGCGCATGCGCGTCCTTCTTCACTTAGCCAACAACCGGACCCTGAATCGCCAAAACCTGAATGACTTACATTGAAAGACAAGCAGCAACCTTTGACCTTTCCGTCACGTACTTTCCTCTCTTAAGGTCAACTAACAATGAAAATTCTTTCTCGAACATTCTAAAGCGCGCGAAATCATGACTTGGCGAAAATTGCCTCCCTTTCCCTGCTTCTTTCACAATGAATAAAAGTTTGTACAAGATTTACAGATAGAGGAAAATAAATAATACTCTTTTAAACTAAATAATATTTGCAGAAGCATCTGTTTTTCCCCAAAATTAAAGCCTTAAATTAAATAATTCAGAATCAAAATAAAATTTAAATTTCCATAAATCATAAAATCATTCACCTAATTTTTATAACGCTATCCGGTAATTTCTCTACATAACATTCCTTTCCCCGTAAGGAATTAAATTTTGGTTTACCAAAATTTAGCAGACAGACACTTCTTGAAATACCATGACTCATACTGTGCAATAAGGCTAAAGGATAACATAATGTAACAATATTTCACACGACTCCTTGGTAACAGTGACGTTACTGACACATTAAATTTTAAGTCCAAAATGTGCAAGTAAAACAACAAGATTAATCAAAGCAATTACTAATTAAAATACTCAAGGAAGATCATCAAAAACAATTAATCAAAAACATCAATTAAATCACTTAATCAAACCTAGAAATACTCAGAACACATACAAAAATAAAAATAAAAATAAGGCGTTAATCACAAACAAAATATGTCTAAGATCAATCAATAATGACAAAAAGAATTTCTTTTTTTTTTTTTTTCAGTTCATTACATCACACTAGTGTTGCAGTCTCTGTGTGGCCACCATTCTGAACGTTTATTTATCTATTCATTCCTCTTCAGTCCATTAATGTAAACAATTTCACCTGAGGTCGAACACATTCTACTATTGTGACAATTTCTGCTGAGCACAATCATGGAGTACATTAAATGAGTACGGAGTTGTCAATGCAAGCGAGGGAAAACCCTGTCGTTAGAAATCATTGTGTTAACAACTCCCCCCTGCAGCCTTCAACGCGAGAAAATGAAAGCAACCAACCCCGGAATGTGAACTCAGCACCACAATACTCCTTAGTAGAGGAACTTGACCTTAAAAGAACCCAGATTTCACCCTCCTACGTCTCACCTTCGACCAAGGAAGAACAATCACTCTTTCAAAGTTGAAGAAGACTATCTTTCAATTTTCCCTTACGATAGATAAGCCACTGAATGTGTTCGGATACACACACCCGAAGAAAGAAATAATCTAATCTAATTGTTCACACCAAAAAAAAAAAAAAAAAATGAAACAAATAAAAATACGATAATTAACGCGCCGCAGATACATAAAATACATTCCTGAGAAAAGAAAACACACTAATAATTCAAACAATTCCAAATAAAATATGTCACATGAACGTATTCAAATAAGGAGTAAAGACCCCTAAGTACTACGAAATTGAATAACTTCTAAGATTGAATCCCAAACAGTCACGTCTAAGAACAGAAGCGGCCTGATCAGGGCCAAGCATTAGAAAAGAAAGGAACGTTACAACACAAGGAACCTCGGAACCAGCCGAAAATACCCCACACAAAGATCAGAAAGAAGGAAAACGTGATTGTCCAAAAATTCAATTCAACCAAAATCAATTCCGAAAATAGCATAACGAATACGCTGTGCAAATACCAATTAGAATTTTATCCAATACACACACAAAAAATAATAATAATAATACAACCTAATGCATATACAAAATAACGTTTGGTCAAACTGAAAAAGTCAAACTATATACTACCAAGATACACATATACACATAAAATGAAAATACAATTAAACTGTAAAAATTTCGCACATAATTCAAATGAGCAATGAAATCCGTGACACTTAAACAAAAAAAAAAAAAAAAAAAAATTAAACTGCAATACCTAAACAAATACACACATAATCATTACGTTGAACCATATCAAGTCAAAAATATTTCACTGTAATTCAAATCAAGCCAAAAAAAAATCAACCAGCAAGAGTGAAGTGTCGCTACAAATTTCAAACCTCACGGTAAACACTAGTGAGTAACAACACCATATTTTAGTCCCCTTAGTAAGACAACAAAAAAAAAACTTCAGTAATTCTAAAAATTCATTAGGTCCACAAAAAAAAAAATTCAACTAGTCAAAGAAATCAATCAAAGCTGGACTGAAGCACGTTACTAGAACACTAAATAAAATATCACAAATCAAAAAAAGTGTTCAAAACAAACCCCCAATTTAGGCAAAAACTGAGATCTATTCTGCATCAGACTTTTTCAAAACGTTGTATAGTAACCTAAGCAATAGCTTTCAGCACACCTCCACCCAAACAAAAGAAACAAAGTAACTCTTTACCGCGTCCATGTAAGCTGAGAAAAGCGCTGTATTATAAATGACAGACTCAAACTTTACGTATCAAGCAAACCTCCAGACACGTTGAAAGAGAACATAAGATCTCTTATCTCGGAAAGAAAAGTGCGCTGACCGAAACGTTACAATCCTGAACCAACACAATGAGAGATACAACAATAGATTTCTCAGATAACAAGTTCCTGTTTGCCCCCCGGTGTAAGAGGTCAAGTGCCACCATGAAGTGCAAGTATTTACAAGAAAACGAGCTTTCAGGACATTACAACTTCACGCAAGACCTAACTGCAAGCAACAAATGCAAAGTTCTCAAAAGTGCTAAACTAAAAAAAATACTCATAACTCATAATTCAAAAAATCCCTAAAAATCACACAAATGAAATCCATAACTCAAATTCTACTATTTTCCTATGACCACAGAAATCTCAATTCTTCCACAGAAACTAAACATCAGAGAACTTACATTTTACGGACCTTGGCAGAAACCACCAGAAACAAAACAAAACCTGATACAACTATCTTGATACTACCAATTCAAATACAAAACTTAAGCCAAAACAAGAATTAACCCCAAAATCAGCAACAAGTCCAACCAAGAAAGAAAATTCAATAACTCAAATCAAATCTATTACGATTCACTAGTAAATTCAAGACTAACTACTTGTAATCAACAGAAAATTCCCACACATGAGTACAGAGCATAAGTAACTAATCTTCTCAAACTTATTTCAAACATTTTCACAAAACAAATTCCCGTTGTCACAAAATTCTCATTAAAATTCACTTTCTACAATTCACAAGACTAAATTTCTACTGTTTAAACAATTCTCACCTGACAACTTTTCACAAACTTAAAACTCAGAAGATAACTAATCTCAATTACTCTGAGTCATTAAACTAATTAGAACTTCACTCAAGCTGATGAATGCAATACAAAAAAATTAAATAACCAAACATCACTATTGCTGATCTCAGGCAAAAATTCAAATCTAACCCATGTTCACTTTAAAACAGAATTTTGCAATTGCAAAACAACCTTCAATTTTGTTTTTAACTCATTCATTTGTATTATTATGCCTTCAGAACTTATAAAATTCATTGCTCAATACTAAATTAAATTTTCTAACACATTACACAATATACTGGAATCATATCAAAACAATGTAATCAAATAAATAATAAGATACTTGGTAAACTAGATAATCATGAAAACATTACATACATTTCACAAAATATTATTCAATTAATTCAAAAAAATCAAAATTTCTCTAACGTTACCCCTCACAATTACACATTTCACAAGATTCTAGGTTAAATAAGTAGCAAAAACACAAAAAAAAATTTCTAGCTACGCATAGCTATGGCTTGTCTCATTCAGTAAAATAATTAGAGTCTTTAATCTCTTTCTCTTAGAAGTGCTCAAAAAATGAGTCCAGTTTTTAAAGACAAGCACTCGAAACTTGTTACAAGGATACACAAATAGCATAGGATTATCGTGAAATAATTCATTTTCCATCTTGTATCAGAAATCAGAAATCAAAAGTATACATCCAGAAAACACTCAAGGATTTTCTACAGTAAAAATATACAGTATCTATTCTCCTACATTAAAAATATATATTTTTCCTAACTTTAAAGTTCAATTCTGTGTGCCTAACGTTAAAGTCCAAAATTCCTGAAATTCACACACATTTTCAAACTTTATCACTCTCGTATCAACAAATAAGCAAACACAAATCAAAAAAACTCTAATTAATCCTAGCACATAAAATTTAGCTCCCTCCTTAAAAAGTAAATTACACAAAATAGGTAAATTCAAAATCCAAATTCAATTCTCGATCCGATCCCCCACTAAGCAGAGGTCACGGCACCAGTGTTATGATGAAATGAGAGGATTTAAAGTTCAAACAAAAAACAACAAAAAAAAAAAAAAAACTCATCTGTAGTGGACATCTTGAAGAGGAGGAGAGCTCATATCTTAGCTCTATCCTTACGTCACTTGGCAAATCCGCAAGCCAGAAACTCGAACGGCACGACAATAAATTACATCAGCTATACCGTCAAATCTTACGCCTGCTACTGTTTTCCATAGAAGCAAATTATTCCCACTGGAAGCAAGAGAACAGCTTACACCGCACGGCTGTCTGCCCAGACTCTCAGCTCCACCAAGGAAAACGTAGACAATTAAGCTAGGCATTTTAGAGAACGGCTAACGCAGGCTTCCAGTTGACTAAGGTGACATAATTCCTTCTGTTTTCAAGTCGGAGTTCAGAGGACATCGTCCTGACTTTTGCCGATACAGATAGAGACCCAAGTCTCTGTTAATTTTTTTGTTATTCGCTCAACAGTTTTTTTTTTCTTCGCATTTTGAGAAAACCCGCGGCCGGGGAGCATAATTGCCGCTCCCCGCCGGAAGCACTGCTCGATGCCGACTAAATCTTTTCCTTTCTCCGGTCAAGAGTAAGTGTGTCTCGCCTCTTAACCAAACGCGGCCGGGGAGCATATTTGCCGCTCCCCGCCGGAAAACACCTCTCGGAGTCACTTACATTTTGTCCAGCAAGCCCAAAAATCAGCGAGTCAGTCCGAGAGTCAGCCAAAAGTGAGTGTGTATCCAACTCGAATTTCCTTCGTCTCCTTCACAAAACGAACTTCCACTATGGCTTCACTTATCGCCCCCTTAATTATGGCAAAATCTTCGTTTTCAACTCCAGAATGCGGAAATAAGGGTGATCGCGCATGCGCGCCCTTCTTCACTTAGCCAACAACCGGACCCTCAATCGCCAAAACCTGAATGACTTACATTGAAAGACAACCTTTGACCTTTCCGTCACGTACTTTCCTCTCTTAAGGTCAACTAACAATGAAAATTCTTTCTCGAACATTCTAAAGCGCGCGAAATCATGACTTGGCGAAAATTGCCTCCCTTTCCCTGCTTCTTTCACAATGAATAAAAGTTTGTACAAGATTTACAAATAGAGGAAAATAAATAATACTCTTTTAAACTAAATAATATTCCCAGAAGCATCTGTCTTTCCCCAAAATTAAAGCCTTAAAATAAATAATTCATAATCAAATAAAAATTAAGATTTCCATAAATCATAAAATCATTCACCTAATTTTTATAACGCTATCAGATAATTTTTCTACATAACAAAAGCGACCATCGCAGGCTTCTTCTAGTTGTGATATTCTATAAGTGTCGCCCGGAAGTACTTCTGTCACAACCATTGGACCACGATACTTAGGTTGAGTTTTGGTTGGTTCTCCTGGTGTAAATTTTGAATTTCTTTTAACTACTACTATTTCTCCTTGCTCAAATGATAGAGATCCCGATTTCTTGTTGTTATAATAAGTTTTCATTTTTCCTTGTTCTCTAACAATCTTTTCTCTAGCTTCTTTTTGTAGTTTTTCCGGTTCCTTCCAAACTTCTGCTTCTTCATCAGCAAGTAATCTCAAAACTCCATCTTGAAATCGTGGTACATATCCATGAAGTATTTCAAATGGTGTTTTCCCAATAGTTTTATTGATTGTGTTATTCAAGTTTCTCTCAACTTCTTTAATTCTTTTGTCCCAATCCTTTTGATCGTTACTTTTCATTGATGTTACTATTGTTGATAAAATTGTTCTGTTCCATCTCTCGACCATGCCATTCCCTTGTGGGTGGGAGGTTGAATTTAATGTATGAAGAATTCCTTTTTCCTTGCAAAAATTTTGAAATTCCTTTGAAGTAAAACAAGAACCTCGATCTGATATTATACGATCTGGTAATCCAAATTCTTCTATGAAACTCATCAATGATTTCAGTACGTTCTTCGAAGATGTGTTTTTCACAGCATACAATCGAATGAATCTGGTCATATTATCAATGACGACTAACAATTCCTTGTTTATATCTTTGTTATATCTTTGTTTGTGAAGTGAGATTCTAGACGTTTTGGACTGAAAGAGTGCTCTTGCCTTAAATATCTTACTTTTTTCCTTCTCCTCTAGTTTTTAATCATTGTTTAAAAATAGTAAAACTGAAACAGATCTGTTATGACTGTCAGTTGTATATTGTAAACAAGACCATGATTCTAATTCACAATATATCACACTACAATACAGTAGTTTATTTGGTTTGTTTGGCGACTTCTAAATAGTATTTAGTAAATCAAATTTCAGAAAGAATTCATTTCAAAGTTTGCTTATTTAACCGTTAAAGCAGTGACGATAAATTGTCCTTTAAAAGTAACATGAGCTAGCTGAAGGAATATTACTCGTACAAAAAATGAAAATAAAATAAGATCAAACTCGAAATGCTACTTTTCAATAGTAAACGAAGGCAACAATGATTGAAATCTAACTAAAGTAAAAGAGAGGTCAGAATTTTCTGTGCAGAAAACAAGTATAAAAAAAGTCATCACTAACTAAAACGTGTTCAAAGTTCTGTAAAATATAATAAAAACTAGTAACAACGTACCTATAAAACTGATACATAACTATTGCGTTTATTCAAAGCTTTACATAAACACATAAAAAATTAACTTAAACTGAGCTTTAAATATTAATTTAAGGAAAGAAGAATTAACACTGTAAACATATTTCATTCTAGAACAGTGATTCCGAATTGTCTTGCATCAACCCCTTTTAAAGAATGATTTTGTTTATCGAGCCTCTAACATCTTTATATATAATGTATAAAGAGATATTAGGTATATATATATATATGTGTGTGGGAGTCATCAACGTCCAATGCTGAATTAGAATACCAGGATTATGACGTCATCAGTACAGCATCACCCAGCGCAGTAAGAATCATCCCAGACAGCGCTGAGACCTGGTCGAGAGTGGAGGGCAGACGTGAGCAGACGGATCACACGTCTTCAAGAGTTATTAACTTGATGTTATGCCTTAAAAGGACTTATGTTAATCCTGCATACCGTTAACTTCATCTTTATATACTTTTCTTAATTATTTTATTTCTTTATATTAAATAAACATTTAAATATTACTTCGTGCTCTCATGCTGTGAATTAAGTCAAATTCTACAAAAAAATATGGCGACCAACCGTGGGGCCTCGAATTCCAAAATGTGCGAGTAGTAGAACTGTGCTTTGAACTGTGAACTGAGTGAACTGTTGTCACAAGTTATTCGATTTGTTGGATTACTCGTATAAAGTGTGGATTACCCAATTGACGATGATCATCTGTCGGGTGAGTACAAAACTTTCTTTCCAATATGAAGTTAGTAGAAATTCCAGAATTGGAAGCAGCTTTAAAGAACAGTAAAAGTTCTGAAATCAAAAGTTTGCATAAGCTTATTTTTAATACTGATGGAGATCGAAATAACCGGAAAAGATTACGTGAATTTTCTGGCTTTATATTTAAACCAGATTCCGAAGAATTTAATAAGAAAATAGATACAGTGCAGAATAGTTTTACTTTGAATGAGTTAATTAAAATTTGCAATGTACTGTGCATAAATTCAGAAGGTTCAAAAACGGAAGTCGTAACCCGAATTGTCTCTTTCCTATGTGATTTATCTGTATTATTTGAAAATATTTTGCATGAAGAAAATAGTGATATTGAAGATGAAACTATTAATAAATTTTCTGAAGTAATGCTTGATGATAATCAAAGAGACAATCCTGGTTTTAACGAATCTCAAGTAAACAACACTATGCAGCTTCCAATTCAAGATCATTTTAAACCTCATCTTAGTTTTTCTGATATTGAAAGTATTGTTAATCCTTTTTCTGGTAATGCATATGAAAATGTTGATAAATGGATTGATGAATTTGAAGATGTTATAAACTCTTTGAAATTGAGTGATTTGCATAAATTAGTTTTTGCTAAAAGATCATTAAAAGGTAAAGCGAAACTATTTATTCAGAGTGAACCTAAAGTTAATGATTGGTGTAAGTTAAAAAAGCTTTTGAAATCTGAATATGGTAAAGCTTTTAATTCTGCTGAGTTGCATGAAATGTTATGTAAACGTAAATTGATGCCTAATGAATCTTTAGATGAGTATTTTTTGAAAATGAAAGAAATGTGTTCGCGAGGTAACATTGAAGATGCTTCGTTAATTAAATATGTTATTGATGGTATTCCCGATTCTGTAGTGAGGAAAACTATACTATATGGTTGCGAAACAATATCTGAATTTAAACAAAGGCTTAAAATTTATGATAAAATGAGATCGGACAATGATAAGTTTAAAAATCCGAAACCGAAAGTAGACACTCAAGTTAAAGATAGAAGTAAGCTTTCGTCATCAAACCGAAATCAATGTAACGTTAATAAGGTCAAATGTTTTAATTGCTAGGAATTTGGGCATTATTCTAAGCATTGTGTAAACAAATCAAAGGGTGTAAAATGTGTAAAATGTATAAAATCTAAGAAGTTCGGGCATTATTCAACGGACTGTCCAGATCAGACCACCGAGACACTTCAAGCAGCTTTATTACAACTAATTTGTGACAAGGATAGAATTATGAAGACTGTAGAGATAAATAATCATTTAGTTGATAGTTTAGTTGACACTGGTTCAGATGTAACGATATGCAGCGTAGAGTTATACAAGCAGATTGGTTCTCCTAATTTAAATTGTAGCGATATCACGTTAAACGGAATTGAATCAAAACAAACGTACCCTATCGGCTTTTTTATTTCTGATATTTCAATTGATAGTTTTTCACTGCGTACGAAAATTTATGTTGTTAAGTCATTATGTAATCAAATTGTATTAGGTTTAGATGTATTGAATCAGTTTAACTTCTCTTTTACTGAGAATGGCCTTCAAATAATTTCTCATCGGAATAAAAGTAATGTAAACTTGATAACTGCTGAGTCATCTCGAAATTCTAACGTTCGTTGCGTTATGGGAAATTTGAATATTGCTGTCTCATTGAAGAATGTTTATGATCCTTCGCGATCGTCTGGCGTCCCTGTTAATGTAAACAAAAGTCCCGAAAGCGGAAGTAGCTCGACGTTTAATTACCTTTCACATCTGGTGAATGCTATTTCTGTTAACGAGATTGATTTATCGCATATTTCGAATGCAGAACATAAAGAAAGACTGTGTAATTTAATTAATTCGTACCAACCACGGAAAAATAGACAATCTGACTTCAAGATGCAAATAAATTTATGCGATGATATTCCTGTCTGTCAAAATAGAAGATACATGTCTTTCGCGGAACAAAAAATTGTTGACGATCAAATTAAGGAATGGTTAAAAGAGGGCATAATAAAGCCTAGCAATTCTAATTATTCGGCGCCTATTGTTTTGTGTAACAAGCGTAATAATTCGAAACGTTTATGTATAGATTATCGGAAATTGAATAAGAAGATTATTAAAGACAAATTTCCACTGCCTTTAATTTCGGAAGTACTTGATCGCTTAGAACAGTCAAAAGTCTTCACGACACTAGATTTGAGAAATGGCTTTTTCCATGTAGACATAGACGAAAATTGCACCAAATATACCGCATTTGTAACACATAATGGTATCTACGAATTTCGTAAAGCTCCTTTTGGTTTATGTATTAGTCCAAATGTTTTTCAAAGGTACATTTATTCAGTATTTCGTGACTTGTTAAATGAAGGTGTACTAATTATTTATATGGATGATATAGTCATACCGGCTAATGATGAAGTTGAATGTTTAGACAAATTAGAAAGAGTATTCAAAACTGCTTCGGAGTATGGATTACAAATAAATTTCAAAAAGTGCCAATTCTTAAAACGTAAAATTGAATTTTTGGGACATGTAATTGAAAACGGAACTATTCGACCATCACCTTCCAAAACTGTTGCTGTTCGAAACTTTCCACAACAGCGTAACTGTAAACAACTACAAAGCTTTTTAGGACTAACGGGATATTTTCGTAAATTCATTCCTCAGTATGCTAAAATAGCTAAACCTCTTAGTGACTTACTTAGAAAAGGTATTGGTTTTAAGTTCGATTCCGAACAACAGGAAGCTTTTTGCAGATTAAAAGAAATTCTCTCTCAGGCACCTGTTCTACACATATTTAGGCAAGGATATCCATTAGAACTTCATACTGATGCTAGTAGTCAAGGCTTTGGTGCGGTATTACTCCAATTGTCTGATGATGGTAATTATCACCCAATCCAGTATATTAGTAAGAAGACTTCACCGCAGCAAGAGAAACTCTGTAGTTACGAATTAGAAGCCCTTGCAGTAATAGAAGCTCTGAAGAAATTTCGAAACTATTTGTTAGGGACTAAATTCAAAATTGTAACTGATTGTAGCGCATTTCAGAAAACTTTAGATAAGAAAGATTTAACTCCTAAAATTGCAAGATGGGCAATGTTTATTGAAGAATTCGATTACGAAATTGTACATCGTTCAGGAAGCCAAATGAAACATGCTGATGCTTTAAGTAGAAATGCTTTAATTTTAACATCATACACATCCGATGTAACTGAGAAGATTCGGTTAGCTCAACAACAGAATGAAGATGAACATGTGAAATTAATCAAGAATTTAGTTGAGAAGGGAGAAGAAAATGGATTCTTCGTGAGAAATGATATTTTGTACAAATTTGAAAATGGTAAAGATCTTCTAGTAGTGCCAGAATCCTTACAGAATGAAATCATACAGAAGGTACATAAAAAAGGTCACTTTGCTGTAGATAAAACTGTGAATGCTGTAGAGCAAGAATTCTATATTCCCAGACTGAAATGTAAAGTTGAAAAAGTAATTGCTAACTGTATAGAATGTATACTGTACAACAAGAAGCAAGGAAAAGCAGAAGGATTTCTTCATCCTGTACCAAAAGAAAACGTTCCCTTGAGTACGTATCATATCGACTTTATTGGACCTCTTCCATCGACGAACAAGAGATACCAACACATTCTAACTGTTGTCGACGCTTTTACGAAATTTACTTGGTTCTATCCAGTGAAATCACCAACTACGCAAGAAGTTATTTCAAAATTGAAGCAACAACAGACTGTATTTGGAAATCCAGCCAGAATCATTTCAGATCAAGGTAGTGTCTTTACATCGAAAGAATTTTTAGCTTATTGTACTGAAGAAGGAATAGAACATGTCAAAATTACTACCGGTATTCCAAGAGGTAACGGACAAATTGAGCGAATTCTTAGAATTTTGATTCCTGTTTTGTCAAAATTATCACATGAAGATTCAACGAAATGGTTTAAGTATATTCCAGATGTCCAGAGGATAATCAACAGTACAACTACGAGAAGTACAAAATATTCACCGTTTGAGCTTCTCATAGGCACGAAAATGAAGAATAAAGAAGATTTGAGAATTAGTGAAATATTGAATGAAGAATATTTAAAGCAATTGATGCAAGAACGTGATGAAATGAGAGAAGATGCGAAAAACAACATTTTGAGGATTCAAGAAGAGAATCGAAAACAATTTAACAAGAAACGTAAGAAACAGAAACTATACAAGATTGGCGACTTGGTAGCCAATCAGAGAACTCAATATGGGACTGGTTTGAAACTACGACCTAAGTTTCATGGACCGTATAAAATCATAGCTGTTCGATTAAATGATAGATATGAAGTCGAGAAAGTAGGATGCCATGAAGGACCAAATTTGACATCTACTGCGGCCGACCATATGAAGCCATGGTCAAATTGATTTAATGCTTGTATCAGCTCAAAGCCTAAGGACCTGATACTTTTTTTTCTTTCTTTTTTTGTTTTTTTTTTATTCTCTTTGCAGGTACATGATAGTGATGTCCATTCAACAGACATCGAGGACGATGCCTCTTCAGGCTGGCCGAAGCTGTGGGAGTCATCAACGCCCAATGCTGAATTAGAATACCACGATTATGACGTCATCAGTACAGCATCACCCAGCGCAGTAAGAATCATCCCAGACAGCGCTGAGACCTGGTCGAGAGTGGAGGGCAGACGTGAGCAGACGGCTCACACGTCTTCAAGAGTTATTAACTTGATGTTATGCCTTAAAAGGACTTATGTTAATCCTGCATACCGTTAACTTCATCTTTATATACTTTTCTTAATTATTTTATTTCTTTATATTAAATAAACATTTAAATATTACTTCGTGCTCTCATGCTGTGAATTAAGTCAAATTCTACATATATATATATATATGTATATGTATCAACGTTGGAAATTGTTGGGTCTAGGAGAATCTTGTCTCACAGTAGCTGAAATTCTACTTCTGTTAAATCGATTGTAATCTTGGGGACTGTTCTCAATCGGAGTAACAAATCTGGGAGGTGCACTTTTGATTTGTTTATTTTCTCTAATCTTAATAAGCTTATGGACATGAGTAAGCCAAGAGATGGGGTCAGAGGGTGCGTTGATCGTCATTAAGGATTTTAATTCTGTAGGAAGGCCATCCGTCAGACCCTCCAAGATCATTTCATGAGTTAGATTTAATTTTTTACCAATATCTAATTTTTTGCGAAAATATTGCGTTATGTCCTCTTTATGATTGTACTTATAATTGGCAAAATCACCAAACGTAGTTAAAGTGGGGTCGAAAAAATTTTCCTTTAAAATTTGGACTAATTCCACATATTTAGTAATTTTATGGCAGTTCTTGACATATACGCTAAGTGTATTACCTTTTAGATATCGAGCTACATTATTAAGCTTCCACGTTTCATCTTTATCTAAATGAGTTTTGTTAAAGTACTCAAGCCATTTCAGAAAGCCGGTAGGATACCACCTTCAAAGGGATTATCTAAAAAAGAAGATACCCCAAGGATTATACGGATAAAATGTTACGCACTTAAGATGAATTTTCCCCTGTGCGACTTCTATGTTTCTACATTTTTCTCTAGGCGTTTTTGCTTCAAGAGAATCATCCTTCTCTTACTTGTATTCTGGTATTCTGCAGCTTATTTTACGTCCAGAGAAGCATCCTTCTGCTCCTGTGATATGTGATCTGTGTTTCCATCGAAATTTCGTCGTTCATCAAATGTGCTCTTACCGTTGACCTACTTTTGAGGATGGAAATCTTTCCCTATGTCTACGCCGTTCTGTGTTGCTCTCGAGAGCTTTGTGCTTGTGTGGTTATTGATCGTGTTTTGCGAAAATCTAATCAAGAGTGCACAAAAATGTGTATTTTTGTGTCGATTTCATCACTCTTATTCTCGTCGCAATAAGTCAAACAGAAGCAACTAGTAAAAACATTGGCGATGCAAATGATATTATTATTATTGAATTATAATTACTGATTTAATAATAGTGTTTTTATTTTGAAAATTCTAAAAAGTATTATTTTGGTATAAATGTATTTTAAATTTGGTATTTAAAGGATGTATTTTGGTTTTAATATCGTTTTGGGAAAATTTAAAGAGTATTATTTTGAGTTAGTTTTATTTATGAAAGTATTATTATAGTTTTATTTATGAAAGTATTATTAAGAGAATAATGGCTAAGGAAAACATCTCTGATCCTGATGATTCATTAAGGGCAGCTAGCGCTGAACCTGAAACAAGTATAATTCCCTTTGACGCGCAGAATGATATGGATATAAATTCATGGCTTGAGTACTTTAACAAAACTCATTTAGATAAATGATATGATGGTAATTAAGATAAAGAATTTTTATAAAATTCTAGTACCTAAATCTTTAAGATTAAAATTGTTGAATAAAACCCATGAAAATTTTGGTCACCCGGGAGTTCAAATTATGCTTAACTTAATCACCCCTCAATATTATTGGCCTCATATTAGCGAAGATATTGAAAATTTTGTTAAACATTGTCATACTTGTCAACTTAATAAAAGGAAAAAACAGAAAAAATTTGGTCTTATGCAAGACGTACGCCCAACCGACAAACTTTTCGAATGTCTCTCTATTGACACTGTGGGAGGATTTAATTATTATAATTCTACAAAAAATATTTACATATAGTTATTGACCATGCAACAAGATATGTCTGGGCGTTTCCCTCTAAAAGTGTAACTTCAGAAACCTATGCCAATTGTCTAAAACAAATATTTCAAATACAAGTCACCGAAAAAATTCTGAGTGACAGGAATGCAGCCTTCACTTCCTCTAGATTTAAAAA
The DNA here is from genome assembly GCF_044657685.1 of Stegodyphus dumicola. Taxonomy (NCBI): domain Eukaryota; kingdom Metazoa; phylum Arthropoda; class Arachnida; order Araneae; family Eresidae; genus Stegodyphus; species Stegodyphus dumicola. The sequence goes on from NC_140771.1 coordinate 113,797,755, forward strand.
ATTTCTTAAAAAGCATAATGTTAAACAACTTTTAACTTCATCTCACCATCCCCAGACAAATGGTAAAGTAGAAAGAGTAAATCAATCAATAGTAAGTCGACTAAAATGTAAAGTAAATTCTTCTTCTAAAAAAGTACCATGGACTAAAGTGCTAGAGCAAGAGCAAGTTGTTATCGAATATAACAACTCCCCTCATACGGTAACAAACTTCACCCCAGCATACGTACTATTTGGTAACCTCCCTTTTGAATCTCCAATTGATCAAAATAAATACCCTTCCTTAAATGAAGCAAGGGCTTTAGCAAAGAAAAGAACTATCGAATACCACCGAAAGAATAAAACTAGATATGACATCAGATTTTCAGAATCTAAATTTCAACCTGGAGATTTTGTCTTTTACGAGGAATTTGAATACCCAAATACTAGAAAATTGACTTCACCCTATTCAGGCCCTTATCAGATTATGAATAAATTATCTGAAGTTAATTATGAAATCGACAGGGAAAATTTTCACACGAAGAAACCAACTGAGATTGTACATGCGTCAAAATTAAGGTTCTATTATCCACCCGAGAACTTTAAATTACATCATGAATAAATCAAAATTTATAAATCAATAAACTATCCATAACCCTTCTTTTAGTTTTCATCCTGTTGTCCCCCTAAATAGTTGATTTATCTCTCAGTGCCTGCAAAGTTTGTCTGGCCTTTTCTTTTACTGGGCTCCTTCAAACTTGAGTTTCAGGTTCAATGCACTTTCCGTGTGGGAAACACTCAATTGAGGCTATACTACAAGTAGAGTACTATACCCTCACATTTCCTTGAGCTCATGTTTTCCTATGTTTGTGTTATAAATTGTAGCAACAGTTGAAAAAGTTAAATTTCAGTTGTTGAAACTTCTGAATTTCATTTTATGTTTCTGCAGCATCGTGTACAAAAACTGGTATGGATATTGGAAGTTAAATTTTGTTTTGTTATCATTAATAAGAGAAAAATAGAGTGACGAAATATGTTAAAAACCTAGCAAAATGTGTATTTTCAACAAGAGTATAAGAGCTCTAGTATCGTGACATAAAAACTCAAATGTTTTCAGTGCCAATGCTAATCCATAATTCTAGCGCTAATTAAATGATCCGGAGATCTCCAAAGACCAGTAAAAGACTGAAGATGAGCCTGAATGACAACTCTAATGATTGTACGGACTCATACACAAACTGTGAATGGCATGCCCTAAGATATAAACTTACAAATTCAGTTATATTACTATTTCCTATTGCCGCGTAGCTAACCAGCAATATGTTATTAGTGCTTTATTTGTTCTGCACTTAGTTACTATATTATAATCTAATTAATCATTTATTATATTTTATATACTGTGTAGGGTTTATATTTATTTTAGCTAACATTTATTTTAAGTTTAAACTATCTTTCCTGTCAAGCGTTACTTTCCCCTGGAACTGCCAATGCCAGAATATGTAAATTTTGAGTAGAACGCGCAAGGATTCAAATTATCAGCGGAAGTAGTATGAGTTAAATAGCAAGGAAACGAGTTCGCTGTGTGATATTCTTACTTAGCGAGCGCGGAGGTAGTTAGCGAGAATTGAAGAACCCCGCGTTGCGGCCTATGTGCTTGGCGGGAAGTAGTGGTAATCGTTCCAGTGAGCTTCAAGTCTGCTGAATTAGCAGCGGTATTGGAAAACGCGGTGAGTTAGTTATTTTAGAGAGCCTCGTAGTTAGAATCTTGTCTTTACTTTCTTTTCAGGTTATTATTTTTATTTGACTGCCAAGTTGGCACAGTTTGTAAGCGTCAAGAGGACGCAATTGTAATTTATTACGTTGAATAAAAAGGGACTTAAACCCTTCACAAGGCTCTATCTTTTATACAAGCTTTCACAGTCACCTCTTGGTTGCGTGCAAGTTGGAGGCGCGCAACGTTATTTTGGCGCCCGAACACTTATCGAACTGAAATGGCCGAAAACTGGATGGAAGCCGCTGGACAACACCAAGAAATGACAACTCAGTTAGAAGGATTTGGATACCTGGTCCAGACTTTGAGAGCATCAATCAAGCCAAACGTCTATTTCGACGGAAAAAATTCGGTGGCGGTATTTCTCGAAGGTCTAGAAAACCACTTTCAGCTCTACCCTGTGCCTGAAAGACAAAAAGTTGCCATCGCCACATCAGCACTAAGAGGACAGGCCGCGCTATGGTGGAAAAATATAGGCAAATTTCTTCTAGCTGAATTTGGAAGCCCAACGTATACATTTGAAAATTTCAAAAAATCGTTAGTAAAGGCCTTCCCCATAGTGAAAGATCGCGCACGGCTGGAAGCCGAACTATATAGTTTCTATCAACGGGATACAGCACAATTGACGGACTTTATTTTACGAAAAATCAAGCTAACGGATATGCTGTATGGGAAAAAACCAGATGCGGAGATAACTGAAATAATATTACCAAGATTGTTACCCGCTGTCCAAGACTACTTTGAAATCAGAAAGCCAAGCACATTTCAGGAACTTTTCGAATTGGCGGTGAAGTTTCAAAATCGCAGAATAGCGGAAAAAGCGAGAGGGGAAACATATTCTCAACATACCCGAAGGAAGGAGGAAACCAGAAATGGAAATCGCTCATATGGGGGAAAGAAATATCAAGCTAACGCATCGAAACTCGAAGGTCAAGGCCCAAAAAGAAAATTCGAAAATAAACATCCGCGTACCCAGAAGGCACAGATTGAAAGGAAAGCTTTAAACGAGTAGAGGGGCCTGTGAAAGGGAGGGTCCAGACTCCGGAAGTTTTAAAAAAACCCTCAAATAGACATTTAAATACGGTCATCGTAAAAAACTCACAGCTACCAATTATACAAGTCCTGGTTGTCGATGTACCAGTAGAAGCCCTCATCGATACAGGAGCAGAAGGAAATTTTATGAGTGAAAATTTCTTCAAAAAGAATTTTTATAGGGTACGACTATTTAAAACCAGAAATACGGAAATTATAGCAGCGCAAGGAAAAACATGTCACTGCATCGGGAAATTATCATTAAACTTACAGGTAAAAGAGGAAAATCTCAAAGTATTAATTTTTGTGGTGAAACACCTGCAACACTCTCTTATTTTAGGTATGGACTTTCTAAGGGCCGCGAGGGCCAAATTAAATTTTCAAGATAGTTCCGTGGTGTTGGAGATGGACCAGAGGGTGGTGGAACCTGTGGAGACACCTGAAGTGGACCTTAGCCATCTGAATGACCAGGAAAGTAAAGCAATACAGCAAGTGGTGAGTAATTTTTCTCATTTGTTTTCAGAAAAACCAGGAAACTGCCAAATCGTGACTCATAAGATTCAATTAAATGCCGAAAAACCTTGTAGGACTAAACCGTATCCTTATGATAAACAAAAAGACCTAATCATCGAAGAACATATTCAGGAGATGTTAAAGAATAAAATAATAACGCCCATAAATAGTGAGTACGCGAGTCCAGTCGTACTATGTAGGAAAAAGAACGAGTTTCCTCCTTCGGATAAAAGGGCTTGGAGGTTTGCTATCGATTACAGAAAACTAAATAGCATTACTAAATTTCCAGTTTACCCTTTGCCGGTTATAGACGAGATCATTAGACAGATCAAATCGACAAGATATATGTCTACTTTGGACTTAACGTCTGGCTACTATCAAATAGCTATGAGACCCGAAGATATACACAAAACCGCGTTTATAACAAAATCGGGCACTTATGCATTTTTACGCATGCCCTTTGGGTTGTGTGGGGCCCCATCAACATTCCACAGAGCTATGGACATTGTTCTAAAGCCTGTCCTAGGAAAATCAACTTTAATTTATCTAGATGATATAATTATAACGAGTAGTACGTTGGAACAACACATTAATGACCTCGAACAAGTTTTTAAATTATTAAAAGAGGCCGGTCTTACAATTAACGCCTCAAAATGCAAGTTCGCAACTAAAGAACTTAAATATCTCGGTTATAAAATTTCGCAAAAGGGTATAGAAACGCAAGATTCAAAAATAAAAGCTATTAAGAATTTCCCACCGCCCAACACCGCCAAGAAACTTTCGTCTTTCCTTGGATTATGTTCTTACTATCGATCTTTCATAAAAGATTTCGCTAATATTGTTGAACCACTCTTAGTAATCAAAAGAAAAAAGAGTAAATTTACGTGGACAGCGGAAGCTAACACAGCTTTTGAAAGATTAAAAGAAGCGCTTATTAATGCCCCTGTTTTAAAATTCTCTGAGGGGGACGAAAACCTGGAAATTGCAGCAGATGCGTCAGACTATGCGGTGGGGGCGGTTCTTATGCAAAATAACCATCCGCTGGCATTTTTTAGTAAAACATTGAATCAGAAACAAAGGAATTATACAGCTACAGAAAGAGAAACATTAGCCGTATTAATGGCTGTACAAAAATTTCGAGTTTATTTCGGCAAATCGCCAGTAACAGTCTTTTCGGATCATGCGGCTGTTGGTAGACTTTACTCGGGAAAAAACCTAACGCCCAGGTTAATAAAATGGGCTTTAAAACTCCAAGAATATAATATCACAATAAAATATAAACCGGGTAAGGAAAACAATGTAGCTGACGCACTTTCTCGTATAAAACTGGACGACGAAGGAAATGAACTTAAATGCGCTGTGTTGACTTCAAAAATTTTAGATTCTAGAGATACGGTTATTACTGAACTGAAAGCTGATCCTGAATTTGGAAATATCTATACTTATTTGAAAGACCCCGAAAGCTTTGAGCATACAGATATCGATGCGATAAGAAATAGAGCAAAAAACTATGAAATAATAGATAATTTATTATTCTATACGAAAACAACAAACGAAAATCTTGAGTATAAGCCAGTCATCCCAGCCTCGCTTCGATTAAGCATTTTGAAGGAAATACACGACGCGAAAACAGCGGGTCATTTAGGGGTCAGAAAGACTTAAAAAGGGTACGCGAGGCGGTATATTTCCCGCAATTATACAAAATAGTAACGGCGTATGTCAGGTCCTGCAATCAATGTCAGTTAATAAATGATATTAATTACAGCCCAGCCGGGTACTTAAATAGCATTCGCGCTACATTTCCGAATGAAATTTTAGGCATAGATCTCCTTGGTCCCTTCCCCCAGAGCGAGTTAAATAAAAATCGTTTTCTTTTAGTAATAGTAGATCATTTTTCAAAATGGATAGAAATTGTTCCACTTAAACGCGCGTCAGCCAAAACAGTCGCAGATGCATTCTTACACAGATACATTTTAAAATACGGTGCACCGATAAAAGTTATTAGCGATAACGGAAAACAATTCATTAGTCAAATATTTGAAAACATATGCAATGGACTTGGCATACGCCATATCAAAATGGTTCCGTATAGACCACAGGCTAACATAGCAGAAAGAGTTAATAAGAACATAGTAAAAATAATTCGCAGTTACGTGAGCACACATCACAAGCGCTGGGATGGCTACATAAATGAATTAGCTTATGCTTTAAGAAAGGCACATCATGATACTACGGGAAAAACTCCAGCAGAATTATTTTTAGGCAGAAAGTTAATTACGCCTTTAGATAAATTATTCTTTGTGCAACAAAGAGAGCAGGAGTTTAAACAACAAGATGTGTAAAAGTTGATTGATCAGGCGCTTAAAACCTCGGATACGGCAAGAAATAGGCAGAAACTTTATTATGATAGAAAACGCCGTGAAGCAGATTTTAAAGTTGGGGATAAAGTATTGAAGCGGAAATTTTCTTTATCAAGTGCCTCAGACAATTTTATGGCAAAGCTAGCTCCAAAGTTTGAAGGCCCCTATGTAATTCAGGAAATCAAAGGGGTAGTATTATATCTTAAGAACGACAGAGGGGAAATCTGTAAAGCAAGTCCCGACCAGGTGAAAAAATACTATAATCCAAATGATTTTGAAATCCTTAAAAGTTTCTTGCAGGACTCAAGTCTAAACGAAGTAGAAGGTTCAAACACTACAACAACTATTCCACCACCCAAGAAACAGAGAACTGAAGAGAGACCTAGTTCTTCTACAACCCGGACGTCGGTATCAAAAAAGAAAAAATGATTTTCAAACTCCGTTTAAGAAAAACAAAAATACAGATGAACCGGGTAAAGAAACCGTGGTAAAGAGAAAAACACCGCCTACAAAAGATGGCAGGAGAAATTACACATCAAGGAGAACGCGCACACGGCCACAGAGTCAGGTGCCAGCAAGGCCGACGTTCCGGAAACTGAAACGCCAGCAGGAGGCACAAAAATACGACGAACAGAAGAAATTCAAGAAGGACTCCAGACCGGAGGACGTCAAGACCAGCCGTCCCAGGCAGAAACGCAAAGACCAACAACCAGACGATTACTCCGTCAAGAGGCCAGCATGTAGAGGACGCAAAAGAAAGAGCAACGTGGACGACACTCGGAGATCATTAAGGAGAAGATTGACATCCATGAAACCTCTAACTTGGGATCAATTTTGCCAAAAACGGATGACGGAGTTTCAAGCATCGAAAACTCAAAGATAAGTTAAAACCTTCTATAAATATTTTTCTCTTTTGTTCCGAAATGTTATGCATAAGTACGAAGTTCTATGTTTTGACGAAAGTCAATATGTCTCGGTTGAGACTTAGTTTTGTTTTACTTTATTTAGCTAAGGCAAAAGTATTATTTTCTTTAAGTGTAAAAGCTAAAAACAAGCATTTTCTGTTGGTCGAAAGACTAATTCTGTTATGTTAAAGCCAAAATTTGGCCGGAGATAAAAATAACTTCGTATTCTTGTATTAATAAGAATTTTACTTTCAGTGCCGCCAGATTGGCGAAGAATGAGTAAAGTAAAAATTTATTTTCTCTTATTCATTTTATGGTAAATTGTAAAAAGCATATGTATTAAAAATTTGTAAATGTATGTAAATACTTGAAGGTTATGTAAAAGTAGAATTTAGTCTAGAAGCATAAAAATGTAGATGCTAAAAGTTAATGCTTAAAAGGAATGAAGTCAAAATTTAAGTATTAAAGTGTAAAGTCATGCTTTAGAGCGAAAGCCTGCATGTTTAAAGATGAATGAGGGGGAAGTTAGAATGAATGTGTTTTGTAGGGTTCTCCACCTACATTTGAATTTTTAAGACTATTAAAGTAGCTCATTGAGTTGTAGAATGTCGAGTAAGGTGTGTCTATTTGGTCGTTGAATTCTAACAAATCATGAGGGTTAGGGGAAGTGTTGTAAGACTAAAACACGAATATTCCCGTTTGACACCACACACGGTGGAGAGCCAGGGTAAAGTTAAATTAATGCTTGAAAAATTGAATGAATGTGAAGTAAGCAATAACTAAGAAAAACGAATCGTTTAAAAACAAAAATTTATTGTGTCAAGAAAGTGTAAATTATAATGTATGTAGAAAGATACTGATACTTATTCCTTCCAGATGCTGGAAGGAAAGACCAAGATTGATTGATGAAGTCCAGGAAAAGTTGCTGTAAGAAGAAAGCTTTGTAACGAGCAACAGAATTTTAGTATAATTGTTACATTAGATTTTTTTTTTTTTTTGTGTAAACGAGGTTCTCGCCAGTTAGTTCAGAATTAGATAAACTTACAACAGGTCGTTTGTAGGACCTGCTTCCAAGTTTTCCAAATTCTGGCAGCGGCAAATGTAGGGTTTATATTTCTTTTAACTAACATTTATTTTAAGTTTAAACTATCTTTCCTGTCAAGCCTTACTTTCCCCTGGAACTGCCAATGCCAGAATATGTAAATTTTGAGTAGAACGCGCAAGGATTCAAATTATCAGCGGAAGTAGTATGAGTTAAATACCAAGGAAACGAGTTCGCTGTGTGATATTCTTACTTAGCGAGCGCGGAGGTAGTTAGCGAGAATTGAAGAACCCCGCGTTGTGGCCTATGTGCTTGGCGGGAAGTAGTGGTAATCGTTCCAGTGAGCTTCAAGTCTGCTGAATTAGCAGCGGTATTGGAAAACACGGTGAGTTAGTTATTTTAGAGAGCCTCGTAGTTAGAATCTTGTCTTTACTTTCTTTTCAGGTTATTATTTTTATTTGACTGCCAAGTTGGCACAGTTTGTAAGCGTCAAGAAAACGCAATTGTAATTTATTACGTTGAATAAAAAGGGACTTAAACCCTTCACAAGGCTCTATCTTTTATACAAGCTTTCACAGTCACCTCTTGGTTGCGTGCAAGTTGGAGTGGCGCAACGTTATAACTGTATTAATTATATTCAAATATTTTATGTCATATTTTATGTAAACATTTTGTGTGCCTTGAGGTAAATTCAATCAGTTTTCCTACTCACTTAATTTCCTAATAACTAAATTTTCTGCTCTCACTATCTGTACTGTCTTGGGTCGACGGCCGCGACTGCAAGCCTTTTCAGATGGGGGGATAATCTGTAATGATATTTTTAAATCAATTGATTAAATTAAATTCTATTAATATTGCTTAATAATGTGTTGGCGATTCTCTACCTAAATTGCATCCCTGTTCCTAAATTTTGGCGAAATCCTTTCTTTAGTATAAAATATATTAACCTGTTGGCGCCCGCCAAATCGTGAAACTCATAAATCTGTCATATTACATAAAGTACTTAAGAACACTCCTGATGAGAAGATAGCGTCACCTCGTGATTTCAATTAATGTCGCTGATTGGAGGAGCCTCGTGACGCACATATATGTATAAGTAGGGCTTCTGCTCAAGGTACGAGGAGAACGTTTGTGAGATTGATGCTAAAATAAACCTACCACTTTATATTCCAAAATTTGTCTCATTCCTGTTGCCCCGGCTGCACAAAACAAATAATGTATGAGAAATTACATTTCAGAAATATATATATATGTATATCAACAGAATGGATTATCCCCCCCCCCATCTGAAAAGGCTTGCAGTCGCGGCCGTCGACCCAAGACAGTCCACATAGTGAGAGCAGAAAATTTAGTTATTAGGAAATTAAGTGAGTAGGAAAACTTATTGGATTTACCTCAAGGCACACAAAATGTTATATAAAATATGACATAAAATATTTGAATATAATTAATACAGTATATAAAATATAATAAATGATTAATGAAATTATAATATAGTAACTAAGTGCAGAACAAATAAAGCACTAATAACATATTGCTGGTTAGCTACGCGGCAATAGGAAATAGTAATATAACTGAATTTGTAAGTTTATATCTTAGGGCATGCCATTCACAGTTTGTGTATGAGTCCGTACAATCATTAGAGTTGCCATTCAGGCTCATCTTCAGTCTTTTACTGGTCTTTGGAGATCTCCGGATCATTTAATTAGCGCTGGAATTATGGATCAGCATTGGCACTGAAAACATTTGAGTTTTTATGTCACGATACTAGAGCTCTTATACTCTTGTTGAAAATACACATTTTGCTAGGTTTTTAACATATTTCGTAACTCTATTTTTCTCTTATTAATGATAACAAAACAAAATTTAACTTCCAATATCCATACCAGTCTTTTGGTACACGATGCTGCAGAAACATAAAATGAAATTCAGAAGTTTCAACAACTGAAATTTAACTTTTTCAACTGTTGCTACAATTTATAACACAAACATAGGAAAATATGAGCTCAAGGAAATGTGAGGGTATAGTACTCTACTTGTAGTATAGCCTCAATTGAGTGTTTCCCACACGGAAAGTGCATTGAACCTGAAACTCAAGTTTGAAGGAGCCCAGTAAAAGAAAAGGGCAGACAAACTTTTCAGACACTGAGAGATAAATCAACTATTAAGGGGGACAACAGGATGAAAATTAAAAGAAGGGTTATGGATAGTTTATTGATTTATAAATTTTGATTTATTCATGATGTAATTTAAAGTTTTCGGGTGGATAATAGAACCTTAAATTTGGCGCATGTACAATCTCAGTTGGTTTCTTCGTGTAAAAATTTTCCCTGTCGATTTCATAATTAACTTCAGATAATTTATTCATAATCTGATAAGGGCCTGAATAGGGTGAAGTCAATTTTCTAGTATTTGGGTATTCAAATTCCTCGTAAAAGACAAAATCTCCAGGTTGAAATTTAGATTCTGAAAATCTGATGTCATATCTAGTTTTATTCTTTCGGTGGTATTCGATAGTTCTTTTCTTTGCTAAAGCCCTTGCTTCATTTAAGGAAGGGTATTTATTTTGGTCAATTGGAGATCCAAAAGGGAGGTTACCAAATAGTAAGTATGCTGGGGTGAACTTAGTTATCGTATGAGGGGAGTTGTTATATTCGATAACAACTTGCTCTAGCACTTTAGTCCATGGTACATTTTTAGAAGAAGAATTTACTTTACATTTTAGTCGACTTACTATTGATTGATTTACTCTTTCTACTTTACCATTTGTCTGGGGATGGTGAGATGAAGTTAAAAGTTGTTTAACATTATGCTTTTTAAGAAATTTTTTGAATCTAGAGGAAGTGAAAGCTGCATTCCTGTCACTCAGAATTTTTTCGGCGACTTGTATTTGAAATATTTGTTTTAGACAATTGGCATAGGTTTCTGAAGTTACACTTTTAGACGGAAAAGCCCAGACATATCTTGTTGCATGGTCAATAACTATATGCAAATATTTTTTTGTAGAATTATAATAATTAAATCCTCCCACAGTGTCAATAGAGAGACATTCGAAAGGTTTGTCGCTTGGGGGTACGTCTTGCATAAGACCAAATTTTTTCTGTTTTTTCTTTTTATTAAGTTTACAAGTATGACAATGTTTAACAAAATTCCAATATCTTCGCTAATATTATCAGGTTCAATGTTTCTTCTAACCTTCTTCGGAAACATACAAGGACCTGACTAAGAACAGAGAGCTTACTAAAAGCTATGTTCACTAATTGTAGTAAGTAGACAGGATACAGACGAAGGGTATACAAAACCCTTTATTTTTCTTTATATACAATGACTTCCGCACTTCGGAATACAATGACCCTCCACTCGGGGTCTAACGTAAAAGATATCAAAATAAAACTAAACTCTAATTTAACTTTAGAAGAATACACGTGTAAGATTGGCCTTATAATAACAGGAAGCGTATGTAGCACAGAGACTGTGAACACTACAATACGTTTAATTTATCAAGAGGATTAAAACCTCTGGCCTGGAAGGCAAATAGCAACTGCGTAACTTCTAAGGTAAGCGGCCTGCTTCGAACTCACTGCTTCCTCTCTTTTGCTTGGCAAAAAAGGCCACACTTAAATACTTGGCGTTCGCCAGACAAACTTTGCATAAAATCCTTAACGCTTATAATTCTGGCCGGAAGTAGAAAATAAGAAGTGATAGTAAAGATTTAAAATAAAATAAACGTTAGTAAAACTTAAGATCCTTACATACTTCCCGCCAGAGTTAATTAGTTTGAAACTGAGGTCTAAAACGACCTTGTTGAAAACTTTTAGCTCTAGAATCTAACGCGAGGCCAACCTTTTACAAAAAAATGCTTCGCTAGAAACTAGAAAAATTTAAAAGAAAGAAATTTGTTACAATATCAGCTCCCAGGATATAAAACAATCTTTTTTTTTTCATCTGTACTGCATCTAAACAGGAGCTTTATTCAATTCTGGTTCCTTCCAGAGATCTGGAAGGAAAACTAGTTTAATGAAATGTTACAGAATGACATTGCAAATAACATATAGAATATACTTCTCTTAACCTTCTTATTTCATTCATGACTATTTTAATTATCTCTCCCCGTGCTCTCTGACATGTGTTGTAAAAGAACACCAAACACGAATGTGTTTCTGTCTACGTGTGCCACACTTCCTCCTACAATCAAAACACTAACGTGTTAAAATTCAACATAACGAGACCTCTTAACACACCCTACTTTCAACTCTAAACCTTGAGGTACTATTCTAAAAGTGGCTAACTCTAAAGTGTAGCGTCAGAGAGCCTAACTATATCATTCAACCTTTACCACATATTCGCCATGATTTAATCTTTACAGTCACACGAATAACAAATTTTTAACATTACTTTCACTTTTACCATATCACGGTATTTCTTAACATTTAAAATAACAGAACATATCAACATGCCGTTAATTTTACACATTTGAAAACGTACATTAGTAGTAAATTGTTAACTTCTATTCTTTTCAAAGCAAGTGCCAATTCTTTCTACATTGAAATAATACTACATTTTAAAACGTCTTTCACACTAAAACTTCTTTCTTGCTAGAATGTTTTAAATAAAATTTATACAATAAGTTTTTACAATATTTAAGTTTTTACACAACGCTATTATACATCAACTTTAGTTTTACGCGCGAGTAATTGAAAAACATAAGAAAATCGGTCACAACTCATTTCTCGCCCTTTTGGCGATAAAGGTAGACCTCGCATGAGGTAAAACTTCTTGAAATCTGCCACTTGCAGTAAGAATGAAAGATTAACTTAAGTTTGCAAAGTAACATAAAATTTTACTTATCTTTGTAATATTCGGACATCCTTTTCTGGGCCCAGTCTTTAAAGGTACTGCAGATATTAGCCTGGTTTATCCTCCTTCTTGTACGGGCTCGCCCTTCAGTGCTTTCCTCTGGAAGCTTCCGTTTTTCACCAGTACGGCCACCCTTGAACACCTTCCTTTTCTCCTCTGCTTGTGGTCTTGGTCGTTTAAAGGCAGCTGGTCTTGGTGGAACCGGGAAACTTCTGTCGTGATCCTGCTTGGACCTCGTTGTTGGCCGTTCAAATTTTTCTTGTACTTTTTCCTCCGCCGCTGATGGCCCTTCCGCAGTTCGGCGACTTTTGCTGCGGAGAGTTCTGTCGGATGAGTCGATCTTCCGTTTTAAAGCCGGGTTATAGTTGCCGTCCTTTCTCCTGGTCCTCTTCACATACGTCGTCCTTCTCCCTTCTTCATTCTGGGGGTGTTCGTGAACTCTGTTTTCTGGACGGTGGAACGAATTCTTTTTCTTTTTACCTTCAATTTTTCCGCGGGGCAATTTTCTTTTCACTTGCTTCTGTCTCTCATTGGCTTGCCCTTGTACTTGTCGTTTTCCCACCTTTGGAACTTGTACCTGCGGTGTCTGCCGTGCCGGATCCTGCAAAAGATCTGAAAAGATTTGCATTTTATTACGATCGAAGTAGGGCTTAATTTGATCAATATTTGCGGAACAGGTTTCACCATTTCTGGCCTTTAACACTACAACAGCGTGAGTTATTTTTTCTATAACATATGGTCCTTCAAATCGTGGAAAAAATTTGGCAGTTTTATCTTCTGGTGCTGAAGAAAGTGAATGCTTAATTTTTAAAACTTCATCCCCTACTTTATAAGTTACTCCCCGTCGTTTCAAGTCATAATATAATTTCTGTTTTCTTTGTGCTACTTCCGTATTCTTTTTTGCTTCTTTTATTAGTTTTTCTATATCACCAATTTTAAATTCTGGGGCTCTTTGTTGCACATAAAATAGTTTATCTAACGGTGTTATAATCTTTCTGCCTAGAAATAACTCAGCAGGAGTTTTTCCCGTTGAATCATGTTTTGCGGTCCTAAGGGCGAAAGCAAATTCATTGACATAGTTATCCCAGCTTTTATGAAAATTCTTAACATAACTACGGATAATAATTTTCACTATATTTCTGTTGACCCGTTCCGCTATATTTGATTGCGGCCGATACGGGACCATTTTTAAATGACGTATGCCCAGTTTTTGGCACATGTCTTCAAATATATTACTTACAAATTGAGGACCATTATCCGATATAACTTTTAGGGGCGCCCCGTATTTTAAAATATATTTATTTAAAATAGAATCAGTAACTAATTTCGCGGAGGCTCGTTTTAAGGGAACAATTTCGGTCCATTTACTAAAATGATCAACCATAACAAGGAGATAGCGACTTTTATTTAACTGACTTATTGGGAAAGGGCCCAATAAATCGATGCCAATTATTTCATTTGGAAATTCGGATTTAATACTATTTAGAAACCCGGCCGGGCGGAAATTAATATAATTAACGGCTTGACATGTTGGGCAGGACTGGACATACGCCCTTGTTAACTTTTGCAGTTCAGGAAAGTAGACTGCCTCGCGTACGCGTTGGATAGTTTTTCGAATACCAGCATGAGAAGCTAAAGGGCTGTCATGGAGCTTTTGCAGGATATTTAATCTAAGACTAGCTGGGATAACAGGTCGAAATTCGTTGTTGGAATTCGTAGTTTTTGTATAAAATAATAGACCATCTATTAGTTCGTAATGGGCCGCCCTATTTCTTATCGCCACAATATCTTGGTGGCTAAAATTTTCAGGATCCTTCAAATACTCATAAATACTTCCAAACTCAGGATCCTTACCCAGTTCGGCTATTACAGTTTCTCGGGAATTTATTGTACACGCTGTAAGCATTGCAACTTTTACGGTATTACCCTGTTCGTCTAATTTAATTCGTGATAGGGCATCTGCTACGATATTTTCCTTTCCGGGGGTATGCTTGATTACCAGATTATATTCTTGCAGCTTGAGTGCCCATCTTATTAACCTTGGGGATAAATTTTTCCCTGAGTACAATCTAGTTACCGCCGCATGATCAGAATATACTGTTATCGGCGCCTTTCCAAAATAGACTCGGAACTTTTGCACTGCTAACAGAACTGCAAGTGCCTCTCTCTCGGTCGCGGAATAGTTTCTTTGTGTTTGATTTAAAGTTCGGCTAAAAAATGCCACGGGCTGCTGATTTTGCGAAAGTACCGCTCCTACCGCATAATCCGAAGCATCCGCTGAAATTTCTAAATTTTCATCCTTTTCAGGAAATTTCAACACAGGGGCTTGCGTTAATGCTTGTTTTAATTTTTCGAAAGCACTATTGGCTTCGGCCGTCCACGAGAATCTTGCCTTTTTCCTTTTTAATTTTAACAATGGCTCAGCGATAGCCGCAAAATCTTTTATAAAGGACCTATAATATGAACAAAGTCCTAGAAAAGAAGAGAGCTTCTTTGCCGTGTTTGGAGTCGGATACTTTTGTACAGCGATTATTTTTGATTCATCTGTCTCGATCCCTTTTTGCAATATTTTGTAACCTAAATATTTTAATTCAGGGCTGCAAATTTGCACTTTTCGACATTAACTTTTAGACCGGCCTCATTTAATGAAGAAAACACCTGTCTTAAATCCTGTACATGTTGGTCTAGATTATCACTAGTAATAATGATATCGTCTAAATAGATAAATGTGGACTTTCCAAGAACAGGTCTTAACACAATGTCCATGCATCGCTGAAATGTTGCTGGGGCCCCAGAAAGGCCAAACGGCATACGCAAAAATGCATAAGTGCCAGACTTGGTTATAAAAGCAGTCTTAGGCACGTCCTCAGGCCTGACCCCTATTTGAAAATAACCATTCGTTAAGTCTAAAGTCGTCATAAATTTGGTTGATTTTATGTTCCTTAAAATTTCTTCTATGATCGGTAACGGATATACCGGATATTTCGTTATGGAATTTAATTTACGGTAATCAATAGCGAATCTCCACCTTTTTGGATGCTCCAAAGGATAATCATTATTTTTCTTACATAAAACCACCGGGCTAGCATAACTACTTGAGATGGGCGTTATGATCTTTTTACGTAGCATATCGGTAATATGCCATTCTATAATTTTTTCCTTATTCTTATCATACCGGTATGGTTTTTGACGAACTGGCAATGCATCTCCGGTGTCAATACTATGGTTAGTAACCTGAGTAAATCCTGGAATATCACTAAATAAGGAAGCAAATTCACTTACCACTTGTCGGATTCTATCTTGCTCGTCATTAGGCAGGTGGTCAAGATTTAACCTTGGCGGTTCAACCTTTTCTACACGCACTGGTTTCATTGTCAGCCTAAGGGACGCTTCATTAAAATCCAGTGTAGCTTGTGCGTCTGAAAGAAAGTCTATTCCTAGGATTAAATGTGCTTGCAAATTCTTTACTATAAAAAACATCACCTTTACTTGTTCGTCCTTGATATATAAAGGTACTTTACCTACGCACTTACATTCTTTTCCTTGCGCCGCTAATACTGTCGTATTATCCGCATTATATATGCGGTATTTGCGAAAATACTTTCTAAAAAAGACTTCTGCCACACAGGAACACTGCGCGCCGGTATCCAGGAGTGCGGTGGCCGGGATATTATTCACCAAGACTTCAATCTTCGGAAGAGTCAAATTTTTCACCATTACTGTATTTAACTTGTAGGAAGAGGGATTTTCGTGGCCTTCGGATTTTCGCACCCTCTCGTCAGCAGAAATCTGTTTTAGTTTAAATTATTTTTCCTTTCCGTGCTTTCCTTCTTTTTCCCCTGGCCTTGAGACTTTTTTCCTGGGTTGCTATTGAACTGTCGACGTTCGCCGGCTGTTTTTGAATGCTCGGGTTTCCTTGCCCACTGATTCGCTTTTTCTCCGTAGCCGTATGCTTGAGTTTGCTGTAGTCTTGGCGTACCAAATTGGTTTCGCTGTTGATACTGGCGTCTTCTTTCGACGTCCGCCGTTCTTCTACTTTCAAACTGGATTGCAAGCTCAAATAACTTTTCCAGTGTAGTCGGATTTCTCAATTCAATAATGCCTTGCACTTGGGGTAGTAACCTCGGCAAAATCACTTGAATTATTTCAGGATCCGGACGGTTTCCATACAAGAGCTTGAAAACGTGAATTTTTCTTAAAATTAAGCTCGAGAGGTTTTCGATTCTTTGTTGATATATGCTAAAAATTTCCGTTTCTAATTTCGCACGATCCCTTACAACAGGGAAGGCTTTTAGTAGGGCAGTCTTGAAATTTTCGTAAGTATAGGTGGGACTTCCTGCTTGACCCAAGAGACTTCTGCCGATACATTTGAACCAGTTAAGCGCTTGGCCCCTCAAAGCGCTGGTAGCTAAGGTAACTTTTTGAAACTCGTGCACGGGGTAGAGCATGAAGTGGTCATCCAATTTTTCCAAAAAACTGGTTACCGGTGAGTTTCCATTAAATGTTGCTTCTGGTTTCATCGAAGCGCGCATGGTCTGGACGATGTACCCAAATCCTTCCAGGGCTGCAGCTGGCATTTCTGGATTCTGAGCCGTTTCTGCAGGCAGCACAGGTTCTTCTTGAAACTCGGCCATGGTTATTCTTCTTCGTTGGGCGCCACTATCAGGTTCAATGTTTCTTCTAACGTTCTTCGGAAACATACAAGGACTTGACTAAGAACAGAGAGCTTACTAAAAGCTATGTTCACTAATTGTAGTAAGTAGACAGGATACAGACGAAGGGTATACAAAACCCTTTATTTTTCTTTATATACAATGACTTCCGCACTTCGGAATACAATGACCCTCCACTCGGGGTCTAACGTAAAAGATATCAAAATAAAACTAAACTCTAACTTTAGAATAATACACGTGTAAGATTGGCCTTATAATAACAGGAAGCGTATGTAGCAGAGAGACTGTGAACACTACAATACGTTTAATTTATCAAGAGGATTAAAACCTCTGGCCTGGAAGGCAAATAGCAACTGCGTAACTTCTAAGGTAAGCGGCCTGCTTCGAACTCACTGCTTCCTCTCTTTTGCTTGGCAAAAAAGGCCACACTTAAATACTTGGCGTTCGCCAGACAAACTTTGCATAAAATCCTTAACGCTTATAATTCTGGCCGGAAGTAGAAAATAAGAAGTGATAGTAAAGATTTAAAATAAAATAAACGTTAGTAAAACTTAAGATCCTTACAATATGAGGCCAATAATATTGAGGGGTGATTAAGTTAAGTATAATTTGAACTCCCGGGTGACCAAAATTTTCATGGGTTTTATTCAACAATTTTAATCTTAAAGATTTAGGTACTACATTTTTATAAAATTTCTTTTTCTTAATTACCATCATATCATTTATCTCTTGGTAATTTTTTCCGCAGACATTATCAGTTTTTTGTTGTTGGATTATTTCATTTCTATCAAGTAAATGTACATAATGTTGGAGGTGCTGTGAAACAGGATGTCTAGAAAGCATGTCAGCTTCAATATTGGTAGAGCCCTTCTGATACTTTACTTCATAATTGAACATACTTAGTTTGAGTGACCAACGGAAGAGTTTACCTTTTAAATTTTTAACATTTTTGAGCCAAACGAGGGCCGCATGGTCCGTATGTATAACAAATTTTTGTCCATGCAGATAGTAATATAATTTGTCTAGGGCATCTACTATGGCCAAACATTCTAACTCAGTAATCGTATAATTTTTCTCATAATTTCTTAAAGTTCGGGAATGATATGATACAGGGTGAAGGACATCATTTTCATCTGGTTGTTTCAAAACAGCTCCAACAGCAGTTTGAGAAGCGTCAACAAAAGTATGACATGGCCTACTGGAATCATACAATTGTAAAACAGGTTTGGAAATCAGTATTCTTTTCATTTCGTCGAAAGCTTTTTGACATTGGTCATCCCATTCCCACTTGACATCTTTTTTCAAGAGTCTGTTTAATGGAGCTCTAATAGTTGCATAATTCGGAATGAATCTATGATACACATTCACACTTCCCAAAACTCTTTGTAACTCTTTGGTGTTACTGGGGTTTTTAAGTTTCTTAATAACTTCTATATTATGGTTATCGGGAATTATTCTACCATT
Organism: Stegodyphus dumicola; assembly: GCF_044657685.1. Taxonomy (NCBI): domain Eukaryota; kingdom Metazoa; phylum Arthropoda; class Arachnida; order Araneae; family Eresidae; genus Stegodyphus; species Stegodyphus dumicola. The sequence goes on from NC_140771.1 coordinate 113,816,348, forward strand.
TTTTATTTCATAGCCAAGAAATGTGATCTGATCTCTGGCGAACACACACTTGTTTCGATTCAATTTAATATGCTCCTCTTTAAACACCTCAAATAAAATTTTTAAATGTTCCAAATGTTCCTTCTCAGAGGAAGAGTAAACGATGATATCATCAAAGTAACTGCAAGCGAAATTAATTTTATTTTTTGTTAATATTCGTCTAATTGTTCTGTTAAAAATTGCAGGAGCATTTTTGAAACCAAAAGGGAGTCTTAGCCATTCGAATAATCCAAAATTCGTGCAAAAATCTAATTTCTCAGTATCTGCAGGTTGAATCGGGATATGCCAGAAACCAGATCTCAAATCAATTGTAGAAAATACTTTTGCTTTATTTAATTTGTCTAACAAAGTGTCAGTGCGAGGAAGAGGGTTTGCATCTGTTTTAGCTAGGGAATTCAATTTTCGATAATCTATACACAATCTAGTTTTCTTACCTTCCTCACGTTTAAGTACTAAAGTCACGGGGGACGAATATGGGCTACAACTTTCTTTAATTATACCTGCTTGTAATAATTGATCAATTTGGGTCTTAATTTCCTCTTCTTCCATAGGGGATGTTCTATAAGGTCTTAATGATACAGGCAAATCAGAATTTAAATTAATTCGTTGAGGTTCAATATTAATTATTCCTACATCATACTTATTTTTAGAAAACACAGATGAATAATCATTTAACAATTTTTCCAAGTTATACCCTTTGTTATCGACAGTATTAGAAATAGCATTTTTCACATAAATGTTAGACTGAGAAACTAATTCCTTTGGATTTGTAGTCCGAGATTTACAGGTTGGAACATTTCTTACATCATCATCATTATTATTAACACATGGATAAACATTTGTTGTACCACCTTGAAGTTGGAGGTGTAGAGATATGGGTCGGCTGTCAAAATGGCAGTCATCATTAAGTACAATAGCTCTCTGTTTAATTTTTAAATTAGTACAATCAATACTCAACTCAAATAATTTGCATTCATAAAGTCCTAAAATTACATAATTCAAATTATTATCAAGAACAAACAAGGTAATTTGTTTACTAATCCGTCCAATTTTCATTTGTATACAACATATTTTATTGAAGATTATTTTTCCTTTAGTTTGGGTTACTGAAAATGATCTAACTCTTTGTACTTTTAAACGTAATTGTCTAGCTGTTTTGGAAGAAATTATTGATATGGTGGCACCACTGTCTACAACACACTCTAGACGTTTCTTATTGGGCAAATATCCCGACACCTTTAATAGTCAACTACTGTGAGGGGTTTCTGGGGTTGGTTCTATTGCAAGGGGCGTAACATTAGGTGTATCAGATCTCTCCCCTCTGAAAGGACAAACCTGAAACCAGTGAAAAGCATTTGGGATTCCGTTCCGGGTGCAACGTCTACAGGGACTGGGTGGCAATTCATTAAGGGCAGCTACTTCGTTGTCACACATAATTGTTCTGAAAGCACGCTAAGGTTAATTTGTTACGATATACTTTAAAGAGTAACGCCCCAGAAGAGAGCCGATGGCAAATGGTATTATTACTATTGAATTATAATTACTGATTTAATAATAGTGTTTTTATTTTGAAAATTTTAAAAAGTATTATTTTGTTATAAATGTTTTTTAAATTTGGTATTTAAAGGATGTATTTTGGTTTTAATATTGTTTTGGGAAAATTTAAAGAGTATTATTTTTGAGTTAGTTTTATTTATGAAAGTATTATTATAGTTTTATTTATGAAAGTATTATTATTTATTTATGAAAGTATTATTATTTATTTATGAAAGTATTATTAAGAGAATAATGGCTAATGAAAACCTCTCTGATCCTGATGATTCATTAAGGGCAGCTAGCGCTGAACCTGAAACAAGTATAATTCCCTTTGACGCGCAGAATGATATGGATATAATATCATGGCTTGAGTACTTTAACAAAACTCATTTAGATAAAGATGAAACGTGGAAGCTTAATAATGTAGCTCGATATCTAAAAGGTAATGCACTTAGCGTATATGTCAAGAACTGCCATAAAATTACTAAATATGTGGAATTAGTCCAAATTTTAAAGGAAAATTTTTTCGACCCCACTTTAACTACGTTTGGTGATTTTGCCAATTATAAGTACAATCATAAAGAGGACATAACGCAATATTTTCGCAAAAAATTAGATATTGGTAAAAAATTAAATCTAACTCATGAAATGATCTTGGAGGGTCTGACGGATGGCCTTCCTACAGAATTAAAATCCTTAATGACGATCAACGCACCCTCTGACCCCATCTCTTGGCTTACTCATGTCCATAAGCTTATTAAGATTAGAGAAAATCAACAAATCAAAAGTGCACCTCCCAGATTTGTTACTCCGATTGAGAACAGTCCCCAAGATTACAATCGATTTAATAGAAGTAGAATTTCAACTACTGTGAGGGGTTTCTGGGGTTGGTTCTATTGCAAGGGGCGTAACATTAGGTGTATCAGATCTCTCCCCTCTGAAAGGACAAACTTGAAACCAGTGAAAAGCATTTGGGATTCCGTTCCGGGTGCAAAGTCTACAGGCACTGGGTGGCAATGGCAATCTATTTTGAGAATTATAATTATGATGACTTGTAAATCCTGGACCACTGAACCGATTATAAAAATTACTTGGTCTCTGAAAACGTTGGAAATTGTTAGGTCTAGGAGAATCTTGTCTCACAGTAGCTGAAATTCTACTTCTATTAAATCGATTGTAATCTTGGGGACTGTTCTCAATCGGAGTAACAAATCTGGGAGGTGCACTTTTGATTTGTTGATTTTCTCTAATCTTAATAAGCTTATGGACATGAGTAAGCCAAGAGATGGGGTCAGAGGGTGCGTTGATCGTCATTAAGGATTTTAATTCTGTAGGAAGGCCATCCGTCAGACCCTCCAAGATCATTTCATGAGTTAGATTTAATTTTTTACCAATATCTAATTTTTTGCGAAAATATTGCGTTATGTCCTCTTTATGATTGTACTTATAATTGGCAAAATCACCAAACGTAGTTAAAGTGAGGTCGAAAAAATTTTCCTTTAAAATTTGGACTAATTCCACATATTTAGTAATTTTATGGCAGTTCTTGACATATACGCTAAGTGCATTACCTTTTAGATATCGAGCTACATTATTAAGCTTCCACGTTTCATCTTTATCTAAATGAGTTTTGTTAAAGTACTCAAGCCATGAATTTATATCCATATCATTCTGCGCGTCAAAGGGAATTATACTTGTTTCAGGTTCAGCGCTAGCTGCCCTTAATGAATCATCAGGATCAGAGAGGTTTACATTAGCCATTATTCTCTTAATAATACTTTCATAAATAAAACTATAATAATACTTTCATAAATAAAACTAACTCAAAAAAAATACTCTTTAAATTTTCCCAAAACAATATTAAAACCAAAATACATCGTTTAAATACCAAATTTAAAAAACATTTATAACAAAATAATACTTTTTAAAATTTTCAAAATAAAAACACTATTATTAAATCAGTAATTATAATTCAATAGTAATAATATCATTTGCATCGCCAATCGTTTTACTAATTGCTTCTGTTTGACTTATTGTGACGAGAATACGAGTGATGAAATCGACACGAAAATACACATTTTTGTGCACTCTTGATTAGATTTTCGCAAAACACGATCAATCACCACACAAGCACAAAGCTCTTGAGAGCAACACAGAACGGCGTAGACGTAGGGAAAGATTTCCATCCTCAAAAGTAGGTCAACGGTAAGAGCACATTTAATGAACGACGAACTTTCGATGGAAACACAGATCACACATCACAGGGGGCAGAAGGATGCTTCTCTGGACGTAAAATAATCTGCAGAATACCAGAATACACGTAACAGAAGGATGATTCTCTTGAAGCAAGAACGCCTAGAGAAAAATGTAGAAACATAGAAGTCACACAAGGTCAAATTCATCTAAAGTGCGTAACATTTTATCCGTATAATCCTTGGGGTACTTTCTTTTTTAGATAATCCTTATGAAGGTGGTATCCTACCGGCTTTCTGAAATGTAATTTCTCATACATTATTTGTTTTGTGCAGCCGGGGCAACAGGAATGAGACAAATTTTGGAATATAAAGCGGTAGGTTTATTTTAGCATCCATCTCGTAAGTGTTCTCCTCGTACCTCGAGCAGAAGCCCTACTTATACATATATGTACGTCACGAAGCTCCTCCAATCAGCGATATTAATTGAAATCACGAGGTGACGCTATCTTCTCATCAGGAGTGTTCTTAAGTACTTTATGTAATATAACAGATTTATGAGTTTGGCGATTTGGCGGGCGCCAAACAGGTTAATATATTTTATACTAAAGAAAGGATTTCGCCAAAATTTAGGAACAGGGATGCAATTTAGGTAGATAATCGCCAACACATTATTAAGCAATATTAATAGAATTTAATTTAATCAATTGATTTAAAAATAATGATAAGATTCAATTGCAATAAAGTCTGCATTGGGAGTTCCACGCACTTGAGACATCATTGTATGTTCAAAAATCAACTGCCCCAAAAAATATAATATTAGCACACTTTCGGAAATATTGAATGTAAGAACGTTGAGATGTAGATGCGTAGAAGTACTGATAGCGTAGATACTTGATGCTTACAGCGTCCCTCGATTTTGAAGAAGAAACAGTCGATTAAATTCCTTTTTTTATTTAAATTCACATTGGTGGCCACAATTCACTTGGCACTCCAAACGTGTCCCACTTCCTGAACATTTACAATTTTGATAATATTGCATAGAAGCAAATATAGCAGCAAATACATTATCGCGGCAAAGCGTATGGCCAAGAGGAAAGCTCAAGCAAAAGGGGCGCATCTGTTCATAGAAAGATGGGAGGTAGTCAAAAGTTTCAGTTTTTAATTTTGGTTTACAATTTAGTAATTGCTTAAGATGCAACTGCATTAAGGGTTACCTAAGATCGCATGATTAATTTGAATGACGCAGTTTAGACTTATGGCGCTATTTTTAAGACAGAATGAAGATTCGTTTTTCTAACATATATATGTAAGAAAAATAAAGAATATGTTAAAGATTAAATTAGCAACGCAAATTTCCCTTCTATATTCTAAAAATAGCAACATTTATTTGCACTACGTCATTTCGAGAAAAATCTATGTCATATGATTATTACGTAGTTATGATGTAAATGGAACTAAACCAGCCAATATTAATTTTACAGCGATATTAACTGTCCAATTAAAATGTTTTGATTACCAAAACTAATTCAGTTTGACTTGAGATTTCATCCTGAAGATTATGCACTGTTTTTCTACGCTTTGCCTTAGCTTACTGCTGTTTGTCTGCTGCTGCTTTCTTGCTACAAAGTTAAGGAAAATATAAGTCTTTTCGAACAGTCACATTTAATCTGCCGACTTGTATGTACCCGTAAGATGTTGCTGAAAATAAAACTGAAGATTTAATATGCATTCGCCTCCAATTTCCTAGTCATTATGGATCAACACTTCTACGCAATCAAAATTCCTCTTCCTGCTGTTCAGTTACTTCTGACTTTGTTTTTATCAAATATATATATATATATATATATATAAGATAAAAGTACATATACATGATATATATATATATATTATGTTGTGTGTATGTATATAATAAATATTTTTAAATAATGATATATCTCATTAATAAATTTTATAAATATTTAGAGTTAATTTTCTTTCTTCTAACACATAGAAGACTCGTTTTTAAAATCATTTTACATTTATTGCTTTTTACAACTTTAAAAAAAAATACCTTCGAGCTGTTGTATCGTAATCGGAAGCCTTTAGAAAGAATCATGTTGTTTTGCTAGACTCGTGTTAATGATTTATTGAGAAACTTTCAATATTTCATATATCTACTACGCCCAGTCAAACTCTATTTTCATCAAATTTCTTTCTAAATCTTTTTCGATGTTCTTTGAAAAAGATTCGACACGCTTTGTTGTATCGGTAAAGAAGAATATAGAAGAGAACAAAATTTTTTGACAGAAATAGTATAAATGATGATTGCTACAAAATGATCTTTATGTTCTCTATCATCGAATTATTCAATAAAAATCTGATGCGGCCAGCACAAGACCTCCCGTAATTTCAAATTAAAACATGGAATTGGCGGAATAGCAACGAACTTTAAGTATCATTTCCGATTGATCGTTTATAAATAAATCTAACTTGTTTAAAAATATTATGGATCAATATGTTAATTATACACACTACTCATTTTTTATTATTCGGTTTTCCCATATAATGGACAATGATAGCTTTCAGTGCTCATGTACACATACATTCTCATGCTTTTAAAATAAAATTCCGCATTGATCGTGATATATCCCATGGTCTAGAATGTTTCGGATTCTCAAATCAATGATTTGAAAATCACATAATTTAAAAAAGTAGCGTATCTTTAGAATTCCCGATAAAGAGTGTCCATATAATTTCTTTTCATATACACTCTGTTATTTGTATTCTCTCTATTATCTCTTTAAAAATAATGCACAGCAGTAACATTTCATGGCAGCATCCGTTTCTTCGAAAAGTGATTCGACACAAAATTGAAATTAACTCAAAATTGAGTTTCGAAGCTGATATACTTCATTGCTTCATAACGAGAGCTCATCTACACAGTGAGCTTATTCTTGTTACGCTTAATTCTCAGAATACATTTAATGCTTATAAATGAAATATGTTGCTCTCGATCACATGTCTATTTTAAATGCCAAATTTGAGAAATTTCATATTATCTCATCATGATTCGTATAAGAAAGTCTCTCCAGAGATTCAATAAAGTATACTTCCAATTCATCCATTTTATCGCAAAAAAGCTAATATCTGTTCCCATAGATATAAAAGTGTTAAGTACTAAAGTTAAAAAGTTTTGGATTATATTTTAATATAGTTTTTCATTAAAAACTGCTAGAGGCTTCAAGTAAAGTACCACTTCTGGGTGTCTAATTTTACCCAGAATATTATCAACATTTTGTATGAATCAATGTAGAAAACTTAAATACAGAAAACGTAAAATTTTGGAAATTTGATATTATTATTATATTATTTATTACTGTAGGCCAAAAAATCATCACACAAAGACATACAGAAATCATTGTAAATATAATAAGATAATGTTGTGGAGATCCTAATTCGTGCTTATTCACTGTGTAACGTTGCGCGCCTCCAACTTGCACGCAACCAAGAGGTGACTGTGAAAACTGTATAAAACACAGAGTCTTGTGAAGGGTTTAAGTCCCTTTTTATTCAACGTAATAAATTACAATTGCGTGCTCTTGACGCTCACAGACTGTGCCAACTCGGCAGTCAAATAAAAATAATAACCTGAAAAGAAACTAAAGACAAGACTCTAACTACGAGGCTCTCTAAAATAACTAACTCACCGCGTTTTGCAATACCGCTGCTAATTCAGCAGACTTGAAGCTCACTTGAACGATTAACACTACTTCCCGCCAAGCACATAGGCCGAAACGCGGGGTTCTTCAATTTCTCGCTAACTACCTCCGCGCTCGTGAAGTAAGAATATCACACACCGAACTCGTTTCCTTCCTAATTAAATCATAATACTTCCGCTGATAATTTGAATGCTTGCGCGTTCTACTCAAATTTACATATTCTGGCATTGGCAGTTCCAGGGGAAAGTAAGGCTTGACAGGAAAGATAGTTTAAACTTAAAATAAATATAAACCCTACAACTGAAAACTCACTATTGAATCTTTGGATCAAAAAAAATTATCCCCCTTACCTATGTATATAGATTGTCTGGAAGTAGAAATATTCTCTCTCTCTTTATCGGAGCTGTCAAGTTTATGCGTTCTTGGGCTTCAGGTGTGTTAAGAAGCTTTGTAACCACTAGTGTAAACAGGATTTTATGAGCTTCAAGTAATTGTTCCAATTGCGGTTCTACAATTTTAACCAAAATCTAATCATCATTATATTTGAAAGCAGAAATTTTAAATACAGAAAATGAAACTTTCCGAAGTTTCATACAAAAGTTATAGTGAACGAAAAAATTATTACATACATACACACAGACGCAAACAAAAATAATAAGAGCATGTTGTGGTTTCAATTCTTATTTATTCAACGAAAACTCACTATCTAAATCCTGGAGGGAAAACATGGCCTTCATTTTATATTTGTACATGTTAGCGGGAGGTAAAATATTATACAATCATTATTTCAACTAATATTATTACTGCCAATATCAACTGAAAAACATTATTTTTTAAAAGAACTATAATTGAGAATATATAAAGGAAAGAAAAGCCGATATTTATTCATTCTCCTTCTATATTTAATTGTCAAACAATAAGATATTTTGTGCTCTGAAAAATAAAATAACTTAAAACGTTTTCCAACATATTTAAAATAATTGTTATGTTAAAGAAATTCTGCAATCCTTTCAGTAAATTTCTTTACCATTATATTTCGTTTATTACTGAAAACATTAAATATTGTTCTTAAAATTGCCCTAGCTGGCCTCATTAGAAATTTTTAATACATTTTTTCATTTTTATAATAATTATTTTAGGTGCCTTGACCGGTAAGAGAGTACTAAAACAAAACATAAATATTTTGTGCAAATTGTAGAATACAAATAAGATTCAGCTAACAAAAACACAAAACAAAAACAAAAAAGAAAAAAAAAACTTTCAAACATGGCGAAATTCAAAATACTACAATGAAGGCATCGTCTTTGGATAATAAAGTATATACCTGTATAAAATTTAAGAAATATATAAATGAATTTATATTGCTTTTAAAAAGTTGATGTTTAAATTATCCCCTATAGTTTCTTTGCTATAGAATCTTACTTATTATAACAGCTCAGACGATAATATTTAATCTCTTTCCCTGTATAGATAATAGTTACATCTGTAAAAATTATTTTATGTCATAAGAAGGAATATTTGTCTAATAGGTTGATAAATATCTTATCTTTATAGACATTAATATGGATTGAAATTTTTAATTTCTTCTCACTCTTTTGTTAAATTGTTCCGAAGATTTTGTTTTTAAATGTCGCAAAGAGAGCACGTGTAAGAACTAAGCGTTAATACAAATAATAATAATAATAATAATAATAATAATAATAATAACAATAATAATAAAACTAGTCAAAGGAATCATAGTAACGTTGTAGAGTCATTAGGTTATTTTGAAGCAGCAGAGATGAAAAATAAGCAATGCCATCCCCTCGACGGGATTCGAACCTCGGACATCTCAAAGACATTGCTAACATTGTATTACATTGTATTACAGCTTACATTGCTAACATTGTATTACTCGGACATTGCTAACATTGTATTACAGCGCCAAGTGTGCTGACCATTGCGCGACGAAGGCATGCTATCCCCCCCAAGGTGGGAGAAATAAGTTATCTACTCCCCCATTTTAGAGGGCGACTGGAGATTAGGGGACCCAATCGGCAACTCTTGGTGGTGCAGAAGCATCATCCACCACCTTTTCTTAGTTCGTGCGCCACTGTAGAGACATAACGTATTTTTTGAAAGCAGGCGATGTGAAAAATGAGCAATACCCTTGCCGGAACTCGAACCATGGACCTCTCGAATTCGCGCCGAATATGCTGACCATTACAAAGCGAAGGCACGCTAAGAAGGCGGGAGAAATACCTTATGACGCGAATAAATTTGCAAAACTATATTGACCAAAATGTCTTGAATACCCTGTCAGAAATGGAAATATTCGAAACTTAGCAGTAGAAAGCCTAAAACTTACGTTTTGATGAAAAAAACTTATAAATTATATTTCATCCCTCAAAACATCATATTTTCCGTTTATCTGTGCCACAATTATTAGTAAAAAATCGTTTCGAATCAATTTTTCTGGAGGCGTGTTACACCTTTATAAATCTTTTGATTCTGGTTAATGGTCCCAATTCTAATTAGAGTTCAAAGTTAGATTTTGCAAAATTTGTTTCTTAGTCTCTTTTCATTCACATTTCGATTAGTTGCAAGACGCCAGTGGCTTTGTTCTCTATTTGTTAGTTAGAAGCTTCTCGAAAGTTTTGTATGTATATCTTTTCGCATAAGCACAGACTTACTTTTCATAAAATTCTTTTCCGACAGCTAAAGAGAAGGTTCTCTTTAGCCTTCCGAAACTACAGTTTTGCAGTTCTCACGTTACGCGATTTCTGTTGCTTATTATTTGTTTCTGCAACATTTTGTTTCCATGCTATTTGGTTACAAATCCTTTAAACCCACCGTACACTAGTTTTAATTTAATACTCGTTTATGCTTGTGAACAGATCTATTATTTATGAAGATATGCTAAGCTGACGTCTGACACTTTTACTATCCACAAACTGATGAAAGAAACGCTTGCACAGTATCCTACTATATACCAGTACACGTTTAGTCGATTTCCTGTCTTTGCATTTTGATAAAAACACTCCACAACATTAAATTAAGTTGATTTAGAAAATAATAGTTTGTGTTCATAACACACGAATATAAAATGTCTTGTAACTTAACTTTAATGTCATCATGCGTTGTCGTTTCGTTGACAAGAACATTCTGCAGCCTTTTGCCGAATACGCCCATTTATGTTTTCTATGATTACTTGTATCCCAGAAATTCTTGGTCATTGCTAATGCTATTCCCTATGAACGGTATTACAGTTTGTCTTGACGATATGAAACAGTTAATGCGCTCTAGCTGGAATATTATATTTCAATTTAATTCTCCATTTAGGGAAACAAACTTTCCCAGCAAAGGTTGTTCAATTATTTTTACAATTATTCCTTTTAAAATATTAGCTATCGACTTTTATTCAATTTGCTAAAAATTGCACTATTGCTGTATTTTTTTGTCTCATCAAATGATGTTTATTCGGCAGTTTCGTCTTCTGATGAAATAGTCAAATTATTTTCAGTTTTCCTTTTCTTTTACAGCAGCTACATTATCGATAAAAATGACAAGAAAACAAGGAGTTAACAAAACCTGATTAACATGAGGGCTCACGTAGGTTTCCAAGCCAATAAAGGTATTTAAAAAATAATAAGTACAGTAATTTTGAAGAAAGGGTAGCATTAAAAATCTGATGTGAAACAAATCTCTGATTATTAAAAAATCAAGCTACACACGGAGAGACACACAATGATCAATGCGAGCTGAAATTCTGTTCAATTCAGTAAAACTGAACAAATCACGTATGGGTCTTCTTAGAACCCCAAGCAAGTCAATTCGTTTATTTTCAAAAGTAAGTGATGGTGAAACCAGCTTCGAAGAAACGACAGATATAAAAATACGATTGTGGATACAAATTGCTTTCAGAATTTAATCTTTCGTTAGACTCTATCCCTAGATAATATACTCGTGAGATAAATAAGTAAAATAGTTCCCATTAAATAACATATGTTTAATATAAAATATGATAGCACCAAAAATAAAATACTCTTTAGACATATTCCTCAAGCAGATCCAAGTTCTTGTTACTAATTATTTATAAAATCAAATATGTAATATTCTGAACTTAAGATACTTCGAACAAAATTTTAATACAGTGGTGCTTCGCATAACAAAAGCCTCATATAAGCGACGTCAGGTATAACGAAAACGCTCAATGGCCTAAAAGTATCCGGCATACGAAATCCGGTCCTACATTAAGTGAACGCACGTACAATGAAACTGGGCTGTTTTGGAAAATAATATCCAATAGAACCAGAGAAACAAAATAAGGAAGAAATTTTCTTGAGGAAGACAATGATGAAAGTTTAACATTGCAGTTAGCGCAATCAAAGATCTGCAGTTAAAATCTGTATTTATCTTTGTGAAAATACCGGAGTATTTAAGAATCTAAAATAGTATTAAATTAAAGCTGTCTATTCCATGCATATCTAATAAAACTCTTGAGTTATCTGATCACTTTCAGAAGCTGAGAATTCGCTGTCCTTGCAGCTTCTCTGGGAAATTATATAAATAAGAGGCGAAGTCATCATACCCATCTAAAAGAATTGGTCTGTGGTCTGAACAAAGAATGTTCGACTCAGCTTGGAGGAGATAGTTTCCTGCTTGTGTCCTCTTGAAGCAGTGGTTGACAATAATGAAATGTAAGATATTATTTGTACAGCAATTTTAAAATGATTAAGATGTGAAAATTTGCTGGAAGAATCCTAAAATCAGAAAGCCTTCCAAAGACTTCTTGTAGCGAAAGGAACATGAATAATCTCATAGGGAAAATTCTAATAATACTTTCTCAAACCGAAAGTATATTAAATGAACTAAAGGAAAAAGGCCCATGCTCTAGCCAACCACAAGCATCTCAGTTTACTTCAGTTTATGCGAGACAGACAAGCGGTAGAACATTTAATGATTGTGCTATGAATTGCGTCAGAACCATCCTGAAGTAAAGGGAGAAACAAACCACTAATTAAATCATCTCTTCCTGAAAGCAAAGATCAAGGACAGCTCAGTTTTTCTCCTATAATGGAAAACTGAGAAGATTGAGCTCAAATAAAACCTGTCCGATTATTTACATACATAATAAAAGTAAGTATTCTTACAATTATTAAATAGTAGTATTTCGAATACCGTCAGTGTTTTTAAGAGAAAGTCATTTTTTAGGATGCTTCTCAGTTTTGAATTGAGCGCTGGAACCGTTAAAACTCAATCCGAACAGCGTTCTTTATAGCAAATGCTACTCTGGGACGGATAGCGTTCACTATGTGAGCCACAACTATAGTTATATATTGTAGCACAACTGCTGATGGGAAAAACGGATTTATAACAATATATAAAAAACAAAAAGTTTTAAATTATGTTTGGTCAAATTATTTTGCTATCGAATTAGTTCAACTGGCAATTAGAACAATATAAAGGTGTGTGTTTGCATTGCTATTAATTTAAATTCAACTTGTACAAATATTTGAATTTGAAATAATAGATTAATTCGAAAGAATTGAGAAAACTCCTCAATACTTTATAAAATGATATGTTTTTAGAATCATAACTTTTAAATTATTAGATTGGATGGTGAATAGGTATGCAAATAAAAATTCGAATTCCGTTCGGAGGAATGTTGTTCTTTGCTGGCAAATAAGGTGTTTTCCGTAACACCGAACTTTTATCTTTACGAGCAGTTTGAATCAAAACCAATGTTCCCAATAAATGGAAATTAGTCTATTTAAATTTATTTCATACTTCATGTCAGAATACTCGCTTTAAATATTTATTACCTTCAGTTAACGGAAGCGTAATAAAGATGTCCTTTTCATTCTGCAGCTAAACCCACATGAGAAGCAGACTCCTTATTAGAGAACTATTCAAATGAAAAGCCAAAATTTCTAAACTCAATTATTCAGACTAGATCGACTTCCAAACTATGATAAGAATTTTAATTGCCTTCTAAGTGTCGCTGATATGATCATTTTTCGAGCGAATATGATCTGTTAATTAACTCTGCAATTATGTTATGCTGCCCATATATATTGAATTATTGATTGTCTTTTATTTAAAGAATATCTTCATAACCTTAATACACGTAATTACTTCTGCTAACGTAGAGTATTTCAACTTCCATTGTGTGTGTGTGTGTCTACGAATGCTGTTAAATTCGTAAATGTCAGTTAATATTAATTCTAATGTTTCATTGTTTTAGCGTACTTTCCAGAAAGAGACATTTAATAAGCGACTTAGGAAGTCAAAACAGCTGGAGTCCCACAAAATTAATTATCAAAAGTGTCATAAATGACAGTTACTCCAATTAAGGATTGTTTGCAGTGGCACTGATGTTATTGTTCATGGATTATCACATTCTGAAGCAAGAATATAAAGAATGGATAGTCATAATAAAAAACTATCTAGAATTAATGTTCGTATGCAGTGATGAACAGTCGCAAATAGAGCGGTAAAAGATGTAATATGGGTGCGCTACGGAAACTTTCACTGTATGACTCGTTTTTCTCTTCTTCTTTCTTCTCACTCCTTCATGTAAGAACAGTGTTAAAACTCTTATAATGACTAAGTACTGAACTCTCTTTGAACATATGTTATGAAACTACACATAATAATAATCTTATTCGATTATTATTATGTGTAAAATAAATGTGTTCCTCTGCAGTTTTCGTGTGCAACCTCACTTTGTGGATTATGGATTCACTATGATGACGCTGGGCATTACCGAGTAGGCAAGGTAAGAAATTATTCTTTTCCTAACTTTGGTAATTCGTTGTAGAAATATTTACAGCAAAAGATTTTGAGACAGAATGAAAAATCGTAGTTTAAATAAATAAAAAAAGAACTACAAGGGCTAGTTTCATATCAAAACCGAAAATAAATTTACGACGATACAAAAAAATGTGCTATTAAGTCAAATGCAAATAGCAAAACTGAGTTCCAGCAATTATTGAGCATGGAAGTTCAAAATGCAAATGCTACTAATAAAGGAGGATTTTTACGGTGTAATCGAAGATGTATCTCCAAGCCCTCTTACACAACAATGAAATAAACGCATTCGGTAATATCGCGAGATGATGAATTTATTTATCGAAGACAGCCAGATAATTCATATTAAACATGAAACTACTGCTAAAGCCACCTGGAAAAAACTTAAGCAAGTACACGAAAGGTCCAATCTCTCAAGTAAACTATTTCTTTTACGAAAGCTTTACTGTTTGAAGCTTGAAAATATGCAAACTCATATAAATACCCTACTGAAATTAGTCTTTAAGCTTAAAGCAATAGGTGAAGATATAAAGAATGATCATATTTCCGCACTTTGGATTTGTTCAACACCTAGTTCTTACGATACTCTGATGAAGCAAGATCAGAAACAGAACTAACACCAGAGTTCATAAAGGGAAAATCCATCAACGAATTCAATATGAGAGTTTAAAATAATTCATCAGATTCAAAGGCCTTTAAAGCCTCATTTCAATATAAAACAAAGACATAAAAATTTTACTCAGACTGTCACAAAAATAAATATTTTAGATCAGAGTATTTTCATCTAAAATCGAAATAAAATAACGAACCGCTCCAAAACTCGGAGAAAATATACGCGGATTCTAAAAATCACCAAGCAAAGAATGCTTGTAACCTCGCGATGAATCGAAAAGGATAAAAAACTAAAACACCGGAAATCGAATGTGGTGCCGTCGCTCTGCCTACTGACATCATACATCAATCAGCAGAGAGTTTTGTTTCCGTTTTAAAACGTTAAATGTTAACCAGAAAATAACTGAAGTTCTTTTATCGGAAGTTTTATATGTTCCTGTATTAGAAGCAAATTTAATTTCAATTAAGAAAATAGCGGAAAAGGGACTATTGGTTCTGCTTGAAGGAAATAAATGTATGATCGTGAAAATGAATCAAATTATTCTAGAATGTCATGCAATTAACAATCTTTACCAAATTATAACAACCGATAGGAATAATGAACCATCAGTTTACGTAGCATTTCCGTGCAAACAATAACGATGACGTGATCAAACAATCTTGTCAACAAAGAGCTCGCTGAAGAAATCAGACTAGATAATTATAAACATGATGCCAAATGCATTCAGTGCATAAAATGTAAAGTAACTGATTTTTCGTATCCCTAAGAATCGCAATTTACAGCATCTAAACGCTTGAACTCATTCATATGAACATTCTAGGACCCGTACAAACACCGTCTGTCTGTGGTTAGCTATAGTTCGTAAATTTTATTGATGATTACAGTAGATTTACGATGATTTACCCAATGAAAATTTAAAAAATGAAGTAATTTCTAAACTAAAACAATTTATTGCTCTTAGAACAATAAATTCGGAAGAAATGTAAAAATGCTAAGAAGTGATAACGGTGATGAATACACAAGTAAAGAGCTTGAAGAATATCTCATAAAACATGGTTTAAATCACCAGCTAACAGTACTGCATTATCCAGCAGAAAATGGAGTTAGTGAAGGCAAAAATAGACTTTTAATAGAAACGACAAGGTGTCTTTTAGGTCAACCATACAAATGCTGGAAGAAAGCAGTGCTGACTGCACATTGTATACAAAATCGTATGCCTACGAAACCCAATGCGAAAACACCCTACTAATCATGGAATAATAAGAAACCCAACCTCTTCCATCTGAGGATATTTGGGTGAAAGGAATTTGCTTACATCCATAAATCTAAAATGGGAAAGATGGATGATACTGCTAATAGAAGAATACTCGTCGGCCATGACAGCCGAAGTAAAGCCTAAGAAATTTTAATTCCTGGAGATAAAATCATAATAAGTCGATATGTTCAATTTACTGAAGGTACTGGAGCTAATAAGCCTGTAAGCGTCTCTTATAATGACTAATTGAATCATGAGTCTAAAAAAATCACGTTTGGAGAAAAACGCGTTTTTATGTAAAAATCCTCATTTATCAAAGCATTCGATGATAAATTAAAACTAGATTTTTTACAGTTCTAATTTTCATAGAGATTATAGGATGGTATTTTTAGAAAGCTAAAGAGTGTAGAGAATTTGAAAATGCAAAAATTCGAAATCACCATTTTTTGAAGAATTTGGGTTCCAGGACCCCTTAAAATATTTATCTCTAAATAGTTCACTAAATTTTTTGTACCATTATTCTTAAATTTTACACCAAGCTGATCACCAGAAGATTTACTATACTTATGCTGAAGCGGATTATTCCATAAACAATTGTATATTAAGCAAATTCGACTGTGCATTTGTGTATAAGCATTTGTGTCTACCCATGGTAATATACAGTGGAACCTCGAGATACGAGTTTAATTCGTTCCAGCATTGAGCTCATATAGCGAATTTTTCGTATCTAGAAACAAACTTCCCCGTTGAATGCTGTCTTGATTCGTTTGCAATTTTCGTGTACAACCTCACTTTATGGATTATGGATTAAGTATGATGACGCTGCTGGGCATTTCCGAGTAGACAAAGTAAAACATAATTGTTCTCCTTACTTTGGTAAATTGTTCTAGAAAACTCTACAACAATTAATGCGTTTTTACAGGTGAAGATATTACGCGTTCGTTTTGGTTTTACATATGGGTAATCAATCAATTTTATTCTCCATTCTTGCAATTGAACGCAACTGTGGGAAACATATAGCTCACTCCCGATGTTGGTGAGAAGAGCAGGTTGAGAGGATGGACTTACTACGTTAGGAAGTGGTTTTGAATTAACGTAGACACTATTGCTTAGCATGTATCTTTTTCAATTTTACGTAAATATAGCACACCAGAATCGAATCTTAATATGCTCTTCATTTAGGAATATTGAGATCACAGAAGAGAAAAGTAATTAAGAGGTGTTGGAAACCCCCTATACCGACAATGTTATATTGGCCATTTTCGATGCACCTTTTCTCCAAATCTGTTGTAGATAAATGCTTGAACTTTTTTGTGTAATTAAAGTATACTGATTTTATTGAAATGAGATTTCGAAACATTTTGAATTTTAGAGTAACTTACAAAATATTTTGTTAGGCATAGTAAAATTTAGCACTTTTCTCACACACAAAAATTTTTAAATATTTTCATCTTCTTTCTTCTTTTAGAGAGCTCATTTTAGTAAATATTAGGAAACCTAATAAATCAGCCAAACAAATTTTAGATACATGTAAGCAGCAGTTCTTGAGAAAAGACACATGAGTCTAAAAAAATCACGTTTGGAGAAAAACGCGTTTTTATGTAAAAATCCTCATTTATCAAAGCATTCGATGATAAATTAAAACTAGATTTTTTACAGTTCTAATTTTCATAGAGATTATAGGATGGTATTTTTAGAAAGCTAAAGAGTGTAGAGAATTTGAAAATGCAAAAATTCGAAATCACCATTTTTTGAAGAATTTGGGTTCCAGGACCCCTTAAAATATTTATCTCTAAATAGTTCACTAAATTTTTTGTACCATTATTCTTAAATTTTACACCAAGCTGATCACCAGAAGATTTACTATACTTATGCTGAAGCGGATTATTCCATAAACAATTGTATATTAAGCAAATTCGACTGTGCATTTGTGTATAAGCATTTGTGTCTACCCATGGTAATATACAGTGGAACCTCGAGATACGAGTTTAATTCGTTCCAGCATTGAGCTCATATAGCGAATTTTTCGTATCTAGAAACAAACTTCCCCGTTGAAGATAATGGAAATCCAGTTAATCCGTTCCGCGCCCCAAAAAATATCAATATAAAAATCAATTTTTCCAATAAATAACGCTGGTAAATAATATAACCGTAGTTTACCTTTATCATAGCTGTCGACACTAAATCGCCTTTTAACTGTTTCTCGTTAATCCCCAACAACAACAGCTTCTCAACATCTTCTAGGTGTTTTAGGCGGTGCTTGGCAGTAATGGTAACTTCAACCACACACACCAAGTTTCTTAATTTTCTTCGTTCTCCTTTAAGATCGTCTATGTCGTAAGTCTTCGCCAATTCCGTCACTCTTATACCACGCTTATGTTTACCTATGATTTCTTTTTAAATTTCAATGGTCATGGCTTCCTTCTCTTTATTTGCAGCAGTCATCATGGGAGTCATCGCAAAATAATTATTTTCACGTTAAGCGTAAAAAACAACTCAGAAGCTGACAAACATGTAGATCAATGAAAACTGAGTGATCTGACGATGGGTATCCCAAGTCGAGCAAGATCGGGAAATGGCGTCACTCATACGAACAGCCTGGCTCCTTGCTCGTTACTCGAATCAATGCTCGTATTTAGAGACGAATGTTTTGCTCATTCTTTCCACGTATCTCGAATTTCTCCTATATAGAAGTGCTCGTATCTTGAGGTTTCACCGTATAGTAAATGTACTTGTAAAACATAATACACAGGATCTTCTATTGATGTGATTTTGAAATGAAATAAACTAAAAAAATTTTTAGATACAACCAAACATTTCATATTATTTTGAAGTGCAATTTACGAAATTATATTTTGAATAAATTGTCACATAAGTAGCCTACTAGTGATTTTGGTAAAAACAATTTTTGATGATTGCTTGCTATAACTTAGGCCTATTATTACGAACACAGCGTTCAATTTTTATTATTAATGCTTTGATCCCTTGTTCATATAAAATATTGATTTCATATATAAGAGAATTAAAAAACAACCTTTGGAAGGAAAACTAACAGTAATCTCGTTTCTCGTAATGGAGAAAACAATGGTCCAGTGATGCCACTATGCGATAATTCACACCATGCAATGACTCTTTGTTATACCATATAATATTTTTCCTTGCAAGGGCTTCTCATGCATCTTATATTGGATTGTTTCCACACCCAAAATTACAACTTTGTTGTTAACATATCCACTTCAGCAGAAATGAGCTTTTTGAGAAGATAAAGTTTTAATTAAAATAAACTCTCTTGAAACCTGTGTTTAGCCATGGTGGTGTGTCAAAACGGAAAACCACGACCGAAATGCTTATTTTGCAAACAGGGCTAATTGAAGTCATTCACGTTTATGAGCAGTAGTCATTAATTCAATAGGGGAGGGAGGAAAAAGAGAAAATCCATTTTGACGATATTATATTTCGAGAAACTCTCTGCCTTCTTTTCTTCTGGTGTCATTATTTCTGCTCTCTTTTTTCCGGTGAACGTTTTTACCAGGATCCTTATTCTAGTTTTTATAAAGCGTTACTTTAAGATAGCACAGAATTAGAAGCATTAAATTACGTTTTCGTTTTCATTGAAGAAATTTGCGAAGAATGAATGAAGCAAACATAAACTCGGAATTAGTTTAAAAGTATTCTTACTATAATGTGGGAGACTTATTTTTGCTAGTATCCAAGCTATTAAATTTGAGCTAGCCAAACTTATTTACTGTAACATTACTCAATAGGAATGAAGTATGATTTTGATTATTCAGTTTCAACTGAATAATTTCACTTGAAACTTTACATGATATTATACGTTATTACTTTATAAGATTTAATGAGAAAATAACAAAAATTCAGTTTTAAAAAGTTCTGAAAATTATTTCTATCTTTCTAATCATATGATAAATCTTTTGTCATTTAACACTTTATAATAAGAAATACCCTACATGATTTTTACTTTTATTATAATCTATGTGTATTATTGTTATAAAATGACATTAATTTATTTTGGGGATGCTTTTAAAAAATGACATTTATCACAAGTATTTTAGGGTCACAATGGTTAATATATTTTTTATTGTTTCCTTATCAGCTACTTAAATTTTCCTTAAGCCCACTTTCACTGCAGTGTCTTTCAATGAATATACTCTATTTTCGGTATGCACACCACTATTATTATATAACTTGACGTATTTGAAATAAAGAAAATATGAACCTGATAGAGGGAATTTTCGAAAGAAACTCGAAAACATCTCCATTCGACGAAACTGTATGCACTCAGAAGAATCTTAGTTTTGAAAGTAGTTTCTGTAACTTTCGAAATTTTTCTCTGAGTAAAATGTTTCAAAACTTTATGGCGAAATATCAATAGATAAAAAGATTCAGAGCTGAATTCTAATTGGAAGACTTGATCTGGAAATATTTTGGATGTTCTTTGGACAATTTTTGCCTCGATTTAGTTTGTTAAAGGGCAATATATGAATATTTTCCTCTGCCAATATGGATTTAAGAATAAAAGTGCCAAAAAATCTACACTTTGCATTCTCACTAATATATTAACTAGCATACTTCCAATTATGCTTAGGAACATTAATGTAAAAACGGATCCAAAATCAAATACTTCTAAGTATTTTGTAATATTGTAAATGAATTCATTGGTAATGGAATTTATTTCAATTATATTCCTATTCCTTGAAATAGATTTCGTAATTATTTTTGATACCCTTTATAAAATATTTTTCAAACTCAGAGTAATATCTGAAGAAAAAGGAGAGTGCTTAGACATTTGCATTTGAGGATTTAGTCACCATCCAATAGATTTAACTTGAACAATATACACTAGATATATAATATACTATTAAATAATATAGGAATTATCTGACATGTCATATCGTAAGCGCAAGTGCATATGTGGTTTTGCAATTGCTCGACAGATAAGGTGGTTATTAGTTAAGAATTATTAATACATTTAAATACATTTTGGCAAACATATGCCAGCTGTATATTGCCTAAATGAACTAAAATTTCTTTTTATATCTAAAATTTCATAATCTTCTTAATGTTGTTAATATCTCATTTTGAATAGAGTTACACATTTAGTGAATTTTCTAGCAATAAATTATCAAATCTCGTCCCGGCATAGGAATTGATCACGCTAATTTTAACTTCTTTTTGTGATTACTATTACATTTGGCTCTTGGACCTTACTAGACAATGAGCTTATAACGCAATAATCGTTTTTACTCTTTAATTTGGAAGCAATACCGGAAGCCCTTGGTAAAGTTAAAAGTACATTGGAGCATGAGCCACAAGTAGGCGGGGAGTGGAAAGCTGACTATTGAATGCAGGGCAGTGATTACCATCAGGGCAACCAAGGCACTGCCCTGAAACTTCAGCTTACGGGGCCCCCACGTGAGGAAGGAAAAATATATCGACTTTTTGAAGCTTTTATTTAAAAAAACTGAAACATTAAATTTTGCAAACGATATTCATATTTTTACTTTTTAAACCCAGAAATTATTTAACTAATTATAAATATAGTTAATTTCTAATTAAATAAAATGATATTTGCGAATGCATCGATGACTAATCAGATTATTTCAGTTCTGCATTTAGATAAGGGAAAAGGATATTCTTTTTAAAATGGTATCTCTACTTGGGGTGGCTTAGAAGAAAGGTTCCTGGGCTTTTTAAGCGTTACCAGAAAGTTCGATGAAAAAAGCGGTACTCACGAGAGCGTTCTGGCAGAGTCCTTTACTCGGAAGTTCTAGAAGAACATTAGGTATTAAAGTAAAGATTTAATGACAGCGTAGTAGAGTGTTTTCGTTTTAAGAGAATGATTACCTCTTGTGATTGATTTTCAACGATTGTAGATAACGATCTGCCTGCCTGTGTCGCTGCCAAGCTGCATGGGATAGGAAAGGTTCGCCAGTTCAGCTTTGCTCTCATTTGAGAATTTGAGCCGAAGAGTTAACCTTGAAAAAATAATGAGTTTATTTCCTTAACCGTTAGCAAACGGAAATTATTGTCATCTAAAAGGTCGAAATAAAATGCACCGAATAATTTGCAGGTCAGCAAAATATGTTTGACATTATACTTCAGGTGCATAGTCTGGGGTTTGCCTCGAATGCCTTCCCAATGTTGTGAAATTATACCAAAAATATAATATTTTTACAAACCACTGATGCATTAAAATTATAAATATTTTTATAGAAACAAGTTTTGAACATTTTCATAAATCAGAGAAAATGTAAACCTCAACGGCTTTGTTCTTATTTGCAAAATATGAAATGAGAACTATGAGCAAACAAGCATAAATCTTTATGAGACCAGGAAACTAAACCTTGAGAGCAAAGAGGGGTATTCTTTTTTAGTCCACGAAACTTAGGGTCATAGAATATGTAATAACCTTCAATCATTCGTCAGTTAAAAGAAAATTTTAGAAGTGAGAAGGGAATTATATTTGGCATTAGCTCTGTTTATCTGCGTTCTGTTGCATTAAATCATCTTCCGATTTTAATTATTACAATCAATAAAAGAAACGCAAAAAAATTTACTTTTCGAGTAAACAAACAATGTAAGCTTGAATTATTTTAGTACTCTGAAATTTATCCTGTAATAAAATTTGTAAAATATTTATCTTTCTCATCTTTGCCTACTTTTGATCAAATTTATTAAATAAGTGTAATTTCTTGAAAGTTTAGAAAATGACTTAATTACATGTTACAGATTTTTAAAACATCCATTAGCGTCACATTACATTTCTGTTTACGTACATTCTGTCTCGTACATTGATTAACCCGTTCGTGACCAAGGTCGCGTGGACGCGACGCAGCGATTCCACTCTTATCAGCCCAGCGTCGCTTCCACGCGAAGAGCTCCGATTGATATGGAGAGACCAGCGTCGCGTATGCGTAATCGGAAATCGGAACGTTTTATTTGAATTTTTAAATGCTACTAGATGGCGTTAAACGGCAACGGTTTTCACAACGGTCGACTCATATGGTATTTGACCTTCATGAACGGGCATTGGTTTCTGTTCTATGCTTCTGTATTTGATATATTTATTGATGTAAACAAAGTGAGAATCACGGCTCTTTAAAGGGCTGGGATTTATTGCTCGCTGTGTTTATATTTTGACAGATTGTGGAAATTTATGGAACGTTTATTAGTTGAAATGTTGGAGTAGAATTGCGTTTGTCTTTTGAGGTTTGACAGAGCGAGATTTCGAAATAGATGAATTAATCAAATAGTGAAATGGAAGAAAGAATTTCTTCTAGTTAATATAAACAAACTGGGAAACACGGGTGTTTGAAAGGGCACGTGTGAATTTATTTACATTTAATGACAAAAAGAAAAAAGTGCTAATGTTATCAACTATACATGACGGCGTTATTGTGCCAATTGGTAAAAAAGACCGAAAGATTGGAAAGGACATTTTGAAGCCACTCTGCGTTGTGGAGTATAATCACAATATGGGGGGTGTTGACATTGGCGATTCTATTATTCATCACTATCCAGCATTTAGAAAAACCGTAAAATGGTATAAAAAGCTGTTTTTTGGTTTGTTAGATATGGCACTTCTAAATGCAAATGTAATATATTCGAAGGTAAAAGGCGAGAAAATATCTGCTTTGGAATTCAGATCCAGAGTTATTCATCAAATAATAGGAAAATTCGCTAAACCAAGGAGCTCAAAAACTTGTTCAAAATTACCGGGCATTCAACCATTTCGTCTAACTGGTAGACATTTTCCAACAATTTATATTGATGGGAAAGGAAATAAAAGTAGAAGAAGATGTGTCGTATGTGCTAAAAAAAATCGAAAACAAACATCATATTATGAGTGCAAAATATGCAATGTTGGACTCTGTGTGGATCCTTGTTTTGAACTATATCACACACAGCAGAATTTTTAAATTTCGATTTTATTCAGAATATATTATTATTCTTAATTTCCTCTTTTTTTATTTTGTGTTTGTAATATTTGCAGCTTTGTTTTATTGTGTATAGTATTTGTTTTCATGTGCATAGTAATAATTTTAGTTTTTTGCATATTTCATTCATTTGTATTAACGTTATATTTTTTATTTTAATACATATTAAATAGAAGTATAGTATATATATAATTTATAAATTTGGAGTCTTTTTATTAAAATGCTGATTTTATACGAATTTTTTTGTAAACTTAGGCTTAACTGCTTAAAATGCGCGGGCCGGTAGTGACGCTCCGTTTCAGAGCGTTCGGTCCCGTGACTGAGTTTTATTTCCGGCGCGCTGGTCCTCAACGGGTTAAGAGATCCCACTGGAAAGTGTTTTAAAGCTTCAGTTAGTTTCATATGTGTTTCGTTTTAACCTTTTATACTCAGCAAAACACAAATTTCAGTTCATATTGTACTTACTAAAAGCAAGAAAAAATTGTTTGTATATTCTGATGTGCAACATTTAAACGCATTAGAAGTTAAATGTTGGGTAATTGTTCTGTTTCCATTGTAATTGTCCATTTTATGATGTTAGAGGATTTTAGCAATACTTTATTCTTTCGCATCGAGAGAGGACAAAATATCTGAAACGCCCGTGTATACGAATTTCTATTGGAATGGATTTCCTTCCCTCCTGTCAAGTAAAATGCTACAGCTTTAGAAATAAACTGCTTCAATGAAGTGGTTATTTCCCTATATTATTACCCAATACTTTAATTATTAGATCCATTTTTTATCACTGCATTTATTTTATCTCTTTTCGCAAACAAATTAACATTTCGTCCTCGTAATCCTTAAGTTAATTCATTTAACGTTTTTAAATTGTCAGCTATATATGCTAAGCTCGACAATCATAATTCACTAAATAAACATTTTTGCAACAAAAATTTTGAATCGGGGGGGGATTTGAATTTATCATCGAAGTTCAAAAAGACGATTTTAAACTTTGCCTGTGGATAACCACCGTATTTCGGAATGTAACAAAAGTGTTTCATGTTCACTGTCCACTTTTTGGCATAACATCATATTTTCGAATTTAAAGCTCGGCTTTTTAATAAAATTAGTAATTTTCACAGCTTGATTCAAAACGATTTTCAGGTTTTCGGGGATTGTTTTGGCTAATAAAGCCGTGAGTAAATTTAGTTTCAGGTGCGACTTTCGTTATTTGAAAAATAATAACAGAATGTTTTTCTGTTAAAGGAGACTCACTGTTCACACTGAAAGGTGTTACTCACAGTGTTTTATTTTTTGATTAAATGTCTCTTTTATAGAATTTGCCATTTCATTTGTCGAGTTACTGTATCATTTGATAACGGAATATTAAGTTCATTAGCTGCTTTTTCATTGAATAATGTTAAAACGATATTTTTAGTAGCCGGCAATACAAGGTTTTCCCAGTGTGAGCCTGCCCAGTCAGGGCAATTCCTAGGCTTACTAGGTAACTAGCTTTCAAAGCTTTTTCACTTGAAGTAACAAAACCTTTTATTACTTTTACACTATTTTTGAACTCCGATAATTTCCTTTTAAAATATGAATCAAATATATCCTTTAGACTGGCATGCTTAGATTCAAGATGTCTTATAAGAATTGATGGTTTTATACTTTGAGTAGATAATAATTCACCGCAAACAACACATTGAGGTTGAGTTTTCATTTCATATCCATTCCAAGTAAGCCCAAATGATAAATAATTTTCATTATAATTTCTATAAACACCTTTATTTTGGTTTTCAGTATTCTTAGTGCTAGTAGATTGTCCTGGATCCATCACCTGTGAATCATCACTTTTACACTTAGCCAATCCTAGCCATTTTTCCATTTAAAAATCTAGGTTTGTTTTATTATTTTTTCACAAGTATTTAAATACACTATATATTACGAGTTCTTCAGAAACAAAAAACGATATTCTAAAATAGCGTGTAAAAGCTGAGGAATACAAGAGCACCAAAAAGACAAAATTCTTGCTCTTAGAGACAGCAAATCGACGTAAAAAGTTATTCTAATTGAAAATAAAGCAATATTGAACCCGGAAATGGTGGCGATATAAAGTATAGACATGCTAATAAATCTAGCATCACTAAAAGAATTGATGAGACACTATTATCTTTTTATAGGAACTTATTTTTATTTCCTATTAAATACAACATCCATTTCTATTACTCCTTTTAAAAACATCATTTATAATAAATTTTGCTACGTCTACGGCTAAACGAATATTTGTGAAAATAAAAACGGATATTTTTTCTATATTTCTTCATAGAAATATTCGTTTTTATTTAGAAAAAATAAAAACGGATATTTCTATGAAGGGCTGATGGTCTAGAACAAAGATAGAACGAATAAATCAACAGGATTGTTAAGGTATTTAATTTTTGAATTTAATAGTTGAAAATACTTTGTTTCTTTGCGTGCCACCGGTTGAGAATCACTGCTCTACACTATTTCGCAGTCCGTAGTAACCCCCTTTTCCACATAGTTTAACAATATAATTGGCTGTCCTTCTCACAATTAATGGCTGTTTTTTCACACGTCTCACACGAATCGAAATAAATATGATAAGAAACTGTTTTACATTCTGTTAATTATCAGACCAGGGGTTAAATGGTGAATTTAATTAGATGAAATAAAATCAGAGAATCTCAGCAAAACTCATATGTCGCGATCGTGAGTTCAATACGACATTTCTTTTAACACGTCATAACCTATCCCACATCATGCTGATATCCAAACAGCATAAGCCATTTATTTTAAGGGCATAATAATGTTGCATTATTACCTGGGTGGAGTAACGTCGAATATAATATCTTGTACTGTGACGGCATATCACTTCATGTCTGAACGCACAGATTATTCAAATGTTCATAATAAAAGGATAGGATGAGAAGTCTGCCCATTTATGGTATTCCTCTGTTAAAAAATTCATTATATTTTTTATTTTGACCATTGAAATGCGTACGTCTGTGTTCGCAATGAAACCAAGAATGTATTCTATAAATAATTATTGCACTCTGTCGTGCATGTATTTATGGTATACGTGGTTAACACTTGGAAGATTCATGGATCGAATTATAGAGTATGTCCAGTTTTCATTTTTCTTCTGTAAAAATACCTAATAGTCATTAGAGTGCCACTCAAATTAAAATGAGGTCGATTATTAATTCGTCTGCATCTGTACTGCGTACTGCGTCTCACGAAACTCACAAACAACCCGTTAAGTAAAGGATAATGTAAAAAATGCATCCTGCCCGTGGAACGTGTTTTATGGCGTAAGTGGTTAACACGTCCAGATGACATCTGGAAGATCCCTGATTGAAATACCGGAGAGGACCAGTTGATTTCTGTTGTTCGCATGACCAGAACAACCTAATAGTTTTTGCAAAGGAACGAACTAGTTATTAAACTATCCTAATAAATTCGTTACTAATCAATATAATAAAGTAAGAGGAATGTATTTTTCAAAAATGGCACGAAATTTTAAAGATATATTGATAATTTAAATTTTCCCCAGATAACATTATTTCTTTAAAATTTTCATGGCGGTATATTAAACAAATAATTTTTGCTAATATAGAACAGGACATTCTGGACCATTCAAAATTTCATATTTTTTACAAAGCTTTACCTAATTAAAAGCCACACTTGTAATGAAACATTATAAGATTTTAATTAAAAATAGGCAGAAAAATTGGCATTTTTGTGAAAAGTTTTGTGAATAACGCCCAAAAGAACTTAAAAAGTAATAATTCAAATATTAGGAATGTCTTTCCCTGCTCATATAACGTTCACGTATTGTTTGGTTTTACATCTTCCCCTTAATCGCGGCATGTCTTGGAAAGTATTAGCCGCAAACATGAATGTATTACAGTATTATAGTAACCTCTGTGACTAAATCTTATAAATTTGAGGTGAAAGATGCTTTAGTTCAAAACGATTTTCTGCAGATTCATTTAAAATTTTTCTTTTAAGTCTCAAATAGAAATACAGCTAAAATAACCTAAGTCAACCATTCATAGTTATAGAATATTTTGTACTTCAGCGGTAGCACTCGTTTTAGAGAACGCAATTAGCAGTTTGTATAATGGAGGTCTTTAACGATATTCTCAGAAATACTGTTTGTTTTCAGAAATAAACACGGGAGTTTATTACCATGAAAAATTTCAGTGTGATTTATTTCACACAGGCAAGATTGTTTAAAGAATTCTTTCACTTCCATTTTGCTATTCATAAAATAAATCTGATGATTATATTGAAATGCTGATTTTAATATCAATATTATAACTAAAAATTACGTGCACAAGCATAACTATGTATTAATAAACAAACTATCGTGAACCACAGAGATGAAGATCCTCACAATGTAACTATGTAAATATGTTTCCTTTTCACCTAACTAAATACTCTTAAAGAGAAAAAGAAATCATTTCCTTTTCTTAATATCTTAATGAGGAATGACAAGACAAGAGATATGCTCAAGCGCAAATTATTAAGTCATCAGTATCGTATCAAATGTAAGTTTTCGTGAGTGGATGTTTATACATGTTTAGACATTAATTAAAAATAATTAATTGAAAAAATAAAAATTTTCGAATTAATTAAAATTAATTTTTTCTTTCCGTTTTATTCTAAAAACTACCCTCTAGTGTAAAGGAAGAGAGAAATATGTTCGTAAAGCAAAACAACTTTAGTATTAAAATTTAAAAAATATTTTAATAAGCTCTTCGAGGGACAAACTATCTGTAATTTGCAAAATTTCACAACTTATGATATAACATTAAATGGTTTTGTTGAAATTTCATTTTCCTATAAAGATAAATATTGTTAAAGGTACATTGATGTTTGAAAATATCTATGCAGGCTTTCAATAGAACCTTCGAGATAGCCGTGTTGAAAATATTTAATGACATATTTAACGTTTAAACGATTTTCGAGGAAAAATACTTAAACAACAGCAAAGCATATGTCGCTGAGTTAAAGCCTATTGTAATCCTCTATAAAAATTTTACACATGTTGGTTTCATTTGCGTGTAATTTCACAAAGTCATTCAAAATGATATTTGTCCCATGAAGAAGATATTTCTTGCGTGCTTTGTCTTAATTAAACGAACCTACCGACACACAATTTTATTATACAGTATCCAACTGATATAAGTGCTTAGTTTTCCATGTAATAGATCACAACCTAAATTCAAATTAATAAAAGCATTTAGGCACAAATATTAAGAGCCGACTCTATGGACCGATATAAAAACGTTTTGTTTAATACCGAAATAAAAATATTTATAGCACTTCTTGGGGTGTCAATTTATGGAACCGTAGTAAAATACAGCCACAGGTTTGATGCTGTCTTCGAAATATCAAAAAAATATTTCATGAAATGCTTGGGATATTCCATTTCCTTTTCGATGTGTAATGTAAAAGCTAAACTTCTTGGCTTCCAGAGGTCAAGAACTATGCTGCTCAAATTAGCCATCAAAATAGTGCTCCAGCAACAGCGATTAAAATGCAGGTACAATGTCTGCGCGTGGAGTAACACAGCTAATAACATGAAGTAGGACATGGAACATTCATAACTTAATATTCATAACTCATGTCAAACGTCGGTGAAAGAAAAATCTCTGAATGCTAGACAGTAAAAACTGCATTGCATGTCAAAGAAAACGAATACATATAATATACTATCAAATATAAGCATGAAGCAAACACAAACTGAAGTCAAATTGTAATGTAAAGTGTCATTCACTTCTCAAAAATAATTGGAAATGTGTGTGTACATAAATATAGGTAATTTTTGTAAATTAATTATTGCGAAAGCGTATTTAACACGAATTAACGCGCGAATCGGTAAATTTCAGTCGGTAAAATATTAGCATAAGTAAGGAGTAGCACCTGAATAAGCACAAATACGCAGATTTGTAATAAACTGTAATAAGCACAAATATGCAGATTTGCAATAAACTGTAGCTTTAATTTAATTTTGACTGTAAACATTGATATAAACGAGTCATGTTAATAAAAGTAATATGTAAAGGTGTATCCATTACAATAGTTAATGTCATGGAACATGCGTCTTTATAGCTATGTACAGCTGTGTGTATCATGCTATGTAATGTATTTTATATAAGCTAAATTAACGCTGAAATGTAGGAGTATCGATGACTCCGCTGGTAGTGGCAGAGTTCGCGATGTTGGCTGGAGTGCATTTTCATCACGACTCGAGGACGCCGGTAGCATGCTGGTTTCGTTGATAATAATTGTGTAAAGATTTAGTACCTACTTACTTAGGAAAGATAACAGGTGGTGTCTGGAAACCCCCCCCCCCCAAAAAAAAAAGCCGACATGAATAAAGCTCACAAAATAATACTCACAGGTATAAATGCTCACAGGAAAAAAGCCCACACATAAATATGCGCACATAGAAAAATACTCACATGGAAAAATGCTCACTTAGAAATATACTCAGATGGTAAAAAGCTCACATAGATATGTGGAGACATAGATACTTGGAAATAAGCCCACTGATAAATAAAATACGTAGAAATAGCCTTACATTAATCAATCAATAATTAACCGTTTTGAACATCGTACACCTACTTGAAATTTTTAAAGAAAAATTATTTGACCATTTGAAAAAAGTATTGGACAAATGCTCATATTAACCTTTTTCAGTATATAAAAGAATGAAAAACTATACTAAAAATTTTGCATGTACTGTAATATTTTATACTTCTGCCTCCTGTATGACAGTTTTTTATCCTTGTAACTGCGAATAGTTTATTTTTGTTTTTTATTTACTCTATTTTTGCTTACTTTTGATGGGTATGTATAGAAATTGATGTTTGAATGTAGTTATTTAAGTTTAGAGCCAAAAAAGATCTAGAAGACCACAGTTTCCAATCGAAGTGTGGAATCATTATGAAGCAGCCTTTAAAAAATCTCCTAAAATAACAAATCATTAAGAAAGCTTTCATAACGTACTAAATTCATTAGCCATCCTGGTATGTGGTTTTTGTTTGACGAACTGAAAAAAGATTTAGCCTGTCAACGTTTATTACTAGCTATTGTAAATACAGCGCGTGCTGAAGTAATAAAAAAAAAAAAAGAAAAGAAAAGTAAATATGAAAACTTACATTTGGTAACCGCGGATCATGTAAGAGAAACTATGATGAAATCAATGATAAAATTAGATATTTACATATATTAGCTAATATTCAGTAAGTTTGTCGAAACATTAGGTGTTTGGGAAGCAGGAGATGGGAACAATGAGTAAAGCCTTCGTCGGGAATTGAACCATGGACCTCTGGAATACGCGCCCAGCGTGCAGACCACCACACCACAAAGGCATGTTAGGAAGGCAGTAGAAATACTTTATATGTTCCCCCCTATTAAAGGGCGACTGGGGTTTTCAAGGGATCCAATCGCCAAATCCTGGGTGTGGAGAATCATTATCCACCACCCTTTTAGTTCGGGAGCTACTGTAGAGACAATAGGTATTTTGGAAGCAGGAGATGTGAAAAATGGGCAAAGCTTTCGCTGGAAATCGAACCACGGACCTCTGGAACACGCGCCCAGCCTGCAGTCCACTACACTAGGAAGGCATACTAAGAAGGCGGGAGAAATACCTTATAAGTTTATGTGAAATATGCATGATTTAGATATAACAAGGTATTTTACGTAATTTGAATAAAATAATTATTATTAGTTGCTTATTCTTCTAAATGTTTATATTATGAAATGTGTAACTTATACTTACTGTTATTTTATTTTTTAACAATTAAAATTGTATTAATTTTTCGCTGTATATTCTGTTTCATTTTTCTTCCATCCTCCTTTCTTTTTTCTAATTCAAAGCGGCCCATTTGTTAATCTCATATAGCAACTAAATCTACACATAAGTTATACAGTTTTTGATATATATATATGTAATAATAAAATTCCATAGTCAAGAATACACTTAAAATTCTAACTGTATGTTCTTTTCTTTTTTAATGGCGATGGTCTCTTATTTGAAAGTACGTGGAATTAAATCCACAGCCCCGTAGTCAAGTTGTTTTTCCCGCTTTTTCTACACGTACAGTTATAGAATGTTCTGGAAATATTTAAAGCGAACTGGATTGGCTGACGAGGATGACGTCATTTCTTGGAAGCTCCGCCTTTCCAGAGGCTATAAAAGGACTCGCAAAAGAATATCGGGGGCTTTTTTTTTTAATGTAACGATGCAGTAAACTTCATACAAAAAGTTATTAGTAATTCTTTTTATTTACTCCGGATATCTGATTTTGTAACTGCTATTTCTCCTGAATAATAATAAATGGATCCTGTTTTTTTAAACTTATCGTCTGATAATTTAAGCTACGACTACATTTATGATTATTCACCAATCTATTTATTCCGGACAAAAGCTGGTACATCACACACACACACACACACACACACACATATATATATATATATATACCATAGATGTTTTGGTAATTTAAATAATTTTTCTTTGAAAAATTCAAGTAGGTGTACGATGTTCAAATCGATTAATTATTGATTGCTTGATGTAAGGATATTTCTACGTATTTTATTTATCAGTGGGCTTATTTCCATGTGAGCATATATCTATGTGAGCTTTTTTCCATGTGAGCATATTTCTATGTGGGCATATTTCTGTGTGGGCTTTTTTCCTGTGAGCATTTATACCTGTGAGCATTATTCTGTGAGCATTTTTCCTGTGGGCATTTTTCTGGTCACTTACAAGTATATATGTTACATGATTTTATATTAACAATTTACCGACCGCTAGCGGTTCAACAGCAAACGCACGTCCCACCGGCCGCTCAGCCGCAGATTCTTCATGTTCTAAATAACTGTCAGGACAATCTGATAAATCGTCTAAATAAAACTCTCCAGTACCATTTTTTTCGCTCAGCGTGAACGATAATTTTTTTCTAAAAAAAAACGGTGTGAAAATGTGGGAGTTTACGAAGCAACGCACTTAACGCAAGTGAGCAATGTACCTCAATACTAATAATAAAATGCAGATGATATAGCAAATGGCAATTGTTTATCGCCATGGCTACCGATTGATAGACTATTTTCAGGTAGCCCCGAGAAAAAACGATTAATAGGCTATCGGTCTGCAGGCGTTGGCGAAAAAAAAGCCGATTAATAGGCGATCGGTCGGTAGACCTTGGTGATGAAAAGCCGATTAATAGGCTACCGGTCGGTAATGTGTTAAAAAAGCTCTCTTTAACGTGTATAATTCAGTTATTTCATAGAATAACTTGCTATTATATTCGGCAGACAGCGTAAGGTAAAGGGAACAACAACGTTAGCATAAAAATAAATAATTTAATTAATGTGTAGCGTATGCAAAATGTTATTTGTACAAAGGCATACTAAAATTGTTTGTTACGACAGAGGTAACTGAAATGGAACTTTGATTACAAAGAATATTACTTTTAAATGAGATAAATATTTTGAGCTGTAGCAAATCGCTGAATCTGGCTCTTTTTCGACCTTAATAATATTTTATTCACAGATGCAGACCAATACCTGGGAATATAGCTGTTTCATGTGGCTGTTTCTTGTTCATAACTGAAACCTCCTTTTTCGGTTATTTTCTTTTCGTGATAATAGTTAAAATAGATCTGGCGTCCCCTCTTGTGCTAGTTTCAGATACCGAGCTACGGAATGCGAACACTACAGATGCTTCAGAATGAAACATATCTGACATTAACCTCATCTTTGTAGCTTGAATTTCCAAACACGTTTAAAGGTTTCTATTTTCCTACAAAAATTCAGCTCATTAGAATGCAATTAGTATACCTTCTGTAAAACATCTTCTTCTAAGGCATAGTCTTCTCAACGTGATAGGTAGACAGGTTCATTAGATTTTGAGCCAAATACGCTTTCACTGCATTTTTGTAGACAAACTATACATATTTTACTAATGGCATTATTTAACCATATTTATTCAAGCAACCTTATCGCCAAGAGTACATCGTGATCAGCTGAGACGAACTACTTATTGTACTGAAAGCAGAATGTAATTAATCTTCGTTATCTAGTGAATCAAATGCTTCCTTCGAAAGAGGAATCGCTGGTAGCTCCACTCTAGCTTCGCAACCGAACATAGCTCATAAGAGAACCTTTTAATACCAGAGTGAAATCGCACTGTTTTTTCATTAACTGGATAAAGTTTAGCCCATTAATGCAGAAAGTGCACTATATTTCTTTCATCCACGTGTTTTCTATGTCCTGGTTTCCTCTCTCAACACTGCGTTTTGGCCTTGGCCATGTCTTGGATTTCCTTTTATAGCCCTCTGAATCGAAAAATGATAAAAACCGAGAAATTGTGAGCAAAACTTACGTCTCATATGCATCTGCAACGATTTCTTTTCTTTTTT
Organism: Stegodyphus dumicola; assembly: GCF_044657685.1. Classification (NCBI taxonomy): domain Eukaryota; kingdom Metazoa; phylum Arthropoda; class Arachnida; order Araneae; family Eresidae; genus Stegodyphus; species Stegodyphus dumicola. The sequence continues at coordinate 113,850,873 of NC_140771.1, forward strand.
CTTTTTTTTTTTTTTTTTTTTCAATTCAAATGGCGATTTGTTGGAGATTAAGTTGGCAACGAGCATAAGCGAAATTTCATTGAAACGAATGATAAGCAAAGAATGCAAACTTCGGGAAAAAAATGGAAGTGATTTTGTGGGCAGCGTTAAACGTCGGCAAAGATTTAAAAGCTGTGCGTTGAATAAATCTGAGTGAGTGTAATAAATGTTAAATTTGCAGTCCAGGCATCAAAGAAGCTGACTTTTAATAAATATATTTAAAACCTAAAATGTTACCTTATAATTTAGTTATTATAACCACAAATTATGTTTTTAAATGCTAGCAAAAGTATGAAGTAAATCTCAAAATATTTCACTCTTTGTAGGTGCCTGGAAAGTGTAATATGAATACTTCCATTGGTTAGTAACAGGATAGAGTGTTTAAAACGGTAATTATTGACAAGTGTCCAAGAGGTAATGACCTCTTGTTAAAGTTTAAGATAATCACTTCATCTATAACACTTAAAAATGTGTGCAATGAACGCTAAGTTTTTCGAATATTTTTAATATGATAACTGGGAATTTTCTTTCCTTTAATTAATTTTAAGTAAAGAATTTAAAAGTCTATAAAAATATTAGAGGATAATTGCATGATTAATTCATATCGTCAGGGAAGCATAAACTAGTGATACAGTTACAGGTCTCTGATGTTATTTCTATGGTGCGTACACATATTAAAAGATTAAAATTAGATTGAAAATTTAATTCTTTTTGCAATAATGATTAATAATCATGCTTGATTGGCTTCACATGTGATCGTACATAACGCCGTTTTCGTAAAGTTTAAGAAAAAATTCAACTAATGATTTGTTTTAAAATGAGTAAACTGCATGCAGAGTGAGATTAGACACTTTCTTTTGTTTTAGGCTAAGTATGCTTATAATTTTAAGTTCTGAAATTTATTTATATGTTAAACACTACATAATTCAGAAACTTTCTCTTTTATTTGTAGGTTAAAAATTCCTGTAACATTCAGCAAAACTTCAGTTTCCTTTGTCGGTAAAAATAATCATTGTTTGCAATTCATTTTATACAGCCTATTTACTCGCGTATTTTTACACCTGGCTTTTTAGCTCCAGGTTATGAAAGTTTTAAAAGTATTCGAGTAACTTTCGCCTTCCTCGATTCGTTCACAGAAGGAGCGCGTCTAAATTTGACAAGGAATCAGCCGACGCAGTGATTGTTTTCGTCTTACTAACAAAAACAAACCCACGGGTACCTGCGAAAGACACCCGACTCTTCTAACTGTCGAAATTTATACCAGCTTAATACAAAGACCGACCCAACAAAGCAAAGCAAACATGAACTGACATTTAGTCTAGGATTCTGCTAAATCGGATTCAGATTCACTATCTCTAATTATTTACGAATAGTTTGGGCTTATGAGAGTAGTAGAGACAACAGTAAGAACGAGCAAAATTCAAGATACAGGGGAAGTAAAAATGGTGTTGGTGTATTTAATTATGGCAAAACACACTAGGGCTACCTGCCTAAGGGGAGGGATGCCTTCGTGGAGGACTTTCTAAGGGAAACTGGCTCGTATACACGTTACACATGAGGAAAACCACGAAAACGCCCATGCAGGCAGCCCGTTCGTGAGATTCGAACCTCTGACCGAACTACCAGTGTTCAGCGACTTTACCGCTCGCCGCTGGTGGGTGGGAAGTAAAAATGAAACGATCTTATGTTGTAATGTTAATCTTCTGTATTTTTTAAGGATGTAGGCTTCTTTTAAAGAAATAATGTTAAGATAATTACCTGTAGTTTATGACTAATTTCCATATGTTATATTCTTACTGAAACTGCATTCTTTTGATATTAAATAATAAATTATTTAATAAAAGAGGAACAATAAGCAAGGAAATACGATATTTATATATAAAGAGAAAGTGAGTTAAGGAGAAATAGAACAAGTTGAAAAAAAAACAGCTGACCTATGTAGAGGGATATCAGTATTCCATGTCAAAGCAGCATATCAAATATCAGTATTCTATGTTCGTAAGCGTAACTCAATTTAAAGTTCCAAATTACAGTCGAAATCGAGAGAAAAGTAGCCAAATGATTACGACTTGGCGAGAAATGCAATTTCATTACTTTCGTGGTAACCTTTGCTGCGCTACTCAGCATGGAAACTGGTGTGGCCAATGTGAAAGTACGTTTGACATGAATCTTGATGCCGCGGGCGAAAGACTCCAATTTCCGCTGCCGTAACCTTTTCTCGTGAACTCACTGACTTCTATGGCCAAAAGAAAGATTCCTTAACTTCCGCAAAGCCAACAATTTTAAGGTGAATAACGTTCCATAAAATGTTAAACTTTTAGGGACTATATACTAAATTGGGATTTTGAAATTTCACCTGTGCAAACTTTAGCTTAAAAATATTCCTTCGAGCACGTTCTTTCTTAAATCTTTTACTTTGTAATCTGAAACTTAGTAGTCTGTTTAATTTCAGTGGTCAAAATACACCTGGAAGGATATTAGAAAATATAATTTTGAATTCTAATTATGGATGTCCCAGAAGGAAATTTTAGTTTATCCCTAGTTTCCACGTATACGTCTGCAGTTTTTTGTATTTTATCTACAGATCTCCATTTTTACGATCTGATATTTATTTTATATAAATAATTCAATTCTTTCCTCAAAATTAAGTATGCCACTAAAGAAATAAAACTAAGCTACTAGCTTCTATATGATATCTAAGCGGTAAATGCATTGCATGACTTCTTCGAATGCTTAAAACTATCTGCATAATAAACATTATTTTCTTCCCAAAACCCTTAGCTCAGTGGGCTTAAACTGGTGACCCGGAAAATCTTTGAGTAAGATTTATATCACACTGTTAATTAATTAGCTATATTTAGAGATAATTTTGTGCGTCTTCCATGTTCGTTTCTAATGGTAATGAAAGAAATATAAATTAGGACTTCAAATAACTGAAATCCTTAAAATTTAGCTTTATATTATTTGTAACAGATACGTAATTGAAATGTATTCGCGGACCGCATAAAATATTTTTCTGGGGCCACCAGTTTAAGCCTGTTTATGTAATTAAATTCCGTCACGAATTTTTGCAGCAAGTTGTATATTAATCAGAAAGGAAAGCGACTGATCAAGGAGCATATGTCTTGCGTGATGAAGGTAATTTCTGTCCAAGGCTTGGAATCGAAACGCCATTAGCTGTCAAGCATAACAGAAGAAATATAAGAAAGAAGTTTCATAAGAAATAAAACAAATTATAGTTACCTGTATAACAAGCACACATAGTTTTATTTATGCGCCGAAGAGAAATATTATAAATATGTGAAGAAAACTAATTAGATTGTCTTTATATCTAAGTTATGCCCCATTTGAAAATTTTTCTTTCAAAGCGTAGTTTTTTTTTTTTTTTTTTTTTTTTTAATATTCTAAGTAAGGAATTAAATGATTAATGAAATACGGTAGAACTCTTTTAATAAACGTCAGTTTGTATGTTTAAAACTTATCTGTCAGATCATTTGAATTACTAAGTGTAACCAAATAAAATGTTTTACAGGCACTAAGCTTTAGACTTCAGATAGAAAATAAATATAATTCTGAATATTTTATTTTTACGATATTATTATTCTGTTGATGTATATTTCGGGAAAACTTGGTAAGCGAAATTTTAGATTAATTTAAAATATTTTACGCTTTGTTAGTAAAAGCATTTTATTTTCTTAAATAAGGAAAAATAATTCTGGCTCGTCAGATGATTTCAGAATGTTCATTCAGCTCGCATACGGTTTGAGTTTGCAACCACTGTGTTGCCTTTTACTAGCCTGATGGCAATTCTTATGGAATTACCTAAATTACTTTAAGTAATTTTTGCTTTGATCGTTTGTAATGCAACAGCAGGTCAAATCGATTTTAATGGTTTCTGAGGTAATAATTTGTCCCTTATTGTTACCATTCATACATTTACTTCGTAAATATCAATAAGTCTAACTTCTTATATAATTCAAATTAAAACGCCGTAAGAACATAAATAATTTCATGCCTCATATCACGAGGTTTAACTTAAAAACACGAATGATATTTAAATTTTAAACAGAAAATAAATTGTAATGGAATTCTAATGAAAACCGAGTTGTGCATATGATTTTAACGTCAAACACACTGCTTAAATATATATATATATATATATGCACACGCAAACGAATTGAGCAAGTTAACATTTATAGTTTAATTTCACTCTTACCCAAAGCTGTTCACTAGCTGTTACAATTTTAGGTGTGTGTGTGATTATGGCAAAGCCTCGAGGGCTATCTGCCTAAGAGGAGGGATGCCTTCGTGGAGGACTTTCTAAGGGAAACTGGCTCGTATACACGTTACACATGGGGAAAACCACGAAAACGCCCATGCAGCCAACCCGTTCGCGGGATTTGAACCTCGGACCGAACTACCAGTGTTCACCGACTTTACCGCTCGGCCGCTGGTGGGCCCCTGTTACAATTATATTACTCCAAATTTTAAAACTGCTTAACTTTAATTTAACTATATATATATATATATATATATACGAGCGTATACCGTTTTTCGAAACTAAGAGAATTTTCCTATTTGGGTCTGTTATCTTCAGAACTATTGGACAAATTTTAATGAAAGTCGCATGTATATACGTTTATGTCATACAAAATGTACACCACGTAACAGTCATCGGGCGTACGCATGAATTCACTGGTGTACAGAGGTTTAAAACAAAGATTGCGAGAGCAAATAAAAAGGAAAGTAATGGGGATCAATACCTCCAAACAGAAGAGTTATGTTACGAGGTGTTGATATGTTCCCCTTTACTAGTCATACAGCTTCAACAACATGACATCATACTAGAAATAAAATTGTTTATGAGTCTCACTGCCAGACGGTCCAACCCCCTGCAGAAATGCTGTTTACAGGTCCTGGAGGATCCTTGGAGGTCTTATACAATTTCAGAATGTTCTTCCATGAAGGCCTTAGCCATGCGCTAAAGGATCTATGTCTGGAAATCAGCTCGTATAATCTATCCAGTTAATATTCTCAATTTAAATAAAGTCATTCACCAAATTAGTATTACATGGACCAGCGCTGTCGTCCAGATAAAGAATCTGAGAACCAAGCTTATTTTTGCAAAGGTGAATGTAGGGATTGTCATTGGATGCGGTTGTATATATTAAGAGATTTGGAGTTTACAAAAGCCCATAAACCGTTTAAAAGCTTTAAAGTATTTAACATAAATGGAGTTTTCAGTATCCTACAGCTCGATATTTTCATACAGCTGACTTGTATTGATACAATAAAACTACATATAAATATATCAATAAAGATGTGAAATGCTTGGTTCTCTTATTCCTGTATGATTAGTGACCGTTGATAGAATGCTAGTGCAGAACCGGAAATTAAAGCTTGAATAAATATATACAAATCTGTTCGCCTTGCATTTTTAATGATCTTTTGAATTTAAAACGTAATTTTACTTCGGCAATCTACCTATATATTAACTCTATACACTTAGTATAATGCAATAATAATTTTATCATTTTGCCTCCTTGTACGAAGTAAAGCAAATATGGCAATAGCGAAAATGTTCAGATATCATATTTGAAAGAAAATATCCATTTCAACTCTCTCAAAACAATTTGAACAATGGTTTTGTGAAACATCTGTACGTAATGACAGAATAAAGGACTCTTTTTGCCAAAAGGGATTGTAAAATGGATTTAAAAGGGCTTGAAAAAAGATTTTTCTTTGGCATCTGTACGTATGTACTTACGTACGTATGTATGTATCTCGCATAACTCTAGAACGAGTGACCATAGAACGTTGAAAATTTGTATATAGGACTGCTATAACATGTCGTTGTACACTTCCCCTTTTCGTTGCAATCGGCTGCACCAATCGTATATATTAACCAGTCGTATATAAATATATATATATGTACATATCTTCTCACTCTGTTACCTCTCTCAGTGAGCTTAGTTTTTTTTTTTTTTTTTTTTTATTCTTATACGAGTATGTTGGTAAATTGTGCATTTTCTACTTTAAAAAAGATTAAATTATGTGGTTCTTATGTTCCGGTTAAGGATCTTATGCCTTTAGTTAATCTGCATGCAATAGCTGTACAATTATCAACAATTTAAAAGTTTAAGTGGCGAGTTAAGTGGCTAACGAACCGTCATTTGTTTATATTTGAAGCTCAGTGGAATAGAAAATTGAGTCAGTTTCTGCACCTTCCATGTCTTTTTGTAGAGTGAGACCGAAAAATAGACCTTCTCGCCGGTGGCCGAATTGCTTGTTTTTGCGTAGAAACTCTAAATTTAATTGTAAAAATGACATATTTTAACTGTAGTTAGTATTTTATGCTTTTCTGTATTTTATATTTTTTAATGAAGGGGTGCTCTGAGATTTTATGTATTTTTGCTTTGCCACGAAGTGAGTTCTGAATTAATTGAATGATAAATATATCTCTAATGAAATTCAAGGAAATAAGTTTAAATGAAATGCAATAAAAATTGTGTGTATTTGAATAGGCCATAAGTCATGTGGTGTCCACATGAGATTTTGATTAAAATAATCACTCACGTACTATATATCAAAATTTATAGATTTTTATAGTAAAGCATAAAATTTAAGTACGTTCTTTGAGCTTCTTAGTTTCAACAAGAGACAATTCATTTCACGTTTAGTCGATCTGAAACAGTTTATTTCTCATAAAATGCTTTTATATAATTATATTATTTCTTCAAATCATTTTATTCAACCATTTTATTAGATATCCATATACTAAATACATTCTTCAAATAAAATTGCTTTTTAGGTACCATAAATTACAAGACACATCTTAAAATACAACAATGCAAGTCTTTCTTGTTCTAATCATTTAAATCAATAAAATACTGCTTTTGGTTTACCGTATTAATTTAAAAGCAAATTCTTTTAAATTATCTTTGAATGCAATACTTACCCTTTGTTTAATAAAATGGCAGATAATTTTTTTTTTCCCTTCAAAGTTTCAGATGCCATTCTAGATTTACGCCCATTTCTTATTTTTAAAGATATCCTTTGTAATGATAATGTAATTATTGGTCGATATTTCAAAAAAAAATTAAAAACGTTAAAAATATAAGTTTTTATTAATATTCTTTTTCAATGCAAAATCTCAGCCACACTATCTCTGGACAAAAGCAAAGGTGGTATATGAAGTGATGTTTCACGCTGTTTTGCACCCACTAATGTATGACTCTAAACAATTAATCATTCTCTATCAGGATTTTCCTACCTTCCATTAAGGTAATTAATTTTTTCCACACCTTTAATTACAAAGTGTGATGGTTTGTATCTAAGGCATGACGCAGAAATTTCGAAAATTAATCTCTTCTTTCCTGAGCTTCACATTAATGGAAGCAGTTTTTATGTTTTTCCAATATTTTATTGGGTTATCACTCGTCGATGTCTCAGGCAGCAAAACAAATAATGTCAAACCTGATCTTTAATAGTTTAAATTTTTGTTTATTTTCCGACGGCACTGTGTAAATGAAATTAAAATTCAGTAATTTTGTTAACAATTTTTTACACAAAGAACACGCTAAGAAATGGGTTTCTTTACCTTTCTAAATATTTAAACAGTGTAACCCGGCAACAAAACTAAACTCTACAGACGAAAATATTTCGTAAATGTCAGATCCATAAAAATAGAAACGTCAACATTGAATTTTTGTATCAGGCTTGTTCTTCGAGCAATAATATCTGCAATCCTAAAAGAATTTTTTTTAGCTTAAGGAAAGGCAAAATCTGATAAAAATAATGTTGCGCTTCAAACAGGAAGCCTATTGTTCCATAAAAATTTTCAAATGCATTTGCATTTTTTTATTTGTCAAGACTTATACCTGTAAGATAGAGCTTATATAACAAAAATCAGCAGACAAAAGTTTTTTTTTTTTTTGCTATTGCAGAAGGATGACTAGGACGGATTTGATCTAAACTGCACTGTCACGATTTAGATGCCTTGGCAAACGGCTGACGCGTTCTCGCCCAAAACATAAGCATTCATGAATTTGTTTCTCTATGTATACTGGATCGCGTGGATAGACAACAAAATAATATGCAGTGCTAATTTAATTATGCGTTGGATATTTACATTATTACAATTATTGTGGATGATTTTTTACTCATTTAAAAGATTAGGGTAAATCCTCGGAGTTTATCAAAAACAACTAACTTAATTCCAAACCTAAAAAAATTCTGAAATTCCATAGGAAAGTTTCATAGGATATTTTATTCCTTTTTCATATTCCTACTCTACTAATTTTGGGTCTCATCAGAGGCCGACCTGTTAAAATCACTTGAATGTTTGAGAGTTCGTATTTTGTTTTCGTGGTTTTCTTCATGTGTAACGGAAATACAAGCCAGTTTCCCTTAGAACTTCCCCAACAAAGGCCTCCCTACAGCTAGGGAGAAAGCTCTTGTGCATTTCATTGTATTAAAATTAACTAACTACTACTTTTGCTTTCAGTTCCGTGATAAAATTATTGGTTTGGTTTATGTGGCCATCTACCCAAGGGAAAAGAAGCCTTCGCGGAGAACGTTCTAAGGTAAACTGGCTCGTATATACATTACACACGGGGAAAACCACGAAAACAGACATGCAACCAGCCCGTTCGCAGGATTCGAACTTCGCACTGAAATACCAGTGTTCAGCGACTTTACTATTTGGCCGCTCGAGGGCCAAAATTAAACACGGTATAAACATAATATTGCTATTATGTTACTAATCTTCTTTATCCTCCTGATTCAGATAAGGATCAAGATTTCAAGTAAATTTATAACTTAATTTAGTTATCTTAAAGTATGGAATGGTTGTAGTTTAAAACTAGGTTCTAGATTTTTCTTACGGAAAAAGAAAAAAAAAATGATCCAGGAAGAGTAGCAAAATGCACGTACTATTAAGAAAATGCTTCTCGCACTTATTTATATATTTCACTCAAAATTTCCACATAGAGACATCTTGTAATTAAAAGGAATGACAGGTCATTACTGCATAAAATAAAATCTGACAAGTAGACAAGTTGCATATGATGCGTATCGCTCAAACCTGTCTTCAGTGTTTTCAAGACAGTCTTCGAAGAAAGGAGATCGAGTAAGACTTGGACATTAACAGGGATTACTCTACTTCTGCTACCTGTCAACGACCTTCGAAAAGTGTTTTTATTATATCTAAGGGAATAATAGCAGTATTTCATTATACACTATCAATACGTCCAAAGGAACAGTTGTGTGAAATTTTTAAATACAATTAATATTATCGACAAAACTTAAGCTAAGGAAGTTAAATTCCTTAAATTTTAATATTCATAAAGCGTATATTCGTAAAATTATGTATTGTTTGTCAATTTACATTTATAAACAATAATAATTAAACCCAAATAATGCATGAACATTTAGTAAAATACATGAAATACAGGAAGGAATTTAAATGCAGGTTGGTTGCAATCAAAATGACCTTATGTAGATCTTCTGGTTGACATATTTCGTTAAAACGTATAATATATATGACGTAAACTACAGGGAAAATAAAACTTTGAACTAAAATAAAAATAATAGTTCAAACTTCGATAACCAGGTAAAAAGATAGTCATATAGAACAAGGAAAACAAACGAAAAACATAATATTTTATTTCATCCCAGCTTTTAGAAATGCACATTCCAGTTTCGTCAACCAGGTATTCAAAGTGCGTTACAGTATGTCCAGTAATCACATGAAGTTTTTCTTGAGACGCTGAGGCAACATGATGTATTATTGGTTGCTTTGAGTTCAGGCATATGCTTTCTCTGCAGCCATGATAGCTCAGGAATTCAATTCCGGATAACGAAGACAGCGTGCATTCTTTAAACTTTCCGAAATTACCAGATCACTTCCCAAATTAGCGCAGAGCAGTTCTGCCACTTCTTAGCCAATATTTGATGTTACCGCTTTTTGTATGAAGACCGTATGCCTAAAATTCTGGTTCATATAAGCCGGGAAAGATTTTCTACTGCAGAAGTCTGCCGAAACAAGCTCTTGTGATATACTTTTAGAGACTGAATAAATTCTCAAAGAAAGAAGGGTCAAGAATAAAGCATCTGCAGAACCATACCATACAGCTACTAATCGGAATGCAGGGAATGTTCATACACAACAGTGGGACAAGCAATACCTCATATGCACTAGTTCTGAATGTTCACTGCTACGAATGGAGCAAAACGTGCTTCGTCTGATCTCGAAAGTCCCAAGGCCTTGCACTGCCAAAGACTATTCTTGTCAAAAATCGACAAATAAAAGCATTATGTCAATACAACTGAAGGGAGTGTAACTTGTCCACCACATATGTTTCTTCCATGGATATTACTTTCAAATAGATCATAGAACCATTTCATTAGAGCTATTAGATAATTTCAAATAGATCGATCGTAACCTACAATAAGTGTTATATAAATCACGTGACACTAGAACTTGTCGAAGACTATCGGGAAAATGACGCTTAGTGGTTCACAGGAATAGTGACTTCTTTCATAGTTTTCTTTTACATCTGTTTCGGAATCGGTGAGGTTATTAAGGAGAGACTGGAACATTCTCTCCCTTTCCTATCGAAATTCGTTTCCAAATGCTTGGGCCAACTTCTAAAATTTTGAAATTTTTCAATTCAGTTGTAAAAGTATATTGAAAAATTGTGGAAATATAGTGCTAAACTGAAGTATAAAGACAAATCACGAATGTTTCAAAGTGAAAGTGTAATATGATGCTGTGTCTAGAAAGATAAGTGGCTTATACAAAGCAATAATTGACTGAATTCAAAATGTTGTGTGATATTAAGAACGCATGTACTGGTATAGAAAGTGAGATGTTGATGAAGTCAAACATTTACCAAAATACAGTGATTATTGAAGTGCGAGCATTATCAACGTTTTAAGTGATTTCAGGTTTACAGCTTTCCATGATGTAAATGTGATTTCTTTATTCCTTGACCGAAGAGAATGAGACAGTAAGAACCACATTTGGATTTCGATTTTCTGATCGTTATGGATGTCGCGCCGCTGATGCAAAAGTTCACGTTTTGACCAGATTTCTTTCCTTGAATTGAGAAAAGTACGAGTGAAAGTAATGCTCTGGCGTCATTCCTTTCGCGTTTTGTGACTGATGGTGCATCGACATTTTATTCGAACTTCGTTTTTTTTTTTTTTTTTTTTTTTTTTTTTTTTTTTTTTTTTTTTTTTGTATTTCAGCTTCTGGCCCCAAATCTTATGAGGTTATCTGGAGGTATGTCATTGGCGGAAGCGAAGAGAAAAGGAATCTCTAATCTTCCTGTCCGTTATTTTCCAACATGAATTCTCTTCTTGCATTAAATCCAAAACTACATAATTCAAATTCATGGATCAAATGATATAGTGCTCATTTTGGTTATGATCAAGGAGATGAATTAACCAAACGAGCAGCTCTTGATCAAATGGTATTGAATCATACTTCCTTGGCCACGTTCATATTTAAAATACAAATTAAAACAACGTGCTTCAAAAAATTGGCAAACGTTCTGAAATAATGCTTCACAGGGGAGACGCAAATATAATTTGGTATCAAATGTAAGCTTCGCATATCTGTGCTCGACTCCTTCATTAAATTACTACATAGTAGGACAAGGATCCTTTCCCACATGTTGGGAACAGTCAAGTCCTGATCGTTAAACTTTTGAGTGCCCCTTAACTTAGAATAATCATCTCTCAAAAACTGACTTCTTGGCATTCCAATGGTTTCTAATTAAAGCTGAAATTCAGTATTTCAGAAAATTATGCAGCGTTTCTATTCCCACGGCCTAGATTTTTGTCAAGTATAAATTATTTGCTGCATAAAGTTAATGAGCCTTTACATCCTGTTAATGAATTCAAATGAATTGTGTTTTATTAATATGAGAAGGCATTAGCATTTGACCCATGATACAGTGATAATTTCTCACATAGTTTTATCTGTACCTGTACCTGTACCTGAACCTGTAAGCATACCTGATCCGGAACCCGTAAGACACTGGGAAAGTCGGCTCGATTCTGTGCTTATTCCCGCTTCTGCGTGCACCCCCTCCTCTCAAATTTCACCGCGAACTCAAGAAACTGTTCCAGCATAGATTTTACAAATTCAACAATATATTAAATTTGATGCAACAATCTTGGCAGTATAATTTGCATAATTTCTGCATCGGGTTTGTTTTCCATACAGCTAACAGCTTGTATTTTCCTAAATATAAGCTCAGTCAGTTAGTTCTTCGACCTTTATTTAATATTTACCAAACAGTTATATTACTAAATTCAATCTATCTCTGACTGGAATGCTTTCACAAGAGCTATTTTAAATACTTCGAATATAAAATTATCGCTGCTCGGTTAACCCAAAAAATTTGACAGTGCCATTGTACACTCAGTGCCTGTCTTCGAAGTGCGTTGCTGCTATTGTAATCTTCTGTAATTCCGCAACCAGATAGAGCAAAAACTGATAATCCAGTTGTTCGAAAAAGTTGACTGCCGAAACGTCATTGCAGGTTTCGGGAGCATAACAAATTCCAAACAAACAGACGTAAAGCGAATTATCGTTATTCCGAAGAACTACATAAAATGCAAAAGGTTTAAAAAATACATTTTTATTAAAACGGACCTTTGATCATAGTTGCAATTCTCGTAGTAATAAAATCAATCACAACTTGGAGCGATGCAATAAATTCAGAATTCAGAATTTAAGGAGCAGTCAAAAGACTACACAATTAAAATTTAACCTGATTTGGCTCAAACTTCTAACCAGCTAACAATTCACGAGTCGGCAGCAATTACGCAAAGCCGACTAATTACAAATTTATCAGACCTGGTAGGAACTACGCAATGTGGCCAGGAAGAGCAGAAACATGCTCTGTTTTACAGTCCAAAAAACCTCAGCTTAAATTATTTGTAAACTGGGGCAATTGGGAAAGAAGTTATAATAAAGCCTGAAATTATAAATAACTGGTTACTTTCAAATAATAATCTTACAATGCACTTTCTGTAAATCTTACACCTTCTTTCACAAATGCAAGATTGCTCTTAACGTCTTTTCTGCAGATAATAAGAAATGTGTTGCCAAGCTGGTTACGAAAGCGTACTTCATCTTACTACAAGACAACATTGCTTTACTCTTTTTGTCTCCGAGATGCTCTTTTGACCACTTTCCATGGGACATGTGGTGACTCGCTGTTAAAATGACATATGTCTGGGATCATACAAGCTAATAAATAATATGGACTCAGCTTCGAATTCGTTGAGTTAAAGCATTGGTACTAGTTTATACTACTACATTGGTACTAGTTACCCTATGATATCAAGTTTCCCAAAGCCTATTTTACAGCTTGGAAATAACGCTTTGGGGCCCTCAAAAGGCTTCCGCTGAATTAAGTTTCTTTTTTTCTTCATGAAAGACCAATGGTCTTCCAAGAAACTGATTAATATAAGTCATGTTTTTGAGACATATTCACTGCGAAGGATTTCATATATAATCAGTTTGTTTCTAGTCTTCTTCTTCATAAGGAATGCTGCAGATCCCTTTGCAGTCCCTATCGATATCTCATAATTTTCGAAGTCGCTGACAAAATTTTCCTATTCCGGAATTTGTAAACGTCCTAATGTTTTGGCGAAACGATTAGTTGAATATGTGATTGTTTCGTACCAAAAATATAGGTTTCTTTAAATATTTTGAACATTTATAATCTTTCTTTTATTACGTGACTGCAACATTCTACACCCTGAAGAAGACTTCAGATTGCAAAAAAGCTAAACTACGTTGATTGAATCTAACGACACAGCTCAGCATAATTACAAACTCATATTTGAACACATTTAAATAGCTAAGGCGTTTTCAGATGAAATTCAAAACATGTACGAAATGAACCTGCTTCTGTCAATTTTCAAAAATACGTAACATTTTGATATAATATAAAATATGAAACAGATGAATTTTGCTTTAATGTATTTTCGATTAAAAGAAATTGAAAAATTTAAAAGAAAATAATTATTACCTCAAAATTCTACAAGGTCGTCTTAAGATAAAAGAAATTTTCTGTATTATAAATCTACCTTCGTTGCTGGGAAATGAGCACTCTATTATTAAACTAGCAAGCGAAATTTTAAGTGCCACTCGACTTTTTTGCTTTAATAAAATACGTCATTATACTATAATGTAAATTGTTGAATTAAATATAAAACGTTTCTACAGCAGTTTGAAAAATGTTACCCAGTACGTTTATATGTTTATATAAGTAGTTATTATTATTCAACAAGTGGTAAATAATATTCTTCAGTGTAAGTATGTGGCGACTGTTTACGATTTCTAAAAAACATCTGTTTACGTCTAGAAGTAAAAATATGTGAATATATGCGCTAGAGTCGTTTTCGTTTACTGATCGCGTTACAAAATTACTAATTTTCCTGCCTATAAATTTTGATATTTCCAAGATATTATTGAAGTGAAACATAATTTAGATTATTTATTTTGAAGAAACATTTACAGACGATATTAGGCTTAAATTGTAGTCAAAAATTAAACTTTGTTTTACTTAGTAGATATACTTGAAAATTGAATAGGGAGACTATTTTGCATCTGAATTTTAAAAATAATGCCGAAGTTCCCTATTACAAATGAAGTACATGCACAAAAGTTCTAACCTGTCAGCATTTTTCGCAATAAATCGGAAAGAGTTGTAGGAATTATGATCATAAAACGTATCCATATTAACGATGTCGCATTTACTTCGAAATAAATGTCTTCTTCGTTGAATAAGCTCATTTGTTTCGTCTATTACCAGTTTAGTAAGTTTGCTTTAAGTATTATACATCGCATTACGACTTACAAGTAATACAATTACCCCTACGCAGCAGACATGTGAGTTTTAATTGCGTTGTTTGAAATATATGAGGATATAACAGAAAATATTATGCAGATTTCGCACAATCAGCAAAAAAAAAAAAAAAAAAAAATAGCAGAGGAAATAGAAAATCTAAAAACGTTAATGCCTTTCAATTCTTAGGTACGCCATATGCAGATAAACTGGATATGAAATAAATTTATCATTTATTACCATAAAGTAAAGAAAGGTCCGTCATAAAATTTTACAGTTGCGCACTTCAAATGAGTTGTCGAAAGCAATGTAAACAAATTAAAATGGAAACCAAAAGAGCTAATCATAACATGCATTATGCTACTGAAATAAATCTGCCATCTTCTGCAGTTAATACTAAGGGTGAATTAGGATGTTAAAAACGTCTCCTCCAGATAATGTTATATATAACTTTTGTTATTTTCGCTTGAAATTTGCTGCATATCAGTATACTGAGGTAGTGCAAAACATAATTTTCCTCACTGCCTCAATACGTTTTAATATTGTATGACTGCGAATTTTAACACATTAATTCGGATGTAAAATGTAATTGCGTACATATATTTTAATAAAATATAATTTTTTAAACAAAAAACTTTAAACAAATTTCAAATTCTATTAACTAAACAATTATATACAATAATAAAAAATATTACAAAGGAAAAGCTTTCAATTTATATTTAATTTCTGTCTTAAATCAAAATACTAGTTGAAAGATAAGTACTAATATAACTCTGTTAGATATACATTTCAAACTGATAGCTAAATTCGTATTTATAGCTAAATGTTAAAAGTTTCAGACTGATAATTATTTCAAATAATTCTAATATGATAAATTAATCACTTTTTAGTGAAAATTTAGCTTACTAAAAATAAACAGTTTACGATAATGGAATAAAATAAAACTGAACAAATTATTTTAACACGTACATTGCATAGGATTTACATCGCAGTGTAAATTAATGAGCTCCTTTTATAGATTTTCGGGGGCGTTAACCAGGTGCGTGTTTGATGGCTATGAAAATAATCTGAAAATGGACTCAATATGATTAAAATTTTAAACCTTTCTTCAAATTATATCCGGGGTCAACGTAAAATTACTTCTTGAATTGCTTTACAGATTGAAATTACAGATTTAAATAGCTACAATGCATTATTACAATTTTTTGTAATCTTAGCAATCATTTGCACCGAAGTGATATTTTCCTTTGGGAAAGGGGGTGGTAGCGGTTTTTAGTGATTTTCCCAACCTAAAGATGTTCGGAATGTTTACAGGAAACTAATTTCTGAAGCCCTGCCATCGATTATTCTCGAAGCTTCCAAAAATGTTAACTTGTATTTTTACATAAAGCTATAAATAGAGGCTGCATTGGAGTCTGGAGTCATTTAGGTCAGTTCGTACAGTACAGTTTACTACTTTTTCAGCACAGATCATCAACTTAAGTGTTTGATGCTCTGCTCTGTAAGTGATTTTATTGGTATGCGATATTCCTTATATATTATGGAGAATTTGCTTTATCTTCGTTTTTTTCTTGGGGTTTTCAGAAGTATTTCATCTTCAGTATCTGCTGTTATTTATTTCAATAAAGTCTGAATTTTTCTGATTCGTTTTTAACAGATAATAAAGAGATTTCTATGAACCCATAGCAATCAAGGATATTTTTATCTGCTCTCAAAATAATCCGTAAAGCGTTTGGTCAATAGCAGAGAATAAATTGCTAAATTTTTAGAAGTCAATATTTATACACCGATTTGAAACTGCGTAAGATGTTAGTGTTTTTAATCTTTGTGCCTCTCAAGCATCAACTGTAATCCGAAGTAAATGGCATGCTCATTATATATGGTACCCAACTGGAATTATGCGTAATATTATAGACAATTTGTGAGTAATTTGAGTGAGTTTTGAATTAAATCTTTTAAGATTTATTTATATACTTCTATTTTTTAACTTTTCCTTTTTACTTATTTATTTATTCAATCATTTAGTTTAATTCATTCATTTTTAATTTAATTATTCTTTTTTTCAGTAAGATAAAGATATGCGTAAAACTTCTTTTATTCTAATGTCACGCATCACAAGCTTCATTATAAGTACCTAATTTGTGCGAAAATATATGTCTTGAAATTAAATGCTACACCAATAGATATTCTTACACAACGCGCAGAACTGTATTTATTGTTAGAACATTAATTTCAGTTACATATCACTACATATTTCCTATTTTATAAACTGCATTTATTATACTCGACAGCACACTTTTTTTTCTTCTAGTTTATTCCATTCACCGTTCATTTCAAGTCCAAGAAGTGATTTGGAGTCGCCATCATCATTTGTCGTATTTTAAGAAATAAATTATTTCACTGCGACCTACTGTCATTAACCGAGACTGTATTTTCATGGGTCACCCCTGCTGCTAATGACTTCAAACAGAGCTGCCTAGAAATTAATGGCACAACAGACGTTTAGAGAAGGCTTCCCTCCCATGCCTGCAGAGGGCGTTCGCAAAACCTTCAACGATATTAATTATTCATAATTTTCCACTTGGAAAAATCTCTTGAGTGAAGCTACAGGAATATATGTATTTTCAACTCTTGGGAAGCCAAACCCAGACTTGCTATCGTTGAATCTACCCGAATTATCTCGGGAAAAGATCGTTTATTTTAATTATGGAATGCTTTTCTATATGTTTTCCTGAAGTGTAAAATTCCTGTTTAATGTAAAAGTTAATAATGTAAACATTGAATTTATAAAGAAGTAATAAAATTCATCTACACCTGAATGGGGATGGTGATGATTTGAATATCGTAATCGGTTGATTCTCTAAATTTTGAGGCCACAAAATAACCTTAATTTAATTTAATCATTAAATAAATCATTACTTAACTGATGATTGCACCTTAAAGCGCCATGTAGTATCGGGTTTAGCTTTTATTTGCTGAAACATCAGTCAGTCACAAAGCATCTTTCACAAATGGATTGCTGCATCCATTAATTTAGTATAAGAAGGCAAACTTTTAAAATCGCTAAAATAATAACAGATTTAAATTTCATATATCTTTATTAATATCGATTATCAATGAAAACAATCTAATGCCAAAAATCTGGAATTTATAGCTTTATGGAAACACTTTTCTAGGAGCATGCTACATATCACGGGGTGATCCTCTTTAGTATCTTCACTCGGACTCCACGCATACCATCCATTATTCAGATGTTTCGAATGCGTAGAGCTAGATTCTTCCCGTTACTTGCACGAAAAAATGTTTTTTTCTCTAGACAATAAACTATTCATTTACAAAGCCATCCTGCGTCCTGTGTTAAATTATGCCTACCCAGCCCGGGGGTACTCAAGACGCACTAATCCAGAGCAGTTACATACTGCATAAAATATTTTTCTATGCAAACATATATTATACCTTGATATATTTGTAACAATAAAATACATGAAAGATTAAATATTTTATAACTTAGAAGTATATATAAGCAACTTACAAGTAGCTATCCAAAAATTCCTTAAAAAGTCTTACTTGATTAAGACACAATAACACGCCGAACAAATACTAGTTCAGAAGTCAAACAACAAAAATCAGCGTTATATTTTCAAATTTTCACAGGACTAGTTTCGATGGTTTTATCGAACCACCATCCTCAGCTGCAAAAGCGCAAATGAGCGAGATAGGATATAATGATTAGGTATTTGCGCTTTTGCAGCTAAGGATGGTGGTTCGGTAAAAACATCGAAACTAGTCCTATGAAAATTTGAAAATATAAAGCTGATTTTTTTTGTTTGATTTCTGAATTAAGTCTTCCTTGATTTATAATGCAAGTATTAGCAATTATAATTATGCTGATCGTAATGTTAAACTTTTCTTTTATTATTTATGTCCACTATCAAAATGTAAACCATGCAAAATTCTAATATTTTGGACTTGAGGCATTAGCATGATTGGCATTCTTTGATAAGAAAAAAACAAGTTATTCCACAAGGATAGTGCCTCTCACACAGACACCCTGGTGACCGTAGCATACCAATCTGATGTCCATATGAAAGCCATACAAAGGCCCTTTTAATAATTTAAATCTTTGTTTTATTTTTAACAAAACATCTCACTATCTATAGTTGATAAAAATTAAAATGCATTTAATTTATCATGTCCGTAAGTGATATTTTTTTAAATACTTCAGTTATACTAAATAATAACAAAATATTTAAAATAATTTAAATATTTAAATTTAAAATACTTTAAAATACATTAAAAACCTAGCCCTGAATTCTCCTACTTTAAAAAATTGTTTCTAATATTTTGGGTATTTTTATCTTTCATAATAAGATCTTCTTAGAAAAAAAACGGAAACAAACGTGAAGATTACGAAATTGAAATCCATTTCAGTTCAGATTTTAATATGAAAATATGGTAAGAAGAAAAATATTCCAGAACTTATCAATAGGAATAGAAGAAAATCTTGTCTCAATGCTTTAGCAATGCTTTCCAAATAATGGATATTCTGAGCAACAGAATATGTTCAAAAACAAAAATTAACAGCATGGGGAGCATATATAGCAGGGTTGCGGTAAACGTAAAAATAAGGAAGAATTATCTTTTTGTTTAACCAAATGACAATATTGGCTTCGGAAGAGGATAAAACAGGGAACAGAGAAAAAAAAAAAAAAACCTTTTTATCAAACCGCGTTTTCAAAATTACATTTATTTTGTGTAGTGACAATGCCAAGGAAAGGAATAGAAATGTCTAGTTTCAAGCGAGAATTTTATGGCTGAATCTATATAATTAATAAAATATGATATGGCATCAGATATGATATAGCGTATCACATAGACTGCGAAGTGTTATCAACATTGTGAATGCCCAACAGAAAGGCTTTTTAAATAATTTAATCTGCGAATAGTGAAACGTTCTTTACTAAATTGAAGAATTTCTCATCATAATTTTTTTTTATTAGGCAATAGTTATTCTTTTGGAAAATGAAATGAATAACTTTTTATTTACCTTCACAGTTAAATGATTTTTGAATGCGTGGAAGTAGATTTCAAAACAATGTATTCGAACTCCTTAATCATTATTTGGGGCATTTTTAAAGATACGTTGTCATGTAAAATTTAAAGGATTTGAACAAAATACTGTAATTAAACTGGCGTGTAATTTCTGGATGTATCCAATATTCCTTTCTAAACTCCATTAATGGAAGACCAATGAACTTAAAATCACTATGTTTATAAACGCGAATTACACCTCTTTTACATCGTTCAATTAATCGGATCTGATTTCAGTAAAGAGGTACCACATATACTTTCGCTTCCTCAAATTAGAAAATCTGAAATTAAATATAAATCTATAATTAATTATAATTCTCTCACGTTTATAAAACTTTTAGCTGTCGTAATCATAAAAAGTGTGGTTAAAAGATGCAATTCAATACATAAAAAAATCTAAGTTTTGCATGTATCGTCTATGTCAGGGATGGGCACACATTTTCGGTCGCAGGCCAAAAATCGATAAAAAAAGTTTTGCGGGCCGAGATAAATTTTTCTAAAATTTTAAAAATAATATACAAGTATTAATCGAAAAATTAATCAAAAAAATAAGTAAACACATGTAACACAAAGTTACAGACCAACAAACAAACAAAAAAAAAATCCATAAACTCAAATTCACAACATAGAACACCACATATATCTAAAACCCATATAAATACAAAATTCAGTTTGAAAAGAAGATTCCCACCAGCGCCCTATTTTCATTAATTAACTTCATTAAAGCAATAGAATATGATTTAAAAACTTTAAAATTAATGACACTTACATTAAAATCAGCAATGTTAAAAATCTGTCTAATAGGGGCTGTTAAACTACAATCAACCACAAAACGCCTAGCAGCATCATCAACCTGACAGCTATTACATAATTTATTTTCCTGCAGATTAAATCGGTTGAAATAGAACAGAAACCCACCATGTCCAGTTAAAACCTGATTAACATCAATATTGTTCATACATTTCATATTATACGTGATTTTAATTAGTTCCATAAATCCTTTGTTTTTAGGTGAAGAGAACCACTGTAATTTCCATTTGTTAACGTAAATTGTTTTCATTCTTCGAATAGGAATTCTCTTCGAACCTGTTACTTCAATATCCATTGCACTGACATTTGCGACCGACCGCTTGGCCAGGTTGTCGGCCCCTCTCATTATCAATAAAGCCTGTATGGGCTTTAACCAAATGTAGCTTAATATTTAAATATGAACTCAAAGTTTCTAAATGACTCTTAATTTCGGCAATTAATGGATTGAAATTATCTGGGCGGGAAAGTGCATGGAGAAGTGACAGGCAGTCAGTGTAAATATTTACAGACGTGGCTATAAACAAGCTATTTTTAATCCATAATAAGGCTTGTTTGAACGCTTCACTTTCTGCTTGCAAAACTGAGTTATATATGTTCAACTTAAACATTCTATAATCCACCTCAGTTCCACCGTAAAAAACAACAAAGGCAGCTCCTACGCTCCCTCCGACCCCAGAACTATTTGTCTAAATATCAAGCATATCAACCGTTGGATTACTTTTATCAAAAACGAAACCAAATCTATTGGAAGGATGTTTTAAATGAATATTAAATTTTTCAAAAACATTCTAACTAAATAATCTTCATACATTTTGAATTCCATTCGTCCAGGTCTAAATAAAAATTTCTCATAATAAAATTCGTATAAAATTGAGAGAAAAGGCAGCCCAGCCAACACGAAGACGGCCTCGGTAGGCACCGTTCTAAAACATCGGGTTAAAGCTAAACCCCAAGCTCTCTGAATACCGTCTAACTTCATCCGTAATCTAACCAGTTCCCCTGCCCTGGATCCCCAGGCTTCGATTCCATACATGATGATTGGAAGCACTACATTTAAGTAAATCTTCTTCAGAATGGAGGATTTCAAGGCTAAAATCTCAGCTGAAAAAGTTCTTCTATAATTTAATAAAATCAGATCAGTTCGTCTTTGTACCAACTTAAAATTTTCTATAAAATTTCATTTGTTATCAATCATAACGCCAAGATACTTCATATTAATTCAGAAGTCAAACAACAAAAATCAGCGTTAATTTACAAAATTTTCACAGGACTAGTTTCGATGGTTTTACCGAACCATCATCTTCAGCTGCAAAACCGCAAATGAACAAGATAGGAAATAATGTTTAGATAAGATAAGAAAGCCTGGACAAGAATAAGCAAGTGGCGCCATCTGTTGGCGAAACCAGAACTAAAACATAATTTCTCTAAAAGCCGAACGCAAATTTGGATTGGAATTAGGATCGTTAACTAGAACAGAAAGATTTTTATGAACGTGAAATGCCTCTAGAAAATCCAGTTCTCCAATCGAAGATGTTTTTTGAATAATTTTGGCACCAGAAAAATTGAAAGTGTGATTTTCGGACCAACAATGTTGAGCAACAGAAGACTTCTGTGTTTCCTTTTTTCTAACATATGCCTCATGTTCTTTGACGCGAAATTTTAAGGCTCTCTTAGTTTGGCCAATGTAAATTAAACCGCACTGGCAAGGAATCCTATAAATACCCCAGGAATTCATATCCGGAATGGGGTCCTTGAGTATAGAAGTTGGAATTTTATTGATGGGAGAGTAAACAACCCGAAAGTTAAATTTCTGCAAAATATGTGCAACTTTATAGCTAATTGATGGAAAGAAGGGAATGACAACAGAATTTTTATAATCTCCTAAAATAAGAGTGTGGCTTTTAGTGTGTTGAGATGAGAATTTTTTAACTGCTTGATTAATAATGTTGGGTGAAAAGCCCCTGTCAATAGCTATTGCTTTTAAATAATTTAGTTCTTCATCAAGGGCTAGTTTGGAGGAGCAAACTTGAAGAACACGGAAAACATAGGAATAAAATGAAGGTAACTTTTGTTTAGTCGGATGACATGATTTAAAGTGTGGTGGAAGGTAAACAGATGAAGGTTTACGGTAAACTGTAGTACTGAAGTTGGATGTGTTACGTGTGACCAGAATGTCGAGAAACGGAAGAGAATTGCAAGACTCAAGTTCAAAAGTGAACTGAATAGCAGGATCAATAGAATTCATTGTTGAAACAACTCTATTTAAATCATCTTTATTACCTTCAAACAGGGTAAAAGTATCGTCTACGTAGCGGAACCATGCCGGGAAGTTTAAAGTTTCAAACAATTTTGATTCATAATAATGCATGTAGATATCAGCCAGGATGGGACTGAGGGGGCTTCCCATGGCTAATCTCTCAGTTTGCTTGTAATATTTATTTTGGAAAACAAAATGTGTTTGTTTCAAACAGAGTTGAGTGAGAGAAATTAGCTCATCAATTTCGATGCAAGAGAAATGAAATTCGCGAAGTCTGGTTTCTAGACATCTTAATGCACCCTCCACTGGGACATTGGTGAATAATGATTTTACATCAAAAGAAACCATGAGTAAATTACGAGGAGAAATGTTTTTAACCTTTTTTTACAAACTCTATTGAATTTTTTATGGTGTAAATGTTATTGTCTAATAGAGTGGAAAATCTAGAAACTAAATATTTAGCTAATGGATACGAGGCAGTACCTAAATTTGATACAATAGGGCGGAAAGGAATACCACTTTTATGAATTTTGGAAAGAGCATATAATCTGGCACAATTCGCAACAGATGGGATAAGCGAATGTTTTAAGTTGCTTGAAATGATTTGCGAAGATTTGATCGCAGTTTTTATTTTGGATAAGTCCGAAGGTGAAGGATCTTTAGGGATCGGATTATATGGTCCTTCGTTTAAGAGTTTAGTGACACCATCGATGTAAGTGTTCTTATCCATGACGACTATCTGGCCAACTTTGTCAGCCTTTGAAATGACAATATCCGGGTTAGAATGAATCTCGCGCATTGTAGCTCTTTCTCTCGCAGTTAGATTTGGTTTCAAAGGTTTAATATTGAATTTCACATTAAGAGCGATAAGATGCCTAATCATTTCTTTCTGTGAATCTGAAACTTTACTGAACTTGAAAGCTTTTTCGATAGGAGCCAAAATCTTTGGAATCGAGGGTTTACAGGTTTGTGAGAAGTTAAAATTATATTTTAGAATTCTCTCTTGTTCTTCTGAAAGACTAACATTAGAAATATTAACTATTGGCTTGATGTTTACAATGGGAAGATTTTTTGAACTACTTGAACTGGAAGACTGTAAAAGAAGTTTTTCGAATTTAACTGCAAGGGTGTTTTTATGACGGTTAACTGCATTCTCCGTTCTAGACCAAGACTTTTGTTCAAGGGCAGTGAATTTTGGATATGTTTTAGCGAGTTCCAGATGAAGCTTATAGAGTTCACGTTCTATTTTGGACAATTGTTGACGTGTATCCCTTATCACGGACCGAAGTAAGGCAAGTTTGCAATTTAACAGAATTCTTGAAACGCGACTCGAAGGTTTTTGATTAGATTTGATTTGAATAAAATTGGGGATCAATTTTTTACATTTACATTTAAGTAAAAAGTCAAGATGATTCAGGACATTTTGCCGTTTCAGGCGTAATTTAGTGAAACGATTAACTGATGAAGGCATGATGAACAATGCAGAAAATCAAACTAAATTAACTGAGCAATAATAAAGCAGAAAATCAAACTAAATTAACTGATCAATAATAAAGTACACACAAAATAGCAGAAAAATCCCTCACTGAAATGAATTGAAAACAAAATGTTTGTAAGCAAAATGCATGAAATCAGACAAGCAAAGCACAATATCCAAATGTACAAAACATAAACATAACTTGAAAATTGCAAAAATGTACTCACCGAAACTCCTACAATCACAAAATGGTGGCCACACCACGTGCAAAAAAGAAAGCAAAATGTAAGCCTGTTTGGGGCTTCTATAATTAAGACACAATAACACGCCGAATAAATACTAATTCAGAAGTCAAACAACAAAAATCAGCGTTAATTTACAAAATTTTCACAGGACTAATTTCGATGGTTTTACCGAACCATCATCTTCAGCTGCAAAACCGCAAATGAACAAGATAGGAAATAATGTTTAGATAAGATAAGAAAGCCTGGACAAGAATAAGCAAGTGGCGCCATCTGTTGGCGAAACCAGAACTAAAACATAATTTCTCTAAAAGCCGAACGCAAATTTGGATTGGAATTAGGATCGTTAACTAGAACAGAAAGATTTTTATGAACGTGAAATGCCTCTAGAAAATCCAGTTCTCCAATCGAAGATGTTTTTTGAATAATTTTGGCACCAGAAAAATTGAAAGTGTGATTTTCGGACCAACAATGTTGAGCAACAGAAGACTTCTGTGTTTCCTTTTTTCTAACATATGCCTCATGTTCTTTGACGCGAAATTTTAAGGCTCTCTTAGTTTGGCCAATGTAAATTAAACCGCACTGGCAAGGAATCCTATAAATACCCCAGGAATTCATATCCGGAATGGGGTCCTTGAGTATAGAAGTTGGAATTTTATTGATGGGAGAGTAAACAACCCGAAAGTTAAATTTCTGCAAAATATGTGCAACTTTATAGCTAATTGATGGAAAGAAGGGAATGACAACAGAATTTTTATAATCTCCTAAAATAAGAGTGTGGCTTTTAGTGTGTTGAGATGAGAATTTTTTAACTGCTTGATTAATAATGTTGGGTGAAAAGCCCCTGTCAATAGCTATTGCTTTTAAATAATTTAGTTCTTCATCAAGGGCTAGTTTGGAGGAGCAAACTTGAAGAACACGGAAAACATAGGAATAAAATGAAGGTAACTTTTGTTTAGTCGGATGACATGATTTAAAGTGTGGTGGAAGGTAAACAGATGAAGGTTTACGGTAAACTGTAGTACTGAAGTTGGATGTGTTACGTGTGACCAGAATGTCGAGAAACGGAAGAGAATTGCAAGACTCAAGTTCAAAAGTGAACTGAATAGCAGGATCAATAGAATTCATTGTTGAAACAACTCTATTTAAATCATCTTTATTACCTTCAAACAGGGTAAAAGTATCGTCTACGTAGCGGAACCATGCCGGGAAGTTTAAAGTTTCAAACAATTTTGATTCATAATAATGCATGTAGATATCAGCCAGGATGGGACTGAGGGGGCTTCCCATGGCTAATCTCTCAGTTTGCTTGTAATATTTATTTTGGAAAACAAAATGTGTTTGTTTCAAACAGAGTTGAGTGAGAGAAATTAGCTCATCAATTTCGATGCAAGAGAAATGAAATTCGCGAAGTCTGGTTTCTAGACATCTTAATGCACCCTCCACTGGGACATTGGTGAATAATGATTTTACATCAAAAGAAACCATGAGTAAATTACGAGGAGAAATGTTTTTAACCTTTTTTTACAAACTCTATTGAATTTTTTATGGTGTAAATGTTATTGTCTAATAGAGTGGAAAATCTAGAAACTAAATATTTAGCTAATGGATACGAGGCAGTACCTAAATTTGATACAATAGGGCGGAAAGGAATACCACTTTTATGAATTTTGGAAAGAGCATATAATCTGGCACAATTCGCAACAGATGGGATAAGCGAATGTTTTAAGTTGCTTGAAATGATTTGCGAAGATTTGATCGCAGTTTTTATTTTGGATAAGTCCGAAGGTGAAGGATCTTTAGGGATCGGATTATATGGTCCTTCGTTTAAGAGTTTAGTGACACCATCGATGTAAGTGTTCTTATCCATGACGACTATCTGGCCAACTTTGTCAGCCTTTGAAATGACAATATCCGGGTTAGAATGAATCTCGCGCATTGTAGCTCTTTCTCTCGCAGTTAGATTTGGTTTCAAAGGTTTAATATTGAATTTCACATTAAGAGCGATAAGATGCCTAATCATTTCTTTCTGTGAATCTGAAACTTTACTGAACTTGAAAGCTTTTTCGATAGGAGCCAAAATCTTTGGAATCGAGGGTTTACAGGTTTGTGAGAAGTTAAAATTATATTTTAGAATTCTCTCTTGTTCTTCTGAAAGACTAACATTAGAAATATTAACTATTGGCTTGATGTTTACAATGGGAAGATTTTTTGAACTACTTGAACTGGAAGACTGTAAAAGAAGTTTTTCGAATTTAACTGCAAGGGTGTTTTTATGACGGTTAACTGCATTCTCCGTTCTAGACCAAGACTTTTGTTCAAGGGCAGTGAATTTTGGATATGTTTTAGCGAGTTCCAGATGAAGCTTATAGAGTTCACGTTCTATTTTGGACAATTGTTGACGTGTATCCCTTATCACGGACCGAAGTAAGGCAAGTTTGCAATTTAACAGAATTCTTGAAACGCGACTCGAAGGTTTTTGATTAGATTTGATTTGAATAAAATTGGGGATCAATTTTTTACATTTACATTTAAGTAAAAAGTCAAGATGATTCAGGACATTTTGCCGTTTCAGGCGTAATTTAGTGAAACGATTAACGGATGAAGGCATGATGAACAATACAGAAAATCAAACTAAATTAACTGAGCAATAATAAAGCAGAAAATCAAACTAAATTAACTGATCAATAATAAAGTACACACAAAATAGCAGAAAAATCCCTCACTGAAATGAATTGAAAACAAAATGTTTGTAAGCAAAATGCATGAAATCAGACAAGCAAAGCACAATATCCAAATGTACAAAACATAAACATAACTTGAAAATTGCAAAAATGTACTCACCGAAACTCCTACAATCACAAAATGGTGGCCACACCACGTGCAAAAAAGAAAGCAAAATGTAAGCCTGTTTGGGGCTTCTATAATTAAGACACAATAACACGCCGAATAAATACTAATTCAGAAGTCAAACAACAAAAATCAGCGTTAATTTACAAAATTTTCACAGGACTAATTTCGATGGTTTTACCGAACCATCATCTTCAGCTGCAAAACCGCAAATGAACAAGATAGGAAATAATGTTTAGATAAGATAAGAAAGCCTGGACAAGAATAAGCAAGTGGCGCCATCTGTTGGCGAAACCAGAACTAAAACATAATTTCTCTAAAATCCGAAGGCAAATTTGGATTGGAATTAGGATCGTTAACTAGAACAGAAAGATTTTTATGAATGTGAAATGCCTCTAGAAAATCCAGTTCTCCAATGGAAGATGTTTTTTGAATAATTTTGGCAGCAGAAAATTGAAAGTGTGATTTTCGGACCAACAATGTTGAGCAACAGAAGACTTCTGTGTTTCCTTTTTTCTAACATATGCCTCATGTTCTTTGACGCGAAATTTTAAGGCTCTCTTAGTTTGGCCAATGTAAATTAAACCGCACTGGCAAGGAATCCTATAAATACCCCAGGAATTCATATCCGGAATGGGGTCCTTGAGTATAGAAGTTGGAATTTTATTGATGGGAGAGTAAACAACCCGAAAGTTAAATTTCTGCAAAATATGTGCAACTTTATAGCTAATTGATGGAAAGAAGGGAATGACAACAGAATTTTTATAATCTCCTAAAATAAGAGTGTGGCTTTTAGTGTGTTGAGATGAGGATTTTTTAACTGCTTGATTAATAATGTTGGGTGAAAACCCCCTGTCAATAGCTATTGCTTTTAAATAATTTAGTTCTTCATCAAGGGCTAGTTTGGAGGAGCAAACTTGAAGAGCACGGAAAACATAGGAATAAAATGAAGCTAACTTTTGTTTAGTCGGATGACATGATTTAAAGTGTGGTGGAAGGCAAACCGATGAAGGTTTACGGTAAACTGTAGTACTGAAGTTGGATGTGTTACGTGTGACCAGAATGTCGAGAAACGGAAGAGAATTGCAAGTCTCAAGTTCAAAAGTGAACTGAATAGCAGGATCAATAGAATTCATTGTTGAAAGAACTCTATTTAAATCATCTTTATTACCTTCAAACAGGGTAAAAGTATCGTCTACGTAGCGGAACCATGCCGGGAAGTTTAAAGTTTCAAACAATTTTGATTCATAATAATGCATGTAGATATCAGCCAGGATGGGACTGAGGGGGCTTCCCATGGCTAATCCCTCAGTTTGCTTGTAATATTTATTTTGGAAAACAAAATGTGTTTGTTTCAAACAGAGTTGAGTGAGAGAAATTAGCTCATCAATTTCGATGCAAGAGAAATGAAATTCGCGAAGTCTGGTTTCTAGACATCTTAATGCACCCTCCACTGGGACATTGGTGAATAATGATTTTACATCAAAAGAAACCATGAGTATACGAGGAGAAATGTTTTTAACCTTTTCTACAAACTCTATTGAATTTTTTATGGTGTAAATTTTACTGTCTAATAGAGTGGAAAATCTAGAAACTAAATATTTAGCTAATGGATACGAGGCAGTACCTAAATTTGATACAATAGGGCGGAAAGGAATACCACTTTTATGAATTTTGGGAAGAGCATATAATCTGGTACAATTCGCAACAGATGGGATAAGCGAATATTTTAAGTTGCTTGAAATGATTTGCGAAGATTTGATCGCAGTTTTTATTTTGGATAAGTCCGAAGGTGAAGGATCTTTAGGGATCGGATTATATGGTCCTTCGTTTAAGAGTTTAGTGACACCATCGATGTAAGTGTTCTTATCCCTGACGACTATCTGGCCAACTTTGTCAGCCTTTGAAATGACAATATCCGGGTTAGAATGAATCTCGCGCATTGTAGCTTTTTCTCTCGCAGTTAGATTTGGTTTCAAAGGTTTATTATTGAATTTCACATTATGAGCGATAAGATGCCAAATCATTTCTTTCTGTGAATCTGAAACTTTACTGAACTTGAAAGCTTTTTCGATAGGAGCCAAAATCTTTGGAATCGAGGGTTTACAGGTTTGTGAGAAGTTAAAATTATATTTTAGAATTCTCTCTTGTTCTTCTGAAAGACTAACATTAGAAATATTAACTATTGGCTTGATGTTTACAATGGGAAGATTTTTTGAACTACTTGAACTGGAAGACTGTAAAAGAAGTTTTTCGAATTTAACTGCAAGGGTGTTTTTATGACGGTTAACTGCATTCTCCGTTCTAGACCAAGACTTTTGTTCAAGGGCAGTGAATTTTGGATATGTTTTAGCGAGTTCCAGATGAAGCTTATAGAGTTCATGTTCAATTTTGGACAATTGTTGACGTGTATCCCTTATCACGGACCGAAGTAAGGCAAGTTTGCAATTTAACAGAATTCTTGAAACGCGACTCGAAGGTTTTTGATTAGATTTGATTTGAATAAAATTGGGGATCAATTTTTTACATTTACATTTAAGTAAAAAGTCAAGATGATTCAGGACATTTTGCCGTTTCAGGCGTAATTTAGTGAAACGATTAACGGATGAAGGCATGATGAACAATGCAGAAAATCAAACTAAATTAACTGAGCAATAATAAAGCAGAAAATCAAACTAAATTAACTGATCAATAATAAAGTACACACAAAATAGCAGAAAAATCCCTCACTGAAATGAATTGAAAACAAAATGTTTGTAAGCAAAATGCATGAAATCAGACAAGCAAAGCACAATATCCAAATGTACAAAACATAAACATAACTTGAAAATTGCAAAAATGTACTCACCGAAACTCCTACAATCACAAAATGGTGGCCACACCACGTGCAAAAAAGAAAGCAAAATGTAAGCCTGTTTGGGGCTTCTATAATTAAGACACAATAACACGCCGAATAAATACTAATTCAGAAGTCAAACAACAAAAATCAGCGTTAATTTACAAAATTTTCACAGGACTAATTTCGATGGTTTTACCGAACCATCATCTTCAGCTGCAAAACCGCAAATGAACAAGATAGGAAATAATGTTTAGATAAGATAAGAAAGCCTGGACAAGAATAAGCAAGTGGCGCCATCTGTTGGCGAAACCAGAACTAAAACATAATTTCTCTAAAATCCGAAGGCAAATTTGGATTGGAATTAGGATCGTTAACTAGAACAGAAAGATTTTTATGAATGTGAAATGCCTCTAGAAAATCCAGTTCTCCAATGGAAGATGTTTTTTGAATAATTTTGGCAGCAGAAAATTGAAAGTGTGATTTTCGGACCAACAATGTTGAGCAACAGAAGACTTCTGTGTTTCCTTTTTTCTAACATATGCCTCATGTTCTTTGACGCGAAATTTTAAGGCTCTCTTAGTTTGGCCAATGTAAATTAAACCGCACTGGCAAGGAATCCTATAAATACCCCAGGAATTCATATCCGGAATGGGGTCCTTGAGTATAGAAGTTGGAATTTTATTGATGGGAGAGTAAACAACCCGAAAGTTAAATTTCTGCAAAATATGTGCAACTTTATAGCTAATTGATGGAAAGAAGGGAATGACAACAGAATTTTTATAATCTCCTAAAATAAGAGTGTGGCTTTTAGTGTGTTGAGATGAGGATTTTTTAACTGCTTGATTAATAATGTTGGGTGAAAAGCCCCTGTCAATAGCTATTGCTTTTAAATAATTTAGTTCTTCATCAAGGGCTAGTTTGGAGGAGCAAACTTGAAGAGCACGGAAAACATAGGAATAAAATGAAGCTAACTTTTGTTTAGTCGGATGACATGATTTAAAGTGTGGTGGAAGGCAAACCGATGAAGGTTTACGGTAAACTGTAGTACTGAAGTTGGATGTGTTACGTGTGACCAGAATGTCGAGAAACGGAAGAGAATTGCAAGTCTCAAGTTCAAAAGTGAACTGAATAGCAGGATCAATAGAATTCATTGTTGAAACAACTCTATTTAAATCATCTTTATTACCTTCAAACAGGGTAAAAGTATCGTCTACGTAGCGGAACCATGCCGGGAAGTTTAAAGTTTCAAACAATTTTGATTCATAATAATGCATGTAGATATCAGCCAGGATGGGACTGAGGGGGCTTCCCATGGCTAATCTCTCAGTTTGCTTGTAATATTTATTTTGGAAAACAAAATGTGTTTGTTTCAAACAGAGTTGAGTGAGAGAAATTAGCTCATCAATTTCGATGCAAGAGAAATGAAATTCGCGAAGTCTGGTTTCTAGACATCTTAATGCACCCTCCACTGGGACATTGGTGAATAATGATTTTACATCAAAAGAAACCATGAGTAAATTACGAGGAGAAATGTTTTTAACCTTTTTTTACAAACTCTATTGAATTTTTTATGGTGTAAATGTTATTGTCTAATAGAGTGGAAAATCTAGAAACTAAATATTTAGCTAATGGATACGAGGCAGTACCTAAATTTGATACAATAGGGCGGAAAGGAATACCACTTTTATGAATTTTGGAAAGAGCATATAATCTGGCACAATTCGCAACAGATGGGATAAGCGAATGTTTTAAGTTGCTTGAAATGATTTGCGAAGATTTGATCGCAGTTTTTATTTTGGATAAGTCCGAAGGTGAAGGATCTTTAGGGATCGGATTATATGGTCCTTCGTTTAAGAGTTTAGTGACACCATCGATGTAAGTGTTCTTATCCATGACGACTATCTGGCCAACTTTGTCAGCCTTTGAAATGACAATATCCGGGTTAGAATGAATCTCGCGCATTGTAGCTCTTTCTCTCGCAGTTAGATTTGGTTTCAAAGGTTTAATATTGAATTTCACATTAAGAGCGATAAGATGCCTAATCATTTCTTTCTGTGAATCTGAAACTTTACTGAACTTGAAAGCTTTTTCGATAGGAGCCAAAATCTTTGGAATCGAGGGTTTACAGGTTTGTGAGAAGTTAAAATTATATTTTAGAATTCTCTCTTGTTCTTCTGAAAGACTAACATTAGAAATATTAACTATTGGCTTGATGTTTACAATGGGAAGATTTTTTGAACTACTTGAACTGGAAGACTGTAAAAGAAGTTTTTCGAATTTAACTGCAAGGGTGTTTTTATGACGGTTAACTGCATTCTCCGTTCTAGACCAAGACTTTTGTTCAAGGGCAGTGAATTTTGGATATGTTTTAGCGAGTTCCAGATGAAGCTTATAGAGTTCACGTTCTATTTTGGACAATTGTTGACGTGTATCCCTTATCACGGACCGAAGTAAGGCAAGTTTGCAATTTAACAGAATTCTTGAAACGCGACTCGAAGGTTTTTGATTAGATTTGATTTGAATAAAATTGGGGATCAATTTTTTACATTTACATTTAAGTAAAAAGTCAAGATGATTCAGGACATTTTGCCGTTTCAGGCGTAATTTAGTGAAACGATTAACGGATGAAGGCATGATGAACAATGCAGAAAATCAAACTAAATTAACTGAGCAATAATAAAGCAGAAAATCAAACTAAATTAACTGATCAATAATAAAGTACACACAAAATAGCAGAAAAATCCCTCACTGAAATGAATTGAAAACAAAATGTTTGTAAGCAAAATGCATGAAATCAGACAAGCAAAGCACAATATCCAAATGTACAAAACATAAACATAACTTGAAAATTGCAAAAATGTACTCACCGAAACTCCTACAATCACAAAATGGTGGCCACACCACGTGCAAAAAAGAAAGCAAAATGTAAGCCTGTTTGGGGCTTCTATAATTAAGACACAATAACACGCCGAATAAATACTAATTCAGAAGTCAAACAACAAAAATCAGCGTTAATTTACAAAATTTTCACAGGACTAATTTCGATGGTTTTACCGAACCATCATCTTCAGCTGCAAAACCGCAAATGAACAAGATAGGAAATAATGTTTAGATAAGATAAGAAAGCCTGGACAAGAATAAGCAAGTGGCGCCATCTGTTGGCGAAACCAGAACTAAAACATAATTTCTCTAAAATCCGAAGGCAAATTTGGATTGGAATTAGGATCGTTAACTAGAACAGAAAGATTTTTATGAATGTGAAATGCCTCTAGAAAATCCAGTTCTCCAATGGAAGATGTTTTTTGAATAATTTTGGCAGCAGAAAATTGAAAGTGTGATTTTCGGACCAACAATGTTGAGCAACAGAAGACTTCTGTGTTTCCTTTTTTCTAACATATGCCTCATGTTCTTTGACGCGAAATTTTAAGGCTCTCTTAGTTTGGCCAATGTAAATTAAACCGCACTGGCAAGGAATCCTATAAATACCCCAGGAATTCATATCCGGAATGGGGTCCTTGAGTATAGAAGTTGGAATTTTATTGATGGGAGAGTAAACAACCCGAAAGTTAAATTTCTGCAAAATATGTGCAACTTTATAGCTAATTGATGGAAAGAAGGGAATGACAACAGAATTTTTATAATCTCCTAAAATAAGAGTGTGGCTTTTAGTGTGTTGAGATGAGGATTTTTTAACTGCTTGATTAATAATGTTGGGTGAAAAGCCCCTGTCAATAGCTATTGCTTTTAAATAATTTAGTTCTTCATCAAGGGCTAGTTTGGAGGAGCAAACTTGAAGAGCACGGAAAACATAGGAATAAAATGAAGCTAACTTTTGTTTAGTCGGATGACATGATTTAAAGTGTGGTGGAAGGCAAACCGATGAAGGTTTACGGTAAACTGTAGTACTGAAGTTGGATGTGTTACGTGTGACCAGAATGTCGAGAAACGGAAGAGAATTGCAAGTCTCAAGTTCAAAAGTGAACTGAATAGCAGGATCAATAGAATTCATTGTTGAAAGAACTCTATTTAAATCATCTTTATTACCTTCAAACAGGGTAAAAGTATCGTCTACGTAGCGGAACCATGCCGGGAAGTTTAAAGTTTCAAACAATTTTGATTCATAATAATGCATGTAGATATCAGCCAGGATGGGACTGAGGGGGCTTCCCATGGCTAATCCCTCAGTTTGCTTGTAATATTTATTTTGGAAAACAAAATGTGTTTGTTTCAAACAGAGTTGAGTGAGAGAAATTAGCTCATCAATTTCGATGCAAGAGAAATGAAATTCGCGAAGTCTGGTTTCTAGACATCTTAATGCACCCTCCACTGGGACATTGGTGAATAATGATTTTACATCAAAAGAAACCATGAGTATACGAGGAGAAATGTTTTTAACCTTTTCTACAAACTCTATTGAATTTTTTATGGTGTAAATTTTACTGTCTAATAGAGTGGAAAATCTAGAAACTAAATATTTAGCTAATGGATACGAGGCAGTACCTAAATTTGATACAATAGGGCGGAAAGGAATACCACTTTTATGAATTTTGGGAAGAGCATATAATCTGGTACAATTCGCAACAGATGGGATAAGCGAATATTTTAAGTTGCTTGAAATGATTTGCGAAGATTTGATCGCAGTTTTTATTTTGGATAAGTCCGAAGGTGAAGGATCTTTAGGGATCGGATTATATGGTCCTTCGTTTAAGAGTTTAGTGACACCATCGATGTAAGTGTTCTTATCCATGACGACTATCTGGCCAACTTTGTCAGCCTTTGAAATGACAATATCCGGGTTAGAATGAATCTCGCGCATTGTAGCTTTTTCTCTCGCAGTTAGATTTGGTTTCAAAGGTTTATTATTGAATTTCACATTATGAGCGATAAGATGCCAAATCATTTCTTTCTGTGAATCTGAAACTTTACTGAACTTGAAAGCTTTTTCGATAGGAGCCAAAATCTTTGGAATCGAGGGTTTACAGGTTTGTGAGAAGTTAAAATTATATTTTAGAATTCTCTCTTGTTCTTCTGAAAGACTAACATTAGAAATATTAACTATTGGCTTGATGTTTACAATGGGAAGATTTTTTGAACTACTTGAACTGGAAGACTGTAAAAGAAGTTTTTCGAATTTAACTGCAAGGGTGTTTTTATGACGGTTAACTGCATTCTCCGTTCTAGACCAAGACTTTTGTTCAAGGGCAGTGAATTTTGGATATGTTTTAGCGAGTTCCAGATGAAGCTTATAGAGTTCATGTTCAATTTTGGACAATTGTTGACGTGTATCCCTTATCACGGACCGAAGTAAGGCAAGTTTGCAATTTAACAGAATTCTTGAAACGCGACTCGAAGGTTTTTGATTAGATTTGATTTGAATAAAATTGGGGATCAATTTTTTACATTTACATTTAAGTAAAAAGTCAAGATGATTCAGGACATTTTGCCGTTTCAGGCGTAATTTAGTGAAACGATTAACGGATGAAGGCATGATGAACAATACAGAAAATCAAACTAAATTAACTGAGCAATAATAAAGCAGAAAATCAAACTAAATTAACTGATCAATAATAAAGTACACACAAAATAGCAGAAAAATCCCTCACTGAAATGAATTGAAAACAAAATGTTTGTAAGCAAAATGCATGAAATCAGACAAGCAAAGCACAATATCCAAATGTACAAAACATAAACATAACTTGAAAATTGCAAAAATGTACTCACCGAAACTCCTACAATCACAAAATGGTGGCCACACCACGTGCAAAAAAGAAAGCAAAATGTAAGCCTGTTTGGGGCTTCTATAATTAAGACACAATAACACGCCGAATAAATACTAATTCAGAAGTCAAACAACAAAAATCAGCGTTAATTTACAAAATTTTCACAGGACTAATTTCGATGGTTTTACCGAACCATCATCTTCAGCTGCAAAACCGCAAATGAACAAGATAGGAAATAATGTTTAGATAAGATAAGAAAGCCTGGACAAGAATAAGCAAGTGGCGCCATCTGTTGGCGAAACCAGAACTAAAACATAATTTCTCTAAAATCCGAAGGCAAATTTGGATTGGAATTAGGATCGTTAACTAGAACAGAAAGATTTTTATGAATGTGAAATGCCTCTAGAAAATCCAGTTCTCCAATGGAAGATGTTTTTTGAATAATTTTGGCAGCAGAAAATTGAAAGTGTGATTTTCGGACCAACAATGTTGAGCAACAGAAGACTTCTGTGTTTCCTTTTTTCTAACATATGCCTCATGTTCTTTGACGCGAAATTTTAAGGCTCTCTTAGTTTGGCCAATGTAAATTAAACCGCACTGGCAAGGAATCCTATAAATACCCCAGGAATTCATATCCGGAATGGGGTCCTTGAGTATAGAAGTTGGAATTTTATTGATGGGAGAGTAAACAACCCGAAAGTTAAATTTCTGCAAAATATGTGCAACTTTATAGCTAATTGATGGAAAGAAGGGAATGACAACAGAATTTTTATAATCTCCTAAAATAAGAGTGTGGCTTTTAGTGTGTTGAGATGAGGATTTTTTAACTGCTTGATTAATAATGTTGGGTGAAAAGCCCCTGTCAATAGCTATTGCTTTTAAATAATTTAGTTCTTCATCAAGGGCTAGTTTGGAGGAGCAAACTTGAAGAGCACGGAAAACATAGGAATAAAATGAAGCTAACTTTTGTTTAGTCGGATGACATGATTTAAAGTGTGGTGGAAGGCAAACCGATGAAGGTTTACGGTAAACTGTAGTACTGAAGTTGGATGTGTTACGTGTGACCAGAATGTCGAGAAACGGAAGAGAATTGCAAGTCTCAAGTTCAAAAGTGAACTGAATAGCAGGATCAATAGAATTCATTGTTGAAAGAACTCTATTTAAATCATCTTTATTACCTTCAAACAGGGTAAAAGTATCGTCTACGTAGCGGAACCATGCCGGGAAGTTTAAAGTTTCAAACAATTTTGATTCATAATAATGCATGTAGATATCAGCCAGGATGGGACTGAGGGGGCTTCCCATGGCTAATCCCTCAGTTTGCTTGTAATATTTATTTTGGAAAACAAAATGTGTTTGTTTCAAACAGAGTTGAGTGAGAGAAATTAGCTCATCAATTTCGATGCAAGAGAAATGAAATTCGCGAAGTCTGGTTTCTAGACATCTTAATGCACCCTCCACTGGGACATTGGTGAATAATGATTTTACATCAAAAGAAACCATGAGTATACGAGGAGAAATGTTTTTAACCTTTTCTACAAACTCTATTGAATTTTTTATGGTGTAAATTTTACTGTCTAATAGAGTGGAAAATCTAGAAACTAAATATTTAGCTAATGGATACGAGGCAGTACCTAAATTTGATACAATAGGGCGGAAAGGAATACCACTTTTATGAATTTTGGGAAGAGCATATAATCTGGTACAATTCGCAACAGATGGGATAAGCGAATATTTTAAGTTGCTTGAAATGATTTGCGAAGATTTGATCGCAGTTTTTATTTTGGATAAGTCCGAAGGTGAAGGATCTTTAGGGATCGGATTATATGGTCCTTCGTTTAAGAGTTTAGTGACACCATCGATGTAAGTGTTCTTATCCATGACGACTATCTGGCCAACTTTGTCAGCCTTTGAAATGACAATATCCGGGTTAGAATGAATCTCGCGCATTGTAGCTTTTTCTCTCGCAGTTAGATTTGGTTTCAAAGGTTTATTATTGAATTTCACATTATGAGCGATAAGATGCCAAATCATTTCTTTCTGTGAATCTGAAACTTTACTGAACTTGAAAGCTTTTTCGATAGGAGCCAAAATCTTTGGAATCGAGGGTTTACAGGTTTGTGAGAAGTTAAAATTATATTTTAGAATTCTCTCTTGTTCTTCTGAAAGACTAACATTAGAAATATTAACTATTGGCTTGATGTTTACAATGGGAAGATTTTTTGAACTACTTGAACTGGAAGACTGTAAAAGAAGTTTTTCGAATTTAACTGCAAGGGTGTTTTTATGACGGTTAACTGCATTCTCCGTTCTAGACCAAGACTTTTGTTCAAGGGCAGTGAATTTTGGATATGTTTTAGCGAGTTCCAGATGAAGCTTATAGAGTTCATGTTCAATTTTGGACAATTGTTGACGTGTATCCCTTATCACGGACCGAAGTAAGGCAAGTTTGCAATTTAACAGAATTCTTGAAACGCGACTCGAAGGTTTTTGATTAGATTTGATTTGAATAAAATTGGGGATCAATTTTTTACATTTACATTTAAGTAAAAAGTCAAGATGATTCAGGACATTTTGCCGTTTCAGGCGTAATTTAGTGAAACGATTAACGGATGAAGGCATGATGAACAATACAGAAAATCAAACTAAATTAACTGAGCAATAATAAAGCAGAAAATCAAACTAAATTAACTGATCAATAATAAAGTACACACAAAATAGCAGAAAAATCCCTCACTGAAATGAATTGAAAACAAAATGTTTGTAAGCAAAATGCATGAAATCAGACAAGCAAAGCACAATATCCAAATGTACAAAACATAAACATAACTTGAAAATTGCAAAAATGTACTCACCGAAACTCCTACAATCACAAAATGGTGGCCACACCACGTGCAAAAAAGAAAGCAAAATGTAAGCCTGTTTGGGGCTTCTATAATTAAGACACAATAACACGCCGAATAAATACTAATTCAGAAGTCAAACAACAAAAATCAGCGTTAATTTACAAAATTTTCACAGGACTAATTTCGATGGTTTTACCGAACCATCATCTTCAGCTGCAAAACCGCAAATGAACAAGATAGGAAATAATGTTTAGATAAGATAAGAAAGCCTGGACAAGAATAAGCAAGTGGCGCCATCTGTTGGCGAAACCAGAACTAAAACATAATTTCTCTAAAATCCGAAGGCAAATTTGGATTGGAATTAGGATCGTTAACTAGAACAGAAAGATTTTTATGAATGTGAAATGCCTCTAGAAAATCCAGTTCTCCAATGGAAGATGTTTTTTGAATAATTTTGGCAGCAGAAAATTGAAAGTGTGATTTTCGGACCAACAATGTTGAGCAACAGAAGACTTCTGTGTTTCCTTTTTTCTAACATATGCCTCATGTTCTTTGACGCGAAATTTTAAGGCTCTCTTAGTTTGGCCAATGTAAATTAAACCGCACTGGCAAGGAATCCTATAAATACCCCAGGAATTCATATCCGGAATGGGGTCCTTGAGTATAGAAGTTGGAATTTTATTGATGGGAGAGTAAACAACCCGAAAGTTAAATTTCTGCAAAATATGTGCAACTTTATAGCTAATTGATGGAAAGAAGGGAATGACAACAGAATTTTTATAATCTCCTAAAATAAGAGTGTGGCTTTTAGTGTGTTGAGATGAGGATTTTTTAACTGCTTGATTAATAATGTTGGGTGAAAAGCCCCTGTCAATAGCTATTGCTTTTAAATAATTTAGTTCTTCATCAAGGGCTAGTTTGGAGGAGCAAACTTGAAGAGCACGGAAAACATAGGAATAAAATGAAGCTAACTTTTGTTTAGTCGGATGACATGATTTAAAGTGTGGTGGAAGGCAAACCGATGAAGGTTTACGGTAAACTGTAGTACTGAAGTTGGATGTGTTACGTGTGACCAGAATGTCGAGAAACGGAAGAGAATTGCAAGTCTCAAGTTCAAAAGTGAACTGAATAGCAGGATCAATAGAATTCATTGTTGAAACAACTCTATTTAAATCATCTTTATTACCTTCAAACAGGGTAAAAGTATCGTCTACGTAGCGGAACCATGCCGGGAAGTTTAAAGTTTCAAACAATTTTGATTCATAATAATGCATGTAGATATCAGCCAGGATGGGACTGAGGGGGCTTCCCATGGCTAATCCCTCAGTTTGCTTGTAATATTTATTTTGGAAAACAAAATGTGTTTGTTTCAAACAGAGTTGAGTGAGAGAAATTAGCTCATCAATTTCGATGCAAGAGAAATGAAATTCGCGAAGTCTGGTTTCTAGACATCTTAATGCACCCTCCACTGGGACATTGGTGAATAATGATTTTACATCAAAAGAAACCATGAGTATACGAGGAGAAATGTTTTTAACCTTTTCTACAAACTCTATTGAATTTTTTATGGTGTAAATTTTACTGTCTAATAGAGTGGAAAATCTAGAAACTAAATATTTAGCTAATGGATACGAGGCAGTACCTAAATTTGATACAATAGGGCGGAAAGGAATACCACTTTTATGAATTTTGGGAAGAGCATATAATCTGGTACAATTCGCAACAGATGGGATAAGCGAATATTTTAAGTTGCTTGAAATGATTTGCGAAGATTTGATCGCAGTTTTTATTTTGGATAAGTCCGAAGGTGAAGGATCTTTAGGGATCGGATTATATGGTCCTTCGTTTAAGAGTTTAGTGACACCATCGATGTAAGTGTTCTTATCCATGACGACTATCTGGCCAACTTTGTCAGCCTTTGAAATGACAATATCCGGGTTAGAATGAATCTCGCGCATTGTAGCTTTTTCTCTCGCAGTTAGATTTGGTTTCAAAGGTTTATTATTGAATTTCACATTATGAGCGATAAGATGCCAAATCATTTCTTTCTGTGAATCTGAAACTTTACTGAACTTGAAAGCTTTTTCGATAGGAGCCAAAATCTTTGGAATCGAGGGTTTACAGGTTTGTGAGAAGTTAAAATTATATTTTAGAATTCTCTCTTGTTCTTCTGAAAGACTAACATTAGAAATATTAACTATTGGCTTGATGTTTACAATGGGAAGATTTTTTGAACTACTTGAACTGGAAGACTGTAAAAGAAGTTTTTCGAATTTAACTGCAAGGGTGTTTTTATGACGGTTAACTGCATTCTCCGTTCTAGACCAAGACTTTTGTTCAAGGGCAGTGAATTTTGGATATGTTTTAGCGAGTTCCAGATGAAGCTTATAGAGTTCATGTTCAATTTTGGACAATTGTTGACGTGTATCCCTTATCACGGACCGAAGTAAGGCAAGTTTGCAATTTAACAGAATTCTTGAAACGCGACTCGAAGGTTTTTGATTAGATTTGATTTGAATAAAATTGGGGATCAATTTTTTACATTTACATTTAAGTAAAAAGTCAAGATGATTCAGGACATTTTGCCGTTTCAGGCGTAATTTAGTGAAACGATTAACGGATGAAGGCATGATGAACAATGCAGAAAATCAAACTAAATTAACTGAGCAATAATAAAGCAGAAAATCAAACTAAATTAACTGATCAATAATAAAGTACACACAAAATAGCAGAAAAATCCCTCACTGAAATGAATTGAAAACAAAATGTTTGTAAGCAAAATGCATGAAATCAGACAAGCAAAGCACAATATCCAAATGTACAAAACATAAACATAACTTGAAAATTGCAAAAATGTACTCACCGAAACTCCTACAATCACAAAATGGTGGCCACACCACGTGCAAAAAAGAAAGCAAAATGTAAGCCTGTTTGGGGCTTCTATAATTAAGACACAATAACACGCCGAATAAATACTAATTCAGAAGTCAAACAACAAAAATCAGCGTTAATTTACAAAATTTTCACAGGACTAATTTCGATGGTTTTACCGAACCATCATCTTCAGCTGCAAAACCGCAAATGAACAAGATAGGAAATAATGTTTAGATAAGATAAGAAAGCCTGGACAAGAATAAGCAAGTGGCGCCATCTGTTGGCGAAACCAGAACTAAAACATAATTTCTCTAAAATCCGAAGGCAAAT
Source organism: Stegodyphus dumicola (assembly GCF_044657685.1). Lineage (NCBI taxonomy): Eukaryota > Metazoa > Arthropoda > Arachnida > Araneae > Eresidae > Stegodyphus > Stegodyphus dumicola. The sequence goes on from NC_140771.1 coordinate 113,893,121, forward strand.
TTGGATTGGAATTAGGATCGTTAACTAGAACAGAAAGATTTTTATGAATGTGAAATGCCTCTAGAAAATCCAGTTCTCCAATGGAAGATGTTTTTTGAATAATTTTGGCAGCAGAAAATTGAAAGTGTGATTTTCGGACCAACAATGTTGAGCAACAGAAGACTTCTGTGTTTCCTTTTTTCTAACATATGCCTCATGTTCTTTGACGCGAAATTTTAAGGCTCTCTTAGTTTGGCCAATGTAAATTAAACCGCACTGGCAAGGAATCCTATAAATACCCCAGGAATTCATATCCGGAATGGGGTCCTTGAGTATAGAAGTTGGAATTTTATTGATGGGAGAGTAAACAACCCGAAAGTTAAATTTCTGCAAAATATGTGCAACTTTATAGCTAATTGATGGAAAGAAGGGAATGACAACAGAATTTTTATAATCTCCTAAAATAAGAGTGTGGCTTTTAGTGTGTTGAGATGAGGATTTTTTAACTGCTTGATTAATAATGTTGGGTGAAAAGCCCCTGTCAATAGCTATTGCTTTTAAATAATTTAGTTCTTCATCAAGGGCTAGTTTGGAGGAGCAAACTTGAAGAGCACGGAAAACATAGGAATAAAATGAAGCTAACTTTTGTTTAGTCGGATGACATGATTTAAAGTGTGGTGGAAGGCAAACCGATGAAGGTTTACGGTAAACTGTAGTACTGAAGTTGGATGTGTTACGTGTGACCAGAATGTCGAGAAACGGAAGAGAATTGCAAGTCTCAAGTTCAAAAGTGAACTGAATAGCAGGATCAATAGAATTCATTGTTGAAAGAACTCTATTTAAATCATCTTTATTACCTTCAAACAGGGTAAAAGTATCGTCTACGTAGCGGAACCATGCCGGGAAGTTTAAAGTTTCAAACAATTTTGATTCATAATAATGCATGTAGATATCAGCCAGGATGGGACTGAGGGGGCTTCCCATGGCTAATCCCTCAGTTTGCTTGTAATATTTATTTTGGAAAACAAAATGTGTTTGTTTCAAACAGAGTTGAGTGAGAGAAATTAGCTCATCAATTTCGATGCAAGAGAAATGAAATTCGCGAAGTCTGGTTTCTAGACATCTTAATGCACCCCTCCACTGGGACATTGGTGAATAATGATTTTACATCAAAAGAAACCATGAGTATACGAGGAGAAATGTTTTTAACCTTTTCTACAAACTCTATTGAATTTTTTATGGTGTAAATTTTACTGTCTAATAGAGTGGAAAATCTAGAAACTAAATATTTAGCTAATGGATACGAGGCAGTACCTAAATTTGATACAATAGGGCGGAAAGGAATACCACTTTTATGAATTTTGGGAAGAGCATATAATCTGGTACAATTCGCAACAGATGGGATAAGCGAATATTTTAAGTTGCTTGAAATGATTTGCGAAGATTTGATCGCAGTTTTTATTTTGGATAAGTCCGAAGGTGAAGGATCTTTAGGGATCGGATTATATGGTCCTTCGTTTAAGAGTTTAGTGACACCATCGATGTAAGTGTTCTTATCCATGACGACTATCTGGCCAACTTTGTCAGCCTTTGAAATGACAATATCCGGGTTAGAATGAATCTCGCGCATTGTAGCTTTTTCTCTCGCAGTTAGATTTGGTTTCAAAGGTTTATTATTGAATTTCACATTATGAGCGATAAGATGCCAAATCATTTCTTTCTGTGAATCTGAAACTTTACTGAACTTGAAAGCTTTTTCGATAGGAGCCAAAATCTTTGGAATCGAGGGTTTACAGGTTTGTGAGAAGTTAAAATTATATTTTAGAATTCTCTCTTGTTCTTCTGAAAGACTAACATTAGAAATATTAACTATTGGCTTGATGTTTACAATGGGAAGATTTTTTGAACTACTTGAACTGGAAGACTGTAAAAGAAGTTTTTCGAATTTAACTGCAAGGGTGTTTTTATGACGGTTAACTGCATTCTCCGTTCTAGACCAAGACTTTTGTTCAAGGGCAGTGAATTTTGGATATGTTTTAGCGAGTTCCAGATGAAGCTTATAGAGTTCATGTTCAATTTTGGACAATTGTTGACGTGTATCCCTTATCACGGACCGAAGTAAGGCAAGTTTGCAATTTAACAGAATTCTTGAAACGCGACTCGAAGGTTTTTGATTAGATTTGATTTGAATAAAATTGGGGATCAATTTTTTACATTTACATTTAAGTAAAAAGTCAAGATGATTCAGGACATTTTGCCGTTTCAGGCGTAATTTAGTGAAACGATTAACGGATGAAGGCATGATGAACAATGCAGAAAATCAAACTAAATTAACTGAGCAATAATAAAGCAGAAAATCAAACTAAATTAACTGATCAATAATAAAGTACACACAAAATAGCAGAAAAATCCCTCACTGAAATGAATTGAAAACAAAATGTTTGTAAGCAAAATGCATGAAATCAGACAAGCAAAGCACAATATCCAAATGTACAAAACATAAACATAACTTGAAAATTGCAAAAATGTACTCACCGAAACTCCTACAATCACAAAATGGTGGCCACACCACGTGCAAAAAAGAAAGCAAAATGTAAGCCTGTTTGGGGCTTCTATAATTAAGACACAATAACACGCCGAATAAATACTAATTCAGAAGTCAAACAACAAAAATCAGCGTTAATTTACAAAATTTTCACAGGACTAATTTCGATGGTTTTACCGAACCATCATCTTCAGCTGCAAAACCGCAAATGAACAAGATAGGAAATAATGTTTAGATAAGATAAGAAAGCCTGGACAAGAATAAGCAAGTGGCGCCATCTGTTGGCGAAACCAGAACTAAAACATAATTTCTCTAAAATCCGAAGGCAAATTTGGATTGGAATTAGGATCGTTAACTAGAACAGAAAGATTTTTATGAATGTGAAATGCCTCTAGAAAATCCAGTTCTCCAATGGAAGATGTTTTTTGAATAATTTTGGCAGCAGAAAATTGAAAGTGTGATTTTCGGACCAACAATGTTGAGCAACAGAAGACTTCTGTGTTTCCTTTTTTCTAACATATGCCTCATGTTCTTTGACGCGAAATTTTAAGGCTCTCTTAGTTTGGCCAATGTAAATTAAACCGCACTGGCAAGGAATCCTATAAATACCCCAGGAATTCATATCCGGAATGGGGTCCTTGAGTATAGAAGTTGGAATTTTATTGATGGGAGAGTAAACAACCCGAAAGTTAAATTTCTGCAAAATATGTGCAACTTTATAGCTAATTGATGGAAAGAAGGGAATGACAACAGAATTTTTATAATCTCCTAAAATAAGAGTGTGGCTTTTAGTGTGTTGAGATGAGGATTTTTTAACTGCTTGATTAATAATGTTGGGTGAAAAGCCCCTGTCAATAGCTATTGCTTTTAAATAATTTAGTTCTTCATCAAGGGCTAGTTTGGAGGAGCAAACTTGAAGAGCACGGAAAACATAGGAATAAAATGAAGCTAACTTTTGTTTAGTCGGATGACATGATTTAAAGTGTGGTGGAAGGCAAACCGATGAAGGTTTACGGTAAACTGTAGTACTGAAGTTGGATGTGTTACGTGTGACCAGAATGTCGAGAAACGGAAGAGAATTGCAAGTCTCAAGTTCAAAAGTGAACTGAATAGCAGGATCAATAGAATTCATTGTTGAAACAACTCTATTTAAATCATCTTTATTACCTTCAAACAGGGTAAAAGTATCGTCTACGTAGCGGAACCATGCCGGGAAGTTTAAAGTTTCAAACAATTTTGATTCATAATAATGCATGTAGATATCAGCCAGGATGGGACTGAGGGGGCTTCCCATGGCTAATCCCTCAGTTTGCTTGTAATATTTATTTTGGAAAACAAAATGTGTTTGTTTCAAACAGAGTTGAGTGAGAGAAATTAGCTCATCAATTTCGATGCAAGAGAAATGAAATTCGCGAAGTCTGGTTTCTAGACATCTTAATGCACCCTCCACTGGGACATTGGTGAATAATGATTTTACATCAAAAGAAACCATGAGTATACGAAGAGAAATGTTTTTAACCTTTTCTACAAACTCTATTGAATTTTTTATGGTGTAAATTTTATTGTCTAATAGAGTGGAAAATCTAGAAACTAAATATTTAGCTAATGGATACGAGGCAGTACCTAAATTTGATACAATAGGGCGGAAAGGAATACCACTTTTATGAATTTTGGGAAGAGCATATAATCTGGTACAATTCGCAACAGATGGGATAAGCGAATGTTTTAAGTTGCTTGAAATGATTTGCGAAGATTTGATCGCAGTTTTTATTTTGGATAAGTCCGAAGGTGAAGGATCTTTAGGGATCGGATTATATGGTCCTTCGTTTAAGAGTTTAGTGACACCATCGATGTAAGTGTTCTTATCCATGACGACTATCTGGCCAACTTTGTCAGCCTTTGAAATGACAATATCCGGGTTAGAATGAATCTCGCGCATTGTAGCTTTTTCTCTCGCAGTTAGATTTGGTTTCAAAGGTTTATTATTGAATTTCACATTATGAGCGATAAGATGCCAAATCATTTCTTTCTGTGAATCTGAAACTTTACTGAACTTGAAAGCTTTTTCGATAGGAGCCAAAATCTTTGGAATCGAGGGTTTACAGGTTTGTGAGAAGTTAAAATTATATTTTAGAATTCTCTCTTGTTCTTCTGAAAGACTAACATTAGAAATATTAACTATTGGCTTGATGTTTACAATGGGAAGATTTTTTGAACTACTTGAACTGGAAGACTGTAAAAGAAGTTTTTCGAATTTAACTGCAAGGGTGTTTTTATGACGGTTAACTGCATTCTCCGTTCTAGACCAAGACTTTTGTTCAAGGGCAGTGAATTTTGGATATGTTTTAGCGAGTTCCAGATGAAGCTTATAGAGTTCATGTTCAATTTTGGACAATTGTTGACGTGTATCCCTTATCACGGACCGAAGTAAGGCAAGTTTGCAATTTAACAGAATTCTTGAAACGCGACTCGAAGGTTTTTGATTAGATTTGATTTGAATAAAATTGGGGATCAATTTTTTACATTTACATTTAAGTAAAAAGTCAAGATGATTCAGGACATTTTGCCGTTTCAGGCGTAATTTAGTGAAACGATTAACGGATGAAGGCATGATGAACAATGCAGAAAATCAAACTAAATTAACTGAGCAATAATAAAGCAGAAAATCAAACTAAATTAACTGATCAATAATAAAGTACACACAAAATAGCAGAAAAATCCCTCACTGAAATGAATTGAAAACAAAATGTTTGTAAGCAAAATGCATGAAATCAGACAAGCAAAGCACAATATCCAAATGTACAAAACATAAACATAACTTGAAAATTGCAAAAATGTACTCACCGAAACTCCTACAATCACAAAATGGTGGCCACACCACGTGCAAAAAAGAAAGCAAAATGTAAGCCTGTTTGGGGCTTCTATAATTAAGACACAATAACACGCCGAATAAATACTAATTCAGAAGTCAAACAACAAAAATCAGCGTTAATTTACAAAATTTTCACAGGACTAATTTCGATGGTTTTACCGAACCATCATCTTCAGCTGCAAAACCGCAAATGAACAAGATAGGAAATAATGTTTAGATAAGATAAGAAAGCCTGGACAAGAATAAGCAAGTGGCGCCATCTGTTGGCGAAACCAGAACTAAAACATAATTTCTCTAAAATCCGAAGGCAAATTTGGATTGGAATTAGGATCGTTAACTAGAACAGAAAGATTTTTATGAATGTGAAATGCCTCTAGAAAATCCAGTTCTCCAATGGAAGATGTTTTTTGAATAATTTTGGCAGCAGAAAATTGAAAGTGTGATTTTCGGACCAACAATGTTGAGCAACAGAAGACTTCTGTGTTTCCTTTTTTCTAACATATGCCTCATGTTCTTTGACGCGAAATTTTAAGGCTCTCTTAGTTTGGCCAATGTAAATTAAACCGCACTGGCAAGGAATCCTATAAATACCCCAGGAATTCATATCCGGAATGGGGTCCTTGAGTATAGAAGTTGGAATTTTATTGATGGGAGAGTAAACAACCCGAAAGTTAAATTTCTGCAAAATATGTGCAACTTTATAGCTAATTGATGGAAAGAAGGGAATGACAACAGAATTTTTATAATCTCCTAAAATAAGAGTGTGGCTTTTAGTGTGTTGAGATGAGGATTTTTTAACTGCTTGATTAATAATGTTGGGTGAAAAGCCCCTGTCAATAGCTATTGCTTTTAAATAATTTAGTTCTTCATCAAGGGCTAGTTTGGAGGAGCAAACTTGAAGAGCACGGAAAACATAGGAATAAAATGAAGCTAACTTTTGTTTAGTCGGATGACATGATTTAAAGTGTGGTGGAAGGCAAACCGATGAAGGTTTACGGTAAACTGTAGTACTGAAGTTGGATGTGTTACGTGTGACCAGAATGTCGAGAAACGGAAGAGAATTGCAAGTCTCAAGTTCAAAAGTGAACTGAATAGCAGGATCAATAGAATTCATTGTTGAAAGAACTCTATTTAAATCATCTTTATTACCTTCAAACAGGGTAAAAGTATCGTCTACGTAGCGGAACCATGCCGGGAAGTTTAAAGTTTCAAACAATTTTGATTCATAATAATGCATGTAGATATCAGCCAGGATGGGACTGAGGGGGCTTCCCATGGCTAATCCCTCAGTTTGCTTGTAATATTTATTTTGGAAAACAAAATGTGTTTGTTTCAAACAGAGTTGAGTGAGAGAAATTAGCTCATCAATTTCGATGCAAGAGAAATGAAATTCGCGAAGTCTGGTTTCTAGACATCTTAATGCACCCTCCACTGGGACATTGGTGAATAATGATTTTACATCAAAAGAAACCATGAGTATACGAAGAGAAATGTTTTTAACCTTTTCTACAAACTCTATTGAATTTTTTATGGTGTAAATTTTATTGTCTAATAGAGTGGAAAATCTAGAAACTAAATATTTAGCTAATGGATACGAGGCAGTACCTAAATTTGATACAATAGGGCGGAAAGGAATACCACTTTTATGAATTTTGGGAAGAGCATATAATCTGGTACAATTCGCAACAGATGGGATAAGCGAATGTTTTAAGTTGCTTGAAATGATTTGCGAAGATTTGATCGCAGTTTTTATTTTGGATAAGTCCGAAGGTGAAGGATCTTTAGGGATCGGATTATATGGTCCTTCGTTTAAGAGTTTAGTGACACCATCGATGTAAGTGTTCTTATCCATGACGACTATCTGGCCAACTTTGTCGGCCTTTGAAATGACAATATCCGGGTTAGAATGAATCTCGCGCATTGTAGCTTTTTCTCTCGCAGTTAGATTTGGTTTCAAAGGTTTATTATTGAATTTCACATTATGAGCGATAAGATGCCAAATCATTTCTTTCTGTGAATCTGAAACTTTACTGAACTTGAAAGCTTTTTCGATAGGAGCCAAAATCTTTGGAATCGAGGGTTTACAGGTTTGTGAGAAGTTAAAATTATATTTTAGAATTCTCTCTTGTTCTTCTGAAAGACTAACATTAGAAATATTAACTATTGGCTTGATGTTTACAATGGGAAGATTTTTTGAACTACTTGAACTGGAAGACTGTAAAAGAAGTTTTTCGAATTTAACTGCAAGGGTGTTTTTATGACGGTTAACTGCATTCTCCGTTCTAGACCAAGACTTTTGTTCAAGGGCAGTGAATTTTGGATATGTTTTAGCGAGTTCCAGATGAAGCTTATAGAGTTCATGTTCAATTTTGGACAATTGTTGACGTGTATCCCTTATCACGGACCGAAGTAAGGCAAGTTTGCAATTTAACAGAATTCTTGAAACGCGACTCGAAGGTTTTTGATTAGATTTGATTTGAATAAAATTGGGGATCAATTTTTTACATTTACATTTAAGTAAAAAGTCAAGATGATTCAGGACTTTTTGCCGTTTCAGGCGTAATTTAGTGAAACGATTAACGGATGAAGGCATGATGAACAATGCAGAAAATCAAACTAAATTAACTGAGCAATAATAAAGCAGAAAATCAAACTAAATTAACTGATCAATAATAAAGTACACACAAAATAGCAGAAAAATCCCTCACTGAAATGAATTGAAAACAAAATGTTTGTAAGCAAAATGCATGAAATCAGACAAGCAAAGCACAATATCCAAATGTACAAAACATAAACATAACTTGAAAATTGCAAAAATGTACTCACCGAAACTCCTACAATCACAAAATGGTGGCCACACCACGTGCAAAAAAGAAAGCAAAATGTAAGCCTGTTTGGGGCTTCTATAATTAAGACACAATAACACGCCGAATAAATACTAATTCAGAAGTCAAACAACAAAAATCAGCGTTAATTTACAAAATTTTCACAGGACTAATTTCGATGGTTTTACCGAACCATCATCTTCAGCTGCAAAACCGCAAATGAACAAGATAGGAAATAATGTTTAGATAAGATAAGAAAGCCTGGACAAGAATAAGCAAGTGGCGCCATCTGTTGGCGAAACCAGAACTAAAACATAATTTCTCTAAAATCCGAAGGCAAATTTGGATTGGAATTAGGATCGTTAACTAGAACAGAAAGATTTTTATGAATGTGAAATGCCTCTAGAAAATCCAGTTCTCCAATGGAAGATGTTTTTTGAATAATTTTGGCAGCAGAAAATTGAAAGTGTGATTTTCGGACCAACAATGTTGAGCAACAGAAGACTTCTGTGTTTCCTTTTTTCTAACATATGCCTCATGTTCTTTGACGCGAAATTTCAAGGCTCTCTTAGTTTGGCCAATGTAAATTAAACCGCACTGGCAAGGAATCCTATAAATACCCCAGGAATTCATATCCGGAATGGGGTCCTTGAGTATAGAAGTTGGAATTTTATTGATGGGAGAGTAAACAACCCGAAAGTTAAATTTCTGCAAAATATGTGCAACTTTATAGCTAATTGATGGAAAGAAGGGAATGACAACAGAATTTTTATAATCTCCTAAAATAAGAGTGTGGCTTTTAGTGTGTTGAGATGAGGATTTTTTAACTGCTTGATTAATAATGTTGGGTGAAAAGCCCCTGTCAATAGCTATTGCTTTTAAATAATTTAGTTCTTCATCAAGGGCTAGTTTGGAGGAGCAAACTTGAAGAGCACGGAAAACATAGGAATAAAATGAAGCTAACTTTTGTTTAGTCGGATGACATGATTTAAAGTGTGGTGGAAGGCAAACCGATGAAGGTTTACGGTAAACTGTAGTACTGAAGTTGGATGTGTTACGTGTGACCAGAATGTCGAGAAACGGAAGAGAATTGCAAGTCTCAAGTTCAAAAGTGAACTGAATAGCAGGATCAATAGAATTCATTGTTGAAAGAACTCTATTTAAATCATCTTTATTACCTTCAAACAGGGTAAAAGTATCGTCTACGTAGCGGAACCATGCCGGGAAGTTTAAAGTTTCAAACAATTTTGATTCATAATAATGCATGTAGATATCAGCCAGGATGGGACTGAGGGGGCTTCCCATGGCTAATCCCTCAGTTTGCTTGTAATATTTATTTTGGAAAACAAAATGTGTTTGTTTCAAACAGAGTTGAGTGAGAGAAATTAGCTCATCAATTTCGATGCAAGAGAAATGAAATTCGCGAAGTCTGGTTTCTAGACATCTTAATGCACCCTCCACTGGGACATTGGTGAATAATGATTTTACATCAAAAGAAACCATGAGTATACGAGGAGAAATGTTTTTAACCTTTTCTACAAACTCTATTGAATTTTTTATGGTGTAAATTTTACTGTCTAATAGAGTGGAAAATCTAGAAACTAAATATTTAGCTAATGGATACGAGGCAGTACCTAAATTTGATACAATAGGGCGGAAAGGAATACCACTTTTATGAATTTTGGGAAGAGCATATAATCTGGTACAATTCGCAACAGATGGGATAAGAGAATATTTTAAGTTGCTTGAAATGATTTGCGAAGATTTGATCGCAGTTTTTATTTTGGATAAGTCCGAAGGTGAAGGATCTTTAGGGATCGGATTATATGGTCCTTCGTTTAAGAGTTTAGTGACACCATCGATGTAAGTGTTCTTATCCATGACGACTATCTGGCCAACTTTGTCGGCCTTTGAAATGACAATATCCGGGTTAGAATGAATCTCGCGCATTGTAGCTTTTTCTCTCGCAGTTAGATTTGGTTTCAAAGGTTTATTATTGAATTTCACATTATGAGCGATAAGATGCCAAATCATTTCTTTCTGTGAATCTGAAACTTTACTGAACTTGAAAGCTTTTTCGATAGGAGCCAAAATCTTTGGAATCGAGGGTTTACAGGTTTGTGAGAAGTTAAAATTATATTTTAGAATTCTCTCTTGTTCTTCTGAAAGACTAACATTAGAAATATTAACTATTGGCTTGATGTTTACAATGGGAAGATTTTTTGAACTACTTGAACTGGAAGACTGTAAAAGAAGTTTTTCGAATTTAACTGCAAGGGTGTTTTTATGACGGTTAACTGCATTCTCCGTTCTAGACCAAGACTTTTGTTCAAGGGCAGTGAATTTTGGATATGTTTTAGCGAGTTCCAGATGAAGCTTATAGAGTTCATGTTCAATTTTGGACAATTGTTGACGTGTATCCCTTATCACGGACCGAAGTAAGGCAAGTTTGCAATTTAACAGAATTCTTGAAACGCGACTCGAAGGTTTTTGATTAGATTTGATTTGAATAAAATTGGGGATCAATTTTTTACATTTACATTTAAGTAAAAAGTCAAGATGATTCAGGACATTTTGCCGTTTCAGGCGTAATTTAGTGAAACGATTAACGGATGAAGGCATGATGAACAATGCAGAAAATCAAACTAAATTAACTGAGCAATAATAAAGCAGAAAATCAAACTAAATTAACTGATCAATAATAAAGTACACACAAAATAGCAGAAAAATCCCTCACTGAAATGAATTGAAAACAAAATGTTTGTAAGCAAAATGCATGAAATCAGACAAGCAAAGCACAATATCCAAATGTACAAAACATAAACATAACTTGAAAATTGCAAAAATGTACTCACCGAAACTCCTACAATCACAAAATGGTGGCCACACCACGTGCAAAAAAGAAAGCAAAATGTAAGCCTGTTTGGGGCTTCTATAATTAAGACACAATAACACGCCGAATAAATACTAATTCAGAAGTCAAACAACAAAAATCAGCGTTAATTTACAAAATTTTCACAGGACTAATTTCGATGGTTTTACCGAACCATCATCTTCAGCTGCAAAACCGCAAATGAACAAGATAGGAAATAATGTTTAGATAAGATAAGAAAGCCTGGACAAGAATAAGCAAGTGGCGCCATCTGTTGGCGAAACCAGAACTAAAACATAATTTCTCTAAAATCCGAAGGCAAATTTGGATTGGAATTAGGATCGTTAACTAGAACAGAAAGATTTTTATGAATGTGAAATGCCTCTAGAAAATCCAGTTCTCCAATGGAAGATGTTTTTTGAATAATTTTGGCAGCAGAAAATTGAAAGTGTGATTTTCGGACCAACAATGTTGAGCAACAGAAGACTTCTGTGTTTCCTTTTTTCTAACATATGCCTCATGTTCTTTGACGCGAAATTTTAAGGCTCTCTTAGTTTGGCCAATGTAAATTAAACCGCACTGGCAAGGAATCCTATAAATACCCCAGGAATTCATATCCGGAATGGGGTCCTTGAGTATAGAAGTTGGAATTTTATTGATGGGAGAGTAAACAACCCGAAAGTTAAATTTCTGCAAAATATGTGCAACTTTATAGCTAATTGATGGAAAGAAGGGAATGACAACAGAATTTTTATAATCTCCTAAAATAAGAGTGTGGCTTTTAGTGTGTTGAGATGAGGATTTTTTAACTGCTTGATTAATAATGTTGGGTGAAAAGCCCCTGTCAATAGCTATTGCTTTTAAATAATTTAGTTCTTCATCAAGGGCTAGTTTGGAGGAGCAAACTTGAAGAGCACGGAAAACATAGGAATAAAATGAAGCTAACTTTTGTTTAGTCGGATGACATGATTTAAAGTGTGGTGGAAGGCAAACCGATGAAGGTTTACGGTAAACTGTAGTACTGAAGTTGGATGTGTTACGTGTGACCAGAATGTCGAGAAACGGAAGAGAATTGCAAGTCTCAAGTTCAAAAGTGAACTGAATAGCAGGATCAATAGAATTCATTGTTGAAAGAACTCTATTTAAATCATCTTTATTACCTTCAAACAGGGTAAAAGTATCGTCTACGTAGCGGAACCATGCCGGGAAGTTTAAAGTTTCAAACAATTTTGATTCATAATAATGCATGTAGATATCAGCCAGGATGGGACTGAGGGGGCTTCCCATGGCTAATCCCTCAGTTTGCTTGTAATATTTATTTTGGAAAACAAAATGTGTTTGTTTCAAACAGAGTTGAGTGAGAGAAATTAGCTCATCAATTTCGATGCAAGAGAAATGAAATTCGCGAAGTCTGGTTTCTAGACATCTTAATGCACCCTCCACTGGGACATTGGTGAATAATGATTTTACATCAAAAGAAACCATGAGTATACGAAGAGAAATGTTTTTAACCTTTTCTACAAACTCTATTGAATTTTTTATGGTGTAAATTTTATTGTCTAATAGAGTGGAAAATCTAGAAACTAAATATTTAGCTAATGGATACGAGGCAGTACCTAAATTTGATACAATAGGGCGGAAAGGAATACCACTTTTATGAATTTTGGGAAGAGCATATAATCTGGTACAATTCGCAACAGATGGGATAAGCGAATGTTTTAAGTTGCTTGAAATGATTTGCGAAGATTTGATCGCAGTTTTTATTTTGGATAAGTCCGAAGGTGAAGGATCTTTAGGGATCGGATTATATGGTCCTTCGTTTAAGAGTTTAGTGACACCATCGATGTAAGTGTTCTTATCCATGACGACTATCTGGCCAACTTTGTCAGCCTTTGAAATGACAATATCCGGGTTAGAATGAATCTCGCGCATTGTAGCTTTTTCTCTCGCAGTTAGATTTGGTTTCAAAGGTTTATTATTGAATTTCACATTATGAGCGATAAGATGCCAAATCATTTCTTTCTGTGAATCTGAAACTTTACTGAACTTGAAAGCTTTTTCGATAGGAGCCAAAATCTTTGGAATCGAGGGTTTACAGGTTTGTGAGAAGTTAAAATTATATTTTAGAATTCTCTCTTGTTCTTCTGAAAGACTAACATTAGAAATATTAACTATTGGCTTGATGTTTACAATGGGAAGATTTTTTGAACTACTTGAACTGGAAGACTGTAAAAGAAGTTTTTCGAATTTAACTGCAAGGGTGTTTTTATGACGGTTAACTGCATTCTCCGTTCTAGACCAAGACTTTTGTTCAAGGGCAGTGAATTTTGGATATGTTTTAGCGAGTTCCAGATGAAGCTTATAGAGTTCATGTTCAATTTTGGACAATTGTTGACGTGTATCCCTTATCACGGACCGAAGTCAGGCAAGTTTGCAATTTAACAGAATTCTTGAAACGCGACTCGAAGGTTTTTGATTAGATTTGATTTGAATAAAATTGGGGATCAATTTTTTACATTTACATTTAAGTAAAAAGTCAAGATGATTCAGGACTTTTTGCCGTTTCAGGCGTAATTTAGTGAAACGATTAACGGATGAAGGCATGATGAACAATGCAGAAAATCAAACTAAATTAACTGAGCAATAATAAAGCAGAAAATCAAACTAAATTAACTGATCAATAATAAAGTACACACAAAATAGCAGAAAAATCCCTCACTGAAATGAATTGAAAACAAAATGTTTGTAAGCAAAATGCATGAAATCAGACAAGCAAAGCACAATATCTAAATGTACAAAACATAAACATAACTTGAAAATTGCAAAAATGTACTCACCGAAACTCCTACAATCACAAAATGGTGGCCACACCACGTGCAAAAAAGAAAGCAAAATGTAAGCCTGTTTGGGGCTTCTATAATTAAGACACAATAACACGCCGAATAAATACTAATTCAGAAGTCAAACAACAAAAATCAGCGTTAATTTACAAAATTTTCACAGGACTAATTTCGATGGTTTTACCGAACCATCATCTTCAGCTGCAAAACCGCAAATGAACAAGATAGGAAATAATGTTTAGATAAGATAAGAAAGCCTGGACAAGAATAAGCAAGTGGCGCCATCTGTTGGCGAAACCAGAACTAAAACATAATTTCTCTAAAATCCGAAGGCAAATTTGGATTGGAATTAGGATCGTTAACTAGAACAGAAAGATTTTTATGAATGTGAAATGCCTCTAGAAAATCCAGTTCTCCAATGGAAGATGTTTTTTGAATAATTTTGGCAGCAGAAAATTGAAAGTGTGATTTTCGGACCAACAATGTTGAGCAACAGAAGACTTCTGTGTTTCCTTTTTTCTAACATATGCCTCATGTTCTTTGACGCGAAATTTTAAGGCTCTCTTAGTTTGGCCAATGTAAATTAAACCGCACTGGCAAGGAATCCTATAAATACCCCAGGAATTCATATCCGGAATGGGGTCCTTGAGTATAGAAGTTGGAATTTTATTGATGGGAGAGTAAACAACCCGAAAGTTAAATTTCTGCAAAATATGTGCAACTTTATAGCTAATTGATGGAAAGAAGGGAATGACAACAGAATTTTTATAATCTCCTAAAATAAGAGTGTGGCTTTTAGTGTGTTGAGATGAGGATTTTTTAACTGCTTGATTAATAATGTTGGGTGAAAAGCCCCTGTCAATAGCTATTGCTTTTAAATAATTTAGTTCTTCATCAAGGGCTAGTTTGGAGGAGCAAACTTGAAGAGCACGGAAAACATAGGAATAAAATGAAGCTAACTTTTGTTTAGTCGGATGACATGATTTAAAGTGTGGTGGAAGGCAAACCGATGAAGGTTTACGGTAAACTGTAGTACTGAAGTTGGATGTGTTACGTGTGACCAGAATGTCGAGAAACGGAAGAGAATTGCAAGTCTCAAGTTCAAAAGTGAACTGAATAGCAGGATCAATAGAATTCATTGTTGAAAGAACTCTATTTAAATCATCTTTATTACCTTCAAACAGGGTAAAAGTATCGTCTACGTAGCGGAACCATGCCGGGAAGTTTAAAGTTTCAAACAATTTTGATTCATAATAATGCATGTAGATATCAGCCAGGATGGGACTGAGGGGGCTTCCCATGGCTAATCCCTCAGTTTGCTTGTAATATTTATTTTGGAAAACAAAATGTGTTTGTTTCAAACAGAGTTGAGTGAGAGAAATTAGCTCATCAATTTCGATGCAAGAGAAATGAAATTCGCGAAGTCTGGTTTCTAGACATCTTAATGCACCCTCCACTGGGACATTGGTGAATAATGATTTTACATCAAAAGAAACCATGAGTATACGAAGAGAAATGTTTTTAACCTTTTCTACAAACTCTATTGAATTTTTTATGGTGTAAATTTTATTGTCTAATAGAGTGGAAAATCTAGAAACTAAATATTTAGCTAATGGATACGAGGCAGTACCTAAATTTGATACAATAGGGCGGAAAGGAATACCACTTTTATGAATTTTGGGAAGAGCATATAATCTGGTACAATTCGCAACAGATGGGATAAGCGAATGTTTTAAGTTGCTTGAAATGATTTGCGAAGATTTGATCGCAGTTTTTATTTTGGATAAGTCCGAAGGTGAAGGATCTTTAGGAATCGGATTATATGGTCCTTCGTTTAAGAGTTTAGTGACACCATCGATGTAAGTGTTCTTATCCATGACGACTATCTGGCCAACTTTGTCAGCCTTTGAAATGACAATATCCGGGTTAGAATGAATCTCGCGCATTGTAGCTTTTTCTCTCGCAGTTAGATTTGGTTTCAAAGGTTTATTATTGAATTTCACATTATGAGCGATAAGATGCCAAATCATTTCTTTCTGTGAATCTGAAACTTTACTGAACTTGAAAGCTTTTTCGATAGGAGCCAAAATCTTTGGAATCGAGGGTTTACAGGTTTGTGAGAAGTTAAAATTATATTTTAGAATTCTCTCTTGTTCTTCTGAAAGACTAACATTAGAAATATTAACTATTGGCTTGATGTTTACAATGGGAAGATTTTTTGAACTACTTGAACTGGAAGACTGTAAAAGAAGTTTTTCGAATTTAACTGCAAGGGTGTTTTTATGACGGTTAACTGCATTCTCCGTTCTAGACCAAGACTTTTGTTCAAGGGCAGTGAATTTTGGATATGTTTTAGCGAGTTCCAGATGAAGCTTATAGAGTTCATGTTCAATTTTGGACAATTGTTGACGTGTATCCCTTATCACGGACCGAAGTCAGGCAAGTTTGCAATTTAACAGAATTCTTGAAACGCGACTCGAAGGTTTTTGATTAGATTTGATTTGAATAAAATTGGGGATCAATTTTTTACATTTACATTTAAGTAAAAAGTCAAGATGATTCAGGACTTTTTGCCGTTTCAGGCGTAATTTAGTGAAACGATTAACGGATGAAGGCATGATGAACAATGCAGAAAATCAAACTAAATTAACTGAGCAATAATAAAGCAGAAAATCAAACTAAATTAACTGATCAATAATAAAGTACACACAAAATAGCAGAAAAATCCCTCACTGAAATGAATTGAAAACAAAATGTTTGTAAGCAAAATGCATGAAATCAGACAAGCAAAGCACAATATCCAAATGTACAAAACATAAACATAACTTGAAAATTGCAAAAATGTACTCACCGAAACTCCTACAATCACAAAATGGCGGCCACACCACGTGCAAAAAAGAAAGCAAAATGTAAGCCTGTTTGGGGCTTCTATAATTAAGACACAATAACACGCCGAATAAATACTAATTCAGAAGTCAAACAACAAAAATCAGCGTTAATTTACAAAATTTTCACAGGACTAATTTCGATGGTTTTACCGAACCATCATCTTCAGCTGCAAAACCGCAAATGAACAAGATAGGAAATAATGTTTAGATAAGATAAGAAAGCCTGGACAAGAATAAGCAAGTGGCGCCATCTGTTGGCGAAACCAGAACTAAAACATAATTTCTCTAAAATCCGAAGGCAAATTTGGATTGGAATTAGGATCGTTAACTAGAACAGAAAGATTTTTATGAATGTGAAATGCCTCTAGAAAATCCAGTTCTCCAATGGAAGATGTTTTTTGAATAATTTTGGCAGCAGAAAATTGAAAGTGTGATTTTCGGACCAACAATGTTGAGCAACAGAAGACTTCTGTGTTTCCTTTTTTCTAACATATGCCTCATGTTCTTTGACGCGAAATTTTAAGGCTCTCTTAGTTTGGCCAATGTAAATTAAACCGCACTGGCAAGGAATCCTATAAATACCCCAGGAATTCATATCCGGAATGGGGTCCTTGAGTATAGAAGTTGGAATTTTATTGATGGGAGAGTAAACAACCCGAAAGTTAAATTTCTGCAAAATATGTGCAACTTTATAGCTAATTGATGGAAAGAAGGGAATGACAACAGAATTTTTATAATCTCCTAAAATAAGAGTGTGGCTTTTAGTGTGTTGAGATGAGGATTTTTTAACTGCTTGATTAATAATGTTGGGTGAAAAGCCCCTGTCAATAGCTATTGCTTTTAAATAATTTAGTTCTTCATCAAGGGCTAGTTTGGAGGAGCAAACTTGAAGAGCACGGAAAACATAGGAATAAAATGAAGCTAACTTTTGTTTAGTCGGATGACATGATTTAAAGTGTGGTGGAAGGCAAACCGATGAAGGTTTACGGTAAACTGTAGTACTGAAGTTGGATGTGTTACGTGTGACCAGAATGTCGAGAAACGGAAGAGAATTGCAAGTCTCAAGTTCAAAAGTGAACTGAATAGCAGGATCAATAGAATTCATTGTTGAAAGAACTCTATTTAAATCATCTTTATTACCTTCAAACAGGGTAAAAGTATCGTCTACGTAGCGGAACCATGCCGGGAAGTTTAAAGTTTCAAACAATTTTGATTCATAATAATGCATGTAGATATCAGCCAGGATGGGACTGAGGGGGCTTCCCATGGCTAATCCCTCAGATTGCTTGTAATATTTATTTTGGAAAACAAAATGTGTTTGTTTCAAACAGAGTTGAGTGAGAGAAATTAGCTCATCAATTTCGATGCAAGAGAAATGAAATTCGCGAAGTCTGGTTTCTAGACATCTTAATGCACCCTCCACTGGGACATTGGTGAATAATGATTTTACATCAAAAGAAACCATGAGTATACGAAGAGAAATGTTTTTAACCTTTTCTACAAACTCTATTGAATTTTTTATGGTGTAAATTTTATTGTCTAATAGAGTGGAAAATCTAGAAACTAAATATTTAGCTAATGGATACGAGGCAGTACCTAAATTTGATACAATAGGGCGGAAAGGAATACCACTTTTATGAATTTTGGGAAGAGCATATAATCTGGTACAATTCGCAACAGATGGGATAAGCGAATGTTTTAAGTTGCTTGAAATGATTTGCGAAGATTTGATCGCAGTTTTTATTTTGGATAAGTCCGAAGGTGAAGGATCTTTAGGGATCGGATTATATGGTCCTTCGTTTAAGAGTTTAGTGACACCATCGATGTAAGTGTTCTTATCCATGACGACTATCTGGCCAACTTTGTCGGCCTTTGAAATGACAATATCCGGGTTAGAATGAATCTCGCGCATTGTAGCTTTTTCTCTCGCAGTTAGATTTGGTTTCAAAGGTTTATTATTGAATTTCACATTATGAGCGATAAGATGCCAAATCATTTCTTTCTGTGAATCTGAAACTTTACTGAACTTGAAAGCTTTTTCGATAGGAGCCAAAATCTTTGGAATCGAGGGTTTACAGGTTTGTGAGAAGTTAAAATTATATTTTAGAATTCTCTCTTGTTCTTCTGAAAGACTAACATTAGAAATATTAACTATTGGCTTGATGTTTACAATGGGAAGATTTTTTGAACTACTTGAACTGGAAGACTGTAAAAGAAGTTTTTCGAATTTAACTGCAAGGGTGTTTTTATGACGGTTAACTGCATTCTCCGTTCTAGACCAAGACTTTTGTTCAAGGGCAGTGAATTTTGGATATGTTTTAGCGAGTTCCAGATGAAGCTTATAGAGTTCATGTTCAATTTTGGACAATTGTTGACGTGTATCCCTTATCACGGACCGAAGTCAGGCAAGTTTGCAATTTAACAGAATTCTTGAAACGCGACTCGAAGGTTTTTGATTAGATTTGATTTGAATAAAATTGGGGATCAATTTTTTACATTTACATTTAAGTAAAAAGTCAAGATGATTCAGGACTTTTTGCCGTTTCAGGCGTAATTTAGTGAAACGATTAACGGATGAAGGCATGATGAACAATGCAGAAAATCAAACTAAATTAACTGAGCAATAATAAAGCAGAAAATCAAACTAAATTAACTGATCAATAATAAAGTACACACAAAATAGCAGAAAAATCCCTCACTGAAATGAATTGAAAACAAAATGTTTGTAAGCAAAATGCATGAAATCAGACAAGCAAAGCACAATATCCAAATGTACAAAACATAAACATAACTTGAAAATTGCAAAAATGTACTCACCGAAACTCCTACAATCACAAAATGGCGGCCACACCACGTGCAAAAAAGAAAGCAAAATGTAAGCCTGTTTGGGGCTTCTATAATTAAGACACAATAACACGCCGAATAAATACTAATTCAGAAGTCAAACAACAAAAATCAGCGTTAATTTACAAAATTTTCACAGGACTAATTTCGATGGTTTTACCGAACCATCATCTTCAGCTGCAAAACCGCAAATGAACAAGATAGGAAATAATGTTTAGATAAGATAAGAAAGCCTGGACAAGAATAAGCAAGTGGCGCCATCTGTTGGCGAAACCAGAACTAAAACATAATTTCTCTAAAATCCGAAGGCAAATTTGGATTGGAATTAGGATCGTTAACTAGAACAGAAAGATTTTTATGAATGTGAAATGCCTCCAGAAAATCCAGTTCTCCAATGGAAGATGTTTTTTGAATAATTTTGGCAGCAGAAAATTGAAAGTGTGATTTTCGGACCAACAATGTTGAGCAACAGAAGACTTCTGTGTTTCCTTTTTTCTAACATATGCCTCATGTTCTTTGACGCGAAATTTTAAGGCTCTCTTAGTTTGGCCAATGTAAATTAAACCGCACTGGCAAGGAATCCTATAAATACCCCAGGAATTCATATCCGGAATGGGGTCCTTGAGTATAGAAGTTGGAATTTTATTGATGGGAGAGTAAACAACCCGAAAGTTAAATTTCTGCAAAATATGTGCAACTTTATAGCTAATTGATGGAAAGAAGGGAATGACAACAGAATTTTTATAATCTCCTAAAATAAGAGTGTGGCTTTTAGTGTGTTGAGATGAGAATTTTTTAACTGCTTGATTAATAATGTTGGGTGAAAAGCCCCTGTCAATAGCTATTGCTTTTAAATAATTTAGTTCTTCATAAAGGGCTAGTTTGGAGGAGCAAACTTGAAGAGCACGGAAAACATAGGAATAAAATGAAGCTAACTTTTGTTTAGTCGGATGACATGATTTAAAGTGTGGTGGAAGGCAAACCGATGAAGGTTTACGGTAAACTGTAGTACTGAAGTTGGATGTGTTACGTGCGACCAGAATGTCGAGAAACGGAAGAGAATTGCAAGTCTCAAGTTCAAAAGTGAACTGAATAGCAGGATCAATAGAATTCATTGTTGAAAGAACTCTATTTAAATCATCTTTATTACCTTCAAACAGGGTAAAAGTATCGTCTACGTAGCGGAACCATGCCGGGAAGTTTAAAGTTTCAAACAATTTTGATTCATAATAATGCATGTAGATATCAGCCAGGATGGGACTGAGGGGGCTTCCCATGGCTAATCCCTCAGTTTGCTTGTAATATTTATTTTGGAAAACAAAATGTGTTTGTTTCAAACAGAGTTGAGTGAGAGAAATTAGCTCATCAATTTCGATGCAAGAGAAATGAAATTCGCGAAGTCTGGTTTCTAGACATCTTAATGCACCCTCCACTGGGACATTGGTGAATAATGATTTTACATCAAAAGAAACCATGAGTATACGAGGAGAAATGTTTTTAACCTTTTTTACAAACTCTATTGAATTTTTTATGGTGTAAATGTTATTGTCTAATAGAGTGGAAAATCTAGAAACTAAATATTTAGCTAATGGATACGAGGCAGTACCTAAATTTGATACAATAGGGCGGAAAGGAATACCACTTTTATGAATTTTGGGAAGAGCATATAATCTGGCACAATTCGCAACAGATGGGATAAGCGAATGTTTTAAGTTGCTTGAAATGATTTGCGAAGATTTGATCGCAGTTTTTATTTTGGATAAGTCCGAAGGTGAAGGATCTTTAGGGATCGGATTATATGGTCCTTCGTTTAAGAGTTAGTGACACCATCGATGTAAGTGTTCTTATCCATGACGACTATCTGGCCACCTTTGTCGGCCTTTGAAATGACAATATCCGGGTTAGAATGAATCTCGC
Organism: Stegodyphus dumicola; assembly: GCF_044657685.1. NCBI lineage: Eukaryota > Metazoa > Arthropoda > Arachnida > Araneae > Eresidae > Stegodyphus > Stegodyphus dumicola. Next base: position 113,914,703 of record NC_140771.1, read on the forward strand.
GCATTGTAGCTTTTTCTCTCGCAGTTAGATTTGGTTTCAAATGTTTATTATTGAATTTCACATTATGAGCGATAAGATGCCTAATCATTTCTTTCTGTGAATCTGAAACTTTACTGAACTTGAAAGCTTTTTCGATAGGAGCCAAAATCTTTGGAATCGAGGGTTTACAGGTTTGTGAGAAGTTAAAATTATATTTTAGAATTCTCTCTTGTTCTTCTGAAAGACTAACATTAGAAATATTAACTATTGGCTTGATGTTTACAATGGGAAGATTTTTTGAACTACTTGAACTGGAAGACTGTAAAAGAAGTTTTTCGAATTTAACTGCAAGGGTGTTTTTATGACGGTTAACTGCATTCTCCGTTCTAGACCAAGACTTTTGTTCAAGAGCAGTGAATTTTGGATATGTTTTAGCGAGTTCCAGATGAAGCTTATAGAGTTCATGTTCAATTTTGGACAATTGTTGACGTGTATCCCTTATCACGGACCGAAGTAAGGCAAGTTTGCAATTTAACAGAATTCTTGAAACGCGACTCGAAGGTTTTTGATTAGATTTGATTTGAATAAAATTGGGGATCAATTTTTTACATTTACATTTAAGTAAAAAGTCAAGATGATTCAGGACTTTTTGCCGTTTCAGGCGTAATTTAGTGAAACGATTAACGGATGAAGGCATGATGAACAATGCAGAAAATCAAACTAAATTAACTGAGCAATAATAAAGCAGAAAATCAAACTAAATTAACTGATTAATAATAAAGTACACACAAAATAGCAGAAAAATCCCTCACTAAAATGAATTGAAAACAAAATGTTTGTAAGCAAAATGCATGAAATCAGACAAGCAAAGCACAATATCCAAATGTACAAAACATAAACATAACTTGAAAATTGCTAAAATGTACTCACCGAAACTCCTACAATCACAAAATGGCGGCCAAACCACGTGCAAAAAAGAAAGCAAAATGTAAGCCTGTTTGGGGCTTCTATAATTAAGACACAATAACACGCCGAATAAATACTAATTCAGAAGTCAAACAACAAAAATCAGCGTTAATTTACAAAATTTTCACAGGACTAATTTCGATGGTTTTACCGAACCATCATCTTCAGCTGCAAAACCGCAAATGAACAAGATAGGAAATAATGTTTAGATAAGATAAGAAAGCCTGGACAAGAATAAGCAAGTGGCGCCATCTGTTGGCGAAACCAGAACTAAAACATAATTTCTCTAAAATCCGAAGGCAAATTTGGATTGGAATTAGGATCGTTAACTAGAACAGAAAGATTTTTATGAATGTGAAATGCCTCTAGAAAATCCAGTTCTCCAATGGAAGATGTTTTTTGAATAATTTTGGCAGCAGAAAATTGAAAGTGTGATTTTCGGACCAACAATGTTGAGCAACAGAAGACTTCTGTGTTTCCTTTTTTCTAACATATGCCTCATGTTCTTTGACGCGAAATTTTAAGGCTCTCTTAGTTTGGCCAATGTAAATTAAACCGCACTGGCAAGGAATCCTATAAATACCCCAGGAATTCATATCCGGAATGGGGTCCTTGAGTATAGAAGTTGGAATTTTATTGATGGGAGAGTAAACAACCCGAAAGTTAAATTTCTGCAAAATATGTGCAACTTTATAGCTAATTGATGGAAAGAAGGGAATGACAACAGAATTTTTATAATCTCCTAAAATAAGAGTGTGGCTTTTAGTGTGTTGAGATGAGAATTTTTTAACTGCTTGATTAATAATGTTGGGTGAAAAGCCCCTGTCAATAGCTATTGCTTTTAAATAATTTAGTTCTTCATAAAGGGCTAGTTTGGAGGAGCAAACTTGAAGAGCACGGAAAACATAGGAATAAAATGAAGCTAACTTTTGTTTAGTCGGATGACATGATTTAAAGTGTGGTGGAAGGCAAACCGATGAAGGTTTACGGTAAACTGTAGTACTGAAGTTGGATGTGTTACGTGCGACCAGAATGTCGAGAAACGGAAGAGAATTGCAAGTCTCAAGTTCAAAAGTGAACTGAATAGCAGGATCAATAGAATTCATTGTTGAAAGAACTCTATTTAAATCATCTTTATTACCTTCAAACAGGGTAAAAGTATCGTCTACGTAGCGGAACCATGCCGGGAAGTTTAAAGTTTCAAACAATTTTGATTCATAATAATGCATGTAGATATCAGCCAGGATGGGACTGAGGGGGCTTCCCATGGCTAATCCCTCAGTTTGCTTGTAATATTTATTTTGGAAAACAAAATGTGTTTGTTTCAAACAGAGTTGAGTGAGAGAAATTAGCTCATCAATTTCGATGCAAGAGAAATGAAATTCGCGAAGTCTGGTTTCTAGACATCTTAATGCACCCTCCACTGGGACATTGGTGAATAATGATTTTACATCAAAAGAAACCATGAGTATACGAGGAGAAATGTTTTTAACCTTTTTTACAAACTCTATTGAATTTTTTATGGTGTAAATGTTATTGTCTAATAGAGTGGAAAATCTAGAAACTAAATATTTAGCTAATGGATACGAGGCAGTACCTAAATTTGATACAATAGGGCGGAAAGGAATACCACTTTTATGAATTTTGGGAAGAGCATATAATCTGGCACAATTCGCAACAGATGGGATAAGCGAATGTTTTAAGTTGCTTGAAATGATTTGCGAAGATTTGATCGCAGTTTTTATTTTGGATAAGTCCGAAGGTGAAGGATCTTTAGGGATCGGATTATATGGTCCTTCGTTTAAGAGTTAGTGACACCATCGATGTAAGTGTTCTTATCCATGACGACTATCTGGCCACCTTTGTCGGCCTTTGAAATGACAATATCCGGGTTAGAATGAATCTCGCGCATTGTAGCTTTTTCTCTCGCAGTTAGATTTGGTTTCAAATGTTTATTATTGAATTTCACATTATGAGCGATAAGATGCCTAATCATTTCTTTCTGTGAATCTGAAACTTTACTGAACTTGAAAGCTTTTTCGATAGGAGCCAAAATCTTTGGAATCGAGGGTTTACAGGTTTGTGAGAAGTTAAAATTATATTTTAGAATTCTCTCTTGTTCTTCTGAAAGACTAACATTAGAAATATTAACTATTGGCTTGATGTTTACAATGGGAAGATTTTTTGAACTACTTGAACTGGAAGACTGTAAAAGAAGTTTTTCGAATTTAACTGCAAGGGTGTTTTTATGACGGTTAACTGCATTCTCCGTTCTAGACCAAGACTTTTGTTCAAGAGCAGTGAATTTTGGATATGTTTTAGCGAGTTCCAGATGAAGCTTATAGAGTTCATGTTCAATTTTGGACAATTGTTGACGTGTATCCCTTATCACGGACCGAAGTAAGGCAAGTTTGCAATTTAACAGAATTCTTGAAACGCGACTCGAAGGTTTTTGATTAGATTTGATTTGAATAAAATTGGGGATCAATTTTTTACATTTACATTTAAGTAAAAAGTCAAGATGATTCAGGACTTTTTGCCGTTTCAGGCGTAATTTAGTGAAACGATTAACGGATGAAGGCATGATGAACAATGCAGAAAATCAAACTAAATTAACTGAGCAATAATAAAGCAGAAAATCAAACTAAATTAACTGATTAATAATAAAGTACACACAAAATAGCAGAAAAATCCCTCACTAAAATGAATTGAAAACAAAATGTTTGTAAGCAAAATGCATGAAATCAGACAAGCAAAGCACAATATCCAAATGTACAAAACATAAACATAACTTGAAAATTGCTAAAATGTACTCACCGAAACTCCTACAATCACAAAATGGCGGCCAAACCACGTGCAAAAAAGAAAGCAAAATGTAAGCCTGTTTGGGGCTTCTATAATTAAGACACAATAACACGCCGAATAAATACTAATTCAGAAGTCAAACAACAAAAATCAGCGTTAATTTACAAAATTTTCACAGGACTAATTTCGATGGTTTTACCGAACCATCATCTTCAGCTGCAAAACCGCAAATGAACAAGATAGGAAATAATGTTTAGATAAGATAAGAAAGCCTGGACAAGAATAAGCAAGTGGCGCCATCTGTTGGCGAAACCAGAACTAAAACATAATTTCTCTAAAATCCGAAGGCAAATTTGGATTGGAATTAGGATCGTTAACTAGAACAGAAAGATTTTTATGAATGTGAAATGCCTCTAGAAAATCCAGTTCTCCAATGGAAGATGTTTTTTGAATAATTTTGGCAGCAGAAAATTGAAAGTGTGATTTTCGGACCAACAATGTTGAGCAACAGAAGACTTCTGTGTTTCCTTTTTTCTAACATATGCCTCATGTTCTTTGACGCGAAATTTTAAGGCTCTCTTAGTTTGGCCAATGTAAATTAAACCGCACTGGCAAGGAATCCTATAAATACCCCAGGAATTCATATCCGGAATGGGGTCCTTGAGTATAGAAGTTGGAATTTTATTGATGGGAGAGTAAACAACCCGAAAGTTAAATTTCTGCAAAATATGTGCAACTTTATAGCTAATTGATGGAAAGAAGGGAATGACAACAGAATTTTTATAATCTCCTAAAATAAGAGTGTGGCTTTTAGTGTGTTGAGATGAGAATTTTTTAACTGCTTGATTAATAATGTTGGGTGAAAAGCCCCTGTCAATAGCTATTGCTTTTAAATAATTTAGTTCTTCATAAAGGGCTAGTTTGGAGGAGCAAACTTGAAGAGCACGGAAAACATAGGAATAAAATGAAGCTAACTTTTGTTTAGTCGGATGACATGATTTAAAGTGTGGTGGAAGGCAAACCGATGAAGGTTTACGGTAAACTGTAGTACTGAAGTTGGATGTGTTACGTGCGACCAGAATGTCGAGAAACGGAAGAGAATTGCAAGTCTCAAGTTCAAAAGTGAACTGAATAGCAGGATCAATAGAATTCATTGTTGAAAGAACTCTATTTAAATCATCTTTATTACCTTCAAACAGGGTAAAAGTATCGTCTACGTAGCGGAACCATGCCGGGAAGTTTAAAGTTTCAAACAATTTTGATTCATAATAATGCATGTAGATATCAGCCAGGATGGGACTGAGGGGGCTTCCCATGGCTAATCCCTCAGTTTGCTTGTAATATTTATTTTGGAAAACAAAATGTGTTTGTTTCAAACAGAGTTGAGTGAGAGAAATTAGCTCATCAATTTCGATGCAAGAGAAATGAAATTCGCGAAGTCTGGTTTCTAGACATCTTAATGCACCCTCCACTGGGACATTGGTGAATAATGATTTTACATCAAAAGAAACCATGAGTATACGAGGAGAAATGTTTTTAACCTTTTTTACAAACTCTATTGAATTTTTTATGGTGTAAATGTTATTGTCTAATAGAGTGGAAAATCTAGAAACTAAATATTTAGCTAATGGATACGAGGCAGTACCTAAATTTGATACAATAGGGCGGAAAGGAATACCACTTTTATGAATTTTGGGAAGAGCATATAATCTGGCACAATTCGCAACAGATGGGATAAGCGAATGTTTTAAGTTGCTTGAAATGATTTGCGAAGATTTGATCGCAGTTTTTATTTTGGATAAGTCCGAAGGTGAAGGATCTTTAGGGATCGGATTATATGGTCCTTCGTTTAAGAGTTAGTGACACCATCGATGTAAGTGTTCTTATCCATGACGACTATCTGGCCACCTTTGTCGGCCTTTGAAATGACAATATCCGGGTTAGAATGAATCTCGCGCATTGTAGCTTTTTCTCTCGCAGTTAGATTTGGTTTCAAATGTTTATTATTGAATTTCACATTATGAGCGATAAGATGCCTAATCATTTCTTTCTGTGAATCTGAAACTTTACTGAACTTGAAAGCTTTTTCGATAGGAGCCAAAATCTTTGGAATCGAGGGTTTACAGGTTTGTGAGAAGTTAAAATTATATTTTAGAATTCTCTCTTGTTCTTCTGAAAGACTAACATTAGAAATATTAACTATTGGCTTGATGTTTACAATGGGAAGATTTTTTGAACTACTTGAACTGGAAGACTGTAAAAGAAGTTTTTCGAATTTAACTGCAAGGGTGTTTTTATGACGGTTAACTGCATTCTCCGTTCTAGACCAAGACTTTTGTTCAAGAGCAGTGAATTTTGGATATGTTTTAGCGAGTTCCAGATGAAGCTTATAGAGTTCATGTTCAATTTTGGACAATTGTTGACGTGTATCCCTTATCACGGACCGAAGTAAGGCAAGTTTGCAATTTAACAGAATTCTTGAAACGCGACTCGAAGGTTTTTGATTAGATTTGATTTGAATAAAATTGGGGATCAATTTTTTACATTTACATTTAAGTAAAAAGTCAAGATGATTCAGGACTTTTTGCCGTTTCAGGCGTAATTTAGTGAAACGATTAACGGATGAAGGCATGATGAACAATGCAGAAAATCAAACTAAATTAACTGAGCAATAATAAAGCAGAAAATCAAACTAAATTAACTGATCAATAATAAAGTACACACAAAATAGCAGAAAAATCCCTCACTAAAATGAATTGAAAACAAAATGTTTATAAGCAAAATGCATGAAATCAGACAAGCAAAGCACAATATCCAAATGTACAAAACATAAACATAACTTGAAAATTGCTAAAATGTACTCACCGAAACTCCTACAATCACAAAATGGCGGCCAAACCACGTGCAAAAAAGAAAGCAAAATGTAAGCCTGTTTGGGGCTTCTATAATTAAGACACAATAACACGCCGAATAAATACTAATTCAGAAGTCAAACAACAAAAATCAGCGTTAATTTACAAAATTTTCACAGGACTAATTTCGATGGTTTTACCGAACCATCATCTTCAGCTGCAAAACCGCAAATGAACAAGATAGGAAATAATGTTTAGATAAGATAAGAAAGCCTGGACAAGAATAAGCAAGTGGCGCCATCTGTTGGCGAAACCAGAACTAAAACATAATTTCTCTAAAATCCGAAGGCAAATTTGGATTGGAATTAGGATCGTTAACTAGAACAGAAAGATTTTTATGAATGTGAAATGCCTCTAGAAAATCCAGTTCTCCAATGGAAGATGTTTTTTGAATAATTTTGGCAGCAGAAAATTGAAAGTGTGATTTTCGCACCAACAATGTTGAGCAACAGAAGACTTCTGTGTTTCCTTTTTTCTAACATATGCCTCATGTTCTTTGACGCGAAATTTTAAGGCTCTCTTAGTTTGGCCAATGTAAATTAAACCGCACTGGCAAGGAATCCTATAAATACCCCAGGAATTCATATCCGGAATGGGGTCCTTGAGTATAGAAGTTGGAATTTTATTGATGGGAGAGTAAACAACCCGAAAGTTAAATTTCTGCAAAATATGTGCAACTTTATAGCTAATTCATGGAAAGAAGGGAATGACAACAGAATTTTTATAATCTCCTAAAATAAGAGTGTGGCTTTTAGTGTGTTGAGATGAGAATTTTTTAACTGCTTGATTAATAATGTTGGGTGAAAAGGCCCTGTCAATAGCTATTGCTTTTAAATAATTTAGTTCTTCATCAAGGGCTAGTTTGGAGAAGCAAACTTGAAGAGCACGGAAAACATAGGAATAAAATAAAGCTAACTTTTGTTTAGTCGGATGACATGATTTAAAGTGTGGTGGAAGGCAAACCGATGAAGGTTTACGGTAAACTGTAGTACTGAAGTTGGATGTGTAAACTGTAGTACTGAAGTTGGATGAGTAATCATGTCATCCGACTAAACAAAAGTTAGCTTCATTTTATTCCTATGTTTTCCGTGCTCTTCAAGTTTGCTCCTCCAAACTAGCCCTTGATGAAGAACGAAATTATTTAAAAGCAATAGCTATTGACAGGGGCTTTTCACGCAACATTATTAATCAAGCAGTTAAAAAATTCTCATCTCAACACACTAAAAGCCGCACTCTTATTTTAGGAGATTATAAAAATTCTGTTGTTATTCCCTTCTTTCCATCAATTAGCTATAAAGTTGCACATATTTTGCAGAAATTTAACTTTCGGGTTGTTTACTCTCCCATCAATAAAATTCCAACTTCTATACTCAAGGACCCCATTCCGGATATGAATTCCTGGGGTATTTATAGGATTCCTTGCCAGTGCGGTTTAATTTAAATTGGCCAAACTAAGAGAGCCTTAAAATTTCGCGTCAAAGAACATGAGGCATATGTTAGAAAAAAGGAAACACAGAAGTCTTCTGTTGCTCAACATTGTTGGTCCGAAAATCACACTTTCAATTTTTCTGCTGCCAAAATTATTCAAAAAACATCTTCCATTGGAGAACTGGATTTTCTAGAGGCATTTCACATTCATAAAAATCTTTCTGTTCTAGTTAACGATCCTAATTCCAATCCAAATTTGCCTTCGGCTTTTAGAGAAATTATGTTTTAGTTCCGGTTTCGCCAACAGATGGCGCCACTTGCTTATTCTTGTCCAGGCTTTCTTATCTTATCTAAACATTATTTCCTATCTGGTTCATTTGCGGTTTTGCAGCTGAAGATGATGGTTCGGTAAAACCGTCGAAACTAGTCGTGTGAAAAAAAAAAAAAAAAAAAATTGTAATTTAACGCTGATTTTTGTTGTTTGACTTCTGAATTAGTATTTATTCGGCGTGTTATTGTGTCTTAATTATACTTCATATTATCTACAAATTTGATTCTTTTGCCTTGATATTTCAAATTTTGTGGTCCAGTCTTTTTACCTCTTTTGGGAAAAAATGGATATATAATAAGGAAATGGATATATAATATATAAATAATATAGTTCTTTTAATTTGCCTTGTATCGAAAAATTAAAATTCTATCCGCGAGTCAGATAGAACCTTCCGACGGGCCGTACTTTGGCCCTCTCCTGCCTAAGTGCTCGACATGCGCACCTCAGTATCCCTAGTAACGCGGCAATCTTCGTCACAGGGAAGCGGTTTTGGACTAGTGGTTGATTTCGCAATCTATGGACAACCATATCCAATGACGAAGCTGTACCACACACAGCTTTTTTTTAACAAAATTCATCCAGATTGGTATGCTGTACTAAATCTTCGTTGGACTCTTGCAACATATTCATACTCGAATGATAACCCGCAAGCACGCCGCCAAAATTACGAACACGAGAAGGCGAGTTGGGTACGCCCATATTATAAGTAATTAACCCATTCTAAATTCCATTATTATATAAACATCAGTATAAATGTTTATTAACATAAAAAGCAATGGCCTTTAGAATATATTAAAGAATAGACTAAATGAAATACTTTACTTAAAACTATTTTGCACATCTCTGACAGATTAAGCTCATATGCTCCATACAAATATTAACATCATATTTCTCGCATAGAAACCGTGTCTTTCTCTACTTGTTTTTAGGACAATAAAACCATCTTCTGTAAATGCTTCCATCCTTTTTAGATGGTGGTTCCATGCTGCAATTTTCTGAAATCCATTTTTCTTTCTTTTCAAAGGAAACATGATTTTCTGCAGCCAATAATTTGTGTAACCTTCCACTCACTTCAGTCCTAAGGACTTAAAAAACGAACATCTGTTTCTAGACTGGGTTGGTGGTCGTTTTGTAGAAAGTAAAATTACTCGTGCATTAATTGCTACAACATTTTAAATGGAAAAAAAAATCACTACAGGCCATCGTTTCGATACTCTAGCTGTAGAATTTCTGTCATTGACAACATCTTCTTCTACTTTGGTTAGATTATAGAAAGAAATAATCTCTGGCTTTTTCAGCACTCCAATGGATTCGTCAATTTTATTTTCGTTGTGCATTGATACAACTTCTGGGGTTGTATCAATGCAACCCCAGAGTCATCTTCATTGGGTACAACTTCTGTTTTTGCTTGTTCCATAAGAAGCAATCGTTGTTTCTTTCTGAAAACCAAAAATTGAAGAATATATTTCTCGTCTCTTCGTTAGAAAATCCGGTGGAATTTCTTTTTTATTCTTTCTCACAGTTCCAACAATAGTTATTTTCTTCCTTAGTATGTCCTGAGATAGTTGGTATCCCATATACCAATTATTTACAATAAAATTCCGTCCAGAAATATGCAATAGTTTACACCAAATGCTTTTCGGTTGCATTGTTATTGATGAAAATATCAAGAATAAGCATTATAAGAATAAAGGTAAAAATCTTACCTTTTCAGCAGTTCTATGTCCATATATTCTAGAAGAAAATCGGATATTTTTCTTTAACTGAAGACACTCTAATCATCATAAAAATGGCACCTCTAAATGATAACATAATTTAATGCCCAACACATTACTAAATAAGTATACACACCAAACACAGATTAAAAGTTACGGATTGCATCTTTTTCATTACATCGTCCATTACTCGTTATGTATAATTTCTGTTTCGAGGCAACGAGCATCCGCGGGTCACGTGATGTGAATCGTTTGGCAAGAACTTCAAAGGCGAGTGTTTCAACAATTATCAAACTGAAACGGTCCCTTTGGCTGTTGGCCGGCATATATCTCCATTTTCCACGCAAAACCTACTTTGGAAAGAATTAACACAAATATTTGTATGCCATATTTGACAGTTTTTATGCATGTATTGTCTAAATGCACATCATCTCCTGAATGGTTCTAAATTTCATCATTTTACGTATTCTTCAACAGTGTAGATAATTTAACAGTTCTCAGCGAAGTTTCTTAAAAATCTATCTCAAGTGAGCCAGTTTATCCACATCTCTTGGGCATGGATCATCTCGTATATCATCAAACCGAAGGCATCTTATTAGGAAAGGGAATCGCTTGCAAGACATTGTTTTGCGCAAAATACTCATGTGGAAAATATCCATTCGAGCTCCATCTGTTGTCCACAGATCTTTTACAATACATTGACGTGAGAGGATTTGTGATCGCCACATATGTACAGCAATAACAAAAGTGCTCTGATTTCACATTCATCCATTTTCTTTGCATCGCGCTCACGTACAAAATCCGTTCATGAAGTGAATCAGTGTAAATATCTGTACATTGAACTATCATTTCTATCATGCTTTTTTTTTATGAGTAGAGACCAGGAATCCAACGTTTTTGTTGCATCGTTTGAATAAGCTGTATTTGGTGGAATTTTAAAGATAATGTTTTTAGAAATATTCGTAACATTCGTTCACAATTTTTCCCATATCACGCCATTTTTACGAAAATAATTTTCATTATTTCATTCATTTTCCAATTCACTACCTAATTTAGTGTCTGTATCGCTGTCTGTTGAGGAATTTTGATTGTTGTTGTATTCTTTTTCTATTTACCCTCTGAGCGTTATGACCGGGCTTAGGCGGTCAAGAAGACCTACGTCAAAAGCGTTACCGACGCTTCTAGGCTGTCAATTGAAAAGTGTTTGAAAGCGGTACTGACGGATCTAGGATGTTAGCGGCGACGACCACGAAAGCGCTATAACTGCCTTAATTCTCCCTCCTCTTTGCTGAACGATTTACAATCTGTTGAAATAGCTTTTAACATATTTCTCAGCCTTTCCATTTCTTCATCATGACTTACATGCCGCACCATCCTGACTAAGAGAGTGGGGATGACAATCTGAGGGACGCTAGAAAGCGGCCGCGACGGTACTTTTCCGAGAAACCTATTCAAAGAATCACTTCAAGGACCATCTTCAAGAACGTGACTTTGAATTCAGCTACAAACGTTTTTGCCCATTTCCAGAAAAGGGATTTGGAGATAAGGAACAAAGAATATGATTCCGGGTACGAAATACCTAGAAGCGCGCTCGCGGCTTAATATGCAAACTTTGTAATCACTAACGAAGACAATATTTGTGCTATATTGCAGGTAGCGTTATAACTGGCATCTGGTCCCGAAATCTACAGTTCTGATAAAAGGTTTCAGTGCAAATTTGTACAGATACTTTGTGTAGTACTACGCATATTTTTGGTGTATTTGTTATAGCTATTTTACTACAATATTTTGAAAGCCTGGAAAGAGTTATGATTAATTTTAAGATACTACTTAGCCCTTAATTCTCCAAGGAGTCGAACAATCGAAAGCGTAAAACTCGCTGCAGTATGAACTGCATGGGAATGAGAATGAGAGAATTAAAAAGTAGAGAATAAATCGAACTTTAAAATTGTATTTACATTTTGACGCATGGCGATAATATTAATTTCAAAAAAATGTATCAGTTCATGAAATTAATAAAAAAATTATGATTCACAATATTTCGGGTAAAACATTGCTATACATTTTTAGACTTTATTAAACATTGATCAGCTAAGTGCGTTCATGCAACGCCACACGAATGCTTTTTCATGGCTTTTTTTAATATAAGATGTTATCACTCGGTTTATCGAAAAAGGCTTTTATTTACTACTTTTAAATCACATTATATTGCATTGCCCGTAATTCAGAGTTTAGCATTTCTCACGCTATCGGTTTATTGAATTTAGTTTATTTATTAATATACCAATATAGGTTAGTATTTTTTTGTTTTGCATTAGTTTTATTTATTTTTTTTCTGCTTGCATATATGCATGTTATAATAGCACTGAATTAAGAAGCATTCACACAATTCTTATGGGTAACAAAAAGTTTGTTACAAATTTATGAAATCACTCAGCCGTTATGTCATTGATTGTTTATTGTACTCATCGATAAGAAAAATCACAACGTAAAATGGTAAAATGATTTGATAATTATGAGGCAGAAATTTGCTGTTGCCAGGGTCTTTGAATTGAACTAAATAAAAGAGATCTGTGCCAGTACTGACTTTGCTGCAGTTGATGTGGCAATGATTCCGACATAATTAGAATGAAGCTAAATTTTCATGCAGGGACAAATTAATGTGTGATGCTTATCGAATAATCAATCAGTAGGGACACCACTTCGAGAAAAAGAAACGAAGATGGGAAATTGTTTTTTTCCTTTCAACATCGACTGGGCAGTTTAATAAATAAGGGATATATTTCGGGCCGGATAGTTCATTCAATGTGGTTGTTGAGTACAATTTTTGGCAGAAAAAGGTAAATGAATTTTTAATGCACCAGTCAGAGTTTAATGAAGGTGTGACTCTTTATAGTTCAGAAATAAAGTATAGAATGCATGCTATTGTCAACACAGTTCATTTTTAACTTCAGGAAAGCTAGGTAGAGTAATTATTTTGAAAATATATTGCAGAAGATACCCATAACCCTGTGCTATTTTATAATTTGTTATTTTACATATTGTAGATACATTGCCTCAAATATTACATATAATAGCATGCTACGTACGTAATACTTAATGTAGAAAAACATATATCGCTACTGTGCCAAACACTCAGTTTTAAATATCACATATTACACAATTGATACTTAACACACTGCATGCACTGATCAGATATCATAAAGTATTATAGGTAGAATGAAGCAGCATAGTAGATTACAGACTTTCCTATGAACACTAAGTTTGCAGGTTCAAATCTCGATACTATAGAATTTTATCCTCTGAAGTCGAATATACTGGCTTTGTATTATACTGTAGCAGCCTCGCCATCTGAGGGCATAAATTACATGGATAAAGTTCTTACTGCCTAAAATGGCAGAAATTAGCTGTTCGAAAAAGTGTTGGCTTAAGCCATCCGAGTAGGTAGCGTGATTTCAGGATTTCAATACCTTCAAGGTTTCAATATGTTCCTCAACTATCGTGGTCTCTACACTCAGTGAACAATAAGGCTGAAAGTTTTCTTGGCAGCACAGCTGCTCACCCAGTGGTCTCTTGCCTCTGGGAGTTGTGACACTGGGCAGCCGGTTCAGCGATGATTGTAATGAGAGAGAGAGTGCAATTTTTAAAAGTCCGCTGCCTGTGGATTGAAAACCGATGGACACTGTAACGAGTGATTCTAATTTTTCCTCTTAGGCTGCTATTACACATCCGTTTGTTTCGGACGAACAACTGTTTGGAACAACTTTTCTCTATGTCACAACAGCCAATCACCACAGATCGCTTTGGAGTTAACATATAATGGAGAAACTGGTTCTCCATTACAAACATTCCATTCCATTCCATTGACGGAAGACGCGAGCACTGTACCTTTACCATCCATTACAAACAAGCTGATAGCACATGATGCTGACAGCTAATTGGCGTGATTGAAAACGAACAAGTTGCAAATTTTTTCGAAAGAAGGAAAACTATCGCGCGCCTTCTTTTGGGTGTCCGCCGATAACATCGCGGCAAAAACATCGCGGACGAAAACGTCGCGGAGAAAACAACGCAAGGCGAAAACGTCGTGCTACAAAATATCGTGGGAGAACACATCGCAAAGAGAAAACATCGCAGTTCTAAAACATCGTGGTACAAAACATCGTCGTCGAAAATAAAGCGGTTCAAAAACTTCGCAGTTTAAAAACATCGTCGTCGAAAATATCGTGGTAAAAAATAAAGTATCTACAAATCATCGCATGACGATAACATCGCAGACATGCTTTTTTCAGGCTTTAATAACTGCAAATGGATATTTCCATAATGATTTGTGAGCGCAAGATGTAAAGAAGGATAATTTTTACTTTCATATTTTTTATTAAATATTAAATTTTTGCTGAGAGAATAAGAAGAAAACTTAAGCATACAAAATTAATGCAACTTATAGCACTTAATTTTAAATCGATATAGTTAACTAACAAAGACCATTAATAAATAATTTTTTATAAAGATTGTACAGGTAATTTTTCATAAAAAGTATAATTATTAAGTTGCATTTAATTTTCTATGCTTAAGTTTCCTTCTTATTTTTTCAGCAAAACTTTATTAGTTAATAAAAAAATGTGAAAGTAAAAATTATCCTTCCTTACATCACTTGCGCTCACAAATCATTATGGGAATATCCATTTACATTTATTAAAGCCTGAAAAAAGCATGTCTGCGATGTTATCGTCATGCGATGATTTGTAGATACTTTATTTTTTACCACGATATTTTCGACGGCGATGTTTTTAAACTGCGAAGATTTTGAACCGCTTTATTTTCGACGACGATGTTTTGTACCACGATGTTTTAGAACTGCGATGTTTTCTCTTTGCGATGTTTTCTCCCACGATGTTTTGTAGCACGACATTTTCGCCTTGCGTTGTTTTCTCCGCGATGTTTTCGTCCGCGATGTTTTTGCCGCGATGTTTTCGGCTGTAACCCTTCTTTTGAATAGTAAACTAGGCAGAAAAATTAACCAAAACAGTTGTTCGTATGAAACAAATGCATGTGTGATATAGGCCTTAGAGAAAATTATTTTACTTGACAGCTCATCTCCAGCCTATTACGGAGGCAAGGCGTTAATCCTTGTAGTGCCCTAAGCGATGTGGTAAAACACGTAATAAAATATGACTTACAGAATTACATAAAATTATATATGTATTAAATTATGTTGTCCAAAGTTTTTCAGTTAATGTTTTGTATGTAATTATAAATGATAGCGATGAACAGTTAACTGTTTACATTTAATATAATCATATTAACTCATTGTAGATATCATTATCCTATGTATTGAGATTATATACAGTTCATGTAACTTATAAGCAATATACGCAGTGTGGCTGGTGAAATTTTATGTTTTCGCTTGTGGGCTGTTTCGTACGATTTCATAGAAACAGTTCATGTCATTTGTGAGCACAATTTAATCTACCTACGCGTCTCTGAAATGGCCATGAGATTTGCCGACAAACAAAGAGATTTGCAAAAGGCCGTGTGTTTTCTTGGTGGTTTTGCAATAGTCGCAGAGCGCTACCTTTCTATGCATCTACTCTATTAAAGAACAGCAAATATAAAATATGATTCTGAATTAGAACGGGCTTATCATTTTAATAACTCTTATATTTGAAGTATAATATTTAATTTCATAGATCATTTGAGTTACACTAGCCGCAGAATGCAGTCTGTTAGAAGAAACGTGATTTCTCATCAGTATACAATAAAAGCATTACCAACATTTCTGTGATAGAATCTCATTTATGCTGCTATAAACGAAAACAGGAACGAAAGTGAATAACGATTATTCTGCGAAACTTAAGTGTTTTCGTCGCTCATAAAAATGCTTATGTTCTCTTCGCCTTTCCTTGAGGTAGGTTAGGAAGAATTGTTAGAATTTATCATTTTTCTTGGAGAACATCCAAATATCTTCCATCCATACAGAGAGCCATAAAACACTAATCACGTAGACAGGGAGGTTGGATTAAATACCGCGACATGGAAGATAATAATGGAAAGAAGTAGGGCTTTAGAGGTTTTATCAATAGTTGTACTGTGCATATCAGCTAACTCATAATTCTGCACTAGATGAGACAAATAAATCGGGTTTTTTCTCCAGTTTAATAACAAATAAGAAACAAATGCTTTTGAAATGAGAGTTTGGAATCATGACTGTTCTTACTTACAGAAAGCGTTGTCATTTATTGCTTAAATCAACATTACAGATAAAATAATTCCCAAGCTGTATTTTTTATATATTTTAATTAATACCTTAAAGTTAATTTGATGGGATTTAAAAATATATGTTTATAGAATTATTCGTCTTAAAAGCTAGTTATTAATTTAAACTGAACTTTTGTAGGAATATTGAAGTATATATAGAAGTGAAAAGCAATTCCATATTAACTGTATATTTAAGTCTTTTTTTTTCAAAAGCAAACTGAAACATAAATTCACAGAACTGAATAAAAATAAGTATATGATGTGTATCAGAAATATGGCCACTTTTTTTTTTTTTTTCAAAATAGTGTAATGTGTTACTTTTTTATTACAGAGTAAAATAATTAATGATGTATTTAACTTTAAACTCCACTTTTTTTTTCAAGTACGCATCAACTTTCGTCTTAAAACATTAGGATAGAGCGATGAACATACAGCAGTAAACTACATGCAGGGTCATTGATTGCATATCAAAGTAATCATGAAGCCGCAAGACGCCCAAATGGTATTGTGGATAAGGACGCCTACTGTGGTATCGAAGGGCCCGATTTCGAATTTCTGAGAAGCCACAGATGCTTGTAAATGTATAGTGTCCGTGCTGCATGGGGGCACTCTAAATATGTGAAAGTCGAGAGGTTGTGGTAGGAAAAAAAGCGTGGGATATCCACGGACCCGTCCCTCCAGGTGCGTTCTCAATCAAAATTGGGGACGTAACTGAGCGAAGTCTTTCTGTCACTTGTATTTTGCTCAAAGCTCTTGCGAAAGACGGGCGCAATCTTTCACTATTTCCCACGATGAAGTGTGCTTGTTCTGATGTTACTGTCAGACAAGTGAGATAAGTCACAATAACAACATATGAAGCCACAAGCCTAGAAAGACATAAGTTACAGGTAGCATTACTGCCGTCATCTATTAGAAACTTTGAAAAATACTTGCGGTAAGCATCCAGAAAAATTAAAACTCCCGAAAAGATCCGAAATAACAACATGTACACTGACTACCAATAAGTATTTGGACACCTGTGATAGAAAAGAAAAACTACCTTTATTCAAAATCAATAGTTCGTAGAGCCTCCACGAGAGGTAATTACAGCGTGGACCCTCCGAGGCATACATTCCACAAGTCTTTGTGTGACAACTAGTGGTATTTTCTTCCACTCGGCTTGGAGAAGACATAGAGGTTCCTTCACCGATTTTGCACGGGTAGTGTACCCCTGAATTCGGCAATGCAACGCGTCCAAGAGGTTCTCGATAGGGTTCAGGTCTGGACTCTGGGCAGACCAGTCCATTCGATGAACTCCATTGGCACCATACCAAGCCTTAGTTAACGTCGAAACATGACAACTGGCATTGTCGTCCTGAAAGTAACAGGGGTCCAACCCTTAAAACTGCCACAAAGTAGGAAGCACATTGTCATTCAAAATAGTGCAGTAGGCATCGGAGTTGAGCTTACCATTAATGGGGACCAATGGTCCCAGCCCATACCTGGAGAAACACCCCCAGACCATGATTCCACCTCTGCCGAACTTCACTGTTGGCACAATGCATTCTGGCAGGAGACGTTCTCCAGGTAGACGCCAGACCATTAGATGCGATTAGATTAAATATGTAGTATATGTAATACTAGGCAGTATATGTCGTATATATAAATATATGTGTAATATTTCTGACTCACATATATATCGCTTTTAAGCGAATTAAACACACACTAATAACTTAGTTACTAATGCGGATGCAAACATTTTCCAAGAAACAGATCATAGAATTAACAAGGTTTAATTTATATAGAATTATTTGCCCAATCTACTTGCTTACGTATTTTTACAGGTTTTATTGTCTGAATGTATTTCTTAATAGTATTTTACTCCTGGAACTGCAAATCATTTGCTTAATTAAGATTCTGAAATTCTAATGCAGTATTACAACCACTGACTTTTTTTTGTAGCATTGTGTATAGAATAGGAACTTGTCACGTGACAAAACTGGAGATAAATTAAAATTTGACCATTTTCCTTCATACTACCCTGCAATATGCTCAGTTGTTGTGTCCACGATTCCACTCATCAATAAAGAATTTTCAAATCCTTTATCAACATGAAGCTTTAATTTCAATTTTCTTTAAAGAAAATCAATTTTTTTGTTCTTGAGGTAAATGATCGTGAATGACGCTTCAAAGCTCTAAACCGTTTCATCGATACAAGCAGAATGAATTTATTTTATATGCAGAAACGTGAATATGGGACATTCAAGATTCATAATTATTAATTTTAACTTTCCATATTAATGATTCTTTCATCTTGACGTTCTGGTGGATACTGAGGAGGCATGAACGCAAGACTGCCATCTAGCAGCTGTCAACTATAAATAATAAAGCAAGCTTATCCATACAGTAGTATTGGATAGCGAGCACTGTATCTGAAGAAAGCAACTCACTGTTAAACTTCAATTAAAAATAATAAAAAACTATAAACTTGTGAAAGTTGCAAAATTTTAAAAAGTGAAGAGTTTCAAAGTATAGGTTTCGGAAAGTGAAACCACTACGAAAGTTCGCCTTCAAGTATATAATATTTTAAACCAGCTTTTCTGAGAACTCTTCAATAGATTTTTCTTTTAGTGAACTATTGTAAATATGTTTGGTATAATGGCTTCAAGAATTTCTTTTATACCTGGTATATTTCTTGTCTTTGCATCGGCACTGACAACACATTTTAGTATCCTCAACCTTTATATTTTTGATTAGTTAGTTGATGGTTTGATATATGACGGAGTTATATCTCCTCAGTAAAGACTGGCTTCTTAGATAACCTCGCATATGAAATGTGGCAAATATTCACATTACACTTCAGAAAATCTACGTAAAACTCCATGCAACTAGCACCTCAACGAGTAACGTAACTTTGCATGAACTGCATGTACCTGACAATTTCATTTATTTGGTCACGGACCCGGGTATTATGCTTTTCTGGATTACTGTTTTAAAACTTTGATGATTATGTGGAATTATTTGTGTCTAATTTCAAGCGCATTTTTAGCGCCTAGCGACATTCCAATGAGGAGTTTAAAGTTTTAGCAGTTATATTCTTCCTGGATATTATTATTATTTCAGTAGTGAGTATAATACTAATATTCATCAATGTATACATGTATTAAACAAAATACAACTGTATTCTTTAAAAATTACTGTGTTGGAATGCTTATCAGTCATAGGAAACTAATGAAAGATTTCGACTTGACAAATTCCAAGCACATAAAAGTACACTAAAGTAATTCTGCAACTAGAGCATACAGATTTTATTATAATTTTGAAAACATGTTTCTTTTCCATATGATGTCCCATAATAGGCTTTGATATCATAATTTATGAGTTTTATCTAAGCCGAAAGGCTGTAGAAGAATACTACAAGTTGCTCTCTGCATTAGCAAGTGCTGAAATTATTACTCTGAGGACGAACTGAGAACAAGCCTACCAACAGAGGAGAGAAAAAGGGAATTAAAATTGCAAAAGGAATCAATCACATTGACCTATTTCCAGCGGGTTTCACTGTGTATAGTCAATTTCAAAATGTCTTTGAAACAAACTGTAAAATATTCTTGTGCTGGTATTTAGGTTCTTATGCATTCACAGTAGAAATCAATCTGTATTAGTTTACATTTTTCTGTGAGCAAAAAATAAGTTTTTGTTAAGGGAAAGCCCACCTTCGGCCGGGCTGTAAAATCGCTAAACTTTCGTAGTTATGCCCGGGGTTCCAATCATGACAAATGGGATGGCTTCATGGGCGGTTTCAAGTTTTCCCCAATGAGACTAAACGAGAAGGCACATCTCACAGAAAATTGAGGAATTCATCTTTGAAAGTTTTTACTCTGTTTAAGATAGAATATCGAAGATGAGTTTTATTTTTAATTGTTAGCAAATAATTAAATCATTATTTATACAGATATCTGCTGTTAATTATTAGAAAAGGGCTTTCACATCTAAGCAGTCTTTACTTACATAAAATCTGACGTGATATTTTAGAATATTAATGCCAAACCATATACAGCGTGTGTGTGTGAGAGAGATTATGGCAAAGCCTCGAGGGCTATCTGCTTAAGAGAAGGAATGACTTTGTGGAGGACTTTCTAAGGGAAACTGGCTCGTATACACGTTATACATGGAGAAAGCCACGAAAACGCCCATGCAGCCAGCCCGTTTGCGGGATTCGAACCTCGGCCCAAACTACCAGAGTTCAGCGACTTAACCGCTCGGCCGCCCATATACTGCGAAAATTATTCCTCAAACGCTGAGGGATTTCTTATATTGGACATGGGGATTGCTTACTTGTCTACCTGAAATTCCAAATATCACCCCTATCATTTGTTACTTGTTAAGGTCACTGCTGCATTACCATTATTACTGCTGAAAGCTTTTGGAATTGTTTAAAATATCATGATTAATATTTTGCAGCGAAGGAATTTTCAAGAAGGAAAATGATAGATTCAGTAATTAAATTTACTCTAATATTATTTATCATTCGAAATTCCTTTAAATTATGTATTTCTTTCCGATAAAACTAATTAATGGCAGATTAACAATTAATTATAGACACTGTAAAAGGAGTAACGAAGGGAAAGAAGTATGATCTAATTTGATTGATCGTTTGAGCAGCTAACATTTTGTGCTTAAAATTTCGTTTTATATGTTATGAAGTGGCCGAAGTGAGATTTGCTGATACAAATGTAGTGTTTGCTTAGTACTCTGTTAAGTAGGCGAACTGATTACAAAGTGTTTTAGCTGCTAGCTGCAGATATTCACTTTCTTTTGGATAATAGCGAAAGGGTAACTCTATAAATTAATCTTTAGATTGAAAACTATTAAACTGCTGATCACTGTTTAAAAATTGAGCAGAAATTTATTCGGTTTTGTTATATAAAATTATTTATTGACTGATTCACTATTCCTTTATGACAGTTAAAAAGTGTAATTTTAGGAACGACTTAATACGGAAGTAATTAACCCTTTCTGATATGTGTACTCAGTTTTACTTTAACTGCAATCCATCACTGTGACGTGTTAGAAGTTCTAATGCTAATTTATTACGTAAAAAATTAAATGTAATTAAATATGTTTTCTACATTGGTAAAACGCCCTTAATTAGTTTTTCTTATTTTATTACTTGAAGGATAAATATTTCACTTCTTTTGCTTAAGAATTTTACGTACTTTGTGGACTGAAAAATAAATTTCTGGCTAAAAGCGGAAAAAAATTTGTGAAGTGTTAGAAAATGAAAAGATAAATACTTTCCTTAAGGTTTTTGTTATACTTTAAAGTTTGATTAGCAGTTACTGTCTATTAGTGTTCGTGTTCAATTAATGATGATTAAGTTAAAAAAACGTAGTTTAAAGACTTTCCTGAAACGTTTCTTCAAGATTAGAAAAATTCCTCTTTTCTTAAAGTTAATCTGTTTTTGCCCCTTAAATTTGAGGTAGATTTGGTTTTGCTGCCTGGTTTGGACAAAATAATTGAATGCAGCTGTTATTTCGTGATCCTACGATCAGAATATTTCGGTGTCAAATATATTTTATTACATTACAACTAATAGCACTTACTACAGTTTTAATATGTATTCCTTTATTGTTCCTTCATTGTTATTCAATGATGCTTTATCACCATTACTTGCTCTCATTCAAAATATTTGTCAATATAATTAAAAATATCATAATTCATATTTTTAATCAAATCTGCTTCGCAAAAGAACAGTTTCTCATGTTTTAATCCTTTTTTTTTTTTTTTTCTAACATTTTGTAATTCCATGCTATCTTGTAAAACAAACTGAATAGAATTCCTTAAAAATATGCATAATTTCCATGAACACCACATAATACTCTCGATTAATAATGGATATCCATTTTAATCTGACCTGACAATAATTAAGCTTCAAGATCCGCTAGATTCATGCATGCAAAATTTTTAACATATGTTTTCAAAGCAAAAGAAAAACCCCAATAAAACCAATCAAATGCAATTTGAAACACTTCTGAAAGCACGATAGTTTGTAGAGTCATTAGGTTTTTGAACCAAAAATTATAAAAAATGTGGAGTGCTCTCGCCAGGTTTCAGACTCCGGACTGGTCCATAGCTAGTTGAACGTGCTTCCTATTACGCCACGAAGGCACGCTGTAAAAAGAGGTAAAGTACCTTACAAATGTTAGAAGAATTCAGTATTTTTCTCATAATAAAACTCTAAGTTTGATCAAAGGTTCGCCAAGGGCATAATATTGTAGAGACTGGGCGTGACATTTAGTTCATTTGAACCATTTCAGCCTATAAGGTATTTCTCCCGCTTTCCAAGCGTCCTTCGTGGTGTAGTGGTTCTGCACGCTGGGCCGGTATTCCAGAGGTCCGTGGTTCGATTCTCGGCGAATGCGGTTGCATATTTTTCATCTTTCCTGCTTCCAATTAGACTAATGTCTCTACAAGTGGCGCCCGAACTAAAAGGGTTGTGGATGATGATTCTCCGCACCAGGATTTGGCGACTAGTTCCCCTAAAACCCTAGTCGTCCTTTAAAAAGGGGAGTATATAAGGTATTTCTCCCACTTCCTTAGCGTGCCTTCGTGTTGTAATGGTAGCACGCTGGGCCGGTATTCCAGAGGTCCGTGGTTCGATTCCCGGCGAAGGCGGTTGCATATGTTTCTTTTCTGCTTCCAATCAACCTAATGTCTCTACAAGCCCATCTGCCATTCGTCTTTTAGAAACGATCCTGCTGCAAGAACGTCACCTAACATGTAAATAGTGTGATACGTTCTAAGGGGACTCAATTAGTCTATGTAAGACTTTTTCCAAATTTGTGGATTCTTAATTCAATTTTAAATATTTCTGAAGGTTTCAATTTATTTATTTCCTAATTTAGGATGAAAATCGAACCAAAATATATAACGAAACTTCTGGCTTCTATTAAATTTTTAATAATACTTATCAGTTCATTATTGTCTAATAGATCTACAGATTTTTGTTCATATAGATAGATAAAATTGTACATATAGTTTTAAAATGCGTTTGAATTTTTGTAATGAATTAACCTCAATCTTATGAATGAGTAAAATTTCTTCTTTCCACACTGAGTGTTGCCTTTCAATGTTAATAACGTCGTCTTCAAAAGCTACTTAAGAATGGGGATCTAAACATCCAAATTTTGCTTTAATTACCC
This sequence comes from Stegodyphus dumicola, assembly GCF_044657685.1. Taxonomy (NCBI): domain Eukaryota; kingdom Metazoa; phylum Arthropoda; class Arachnida; order Araneae; family Eresidae; genus Stegodyphus; species Stegodyphus dumicola. The sequence goes on from NC_140771.1 coordinate 113,938,278, forward strand.
AGAAGCCTTTGTTTCTGGCTCATCCATCTTCCTGTCATTTCCTGATCCTATTAGTCAGGATTCCGTCATTTAAGCATTCGCATAAAATTTGGAAGTCATTTTTATTTTACTTTGTCATTAATACTTTAAAAAGTAAGCTTCCGTCTTACAGGACCTATCATAAGACCACGTTCCCTTAATCGCACAAACCTTTTACCGAATTTCTAATGTTATTTCACTTAGCTTCAATGTATTTGATAATTATTCAGGTTGATCGGAATGAATTACCCTTCACATATTACTAGAAGAATGATCGTTTCTTCTGTTAACTGTAAAAGCGAACGAGCAGACAACGTCATATCGCTCTCTTTGTTTAACGAGGCGATTTTGTCGCCTAACTTGGCGCATTTTTCTTTCCAGATGGAGCTTTGAATCTCGTCCAAATTGTCATATGCTTTTAAGCAAATTTCTTCCGCATAATTAAGGTTCGTTGGAGGTAATTAATATGAAGTTTACGCTTTTTCAACAATTGGGAGCAAGTTGCATAAGCAATAAAATATTCTGTTGTAAGCATTAGATGACCGACTTTTACTTTTGGAATTCCTAAAACGTATTTAGTAATGTTCTTATGCTGAATAAAGGGTGAAATAATTAAACTAGTGAAAATGCAGTTAATTTCATATAAAACATAATAAATGGTTAAATCAGTTTTAGTGGTAAATCTCTAATTCTCTTTGCTGCACATTGTTATTTTCATTGTGTTACTTCTCTATAATGATACGCAACATTAAAAAAACACTCCAAGAAAACAATTAAGATTGCTGAAGTTGACTAATTTTTATTACCCTGCAGCTTTTCACAACAGTGTATTTATTGAATCAAGTCTTTATAGAAGCTAATACTTGAATATTAATAATATTTATTCAACAAAAATATAATTTGTTAGTTATCCCTATTAATTCAACATATCTCATTATTTTTACATTAAAAAATACCTGTTTTTAGTTTCTTACTTGGTTACTTGATTTAGGTAATGCACAAGATATACAGGGTGATTCTAAATTGTTTTACAAATTAAGAACGGTGGTAGTACTCATCCTGATGAGCAATAATTACCATAGAACATAGGGTGGCATTCCGCTCTGAGAGGCAGGAAAAAGGAATATTAGAATTCCAACCTGAACTTACAATAATTTTGGGAGAGAGAATGAAGAAGACCAAAAGTTGCCAATCAGTTTAGTGAAAAACTCCAGAGAGTGCTCGAAACGTAAAAAGCCGAAAACTTGTCGTTCAAGTGTTAATTCAAGCTCAGACTTTTTTCCGCAATGGCAGATTGTGAACAGTTGCAATGTGATAGAGTCCATTAATCTATACTAAGATCGGATGTGGTGGTCTCTTTATTATGGTGGCACCTAATAGGTGGGCCACCATTACCTCCTATGAAGGGACAGACAGTTATAACCATGCCTTCTCCGGGATTCGAACCCAGGCCCTTCGGTATCGCAGTCATGCTTCCCTAACTACTATACCATCTGGGCGGCTGAGAGCTCAGACTTTAATGGCAAACACTCAAATGCGCATTTTTGGTTGGCAATGTCTCAACCTCGCAAGCGTTTATAACAAGTTAATTATCTAATATTATCAACTAACTGCAATTTCCGCTGTATGCCGAGATTAGCATGATAAATTCATGCTGTGTTCCGGCTGTCAGAACTTCGCGTCCCATAGATAGGCCCTTCAAGTAGAATGAGCGCAGCACAGTAAATCCAAGAGGCCTGATAGAAGATGGCGAAGGGAAAAAACTACTTTCCCTAATAGATAATTTCCCCCTAATAATTTAGATTATTAAATTGTTGCAATCGTTTGCGAGGTTGCGATCTGGCCAACCAAAGATGTGCATTTAAATGTTTGCCATCAAAGTCTGAAGGTTAGATCCCATATAAGGACGCTTTAAGTAGAATGAGCGCACGACAGGACAGAAGATGGCGAAGGGGAAAAAATCATGAAACTTTGATATCAAGATAGCAATTTTACCCTAATAGATATTTTCTCCCTAATAATTTAGAAAATTAGCTTGTTGCAATTTTTTGCGAGGTTGAGACCTTGCCAACCAAAGATGTGCATTTAAGTGTTTGCCATCAATGTCTGAACACGAATTAACATTCGAAAGCCAAGTTTTCGGTTTTATCTGTTTTGTCCTCTGTCAGGTTTTCACTAAACTGATTGTGGAACTTCTGGTCTCGTTCATTCGCTATCCAAACACTCTCTCAACACACTTTATAACTTTAGATTGTTTCTGCCTCTCAGAGTGGAATGCGACCCTATGTTCTATGGTGATCACAAAATCGGACATTTTCTGAAATAGCATACCATTTTCTTTTCATATTTCGATTCTACGACTCAAATTATGCCTAAATATGAAATTTGGTAAAATTTGGTGCTAAATTTACGGAGAAATTCGCAAATTTATGTTGCCGCATTTTTACTTCCTTGTACGAAGTAAAAAGGAAGTATTTTAATCGCGAAAGGTTTGAGGCAGCGTATTTCAACGAAAATATCCATTTTCACCGCGATCGAATGCAATTTAACGATGTTTTTGCGTGATATCTGTACGTAAGGACAGAACAAAAGACTCGTTTTCTCCAAAAAAAAATTATAAAACTGCTTTAAAATAAATTCTGAAGAAAATTTTTCGTGGCGTCTGTACGAACGTACGGCGAGTACGTACGTATCTCGCATAACTCAAAAACGAGTAGCTTCAGAAAGTTGAAATTTTGTAATATAGGACTGCTATAACATGCAGATGTGCAACTCGTATTTTGGTTGCAATCGGCTGCACCAAACGTATATAAATATATATATATATATATCCTCTGTGTTACCCGGGTCAGTGTTCTCATATTCTTTACTCTTATATGTTTGCAAATTGTACATTTTTTGCTTTAAAAATGATTGAATTATGTTATTTTTATCTCCCGGTTAAGGGTTTTATGCCTTTAGTAAATCTGTGTGCAATATTTTTAGAATTATCAACAATTTTCAATCAAAAAGTTGTTTAAGTGCAGCTAAGCCTTTTTTTTTTTTTTTTTTTTTTTTTTTTTTTTACGTCGGCTATTGATTGTTTACATTTGAAACAGCAGACTAGTGGATTTGTTGCCTATCTAGAGAAACTTAGCTTCGCAACAACAAAGATAACGTCTTCATTTATTATTGCCAATTAAATCATGCTTAATCCTTTCTGGAATTTTTTCGAGGAAATAAGTGTTTAAGATTTACTTCGTAATTTTTAATATAGATATTTTGAGTTTTTATGTATTTTTGCCTTCTCGCGAAGTGAGAACTGATTAATTGAATGAGAAATACTCAATCGTCTGTGAAAAACTGTTTCTTTTTTGTTTTATTTGTTTAATTTCTTTTATACATCATTCTAGCTTTATTATTTATTATAGTATTTGAATAGAACATGTGGCAACGATTAGATAATTCTATTCTTTAAATAATATAAATTTTATGCATTATGAGTAATAATATGAACGAAATATAATACTGTTAAGTGAATCTAGCGCCAGAGTGTCGCTATTGTAAACAAATACTAGAGTGAATTTTAAAGAATGCATTTATTCTATTGTGGTTTATGCGCTGTCGGCGAAATAGATTTAATTCAATCCAATAAGTTTAAATGAAATGCAAAAAAAAAAAAAAATGCGTATAATTTAATATTCCGTACAAGGAAGTCATGTGGTGTACACATCAGATTTTTTTTTTCAGGTTGCACCAAGAATACTTCACTTGGCAAACTTCTTAATACATGGCAACATATTCTCCTTTCCCGTGAGCGGCAAAAAAAGTCCCTTTCGTTCATTTTTTTCAAATAATGTTCTTTATATTATATTTTTAATTATAATTGTTATTATTTTAAGTAATTTTTTTCGAATTTCATTCTAAATTCTTAAGTTGCATTTTTTCTTTCGAATAACTGTTTTCAAAATTTTTATTTACTCCTTCGAACTGCGGAGTTTAAATAAAAGGTGCATCGTTTATTTTTTTCAAATAGTTTTCTTTATAAATTTTTTGTCATAGTTATTATTTTAGGTAATTTTAAAATTTTTAGACTTTTATTTTAATTGTTTGTGTTGCATTGTATCTTCAGATAATTGTTTTAATATTTTATATTTATTTTCGACCTGAGCATTTTAAATATATATATTAACATAAATTTTCCAAGGTTTGATTTTATTTATTTGAATTGGGTTTCTTTCGGAAGAATGCTTTGTGTCCCAGACTACGATGCATCTGAAAACTGAATATATTAAAAGAGGAAATTCAGTAAAGCACAGTTAACACGCCTTTTAATATTCCGTTCAGAAAAGATATATAAATGAGAAAGATGTATAACCGACATTTTAACTTAGGATGACTTGCATATATTTCTTTATATACTTTAACATTGTGTTCATTGCTTTACAGAATTTTATCATCCTACATTTAGTTTCCAAAAATGTTATTCATATTTTAGTCAAATAGTTCATTTTTGAAATCGCAAGAATCAAACATCATAAGATTAAAATGTTTCAAATAAAAAAATATATATATATTAAATTTTATGCAATTTTTTTTCTTCTTAATGGCTTGCTCTTTTTCTTCAGGCATTCTGCAAGTATATTAAAAAGCATCAACTTTTCGAAACATCTTTGTATTTCTGACATTCATTTTAAAGAAAATTATCGCCTTCCATTTCATAAAGGCCCACAAATGGCTGAGCGGTAAAGTCGCTGAACACTGGTAGTACGCTCTGGGTTTCTAATCCCGGCGAATTCAATTTCTAATCCCGGCGGCTGGTTGCAATGCGCGTTTACGTGGTTTTCTCATTGTAATGTGTATGCCAGCTGGTTTTCCTTAGAAAGTTCTTCACGAAAGGGTCCCTCCTTTTAAGTAGATAGCCCTACTTTGCTGTAGCTTAATAATCCAATTCTATCCATTTCATCAGTATTTAGTCAGAGCCTTTATCACTCTTTAGAGGCTAAGCATTTTGGAGGCATGAGATGAAATGAGACTGGTTTCATCAAGGGGGGAAACGTCTTTAGGTGACATCCACTTACATCACTGGATACATTTCTGAATATTCAAATAATTCGTCTAAGAAATCATGAGATTCTCCGTTTATGGTGCTATGATGTTCTATAACGTAATTTAAATTTATTGAAACATATAGTTGAAAACCAGTCGCTCTTCACTGAGTTTGTGCTAACGGAAAAGGTGGTGTATTTAATTATGGCAAAGCACACTAGGGCTATCTGCCTAAGGGGAGGGATGCCTTCGTGGAGGACTTTCTAAGGGAAACCGGCTCGTATACACGTTACACACGGAGAAAACCACGAAAATACCCATGCAGCCAGCCCGTTCGCGGGATTCGAACCTCGGACCGAACTACCAGTGTTCAGCGACTTTACCGCTCGGCCGCTGGTGGGCACGCTAACGAAAAAGGAAAAAACGATATCTGCAATGATATCGTTTATACCTTTTCCCTTAGCACAAACTCATTTGATGGTATTTGCTGGTGTACACGTCCAAGTGTTCCCTCTTTGAACACCCTAATTCCTTGAAGTATCCTGAGAGTATATTCAAAAGCATCCAACTTTTCGAAATACTTTGGTATTATTGACAACCAAATTCCCCCTTCAAATTTTTGTTTACTTTTCTCCCTAATATTCTTCTTTCCTTCTACATTTATTTTCAGTGCTCACACAAGAAAATTAAAATTTTTCGATTGTTACACTTCCATAACATTCGCATTCTTGTCAATTTTTTTAAAATATCAATTACATCAATTGCGTTTCAGCTGAAGACAGCTTTTTCATTTTCTAGGCATTTTAAACATAAATAAAGTTTAAACCAAAGTCCAAAGTATAAATATTTAAATTAAAAGATCTTTTGCTAAATGACAAAGAAATAAAACAGTCCATCAGTGTTTAATCTGTACCACTCAGTGGCCCGATCATTATATCGGCTACAAACAATCTAAATCATATTAAAGATTATGTTTTCATACAATCTGTAACACGAGAGAAAATTAGGTACTTAAAACATTCTTTCGAAAAGGATTAATGTAAAGATTTATAATTATATATATAATTTTTAAAGCTGGGATATGAGCCCCCAAACTGTCAACGTCCTGTTTGCTTAAAAACATTGTGAAAATAAACATTAAACAAACTTTCTCAGTTTTAGACAATTCAATTTAAATGCAGTCAAAGTAAAGTAGCCGACGATAACACGGCGAAGGTAAAAATTTACTCTTACAAATATTTTTTTTTTTAAAAAGAAAGAAAGAAATTTAAAAAAAGTTACAAATTTTAATAATATCATCTATAATTTAAAAATATAACTTTTCATTTAGTATTATAAATATTTATTACGCATCATTGAGGGAAAAAATTTCATATAATTAATTTTCCGGAAAAATTTATTTGAAATTTAAGGTTAAAAATAGCTCTGGCAATTCTCTGTAACAAAAATCCATAAACCGCATTTGGCGTTATTATCGCTCAATAAAAAAAGATGCCAAATTTCAAAACGCGAAAATATGTAAATTCGTGTATGTCTTAGAAACTTCTGAGTAAAAAACTCTAATTTTTTGCAGGTATGCTACAGGCAGGTATAGAAAGAATTTCTAAGCTCAACAAAGGAGGTTTCGAGGTTGTCTGTAAATCCACTGAAGATGTCGAAATCCTCGAACAACAGCTTCAACAACAAGATATCCCAGCGGAAGTCACCCGTCCATGGAAACGTAAGCCAAGATGCACCGTCCATGACTTGCCGGTATCCACACAATCAGAACTCAGCGGCGTCACTGGAATGCCTAGCACCACCTTTAAACCCCTATTCCGATTACAAGAACGTCGTAAAGGCAAAATCAAGTGGGTTTTTGAGTGTGAGCCGACAGGCTTTGCAGCCATCATGCAGCACAGAAAAATCTTCCTCGGCTGGCAGGCTTATAGAGTCTCAGAGCATATTGGCCTCCAGCGATGTTTTAGATGCCAGCAATATGGGCATAAGCAAGCTGATTGAAGAAGTAGAAAACAATATTGCTCCTACTGTGCAGAAGAACATGGGAACCGTGATTGCACAGCCCAACAACCACAGTGTATCAACTGTGGTGAGGCCAACTCCCGCTATGGCACCAAATACAGCTACTTCCATCCAGCCTATGCTCCAGAATGCCCACAATACCAGCGCAAGGTACAGTCAATCCGAGATAATACAGAATACTGCTAATCTTGATTTATCAAACGTCATAAATAAAGATACAATATGCAGTACATTATCTATCAAATGTATACAAATAAATTTACAGCGAGCAAAAGCAGCAGTTGCTCAACTAGCACAATTTGCAGCAGAATTTGGTGCTGACCTGATAATGGCTCAGGAACCTTACACGCGAGACGGAATTGCAGTGGGATTTCCATTGCAATGGACAATTTATCAACAAGGAAATGTAGAATATCCTCCTAGGGCCATTATTATTAACTGCAACAAAAAATGGTCTCCGGCTATCGTAGCAATTGAACGCGATAATGTTGCAATCATTATAGAAGCACAAGAAGCATCTTTACTGTTTATCTCACAATACTCTCCTCCTTCTGCAGATATTTTGGCCACTACACAGTTTCTTACAGATAACCTGCAAAAGATTAAAATTCCTCTTAAAATAATTACATTCGATTATAATGCCCACAACACGGTTTGGGGGTATGCTTCTACGAATGACAAAGGAAGCCTTCTGGAGGATTTTCTGTCTGCTAATCATCTTGTTTTACATAACACAGCAGACGCTCCTCCGACATATGACAGAATCTACGCACAAGGCTGGCTTGACTTGACGGTCAGCTCAGCCTCAGCTGCGCCATTAATACAAAACTGGAGGGTTAATGATGAAATTAGCTTAAGCGACCATCGTTACATTACTTTCTCAATAGAGCAACCGACGACAATTAATATTATTCGTCGTTACAACCTACCTGGTAGGCGTGCTTTTACTACTAGAGTCAAGAATTTGTTTGAAGGTATTGAACAACAGCTAACTCAAGCGAACTCTAGAGACGAATTGGAGAATTTCACATTGACTCTACAAAAGTGTATACAGCAAGCGTGTGATGACATATTGCCACAGCGTAATACTAAAAAACTGATTACGATCAATTGGTGGAGTAGTGAACTTCGTATTCAGCAGAGGCAATGTCGCGCATTACGTCGAAGGTTAAAGACTGAGCGTAGACTAAACCTTCCAGCTAAGACCCTCCCAATTTATCAACAAGCAAGAGCGAAGTACAAACGTTCAATTTTGCAGGCTAAAATCAATTCATGGCATGCTTTTTGTACAGAGTCACAAAACATCTATGGTATTCATCATAAGATTATGACTGGAAAGCTGTTTAGGCCTGCCCAGTTACACATCCCTACACGAATAAATGTTACTCAGGACTACACAAGGGAAACATTAATACAGATCCTGGATTCCGTCTTCAGTCAGGATGACCCAACCGAAGATTCTAAGCAACAAGCAACTATACGTACAGAACAGATGTCTACCAACGTGCCACCGGATAGGGATATTACATTGAAAGAACTAAAACATATATTAGCGCATTTGCCAAAGAAAAAGGCCCCTGGCCCTGATGGCATTGATTATGCAATCGTTAAAACAGTCGTTTTGGCCAAGCCAACAATCTTTGTTAGCTTTTGCAATAAATTTCTAGCTACGGGTACATTCCCGAAATCGTTTAAAATCGGACAAGTGGTGTTGTTTTTGAAAAAAGATCGCAATCCAGTGGAACCCACATCTTTCCGACCAATCTGTTTACTTCCGGCTCTTGGTAAACTGTTTGAAAAACTCCTTATGACCAGACTACGCTATTATCTACACGTTAATAATATTCTCAGTCCCAGGCAATATGGATTTAGGCCAGGAACTTCCACTTTACACGCTTTGCATGATATCAAAGAGGCTATCATGGACAACAAATATCACGGTCTCCATACAGCACTCATCAGCTTAGACCTGAAGAGTGCATTTGACAACTTATGGTGGCCAGCGATCTTGCAGGCTCTAAGAAGTTCTGGCTGCCCAAGCAATATCTTTAATACTATAAATCATTATCTACAGGATCGAAGAATAATGATTATACATTCAGCGGGAATTATTGAAAAGTCACAGGCGAGAGGATGCCCGCAGGGTTCCTGCGCAGGTCCTCAACTCTGTAATTTAACCTTCAATAAGCTACTGAATGCTTCCTGGCCTGCGCATACGAACATTTTTGCCTATGCCGATGACGCGGCCTTGGTTGTCAAGGGACATTCTCGTGAAGAATTGCAAAAGAACTGTAATGAGGCCTGTCAAATTTTCCAGCGAAATTGTGACGAACTGAAATTAGTCATAGCAGAAAATAAGTGTCAAATTTTACTGGTGCCTAAGAAGGGAGGCTCTTTGGCAAGGAGACCGCGTATTGTAATCAATGGTCAGAGGCTCAAAATTGTAAAAGAATTAAAATATCTTGGTGTTACCTTTGATGAAAAACTTACGTGGATTCCTCATGTTCTCTCTATTAAAAAGCGTACCCTGGCCATCGCCAAACAACTAAGACAATTTTATGGATACAAGTGGGGTTTGAACCACCACATTCAAAAGATCTTATACACAACGGTTGTAGAAAAGTTAGTAACTTATGCAGCAGCAATTTGGGCTCTCCCTATGCAGAGGAGAAAAATCAAGCATCTCTCTACTATTCAGCGCCCTTTTGCCTTAGGAATAACTCGAGCATATATTACTACTTCCACTGATGCAATAAATGTCTTGGCTGGTTTGCTCCCACTGCATATTAGAACTGAGGAGGAAGCAGCACGACAAATGTTAATACAGCTACACAAGCCAATAGCATTTTCTGAAGAAAATTTTACTTCGGAGAAATATGAAACCAAACTAACATCTGACAGCATTCACCCTGCGGATTATGGTGTTGGCATTAGACTACATGTCCCGCCTACAGAATACCGTAGCCCCTCGAGTATAGTAATTTATACGGATGGATCTAAAATTGAAGGAAATGTGGCGAGCGCATTTGCTGTCTTACAAAAAAATAGTGTCATTGCACAATGGAAGGGCCATATGGCTAACAATAACAGTGTCTTTCAAGGGGAAGCAGTAGCAATAGCGCAAGCTATTCGCTACTTGATAACCCACCAAATCCTAAAGGCTACTATAAAGTCTGATAGCCTTTCAGCTATTTATGCGATTAGTAATCCAGAACACCCATCCAAAATCATTAGAGATATTCAACAAGACCTTAGAAAACATCAACGCCATGACATCCACTTAGCTTGGATAAAGGCACATATGGGTGAATATGGAAACGAAGTTGCAGATACTCTCGCCAAGGAGGCCGCTTTTGGAATTGCTGCTGAACAAATTCACATACCTTGGCCGCATTCACATTTGAAATCTACATTACGTCTCAAAGCAATCAGTAAGTGGCAAGAAGAATGGGATTATAGTACCACTGGTCGTCGTACTTATTACCATATTTCTTACGTTACACAAGATAGATGCTGTGGAAATACCCATCTGACACGTTATATTTCAGGGCATGGCCCTTTTCCTCTTTATTTTGAGAGATTTAAAATAAGCGATTCCAGCTTTTGCACCTGCGGAGAGTTAGGCTCTCCGGAGCATTACCTTGAAAAATGCCCTCTTACAGAAGGCTTACATATCAGATTCCCTTCGCAAAATCGTCAAACCTTTTGCAAATTTCTAATCAAGCAGAGGCACTTGATTAATAAAATTAACAAGGTTATGGAAAAGGTTAAAGGTCTTGGAATAGACCTGTGCCAGGTGTAGCATTCATAGGCATAATGCATTGATGCAAAGTACATAATCTTCGTGGTAAACTCTGGTTTAATGCTACATTTATAAATTTTAGTGATATTCTTATAACGGACTGATCTAATGAAATGATCATTGTACTGTATCTTATGCACCCCCTATGAAAAACAATATGTTTACTTTGCTTATTAGTTACCACAGTCTTAACGTACCCTTTCAAATAGTCACTCAGTACAAATTCTATCAAATTTTGTGTCTCTGAAATGTAAAAGTAAAATATTTCATAAGAAATTTCTGTACCAGTGTAGTGTATTGTAGCAAATATGAGGGTACACCATTATTGGTTTTTGTTGTTCCAGAATGCTTGCATTTGTATGAATGATACTTATGGCTGAATTTGTGAAGCACATTAAGTATGTACTTTTCAATGATCCTCACGACTTGATCCTGTATTTGTATGATCCTATATTCCACATTCTGCTCCTAATGTGTATGTGTATTATTTTGTATGGCATATTCTATGTATATATATATATATATATATATATATATACAGCGCATTATTTATTTACTTATTTTTATTTATTTATTTATTTATTTTATTTATTTATTTTATTTTTTTTTGAATGTTTTTATGTATGAATAATATAATAATATTTAATCATATAATTAATTGATACTTATGTTTTAATAATCCTGTTTGATTATATACTGTATCATGCATATGTAGGATATTGTATTTTTTTTTTTTTTAATTTTCTTTCTTTATTTTTTTATTTTATTTTTTAAGGTTTTTATGCATGAATAATATAATATTATTTAGTCATATAACTTAAATCGATACTTAGTATTTTACATCTTAACTTTTGCATTTTAACTGTATACGCACCAGCATTATGCTTTAATAATCCTGTTTGATTATATACTGTATCATGCATATGTAGGAAATTGTATGGTTTATTTATATTGTACAATATCGTAAGTACTGTAAAGTATGACCTGTAGTCCCACTAGTCTCTAGATAAGGGTGGACGTGGTGCTATTACCAATTAACCATAACGGTAAAGGGATGGTGCCCACGTCCTCCGTCACTAAACTAAACTAAACTATGTTAGGCACTGCTCACCTGCAAGTTAGATAAGAGCTTCTCACTTTCCATCTAACTATAGAAGTCTCACATTATACACACTTCTTCAAGACTACTATTGGGCCAAAGGCATCATAGCTATTATCTTTATTAACAAAAACCTGCAAATAACAGAAGACTAACTGTAACAGTCAAAGAACCTGGCCAAGACATCTCAGGCTGCGTCCTGCCTTGTTTGTAAATACTTACTAACACAAATCTCTCTACTAATAAACTAAGTAAATTGTTAGCTTACGTTATTTTCTCATTTTGTATTTCATATATTTTGTATTTCTTAATGAATTAAGAAAGGACATTAAGTCTCAAAAAGCTGATTATTAGTGCAACGATCAGGATGATTTCAAACACTATGGTGCCTTCACCTTGAATGGTGGAACACGTTAGTGTCCAAAACACTAGTATCCATGTAGCAACGGCACCAAAGGGAATCAACTGTTGATAGCTTGCATTCGTCGTGCGGAACCAGCACTTTGCGTGCATCCACTTGGGTGCCACTAGGTGAACATCCAAGGTCACTTATTGTCCGCATAGCAGGTAATGTTCACATCTACCTTTACAATTCTGGCATGTTAAGGTTCTTTGAGGTTCCCTATTTTTTATATGTACTTGAAGCTACATTTCAACAAGATGAACGAATACAAGTTGCCCGCACTGCCCTGGTCTTCCTGGATAAATGAGTATTTTCTGGCAGCAATTTGCCCAGATCTCCCACCCACTGAGAACATCTGATCATAGTTTTTGCGATACTAGGACACCACTACCCGCCAGCCATTACGATTGATGAACTGTGGCATAGAGTTCAAGCTGCACGGCATTGCTTACCCGTTCAGGCTCCTTTCGATTCGATGCCCAGCCGGATTACAGTAGATACTACTGCCGGTCGACAATACTACTTACAGAATTCGGCAAGCTGTGTATCTTAAACTACTTGTAAATTGAATTATGCATTCTCTCCATTATACCGTATATATGGAACAAATAATTTTCTGCTATTTATTTTTCTTTCTTGTCTAGCAATTTTAATGGACAGCCAAGATAGCAGCGACTGGGCCTCACGTACACATTTCCGATGTACCTCTTTATAGCTCGTTCGTAAAAGTCGAACTCGAAAGAGAAATATTGAAGAGTTGGCAATGCCTCTGTGAAGCAGAGAAAAGTGGCAGAAGAATCTATAGAATTTTTCCAAGATTATGTCGGCTTCTTAGGAATGGCTGGCCTCACTTTGCTCAGTTTCTAACATGTATAGGCCCTTCATGACTTGTCTGCATCGCTTTAGACGTGAAAATGAAGTGATCATGAAGAGGGGCAGCAGGTCACATGATTCGTCTGCAGAGAAATTGAAGAATATCACCTTAGATAGCCAGCAGAGGAGCATATCCGTGCAATGACTTTAAAAATCACTATCATTTTAAACGCATACGCGATTGTGTCAATATCGAACATAATATCTCAAACAGGCTGGAGTAACTTTCAGCTGCCATCTTTGTCGCCAGCACAGGCCGTGTATGTTCTATACTTGCGTTTGACGTATCTTATTTAAGTTAACATTTTCTGTTTTCTTGCATTTATTTTTATTTGTTATTGCCTTATTTCTTTTTATGAGCTTTTATTTTTTATTTAATATGTGTGCGTATGTATATATACATACACAAATGTATTAATTATCTTTGAATTAATGTCAGGCACTCTAACTTTAACCTTCAATAATTGTGTATATTTCCTTCGTTAATGTTTTATTTTATCTTTTTTATCAGTAATACTATTTGTAGTCATACTCAGTGTATTATATGATTGACTGTACCGAGTATATCCTTGAAATTCAATCGTACCTTTACCTGCACTGTAATTACGTACAGACCTCCTTAATTGCTCACTTTGTGGAAGCCCATTAACAGTACTTAAGTTGTATCTATCCATCTCTAGCTCAGTATGTGCTGATCCTAAAACTGTTATCCTTACCCGCATTACACCGTTCTTCCATCCGTGAACTGTTGACTCGTTCAGCACTCTCTTCTCATCCTTCAGGACTCATCAAAGCATTCGGCTTGCAAGAAAACACTAAGCTTTGGATGGTTTGAAAAGAACAGACGCACAACATTTTACTTGCCCCTTGCCTTGCTACAGGCCTGCTGAACCTGCAATCCAGGATCTTTTATAGCAAAATTAATTCCGTCAGAGGGTCCACCTGGCGGATACGCTAACTCCCCTAGGGAAACGGCTGCCCATCCGTCAGTGGAAACGAAGAAAGAAGTGTATGCAGATGCTCGTTAAATGTCAATCGTAAGAAACACATATCTATTTCTCTTAATAGATACTTCTAATTTTCAAGTGATTTCTTTCCTTGCATAGACATAGCGCAATTTAACATGCAAAATTTAGGAGATTTAAATCTATTATCCTTTCTGAAGGGCAAAAAAATTCAGACTTTTTAGATGTTTTAACGTTTAAATATTTTCCGTATCTTTTCATTGTTTATAAATCTTTTTAAGTGTCAATCAAGGGTATTATAATGTCCACTGTTAAAATCGAGATAACAGCTACTTCAAATTAAAAACAACAAATGAACGAAATAAAAACCACAGTAACAAAGCAAAGTTATAGAGCCTTTCTCTTTTGTCCCACATACACTAGAAATGACCCTATAATGACCTGGCGAATTAAAGCGAAGAGGAAAGGTAGAAATAACCCTTTATTAATTCAAAGTAGTTAATAGAAAGCACAATCCTCGTGCGTTACCTTTCGGTGAAAAATAAAACGTAGAATATACTCAAGTCAAACTTAAAATAAATAGTGCAAGATAGCATTTAAGTTATCCATAAGGTTTCTTTCAGACGCGAGCATAAAAGGCATAAGTGGTTAAAGCCGAAAATGAAGTCTGAAATTATTGCGCAGTTACTAACTTCTTCGGTTACTAACTTGTTCAAATTTGGCAGCTGGCCAAAGCGCGCAAGCCTCGAGCTCAGATCTGTGTTTATATAATCATCCAGTAAATGATATACATGGAATGTCAATCAGTAGAACAGCAATTCAGTGTAACTTTTCAGCGACTTATTCGATTGCATTAAATCTTTCGATGGTTCTTCTGATAATTTAATAGAATCTTTTTTTTAAAATAACCTATAAGAATTATTACAACTGAATAGAATTGAGAACAATGTTCACAAGATTATATTTACCAAAAAAAAAAATATGTATCGGGCTCGCTAAAACATTTGTAATCCCAATGTCGTCAAATCCCCAACGTACCGTATACTAGCATTAAATCAAACATTTTTAAATGCATGGAGATGGACAAAAACGTAAACAGTACATCAGAACTTTTATAGGTAATGAATTTCGTATTTTTGTTCACAGTTTCTCTAATTTTGATGTCAACATTTATTAGTAGTTTATCAAAGCCATTAATTTTGTCGTTTTCCATGAAAAGTGTTAATATTTCTTTCTCCTTTTCCATTAATTTTTCCGTTCTGCTTCTCCTGACTGTCGGTGAGTTTTCCGTCATATATATTGGAAAGCCGTTAAATATGCATGCGTATGCAACGTCTTTTAACATTGGACGTTTTCTCGGAATTCTTAAAATCGCCCCATTTTTATCCGTGAATACATCTTCACGCACAATCATATCTTCGCGAAAATTGTACTTTTTGCTCTGTATGCTGTAAAATGTTTCATATTATGTCACCATATTAATTCAAATAAATTCGTCTTTACTTCAAATATAACAAATAAAGTCATATTTCAGCAGTGAAATAATTGCTAACGTGTGATTTGTCTTTACTTCAAATATAACAAATAAAGTCATATTTCAGCAGTGAAATAATTGCTAACGTGTGATTTGCATTGATGTCGGAAATATGATTTTTTTAAATATATAAAATGCATAACTTAATAAGTTACATTATAGATTAGTTTCACTTTTAAATATGTTGCTATAATATTTATAAAAAATATTTTAAGTATTAATTATTTTAACAAAATTTTAAACAATAATTTAGCACGTATTTTTAGTACTAATTAAATTTAATAATCCAAGTATTTGTATTGAATTTATAGTTCATTAGATGTATCTACCTTAGATTAATATATTTAGATGAAATAAAGTAATGAAATATTGCAAATAAATCTTATGCGGATTTCAGATTCTTGAAAGGGCAGATTTAGTCTCTTTTCATTCTAAAAGTAACGCTGATGAACTATGAAAAAGATGCTAAAACGACTACGTCTAAAAGCGGTCATGTCATGAAGTTTCAGCGACATCGACATATTGCCAATATGCAACGGCAAATTTTTTGCGTCTTCCCAACGTTGTAAAGACGTCGTAAAAGTAACCACGACCACTTTGCAACCTGTCGGACCAGTTTGCAACATCGGGTGCTACTTGGGTCAAGTTCACTATTCGCGACCTGTAAGCGTAGGTGATATCAAATGCATGAAAGCATTCACCAAGACTTAGATTGCATATACAAATAGGTGGATCCTGTCTCTAGTCATTTATGAACTTGAAAAAAGAATGAGATTCAAGCTTTCAAATAACCTTATTATATTCTAGAATGTATTCTAATTATAACAAGATGAAAAATGGGAAGTAATAATTTAAGCATAATTATGGTTAAAGTTAGCTTATCATTTAGCTTATTAGTTACCAATATTTAAACAATCTTAATTAGATTAAGAATCACACATTTTAACGACTTTTCATTAATATTTTGCAACTAAATATCTTCCATTTGCAAACAATTATACTACTACTGAACTTTTATTTATTTAGACATTTATACTTCAAAAGAATAATTAATCACACAGGCAATCAATCTTTAGAGATCAGGAGAGATAAATGCGGGAAATATATTTTTAATTACCGTGATAGCTTGCTTTGAATTGTCACCGAATAAAGAATATTTCTCTTTATTTCTGAAGACATAATACTTCATTTCTCTGCATAGTCATGTTTTTCTTTAATCCTTTTTTTGATTTTGAGAATTTTTTATATTGCAAATAAAATTTGAATATCTTATAAATGTATTGATTATATCTATTAAAAACCGTAATACTTAACGTGTATATTTTTTATATCTGGTATTTAGTGTATCATAATTTTCTAGAATAATAATTATTTTAACATTTGAAACATTAAAAGGAAACCGGAAACGAATATATGGTTGCGAGCTAAAGGATCGCTGACATTACTTTAAATAATAAATCCAGTTATGCAGGCAGAAATGAACATTTATTACGGAAATAAATACAATAAAGTGTACTTACAGCACAATACACAACTGGAAATAACGCAGGGAGGATGCGGATATTAAGTAACTCCTTTTTAACAGAAGAAATACCGTTAAGTTCCTCAAATCATTATCAGGATAATCTCTAATTCGTAATTCAGTTAATCGCTAAATAGTTCCGAGCTGTGTAAAATTTTACTTTGGAAATTATGTATTCATATTTTACTTTGGAAATTTCTGTAATAATCAGTCATAGGGCTTCAAAAGCGTGTTTCCACGAATCTTCCAAAAAGTATTTAAGTTGTCTACAAAATATTCGCCAAGGCGTTAGGAACAA
Organism: Stegodyphus dumicola; assembly: GCF_044657685.1. Taxonomy (NCBI): domain Eukaryota; kingdom Metazoa; phylum Arthropoda; class Arachnida; order Araneae; family Eresidae; genus Stegodyphus; species Stegodyphus dumicola. The sequence continues at coordinate 113,955,842 of NC_140771.1, forward strand.
AACTGCCCATATCTGGCGTTCTAATTGAGCTATCTTTACAATTCTTCCGTTGTTGCACTCAGAATTAAAAGATCTGCAGTTGAATATAACAAAACACGACATATAGACACAAATTAAATTAACACAAAATGAACTCAAATATATTCAATGAGGAAGCAATAAATAAAATAAAATAAACAATACAAAACACTACAACAATACAAAAAAATCAGAAATGATATAAGTATTTACTAATATGCAACAATATTATAATATCAGAAAAAATACGCATTATATTTTTACATTGTTCTAAGAACTTTTATTTATACAATAAAGAAAACATACCGTGTTTTGAAAACTAAAGTTATTTTTCACAGTTATAGTCTATGGCATAGGAAACGACATTTTTATAAAGAACTACAGTGCAAGTTCTGAAAGATATTTAAGGAAGATTTACTATATTCATCTGCTTGAAAATTCTAAAGCGATCGTTCGATACTTTAGGCGATATTTTAAGGCGTTCGATATTTTAAGGCGAATTATGTAACAAAATTAAACTTTTTATCTTCAATAAATGAAATTTACAAGATTAAGGCTAAAAGTCGTTTGATAATCTTATTTTACATTATTGTCGTTTCTGTCTTTTCACTTCAAAATTTTGCAAATTTTCCTTTAATTTGCATGCAAAATATGCTGTCTGGGAAAATAAGCTTAAGCCTCTTTCAGTTATTTGCGAAACGTACAATTTCTGTTCTTAAATCGCAACACGTTTCTCTTTCCTCATTTTCAGCAGAACTATTCCAGTTTTTTAAAGGAGTAGAATAAAAACAATTTTAGATGCTAAATTTATTTTTGCCATAAATTTCTCTGGCTTTCGCAGTTGGAATTTAAAATTTCTATTTGATTAAATTGGATGACTTTTGTGTTGATGGGAAGTTTTAAAGACCATTTTGCAAATCCTAATAATGCATTATAATTAACCTATTAAGCTTTTTGCATTAAATAAAACATCGTCTAAAACCATGTCTGAATTAGAAGACATCAGGCAAATATTCTTTAACTCATTGCTGAACAAAGTGAAAAATTTCCGATTTCATGCTCTTTTCCCAATGTGTTTTACCTCACTTTAGTATAACAATATGCACAAAAAGGGGAATACATGTACACTTTGGCAAACAATAGTGTCTTTTTTTGCTCGAATGTTATAAATTCATCTGAAATGAAAACTATTTTAAAAAGCAAACCTAAAAAATGAAGCTTTCGCATTTAGTAATTTGCTTTATTTACTGCTGTATTTAATTTTACTTATATAGTTATATATAGTTATATTATCTATAGAATGAATTAATATCATTTAGCTATTTACACATTTAGGTTATTTTTAATGAGTAAATAACTATAAATTTATGATATTTCTCTTTTTTCTTCAAATTTGCATAATTTATAAAATATTCACGTTAAAATAATTTTTGTATTGTTAATTCATTCTATAGAATGTAGTTTTGGGATCATTTTAAAGCAAGTTGTAAGCCAATACCTATATTCTAAATTTAGTTATCTTACGGATCGTAAAGTAACATAATTTTTTTAAAGTTATCTTATATTAAGTGTATTATATTATTTTTTGTAATTAAATGAAGGGGATTATTTTATGATTTTCTTAGAATTGAAACATATCTTAAATGGCATTTAAATTTTTGTGTAATTTGAAAAAGTATTTAAAATCGGTACTTTTCCGTTTTGCCGGCGCAAGCGATAAAGTCGCCAATAATGGTACAACCGATGCCAAACGGAATGTTCTCGCTGGTAACCTTTTACGCCTCATTTTCAAAACAAGTCGCAGCTTTTTCTTATCAGATTGATTGTTTCTTTCAATACTGGCATATCATTACATAGAATTTTTATCAGATAGTTCAGTTTTATGTCTAAGGCAATTTTCGGTAATTAAGTCAATTAGGATGCAATCACAGCGTTTACCCGAAGCCGAAAATATAGAAAAGGTAATGTCAAGGGTTAAATTCATCAATTCTAATGAGAATGCATTAGCGAAGTAAAGCACTGCAGTTTTACATAATTTCTGAGTAAGTTATTCGTACGAAATTGAAATATTTCTTGCATTCCAAATTAAGATTTAACATGAAATTAATGTAGATAATTACTGAGAGCATTAGATTTTTGTAGAGTAGTTTACGTGACATGAGATCGCTTGGGGTCACGTGATATGAACCGGCGAATCAGGATGTTGAACCATGAAAGCATAGTAAATTCTTAAATTAATGTCTTTTTACAAATTTGTTGTCTTTATTTATTGGCTTTTTATAAAATTTTAAGCGATATTAAAATGTTTATGCCTTCTTTTTCAAAAAGAATTCTTAGAACTAACATTTTTTAAATATTTTTTATGTGTATACTGTATGTTGTCGCCAATAAAGTCTGCTTGGCGAGATTTGCGCCGGCGAAACGGAAAAGTACAAAAATTAGTGTTTTGAGAAAACGCAGCTTAAATTTAAGTTATGGAAAAAATAAAATCAAAATAAACTTACATCACTAAAATTTGCCAGATTGATAGGAAACACCTTCTCCTAATAATAATCGTTAATTTTTTCTTAATTGTTCTAAGTATTTTTTCATGGAAGCCCTTAATGTTTGGAAATCAGCACGAATTTCAGCAGTTTGAACTTTCCATGTCAGCTTACCTCACGATCCGTAAGATAACTAAATTTAGAATATAAGTATTGGCTCATGACTTGCTTTAAAATGACCCCAAAAGTGAATTCTATAGAATGAATTAACAATACAAAAATTATTTTTACATGAATAGTTTAAAAATCATGAAAATTTCAAGAAGAAAGAAAAATATAAATTTATAGTTAATCACTAATTAAAAATAACCTAAATGTGTAAATATATAAATGATAATAATTCATTCTATAGACAATATAATTATATATACACAGGAAAAAAATGGACTTATACATGCAATAATTTTTTTTAATCTTACGGATCGTCATGAAAATTAAGATGCATTTTCTCAAAACACTAAAGTTATAATTATGAAAAAGAAATTAAAATAAACTTACATGACTAAAAATCACCAGCTTGATAGTAATATCGTTTCAATTCAGTAAAAAACAGATCATTCAAAATTCTAGATAAGCAAATGAAGAAAGGTTGCTTACCTTTATGATCCGCGTTCTTCGATTCTGGTCCGCCGCTTTTGTAGACTCCGATTTGGTTTCAAACTCATCTAAAATTGGCACTATTTTGTATGAATCACTTTATTTGACATTTCACACAAAAGAGGAACAATATCTAAATCATTACACTATCAAAAAAAAAACACTTCTAACTACTTAGCATCATTGTTCTACATATCTAACAGCGTCATTAGTCTACTGCGTCACTGTTCTAAAAGCATACACTTATCGTTGCCAGTTCTCAAAAAACAAACTTTCTTTTTCAATTCTCGTCGGTCTGGAGGCTCAATCCGTTCCCAAGAGCGGAGCGTGCGCCGTTCGCGACACACTCCCCCCGATGAGTTTCACCAAGTTGAAACTCAGCCACAGTCTGGTTGAAAGTTCATGAGGTTTAATCGTTCAGGAGTTCGAATCACTCGTCCACATTTAGTTGTTTTGAGGGGATTCTGATTGAGTTCATCTGACTGATCTTTGTCAGTGGCACGAAACTCTGTAGATCCAATAGAAATTGTAGGCTTATCACACATTTTTTGATCAGAATGCTTCTTTCTCAAACAGTCTCCTATATTATCCGTTTGTAAATGGACTTCCAACGGATAAATTCGTTGTATGGGTCGAAGGATTTCGCCACTTTTGGTGAGTAATTTTACTAAACGAACTACACCATCATTTCCTGGGATGAGTATTATAATTTTTCCTAGAGGCCACTTAATTCTTTTCTCAGGTGTTTCTATTAACACAATGTCTCCAACCGATAGTTTAATATATTTCTCTGTTTTTAAAATATGGTTTTTCAGTTGTCCTAAGTATTCAGTTCTGAACTGTTTTCTTAGATCTTCTCTAACTTCATCTGATATGCATACCTTTTTTGTAAGTATTTGGCATCAATAATATCTAGATCTGGAACGCCACTTTCTTTTAGATCACGAAAAAACATTGCAGGTGTCAAGGGTTCCAGTTCCAAGTCCTCGGAAATATAAGTTAATGGTCTGCAATTTAAGATATTTTCGCAATCACAGAGGATCGTATAGAGTTCTTCATATTTCAGTGAGGCATTACCTAAAACTTTTCTGAGAATGTTTTTCATCAGGCCAATCATTCTTTCCCAAAATCCACCCCACCAGGGAGAAGCTGGTGGGATAAATTTCCACTTAATGCGGTTGACAACATGATTTTTAATAAGTTTATCCCAGTCAATCATTTTTAAGAGCGAATTTGTACCAATAAAATTACTACCGTTATCAGTGTAGACAATTTCAGGTCTTCCTCTGCGTGCTATAAAACGTCGGAAAGCCAATAAAAAGTTATCTGTTGACAAAGACGTTAAAAGTTCAAGATGAATTGCCCTGTATACAGCACATGTAAATAAAACGATCCACGTTTTCGATCCATTTTTTAAAAACAAAGGGCCAGCTAAGTCGATACCTGTCACTTCAAAAATAGAAGAATCTTTAACACGGTCCTTTGGCAAAGGTGCGGATTGTACCGTGGAGGGCCTCGAATCAAATCTTCTACATTTAGTGCAGTTTTTCAACACTTTACGAATAGTTTTACGACTTTTCAAAATCCAGAAATTTTCTCGTAGCATTGCCATTAAAGTCTGAGTTCCGCAATGCATTTGTTGTTCATGTTTTTCCATAATCAGTTTAGAGACAACTGGATGTTCAGGAGGTAGGATTACAGGTGTTCTAAAATTTTCGAAGTCTTGTCTCATTAATATTCTTGACTTTACTCTTAAAAGATCAGATGAATCAACAAATGGTTTTAAATTTCGTAAGCGTTTATCCTTTTCTGTTTTAAAGGAGACCCTTTGCACAATTTTCCAAACAAGAACTTCAGCTGCATTCAATTCTTCGATTTCTAAGTTCTTTGACGTTGTTCTGTTTTTATCTCTGCAGTTATCAATATACCTTTTTTATCCAAGCTGTAACTCTAATTATTTTCTCAAAAGAAGAAATTCGTGAGAAATGTGAAAATTCTTCATCTACATTTGTTAACGAGGATACAACTGTTTTTCTTCTTTCTCGATCAATCATATCTTTGTCAGGAGAAATATCACAAGTAGGCCAACAGTCTGGATTCAACTTCAACCATGCTGGACCTTCATGCCATCTTTTGGCTTTAATAGTTTCAACAGAACATCCTCTTGACGGAATATCCGCAGGATTCAAGTTGCCAGGAACATAATTCCATGCATCAGGATTAGTAAGAGCTCGTATTTCTTTCACTCTATTCATAACAAACACACCCCAATTTTCTTCATTCTTAATCCAGTACAATGTGTTCCTTGAATCTGTCCAATAAAACGTAGGTATATTTTCTTCCTTCAAATCTTGTTTTATAGATTTCATTAATCTTGCACCAACAACACAAGCTAATAATTCTAGTCTACAAATTGATGTGGGTTTTAGAGGAGCAACTCTAGATCGTGCTTGAACTAAATGACACGAAACTTTATTTTCATTTTCATTTCTTAAATAAACGCAGGTTGCATATGCAATTCGGGATGCATCACAAAATATATGAAAGGATAATTTCAATTCACAATCAATATTAAGCATCATCTGTCGAGGAATTTTTATTTCTGTTAAACGATTTGCATCATTTTTCCATTTCATGTATTTCCTTTGAATTTCTTCAGGAAGAGCTTCATCCCATGCTACTTTTAATTCCCAGCAGTTTTGTAACAGAATTTTAGGAATTAAAATTATAGGGCAGGTGAATCCAATAGGGTCATAAATTTTATGAATTTCAGACAAAATTGTTCTTTTAGTAACAGGTTTGTTTTTTGATTCATTTAATCCCTTAATATCACAACTTAATGTGTCATCATGCAAATTCCAAAGAAGTCCCAAAATGTTGACCGTTTTAGCTTCACAAGGATCATCGAAAAACTCATTCTCATTTAATTTATCAAGCTTCGACTGTTCTAAAATGGGTTCAACAACAAATGCATCCCTTTTATTTCGAGGATAGTTATATGCCCACTCTTGTAATTCAAATTTAGCACTTGCCAAAATTTCAGTGGCATCATTTTTTAACTTCTTTAACTCTGATTCATCATTCACACTTGTAACTAAATTATCAACGTACCAGGATTCTACTAATTTATTAGCACTCGCACGATAATTTTCTGGTACTTCATTCATTAATTTCGTTAGTGTTGCATTTAAGAGAAATGGACTGCTGGTTATTCCAAAGACCACTCTTCTATGCCTGTATATTTTCAAACGCTCAGAATTTCCCTGTTCCCACCATAAAAATCTTAAATAATCTCTGTCTTTAGGATTAAGTGCTATCTGCAGAAAAGCCTTCTTAATATCAGCGCTCACGCCAATTTTTCCCAGTCGAAATCTATTTATTATAGCTGGAACAGTATCAATCAAATTTGGACCCTTTTCCAAACAGTCATTTACGGAGGGTGATCCTTTAGTTCTTACGGATCCATCGAAAACCGGTCTTATTTTTGTCGTGGTGGAATTCATTCGAATAACAGCACGATGGGGTAAATAATGAGAGGGATTATTAACTTCTTCCTCAGGAACAATCTCTATTATTTTATCATCTTCCCAAGATTTAAAAATTGCGTTATAATCTTCTAAAAATCCCCCATCCCTTAAATTCTTCACTGTGCTCTTTAATCTCTTTTCTGCTATTTCTCGATAGTTTGGAAGTAGGGAACGATTTTCAATCCAAGGTAAACAAACTTGAAACCTTCCTTCTTCATCTCTTTTCACATTGGAAAGAAAATGTGTCATTGTTTGTTTTTCTAATTCCCTTTTAGTTTGACTTTCTGAAGGGTCTAATATCCCAAGAGTATCAAGTTTCCATAAATCAGAAATTTTACTATCTGATACTAACATAGAAAATGCATAAGAACAATCATATTTATTTTCCATTTCTACGGGAATTTTCCCCATGATACTCCAGCCTAAATAAGTTTCAATGCAAACTAATCCACATTCTAACTTCTTTATTTTCCCTGTAAGCAATTTTCCCGCTATGTCTGCGCCTATGAGGATATGAATTTCAGAAGGAGAATGCTCGAACAACAATTTTTTATGCCTACCTTCAACATCATTCAAAAATATGTTATGGGTTTTTAACTCATTTAAATAAGGCTTGATGTTCAATTGTGGAATATCAGAACAAATATTCGCTTGATCAAAAGCTTTGAAGTTACACTGATAATCGTTTTTGATACTACTTAAACGTACAACGAACTGTTTATGAGTTTCAACCACTTCAGTTCCTCCGAACAGACTATGAATCACACTGCTTTCGTTAATACATTCGTACTGCATAACATTAGCTAAGAATTTAGATACATAGCTTCGTTGACTCCCAGAATCAATTAAACAGCGGCAGTATTTTTCTGGACCATTGCCACGCACTCTTACAACTAAAGTTTGTAATAAAACTTTCTCTAAACATGATTTGTTCGTCAAATTGAGATCCTTCTTATTTGATTTTTGCTCATTTAACTATTTCTGTCACAGATTAAACTGTTGTGTTTCCACCCACATGAATCACACTTTATCTTCGAAAAGCAATTTTTTGCCAAATGGTTACCCCTTTTAAGGCATAAATAACACATTCCGTGTTTCCGAAGTGACGCCTTTCTGTCTGTTACAGACTTCGGGCAAGCTTCGGAAGTATGTTTTTCTTTTTCTGAATCCTCGCAAAATATGCAGCTGTTAATTGAAACCTTTAACACAGCAGCCGTTGGAATAGAAATTTTATTTATTCTTTTTTCTTTAGGAAAGTGGTTCGAATTATGGTTGTTTATTTTATCTTGAATTTGTAGCATGGATTCGCGGCACTCAATTTCCGTTTTCAAGAACTCTAATAATTCGTTTACATCGAAATTATCTTTCGATTTCCTTTTTCTTTGGAAATCAAGATTCAATTCATTCGGAATTAATTTTAATAAAACTGGTGTCAATAACGTGCCATATGTGCCAGAAGTTACATTAAGTGATTTTAAACTTCTTATCTGTATTTCGATATCATCATACAACTTACGTAATGCAAATATGTTGTTAGCATTCCTAACAGGTTCTAAATTTAACAGTGTTCCCATATGTGCATTTATAATTAAATCTGTTCGACCAAAGCGTGTTTTAAGTAACTCGATTGCGGCAAAATAATTTTCACTTGATAATGCAAAACCACTAACAGCATTACAAGCAGCACCTGATAAAAATGATATCAAATAATTAAATTTGTCTGTATCTGTTAAATCACTATTCTGATGTATCGCATTGTCAAACTGGTTCCAAAATGATAACCAATTAACAGGATCGCCATTAAATTTATTGATCGATAGTTTAGGCAATTTAATTTTTGAATGAGATACAGAAATATTTGAAATATCATTATTCACAATATTACCAATTGTATTCGAAACAGGAATTTCAGGTTTCCTATTCTCTTTTAACATAAATGTTAGTTTTGATTTCATGGAAATTATTTTCTCGGAATAAACTTCACAAGTTTCAAATTCCGATTCATATTCAGTAGCCTCAATTAATTCTTGTATTTGTTTATCTAATTCTTTTAGGCTGTTATATTTTGAATCTAATAAATCAATATTTTCATTAAGAATACACAAATCGTGTTCTGTTTCTTGGAGGTATTCTTTACAATTATTTATCAACTTTGTTGTCATACTCCTAACTACAGTTCGTCTTTTCTTTAATTCTTCTATTTTAGTAGACATGTTTAAATATTTCAGACAGAAAATATTTCAAATTAAAAATCAGTACTCTCAAATCATAAATAAACTTCTCAAATCAAAAGAAGATATTTTTTAAACATTCCTAAATCTTTCACTTCAATATAGTCTACATGGCGGTCCCTGTTCGGGCGCCAAAAAATTTTATATCGTTTCAATTCAGTAAAAAACAGATCATTCAAAATTCTAGATAAGCAAATGAAGAAAGGTTGCTTACCTTTATGATCCGCGTTCTTCGATTCTGGTCCGCCGCTTTTGTAGACTCCGATTTGGTTTCAAACTCATCTAAAATTGGCACTATTTTGTATGAATCACTTTATTTGACATTTCACACAAAAGAGGAACAATATCTAAATCATTACACTATCAAAAAAAAACACTTCTAACTACTTAGCATCATTGTTCTACATATCTAACAGCGTCATTAGTCTACTGCGTCACTGTTCTAAAAGCATACACTTATCGTTGCCAGTTCTCAAAAAACAAACTTTCTTTTTCAATTCTCGTCGGTCTGGAGGCTCAATCCGTTCCCAAGAGCGGAGCGTGCGCCGTTCGCGACAAGTAAACACCTTCTACTGATTCGTTTAATGTATCCATGCGACCTCTATATCCATCATTAAATGCTATGACAGCTTCAAAAACTGCAACTTCTGCGACTGTCTTTCCACAACTAGAAGTTTTTGGACAAAATTTCCAAACAATCGAGTTGAAACTCTCATTTTGATTTTGAGTCTTGCTGCTGGGACACCGTTTGAGTAAACTTGGTGCAGATAAATCTGCATACACAGTTTTAATTTTTTTCATCACTTCTACAGGTAGTCTCTTCATTTGAATCAGAACAGGCCACATGTTTTTTATATTTGCACCACGAGTTTTCCCCTTGTGGGCAAAACATATGCATGGGCTCTTCATCAGTAGAAGACATATGGCAATATGTAGCCAATACAACTTCTCTCATGCTCTGTAGCGAATGGGTATTTGAGCGAATAGCATTCCCATAATAAACAGTAAGTTTATCAATTATGCTATCCGTCAAACGACCTTTTCCACTAAGAGTTTTTCCATCATTCAGCTTTATGCCACGTAACTGTTGTTTCAGTTTTCTCAAACGTGTACCCATTCGCTTCTGCACATGGCTTACACATTCAAGTTTTTCCACTGAAATTTTACCATATGGGCACAGTTTCGTTATTTCCATGAAGGTTTTGGTATCCCCATCACCGAGATATTTGACATATCGCCCATTCCTAGTTTCTTCGGAACTTAAGAAAATTCTTTTCATATCTATAACCTCCATGGAACCCGAACTTCCAGCATGATTCTTTTTGCAATCATGATTTGATGCTGCAGAGCTTTCACATGCTTTGAAAAACGAAGAGAGTATTTCCACATCAATTACTTTCCCACTTTCCAAACCAATCACACTGCATACTCCAATTTTAGATGTATGCCCACGAGTCTTCCATGTACCATCTCCACTCACACTTACATCATTAGCACCGCTAATTGCTCTTTCTTCTTCAGCAGCAGTTTTCATAATAATTCATAATAATGGGTGGCTTTTTTTTATTTTTTTGGTGATGACATCGAAGCTCTTTGGTGCAATTGATGGTAACATATTCATAACACCACAAAATGTTTTCAAGCTGGCTAATCCTTGGCCTATACACCTCATACCATAAACTAACCTAATGTTAATTTTAGGCACACTGCTCTTGTATCCTTGCATAGGGCAACTGTTTATTTTTTGCACAGAATTGCACTTCAAACAGTTTACAGAAAACACTGATGAGCTACCACGAATTTATTCTTCAGTAAAACTTACTTCTGAATGGCATATTTTGCAGCACAATGATGTTGCAAGAGCTGCAAATAAAATTCCAACATCGATAAATCGATATCCTTGCAAATTACTGTGATTATCTGCATCATTCCCATGATTAGAAGTCTCTAATTTCAGCTTTTTAGCAGATGCTGACTTGCCTTCATTCACAGCAGAATCACTTTTCTTATAGCCATGATATCGAAGTTTCTTGCTTCTATAGCCGACAGATCGATTATAATCTTTACCCATCTCAAAAGGATTTAAATAATTAAAAAAGTTAAAGATAATAATACAAAAAAGCAGTCAAAAAATCAAATATATCGCTGAGCACATGCATATACTGATCAAAGATATGAGCACGTTTCTAGCATTCAAATTATTTCACGATCAAAATAAAGCAGAGTTGAGGAATTGAGTTGAGATAATATGGTTGTGTGGCTCGTTATCTAGCATTTCGCATAGCAAAGATAACGCTTTTCACAGAAAAAGCTGAATAGAACAGATGCGAAAGTAGTAAACAGCTGCATCGGCCACGCCCCCCTCCAATGTAAACATTGCCTTATCAGTAAAGTGTGTCAACTTGTTTTAGCTATATTTTGGTTCTATTGCGAATTTTTTAATGCGGTTTTTTTTAATGTGTTCAGAATACAATACAGAATGAAATTAAGTCATAAATTTGTTTTCGTTTTTTTGATGAATTTACAAGGTATGAGACCCCTTAAGTGCGGCTAAGCCTAAGTTTTCTTATCATAACAGCCATATTTGTTTACATTTGTAACTTAGCAGTATAGTGAATTAAGTGTTTCTGCACCTTCACTGTCTTTTAGCCGAGTCGGACCAAAAGGAAACTTTTAGTTTTGTGCTTGCTCGTTTTTGCGTAGAAACTCTAATTTTAATTGTGATTTTTTTAATTTGCTTTAATTGTATTTGGTGTTTTATGTTTTTATATGTCTTTCAATTTTTAATGAAAATATTTTATGTCTTTTTGCCTTGACGCGAAGTGAGAACTGAATTAATTGAATGAGAAATATATCTCTAATGAAATTCGAGGAAATCAGTTTAAATGAAATGCAGGGAAATGCGTATAATTTAATATTTTCTACAAGGAAGTCATTTGGAGTTCACAAACATTTTTCTTTACATTTTATTTAATCCTTACATTTTTTAGTACACGTGCATTTCTTTTCTCTTGAGGCTTCTTAAGTAAGAGATCAAATGACAGGCTATGCACTTACTTTAATAAAAAAAGGTGATGAAACATGCTGTTGCCAATATTTCCTAAACAAACTTTTCTTTCATTCAAAAATATTTGCTCCTTTTTTTTCTTTTTTACTTTCGAATTCGTGTCATTTTTCTTAGAAAAGCTAGAGTATATCACTGGACAAAAGAAGTGAAACACGAAAAGAACTTTCTTCTTCATATATCACAGAGAGAAATCTCCGATTTCTAGTATTGAGTTCCCTAAGCCTTAACTTTCACCTGCTTATTACTTCCCACTGTTCCAAAACGGAAAGTCTCAAGACAAATTCCTGAGGATGGAAATATATTTGGTTTCCGTATTTCTGAAGTAAACTTTCTTAAATTTTCAAGGATACGGATGGTTTACAAAATGCTGAAGATGAATTTTCAAGTATATTTTTACATTTTACCAGCTAAATGCGTGTTAGTGCGAAACAGTGGTTTGAAAATAAGAGATAAAAAATCTTAATAATATTATTTATATTAAATATAATACTAAAATTATATTAACACATACTTCTATAAATCCACATGAAATTAAATAAAATATTTAATTGAGTTACATTTCGTTACTTTATCTCGACCATGTTTATTTTGGATTTCAATGACGGTGGTTTTCGCTAAATCATGCAAATAATTCCAGTTCTGATGGAGAGATTTTTAAACCTTTTTCTTCCTTGTAATTATGGAAACACAGATTTATTTTATTGATTGAGTTTGTATTAATTGAGTTTGAAACAAGAAAGATGAGTTGAGATGATGGTATTAAAATGTGATTTAAATCCATTTTTTTTATCGTTAGCTTTTTTTAGCACAAAGGGACGTTAGCACAGAAGGGCTGTTAGTCTCGATACGGCATTCGTCGTCTCGTCAAATGGTGCATCATCTGTTCACTATAAATGTCCGTTTCACTTTACAAATTGTTTGTTTCCAGCAAATATTATAGCCCTGTATTATATTTAAAGAAATTAAATACGGAATAATTTGCATGAAAGTATGTATGTTTCTCTCACAGTGGAAAAACAATGGTACTTACAGCCCTAGAATTTTGAATAACGTAGTCGTCCACCCAAACTTGGGCACAGGGAAGCCCGAATTTGGAACTTATTTTATTGTCGATTTCCCATTTTCTAAAACGTTAAAGAATTCTTGATTAAAAAACTCAACGATCTGATAGCGAGCAATGACAAAACTGCACGAAAAAAAAAGCACTTTTATCCCCAGCATGCGAGGCTGTCTACCAGAAATTCTAAAGTTATGTTGTTTTTAATTATTTTTAGCCTATGAGACATTAGCCCAAATGCTCTCGAACCGTAAATATGGGTGTAAATGAAAAAAAAAAAAAAAAAACCGCCCCTTTTGGCGTAATATAAAATGCTGACATTTTATTTTTTTTTTTTTTTATTTATTTTTTGTACTTTAGGGATATCTGTAACTGAGCCTTCATATTATCTGTCACGTTGCATTTCAAACCATCAAACACATAACCTAATGTATTGCAAATACTGATAAATGTTGCAATTCTTACTAGAGAATTTCTTATATTTACTTCTAACACAATATTCCAAAACATTCAAACAAACTAACAGACCAAAATAAAAAGATAGCAACCCGCCGAGCGTTAGTTGATAAAAATAGAACTTTATTTTATACCCGAATGCATGACACTTTCCTAATAGCAGCAAACTAGCTAAAATACTCTTTCTACTAACGAGTGACGAACATTATTCTGAGGTAAGTACTGAAAGGAAAAGGAAATATGCTCAAAACTTTATTTTCAACTCAAAAAGCACAATCTGAACACAGAAAATAGCGGGGTACAGTAGAATTTTCAGTTGCCTCCTTCGACGCTCCACACCGCCTCTACCCGCTTTGTCTCTCTTCCCACTCACAGCTGCATCCCTTCATTGGCATATATACCGATGACCGATGGCACATGGCACCTACCGCGTTATATTACAGTACCCCACCCTAGCTAAAGTAGTCGACGGTGCTCAAGCATTGCGCAGAGCAAAGATGTTTAATTTAGAGGAATGGGCATAGTTTTTATTTATTTATTTATAAAACTATCAGATAGATAGTGATTTTCCTCTTCTTTTGGTAAATAGCGCATAATTTTACAAGCTCACAATAATTTTCATAATAATTTTCAAGCTCATAATAATTTTCAAGCTAGCATAATTTTCAAACTTATTTGGTGAATAGCGCATTATTTTACAAGTTCGAATAAAACTAACTCTGCTCCATGTAACTCTTTTAGTAAGAACTGGTACTTGTTTTGTTATAGTTTCTGTCTTTTCTCGGAGATGATCTTTTGGAAAACCGCCATCCACTTTACCCGATTTCGTTCCTGTTTTCGAAATCTTCTAGGAAAACTGATACAGAGTGCACTTAAATTCTGCTTTAAAAGTTCTACGCTTTTCTAAAGAATAAATGAATATGGCGTTATGTAACGGTTTTTATAAGAACTGAAAGCGGGAAAACAACAGCGGCGACATGAACCTAAAATGGATGATGAGAGAGCAAAGTTCTAATATAAATGCCCTGAGCGTGAAGCCCCGTTGAGTGGTTTTCAAAAATCTTACGTAGGAAGTGAGTGACTTTCCTCTCATTTCGAATGTTAATTGGGCAAAATTTCTTCAAGATTCGAATAAAACATTATATTTTGATTAATTGCTTTTAAATCGCTTAGTTTGTTAACTAATAATGTAATAAATTTAGAAGAGAAATTAAATTTCTTACGTTTTTCTGGATGACAAAACACTGTCGCGTCGAAGATAAAAATATTTTAATATAATCGTGCAGTAGGTAGGTAGGTAGGTGACGGAAGACGGGGACGCCTGGTGGCTACCAGAGATAAACAGGCCTGTGTCCCTCGCCTTCCACTATCTAATGGCAACAACTCTTTGTGGCCTCAAGAGTCCACACCGGGCTTATTAAGGGTGCAGTAGTTTACATGGTCAAACAGGGGCAACTTATTAACATTGCTTGACTAATTACATAATTACAGGTATGAGACTTCTGGGACGGATTTACAGGTGAAGGGCACAGAGCTAGGTACTAAATGTATGAAAACACAAAAACATGAAAATGTACAGAAAACACACACAGAGAGGGGAAAAAGGGGGAGAGGGATACACTTGATTAACACTGAAGACTTATGACAAATAAAACACACATAAAAAATAATAATACACATATACCACATGTCAGATACATATTTGGCCTCATTGATCACATACACTGTACATTGTGGGGTGTGTTTACAGACGAGGGGCCATAAGATGGGAATAACATGTGATTGCTGGACATTGATATGGGAGACACGTAGAGGTCCGGCGAATATATATTTGTGGAGCGCATAGGTTGCTGAGTATATGAGCATGCCGAGCGCGGTGACATGTTAGCAGCACAGGGTGATGTTCATGCTGACTTCTGTTAATGGCAGACGTTGTGGGATTATGCAGCGTCGCATATATCTTGGCCCATAGCGGCGAGCTGGTCAATTACCTTACAGATTTTATTGATTGCAAGTTTGTTTTTAATAATGAACCGTTGAAAGGCGTCTGTAGGAGGAGTGGGATGCTTAATGTGGTTGTTTGTTGTGAGTGGGCAAGAGTAGATATAGTGGTCTGGTGATCCAAATTGGCCGCACACGCAAGCATCTGTAGAGGAGATGTTGTGCCTATAATAATACGCTGGATAGGGGTCATGTCCCGTTATGAACCGGGTGAATTGGGGTATAGCTATGAGGCGTGATAGAGAGACTTTGGATAGAAGATTGTAGGTCCGTCGTCCGGTGTCACACGCGTTCCATTCCTCTTGCCATATTTTGAATAGGTCTTCTTTGAGAAGCCTCTTTAGATGCGATGGTGGTGCACGGATACGGATTTGCTGAACTTCAGAACTGATGGCGGCTTCTTTGGCTAGGGTGTCTGCTACCTCGTTTCCAACTAGACCAGCATGCGCCTTGACCCAGGTGAGGTGAATGCGTTGCTGGTGGTTTACAGAGAGTAGCTTTTGGATTTCGGAGATAATTGGGGAGGTGTGGCTTAAGTTTTGAATTGCCAGGAGTGAAGATTGGCTGTCTGTACAGATGCATGCTTGGTGGTAGCCGTTACTTAGAATGTCGTTGGTGGCGTTGAGGTTTGCCAAGGCTTCTGCCTTGAACACACTATTGAAGTGCCGCAGTGCTGTCTTCCAACTGGTATGTTCATCATTTTAGCAAATTTATTATGCAAATGGTGGTAGCAAATGTACGCGCTACCAACTCCGTCTTCAATCTTGGATCCATCGGTGTAGTAGACGTACGTAGTGTTGGGAATACTAGAATTGCTAGTGTTGTCTATGGTGATGCGGAAGTTTCATCCTTGAATGCCCGGGTGTGGGCGTTGGGTGGGGCGAGGGTTTTCATATAAGGTCGGTCTGTGGGTTTTATCGTGGAAGGTGGCGTCTTTGCGTAGTTGCAGGATTCTGGTTATTGTAGCTTCTTGCTCGGCTCTAAGATATAGTGGCGGTATGCCTGCAAGGATGATGGCCGCAGAGGTGGATGTGGTGCGAAAACCTTTGCACATCATTAGTGCGAAAGGTCTTTGGATGGTCTGTAGTTGTTTACGTTTCCGGCTTTGCATCGGCTTCGCCCATATTGCCGCAGCGTACAGGACTATGGGTTCAATCACTGTCGTGTACAAAATCTTAGTAATATATGGGTTTCGTCCCCAATTTATACCTTGAAATTGACGGGCCTTGCTTGCAATGGCTTGTGTCTTAATTTTGAGTTGCTGAAGATGTGAGATCCATGTAAAGCCTTTGTCCCATATTAAGCCTAAATACTTGAGCTCTTTGACGATTTTTAGATTTTTCTGTTGGAGTTTTTAATACATGGATTTCTGCTTGGGTTGGTGCCTGGCTTGGGAATGATAAGAGTGGTTGATTTGGCAGTGGAGATGGTTAATTTGAGTTCTTGACAGAGGAAGCTGAATTTTTGTAATATTTGAGTGCTTCTGTGTTCCAATTCGTTTCTGGTGCGACCCTGGATTAGGAACGCAACGTCGTCTGCATAGGCAACTAGTTATGTATGCTGTGTGTTTTTAATCCTCTGAATTTGCTTATTAAATTAAGAAGACACATATGTTACGAGTGGCACACTTATTCTATATCGCCAAGTTTTTGATTAAATTTAAAATATAAAAAAAAACTCATTCTTTGCAGTGTGGCAACATAAAACTTTATCAATCATTGATGACATTACCGGTCCTCCATCACACATGTCTTTAACTCGTTATATTATTGATAATACAAAATAATCATAAACACGCTGACTGTTGTTTTTGTTGCCTCGCTTTAATCAGCCACTACCTTAGTCGTATCTGTTCAAAAGGCCTCAACTGAAATAGCATATTTAGTATAAATTTCTCGAAAGGTGTCAATTAACTACACACAAAATACAACGTAGAACAACACACTCCTTCGTCTAGAAAATAAAACAAAAGTAAATGCGAGCACTGTTGATCATAGTTTTTAATGCTTTCAAAGTTCTAAGGTTTAGTTAATCATTAGCCCTTAATACAATTTTAAAATTTCATGTAATTTCTGCTAATATTCTCAAATAGCTGGGAAGCTCGAATAAGTTCTTTAAAATCTGATGAAGTGTATTAAAAAGAAAAATAGTTTCCCTACGCCTGATACTATATTTTTTTAATTAATGTGACATGATTTCTTTTCAAAGCTGGCATTGAAATTTATAAAAAAAAATTACGCATTTTAATAAAATGATTCATTGTTTTAATCTCAGTCCCGGATCTAAACCCTAATAGTAAAGTTATGGCCTTAGGAATGTCTTTTTAATATCTGAATTCATGATGTAAACATCTGCTTAAGATATCAATTACATGTATTTTAGATTATAACGAGTTGATACACAAATCCGTTGAATATAAATGATTCAGCAGATTTGAAATTCCTATATATAATTATTAGACTCTGGTCGTACGTGTGTGATAGCTATGTAAAGAAAGACATTTTTCTTTCTTCCAGTTACGTGCTTTAGCCGTTTAAAGGCACTGGGCAAAAACTGTGGTCATTTTATTATGGAAGCACCTAATAGGGGGGCCATCTTTGCCTCCTATGAAGGGACGGATGAATTAAATCCATGGCTTCTCCGGGATTAGAACCCGGTTCCTTTAGTACGACAGTAAGAGCCACCAACCCCTTTATGAGTTTTAATTTCAAAAATGGCCATTTTTACGACAAAAAGGCGTTTGTGTTTTAGACTATGCAAAGATTTCATCCATTATTATTGTGCGTTTCGAAGCTAGTATTGTACAGGCTCAGCAAGCCATTAGAAAATTCTACTACGAAATCGGTTTTTCAAAAACGTAGCTTGTCTGTGCAAACATAACTTGAAATGGCCCACGTTTCTAACGAACGAAGGAGAATGTTAAGTTTCGCGCGCATCCTTACAAAAATCAGCAAATCGCACGAGTCTCAAACTTGATAATCCGCAACCAAATGTTTAGAAGATTATGCGAAACCAAATGTTTAGAAGATTATGCGAAACCTGAAACTGAAACCATAAAATTTTCAAATATTGTAACATTTAGAGCTAGGTGATTATATGGTGAGATAAGAATTTTGTAATCGCAGACAGGAACATTGCAGAACATTGCATGAGGACAACCTTGTCACCACTTTAATAAATAGTGGCAAAGCGATATTTCCTTTGTGTGATCTAGTAAACGGTCATTATGTCCGAATAGAGGTATGAGAATTATCATGCTTCCGTTGAACAGAGATAGAATTCACCAAATCTAAGTTCCTTTTGCAGCACTACCCAGACAAAGTATATGAAGTTTTTCCCTTCGAGAACACTGTCATATCCTGATATATGGAATATGTCGTATCTTGATATACTGCAGCTACTATTATTTTCTCAAATGAAAACTAAATTAAAACATATTTTACCCCAGCAAGATGTGGCTTCATCTCACCGGCATTGTAATTACATACTATTTGAATGAACAGTTTCCACATCATTGGTTCACATTAAGAAGATGTATTTTCACCGTTCAGATGACCACTAAGATCTGCAAACCCTTATGGCCATTGTTTGTTTTTCTTTTAGGGTAAGTTAAAGATGATGTTACATTCCTCTCACTACCAGCAATTTTAGAGAACAGCATAGCAACTGCTGTTGTGATCAGATTAATTTCATTATAATAATTGTATACCGTGTTATTGTAATCGTATATTCATGACGAAGTCTAAAATTAATGTAAAGTATCTCTGTAAATGTCTTGTTAGGCTGGCCTCTGATGCGGGCCAACCGAACGCCCAGCGGGTTCAGTAGTGCGGTGGAGCAATTACCTGTAAAAGTTCGCTGACGAAGTTCTGGTGCTCCGTCCAATTTTCCTGTCCCTGCTGTTGTGATCATTAGCAAGGATACATTTGAATGCAAGAAGTGCCAATTGCGTCCTTGTGCTGCAGCTTGGACCTGCGTCTACGGACCTGTGGCTTGGCAACAAGGAGTGCACATACCGAAGATTTATTGTATGATGACTAAAATTTGAAAGATTTGTCTTTCATTTCTTATTGTACTGAATTTTTTCTTTTGCAGTTCTATACGGAATACAACATTTTGAACCCACATGAATTATTTATAATATTTATGTTTTATTAAAAATGAAATTTAGCTAAATTATTAATGAGTTCGTAAGTATTTTAGTTGCTTAATTTTCCACATTCTATGTAAAAGTTTTAAAACTTGAAAGATCATTTGATAGATTATTTTCTCTCCTCAAGGTTAGAAAGAAGTCTTAGAAATTGTTTTTCGACAGAAAACATTATACCGTAAAGTAAGCTACATTAGAAACATATACTGATTTTATTTTGCTAATTCTTTAAGTAAATGTGTAAGTGCGGAAACTATAATCTTAAATTCGTTCATGTAACCCTGCATTAATAATTACATACTAATGCAGACGCATAAGGAGCATATTCATCATCAGAAATCCCCAGTTAATATATATGTATTTGCTTTCTAACTATATTTAATATTTGCAAATAAGTTCCATTATTTATGTATTAACATGTCAAATAATAATGTTGCGAAACCGAAAGTCAAGAATTGCTTCTAACAAATCTTAAAGAACAATATCCAAGGCTTTATTACTTATTGATGGCTCTGGCATTTATTTTATGAGAAGGAAATGCAGAAATGTGGCGCCAGACACCCACGGACTTGAATCTGAGAACTTTACGACCTAGCAAAAAAATCCCCTAATATTAAAAAATTGTTTTCGCCATTAAAAAGAACTCAAGTAAGCGTTTTTGAGGGTACATTGATATATTAAAAAATGCACTTTAGCTTGCTTAAAAATATAAATTTTTAATAAGAATTTGATATTTTGATTATAAAGGGGGAAAATGGCATTATAGCAGAATATTTAGTTTCATTACTGAAATTTAACACATAGATTTTTTTTTTCACCTTAAGAAATTTTAAACTCATTTTTGCAATTCTATCTTAAACAGATAATTTATACATCGTCAACTGCAGGTCTGAAAATTTAATGTCATTATGCGTGTTACAACACGTAGAAATGTGCAACGGAAAATTTCATCTGAATTTTTAAAAATGCAAAATCGTAGACGAAAGTTTTCCTTTGTACATGCTTATATGTTTGATTTATGAGTATTATCTTGTACCCTTTTGGAAATAGCAGTTTATATTCTGTATTTATTTAATTATACATATATTAATTGTTCTTGATTTCGCAAAAACACTATTTAATATTCTGGAATATCTAAAAAAATAGCTGACAGACAGAACAGCTAATATAAGCTACCTAAAGAACAGCTAACAGCAGGAACACAAATCAAAATTGAAACAAAACAAAACAACTCAGTAAAATAACATAAAAATAATAATGTAACTAATAGCTGAAAATTCTTCGGTCATTTTTCAAGGAACGACATAAAAAAGTTCAACAGATCCAAATTTCTGAATTATATCTGAAATATGAATTATTTCACGAATTATATATTCATTCGTGAAATAATTCATAAGTAAGGGCCAAAAAATTAAATTAATATAAATCAAAACATTTAAATAATTTTTATAATACCAATAAAGAATGCAAAAAATAATATATAAAATGTATTTAAAAAGATTTTATGATAAAGCATACAGTTCGATATTTTAATTATTCAAGGTTTAATTCCAAGACCCTTCTACCTTATACCTTATTTACCTCAAAACCTGTCTGAAGAAATGTTCAGCCACCATCCTTGAGTTATCCAAATCCACAATATCCAGCATTAAGTTTATTCACCTCCATACTATCAAAATCAAACTTTACCTAAACAAAACAATATTTTAAATTAAATGTTAAGGTAGGAAACAATAACTTTCCTCCTATTACAGATACAGGTAATCAGGTTAATGCAACTTCTGAAAATATTTTAAGTTGTATTGATAATTTTGAAACTTCAAAAAAAGCTATTGTCTTTATCTGAACATCTTCCTCTCACTAAATTTATTACATTCTCATGCAGAATTGGAATATTACGTATAAATGTGATATTTTATGTTGTAAATTCTCATTTAAATTATTAGTCCAAAGGGGCTTTGTCCCTGAAGCAGAAATGCAGAAATGCAAATGCACTTTCAAAACGCTTTCCTTTATGTTCTTCCGTCAATAGACGTGGCACACATCGAGCACAAACTTTACGAAATTTAATGTGATAGGCAATAATTTTATGCACACTTCCATGATAAATATCCAGTTCATTTAAGATTTCGTCTATATGCGTCTGTTTGCAAGAATGTATTCATTCACGCGAGCAGCGATTTTCGAATTTGTTGCACCATTTCGCCATAGCTTGACGTGACATTGCATTTTCATCATACGCTTCATGCTGAACTGTACTGAAATTTATACCCATAAATTTCAGTACAGTTGCACCTTTTTAACCACAAAAAACGAATCACTGCACGCACTTCCAATTTAGACGCTATTTGCAGCTGTCGAGACATTGTTTACGACTGATTATCAGAAAAACTAAACTTGCTTCGGGGAAGCCGCTACGTCACGCGACAAAGGTACATGTCTGAAGTGTTGCGACACAGTGTCATCCAAATAGTCTTAGACGAAACATATTTACTCAGTAGTGCAACAAACGTTCTGACTGAACTACGTATTATTAAATCATTTTAGTCATGTACTTGCAAAAGGTAAATATCAAAAGTCATATATTTGCAAAGGCCAGCTTTTCTTTTATTAATATGGGCATCTTCTCTTCATAAAAATCTCAACAGCAGTTAATATTGAATAAAGATTTTTTATTGTACTTATAAGGTATATCACCCGTCTTCTTAACATCTTCTTCGTAGTGTAGTGGTCAGCACTCTGAACGCGTATTCCAGAGGTGCGTGGTTCGATTGCCGGCAAGGGCGTTGCTCATTTTTCATCTTTCATGCTTCCAAAAAAAATCTCTGTGTCTCTACAATGGCGCTCGAACTAAATGGGTGGTGGATGATGATTCTCCACACCCAGGATTTAGCGACTGGGTTCCCTAAACCCCAGTCGCCCTTTAAAAGGGGGAGTATACAAGGTATTTCTGCCGCCTTCTTAGCAGGCCTTTGTAGTGTAGTGGTCAGCACGCTGGGCGCGTATGCCAGAGGTCCGTGATTCTATTCCAGGCGAAGGCGTTGCTCATTTTTCATCTTCCCTGCTTGCGAAAAAAATCCTAATGTCTCTACATACTTATGCTATTTTTCTGTTTCCTTGACGTTTAACCAGATATAAATAATTATGCATAAAACTATTCTTTTAACACCAGTGCTTATTTCTGCCATTTTCAAATTCTGTGCAGTGGTTCATAACACATTTCCCGTCAAATTCCACGCCACTGGTGTTTAAATAACTACCTTTCCTTTGTCAACAACCTGTCAGGGATTTTTCTTTATAGAAAGCTTCTCAACAAATTGAGAGCTAGAGAATTGCATCCCGAGAGACTTTTTTCTCACCATTTAGTATTACGACCCTTAAGGATAGTTACTACCTATGCGCAATTGCGTGATTGTTCTTCCAACATATTTTTTCAGGAAAATGGTTAAGCGAAAGGGCAATTTTTACAAGATTTAACTACATTTGTAAGTAATTTTGAATTTTAGCCCGTAGTTTACTAATTTCATGTTTCATCTGACGAATTATATTCTAATACATTTGTCAGTATTTAGCTTTTATATTGAGGTATTTCTTATGTTTGATTATTTTTTTTTTTTTTTTTACGTTTGACAATTTGCGTATACTGTATGGTCAAAGAGTTACTCGTATAAGGCATCATTTAAGTTTCTAACAAGTTATTTTATGTTAATTTTCCATCTATTGCTCTAATTTCCTTTTCCATGCCAGAATGTAAATTTCTAGCTCGCGCTATGTTCGAATGAGGTAGAAAGAACAGGTCATTTAAAAGAAGGTTTCAGAGTGTAGAATCAGAGCGTGTTCTATTTGCTTTAAATGTTACGAAGTTGATTCTCTTGCGATTAGTATTCTGCGGCTTTGAGTTATCCTTGTTATTAGGCTAGTTTATGCCGATTTTAAGTAAGAATCAGCTTGTGCGCTATTCAAATTGTGAAGCTATTAGGTGGCAGGTGATGGAGGACGGGGACGCCTGGTGTCTAACATAGGTAAGCAGGCATGTGTCCCACGTCCTCCCCTATTTAGAAGGAACAACTCCCTGGAGCCACAGAAGGCTGCCCCGGGAGTTTATAATGGTTTGAAACATAGAGGTTACAGTGTCATACTGGAACGGTTTCAGCTTTACATTGGTGATAGAATAACATAAGGCTGTGATTGTACATAGATGCATATAAATATAAATAAACATAGGAGAGTAACAGAGAGAGAAGGCAGGAGAAAGGATGAGTGTAACAAAAATGTAAAAGTAGAGGAGATGTGAAGAAAGAGCATGTGGACATACACTAGCAAAAGGAATAGCATTTACGTATTCATTAATACACAGCATTAACACGATAATGCTCATAAACAGTACATTCTGATTTGGGAGACATGCCCTTGATATCTAAATATGTGAACAATGGAATATTTTTAAAAAAAATCGTGCGCTACACCGATGAGGTACTTACAGTACTTATAAGTGCACAAGACTGGAGCAGATACACGATATTTACAGATACGCTGATGCTAGTTATTACAAGTATACATGCGCAAATGCATGATATTTACAAATATGCTGGTTACAATTGCATGATACTTATTAAAAAAGTTATTAAACTTACAATTGCATGATACTTATTAAAAAATGCAAACTCGCAAGACAAAAGCAAGTACGCAATTACACATATACAAATACCCTAATATAGATACATTAAAAGCAGATAGACATTACAGTTACCTCGATTATAATATTGTATAGAAATCGTAAATAGGGGGACAATAGCTATGCATGTTGATATACAGAGGATGTTCACACATTTTTTAGACGATGTATATTGTATTCACAAAACTAAATTACATAAAATTCTTGTGTTTTAAATGTTCTATTTGACATCCCTTATTCTGGACTATCTTTCAACACCGCAATTTCCAGGATAATAATGCCTTTTGAAGTGGCAGAAGAGGTATTCTATCCCATTCCTTCCGAACAGCTTTCCAGAGTCCTGTTAGGGTTTTGGGACAACGTTTGGATAATGCAGTTTTTAAAAGTCCGAAATCACAAAAATCCATAGGTGACATATCGGGAGATTAAGTAGGGATATCAGTGAAGGGTATGGCCTTGATACCAGTTTTTTGTTCCCTTTCGTTTAAGAAATTTACAGTGGATTTTTATGTGTGACTGCTAGCTTTGTCCTGATGGAGTCTCACAGATTGATGGCACTGTGGGTAAAGCGATGGTATTTCATTCAGAAAAATTGGCGATAAAATATGTTCCTGATAGTATTTGGAGTTAATCTTGACATTTTTTTCCACTCTCTTTATTTTTAACTTGCCATTATAAGAAAAACCAGCAACAATCCTGAATCCCTTAGAGAAACTTTCTTTCGATTCTTTGAACCATGTACTTAAATTTTTTTCTCCCTTTTTATGATAATAAAGGGCTCATTTTTGTTACAATCATTTAAATACACCCATGCTTCATCTATTGTGACAATTGTTTTCCATTTTTCTTTGGATAAGTGATTCTCATATACAATTCTGCAGCGTGTCCTGCGTTGAGCGATATGCTTTGGAAGAAGACTATGCACATTGCGTTATTCTGCTTTCTTAAGATTTAAATCAACGTTTATAATTTTGTTTACAGTGGACGCCAAGCATTTTAATGATTTTGCAACTGTACTTTGACTAGGGGGATTTTCTTTTAACATTAAACAACTTACCTTTGCAACAGTCGAAGATGTCCGTTTTTTCCTTGGATACTTGTTTGGAATTTTTGTCCCACTTGAAGCTCCAATTTGACGTTTTTTTTTTTCTTTTCCTGTTGATGATATTACCTATCAACGCTTTAGATATCACAAAACCATGACTCTCACATCATTTTTGGATAACAGAGTATTTCTCTTCGGAAAGAGCGTAAATGTAGCCTTCGAACCACTGCTTTGTTAAATTCGCCATTTTGAATAAAAACAAAACTTTCAAGCCACTGACGATAATTTTGACTTTTAAAAACATAGTAAAATTGCAATTACTTCTTTTGCAGCAAACAATGTTTTATTACCGCTAACCAAAATCGTCTAAACAATGTGCGAACAGCCTCTGTATAAATTGAAATATAATTTCCTATTATGTAAATAATAATGCTATTATAGAAATGCTGGTGTTGTGGATTATTCTGGTAATACACCGATATAAGTGCTTGCAATACAATACTTGCAGGTGTCAATAATGGAGTAAATGCATGATTTTTACAGATACACTGATATCAATATCTACAGGTACACAGTTCTACGGAAGCAAATACACAATACAATTGAGAATACGCAAATACAAGATATTTACAAATGCGCTGTCACCAGCGCTAACAGGTATATGATACTTACAAAAACAGATTCGTATTACAAACGGAAATACGCATTTACTCATATACAAGTATGCAGATACACATGCTCTTTATAAATCAAAGCCACAAGTGCCGACAGGTGCACGTATTTACGAAACTTCTGACACTGAGAACAGAAGGACAATAGCCATACAATGTTGGTTGATATATAAAATTTCTAATATTAACAAATTTTATCCCAATTTATTTATTTTGTTCAAATTTGAAAATAATAATATTTTCTAAGGTTAATTAAACATAAACAAACTAAATATAACAAAATTAGAAAATTTTTTATATTTTATATAAGAAATCTGGCCCGTCCTCTAAATAGGACACTGGGATAAAGGGGATAAAATTTGTACTTACATGTTTTTAGTGTTGTCTTCAATGATGAAAAGTGATTTCCGTGTACAAATTTTACTTTATTCGACTAATACTTCCTTATTTACAAGATAGTTAACTTTTCAGGTGAATTTCACTCTAATCTTGGTGGAAAGGTCCAAAGCAAGCCTGACAAAGTGTTTTGTCACATTTGCCACAGTATGTTTTTGATTTTCCTTTGCAGCCCTCTCTTTGACAACGACGCTGTTTTTCTCGCTTTAGTAAAAAATGACTAACACTATCTTTGCGGATGGCTTCTTTTGCATCAGAAGGTACAGTCCAGATCCTAGGTCTGCCTTTTGATCTTATCACAGTTTCTTTTAGATAAACTGTTGTTACAGTTCTTCGGAACTCCTTCAAGTTTAGAGCTTAATTTTTGTTCAGAGTTTTGTGAATTATCCAGGCGTTTACCATAGCCATATACAGCGAACGTATAAAAAGTGGCCAATACCACTTTTTCCACTAATTTTAATGGAATAAAGTCCAGCCAACCAGTCGTGGTGATCCACACCGCCCATATGTTTGTTGTAAGAATTAATCAAATTTGGCATCTTTACGTTAACTTTATCTTTGTGTCCTCTCACTCGTCTCTTCAGATCAAAGAATGGTTCTCAAGTGCTGAAATTTGTAGCAACAGTGATAGTACTATTATCATTCCATCGCACCAGGAAATTCTTGGATTTCTCCTCAACTGCAAAATCAGACGTGCCTCTTTCTTTCTTCCGCATAGATTTAGATTCTTCTAAAGGAAACTCGTGGTTTATCCGATTTTCTCGTATGGTTACTGTAGCATGGAAACCCTGTTCACCAAGACTTTTCAAAAGATAAATGCTAGTAAAAAAGTTATGAAAATATAGCATGTAGCTTGAAGGATTCACAATATTCTGTGTTAGTTTCATTACAAACCGAGTACCAAGATCATTTCTCGCATCAGATTCTTTACCGCATCTGACCAGTAGTCACGTTCGCAGGTATTTGAATGGCAACCAGTTAGAAGTAAAATTCCGATAAAAACACGTATTTCGTTGGCAGTGGTCAAGAAATCGTGTTCGTGTTTTACATCTGTTGCATATCGCACACTTTTTTTACAGTGAGATCGTAGACTTCATTGGAATAAAACTGCTCAAAAAGCTCTGATGGAGTTTTATCTTTCAATGCAGTTTCCATCTCCTTGAACAAGTCACTTGCAATTGATTCATCCTGTGTTTTCCATTTAGTATATTGTGGTGATTTATTCTTTATCCAAGATGACTGATGTCTTTTAGCTCTTTTCTACTCTTTGGAAACACTAGAGCTTGTGGACGGTTCAGGCTGGAAACTATATCCAGTTATAACCTACAGAGACCCAAGAACATCGGTTACAATAATCTAACCAGTATTTACTTCATTCTCATCCTCTTCATCTTCGTCAGTTAGGTCGCTGGCATCTGGTGGTAACACAGCAATTTCAAGTTCGCTCTCATCTGAATCTAAACTATTGAATAGTTCTAATGCTTCCTCTAACTTCAGAAACCTTTGCACTGACATAACTCATCAGGGGGGGAAACACTAGAAATTTTTTTACTCTTATTTATAAAGAAGAAAAGAACGCGTCAATTGCATACTTATCGTCCCATAGTCCTATTTAGAGGACAGTTAAAAAAACAATGTGCTAAAACTCACGTAATAACAATAAAGCTTTCATTAACCACCAGGATGATAAGGAAATAGTACCTTCACATGCAAAATGCCCAGCCGAGTGTCCAAAGCAAACTGAAAACGAATTCTGTAACCACAAAGAGATGATATAAACCACACACACTAATGCGAAGAATAATCAAAATGTCCAGAGGAAGTAGGAGGGGGCGAGACACATAACTCACGCTAGCAGATGCTAATACATATCCCTACATATTCCAGCTGGCAAAATATTCGCACCAAGCAAATACTGATTTCTACATGCTATTTTTCAGCTGTCCTTTAAATAAGACAGTGGGATAAAATGGGTTAAAATATGCTATTACTGAAATACTGGTGATATTGAGACATTAAAATATGCTATTACTGAAATACTGGTGATGTTGAGACATTAAAATAGTGTTATACTTGCAGTACACCGATACAGGTGCTTGCAGTACAACACTTACATATGCTAGGGCAAATACATAAATGCATAATATTTACAGATACGCTGACAAGTGCACTTACAAATACGTGATACAAACGCAGATATGCAAATACACATGAGCACACAAATACATATACACATTAAAAAGCAAATACAAAAATGCTGATAAAAGCGTATAGTACAAGACCGTGGCATGATTACAAGATTATGCAATAGTACAATAAGATACTTGATTATAAAAATTGTAACACATTACAAATGGGGATATTTACTCATATTAGTTTAATAGGTTGATATATACAAACGTTTATATAGTTGTCAAATATAAAACACCGAATGCAGCTCTTACTTGTAACATGAGGATTTGGCAAAACAGTGTCATGATACAGCATCGATGCAATATACACGTATAACACGATACATATAGTAGCATAAAAGTCAAACATAGTACACCGAATGCGACACTTATTCATAACATGTAGATGCTAACTATTTTCATTCCGCCAATTATTTGACTCTTAAAGCAGTAGGGCACAAATACTGGGAGGTTGTTATAGGTCCGGATGACATATATAAGGACATAGGTGTAGAATACATTGTGCTACTGTGGCAGGCAAATGTCTTGGCCATAAGCCGCTATTGTATGAATAATTTTGCATATTTTATTCATGGCCGCTGTGTGAAGCTATTAGACTATACTTACTTTCATTAACTTTAGTTCAGCCATTACGTTTAATTTAAGCCATAAATATTGGCTTCTCTAAGAATGAGTTGGTGCCGACTGTTAAACCTTGTTTGTGTTCATGAAATGATCCTTTACACCGTTTACCCTGTCTCTGCGGTACTTATAAGATTCACACATTGTCTTTTAGAGTTATGAGTCTAATTTATTTTACATAAGAAGACCAAACTCTACATTGCCGCCCAAACTTTCAAAATGTCCCAAGAAACTTCAATATATAGTTTGGCCCCCTCAGCATCACAAATACCGCCAAATTTAGTTAATTACAATTTGACTACAGGCAGGCTACACTTATTTTCATTAGCTTTCGTTTATCCATTACCTTTAATTTAAGCCATAATTGTTGGCTACGAGTTGGTACAGAATATTAAACTATATTTGATTTAATAAAATGATCCTTTACACCCTTTCTCTGCCTGTGTAATTCACAGATTGTCTTTTAGAGTTTTGGATCTAGTCTTTGTTACTTATGTATACCAAACTCTATAGAATATTTTATGTAGCATTTGGCTTTTACCTAAAATTTTAATTTATGTAATCAGATCATTTCGGGTTATTTCACCTGTCTACCTGAAAATTAAATAAAGCTGATGTGAATTATCTTAATTAAGTTAAATATCCTGTTGGACATTACATTAAATTTCCTTCAGGTAGACAAGGCAAGCTAAATCGATCAGAATTAAATAAGTGAATTGGCGTGAATTACGGTAAAGACGAGTATTCGATCTGAAGATGTTTACTCGTAAGTTATTTCCCCTGTTGTGGTAGTTTTATTAAGCATAAATGATATCCATAACTGGAACTTAGTGCCTTCCATGAGAAGTTGAAAAAACAGCGAACGAGTCGTCATCTATTGGTGATGAAAATTACTAGTATCGTAGAAGCATGGCATTTTCTTCTAAGATAAGCATATGTAGTAGGCATGGCATTTTCTTCTAAGATAAGCATATGTAGTAGGCATGGCATCTTTTCTTGAAAAGCATGGCAGTTGATAAGCTTGGAAATTTATTTTCATTGAAATGAAAGAGTTGATGAGAAAAGTAGAATGTAAACCAGCCCCACAATTATTTAAAATCGCGTGAGAACGGTGAATGACAGGTAGATGGCGAATTACAGAAGTTTGGTGAGTCACGTGACATTATTTGAAGAAATCAAAATATTTACATATGCTAATCAGTTAATAAAGTGAAATAGGTAGTAAAATAAGCAAAATCTTGGTTAAATAGTTAACACAGAGTGTGATAAAACTAGGATAAATGCATAATACTAAAATAAAATTGATCTTGGTACAGGATCACGTCCAAAATCCTATAACAGGCTCAAAGTAAATAAATTGATGAAAGTGATGAGTATTTAAAATATGTACATAATATGTTGCTATCTCCCATTATTATTATAAAAATGTAGCGGGGTCCCTTTACTGTCTGAATAATTCTATGGTCGTAGTTTCCTAGATTTCTTATGACACTGTTATCATGCTGATCACAATTTTTGTGGAAGTTATCTGATTTTTTTTCTTTAAATTTCGTTGTTGATAGAATTACTTTGATGCTATTGTGGATAGCAGAATTCTGACAAATCATGGTGAATTAGATATAATACGCAAATGGATATTTTGTTGGGTTTGAAGAATTTGTCGGTGAGATTTGGCTGTGGCTGCCCAGGCTAGTGGTGCATTCATAACAATTAGTCTAATAGTTTGAAGGTAGATTAATATTTTATTGGTTATATCAAGTTGTGAGGTTCTTCCACGTAATGAATATAGAGACATGAAGGCTTTCTGACCTTTATCCTTGACATAACTAATATGATTTTTGAAAGTTAGGCATTTGTCCATAAGAATATCAAGGTATTTGATCTCTGTTTCTTTTTTGATGACATTATTGTTACTTTTGATATTTTCGAAATTTCCAAAGAGACTTTTTTTACTGAAAATGATCACTGAAGACTTATCGAAATTGATTTTTATTTTCCATTTCGTGAACCATTCGTAGAAGGTGTCTATTGCTTCTTGAAGTTTGATATGTGCTAAGTGTGGGTTTAAAGATTTACATAGAAGGGTAGTGTCATCTGCATAACAATGTAGTATTAAGGCACAGTCAGTAGAAGGTAGATCATTAGTATAGATATTATGCAAAATTGGAGAAAGAATTGCGCCCTCATTCGTGCGAGCTTTAATAAGTCTAAATCAAGAAATGTGATTATTAATTCTGGTTTGAAAGGTTCTGTTGCACATAAAATCAGCTATTGTAATGATGAATTCAGCAGGAAAATTTTGATTAGTGAGTTTGACAAGGAAGGCTATATGCCATTTAATAGGTGATGGTTATTTTATCAATAATGGCTAATACCCTTTCAAACTTCAGCCTTTTCCCGTGGAATCAATAATAATATATTTTTTTCAAATTTTTTTCTGACTGATTTCTGACTAGTGCTCCTTAACTGACACCAACTATTGATTCAAAAAAAATTTAATGCAATTGTTTTTACTCTTCATTTTCTGAAAGGATAATATCTCGTTTAAAAATTTAATTAATGTTTGCTATGTTAGGGTTAAATTTTAGCTTTGATGATCCATTTTTTCTTAAAGTGTGTATATATGTGTGCGTATGTAATACGTTCACATTGAAATAAAGAGTTCGTAAAATTTAAATAAATTATTTTGCTAAAACTACATACCATTTAGTGAAAATCGTAAACTAGTCCTTCTTGATTTCTCCAACTTATTCAAATATTCTAAAATCAGTAGCAAAACCTCTTTGATTTAAGGAATGTATTAAATAGTAACAACATGGGCAAAAGTTTAGTGAACTAACAAGAGTAGTAATTGAAACCATTTGCTCTGATATTAGACATACAGAAGTTAGAGTGTTACACATTTTATAATAGAACGCGTTACAATAGCTTAAATTGCAATTACTTGATTTAAAATATTTGGGGTTCAATTCCTTGTTTTATTACATCAGGGCACTTCAGATGTACATATATTTTTTAAAACTCGAAACCAAATAAAATTAGGTAATGAGTCACATAAAGTTACTTTAATGATCTTCCTGATATAATCTAAATTCTGCTTTCTTGGCATTATTGTAACATTATGCATACAAAGAGCGCTCTGTAATTATGGTCATAAATTTAATTACAGTGATTAAAGTGGTACTGTTTCGAGAGTTTTGCGTTAAATACTTGGATTATTTGCATAGGATCTTAATTTGAGGCATTTCGGAAAGGGAAAAAAGAAAAAATTCCGAAATCTTGAAGAGGAAAATTGCTACCAATAATTTATGTATCAGGCAAGGAGCCAAAAGTTGTCTCATGCATGGAGAGTTAAAAAAGAAGTAAGTTGCGTTTTCTAGAACTTCTAACAACGAATTGTCGGTAAAAAGAACAGTAGTCATATTTCATCCAACCCACCATTTCTGAAGAATAATTACGTGATCCTTTGCTATAATTGGGGAAAAGAATACAATGTGCTTGACCGTTTCCTCTTACTATCTCCAATACATTATTAAAGGCAGGCTAATTTTCACTTTCTTATAATGAAGAAAGAAGTAATTAAAGATAATTGAGTGATTAAAAATTATGTTTGGATCTTCAAGCATATTAAGTAAAGTTCTTCAATTAATTAATTTAATTTTCTCTAATTAAAGATAACCTGATTTAATGTCAGTATTTAATCAAGTAGAAAGCTTTCACAGAGGTAATTTGATGAATAGTTTGACTTTTCCTGAGATTTGATATTAAAAAAAAGAAATATTTTGAACATTATATATCATCATAACGTGCAATATATACAATTAAGGAACGCCCGAAAACAAATTTTGAAAAATGTTATATGACATTTAATATTTTAATACGTTCTGACTACTTGCTTATGAAGTTCGAGGTCTTATTCTTGATTTATTCTAAGTACATTTATTAATGAGTTAATATGCTGCAGTTTCAAATAAATTGTGAAACTATGCTTTGTTATCTACTTAAACATATCAAAGAATAATTGTACTACTCGAAGAAATATTAGGTCCTATTTAACGAGACACTGATATTATGATAAAAGATTATGGTCGAGAAACTATTATGGTAAATCAAAGAATAGTTGAACGACTACTTGCCAGCTAAGTGCACAAGCAACTTTGCTGTAGCTGAAGAATTTCAATTTTATACAGAGATTATGCAGAAGACATGTTCATTGCACGTTTATAACTTAAATGCTGTACATTCTTTAATTTATTAAATAAGTGCATAACGTTAAATTTCCAGAATTTCAATTAGGATAATATCAATCTGATTTTATGAAATAAAAAGTACTTTTAATTTCTTCTTATATCTTCTGTGTTTGACAATCTCACACGCTAAACACGCACATACATGCATATATTTTTAACACAGACACGCATACGTATATTGTACATATTATATATTTATATGCAGGCATATACATTACACTTATATTAAAATGCGTATATATTTGTCTGGATGTAAATATGAAATTGTAATTAACGTCTTAGCTCCATGACTTCAAGAGTTCATTTTAGCTCCAAGAACTTTCATAATATGAATTCAATCTTTCTGTCATTAAAAAAGAAACAGTATTTCTCAGAATTCAGTAATTTACATCTAATCACCATCAGCAAACGAATAAGTTTTTATGCGTTAGAAAAACAGCCCTGTTAAAATTTGAAGTCAATAGAAAATATTTAGGAAAGAAATTGTACTTATAAAAATAAATTTGCCTAAAATGAGATACAATATACAAGACTTAATAATTTTTCTAGATTGTATATAAACAGAGTTATTCGAGGAATTTATGATATCAAGACGCAAGAGAAACACGTCAACGTGGAAAATAAAACAGGCAAATCGACAACCTTGTATTCGGTGTAGATTTTGTAAAATCCCAATCGATTTACCCGTTTTGCCATCGAAATCGACTGGGATTTTAAAAAATCTAAGCCGAATACAAAGTTGTCGATTTACCGGTTTTATTTAGAACTAAGATATGTTTAAGATTTGTAAAAGCTAAAATTATGTAATAAGTTTGATAATGTTTTTTAAAGTCCACTTCCAGTTACAAAGCAACTAATTAATGTATTTGTTCCAATAAATAATTATGAAGCATAATTTTTTAAGCTCTACATAACAAAATTTACTGCTGTATTTTATTACACAATGTCATTACTGTTGGGTGTTTTACATTACTCACACAGCTTCATTTTAGTTTTCAATTTCATGTGGGAATATTTAGCATATTCATTCAAGTAATACTTATTACTCTAAGATATTTAAAATCATGATCTTTAACAAAAGTCCATTATTTTCCATGATTACATAGACTAGATAATATGAAAAATGAATATTTTATTGTAACTATAACCTATAACAGATTACTACAAGTGATATCTCTGAATTCAAGAAGTACCGAGGAATTCCTTATTGACGATGGAACAGATGGCCGCAGATTCGGTCTCGGAAGTAAAGGATAGTTTGCCCTCAACACTTCTTTGGGTTCAAAAGTGACTGGCAGATTCGCTTACTGAATAAATGTTGAATGTTCCTGAGCACGCAACAAAGTTGCAGACGGCAAAGTGACTTCGAAGTTTTTTAAATTTATTTTTTACACTTTCGGTACATGACAGGCACAGAAAAAGAAATGATGGCATGTAAAAAATCATTCATATTGGCACCAAACTGATGACTACCTGTTTCTAGAAACCACCCAAATATTAGCAATTGATATTACTAGTTCTTCTAGCGCTATTTACAAAATTTCAACGCATTGTAATACACAATAGCTTATATTACAAGAAAGAAATCAAATCGGTTAAGTGCAATAATTTCACGCTAATTAAAGACAAATTAAAATACAAAAGAATTGTGGGCGAAAAAACATCATACAAATATTAATAAGCAGCAAGTAAATCAGAGCAAACACAGTAACAACAAATAATGCCCAACATACAATAAAATAAAACAAATAACTGAGCACATGTACTGTCATAAGTTTTCAGCAATATTTATGCACTTTGTTAAAAATTTTCATCACTACACCTGCTGATGAACTTCTTGTTAACAAGTTGACTTACCCAGTGTAACAGCTTTAAATAATATTAAAATCTTGTAGTTTAAACAATTTAAATAGATGAACATTAAGGAATTTGTGTATGTCAATATTTGAAACCAGACTCGAGTGCCACGTGCGACTCTCGCACGAAGAATGTAATTTATTTTTAAATGTTAGAATATGTTTTCACTTCTTGTTTCTATGTCGCCATTTTTGAGTGTTAAATAGAAGTTATTGCTGTGTTCCATCATTGGAGATGCTTCATATCGCCAAAGAAGCATCACGGTCTTAATTATTTTGGAGGCACTGACCGAGATCGAATAATCGTGCGTATTTTTATTTTATTAGTTCATCACTGAACATAATATTAGTGATACCAGATTATTACTTAATGTTTATATAGAATTGCTTTATGTTATTAGTTCATCACTGAACGCAATATTAGTGATACCAGATTATTACTTCCTGTTAATAATAAATTGTCTTATTTTATTACCGTATTTGATATTATATTTAATATTCATTTTAGTTGTCCAGACGGTAGATATATATATATTGCTCTATGTTATTATTCTTATTTTAATCACAATTAATGTGGTACACAGAATGAACTTCATATAATTTAAATATTTCATTTTTGAGGTATACGTACTTAACAAAGTGCATTTAATTTCGTGATTCCTGACTGCATTAATTAACTAAAGTAATTGAATTGAGCTACTTTGAGGAAATATAAAGAACACAGTGTTCGTTAATTTTAAACATAAAAAAATGTCCTACTTGGGAAGAGCTCGTAAGGAAGATTTGCAAAATCTCGCGGCTGAACTGGGAGTTCATGTGACTGCAGATATGAAAATAGTCGATTTAAAACAGAAAATTGTTGAAAGTAGTGATTATGATGAAGTATTCGTCAAAGGAGTCTTAGACACAATAATAGAAAGGGAGAGGGAATAACGGAAAGAGAGGGAGAAAAGAGAAAAAGAGAGAGAGGAAACAGAAGAACGGAAAGAGAGGGAGGAAAGGGAAAGAGAAGAACGTAGGAGACAGGAAGAAGCAGAAGAGCGGAGAAGGAACGAACAGTATGAATTAGAGAGATTAAGACTTGAAGCAGAGACAAAGTCTCAAAATACCGGACAGATCCGGCCGAAAACGGAGCTGCGTCACCTTATGCAGAAATTCGATGACAAGAAAGGAGATATCAGTCTATATTTTCTATTGTTTGAAAGGCAAGCAGAATGGGCTAAAATTGATAAAAAAGAATTTGTATCTCGTTTACTAGGACTACTTCCTTACGAAGTAACCCAGTTAATAGCTAGAGAACCCTCCGATAAAGCTAAAGACTATGAACACGTGAAGAATTTATTGTTAAGACGGTTTAAACTAAGCCCGGAAAAGTTTAGGCAGAAATTTATGAAACATCAAAAGAGTACCAAATCCACATGGGTGGATTTCAATTATGAAATAGAAAATTATTGCAAGGAATGGGTGACTGGTCTAGGAGTTAAGATTTTGATCAGTTGCTAGATTTGATGGTGATTGACCAACTTAAGCGTCGAGTTCCTCCTGAAATTCGAGATCATTTTCTTGATGAGTGGGTAGAGATGATTTCATCTAAAAAATTAGCTGAAAAACTTGATGCCTATGAAAACGTTTACGGAAACTTTAAAAAAAGCCTGTAGTGGATAGGCAGAAAGAAAGATACAATGCACTAACTCAAGGTAAATTGAGTTCAGATAATAAAAATAAAACTGAGAAAAAATTGTCTTCAGGATTTAATTCGCAAAGCTGGTTTCATAGACCTAGAAGTCCACGTCCAGATGATAAATATGAAAACCGAAAGATGCCACAATGCTATCAGTGTGGGTCCTATCAACATTTAAGACCCCAATGTCCAAAACTTAAGAATAGTACTGAATCTCCTGCTAATCTTAACAGAATTAGTGCAAAACCAGAGGATAAATTTCTATTACCTTATACTAGTATGGGTTACGTAAATGGTCATAAAATTCCTATATTAAGGGATTCAGGTGCTAGTATTGATATAGTTTGTCGCAAATACATCACGCCGGAAATGCTGACAGGTGAAAATGTGGGTGCAACAGCCATTAGATTTGAATCCAACCTGTTTACCATTGGCTGAGATCGAACTAAATTGCGATTTTGGGAAACTAATAACTAAGGCTGCCATTATTAGAAATGAACTCGACAAAGGAAGGTATTTATTAGGCAATCGAACTTTTGCACTGTTGAATAAACAAAGAAAGGAACCTGATAATCATCCTCACCAGGTTAATGCCGTCTCTACTAGAGTTCAAAGGAAAAGAAAAATAGCTGAAGAGAAGATCTTGGAACCGATGAAAGAAGAAAATAAAGCATCCAGAGATATCTTTGAAGAAGTTAAATCACCGGAATTAAACGTGGAAGATTTTCACGAAAATTTGAAAAACGATAAAGAAATTAATATTGAGAATCATTTTGCAATGCAGCGTTATCATCATCTTTCAGCTTTTGATTTAATATCAAAGCCGCTGCTAATAGACGAAGAAAGCAATTGTCGAAAGCAAATGACAATTGAATATTATTCGAAAGGCACAGATGAACTGAGGAAAGGCTTTGCCGTGAAATATAGCTGAGGAACTGATCTACCATGGAAGAGATCTAGGCGCCGTCAAGGAAAAAAAAGAAGACTAATTTGAACACTGTCAATTTTCTTCCTATTTTTAAATAGGAAGAAAATTGGTGGTGTAAAAATATTTGTTTAAAATTAAAAATTTTCGGTCTGAAAATTTGGAAACTTATGAGAGAAGTTATCTTTTCTCTTTAAGCAAATGAGCAAGCCGATCTCATTAAACTGTCGAATTTTACAGAACTTTTCCCTTCGGAAAAAGTCTCTCCGTTGGGGGAGAGGTTGTAACAGCTTTAAATAATATTAAAATCTTGTAGTTTAAACAATTTAAATAGATGAACATTAAGGTATTTGTGTATGGCAATATTTGAAACCAGACTCGAGTGCCACGTGCGACTCTCGCGCGAAGAATATAATTTATTTTTAAATGTTAGAATATGTTTTCTCTTCTTGTTTGTATGTCGCCATTTTTGACTGTTAAATAAAAGTTATTGCTGTGTTCCATCATTGGAGTTGCTTCATATCGCCAAAGAAGTATTACACCAGTTATCAAGTATCCAACAAGGCGAGTTGTGTCCGTTTAAGTTTCTTATTGCAATCGAATTTCATCTTGTCTGTCTCACTCAATGTTATGTGAGAAATCTGACTACATATCCAGTGTGTTTTTCACAGAGTCGCATTAGTCGATTCTGATAATGCCTTGACAGCTAAATTTTCTTTAGTTTAGCACTGAATGAATGAGCTGGAAACGTCGTGCAGAATTTGTCATGCACGACTAAATGTAAGGGCCGAAAGTACCACTGATGCCTCTTTTACTGCAGCCTGGATATACTGGCGCGTAGACGAGAGTATACGTATATCGGCTGCATATTCATGTCTGCGACTATTAGCCTACCCGAATAAGGACTATTAGTAAACCCGAATTTATGTTTCTCCTGAGCCGAGGAATGTTATTAGTAGCTACAGTAAAATGAGAGATGTTACTGAAACGTAACTCTTACATTTATGCTGCTGCTTCTTTCCGATGAATGAATTGGCTACTGAAGTAACTATCTGGCAGACACTTATGGAAATAACTAGAAATACTTTGATTCTATGGTTCAGGCCACGCACTATCTGACAAATATTTTTGTTTAACTTTATGCTTTCTAATAAGCATTTCCATTTTCATGTTACCATCCTTTCTTTGTTGTTTTTGAGTAAATTTCATCTGAACATTTTCCACTTTGTGATGTCACTGGCGACATATTTATTCTAATATTCCGATTCTAAGAGATCTGCATTTCCACGTTACTGGAGTACAGTGCCATTTCGTAGTAAACTTGTGACTTTCTACCCGTTTATTACTGAGGGTGTAGGGTTTATATTTATTTTAACTAACATTTATTTTAAGTTTAAACTATCTTTCCTGTCAAGCCTTACTTTCCCCTGGAACTGCCAATGCCAGAGTATGTAAATTTTAGTAGAACGCGCAAGGATTCAAATTATCAGCGGAAGTATTCTGATTTAAATAGAAAGGAAACGAGTTCGAGTGGGTGATATTCTTACTTCACGAGCGCGGAGGTAGTTGGCCAGAAATTGAAGAACCCCGCGTTTCGGCCTGTGTGCTTGCCTGGAAGTAGTGTTAATCGTTCAAGTGATCTTCATGTTTGCTGAATTAGCAGCGGTATTGTAAAACGCGGTGAGTTAGTTACTTTTAGAGAGCCTCGTAGTTAGAGTCTTGTCTTTAGTTTCTTTTCAGGTTATTATTTTTATTTAACAGCCGAGTTGGCGCAGTTTGTGAGCGTCAAGAGCACGCACTTGTAATTTATTACGTTGAATAAAAAGGGACTTAAACCCTTAAAAAGACTCTGTCTTTTATCCAGTTTTCACAGTCACCTCTGGATTGCGTGCAAGTTGGAAGCGCGCAACGCTACATTGGCGCCCGAACACTTATCGAACTAAAATGGCCGAAAACTGGATGGAAACCGCTGGACAACACCAAGAAATAACAAGCCAATTGGAAGGATTTGGATACCTGGTCCAGACTTTGAGAGCGTCAATCAAGCCCAACGTCAATTTCGACGGAAAAAATTCGGTGGCGATATTTCTAGGAGGCCTAGAAAATCACTTTCAGCTCTACCCTGTGCCGGAAAGACAAAAAGTTGCCATCGCCACATCCGCACTAAGAGGACAGGCCGCGCTATGGTGGAAGAATATAGGCAAATTTTTATTAGGGGAATTTGGAAGCCAGACATATACATTTGAAAATTTCAAAAAATCGTTAGTAAAGGCCTTCCCCATAGTGAAAGATCGAGCACGGCTGAAAGCCGAACTATATAGTTTCTATCAACGGGATATAGCAGAATTGACGGATTTTATTCTACGAAAAATTAAGCTGACGGATATGCTGTATGGGAAGAAACCCGATGCGGGGATTATTGAAATAATCTTACCAAGATTGTTACCCGCTGTTCAAGACTACTTTGAAATTAGAAACCCAAGCACATTGCAGGAGCTCTTCGAATTGGCGGTGAAGTTTCAAAATCGCAGAATAGCGGAAAAAGCCAGAGGGGCAACGTATTCTCAAAGTACCCGAAGGAAATCTTCAAATAAGAAACCAGAAATGGAAATCGCTCTTATGGGGGAAAGAGCAATCAAGCTAACTCATCGAAACTCGAAGGTCAAGACCCAAAAAGAAAATTCGAAAATAAACATCCGCGTACCCAGAAGGCACAGATTGAAAGGAAAGCTTTAAACGAGTAGAGGGGCCTGTGAAAGGGAGGGTCCAGACTCCGGAAGTTTTAAAAAAACCCTCAAATAGACATTTAAATACGGTCATCATAAAAAACTCACAGCTACCAATTATACAAGTCCTGGTTGTCGATGTACCAGTAGAAGCCCTCATCGATACAGGAGCAGAAGGAAATTTTATGAGTGAAAATTTCTTCAAAAAGAATTTTTATAGGGTACGATTATTTAAAACCAAAAATACGGAAATTATAGCGGCGCAAGGAAAAACATGTCACTGCATCGGGAAATTATCATTAAACTTACAGGTAAAAGAGGAAAGCCTCAAAGTATTAATTTTTATAATGAAAACTCTGCAAAATCCTCTTATTTTAGGTATGGAGGTTTTAAGGGCCGCGAGGGCCAAATTGAATTTTCAAGACAGTTCCGTGGTTTTGGAGATGGACCAGAGGGTGGTGGAACCTGTGGAGACACCGCAAGTGGACCTTAGCCATCTGAATGACCATGAAAGGCAAGCAATACAGCAAGTGGTGAGTAATTTTTCTAATTTGTTTTCAGAAAAACCAGGAAATTGTCAAATAGTCACGCACAAGATTCAATTAAATGCCGAAAAAACTCGTAGGACTAAACCTTATCGGTACGACAAACAAAAGGGCGTAATCATCGAAGAACAAATTCAAGAGATGTTAAAGAATAAAATAATAACGCCCATAAATAGTGAGTACGCGAGTCCAGTCGTACTATGTAGGAAAAAGAACGAGTTTCCTCCTTCGGATAAAAGGGCTTGGAGGTTTGCTATTGATTACAGAAAACTAAATAGTATTACTAAATTTCCAGTTTACCCTTTGCCGGTTATAGACGAGATCATTAGACAGATCAAATCGACAAGATACATGTCTACTTTGGACTTAACGTCTGGCTACTATCAAATAGCTATGAGACCCGAAGACATACATAAAACCGCGTTTATAACAAAATCGGGCACTTATGCATTTTTACGCATGCCCTTTGGGTTGTGTGGGGCCCCATCAACATTCCAGAGAGCTATGGACATTGTTCTAAAGGCCTGTCCTAGGAAAATCAACTTTAATTTATCTAGATGATATAATTATAACGAGTAGTACGTTGGAACAACACATTAATGATCTAGAACAAGTTTTTAAATTATTAAAAGAGGCCGGTCTTACAATTAACGCCTCAAAATGCAAGTTCGCAACTAAAGAACTTAAATATCTCGGTTATAAAATTTCGCAAAAGGGTATAGAAACGCAAGATTAAAAAATAAAAGCTATCAAGAATTTCCCACCGCCCAACACCGCCAAGAAACTTTCTTCTTTCCTTGGGTTATGTTCTTACTATCGATCTTTCATAAAAGATTTCGCTAATATTGTTGAACCACTCTTAGTAATCAAAAGAAAAAGGGGTAAATTTACGTGGACAGCGGAAGCAAACACAGCTTTTGAAAGATTAAAAGAAGCGCTCATTAATGCCCCTGTTTTAAAATTCCCGGAGGGGGACGAAAACCTGGAAATTGCAGCAGATGCGTCAGACTATGCAGTGGCTGCGGTTCTTATGCAAAATAACCATCCTCTGGCATTTTTTTAGTAAAACGTTGAATCAGACACAAAGGAATTATACAGCTACAGAAAGAGAAACATTAGCCGTATTAATGGCTGTACACAAATTTCGAGTTTATTTCGGCAAAGCGCCAGGAACAGTCTTTTCGGATCCAAGAATATAATATCAGAATAAAATATAAACCGGGTAAGGAAAACAATGTAGCTGACACACTTTCTCGTATAAAACTGGACGATAAAGGAAATGAACTTAAATGCGCTGTGTTGACTTCAAAAATTTTAGATTCTAGAGATACGATTATTACCGAACTGAAAGCTGATCCTGAATTTGGAAATATCTATGCATATTTGAAAGACCCCGAAAGCTTTGAGCACACAGACATCAATGCGATAAGAAATAGAGCAGAAAACTATGAAATAATAGATAATTTATTATTTTATACGAAAACAACAAACGAAAATCTTGAGTACAAACCAGTCATCCCAGCCTCGCTTCGATTAAGCATTTTGAAGGAATTACACGACGCGAAAACAGCGGGCCATTTAGGGGTCAGAAATATTTTAAAAAGGGTATGCGAGGCGGTATATTTCCCGCAATTATACAAAATAGTAACGGCGTATGTCAGGTCCTGCAATCAATGTCAGTTAATAAATGATATTAATTACAGCCCGGCCGGGTACTTAAATAGCATTCGCGCTACATTTCCGAATGAAATTTTAGGCATAGATCTTCTTGGTCCCTTCCCCCAGAGCGAGTTAAATAAAAACCGTTTTCTTTTAGTAATAGTAGATCATTTTTCAAAATGGACAGAAATTGTTCCACTTAAACGCGCGTCAGCCAAAACAGTCGCAGATGCATTCTTACACAGATACATTTTAAAATACGATGCACCGATAAAAGTCATTAGCGATAACGGAAAACAATTCATTAGTCAAATATTTGAAAACATATGCAGTGGACTTGGCATACGCCATATCAAAATGGTTCCGTATAGACCACAGGCAAACATAGCAGAAAGAGTGAATAAAAACATAGTAAAAATAATTCGTAGTTACGTGAGCACACATCACAAGAGCTGGGATGGCTACATAAATGAATTAGCTTATGCTTTAAGAACGGCAAATCATGATACTACGGGAAAAACCCCAGCAGAATTATTTTTAGGCAGAAAGTTAATTACGCCTTTAGATGAATTATTCTTTGTGCAACAAAGAGAGCAAGAGTTTAAACAGAAAGATGTGCAAAAACTGATTGATCAGGCGCTTAAAAGTTCGGATACCGCAAGAAATAGGCAGAAAGTATATTATGATAGAAAACGCCGTGAAGCAGATTTTAAAGTTGGGGATAAAGTATTGAAACGGAAATTTTCTTTAT
This sequence comes from Stegodyphus dumicola, assembly GCF_044657685.1. Classification (NCBI taxonomy): domain Eukaryota; kingdom Metazoa; phylum Arthropoda; class Arachnida; order Araneae; family Eresidae; genus Stegodyphus; species Stegodyphus dumicola. Next base: position 113,999,482 of record NC_140771.1, read on the forward strand.
CAAGTGCCCCCGACAATTTTACGGCAAAGCTAGCTCCAAAATTTGAAGGTGCCTATGTAATTCAGGAAATCAAAGGACTAGTATTATATCTTAAGAACGAGAGAGGGGAGATCTGTAAAGCAAGTCCCGACCAGGTCAAAAATACTATATTCCAAATGATTTTGAAATCCTTAAAAGTTTCTTGCAGGACTCAAGTCTAAACGAAGTAGAAGGTCCAGAAATAACAACAACTATTCCACCACCCAAGAAGCAGAGAACTGAAGAGAGACCTAGCCCTTCTACAACCCGGACGTCGGTATCAAAAAGAAAAAATAACTTTCAAACTCCAGCGTTTAAGAAAAACAAGAATACAGATGCACCGCGTAAAGAAACCGTGGTAAAGAGCAAAACACCACCTACAACGGATCGCAGGAGAAATTATACATCAAGGAGAACGCGCACACGGCCACAGAGTCAGGTGCCAGCAAGGTCGCCGTTCCGGAAACTGAAACGGCAACAGGAGTAACAAAAATATCAGGAACAGAAGAAATTGAAGAAGGACTCCAGACCGGAGGACGTCAAGACCAGCCGTCCCAGGGAAAAACGGAAATGCCAACAACCAGACGATTACTCCGCCAAGAGGCCAGCATGCAGAGGACGCAAAAGAAAATCTCATGTGGACGACACTCGGAGGTCAGTAAGGAGAAGATTGACGTCCATGAAACCGATAACTTGGGAACAATAATGCCACAAAAGAATGACGGAGTTTCAAGCATCGAAAACTCAAAGATAAGTTAAAACCTTCTATAATTTTTTTTTTCTCGTTTGTTCCGAAATGTTATGCATAAGTACGAAGTCCTATGTTTTGACGAAAGTCAATATGTCTCGGTTGAGACTTAGTTTTGTTTTACTTTATTTAGCTAAGGCAAATGTATTATTTTAAGTATAAAAGCTAAGAACAAGCATTTTCTGTTGGTCGAAAGACTAATTCTGTTATGTTAAAGCCAAAATTTGGCCGAAGATAAAAATAATTTCGTATTCTTGTATTAATAAGAATTTTAGTTTCAGTGCCGCCAGCTTGGCGAAGAATGAGTAAAGTAAAAATTTATTTCTCTTATTCATTTTATGGTAAATTGTAAAAATTATATGTATTAAAATTTTGTAAATGTGCGTAAATACTTGAATGTTATGTAAAAAAAGAATTTAGTCTAGAAGCATAAAATTTTAGATGCTAAAAGTAAAATGCTTAAGAGGAATGAATTCAAAATTTAAGTATTAAACTATAGATAAAATCATGCTTTAGAGCGAAAGCCTGCATGTTTAAAGATGAATGAGGGGGAAGTTAGAATGAATGTGTTTTGTAGGGTGCTCCACCTATAAGTATTAAACCCTAAGTATTAAACTGTAGATATAATCATGCTTTAGAGCGAAAGCCTGCATGTCTAAAGATGAATAAGGGGGAAGTTAGAATGAATGTGTTTTGTAGGGTTCTCCACCTACACTTCAATTTTAAGAATTTTAAAGTAGCTCATCGAGTTGTAGAATGTCGAGTAAGGTGTGTCTATTTGGTCGTTGAATTCTAACAAATCATGGTGGTTAGGGGAAGTGTTGTAAGACTAAAACACGAATATTCCCGTTTGACACCACACATGGTGGAGAGCTAGGGTAAAGTTAAATTAATGCTTGAAAAATTGAATGAATGTGAAGTAAGCAATAACTAAGAAAAACGAATCGTGTAAAAACAAAAATTTATTGTGTCAAGAAAGTGTAAATTATAATGTATTTAGAAAGATACTGATACTTATTCCTTCCAGATGCTGGAAGGAAAGACCAAGATTGATTGATGAAGTCCAGGAAAAGTTGCTGTAAGAAGAGAGAGTTATAACTATCAACAGAATTTTAGTATACAATTTGTTACATAAGATTTTTTTTTTGTGTGTGAACGAGGTTCTCGACAGTTAGTTCAGAATTAGAGAAACTTACAACAGGTCGTTTGTAGGACCTGCTTCCAAGTTTTCCAAATTCTGGCAGCGGCAAATGTAGGGTTTATATTTATTTTAACTAACATTTATTTTAAGTTTAAACTACCTTTCCTGTCAAGGCTTACTTTCCCCTGGAACTGCCAATGCCAGAGTATGTAAATTTTAGTAGAACGCGCAAGGATTCAAATTATCAGCGGAAGTATTCTGATTTAAATAGAAAGGAAACGAGTTCGAGTGGGTGATATTCTTACTTCACGAGCGCGGAGGTAGTTGGCCAGAAATTGAGGAACCCCGCGTTTCGGCCTGTGTGCTTGCCTGGAAGTAGTGTTAATCGTTCAAGTGATCTTCATGTTTGCTGAATTAGCAGCGGTATTGTAAAACGCGGTGAGTTAGTTACTTTTAGAGAGCCTCGTAGTTAGTCTTGTCTTTAGTTTCTTTTCAGGTTATTATTTTTATTTGACCGCCGAGTTGGCGCAGTTTGTGAGCGTCAAGAGCACGCACTTGTAATTTATTACGTTGAATAAAAAGGGACTTAAACCCTTAAAAAGACTCTGTCTTTTATCCAGTTTTCACAGTCACCTCTGGGTTGCGTGCAAGTTGGAGGCGCGCAACGCTACAAGGGCTTCGCTGTTTCTCAGAGTTTTAGAGGTATGATCTCTGACATCCAAAATTTTCTTCAATTTTGTGTAAATTGCGTTAACAATAGTCAGTGATTTCACAACTCCAGCTTTCTGTTTTCAAAAAGCTAGAGATTTAGATTCCTAAAAGCAGAAATTGAATTCCTTGTATATGAAACTGAAGAAATTCCTGCGGTATGAAATTGAGTTTTTTTAATATGCAGTTTACGAAGGTATTCCCAGAATCAATATAAAATTTCTTACGCTTATGAAATATTTTTGCCAGTCAAATGATATAAGTTTTTCTCTTGTTTAGATTGTTGTTTCTACAAATGTTACAAACAAGCCAGAGGTATCAAATATATAAAGTAACCGTGTATGTCTAAAGAAGTATGCACCGAAAACGTTAAACTTTTCTGAAATGTGTTTACATATTCTTACTTTGACATAATATTATTTAATTTCTAGTAATAAATTCTACATATTCAACTAAATATAAATGGAAATAACCGTTGGTATGATTCGAAGAATTCTAGAAGTTTATGTTCGATAAACCTGCCTCGAAAAATACGTCATCTAATAAAAATTACATCGTCAATCTATTTCACTTTTCAGTTTCATGTAACAAGCGAAGATAAATGAGTTTTCTATACTAGCACCCACGACGAATGACTCAGTTTCTCAATTTTTTTTCGTTGCAAAAGTCATTCATCACATCAAACTTCAGCAACGAAGTATTCCTCTCATCGGAAGTAAAAATATGTATTCAATACATCCATGTTCATTCATCTTTCTGACTGTGACAGCTGAAACATTGACAATAAAAATCATTTTTGTATTCAAATTAATTCTCGAGTGCTTGAAGTTTTTCGCTGGGAAAGAATTGGCCAATGCTGAAATCTGAACATTGAAAAAACTACATTATCTAAATAAATTTTATTGAATTTCATAATATTTCAGATGTAATAACCTGTGTATGGTTTTATTACATAATTAACTTACATGCAACGCGAAACGGAGAATCGATTATTCATTCATAACTAGCAATTTAAATCATTACTCTCCTCATTGATTTATAACATATCTTTCCAATTAATCTACTTCAGCTCCATTCACATACTTTCAATAAAAGGCAATTAAAAAGTTTTCATATATTAAAGCTTTTATTTAAAATGCATATGATAATTAATGCACTAATAAGAGAAAAAATATCATATCGTTTAATGGGAATAATATATTAAATAATTCTAATTAGAGTATTCGTATGCAATTTTATATTGCGAATGATAAAAGAACAGGGCGCACATGATATATTTAAAAGGTAATGTCTTATACGTATGGCAGTCCCATTAACGTAATAGAAAGATTTTAAAGATGATGGCTTATACATCCTATAATGAACTTAAATTAATAGACTTCGTTATTTAGACGCCCCACGATTTTATTATTCGCGATATAATATTCTTGATAAATTCGGTAAAATAGATTTATTTAATCTATTATTTTCATTAAACTGTATGAATCTCCTCCTTTTAGTGCATTAATCATGATACCCATTTTAAATAAAAGCTTATGATATAAAAAACATTTTTTAATTGCATTTTATTTTCCTTTTCGTAGTCTCAATTACACGTGATCAGTGATGATACTTGTTTTGGACTGTAGCTACGAAATAACGAAACTAATTTTCTTTTAAATCCATCTTTTATTCTATTCGAAATTTAACCGCTCAATTAGCAGCCATTCAAAACTCCAAGCAACAAATTTCTCATCGAACAAGCTAATAAGAATTACAAAAACAAAAGATATTGACGCATGCGGGTTGCAAGAGTCGTTGCTAGCCAACTGAGTTAGAGGCGAAAGGTTTCGTATAGCAGACATTCAGGCGTCAACAACACTTTTAGTGAATATGAAAATTCAAACAATAAATTATAAGAAAGTTACGAAATAAAAAAAAGTAACTTAAGATCATCTAGATAATGAATAAATCGCTTTGAATTTTCTGTTTCGGAAATTGAATGTAATAACAAGACTGCAATAAGAAATTTGCTTGAAGCTAAAATGGTCAAACGAATATCGCCAGTTCGTCATTAAGTGCGCCAAGTTGGCAAACTTCGTCATTACGAGATGGGAAATTCAAAAACAATTTTCCCATTAGAAACTCTCTTTCTACCTTCTGCTTCAGACTACGACACATTAACAAAATATAGAAAATGGCTCAATTAATATTTTTTATTAATCTTGTTTTAAAGGAGGGCAAAAGGTTTGTTTTATAATCTGTGAAAATTTCAAAACTCTGTATGCGATACAATTTTAGGTATTGAAATTTTAAAATCATAAACGTCAAAAAGTCTAAAAAGATTTTTTTATTTTTTTTTTATTTAGATTGTTTCTCTTTGGATTTTTTGATTTAAATTAGAAATTTAGAAATTGTGTAAGGTTTTCATTGAAGTGTTTTTTTCCGCTCTATTCGATGTTGCAAACATAGTTTATTCGTTTAACTGAAATATGTGAGGAAAATATTTTAAATATGAAATAAAATAATCTAAAGAGATTTTCGAAAATGAAAATCCTTCAACTTTGCTTTGTCATCGAGCAACAGCGTACGTACAAAATTTGAACTCGCTAGCTTATCATGACATAGGTTAGAAATCGATGACAAAGTTCTAATCACAGTGAAACCCTGCAAACGAACTAAAGCTTATATAAAGAGAGAGAAACGAAGATTAAAGATACTACTTTTCACTTCAGTTATATCTGAACAGTCGTGATTATTCACTCTCGTTTCTTGATGCTCTTAGATGCAATCTAACCGGTGATTAAACCTTTTATCTTAAAGATGCACACAATCTCTTTCTTTTCTGTGTATCCGTAATCATCTGCTAATTAACTACATTTAAAATAACTATAAAATTTTCTCATAACCATCTTTTATACCCTATTGCAACATCTTTCAAACGTTTTTTCAAGTGGTGAGGACTTTTATAAATTAAAATATTTTGCGAACCGCCTTACTCCTATCACCTTCGAAAGCATTTTTTAGCATCTACTAATAAAAGTATATTTTTACTTTTTGAATAGAATTACGTAAAGTTAATTTAATTTTAACAGTTCAATGCTATTAGAATTAGGATACTCTTTACCGTATTAACTAAAAGTCAAATAAATATAGGTATTAATATTAATGGGATGCGTGAACTTACGGATTAGTTTATAGCTGTTTTATCTTCTGATGTATGATTGTAAGAAGCACTACAGTCACTAGAATAAGTGCTTTAAATCCCACCTTTGTTGCTAAGACTAGAGTGGGAAGTCAATACATAGAATGATGGATAATGAATATTAAAGAAACCAAGCTTAAGTAAGAAAATAATAAAATTACCATGTGTAACTTCCGGACTTTCAAGCTGTAGTTTGATATATGCACTTAATTTAAATTTTATCATTGGTCTTTTCGGAAATTTAAGAGAACCACCAAAGAAGGCATCCAGGACCACTTGAGGTCAGAGGACCACAAGTGAGAGCCATGCTCTACTACTTCAGTTGGGTGTTCTATTAAATCAATGACTTGTTTAACCTTCCTTTAGTCTAAAAAACACAGCAAGACTAAAATATGTTTCTGAATTTAAAATTTTCGAAATCCCACAAAAGACCGTTAGAAGCATATAAGAAGGAAAATAATAATAAATACAAAAATAACTAATAAATATTTTAAATTAAAGAGACTATGAATACATAAATAAAATTTTCGTCGAATTAAGTTGAACTACTTATAAATAGATAAATAATAAATTACGTTTAAATAATGCATCGCAAATCGAGAAGTGACTAAATTAAGAGAGACAGGACGTGGTACTGATGACTAAAGAGCGATAAATGCTATTTTGAGCATTAGGTTTTGAGGTCAGATAAAATTACTACCTAATTTCGGTATTTAATTCATTTAAAGCCTTTTTTAATGCATAAATAAGCAGCGGCCCATGAATATTAGGATGCTAATAAAGCCGATAGATATTTCTCTTTCTGAAGAAATTCAATTGTCATAGGAGATTTCTTCTCTATATCTCAATTACTCACATATATTTTGCTCCTCTTAAAGTAAATAGAATGTATATTCACCAGCTAGTTCTAATACCGATTTTACTATTTGGTGAAACAAACGCTAATTTAATTACAGAATTTTCTCTTTTAATGAGAATTCTATGACACGTTCAAGTGTCAGAATTTATCTTATTTGAACTCCAGGGCGCTTTGGCTGCATTTATGGTTTCTGTCAGAAATTAAGAACTGCCTTAGCCCCGTTCCAGTTGATGTTAATTCTCACACCATTTTTTATATTTGCAGTCACACTGTCGTTTCTAATGATGCTCCACACACTAGCATATTTTCTTCGCGTTTTCTAAACCGTAATCTTGTAAAGAGTAGGTAAATATTTCTGTGAATTATTATTTTATTACTTGCATATATTCTATAAAAATTCCTGTAACATCTGCCACAGTATGTCTTGCTATGAGTTTAATGGAAATTATTCTATCTGCAGTTTACCCTGTCGTTTCTAATGATACGCTCCCTCACCGGCATATTTTCTTCGCGTTTTCAAAACTGTATTCTCGTAAACAGTTGGTAAATATGTCTGTGAATTATCATTTTGATACTTGCATATAACCTATAAAAAATTAATGTAATATCTGCCACAGTATATCTTTCTGTGAATTTTATGGAAATTATTCTATAATTTATGCACTACAGCTTTTAAGCTTCGGATACTGTTCGCTTGCAGCAACAAGCATTCCAAATTATTTCCCCAAAGGTCTCGTATGCCAATGTAACTCAGCAACATTTGTTTAAACTATGCCACCTTACCAGCCCTCCTCTTCCTTGGCCGTGGTGTACAGATAAACAGTTTTCTTCTTCAGATGAACAGCTTAAGCATAATAGCAGGCTTGTTGTCTTCACGGGAATGCAGATCATGTGTAATCAAAATGTAATATTACCTTAACGAGTTCGAAATTTAGGGCTTAAAGTTAAGAAAAGTTAAAATACTTCATGACAGTTAAAGTTATTTTTTAGCAATCTATGTTTATGATATATTTACTATTACTGAACACTGCATTCAGATGTAAGATAAATTTGAAGTTCCTTCAATAACATGATACCGTAAATATATTGGGTCGTCCGTGTCTTTTTGATGCTATAATTCGTTAAAGACGTATAAAGTTAAATTTTGCTGCCTAAGAAGTAATATTAATTATTCCATTTGAAACCTCTAAAACAGAAATTAAGAAAATCAATTATATCGATTTAAATCTAATAAGTTTGCCTTATTTTTAATAAGAATAATTTTCCTTTAATAAATATGCTTACGATCATTGGCATTGTAAGTGTGATAGCATTGACAACAACGATAAGTATCACTGATGATTCCATTTGCAAATGCGTTTGAAAAAGACAATATTCAAATTTCAAATCACTCTACACATTGTATTAAATATCGCAGGTTCCTTTCTGCATAAATACTGATATCAAATCAGAAATACCACGGATTTCAGAAGAAATTCTTGCTACATACATCTTTTTAAGACCGTTGTTTATCTATAACATTAAGGACAAATATCCATATTTATTTGTTAAGTAACCACAGTATTTCAGAATATTAGATCTCCTCTTCTCTAGTTGTTATCCTTTGCTTTTCCTTTTGTGTCTGTACCTCGGTGGTGTATTTGCATTGCATGAAGCGAAGTAATCCGTCTAGCTTGTTGGCGGAAGCTTGCATGCTGTCCCCAGCTGGCTATAGAACAGACAGATCCGGTTCGGTTTAGCCAGTTTACCTTTTAAGCCGGAAGGAAGCGGCTTTAACTCTTTCCCACCTTTGCAGCCGCTTCAATCAACTCGTGGCTTCCTGAAAACTGAATTTGAAAAGAGAAAGGGAAGAATAAAAAGATTCCCTTATATCTTTTTTTTATTTCTCATTTTATATTCTTTTTTTATACTTCAGCAATGGAGGTAACTTTTCATTTGTTTATTTCAAAATTCCTAAGAATTTTTTTTTTTCGGGAAAGGAGATCTTTTTCATGACATTGAATCTGCAGTGAATCATAAGCCAGAAAGTTAAAGTTTCCAAACAGATAATTCATTTTTCTCTTTGATTTTCTTACTTTCTTGCATTTCTAGTGAGAAAATTAAACCTGTGAACAAGAACTATAGTATTTTCGAATTTTGTACATTTCAGATAAAACTGAATATTTCCCCTGCAATTTAAGGAAATATATTGTTTCTTTACAAAAAGCTTAGAAATTAAATTTAAAATTCTTTATTCAAATGATTTTATTTTATATAACATATACTTCAAGAACAAGGAATAAAAATTAAAAACTATATTCAATACTAGTTTTTAAGAAGCTATATTGCAGAAGCAGAAGCTACTTAAAATTATTTATTTGCTTTTGACTTTAAAAGCTGAGACAAGGAAAATAAATTCACAGCATAGATTAATTGTTTAAACCGTAATTAATTTTATGTTCTACTTCTTAAATTAAAACTATCTGTGATAAATAATATAATATTCAGTAACTGAATGTTCATTCAAATTTTTAATTTAATTGTTTTTATTTTTTATTTAAATCAATTCTACTCAATAAAATACAAATCTAATACGTGTTTATGAATATAAACAAATTAAAGAGATATCTTAAAACTAATAATATCATTCTCCTTTAGGATATATCCTGCAATACATTTGCTGTCTTTGACCTTGTCCCGAAATAAAACAATAGATATATTAGTAGACAAAATGGAAAAATATTAAATTAAAAAGCTATTCAAGTGGTGCAAAGTATTATGAGATTAATATCGAAAAAAGGGAAATGCTTTCGAATTTTCATTAACTTAATAATTTTAAATAACTTTTCATCACTGAGTTGATAAAAATTCAAAAATTAATTTATTTTTTATTTTTCAGAAGACACATGTACTAAGCCTATACGAGATACGTTTAAAATTTCATCAGTTCTAACAAAGGCACGCAAATGCGAAAGCTTAATTAAATTATCAATTTCTCTGACCATTACGAAACGCTTGCATTTACAATATTCTGAGTTACTGATATCCATACTGTTAACTAAAATAGAAATAGAATGTTCAGACATAACCCACTCAAAACAGTTTTTAGATCAAAAATAAGTAAAAAAAATTAAGAATAAAATAAATTAATTAATTAAATTAAACACAGAAATTCTTCCCTTTTCTTCAGGTCAACCTGTTTTCTCCTGAAGAAAATACACCTATTTCTTACTGCTCTTAAGAACGGTAGAGTTTATTCAAAATGTTTGTCATTTTTTGCTGATTTTAAATCCGTATCATTATCTTATGAAAGAAAACATCAAGAGAAGGAACCTATTGAGTTTGCATTTTAGTTATCTAAAACACGAGAGAACAAGTGATAAAAGAATTAAAGGACGGAATAAAAGGCATAAAAGAACATTTACTGCAACAATAGACTGAGGAGATTATAATCAGGGGCTATAAGAAGCTTCTTCTTTAAGAAAATCATTTAATCTTTAACTTGACCTGTAATGTTAAATGAGATTACAATCCTACTCAATATATGCTTGGTATACCCCAGTCCTCCCAAAACTGAGTAATGTACCCGCTTCTTATACACTTTGATTATGTCAAAGAATGAAATATAAAATTTGAAGGCAACTATATAAGATAAAGTAGAAAAATGTGAACCTATTCTTATAGTCTGAACGTAGATGATTTTAAGAGTTTAATTTTTTAGTTAAAACCTGCAGAAGTTACAGAAAACATTTCGAAAAATATAAAAAATCATTGGAGGACATCACTGAATTTATTTATATCTAATGGTCATTTATGTAACTAAATTCAGTGGTATCCTCCATTGATTTGATACATATCAGGCATGTTCAAACTGCGGCTTTCCGACACCCTAACTGCGGCTCACGAGCTACTTGCTGCCCTTTGCTCTCCGAAATACGACTTGTTTGCAACAAACAGTTGTTTATTTTTTTTAATATAATTGCTTTTTGAAACAAAAACCATGCAATGACACGATTCTTTTTAATCGCTAATTTAATTTATTATATATGTATTATAATTTTATCTATTTCAAACTGTCCGCTGTAGAATTATCGTCAGAGTAACAAACAAAATTGCAATACATTCTATTTCTGTCAATTGCTATCATAGCTTTCTACTTCTAGAACAGATAATGGTCTTCAAAAAAGGTCTAAAATTTACAAATACGAGGTAATTTAAAAAGTAATTCTTTCTATTTTTTTGCTCTCGAGTTCATTTTATTTCAGGCAGTTTTCTGCTTACATTCTTTCTATATGATCCCTTTGCTTTACAACGGTTGTTACGCAATGTGTTGGAAGATTTGCTATTCTTTTAGAATACTACATATATTCAGTTCTTGAATGACTTAGGTAACTGAAGAAACCTCTTTCAAGAAGAAAAATAGCTGTCCACGTACGGCGTTTCCAATTTGGGGAGGAGTTTCAAATCTGGAGATTTTAGGATTACTAAAGTAAATATTGCCATTCTTATTTGGTTAGGAGACTTGTCCAATTTTTCTCATGTGCGAGTGTCGCTTAAAACTAATTCCGCACCCTTAGACAAGTTCAAATAATTTTTATGCAATTTCTTCACATATTTCGCAACACCTCACAGTAATATGCTGCAGTTAACACACCTTTTTCTCGTGAAACTCTACCTTCCGTAATAATTCCTTGTAATTCTAGGAAAAAATCATAATTTATTTCATCAATGTTTGAGCATGCTAAGATTTTTAAAATCTCGGGGAGAACCACATGTTTGACAACGATTTTAATTCTGCTCAAAGTTTTCAATTCCCGTTTTGTAGACTGTTGTCATTCGAGATACAAATCTTTCCACTTCATCATCATGTTGCATCAAGCAATAAAGGATCAACTAGATACAAATATCTCTCGCATCTATAAAACTGTCAAAATACGCCATACTGATGTAGATGAAATCGTTTAGCTTGTGCAAGTTTCTAGTACTTTGTTTGACGAAATTTCTTTCTATGTCGTCAGGAATATCGCACTAGAGACTCATTTCGCTTCCAGGTACTACTAAAATTTTTCACCTCTTAGTTCTGCCCCTCAGTGACGTTGCATCGGTTACCCCGACTCTGGTACCGGTAATAAATTTATTTAATATATTGATATTTTTCATCCTTTTAAACTTCGATCATCAAATACGTCTGACACGTCCTTCGCGAATGCTCTGTAGCCCAAAGGAATTTTGTAGTACTACGATCCACTGCCCGATCACTGCAAATTTTAAGCAATGTAACGTGCAATTTTGCTGGATTTACCCCTGTAAACTTTCATTTGTAAGTCTGATATTTCATTTTCTACAATAACAGTACCCTCATACGCTTATAGATTCAATTTCAAAAATTCATTTCGAACTCCATTTCGGATTTTGTTTTTCTACACACAGGAAGATTAAATAAAAGAAAAAAAAAACTTGAACGTTTTATTTTATTCCTTCCTCTGAGTTCGAGTTATTTTACTTGGAAATTTAAGACAAAATAATAAGTCAGTTGATAATCTTTATGTGTCCAACAGTTAACAGTTTGAATACGATGGATCCGTACATATGTGTAGAGTTAGACAGTTAGACAGTTGAAGTACGTGACCTACTAAATATTTATATATCGTGGCATGAACCGCTAGAGTCATCCATTCTCAGAATTACTGGAATAGTTTTGAGAATTTTCAGTGATGCGAAGGTGTAATTATTGCATAAAAATTCTGTCAGATTTCTCTGGATCCTAGACTGAAATAATGCAAAATTCAGAGCCATCAGGTCATTGTAATCGTGATGATGTCAATCATCAGTGATGGCATTCATAGCCATCACTGGCTATGGCTCACTTATTCGGGAGGTTCACTTATTCTCACTTATTCGGGACTCACTAGAGGCTCACTTATTCGGGAGCTTCTATGCTGTGTAACTGATTGTTTTAGCGTATTTGCTCTTGTTTTTCGACGACTGTAAACATGTCTTTGGAAATCTCCTGTGTAATACTGACGAATAAATTGTGTTTTGATATTTCATCAAATGCTGTCATCAATCAATCCAAATCCACGAACCCGTAGAACGCAACAATATTTTTATACACCCCGTAATTTTATACAGATTCGCTACGACAGTACAAAATTACATTACAAGAAAGATCCCCTTTCTTTTTATATAGGGATTCGGTACAAGCAATATTTGAAAATATACCACAGAATTATAAGAAACCCATGAACCATCTTTAACAGGTAATTGAAAATATAGCTTAGCTGTAGAAATACTGTTGAAAACCTTACAACAAAAGAAGAAAAGGTTGACTCGTATTGATTCTATTTAAAGCTGAAAGATTTAATAATTATTATTGCTCATCTTCACCATACCGTCCAAAAATTAAAATTATACGTATAACAAAACTTTTGAAATCAGAGTGATTTGAATTATTCTTGATTCACAAAATCCCTTAATTCGCCAGGATGAGTTTCTTTTTAAAGACTGAAAATTACTCTCCATTTAATTCAATTATTAATTATATTATTAGTTAAGGATATTGTAGAGGCTCACTTATTTTAGCAACATATACTAAGTCAAGACTTTTCTGTAGACTTATCGATATGTGTAGAAAAGCAAATAAAAATGTACTAAGGGGAGACCCCTTTCATTAAGAATTCAATAAGTTGAAAAGAAGGCAGTCCCGGCGCTGACAAATTAACAAGCATTTATGGAGTGAACTCTAAAGTATACTTTTTAAATTAAAGCTAAATCTAAGTTTTATTTTCCCAAAGGACCCAGAGACGTTAAAAACGTGCAAGTTGGCCCTTAACCTATACCGATATGACAGCACTATTGGCAAGATGAAAGCGACGTCATAGACAGGAATGCTACACTGACTACCAATAAGTATTTGGACACCTACGCAAGTGACGATATCTGCGGTCCTAAGGTACGTCACGGACTCCGCCGGTATATATCATGTAGGAAACAGCATCGGCTTTAGTCGCATGCAAGATGCCTCGCAGTTCGGAGCTGTCTGATTTCGAGAAAGGTATAATTATAGGGTATCACAAATGTGCCGATCCTTAAGAGACATATCTAGCGATCTGAAGTACTCCAAATCGACAGTGGCCTATGTGAATAAGAAGTGAAGGTGTGCGGTGATTGTCGGAATGCGCCCCGAGTCGGCAGACCAGCGAAACTGGGAGATAGAGACCGACGAGTGCTGTCCAGAGAAATTTGGAAGAACCGCACCCAACCTATGGCCCTCATCTGCGAGGAGTTTCAACAGGCATCCTGGAGTATTGTTTCAATGAATACCATCCGTAAGGAAGCACATCTGCTTGGTTTTCATGGTCGTGCTGCTGCGCATAAGCCTTTGATCACAAAGTCCAACCACGCTGCTCGGTTAATGTGGTGCAAAACACATCGAAATTGGACCGCAGATTAGTGGAAACGGGTTCTTTGGAGTGACGAATCAAGGTTTACCCTTTACCGTTCGGATGGCAGGGTCTGGGTCTGGCGTCTACCTGGAGAACGTCTCCTGCCAGAATGCATTGTGCCAACAGTCAAGTTCTGCGGAGGTGGAATTATGGCCTGGCGGTGTTTCTCCTGGTATGGGCTGGGACCATTGCTCCCCATTCATGGTAAGCTCAACTCCGATGCCTACTGCACTATTTTGGATGACAATGTGCTTCCTGCGTTGTGGCAGTTTTACGGGTTGGACCCCTGTTACTTTCAGGACGACAATGCCAGTTACTATGTTTCGACGTTAACCAAGGCTTGGTATGGTGCCAACGGAATTCATCGAATGGATAGGCCTGTTAAGAGTCGAGACCTGAACCCTATCGAGAACCTCTGGGACGAGTTGCATCGCCGAATTAAGGGGTGCACTACCCGTGCAAAATCGGTGAAGGAATTTCTATGTCTTCTCCAAGTCGAATGGAAGAAAATACCACTAGCTGTCATACAAAGACTTGTGGAAAGTATGCCCCGGAGGGTCCACGCTGTAATTACCTCTCGTGGAGGCTCTGCCAAATATTGATTTTGAATAAAGTTAGTTTTTCTTTTCTATCACAGGTGTCCAAATACTTATTGGTAGTCAGTGTATTTTGTATAAGAATACCTTAGTAACGTGGCCTTCAGCTAGCAGAACACAACACATAAATACCTTACAATATAAAAGTGATCAGTACTGTTAACTTTTGCAAAAGACAATGGAGTATCATTAGGATGTATTATATGGAGTACAATTAAAGCACTTCCAAATTATTAAGAAAATAAAATGGTAAATAAGACTTGATATTTGTACCTTTAATGTTGGCATTCCTAGAAAATAGTACTATAATTTATTGCTTCTTTATTATTCGTGCATTCTTTAAATCTTCTTGGGAAATACGATGAATTGCAGTTGGTATGTTCAAGTAAATATTTTATATTAATTGGAAGTAGAAGACGTTTGAAATTTTATTGAAATGGCTAGTTATTTCTAACACGAAATCGCTTGTTTATATTCCTAATATTGTAAAGAAGGTAGTCAAATCATTATTACTTTCTTTCCCCTTCTAATTAATATCATCTTATTTTAAGAACAAATGTTTGGTATTTGCTTTTGAAAGCGGCAATGGTTACAATAATTCTACAGTGATGTTAAAAGAGATAATTTTTTCCAATGGCAGATTGTGAACAATTAGAAATGTAACCCAGTCCATTAATTTATACAAGGCCGGATGTGGTGGTCTCTTTATTATAGAGACACCTAACAGGTGGGCCACCATCGCCTTTCCTATGAAGGGACGGACAGTTACAACCATGCCTTCTCCAAGATTCGAAACCAGGCCCTTCGGCATCGCAGTCAGCTTCCCTGACCACTATACCGAATGGGCGGCAAAAACAGATAAATTGTTTTTGCAAAACTCCGGCTGCTAGATATTGTTAGATTTCACAGACAATGAGATAAATCTATAGCTACTCTATGGACTGATTTCTAAAATCATTACTTGAATCCATATTCACAGAATTCAAAGCATATTTTTATCGTAAGCGCAATCGCACAAATTGATTTTTAAATGTCCATATTTCAATTTAAATATGTAGCCATATTCTGCTTATTTACCTTTGTAGATTTTTTTTCATAAAGTTAGGCTAAAATCCGTTATGTAAATCCTAGCATAACTTACGATGAACATTTTATCTCTCCCCACTGAATAAATCTTCATAGTTTCCCAAATATCCGACAATTAATAACAATTAAGATGGAGATAAAAATATTTTTTCTGTACAACGTTGCCATTTCTCACTTTGAAATCTTTAAGTTTGTTAATCAGAAATTCGTTAAAGTTTTACAAAATATGAAATCGATAATAAAACAAATTACAAATTTCAAATTTGGACTTCCAGATGCCCATATTCGCAGTAAGATTACGTCATTCAAAATTGCATGGCTCTAGGTACCGTTGTTTTAACACAATGCGAGAAACATACATACATTTATTCAGATTCTTTATTATTTAATTTCTTCAAATATAATACATTGCGATAATATTTGGTGGCAACAGTTTGAAAAGTGGTACAGTCATTCGCAAAATCCCAAAACGAAAACAGTAGTCCATCAGGAACAAAGCCCCTTTAGACTAATCAGAATTACACTCTGCCTCCTGACATGATATTGCGGTTATTGCCATACCCTGGACCTGGGTTCGATTCCTGACGAAGACATGGTTATTAGTCGCAATCTGTCCCCTTTCTGGAAAAAGAAATGTGAGTCACCCACTGTGGTAAATCTTGGTTCAACGTTCTCGTTATGAAACGGTTAGTTGATCAATGGATCAATGGTGGCCTTTTGAAGTATTTGAGCGAACCGGAATATCCAAAGTATGCGAATTCAAAGTATGTGAAATGCGAAATTATTTCTGTAGATAAAAATAGATTTACCTATCCACTATTTGGTGCTACAAAACATTTTCTCTTAGATAAACGTTTGATACTTTTTGAAAAGCGATTTAGTACAGTAAGTCTTTCTAGAAAATGAAAATTGGCTTTATTTCCGGATTTTTTGAAAGGCGAAGCCTTGTCATTTTATATCCAGGAATGCCTCGAAAACTGCTATTGCGGTTAATTGGAAAGTATTGAAATAATAATTTTTAACGTTCTTTTCTACTTCAAAACATGGTACCTTTCATGACTTTCTTTCAGCCCTATACAACAAATTTAAAGACAAGTATTTTCATGTCAGAAGTTAAAGTTAGGTTCTGCGTGACATTTAAGTGATCAAATTGCTATTGCGTCTCTAATACAATGTTTATCAAAACAATACCGTATGCTACTATCTGTTCAAAACAAATGCTCACAACAAAACTGGCTTTCCCTAGCTAGCAAATTATTTCCAACTTCAAGCTCTCCAAGAAGAACCACCAAAACATCACATGTATATATACAATATATATATATAGTATATGTGTGTGTGTGTGATGATGATACGGCAGCATTCGTGGACATGAACGACGAAGCTTGGCATTGGTGTGGCTGAGTGTCGAGGCGACATCAAATAACGACACAATAGGATTTAAGTTTATAGCTTCATGTTTTATTTCAATTCAAGAAGCAGATCAATATTCGTCACTAAATAGGATTACTTTAAATTTAATGCGTCATACTTTGAACAAAGAAAGGCAGAAATGCAGCAGCGAGGTTTGGTAGCGCAGGAGGAGAGAAGATTCTGTTGTATCGCTAAATGGCGCGCATTCATTATTTATGGTAGCGGTTACGTAACTGAGCAGAATGTTCTAGAAGGTAGTAGTCTAGGGGGAAGATCCTAAATTGTGGAACGTTAACTGGAGGTTGAGTGTTCGCGTAGAGCAAAGCCATCGTATTTTTTATATTTTACATCTCCCCCCCCCCTCTAAAACAAAACGCCGGGTGAGCAAAGCATTAGTAGATTAGTGAAGCAAGAAGTATGAGGAAAGACGTGAAGAAACGTCCAGGACATAGCTTACAGGCTTTAGCTATATCCTGTCATAAATCATGATCTTTTCTCATATAATTATAGATTTTTTGAATTGTACAATTTTACAATGATTTATAAATAAACGTATAACTAAATTTTATATGGAAGAATAATAATAAATAAATTACAAGCATAAAAGTTCTCATCTTTTTAAATGTCCATTGAAAATGAAATTTTGGTTTTAAAGTCCTTTCATAAAAATAATTGAAGCCGAATGAAAATACTTTTTAAAGTCTCTTGATGCGAGTAAGTCCAGCTTATTTTCCACAAAGATTATGCACTTTTCCCAATAAATATGATTCAATAATAATATTTGAATAGAAGATATTTAAAATTTTCTTTTCATATAAAACTTAGAAGACATGCAATTTATAAATAATGTATTATGTGCATTCATTCTTCTCATTGTAGGTAATTAACAATACATTGACATATTTAAAAATAATTTAAAACTTCAATACAAAATATTATCATATAATACTTTAAAAAATAGTTCAATATAATTTATAATAATATGATGTAATATTTCATAAAACAATAACGCCTTGAATAAAAACTTACGCATCAGCTTTTACATACAGCTTTGGTCTAAACTGCGTCATTCAAATTAATCATGCGATCTTACGTAACCGTTAATGCAGAAGCCAGGCACAACTGAGTGCCAAGTGATTGTGATCACAAATATCAATTGCAAATAAAAATGGAATTAAAACTGCCGCGACTGCCAAGTTCTTTAGATACTAAGCAATCAAAATTCTTCTTCAATATGGATCTAAGAACGCATCGACACTGCTCCGCCTTTTCCTTTCCTTGCTTTTATTATTTCATACATATAATGTGATGTATCAGCTTTTGTCCAGAATAAATAGATCGTTGAAGAAATATAGATGTAGTCGTAGCTTAAATTATCAGACGACAAGTTTAAGAAACAGGATCTATTTATTATTATTCAGGAGAAATAGCAGTTACAAAATCAGATATCCGGAGTAAATAAAAAGAATTACTAATAATTTTTTGTATGAAGTTTACTGCATCGTGACATTTAAGAAAAAGCCCGCGATATTTTTTTGCAAGTCCTTTTATAGCCTATGGAAAGGCGGAGCTTCCAAGAAATGACGTCAGCCTCGTCAGCCAATCCAGTTCGCTTTAAATATTTCCAGAACATCCTATAACTGTACGTGTAGAAAAGGCGGGGAAAACAACTTGACTACGGGGTTGTGGTTTAATTCCACGTCGCCATTAAAAATGAAACCGTCGCCATTAAAAATGAAAAGAACATGCAGTTAGTTAAATTTAAGTGTATTCATGACTATGGAATTTTATTATTACATATATATATATATCAGGTATGCATGATTCTTAATTTTAATTTTCCTCAATCAAATACATATTTTCTTTTTTATTTGTTATTTTTCAATTGTGCCCTTTTTATCATTTTACGCTATAAGTTTTAATTTTTTTTATGATCCTTTCCTTCTCCCCCTCAATTTGGAGACATTTCTGCATAAATTATTACATAAAATGTCTTATTTATTTTACTTTGAGTGAATTTCTTCTGGTTTCTCAAAAAAGTTTAAAAATATTGTTTTCCTCACATTCTGACTTTAAATATGCTTACATTTTGTTTGCAATTGTTGCTTTTGATTTACAAAGTTTTTACCAGTTTTGCTTTTCTTTTGGTTCGAAATTTATTTAAATATTTATTTAGAACACACGATTTAATTTACCCACTTAGTTTTTTCCTGGTTTCAGAAATGTATTATCATCTAAGAATAATTATTCAGAACTCTGCAGCTGCTCTTTAAAAAAGACTAAGGAATTTTCAGCAATTTTTTCCAACTTCAAACTCACCAAGAAGTTGTTAATGAAATTTAAAGTAGTTGTAATATTTTTACTGAGGTATTTTATTAAATGTTTCGTATATATTTTATTGAATTTTTTCGTATATGAATATATATACTTCCTCTTAGACTATTAACTTCCTTTCTTTCTTTTTTTATTTAATTAATTATCATTATATATGTGTGTGTGTGTGACAGAACGTTAAAGTTCATAATTCAATTATATTACAAAGTGTCAAATTATAGCTTAAGGCGACTCATACACCTTAAAACCCATAAGATCTTCGAATATGTGACTGTTGCAAGAATTGGGATAACTTATTTACTTTAAAAGCAATTACTTCCAACATTTTACAGCTGACTACATAATATAGCTGCTTTCTGAAATAGTAATGAGTGTGACAAAATGTTTCGTCATGTTTTCAGCTTGCGCGCACATTTTAAAACATTCTGTTGCATAATTTTAATTCCATATTTAATATATAGCTTTTATAACATTTGGAAACTATTGTAAACAAAAATACTGAGAATTTCATGTTAATTGTTATTTTATTTGGAGTTGAGTTTATAAAATGTATTAAAAAAACCTGTAATTTTTTTGTGCATAAATTTTTTAATAAAAAAATAGTCATCAGATTTTTGTTCAGTTAGTAAATAGCGCCCATATAAAGAATTCCATCAAATTTCAAGTGTGTACCATTAGCCATCTTTAAAATATTATGCGCGCAAGGTGGAAACATGACGAAAAATGTTGTCACGAAGCGTATTTAATTACAAAAGTATATGTGGTACAAACTTTCTGGTTACTAGTTTCCAAAGCAGCTATATTATGTTGTCAGCTTTAAAATGTTGGAAGTAATTTCTTTTAAAATGAATAAAATATCCAAATTCTTGCAACAGTCATATAATTCGAAGATCATAAGGGGTTTAAGGTGCATGAGCCCCCTTTAAATAACTGATAAAAATCATCTAAAGCGTGTAATAAATTAATTATTCGCCACTTTAACTCAATTTTCAAAGAATAACTAAGTATTCTATAAATTAACCAGATATAAATTTAAAGCTTAAAGTAAAATATTTAATTTAACTAGTATACAGCATGCAAATTGTTTTCACAAAGACACAATAAAATCATTTGTTACAACAGAAATTATTGAAATGGGAAACAACCGACCGGAGTAATTTCTGTACATTTGGCAATTCTTCAATCTTAATAAGTTTTTGTTTACAAACTGAGACCGGAAACATAGCTGTTTTATGCACCCACTTTTTTCAACTGAAAAAGTTCTTCTCCTGTTATTTTCGTAACAGCCAAAATAGATCCAATGTCATCAAATCCTCTGTTAACATCAGGTACTGAGATTAAGGGACGACAGTAAACCTCAAAGAGGCTTAATTTTCTTAGCTTGAATGTCCAAGAATTCTTTAGAGTTTCTCCCAACCCTATGAATATCTATTTCATTGAATCACAGTTTACAGATCTTATGTGCACAGACTGTGCAATGATTTGCGTAGACTTCCAAACATGATATGTCGACAGGCTATATTCTTGTCATTATGAAAGCGTGGAATTAGAATTTATTGCATAATTTAATTGACTTTTTCAGTTATATCATGCAATAAGTAATTTTCCTAATAAATAACGAATTTCATGCTTTAATGTTTTAACACATACATGTATGTATGCACACACATGCCTATCTGCATACATATTAATAGTCATGCTTGCTTTTAGGTAGACGTATTAGTAAAAAAATAATTATAATGATTGAATTTATAATTGGAAAAAAAAATTCAGTTCTAGGCTGTCTTTTGTAAGTATAGCTGCAATTCATTTTATACTTTATAAAGATCTGAAATACGTCATTTACACTAAAACAATAAGAAGAAATATAATATTTTTCTCTTTAGTTGAAGCCTTCTTTTCATCTATTTAACTGATAGCTCACTGCGCTACTGCCATTCTATTCTCACATTCTTTTCGGTGATTTTTTCTTCTTTTCGGTAACCGCAGATCGAAAAGTATTGAAATTCTGGAGGATCTAATCGGCTGAAGGAATGGAGCGGCCGTTAGCGCTTTTGCACAATTTTTTTCGTGAGAATTTTTTTCATTCATTTTTTTCCTTAAGCGTCTGGATAAACCATTCAATCATCTGTTTACATTATCGGAGATCGGTTTTTCGTTGTTTTTTCACCGAACCGATCATCGAAACGTTTCGCGAATGTCACATTCCTGATCGATGATTCGAAATTTCTCGAAAGGTAACAAAAGAGTCGTTTCCGTTCTTTTTCCCCCCCTCAAGCAAGTCTTTTGTTTGTCTTTTATTTATTGTGCGTGTTTTGCTTTTCTTGTTCTTTTCATCTTTGGCCGATAAGCATTCACATTAAAAACGAAATTTAAATAGCAGTTTTTAGAACTTAAGTGATATGAAATTAGAGAGTACGGCATTTGCTGCATAAACTTATTTAGCTTTCTTAAAATAGTTATATTGTTTATAAAACTGTGGATAAATATAGAAACGACCACACTAAAATGAAGAATTATGACCAAGTTTACCATAGTTTGCACAAAATAAATCATATTTTACAGAGGCCAAAATCTTCAAAAAAGAAAAAGTATTCTCTTTACGTTAATATAAATATGTAAGCTAATATCTTAGTCAATAGTGTATCAGATTAAATTAAAATAAGGGTAATTAATTTTAATAAAATTTAGAAATCAGTCTTAAAAGAAATGGAAAAAATCATTAATCGAAGAACCGAGCGTTAAATAATAATAATAAATAATAATAGCGCATTCAAAATAAACTTCGACTGATATGAACCACATTTCTTTGCTTGCTATTCAACCTGCATTTCCTTTTTAGAAATATAATTAATCTTTCACATCTAACTACGTTTTAAATTCAAAAGCGTGATTTCAAGTACAGGTTAATTAAAAACGTAAATAAGTTACTTATTTCTGTCTGATACTTTAACTGTATGCTTCAAAGATTTTAAATATGTGCTTTACTTTTGTAACTGCGTTATGTTTGTAACTGTTATCTACCGTTATTTTATAGTAATATTTGTTAGATCAATAAAGTTTCTAATTAAATAGCTTTTTCTTATTTTATAGCAAAATTTTGTCAGCAAGTTTATTAAGCCCTTTTGAGTACTTAATAAACTTTCAGCATCATTTGAAATCTTATGAATTACTGTTATTATTTTTAATTAATTCTGCTGTTATAACTTTATTTTATTATTTATACAAAACATATGCTAAAATAGTTTTATCTTTGCTGCCTCGTGTGGTTTAAATATTTTAGAATTCTGTCGCAAATTCCTCCGTATGTATATTGGAGGCCTATTTAGTTTTAAAATATTCATTGTTTCATTTTGATAAAATCACTAACTCATATTTGTATATAAATTATTCAAATGTTGAAACAAATCCCATAAACTAACGGACCATTTCTGATTAGTTTATCTTACTCGAACTGAAGTAACTATATATGTATGCATATTAAATAGCTTACAACCTTTAGGAAATTTCTTTAGCAAATATTCCACAAACTAATTTGAATTCTTGTGATTTAATTTATGTCATTACTGAGTAAGTATTATATAAGGAACACGTTTATTAGTGTAATAAAATTGAAGACGAGAAAATTCTATGTTTCTGCGATAACATTTTTACTTGAACTTAAATGCAATAATCGTGCTTTACTTTAGGCATTTAACATTCATTAGCAAGACCTTTCCTCTTTGCTTCTAGCTTCAAAATAATGCTCACATTTGCTGCTACTCCATAGATTTCATTAACAGCAGGCCCAGCACAAATTCAATAAGACTGATTCAGACTATCTCGGGGATGAATAACTCTTCCTCTAAGAGCACGCATTTGCTAATGTCCGCGCACCCTCTTATTGTGTTATACGGAGCATCGTCTTGAAAGGACTTCACTATTCGGGTGGTCATGGGACGTAAGATAATTGGATTACCTTAATTCAGACTCTTTGCTGTCTAATTAGAGTATAGCGAGTTACACATTCGGAGTCAGAAAAGCGACAATGGAATGAGCATACTTCTGTATATTCGCTCTCTATACATTTCTGTTTTCGTCAAAGTCTAACCCCACAATTTCAAAAACTATTTAACGTATATTGCGCTCATTTGTACATTTTTGTTTAATACGTATTCGGGATTTGATGTAAAACAATAAGATGAGAAATATTATGCAATTAATGCAGCA
This sequence comes from Stegodyphus dumicola, assembly GCF_044657685.1. NCBI lineage: Eukaryota > Metazoa > Arthropoda > Arachnida > Araneae > Eresidae > Stegodyphus > Stegodyphus dumicola. The sequence continues at coordinate 114,023,202 of NC_140771.1, forward strand.
AAAAAAAAAGAACATTCTGAAGCATTTTCATTTTCAAATTGTTGTTCAATACTTAGGTGAAATCTGTTAAAAATAATACTTATATTGTAGTGTAATTTGTTTCTTAAGTGCACTATACTTCCTGTTATCAATCGGAATAAAACATAACAGTAGACTACTTTATTTTTCATAGACCGGAAGAGTCTAGAATGGTTGGAAGCAGACCCATAAGAACCCAGTTTACAAGACCTGGTAGTGACAAATCATCCATCATATTTTAGTTCTGAAGCGACTTGCAATGTGTCACAATTTTTCGACGCAAAAACATGAGAAAGCAAGCTATACCATAGCCGGGATTCGAACTTCGGATCTTCCTCTTTTTAGACGAACGTGATTCCGATCACATCACGAAGGTACGCGATAAATTAGTAGAAAATACGTTATACACGTGTTGACATAATATATTTATTTTGTAACTATTATTCATTTAAAATAGGAGATTATTTTAATTAAACTAGTTAATTATTTAAGTTAAATTAATTAATTATTGCAGTTTAAGAATAATTTTCATTTATAGTTGTTGGGTGGCTCAAGGGTTAAAGACAAACCCGCGTTTTGTCATCAATTAAATTGTCTTCAGCAAGAAACGTTTTAAACCATTCTTTCATCTAATATATTATCACCAAGTACATCATAAACTTTTTTTTCCATTTTGTGAAACATGTGTTTCCCTTTGCTGAAATGTAACGACTTAATTGCTCCAATTTACATGTTATAATTACACATTTATAAAATTGTTTTGTAAGGAGTACCTTATCTCCTTTGCATACTCTTGAGGATGAATCTAATTAGCATTCAGATATCCACAATGGTACGAACCCAAGTGAGGACACAATTTATTTCTAACCTTTCTTGGTTCCAAATTATTATAATCTTACAGCACACTTTGAACTAAAATATGTTGAACGACTCATCGTCACTTTAATTTGATCGACTGGTCTCATGCGTATCTGTAGTTTCTCTTTCAGAGAGAAAAATGTTAGGAATTATCGCATTAACAACAAGTTCGGTACAAATTCAGTAACATTAAGTCAGACTTTCGGAGAATAACAACCCTTCGTGAACAGATGGTGTTATACGCGTTCAGCTATCAGGTTCAATGCTCCTTCTAACCTTCTTCGGGAACATACAAGGACCTGACTCGGAACAGAGAGCTTACTAAAGCTATGTTCACTAATTGTGGTAAGTAGACAGGATACAGAGGAAGGGTATACAAAACCCTTTATTTTTCTCTATATACAATAACTTCCGTACTTCGGAATACACTGACCCTTCACTCGGGGTCTAACGTAAAAAAAGTATAAAAATAAAACTAAACTCTAATTTAACTTTAGAATAATACACGTGTAAGATTGGCCTTATAATAACAGGAAGCGTATGTAGCACAGAGACTGTGAACACTACAATACGTTTAATTTATCAAGAGGATTAAAACCTCTGGCCTGGAAGGCAAATAGCAACTGCGTAACTTCTAAGGTAAGCGGCCTGCTTCGAACTCACTGCTTCCTCTCTTTCGCTTGGCAAAAAGGCCACACTTAAATACTTGGCGTTCGCCAGACAAACATTGCATAAAAACCTTCACGCTTATAATTCTGGCCGGAAGTAGAAAATAAGAAGTGATAGTAAAGATTTAAAATAAAATAAACTTTAGTAAAACTTAAGATCCTTACATACTTCCCGCAAGAGTTAATTAGTTTGAAACTGAGGTCTAAAACGACCTTGTTGAAAACTTTTAGCTCTAGAATCTAACGCGAGGCCAACCTTTTACAAACACAACTTCCCTAGAAACTAGAAATTTAAAAGAAAGAAATTTGTTACAATATCAGCTCCCAGGATATACAACAATCTTTTTTTCATCTGTACTGCATCTACCCAGGAGCTTTATTCAATTCTGGTTCCTTCCAGAGATCTGGAAGGAAAACTAGTTTAATGAAATGTTACACAATGACATTGCAAATAACATATAGAATATACTTCTCTTAACATTCTTATTTCATTCATGACTCCTTTAATTATCTCTCCCCGTGCTCTCTGACATGTGTTGTAAAAGAACACCAAACACGAATGTGTTTCTGTCTACGTGTGCCACACTTCCTCCTACAATCAAAACACTAACGTGTTAAAATTCAACATAACGAGACCTCTTAACACACCCTACTTTCAACTCTAAACCCTGAGGTACTATTCTAAAAGTGGCTAACTCTAAAGTGTAGCGTCAGAGAGCCTAACTACATCATTCAACCTTTACCACATATTCGCCATGATTTAATCTTTACAGTCACACGAATAACAAATTTTTAACATTACTTTCACTTTTACCATATCACGGTATTTTTTAACATTTAAAATAACAGTTCACATGTATATAAGAACATATCAACATTCCGTTAATTTTACACATTTGAAGACATACATTAGTAGTACATTGTTAACTTCTATTCTTTTCAAAGCAAGTGCCAATTCTTTCTACATTGAAATAATACTACATTTCAAAAAGTCTTTCAGACTAAAACTTCTTTCTTGCTAGAACGTTTTAAATAAAATTTTTACAATAACTTTTTACAATATTTATGTCTTTACACAACGCTATTATACATCAACTTTAGTTTTACGCACGAGTAATTTAAAAACATAATAAGAAAATCGGTCACAACTCATTTCTCGCCCTTTTGGCGATAAAGGTAGACCTCGCATGAGGTAAAACTTCTTGAAATCTGCCACTTGCAGTAAGAATGAAAGATTAACTTAAGTTTGCAAAGTAACATAAAATTTTACTTATCTTTGTAATATTCGGACATCCTTTTCTGGGCCCAGTCTTTAAAGGTACTGCAAATAGTAGCTTGGTTTATCCTCCTTCTTGTACGGGCTCGCCCTTCAGTGCTTTCCTCTGGAAGCTTCCTTTTTTCACCAGTACGGCCACCCTTGAATACTTTCCTTTTCTCCTCTGCTTGTGGTCTTTGCCGTTTGATGGCAGCTGGTCTGGGCGGAACCGGGAAACTTCTGTCGTGATCCTGCTTGGACCTCGTTGTTGGCCGTTCAAATTTTTCTTGTACTTTTTCCTCCGCCGCTGATGGCCCTTCCGCAGTTCGGCGACTTTTGCTGCGGAGAGTTCTGTCGGATGAGTAGATCCGTTTTAAAGCCGGGTTATAGTTGCCGTCATTTCTCCTGGTCCTCTTCACATACGTCGTCCTTCTCCCTTCTTCATTCTGGGGGTGTTCGTGAACTCTGTTTTCTGGACGGTGGAACGGCTTCTTTTTCTTGTTACCTTCCATTTTTCCGCGGGGCAATTTTCTTTTCACTTGCTTCTGTCTCTCATTGGCTTGCCCTTGTACTTGTCGTTTTTTCACCTCTGGAACTTGTACCGGCGGTGTCTGCCGTGCCGGATCCTGCAAAAGATCTGAAAAGATTTGCATTTTATTACGATCGAAGTAGGGCTTGATTTGATCAATATTTGCGGAACAGGTTTCACCATTTCTGGCTTTTAACACTACAACAGCGTGAGTTATTTTTTCTATAACATATGGTCCTTCAAATCGTGGAAAAAATTTGGCAGTTTTATCTTCTGGTGCTGAAGAAATTGAATGCTTAATTTTTAAAACTTCATTCCCTACTTTATAAGTTACTCCCCGTCGTTTCAAATCATAATATAGTTTCTGTTTTCTTTGTGCTACTTCCGTATTCTTTTTTGCTTCTTTTATTTGTTTTTCTATATCACCCATTTTAAATTCTGGGGCTCTTTGTTGCACATAAAATAGTTTATCTAACGGTGTTATAATCTTTCTGCCTAGAAATAACTCAGCAGGAGTTTTGCCCGTCGTATCATGTTTTGCGGTCCTAAGGGCGAAGGCAAATTCATTGACATAGTTATCCCAGCTTTTATGAAAATTTTTAACATAACTACGGATAATTTTCACTATATTTCTGTTGACCCGTTCCGCTATATTTGATTGCGGCCGATACGGGACCATTTTTAAATGACGTATGCCCAGTTTTTGGCACATGTCTTCAAATATATTACTTACAAATTGAGGACCATTATCCGATATAACTTTTAGGGGCGCCCCGTATTTTAAAATATATTTATTTAAAATAGAATCGGTAACCAATTTCGCGGAGGCTCGTTTTAAGGGAACAATTTCGGTCCATTTACTAAAATGATCAACCATAACAAGGAGATAGCGACTTTTATTTAACTGACTTTTTGGGAAAGGGCCCAATAAATCGATGCCAATTATTTCATTTGGAAATTCGGATTTAATACTATTTAGAAACCCGGCCGGGCGGAAATTAATATAATTAACGGCTTGACATGTTGGGCAGGACTGGACATACACCCTTGTTAACTTTTGCAGTTCAGGAAAGTAGACTGCCTCGCGTACGCGTTGGATAGTTTTTCGAATACCAGCATGAGAAGCTAAAGGGCTGTCATGGAGCTCATGCAGGATATTTAATCTAAGACTAGCTGGGATAACAGGTCGAAATTCGTTGTTGGAATTCGTAGTTTTTGTGTAGAATAATAGACCATCTATTAGTTCGTAATGGGCCGCCCTATTTCTTATCGCCACAATATCTTGGTGGCTAAAATTTTCAGAATCCTTCAAATACTCATAAATACTTCCAAACTCAGGATACTTACCCAGTTCTGTTATTACAGTTTCTCGGGAATTTATTGTACACGCTGTAAGCATTGCAACTTTTACGATATTACCCTGTTCGTCTAATTTAATTCGTGATAGGGCATCTGTTACGATATTTTCCTTTCCGGGGGTATGCTTGATTACCAGATTATATTCTTGCAGCTTGAGTGCCCATCTTATTAACCTTGGGGATAAATTTTTCCCTGAGTACAATCTAGTTACCGCCGCATGATCAGAGTATACTGTTATCGGCGCCTTTCCAAAATAGACTCGGAACTTTTGCACTGCTAACAGAACTGCAAGTGCCTCTCTCTCGGTCGCGGAATAGTTTCTTTGTGTTTGATTTAAAGTTCGGCTAAAAAATGCCACGGGCTGCTGATTTTGCGAAAGTACCGCTCCTACCGCATAATCCGAAGCATCCGCTGAAATTTCTAAATTTTCATCCTTTTCAGGAAATTTTAACACAGGGGCTTGCGTTAATGCTTGTTTTAATTTTTCGAAAGCACTATTGGCTTCAGCCGTCCACGAGAATCTTGCCTTTTTCCTTTTTAATTTTAACAATGGCTCAGCGATAGCCGCAAAATCTTTTATAAAGGACCTATAATATGAACAAAGTCCTAGAAAAGAAGAGAGCTTCTTTGCCGTGTTTGGAGTCGGATACTTTTGTACAGCGATTATTTTTGATTCATCTGTCTCGATCCCTTTTTGAGATATTTTGTAACCTAAATATTTTAATTCAGGGGCTGCAAATTTGCACTTTTCGACATTAACTTTTAGACCGGCCTCATTTAATAAAGAAAACACCTGTCTTAAATCCTGTACATGTTGGTCTAGATTATCACTAGTAATAATGATATCGTCTAAATAGATAAATGTGGACTTTCAAGAACAGGTCTTAACACAATGTCCATGCATCGCTGAAATGTTGCTGGGGCCCCTGAAAGGCCAAACGGCATACGCAAAAATGCATAAGTGCCAGACTTGGTTATAAAAGCAGTCTTAGGCACGTCCTCAGGCCTCACCCCTATTTGAAAATAACCAGTCGTTAAGTCTAAAGTCGTCATAAATTTGGTTGATTTTATGTTCCTTAAAATTTCTTCTATGATCGGCAACGGATATACCGGATATTTCGTTATGGAATTTAATTTACGGTAATCAATAGCGAATCTCCACCTTTTTGGATGCTCCAAAGGATAATCATTATTTTTCTTACATAAAACCACCGGGCTAGCATAACTACTTGATATGGGCGTTATGATCTTTTTACGTAGCATATCGGTAATATGCCATTCTATAATTTTTTTCCTTATTCTTATCATACCGGTATGGTTTTTTGACGAACTGGCAATGCATCTCCGGTGTCAATACTATGGTTAGTAACCTGAGTAAATCCTGGAATATCACTAAATAACGAAGCAAATTCACTTACCACTTGTCGGATTCTATCTTGCTCGTCATTAGGCAGGTGGTCAAGATTTAACCTTGGCGGTTCCACCTTTTCTACACGCACTGGTTTCATTGCCAGCTTAAGGGACGCTTCATTAAAATCCAGTGTAGCTTGTGCGTCTGAAAGAAAGTCTATTCCTAAGATCAAATGTGCTTGCAAACTCTTTACTATAAAAAACATCACCTTTACTTGTTCGTCCTTGATACGGATATACAAAGGTACTTTACCTACGCACTTACATTGTTCTCCTTGCGCCGCTAATACTCTCGTATTATCCGCATTATATATGCGGTATTTGCGAAAATACTTTCTAAAAAAGACTTCTGCCACACAGGAACACTGCGCGCCGGTATCCAGGAGTGCGGTGGCCGGGATATTATTCACCAAGACTTCAATCTTCGGAAGAGTCAAATTTTTCACCATTACTGTATTTATCTTGTAGGAAGAGGGGTTTTCGTGGCCTTCGGATTTCCGCACCCTCTCGTCAGCAGAAATCCGTTTTAATTTAAATTATTTTTCCTTTCCGTGCTTTCCTTCTTTTTCCCCTGGCCTTGAGACTTTTTTCCTGGGTTGCTATTGAACTGTCGACGTTCGCCGGCTGTTTTTGAATGCTCGGGTTTCCTTGCCCACTGATTCGCTTTTTCTCCGTAGCCGTATGCTTGAGTTTGCTGTAGTCTTGGCGTACCAAATTGGTTTCGCTGTTGATATTGGCGTCTTCTTTCGACGTCCGCCGTTCTTCTGCTTTCAAACTGGATTGCTAGCTCAAATAACTTTTCCAGTGTAGTCGGATTTCTTAATTCAATAAAGTCTTGCACTTGGGGCAGTAACCTCGGCAAAATCACTTGAATTATTTCAGGATCCGGACGGTTTCCATACAAGAGCTTGAAAACGTGAATTTTTCTTAAAATAAAGCTCGAGAGGTTTTCGATTCTTTGTTGATATATACTAAAAAGTTCCGTTTCTAATTTCGCACGATCCCTTACAACAGGGAAGGCTTTTAGTAGGGCAGTCTTGAAATTTTCGTAAGTATAGGTGGGACTTCCTGCTTGACCCAAGAGACTTCTGCCGATACATTTGAACCAGTTAAGCGCTTGGCCCCTCAAAGCGCTGGTAGCTAAGGTAACTTTTTGAAACTCGTGCACGGGGTAGAGCATGAAGTGGTCATCCAATTTTTCCAAAAAACTGGTTACCGGTGAGTTTCCGTTAAATGTTGCTTCTGGTTTTATCGAAGCGCGCATGGTCTGGACGATGTAACCGAATCCTTCCAGGGCGGCAGCTGGCATTTCTGGATTCTGAGCCGTTTCTGCAGGCAGCACAGGTTCTTCTTGAAACTCGGCCATGGTTATTCTTCTTCGTTGGGCGCCACTATCAGGTTCAATGCTCCTTCTAACCTTCTTCGGGAACATACAAGGACCTGACTCGGAACAGAGAGCTTACTAAAGCTATGTTCACTAATTGTGGTAAGTAGACAGGATACAGAGGAAGGGTATACAAAACCCTTTATTTTTCTCTATATACAATAACTTCCGTACTTCGGAATACACTGACCCTCCACTCGGGGTCTAACGTAAAAAAAGTATAAAAATAAAACTAAACTCTAATTTAACTTTAGAATAATACACGTGGAAGATTGGCCTTATAATAACAGGAAGCGTATGTAGCACAGAGACTGTGAACACTACAATACGTTTAATTTATCAAGAGGATTAAAACCTCTGGCCTGGAAGGCAAATAGCAACTGCGTAACTTCTAAGGTAAGCGGCCTGCTTCGAACTCACTGCTTCCTCTCTTTCGCTTGGCAAAAAGGCCACACTTAAATACTTGGCGTTCGCCAGACAAACTTTGCATAAAAACCTTCACGCTTATAATTCTGGCCGGAAGTAGAAAATAAGAAGTGATAGTAAAGATTTAAAATAAAATAAACGTTAGTAAAACTTAAGAACCTTACACAGCGAGCACTGGAAGATCGGAGGATCAAATACCAGAAAGGACGCAATTAATTTTGTAAGATCCCTTGCTCTGAAAATTATGTATAATTACTTCTACAGGTTCAATTCATAGTAATTTAGCAAATCATACTGCTGTTATGATAAAGCTAACATCTATGATATCTAAGCTGAGTTATCAGATCCAGAAATCCAGAAAACATAGCTCATATGCAAAACATAATTACGTTACCTGTTGTAGAAATTCTATATAATAATTTATTTAAAAAAAGTGAAAGCAAAGTACAGGAATTAAAAATAAAAAAAAAATTCAGAAATCTTCATGGGCAAATTACATGAACAGCTCCTTTATTTTAGATAATTGCAGTAAATTAATATTTTAGGTTTTGAAAAAGAGAGAGAGAATTGTTTAATTATTTCAGAAAAAAAGTTTTAATCTTCAATATCATTTAATTTCTGTTAAAATAAACACTGACTTGTAGAGACATTAGTTATTTTTTGGAAGCAGGCAAGATGAAAAATGAGCAATCGCCTTCGGCGGACCTTTGGAATACCGGTCCAACGTGCAGAACCACTACACCACGAAGGCACGTTAGGAAAGCCGGAGAAATACTTTATATACTCCCGCTTTTAAAGGGCAACTGGGATTTTTAAGGGATCATATATTTAAGGGATCGAATCGCTAAATCCTGTGTGAGAAGAATCATCATCCAACACCCTTTTAGTTCGGGGCGCCACTGTAGAGACATTAGGTATTTTTTGGAAGCAGGAGAGCGGAAAAATGAGCAATCGCCTTCGCCGGGAATCGAACCACCGACCTCTGAAATACCGGCCCAGCCTGCAGAACCCTACGCCACGAAGGCACGCTAGGGAAGAGGAAGAAATACTTTATAGACTGTTTCTATGCAGATCTGCAGCTGTTTGTTTTCCATCCTGAAAATTTGGACTTAACGGATTGCTTTCAAAGTTACAATGTTAATTCGCATGTTTATATAACAATACATATTTATGGGATGTTGCGAAGTAATTGAACTACTAAGCATCTCATGGAATGATGGTGGAGATCCATTGTTCTAACTTAAAGTATGATTGAATTATTGCTGCTTTCTTAACTGGCCCACGTTGGGTCGTGTGATAGTTTTGGAAAAGATAAATTATTTTTGCATTTGGAAATACTATATATTTTTGGCCTGCCACAGAGTAAATAGAGATCCTATATCAACATGCGCTACGGATGTTTGTGAAAATTTCAAAAAAAAAAAAAAATACTTTAGAAACATTGTAGAGATGTCTGTTTCAAATTACCATTTAAAGAAATTTTAAAAATCGAAATTTTTTGTTTAGTGGAATTCGGTATTTATAGCACTCAAGTTCAGTTCTTTAAGCCATTAGTTTTGTTAAATGAGCATAATTTTGAAACATTTATTCAGTTTTGCATACCTGTGTTTTTTATAAAATATTTTATGATAAAAGGACTAATTGAATCTTTCATTTTAACTGGCATATATTCAATTATTCAAATTTCGTAATTTTTTGCTAAATATAATAGAATCCGTGATTTAATTTACAGTTGTTGCACAACCTATCTCAATTAATTTATTACCTAAAGTAAATTCGAACCCTGGGTATATGAATGGTCATTAAACAGACGCATACAAATAGCACAGGCGTTTTAAAACACATATTTCTACAGACTGTAAAACGACTTGATGTGAAACCCTCATTTGAAGATGATATTGTTTTCTATAAATATGTCGAAAAATGGATATTTAAGAAATGCAGGTCGAACGTTTTCCTTTGAAAACTGCTACCTTACTGTATATGTTTTTGTTCCGAAACTCGAAGACATTAATCAAACTAGTATATCTTAAAATACACAGAGGGCGTCTATATATCTTTAGAACGATTTACGTTTCATTTAATTAATATTTGAATAATAAATATTTATCATTTAAATGTTCAGTCTGATGTTCGTATTCTCTTGAGTACACTTAGGCATGGTTCTGTGAACACGAAAGGGCTTTTCGTGAAATTTTTAAGGGCAGTACTTTACAGGTTTGTTTAGTTACTTTCCGGAGTCCTTCAATCGTGTTATATTTGGGCTTAGACAGAGCTCTTTTCAGCAGCTGGACAATATATTCGACAGATGAAATGTTAAAAAATTTTTGCAGAAATGTATTGAAACGATACTTTACTTGCAATACATGCATTTCTTTTTAATGAATGTTCCGCAGCATTGGAAGTGCGACTGATGGCTTTCTGTTGGAGCAAATTTACTATATTAAAGTCGTTGGCATAAAAATTAATTCTTCTACACTTCTTTCGAATGAAAACACTTTCCGTGATAGTAAGATAGTTGGTTTTTGCCTTGTCTCCATTTTTCATATTTTTAATATTTCATAGTATTAAACCTGCAGGAATCGGGCACTCATTATTAAAAATTTCTCTGGGTTTTCAGAAACAGTCTTGCATATGCTTATCTCCTCGTTATTGAGAGTAAATAGCACTTTTTCTGTTTCACTCATTTCTGCAGCGTATTCTTCATCAGGCATAACAATATATTTTCATTTTCTAACTATTGATTAGTTAATTAAAGGCTTTACAGTACATTCTACATTCAGCCACATGCCTTAGCAAAAGGTTCTGGTGAACATTCTATGTTTTATCATTCTTCAACATTAAATCTTTATCAGTCGATGCTACAGGTTTATTTAAAGACTGCCGGGCAAATACGATTGTGGTTAGAGATGCAGACTGCCGTACCGAAAGGCTTATATTCGAATTCCAGAGAAGGCATAGATTTTTATAGGGGTATAATGTCTGTGACGCATGGGGTCACTCAAAGCTGATGAGCTGAAAGCCTCTCGAGAAATTTGGTGATAGGGAAAGAGGGCGGAAAATCTCTCGGCTCGCCTTTCTGGGGTGTTTTCTTTCGGTATTCTAGTTTGCGACGGAAACTTAACTATTAGCAAGGTGTGTTTCAATCACCTACGATACTACACAGGTGCTGGTCTAGCTTCAAACTGTATCTGTATATAGAGACTTTTTAATCGATTTTTTACAATAGCGAATTTTCGGTTTTTATCCCTCTACTGTGTATTAATTTACAATGAACATTTAATTTATAATGTTAATATTTAAGAATTAATTTTAATGTATTATTATGTAAACTCATTTCTCATTTGAATGTCCTACATTCTTAAAATTAGCAAAGCATTTTGTACAGATAAAAGTCGGGTGATTTTCATTCCTATGAAGCTATCCGCTTTGGGGTCATAAGTCGGAGGGCAGTCGCGCTCCGATCTTCTCTTTAGTTACAAGCTGAACACGTCTTTCGCTCACGTCTTTCGTTGGAGGCGATATATTCTTGGGCTTTTCTGAAGTGGAGAGCTTTGTGACTTCTTTATTACTAGCTAGTATCTTTGACAGAATTAAGGTTGAAAACATTCCTTGAAGATTGGCTTGAGTACGTCACTTTTTAAAGAGGGTTAGATTTTCATGAAAATTTGGAGGTAAATTATTGCCCTTTTTCTCGTTGGTTAGAGGGAGTTTAAGATAAATGTTTGATTGGATAGTTATTAATTTACAGTTAATTTGAGACAATAGTGAAAGTAAAGGCGGACAGTAGTTTAGCGTTACCGAAGTTTTAAAAGTTGTTGCAAGACAGGAAGAGCAGACTTTTTCATCTAAAAGTAATGCAATAAAGTAGAAAAGGATATAAATTAAGCCTTCCTGTGGCTTGGACCCCGAGCTGCGACGCCGGTTCTATTCGTGTTATTGGACGGCGAGTATGTTGGGGGCTCGCATTCCTGGAAAGGCTGATCCTCGGAGTATTTATTTTCCTCGTCGCTGATTTTTGTTAAAAAATAAATCAAGATGCTTGTGCTGCGTCTCCAGATTTCAGATTAAAATTTGTAAGCAGGTGGGTCATCATCTCTCGTTGTTTGTTGCTTACAGTTGTCTTCATTGAAAATTTCGATTGAAAAATCTAAATTCGTTGTTCTTCCCTCATCTGTGGTGTAGTGATTAAAGACTCAGTCATTCGTCAAAAATACAAATTCTTTCCTCATCTGTGGTGTAGTGACTGAAGTTTTCGGACATTCGTCAAAACTCCAAGTTCGTTGTTCTTTCCTCATTTGCGAAAAGTGACTGAAGTTAAGTTTCGGACATTCTTCGAAAAACTGGACTCCCTAATGTAGCGAAATCAGGGGGAGGCAGATTTTGTGAAAATTGCTATTCTACAGTTTACTCTGCTTCATCAATGAAAAAATTTGGGAAGCTAACTTTACTGGAGGCAATCATTAGAACTTATGTGTATTCGCTAACCGTGAGTGTATTTTTCCATTTTTGTTTATTACTTGTTACTTAACGAACAACTGAGTAAGTGAATTTTAAAATGTTTATTTGACATAAATTATAACTTAAATTAAATTAGTAGATGAGGAAAAATCTTAATGTTTCATAAAAGAAAATATCACTGATTTATCATGTAGAGTAATATGTATAGCAATTTATTATTATATAAAGTAATTTAATTAATTACTAAATGTCAGAATATGACATATTTTTTGTATCACTGGTGAAGCAAATTTGTTTGCTCCTCAAATTTAGTTTTAGGTGTGAGTTTTAATTTCTGAGTGCTTTTAAAATATTGTTCATATAGGGCCTGGATCCAATTTTCTCGCTATCATAATTTATGTTGTTCTAGAAAATTTAATGAATGGGCTTAACGATTTAATACTGTATGTTTTAACTGAGTTATTTTGTAATAGTGGTCACCCATATTGTATTTCTTCTTACGGACCTGGGGAGTAAAATTATAGAGGAGGTGTAGTTGGGAAATTTAATTTTAGGTATACATGAACTATTGGATCGGATTTTTATGTTATTTGAAATTGTGATTGAACCTTACTTTTCTGGTAAATCCTTCTCTGATGTTTTGGAGGTGTTATGCGTTTATATTTAAATGAAAATAGTTAGGGGCTAACTCTAGAGCTAAGAAATTGTTGTACTGAGATTTATGCTTTTTCAGGAAAGACAGAGGATGTAGTTTTATTTTAGTAAGAGATAGCATGTGATGAATTTGTTACTGAAATGAATTTTTATATTTTTCATTTTGTTGAAAAATAGTGTATTGATTTTTACACCAAAACGCCAGAGAGGATATTATCCCTTCAGTATTGACTTAAGGAGTTTGAGATTTGAAATAATATCATTTATTTCACAAAGTAGAAAATTTATGCAATTTAGTTTATCTTCATTTACCAGTATCTAGATGCAGATATATATGAACCTAATTGGAAGTTAATTGTCTGGCACCAGTTGTTCTCAGTGGTCCAACAATAAGGATCTAGTTTAAATATTTGCATAAAACAACTTTAAAATTTATATTTTTTTCTATATAAAAATTCTTCAAGCAACATTACGTATGTTTTTAAAATTTTCTTTCGGAATTTTCTTTTCATGTAAAGACAGTGGCTGATCATTTTTACGTTTCCGATTTGTAATGTTGCTTATTTTGCGCTTAAAAGTTTTAATTTCAAGAATTTCACAATGTTTTTGTATTATAAAGTTAGGAGGGTCTCTTTAGAAAATTCAAAAACTAACCTGGGATCCAAAGAATGTTTGTATGTGATACTTTGAAAGAAAAATAAATTTAAAGGTAATAGATGTTTCTGATGTCAAATTTTAGGTTGTTTCCAGAAAATGTTAAAATACAGCAGTTGCATTTTTAAGTCTTTTATCGAAATCATTCTAAAATTGTAAATCCTCTGTACATGCAATTCTGTAGTTCAAATTAAAATTCAAACTTGAAAGTAATTACTTAGATCCACATATACTGGAACGGTACCTAATTATACCACACGCATTGCTCTAATCACTTGGAATTAAATAACAAAAACATTATCGAGTAATAATGCAAATTTCTTCCCAAATCAAATTTATTTATACAGAGAATAACAACTAAAAAATATAGTAAAAGCATTATGCGTTCCTCATAACTTCTATTTTTAATTAAAGTTAAGCTTCGTTTTAAGATTATTAAACTCCAGCAGCTTTTGTAAGAGTAATATTAATTACTGAATCACTTTAAACTAAATTTAATTAGCATAAGCTGCGATGAAAAGCACCATTTTTTTTTTTTCAAACATGTATTACTTCATGTACTCTAAACTGCGCACCTTGTCGTTACACTTAATACTGAAAACACAATCAAGGAATATTATGCTTAATTTTGTTTCAAGTTATTGTGAAAATATCATTAATTAATATACGCAATATAAGTTGATAATACCAATTGCAGCTGCAGCACTAAAATTACTATCTCCTCAAACTTAGATGCACAAATTAAGCATCAGTAGATATGTACAATGAGTCGGAAAAAAAGTTGGACGCTATCAGAGTTTTAACCGTAGCCCAGAAGCGTTTATTAAGGTTTTTTATGTTCTTGCTATTTTTGCTTCCTAGTACGAAGTACAAAGGAAGTATTGTAATCTCGAAAAGCATATTTCAACGAAAATATCCATTTTGACTGCTTTCGGATGCAATTTAACGATGTTTTTCCGTGATATCTGTACGTAAGGACAGAATAAAAGATTCCTTTCTTCCAAAAAAATTATAAAACTGCTTTAAAATAAATTCTGAAGAGAATTTTTCGTGGCGTCTGTACGAACGTACGTACGAACGTATGTACGTACGTATCTCGCATAACTCAAAAACGAGTAGCCTCAGAACATTGAAATTTTGTATACAGGACTACTATAACATGTAGATGTGCACCTCGTATTTTGGTTGCAATCGGCTGCACCAAACGTATATAAATATATTTATATATATATCCACTCTGTTACCCGGCTCAGTGATCTCAGTTTCTTTACTCTTATATGTTTGTAAATTGTACATTTTTTGCTTTAAAAATGATTGAATTATGTTGTTCTTATCTTCCGGTTAAGGTTTTTATGCCTTTATTAAATCTGTATGCAATATTTTTAGAATTATCAACAATTTTAAAGTTTTTAAGTGCCGCTAAGCGTAATATTTTTTTTTGATGGCGGCCATTGCTTGTTTACATTTGAAACAGCAGAGTAATGAATTTGTTGCCAATCTAGAGAAAAACGTAGTTTCGCAACAACAAAGACAACGCCTTCATTTATTATTGCGAATTAAATCATGCTTAATCTTTTCTGGAATTTTTTCGAGGAAATAAGGGTTTAAGATTTACTTCGTAATTTTTAATACAGATACTGTGAGTTTTTATGTATTTTTTGCCTTGTCGCGAAGTGAGAACTGAATTAATTGAATGAGAAGCACTCAATCATCTGTGAAAAACTGTTTCTTTATTGTTTTGTTTGCTTAATTTCTTTTATACATCGTTCTAGCTTTATTATAGTATTTGAATAGAATATGTGGCAACGATTAGATAATTCTTTAAATGATATAAATTTTGTGTATTCTGAGTTATAATATGAACGAAATATAATGCTGTTAAGTGAACCTAGCGCCAGAGTGTCGCTATGGCAAACAAATAGAGTGAATTTTAAAGAATGCATTAATTCTATTGTGGTTTATGCGCTGTGGGCGAAGTAGATTTAATTCAATCCATTACGTTTAAACGAAATGCAAGAAAAAATGCGTATAATGTAATATTCCTTACAAGGAAGTCATGTGGTGTACACATCAGATTTTTTTTTTTTTTTTTTTTTTTTTTTTTTTAAATTGTAGAGTATTTCGAAAATAACAAAGATGTCAAAAAATTATTTAGAGGTTTTCATGAAAAGAAAAGCGATTCATTTTCAAATAAAATTTGTAATTTAGTTTCATCTAGAAAGCAAATTTAATAAAGGTCAAATGTATCATTATCCGTGAAAAAAATATCAGTGCACTTTATTACGCACCAAACGTATAATTTAATCAAACTAGCTACGACATTTCTTTGAATACTTTTTCAAGTTTTTTTTTTAAATTTTTATGAATTAATAATTATTAATGTAGTCTCCATTTATGCATCACTTTAAATTTTACTATTATGAATACTAGAATACGGCTAGCTGGGTGGAAGCCGGTGCGATGAGAATAGAAATGAAAATATGACTGCAGGGAATGTTGCCAAAATAAAGCCATCCTCCGAAGCTAAATGAAGCGTACTACCATCGAAGCATGCTGCTGAAAAGAATTTGAATCATAATCTCTGATACACCATACCCGTGCTCTTTGATGCACTGTATAATTTTGCTTTCGACATCTAAGACGAGATACTTGTTAATTAGCTCTAAGGATTAGCTGTTAAAAGAGCTATTTGAATTCTTTTTTATAGTTTATTATGTGTATGATTATGGAATGGAAAATATTTTTCGGTCGCTAAAACTTATGTGCTTAATATCTCCTTTATTTAAAGATACACCAACAAAAGCTTATCCCTCAGCACCATACAACAGAAACTGAAAGCAAATATAAGCATATCGCTGAACGGTCATTATTGCGAGAAGTTCACCTTTGAAAAATTAACCACCTCATTTTAAAAACTTGAGAGATAATAAAAAAAATAGTTAATCAGGAAAAATATTTAAATATTAAAATTTAAAATATAATTAAATCATACAAATACATCTCCTCTCTTCTTAAAGAATAATAACATCTAATGTTGTGAATTTCTAAAACTAAAGTTTTACTGCTATTAAATCAGATTAATGCCTAACTAATATTTAAAAAAACAAATGCAATTATAAGAGTTCCCGTTCGTACTTTTGAATTTGTTTTCTCGGGGTAGAAGAATATGAAAAAACTAATATCAAAATTTAAAAAGAATATGCATTCCTATTTGAACAAATTTAAAAGATGCATCTATCAAGAGGTTTGCAATACATACATGCCGCTCAAAATTTTATCTTTAGATTTGTTTTCGAATACAGAAGCTACTTTACAAAATAATTATCATTAGAAATCTTGAAACCGATAAATAATGACTTTTGTATAGGATAATATCCGAACAGGTAATCTTCGATTGAATAGGTATATCCGGTGAGCATCTTTAGCTCTTCAGCTGAATCCACCGTCACTTCTTCCCAAACCTAATATCTTAACGCCGAACATACTATCATATCTACCCACATAATATATTTCTAGCTTACTTCCAGTTTTCTTATTTCATCGCCAGTTTGAATAGTGTTTCCAATGTAGAGCAATTTCGTAATCCCAGGATGTTCTATGGTAGCAGTCGTAACATTACTTCTCTGCCATCTGATGGGTATTGTGGTTAGCGGTGGAGGTTGCCGTACCAATGAGTCTAGGCTCGAATTTCTGCGGAAGGTATGGATGTTTATAAGTGTATATTGTTTGTGTGACATAGGGGCACTCACAATAACGGCGAATCGAAAGTCCCCTTCAGTGGTTTGATAGTAGGGGAAGAGGGGCTAATGAGCCTCGGACCTTCTCCCGGATAAAAAATTATAGAGAAGCTGCGCAGTTAATAAAGGTGGGGACTACACAGGTATTTCTGCGACTAATGGTGAAATCCCGATATCCTGCCCACTTATAAATTTAGTTTTACTTCGCTGCCTGCTGCATTTCATACATAAACTTTTCAAGTGTTCGTTACATAAATAATGCCAATTCTTCCATCATCATCTGATACCGTCTGAACAAGCCTTATTCCAAATGAAGTCATATCCCTAACGCTGCCTTAAAAACTTCAGACTTATATGTCTTGCTGTTAGGTTAATCTACCAGATGTTTCCCAATTCCTTATAACCAGCTCAGGTTACAAGGAATACCCTTGAAGGGTTATTATTTAAATCAACCAGATTTGGATCTTTACTATAAATTCTCCTGTCCATTTTCCTCATCAGAATTGTAAATGAGTAAACTAATATTTAAACTGAGGTTTCTGAATTTTAAGACAGAGCGTGTTTCTGCCTGCACGTGCACTCTACGTTTACTTCCTGCCATCTCAGGTAATTGTAATTACTCGTCTTTACGTTATATCGTTACCTACACCTTGATTTTGACTCTCCGGATAGAATTACTGAACTAACTTCGAGTGTATTTAAATTGTGTAGTATTTGACTGCTAGTTCAAGTTTTAAGTTTACTATGACTATTCTGTTTAGTTACATCACTGCCCGCCCAACCGATATAGCGGTTAGCATCACTGACTGCCGTGCTTAGGTTCCGGGTTTGAATCCCGGAGAAGGCATGAATGTTTGTAGATGTATAAGGTCCCTGCGAGAGGAAGGCACTCTAAAAACGCGGCGTCCTCTCGAGAGGTTGATTGGTAGGAGAAGAAGGATGGGAGACACTCGGCCCTGCTCCCTGGGGTGCTCTCCATCAAAATTGAGTGAAGAACTGATCTAAATTGCACTGTCACCTGTAAAGTGCTTAAGGGTATTGCCAACGACAAGACGTATCTTTGCCTTCGGCATGGCAGTCAGCAACGCTAATCACTATACCGTTTGGGTGGCAATACGATAACTTGTTAATAAATACAAAACTCCGTAGGATTACTTAGGTATTATTTAATTATTTATTCATATTATGTGCTTGTTATGCATATAAATTAATAATCACAAGAATTATAATGCGTGAAATCTCCACTTTCATTTTCAAAGAAAATAGGAAAATTTATTTTCAACGTTTCTTACACTTTTTTCTTTTCTTATATGGCATTTCTAATTTTTTAAAGGAAAATAGTTAATCTAAAATAAATTAAAGCTTTAAAATTTTAAAGCTCATTTCAATTAAAACGTGAGAAAAATTTTAAGCTTACATTATGTTGAAAATTATTCCTGACACAGATACAACATGAAAAGTCAAATTTCAATCCTCATTAAGACTTAAAAAACGTACTTTCTTCAATATGAAGAATTGCCAGAAAAAAATACAATGTAAGTTTATCTAGTTAGAATATCTCATTACGCGATATTTCATAAGAACAAAGGAAAAAATTAACAGAATGGTTCTTCTAGACTTTTTTTAGAAGCTTATTATCCACTTATTACTTTCCAGAATAAAGAATGATTTCTCACAGAGACGAATGACAAGACCGTGATTCTTGATAATAAAAATTGCTATATTTTTTTATTTAACTGATTTTTTTTCATTCTGCATAAAATGAATTTTTTCCTTACTTAGTAAATTTCAATTACTTTAAGTAGCAAAAAACGTCGATGTTTTCTTTAGTTTTCAGAGGGGGAAGAAGTATGCGTTTCGCTAGAGAAGATAAAATTAAAGAAAATTATTCGTGGGCAAGTACTAAAAAGCTCCCAGTTTGCATAACTCAGTACATAAGAATTAAATATAATCTTAGCCATTTTGACGTCAAAAGAAGGAAACGTTTGAAGTACTAACGAGATTTAAAATTTAATCACTCTAGTCTCCTCTTGCATTTCCTCTATTGAATTCCATGCATTCTGTGCGAATTTTATTATAGCATTAATTCATTAAAGTTCCCTAATATTTATTTATCGCACTTTTACGAAATTAAACTCATTACACAGAGCAAAAAATGCTTTTCACAATGATTTGTAAAGACATGTTTACTTCATACGATTATCAGATTTAAGTTAACTTCATTTTTAAAGCGCGACGAAAGGAAAATTTAATGCAGTTTGGGTTCCTCACAATCGTTAATTAAACTAATAATACTGATTAGCATCATATACTTTCTAACTCACATTCTACTAAATGCGTCAAATTAATGATGATAAAATTTAACCTAAAAATTGTATATAACGATTTCAAATTTAACTTGATTTGAAAAAAGACTTTTAAAATGAACTTTCTCTACTGCGATATCTTCATAATGCTAACAGAATAAAGCAATGGTAATACAAAATGTAAAGCTCATATTCTTAAAATTATTATTTTTATGAATTGTAAAAAAATTTGCACTTTTTGTCATTCGTCGTTACAGATAAAGGGTCCCAGGCTTCGTTAATGTTATACTACGTTAAATGTTCTTCAGTCGCTAATAGATTGTAAAGTGAGTTAGAGCTCCGTTTGCTGAATAACGACAAAGTTCTATGAAAGTTTTAATTAACTCTTGAACTTAATGCACGAGTTGTACGCACGATGTAACTCAGCCAGTTGCGGGTATTATGTAACAGGCCAGGTAAATAACAGGGGAATATCAAATATTTTACCATTGGTAATAAGTGTCCAGTCCAACTACATTAACTAGTTGGACAGCAATAGGGCCCCACAAAGGACCAAAACTTTGGTACTTGCAAAAATTTAAAACCGTTGGAGCCTTTCGCTCTTATAAAAATTTACACTCGCACTCTTCAGTAATTCATGTGTAATTCGAATAAAAAACGTATTTATTATAAAAAAGGTTTGTACATAATATGCTATACCGTTTATGTGAGGATTGTAACACAAAACGTTTTTTACGTAAAATTTCTTAAACCTCTAAGCTGCAAGTATGAAATATCAGGAGAGTTTTGCATTAAAATGAAAAAAATAATTTGTTCTCATAGTAGTTTTGGAAAATTTTTGCTTTCTTAGCGAAAACCCTGGTCGCTCAAAGGGCTTTATGCTGTGTAAAGTTCTTTGCTTTTAAAACTATTCACCCGTTTTTTATTTTTATTTTTTTAAATCAAAGGTCATTTTTGCAAAAATTCTTTTGTTAAAACTTCATTTGTGCGAAGTTTCTTAATATAATATGAAATTATTCTATGCAACATTTCTTTATGCTAAGCTTCTTTATATAAAGTTCTTTCTTGGAGGATATAAAAACAGATATAGCTACAAGTAGAGGAAACACCAGATATTTACCAACAAGGTGACTCATGTGTTGCCCCTTCTTACAAACTTTTCCGGACAACATAGATTTGTAACAGAATACGCCTGACGTACGCTACACTACGGGTACTGCCACTACCAGCAGTACATTTAGGGGCTCATCCGCTTGTCCAAGGTGCCTCATTTATATCTGTGAGTCATATATGCATACAGCTGTGAGTCATACATTATGAAATATGCATTGTGATACACAAATATTCCATCTACATAGTGATATAAGATTTACTACATAATTATTACATATTTCTTATATATTGTTATGTCATTTGTATTTCGATTGTTTCCACATTTTTGTTTGATGCAATATTTCGTGGATATAGGGATAGAGTTCTTTCAGTCAATTCTGTTTTATACCAATTCTTTAATATATAGCGCATTTTAATATAGTACAGCTCATTTTTGCATACGTTTTCTTTTTACAGTACCTAACACTTATGACATATATTGGTTGATTACCCACAATATATGTCCACATATTTGCTAAAATTCATTTTATTAAAATTGGGACAAGGTCGCATAGATGTTCTTTGTCAGATTTCGTCCAGGGAGACCGAATTCCGAATGCAATGGCGACTCACACCAGAGGAGGAATCCTGATACAATGCGGTCCCAATTTTAGTTATTCTCGTTTCAGCCTACAAGGTTACTCCAACGGTTCCGGGGATAATTTTCAGCCGGTCGGAATGTAGACACTGTTTTTATGTACGAGTGGAGGATATGTTCAGTGGAGGTAACACACCGTCAGTTAGTACAGTTTTGGCAGCGAAAAAGGAAGGTGGTTTTCTGAGAAGATCCAGGACCTTCCTGCTGGGGCTATGGGCATTTTGGCCCGCTAGAACTATGACTCATCGTGTAAGCTGTTAATCGCGCACATTCCTGTTTAACAAATTTCTGAAATAACGGAACTGAATGCAACCAAGTCCCACATCGTTATGCATCGCATGTTATTGTTAGATCGTGAGTTAGTATTTCAACCCTGGATTACAACAGCGGCTCTGGGTAGCGGATTCGGCCACTACACCACACAATTATACCTTAATAAATTCAGTTTTACCAATCACTATTAAGAATATATATGCAGTAGTAAATATGCATTTATTTGAAATTTCATGCATTTTAAGAGCCTACCAAGTACTCAGTTATTATATACAAAAGCATAAATTAAATTAACAGTTTAAAATGTTTTTCTACAATGAGATTTGTACAATAAGTACTCCATTTGGCCTAACCTTAAGCTTGGCTCAAACTTTTAATGGCTCTTTGACTTGGCATTGCAAAATGTTTTTCCCGGAAATTTTAATTTAACAAAGCTGAGCCAGAAAAGGTAAAGTAGCTACTATCGTTGACATAAGCATTCTCTCTAAAATATCCAAACTCTCTCCTTAAATATTGATCAGTCATTTGCATTATGGTGAGGCCTAACGAAAATGAGAAGTTTTAATACAGGTGCAAATTACAAAAATGAGTTAATTAACATGGAATATACTTTATACTACACTGGTGTGCAAAACTTAAGCAACAATATAAATTTTAATCATATAGCCATTAAATTGTATAAAAGGGGTTCTAGCGTTCAGTACAATGAACACGCAATTCAGTGGAAAGGTCATGCGTATGCAAATGTCAAGAATAAACCTCACAGGCTACGTGAGCGTATGCACAACGCGTACGGTCGGCACGCTCAACTCGAGACTATTATAAAAGGAAGGATGGAAACGCAATTAAAGACATTCACTGCAAGTACATGGAGTTCTTTCATGAAATATGGCTAGAAGAATTGATCGGATGACTTCACACGTGGAAGGATGATCGAAAATCTGGAGTAGGGGTGTGGCCAGTATAGATGAAGAGTTCGAAATCAACAAAAGTGTCTTTTCCCCGCGCTTGGAAAGCCTTACAAACCATAGGTACGGCTGTTAAAAACGTTGGTGGTGGCCGCCCAAGGAAAAACTCTGCCGTGGAGGACCGATACATTGTCCTGCAGGCGAAAAGAGCCCGAAACCAGTCACCGAATTCCATAGTTCAACAACTCTGTACAGCAACGGGGCGACAAGTATCGCCGTTTACTGTGTGCAGATACCTTCAAAAAGTTGGCTTATTCGCCTGCCGTCCTGAGCGCTGCATCCCTTTGAAAGTTGGACATCGGCGTCACCGTTTACAGTGGTGCAAGAAGCGCAAAAACTAGGCATCTCATCAATGGAGTCGTATCCTCCTTACGGATGAGAGTCGTTTTAGTGCCACAAGAGATTCTCAACACAAATTGATTTGGAGAGAGAGGTCGGAATACTGTTTAATCTCAGTAACATCACGGAAAGAGACCGTTCGGTGTCCTGAAGATCTCGTCTGGAGAGGCATAATGCTGAACTGGCGGACAGAGCTCCACGTTTTCGACAGAAGTTCTGTAACCGGAGATCGCTATTGTCAGGAGGTGATCCTTCCCCACGTGCGTCTGTTCCGAGGTGTCATTGAAGCAGACTTCGTTTTTATGGATAACAATGCACGACCACACTAAACTCCTGCTGTTCAGAAGCTACTGAAAAGTGAAGATATTACTCGAATGGATTGCCAGCCTGCTCCCCTGATTGAAATCCCGTACAACATGTGTTGGATGCTTTAAGGAAATGCCTTGTGGCACGATTACATCCTCCGGGGAACACCCAGCAACTGAAACAGATGCTGATTGAGAAATGGGCCGTCTTACCTCAAGATTTGTTGAACAATATGGTGCTGAGTATGGAGAGACCGTTCGAAGCAACCACTGCAGTGAGGAGGGGCATATCTCATAGTAAGGAACATCTGCTTGTTGTTCTTCTTCTTGTACAGACAATCATGTATAACGATAGTATGAGTTCAATAAAGCCTACACTGAAGTGACAAAAGTCATGGGATAGCAATATGCAAATATACAGATGGCAGTAGTATCGCGAAGAAAATGTATAAATACGAAGTGCTTTGGCAGGGCTTTCATTTGAGTTCAAGTTATTCATGTGAAGAGGCTTTGACGTCATTATGGCCGCACGACGAGAATTAGCAGACTTTGAACACGGAATGGTAGTTGGAGCTAGACGCATGGGTCATTCCATTTCGGATATCGTTAGGGAATGCAACATTCCGAGATCAACAGTTTCAAGAGTGTGCCGAGAGTATCTAATTTCAGGCATAACATCCCACCATGGACAGCGCAGTGGCCGGCCACCTGCACTTAACGACCGAGACCAGCGACGTCTGCGTAGAGTTGTCAATGTTCACAGACAAGCAACACTGCGTCAAATAACCGCAGAAATCAATGTGGGACGTACGAGGGACGTGTCCGATAGGACAGTGCGGCGAAAGTCGTCTTTCTTGGGCTATGGCAGCAGAAGACCGACTCGAGTGCCTTTACTGACAGCACGACATCGCCTGCAGCGACTCTCGTGTGCTCGTGAGCATATCGATTGGTCCCTAAACGAATGGAAAACCGTGGTTTGGTCAGATGAGTCACGATTTCATTTGGTAAGAGTTGATGGTAGGGTTCGAGTGTGGCGCAGACCCCACGAAGCCATGGACCCAAGTTGTCAACAAGGCATTGTTCAAGCTGATGGTGGTTCCATAATGGTCTGGGCTGTTTTTACATGGCATGGACTCGGTCTTCTGGTGCAACTGAACTGATCATTGACTGGAAACAGATACCTTCATCTACTTGGAGCTCACTTACAGCCATTCATGGACTTCATGTACTCAAACAACGATGGGATTTTTATGGATGACAATGCTCCATGTCACCGGGCCACAATTGTTCGCGATTGGTTAGAAGAACATTCTGGACAATTCCAGCGAATGATCTGGCCACCTAGATCGCCCGACATGAATCCCATCGAACATTTATGGGACATCATCGAGAGATCAGTTCGTGCCCAAAACCCTGCACCGTCAACACTTTCACAATTATGGACATCTATAGAGGCAGCATGGCTCAATATTCCTGCAGGGGACTTCCAACGACTTGTTGAGTCCATGCCACGTCGAGTTGCTGCACTTCGCCGGGCAAAAGGAGGACCGACAAAATATTAGGAGGTATCCCATGACTTCTGTCACTTCAATGTATTTTTGTTTGATTTCATATTGTATTCATTTTAGCGCAATTATGCTTTTGTAATCGTTTAAATACAAAATGCTGTCTCCTCTGAATTTCATGTCTCTCAGATGATTCCTCGTGGAGTTATGCAAAAAAGAGCACCTGTTGCTTAACCCTTTGAAGACCATAACGGCCCAGACGGCCTTTCTATCAAACGACCACAACCGCCCGAAACGGCCGTAATTCCGATGTTCTTTTCTTCTCTCCCCTAAGGTAACCAGTAGCAGGTGCAGTTTTCAACAAATGAATTTTGTCAGTTTATTGCAGAAAGCTTGTCCTAAAAGGATTTATTTGTTGTTTCTTATCTTTATTTGTTAGGAAGCAGAAAAGGTGACATTTGAAATCTTCACGTTTCTTTGTGCGTTCATGAATGGGGAGGGAAGGAAATTGCTATGACTCTCGAAAACCATTTCGGGCGGTTCGGTATTTTAAACGTAGAGGTTAGCGAAGGCTTCGGTTTTGAAAGAGTTACGTTTTGCACACCAGTTTATTAGTTTAATACTACAAGAGAATACGTTTATTCCAATTAATGAATCATGGAGCAATCTCTAATCACAAATTTATTTTCAATAAAAATAGAAAATTTTTATTTTTACATACGTCATAATCCGTAATCATTTATTGCTTTTTTTGTCGTTCTTCGGAGACTTACCTTGAGTTGCTTTGTTTTCCGTATTTAGACTTATTACATATTTTTAGTTGTTCTATAAGCTCACAAGTTAATCTTCATTAACTTATTTAAAACCGTTTTACTGTTACATTAAGTGCTTAGTAATTAAATTTTGGACATATTTCAAACGCTAATTCCAGAAATGGCTTCTATATATCGTATCAGCACCTAGTTGCAGCTTTAGCAATATGACAACATCCTGTTAAAATTAATTAGTATGTATAGATAACATCGAACAGACATCTTCAAAATGCGTGTCTCATAGATCACAGCAAATTAATGCCCATTCTAATCAAAATCGCTTTATCAATTTAGAAGTCAAACAACAAAAATCAGCGTTGTATTTGCAAATTTTCACAGGGCTGGTTTCAATGGTTTTACCAAACCATCATCCTTAGCTGCCAAAGCAAAAGAAATTTTAAAGTTTACATTACTTTGAATGTAAAGGAAGATCAAATTATTATCTGAAATAATGTATATAAAAATAAGAATTTTTTTTCTTTTCTATGAAAGTAAATGTACGATTAGAGATTGCCCGAAACTGCTCCATGATTCGTAATTCGAATAAACGAATTTTCCTGTAGCATTAACTAATAGTATAAAGTATATTCCATGTTAGGTAACTCATTTTTGTTCATTTGCGCTTTGGCAGCTGAGGATGATGGTTCGGTAAAACCATCGAAACTACTCCTATGAAATTTTGCAAATAAAACGCTGATTTTTGTCGTTTGACTTCTAAATTAATAATTGTTCGACTTGTCATTTAAAATCGCTTTAGTTATGGAAGGATTAAAGTTTCAAAAAGGCGAAATGTTTGTATAGATCTGAAACCTGTGAGCTCTCTCTTCCATCAAAATGTATACATAAAATATCCATATTTTTCACATTTTTAGGATAAGAACAGCAAACTAGGCCATCTGGATTAGTTATGAATGTCTTTCGCAATAGTATATGTAATCGTAGAACAAAGCATAACTGAGCAATTTAGGATTTTCCGAATAACCGTTCTCTTGTCATTGGATAACAGACTATCGATGATGGTAAAATTTCTGATTGAATAAATTCTAGGTCTAAGCAAGGAAAGCTAAAAAAAAAATTTCATCTATCTTTCAGTAAATTTAGAGTTATTATTGTTTTAATAAAACAATTATTACGATTTAGATCTTTACTATAAATTCTCCTTTCCGTTTCTTCACTAGAAATGTAATTCAGTTAGAGAGTATTAAGGCTGAGATTTTTTTTAATTGTAAGACAGAGGGTATTTTTGGCTCTCGAGACCACATTACTTAGTTTTGCCAGCTCTGATAAGATTGTAAATATTCGGTTTTGCGTTATAGCTGATGCCATTTGAATTACAAGTGGGTGAGAAGTTCTGATCCAACTTAATTTTAATTAAAGTTAATTATATAGTCTTCGATTACTAGGCTTGGTTTGAATTCTGAAATCTACTGTTACTTTAGGTTGCATCCTTGTAAGTGATTGCTGATACTGTAAATACGAGACATGAGTTCTGGTTTTTAATTAAAAGCGTATTTTAATCGTTTCAAGACTCGGTAGTTCATTTTAGACACAGCAATAATTCCTTTAATGTCTAGAGTTTGATACAAGCTTATACTGCCAAAGAAAGGCAGATTCATAAATTAACAATTATGATTATTAATATGAAAGAATAAAGTGTCTTGGTTATTTGTTAAAATATCTTATCTTTGGTCTCCTGATTAAATATCAAACTATCGCTGATGTAGATAAATTTTCAGTTCTTATCCGACAAATTAATTATTATGATTAAGATCTCTTAACTAAATTTTTGATTAGTTTTTAAAAAGCTCCTTGGTAAATGTAGGTCCAGGTACTTACTGCGGTTAATACAAAGTGTGATCTACAATGTTAGCTTCGAAACTCATCCCCTAAAAATAGTTAAATAAAATTCACAATCAGTTATTGATTTAAGAGAAGAACAAGGGGAATGTTTCATCATAACATAAAAATCATTAAAGACAGATTTCAAGAATTTGATGTATCCATATGGTAATCTTTAAAATCAAAAATTAGTCGCATTGTATATCTCAAATAGGATGGGGAATGTCTGATGGCAGTTTTCGAGTCAATGTGAAACATGCATCCAGAAATCTGAATAAATTTTGAGATGCAAGTCTGAGTGTTGAATAATACAATCATTTCTCTGAGTTTATAAATTTAGTTCATAATTCTATTAATTAGGCTATAAAAATATCTCCGAAATAATTCTGTGCTGCTAAAATCAGTAATTAAATAGAAAACCCTATTAAAATAACAATTGCGCTTTTCAGAGTAGTGAATTTTTATGCGCTTACATTTTATCGAAGTACAAAAAACATCAGCCATTGTACTTCAGTTCTCAGATCACGCCTAAATGTTGAACGGACCCGTTCTGCTGGAAAGACTTTTAAGTACATTAAGTGACTTTAAAATACATAATAACTATTATTTTCAGAACTTATTGAGGAATCAAAAATTCGCGCATTTTAGAATTTAAAAAAAAATTTGAAATTTCAGAATAAATATGAATGGCTAATTGTTTCAGTGTATGACACCCCTATGCTGCTACAAGTAATATACTACTTGAAATTTCAGTTATAGTTGTAACTTAGACTGTTAGCTCTAAAAACCGTTTGTTTGCTGCAAGGTAGGTTATGAATCATTACCTCTGAATGCATTCTTATGGAAAACTTGTTAAAGAGTTTTAAAATATCTTCCTAAATGTTTTCGAACCGATCAAGATAATGTTTTCCCGCTTGATAACCTGATTTTGAGAACCTGGAAGTGTTCAACAATAGAAATGAAGTGAATTTTAATTATTAATTTTTAAATGAGGGAGAAAAGCTGTTGACACATCGAAACAAAGCAATCAATCGCATTGTAAAATTTCGTATCTGAAGGTGTTTATCTTTTGTTAAGAAAAACATTAACCGAATTTGCATCTTCAGAGCTTTGACTAAGATTTATACCCCAGTTGCAAATTAATTTAGTCTATTTGTAGATCTTCTGAGGACTTACTCACTTTCGTTTTTAATGGTAAAGAAATATTTTAAAACTGATCTCCCAATTATTAAAATTAAACCTTTTATTCAAAATCTTGGCTTTTATTCAAAATCAAAAATTAACGTCATACGTGTGCTAATAAATTTACCGAAAACGAATTCGGGAGCCACATAAAATTTCTTCAGGGACCGCTAGTTTAAGACCACTGAAAAACAAAAACTTGATTCTGTAATTTGAGGATGCATGATGTATTACATCTAAGCGGATATGTCAATAATACCCAAAACGCGCGAATATGGAATACAGAAAATTCGCATGTGTTCCTGTACATGCAACAGAATTTGGTGTCTAGTGCCCTGCATTTGAGCCCAAAGATAGGGAGCCGACCATCGTTTTGAATAAATAGCGGTTGGAACTGTGTATACGGACATTCTTCAGCAGTTTATTGCATTACTTGAAGAGAAGAAGTTCTTTTACGCGTTTCAGCAAGCTTGAACAACAAGTTATATATCTAATGAGAAGCTGTCTTTTAAAAAGTCTGTTTTACTGATCACCTCATTTTGAAAGGACTCTGTCCATAATGGTCTCCTCATTTATCATCCCAGGATTTCTTCTTGTCGAGTCACCTAAAATCATAGGTTTATGCGAGCAATAGTCACTTTATTCTTTAAGTAAGGTAATATTTAGTAAAACGTAATATCAAAATATGAAATTTCCGCACATTGCAAAAAGTGCCTTCAAATTTGGAAAAACGCATTCGTGCATATATTTGAAGAGAAACCTCACATTTTGTAACTTTATTGTTATTATTTATAACTATCACATTGTTCAAATTTTTTTATCATTTATCTTTTTTAAAATAATACCTCTTTAATCTTGCAACCTAGTGGCTTTCAAGCGCGTGGTCACGGTAAAAGAGAGTTCAGACTATAGAATAAATGGCAACAGTATGGAAAGGTTTGAAAGAAAAACATTTTTAGAATAACAGTAACTGACCAAATTTATAAGGATAAACAAAGTTTTAACCATGTTGAAGATGAATACACAGTGAAGGATAAGTAATAACGATAGGACAAAAATTATGCAGATGTTTTATCTCTCATTTTAGGCTTTTATTTGACTGGGAATTCCTACTTTTTATAATGTGAATGCATGTTTAAAATAAAGTTTTCGGTTATAATGCTAACACACGTATCACAAGTGTAATGTTTTAAAGGAGAAGAATAAAATATTTAAGAAGCTAACAAAGCTTAGAAATATGGCATTTAGGTTATACAAACGTATATATATCTGTTTGGATACAAGTGCAAATCTAATAGGAGATAATTAATATTTAGTATTTAAGAAAGTTTGCTTATATATCTATCTATTCTATATACCTTTCTCTTTCTCTCTCTCTCTCTCTATATATATATATATATATATTTCTGGTCATACGTATGTATATATCAGTCCAGAAACCAGTCCAGAAAGTTTTAATAAAATGCTACATCTGTGCTTTAAGGATAGATCTAGTATTTCCCGTTTATTTACATATGTAATGACACTAATGTTATAATTTGTTTTCAGTGAAACTGGAAATGCATAAAAATTAATATACAGACGACGTTACTTATGCTAAAAATATAGATTTTTTTTTAACTATGGCTTAATTCAGAGATTCTTTAACATTTTCGATTGAGACCCAAACTATCATGAACACCTTTGCTTTTGAAGTATAACAACTTAAAATTTTATATAATATCCATTATTATTATTTATCATAATTAACTATCATTACTGTTACTACTAATACTAATCCTTATTTCTATGAAGAATATATTGAGTGATGTACTACAACATTTATTAATTTAAAGTGTGTGCCTGGTGTGCCCCATATATCTTGTGAGGACTTAGTTAGTAGAATAACATATGAATCATTTTAAATTTGCACTAATTCATCTCTCTTTTTTGATTTTATTATTTTCAGTGGGGACAAAACCGATTATTGCTTCACACATAATACTGTATTAGCAGCTTACAGAGACATTTAAAATGTGAAATATTATATTCGGCACTTACCTCTGTGGGAAGGATGAACTACTGAAATTGCATACTATATTAAGTAATTGAGAAACGTCGATTTACCATAACTTAGTGACTTTCAAACTTACTTATGACTGGCGTTTCATTAGCTAATACATTACGACAGTTCATTTAAATTATCTGTATATTAAATTACTTAAATTTTCTCCACTGAGAACTACAACTTTTATAAGTATTTAATTGTTTTTGCCATGAATGATTTTGGAACCATTAAATACCCTTCACATGCTTTCTTGAACGGTCAGATAAAGTTATTAAATTACTTTAGGTAAGCAGTGTTTCCCAAGCATTCATTTATTTTCTTACCTTACAGGATAAGTTAATTTTCTTACTTTATTAGTTTTCTTATAAAAGAGCAATCAACGCTTAAAACCCAATTAAGAGTCTTACTTTAGCGCATAAGAAATCAAGAGTCTGTGTCTAAAATTTCTGAGACTACTTTAGGTAATTACTTGTGAAGCTAGCTAATAACCTTTTAGATTAGGCCGTCAGATGATTCTGTTCTTGGAACTAATTAACGTGAAGTATTCTGACAGTAATCAGAAATCTAAATTATTCTCATAACTATAAAACCTAATTAACTGTTTTAAGTTGAAAGTATGCTGACAATAGCTAGCTAAATAAAAAAATAATTATACTCATCACAAAATCAGTGAATGATAGACACACTGTGATTTTTCATATTCAGAGCATATATACAAAAATCCAGATGGATCAAGTATAAATTTTAACATTTTTAAGAACCGATATTTTTTGGTAATACCAAAAGGAAAATTTTGCCCTTTAATTTAGTTTTCGTCTTCTTTTCATAATACGTTGGTTTTTGTGAAGCAGTAAATCCTTTTTTCCCAAACATATATAACTGAAATTTATTCAATGAACTTTATTAATCCTATTGTATCATTTGCTGCAGACAATACACAAGAGAACTTTGCCAAAATTGAACTCCACCCGAAGTTTGGTAGAGAGAGACTCTCGGCATACAGAATTCAAGTATATAGTGCACCCTTTCTCCAACATTAACTTCTTCAGAGGACTTTCTGTTCGATAAAATTTAAATGCACCTTTACCGTAAAGACACTACAGGTAACAACCGCCCTTGCTTTCCTTATACAGGATATGAACTCGGAACAAGGGCGTAGCCATATGTACACTTGTGTGAAGTATCATACTCTCTGGCATATCACTGAATATTATGCACTTGACAACAGATGCGCATTTCTCTATTGAATATTGTATATATATTTATGCACTTAAGAACTTAATTGTTACTAACATAGATCTGTTCATGAAAGTAAGTGAACAGTAAATATAAACCCAATTATTATGGTAAAGTTCAATCTATATAAAATTCCTTATTTCTTTTACTCATTTTAATACTTTAGAAACTATTTTGGAGAATTTTCGGAAAATTACTAAGAAAATTTTTTACATCGAAACAGTCCATTAGTACTGAAGAACACGATGATAAGAAGCAAAACTCAATAAGTACTAGGTGGAAGATCTTGCTAATCTTTGTTGATATGCTTTGTCTTATTTTGTCTCTGTAGCTCACTTAAGTAGTTATCAGTATGAGAGAAATTAAAATTATGGAAAAACTTTTATTTTTAGTAGAATTTTTAATTCACGTGACATAAATGTGATTTAAATTTCCTACTGCTTTGTATATTCACATCCAAAGGCACATTTATTGTTAGTATTGTATATGTATTAAGAATAGGAGACAGTCTTTAAAATATGCACTGTTGATGATACTTTAAGGATTATTATTATTAAAATTCCTGCCACAATAGTATGATAATTTTAATTTGTTTAATTTTAAATTACTTGAATAATAAATCTTTCGCGTAATTTCATGATTCCACATGATTTTTGTTTCCTAGTTCATAAGCAATAAGATGAAAAATATACATTCCAAAAGCCCTAATAATTATAAGAGCATTATATTTTTCTATAGTATAATCTTTATACATGGCTTCAGAAAGCAACCAATATAAACGTATGTTAGTTTCTGACAATATATTTCGTCTTTGAATGTTCATGTCATAGAAACACTTCTGTAATTTCTTTAACTACTTCAGCATTCAAATGTTTAAATTACTTTTTCAATTTATATTTTTCTGTTTTATTCTTTAGATTTATTTACTCATCTGTCAGTCTCTTCATATCTTGCACGGTTGCCATGTGCAGGTCAAAAATAACATAGGAAATCCAGTCAATGTGTAACCGAATTATAGACTACTGTGATTATCTCAGTAACAGTATTGTAAATAAGAAGTAAGACAATGTTCAAATGGTGCAGCACATAACTGTCATGATCGCATCTAAGTCTCTCATGTAACTTATAGAAGACAATGTTTGTAATTAGCATATCTATACTTATACACAGACCTTGTATGCCCATGCAATATTTATATTTATATATAGGGAAGAAAAGTCCCTTCTGCCAGGATGATTATTAACACTGCTATACTTTCACAATATAAACAGGTCATCGATTATTCCAAGCAGCGCTCAGTCTCTTCATGTATGTGTAATTATCCCTACTTTCTTTCGTCCTTGCTGTGATTTTTCTTGCCCTTTTTTTCATAATATTTCTCTAAGAGACGCTTTAATAATCCTTCGTTATATTCGATGTAGCTCATAACTATTTTTTTTTATATTTTAAAATTGAAAGACAGAATTTCCATTTAGTTTATGCGTCACCATTATGAAATCCCGGTTTATCCAAAAAGTCATTTTAGTTTATTTTGATACTTTTTTAATATTAATTTAACTACAGTGAAATAAATCCGCGAATATCGGTAACAGACTAATAATCTTGCAAAATTAATAACAATTGTCGTGAGCAAAAATTCTTACTTTTCACATCTGACTGCAACAGGTTACGACATAGAACGCATACTCATCATCTACAAATTAAAATACAATTCCGAATTTTTTTAAGCTTTTAATATAATTCTATTCACAGATATATTTGTAAATTATATATAATTAGAATAACATAAAATTTCACTTATCCATAGATCGAGAATAAGCACAGCGTAATTTTTCTAAACTTGAGAAAACTTTGTAATTTAAATACCGCAAACATAAAACGCAAAAAATTGAGAAATATCCCGAATATCTGCAGCGGATTGCATTTCATGCAAAGTAGAACTCAACTTCTTAATTCAATAGAACCCCAAAATAAACTGAAAAATAAACTTGCATTAAAAAAAAAAAAAAAAAGAAAAAAAAAAAAAAAAAAAGAAAGAAAATGTGTGGAATATTATCCGCTATTGCCATCAAAGCGATGCACAATTTTTTTCCTTTTTTTTTTAACTTATTAAGTGCTCCGCCCTTAGGCACTGCACGGAAAGGGAGGAATGCCCCGTGGAGGTCTTTTTAAGGGAAACTGGCTCGTATCCACGTTATACATGGGGAAAACCACTAAAACGCCCATGCAGCCAGCCCGTTCGCCGGGATTCGAACCCCGAACCGAACTACCAGTGTACTTTTCTTTTACCGTTCGGCCGCTGGTGTTTTTCTCTTTGAAAGCTCGCGCAACAAATTCTATAGCCATAGTTACCACTACAGTTGTTTCCAGACTTATTCTCGTAAAATGTGAGATGAACACATCCTCTAGTTCTAGTTAGATATAACTATACTTTCAATACGTTTACATGCTAAAATATTTCATTCCACAAATATGCTCGCAAAAAGACTATATATAACTTTTACTCAATCTATATTATGTTGACGTGTCACGACAACAATGTTCTGTTTCTTTATCGTGTGCCGTGAAAATCATGGGCACCAATGCTGTATTACTACTTCCTCAAACGAATGCAGAAACAGACAGGTGAAACCGTAACTAACTAAATATCAACTGAGAACTAAACTATTAAGAGTTAGCTAATTTCCACATTTTTAATGATCCTATAAATGGAATTTTTGTGCATTGCGTTGTGAAAATGCATCCGGGACCGCGCCGTGAGAGGATCGAATAAACAACATGTAAAATCAATATATATATAAGAAAAACACATAAAAGATATAAAAAAAACATAAATACTAGGTTTCCAGATTAAATACCAGTTTATTCAAATTCTTCAACAATTAAAATTAAATCTTATCCTAATCAGAGACTCAAATTTCTTATTTTAGTTACAGTTCAATTTTATTATTTTAGATACAGGTGAATTCTTCAATTTATCATTTTCTTAGTTACATTTAAATTCATGATTTGCAAATCAATTACATGACTCTTTTAATTTAACAGGTACCCGTACTGTAATTTCTAAGAGGTTAAAGAAAACATATTATCTGCAATTCAACATCTGTTCTAAGGAAGATTACACAAACAAATGATATTATTACATCCTAATTCATATGAGGATCTTAAAGTTTGTCTCGGTAAATTAAGAAGGGGAAAAAGGGAGGCAATTTAGTCCTTTAGAATTAATTTAAGATTCTAATTGGAGTAAAGTTCCAATTCCCAAAAGTTCGAAGGAAAATTGATAACAAAACAAAACTTATCTGTTATGTAGACGACTTGAAACGCACCCGGAAATGTCTCGGACTGGCCTTGCATTCTGGGAGAAATCAGGGATAAATAGTCCTCCTTAAGTCCTGGGAGTAATACATTTCGTAAGGGGAACACTGACGTCTAAGGAGTCTCCCGTTTTCAGGATCACTGACCGCAATATAGAAGAACACCGACTCCATTATTTTTCAGGAACACATCCGCAAGCTCAGCATCGAAGAAAATATGCCACTGGAACAAGCCCCCGAGCAGAATCTTCAAGCTCGCTGTCCGGATGTCGAGGATAGAATCTCACATTGACGTGGTGGAACTTGGCCGGTAATTTTAGGAATTTAATACTCGCTGGAGGAAACTTTCTTATTTTAAGATACTTGAGAAAGTCCTCATCATCCCCGGTTTTTTTTCCGATAGCAAGTCGGCGGCCGGATAGCATCCGCCGCTCTCTGCCGGAATCACAACTGGAAAGGATAACTATTTTACTTTATTCATCACCTGAAGCTTAACCATCACTCACCTTCGAAAATCGAGCAAAAAGTGATTCAAACTCGAATTTTCTTCGTCTCCTTCACAAACGCGGGCTCCCACAATGGCTTCAATTATCGCCCCCCTTAATTTGGGCAAAATTTGCGTTTCAACCCCTGAATGCGGAAATAAGTGTGTTCGCGCATGCGCGCCCTACTTCAATTAGCCAACAACCGGACCCCACGATCGCCAAAACCTGAATGACTTACATCGAAGTTTAAATGGCAACCTCTGACCCTTCTGTCACGTACTTCCTGTCCTAAGGTCAATTGCACAATGAAATTTCTTCTAGAACATTCTAAAGGACAAAGCGCGCGAAATCATGACTTAGAAAAATCGCCTCCTTTCCCTGCTTCTTTTCACAATGAATTAAAGCTTGGACAAAAATTGCAAATAAAGGAAAATAAATAATATTCTTTGAAACTAAATAATATTCCCAGAAGCATCTGTTTTTCCCCAAAATTAAAGCATTAAAATAAATAATTCAGAATCAATAAAATTAAGATTTTCTTAAATCAGAAAATCATTCAGCTAGTTTTTATAACGCGATCAGAGAATTATCTACACAACAATTATAATGTTAAAAAATTTATTTGCGGCTTTATACATTTTTTTCTTCGATAATCTGGCAAACTTGATGATCCGGAATAGCTTAAGTCCTCAACGTTACGGACGAAAATTACACACAGAAGGGTGGTTTTCGTATTACACACGAAATTTTTTAACAAAAACAACATAAACACATTATTCAACGCAAACAAAACACATTATTTAGTGCGGAATGGAATTTATTCATAAATCTAGAAAAAGTGGAAGGAGCATTTCTCAATCCTAAAGCCATTCGGGTAAATTTATATTTACCCCAAAGTGGCAAGTAAAAGCAGTCTTCTTTAGCTACGTTCACCTGATGATGACCAGGTCTGAAGTCGATAGCTAGCATGTAAAGTGTGGGCTTTGCTTCATCGTCTATGCGTGGAAAAGGATAAATGTCTGGAACGGTATGAGCAATCAGGTTGCATAATGAATGCATAGTCGCACTTTTCAATCTGGCTTGGGAATTAAAACCGCAGAACAAGCATAGAGGCTTTCACATTCTTCTGTGATACCTAGTTTTATAAGAGAATCAAGTTCCTTTTTCAACAGTTCTTTCTTACTAGGGCTCATCCGATATGGAGGAACTGAAATAGAGAAGCAATTTTCTGTGTTTATATGACGTTCAATGAATGTAATGGTTTCTTCCTCTATTCTGAAGACAGTTAAGCAATGGATCAGTTTCAAGCCATTGTGATGTAGTAAAATGTTTCTCTTCATTTTCTCGTAGTTGTGTTTCACAAAGCTATATTTTCTTCGAGCTTCAGCAAGACTTGACACAATTTTAGCTTTTTGAAGTCAATTCTAGCAGAGAAGAGTACTTTTTAGCATCAGGCAAAAACAAAGAATGGAGTTTTTAACTCTTTTCTGCCTCCAAAAGGAATACTTTGTTTGGTTCGAAGTATTTTTCACATACCAAACCATCAGCGAAAAACACCTGTAGTGTCGTCTTTTCAAATACTGTACCTTGTTGTTGCAGAATACGATAGTGATTCGCTTGCGACTGAGTGACCAGCACCACTGTCGGTGAAGGCTGTACCTAAGACACCTCCAATACTTTTTCGGAATGTAGCAGTCCGTGTGAAAGATAAGCACGGTCGGATTTATATAGTGCCAAAATTTGACGAATTTGAAATTTTGGGAGGATAACCGTCTGGACACCTAGTCCTGATAAAACCAGTTTTTCCGCACGCATAGCTCAACATGATTTGAAAAGGTTTCACTAGTCCTCTGTACATCACTTGTTCGACTTTCTATTTTGTTTTCGGGTGGATTAGGTGCCTTAAAAGAATAGTTCCTCTTTACAGGGGTTGATTTGTGTAGTTTGTATTTTTAACACGTGCAGCTTCATAACCATCCAGTTTCTGTACTAATTCAGACAAACTCTTTATTTTTCCCCCAACAGTCAACGAAATGCTCCTTAACATCATTACTGACTTTACTTTTAAGCTGATCCAATAGTACCAAACCTTTGAGCAATTCAACACCGAGGCTATGTAGCCAATCTTCCAAATAATTAATAAGCAAGATCATTCCATAAGGTCCCAGGATGTATCTGGTGCTTGATAAATTTGATTCGAATTGATTCAGCATTTAATTTGAATCTTTGGAGGAAAATCCTCTTTACGTGCAAGTAATCTTCTAATTTGTCCCTCAGTTCTCGTAAAATAATTCGTGAAATGCCTATAGGCAGAAGGGAGAGAAGGTGAGTGGTTTAATTTTTTTACATCGACTTTCCCTCATTATCTCTCAAAAATCTGCATGTAAGCTGCAATGTCTGAAGTTTCTGTAAACTTAGGCATTAGGAGTTGAATATGTGTTGGAGTAGCTGCATTTGAGTGCCGTCATTAGGGTTTTAACCAGCCACTGCTAGGTTAGTAATTTTAAACGTTCAAACTCTAACTACATGTTTTGTTCTTTTTTTTCGTGGGGGAAGCGTTCATTATAGTTTTCGCTTTCTTTTTGTTGGTCAACTGGTTTAGCATTTGTTTTGGTGCAACAAGAATAGGAGATAAACATAATTAGTAAGCAGATGGGCATAATGAGATCATTATAATTAGTACTGGCAGCACAATGTTATAATGAGCCTACAAGATCTAGGCTTGTAGGCAGAGAGTTGTTGTATATATTTTTTAAACTTTGGGTACTGATGTTTATTATTAATTAGAAACCTTTGAAATACCAGGAGATCAGTTAGTGGGAATTTTATGTGAATATCCTCAGTTAAAGGGAATGAGAAGGAATAATGATCTCCACATATGCAGATAGCGGAGTTCGTCATATTTCTTGCGCAGAAATATGTGGGAAAGGGTCCGTGTCCTGTTATAAAGTAATTTAATGAAGGATTCGAGTACAGAGATGCGAAGCTTACATTAGGGATCCAGTTATGTGTGCGTCTTCCCTGTGGAGCATTGTTCCCAAAGTAGACATTAAGATCTTTCT
Source organism: Stegodyphus dumicola (assembly GCF_044657685.1). Taxonomy (NCBI): domain Eukaryota; kingdom Metazoa; phylum Arthropoda; class Arachnida; order Araneae; family Eresidae; genus Stegodyphus; species Stegodyphus dumicola. The sequence continues at coordinate 114,062,041 of NC_140771.1, forward strand.
TTAAGGTCCATCACTCGCATGGTATCCTTCACTTCCAAACCCAATTCTGTAGTTTTTAAACCTTCTTTTGCGCTTTGACAAGTAAAGCCACAATTGTACGAAGATTCAGAGGGAAGAGAAATGATGAAGCTGAATTTGCTATTGTTTCTCTTTTGATTATATTCACATCACAATATGTTTACACTTACACTATTTTTAAGTTAACAATAATAACTATAATTTTAAATGAAATGTTTATAATACTGCTAAACAACATTTATAAATTTAAGCAATGTTGCTCTCAGAGATATGGCTAAAACTGTTGACAGTGAATTAAACTCTAAAATTATCACATCTTAATTTTATAAATATAAAATACGCTTTTAAATTCAAACTGTATTTAGAAAAATCATTAATCACATATAATAAATTTGCTCAAATATTCGTTTACTACTTATCAAAACATAAAGAAATGTCTTATCGTAAACTTTTGTTGAAACTGCACTTTTCTAATATTTATCTTAATAAAACTTTAGTAATCCTCATAACAGTTAAATATTCTTTCACTTCAGTTAAATATCCATTCCATTTTATACATAATTATTTTCTTCCATTTGGCGCCCAACAAAATGCGTGTGTAAGTATGTTTCAAAACATTCATTAAAGCAAGAAAACAATGGTGCTTCTTTAATGTACACTGCGGAAAAAAAAAATGGGAAAATTCTATATTTCCGTTCTACTGGGCCGATTGACGGAATTCAACTTACGTTTTTCATGTCTCGAAAGCGCGACTTAAGATATGTATTAGATTTATATATAGAATCGTTCTAATATATTTATTTTGAAACAAAATCGGACTTTTTCTGAAATGAAATGCCAATTTTTTTTTCCATACTGAGATTCTACGTCTTAAATCATTCCAAACTGCCGAATTTTGTAAAGATCTCACGAGTAGTTTTTAAAAGAACTTTCTCTAAAATTTAAATCCTCAATGTTAATTGAATTTGTTACATATTTATTAATATTCTCTTTTTATTTAACTTAGTTTATTCTTTCTCCCAGAATTTGAAATTTAGGCTTAATAAAATTATAATTCGCACATTTTTTATGATTTATTTTAAAAATTTGTATTTTTAAACATTTCTTTATAATTTTTTCAAAAAACCTTTTGTATTATAACCTATAAAATTTTTACTATCATCTTAAAGTAGATGTATTTCTAGGTACACCTTCAAAAAAATTAGAATTTTTTATTCGAATTTTATGAAGATATTAATGAATTTACATATTGGCACGTTTGAAATTTGGCATATATGTTCTAAGCGAAAATAACGGCAATGAAACAAATGAATGAACAATGCGTTTAATGAAAAAATGGGAAAGGAAAATAGGTTGCTATAAACTAAAAAGTTCGCCAAGTGAATTATTCTTGACGCAAACCAAAAAAAAAAAAAAAAGCGCCAAGATAAATTTCTGAATTTCTTCGTAAATTTCACACCAAATTTTACAAAATTTATATTTATACATAATTTTAGTCGTAGAATCGAAATATGGGAAAAATGGGCTTGTCATTTAAAAAAATGTCCCATTTCGTGCCAAAATTCTTATATTAGAAAAATGCTATATATAAATCTAATATACATAATATAATCTACATATAAGTTGCGCTTTCGAGATATGAAAAACGCGATTTGAATTTCGTCAATTTTCCCTGTAGAACGGGAGATATAGAATTTTTTCTTTCACAGTGTACATAATAAACATTCTCTGAAATTGATCTTCAGAAAGGTAAAACAACTGTAGATCATTAGGTGTTTTTTTTTTTTTTTTTTTTTCAGACTGTCCTTCACCAGCGATAAATAGATACATGTATCATCGATAAGCAAGTGGGCATTGTTTTAAATAAAGAAAATTCAATCATTCTTTTCCTCATGTGCGTAATTATTATTTTAAATTTTACATATACAATCATGAGATTCGAACTATTTTATAATCATACACTAATTTTGCTTATACAACAATACACACATATATTAATTTTCATTATTTTTTAGACTCATTACAGGCACAATAGCTAATTTTTTTCTTAACACGAGAACTAAACTAAGCATATCAATACTTTTGATTATTGTATTAGCAATATGAGCCAGGTTTTGTTTATTAGGACTCGTGTATAAAAAGTAATACCAATCTCGTATATAACAAGGAAAAAATTAGCTATGAAGGTAGACCCTTTTCCTTTCTGCATAATTTTCTATATACAGCCTTACTATAATTCCACATAAACGTAAACAAAGAATCGAGACTTCATAATCAATTACAAATTGCAAAATATGTCAGCTGTTCCCCATCGATGGTGAAAGGACAGTTTGTGCCTTCGGTCAGAATTAATTCATATAAAACCAAAAATAACATACAACAGTAAGCCACTTTCTGGTTTTGCTGAAAATGCAATCAATACAGAAGCAACAACAATTCAATCTGTTATGGCATGTTCATTATTTTCAAAATACAAAAAAATTATTGGACTGCTACCAGTACTTAGTATGACTGCTGAAGATGAATCAGATATATGCATAATATAACCAATTAATTAATTATTAAAAATAATAATAATGCACATTCTATAGCATATTGTCTTTTGTACACTATGCAGAAAACGTTAATGATTTAAAAAAGTGTATGAAATGTACGATCAAAAAATTAGTGTTAAGGAAACATTAGCATTTCTGTGAAATATTGTAGTCTATAATTATGTGATATTTAATCGTATAATATTAAAAAACACTAAACATTTTTTTTATTGATTGCAAATTGCAGTTTTATTACTTTTCATTTAGTATCTGTTCTCCCAAACAATGTGTAATTCGTTTTTTTTTTTTTTTTTTTTTTTTTGTGTGTGTGTGTGTGTGTGTGTGCATATGTTTTTCGGGAAAAACATATGTACTTTTACTTCAGTTTAACTCATAAGCCACTGGTGCTGCGTTGACGCAATGGTCAAAATAAATGCGTATATAAATATAACTTATAAATAAAACTACCTAAGATATTTTTTACCAGCAGATGATTTTGTGTAGGGAATATTATGAAGATTATTTCTGTAAAAAAATATTTGCCCTTCAACAATCATTTCGTTTATGATAATTAATCTCATACTTTAAGCAAAATTTTCGACTGGGTATTTTTGCTGAAAATATTTAACGAAAGAATCGCCGTCTTTATGAGTGATCTATTTTTAGTCAAGGTCACCGTTTATCAGAACATTACATCAGTCAGAGGTTTATAATTGTGTTGGGAAGCAAGGGAAAACAGGTGTTGCGTTAACGCAACGTCAGCAGGAAACGGGTAGTCAATCTCCTTTTCCACTCATTCCTTTCGATGTTCTGGTTCATGTTCTGGTTGTTTAAAAATGCCTAGAACGAGGTATCTTACATTAGAAGAAGCCCTTTAAAGATTTTTTGATGAAGAAACAGATGATGATAATGTTAATAATGACCAGAATGAAACTGATAGTGTTGTTGTTCCCCAGAAATTGCAGAAACTAGTGATGAAAAAGAAAGGAATGGCAATGTTTTAAATAATGATAATGATATTTTAACAAATGATACTGCTGGGGAAGTTGAAACTCACGTAAGAAGTAAGTTTCAGCCTTTCAAAAGCAGTTATAGTCATACTAAAAAGTTTAAAAAGCAGAAGATTGAAATCTTGAAGTGGATAAAAAAGGAACTGTTAGTTATGTCTCAGGAAGAACATGAAGAAAGAGATAGAAGAGAAATTATAAAAGACAAAATACAAGGTAAAACTAGTGCACAGATTTTCGTTTTGGTTTAGATATTTACGCTCAGCAAAAAAAAAAAAAAAAAAAAAAAATCAAAAAAAAAAAAAAAAAAAAAAAAATCATTGCATCTGAAGCCTATATAAGAAGATTTATTGGAATATTATTGCTTACAGGATATTATTCTTTCTTTACCTCAAGAAAAATTTTATTGGTCTTTTGATAAGGACATTTCTGTTCCTGTTGTACGAGAATCGAAATCAGTAATGGAATATGAAGCAGAATTTGCATTTGACAATAGTCAAATTGACAATACTGATAAATTATATGAGATGAGACCGTATCTAAACTTACTAAATATCACCACTTTTTACTACTGGAAATATAAAGCCTCTTTTAGATTTCAGACGCGAGAATGCATTATTCCTTTTGCAAACTCCTGAGAGTGTAGAATTAGCCAGAAATAGATCAGCAACAGGAAATTCAGCATTCAAAAACCATTGTATGGAGATGGTAGACATTTTATCGCAGTCCTTTGATAATAAAAGACTTTGTTGTAAAGAGTACCATAACCAGACTGTTTATAGATGCAAAGTATGAAATCTAGCTTTACATCATGATTGTAATCAAGCTTTTCATAATTGTAATCAAGCTTTTCATGCTTGAATCTTTCAATTGAAATAATCTGTATTTGTAAAAGAAATACAATGTATATTTTAATATTAAATTAATTACAAGTAAAGTGATTTGTAGATTTATAAAACGTTATACAGCTAAAAAGTAATCCTGCACTCCACTCAAAAGAAATATCACACAAGTGCAATCCTACTCACTAAACATCCGTAGTCTTATTCCGCTGACGTTGCGCGAACGCAACACTCGCGTTTTCCACAGGTAAGAGCATTTTTTTTTTTATTTTCAATGTAAATTTATGATATAAATGCTTAATTTAATATTTGTTATTATTTTCATGAGAAAAGAAACATCCCTTGTAGTTTTGGCGGTTAATGGGTTAAAGGAAGTCCGTTTATGGTCTAACCTTACTTGAAGGTTTTGGGTATTAGAGGCTGTAAGATAAAAATATTAATTCGATATAAATAACCTCCAATACTTAAGCCATATCTAGTCAAACCTGTAGTATATAACACCTGACGTTATTTATAACGATCCCTGCTCCTTACATATAAAAAATCGTATAACAAATGGTCACTATAACGAAACTACAACTGGCATACTCTCATCGGTTGGTGAGGTGGGAATAACAAGCATCGGTTACAGAAAATGTTTTACACTTTTTTAGGTAAACTTTAAATAACGTTAAGTAGTAAACTTCGCTTGCAGATTCAGCAGTAAGTATCAACTGTGTACTTGAAGTATCAGTTGTAAAATTTCAAAATGACTTTAATAAGTGGTACAAACATTATTTACTAGCAAGCCTTTATTAGAAAATCAAGCAAAACTTAGCTTTGCTTCTACAGATCGATACAGTAACAGAAATATCTGTAACACCTCGTTACGACTCTGTCTTTGGCTGGAATAATTTCCCCTTTCAAGCCTTCTGGGAATGATGTTAATAATCATATATGACAACAATGCTTGGAAACATAGAACTCCTTTTCACAATCAAACTCGGGGTTATAATATTCATGATGTAGCAGGTTTTAGAAAGCTGTACTATGATTTGGGAAATATGTTATTATGCATCTTCTTGGTAAATCTAACTTGTTTCTTTTGAATTTATGTGCTTAGATTGAAAGTTTTCAAAAAATTGATTTTACTGTGTATGATCCGGAACAATTCTATCACTGTTTTAAAGCAGTTGTCGCGATATTTGTTTCACCTACTTTGGCAAATCTACAGCTTAAGCAAGTCTCGTTTTTTCTCATTAACATATAATTAAATCAAAAAAGGTTTTAATTTGTAAATAAACTCAGGAAAATGAAGAGTAAGGAGGAGGTTGAATGTGTTAGACGACACTTAATTTGAGGTAAATTATGTAAACTGAAATTCTGTTAATGAAGAACAAATAACATGTAAAATTTTAACGCTGGAAGAAATTTCTTTAGAAAAGTCCTAGAAAGCTTTAAATCAAATACAGTTTATCACAAGGTCAACTGCTTAAGTTTACATCAACGTAGTCAAATTATCTAAATTAAATCCTACCTACAGTCAGAATATTATTACTAACTCAGTCAAATGCATAAACTCACATGGAAAGTCTTTCAGCCTTGAACTCTCAATTTTATTAACACTTATGTTCACATAATTCTGCTTTTCTAGACATACATAAGAAATAAAAATGGGTTAAAAATGGGTTTGGCAATTATGCCAAAAATTACAAAAAATAAGATGACCCTGTATTAGAAATTTAATTTCAAATTGTGTCTGGAGGTTATGAATACACATAATGTGGTCTTTTGGTGTTTCTGTTGATAAGAAATCAGGTTTATTATAAATCAGATAAGAAATCAGGTAAATTATCAGGTTTTACGCTAGAGAATATTAAATTGAAAAATCTAAAATCCGTTATTTGCTATCGGGATTATGAAGCAGTACAAATTTGACAATTATAAAACGGAAGGAAAAGAATTACTTAACTTGAAATATGCCCGCAATAGATTTATGTTGAAATGTTAACATTTTAGCTATTGGGGTAACTAGTCCTAAAAGATTAGTGGTTTAAAAGAAAGTTTAAATGGGTAAGATAGCAATACTTAAAACTGTTCAGGATGCCAGAAAACATCGAATCATTCTGCATGGCTCTGATTTGAAGTAATGGTCTCGCTTTAAATCTGTGTAGCTAGGTATATAGTTTCAGACATCCAAAACCTGGTTCAGCAAATTCAAGTTTCACATTGCGAGCAAAAAAAAAAAAAAAAAAAAGATGAGGAAATTTTGTCATCACATTGAAAATATTAATATTCAGAAAACTGCACTCCCTTTTATATAAGACTTTTAAAGACTTCCAATTAACTGGAGATCAGATATTTAGGTCAGCTCAGTTCACCATTAATTACTATAATTCATTCAGAAATTTCACTTGATTATTTAGACTCATAATAAATTGAAGCCACTGTTCAATGTCATATTGACGGACAGCATTAAAATAGAAAACAAGAAAAGTAATTCTTCCTAATAAATGCAATATTAATCAGACAACTTTTACGTTGAGAATTAAATCAATCATTCACGATTACGTAAAACCAAACTGTTATTGGGTCATTTTTATCCAGTATTTCCATCTCTTCCGAAGACAGGATTGAACTACACTGCTCGACATTGAGAATGCATCACCAAGAAGGAGTGGTTAGAAATTTATGCAAATTTTAGAGTAGACGCACGTCACTGAGTTATGCGAATGATGTGAAATGCGCAGCTCTCCGACGCACGTGAAGTAAGATATAAGGGTAGGAACGCACAGAATGGACAATATTCGTGTCATTATTTCTGCCAGACGAATTATCGAAGAAAGTTGGTTTTTGTCCTGGAGGATACGTCTAATAGGAGAGAATGCCAGGCCACCGTCAACGAAGGCACTTCCAGCAGATAGACGATTTTTTGAGGGGTATGGTGATCGGACTGAGAAGGTCGGGTCAAATCGCAGCTGATACCCACATGGATGTGAGCAGTGCATCGGCTATGGCGAACATGGGTGGAACAAGGAAATGTAGGAAGAAGGAGGGGTGCAGGTGCAGCCAGAGTGACATCAGCACGCGTGGATCGACGCATCCGCCGACAAGCTGTGGCGGTCCCGAAAGTCACTTGTACCGCGATTCTGCACCATGCGCAAGATAACATGGATGTTCCCGTGTCGACCAGAACCCTTTCCCGTCGATTGGTTCAACGTGGCCTGCACTCACGGCGTCCGTTAAGAAGACTGCCATTGACCCCACTGCATAGACGCCAAAGTTTAGATTGGTGCCGGACTGGAGCGATGTGGATGACAGAATGGCGAAACGTCGCGTTCTCAGGATGAGTCACGCTTCTGTTTATCCAGTGAAAGTCGCCGCATACGTGTGTGGGATCGACGTGGTGACAGATCTAATCCGACAGTAACTGTGGAACGCCCCACCGCGCGACAACGTGGTGTGATGGTTTTGGGGGGCTATTGCCTACGATTCCAGATCACCTCTAGTTCGTAATCAGGGCACTATGACGGCCCAACGATACTTGGACAATGTAATGCGGCCGGTGGCAATCCCCTACCTTCAGGGGCTGCCTAACGCAATTTTTCAGCAGGATAACGCCCGACCACACAGTGCTCGCATCTGTCAACATGCTCTACAGGGTATACAGATGCTTCCCTAGCCACCGTACTCTCCTGACCTGTCACTAATCGAACATGTGTGGGATGTGATTGGACGCCGTTTGCAGACTCTGTCCCTGCCTCGTTCAGAAGACGAACTTTGGCAAATGGTTGAAAGAAAATGGAGAGCCATTAGTCAAGACACCATCCGCAGTCTTATGCCTAGACGTGTTTCTTCGTGCATCACTGTGCGCGGTGGTCTTACATCCTACTGTCTTTTTTCCAAATTTCATCACTTTCTGACCACTTCTTCTTGGTGTTGCAATTTCAATGTCGAGCGGTGTATATCCGTAACCATTTTAAACGCAGCTTCTGTAGCATCAGAAGCTGTGGAAAGCATTAGCTAAAACTACGTTTGTAAATGTTTCCAGAAGCGGGACTTTTAATTAATGAATAAATATTGTATTTAAATTTAGCTTACAATGGCGAAACTGTAGTTGAATAAGGCATCATTTTACATTTTGATTATATATTTATTATTTTATTTTCTAGTTTTCAAATTTCATTCGTAATTAGGTTGAGTATATACAATTATATTTATTCACTTATGTTCTTGCTTTCTTATCAGAAGTTTTAAAATCTTTTCTCTCGAAAACAATTTTGTTTACTGAATAGCACTCCTTTTCAGTGCTCAATCGCTTGTAATTTAATAATTATAAAACGTCTTAGAAGACGAGTATCTTTCAGGAAACATTGTTCTTGTGTCTAATCTCACTTGTCTGACCTAATTAGAACAGGCCCATGATTTTTTTTTTTTTTCGGCAAGGAGTACACGATTGCGTTTATTGTTGACATGAATTTGGAGAACCAGTTCCGCCCATATTTGTAAGACAGCACAACGGAGGACGCTTCCAAGAGTATCCTATCCTTCGTTCCCTACCACCAAGCTTATAGTGGCAGGAAGTAAGAAAGAAAGAAGTCCTTTCCTACCTCCATAGCCAAACCACGCGAGAGGAGTTTCGGCTCGCCGTATATTTTGAGGGTCCCCCTACTACATGGATACTATACATGAAGAAACATCCATACCTTTCTCGGAGTTCGAGCCCGAGCTTATTGGTGCGGCAATCAGCGTTACTCGCCATACTACCGTCTGCGTGGCCAGAAAACTTAGATTGAGGTTCCGAAGATGTTTAAGGTTTAGTTGACGACAAAGCACACCGTGTCTATTTACCTAAGGGAAGGGATTGCTTCAGAGATGGCTTTCTAAAGGAACGTAGCTTGCATACACTTTGCACATGAGAAAACAACAAAAACACGCATACAGCCACTCCGTTCGCTTAGAATCTAACTCAGAGCGGAAAGACCAATATTCAGCGATTTTACCGTTCGGTCGCTGGTGGACCAAAGCATCGAAAAAAATCATATGCGTACTCTATTATTTTAATAAACTGTTTTACAATCTGTGTACTTCAAATCTAAACTAACTGCATGTCGAATAAACGAAATTAGAGGTATTAAAAGTTTTCATGCTAATATAATCTGAGAACTCTTTTCAAAGTAGATCAGTACTAACAAATCGACACGATTTTAATATATGTTATTTATCATTTAATAGCAAGATAAAAATATCTAATTTTTCTTAAGATTGTTCTTCCTGTTTAACACACCTTATGACAAAATTAATTAGAAAATGACATTTAGCATATCGTGAAAACTGAAACAAGAGTAATCGGAGAGCTTTTAAACATCAGTATCAGATAGACATCTTGTCGTTACTCAGGCCTTCAGAAATTCTGAAAATCCTACTTCTTTCGAAATTGCTCATAAGCGAAAGCACGGCAGAAAAGAAACTGTTTAAATGAATTGCTCCCCAGGCTTAAAACGAAAAGAAAATCAAAACTTGAGAGGCAATTAATCAAGCTTATCTCAGCTCGGTTGCGGAAGTCATAGCTAGTGTTCTCAGTCTATCTCTGACCCCGAATATTGATGATGCGGCTACATAAGCCTTTTTCAACTTTCACAAGTTGAGGATTAAATGGTTCGGAATATTGTCACCAGAGAGCGGTACTTACCGAATGATCAATGGAAATTTGTGTCTTTGTGTTCCCTTTGGTAGAGACATATGTAAACAATATATCATTCAATTAGCTTATGTAAAAGCTATACATCATTCAAGATTGAGGTACTTCATAAAAGTTAGTGCTGCCTTTTAAATTTTTGACAATGATTAATGCACGCTAGTTTAAAATTCTTAAAAATATTTCTTCATTTGGGGAAAAAAATGAGACGTAAAATCATTTTTCGTTTTCAGTTTTAATTTCTTACTCAACATTACTATCCATTCGATGAATATGGTTTACCACAATTACATTTGACTAATATTTTCTTATATTTGAATAAAAAATGCATACATTAATGTTATTTGAAATAATCCACATGTTTCTGATTCATTCTAAGAGAATATTTTAACTTCTCATTTCTAAACAAATCTCGAATCTTCTTATTCAAATCTCGAAGGTCTAATAAAACCAATTTCTTGAAAGTAATTTAAAAGTTGAATAAAATGTTATAAATCACACCAGAATTTCATACACTCAAAAAATTACTTCTTAAAAATTTATTCAAATTAAGAACTTCCAATGATACAAATGTATTCATATATTTATAATAATGTGGATGTCTACTGTTTTATTTATTTATTTAACTTTAGGTCTGTTTCTGAAGCCAGATAAATTGTTGTTGGTGCATAGATTATATAGAATTTAAATTTCGTTATGCCATATCATAGCAAGCCTTCTATTGACTGAATGCAAAAACCGAAAATATATTTTTAACATCTGCCAAGGTTCAGTCTTCGATGAGCTTTTGCATCATTTGTCGCAATTAATTAGCTGTTTAATATTATTTATATCAGTATATCTTCTCCTGAAAAATCTGTTATCTTTTTAAATAGCCTGGTAATTACAAGAAAACATTAAATTTCTTTCTTCGATGAGCGATTTTTAATTATGAGTATGACAACCAATTATTTATTACGACACACTGAATTTTCATAGAAGATATATATACATACATATAACATTACAATTAAACTTTCGTTATTAAATTTAATCGTTTAGAAATAAAAATAAACTGTCATAATTTATTTTTATTTTTAAACGATTAAAAACAATCAGAGTACGTTTGTGCATTAAAACGTTTCTACTGGTTACTCGAAGATTAATTTAAGGGTAATTTATTTCAGTTATATATAATACATAACAGTACTACATGGAGGAAAATTTATATTGACATATTTCTCTTAGTCCATTGAGAGAAACCAGTTTAATTTTAGACATGTCCTAGTTAAATCTCCAAAGAAAAAAGAAAAAATATCCTGAAATGGCCCTTATGCAAGGATAACATGTGTCTTCCAATTATCTTCACCTGTTGTGAGACCATTACATTTTTTTTTTCTGTGTCTGATATGTTCTATAGCAGTGCTCCGCAACCTTTTCTCACCTGCGACGCACAAAAAAATCTTTCTGGAATTTCATGGCACACCAAAGAGTTCCGAGTTATCAAGGAAGTGCCGAAAAAATTCAAATGCTGACACACTTACAATCCCACACACAACCACACAACAGTGAAATATATAAAAACATTTAAAATAGACATTATTAAAGAAACAAATTGTCATTGTGTATTAAATACATGATAAAAAATTGCAAAATGTCAAATACATGTATTTGATTGCGGCACACCTATATTCTACTCATGGCACACCAGTGGGCCGCGGCACACCGATTGCGGAGCACTGTTCTATAGGACAGTTAACTCTACATATCATTAAACTACATAAAGGTTTGTGCGGTTTATTTATATAAATATATTTATAGTCATTTTGTGCAATACATTGCTCAAATTAAACTTTATTAATTTGTTTTGAATTTTCTTTCTTTTCTTCTGGGAGAGCATATGTAAGCAAAATTTCAAAATGGGCCAGAGACATTTCTGTAAAAAATCATTATTCCTTCACCAGGAGTAGAAACTGGCCATTCTGATTGTGATCGATATGCTGCCCATCAGTACTACATAACAAATTCCTTAAAATTTTATTTTCAAAACTTATTACTATTTCCTTGTTTATTTTTCAGATGCTAATACAAGAAGTTTAAGAATATTGAGCAAGTAAGCTGGGTTTTCAGTACCCAATGTTTTTCCTTTCAAACAGTAACTTTTAACATATGTGTTGACAACATTAAATATTAAAAACATTTCTGTAGGATTTCTTCGAAATGAGTTAATAAATGAAATAACTGATAAAGTAATGTTCATGACACGATGTTTTCTAGTTTTATGAATAGCGAAGTGGAAATGCAAACTGCGTTTATTTGCGTGTTTAATCAGAGAATTTCTTTAATTATTTATCTCTTGCAACATCTCACTAAGTATGAGAATTTATTTGCGAGCAAAATGAAAGTCGTTTCTTTAACTGAATCTGAAATGTATATATTAAAGGCAGCAACATCGTTAATTACTCTCTTGTAATTAGGAACGAAGTAAACGTTTGGAGTGCTACATATCCCATTCCTCTTTGCATAAAATTCTGGAGTTAAAATATAATTTGAAACATGCAATTAAAGAAATTTTCATAAATTAGAAACTAGTCTTCATTTCCCTTTTAAATAGCTTTGAATGAGCATTCATCCAACTTCAGTTAATGTTTTCAGTAACGTACAAATTATTTAATATTTTAAGTTAAACGAAAACGATCTTTCAAATGTTAAGTGCCTCTACCTTCCCTTCAACTATTATGCTGAGGTAAGCTACATTTAGGCGCAATGGTAAATTTAACATTTTTCAAAATTATGAACGCAAGAATGAATGATGCCTTTAAAATGTCGGAATTTCTTTGGTTTCGTTGTACGCTTTTCTTAAGTTTAATTTTCTAAAAGAAACAGCATGATCTAGTTTGCTTATCAAATGAAAATGACTGTGTACTATTCATTAGTCTTAACGCTAAACTTTCGTATATCAACAATATTTATTTACAAATAATTTTAATGGTTTTCATTATTTAGTTTCTTCCGAAATGAAATAAAAATTAAGTTTATCAAGAAATCAGAAATAGCAAAATACAACATCGCAACAAAAGTGATTATCATTTTACCTTGCATTAAAAGAAATCTCAGCTTCAGTAATACAGAAACGTATCTCCAATTTCAGGGCTGAATGTTGCTGCTATGCACAATATGACTTCAAACTACGCTTCTATAACTGTCACTGCTTTTTCTGTCTACAATAAGTTCTAAATGAAGGTATAAATGCCGCTTTTCGTGAAATGAAATAAACGGCGTTGCAGGAAAGCGATAGAACTGCTGCTCAAAAACTCTATAATAGAAATACTGTGGGAAATGCGGAAAGGATGGGTATACCTTATGATAGTGATTACTCGCTAGTACAACTATTAAGTAATTGGTCGACAGCGGTTGAACCAATGTGAAATGTTAGTACTTATAAGGTATTTCTCCCACTTTCTTAGCGTGCCTTCGTGGTGTAGTGGTTCTGTACGCTGGGCCGGTATTCCAGAGGTCCGTGGTTCGATTCCCGGCGAAGGCGATTGCTCATTTTTCATCTTACCTGCTTCCAAAAAATCCTGTCTCTACAGTGGCGCCCGAACTAAAACGGTTGTGGATGATGACTCTCCACACCCAGGATGTGGCGATTGGGTCCCCTAAAAACCCCAGTTGCCCTTTAAAAAGGGGAGTATATAAGGTATTTCTCCCACTTTCCTAGCGTGCCTTCGTAGTGTAGCGGTTCTGCACCCTGGGCCGGTATTCCAGAGGTCCGTGGTTCGATTCCTGGCGAAGGCGATTGTTCATTTTTCATCTTGCTTGCTTCCAAAAAGTCCTAATGTCTCTACATACTTTGTTATTGAAGTTAAAATAAAATTTTGGACAAACTTGTGCTATTCAAATTTTGCTTGAACCTTCTTGTAAACATGACTTAAAAATATGACATTTTATTTAACTAATAATTAAAAATTATTTTGAGTCTTTTTTCCTGCCTTATTTTGTCACGTTCTCAATATAGAGGTTTACGCAGAAGTTTATGCAGATTTAATGGAAAATGGCGTAGTTTAAAGTAAGAGAAAGGATCATAAACGACATGATTTGTAGTAGAGCTTTGACTCGGCGGCGAAGGAACGAACGATTTTGCTAAGTGTGAAATTAAATTTGTCTGACCCATTTTATAATTTAACATCGTGTGGAATCAACTGTGCTGTAGGCCGTAAACTTACTTTTACGTCCCAGCTAGTAGCTGAAGTCGAGGAGTTTTGTCTGAAAATAACATACACTCAATTTTAATTTCGCCAATAAAATGATTGTAAATAGCTTTGTTAATAATGGAAAGGAAGAAAGGATTTCACACACAAATAAAAACAAATAATGAAGTTAGTCCGTTTAGAATTTTATTTGTACTCCTAGTGCTAAAAAGAGATAAGAAAAAGGAATCAGAATTCTGATCAAAGACAGCTGATTTCATCTGCACTTTCATTACTGCTAGTTTATCGCTACATAGCTATTGTTCAAAATTTCGATACTTTTATTCTGGTTGCTTAAATATTGCATTTCAAGTGCTGGAATTTAATTCATGCTCATTACTGTTTTTTTTTTCATATATTTTACCTCTTATCAACACTCTACATAATCTCAACATATAATAAAAGAAAGAGTCTGTCTCTCTCTGTGTGTGTCTTTCGTTCGCACTTGCGCGTAAGCTAATAGACCCACGGCTATGAACTTTGGTATATAGTAGGTGCATCTGGACAAGAGCCAGGCACTTCTAAGCGATTTTTTTGAAATTAGAATTCGAATTTTTTTTTATTTTATGTTTTGTGACGACATCGCGTCATTTTGAGATATAATGGGCTATAGGAACGCGAGATTTTACTCTACACACTCCATTTTCATATTGCATGAAACGTAGGCACTTAGCTATTTTACGAATTTAAAATAAATTTCGTGTTTCAATAAATCGATTAAATAAGAATTTATTTAACAAAGGCAGCTTAACACCTTTTCAGCGGAATATTTTCTAAAAAAAGTTTGTTTTTAAAAATGTACAATTTATTTGTTGTTGATTTTTTGACACGTTAAACTTTTATTCTTGCGACTGCTTTTAAATTAAGAATTTTGGAAAAATGATAATATTTTGTATTTTTAAAAGAATTTTTTAATGAAGCTTTCGAGTACACTTCTCACATCTCACATCTTTAAAAATGCGATTTTGGCAACAATTTTCCTGTCTTATTGTTGTTCATAGATTTTTGATGAAATCGCATTATTTTGAATAGTTTCATTCTTTTAGAAATATGGGTTTGGCAACAATTTTTCATCATATTTCTTATGTCACTGTTTTCAAGAAATTGGCATATTTCATTGTCATTTATATGTATATATATGTAAGATAAAAATGTATGAATCAGAATTATAATATAACTATGGAGATTAATTCTTCCTCTCTATTCTAAAATCGTAATAACTTATCTGCATTGCGTCATTCAAATTAATCATGCGATCTTATGTAACCGTTAATACCAGATGCCTCTTGACGACCAATCACCGAATTGTAAACCAAAACTTTTCTCTTCGCGTGCTTCCATCTTTCATAACTACGCACTTCAGCTTTTGCTCTGTGCTGTGCTAAGATGTAATTTCGCTGGCTTGCTTTCTATCTCAGCAATATCAAAAATGTAAATCCTCTGTGGAAAGGCACGACTAGAGTGCCAAGTGATTGTGGCCACAAATATCAATTGGAAATAAAAATGGAATTAAAACTGCTTCGACTGCCAAGTTCTTTAAATACTACGCAATCAAAATTCTTCAATATGGATCTAATCACGCATCTACAGTGTTCCGTCTTTTCCTGTGCTTTCATTATGACATATATAATACATTTTTATTGATTTTTTTATAAAGTTGTTCTCTAGAGTAAAATTCTGAGCGGAATTTTATGTTTTTTGAGTTGCTTTCATGCTAATTTTTAACATGAATTCACTGTTTGTACGATATTGAAAAGATTTGCATGATTTTTTTCTTCACGGAAAGTTGGTTAATTTTTTATTAGGATAATTAATATTTGTATTAAGGCATATAGCTTATTTCATTGTAATTTTTTTTCTCTTGAAAATATAAGATAAAATATCCTTAATTATACTTTGCTTTTCAAAATTTTTTGTTTTTTGTATTTTCTTATGTTATTTATTGCTCATTTCACTGTTTTTAGGATATTGAAATGTTTTGAGTGATATTTTTAGGAAACAAAGTTCTTAACCTCCTTTATACCATTTTAGTTCTTAAGATTTTGGAAAGGAAATTTTTTTAATGTATTTATTAGGATAATTAATATTTGTATTAAGGGATATTGCTTATTTCATTGTAATTTTGTTATACGTAATAACTTTTTTTTTATGAAGTTGTTCTGCATAGTAAAATTCTACGCAGTTTTTAAATTTAACGTTTGGTCCCTTCAGCCATAAAAGCCAGATAAAGGCTGGCAGCGAAGCTGCTAGTACCAAAATACTTTTACAGCATGCAATGAAAAGAAGAAAAGGAAAGTAGCTGTCTTATACATTGGGCTGCAATTCATTGGAAAATTTGGATATGGCGAAAGTAAAGGTTATAGAGAAGAGATCTGAATTAGATGAATCAATGATAAGCTCTGTTTCGGCCTTAATGTACAAAAATCACGGTAAAGGACAAGCTGGAATCTCAATCTTTCTGTGGTTCATATATGGCGTTAATCAAAGTAATCTGCTTCTATAAGATTACTTCAAGGACGATTATACCAGCAAGTGCATTTTAACAATCCATATTATTTTTTTCAGATCAGATTCCTCTGAAAAGAAAATCACACATATTTCCTAGTTGATTACTCAGCGAAACAACAGTTAATGAATATTTTTCGCACAAAATAGAGCATACGGTATATCTAGTAACTGTAAAGAACCAATGTGTTAGAATCGTGGAAATACAGGTCACTAATCAAACTCATGTAATCAAAGGAGTAAAAGATTTTTAAGTGCTTTAAATGTAACTTATTTGGACACAAAGCCGTAGATTGTTCAAAACGTCTCCTAAAAATATCCAAGATGTCGAAAGTGTAACTCTAATTACTCAGAATTGTCAGAAAGAAATGCATAAAACTGATATTTTAAGTGATTTGCAAATCCCCGCTTTGATGAATAACAGTACTCAAGTAACCATAATTCGAGAAGATGTACATCTTGCATAAAAAAGGGACAGTTCTATAACTTCCGTTCTGCTGGGGTGATTGAAAAAAAATTTAACATCGCAATTTTCATGCCTTAAAAGCGCAACTTAGGATATATATTAGATTTATATATAGCATTTTTCTAACTTAGGTATTTGACAAAAAATCGGACTTTTCCTGAAATGGCATACCAGTTTTATTTTCATATTTCGATTCTACGGCTCAAATTATGCCAAAGTGCCAAGTTTTGTAAAAATTTTGTAAAAATTTTATTTGAATGCGGTATATTTTTATTAACATCTCTTTCCTTATTAAACTTACTAGATTACTTCTTTCCCAGTTCGAAATTTAAGTTCAATCCAAATAACGTTCACAGCTAATTCCTGATTTAAAATCTGTATTTTTTAGTAATTTTTATAAACTTTTCGAAACATATTTTGAAATATAAGCTATAAAATGTTTGCCATCATCTTAAAGTAGATTTATTTTTAGGCAAGCATGGAAAAATTTAGTATTATTTTATGTAAAATTTTCGAAGATTGATGTGAATTTATTTTTTGGTGCGTTTTGAAATTTGGCATACTTGTTATAAGCTATGATAACGCCGAATATGGTTTATGCACTTTATTAAAATCATTTGAAAGAATGAACGATGCTTTTCTTATTTTACTAGTGCTCAGTGAAATTGAAAGGGAAGCTGGTTACCATAAATTAAGAATTTCACCTAGTGAATTCGTCTTGTCGCAAACTGAAGAAAGTGCACCAAGACAAATTTTAAGGTAAGTTACTCATCAAATTTTACAAAATTTAATAACATTTATGCAAAATTTGAGGCGTAGAATCGAAACATGGAAACCAATTGGTAGGCCATTTCAGAAAAAATTCAATTTTTATGTCCAAATAGTTATGTTAGAACAGGGCCATATATAAATCTTATATATCCTAAATCGCGCTTCCGAGACATGAAAACCGCAAGTTAAATTTCGTCAATCAGCCCAGTAAAACGGGAGATATAGAACTGTCCCTATTTTTCTTGTTTTTTTTTGTTTAAGGTGTACATGAGAAGATAAGTTCCCCTGAACTTAAGGTGAACTTGTATCTATAGTTATCGGGATTTCGTAATGGGAAAATTAAACTCTAAATGAAAAAGACGTCGAAATTAAAAATATGCAGTCAGAAAACTATTTGATGTGCATTAATGATATTTATAGTGAAGAGGAAATCGACTTAAATCACATTAAAGACAGGGTACGTCGATATGAAATAATGCAATTGTTAAGAATTATAAACTGAATAAGATAGAAACCTAGACTAGTGTTGACAGATCAACTTCCGGTTCACTGAAGGCAGAGACGTCCCTCTTCCCGCAGAGTAGCGTGAAACTGATAAATAGATTTCTTAGTGCTTAGATTTCTTAGTGGTGATAAACAAATAATAAAAACCAAGCTATTCCGATAACTCAAGTAATGTTGAGTTAAACAGAAAGACAACTCATATCGATTATATGTGAATTATAGACCACCAAATAAAAAATTCGCAATCGCTTTCCGCTGCCATTAATTGATGACGTCATTGATAGATTAGAATCGGCAAGACATGAAACTACATTACATGACCGCACACTACATTAGACATGAAAAGTGGGTTTTTTCGTGTTAAAGTAGACAAAGAAAGTAGAAAACACACATCCTTCATAACTCAAAACAGAAAATTTGGATGTCCCCTTTGATCTTGTTAAGAGCCGATGAGTTTACCAAAGATACATCTACGATGTATTTCGTGACCTTTCAAAGAATAACACAATGTATGGAGGATCATTATTCTTTCTGAAAACAAAACTCAAAATTTAAACGCTTATTACGGATTGCATCGGAATATGATTAGAACTAAACATTAAGAAGTGTCAATTTTTAAAACGCGAAATTAAAGATGGGAAGCATCACAAAATTATGGATGGAAAATTATAGCCTTCTTCTTCTAAAACGAAAGAAGTAATTAACCCCATGGACCCTAATTGTGTAAAAGATATTCAAAGTTATTTAGGCTTAACGGATTATTTCATAAAATTCACACCTAATTGTTCATTAATTGCAAAATCACTTAGTGATTTATTGAAGAAAAGATTCTATGTTTATATTTGGAAATAGAGAACTGTATGCTTTTTACGAGCTGAAATGACTTTTGTCATGTTAACATGTTTTTCACATTTATAATCCGAAAGCAGAAACGGAAATACACACCGATTCATGTAATAAACTGGATGCATCTGTTCAGATGCATCCAGTTTATTACATGAGTAGAAAGACGATGGACACTGAACGTAATTATTCGAGCTACGAATTAGAAGCAGTCGCGGAAGCGCTCTAAATATTCAATGTATACGTATTACGCATTCCGCTGAAACTTGTGACAGATTTTATTACATTCAAAGTAAGAAAGAGCAAGAAAGAAACTTGTACTTAGGCATCTAGATGAGGATCAGTGTTAGAAGATTACGATTAACTCAATAGAAAATAGATCTGGTACCCGTATGCAACATGTTGACGTTTTAAGCAGTAACCGTACACGTACGGTAATACAAGTTGGTATGACATTTGAGATAGTTCAAGCTGAAGAACTGATGAAACTGAAGAAACTGATGAAAATACAAAAGCTATAAAAGATGTTTTAAAGACTAAACAGATATTTTTTTTTTCAGATTGGAGAAGCTGAAGAAAACACAATACACTGAAATTCGAAGCCATTGAGGAGAAATTGTCTAGAGATTCTGGACAGAAGCACACTCACCGAAGAAGGGTCAGTTGTTAAAGATGATAAATTATACGCTAATTGCCTTAAGAAAACTACAGTAACATCCTATGCAACAGACAAGTAAACAAAACTATTAAAAGTGAAGAAACTGCACAGACCATCCAAGAAGAGAATGCTGAAAAAGAGAAATATGTTAGAAAATCCGATGACAAAGACACAGACTGACACAGAAAGGAAACAAAAATAAAACTAAAGAAGGCGAGAAAAAAAGCGATAAAGTAGATTCAGAAGATCCAGAAAGAAAATCAAAAGATTTTGGTAATGCAACACCGAATTGATGATTCCTAATTTAGACTTTTCCCAACTTAACAAATTTCTCTGGTCTGACCACTCTATTATTTTAAAAGATGCGAACTATTTTAAAAAGAATGAAGATAGTGTCTAAGGCTGAAATGTACTAAAGAAGAAAGCTTAAGGAAGACGATGTTTGAGAAGATGCATTCAAAAGACGTATGCCGAGAATGTTTAAAACAACGCATGTACGAAAACGAATTCAGACGGGCTTATCCAGACGACGTTAAAGATGAGATTCCACCACGATGAAGTTCCGAGATGACGACGACGACGACGGAAGAAAAACTCAGCAAAACTCAGAGAAACTCAAAATTCAGTAAAACTCAAAACTGAGTGAAACTTAAAATTATCTTTTTCTCTCTGTTTTCTTTTATTTTACAGATCTCTAGAAGATGGTGAAATTTTTCAGCAGCGAGGGTGCATGCCATGAGGAAGGTTGAGCTTGCGTAGGATGTCATTTGTCGCTACTGATAAATGGCGCTGCATGCTGTCTATTAGAACATTGTGAAAAGGAAAACGCACACGAGGCCGCCATAACAACAGAAGATATGTAAGACGAAAGACGAAATGTACGCATTCGGACTATGAAAGAACTTTTTCTTCTATTTTTCGTTATTGTGACAGTTTCTTGCAAATAGACATGCTCCTGTTATCTATTTTTCTAGTGTTTAAAATATGTATATATCTCCATTAAATGCTCAAGCTAAAATGCCAGTTGGACTAGTCTGTTATTTTCTCTTAGACATTAAATTCTTCAGCTATTTATGAAGTAAGTTATCAGATGTCAAAATGAGAATAGTAAGTATCTCGCTCATACATACATGTATATATATAAAGGAAATATATAGCATAAATAAATTTTTAACGAGTAAATTAATAATTCTTCACATATTTCAATAATTCATAAACAAATTTGAAAATCTTAATAATCTTCTTAAATATGAAATCTTGATAAATGAAAACGAAATGACGCAAAAAAATATGACGTGTTTCTTTTTTTTTTTAGTGTACAAAAGGAAAAGTCGTTGAAGAATAGTTTTATTTTGTATTTAATAGATCATTTTGAAATCCTTGCAGTGTCTTGAAAAGAAATATTGCATGATTTTTAGAATTAAGAAAAAAGCGTTAATTTTCTTACATTTATGCTTTACTGGAGACAAACGTTCCCCGATTTCATGGCAGTTTAATAACTTTGAAGTTATTGTTAATTATTGTGCTTATGCTTCTACTAATGATACCGACTACTTATACAAAGTTGGAAAATTTTTTAATTTTTTAATCATACTTTAAATTTTTTAATTTTTCAATCATATTTTTTAATCATACTACAATAGATAGTACAGTTTTTGTCACCAAAGTACATTTTTACTATCTATTCATCTTGTCTTCAAAAGTCACAATCAGAATGGGAAGACGAAAAAAAATCAACTTTCTAACTCATTTCTTAAAGTTCTTGCATTTCCTCCCCAACCGGTTTTGAATAAGTGATTGTCAGAACAGTCTCTACAATAGCTTTCTGAACTTCTATTTGCTCTGCGAAAGACTTACGTCAATTAAATTACACATTAAAGTCTTTCGAACTTGGGATCCAAACTACGACTCGCAAATGCAATAAAATTGTTTGTATATCAGGGGAATTGAATTATTTTCCTGAATGCAAGAGTCCAGTGCTAGGCTCTTGAGACTGTTATTCTACTATACTGTGCAGAGGAGAAAAAATTATTTCAAAATTTACTTCTTCGCTTTTTCTTTTGCCTCTTTTTTCCCTTTTAATTTTTCTTTTTGTGATGTCAGACTTTGCACTAAGATCGATAACAAGTGGATAGGTTGGTGTTCTGAATTATGTTTCCAGAAATGGTTTATATTCCTAAAAAATATTGATTTCGACTGGAATTTTAATACCAGAGTAGGAAGCAAGCCCATAAAATTCTGCGGCATGAAACTCGACCAGATTTGCATTTTATTTCGGCAAACGAGACCTTAGAGCGGTGTTTCGAAAGAAAGTTGAATATTGGATTCCGTCCAAAAATGATCAGATTGTTTCGTTGCAGCGGTAAACGTTGCAAATTAGTTTAGACTTCTGAAGAAATTTGGATTTAGTAACAGGAAATGCATTTTGAGCCACGATATGGCTTGTCAGTAGCATCAGAAAGAAAATTGAATTTTTGTGTATCAAAACGTTCGTATCAAACATCTATTTCCCCTTCATTGGAATTTCTTTTCTTGTAAAATCCCGTTTTGAACAGGTATGTTTCAGAAAGTTAAAGCTAAATTGGAAGCTTTTTTTTTTCTTTCGTAAAACATCTTTTATGTATAAAATTGATTTGAACTGCATAAAAAATTATCTATATTGCTTGTGAAATGCGTGAAACTTTGGAGCTATTTTTTTTGGCGAAGTAAGATTCCTTACGTTAAAGAATACTCGATTTCTTACAAATGTGCATCTATGAGAAATTATTTGCCATTAAGTGGTATTTGTTTACTTTCACAATACGACATTTTTATAACCTGTAACTACAAGTAGAACGAATAAAAATTATAATTACTATCAAATTATTTTTCATGACAAAAGTTCGGTTCATATTGTTCCATGCTTATGCATGAGTTTATAGGCAAAACATTTACATTTTAATTGAAAAGGTAGGCAAAATTATCACAAAAAATTCAGTATATTATGAAATCACAATAGCATTTGTTTAACTTAGTCGAAAACCATGTTGCAAAGTGAAGAAGTCTTCAAAGATGTCAGTCACAGCTCTGCTGCAGGATTTATCTCGCAAAATATACTTCTCATGTTAATGTTGTACCGATGTATTGTTCTTTTATGGAAATATTTTATTAATTTATAGGCAGTTTTATACCTTGTTTTTAGCTGTATTTATATGGAAATGTTTATACAAATATTATCATATCCACATTTCATTACCGTGTATTCTGCTACAATTTATGCGTTTATAATACTTTTAGAATTTTGCAAATGTATTATCTGTTTATATTGCTTTAACTATTTTACTTCTTGCCTAGGATGCAAATAAGATATTGCCCAGTATTGAGTGTTTGAACATATTCCATTCTTACTTCCCTGCTAGATCTCTTACCATAAAGTGGCCAACAAGTATCCATCTTCAGGTCATCAGATACACATATTTAGTCTGCATCCCATGGATAAATCTTGAGGGTATGGAACAAGCAAAAAGTTAAAAGATGGTTCCGATAATGGAGCATTTGGCTCCAAATCTAACTAAACCCCATTTTCTGCCCCATTTTCGGTGAAAAAGTAGAGAACACTCTCTTTAGTAAGCAAATCTGATCATTCTTTAAACAGAAACATTATTCAGAGTAGTTGGCTAAAATCTAAAGCAATGCAAGTGGGGAAATATTTCACCAAAATTTTCATTGGTTAAATTATTTCATTATTCCGTATAAAGTACGAAAATGAATCATTAACAAATTTATCTTCGACATAATAGTGTACGTATATATACGGTTTGCAGAATTTCTATATTTGCTGTTAAGATTAATTTCTAGGTTTGAAATTCCGAACCCTTCTAGAATCTCGATGTATTTAAAGACATTTTAACTAAATAAAACCGATTTTAAGATGAGACACATGAGACAGCAGTGAACTCCGCTAAAACGAAAAATATTCCTTATTCCTTCTTGCGTTCACAAATCATTATGCAAATTTGCATTTACAATTTTTAAAGCCTGAAAATATCATCACGCGATGATATGACGCTGCTTTGTTTTATACCACGATATATTCCATGACGACGTTTTTAAACTGCGATGTTTTGAACCTCTTTACTTTCGATGACGATGTTCTGTAATGCGAAGTTTTCTCCTTGCTTTCTTTACTCCCACAATATTTTGTAAGAATTATTTTCACCTTGCGTTATTTTTTCCTCGATATTTTCATCCGCGGTGTTTTCGCTTGTTACCCTGTTTTAAAACTGGTCAAGAATCTGTGTTTTAAGACATAATAACACGCCGAACAAATACTAATTCAGAAGTCAAACAACAAAAATCAGCTTTATATTTTCAAATTGTCTTAGGACTAGTTTCGATGGTTTTATCGAACCATCCTCGACTGCAAAAGCGCAAATGAACGAGATAGAATATAATGATTAGATAAGATAAGAAAGCCTGGACAGAAGCTAAGCTAGTGGCGCCATCTGTTGATGTAACCAGAACTAAAACATAATTTCTTTAAAGGCCGAAGGCAAAGATGGATTGGAATTAGGATCGTTAACTAGAAGAGAAAGATTTTTTTGAATGTAAAATGCCTCTAGAAAATCCAGTTCTCCAATGGAAAATGTTTTTGAATAATTTCGGCAGCAGAATAATTGAAAGTGTGATTTTTCGGACCAACAATGTTGGGCAACAGAAGACTTCTGTGTTTCCTTTTTTCTAACATATGCCTCATGTTCCTTGACGCGAAATTTTAAGGCCCTCTTAGTTTGGCCAATGTAAATTAAACCACACTGGCAAGGAATCCTATAAATACCCAGGACCTGTTATCATTCCCTCAATTCCATCAATTAGCTATAAATTTGCACGTATTTTGCAGAAATTTAACTTTTGGGTCGTTTATTCTCCCATCAATAAAATTCCGAGTTCCATAGTCAAGGACCCCATTCCGGATATGAATTCCTGGGGTATTTATAGGATTCCTTGCCAGTGTGGTTTAATTTACATTGGCCAAACTACGAGAGCCTTAACATTTCGCGTCAAGTAACGAGTCAAGTAAGAGGCATATGCTAGAAAAAAGGAAACACAGAAGTCTTCTGTTGCCCAACATTGTTGGTCCGAAAATCACACTTTCAATTTTTCTGCTGCCGAAATTATTGAAAAAGCATCTTCCATTGGAGAACTAGATTTTCTAGAGGCATTTCACATTCAAAAAAATCTTTCTCTTCTAGTTAACGATCCTAATTCTAATCCGTCTTTGCCTTCGGCCCTTAAAGAAATTATGTTTTAGTTCTGGTTTCATCAACAGATGGCTCCGCTAGCTTATCTTCTGTCCAGGCTTTCTTATTTCATCTAATCATTATATCCTATCTCGTTCATTTGCGCTTTTGCAGCTGAGGATGCTAATTCGGTAAAACCAGTCTTGTGACAATTTGAAAATATAACGCTGATTTATGTTGTCTGACTTCTGAATCTGTGTTTTATAAAATATAATATGGCTTATCTTTTAAAGTTACAGAGAGTCACACTTGTCTAATTTTTCTGCAGCCTTCAGTTTCTGCCAGTTGCACAGAGTATATGTCTCATGCTTAATTAATAAATTTGAGCACTGTAAAGCATAAATGATTAAAATAAGGCAATACCACTTTTAAAAAAACGGCTTTAGTGATAAATCTGTAATTCATTTAGGGTGTTATTAGAATGTAATGTCATGATTTATGTTCTCAGAATTAAACCCATTTATTAGTAAGTTATACGGACAATGTATAACCCGATTATTAATTATAGCATTTATTATGATTTTCGGTAACTAGTATTTCAGATTTTGTTAATAGGCGGATAAAAAGAAAGCTGGATAATGGGAATTCATTAATTTTTATGCTGAAACAATTGTTTATGAATGGTAAACATGAGAGGCCTTTCTTCATGTTTATTTTATTGATCTTTCTGTTAATATCAGATTGTATAATTTTTTGTTAAAGGCAAATAAAAAGTTAATGAGGAATTTATGTAATATTTCTTCACGTAGAGTCCACTTCAAATGAGTACGGACGAAGTATGTGGTGTCTCAGTATTAGTTTTCGCGTTAAAATCCGCAAATTCATGAAGAGCAAAATTTTATAATGCCTAATTTTTCATGTAATACAGTATTTTCTTATCGTTGCGAGTTTTTATGTGCAGAATGACTGTAAAGTAATGATTTTTATATGATTAAAGTAGGATATTAATATTTAATATGCAGTCTTTAAGACTTTAATGTAGATAAAGGAATAAATCATTAAAAGTAAAAAATAATAAATAGTTACAATGAATTTTCCTTTAGTTTATTCATTATTAAATCCGGTATAATTTTAAGAATTTGTAGCTTGCGTGTAATAAATAAAATATGTATCTAATTAAATTGAAAATTACGCATTTGCAAATGCAGTGCTGACATTTTTTAAAACACCAGCAGGGTTGCATTCATACTAAAGTGCGAAACATAATAACGAAACGAAAAGAAACCATAATTAAATTTTATTTTACATTTAAATATCAATATTTCTATTGTAACGGTATAGCAACTTAAAATTAAGGAATATACTTAGTGCATTATTTACATCAAGCAAGCAAAATAAACATCTTAGAATGCATTTAATCCAATTAATAAAAACTTTTCAGAGAATAAAATAAATGCTCGCTTCAAGAGTAGAATCAACTTATTATTACATATGCACTGGATAGTTGTAACAACAAAGCTAAATAAATTATGGCTTATGTAAAACTTCTATGAAATTTTTGGGAACTTCAAAGCGTTTGAAAATGAGATTCTTAAGTTAACAGAACTTGTAACAAAGCAAAATTCCTACGTCTTAAAGCCCTTACAATAGGATTGTGACCTGGCGTAAATGATTCCACTTTGGCAAATTCAATCAATGACATGTCTGTCTCTCTGCTTCTTTCCTTTTGGTTTACTTTTTACTAGATATATCTATGTGAAAAGTATCTCTACCTCTGTCTCAAGAGAACAGGAACTAAAAGCCAAGTAGAGGAACATCATTGATTGGTTTGAGTTTTGTTGACTTCAGACTTCACAGAATCATCGGCCGTATCGGAATTGCATTACAGCACTTGGAACAATTTCGATAATACCTCTGTTAGTGCTGCCGAAGCTCTATATGTTGTCCCCGGAAGACATAAAATAATCTATAAAGCTATGTCCATGGTACAATGCAACTGGTAATTCCATGAAATAACATTTTCTTGGAAAGGATCTTAGAAGAGACTAAAGATGTTTTGCTTTTTCTTAATCAGGTGCTGAAACAAAATATTTCTCTTATTTTACCGTTTGAACCAAAGACATTTCTTACCTTCCTTCATCTACTTTCAAACTGTGATAATATCACAGTAAGTAACATATTATATTACTTTCGTTGCCTTCGGTATAAATAGAAAACTGCAACATTGCTTCCTTTTTTTAAACCATGTACTAAAATATTTTGCTTTTGAGTCAAGTAATTAGTTTCACTTTTAATGCGTAAAAATTAAATTTAGCAACGTAAAATTTCATTTGTTTTTGTCCTACAGGTAGGCGGTATTGATCAAATTGACTGTTTAAGTTGGAACACGTAATCAAAAAAGGTACGTAATTTTTCCTTTTAACAAGAAGAAAAAAAAATTATTGATATTTAAACTACATATCTCTGGCAATGTAAAGCACATTTTCAGACTTTCATCAATTGTAAGCTTCAGTGTTCGAGAGTAATTATCCGCATTTTAAAGACAAAATTTATGTCATCTTGTCGGAGCACTAGATTTATTGTGATATATCTTTCAAAATAAATATAATTATGTTAAATAATTAAATATTTCATTAGCTTATAACGAAGTTAAGTTTAAGAAGGGAGAAAAATAATTTGAAGGGAAAAATATTTATTATTTGGGCACAAATTTAAAATTCAGATTAGTTTTAAGAGTGAAGAGCATTTCTTTCCATTTCATTTATAAATAAGAAGAATAGAGTAATTATTGTTGCCAAATTAGAATCTTACGTTTTCCACTTTTGCATCTGCATTGTTTTCCACTTTTGCATCTGTTAAAGAGACGATAATGTATCATAGCTGCCTTTTTAAAAGGATATGAGATATATTTTGAGTAATTATATCTTAACCTAAACTCAATTTTCTTTTGCTATATCGCGATTTTTGTCCTTTCTATTTTCTTATTTATAACAAATTTAAATAGTCTTCATTCGATTCTGTTTATGTCCAACTTTTAATTTTTTTCCTATTTTTAGATAGGAATTCTTGCTCTGACTAAATAACTAATACATAATGATCCAATATTGCATGCAAAATAATTATTTAAATTCCCGAAAAAGAAATCCGTTTAATATATGTGCCGGGATAATGATCACTTCATTTTCAAGTGTCAAAAGTCAGGGAAAGGTATGGTTGCAGATTTTAAGCGGACGTAGGTCTAACCCATTCATCAATAAATTTCTCGCCATCTAGTTAAGTGTTATTAGACATTTAGAGAACGATTTAATGAGACTATAGTTAAATCAACAAAGAACAATGGAAAGAAATTTTGTAAACAGCTTTATGACATGAATTATATGAAATGAAATATCATTGAAGGTATAAAATAAATCAAGCCTGATATGTTAAGGAACGCATTAAGAACACGCGTAATCTCGTGTATAATTTGATACCTCTAATTGAAGGTCACTGTTATTTTCTCAAATGTTAATGAAACACGATTGTGTTGTAAATGCAGTTATATGAGTAAATAATGAAAAAAAAATAATTTTTAACTTTGCGCTTGGTGAAGATTTTAACTTTGTAAAATTAAATCTAATTTACTATAAATCTACTCTATGTAGCTTTTCCGTCCTTCCTAGAATTCTCGTACTCAGCTGGATGTTTAAAAGTTCCAAACCACAAACAAAAGGTAAATCATAAATAAAAGGTTGTAGAGTCATTAGGTTATTTATAAAGCATAACCGGCGGAAAAATGAGCAACGCCTTCGCCGGGAGTCGAATCTTGGACCTCTGGCATACGCGCCCAGCGTGCTGACCACTACACTACGGAGGCCTGCTAAGAAAGCGGGAGAAATGCCTTATAAGGTTTATTAAAGACTTCGTCTTCTAATACAATTAAAATTTTACAAAGCTTTATTGCCGCTACTTGCGTGGTACCAGAAATACAAAGATATAAATATGTATAATACTGAAGTTAACTTTCAGTGCTTTATAAACTCCACTACAATAATTGCGGGTTCGAATATTAGGAGCTAATAAATATAACAAACACTCACCAAATTTCAATTGGCACTCACAAAAGGAAAGGTCCACTCAAGAAATAAACAGCTTTCTCATGCGTTGTAACAATTCTTTCTCTCCTTCTAAAGTACGAATTCGTCCGCTATTAAAACTCAATTTACATTATGTTTAAGTTCATCGAAAAACAGGTAGTTACGGAACAGAAATGATATAACTTAATGTTCTGGCGAAAATAAACTTTATAAATTAGTTCGAGTTTTATGCTGTAAGTTTCGGTTAGAGAACTTATGGATTATCTAAGCTAGATGAAAAATTCTCTCCTCCACATGCACAGCATTTTTAGGTCACTGTAACATTTGCTTTTGCCGATTATTATTATTTCTTTATACTTTACATGTTTTATACATTTACAATCCTCCGTTATTTGAATCACTTCCTTTACTCACTCTGTCCACTTAATTGCAGAAATCGCGACGGGACTTTAATAAATTATATTGATTTCCAAAGTTATTGTTAATTGTGATGATACATACTTGTCCCTTGAGCAATATCTGCAAAACTATGGTATAGAAGAGGTGTAGAAATATTTCCTAATTATATTTTTAACATTCAAGAAAATCATTTATCGTTTGAAGTTAACTAGTTAATCTATTTCTAAAGTCTTAACTTGATAGTGAAATAAATGCAAGTGTTGTCATTTCTATATTATTTCTTATGTTTCGCAGTTGGTGAATAGAACCAAGCATTAAATGTGGGATGTAAACAATGTATACAAATTACACAGAGCTTGACAGGAAATACATCGTTCCAAAATATCATAAAAATGAAAGCATTGGTTCTCTATGAAAAGCTACTGCGGTCAGAGGATCCTTACTGGAGGTACTACATAATCAAGCATGGGAAATTAAATATGGTTTATTAAAATTGTCCTGGATATTAAGAAAATCTTGAGATTTCAAATAATATAGAACCCTTCTTGACAACCAGAAACCCTTTGGAGGTGATTAATGTCAAAGTAAGTCTAGACCTAGTGAAAACCAACCGTAGGAAAGAGATATTGCGCCAAGTGTTTTGAAATGTCTCGCTTTGGAGCGCGTTGCGGCCAGATATCCACCTACTCAGTGGCAAGACATTTTTACTGATGGTTGGTTGTCAGTTTGACTGCAATTTTAATGGTGAGGCTGGTGTGTATTCGGATTTTTTTTCTATTTATGCCTCTGCAGGATACATTGGTAACTCTTTTAATGGTGAAGTAGTGGCCATATGTAGTGGCCACTGCGTTGAATACCCATTAACACCTAAAATTTTGCAATGTCAAGAATTCCTGAGAACTCTTTTTTTAAGGGGGAAACAAATTTTTCTCTAATGGGTGCCTGGCCATTGTCGCCTTTGGGGCAATGAACAAGCGTACTTCCTAACAAAAAGAGGTATCAGCTCCCTACAACATCCTAATAGAGCCATTTCTTATTAGAGTATTAAACTGTTTATAAAATATTTATTTACATCTAATATCTTACGGCATCTTCAGACTCATACGGTCTTAAAACGCTGGAGGAGGTTAAGTCCGTGTCTTACTCCTATTTGTCCTAAACACAGTGTCAGTTGGGGCTTTCCGCCTGTCTACAGGACATGATTGCTTTGCAGCCCACCTGGACCACATAGGTATTTCAGCCGCTTCTTGCACACATTGTGATTCTGGAGAAGAAATGGGCAGGAACCGCCTGCTCTGATGTGGGGCTGTTCGTGGTCTTACAGAAGAATTAAGGTACTTGGAGGCAAAAATGCTCTTTAGGCAATGACTTCGGTCTTTTTGTTCTTAGTTCTATTGCTTGTAACCTCTGTTTATAAGATTTTAAATCTTTGTAACATTTCGCCTAACCACTGGAAATAAAATGTTACACAGTGGTTTGATAAGAAAACATTGATTTGGTAATGCATTAAATTGTACGAACGTCTTCTCTTTTACTGAAGAAAAAAATCTCAGT
Organism: Stegodyphus dumicola; assembly: GCF_044657685.1. NCBI lineage: Eukaryota > Metazoa > Arthropoda > Arachnida > Araneae > Eresidae > Stegodyphus > Stegodyphus dumicola. Next base: position 114,093,343 of record NC_140771.1, read on the forward strand.
CAGTACACAAGGTAATCTATAATTCTTATTTCAACGTTTGAGTACTTACAAGTCTGTTACTATAGCATGAAATCTATTTATAGTTTTTTGGCATACAATTTTATTAAGAATGTTTAGTTTGTAACGATTTCATGTGTCGTGGTTTTGGTTATCGAAACATTAGCTGCCTTTCATTTTAAAACTATATTACCTTCAAATTCTTACATATATGTATATATATATATATATATATATATAATTTATTTACTAAAGAATATTGATTATATTATCTCCCAAGATTAATTATTATTAACTTACTTTGCAGCAATTGCGCAAGTAGTAGAGTAACTTGATTTCGCACTAAGTGAATTTAAGATCATACAACCTATATATATATATATATATATATATATATATATTGCAATTTTTACATAAATAATTGGAAATTTCTCTGACAAATAAATTAAAGCAAAACGCTTTCAAAATTAGCTTTGTTCTTTTATTTCAAACAGAGAAGAGCGAAGAAATCGTCCATCCATACCATAAATTAATTATTGAATATCGTATAAATTATTTTTACATGATTTTCTGGCTTGCCTGGAGAAAATGCAAATTAAGTATCAATAAATTTGACATTTTATAAAAAAATATTTACGACTGAGAATGCAAAAAATCTTCATCAAGCAGATGCATTTTCCGTAGTTTATATAATTAACATGTAAAAGAACTTCACATTTCTCTAGCTATTCTAATTGGTGATTATGAACTGTGATTCGTTTCCTGATATCTCTCATCTCCTAGGAATTCAGTTAAAATATTCTTGTGGAATTATGGGCAATTATGGGCATACGGGTCGTTAGAAAAAGCATGAATATTGGAAAATATACGAGTATCCTACTGAAAGCTATATGGAAATTTACAATGTTCATTTCCTCCAACAAATTACTATTGCTTTATTAAAGAATATTTGTTATAAAGTATTAATTTATTAAAAACGTACGAAATCAAATTAACGTGGAAACATATTAAACTTTCCCTAACATATTGTACAATCTACAAATCCTAATATAAGGCTAGGGAATGGTATTTAAGCAATTTTCTACCTACGTTATGCTCTCTTGGGCAAATATTACCATACTCATGCAGTGAAACATAATGCGAAATATTTGAAAACTCTTTTACATGCAGCTAGAAACAGTTAGAAACCGGTAAATAATTGATTTCTGGATTGATAGGTCATTGATTATACAAAATATTTGGTAAATTCGCGGACATCGTTCTGTAGGACATTAACTCGTATTTGCTTAAATAGGAAACTACAAAAATCTCATGAAGCTAGCCCGTTGAGCTGAGATTTAAACGCAGGTCGAACTTCCAATGTGAAGAGGTCTTATGTACTCAACCGTTGATGGGCTAACCCAAACTATCTGCTCATCCAGTATTAACGAATGCCGCCCAGACGGTATGGTGGTTAGAGAAGCTTACTTCGGTATCGATAGAACCCGGGTTGGAATCCTGGAGAAGGTATGGATGGAATTTAAAGTACCGTGATCTCGCGACAGAGATACTATCTAACTCATTTACATTTCTGGTGAAGAAATGGAAAGAACTTGCAATAAAGACTGAAATCCTTAATAAATGGTTAATATAAAATAACACTTACCTATTAATGTTTGTAAATGTATAGTGTCTTTGCGGCATGAGGACACTCTAAATATATCGCAAGACAAAAGTCTTCTTGAGAGGTTAGTGGTATGGGAAGAGTGGACCATCCCCCCGGGTGCTGTCCATCAAAATTGGGGGCTTAACTGAGAGAAGGCCTGCTGTCTGTTGAAGGCTCTTGCCAACAACAGGAGCAGTCTTGCTCTCCTTGCCATGATAAATTTAGGGAGTTTGTTCTCATGTTACTGCCAGACAAGTGAGATAAGTCACAACAACAACAATATTAACGAATTTCTCCATGAATTCGGTGCGTGAGTTAAAATTCAAATCTAATGTGCTCAGGAATACTGCGTGTTTATTATTAACATAATAACCATATTAATCTGAGATATTGGCTGAAGTGGTCGTACGTGCTCTGTGTGACCTCTAATTGTGGTTATTTTAATTAGCGTTTAAAGCAGGAGGTGCTCATTTATTCTGTGAGATTCAATTGCCTAATTGGAAGACCAATATGGATATCTTATTTATGTTTCGACGTCTACTGATTGCAAAGTTATAGTGTTTCTTATAAATCATCCTCTTGTGCTTATGACCGGATCTATACGTATTATATTAAAGTATTGTTAGTAATCCTTACATCAAACAGCGTTTACCAGTTACGGTAAATAATATATGAAATCCTTTTATCTATAATTAATATAATTTTTTTCAAGAATTATGATGCTATTCAATTTTGTTGTTTTAATGTAATCACGCTTTTTTCACTGTGTGTGACTTAATACTGTGTTCACCTCAAAATGTTTACACTAAATTCCAGAAGTGTTCTTGGATTTATATTTAGGGGACACAATCTAAAATATAAGACTTGCTTTTGAAATTAGAACGTTCTTTTCTCCCATATATCTTATGACACTATTTAAAGATTTTCAGTTGTATTCTATATTTTGGATTAGTTCAGCCATATTGATTGCCATTTTGAATATTATTTCCATTTTAAAGTCTTAGAGTAATCGGATGAATTTTGTCTAGGGAATTTTCATTTAAAAAGCTAAATTCCTTTTTTTTATTACAACTTTTAATTTTTTTTGAAGTGGTCACTTGGTACTTTTCTTACAGCTATTAAACATTTCCCTTGAAATGTTTTGCTGTTATAAGCCTGTAAAACCTTTTTATAATTTTGAAGCTGATATTGTAAGAAAAACAACTTTAGTATTTTAAAGTTACTACATATTTCTATAATTTTAAATTATTGTTTTGTAATCGTGTTCTGTATATTATCTACACATGTACTGTGCTTCATTAATGCATTGCTTCTTTCTCAGCATCAGAAGTGCAGGAAGCAAATCATAGTAGTACGATAATAAATCATATTGAATCTGAGAATTTATATTTAGATAACATCTTAAGCCTTCTTAATGCAAAAACTGTATCTACTAAAAATGACATTAATACTTTAAAAAATTATGTCTAATATTATTAAAGTTAAATTAGAACTATAATATTTTATAACGGAACGAAACAGCAGAGTTCTGCAGTTACATAAACAGTTGGTCAGCCTTATTGCAAAAGTAGAAGCAACACTAATCGCTGTTCTACCTCCTCCTTCCTTTCAACTTAAACATCAAGACTTAGCAGACGACACTGCTTCTAAAGAAGTTTTTCTTTAAAATAATAATAATAATAATAATAATAATAATAATAATAATAATAATAATAATAATAATAATAATAATAATAATAATAATAATAATAATAATAATAATAATAATAATTAAAACCCTAAACCTATATCTTATAGTGTTTTACTTATACATATTATTGAAGAATATCGTTCTCCAAAACAAGTTCAAGTGTAGTTAAATTCAGTACTTAATCTTAAGAGCTTTGAAAAGACAGGTTCGTCCTACAAGAAGTAAGGAACTGTTAATACGTTTTGAAAGTAAAACAGCTTTCCAGACACTTCAAAGAAAAAGCTTCTCAAGTGCAAACGATTGTTAATGCACAAATACACCTTGCACGAAAAAAATGTGCCAGTTCTATATCTCCAGTTCTATTGGACCGACTGTCGAAATTTAACTTGCGTTTCCCAAGTCTCGAAAGCGCAACTTATATATTGCTGGATATATGTTAGATTTATATATAGTATATATCTAACATTGTAGAGACACTAGATTAATTAGAAAAGCCGGCGAGATGAAAAATGAGCAAGCGCCTTCGCCGGGAATCGAACCACGGACCTCTGGAATACCGGCCCAGCCTGCAGGACGACTGCGCCACGAAAGCACGCCAAGAAGGTTGAAGAAACACCTTATAACATATATATATATATATATATATATAGGTATATCTAACATTGATATTTTGATACAAAATCGGAAATTTTCTGAAATAACATACTTATTAATTATATACTCCCTAAACTCATTATATTAGAAATCTTACACAAATTTTGACATGGAATTTGAATTGTACAAAATAATCCGTTTGCAAATTAATTAGGTTTTATTTTCCCTGGAGCATAGTGAAGAGCTAAACAAATTTCATCTTAGATCGACAAAAATTAGTAGGAATTGCGAGAAAGTCCCTGATGCTCATACGGCTTTTATTGTGTTGATTACATGATGCAACACTAGTAACTACATTTCACCTTTTATATCAATCTTCCTTGTTTTGCATTATTTGTAAACTGCCCACCAGCGGCCGAGCGGTAAAGTCGCTGAACACTGGTAGTTCGGTCCGAGGTTCGAATCCCGCGAACAGGCTGGCTGCATGGGCGTTTTCGTGGTTTTCCCCATGTGTAACGTGTATACGAGCCAGTTTCCCTTAGAAAGTCCTCCACGAAAGCATCCCTCCCCTTAGGCAGATAGCCCTCGAGGCTTTGCCATAATCACACACACACATTATTTGTAAACTAATATTGCATACTTTGTTTTCAGTTGCCAGACTATTAATTTTTATTATTTTTTACAATTACTGAATTTTTTTCAGCAGAGTATAATTAGAATCTTCTGTGTATGAAGAAAGGCTGTGCAAATTAAAGATTTATAGCTTACGTCTGGAAATAATTAAATGTTTCCTCAGCGAAGATTTTAACTAAATTGGGATTTATGTATTAGAAGACTGCATAGTATTTCAACAAATCCTTTGTTTGATACTGATTTGGACGAAACAAATGAAATTAAAACCATTTAGTTTCTCTGTATAATAAGGAAACATACGATTAAAAAAAAATATTACCAGCTTTATAGAATAACACTTTAATAAATAATTAAAACTTATTACCGCTAATTAAACCAATAGAGATCTTTACTTATGAAATGGTATTAATGCCTTTATTTATGAAGTAATATTATTTTCATTTATATAACTTTGAATATAGACAATAATTCAATTTAAATTTTTAACCGTTACGCGAAATTAACCGTTTAGTATGAATCGCTGTAATGAGCATGGTTTCAGGGTTACTTACACTTCTGTTGAGACATCTGCCAAAGCTATTTAAACACCTTAAACCAACATTTAACATAAACATGGATATGTAAATTCGAAAACTAAACATATCAAGCAACACTTTAAATTTGATAAATTAGTGCAATAGTAACTCAGAAACTACTATTGTCCACTTTAATATTGCAAACAATTTAGTCTGATTAACTATCTTATAAGCTATTTCTCCCACCTTCTTAACATGCCTTTGTAGTGCAGTGGTTTGCGCGCTGGGCGCGTATTCCAGAGTTCCGTGGTTCGATTCTCGGCGACGCCGTTGCTCATTTTTCATCACTCCTGCTTCGAAATAATTTAATGACTCTACAGTGGCGACCGAACTAAAAGGGTGGTGGCTGATGATTCTCCACACCCAAGATTTTCCGACTGGGTCCTCTAAAACCCCAGTCGACCTTTAAAAAGGGGAGTATATAAGGAGTATTCCTCCAATCTTCTTAGCATGCCTTCGTAACGAAGTGGTCTGCACGCTGGCCGCGTATTCCATAGGTCCGTGATTCGATTCCCGGCGACGGCGTTGCTCATTTTTCATATCTCCTGCTTCCAAAAAATACCTAATGTCTCTATAATCTAATAATTCTGGGAATGCATGATATGACAAATATAAATGAGTCTAAAAAAGTTTCATTCGTTTAGTTACATTCAGAATCTCATAGCAAGTTTAACTAAATCCTGGAAGTAGCACCTAATTCTAGTTCTAATCCAACCTAACTGAATTAAATTTTTCAACCACTTACTTAGTGTAATGGTAATTTCTTCTACTTAAACTTGCAGAGAATATAATTCTAATCAAATAAGAAGTTAATTAGAGCGTCAAAATTCTCAAAAATATTCTCATCTAAGGAAATCAACAGCCATCAATTAATAGTACCACATCGTATCTTCTGAATCCATCTTGTATTTAAGCTCGCTTGTATCAGAATCATTTTTGATTGAGATACCGAAATGAAAGATGGAATAAATGGGATAGGAAAAAAGATTAAACAGGTAACAACTGCTGTCAATGGAAATGTTAGATTCCATTCATACAATTTCTTCGACTCGAGGCATCACTATATGTGTAAAGTTTTTTTGTAGAAACATTAGGTATTTTTTGGAAGCTGGCAAGAAGACAAATGAGCAATTGCCTTTGCCGGAAATCGAGCCACAGACCTCTGGAATGCCGGCCCAGCGTGCAGAACCACTACACCACGAAGGCACGTTAGCAAGGCGGAAGAAATACCTTATATACTCCCACTTTTAAAGAGCGACTGAGTTTTACAGGACCCAACCGCCAAATCCTGGGTGAGGAGAATCATCATCCAACACCCTTTTAGTTTGTGCGCCACTGTAGACACATTAGGTATTTTTGGAAGCAGGCAAGATGAAAAATTAGCAACGCCTTCGCCCGGAATCGAACCACGGACATCTGGAATACCGGCCCAGAGTGCAGCGTGCCACGAAGGCACGCTAGAAAGGGGGGAGAAATACCTTATGTAATTAACCTAGATTTTTGCTCAGATTTATTTCAAAGTTAGATCATACAACTCGTAATTTATTCGATTACATATTTTAATCCAGTAAAGTATTTCACTTTATCACTAGGAGGAAATTTGCAAATGCATTTCTTTATATATACAGTAGTTTATACTTCTTTCTGAAATCAACAATTTTCTGAAATTCCAACTCATATTTGGGTTGAATGTAGAATATCATTTCTTCTACTAAAACATCGCAGCTTTTCTTTACTTAATATGAAACCCATTTCCATGCTTAACCAAAACATAATTCTGGTTTTCTTCTTCTCTATAACTCTGAATCACTCCCTAGCATATTATCGTTTCTAGATCACTAACAAAAATGGTGATGGTAGCAATAAAAAGAGACTGTTAAGATATCGGCTGCAATATCTTATCGATCCGTTGTATAGCATTACCCTCGGGCCTACAAGGAATTTTGCCTTGTCAACAACACGTGCGTCAACTTCTCATTGGAGAAAGCGGAGTCTGTTTCCTTCTCCCTAGTACACCTTTGACATAACTATGATCAGGATTCCGCAACAAAATAATCACAGCATTCCCCAGAGAGCGACGGAAATATTTCTCTTGGTGTGACGGGAAGTAATTGTACTGGCTCGGTGTGAATGACCATGCATTCTTGTTTGAAAAGCGGGGAGAAATTGCTTCTTTACGAATTGCTACCGGCGCGTAATGCGATATAGTTGCAGAGAAATTAGGGGAATGCTCTGTGAAAATACTCTTATTTCGCAAGAATTTATGGAGTAATAATGCGAAAAAAAGAAAGTATTCCAACCTCGTGGGGATTATTCTAGAGGTATCTAGGATAAATATATGATATGCGGTTTATTATTGCTGGATAAAAATCCATGCATTGATAAATAAGTCATGAATTTATTAAAATTCGTGGTTTATTCGAAAAGCTAAATGACATTGCAAAGCAGTTTGTAAGGGAACGCTTGCCGGCAGTAAACTTTCTTTTATTAGTTATAAGATTGAATTCCCTCTACTTTTATACAAATAAAAATGCTCCCTATCATCAACAATGAAGGAAAGTAAAATTTCAAACTTTCTCTGATTTCACACTTTATCTCTTGCCATTCAGTTTATATATCTTTAAGATTTGAACGAGTGTCATTAAAAGGCATGCTTTATCAAATCTCATTGTTCAATATCCACTGTTAAAAAGGTTATAAATGACAAAATTAGCAATTATTAAAGAATTAAATTACTAATAATTATCCGTAGCAACTAACAACCCTCAATATTTAGTGAATTAACCGATTATTAAAGCAAATGGAAATTATTAATATTAATGGGAGATAATTTTTGGTGCCGATGAAATACGCTAATAAACTATGTAAGATACCAGAAAAGATTTAAAGTCTTGTTAAAATTGAATGGGAAATACTTTCCCTTTTAAAACATTTTCTGTTTCCATACTAAGCGCAATATTTCTAAGTCACTCCTTAATTAGAAATTAGAAACTCTTTCCCAAGTGACATCAAAGGAAGGATGTTGATATTGAAGCTTTTAATGTTTCCTTAAGCTTCATGGTTCCATAAATAAACTCAACTGATTTAGTCTTCTCTTCGCCTGCAGGAAAAGTACGACGGAGTGTCATTCACGACACCGTTGCGCAAATACAAAGTCGGCTAAGATTTAAGTATCTCGACAGCAAGGGAAAGGAAGGTTTAAATTGTCAAACAAAAAGGCTTGGGTATCGGATAGTTACATTTGAAAACTCTTATACATGCTGCCCGTAGTTGGTATTCAAAAGTCGAAAAGTCATTTACCGTTACCTACAGGAATGTTTACAGAGTGAGTTTTGATTAAAATAGTTTTTAGCGGTTTGCCTGTCGATGATTACTCAGCTTGTTATTTGTACAGGATAAAAGATTTGACCTTATCTTCACTGTAAAAGATCTAAGAAATCTTCTCTTTCATTTCATGTAGGGGTCATGAGTTTACACAACACATGCAGAAAGATAATTCTAATTTTATGTGAGTATTATATACTTATGTATTTAAAAGTATCACACACCTGCTGATTAATGGAATTAAAGATGCCATTTAAGATTTATTAGAAAAATTTAATAACATCAAATACAGGTGAGCGATTATTAGACAGTGAAAATTTTAGGAAACACCAGGCAATTTCTTTTATTTTATCAAGAAGATAAAGTATTTTGCAAAACGTGAGTTGCGATTAAAAATAAGTAAAAGGTACATGATTTAAGAAAAGTCATTAAAATTTGTCAATATGCTCCATCAAATCTCATTGTCACATACGCCCATTCTTCCTAAATACTGCAGCTTAAATTAAAAGGAGAAATGCTTCCTATTATAATATTTATTATTTACTTTCAAACTGATGCTTTTTACAAGTTCATTAAGAGAGAATAACAAAATATTAAAATTCACGCAAACAGCGAATTCAGAAGTTAAAATTTAGTCTTCAGTAAACAACTGCATATTGGGTAGTATCGAAAGAAAGTTTCCTGGCCTTACTATCTTAAATTTAAGAATTTTAGAATAAAAGCTTCTAGAGAATATATCTAAAGTAAAATGTTACTGTGTTGGAGATCAGCGGTTCCATGTCGAGTGGAACAAGATTCAATATTAATTGTATCTAAAAATCATTTATTAAAAGTATATCCGTGATATTATATTTTAAGGCATGGAAGAGCTTTTAATTCATTAAAATAATATGTATTTTAAATTGCAGTATGTAACTTATAGATAATATATTATGTTAAATATTTGGAACTTGATCTCAACAAAACCCATATAACAAATTAGATTTTATATGTAAAGAACTTTCACATTATAAACTTTGAAACCTTTTCCGTACTGTATTTGAAAGCACTTTTACATGAGTCAATATTTATGAAAATAAAGACTATCATAACAATTTTTCAACTCGTTGCGTGCTACAACTTATTATATTTGCTACTCTTTAGGTAAAAATGTTAGCTGGTTGCAGTGTTATCTTAAAATACATATTATTGTAAACCAAAGAAGCTTTAGGCAAGTTAGGATAGCAGTCGTAATAAGATAAAAAATAGTTGGACAGTTATCCAAGTGTGGTATATCGCTTGGGGCTGTTAAATATTATTGCCTGTAACAAAATTTTCATCTGAATTCTTAGATAACACCGGATGATAGATGGTTACCTCGTATAACCCAAAAATTGATATCAATAAAAAACAGCTTTTAAATATCTTCTTATAATGGTCTATTCGCTTTGTCGTGGGCCCACCAGCGGCCGAGCGGTAACGTCGCTGAACACTGGTCCGAGGTTCGAATCCCGCGAACGGGCTGGCTGCATGGGTGTTTTTGTGGTTTTCCCCATGTGTAACGTGTATACGAGCCAGTTTCCCTTAGAAAGTCCTCCACGAAGGCATCCCTCCCTTAAGGCAGATAGCCCTCGAGTGCTTTGCCGTAATCTAATAAACCAAACCGCTTTGTCGTATAAGGGTTTATGAATGGATTTTTGAAATAAAATTTAATACATTTCTTTGATTTTGATATGTTAGATACATATATGTTTGGTGCGGGCGATTGCAACAAAAGAGGAAGAACACAATAGATTTTATAGCAACCCCATGTACAAAATTTCAACTATCTTCTATATCTCTCGTTCTACTGAACCGATTGACAAAATTCAAATTGCATCTTTCATCTCAAAATTTTACCTCCTCAATGTTAATTGAATTTTTATTAATATTTCTCTTTTATTAAACGTTTTTGATTCTTCCTTTCACATTTCGATATATAGGTTCATTCTAAATAAACTTCAGCCATTTTTTTTGTTTTATTTTCAAAATTTCTATTTTTAAATAACTTTCATAAATTTTTCGAAATAATTTTGAATTTTATTCTATAAAATGTTTACCGTCATCTCAAAGAAGTAGAGTTCTAAGCATAACTGCAAAAAATTAAGAGTTTTTTAGTCAAAATTCTCTAAGATATACACAAATTTACATATTTTGGCGTTTTGAAATTTGGCACCTTTTTTTCAGAGATAATAACGCCAAATTTGGTTTATGAGTTTTAGTTACAGTGAATTGCCACAGCTATTTTTAACCTTAATTTTCAAATAAATTTTTACGGAGAATTAATTATATAATTTTTTCCCTCAGTGATGCGTAATAAATATTTAATACTATATGAAAAGCTATTTTTTTTAATTGTAGATGATATTAAAATTTTTAACTTTTTTTAAATTTATTGCCTTTTATCCTTTTTGTTTAAATATTTCTAAGAGTAATTTTTTACCTTCGCCGTGTTATCGTCTGCTACTTTACTTTGACTGCATCTAAACTGAATTGCCTAAAACTGAGAAAGTTCGTTTGATGTTTATTTTTACAATGTTTTTAAGCAAACAGGACGTTGACAGTTTGGGTCCTGTCCCAGCTTTAAAAATTATATATATATATATATATATATATATATATATGTATAAATTTTTACATTAATCCTCTTCGAAAGAATGCTTTAAGTAGCTAATTTTCTCTCGTGTTTATAGATTGTACAAAAAGCATGATCTTTAATATGATTTAAATTGTTTGTAGCCGATATAATAACCGGCTCATTCAGTGGTACAGAATAAACACTGCTGAACTGTTTTATTTCTTTGTCATTTAGCAAAAAATCTTTTAATTAAAATATTTATCCTTTGAACTTCGCTTTAAACTTTACTTATAGTTAAAATGACTAGAAAATGAAAAGCTGTCTTCAACTGAAAAGCAGTCGATGTTAATTGATATTTTTAAAAAATTGACAAGAATGCAAAATTTATGGAAGATTAACAAAATCTTAATTTTCTTGTGGTGAGCACTGAAAATAAATGTAGAAGGAAAGAAGAAAATTAGGGAGAAAAATAAGCAAAAATTTGAAGGGGAATTTGGCTGTCAGAAATACCAAGATGTTTAGAAAAGTTGGATGCTTTTGAATATACTTTCAAAATACTTCAAGGAATTTGGATGTTCAAAGAGAAAACACTTGGACTCGTACTCCAGCAAATATCATCAATTGAGCTTGTGCTAACGGAAAAGACAAAAACGATATCATTGCAGATTAAAGTGAAGAGCGACTGTTTTTCGACTATATGTTTGTATAAATTTAAATTACGTTATAGAACAGCATATCATCATAAACGGAGAATCACATGATTTCTTAGTCGAATTATTTGAATATTCAGAAATTTATCCAGTGATGTATGTGGATGTCACCTAAAGATGTTTTTCCTCTTGATGAAACCAGTTTTTCCTTTCATCTCATGCCTTCAAAATGCTTAGCCTTTAAACTGTGATAAAGACTCTGACTAAATACTGATGAAATGGATTGAATTGGATTATTAAGTTACGGCAAAGCAGGGCTATCTGCCTAAAAGGAGGGGAACGAAATACCAGTGTTCAGCGAATTTACAGCTCGGCCGTTTGTGGGCCTTTATGAAATGGAAGGTGAGAACTTTATTTAAATTGAATGCCAGAAATATCAAGATGTTTCGAAACGTCGGGTGCTTTTTAATATACTTGCAGAATGCCTGAAGAAAAATGTGAGCTATTAGAAAGAAATAATAAAGTTTTGCATAAAATTTTGTATTTTTTCTAATCTTATGATATTTAATTCTTGCGATTTCAAAAATAAAATACTTGACTAAAATATGTGTAAGATTTTTAGAAACTAAATGTAGGATGATAAAATTGTGTAAAGCAATGGGCACACTGATAAGACCGCTTAAAGTTATGCAAGTCATCTTCAGTTAAAGTGTCGGTTATACATCTCTCTTATTTATATATCTTTTCTGGACGGAACATTGAAAGTCGTGCTTTACTATATTTTATCTTTTAATATATTCAGTTTTCATATGCCCCGTAGCCTGAGACACAAAGTATTCTTCCGAAAGAACCGCAATTCAAATAAATAAAATAAAATCCTGGAAAATTTATATTAATATATTTAAAATGCTCAGTTCAAATGAATAAATAGAAAATTAAAAAAAAAAATATCTGAAGAGATAATACGACACAGCCAATTAAAATAAAAGTTAAAAATTTAAAAATTACCTAAAATAATAACTATGACAAAATAAATTATAAAGAAAACTATTTGAAAAAAAATAAAGGATTCACCTTTTATTTAAACTACGCAGTTCAAATGGGTAAATAGAAATTTTTTAGACAGTTATTCGAAATAAATCATGCAACTTAAACAATTAAAATAAAATTCAAAAAAGAAAAAAATTACTTAAAATAATAACAATTATAATTAAAAATATAATATAAAGAACATTATTTGAAAAAGGGAACGATTGTGATTTTTTTTCCGCTCACGGGAAAGGAAAATAGGTTGCCATATATTAAGAAGTTCCCCAAGTGCACTATTCTTGGCACAAACTGAAAAAAAAAGCGCCAACATAAATTTGTGAATTTCTCCGTAAATTTCGCACCAAATTTTACAAACACTCATATTTAGGCATAATTTGAGTCGTAGAATAGAAATATGGAAAAAGATTTGGTATGTTATTTCAGAAAAAGTCCGATTTCATTTTAAAATAACTATGCTCGAATAGAGCTATATATAAATCTAATATATATCCTAAGTTTCGCTTTCGAGACATGAAGAACGCAATGAGGAGACAAGAGGCCTGTGCCTCTTGTCAGCTGTGCTGTAAGCAGCTGTGCTGTCATAAAGACTTTCAGATTTATTGCTCACTCAGTGGGACAACGTTTATTTAAAATTTTATATTACAATACAAATTTGATTTTGACATATAGGGCAGAGTAGCCTAATTTGGACCAATTTTGTATTTTTCACTGTATAGAAGGACGGAAGAAGTGCCAATAAAAATTAAGTAGTAGAAAATAAACTATGTGTACCTTCAAAATAGAACCATTTATTAAATTTTAAAAATTGTTTATAACGGTGAAAAATGAATTAAAAAAATCGTGTCATCGGCTCAATTTAGGAAACCGGTTTCCTTATTTGGACCGCTGGTTTCCTAAATTGGACCATGAGCTTTCTTAACGGAAATTACAACAAAAGAATCTTTTAATTGCAGCACTAACTTCAGCACACCGAGTATGTATCCAAGCGTGACATTTCATGCATTGTATCATTTCTTCTTCCTTAGTTTCTTCACATAATATACAAAACCATGAATAACCAGTTTCTTTTTTATGTTTCTGCATTTTGTTAAACTTTGGTGAACTGATTTTTGCTACTGGAGACTTTGGCTACTACAGATAAGAACTTTCCTTCTTGCCGAAATATTTCTGCAATTAGCTTTTAAAATAAGTTTTAAGCATGCTTATGCATACTTCTTCTCGGAGACGAATGGTTGCCATTCCCGTAAGTTTTTCCAAGGGTAGCATTCTAGGGTTAATTATAATTTATCCATGAAAAAAATGTCGTTGCCGAAATTGGACCGATTCAATTTCGGCAACTGTTTTCGGTCCAACTTGTGAAACTTGAATATTTAATGTTTGATATTACACAGAAAAGTCAAACTAGCATAACTTCGCAAAATTATAATTGAAAATTGTTGATAAATAAGCAAGTTTTGCGATGGTATAATAAGACATGTAATTACTTACGTTTAGACGAATTAACTGCTTTCATACTTATGTCGAAATAACAGATTTTCTTCTTACCCAAACGAATAACACTTCTCTCAATGTAACCACGAGGCGTTTCTTTACAAACACAATTGCATTAACCTCTTCTACATTTACGTATCACAAAATGCCTATCTCAAATCTCGCAGATATCATCAGTCTTTGTATATCATAGCGGTCCAAATAAGGCTAACTTTCCCTACTTGACATACATTGACAGAATTCATATAAATATTAATAGCAATTTTGATGGCACGTACGTAGAATATAAAATGCATAATGTAGAATACAAATAAAGATTTAGATACACAATTTTGGTTATATTTTACATAATAAATAATATATGATTTTGATGGTTTTTTGAAATGGTATAATATTCACAGTTATAAATAGTTTATAATTCATAAATAGTTCACTATTCATAAACATTCACAGTTCATAAAACTGTTAAAATTTATTTATCTGTTGAAGTTAATAGTTAGTCTGAAGTAAGCTGTGATAGAGCTCTGATAAATTTTATAGTTAGTCTGGAGAAAGTTTTATATTTGTTACTTGAAATTGTGCTGTCTTGAAGTGATGCTAATTATGTCGAAATAATTGTGATGCCTTAATTTATGCTGCCTTTAGATTATCACAATTTTCTGTGAGATCTAAAAGCCATTACATTTTGAAGATTCCATTAAATTTTGAAGTTTTTTGCGGAGAGGTTTACTTCTGAGTAGTTGTTTGAACTATCCTTGGGCATTTTCATTTGTGAAAGGACGAAAGTGGAGGCCTTTAATGATTGTACATTCAAACAGGTAATGATCTATTGTTCCTGTTGGTCCACATATGCAGTTGTCTGTATGATACAAGCCGAAACGCAAACGATACGAAATGAATGGTCCATGTGTTGTTAGATGATACGTTATTGTATTATTTGTTGTAACTAAATTTTATGTTGGCTTTGGTAGAAACATAAAAGTTCGCCTTCCCATATTATCTTGTGACCACATGAGTTTCCACTGAGAAATTAAGTCTTATTCAAGTTTATATTTTAAACTGATATTGGATTTGGTAAATAGGTTATTGCTGTTGTAGTACCATTTGCTGCCTCTTTTGCCCAGCTATCTTCCATTTCGTTGCCCAATGTTCCTACATGGGCACGTGTTAAATATAGTTTAGGTTTTTGTCCAGTTAGAAAATATGCGAGTAAACATTGTATATCTTGAACCAAAGGAGACCGACTATGACCAGCTATTGCTTGAATACTTGAGGCACTGTCAGAAATTTTAACACAGGCATTTTGGTCAATATGATTGAGGATTATCCTGAGGCTTGTTTCTCTTTAAGAAGAGAAAATACTTCGGCTTGTTTTAGTATAATAGGAAAATGGCAGTTTTCCAACAAGAACTGACAAAAGATTTTATATTTCTATTGGTTTTAAAATTTTCTTTAAAATTGTATTGTCTATGCCGTCAGGTCCGGGAGCGTTTTTGGGATTTAAGTGTTCAATTATATTTTCTATTTCCATCAGAGTTGGAGAGTTATTGCAGGATGTTTGTTCAAAATTTTCAGTATTATTGAAAGCTTTTAAACTTCGTTGTGCTATTTCTTCATTTTGAGAAAAAAATTGTGTTAATATTTGGGTGATAACATAACTTTCAGTTGCTGCTCCTGTGAATCTTGACATAGATAGTTGGGGTGGTATGAAGACGTTATTGTGGGTTATTTTGAATGCTGTATCAAAGAGTTCCGAGGTATTTGTAGAAAAGTTTTTCCAGCTTGTTATATTTGCTTGTCTGATATTTCTTTTACATATCTCTTATGATTGATTAAATTCTTGTGTCCATTTTGATCTTTCTTCAGCAAACAAACTGCTTTGTATCTTCTAAAAAGAAGATACAAAATCTTTTATACATATATTTATATAATTTATATCTTCTAAAAAGAAGATACAAAGCAGTTTATTTGCTTTGTATCTTTTTTTAGGGCTCTGACTCTGCTTTTTTCTATTGATAATGCTTGATTCCCCCAATTTAGTTAAAAAGGTTTGGAAGTAGATCTTTGTTTATATGAGATATTGCAGATGTCTATTATTGTGCTTATAAGATATTCTGATGCTGCATTTACTTCTTCTTTTGTTTTTGAGGAATTTAGAATATTTATTAGAACCTGGGACTTAATTTTGTTTTAAATGAGCTATGGCCCCCATATGAAGTTTTAAATCTTCTTTTAATAGTATAATATATTTCTGATTCTATTTGAAATGTTACATATTGATGATTTTGATCAAGGATTTTTCCAGTTTGTAATTTTTGAGGCTAATTCAGAAATTGCTATTGTAAGATCTATCCAACTTTGACCTGTAAGAGTGAGAAAGGTGGGTGGATTGTCTGGAAGATTTATTGTTACAAGTTAATTTTTTTGAATAAATTTTAATATTATGAACCTCTGTTATTTTCAGTACTTGATGTCCTTACTGGACTATGGGCGTTGAAATTTCCTGTTATTAGATCATGATGTTTAGATGGAAGAGAAACTGAGCTTATCTCTTGCAAGAAGTCTTGAAGATTTAAGGATGGTGGAACATATATAGAAGTGCAATATAGTGATAGATTTAATGTTTCCAGTTTAATAGAAGCTGTATGCAGTCTGGTATGGAATGATATAGGTGTTAATGGTCCTGAATAGATTATTAAAGATTTTGTTGAATGCGATAGCAAGGAAAAGAGCCCTAATGGCAATTCCAGTGTTCTTGAGGTTGGAGCGTAAAGCTCTTGAGCTAATATTTAATGTATTTTTTCTTTTTGTGCTAACTTAAGTGCATGTGGTAATATTATTTTTGCTTCCTAGAGATTAATTTGTAGTATCCATAATGGTGGTGAATGGTTAAGAGGATGATTATCTATTTCTTGAAGGGCAGTTTGTTGGTAATTCTTGTGGATTCATTAATAAGGGATTTTTGATATTATTTTCTCTACTTCTTTTTTGTATGTTGGGCAGTTGACATCATTGGCTGCATGATGGATACCATAGCTTGTGTTATTGAATTTATTATTAGCTATGCAATTGATGCAAGAGGGGCAGTTTGCTTGGCATTCTCAGATATGGTGCTTTTCTCCGCAGTAAAGGCAGTGTGTCCAGAAATAAGAATTTATTTTTGTATGCGAAAAATCTTGACAGTTACTGCATCTTTTAACTCTAAAATATCCCGATATACGAATCGATCTCTATCATATTGATATGTATTTTTTACTGATTAGGTATTTGAAGGCAGGTGGTGAACATTCTACATATTATTCATTTGTTTGTTGTTCGGCTTATTGCTTCATTTTTAACGAGAGGTCTGAAGGAGTGATCTGGTAAATTATTTATTGAATATAAAATATTTAGTATTTGTTGTCCTCTTCAGTATAGTTGGATGGAACGTTATGGAGATTACATTTTGAACATTTGGAATTTATTACATTTTGGAGTAGAGATTTTAGTTTCTATAGTTTTGATTGGACTATTAATGGCGAATTTTTGCAAGGAAAAAATGTTGCCGCAGTTGTCGCATTCAATAACAATACCTCCTCGTTGGAGCTTCACTATTTTCTTGACTTTGATGGGCAGTTGGTTGAGTGGAATATGTATATCTAGATTAGAGGTTTTCTACCCGTGGCCTGCGGGCCACGATTGGTCCACCGAAAGCATTTTAATGGCCCCACACATGAATTTGAAGAAAAACTGAAGAATTTTAAGAAATTTTGATTTTAAGAAAAATTGCCTTATCAGCTTTTTGTCGTAAAAAACTGTTTTCTTCTCTTATTCTTGATATTCAAAACATTTTATTGACATGCCTGATATTACTTAAGATAAAATTATCTCAAAATGAAGAATTTTTCCAAAATTTCATTTTATCTTAGACAATTTTAAAAATAAAAAATTTGAAATCTCAATTCTATAAAAAGGGTAGATTCTTATGTGTAACAGGTCTGCAACAGATGTCAATCTTTCGTCAATACTTCGCCAAAGGTTATCTTGAGCATGCCGCTCAAGGTGCCGCATGAGTTTAGTGATGAAAAATGGTTGAGTGACTTTACATTTCTTATCGATATTACAGGTCATCTCAAGGGTTGGAACTACCGCTTATTAGGAAAAGATCTACTTGTTTATAATCTTTATTGCTTTGTGAAAGCTTTAGAGACAAAATTAATCCTGCGTCACGGTTGCTAAACAAAAATTCCACTCACTTTCCAAAATTGATGGAGTGTGTGAAGAACACTACAATATGGAATTAAAATAATTATGCGCAATGCATTTCAAATTTGAAAGAGGAATTCAAAAGCAGATTTTCCGATTTTCGTGAAAATGAAATTTTTATGAGAATATTCTCCTTGCCATTTTCAGTAGACGTTGGAAGTGTTCCACCTGAACTTCAACTAGAATTTATAGATTTTCAGTGTGACTCTGCAGTAAAATGCAAGTTTCTTGACATTAATTGATTTTTATTCGAAGTACATGACCAAATTCGTGAACATGCACTCTTCATGTCTTCTATCTTTGGCAGTACCTACATATGTGAACAGCTTTTTAATAAAATGAGAATCCTAAAATCGAAAACAAGAACACGGCTGACAGACATTTGGAGGAAACTTTACGAGTTGCAACAACACAGATTAAAACTAAAGTAATTGCCATCACCCACCAGTAACGTAAGTTTTTTTTTCTTTCTTTTTTATCGTAAATGCATTTTGTAACATCGTTCTGTGCAATTATCTTTACTTTTTTTATAGTTAACATAAGTTGTAAAATATTTTCATTCGAATTTCATTTAACTTTTTGAAGCCAATGTATACATATACAAATCTGTAACACTATCTCTTCCCTTAGAATCAAGTGTAGTCTTGCAAAAGAAACCTTCCTTTTTTATATAAATTTTCTGACTACACTATTTTTTTGACAAACATGTGGTCCGAGGATCTCTATGAATTTATTGATGTGGCCCTCGGACGTGAAAGACTGAAGAACCATAATCTAGATCATCAAAAATTTGTTCATTAGCATTATGTCTTTTCGGGAATATTAAAAGTGCTGTTGAGGATTTTTTTCCTTGAATATTATTTTTAGTAGTTAATTCTGATCTCTTGCTAATTATTGTCGATATAAATTCTTGAGAACAGTTTTTAGTTGTCTTAGCTGTCTGACTGCATTGTGGCTTCCGAGTTGATGAAATGTTCAATGAATGATGAGCACAAGAAATTGCAGTATGGCTACGTTGCGAAATACTATTAGAAAAATCCAAAATGACTTAGCATGTACTTTCTTCTGACTTGTTGAATTGAAGAGATCTACCTATTGTTTTTTTTTCTTTTTCTAAATGGGTATGTGCATTTTTAGTAGTTATTGCAGTTTGTTCAGATTTATCTTCTTTCTTTATGGGGATTAAGTTTTTAAGTGCTGCATTTCTAAGATTAGATAGAATCAGCTTGAATTTTTCTTGGATTTTAGGTGGTAATATGTTCTTTCCGTTTCTTCTGTACTTTATTATCTTGAGTTCATTTTCAAACTGATTATTTATATTTTCTTTGTTATTAATTACAAGATGTGTTTCAATTTGGAAGCTTTCATTTAAATTCTGACGTTGTGTTAGATAGTGTGTCTCTCAGTGACATCATGAATAATGAATGAGATGTTTTTAATTAATCTTGTTACTGAATTTACAAAAACGTGATACAGATAACAAAAAATTTTAAAATAACTAATAGGAAAACTAACTAATAGATAAATAAATATTATGATATAAACCAAATATATATCATAATTATGTATTTATATGAAATAGTCAAAAATATTGATTTATTTTGATGTTTTTCAGCTTAGAATTTAATTTGTTATGTAAATTAAATGGTTAATATTTTTTATTTAAAATAAGATATTACTGAAAGATATGCATGAGCTATAAACACACCCATTACGTGAATGATACAAATACTGAAGTTCTATCAATTTAAAAAAAAATTAATATTTAAATGAAATTTTACGAAAATTGCTATAGTTATGAAAACTCTTGATATATTTGAACAAACGTTATATCACAACATAGAGAAATGTTTTTTCTATAATTCAATCAAGAATTTAATGTATGATTTTTAAACACTTTTGTAAAACTTTGAATTATAAACATGTACCCAGACGTTATTGCATTACTTCATTGTTGTTTACAATTACAAATCCAATCTGTGAAGATTTTAAGTTTGCTTGATTAATAACATTTCGATGATTCATCCTATTGCCTAGCAGGTGGTATCAATGTATTCCTGTCGAGTAGGGTTTCACGATGGTATAAAATCGGCTTATGGTATCAGAATTTGTCCGCAGTTTATAAAATCGTAATACAAGAGCTCAAAGAAACGCGTCCTTCACTCATAGCTATCATCACTATACAAAGTGCATGCATATACAGACATCACGAAAAAACTCCTTCATGAATCCCTTTTAAATCCTTTTTAAAATCTCTTGTGTAACAAAATAGTAGTTTATTCTGACAGCACGCAGAGACGCCACGCGCAAAAAGTCGTTCAGATGGATTCAAGAGCAGTCAAAATGGATATTTTTGTTGAAAAATGGTACCCGAAATTTTTCACGATTACACTAATTCCTTTACTTCGCACAAGGAATTAAAATACATAAAAATATATAATATGTTTTTAACATCAATAATATATTGCTATTATATGAACATTTAATGCAGTAAATGCAGCACAAAAAATTCAAAATCAAGAAGGAACACAAAAAAAAACACAACCGAATAAATATTTAGAAGACAAAATTACCTAAGAAGTTATATATTGATACATACAACCCGCTTGCAGAATTTAAAAAAGTTTTAATGTTCAGTTCTCAGAGATTAAAAAATTTGAATGTGCTACCATTGATCGTACAACAGCTGAAGTGCCATATACTGGATATTAATTAAGATGCAAGAAGTGTTCATTGAAGGATCACATTCAAGCTCAATTAGTATTCTAAACACATGTGCATGCTGAGCTGTGAAATTTAAAAGTCATCCAAGAGAAATATGGCAGAATGAAAAACTTTTACAGTATCAACATAAGCTTTAGTGAAGATAATAACTTATTTACAAAGAAGAACGATAAGCTAGTGAATATTTTTGAAGGAGATGATTTGAAACTTAAGTTAAGCAGTTTTAGGCTAAGTATTAAAAACATTCTATCAAGACATTAAGTGCAACCATTATATTAAATATAATTGAAATTTTCCCAATTAGAATCAGTGATTTTGTTAATGAAAACTTGTTTATATTTTTAAAATTAAAATAATAATTACTCAAAAAATAATAAAACATAAATTTAATAAACGTTTTTTAAATCTAATGAAAATCTTTTGTTTATATTCTTAGTCTAATTTTTTACCTTAAATTATTTATATGCTATGGTTTGTTGTTTGCTGTATATTACAGAAAAATATGTAAGCGGGTCAGTCAAGAAAACCGTTCTTTTAAGAAGTTTGGATGCGAGGAAAGGGTTGAAAATCCCTGCTCTAAGCAAATTATTCTAGAAGATCTAGAAGTATCGGATAGAAAACCTGTCACATTTCGGGGTAATATTCATTTGAGAATGGTGAAAAATAAAGAAGTCTAAATAAAGGTCGTTAGAAGATAAAAAATAACCCCAAAATGTTTATCCAAAAAACTGATTTATGTTGCTAACCACGATAATTGGATTTAAGCATAGGTTTAAGTTCGTAATAGGTTTCAGAAAAGAAAACTTTGTAATCTCAGAATGACCCAAATTTACTCACGCATGTAGAATTAATCACACAAATAGTTCACCTTCATTAGTGTGCTTATTAAATTAATGGAATATGCTAAGGTACTATCTTATTAAAATAATCTTTGCGCATTTTTTGTTAAAGGATTATGCATTTCAAACTTTCACAAGCTCTTAACGATAACAACTTTAACTTTAGTGACTTAATTCACTCCCTATTCAAGAAGCCTTTTTTGCAAGCTTACTCTTAACAACTTAATTTTTACTTAAGCCATGTTTTCAGATAAAATGATTTCTTTCTAAAGTTTTTCTGATGTTCTATTTACTTTTTCTTTCTTGCTCAAAAGAATTTTCTGAATTTTTCTTTTGATCTGCCACTGCTAAAAAATCTTTTCAACGTTTCTCAAATTTTTATTTATTACCTAATTATTTTTCTCAAACTCATTCGAAATTTTGTTTCCTCATTATAGCAAAATACCAAAATATTGCATCCATGATTCTTAATGGTGAGTAAAACATTTAAGATTTCTTTTGTGCTTATTTTGTCGACGTGTAGACTGATTTTTTTTAGTATAACAAATTCTCGTAAACATTTTACTTACGTTTAAACTAATTTCAACCTACAAAAACAAAATAAAATAATAATATAGATTCTTTATAAATTGCTTTTCGGCGAAATAGTTTAATAAATTTACAAATTAAAGTATTGTTACGAATTCAAGTTTTCGAAATCAAATGACAAATTAATTAAAATGAAGGCTTTTCGCTATCATACCCATATGATTCGGAGAAACTTCATATCGTAAATTACTGCATGTTCAGAAAGAGATTTATTGAAGTATTTTCCTCAAAACGTAATTAAAATATGAAGAGATACAGTAATACTCCTGATAAGAAGAATTTTTCTCCTTTTTTTTTTCTTTTTCAGCTTCTTTATGATAGAAGTCATAGAATAAGCAATTACAACAATTTGGAGTAATTTTAATGTTTGGGATATTTAAAACAGTGTACTCTCATTCGTTTACTTCCACTTGGTAAGAAATGTTTGATTTACGATCTTAAATTAAATTTTGTGTTGAAGACTTGCTTTTTGTTTAACGTATCTATGATGACGACGACAAAGATGCATTGCAGCTATTTATTTTATCATATAGTGTCTTCATCAGTAATCAGGAAATTGTAGAAAACTTGGAATACTTTCTAAACTTTTGGCGCAAGAATTCAAAGTGACATTTAAAGAATCGTAAATTTATCTTGCAAAATTTGAGACTGCTTCCGATAGAGACCTAATTTTCCATAAGCATATCGCAAGCACATAAGGAAAGAGATAACATTAGTAATCATTTGCTAGAAACTACTACACTTAGTGTTTAGAAAAAGGTAAAGACAGAATTACTGGTCGTAGCAGTAAACAAAACTAAGCACACTAAGATTTCTTGGTTCTTTGTCAATTAACTTTTTAAAAGCCTCCTAATAAAATATAGAGGAAAAATTACCTTTAAGATTAACTTCTGAACCATTCCTTGTAAAAGGAAAGTTGAGCACCAAACCAAGCTAAAAGCATTAATTTTCACTCATACTTATTGCCTTGGAAAAATTAAGTACATAAGCAACTTTAAATTAGCGTAGATTTTTAAATAACCCCTTATAATTAAGACACAATAACACGCCGAATAAATACTAATTCAGAAGTCAAACAACAAAAATCAGCGTTAATTTACAAAATTTTCACAGGACTAGTTTCTATACTCAAGGACCCCATTCCGGATATGAATTCCTGGGGTATTTATAGGATTCCTTGCCAGTGCGGTTTAATTTACATTGGCCAAACTAAGAGATCCTTAAAATTTCGCGTCAAAGAACATGAGGCATATGTTAGAAAAAAGGAAACACAGAAGTCTTCTGTTGCTCAACATTGTTGGTCCGAAAATCACACTTTCAATTTTTCTGCTGCCAAAATTATTCAAAAAACATCTTCCATTGGAGAACTGGATTTTCTAGAGGCATTTCACATTCATAAAAATCTTTCTGTTCTAGTTAACGATCCTAATTCCAATCCAAATTTGCCTTCGGCTTTTAGAGAAATTATGTTTTAGTTCTGGTTTCGCCAACAGATAGCGCCACTTGCTTATTCTTGTCCAGGCTTTCTTATCTTAAACATTATTTCCTATCTTGTTCATTTGCGGTTTTGCAGCTGAAGATGATGGTGCGGTAAAACCATCGAAACTAGTCCTGTGAAAATTTTGTAAATTAACGCTGATTTTTGTTGTTTGACTTCTGAATTAGTAACCCCTTATAAGTCTCGAGGATGATCTTATGTAAGTCGAATATGTTCAAAAGCAAAGTATTTTTATAAAGGTGGGAGGATTGATAAAAAAATGAATGGCTGGAATTTCTTTATATACCAGTGTATAATGTTTTTATCCTAAAATAAAATTTTCCCGCTAAAATAATCTTGTATGTTATATAAATAAAATATTAATAATAATATTATATTAATATAAAATATAATAATATTTTTAATATACTTAATAATATTTTTTCTCTAAAAGTCGAATTAAAAAACGATTTTTTCATTTAAATTACACGAATAGTGTATACAAATAAGTACCTCAATACTTAAATTTCAGATAGAATTGAAGAACGTGTCGGACCTAAACTTATTTCAGTAGAAACTTTGTAAATATTTGTCGATAGTAATAGTAGATAAGCGTATGTCGATAGTAATAGTAGAGTTTTATATACGCAACGAATAATTTCTGATGCAATTTTATTAGATTACGAATAACATCTTATGATAACAATTCATTTGTACCTGTAACTTTAAGGGAGTAAGGAACAACTCGATATTTAATTTTCATTAACTAAACAGGCATCCGAACATAGTTCAAAATCGTAATTATTAAGAGACCTTCGCTCCTCAAATGCAAGAATTTATTACGAATCTCCCTGACTGTAATCAGTAATATTGGAAACCAAAAGTAATTATATTACGTATAAAGTTTGTTTGGACAGCATGCTAATTGTACCCACTCTAATTTCTAGTCCCCAGACAGCAGTTAATGAGAATAAGTTAGCCGACAAATGTAAATTGGTTTCATACGTCTCTTCTGATAACTATTTTACAGCAAAATTTTGTGAAAAAGCAAAATTTTATTTACAGCAAAGTTTTGTGAATGTAATAAACACATAACGAACCTCAACTAGAGATGTAGAAAATACGGGGAAGAATAATATGCTGTCAGAAGAATATGATTTCCTATTTTAGGCAACATTGTAAGAAATTTCTAAGTTTACCAACTAATTTTCTTTTCATGAGATTACGCCTTTCTACAAATACTGAATTTGTTGTTGTACTACAAATACTAAGTTGTACTTTTTTTACCATTACTAAAAACTGTTATGAATATCTGTAAACATTTCATTGCATTTTATTTTATTGTTTTTTTTTTTTTTTTTTTTGTTTTTTTGTACATTGAGTTTATTTTTATTATTTTATATATAAATTTTGTCTGCTTATTTTCCGCATTTTAAGCGAAGAATTTTAGGGTGTATTTTTGTGTAAATGAGGTTTTCGATGCGTATTTTATATATAAGTGCTTATATCTGGTATAGAACTTGAAATTTTGTGCTTATGAATCCAGCAACGCATTTGCATTAGTAATTGTCCTCATATTAATGACATTAGGTGAAATTTTGTTAAACTGGCGATAATTTGGAAGTTTTCGGAAAATGAGTGGATTTTCGGAAACTTTTAGTCAATTTTAGGTCTGAGTTATTTCCAAAGAAATGGATGAGTTGAATCGGGAATTGCACTTTAGAGTTTATTTTGTGAGTAACATCAGTAATGTGCAATATTTATCGTGCATTAAGGAAAATTCGTCTCAGCTTTGCATTCTCTTTCAGTTACTTACAACTGGTGATCTGTTGTATGTTGTAAATTATTGTAATAAACTGTCATTTTTGCATGCACATCTGCATATCTGTTTTAGAAATCTGATAAACCCATAAGTCGCAACTATACGCTGTTTAATTTTACATGTGTTACTTAAATCATTTATATCGTCTTCCCATTCGTGCTGTGCTCAAATATTGAACAATTATTACCAATGTAAAGAAATCTAGATTTTCACGGCACTTATGTAGCTCAATCAACTTACTAGGAGTCGCCGGATTTTCATCATGCGCCAAACTCTAGTAATCATGTGCAACTATAGTAACCATGTACGAAATGTACAGGCGCGGTGAGATAGCTTCCACGAAATGGAGTTTTAGGGTTGCCATAAAATAGCAAGGGAAGGCAGGGCTGCCACATTTGGCGAGAAATCGTCCATTTGGCGATAGTTTGCGACAAAATTGGCGATATGCTATGGACGGATGGAGAACATTCTGGAACGAATTCTTACTGGTTTAGCCCAGAATGTTCTCGAACACAAGCCAAAAACTACTTAAAACCTGCTGGTGCTCGGAGAGTGAGTGCGAGATAGTTGGTCTCGAGTTAGTCAGTCCGTGCAGAGTCGATCGAGTTGACAGCTGGGCAGCGAGTACTGAGTGGGTCGTCGAGTGCATCAAAGAGTTTCTTAGTATATCGCGGTTAGTGCATCGTCGAGAGTGTGTGTTAAGCTCCGGGAACGACTGAACCGAAGAGTCGGGAGCTGTGCTCTGTGTGTCGTCGAGTGCATAGCGAGTTTTAGCGTGGAGAGTCTCTAGAGTACGTGGAGTTCCGAGAACGATATAGTCTCATAATACTAAGCGGGATGTGTTCGGTGAAATAGATGTCTTTGCACATAATCTTGAAGATATTCTCTTATTCAAGTGCTACATAATTCGTTGCGCAATAGCATTACTATTCGTCATTGTGACATGGTTCTCTATCTCTGCTACATGAAGCATCTATTGCACATTTACGGACGTATTTAGTACGACTGCTTGAAGATTTGACAGATTTCCCATGCTATTGGTAATATATCTGCCATAGTTTGATCAGGAATCCCAAATCTTTTGCCTCACTAATGGTATGATCTCCATTGAACTCATTAATAGCTCTGACTTGGATCATGCTTTCTCTGTATAAAATATTTTCTTACCCTATAAAGCCCACAGTCTTTTATATTAGCTTCTATTGGTTTTCTCTACTCAAAGATATGTGTTGCGGTAGTATTTTTTTATATAGCAATGCCAGTATACACAACAAAGGGTTATTCATGATTCCATGAAATGTGTTTTAAATTCCTAAAACAAAACTAAGCTACTAATATTACATTTTATGAAACATATTTTTGATCCAATAGCGGGCTCTAGCTGTTTATGGACATTAGCCACTGCTAAGGCCGGAAGCACTGGGCTGTTTATTATGGAGACATCTAACAGGGGGGCCACCGTTTCCTTCTGTGAAAGAACAGTGTAATTACAACCATGCTTCCTCCGGGATTCGAACCTGGACCATTCGGTACGGCAGTCAGTAACGCTAACCACTTTCCCGTCTGGGAAGCCATTTTGTGAAAAACACTAGGAACAATTTCATTGTGATTTTTAGCACATTTTAAAAATGCACAGCGTATTTACTTTTGTTAATACACTATTCTAAAATCTAGCGGTATAGATAATGTATGCATTCAGACATCTCAGATGATACATATATTTCATGATAAACCACAGAGTAAAAGTATTTATAACATGTAAGGTAATGAACAATCATGCGTTGCAAAATAAAATGTAATATAACCCAGTAAATAGTACAGTAGGTGTAAACTATCTATTAAAGGAACAGGCCTGTTCAGTTAAGAAAAAATATTAAACATTTATTTAGTATATAAAATAAACATAATTGATTATACAGAATATAATTCAGGGGCAGCACAGTCATATTTAGCACAGTGAAAAAATACGAGATACCTTCATTTTCACTTAAATTTGAATTTTGGCCAAAATCCAAATAATCAGTATTACCAAAATCCTTATTGCTTGTCAATATATTCTTTGCAAAATTACAACATTCAATTAATATCTAGTGAAAATTATGGAGACCGGTTGATAACGAGGACACAATAAAAAATTAATTTAAACGAGCATGTATCCACACATATTAACTATCTGCTACAAGAATAGACATAAAATTTTAAAACCGGATGTCATCGGAATAATTTAAATATGGACATGATTATTTTGAGACATAATTTTCAAAAAAACTAAATATTAATTCGGGAATTTCGCATGTTAATCACTACAAAACACAATTATAAGACTAAGTTACTTTTCAACCATCACTTTTCCTTATACCGATATACTTTTGTTTCTTTAAAGCCAGGAGTAAAATTTTAACTGCTTACACCTGGTGAGATTTGCGAAATTACTTTCAATAGTGAGGTTAAATTCGTCCAGATAAACTTAGAGGTGAAAACCTTTCATCGGAACCGTCATTATGGAACATGGTGGAAGCTACGAATTCTGGAAACTCGAACAAAAATCTAAAAGTAAAGAGAAGGAAAATTATTTAATAATGATGATTAATTAAAAGTGATGGTGTTCCCTGGCCTGTCCACCTTGTACCACCACGATGGTCAGTCACTGCCATGAATTCCTTTCGCATTCTCAGCTAGCTCAAAGCACGTAGCATCTCGGTCGAGGTCTTAGGCTTCGAATCTCCCGCTGACGCTCCAGTGTTCGCGGCGACAACTTGGCGAACTTATTTTACTTGGCGATGAAACATTTCTCACTCTCATCTAATAAACCCAAGAGAAATGCCAACCACCAACAACATTAGTGATGTCTCTGGGGAAAGCGCTGACAGAAGTCTACCAGAAGTTGTCCCACATCGCTTCTCTTCCTTCTGTGCAATCCAAGATGTCCAGACAAAGTCAACAACCTGATCAATTCCGCAGTCACGTAGATATCCAACGTTCTACAATCTTTTGTGATAAGAAATTCCAAACGTTAGCCTCTTCGCTAGCCCCATTTTAGCAGGAACGCATACTGGAATCCCCAATTTTCGCCTTCAACGGAAAAATCGTTGCAGCATAATCGCCTACAATTTCTAACCTCTCTGCAAGGTCTCTCTTCTACCACAAAATATATGTTTTTCAAACCATTCGAAGATAAAACCTTTAAGAGACAAACTCCACTTCCAACGGATGACAGATAAATTCAGGAATTCCAGCACTACTTAGAACTCAGATTAAGAAAATACTTTTGAACAACTCTATGTACTAAATTCTTTCTATTACATAAAGAGTTTTAGTAAGTTACAAATTGTCGAAATTACCACTTGAGTCAGGAAATAAGGATTCAATAATTTTACACGAAGGGGGGGTGGAGAATTAAACAGAAATAACTTAGAAAAACAGTTAAATTTAAACAACAATGAGTGTAACAAAACATTTTAAACATTAATTAAAAACCATAAAGGTCACCCAAACAAAACGCCAATAAATTTAAAAGAATAAAGCCAATCGTAAACTAAATTAAATCTATCAAACAGAAATTAAGTAAATGAATTCAATTTCCTCCTTAAAAATAATAATGTTAACATTACCAAAATTAAATAAAACAGTTACAGCTGAAATCAAAACTTTTAAATAAACACGTTAAACAAAACTATTAAGTTATAAAAATTTATAATGATTAAATTGGGTAAAAAGTTAAGCAATATGTAGAGATTTCTGTATTAATACGTTTTGTCTATACTTCTCAGTGTATAACTATAACCAGAATTCCAGAATCTGCGAAACGAGTGCGAAAATCTTACATATTAGTTGGAAAGAGAGGAACAAGAACTCATTTTTCCTGGAGAAATATTTGCAACAAAAGATAATATCATTTAAATATGGTGTCGGCCAGCTTACTTGTCAAAGAAATTCCTTCAAGTGCCGCATTGACTCTGCCGTATCAGCAAAGGCGCACGCATTAAGCGTTTTTGAAGTTAAGTTTAAACCTTAAATTTAATAAATTAACCTTTAAAGTATACAATTTGGTATAGGAGTTATGGTTTACTTCTGTAAATTTGGAATGCTTGTGAAAATCGCTATATTTAGCCATTTCTGTTTACACATAAAGAGAGGGGAAAACGTTAAAAAAGCAATTTTTAAAAGTGATTATTAATATTATGATTAATATTATTATTAATATTATGAACCTTTTACTTGAATTGACAATAAACATCAAGACAAATTCATGCAGTTTGTACATATCGCTTGAGATTACAGTAATGAAATAAATAACAACTTTAAACAAACATTCAAGTGCAAAATTGGAAAACATTTGGAATAACACCGAAAATTAGGAGTTTTCCGCATTTTTATTAGTATTACGAAAATATAATCGTTTCTAACAATTTTCTGAATGTCTTGCAATATTTTGAAAAGTTTCTGAAATTTATTTTTTTAATAAAGAAATGAATTTTTCTATTCTTTCCAAATAAAACAAATCCTTGCGAAATTAAGAATCTTAAATTTAAGAACTATGATTTAACAATTAAAGCTTTTAGTTTTCTAAGATGCTCGTAAATTCTGGATATAAAAAAAAAGTATGATAAATTCCTTAATGTGAGAAATTTTATTTTCTTTATCTAAAACTACTTCTTCAAATGTCCATACTGAGAGCTATATTTCATATAAATGAATTTTACTATGAATGAATTTTCATATAAATGCTTAAGGCTGTTTCGGTTTAATATGCTCTTATTGAAACAGTACGATTCTCTAAAACTTGCTTGCAATATTTGGCTTCTCGAAATTGAAAGTAATTTATTTGCATTACTTCTTCTCTGCAGTGTTACACAAAAGTATTGTTTTTATTTCAAATATTTGTTGCTATTATCGTAAGTATAAATTTATGTAATGTAATGATTGATATAGTGATAGTTATTATAATTTTTAATTTTTGATGTAGGTGAGAATAAGAAACTCAAAAGTAAAGCGACAAGAAAAGGCATTTCGCTAGAAACTAAAATGCTAGTGCTTAGAAGATTGGACAGTGGTGAACGTCAATGTCAAATTGGTGTTGCATTGAGTTTTTGAAATCAATACAACAATATGGACAATTCTCAAGGATAAAGAAAACATAGTATCATCAACACCTACAACTACAAAAATCTCTGCAACTAGACTAACCCGTTCTATAAATAATAATATAAAGATGGAAAAACGTCTTTATATATAAATTGACGACAAAATTGAATGCAATATTCCATTAAGTTAAGCTATTAAAAGGGAAAAAGCGAGAATAATTTTGATTCGAATTCAGATTGAAACAGTTAACACAACTGAAACTTTCTTTGCATGTCAAGGATGGTTTAAAAGATTTAATTATCGAAATAATCTTCATAACGTGCAAATTTCAGGAGAAGCATCAAGTGGAGCTATAAAAGCGGCGGCGGAATTCCCAGAGTGAACGAACAAACTATCCTTCAAAATTAGTTTTTAATATAGATGAAACGGGTCCTACCTCCAATGGAGACTTCAAATTAAAGCCATTTCTTGTTTATCATTCCAAAAACTCATCAGCGATGAAAGGAATATCAAAATCAACTTTACCTGTAATTTGGAAGTCTAATAAAAAATCTGGGATAAATATGAAAATTTTCAGAATTGGTTCACTGAACATTTTCGTCCGTCTGTTAAACGCTATTGCGAAATCAAAAAAACTTGATCCAAAAGCGCTTCTCTTAATGGATAATGCTCCAATCCACTCATCAAATTTATCTGATTAAATAACATGATTTCCAGTCGAAGTAGTATTCTTGACTTCTAACACAACTGCATTATTGCAACGGATGGGTCAAGGTGTTATATCAAATGTTAAAGCTGCGGCTAACATTTAGACAAATATCTGAAAATGATAAGCAATCAATGAGAGATTTTTGTAGGAACTATATTATCATAGATGCTGTAGAAGACATTAATCTTTCTTGGAATGTGGTAATGGAAAATGTTTGAAAGGAGCGTGGGAAAACATTTAAACAAGGATGATGACGTTAGAGATTCTGTTGTTGATATGAACGAAATAGTGGAATCAGCGAAACTAGCAGGCGACACCATTTAAGTTAGATTCAGAGTAATGCATCTAAAAACAGAGAAAATGATACCGCTATAATCCTTGTGTAGAAACGATGCAAGAAATATGATTCATAGTCATACATTTTTCACTCTGATGCGGTATGGGACCGACATACAAAATTTCGATAGAAAAATAAACTAATTCTCTCTATTATATCAGCTGTAATGGCACGCAGTTTTTAATGATTTTCGTCTTTCTAATCAAATGGTCGTAAGAGGTCAAGTTTCTTTCAATATTTCACTTATATTCAATTTAGACAATTAAATATCATAATTGGCAAAACTTTGATCATAATTAATCAGAAACTAAAGCGAACAAACAAACAAATACACAACACAGATATTCTTCTTTATATATACAGATTTTGTAAAACTTACAAATTTTTTATTACGATTTGAAAAGCTAACAGTAGTAAAACGTTTCGAAATAAAGCATTTTTTGTTGCTACTCGGAAAAATGAGTGCAAAAATTAGTCGTTTCAGAGTTTTTAATTAATATCTCGGCTGATTAAAATCGTACGGAGATGGGAAGAGTCGAAATGGATTCCCACGAATTTTTGGAAACGGGAATAATGTATTTAATGTTTGACAATGATATTTTTATATCATTGTCAAACATTAAATACATAAAACATTAAATCATCAGTTTTCGAAATAAAGCAGATTTTTATCTCCAGGGTTAGAGACTGTTGCCACTCAGAAAAATGAGGGGTTTTCAGAGCTTTTAATTCATATCTCTGACTTTAGCTGATTTTTTTTAGAAAAAAGTGGCCGTTGACCTCTTTGAGGACCCAGGAAAAAATTGTAGAAAGTTTGGTGACGATAGCTGTAGTAGTGACTGAGTTAATCGCGAACAAACACAAAGCAAGCCGGGGTGTCATGGATGCCTTTTCCCCTTATCGACAACTTCTTATGAAGCGCGAAAGGAAAATGCAAAGGACATTATATACCTTCTTGTTAAATAAACAGAAATTTAGAAATGAAGAAAAATCTGAATGACCTAAAATAAAAATGGTGATTTCAAATTCCTTTTACTTCTATATGTTCATTTGTTATATTTTTACACTGTTATAAAAACATATTTAATAAACTTAAGTAACAAAATACTTAATTTTTTTTTTAAATTTTATACCCGTCATCCACTAACCCCATTATTTACACGATGAGAACCTAGTTTGACGTTATTTCGTGTAACGCTCTACTTTGATAGAACATAACCTCCGTGTTAAGCAGTTTTACTGTACATCATTTAACAGTACTAATTTTATGTATTCTGTATGATAATTTCTATTCTAGAGAGCTATTTTTCTTGGTTCCGTATAACAGGTTATCATTACAATTTTTCATAGTGTACTATACATTTTGCAAAGATGTATCGAAAAGTAAATACCCGTTTATGCGCATGTAGTGAAAATATTTATGAAAACTTTTGTACTCTTTTCCTGCCTATTTTGTATTTTAAACATTAGACATAATATCTAACTTTCCATTCAGTTTCGTACCGAAATCAGACTCTTATGATGTCCTTCATATATCATGTGAATTAAAAGATAATACTGGTGCCCTATATAGAGAATAAATACAGAATGTGAAATGTTAAAGGGATAACTATAGAATGTTATGCATGCATTCTATGAAACTATATTAGGAAATAAATGATGTATATATTACGATTAAATTATGATGTATATATTACGATTACGTATGGCTATATATACTATGAAAATATGAAAACATGAATATGTATATATTATGAAGTATGGTCTCAAATAAATATGTCTACTTAAAATTGGATTCAACAGCGAGGAACATATCGATTTCATTCTGCAATATTTGTATCGTATTACCCTTTAGATACAGCTAACGGATTAAACTTTAAATAAGCTGAATGGGAAATTGTCTGAATTGCCAATATAAATATCCTACTAAATTAAATGATAGACTTCGCTGTTAAAGCTACACGGCAGCGTGATTAACAGTTATGGTGCGGCTGTCGGAACAAAAATTGGATCTTGCATTCCACAAGGCGTTTCTGGGAAACAGTATGTCTCCCTAGCGTATTTTATTCCTAATCTAGAGGATTAGGGCGAGTAAAGGAACCGGGCAGTCTTAACGAATAATTCCGACTGCCTTTCATTGGCTATTTGACCTCGTGGGAGGCAGAGCGGATTGGTGTCATGTAAGATTTGTGTTAGTCATTGATTCCCCTAATGGTCTGGAAAAGGAAAGATGACCTAAAATGCATCTGCATGTAGTAGCAGCTTTATTTGAAATTCGAAAAAAAAAAAAAACGCTGTGTGTAGCTGTTAGATATAGTATAAGATATAATGGAAACGTAATAATGAACAGTATACTTGATGATCCGTTGGGAAGTATATTTTAAATGATTTATCTTTTGATTTAAATAGATTACAAAATTTAAGCATTTGTCTATTCCATAAACATCTATGAAATTACTGTTATTCTATTATAAATTATTCTATTATTATGTTAAAAAAATATTCCATTATTCTATAAATTATTCTATTATTCAATGGAAATTAAACAACTCCGTTGTAGTGTTTCTAAAACGACTAGTTGTATGCTATGGATAGACAAAACCCGAATACTGCCACGAAGCCAACGTTTTTCACTGTTGGATGCTTCTAATAATTCAATACAATATTAATAGTATTTCTTCTAGATGGTAGCCACTTGAGCACTATGTGCTAAAGTGACTGTTGCTAAACGTCACATAGATTTAAAACAAACATCAAAGTTAAATGGGATTAAAAATTCAATTAAATTAAAATTCTAGAATTAAAAGTTTAGATTATCTTTGTAATAAAACATCTGTTGTCTCCGAACTTGACTGACATCTATAATGTTAAATAGAAAAGGCTAGACAATTACATTTATTCTGAAGGAAAGCCTGTCATATAAAAGAGTGAAAAAATGTTATGACATACGTAAAATTGTACGCATAAAAGAATTAGCGATATAAACTTAAAAACAACTATTTCATTTCTGTAATGGCATAAAACGTAAAATAATAACTTCTATTCTACAATGGCATATAAAGGAAAATAATAATATAATGACTATTCACATAGTTTAGTATCATTAACATGAAACCTTACAAATTGCACATATCTTTTCTGCGGCGCACTTGGATGGAAGTATGGAGGATATTTATCAGCGTTTATGAGCTGAGGAAAGCAACATATTCTTTTTTCGAGATTGGACCCTTTAATGCCTCAATATTAATTTCGTGAAGTAATAGTAAACCATAAATTAATTTTCAGTTTTCGTCTCAGATCATGAATTCAATCACAAAATTCTATTGGCAAAGCATTGTAGCAGTAATTATTCAAATTAAGCAGTTATTTATAATTTCAGCGTTTATGATAATTGCTACTTTCAGTTTACTCACCAGAAATGTAAATTTGTTACAGAGTAATCAAGCTTATGTTTTTCAATTCTAAGAAAGAGAGTGTTTCTGGCTCTCTAGGCTACATTACTTTAACCATTTCGGTTATGTTTGCAATTATTCAGCTTTCCATTATCTGCTGCCGATATTTAAACTGTAACGCCGATTAGAGGTTTGAGCCAACTGCGATTTAAATTTAATTGTGTAGTCTTTGACTATTAATTTAAATTTGACTGTTACTTAAGTTGCATCGCCATAATTGGTGGTTGATTTCTATGATCACGCAAAGTACATTTATGTTCTGAGTTCTGTAAAAAAAAGGTTGTTTTAAACCCTTTGAAATCTCTTTAGCTGTTTCAGATACAGCGATAATTCCCTTTAAGCCTGTTAGGAGTTTAAAACTATGTTTCTAAAGCACGTCAAACTCTATACAACCCTAGAAAGGTCATTTCTATATTTCATTTAACTGAGGCTAATTAAATTTTCATTAACGGAAGCTAATTAAAATTGATATTCTATGCCCTGTATAAGGCTAGTAAAAGATACAAAGTCAATAATTTCCAAACTTCTTTCGTGAATTCATTATGTGAGATTCTGCATTCCTTTTTTCATGTTTATTGCCTGCAGGTTCATGAAAAAACTTCCTAAAATATCCAGCTGTTAGTTACACTTCATATTTATAATTTTATTATACAAACAAAACGCTTGACGCTTGTTACTTCTGATAATACATAGCAGATACACAGATAAATAAAAAACTGAAAATAGTAATTAGTTTTAAAATATTTAATTAATTATACTCGAAGACAAAACGGTAGAAATTTAAGATAAAAAACTAACAACTTTAGTTAAGTTTTCATTGAGGTCTTATAATTACCATTTATTATTTTTTTTTCAGAGTTCAGCTGTGCTCTTTTTGCTTATTTACAACATATATTATCTAAATAAAAGAAACTTTGAACGCAGCTGACAGGATATCACTTTATTGAATTTCTACTTAAGAATTCATTTTATACCATCAAAGTTCTTTTCAGGGCTTGAAAAACAAAAAAGGTATTCCGCGGGTTTTTGAAGAGTAAAGCGATTCGCTTTTTATTTTTTCAAAATGGAGAACACACTTTTGAATAATTCACAAACTGTTGAATTCTCTTTCTCTTTCGAGTTAGTTAAGGAAAAAAAGTAGAATTTTTGCTTAAAATTTTCTTGATTTTTCAATAAAAAATAATACCTTTATTTTAAATTACATTTTGAAGAGAGTATTTTATATTCGGGGGGAAAGTTGCGGAAGGTGTAGATACCTGCAACTTGAACAAAGAAACAAGCTGTTTAGCTTAGCCAGCTGCTTGCCAAGACTTGAATAGTTTTACAGTTCAACTAAGTAAAAGAAGTTTAAGTTTTACTAAGAAGATTCGTTTATGCAGCCGATATATCGAAGGACACATTTCTTTCTCATTTTCAGCCTTTTACATTTTAAGCGAGAATTATTTTATAGTTTATTTATATAATTTGTATTCGTAAGTATCTCGCACCGTATAGTTGCAATGTCTGCATTATGTCTCTTTTGATTATCTCTATGTAAGTGTGTGTGTGTGAATATGGCAAAGCCTCGAGGGCTATCTGCCTAAGAGGAGGGATGCCTTCGTGGAGGACTTTCTAAGGGAAACTGGCTTGTATATACGTTACACATGGGGAAACCCACGAAAACGCCCATGCAACCAGCCCGTTCGCAGAATTCGAATTTCGAACCGAACTACCTGTGTTCAGCGACTTTACCGCTCGGCCGTAGGTGGGCTATCTCTATGTAAGAAAAATTTATGTTGTAACCAAAATTTACACAATAAAGAAAAGCGAGAACAAAGAAATCTACAGAGAGAATAAGCCTTTTTATTAATATATACGTCTAATTACATAAATTTATTTAAAAAATTTTAAAAGGTTTTGCAGAGATTTAATCGATAAACAATTAGTACATACAAGCTCATTAGCAAAACGTAATTATTTGCAAATTTTAAATAAAATCCCTTTATGTTAGAGCAATTTCTTTCAGACTGTTACCAAACCGAATAAATTTCAAAAGAATGAGCTTAATGTCATACACCATATCTTCGATAGTATTAGTTCAAATTAGCACTTAAATCTTGATGTAGAAACTCTCAAACTGTAAAAGCACTTACAGTGCTTAAGCACAACCAGTGAACTATCTGCTATATCTCTGATGTTGTGTTTCTCCTTCCACAGTAAATCAGTATTTCATAATTCCAAAAACTTTACCTCTTTGAATTTTCATGCCTTTGAAAATATCAAAGGTTTGGATAAGCTTTCTGAAGATTCGTACAGAAACCTGTACAAGATTATACATTGCAATTTTTCAGATACCAGAATGCCATCTGAAATGAATGAGTCCATTATTATAATTTTAATGCTCATATGAAGCCAAACAATCAATAAATTGTAAATACAGAAATATTGCCAGAATAGAACTGAAATCATGAATAATAACTGAAAGATTTTTATGGATGTGTAATATAGCTGTGAAGTATAATTCGCCAACTAAGATGTTTTTTAAATAATTTTGGTTGCAGAAAAATAAAAAATGGGAAATTTTATACAACCAACAATTAGTGGAAAGAGAGAAGTTTTTTTCCACACTGGCATAGAATTATATATATAATATATACCTCTGGATGTATAATATATACCTCCAGAGGTATATATGTATATATATATATACCTCTCCAATATATACCTCTAGAGTTCGTATCCGCAATGGTATTTAGCTGGAAAATTTCATTGATAAAACAAAAAAACAAAGCAGAAGTAAAAATTTTCTAAAATATGGGCAGTTTTATATCTAATCGATATAAAGGAAGGAATGACTACAGAGTTCTTTAATTTTCTTAAAATAAGAGAATGCTTTTATTATCTTGAGATGAAGTTATTTTAACCGCTTGGTCAATAATATGAGCCGAAAAGATTGTGCCAGTTGCAGTTTCTCTTACAAAATTGGGTTCTTGATCAACAGCCGATTTTGGGAGACACACCTGAACTACATCAAAAACGAAGGAATAAAATGTAACCAACTTGTGCTTAAGCGAATGAAATATATTAATAAATTAAAATTAGAAATATAATTGAAGGTAAACAGGTGAACATTTATAAATAATATGCAGCTGTAAGGATCGGAAGGGAACTGGATCGGAAGTTCAAAAGTGAATTGAATAGCAGGATTAACTGAATTCATCATTCAGAGAACTTTATTTAGATCTTCTAGGCTATCGTAAGACAGATCAAAGATATCGTTGACATAATCGTAGCTGCGAAGTTTAATATTTAAACTATGTTGGATTCATAATAATGCATATAAGAATTTCAGTAAAAAAAGACTGAGATGGCTTTCCATGGCTAATCCCTCAGTCTGGTAGCAGTATTTGTTTTGAAAAACAAGATGTGTTATTTTAAACTTGGTAAAGTAAATTAACTCATCAGTTTAGTTACATGAGAGCTGAAATAGTAGTTAGTCTTTAGATATTTAAGCATTATCAAATTATATGTATCTTTATTTAAACGCATTGGTGTAAATGTTTTTTTTTGTCCACAACAACTCTCTGACTTCCATTGTCGGTCTTTGAAATAAAAAGGATAGAATGAATTTTGTTCAAAGTAGGCTTTTCTCTCGCGTTTAGATTAAGATTTACAGGATTCTTTTTCAAAATTCACATAATTTATTTCTGTGTTTTTGAAACTTTACTGAATTTGAAAGTTTATTTAAGAGAGGATAAAAATCTTTGGAGTCTAAAGATTTGTGGTTAGTAAAAAATTAAAATTATTTTAATTTTGAATAGTTATTATTAAGAGTTTTAATAACATTAAGTATGCAAAGATTTTTAAGCCCTTAAATCGGAAGACTTGGAGAGAATGTTTCGAAATTTCGACGCAAGTCTCTTTTTGGTGTATGTATTTAATTATAGCAAAGCACACGAGGGCTATCTGCCTAAGGGGAGGGATGCCTTTCGTGGAGGACTTTCTAAGGGAAACTGGCTCGTATACACGTTACACATGGGGAAAACCACGAAAACGCCCATGCAGCCAGCCCGTTTGCGGAATTGAAACCTCGGACCGAACTACCAGTGTTCAGCGACTTTACCGCTCGGCCGCTGGTGGGCCCAAGGCTCTTTTTATGACGCTTTTAAAGACAATCTCAGCTCTAGATCAGGACTTCTGCCCAATGGCAAAAAAATTTGAATTCGAATTTATAAGCTCCAGAAAAAGTTAATATAGCTCAAACTTTATTTTGGATAGTTATCGTCGTGTATCCCTTATGATTGATTGAAGCTGGGCAAGTATGCAAAGAGAATTTTTGCAATTTAGAAGAATTTTTTAAATACAAGGAATTTTTAGTACATTTAATTGAAATTAAATTAAGGATAAATTTTGCACAATTTACGACAATTTATTATGATTTGGATCTTTATTAAATGATCCTTTTTATAATGATTTTTATCTATACTATCACTTCTCCTTTTCGCTAGTTTTCATTAAAATGAGTTAAGGTATTACTAAGCATTATCGCAACCACCTTACTAGAAATATCTAGAATTTTACTAGACCCTTTGACTGGCGAGTGATTTTTGCTAAGAACGCTCAAATTATGATACTACTATGAGAAAAAATTATTTTCTTGATTCTAATGTAAAAATTCTGCTGGTATTTTAAACCTGGATTTGTGTACTTTTAATATATTGCCTTAGCTTTTTTGACACATTTTAATATGCACGTATATATACGTTCTTAGGGATAGTACAAAAAAATATTTTAGGCTTTATATATACGGCCTTGCCGGTTAGAAGCTAGTAAGCACGCCCAAAACAATTATTCATGTAACCATGCGTGTGACAAATATTCAGTTTCCAACATCGCCATTTTCGTGTGCTTTCTTCTCGTATTCTATGTTTCAAAGGCTTTAATGGAACTCGGCACCTTTTGAATGATTTTTTTTTATTTAAAAATTTTCAACTACTTTTTGTGAATAATATTAAATGGTTTTATGAGACAAAATAGTTTTAACCTGAAAAAAAGTTTTGCTATTAATTTTTGTTTAATTTTATTTTTTTTTAAATTTAACAATTAAAATTTCTTTCTTCTCCCACAATTTTCAATATTTTTGCTTCAATTTTTTACTGTATTTATAATAGTGTAATTAATAACTTTACGCATCGATTTTTCAATTAATGAATTATTTTCTTAGATAAAAAAATAAAAAGCACATTTTTATATAAAAACTTTAAAAAGATATGATTTCAGTGACATTTTTACTTCCAATAAATTTTCTTTTCACTGTTTTTCAAAACCCATCCTTTATTCTAGTTAGTATATAATTTTAAATCAGCAGTAACATTATTAAATAATTTGGTCCATATCTGAGCAAGTTTAAGTAAAAGGATATATTGAAAAGTTGCAAACTGAGAAAACGCACTTGAAAGAATGTAAACTGTTTCTGAATAGTCATTAAAACATTTCAAATTTCTTAAAAATTGTGTTACTGAATTTTAATACATATATATATATAAAAGAAAACTTAGTACTTCTCAATTGATTAATATGAACATAAATTACAATCTTTTGTTTAAAACCTTATTTGGCTAGAAATAATACAAAAAAATCATAAATAGTAGGTAGAATTTTTCTTTACTTGTTTTTGTTTTTGAAAACATGCTCAAAACAATTTTTATGCAAGAATTAATATTAACATATTTTCTAAAACGCTTAGAATCATTATTAATAATACTAATTTGTCATTTTATTCATTTTTTAAGAGCAAAATTGAAATTTTAACAGACATAACACATTTTATTTAAAACCACTCAGCAGCTTATGTGATTTCTTCTCTTATTTTAGTCATTTGTTCTCTCATATAAATTACATTTTAAATTAATTTATGTTCATTTTAATTAATTAAATAGTTAATGTTTGTTCCAGCACTATTTCAATAATGCTACAGTCAGAAACTTGTCACTTTCATTGCACCACCTCTTTCTGTTCGTGTCTAATTACAGACAAATTAAATTTTCGAATAAGCATAG
This sequence comes from Stegodyphus dumicola, assembly GCF_044657685.1. Taxonomy (NCBI): domain Eukaryota; kingdom Metazoa; phylum Arthropoda; class Arachnida; order Araneae; family Eresidae; genus Stegodyphus; species Stegodyphus dumicola. The sequence goes on from NC_140771.1 coordinate 114,134,904, forward strand.
CAAAGTTGAATGATAATACACATGACTGATAATACAGATAAGATTTTATCTGCTCTTACAGAACTTTAAATTATAGTTACATTTACATAAATTATTTTAAACATCAAAATATGTTCGAATTTTCAATGGTTATATAGTCACAAACGTATTCTGAATTCAAAAGGTGTAAAAAAATGCCGTATGGAAATGTTTGTGTAACACATTTTGCGTAAGAAAGAACTGCTGATGAAATACTTGCACAGCGAAACATCTCTGGTAACTTGAATATTTGACTTTTTCAAAAATAACTAAATAATCACTTAACAGCTGATTGGAAGCTGTTAATGCATAAACACACATAATATCAATATGTCACCATTAAATAAGGTAATTTCGTTGTCTGGCTGTATTTGTATACCTTAAGTCTCAAATATCAAAGTAAAAGAAAATGACAGTGAAAAAAAATTATTCCGAATCATTCATTATTAGTTTATGATCTGGATAAGATGCCTGCATACATGACAGAGTAATAATTAATATTTCTCATATAATTTTACTTTATCCAAACCAAATTTGCAAACATTCTTCCTGGAAAAGCATGGGATTAACTTTAAAGCAAAGAAATATGAAGAACAGGGATTAATATCAGATAACTTGTAATTGCAAAAACGACAATGATGAGAGAAATGCTTCTGTAGACTGTTAAGATTAATAAATGATTTCGCAAAACTTTATGCTGTTCAGAAAAATTCAAATTTCATAAAACTACATACCGAATGACCCTCACTTTTAGAAGCTCCCTCACTTTTAGTAGAAACTTCAATGTTATCGAGTTCATAAATTTTCTTAAGCTGTTTTCGTAAATAAAATTATAAATTAAATTATGGCAGGAATATAGTATAGCTAAATAAAATCATATACACACATAAAAAATACTTTGAATTACTACCTACGGTATAAGTAGACAAAAGTTTAGAATAACCACGCAAGTATCATAACATTGAGAATTTCTAAATTATAAATTATGAGTTTATCGTCATAAAAATTAAAGTAAATTAGTAAAATAACTGAATAAAATTGAAACTGTCTGTGTTTGTAATACTTTATTAAGCAATTCTTTTAAATTTTACATGCATCATTTTAGAAGTATCTTCCAATTTCTAGTCGATCATCTTGAATCGAATTTCGAAACACTAAATTTAATAAACAATTTCTATACAAAAGCACTTACAGATATTTTTATATTCCATGGCTCATTTGAGGGAGATATTGTAGAAGCTAACTGTAAAAGGTATTTATTCTAACAATAGTAGTTCAAACAAATGCTTAAAATTAATGTAAATATAAGCACATGTATTCTTTCGTATTGTTTTGTTTCTAGATAATTATTTAAATGCTAAATTTTGTCGCATTGTAAATATATCAGAATACAATAGTTTTCGAAAGGAAAATACACTTAAATTGTGAGTTTTGATATGATAGTGAATATTTCAGTTCTCATCAAACTTGCATTTAAATACCAGTTGAACTTATGTTGTTATCTCACGAATAAATAAAAAAGGAAATACTTTAAGAGACATATAAGTATGTTGAAAACATACAACTTCCCCAACAACATTTAGGGTGAAATTACAGTTTACAGTCTTACGCAGACTTTAAATAAACGTCCAGAATACTTATCTTTTCAAACAAACGAGATACGTTTAAGCTACCAATAAAATTTCCGACCACGTCAAATAAATATTTTTCTCCAATTTTATCTCTCTTTTGTTGTAGAAAAAAAATCAGAAAATCGTAGTTTCGCAATAGACAGGCAATACGCCATGAAGAACACGAAGAACAAATATACTCAGTCATTCCCTAAGATACTTGGTACAAGATCTGCAAATTCAATTAGGTTTAAAGCAGAAACGGTGAAAACAAACATTCAGAAGTAGAAGTTTCTCCGAACTGATTCTCTTTCCGCCATGACAGCTCCACGTCTCTTGCACACACTGTGGTATTTGGCTTTCCTCATTTTGAGAAATTTCAAGGAAAAAATCCAGAATTGTGGAATGACCTTTTCTTATAACATGGAAAACCTTTTTATAGAGAGCGTTACAAATTCTGATCGCATCGCAGATGGGTTTAAAAAAATTCTTTCAAGTCGTCATAGTAACGGAGCAGAAGATAAGCAGAGGTTTTTTTAAGTCAAAGTTCTTTATTCAAAAATATGACGGTATGGCGATTCCAGCTTTCAAAACTTGTATTTCTGGCATGTTTTTCCTTCTCCGTTCTGAGGTTTTTGACTTGACAAACAGCAAATGAAATTTATATCGAAATTCGATTTTTTAAGCTCGCCTTATGGCTTTATATCGATTGATGTTTGTGATTGAATTTCTATTCGTCTGAGAAACCTCATTTGAAGGAACATCTCCGAATAACGAATACATTTGGCTATTCAGCGGCTGTGAAAATATTGGAATGTACGTATAGTTTTATCGAAAATAACTTTCAAGCAATATATAAAAAAATAAATGAAGCGATATAAACGTTAACCGTAGAAGCGACAGATTGAAAATATTATTAAGAAATTTATACTTGAAGAAATTAAATATTCCTTCCTAAATACGGCATTAAAAATTGTTGATTTATTAATGAGCTCAAATTAAATTTAAATTGACGTTAATTTTAATAATAGATGTTTCTATCGAAAGAAACTGGCGGTGGATCCAACTCAATTCTGAGAACTAATTTTTTCTAGCTGTTGTACATAAAGCAGCTTCTATACTTTTGTATTATTTAAATTATTAAATACTTTTGAAAGCTATGTATGTATGTATGTCTTTTTTTATACATACATAAAATGAACGTCTGCAAATTTTAATGAATTCTTAACTTAAGTAAAGAATTATTAACAATTTATTTGTAAAAACTAAATTTTTAAAATATCGGTTCTGATTATACCTGAATATACGACTAACGCAATAAATGTAGTCCATAAAAGATAATCAAGTTCAATAAAATCAAAAATATATACTGCAGCCATGCAGCCCATTGTGATTATAAGGGTTTTCAAATGGTAAGAGGTAAGACAATTGTGATCCCGTAACATCCTTGATATAAATCTTCATATCCCAAAACCGAGCCACCGGTTTACGTCTGTCCAATCATGTAATATGATTACAGACATTTACTCTCTGAGGGTCCAGATCTGGCCAACAAAACAAAACAAGTTGCTTGAAACTTCTATTCACCTATTGTTTTCCTGCCATCTGCCTTTCATTCCTAAAAGAAAAAAACGATTGCCACATACGAACAACTTGCTAAGGCATTTTCCACCGCTTCGTTCATAGCATACTTAAAAGAGTTGTTGTATTGACAATTCATACTGGTGAGAATTTTCATTTAATTTCCTTAAATGTAATATACTAAAGAAATGCTAATAAGCGAAACATTGTCTTCATTTGACTCTGAATCTAATATAAATGGTTTCATATTATCGATTAAAGGGGCTTTTATTTACAGTTTATTTTAGCCTAGAAGGGACCATTAATCTCAGAATGGTATTTTGCCTTCGTTCAGAAATGGTGCAATATGACTGTATAAACGGATGCGTCCATTGATCCTAGAACCCGCGCTCGTGGCTGAAACATAAATGCACTTTTATATGATTTTTAAATTCTATATCTAACCGAAAGCCAACGTTTACAAGCACAAATTAATAATTCTAAAACAAATTTCAAAATTTTGCACACGATTTTCTTCACTGGATATATCTTCAAGACATCAACCTATTTCTTAAAAGATTAACTCACAACCTTCCAGGCATAGAAGAAAAACTATTTCAGCAAATATAACCAACATTTCATATATTTCAGTTGCCATTTCTACTTTAGCAAATTATTTTATACACTTTGCAGTTTCCTCTACAATTTTATTTTTACCTTGCTCTCCAGAGTGTGCTGTAATGCAAGAGCGTGTGTACGTGGGTGAAGTATTTCACTATTTCATCACTACCACTTGACTGAAATCCTACATGTTAATAACTTAGACACAATAGACCTCAACGAATAGCTTAATTTCAGGACTGTACTAAAGGTACTAAGATTCATATTTTGTTAAACTTTAGAGTCGGCCTAACTTTTAACTACACATATTTATACGTTTAACTTTTACTTATTATTACTTGCTATCTTGCATTTAAATATCTAAAATATACATCAGCAATTTTAACTTTTAGCAAATAGTTAACAGAATGCATTTACATTTACAAAACAACAACATTCTTCATGAAACATTTACGTTTGATTCATTATGCAGAAGGTGTAGGGTTCAGTTTATTTTTACTTATAGTTATTTTATTCTGTGAGCTATTTCTATTCTTTTTATTATTGATTAATTAAACTACTTGAAGATATTCATATTGATAAAATTCGAAACAGCCCAGCTTCTAAAAAGCTTAATTTTTCTGAAAAGGTAACAAAATAATTTCTGATTTTACAAGAAAAAGAGCTGCGTGTTTTCAGCCATAAACTGAGTGCATCAAGAATTCTTGAAGTAACAAAACTTTCTTTAGCAAACAATATGGTAACAGTACCGGTTTAAATTAGCTAGCAAGTTACACAATCACTGGCTTTTCACAATTCTTTTTCATCGTGCTATTTACTGCTCTTTCCTTCTTAGGTTTATCTTTATATATACAATATGGTAGCAGTACCGGTTTAAATTAGCTAGCAAGTTACACATCCACTGGCTTTTCATAATTCTTTTTCATCGTGCTTTTTACTGCTCTTTCCTTATTAGGTTTATCTTTATATATATAAGCGGCTTAAGTGTTTGTCGCCGACAGTTTATTGTTGCCACTCGGAAAAATGAGCGCGGAAATTAGCGTTTCCGCAGTTTTTAATTAATATCTCGGCCGATTAAAGTCGTACGACGATGAGAACGGTATCGATGGATTCTGAGAATTTTTTGGAATCTGAGGATACGCGTCTCGAATTTCAACTCGGCATCGTTCCGTAGGGATTAGAGAGGGCGCACCAGCGGCTGAGCGGTAAAGTCGCTGAACACTGATAGTTCGGTCCGAGGTTCGAATCCCGCGAACGGGCTGGCTGCATGAGCGTTTTCGTGGTTTTCCCCGTGTGTAACGTGTATACGAGCCAGTTTCCCTTAGGAAGTCCTCCACGAAGGCATCCCTTCCTTTAGGCAGATAGCATTTGAGGCTTTGCCATAATCACATACACACACACACACACGTAGATATTAGAGATAAAAGAATTTGGCACGTAGCCAAATCCCTCTAATAGAAAAACCTAAGAAAGAAAGTGGAAAATGTAAGGAAAACGTAGGAGAAAATTAGTTTTTAATTAATATCTCGGCTAATTAAAGGCCCACGAAGACACGAATGGTCAAAATGGCGTGCCACGGACCTGCGGAATCCAACGGTGTGCTTCACTAAGCCCGGGAGCCAGTCATTTCGGACGAGATGATGTTACTTCGCCGCATATATATATGCGGCTTAAGTGTCTGTTTGTCGCCGATAGTTTATTGGTTGCTTGCGTAACTGTACTAGCCACTGAGGTGAAGTTGCCACGGCACAGTGTTGCCGTTTCGATTGAGACGTATACAATTTCCTGTAAAACTTGCGTCTAATATGAACATCAATAAGTCTCAGGGCCAAGCGCTTAAGCGCATTGGCATTTTTTGACCTGAGCCTGCATTTCGACACGGACAACTTTATGTTGCCTGCTCAAGAGTTCGTGAAAAACCGACGTGAAATTAAAAATAATTGATGGCCCTCTGCAAGGCGAGCTTAAAAATGATGGAAAGATCTACACAAGAAATGTTGTGTACAAAGAGATCTTTGATATGTGAATTAACATTTTATTATTTGAATCATCTTTATTTATTGAGCTAGCTGTGGATCTTAAGAAATGTACCGTCAGTTTCCTTCATTGACCTCTACTTTAAGCAATTAAGCAAGTAGAAGGGAGAAATCCCGTGGGGCAGTAAGCAAAGGGGCGTCCTCGCCGCCTGCCCTGGGTAATTCAGTTTGGATTAGCAGACACCTTTGCACAAATCATTTTAATTACAATTTATAATATCTAGAACAGAGGTCATTTCGAATGACCGTCGGGCTTCCCAGTAAAATTACAATAGAACTTATTTTACACAGCATAAACAATTCAAATTTATTAGTAGTAACTGGTAAAGAACAGAAGAAAATTTTGTTGTGTAGGATTCCCTTGACCACCGAGCGATGAAAATAATAATCATGAATTTCTCCAAAACCTTTTCGAAGTGAATGGATAGTAAAACAGTTTTAATGAGTTTAGAAAACCGTTGCAAAGTTTTTAAGAGTCATTTCAGAAGCTATTTCTGAGATCAGAAACTACCGATGGCAACAATTCGCAATGAGGAATTGCAACAAATTATATACTAACTCAGCCTAGACGCTAAAACAATAGATTACGCTAAAAAGGCTTAACGAAACTAAATTAAATTATTTATATGTTGAATGAGTAAAAAAAAATGAGTTTTGCAATAAAGGAATATCTTAAAAAAAACGTAGCAAATCTTTTTAGCTGAAAGTACTCAGAGTAAGATGGTTTTCTTGTAAGAAGGAAGAATTTTAGCAGAAAATGTTTTGAATTCTTTTTCGTAATAAATAAATATTAAAATAATAGACTCGCGATCTCCTCTTAATTATGCCAAACCTAGAAAGATAAGAGTATAAAACACAAGGAACAAAGGCAAGGCTAGATTTTTCATGCTTCTTACAATTCAACAATATTTGTTTCAAACGTCTTTTGCACCTATCATAAACCAATGGAAGTGTTTTTAAATAAATAGCCAAAATAAAAGTATTTCATCCAAATGAAAGCAAGAACAAGCAACTTTGGGAGAAATTAAAATTTATACTAGTATTTTACCTATGCGCACTAATTTGATAAAACTGATAGGTTAAATATGAACCAATACATTCCATTTGATACAGAAATCTTAAATGAAAACTTTCAAAATATCTCACTATAAATTTCGTCTTAAAAGTCATTCTTTTTAAATCCAAGAGATATTAACTTCATTTTATCCTCAAATTATAAAATTCTTCTAAAACTATACATACGTTGCCTTAATGCGCAGTTTTAAAATGAAATATTGCTTAATATTTTCTCCTTAGCTGCTATTTGCAACTTAGTTGCTATTTAGTTTAAATGTAACAGCAGCTATGAACAGTGCTTTTCAACTTTTAAGAGCAAGAATCAGTGTTCGGTATAACTCAAGTACAAATTAGAGTAGAGAATGCAAATTTTTCGAATTATAGTCATTTAATTTAATCAAATATTAGTAAAATAGTATTAAGAATTCAGTAATTCCAGTATTAAAAAGTAAAGATTTGCTTTTGAGAAAGTGATAAGTGAATTTCGAAATAAATACGTAAAATGAGTTTCAATAATAACTGGTATCTTGTCGGCAACTTAAATTTAATCGTGACACCGAACTTTTATACCGCGAGTTCATATATTTCTTAACAGTTCTGATTATCCTTCTAATATGGAATGAAAAGTTTACTGCGCCGTCATGCTGATGTTAAATTATATATCTGAAAGCTCAGAACAACGCATAAGCTATAATGGTGTATTTAAATTAATACTTTGCATTTCGTTCATAATTTCCTAGGATTTAAGGAAATAACTGCTTGGTTTAGCGAAATCATAAATTTTATGTCCTCTTTCCAGATAATATCTAATTAGGATTGTACATTAAATCCCAGATTTATAAACAGTGGGAGTGTGAGCCACTGGCCCAGGCTACCGACCTAAGGTTTAATTTATAAATAGAGGATTTAAAATTTTGAGGAAACCAATTGCTGAATAAGGATATTAACCTATAATTTATTCAAAGAAGAATATGCAATAAACCACTGATATACTAAATATTCGCATCAAACTAAAAGTACGTCTTTTGGGATAATTTCGGTAAAATGACTGCGGATGTACAATAAAAGAAGCCATTCCAGATATTTTAATATGTTGAAAATTTTAATGAGGAATAGATAAGATTTAATTTAATTAGCATTATTTTAATTTACTGCGTTCTTCCCTGCTTCAAAGCCTTTTCTTAATTGCAATTCGCTGACTGTGTGATGGATATGCGCAATGTATGGCTGTCATTTATGCTTAAAATATTAGCTCGATTAATAGGCACGGGAAAGATTCATCACTGCAGAAATTGGTATCATAATTCGTGTATTCAATTAAAAAAGCAGTTTAAAGTATAAGAACAATAAACCTAATACTTTCAATTTATTATTTATACGCATATGGAAGCATCCCTTTAATTTGAAAATTAATAATGATTCTGTTTGGGAATAGTCGTAATAAGAAGGTGAATATCAGTATTAACACTATCTTATCTGGAAGCAATTCTCGGTTTATAATTTAGATTAATTGTAAAGGGGAGAATTTTTAATAATTTTGCATAAATTAGATGAATATTAAATATGAATGAAATGATAATTATCGTAAATAATTGATTTATTATTTCTGTTGTCATTTAAAGCATAGCAGTATGGCTTTGTTATTATAAAATTGAGTTTTCAGTGTTTTTAGAAAATATTTTATGAACTTCTTTTTGTGAAGCGCATAATTATTTGTTAAAGTGCATTAAGTTATTCAATCAAACATTACAAATATTAGTGATTTGTATAACAAAACAACTACAAATACCTGAAAAGGTATTTTCAGACATTGTATGTAGAGAAGATATTTGTAATACATTTCACCTAAGTGTGATTGAACAGGAAAATATTGGAACTCATATCTCGGAGGAAAGCTTCTTGCCAGAAAATACTTCTGGGCGACTGCCTTTTGCCCAGCATAGTGGTTAGTGATGCTGATAATCTAACAATAAGGCCGGGTTCGAATTCCAGTGAAGGCATGGATGTATTTAAGCTTTAGTGGCTGTGCGGCAAGATGTTACTCCAAATACAAGGCAATCCGAAAGTCCTCTCGAGAGGTTTCCGGTAGGAAAAGTGAAGTGATAGATCCTCATAACGCCCCGCTCCCGAGCTCAAAGTGTACGAGCTTGGGCGCAAGTGTACAGTTAACGCAGCGGGATATGCCTGTACGACCAATGATAAATTTCTGGTGGTCCGCCAAATTCCAACTGTACTTTTGTGAGCGCTAAATATCTTCGCTTGTCATGTATTTTTGTTAATGAAATCGCTACACACGTTTCCGCTAATACACAGCGTGATATAAGGAGGTGTACCTGCAAAATTATTATTTGCCCACATGGCATAGTGGTGAGTATTGCTGACTACTGCACCGAAATGCCTGGGTTCGAATCTCTTAGGAAGGCAGAGATATTTGTAATAGTGTTAATATCTGTGCTGCAAGAAGGTACTGAGAATACGCGGCCAATGAAATCCTCTCAAGGGGATAATGGACTCTCGGAGTTGCCTTCGGCCGTTCTCCCTCGGAATTCCGAACGAAACGTTAGCAGTTAGCATGACCGACGATAGCTAATGTGTCTAAATGGATACAGAGATCCTGGCCTTGCTACAACCTGTAACTGTAACTGAAGTGCTCAGTGAGAGGGGAAACCATGGGATAATTTGGCGAACATACATCGGAGTCCCCGATACACTTAAGAGCGTGTGAATGAACGAACGCTGGTGCATAGGTAAGGCGAGCAGTTTCAAAGATAAGTTTGAATCACGTCAGAGTCTTCATCTATAATACCTATGAAGGCTTTTTTTTTTTTTTTATTATTTAACTATACGTTATGGTGGTAACACCATCTACCGACGAGAGATGCAAAGGCTACAGTTTTCGTTAATTAGTTCCCATTGTACTGTGAGCGTTTTATTGGTTCGTAACAGATTAATTTAGTAATTGGACTAAAATCCTTTTCGTAATTGCGTGTTAATTGTCTTGTCTGAGCAAAGTCTCTACAATTAATTAGCTCAAAGCTTTTAAGAGAAAATTATGATGGCGTCAAAATTACTCCCGCAGTACATGCCTTTTTTTTTTAAATAAAGGAATTCACTTGGATATTTTTAACATCTCCTTATACTCAAAAATACGTCACCAAAACAATCTGCTATTAAAAGTTTAAAACGTTATATGGCTAAATGAGAAACTAAACAAGTTGAACTTGACAGGTAGCTGAATTTTATGCAATTAAATGTATGTCAGTTCCATATATGCAATACATGAGAGTATTCTTTTCCTCTTCCTGATGAGATATCTGATAAAAAATTGAGCATCTAAATCTTTTCAACCCATACGGTTATATGTTAAGTCGATTGCATGAAATAAGCATGCAAAGTACAGAATGGTTACTATAGAAACGCAAACAAAGCAAAAAATAAACTGTATTCAAACTCAGTTGTTATCGGAATCTGAGCAGTAGTATCATATTTACTTCTGCCTTGAAACGATACCCAAGGGTTGCATCTGCAGACACTGGGATCCAAGCCAAACGAGGCAGAATCACTCCTTTGCCGATTTTGGGGTCGAACACCTATTGCTCCCAATCCAGCCGTTTTTCTGTGAGAAACTTGTGGTTTCCGTTCCTTTGGTTTAATAGTGCGGAATAAAAATTGCATTTCATATTGGAAGTCACTTTTGCTATAGAAGTTTTCTTCGAAAAGTTTGTTGCAAAATTTAACTAAACAATTTAGAAAACATAATTACTGAAACGGAATGTCTGAAACCACATTACTTACAGATAAAGAGAATGTTACACGGATATTATAGCACATTTTGAATATTATTCCACTGTTGATATTTTGCCTATAATAAGTAATATATATGCATGTTTTGGAACTACAAAAATATTATATGCATTCATAATGATACTATAATAAAACATATTCAAGAAGATCGTCAGCGACATGATAGTGTACTAAAAGATATGCAAAATATATTTTTCAATAGATAGTATGAAATATGATACGGGGTAAATTAAATTCTAAAATAAATTATATCATTTTACATATGTATTTTCTCTTCAAGATTAATATTTTTCTATTTCATTCCAACTCTTATTGTATTTTCATACGTTTTTACATAAATTTTAATTTTAAATTCTTTCAATATGTTTCGATAAGCAAAACCTCCTACAATGAGATTTGTATTTGAATGAACAAATGTTTTCCTTTAGCGTTTAAAACTTTTCTATGCAAAACTAACACACTAACGATTATATAAACTTTCTAAAAATAGTCTACACAGAATACCTCTAATCTCTAAAGATACCAACCTGAAAATCGATTATTCTAAATGCTATTCTTGATTTAAAAAATATGCATTCTATAGGATTTATCTATCATTCGTATTGAATGAATAGCAAGACAAAATTTTAAAAAAAATACAATTTCACGGAATTTTATTTTTTTGTGAAATGGGTGGAAAAAATATTCTTCCCTTCAAAAAAAAAAAAAATTTTTGTGAGCTTGATATAAAATTACGAGAATATTTTTATCGATGCATTTCAACACCGAAGAGAGAGATCAAATATATTTTGTCGATTTCTGCAATAGACAGAAACTCACTTGTTATATTGCTTTGTATTGTCACTGAACAAAGAAATGGCAAAAAAATTAAGCAAAGTTTCCTTTCAAAATGGGTTTAATAACAAACTAGAAAACTTCTATGGCTTGAAATAGGTAACACCGAATACAAATAATTTTATGCTATTTTTATACTTTCTTGAAAAACGCGATTGTACAGCTTTACAGAAATATGTAGACGAATGTTTCAAAGGCGTGAAAATGTATTTCTTCACTTGAAGCAAAGAAATAGATGCGTGCCCTTATATAACATAAAGTCAACTGTACCTATACACTTTCATATAAAGAAACAATAAATATACTAAATCATGCCATAACTCTTAGAATAATTTAATCATAATTAATACGTATTCAGAAAATTAATACACGTAATAATTTATAGTTTTTAACTGAAGAAGTTGAATACCTTTATGATAAATAGAAAATAACGCTGAAACTATATAAATAATATTAAAATTAATATAAATCTTAGTAAATCAACATTCATGCATTTTCTTACAAATTCGTTTTCCTTACATTAGGCTGACTGAAATCAACAATGTATGTTCCTGAATCTACTTTATTATTTAATTTAATTTATATTCTATATAAATAATGATGATACTTAAGACTTTTTAAACCAAGAGAATATTTTTTAAATTTTATTTATTTATTTATTTATCTTTATTTGATTAGTTTTTAGAGTTTTTTTGGCTTCTTCCATCTAACATTATTAACTGACAAAAGTTAAAAATATTCTTAATGTAATTTCTGAATTCAGATATGATTGAATTAAAATTCGTTCTTGAATTATCTTTCAAAGATCTGATTTGGTTTAGCTACCATGATAATGTATTAAAAGATATACAAAACATATTTTTCAATAGATAGTATGAAATATGATGCAGAGTAAATTAAATTCTAAATAATGTTATATCATTTTACATAAATAGTTTCTCTTCAACATTAATATTTTTCTGTTTCATTCTAATTCTTATTGTATTTTTGTACGTTTTTATATAAATTTTTAATCTAAAATTCTTTCAGTATGTTTCGATAAGCAAAACCCACAGCAGAACCTACCAGAATTACTGAAATAGAATTTTAAAACATTTTTCTGATGGTATATTTGAAGCATTTATATCATTTGAATATTACGTGCTAAGCTAAAAGCATTTGGATATTACGTGCTAAGCTAAAAGCATTTGGATATTACGTGCTAAGCCCTTTATAAAATTCTCAAATAATGATGGTGACTATAATTTTTCACCAGTTAGAAACTGGAAATCAGAAGCTGTCTTGTTTAATTTTTTATGTCTGCATTTGTAAGATTAAAATATATTTCATTTCTTTCATTTCTGTTATGAGAAATTGTTTTTCTGAAAAATGAATTCTTTATCAATTGATACGTGACAATGTGATTTATTAACCATTGCTTTTCTATTTTTTTCACATTCTTTTGATATAGTCATTTTTAAAGCTAAATTTTTTCATTTTTAAGACGGTTTCTCATTTTTCGAAAAGAAAGATCTGTTCCTTCTGATGTGTTTGCTTGTTTAATTCAGTATATCAAAGCATTCGAGGTCTACTGTCTGGCTGCCTTCGTGTAGGATGTTCTAAGGGTAACTGAATCGTACTTAAGTTATTCATTTAGAGCAAACCACTGAAATACTTATGCAACTAAATCTTTCGCATGTACTCGGTATCAGGTTGTTAGCTATTATTATTTTGAGTTAAAGTAATTTTCTTAACGCTCTCCTTTTCGTGCCAGATTGTAAATGATCTACCGCGCGTTTATTCAGATTGAGAAAGAAGTGCTATTTAAGCGAAGGGTTCGCAAGTTGATGTTAGTGTTTTGTGTTCTAGTATGTGTATTTTATAGTGCGTATGTTCTGCCTACATGAGGCCACGTTGTTACCGTGTCTAAATAGTGATCTGATTCTGTAACGGTGCGTGCTTCTAGCCATTAGAGTTGTCTCGCCGGTTTTTTACAAACCAGAGCCCTCCTGCGTGTTACTTTATCCTGTGAGCCGTTAAGCTAAACTAACTACATTTAATTTTAGTTAAACATTACTTCTTTAAGTTAAGCCAGAAATATTGGTTCGTGTAAACCTAAGATGGGTCATTGTTAGCTCCTTGTGTTCAAATAAAAGGGCTATTTATAATCTTCTTCTGACTTTGTCTCTCTACAGTTCAAGACAATACTATTATTAATAGTCTTCTAAGGCTCATGAATTTATGCTGCCAAAGAAAATGAGACTCTTTAAGGTTAATCTTTCTATTAAGTGTGTAGTTTCTGTAACTTTAAAGGATTTCACAGCAAAGCTTTATTTATCTATACTTTTCTGGCAACACAAAATTCTAAGAATATATATGTAAATTTTTTATAAATTTTCTTAGAGAGATTATTACTTTCGATTCATTGCAAAGATTTAACATTTGATGCCTGGTAGAAATCTGAACTTTATGTAAAGTAATATTAAAGTGATGAACAAAATGTAAAATATGTAATAAAGATTTTCTACCTCCCTTTAAGTACTTAATTGTAAAGACAAATAAAATTTTCTGTTTTGTTTGGTTAACTGATTAAAGAAATTCACGCGAGTAGATAAGTATTAAAAAATACAACCGCATATATGTTGCTTTAAATGAACTGTTTTAGAACGGCACTTCCCGATGCGTTTCAAAAATGAAAGTTAATAATTATAATTTATTTTTTCAATATATTTATACATTTTAGCAACTAATTTTGCGCCCTTCCTAACCATTAGAGTTATCTTCTTCTCTTGCCTCATTTTGTCCCGGCTGTGCCAGGATAAATTTAAATCTGACTCTTGTCTGTTCCTATTTTAAATAATAAAGTAAATATGCTTTAGAATAATAGATTACTTTAAATTCTTAACTTTATATGAATTACCTGCATAACAAGAAAATTTATTAAATGCGGAACCGATACTTAATCGATGCACGATGTGAGCAGAATAAATGTGCGAAACTTGCAATATATTTAGTATAAACAAATAATTTTTTGTTTTCAATTTGAGATTTGTGATACTAATTGAATAATGAAGGTATTCTTTTCGCCACCCTAAAAAAGGAAAGTTTATCATTCTTTTCATACTGCTTTTAATATGATATATTATTAAGCAGAATTTTCCTAAAAACTCTGCATAAATATTGCATCCACTTTCTAGGCAAAGCCGGCCACGCAAAACCTACCATTGAAAAAAAAAAAAAAAGGATTCAGCCACTGAACTGTGGTACCGCTGTCGAATTCTTTAGATTAGTCAAATTGACTTTTAATTCACATGATATGACAACATTTTGAGCTTCCTTTAAATATTATTCCTAGAAGAAATCCTTATTATGGCAGAAAGTCTTTTAGTACTTTGTTATAATAAAATTATCTGATCCATTTAATGGTAAATCTAATTTAATATTAGACGAATAACTCACATTACTATAATTTTCAGTTATTATTAAATGACAACGTGAAAATAAACTTTCGGTTTTAATGCAGAGTATCGGAAATATAAACTCACAAATTTCGATAATTATGGAAAGAAAAAAATTCCGATTATCTGTTAAAATGAATAAGTATTCTAGCTTTAAAAAATCGCTAATGGTATTTGTGAAAGTTTGTAAAGTCTGATGACATATGGCACTAAATATAGCTAGAAGCTTAATATTTGGTGCAGTTTAATAGCAAACAGATTTGTTAGTGACATTTTTTATGATTGAAACAATTGCCGCTGGCTAAATATGTCTAGATACATTTTTCATGTGCTAGATTATTATACATACCGTTTCCCAGAAAACCAGCACATTGTTCTTTGTAAATTTAATGTTTTCTGAAGTTCTGAACTGGAGAAAGGGCCTATTGCGCATGCCGTTTTCCTAATTTTTGCGTTTTTGTAACACTTCTTCTTTGGGATACTGTTACATAAAACCGTGAGTACCACAAGCCAAATTGTGTGCAACAGTAATTTTTACTTCTTAAAATATGATATTTATATCATTTGTGGAGTTCAAACACATCTCTCTGTCTTTAAAAAGAGTTACTTATACCAACGTCTGCTACGTAATAACGCCTGTCATGCATCTGCTGCGTAATAAGCAATTTTGAAACTCATAAACATTTCAATGTATAAACTTCAGAAAGTTTGCGAAATGGTGAAGCATGGCGCAAGGGAGCACTCAAAATGCACGGCAATCCGAAAATACTTCCGAGAGGTTGTGGTAGGGAAAGAGGGGTGAGAGACCTTCGGACAGCCCACCAAATTGCTCTTCCTCAAATTCGGGGTTAAAATGCGCAGTTAGTGCGGCAAGATTATGCTTGAACGACCAATGGTGAACTTCTGGTGCCCCGCCCACTTCTATATGTACCTATATCTACTGCATTCGCATGCATACAACTACATTAACTCTACATAGTTTAACTATGTAGAGTTAATGTAGTTAGAAGTTCTCATTAAAATACATTTTAATTATTGCATGTCGAATATTTTCTTTGAATAAATGAATTGCATTTTTATTTTGACGAGAAAATTTCAAATCATATTTTCATAAAATATATACGACTGACTGAAATCTAAAAGCCAAGCTAAACGCTGAATGCATATTTGTAACAATAAATAAGATGCCTGGTTTCCAAAATTTCACTTAAAATGTTAATTTGGTAGCCTAACTTTCACTTAAAAGATAAATTAAACACTTGGTAGCCTAATCTTCGCTTAAAAATGAATTAACGACTCGATGGCCGAAGTCTCTCTTAACACTAGCTTTACGGCGTTTTCCGTATACCTATAACTACGAATTCCGTATACCTATAACTACTTTGACCGCTTGCTCCGAATAGAAGAAAAGGCTCACTTTTTGCTAATATTATGTAAAGCTAATGCTTATAAAGATATATTTTACTTCTTAAATAACTGTAAAGTAAATTGAGTAAATACATGCAACCAAAAGATAATTTAATGTAGCAAAGGGCAAAATAAAGTGAGTTAGTATATTAAGCGATTTATTTTTTAATAGTATAACAGAGAGCTAAAAGAAAAAAAAACCCTTGATATGTTTATAAATTTCTTATCATTTGATAAATTGACTCATAAAAATTTTCAACATGAAATAAATATATTAAAGATTACACATATTAGTACTTACATTGCTCGGTTTTGCAGTGCATACAGATTACTAGTCTTTTTAATTTTACCTGTACATGTTCCACGAACATATTTTATACAGCATTCAAAGTTTCTTACCTCTCCATGCATTTATTTGGCATTGTCTAAGCTTACGGGAAGAGTAGACGCAGGTCTCTTTTTGTCAGATACAGGAAGTTTGTGAATTTTGGATGAAATGTGCATCTTTCGAAGCTCCTTAGCCATATTCAAAATAAAATCACGACGGCTGGTGTTTCTATATTCAGTTGTTTCTTTGTAAATTATCCATGCATTTATCGTGGCCAGACCAAGAATATTTAAAAAAAAAAAAAAAAACTTGAAATGGCCAACGTCTGGATGAGGACTTCAGTGAGTATTTTCGGGTCATCTGGTCCAAAACATGAGCTCCATATTTGGTCGAATTGTAAAAATTCACAACTTTCGGTGCCTTGTTTTCATCAGATGCGATTACCAATATTGAGTGTTTAGTACTTTTAAGCAGGACATTCTTGTTTTTTTCCTTGATAAGACGTAAGCGTTATATTGTCATGCTTATCAATCTGACTAGAAGAGAGCTTATCCGTCGTATTTTTGAAAGAATAAGGTATTTCCCTTTTGAAAGATTCATTGTGCCAACTCAGATTATCCCTGAACTCTTCATTTCTTTTACTAATTTCAGCGAAGTAAAAAAATGTCCGTTGTCAGACATGCACTACTTGAATTACCATCAATTATTTTTCTCCTTGCGTAAGAAATTGTCCCAATTACTTCTCATAAGACATTCTGCTGATGACGTCTCCCTGTAACACCTGTTGAAATATTTCCTATTTTCCAAACTAAACCTTCATTCGTTGTTTCTTCATCATTTTGAATTTCCTTACTTAGGATATATCGTCTTCGCTCTTCGAGCTATGTTTTGTTGCCTTTCAATACTTTCTCGAGATCTACTAGTAGAAGGCAATGTAATATTTTTTTTTTTTTTTGGTATAAATTTTTACTTTTCTTTTTTGTTTCGTGAGCAGATGCTCATCAGACGAATGGGATTCGCTTGTTTCAATAGGAACAATCCAGTCTTCGTCAAATGAATTGAATATAGTTTCGGTATAAAATTCTTCATCAGGTTCAGTTTCCGAAGCAGAATTACCATCAGAAAGGCTTTCAAAAACTTTCATTTCTTCCTTTGTTAGATATTTTCTACCAACGCTTCTACGTGATATGATAAATAGGTCAGAACAACAAAACTATCAAAATTAAATAAAGTACATTTGTGTCTGCTGAAAAATACCTTTCTAACACAAGGGAAACGGGCAGACATATGGAGCGCAAAAATTCAAAGCCTGTAATTTTATTCCCCTGCTCCTTCCCTCCCCATTCATTTCTGTGAAACATGCAATCTTCCTTACCAAAAATACACTTGTTTATTTATCGGCAAACCGGAAAAAGCTAAAAAAGTCTTAAAAAAATAACGAAAAATGTATAATGTTAAGTTTTCATTTTTTTTTCTCCTTTTTACGATCGTACGGGATTCGTGCGAATTCTGAGTGAAAAACGAGAATAGCACTTGATGAAATGTCGAAACACAATTTATTAGCCAGTATTCTCAGGACAGCTCTAAAACACTTTTACAGTCGTCGAAGAACAACAATAATCACGCCGAATCAATCAGAGACACAGCTTTCACAATATCAGGTTACAACGGTGAAGACAGCTTTACGGCAAAGCACCAGAGTACAGCTCCCGACTCTACTCAGTCGTTCTCGGAACTCCACGTATTCTCGAGACTCTCCATGCTACAACTCGCGATGCACTCGACGATACACTATAGTACAACTTCCGACTCCTCGGTTCAGTCATTCCCGGAGTTCAACACACTCTCTCGACGATGCACTAACCGCAATACACTAAGAGACTCTTTCGGTGCACTCGACGACCAACTCGGCACTAGACTAAGAGACACTCACTCACTGACCAACTATCAACTCGATCGACTGCGCGCGGACTAACTCTCCGCGTACCAGCAGGGCTTATATAGCTTTTGGCCTGTATTCGAGAACATTTTGGGCTAAACCAGTAAGAATTTGTTATTGAAGGCTCTCGAAGGCTATGGTATATCGCCAAATGGGCGATTTCTCGCCAAATATGGAAACCTTTTTTCCCTTGTCATTTATGGCAACCCTAAACCTGCTTTACGGGGAAGCTATCACTAATAGTCACTTTCATTTGAACCAGAAAGATCGCCCTTTAAATCAGATTCTATTTCAGACTAAGATCCGTGTTCACTGTAAATTTCTTCATTATCGGAAAACTCATTACCTTCCTCAAGACTTCACCCGAAGAAACAGTATCAAGTAAATTTCTCACATGTTGCATTTCTTCATCATAACTTCAAAAACGCGCCATAATGAGGGTACGATTTCAGTGCGTCTACCAGTACTCAGAATTGTAACAGTAATGCTCGCGCTGGGTGTCACATACCCTCGAGTTACGATTACAAGATATCTATTTTTAGAACTCTTCCCTTCGAAAGTTTTGACCTTGGCAGCTTTAAGAAAAATCATCCATTTTTAAAAAACGGTTGCAGAGAAACAGGGGAAAAGGGAGGGGGATGGGTATAACATACTCAGCGCGATCAAACCCGGCTTAACTCTTGCTCTCCATCAATGCTGAATCCAGCTTGAAACCATTCTGCCTGCTTTATAAAAAGTGTAGTGGGAAAGGCGTATCTGATTAGCATCTCACTAGAGTCTAAAAAATAATATTTGAATTCAAATACTCACTTGAAGCCCAAACTATTCAGAAACATTCAAACTTCGTTTAATGCTTCGAAAACATAATTTCCTGCGTAAGAAAATAGTTTATACTCGAGTGTCAAACAGACGCCAAACTTTGAAACTCTCTCCTTCACAACTTCAGATTTCTCAAATATTCCAAATCTCCAAACAAGTGCAAAATATATAATTCACTCTGTTGTATAACTTTCGAAAATGATATGTTTACCTTATAAGGTATTCCTCCCGCCTTCTTAGCGTGCCTTCGTGGTGTAGTGGTCTGCAAGCTGGGTGCGTATTCCAGAGGTCCGTGGTTCGATTCGCGGTGAAGGTGTTTGCTCATTTTTCACTTCTCCTGCTTCCAAAAAATACCTAATGTCTCTATAACCTCTACATGTAAGGAATTTTCTATTAGCTTGCCGTCGTGTTTCAAGTAGAAAAACCGCCTTGCTAGAAGTGAGAAGTCCTGAATTCGAATCTCAGCTACAGCATTTTTGATTTTTCATGCTACCGCTCATAAATAAAACTGATAACTCTACAAGGAGCATCCAAACTAAAATATGGTGAATGATAATTTATAACTACGAGTATTTAGCATCTGGGTCTCATCTTCTCCATTCGTTCTATAAGTAAAGGGTCATTTAAAGAGCTTTCTTTTTCCTTATTATTTGCCTGGGCGGTGTAATTTGATAGCATGTTCAGCTAGCAGTCCGTATGTCTGGATTCGGAATCCCGTCGAGAGCAATGAAGTATTTTCGTATTTTCTGATCTAAAATAAACCTAAAGATTCTACATACATAATACGGTACATTTTTATGGAAAGTGAAATAAACTTGTGAATTTGCTCGTATTCTACAGTGATATAATTTCGTGTTCCTGTTTTCTCCAATTCATTTCCCAAGAGAATTGTGCAACTTATTTCTTCCTATCTCCTGCCAAAAACAGAGAAAAGGAAGATGTTCGCAACAGGATTCCAAGTTCTTATTAAGTCGATCGATGGCGTTGGCTATTCATTCCTGATCAACGTGAAATTAATCGTGGAAAATTCACGCAATAGTGGCAGTCGTATTACTCTGTCATTCGCTGGTTGAAAATTTTAAAGCATTTTGAGAGGTTCATTTTGTGCTACCTGAATCGCTAGAAGCAATAGAGGAGGAAAGAGAGAGAGAACGTAGACCAAAGGGAATGTTGGTCGTTCAGGAATATTTGTCACGGTGTGAAATTCAATTGAGCACGTGTCATATGAATAGTTGAATTGTAATAGAAGGATTCTGTGTATCCTTCCGAGATATTTTAAATGGATTGAAAAGCCTGGAGTCTTTCGAACTAGTGATTAATTCTGACGGATGTAACGATTAAATTTCGCTTACACAAAGGTCACTTCAATTACAAAAGAAAGGTGGTAAATTAAATTTTAGTTATAGAATGATACTACATATACGTAAAATATATACGCACAATTTTAATTAATTAGTAACTATCTATAAATATACATAATGAAGAAATTTTATTGAAATTAAATCAAAAAATAAATCAAAATAAATGTATCTTTTTTTTTTTTTTTTTTTTTTTTTTTTTTTTTTTTTTTAACCTCCTGCCAACATAGATGCATAAATGAGAGAGATAATGTTTTCCGTTCAAAAAAAAATTTTTCGATAGTGATTGTTCAGTGAATTAGCATGAATTAGAGTCTCCATAGAACATCTTGACTATTTTTACAGGACATCCGTAGGAATCTTTGTCTATCTGCGTGTCTATATGTGTATCAGAATTTTTTCCGTCCACTATAACTCTTATATCAAACTAGCAAAAATATTTATTTTTCATATTAAGCTTTCTGCCTTCATATAAACAGTTGATTAGATTTTAGTTAAAACTGGACCACCGGAAATGGTACATTCTTTGAAGCCCATAAAAAGTTTTAATGAAAGGTTACCTTAAAATCTAATCCAAAATGTTTTCATTTTAGAATTTTAAGACTTTTATAAGATACATTATGATATAAACCAAAACTTCTAAAATTTGGTATCTAAATCTCGTATACGCATATACAATCATGACTGAGGACAGCCTATGAGATTTTGACTATATATGATAAATTAAAAGTGGTACTTCATTTAGAAACTTTAACAGATTTTAATGGAAAAATATAAAATATGTATAATAAAAGCTTAATCTAAAATAATGCAGTACATATTAAAGCCGTTTCTATTATACACTCACATTTGTGAAAATTGCAACACCAAGAAGGAATCGTCATAATTGAATGCAATTTAATACACAGTTGAGTGGTAGTGGTACAAATAAATGATTAAATGTTCAAAGCAAACAAACAAGAACAAGAGATCAGAATCAGTATTTTGTGTGGCCACCACGCGCCGCAATAAGTGCTGCTACACGACGTGGCATGGAGTCAAACAAAGTTTAAATGTCTGACTGAGGAAGAGCATTCCATATCGTTTGTACGCGTACCCAAAGTTCGTCTGCAGACGCAACAGGACGAGGATCACGAGCAAGACGCCGACCAATGACATCCCACACATGTTCAATTGGCGACATATCCGGGGAACACGCAGGCCAAGGAAGAAGCTGTACCTGCTGCGCTGCAAAGAAGGATTTAACAATCCGAGCAGTATGAGGGCGGGCATTGTCCTGTTGAAATACAGCGCCTGGCAAGCTTTGAAGGAAGGGAACAGCTTCGGGCTGTAGAACTTCACGGATATACCGGTTGCTGTTCAGATTGCCCACAATTCGTAGCAATTGAGATCGTCTATGATATGCTATGGCGCCCCAGACCATAACTCCGGGTGTTCGTCCACTGTGGCGTTCGATAATGCACTCCGGAAGGTGGCGTTCACCGGCATAGCGTCTGACACGAATGCGGCCATCATGGTACCACAAATTAAAGCGGGATTCGTCAGAAAACACGACATGCTGCCAATCAGCACGCCAGTCTCTATGCTGATTGGCCCATTGTAGCCGCAGGCGGCGATGGTCGTGCGTTAGGGGGATCCTGTATAAAGGAGTCCGTGCGCGCAGTCCACACTGCAGCAGACGTCTACGAATTGATGAAGCACACAATGAAACACCTGTAGCTATTGACCACAGTGCTGCCAATTGTCTAGAGGAAGCTGTACGGTCCGTCCGCGCCATGCGGACCAGGTGTCTATCATCGCGAGCTGACGTCACATTTCGGGGTCCACTCCCGGATTTCCGAGTTGTCCGACACTCGTCCGTCCACTGCTTCCAAACGCGCATCACTGTGCTGATGTTACGCTGCACACGAGAGGCTACTGCACGATACGACAATCCAGCTTCACGAAGGCCGATGATTCTCCCTCGTTCAAACTCTGTAAGTTGTTCAAATCTCGCTCTCTTTCGTCGACGAGGCATAAGTACAGATTGAGTTAACGTTTACCACTAGCAGATAACCACCGATAACCATACACGCCTCGCTACAGCCGTCTATTTATTCGGATCCATCAGCCGTTCAGAGGGCGCTGCTCAGCATACGCATGCGCTACGGATTTGCAATTCTAATCATTTGCATATCATGCGCTACTTTGCATTTCCTGAAAATTTCAGCTCACTCGCGTAAGTCCTTCATGGTGTTGCAATTTTCACAAACGTGAGTGTATCTAAACATGATCAAGCCGTAGAAGAGAATAACTTTTATAGAAGTATTTCTTTTGCAGAAATTCGAAAATCTTGTAATGCCTACATGTTACCAAAATATGCATATTTTGTTGTCTTTCGCAGCTGAAAATGACGAGATACGAGAGCAAACAGCAAATTCAAAACCACTTGTTGTTTTACTTTTTTCTAATCTCGGAACGTGCGATAGTCACTAGTCAGCCGACGTTCCAAAAACTAATGTACACAGTTTACGAATAGCTAAATATCGATCGAATATACATGCAGATCAAAATGAATTTAGATTTCTTGATACTTTAGAAATAACGAAGAAAAAAAATGTAATTATGGTATTCATTTCAAAGTATTTATTTGAAATATTTTATAAACAGTTTAGTTTCTTCAACTGAAAGCCTGTTACTCGTATATACGTATTTTCTCTTATTTTGATTTGAAAATAAAGATCGATCGTAATGTATCCTCATACAATGTTTCGGATTCACAAATCGATGGCTTAGCAATCTCACAAATTTTTAAAAGTAGCATTTCTTTAGAATTTCCGGTAGACTGTTAAATGTTGATATACATTTCGTCAGTCTTTTATCAGTCCATGATATCAATATTCATTTTTTAAGGGGACGGTTGACTTTAAAAATTAATTTTTTAAGTTTTTGTGTGTTTCAACAAGAAATTTTACACATATACATATTACAACATCAGTTTATAAAGTATATGTTCAAAATTTCAATTTATTTTAAATTAAAAATTTTTAAAACAAATAATTAATTATTTTAATTAAAGATTAAAATTGCTGCTTGCGCTCTAATTTTCAATATTTTTTTCCTAATTTTCCTTTAAGTTTCCTTTAATAAAGACTTGACAAAAGATTTTATGTATCCGTTATTGAATATGATAAATAAAAAAAAAATTAAAAAGGAATGTTTACTTAAACCCAGTTTACGGAAAAATACCACCTTTTGTTAAAAATTATCACAAGTTTAAACTTCTTAATAACCTCATACCCAAAAATGCATACACAGTTTTACTGTAACATATAATAAGATAGTTTCTTCCAAATATTATTCATTTTGAACTAAAAATGAGACGCATGGACCATTTTCAAGACATTGGAACTGCAAAAAAATATGTTTTGTGAAAACCGAATTTAAAGTTTTTCTTCAAACTTACCTTTAATACATGGTCATGAGAAACAGCAAATTAACTTTAAATATAAATTTTTAAAAACTAGATAACATTTTCGTATCATTTAAGTATTTTTAATCTCATAATATGAAATATGACAAATAGAAACATATCTCAAATTGGTATGTGATTCAAAGTCGTAGGGAGAAACAATTCATGCATTATATCCAATGAATCTTTTAAAATTCAACCGCACCATATGTTTTACCTTCATTTGTCACATTTACATTAACTTTTAATGCTTTACAATATTTTTTACTACTCGTATTTCTGTTTTTTCCCAAGCAGGTAAAATTATCTTTTTGCTTTGGTTCAAGCGACGTTGATCCCGCTTTTTTGCAACGAATAGGGAAAGCGAGTTTCCCTATGCTGTACGCGTATATTATTTATTTAACCAAAGTTAAATTTATTAATAGTTGTCAATCCTGACATTTCTAGCCTTGGTTTTAGAAATACACACTTCTTTTGAGCAAATATATAAATTATAAGTACATTTTTTCACATTCTCTCCAAAATTTAAAGGGCAAAATTTACATTGTTCTACATTTTAAATGCTTGTAACTTCTTTAAAAATTAGAATATTTGAATTCGGTTTTTTGCATACGATGTAGTTACGTATTTGGAATATTACAATCACACGAGAGTAAATAAATAAAATTCAATATTTTGGTTGATTTTTAGATATTTGAAAGTCCACCGTCCCCTTAATATTATTAACTTCTTTATCTGTCATTTAGTTTGTTTATTAAATATCACTTTTTGCGCCACAGAAGATTCAACAATAAATCGTAAAATCTTAAAAAGCAGCATATTTTATATTCCCAATAGAATGTTAAGCTTTGCTATATTTTTTTATACTTGCAGTATTATTTCTTTAAATATAACACGAAATAATAGTTCATAGAAGAGTGCCTTATGCAGCCATGGGCGTTCATAGAGAATTGCCCCTGAAACTAATGAATAATTAAAATTTTTTGAAATATTGTTAATGCAAGCACTGTATAGATCCAATAAATCAGTCTTATATGTCAAATAACTCTACAGTTTCGAAAATATTTCGCAAGAATTAACATGGTTTGCAAACAGAGCGACATTACGTACCAGAGCTTGATAGACTGAGACTGTTTAATAACATAATAATTAAAATGTCTGATTTCCATTCTTTCATGTAAAATGTCAGAAATACGTATGACGTCAGTAGTTTATAATAAAGAGTAAGTTTTTATATTTCAAATTTTAGAGGAAAAACTTCGTCTTGATTTCGAGCCAGTTTATCGCTGAATGCATAACAATTATCGGCTGGTTGAATGCATATCAACATTCAACTATATTGAATTACGGAACAATTCTTATGATGAAATACAATTTTCATAAATATGTTTTAATCATGTAATTATAAGCTTTCATTAATGTTTTTCGCATGTAAGCTCTATGTACTTACAATCACAACCTAAATCAAATCTCCTTGTTACTTACGAATGCTTAATGTGCTCTATACAACTTCGTCTATACAAGTCCGCCAACATAAGTGAAATATACAGTTTATGAAGTTGTTTAATGTACACGAACGAAGGTGATACTTTTCAGAACTTTTCATTTGTTCGTATGCCATACACATGTAAGCCCTAAGGTACTTCAAAATAATTTAAATCAAGATTAGGAATTAGATTTTCTCCTTGTCAACCGATTTAGGAGATGAGTCAGTTCGCTGTGATTGGGAATATACAAATAAATATACGCTAAGAAACCAATATATTAAATAGATGTTTATGCAATAATTGGGCAAACAAAACACAGTTATTGTAATGGAAAAAATGTAAATAACTTTTTTAAAATCTTTTTGAATAATATATTTAAACATTTCTACATTTTACAACTAAAAGAAGCGGTATAAAGGGAAATCAAACAAAATAAATGATTCTCAGAAGTAAGAAATCTTATTTAACTAAGCCAATCCACAGTGAAATTCTCACTATTGGTAACATTATTCAGAATTTGACATTATTATTAATTAATTCTTGATAAATAAAACTCAAATGGGATGTCTTAGTGTTTACATTAGAATCAACAGAAGGAACAGGTTGTCTTTCTTGTCCGAAGCGCAGTAGTTTATATTGAAACCTAAGTGCAAAATGGTGCCGCTAAGACAAGTGATACGAAAAATATTCAGATCTATAAAAAAAAAACTTACTCTTCTAAGAAGCAAAATCCGGAAAAGCAACAACTGGGTTTGACCAGCAGAGGAGAGCAAAATCAATACTGCGAAAGGTCACTTAATGTCAAGCTAATCTTTCTCCGCGATAGGCAAGAAGTGATCAGTCAGAAATGATTTCTTGTGTTGGACACTTCCTCGCTTTTTCCCTTAGTCTTAAATCTGGTGTTTCTTCTTACGTAGCACTTTTTTCCCTTTCTTTCTGGTTCTTAGCTCTCAGAATTACACTCTTCTGCGCTCTCGGAATTACACGCTTCTGAGAAATAACTATGCTTTCTGTGAAAGCAACTTTTAAAGAAATTCTATAGGTAAGCGTAACCCATTGCTTTATAATGAAGCTATTATCTAATCGATGATTGTAATGAATTTATGTTCCATTTAAATCACTTTATTGAACTGAGGTAGTAGAAGAGAAGAAGACTATTTTCCTTTTTATATATAACTTTTTTTTTCCTATTTCATATCTAGAGCTCTGAAATACTAGCTAGGCACTACTTAGATATATAGTCTGCACATAGAGTTGAAAAGGTGTTAAACTTCCAGTTTACGTAAATAATAGATATATTACAGATAGAAAACCGCACTATAACCAGAAAGTCGTGACTTAACAAGAACACTAATAGCTTCTCTTAATAAAATCCTTTGGCAAGTCGTCTCTTTAGCAAGAAATTGTCATGGACTTCGCAATGAGAAATTAATTATTTATCTACCATTTATTTTCCAGGAATTAAAAAATATTCTGCCTGCTTCTTCAAGTGACTTATATCATTTGTCTGGTTAGTAGTATCAGATAAAGTCCTTAGATTTCATCGTGGCCAGAAGCACAGGATTGCGTCAGTTGAAAGTAAAGACTTTGTCCAGCTCCTTGCTAATTTTATAGGAGCATGTCCTAGGGAAAGAGAATCGATTCAAGGGTCTTACACACCTTTTTTCTGACTATAAAACAACTTGAGAGGAGTTTCGATTCGCCATGTATTTTAAGTTTCCCCTGCAATTGATTTGTAAATTAATTATAAAATAGTATATAAGTGTATAATAAAAGTTATACACTTGCAAACATCCAGCCCTTCTATGGTATTTGAGTAACTGATGCAAATGTTCTGAGAAAACAGTTTTTGACCGTTCTGAATATTTTTCGACCGATTTCTAGCCATAATTTTTAAGGAGTATAAAAGCATATAAGTTTACTATAAACAATTCGTTCTTTCATCTGAAGAATCACTATTTGTCAGACTAATATATGTTGATACTGTCAATAGTTAAGTTTACAAATTATGGCAAATATACAATAGTTCGGCACCTACAGTACTAAATAATATATGTCGACGAAAGTTTGGCCTACGTAAAGTTAACAGGAAAATCAGCTGACAAATAATTTGTCGCAGATAAAATGGCGGATACGATGTCTTGCAAACTAACAAAAATCGAAAATAACACACTACCGTAGATATTAAGTTGTTATCGGTAGATAAGTTGGAAAAACATTCGTCGTATAGGTCTCCGAATTAACCAGCTGAAAATTTGATGGTTAAATTGGAAGATAAATTCACAGTCGTAAAATCATTCCGTCGACAACTCGGTAGGTGATAATTTACCAGACTAAATGTTTACAATTATACTGATGACAGATAAACCGGTTAATCGAACGTCTACTAAGTCGATTTCTTCACATTACTAAAGCAATGTGACAAGTAATGAAGCTGCTTCTCAAGAGATGGCACAGGAATACCATAATCTTACACTTTTCAACATAATTTCCTCTCAATAAAACTGAAAACTGTAATTGATTCTCCAGCTGCAGTATGCCAATAAACGGCGGCACTGCAAGTAATAGCGGGAAAGCCTCCTCTTGACTTAGTCACAGAGTGAGAAGTTACGATAGTGAAGGTTTCCCGACTTGGAATCTCAGTTAATCTATGGGGACAAGAATACATCAATTCAGATTGCGAACATCATAGCCCAGAAGATCCCTGCCATCCAGCGGCAAATAACCTAGAGAAATACATCTCACTTATGAAACCAAATGACCTCAATAGTGCAGATGTAATATATACAGACGGTGCTAAATCCCTGGAGGGAACAGGCAGTGGCCTTTGCTATATCGAAAACAAAAGAGTTACTTACCAGTGGCAAAGGAAACTGGGTACTTTTAACTAAGTTTTCAGGCAGAGTTTCTAGCGATTACATCAGCCATAATTTATTTGTCGGAAGCGCGTCTGGCATCTAATAACATCTATACGGACTCAGCTTCAAGTTTAACTGCAATAGCAGGGACTGCTTCCCGCAGTCCATTAGTGAATAATATTAGGCATCTGCTGCTACAGGTTTTAAACTTAGGCAATAGGCCTCATCTGCACTGGATCCCCGCACATGTTGGCATATATGGCAGTAAAATGGCTGACAATATTACCAAAGAAGCGGCATATTCTACCACACTCCCAGAAATACCAGCTCTCGAACCGGTCTCTTTTCTCAAGCAACAAACTATGTCTCATCTTATGACTAAATGGCAAGACGAGTGGAATAGAAGCACCACAGTACGAAGAGTATATAAGTACATCCCTAGGGTCTCCCTGGACAGACATATTCCTCCTTACTATACCACTCACTTTTTGACAGACCACGGTCCATTTCCTTCTTATCTCTACCACTTTAAGATTAGAGATAATGAATATTGTGAATGTGGTGAAGAAGGCAGCCCGGACCATTTTGCATTCAGCTGAAAACTACTTAGAGATCAGAGACTCAGAAAACATCAGCTGCATCCAGCAAAACATCAGCTGATAAATGTCCCCAAACATCAACCAAATAAATTGCTGATAACCCGCAGAAAATTCCGCAAGTACGTTTGCCGACAAATTGGTGTATAAATAAATCGTTTCAATTAGCTAGCAAAAGACTGTTCCATTGGCCTATAGATAAGTCTAGAGATTAATCGGTTAACGTACTGGTAGATAATTAGAGGTTAATTGTATCCATGTCCTCCGAAAAACCACCAATTATTTGCACAGATGAATTTGTACAGCAGCAGATGGATTGCAGCAGATGAATTTGTATAGCATTTACGGATAAATGGCGATATAACATTTACCATTTGCTGGCAGATTACTAAATAAAGCAAACTTATGAATCTGGGAATTTAGGGCATAAACCGACCAATAAATTGATAGAATAATCGCAAGAAGAGCAATTGTGGTACATCGCACATAAATCTGACGATGATTTGGCCCATAAAGATGATAACAAATCTGATGGTAAGTTGGCCTACAAGTAGGTGACTAATAAGATGACAGAGATTGTCATATTAATCGATCCTTTGATCAATTCATCTTTGTCGGTTCGTTTTCCATCCACTTATGAATGTTATTAGTCAACTCTATTTGCAGGAAATAAACTGGGACACTTATGCAGGTTTAAGAATAACATGAGCTATATTTTTCACTTTTGTAAATACACATTATTTTTTCACAAAGTATTGCTTTTATTCACATTTACATCAAATGCACAACTAATACATTGCATCTCTCAGTTCTTAACAAAAAAAAAAAAAAAAAAAAAGGACAAACTCTACTCTCGGAATTCAGCCAAACTAATTTCAATTTTTTTCTCACGAGCATGCCGTTCTTCTCGCATCAAGCACGTTTCTTCTTCTCGCTGCCAGATTTTCCCCTCTCCTTTCAGATAAACTGTTTTTTTTTTTTCACACGAGCATGCCGTCCTTCTCGCATGAAGCACGCTTCTTCTTTTCGTTGCCAGATTTTCTTCTCTCTCCTTTCAGCTATAAATCGTTGGCTTTCAGCTATAAGTCTGTTCTTCCGGCAGGTTTGGTCGGTAGCATAGAGTATGTGCATGACAGAGATATCACCAAATAAATCTCCATAAAATTTGAGGTATGGAAATGTCGCTTAAATAAAGCGACAGATATTTTGTCGAAACAATTGGACCATAAATTGGTTGATAGGATGAATGATAAATCAAGCGATAATTTGATTAACAAATTTACAAATCAGCCTTCCGCGAGATTGTTCATATGTGAGTAAGGTCAATAGACGAAACAATTCGTCGACTGTCAGATGAAGTATAGCCAGCTGACTAATTAACAAATCAAAGAAATCCGAAGCCCTAATTAAGTTCGCTGATTAGTCGGTAGGCTCAGTATTCACTGAAGTATATCTCTCCCTGTAATGTATATCTCTCGCGTATATCTCTCCCTCCCTCATTTCTCAATGTTTCCAACATATTATTCTGATTTATTACAGCAACAAAAAGAAGTAGGTATTTTGGTATTATAGCAAACACGCTGTTAGCAGTCGCCAAATTTTCAGAAGTTCCCAAAATGCGGCAAGCCTTTGCATAATAGTAATTCTTTAGATAACCATATCGATAACTGAATAAGCAACGTCGCCATTTTCGTACATGCTGTTTTGTTTTTTTTTAAAAGTTCTAAAGGCAAATTTCAATAATTTTGGTGTTCAAGTAAATTTCGGATATGCCTGCAAATGATGAAAGTTCTGTGAAATTTTTCTAGGAATAGAATATTTTGCCTCAAAGGCGAGCATATTCATATTCGTATTCGATGATGCTGTATTTTGGAAAACAATTGTTTTGGAAATGCAGCATAAAAACGTTTAACGAACACGTCGGCATTCGAAGCGGGGATTGATTCGAGAATAATCGTTTGTCATATACTACAGCAGCCAAATTCATATACTGAAGTAAAGAATTAACATGTTAAATTTTGCTTGGATGAGTTAGAAATAACCGGTAAGACTGTGGTAAATTGGAATAGTTACATGCGGAGGATATCATTTGTAAGTAGTTTTTTTAAATTGTTTATATCGAACTTAAATTAAAATGCATACCTAATAACATGTATGACATGAAATAAATAACTTTATCTAATTTGAAATTACCATTCTTTTTCTTTTTCAAAAAAATCGCCAAATTATGCGCCAAAAGGTTTTTTGCGTTATAACCTATGTACTACGAAATATAAGTAAATCTAAAAATATACTTCATAAGTAAAACGAATTCGATTTAAACGAACAATGGTAACTGTCTTCTTTAAAATATGCAATACAATAATTTCATATCATATCTCATTTTTCACACCTTAGTTTCACCTTTTAATCCCTCCCATTAGAAACGACTTACTGGAACGGAATGACTAGAGTCAGAGAAGTGATGTTATCATAGTATATCATGTGGTATATCTCTCGATATATTGGCTCAAATATCAGTAAATAAACTTGTTGAGAAATCTATTATCTTGTTGATATGTCTTCATATCCTGGACTTCTCAAAACCTGTGAAACAGGTATGCAAGAAAATCAAGAAAAGCTCAGTTTTTCACCTCCACTGAAAGACACTGAACTAAAACAAGTGAACTGAAGATTCAAAACAAACTGAGTTAAAATCTTTCCAGATTGCATACATACATAACACATGTTAACCGTTTTTACAACTAATAAATAATACATTTCTAGTACAGGGTGATCAGCGAATAAGCCCTGATTTCAAAATTAAATATCTCTGGAACAAAAATCGATAGAATTATACGGTAAACTGTACATTTATTAGCAAAACTGTAAAAATGGTGTACAAAAGTTTAGAAAATTTAGTTACGAAAATCGTTAACAGATGGCGCTCTGCACTGAAAACTTTGTTTGAAAGGAGTAAAAAAAAATTAATTAAAAAAATTTAAGTGAAGCAGCCTTTTCAATCAAAATACAATTTTTTTTTAAATGTTCACCGTTCGAAACAATTAGGTGGCGTAAACAAACAATGAAATCCGACATCACCTCTTACAATGCCTCGACGGAAATGGAATCACATGCAACACCAATCAACGATTCAAGCTCATCTAGAGTAGCAGGATTGTTTCGATAGACAGCGTCTTTCAATGGGCTAAACAGAAAGAAGTCACAAGGACTCAGATCGGGAGAATATGGAGGCCAAGCTATTCCTGTGTCAGTAAATTGAGGATAATCTAACGCAATTACTCTATTCCCAAAGTATTTATGAAGAAAGTGAAAAACTTTATTTGTTCGATGTGGTCGAGCCCCATCTTGCAGGAACCAGTCCATACCTGGTCCATCCTCCAACGCTAGTTGAGTGCTGACAAATTGCTCCAAAATTGTAACGTAACGTTCAGTAGTTATTGCTTCTCGTACGA
Source organism: Stegodyphus dumicola (assembly GCF_044657685.1). Classification (NCBI taxonomy): domain Eukaryota; kingdom Metazoa; phylum Arthropoda; class Arachnida; order Araneae; family Eresidae; genus Stegodyphus; species Stegodyphus dumicola. Next base: position 114,167,578 of record NC_140771.1, read on the forward strand.
AAAAGGGTCCGATAATGCCTCTGGCGCATACCGCAGCCCATGCCATAACTTTAGGCGAATGCAGTGCTTTTTCGGTACCCCCAAATCTCCAGTTTTGTTTATTAACGATTCCCTTCAAATGAAAATGTGCCTCATCTGTGAACCAGATGCAGCTCACATCAAATCTGTCGTTATCGATCCTTGTTAGAATCTTATTCGCAAAGTCAATCCTTTGTTGCACATCTTTCATGGGTTATGACCTGATGACTTTGGATTTTGTATGGAAACAGCCGTAGGCTATTTTTAAATATTTTTTGTGTGCTCGTGTACTTCAAACCTGTCTCTGATGCAATCCGTCGGAGGCTTTTCCTAGGATTTTACTGAAGAAATCCTGAAACTTTGGCTGCATTTTCAGGAGTGACTATAGTTTGCTTAGGCCCAACATTTCCCTTTCGATCATCAGCCACGCTGCCAGTCCATTCGAATTTCGTGAAGAGCTTGCGAATGATTTTCGCATCGGGTCCAAGTGGAACATTGAATCGGTTTTGAAAACTGCGAAGTGTTGTCGTAGGACTGTGTTCTAATTGGTGAAATTCCAAAACCAAAATACACGTTGTTCAATAGAATACATTATTTCACTTTCTTTCTGCCAACAGTTGTACTGATCACTTTCGATTTCAAAGCACATATTAAAGGCTATTGATAGGTCATTGCGATTAGAGCGCCACCTGTTAACGATTTGCATAACTAAATTTTATAAACTTTTGTACACCATTTCTACAGTTTTACTAATAAACGTACAGTTTACCACATAATTCTATCTATCTTTATTGTAGAGATATTTAATTTTGAAATCAGGGCTTATTCGCTGATCACACTGTATTTTAAACAATGGCCGTGTTTCTAAAATATCTCGGGAATTTTTAAATTATATTCTGCGAATTTAGAGTTTCCTGTTTGACATTATTAAATGCAGAGGCTCAGTTATATTTTCTTTCAGAAGAGATTTTTTGCAAAACTTTAACAGTTACATACTGTACAGTGTGTACACAACTAGTGATGACACAAGGCGAGAGTTACCGTTGTTTAGATAGTGTTACCTGAAGGTAAAATAATGGAATGCAAAATATACAGTAGAATCAATTTTAACTGGTAGCAAGGAGGTCTCGCCGATTCCGGATAAAAGGTTTCTCTGGATATTAGAATATATATTTTTAGAACCTACTTGTTCATATTTTGTGATACCACTGCAAAGATTTTAGCATGCAAAATTCATACATGATGTTTTTTAACCCCTCAGTCACAATTAAGTAAATAAGGCCGAAAATCGTACAGATTACTTAAAATTAAAACACATACATATGATTTTTATATTTTAGAAAAAATAATGAAGCAACATTTTAAAATTGCTATGTATATTGTCACATGACAATTACGAAGGCTTTTGTGTAGTGCATAAAACTTCAAATGTCTACCTGCTTACAGTATTATCAGCGTAGTTAAAAAATTCGCTGTGTATAAAATAATGAAGCTTCATACTACGTGTGCTGATATAGCAAATCTTAGCAAATCTAATGAAATCCGCAATCCGTGTTCAACCTTAAGGGCTATCAGAAATCCCTATAGAAACAATGTTAAATTGGCCATTTTCGATGTACATTTTCTCAAAATCTGCTGTAGATACAAGCCTGAAATTTTTTCTGCAATTAAAATATACCTATCTGATTATACTGAAATGAGCTTTTGAAATACTTTGAATTTTAGAGTAAATTTCAGAATGTTTTGTTAGGCATCGTAAAATTTAACACTTTTCTCACACAAAAAAATTAAATTTTTTTTTCTAAGTTTATTAAAGCTCATTTCAGTAAATATTAGGGAACCTAATAAATAAGCCATAAAACGCTTAGATACCTGTGAGCAGTAGTTCCTGAGAAAAGGTACATCGAGTATAAAAAAATCACGTTTGGAGAAAAACGCGTTTTTATGTAAAAATCCTCATTGATCAAAGCAGTAGGTGACAAATTAAAACTAGATTTTTTTACAGTTCTAATTTTCATAGAGATTAAAGAATGGTATTTTTAGAAGGATAAAAGTGTAGAAAATTTGAAAATGCAAAAATTCGAAATCACAATTTTTTGAAGATTTTGGGGTTCCAACACCCCTTAACGTAGCTTTCTTGTTCTGTGTGTTGTATTCATCTTCAACTTCTCTTCTTCCTCCTCATCATTTTAACCTTTTTACTTCCTTGTACGAAGTAAAAAGGAAGTATTATAATCGCGAAAAGTTTCAACCAGCATATTTCAACGAAAATATCAATTTTGACTGCAATCAAATGCAATTTAACGATGTTTTTGCGTAATATCTGTACGTAAGGACAGAATAAAATACTCTTTTCCTTCAAAAAAATTATAAAACTGCTTTAAAATTAATTCTGAAGAGAATTTTTCGTGGCGTCTGTACAAACGTATGTACGTACTTGTTTACGTTCGTACGTACGTATCTCGCATAACTCAAAAACGAGTACCCTCAGAACGTTGAAATTTTGTATAGGACTGCTATAACATGTAGATGTGCACCTCGTATTTCTTTACTCTTATATGTTTGTAAATTGTACATTTTTTGCTTTAAAAATGATTGAATTATGTTGTTCTTATCTTCCGGTTAAGGTTTTTATGCCTTTATTAAAACTGTATGCAATATTTTTAGAATTATCAACAATTTTAAAGTTTTTAAGTGCCGCTAAGCGTAAAAATTTTTTTTTGATGGCGGCCATTGCTTGTTTACATTTGAAACAGCAGAGTAATGAATTTGTTGCCAATCTAGAGAAAAACGTAGCTTCGCAACAACAAAGACAACGCCTTCATTTATTATTGCGAATTAAATCATGCTTAATCCTTTCTGGAATTTTTTCGAGGAAATAAGAGTTATAGATTTACTTCGTAATTTTTAATATAGATATTTTGAGTTTTTATGTATTTTTGCCTTCTCGCGAAGTGAGAACTGAATTAATTGAATGAGAAATACTTAATCGGCTGTGAACAACTGTTTATTTTTTGTTTTGTTTGCTTAATTTCTTTTATACATCATTCTAGCTTTATTAAAGTATTTGAATAGAACATGTGGCAACGATTAGATAATTCTATTCTTTAAATGATACAAATTTTGTGCATTCTGAGTTATAATAGGAACGAAATATAATACTGTTAAGTGAACCTAGCGCCAGAGTGTCGCTATGGTAAACAAAGTGAATTTTAAAGAATGCATTTATTCTATTGTGGTTTATGCGCTGTCGGCGAAGTAGATTTAATTCAATCCAATAAGTTTAAATGAAATGCAAGAAAAAATGCATATAATTTAATATTCCGTACAAGGAAGTTATGTGGTGTACACATCAGATTTTTTACTATATGTTAAATTATTTCATGGTCATCTTGCGAAAGTATGACGAAACAGAAATATCTGCATCCACCGAAGCCTACCTCTTCCTTCGCTAATACTTATCTTCTCCGACCTTGTAATAAGACCCTAGATGTCGGCTAGAACGTTAGACGTATTTTTAAACACATAAACCTCATCATCTACCAAAATAACCATAGACCACAATTTACCCCAAGAGAGTCAAATAATATTCTTTACTTCTTTCTGGACAAATTCTAAAGTAAATATGGTGCCTTTCAATGTGAATTATTTTTTTTTTTAATTTGCAGATAATTCTTTCAAATTTCACACTCCAGGCATAAAAAAAGATTAGCAGTTCACCTTCATATTTTAGATACTTTCTTGGCTCGTTGGTTGGACAAAGCTTGCAACGTTGAACAGCAGAAGCACAAATATTTTCCACATTTATATCTTCAGACTGTTAAAGTATTAAAAATTTAAATAATTATTTCCAAACATATGTCATCATGCAATAGATTTCGCGAGGTAAAATATCCTGAGCGATTTTAAAGAAGAATGCTGGAGTTGAGCATGGAGGAGATGAGGCAATAAGTCGTTTGGACACTCTCTTTACACCTTGAGCATTTATTTACAATTGGTAAAAAAGGCATTTATACATAAACTGGTTTTTCACACTCTTTGATACTTTGAATATTAGTGTGACTCACGAGATTGATGCGGAAGATAATCCGTCATGTATGTTTAAATCTTGTTGGTACGATAAATTGAACAAGGAAAAATATTCCGGAAAACTCCTGCTAACTGCGGAAAAGAGATAGTATACTTGTTTAATAATGTTATTTTATCCAAGCAGTTGATATCGTTCTCTTACAATATCGTTCTGCGAAGTGTATATCGCTATACATAGCCTTAAGAAATTTATAAAGTGGTTCAAAGTGTTCGAAATTTCTGAGCATCCGAGTATAATACATAATAGTCTACACCGTTAAAAGTATGCCAAAAGTCGGGCACATAATTTAATATTTATTAACGACTACAAGATTAAATACATTTACACTACAAGTGATAAAAGTGCTTCAATACAAAAATATTTTTAGAAAATAAAAATATAAACACTGCATTCTTAACATCAATACTGAGAATTTTATTAACAACACATATTTAGAACTTGAAGATAATAGGGATTTTGAATAACGAATTCGAAATATTTGTCTTAAACTCTTTTTGTATACTAAAAAGCATTCGCTTCACAGTAAATATTTTTGAAAAGCAATATGCAAGCACAGAGTCCTTGAAAACCATTAAGATAAACTTAAGTTAAGAAGCTTCATTTAAATAAACTTAATTCAAATTCCATGTCATGTATGGATCCTGTACATTTCGTTCCAAAATTCGAAAGTGAGATTAATTAGCTGCCAGAGTATTATAAATTATCAATTAAAGCAACAGTTATTTTGTTATTTACAGGATTTCGTTCAGAGAAAGTGTTATAATCATTAACTTGTTCCCTTTTGGTGATACTGCTCAATTTTATAATTGATTTTGAATGCCATAATTCTTTTAAATATAATTTATTATTTAATATCAAACTACCCTTCGTGGTACATTCTAGATAGGGTTCTGGATGATAAGAAGGCAATTTGTTTAGCCAGTCCCAGTGATTGCTTTTAACTAAGTGTTAAGTTGTTGGAAAAAATCTGTTATTAGTTTCTTTTAACGTTGAAGGTCCATGTGCAGTTTAAATAAACATTCATATGCGCTAAAAGTCTTAAAATCTCTTCTAACGTTTTTCGGTTATACGATGCTGATCCCATCAAAGAATTCTGAGGTTGTGTGTTAGACAACAAATTATAATTTATTCTGTTAACATCTATGCTGGAATAATGGTATATTTGCTTAGTTTTATATTTACGAACAGTAAATTTTAATTCTTGAAAGAAGCCTGGAGGTTATCAAGCCATTAATTTTTTATGAAGACACATCATCCTATTTTCGGGTAATTATTATATCATAAAAAATGAATAAATGCTCAAATAATTTATATATGATGTTATAAATGTAACAGCATTAAGAATTTTATTACTTAACTTCTTTCTTTGGATAATAAATGTAACGTAAATGGTGTCTGGCACTTAGTTATTCCATTGATAGTTTATTTTGATGATTAATAAATTTAATTAAATTTGATTTTATGGAACGGCAGATGCTGAAAAATTAAATTATTATAAACAAATATAATTTTACGGAATTTCAAAAAGAATATATTAACCATAAAACTTTACTTGAGGACATAAGATGGAGTTCTATTAGATTCAAATATAGTGACATCCCGTATAAAAAAAGGGAAGATCCGTGAGCCTCAACATGCCGCCCTAAAAATTCCAATTTCCATGTCTCAACTTCACTGGAAAGCAGGAAATTAGGCTCTCTCTTGCCCACCCGCCACAAGATGTACACAGAAAAGATTCCCTCAAATGCAGACGCTGTCATAGAAAAAACGTGACGTTATGCACGCTTCAATTATTTCTCTCCGAAACCTCTGAAAAGTTTCCCTTCATTCTTCGCCAACAGACCTCTTAGGTACAATATTTTTTCTTTCTCTTTCTACGATCTATCTATCTTTTATCGGCTTTAGAAATCCAGTGTTTGTCTGGCTTCTGCTGTTGCAATAGCAGTGTGAGGAAATCGTTTTCCCTTCCTATCTGCAAGTCTGAAGGGAAGACAAGTTCTCCATCTTCTTTGTTTATTTTTTATAGTTCATTCTTTGAACTAAATGGAGCAATGCAATTACTTAAAAATCAGCGTCCTGCCTTGTAGATGCTCGAAAGCGAAGAATGTTTCATGTTGTACAAAAGCGTTACTAGAGCTTCCCAGCTTGCAAATAATAAAAAAAATATTATCTGTTGTTTCCCGGGAATTTTTCGCTAGAATGATTTGGAAAGCCAAAAGACATTTTCAAATAATTTTTACTGTAAAATCCCTCCAGAAAAAAATTAATGACTTGCTCTTTTATTCACCTTTTCTTATGTAAGTATGAGTATTTATTGGAAATTCACCAAGGTTAGTTCTGTTGGATTTTCGGGTGTAAGTTTGACTTTTTCTGAAGTTAATTTTTACTGTATCTTTGACGAATTTAGACGACAAAGGATTTACTTTTCACTTGAATTTTAGCAGTCAGCATTTTCTGACGTAGTAATTTTTGCTTTTTACATGAATCTGATATTTAACAAAAGTTCATTTTCATTAGAAAATACTTATTCTCGTGTATTTGTTTTCATTAGAAAATACTTATTCTCGTATATTTAAAAGGTCTCATATAAGTTCTTTAACACTAAAACCGCGGCAGTTTCGTTATACCTAAAACCGCGGGCTGGGTCGCCCGTGTTGTTATGCTAAAAGTACGCTCTAATTATTTGGCAATGGCACCTATTCATTTTTAACATTAAATTGTTATAATAAGTGATAAAAAATAATAAGATACTACAATATAGAATATTGTATACAGTTAGTAAAATATACAGAAAACTTTAATAGAAATATTTAGTTTTTTACCAGTCAAGTCATACAGATTTTGGGCAACTTCTCTTCATATATTTTGTACGCTTTCCACATATCGGTATTTTACAGTCAGAACAAGTATCTACAGTTTTGTTTCTACACTTGAAAGCTTGGCAATGAACCTTTTTACGCATCTGAGCAGATTCTTCAATAGTATCCGCATTTGTCTGTGTATCTGACTTGTTCTTTCTTTTGTGAATATACATACTACACAACTCTTCAATGAGCTGTTGAAGATATTCTCTCCTCGTAAGTTTTTTCCAGTAACTTCTTTGTATAAAATCCATGAATTAATCCTTGCAAGATCAAGAATATTGTAGAATACATGAACTGGCCACCTCCTTGATCCTGCCTTCACAGAATATTTCCTAGCCATTTGATCGGCAATGTCGACTCCAAATTTTGCTGAGATATAAAGTGGTATTGTTTCTGGAAGCTATTTCGCGTAATTATTGTCCATATTAACTGTGGGATGAAGGGAGCTCAATAATAAGACATTTTTGTTGGTTTTTCCCTGATAAACTGTCAAAGTTATATCATCATGTTCCAGTAACAATGTATCGTAAAAAGGCATCTTTACGTTTTTCACAAACTCAGGTACTTCTTTCCGATTTCGTTTCATCGTTCCAGTTAAACTAGTGCTCTTCATTTCAACATTTGGGACAGATTTAGTGTAGTGAAAAAATTATCTGTAGTGATATTTCTTCCTTTATTTTCGAAAGGTTCTATCAAACGCAAAACGAGGTATTCGGAGAGAGATAGGTTTTCAGACGTTCCTCATCTTTACCAAAATATAGAAAACCAATGAGCACGTATTTACTATCAATATCAGCGACAACCCAGAACTTGATACCAAATTTATCTGGTTTAGTTAGCATACATTGCGTGAAATGACATCTGGCTTTGGACGGAAACAGCTGTTTATCAATAGTTATATGTGGTCCTGGTTTATAGCAAGATAAACAGAATTTATCTGTTTGAAGGCGTTCAGATCGTGTAGTTTTTTTTTTTTTTTTTTTTTTGTCGAATCGGAGAAATTTTATAGGTTTCCTGAATCTATCTCTCGCCATACTATCGCGGAAAAAAGGTGGGTCCCAAACAACAGACCACAGACTATCAAGCTCTAGATTATTTGCACCGTATATACCTCGAGCATACAAAATTGATATAAAAGCATCTAGTTCGTCTAAAGTTGTTGACCATTCATTTTTCCCAGTTGCCGCTGAGCTTCTTCCTCTGTACAATTTTTGATATAACGAAGCATAGGCTCATCTATAAGTAGCCTGCATAAAGTAATTGCATATCCATTTTCAATATTTCGCTTTGCATAACTGGATATCCATTCTTTTCTTTGAAAACATTATGTTCAGCATTTCTTCCACGCATACAACTTCCAGAGGTGATGGTTTCCCAACACGTTCCATCATTTGTAACAAAAGTTCCAGATATCATATCATCTGGATTTGAATCTGATAACTTTTTACGTTTATTTACACATTGTTCTTTCTTCCCAGAAGTGGTTTTTCTGCTAGTACATTGTACAGGAAATTTAGATACGGTATCTTCATCTGAGGAAATATTTTCTTCATCTGGAGGAACATATTCATCATCGCTGAAAACAAGTTTTTCATCGTTATCGTTTTCGGATTCATTTTCCGATAATTTTCGCATATATTCGAGGGCCCCACTAACTGTTACTTTACACATATTTCTTCCACTTAAGATCAATTTTATCTCCCCGTGTAAACAAGGTGGCAAAAATCGAACAGACTGTTACACTCAAACTATCTCAAAGGCAATGCGAACAACCAGTTTTGCAGTCATAAAGAACCAGATATGCTCCCGTTAGACTACCGCATCGGCTATGGTAGTATTGCACCACATTCCATTCAATAGGCCAAAACAAAAAACATCGGAGAGAAAACATTCCTTGAATACGCTAACCAGAGACAATTTTTCCCATACGGAAAGGTAACGGAGACTCTCCCCTCCCCTCCCCTTCCGTTACATTCCGTATGGGATATACACTGTTGTGCAAAAATTAAGGACGAGACGGTTTTTTTCAATATAAGTTTGTACAAAAGCTTTCCAAATCAACACATTTAATACCGTAAGATCCCCAATACGTAAGGACATGAGAAATGTAAGCAACACTTACTAAAAGAGAAATCAGAGGGATAAAAAGAGGCTTTATTGAAAAAGTAGCATGGAGCAAATGCGACTGAAGGCCGAAACATCCCTGTGATGGGTGTCCAGCAAGAAACATCCGGTCTTTAATAGGGGATATGATCTCCCCTGACTGCTAGGCAGGTTTCACAGCGTCTGCCCATGCTGAGAATGAGGGTGTCAATGAGTTGTTGAGGCATTGCTGCCCATTCGTCTTGCAGCGCCAATCGAAGCTCCGGAATCGTTACTGGTGGTAGGTACGAGCTGCCAAGCGTCTGCCTAGAAAATCTCATACATTCTCGATGGGATTGAGATCCGGAGATCGTGCCGGCCAATTGTGCGATGACATGGTGCATTATCGTCCATAAAAAGGAACTGCGGACCCATAGCGCCTCTAAAAAGACGCACATATGGAAGAAGAATCTCGTTACAATAACGGGTTCCGTTGACTGAACCTGCGTCGAAGATGTGAAGGTCTGTACGACTACCAAGCATGATGCCTCCCCAAACGAGAACACTGCCACCTCCATACCTGTCCCTTTCAATGATGTTCGAGGGATGATTGCGGCTTCCTCGCTCTCTCCAGATGAGTATGCGATGAGAATCGCTACTCAGACTGAATCTGCTCTTATCTGTAAAGATAACTCGTCCCCATTCATTGTCTCTCCAATTCCACTGTTCCCGGCACCACAGAGAACGCCTTCTCCGATGGGCAGGCGTTAGAGGTACACATCGTACAGGGCGTCGTGCAAACAGACCACCACCGTGCAGTCTTCTGGCCACGGTAAAACGCGATATCGGTCGTCCAGTCGCCTGTGTCGTGTGTCTAGCGATTTCTTCCGCTGTCTGCCGCCTGTTTCTTCTGGCCTTTAAGGCAATATACCGGTCATCTGCGGGTGTGGTTCCTCGTGGACGACCACTACTAAACCCCCGAATAGCTGTTCCTGTAGTTTGAAATTGTCTCCAAAGTCGTCAAACAATGGTGTGAGCAATTCCGAACTCTGCAGCCTTCCTCTAACTTCCCAATGATTCGACCTCGGGTAAAAGCATCCAGATGTGGTCTAACAGATTGATTATTCGCCATTTCTCTCTGAGGCAGCAACTCGGTGTGATCTTAACTGCTATATGGCGTGCAATCTCTTTGCCAGAAATACTGATCTTACACCGACAACATGCTTTATACTACTCAGACACTCCCCCATTACGTCTACCTGCATATCTGCGCATGTGCTACCGTACATCACCTTACTTAATCTCCTGATTGGTCTTTCTGTCCGCTCTGCCTCTTCGTTCAGCTGATATGCTAATTTTTCGACTTCGTCCTTAAGTTTTGCACACCAGTGTACTACTACAGGGATGGGCCAACTCCGGCCCCTCGGATGGTTCTTTCCGGCCCGCGGATCAAATTTTAATTTGCCGGTCCGAAGCAAAGTAAAAGAAATATATATTTATATATTATATATCCATCTTCTTTTCTACTTTGTTTAATTTTTTCCCCTTTTTTCGAAGTATAGATGATCTTTTTACTTTCTATATTTTTATTCTACAAAACATAAATCGACGGAAATAGCAAGCACAGACAGCTTTCAATCGGTAAAGTGTTAAAAGCGGAAGTTCGTTGTTAGTTATTGTTAGCATAAATTTAGGTATTTTGCATAATGAAACTCGAAAGGCACACGAAACGAACGTGCGCCAAGGTATATATTGGCGAGAGAAAGTAAAGCTCGTGTACAATGCAGTATATTTGATTTTTACCCTAGCTACTTGTACCTGGCCAAAGGTCTAATCCAGTAGTACTTTCTTCTCTTTCAGGTACTATGGCAAAGTATATTCCTGTTCATTTTTCTTATTGCTTAATATAGGTAAGCCTGATGATATTTAGTACTGATGATGATACTATGTAAGTTATTCTTTTCAATACTTCAGTGTTTTAATGTCCTTGAACATTACTACTTTATTGTTATGCTTAAGTTAAGCAGAATTATCCTATTTTAATAAAGATTTCGTAGTTAATATTTTGACTTATGATTCTTTAATTCTGTGCTTGAGGAAACGTACTCATTACGCCTTCAGTGCTAATGCACAACCAACAAAAGATTATGAGACTGAGAAATTGAAATTTTGTAATGTTGTAAGATTCCAGGGGCATAAAGTGTTAAAACTCTTTGTTGAAAATACTAGTTACAAAGTTTAAAAGAATAATTGTAACAAGTAACAATGTCTATTCTAAAAGAATCAATTTGTATAGAAAAATTAACAGATGAAAATTATTCAGTGTGGAAATTTAAAATAAAACAACTTCTAATAAAATAAGGTTTAGATGATGTTGTATTCGAAGAAAACCCGGAAACTTATACTGATATTTGGTTAAAGAATGATCGTAAAGCTAAAGCTTTAATATGTCTAAACATTTCGGATTCGCAAATTATCTATGTTTTACATAGTAAATCTGCAAAAGAAGTTTGGCAGAAGTTAAAATGTGTCCATGAACGTGTAAATTTAACAAATAAGTTATTTGCGGTTTTGCAGCTGAAGATGGTGGTTCGGTAAAATCATCGAAACTAGTCCTGTGAAAATTTTGTAAATATAACGCTGATTTTTGTTGTTTGACTTCTGAATTGTGTTATACATCAAGGTACTCTGTGAAAATCTACATTGAATATGAAACCCGTGCTTGATGCAGTCGTGAAGCTTATAAATACTACCCCATCTCATGGGCAAACTCCCAGGCAATTTCGAGATTTTCTTCAGTCCGCGCAATCTGAATACTCATGTACTGTATTACACGAAAGTAAGGTGCCTTAGTGCAGGGTGTGTTTTCGAGCGAGTCTGGCAGCTGAAAGAAGACATTGTGTCGTTTATACATACATGAGAAACGGTGTTCTGCGCAGTGCGAAATATTAGAAGATACAGAATGGCTTTCGAACTTCGCATTTTTCACAGATCTTCTTTGTCATATGAGCTACTTGAATCTCAAGATGCAAGGAAAAAGTCAATTTAACGACGATATGTAGGCCCATCCCAAAGCTTTTAAACTAAAACTTAATCTGTTTGCTCGGCAGCTAACTAAGAACGACTTGTCTCATTTCCCGAGGTTAAATTCAATACCCTCAGTAAATGAAGAGAAGCTTAAGAATTATGAAGATGGCTTGAAAAAACTGCATTTTGAGTTCGAACGCAGATTTCAAGATTTCAGTGCCATTCAATAAAAATTGGATATTTTTACCATGCCTTTCAACATAAATTGTGAAGCAGTGAGATCAGATTTGCAGCTTGAATTAATAGAGTTGTAATCCAGCAGTCATCTCAAGCAGTTGTTTCTAAATATTCCAAAGTTAGAGTTTTACCAATCATTATCGCAAGCAAGTTTCCCAAATTTAATAGCTCACGCCCAGGAAATCAGTATTATGAGTGCGTAATCTTATATATATGAACAAGTGATTTCAGCTATGAACCTTAGAAAGAATTATTTTAGAAGTAGACTGACAGATGCGCATTTAGCCTCGTTCCTGAGAATCAGTACATTTCACTTCGAACCTCAGTATAAGGAACTTTTAAAAATGAAATCGGAATTTCATTCATCTCATTAACATATTTAAATTGCAATTCTGGTATACCTTCTTTAAAATTTAAAAAAAAAAAAAATTTGAAATGTTTCAGATTTTAAATTACGTCCAAAGGGGCGTTTTTTAACATTTTGTGTGTTACCTTTCTTTATTAAATATCATGTTCCTCGCACTTAAACCATAAGATCCAGTGCAACAGCAATATCGCAAAATAGTTTTAAAACGAGCATATCTTTAGAATTTCCGATACAGAGACTCACGCGCTGGAGAAAAAAATGTTTTTTCTGCACAACGTTGCCATTGCTCGCTTTGAAATCCTTGAGTTTGTTAATCAAAAATTCGTCAAAGTTTTAAAAAATAGGAAATCGATCATAAAACAAATTTCAAATTTCAAATTTGGTCTTCCACATGCTCATATTCGTTGGAGGATTACGTTATTCAAAATTCGATGACTCTATGTACCGTTGTTTTATCACAATACGAGAAATATACATACATTTTTGCAGATTTTTCATTATTTAATTTCTTCAAATATAATGCAGGACTCTAACATTTTGTGGCAACAGTTTGAAAAGTGAACCGACATTTATGAGTCCGACGCAAAATGCCAAAACGAAACTAATAGTCCTTCGGGATTCAAATCCCTTTGGACTAATTATCTTGACCCACCAAAACTTTTTTTTTTTTTTTTTTTTTTTCGATTTTTGACCCGCTACCGAAAACTTTGCTCATCCCTGGACTACTACAACAAAATTCTCAGCTGCTCTTCTGTTATCAGTAACAATCTACTGACCTTGAAGAAGTATTGTTCTGCTTACATCTGGGAAATGGAAAGAGGACTGAAAAAGCTTTTTCCATTCCAGGAAACGTTGTGATTATAATGGGGTCAAAATGACCCATTCCACGGTTTTAGGTATAAGTATTAAAAACAAAAATATTATAAGTAGTTAACGTACCATATTTTCACAGATTATTATTGGTATAAAAGTAGGAAAAGTTAAGAAATTTTTTCAATTCCGTTAGTAACTTTTTGAGAAATTCTCAAGCAAAATTGCTTTTGGGTCAAAATGACCCCATCCGCGGTTCTAGTGTTAACCGGTTATTTTATGAAAAACTACTTTCCTAACGCCCTCATTTCCATTTCCCTGTCAGAATGTAAATTTCTAGTTCGTGTGATATGCAAATGAGGTAGAAAGAAGACAAAAATTATTATTATTATTATTGTTACTTAATTAATTTAAAACTCAAAGGTTTTAGAGAGTAGAATCAGAGCGCGTTCTTCCTGCTTAAGGCCACGTTACTAATTTGAATTCCTTGCGAGTAGTATTCTGCGACGTTGCGCTATTCTTGCCATTGTGTTTGTTACGCTGACCTTAGGTGACAGCTAGCTTGCGCGTTATTTTAATGTACAGTCGTTAGGCTACTTTACGTTTCTTAGTTTTAATTACGTAACTTCTTTTTAGTAGTAGTAGTTACGTTGAGTGGTTCCGTCCGTTAACTTTTACACTGCTCGACAATAAAAATGCAAGACCAAGAAAGAGTGGTCAGAAAAGGATGAAATTTGGAAGAAAGATAGAGACAGCAAGCAGCAATAAGTGATCTTTATTTCAAAATGATAGTCAGAATACAGAGCGAGAACGGCGTCGGCTCAGTAGGACAAGTGATAAGTGATAAGTGACGGTGGACGTGGGCACTGTCCGTTTGCCGTAAAGATTAATCAGTACTGCACCACGTCCACCCTTATCTAAAGTTGGCTAGAGAGGAGCCTCACGAGAGCTATACATTTACATGCAAGGTTCTTTAATATACTAAGGTTAGGCCAGGAACGGAAAAAGCGTGTCATTGGTTGCTGGTAGTGACGTCACCCGGGAGACAAGACGCATCGGCCGACCTGTCTGTTACATGATTTTGTTAATGGAAAAAATGTAAACTGAAACAAAATGATCATTTTATATGTGGTAGACACACCGGAAATACCGGGTATATACTTTCCGATTAAGTATTTTGTTAAAGAAAATGTTTATTTTATGCACAGAATTCGTACGAATGCTGAAAATAATTGTAAACATTAAATTCTTTTCGTAAAGGAAAGCATTAGAAAATGAAAAACAATATTTAAGTTAATTAAGGGAAATAAATATTGTAAAACAAGGTATTTTTCAATATTTTTTCGTAGTATTGTTTGCACGAAATAAATCTTGTTGAACAGAACACCTGATGGCATAACTGCTAAGACCATGGTAAAAACATAATCAAAAAGTATTATTCTATTTATTTTCATTGCTCATGCACTTTTTTTAGAACAAATGAACTTTGACATTCCATGAGAAATATATGATCGTGATTTTCAGTTTAAATTACATATCTCAAGCAAAAATATATATAAAAAGATTTGACTTAACAAATTCATATTTAAATACCATAAAATTCTACAAATTTCTTAATATCCGTCATTTATACTTTTAAATAGTATACTTATCACATTCTTTTTAAAGTGAAAAGTCACTTCATACTGATTCACTTCAGATTTTAGCAGAAGTGCGTATATTTTCAGTATAATCTAAAAGTACTCTTATAATCCCTTACACTCCCAAGATTTCTATATAACATTTATCCTGACGTGATTATTTGCTATAGTAAATAATCTCCGATATTGGCATCTTATTCTTCCTTCCATATATTAAAAATGGAACAATTAAAATACATTTTCTTACACATATACGCACAATAATAATAATAATAAACTTGCCCTACATCTTAGTTTTGGCCCACCAGCGGCCGAGCGGTAAAGTCGCTGAACACTGGTAGTTCGGTCCGAATCCCGCGAACGGGCTGGCTGCATGGGTGTTTTCATGGTTTTCTTCGTGTGTAACGTGTATACGAGCCAGTTTCCCTGAGAAAGTCCTCAACGAAGGCATCGCACCCTATTACGCAGATAGCCCTAGTGTGCTTTGCCATAATTAAACACACCACCACATCTTAATTTCAATTCAGCCTGTACACAAATTAAATATTTTTAATTACTAATGTATTTTTATCAGGTTGCTTCTTAAAATACTTTTGTTATACTCGAAATATGTGTTCAATATTGAATTATTTTTCTTTCTCTTATAATTAAAAACAAGTTATATGGAATCAAAATTAAAATATATGCAGCAGTTAAATAACACTGAACAGAATATCTTACTTACTCTTTCGCTATTTGTATTCTAGCATTATACACAGATTTGTTTTCCTTCAGGTTCAAGCATGTGTAAGTTATATCAATTAAATTACATCACACATACCTGTATGCATTAGTTAAATAACACTGAAAGAAATATGTCACTCACTCATTCGATGTTTGCATCATAGTGTGGTCGAGAAATTGTTCTTTCCTCACGGTGAGGCATGTATCAGTTTACTTAGTTCGCAAAGCTTAACCCAGAAACTACTTCAATACATAGAATTACGTTTGGGATGTAAAGAAAGTAACCAAAACATGTGAATGAAGTTGGATACGCGAATTTATTAACTAATCATTCAGGTACTCAGTATTGGTAAACATGACACTGAGTTTAAATATCTCACTACGATGTAAACCTCATACACAAAATGAAGATTATGATAAAAAATGATTTAAAATGAGAAATTTTTCAATTTAAATGTAAAATAGCATTAAAATGAAAAATGAATGTAAAATTGCATCACAGTTATGTATGAAAACTACATAAATTCATTAAAAAAATAGTTTTTTTATCTGGTTGTAAAGAGTGTTTTCCGTCAAAAAACGTATAAACGTGTATAATTCTGACACAACGCTATAGCACAATTTGCCACTTCCGCCTAGGTATAATAGCAAATTAACAACACAAATTAAATCAAACTGTTGATGCAACGAAAGTAAACAAACGCCAAGAACTAACGCTGTCACCCACATGACGTCATGCGTATGTGGCATAACTTTCTCCCTGCACTGCGCATCGCTCTTGCCCCCCCCTGATTTACATGTATACTAACTATACTTTGTACTTGGCATTACTTGGTAATACATTAACAAATAAAACTGTACACAAATTCTATATGTGTTTACATTGTTGGGAGTGACTTTACATAAAGCTGCGTATTGGAACATTATAATTGCTCCGGCAATTATGCGAATGTGCTTGTGAGTGTTAACCTACTGGGGCATAAACTTTTATACACTACAAGTGTTCAGAAGGCAGCTATAACTAAGTTTCTGCAGTACACGTATAATTTATGCTATACATTTCATTTTACTTATTTATGACACTGTAAATTATTATTCGATACGATCTATAATTTAGTAATATATATACATTATGCAATACGACATGGGCATATCATCTATCAGTTAATAGGCAAAGAATGGTATCACACTTAACATTATTTTACGTTACATTTGCAATTAATGCATTACGCATATTCCTCATTGATATGACGTTGTCAGGAGTGACTTTGCTAGGTTACGTATTAGAATATTATGAATGTTCCGGCAATTTTGCCAGTGAGCTTGGGAAGGCTTACTTGCAGGGGCTTGTACATATACACTACTGGTGTTCAAAGGGCGGCTACATCTAAATTGCTGCAGTAAGTATATGATATATGCTATACATATGCATATTTGCATATTCTTGACTTTACCTATTATTATTCGGTGCGGTCTAGAAGTTCAACAATATGTACATTATACGATACAAAATTGACATTAATATTACAGTTTATGAGGCAATTAAGGAATTATACTTAACATTAATTGACATTGCGTTTACAATTACATTATACATATTCAACATTGTATTTACTTTGCTGGAAGTGACATTGCATATAGCTACGTATAGAACATAATAATTATTCCTGTAATTACGCAAGTGAGCTTGGGGGAGCTTTCATGCAGGGCTAGTACATGTGTGCAGAAGGCGGTTGCAACTAAATTACTGCAGTGCACGTATAAATAGTGTTGTGCATATACATATTTACATAATTATGACATTGCATGTCTTATATGTATATATACTATGCGATACGGCATTGACATTATATATGAGATTTGAGATAATAGTGGTGTTACATTACCATTATTGACATTACATTTACGAATGGCATTATGCAGATTCAAATCTGTAAATACATTGTCAGGAATTACATTGCATATAGAAAGTATTTATAACACTATATTTGCTCTTGCTTTTATGTGATTGAGCTTTAGGATGGCGTACAGGCAGGCCTGATATATAGACATTATAGGTGCTCAAGCAGCTACATCTGAGGTCCTGCTGTACCTGTGAGATTTTTGTACAGACACATAGATACTTATTTATGACAGTGTTTGCATATAATGCGGTACTGTAAATATATTCTATATTATGTTACGTAATTCGATACAACATTACATATGACTTTACATTACTATTCAGAAATGACGTTACACTTGCGTTACGTGGTATTACATTTACAATTTGTGCAGTTTTCGGTTTCAGCAGTGTTTTTATTATGTCCAATGTGACATTAGATTTTGATACATATCGAGCAATATAATTGATCTGGCAGTTATGCAAATGAGCTTAGGATGTCTGACGTGCCGGATCATGTAAGTATACATTTCTAATGTTCATAGGCGTATCTTGCTATGTCACTGTGGTATTCGCAGGATTGTATTGTACATATGCTTTTGCATACATATTCTAAGATATTGTCCTTTGACTGTTTAGTACATCCGATGCGACATTTACATTTAAATACACGAATTTAAAGGAGCTAAGTTGTGCAGCCAGTTATGGGGATGAGCATTGGGTAGCCTTACAGTTGCAATTCAAGTCTATACAGAGCCTGAAGTCAGCTGTGCACTTTCTTTGTCTGACACGTCATCCATATTGATATTCACTGGTAAATTAGTGGAGATGTTCACGCATACTTGCTGATGTGCATGAACTATTTTATATACTGGTGCTGAAGTTTTTTACATTGCTGCAATTTTGATTAGTACTGCCGAGATGTTGCGGTACGCTTCGTATATACAAATACATGTACACATACGTGGTATACTTGGCATGTTTGACTCACTGTTGGTAGAGTTTGCTTGTTCAGCGCTATATTTGCGTTATCTGAGGAGACATTTCTCAAAAGCCATGCAGGCCTTGCACTAATTATTCGACTGCGCAAAGGTCAGTGCCGTATCTGGCAAGTAAATTCATGATTTTAATGATCTGTCGGCACAGGTGCTTCTGCTTAATCATGAATTTACAGAAGGCCTGCGTATTGACAGTTGGAATACGTATGTGCAGTTCGCTGGTAAGTGGGCAGGTTGTGACATAATGCTCCGGAGTACCCAGTAGCCACAACTGCACTGATCTGTGGCAGTCATGCCATGCCTGGCAAAGTACTTCGGGAAAGGCCCATGGCCCTAGATATAGCGTACCAAGTGCGTATTAGAACAAGCGCTGTGTGCTGTTTACAATGTTATTATTTACTCCGTCCGGCCCCGGAGCGTTTTCCCATTTTTCCTGCCACTTAGCGAGAGCCTGCAGATGGAGGTTGTTTCAAAGTAGAGTGTGGCCATGGAATTTCCAATTCCTCCGCTTCTTTGTTGAGGGCTGCGTCTTTCGCGAGGAGGTCGGCTGCCTCGTTACCGGTATTTCCTGCGTGAGCTTTCGTCCATGCCAGGTGAACATGTAGATGCTCTGTCTGCCTTGGATGGTATTGAATTTCTTTGATAATTGTGGAGGTGTGTGCCGGATTTTGGATGGCTTGTAGGGCTGACATGCTGTCGGAAACTATTGCTGCATTCCTGATGTTATGGTAAGCAATATGTTGTACTGCCTTTTGAATTACCAGTGCCTCCCCTTGAAAGATGCTGTTGTTTTTGTTAAGATGTCCCTTCCATTGCGCGACCTGTTCTTGGCCTTGAAACGTTACGTACGCACATCCGACGTTGTCATCCATTTTTGGCCCATCAGTAAAGATACGGGTATTGTGCCTGTTCATATCTTCAGGTCGCCCTTTGAGGTTGATTCGTACTCCTACGCTCTGCTGTGCTGGGTGGAACTCAAGTGGATTGGCTGGAATTTCATAATCTCTGGCCAGTACGTTTCTTCACATAAAATGGCTTGTTTCCGCAGTTGCTTAACTTGTTGCAGGACTGCCTCCCTTTCGGCGCTGATGTGAAGGGGAACAAGACCTGCTAAAATGTTCAGTGTGCTAGTTGCTGTCGTGCGGTAGGCCCTCGTTATGTTTACCATAAATTGCCTTTGTATACTTGAAAGATGCCGCACTTTAAGACGTTGCATCGGCTGGGCCCATACAGCCGCCGCATACGTTACAATCCTTTCTGCAACTGTCTGATAGATGATCTTTTGAATATGCGGATTGAGGCCCCAACTGTGATCCTGCATTAACCGCATATTCTTGGCAATGGTCGCGGTACGTTTTTTGAGGTCAGTTACATGTAGGATCCAGTTCAATTTATTATCAAACAGCAGACCCAGATATTTTAATTGCTTAACTATTTTTATCCGCTGGCCATTGATGGTAATGCGAGGCTGTCTGACCAGCTTTCCTCCTTTTTTGGGAAAAAGCAGAATTTGGGACTTGCTTTCCGCTACTATTAATTTTATCTTCTGGTATCTTTCGCTGAACAGGGAGCAGGTCTGATTGCTGTTTGCTTGTAGTTCCTCTCTCGTGCGACCTTTTACTATAACATCCGCGTCGTCCGCGTAAGCTATAATCCTTGTATGATCCGGCCACTGTGCAGAGGGAATACTGTTGAAAGTTATGTTCCAGAGGTGGGCCCGCGCATGAGCCTTGTGGGCATCTGCGGGACTGCCTCCTCTGGAGTATACCTCCGTTGTGGACAATTATGACGCTTCGACGACAGGTAGTGCTGGATTGCTCTGTACATGTTCGACGGGCATTTAGCTTCTGCCAGTGCATTGAGTATGGCTGGCCACCACAGCGTGTCGAAGGCGCTTTTTAGGCCAAGGCTGATAAACGCCGTGTGGTTACCGTTCCCTTGATTTTTATAAATTTCGTTTTTGGTTTCTGCCAGTGCGTGAACCGTTGATGTACCGGTTCTGAAGCCATACTGGTTAGGGCTTAAGTAATTGGCGAGGTGCAAGTGATGCCTCAGCCGTTTCATAATGATCTTTTTGTACACTATCCCCAACGCAGACAAGAGGCAGATGGGTCTGTACGACTTTGGGTTGGAGGGGTCTCTATTTTTCTTTAAAAAGAACACTGCTTGTCCTACTTTGAAACACCGCGGAAATGTACCCATGTTATAAAGCCTGCTCAGGAGTGAAGTGAAGAATTCAATGTTTGCACTTAAGACGGCCTTGACAATGTTATTATTTACTCCGTCCGGCCCCGGAGCTTTTTTCTTGGGGAGGCAGTCCTGTCATATCATCTTGCGGGAACAATGCATCTAGTATCGCATTCAGTGTGCTGACCGTGGGGCTTACATCTTCTGTCATTGCATGGAGGGGATGAAACTTGGTAGGTGCATACATCCCGGTCGCCAGCTTACGGTGTATGCCAAAGGGAGCTGTGTTCTCTGTGCAGAAAGCCCTCCAGGAGGTGAGCTTTGCTTGTAGGACCATCCTTTTATAATGAGCCCTTTCTCGCTGGAAAGCTATCAAAAGAGTTGAGTCAGCGCTGTCGTTCCTTTAGCGATCTCGCTTAAGCCGGCGTCTCAGTGCACGGCACTTTTTTTACTGTACTTTAAGGTCGCTTGTCCACCAGCTCAGACTTTGCGGCTTTTTGGTGGTTCTGACCCGCAAAATTGCGTCGCAGGCTTCTTGTATTACCGTGACGACTTTTTAGTAAGTCTGCTTGTGTCGCTGCTAGCTCGATCCTGGGGCGGAACTCGCCTAGATGGTGTTGACAGCGCTGGACGAATCGCTTCAGCTTGTTGGCGGGCAGGTTATAACTTCTTATAATAGAAGTAGATGTCCGTTGCGCAATTTTGAATGTCACATAATTGTGATCGGACAGACTTATTCCCTCTATCACTTCCCATTCCTGTAACATGGGGGCAATACTAGGGGTGTAAATCGTTAAGTCTGGCCAGCCTTTTGCATGTACCCTATCAAATGTGGGTGGAGCATCTGCGGAATTATGGAGAACTAGGTTATCAGCCGAGAAGAACTCTTCCAGGTGTCTGCCCTTGGGCTCCGTATCCGCATAGCACCAGCACACATTGTGGGCATTAAAGTCTCCTGTAAAGATGATATTGACCTTGCCATAGTCTCTGAGGAGAGATGCCATGAAAATCGTTGTTGGTTTTACCGCAGCTGGTGGGGGCAGAGTAGATTGTAACGAGAACTAAATGCAGTTCATGCGTTTCCAGGAGCACTGCGATGTGATCTCTCTCTTGGCTGATGACACTGAGCAACCACGCCGGATTGCAGTTGATGTTGGCAGTACGTGGAGGGAATTCCGTATCCTCTTTCTGAAATAAACCCCACTTGAGGTTACCACTTTTCCTTGTCTAGTGTACGGTTCCTGGATAAATATAATGTCTATTTTGTTCTCGATAGCGTATGCTGTGGCATGGGCGCTTGCTGCGTGTGCCCGTTACAAGTTTATCTGCGTACAAGTGATTGGTGTGTGCTCTTGTAGGCATCTGTGGTTGCTGGCTCCTCACGAGGTGTGGTGGTACCCATGCTAATATTGGAATTAATCCCGGTATCTCTGCACTGCCAGTTTAAATTCTGGACAGTCTCTGTGGTAGGCGGGGGGGCTTATGATCCCGTCTGGCACCGATGCGATGGATTGCATCACCACAGTTGATACAAGAGGGGAATTCTGTCAGGCATTCTCGAGTACCGTGTTCTTCACCACAGTAGGCGCAGTACTGCCTTCGGCTTTTGCAGTTGGTCTGTGTGTGGCCCAATCTCTGACACCTGTAGCATCTGGTAATGCCGTGATATTCGGTAATGGTGTGGGTGGCCCATCCCAAGTAGAGTCTTCGTGCCTTGATTGCTGCTGCAAATCCTGCTTGTTGGCATTCAAATACCCATTTGACTCTATCGCATCGTCGTTCCTTGAGGCAATAGAGTGCCTTGAAATGGTTGGCTGGAGCATTGGTGACGGCACTGATTTCACTAATGATGTCCTCTGGCTGCATGTCGGCAGGTACGTTGTGCACGACGCATCTTGGTAGTCGTTTTTCAGGTCTCTTAACCCCGGCCGGGATCGTGGCTTTTGTAGTTCTTTTTCCAGAATGCCGACATCTTCGTCTGTGTCGCAGAATACTTGATATCCACCCTTACCTGTTGATACAATCTTGTTGATGTGGACAGGTAGCTTTGAGATAGGAACCTTATCCTTGAGTTGCTCCTTGAGTGTTCACGAGGTTGTCTCCCCTGCTGTTTGGATTAGGAGACTTGGCTTTGGAGCCCTTCGGGTGGCTTCCGCGTACGTATGAATCTGTGGAATCTTTTGGCTCGTAGCTGTAGGTTGTTGCTGTGAATGCGCTGTTGCGCAGCAGAGAACGGTGGACGTGTTAACCTCGGTGTCAAGTTTTGGTGGCTTAGGAACGTATGCTGGCCCTTCCAGGGCTAGTGTCTGCAATGCAGCTAGTGAGTCCAAGAGTCTGACACGTGGATCGGATGGAAGGAGATATTTCGTTCTCCTGGTTGTAGTTGCCGCTTGCTTGATTTCTTTGTAAAGGAGTGAGACCTTTTTGATGTGCGGTAGAGCCGAAGTCAGAATAGCTGAGGCATTGATGGTGCTCTGTGCGTTGGAATTGTCGACGTCAGTTGGCAAAACCGAGGGACGTGTCATGGCTTACTGCAGCTTACTCAGATTTGCTTTAAATTCCGTGTGTGCTATAGATGGTGCTTGGCAATCCAAATAAGTTAACCGTGACACTGAGGTCTCTGGTTTTGAGACAGTTCACTAAAATGACTTGATATCTCTGCACTATAATTTGCACTGCACTATCACTTGAAATCACTGCACTATTATTGAAACACTTCACTGAAATCACTTCATATCACTACACTGTTATTTGAAATACTTCACTAAAATCGCTTGATATTATTGAAACACTTCACTGTAATCACTTGATATCACTACACTGTTATTTGAAATACTTCACTAAAATCACTTGATATTATTGTACTATCACTTGATATCACTACACTGTTATTTGAAATACTTCCCTAAAATCACTTGATATTATTGTACTATCACTTGATATCACTGCACTTTTGTTGAAACACTTCATCAAAATCTCTTGATATCACTACACTAATATTGAAACACTTCACTAAAATCACTTGATTTCACTGCTTGATCATTTGATCACTTGATATTTGCACAATTAACAGCTAGGTGCCAGACTTACACTATGTACAAACCTACACTGTTGTAACTAATACTTGGTAACATAAAACACTGTGAAGTTTGTCATACTGCAAAGATGTTGGCGCAAGATCCTCTGAACTTCTAACTAAATAAGATAGGAGGACGTCCCGAACGGGGAAGAAGTTGGGGAAGTCATAAAAGAATTATTAATTACTAGATCAATTAAAACAATAATTGCACTTCAATTATTATTATATTTCTAAAACATAGAATCACAGAATCAAATTCTCATAGAAGCAAAAAAAAAAATCTCAACCTAAAGAAGGCACTTTGCGATAGTACCGTTAAGACAGTAAATGAACACTATTGCAGTTAATGAGTGAAGCAATTAATTGGTTAATTAGCTATTGATAATCCTACCTTGGATACATAGCTTCATCTGTTTTTCATCTCTTTATAGCTAGGCAGTCCAGAATTAATCCAAGGTAATACGTTAAATTGAAGCACACACTGGATTGCAGTATGACGCGCACACAAAAATTGAAGGAAATGCGAATTCCAAAAATTAAAACACAAATTTGTAATTTCGGTTCTAATTGTGCGATTGGCACAAAATTTGAATCCTGCATTCCTGGGTTGTTTTATTGAAGAATGACGTTGGAACTAACTAAATCCCTTGGTTAGAAGCCGAGATTGATGAATGGTGTTAATTAGTCCACTACCAAATTTTTCCCAGGAAGTGAATGTCCTTGGAAATGTTGAATCATTCAACTGTCATTTTTAACGGTCGAACCGTCGAAGCCTCTTCCTATACACGTTTTGAAACAGTAATTAATTCATAATTAATAATATTCTTAACGTAGCGACGTCGAACTTGTATCTGTTTGAAGTGGAGATTTCAAGCTACAGGTAGATACCAGAATGAGGCTGATCCGACCCGACGGACAGACGGCCATAAAGACGGACAGAGCGGCGAAAATGGCTCTTTACTGTAGTTACAATTAGTAAAAATTTGTCAATTCCATAATTAATTTTCTAATCATCATACGAACATAAAACTTATATCGACGTATTCCTTATTGCATAAGCTGTTTGTAGCAACTGCTTCTGAGAAGATCCGATGATTTTTTTCCGCTGTTATTATACGAAAGCACGGAGCTCAGAAATGATCGTCTGATCGCAACGGCGTCCCTGGCTCTGGCTCAGTAGGATAATGACTGGTATTTAATCCTGCGAACCTTTAAAGGTATATGCAGGGCTTATTGAAACTACTAATTGATTTAAAATCAACCACCATACTGTACTCGTTACTGGCCAGAAGATCCATTAACCTCGTCAACAAATTAAAATACTTTATTAATGAAACAATTTGCTACAACAAAAGATATAATAATACATAATTTTTTAATCAAATTAAAATTAACATATTCCTAATTTAGGAAATAGAACACTTTTCCATATAATAATACAACATATAACAAATGACATCTTTGTCGTAATAAGATTATTTGTACAATAATATATAATCTAATATAAGCTTTATAATACACAGAGACCTCATAACAAAATGAATTACATTTTCAATTCGTTTTAACATTTTTTAAACATAAAATTTACAATTGTCAATAATAGTTCATAGTCCAATTTTATTCACCATTTTTTCCTTTTTCTTTCTTTTCCTTCCTTTTCTTTTTAAAAGAACATTACCCATAGTCAGTTCTTCTTATTATAAGATCCATTTGTCTTCTATAACAGGAACAATTTTTATCTAAGCTTGAATGCTTAGTTTCTAAATCTAATTTATATTTAATGTTCGCTTGTACACAATTGATACATTCAGATTCATTTTTGCATTCCCAATGATTATGTCCCTTTTTTGAACATTTACCACATATCAAATCTTTATCACATTTACTTTGAAAATGACCATACTCTTGAAATTTAAAACATCTTACAACATTAAGATATTCTTTTACTGTAATTCTATACCATTTCAAATTTATTTTATTTTGATTCATAATCGGACCAAATTTATCTGGTTGAATATTTGCAACCCAGTGTACTTTTTGATTTTTAGCTTTTATTTTGAACAAAAGTTCAATTCCACCACTTTCAAATATTTGGTTTTGTCTCTTAATTGCTTCCAGAATTTCATCTTTATCCAGTTCTTCCTCCACATTATATAATATAATTTTAGGTTTTTTCTTTTTAGGAGCTTTTACTTGAATTTCATCTCTTAAAAGAGAATTCGTTTTTATTTCTCGTTCTAATGAAACAATATCTTCTTTTTTCGAGCATTGTACAACCAATCCACCATTATTCACTTTTCTAACATTTTTAATACCAATCTTCAACTCAACTGGATCAATATTTTCTACCACTTTTGATTTAACTTTTTCAGAAGAAATTCCTTTTTTACTTGGATACAATAAAACAACATGTTCTTCTATTTTCTTAGTTTTTCCTTTACTCTGATACATTTTCTTATGACTTATTTTCTGCTGTTTTAAAACATCAGCAAAAGATCTTTCATATTGTGGTGTCTTGTCCAATATTTCTAATTTTCCTTTTAAATTTTCAATCTCCAATGCTTGAGATACTAAATAACTAAACAACACTTCTTGTGTGTTAAAAACTTTCTTTCTTATTGCAATTGTAATTCTACTTGCATTTCCAAACAAGTCTCTAGCTCGCTAATTATAGTCCGAGCTTCTTCAATCAAATCACTCTGCACAGAAGTCTCTGTCTGAACTTTCTTATCCATTGCCAGACTCTTTTGGGGTTTGGATTTAGAAGGGATTCCTAAGGGAGGTGGAGCCCTCAGACCACGACAAGGTACCAAACCCCGGGAAGTGTTTCTATTGACTATCAAAATTTAAGCATAAAAATACTTTCCAATAATAAACGCTTTTCTAATTCAATCAAAATGAGCCAATAACTTCCCCTGAGAGTGGCTCAGTAGGATGTAGGACTACCGCGAACAGCGATGCACGTAGAAACACATCTAGGCATACAGACAATAAGAGTGCGAATGGTGTCCTGAGGGATGGCACTCCATTCTCTTTCAACCATTTGCCACAGTTCGTTCGTCTTCTGAACGCGGTAGGGGCAGAGTCTGCAAATGGCGTCTAATCACATCCCACACATATTCGATTAGTGACAGGTCAGGAGAGTACGGTGGCCAGGGAAGCATCTGTATACCTTGCAGAGCATGTTGGCAGATGCGAGCACTGTGAGGTCGGGCGTTATCCTGCTGAAAAATTGCATCAGGCAGCCCCTGAAGGTAGGGGATTGCCACCGGCCGCAGTACATTATCCAAGTATCGTTGGGCCGTCATACTGCCCTGAATACGAACTAGAGGTAAACCTGGAATCGTAGGCAATAGCGCCCCAAACCTTTATGCCACGTTGTCGCGCGGTGGAGCGTCCCACAGTTACTGCCGGATTAGATCTGTTTCCACGTCGATGCCACACACATATGCGGCGACTGTTACTGAATAAACAGAAGCGTGACTCATCTGAGAACACGACATTTCGCCATTCTGTCATCCACATGGCTCCTCCGGCACCATTCTAAACGTCGGCGTCTATGCTTCAGGGTCAATGGTGGTCTTCTTAACAGACGCCGTGAGTGCAGGCCACGTTCAACTAATCGACGGGAAATGATTCTGATCGACACGGGAACATCCGAGGTATCTTGCACATGCTGCAGAATAGCCGTACAAGTGACTTGCAGGACCGCCACAGCTTGCGTCGATCCACACGTGTTGACGTCACTTTGGCTGCACCTGCACCCCTCCTTCTTCCCACATTTCCTTGTTCCAACCATGTTCGACATAGCCGATGCACCGTGCTCGCATCCATGTGGGTATCAGCTGCGATAAGGACGTAAGGACCAACCCGCCCTTCTCAGTCCGATCACCATACTTCTCGTAAAATCGTCTATCTGGGGCTGGAAGTGCCTTCGTTGACGGCGGTCTGGCATTCTCTCCTGTTACACGTATCCTCCAGGATAAAAACCAACTTTCTTCGATAATTCGTCTGGCAGAAATAACGACACGAATATTGCCCATTCTGCCCGTTCCTTTCCTTATATCTTACTTCACGTGCGTTGGAGAGCTGCGCATTTCACATCATTCGCTTAACTCAATGACGTGCGTCTACTCTAAAAGTTGCATAAATGCTTCTTCTGACCATTCATTCTTGGTGTTGCATTTTCAATGTCGAGCAGTGTATTTAAGTCAAATAAAAGGGTCACACCCTTTCCTTGTCTCTTTCGTACTTAGAAGACATAGTGACAATTCGCTTCTAGTCTTAATGTCGTATATTTGATTTTACCAAAAAATACGAGATTCTATAATATTTGAATGGAATTTTTATTCAACTATTTTCATTACTTTCTTGTATGGTATAACTGGCATTTTATGTTCTTATTACACCATAATAAAGAAAGCATTTATCCCATTTCAGAGTTAGACTAGTTAATTAATTGGGATGTAGCACTCGAAGGCTTGCGCAAGGATAAGAATTGATTTGTAGAGAACCTTGGATGGTAAAAAGGCTTCAATTTACTTAAATATGCGCAAGCCTCTAAAATCTCATTAAGTCTTGTAGTCCATCAAGTAATGAAACCGAGGTATCCATCAGTGGTTAGGTTAATTTGAGCTTAAAAGTACTAAAACTACAACTTCGTCTGAAAATACATGAAATAGTTAGCTGTAATTATACATCTGACCAAAAACATTTCTTTTATTCTAGAATCTTTGTAGACTAAATTGATTTCTCAGTAAACTTTAGACAATTCAAATTTTCTTATTTCTTATGTGAAATAAATTGTTCATTAATTACTTATCTGGAACTCATAAATTAAATTCTCATTGAGTAACGATTTGTATCAGCTGACATGTTCAGATAAAGGTATTAAATTTGAAGAAACGTACACTATTAAAAGCAGTCTCGCTTAGACATGTGATTTTTATGATTCCAGAAAAAAATATTTGAACTGAAAATAATTTTTCAGAATTAATTTGAAAGCTGTATTATATTTTTCATGCATATTATCCTATATGCATGAAATACACTAAGTCAAATTAGTGTAACTGGAGAGAATAAGCAGTTTTTTTATTTCTGATTCCAGAAACTTCTTTCAAATATATAGAAATGTATTTCATTAAGTTAACTTTTTATTAGAGACCCTTTGATCCAAAATGCCTCACATCACAAATATTTTGGTCATGAACAAATTATATGAACAAAAAACACCTCAGATGACGAAAGATGCCTCGAGTTACAAACTCTTAAGTCAGCAACCTATTATATTTAAAGACAATTTTACGTTCACTATGCTACATAATCAACACTAAGCCGCTTTGCCACTACTTAATTCTCATTCGAAAAAGCCTGGAAACAAGTGACTTACACAATCATGAATTTTTACTGGATGAAATCATGGCTAGAATGGTTTGCAGACAGACATTTTGAGAGCTCTGAGCTCTACAGTATTGCATCGGTAGGCAAATTCACGAGTTGCGAAGTTAATACTGAAGATGTATAGAACCATAAGAATGAGCTCAGCAAGAAAAAACTACGAAACTTTCTCAATCTGTTACAAAAAGCGATCATGAAAAAAATATCTTCGGGAAAAAATATTATCCTAATTTCTCTAATCCTCAAAATTTGGGCAAAATAGGATAAGATGCAAAGTTTTCATGTAATGTCATCACCATGATAAATGAATAGCAAATCCTACCTTAAGATGTTTCAATGACAATAGCATGTCTCAATTTAGAATCATTTTATGATGTATGCCGTGAATTTCCAGCAGAATAGCACTTAGAAGCAAAAAAAGGTAAAACAGGACGCCATTTAAAGGCAAATACCTGATAAAAACGCATCATTCTTACAATGACATATTCATCATTCCGCTTATGCCACCCATTCTTCTTCGTGCAGATACAGTAAAATAAAAAATATAAAAGAAAGGTTTGGAATTTAATAGTAGGCTCAAAGAGGCTTTTCTCCTTTGCACGCACATATATGTTTCGAGAGCATTTAAGCTAACGCCACGTTGGGCTAAAAATATTTAAAATTAACGTATCTTTAGAATTCCCGATAGACAGTCTCGCGCACTGGAGATAAAAAATATTTTGTTTCGTACAGTGTGTTGCCACTGCTCTCTTTGAAATCGTTGAGTTTCTTAATCAAAAATTTGTTAAAGTTTAAAAAATATGAAATAAAAAATAAAGCAAATTCGAAATTCAAGATTCGGGTTTCCAAGTGTCCATTTGGGTGGAGGATACATTATTCAGAATTGGATGGCTCTATGTATCGTTTTTGCAAGTGATAGAAACATACATACATTCATTCAGATTCTTCATTATTTAATTTCTTTAAATATAATACAGAGCGATAATATTTGGTGGCAACAATTTGAAAAATGATACCACCGTTTATAATGATTCGATCCAAAATCCCGTTTCGAGACTAATAATTCTTCTGGGCTAACTTCCCTTTGGACTAATTAAGTTACCGTCTATTTTATCTGTTTAATACCAGGTTCAACGTTTTATTTTATACATATTATTTCCATTGATTTGGGGTTATGCACTTGTTCGTATAATTATATTGTAAAGTTTAAACTATCATTTGAATTCCAGGAGCGAATTAATCAATTTTACCTTAATTTCTATGAGGAAAATTACTTCGGTTTAAGAACATTTCGGTTGACAAAGGACCTTTAGGAAACTTAAATTTGTTAACCAAGGTGCCAATATATTAACGAGCAATCTGAGTAAAGTTGTACAAGTTGAATTCTAGCTACTCCGGCAATTTGTCCATAGAGCGCATATTTTTCCACTACAAAAAGTAGAATACACATTTCTAAAAAAATAAGCAACAAATGCTAAAATAAAAGGTACAAATGTAAAATGGGGACTTAAAACATACAGTTTACATATGAGGTTTATGTCGTATCACCAAATGCAAGTAGTAACCAAAATTAGCATAAAAATATATCCGGCAGTCACACCACAGCGCCCCTTAAAAAGGGACATGCCGAACCTATACATCAGATTGCAAACAGCGATAGTTCCGTGTAATACAAGATAACCAAAGTAAAAAGCATGATGAAACACTTTGTATGGCTGTTGAGGTGTTGCAAGCTAGTGCAAGACAATCCGCTGTTTGGTGAGAGCTGACCGTTTATCGTAGTGTCATCAATAGGCTATGGTATCGTTACCAAAGGAATCAAAATCCCTGTAGAAAACGTTAGTCTGGACGCCGAAAGATTACCACAACGCAGATAATCGCTTTCTGTTGCAATGTGCAAGACACCGTAGATCACTAACAGCACGACAGCTGGCATCGCCTGTCTCTGTTGCTGCAGAACGGTCCATATCTCACCAAACTATGTCGTATCGACTGCACAAAGGTGGACTGTATGCCCGAGGGAACTGATATGGCGAGAGCCAGGGACAAGCTATCGGGCACCAAACATCGTCCAAAGTGACCATTATGGAAGAGGAAACTTACTTGTATTGGCTGGGATAGAAACGAAGGGCAGCACCGACGTCTACATAATTCTTAGGGGTCAGAGCCTAAGTCTGCATAATTCACAGCCTTTCGATATCGCAACGAAATTCTATACCCTCTTGTGTGCACTTTTATCACTGCACTGGGTACTGATGCGATATTTGCGGACGATAATGTTCGGTCGCATAAAGCTCGAGTGGTGCGGAGTTATCTGGAGAGATAAAGAATTCCACATCTGCCATGGTCTGCTAGATCGCAGGACTTGAATTCCATATAGCATGTGTGGGAGATGTTGAAACAAGGAATATCAGGTCACAGTGTGGCATCAGGCACTTTCACGAGCTCCGACATGCGTTACTACTGTAGTGAGCGCTAATACCACAATAAGCGATCAACCACACTGTTGCCAGCTTGCCTCGCCTTTGTGAAGCATGCATTTCATCTAAATGGTATCATCCCCAGTATTAGCGTGATATTTCTATTGCACATTTGTCCTGCCGATTTGATCTTTCGTGATGTGGTTTTCGTAGTACATTTGTTTTTTATATATCTTTGCTTTATTGTTTGCTATGTGGTCTAGTAACGCCACACCAACCTCTTTGATCAATTTCACGCACATCTACTAAATAGTTATCGTTTTGAGAAAAACAAAAACTATTTAATGCAAAAAGGGGCAAAACACTGAATATTGTTTTGCCTTTGTTGCTTATGTTTCGCGCAGGAGTTTATATTTTTTATTTTAAATATTTTAATATGAAATCACTATTTCCATTTTTATCTCGTAAGTTTACAATCCCAGTTTGAAGTGATTGTTCGAACTAAACAATATGCTTCTACGATGTATGTTATGTCAAGGAAACTTGTAGCTGTGAATTCTGATATATGGGCCGAAACCAGAATTGCAAAACAGGGAAATTTACAAGTCTATCATTTGGCCCCGATTAATTTTTTAACCATTTTGCCTTTGTTTGCGTAGTAAACTAATCTTACTAAACAACATTTCCTCTGCTTTCTATCGTTCAAAAAAATAATTTCTTTTACGGTATTTGAGGAGTGAATTTTATAACTTTAATGATACGTAAATAATTTACTGTCTAATAATTATTACGTATTTGTGGAAATTCAATGCGTCATCCATTTAGCTCTGGCGGATGGCTGCACTGCCGATTTTTTTTTTTTTCATTTCCTTATAAAATTCCTAATTTCATAACTTATTCGTGATTTAATAACTTCTGGCATAATTCATAAAATTATACCAGAAGTACTTTAAGCAGTTTAACAATATTTTAGTTTAATTAGCTTTTAATAAATCAGATTACATTAATCTACTTATTACTGATTGCTTAAATTTAATGACTAGTTTTATTACTTGTTTAAATTTTACTTTATTATTACTGATTGCTTAAATTTAATGACTAGTTTTATTACTTGTTTAAATTTTACTTTATTATTACTGATTGCTTAAATTTAATGACTAGTTTTATTACTTGTTTAAATTTTACTTTATTATTATTGATCTAAGAGATAACTATTACCTTGCCTGTGAATAAAAGGAAGAGTTAAGCACATTCGAAATAGCCTTTATAAATTAGAAACCGTGAGAACTTTAGAAACTTCCTTTATAAATAAATAATTTTAAAACTTTAGAAACACCTTTAATATAAAAAGGCCAGAAAATTTTAGAAACATCGCCTCTAAGAATTTAGATATATTCTTTATAAATGAGAAAGAACGAACACTAGAAATGTGGCTTTAAATAAAAATTCATGTGAATTAAAAAATATTAACCTATGGGTAAAATCTGGAGACTTTAGAAACGTCCCTTATAAATAAGGACTCACCTTCTTAAATAATAGCTATAATATAATACTGCGCACATAGCGAATGAAGTATTAGCCTTTACATAGCGGTCAGCGTTTACGATGATAAAAGTTTCACCAGTGAATTTGGAATTTTAGCTTAATGTCAGATACTTCAGCAATTCCGGTAACTGAACTTCCTAAAAAGAGAGAAACTTTC
Organism: Stegodyphus dumicola; assembly: GCF_044657685.1. Taxonomy (NCBI): domain Eukaryota; kingdom Metazoa; phylum Arthropoda; class Arachnida; order Araneae; family Eresidae; genus Stegodyphus; species Stegodyphus dumicola. Next base: position 114,201,101 of record NC_140771.1, read on the forward strand.
TCGCTATATAAAATAAAATCATCAAAATCAGATCAAAGCTTTTCTAATCGAGAAAAACCAAATAATACAATAAAACTTAATGACTGAGAGGATGATCCGAAGTGACTTTTTTGGTCGTAAACCTTCATCCTCACAAAGTGAATAAAAAAAGTAAAAATTACGAGAAATCCTTTTTCTGGGGTTCTTGTTCTTTCATTTGTGTGTTTGTTTCGTCTCCCCACGGTTTTTCCGAAGAGCTATAGTCGACGTTATTGGACAAACTCTTAGTCTAGTCTAGATAATGTTTTTAGATTATCTGCAGCCATTACGAGGCGGACTCGTAGTCTTCTGTGTTAACTCTGCTTTTATTGCTATGCCACCGGCTGAGCTCAAGCGTAGTTTGCGGTGAGCTGTACATTTAGATTTATTCCTGACCTTTCTTAGAGTTTACTTGTTTCTCTCTGTATTTCCATCCGAGGAAATGATAGTAAAGAAAGAGGACTTGGATTCTTCGGTTTGACTTTCCGAGTTTCAAGTATCACCTGCCACTGTTAATGAAATGTGAATGTTTTTCATGTGACACTCCTAGGGACGCTCTTTTAATTTTGATTTACATATCTAAACGCAAAATTTAAGCTTTTCAATTTTAAGGAGTTATCACACTCCTCCCTCGTATTATGGTTGCGTAAATGATTAGGATATCGGCATAAAAATTGAAAGATCTGTGGTTTGAGTTCTAATTGAACAGATAATTTTTCACGTTACTTGCATCAGGAAACCGTGATATTCTCTATAGTTGCACATACCTGTAATTCTCTACAGTGGCGCATCTCAACTAAAATTTGGTAAAAGGTTACTGGCCACCTTTGGATTTGTTTGAGAGAAATTCTGAAATTCGAGTCTTTCTTCCGTGGTCCTTTAACTGAAGAAGAATGTGATAAATTATCACACTCATTTCTGCGTGCTGTCGTTGTGTAAATGGTTTTAACTGAAGAAGATTATGATAAATTATCAAACTCATTTCTACGTGCTATCGGGGTTGTAAGTGGTTAGTACGTCAGCTAGCAACTTAAAGATCCGCTTTCGAAACTTTGTGAGGGCACAGTTGAATTTCATATTTTTCGTATTAGAAAAACTTGATAGCATATACTGTGAATCTCAAAGTAAAATTTAGTGAATGATGGTTAGTCACTACTTGTATTTGGTTAGCTGAGTTTCTTGCTTTTTCACAATCGTTTCACCGCTTGTGGTCTCACGTTGAAACTGCCTATATGAAATTATACACAATGTAAGTTGTTGGTTTTATTGCGCAATCACATGCATAAATAGATAGCATAAAACGCCGTCTTTCGTGGAAATTTCAGGATAAAATGCAGCGTTTCAAATTTTTCGACATTTTCTTGGTGTGATACCTCTTGCAAAATATCATAACCTTGCTTTTTGAGAACAATAACCTTGCTAATTTTGTTCAATAAACTCTCGATATCGCTTTTGCAGTCGTTTTCTCAAAATTGATGGCTTCGTACATTCTGGCATATTGTTGCTAAGGTAATTAGAAATTCTTAATGAGGAGTAAAGGTCAATCCTTACGAGTGAAAGATTTTTCGAATTTTGTAGCAAAAGGATTGATAGCACTGCGAAATTGTGGTCGAAAAAACAAAATATCAACTCATGTGCCAGAAACTACAGACTCCACCTGACATTCGTCTACAAGAAACATCGCATTTGCCAATATGTGGAAAACATTTTTGATATGGTTTATGCAGTACAAAAGCTCATCCCATCCCACAAAATAGCAGTGCACAGTTTGCAATTTTTACTCTGCCTGAAGGACCAAAAAACTTTTTCGACAGTATCATCAAAACGTAAATCAAGACTTGTAGTCCTAGTGATATTGCAATGTTACCATCATATTTTCTATAATAACTGTAAAAAATTCAATAAAATTTTGTTTTTATATTAATTATCACCAATATATTAATCATGTGAGAAGCAAATACATATTTACTGACTATTGTTTTTGGAAGCCAAAGGGTTAATGAAGAGAAATGTAACAAATTATGTCATTGCTTAGATGTACTTTCACATGTTTCGAACCTTGACGAGGGCATATTATTTTCCAAAATATTAAAGGCTTTCTTTCCTACAAATAAGATAATGTCTCTACTAATGCTGGGAGCGTTGGTAGGCACAAATGATGGACTGCATCTCCAGATTATAAAACTTTTGACTCACGGTGTCAAATATGTTGAAAGAGAGATGATGAATATTTCTTTAGAATAGATGAAGAAAATAAGTCACAAATACTTCTGATTTAACGAATAGTCAAATATCTATCATAGATGAATAGTCAAATACACGATAACGTTTTTTCTTACCAAACTGCTACAAACAAAACTATGAAATGCACGCCTCAAGAAAAAGAGATTCCATAAAAAGCAATTTCATAATTTTCTAACATTTTCACTAATTAATAGGTTATCGGATAATAAATTCTGATATTTCTCTGAGACTTAGATTGATTACAAATGCAATTGTGAGTTTTAAATTTTATCTTTATTATAATGTAATGATTTAATTAATGACTAGTCATTTTCCATTTTTTATTCGTTCTATCAAATGTTATTAACTAGAGAAATTAATCAAATTTAAAAAATTTTTAAAAATGCCTTAATATCAGCAGATGTTTTATATGATTTCAGTAAATGTAAGCAACTCTGTATTAAGGTTTAGGTCAATATAATTACGGTAAAGCCTCGAGGGATATCTGACTAAAGGGAATAATGCCTTCGTGGAGCACGGCCTAAAGGAATTATCTCGTATACACGTTACACATGGAGGATTCGAACCTCGGACCGAACTACCAGTGTTCAACAACTTTATCGCTCAGACGCTGATAGAACTTTATATTAAGACAAAATCAGTTTTTTTGCCAATGATGCTGGAATCCAAGTATCCAAGCATTCATGTTGAATAATAAATTTATCCAATGAATTAGACCTGTTGAAGTGTTTGCTTCTTATCTTCTATTTCTAATATATTTATTTACAAAATACTGAATATTGAATACCTAATTTTACTTCTAAATTTTATTTTGAAGATTTTATGTTTTATTTCATTACTATTATGTTTTATTTCATTACTATTATGTTTTATTTCATTACTATTATGTTTTATTTCATTACTATTATGTTTTATTTCATCATTATTATTATTTTTATTTCATTACTATTTGGCTTTTCTCCTAGTTTCAATATTCTCCACATAAGAAATAAAAGATGCTTTTGTGATGCAATCATTGATGTACCAAAACAGTTACGGAAATCTGGTGTTCAAGAATTTCTTGCCCCCAAATTCTTAAAACTTTCAAAATCTTGTGATCTTCAGAATCTTTTTGTACATTATGAAAACAAATTTCTATTAAACGTCCAGTCCTAGATAAGAATAGAAGTTCAGAACTTAGCCAAAAATCGAATGAAGCTTGATTAAATATGACAGCAGTTACACATACAAGAAACATTTATACAAAACCTGAATGCGAAATCGAATCATTTTTACGCGTCTGTGGACATTGCTCCTGGTAGCAAATAGTCAAGTTATCGCCAAGAAATAAAAAAGGGACATGATGCTAGTCATTATGCAAAAAGAAATCAGTGAAACAATTGATTTTGATTTCATTATTTTCCATTCTCTTGTCTCTGTACCTATCTAGCAATTGACAGAATCTAAATAAAATCGCAACTTTCCGAATACATTTGATGATAATCCATTCTCAAGAATATTACTTTCTGATATTCCTACTATGCATTCAAGTGTATCATTTACAAGTAGATATAAAAGAAGTCGAAGTTCTGGTCAAGTAACTTCGTATACAATGAACTTCCTGTTGGCGGACATACATCCATGTTATGAATCAACTAATAAATGTGATAATGCATCTCAAATATCCTGTTAATTGTGATGATTGTAGAATATACAAATACTGCCTATCTCTTATTATATTTTTCAAGAAGCTATTAAAAATTAATACTTTTGCGAAGAAAGGTACAGGTACAGGTAGAAGTGGGCGGGACACCAGTATTTCACCATTGTTAGTCTAGATATAGTCCTGCTCCCTCATTGTGCATTTCTGCGAAGTAGGACACCCCGGGAAGCAATCCAAGAATCTCCCACCCCTCTTCTCCTATCACCAATCTCTCTAAAGAACTTTCAGCTTCCTATATATTACGAATGCCTCCTTGCCGCAGAAACACTATACGCTTTCAAACATCCCGGTTTTTTCTGAGATTCTAACCTCGGCCCATCATTACGGTAGTTGACGTCACTAACCACTATAATGGCTGGCAGGTAAAAAGCAATGCCACGACATTATAAGTTACGTACGATAACAAACAAATACAGGCAAAAGTTTGTTAAGTTTTGTGGGACCTTGTCTTTGTTAGCAAAAAGCAAAACATAGACGAAACACTACGTGGATGAATCGATTTTAAAATTTCGGGATGCTCTCTTTTTCAACGTCCAGAGGAAGAGGAAAATTTCATGAATATTTTTTTCTTTATTTTCAGATCTTTGACCTAACAAAATAGGGAAGAAATATATGAGGGGAAAATATACGAGTAAGTACAGTATCCGAAAAAAATTGAAAAAACTTTCTTCCGCTCGTGCACCAAGAGATGCGGTTACTATGAAACTTCGAAAGATAAACGTATATAAACTCTAGGAAACTGATAACTCACTTTCGTTTCCTTCCCTCATTGATAGATGCTAGATGATTAAATGGGTCTTTAAATAGGATAGGCGTACAATTGCAGTCTATAGAAATTTTTTGACAAAAGATAAACCTGTTTTCCTTTTCGATTTATATATGAATATATGTGTATGTGTGTGATGATGATGATTTAGCTCTGCATGAAAGAAAAGCACTTCTTAAATTTCTAATCATGACCTTAATAGTGATAAACATGGCAGACATATAGACTGCTTATTAGATGACTGGAGCTTCGGAAAGAACATCTAGCTTGATAGTCAGAGCATGATTTTATTTTTTGGAGAATAATTTTTGGACATATCTTAAGATATCTCTTCTTAGTTTACACAGCACTATGGGTGCTCTAAGAGCCCCTCAATTTCATGTACGTATATCACATTTTTAAACAATAGATGAAAACAGTAAAGAGATTAATTACGTGCTTGCGAAGCAAGAGCAAGGGTGAAGGTTTCCGTGGATTCAGAAGCTGAGGTATTCATAAAATGGGTTCCTTTGCTTCAATTTTAAACGGTGATTGCACAATAGTTCTACAGCTCTGCGGATCCTTGCAGATAAAATAATGACGTAAGTGAAAGCAGCGTGCATTCTTTGAGAGGGATGTAACCAAAATTAAGTTAGGAATGAAAAAGACTATTGATAAATTAAGTTATTATCTGTTGGTAATTTTCTTTCATATTATATATATTTATGTATGTATATATATATATATATGTGTAAGAAAAATAAAGAATATGTAAGAGATTAAATTAGCAACGTAAATTTTCCTTCTCAATTCTAAAAATAATAACCTATCTCTGCATTTCATCATTTCTAGATTAATCCATGTCACATGACTCTTACATAATTATGGTGATGTAAATGGAACTAAAACTCAAGCAACCAATAGTAATTTTACAGCAATATTAACTATCCAATCAATGTGCATTGAAAACCAAAACTAAGTCAGTCTGAATCAAGATTTCACCCTGAACATAATGCACTTGCTCTCTACGTTTTGGCCTAATTAGACTGCAGTCTGCTGATCCTTCTTTCTTAATGAAAATTTATCTAAAATGTAAATTTTTTGGAATAGGCACAATTAATGTCCCAACTTGATTGTGGCCACAACATGTTTGCTGAAATAAAAAATGAAAATTTAATCTGACTTCGCCTCGAGTTTGCTATTCATTATGGAGCAACACTTCTAAAAAACCAAAATTCTGCTCGTCATTACTTCTAAGTTTGTTTTTATCACATATATATGTATATAATTAATATATATTAATATGCTTATATATATATAAATTGTATAAAAGGAAAACTAAATTGGTCAAGGCAAAAAAAATTCTGACCAGCTACAAAGGTGGCTGTTAACGAAGTTTAAGTGCATTTAGTATTCTTAAGCAAATTACTTTTCTTAGAACATTATACTTTGAATATTTCTTTTATTTCAAATGCATTATTTTCCTCATTTAGTAATATAGTAAAATATTATATCTTCAGTAATTCCATTTGCAGCGTATTAATTTTCTCGTGTTAAATTCCACGTACTATTGTCCATTCTTTTCGAACTTTTCTGAAGGATGATCTTCAACCCAAAGCAGTACATTTTCCAGTGTAATAAAGTTTACTTAAATCTCATACAACATCAAGGATCCATTAAAATTCTCAAAAAAATTTTTTTATTGAAACTCAGTAGGAAACTTTGTGATTAAATGCTGAGAGGTGTCAAAAAGTGGTAGACTGCCGTACTGTCATCCATTTAACCATATAATCGCCAGTTATTATTATTATCGGCTTAGAAAGGAATAAGGTTGAAGTTTAGAAACTTCGATCGTCTTATTGTTAATGCGTCTTATCGTTATTACACTTTAGAAATGGTTATGCCATAATAGGCATTTAACACTAAACTCCCAATAAATCCTTATATCTTTAATGCACGTCAATATGTATATCTTTAATTAGGATTCAAATGACTTTCAGAGGTCTACTCTTCTTTATGCTTATATACATATGAAGCTCTTGAGTAAAATTTGAATAATCAATACAATGACAAGTACATTTGTCAAAACCACGTAACGTATAAATAAACGAAAATAAACTAAAAGATCATTCAAAATAGTCTAACATATTTCAGCTTGCATAGCTCGTCAGAAAGTTATTTACTTTAATTTTGACTTTTGGAGATTATCATATAAATTTAAAAAAAAAAAAAAAAAAAAAAAAAAAAAACTTTTATCGAAAGTAAAGAACTTTTTTTATTGTCTAAGTTTTTGTTACAAACTTTTATAGCATTTTGTAACTTTGTCTTTCTCAGAGTTTTAAACTTCAGTTATTAAGGTAAAATTCTGTTTTGCCATATCACTTACAAATTTTTCTCGTTCTAAGAGTTTCTTTTGTTATCCCAGAATACACGTGCGCACATTAATATACAAGGATATAAAATTAATATTTGCTGTAAAGTCTAGTTTCTTCATTTGTTAAATGTCCGTGTCCGTGAATCTCAAGTAAAAGATATTTCCATCTTGGCGTCCACTTCATAGATTTCGAGGGATTTATAACTCTATGCACAACTTTCATCAATTTATTTCCTGCGTGCCCTTAATCTATTACGCCATAAGTCCACACATACGCCGCAACCAATTTCCTCCTCTGTCTTTCTCTCCAGTTGTTTAAAGTAATGAATTCTCACAAGCCGTGCGTGGAATATCTTACCATTACGTCGAAACCGCACGGAACCAATGTAATCATGCGAGACGAATGGCCGTTGGTTAACGTTAATAATTACAAAGACAAATTGTCCGTAATGGCCGGTTTGGCGACAGGTTTCTCTAAAATGGCACTGCCAGTATTAACGTGTGTTGGATATGATCCACGCAATGAGTACTGTTCTGAATTAACAGAGCAATGTAGTGTTTTAGTCTTCAACGAGGAGTGGCTATTATCCGGTCATCAGCGGAGTGACGCATTTGATTATGTTCATTGAAAATGTCGCCGTGATCGATAGTGCTCTCAGCATCTTAAGTACGTGTTCAGAACCAATGAGTCATCTAGGGGTGTAATAGCTGGATAATTAAGTCTGGAGATAGTGCCATCTATTAATGCGATTCATAACGTGCGTTCTGAAAGCTGTTAAATTCTTAAGAAGTAGAAAATTAAAGAACTGAGCATTAGAATAACCTGCGTTCTAAAATGTATTATTTACTTTAGGTTGCTATATTGCTAAGTGTAACTATTTATTTCAGTAATTCAGAATTCTCTATTGCAATACTGCAGTTATGTTTTAATAGAGGTGTCTTCGTTTCTCCCCCTCTCATTGCCTAATCATTCTTTAAACCTGAGTTATTTTATTAGACATTCTAAACGATCAGTTTACAATTACAAATCAATTATGGTTAAATCAGCATAAATTTTCAAAATTTATATACAACTATGAATTTTAAGTAATTATTTAATTTTAATTAAAATTAGCTGACGCTGCTAATTTAATCCATGATAAAACTCAGATATTTTGCCTTGGATAATAATAGATATCTCTGCATATATTCAGACCATTGTACATCCTTAAAAATAAATTACATTATTCTAGTATAAAATTAGGTAATACTAAGGTAAACCGCTTAAGTTAATTCTTTAAAAATCATGCTTACTTAGCTAGTTGCATGCATGTGAAAACGATATAAATTACAAAGCACACACCTGTAGCCCAAGGAAGTAAATGTGTGTCCATACATTTAAGGTGAAACACAAAAACCTTAAAGTACATTATCATAATTATTTCTGTTAAAGCAGTTCTGCGCAATAAATGCGCATGCGATGCAAAATATTACTAAAATTTGCATATTATTTCGAATTTCTGAAAAACTAATGACCAGATTTTACTTAAATTCGATATGAATATACAACGTGTATAAGAGAGAAAGCTATGCTCCAATTCAAAAGTTTGGCATACGCAAAATCTAATATAATGTATGATCTCCTCTCACAGCCAGACAAATTGCACATTACTGGACAAGAGGTAACTCAGGAATCTCAGTTGCAGTCGGTCCCAGTCCTGCAGCAATGCAGTTTCACACTCCAGGATTGTTCTCGGAGGGAGTTGGTGAGATGAAATTGCTCTCCCAAAAGCGTCCCAGACATTATCTAGATGATTAAGTTGAGGTAATCTAGCTGGTCAATCCCTGCAGCCAACACCCTCAATCTGCAGGTAATTTTCGACGAGCTGAGCTACACATGGACTAGCGTTGTCACATATTAACAGGAACCAAGGAACAGCTGTGCTCCTGAGAAGTCTAACATAGGGCCTTAATATCACCGCTCTGTACCTCACAGCAATCACGAAACCTTTGTCAAACACATGCAAGAATCTGAAGCCGCCTACATAATACTTGCCTAAACCATTACACCTCCACCACAGTAAATATCTTTTCCCTTATGTGGGAGGGATCTTACAGTGTTCCAGTCTTTCTCCGGGTACAGGTAAACTGAAGATCAGTGTTTAGGCTAAATTTCGATTCGTATGAAAAACACACGGTGCTGCACTGAAGGCTGGTCCAAGCGCATGGTTTCTGCACCGTGCTAAAGCGCCTTTTGTGTGCTGCAGTGAGCGGGACGCAAACAGCAAACAGCTTTAGGTCATGCAGCCTTCGGGCAACAGAAGACTCTGAAACTCGTACCCAATGGCAGCATGCAGCTCATGTGAGAACTGTGAAGCTGTAGCAGACCCATGTCGAAGCTCTCCATGTCTCACGAAGTCATGAAGTGCCAAACAACTATCCTCATTCGTCGATGTGGATCATTATCGACTTTACCCGTGTTATCTCGATGTAGATCTAGTGTTCTGAAACTGCTTCCACAAAAACGACTGTGGGGGTGATATTGAGCTCTGTAATGAGCTGCGGCTGTGACTGGCCTACCTCCAATCTACCGACAACCCTCCAGCTCACTTCGTCATCCACATATTCATTTTACCTGATACCTTATAACATTTATCCAACGCTTGAGAAAATAATGAAGAATGTCATGAAGGAGTTACGAGCATACAAATATCTGAAACCCATTCATCCACGTATATTAACTCCATAGTCACAGTTCCGCAGACAAGCAGGTCTGCGCTTAGATATTCAACTCTGAATATTTGAATAATACTTCATCGGCATAAGTAGTAGCCTAGGTTCTGTACTTTTCGTACAAATAGCCATAATTTGGAAATTTTATTAATTATGCTCACGAGTTTAGATTTCAGTTTTTCTTTTATATTACTTACCACAGCTTATTTTTAGAAAATGGAATTACTATTGTAAACTTAAATTGTAAGATCTGTCTCTGTTATTCCACATAAACTAAATTAGATCCTACAATGAACCTGGCGAATTCTCCCACAGGCGTGAATAATTAAATACCAGCACAGAAGAAGGGTGAAAATAACCCTTTATTAATTAAAACTAATTAATAGAAATACACGGACTTCGTGCGTTACAAAGACACCGACCACTTGCGGTGGAAACTAAAACGTAGAATATAATACAATTCAAACATAAAATAAATAGTGTAAGATCGCACTTAAGTTTGCGCCTAAGAGGTGGACTCACAGGAATCTAACCGGCCTGATACTGATCTGATAAGGCCAAGAGGCTTACTAGCGTGACCGCGAAATAGCAACGAAACGTCCTCTAGGCTAGCGAAACATGCTCTGAATAAACTGAGATATTCACACGTTTAAATAGCACTTAATTTTAAATTTACATCCTGGCGAGAGAATGTGAGGGAAAGTTGAGAAGTTTAGAATAAGTATCAAACTTAAAATACATTTGTATGCAAAATAAGGAAAACCCTACAAAATGTCCGAGAATACAGAGCTTAATTTTGCACTGATGAACAAACGAGGAGCAGATAGCCATAATTGACACGCGTATACTTTTATTTTACTGAATTAATTACATAGTTCGAATTCGATCATTGTTGATTTTATGAAAAAAACGTTTTCTTCAAACTTCCTGTCAAATATTCTCAACCTATAATGCGAAAAATGTCAAAAGTGCAATAGGAAATTTTGACACGCTCGCAATAATTAATTTGCCAAATATTTTTCACAGAATAAATTGTGGTATCAGAAATTATAAGCAAGGGTTGCAATGCTTGACATCTGAATAAAGTTATTTTTTCGTGCATATGGGTTTGTAATGGATTGAATGCACACAGAAATGATAATAGCTTGATGAAGTTTATTTTCAGAGAAGAAACACTTTACAGTTTTACAACTTCCCACTTAATACACGTACAGCTCTCCTCAATATGATAAAGCACAGTCAGTAGATGCCACTTCAAAATATTAAGAATGTTAACCATAACAAAAGGCGAAGCACATCATCTAAAGAGCGAAGCTCGCACGGTGATCTCTCAATACTCTGAAGTCAACTCTGAAATAAAAATTGAGAACTCATGCTCCTTCTCCGGTATTATATAGTTTTCCTCCGGTAGCTGAGAAATTTACAGTACCTTCGATTTCTGGGCATTGCTGCTAGATAAATACAATTGCAATTCCATACAAGGCTGAATACAGTTGCATATAGGTACCAGAACAATTAGAGTGGAACAGGAATCGAGTAAAAATGTCGCCAAATGCTCGCTAATTTCGACGGCTTTGGGCAAATTTTTTCCACGTTTGGAGACAAAAATAAGACGCCAAAACCTCGCCAAGTTAGCGCAAGTCATTTACTTCAATGTTAAATGGGCCTGCCCCTGTAATCTTATTTTTGCGTCGGAGCTTCACATTCCTGAGGTATTTAATGTTACATTATACAAGAGATACTGTGATTTACATATAATATCACTAAAATTGCTTATATATATAACAAAATTCGTATAATCATATTGTAGTCAGATTACATCAAAATAATTTCTTAATAAAAGTGACTGCCCTGCGCCGAGTGTAAATTTTCATTAAATCGATGAATTAATTCTTTTCGAGAGATTAGTTCCTGTTTTATTTATACAATATATGAAATATATGTGCACTTTCATAATTAAGCTATAAGCTGCATAAGGAGAGAGTTTTTTTCGTGCGTGTGTTATTAGATATATAAGAATCTGAGCTTTTCCGACAGCAATACCAATAAGACCAAAGCTAAATACTGTTTATTTTACCAAGAAACACTTCACAGTTCTGGAATGTTTATTAAATATAATTTTTTATTCATTTGAACTAATTATATGCATTTCTGTTATTTCAATTTACTGAGAGGTATTTAACCATCACTGTCAAATCTACTGTATAGCATATTAAATAATATTTTTACTTCATTTTGGCTAAACGCTTTATGCATTTTTTCGTAGTTATGCTTTCTTTTTGTGTTGTTAATGTAAATCTCGTCCTTTTAGTATAATTACTTTTACACTCTGTTGACCTACTTAAATTCATTCTAGCATCACTACTCAAGCAAAACTTTGCCAATATAAGAAACGCTGCATTACCTTTTATTTGCAATAATAGACACATGAAGCACTTAAACTGTGAAAAATCACTCACAGTTTCAAACACGTTTGGCTTTCTTTGAAGATGTCTGTCTTAAAGAATACGAATATCAATGATGTTCAGCATATTAAAATGTTTTCAGAAATGTAGTCTCTTTCTATTACGGTCATCTTAGAGTAACTTTCGTCGTTATAATGATTTTGAATATCTTTTTGAAGGAATATCAGCTCTCATGTTTTTCTCATGCTGAGAAGTATCGCAGTTTAAACAACGAAGGAAATTTGTTGAAATCCAAAATGCACAATTTTGATGCTTCCGTCTTCATAATTAAAAATAGTTTTCACTTGAAGCATCAAACTTTTAATAGTTGTCTTCGCAATTAATTTGCTGTTAAAGTGAATCATATATTTTATAGAATTACGGTATGAAAATTACGCAATAAAATTTAAGGGAATGATCACTTGCATCATTCTTTAATAGAATGCATGACTCATTCTTTAAACTCATCACTTGCTTCATTCTTTAATAGAATGTAGTACCACACAGAAGCATGCTACTATAGCTTTAATTTAACGCTGATAAACAAATAAAAATTACCTACGGGTATTGACTTTTTTTTTTTTTTTCGTAGTTTCAATTGATTTTTTCTGAGAATGAATTCAGATTACGTATGTGTTAACGTGCATTGGATTAAATGCATTTGTAGGTTTATTATTGTTCACGGTTATCTAATATTTACATAGCAAAATGCATATTTTAAAGCAGCAAATTAAATTCATCATTCTCTTGTCAAAAATTATATTTTATTTTGTAAGCGGTATTTTTTCTCAGCTTTATCACTGATTCCAAATTGACACTTTACTTGACCAAATAGAGACATTTCATTAATACAAAATTATAGAAAATTAAATTTTAAATAACAAAAATTTAAACTATTTCCTAGATATTGATTACGAAGAATAAACAAAAGAAGTGGAACTTGCAGGGTAATAATATTTGGTACAATTACAAAACAGAAATGAATAAGTATAATTAAATATTTTTATATCCTATAACTTCATGATAAAATTTAATCTTCTAATTTTTCTCTTTTAATCTTTATAATTGGCGAGTAATAGATTAAAACAGAGCATATCAGAGCAATTTGCCAAAGCGTGGGCCGCATGTTGGTTAGGAACTCTAGCTACTGTGTCGTAATGTCCTGCTCAAGTCCCGAAGAAAGTTTGGATTTGGGCAAGAGTGCAGTATCTGTTCGTCATGGGAGCCCCTAAAATACTGGCCAACCGAAACTTACTTGAAAATGTTTGGTAATACAGAAGGAACAGCGGGAAAGTGGAAGTGTCCCTCTGGGATGTATTTTCCCTTGAAAATTAGAGCCCAACTGTGCGGTTTCTGCGGTGCATTATCATTGGTGAAATTTTGGTGTCTCCCTTACTTTTTTCTGTCCTGATTAAGAAATGGATGTTTTCTTGGAGAATTTTTTTCGTATTTACTTTACATTTAGGGAAACCATGAAATTTCCATGCAGGCATCTTATTTGCCAGGATTTGAATCCAGGTGGAGCTTCCAGTGGTAAGCGGTCTTATCCACTCTACCATTTGTTGACTTTTATGCTGTATTACGCAAGAGTGGGAAGATCCCCTTTCTGTAGAGGGTCATTCAGTGTCGCCTTGTCTCATTCTACAATATGGTAGTCAACTTACGAAGAGTAAAATGGAGAGAGGAAATAAAATGTATTTGCTTTCATACTTTTGAGAGGTTAGACAAAATTTTGCTACTTTTTATTTTAGAATTTAACATGTAAAAACTTTTTTCAATAATTATTAATATTTTCAAAATGATATTTCACTGTGTTTTGTTCACTGCAAAGTAGTGTCAGTACTTGTGTAGTATCCGGTACCCTGCGATACATTGCCTTTAAAACAACACACAACAAACTATAGGATTCTTGCAATTGTAGCATGAGGGGAAAGGTTGGATGAGCTTCTAGGGCAGCTATTATAGTTTGAATTAAAGATTAAGAATTCACACAGAAGAAAATGAAACACAAAAGTGATATAAAGAATAATGGATGCAACAAGTGTATTCAAAAGCTTTATAAAAGTAGCACAACAGACTCAATTGTAGACTTTCTTCAGCAACTCAGTATTCTAGCTAGCTGCGATTTAAGCTAAATTTCTTCTCTCGATCGCATAAAATCTCCTTTTGGAGGAAATGGAACTTAAATACAAACAAAATAGTTTTAACTTAATAGCTAGTGGAATGAAATAAACTTTATTAATATCTTAAATTAATTATCTTAAAACGAATATTTGACATATTCAAATCAATCTCCAGACTTTTCTTTACTTCATGAAACTCTACAAAGTTCCATTCCAAAGAAGCTTTCAGTATAAGTAGCATATGCAAGAATGGTCTGCACTTTAAGGAACGTAATGTTTCAAAAGACAAAATTTGCAAATGGGGGAGGGGTTCAAAAAGCGCTACATATTTTCTGATATCGCTTTTGGCATTTTGTTGAAACTCTCCTCACGAATCTACCAACCTGCTATATCACTTTCGGGGATTCTGCAGCGACTCTCGAGGGGATTTAAAGTAACCTTACGATTCCTCCAGGGAAAATGGAGTTGGTGCCCGGTGACTGAATATCGGATTTGATGTCATTGTCACAGGCACTGCAGATAAGCTTCTATCGTAAACAACTCGAAGAAAAAGGAGATAGGAAGAGGGCTTGAAACTTCATTTCATGAAATATTGTTAGAAATATTCTCTTTCACGCAAGAGAAAGCAACAAATGCGAAGAAATATCATGCCAGGAATAGAATTCCAGGGGTAATATTGTGTTATGGGTGGTGTTCTTAGATGGTATTTTATCACACTGTCCGAGGGTAGATAAAACAGTTACAGCGAAACACTTCTTGAGACGAATTCGAAGCTTTGTAAGTTATTTTATAACGTTCTTGATGAATGGCACTGAATGGATAGTAAACCTTGTGCTTGAAATTCTATCACCCAAAGTTATTTCAGATGTTACACTATACAGAATATGCGCATATATATATATGTATATATATATATATATATATATATATAGATATAGAGAATATGCGCAAGCATTTAGTTCCGTATTTAAATGAAACTCACTAATAAACAGACCAGATATGAGTAAATTAACGGAAAGTCTGAGTATATCGCTCGTGATAGAGATAAAATTTATAAGCTCTCTTATTTTATAAAAATTTATTTTTAAAATGAGATAAAAACCGTACCACTAAAGCATAAGTTTCTGTCAAACTTATTGGAGGATCCAGCTTTACATACAATGAACTTGGCCTCTAAAAAATGTAACCTCTATTTAAAGTGAACACAAATCATTATACGGTGCACTTTCGATTGTCTGGGCTAATGCCAGAGAAGTTCACGGATAACTAAAAAATACAGATAATCCAAACTATCAAGTTTCATGCATATTGTATGTGTTACCTTCTTTAAAAATCAGTAATCTGACTTTAGTTTCGAGAACATTTAAGTATTTGTCGAATTTCGAAGTGATATTTTACCATCGTATTCGAATTCCCTTTGGTCGACGAACTCCAACAGAGTTTCAACAAAAGTCATTGTTTCATTGGCGCTGCTGTAATTGCCAGCATCTTCTTCATTTACATTTTCAGTATCACACTCGGATTCATCTGTTCTTGTGACATTTAAAAACGATATCCGCTTAACTTAAGCATTGATACCGGCTCAGTCGAATCGCCATCGAACCATATTTCGATGCTTTTCAGGTCGAAATTTCCGAAGAGTTTTACGTTTTTAAATTGTTTAGCATAAAACATCAATTACTACATCGGCCGGTGTCCAGAAAACACATCGCGGACGGAAGCGTCGTTGAGAAAACATCGCAAGACGAAAACGTCGTCCTACAAAAGGAGAGAATAAACAAAGAGAAAACATCGCAGCTCTAAAACATCGTGGTACAAAACATCGTCCATCGTTGTCGAAAATATCGTGGTAAAAAATTGGTAAATCGTGACAAATTTTGCTTTTTCGAATCATCGCATCGCAGGCGAATCATGCAGGTGGTGTGCGATGCAAGTCCACAGTCCGAAGGCGCAGCTAATGAATAAGAAGGAGTGCTTCCGAATTCTTTATTTAGTTGAAAAGATGACGCCATACTTTGATAGGAGATTATCTTTTATTGCTTTACCGGAGGTTCTTTGTTAATCAATTTTTAGCCTTTGTATTTTTCTTCGTATTCCAGCTATTTTACTACATATATACTGGTTATTTTCTAGGTATCCTTAACGGAGCTTAGTCTCGAATTTAATGATTGATTCAGAAGACCTTAATTTTAGATGTAAGTTTTTTTTCCGTTTTTAAGTATTTTAAGCCTTATATTTTCCTATATACTCAGAATTAACCTTATTTCTTAAATCTTCTGTTCATAATACCACATTTGCGTACCGTAATCTTAATTACATTATAAGTTATTTCTCCCACGTTCTTAGCATGCCTTCGTGGTGTGGTTGTCTGCACGCTGGGCGAGTATTCCAGAGGATCGGGGTACGATTCCCGGCAAAGGCGTTGCTAATTTTTCAATCTCTCTTGCTTCCAAAAAATTCTAACTCTACAGTGGCGTCCGAGCTAAAAGGGTGTTGGATGACGACTCTCCTCACCCAGTATTTGGCGACTAGGTTCCATAAAAACTCCAGTCGCCCTTTAAAAGGGGGAGTATATAAATATATAGGGTATTTCTCCCACCTTCTTGGCATGCCTTTGTTGTGTGGTAGTCTGCACTCTGTTCGCGTATTCCAGAGGTCCACGGTTCGTTTTCCGGCGAAGGCATTGCTCACTTTTTCATCTTGTCTGCTTCCTAAAAATTCTAATGTCTCTACAGTGGCGCCCGAACTAAATGTGTGCTGGCTGATGATTATCCTCACCCAGGATTTGGCGATTGTGTCCGCTGAAAACCCTAGTCGCCCTTTGAAAGGGGGAGTATATAAGGTATTTCTCCCGCCTTCTTGGCATGCCTTCGTGATGTGGTGGTTTGCCCGCTGGGCGCGTATTCCAGAGGTCCGTGGTTCTATTCCAGGCGAAGGCGTTGCATATTTCTCATCTTGCCTGCTTCCCGAAAAATACCTAATGTCTCTACAACATTGCTCACATTACTCATTTTTATTATTTATTTCACTTTACATAGTACTTTTTCGTGCCTTTTAACCAATACGCTTAATGTTAACTAATTTGTTACAATTTACCAGCATAGTTATTTAGATTTGCCGTTCTATTTATTATATTATTTAATTTTAGGTGTAAAATTTTTAGCTTGTTTTATACATTTTAACCTTCATAATATTTTATATACTCTAATTTTTAACTAATTTATTATGTTTTCAGATTATGCATAAGAATTTTATTTGATTTCTTTCTACATTTTAACCTTCATAATTTCCAATATAGTCTTAATTTTAACATAATTCCTATATTTCCAGATCATATACCTGTTTTTATTTAATTTTAGATGTAAATGTTTAACTTTTCTACTTTTTAACGTTTTTAGTTTCCAACATACTCTGAATTTTAACTAATTTTCTGTATTTTCACACTATGTACATGACTTTCATTTAGTTTTTAATTAATTTCATACGTTCTAACCTTCGTAATTTCAAACATGTTCTTAATTTTAGCTTAATTCCTCTATTTTTAGACCATATATATTAGCTTTATTTAATTTTAGATATTATTTTTAACTTGTTTTGTACAGTATGAACCTTAATAATTTTTAAAGTACTATATTATGTTGTTTATTACATTTTCCCACCCTACACATCAACGTTATTTAATTTTAGATAGAATTTTTATACTTTTTGACACCTGTGTTTTCTTTCTAGTTTCCTACATAAACTAAATTTTAACTCTTTTTTTAATAATGTTCAGTTGTGATCCCGCTTTTGATGTTACTATTTCATCTAAATTTACATGTTTAAATTTCTTAAACATAGAGATAGTTTTCAATTAAACATTTTATTTTATAACCGTTAACCATTCATATCCAATTCGTTGAATAACCCTTGCTTAGTCTATATTTTATAGTACTATTTTAATTTGCCAATTCTACAATTTATCATTCTGTAAAAGTCTTACTATGACTGATTCTAATATTTTATTTTATGATTAACTTCATTCGAATTTTCAAACTTTATAATTTACTGCATATTCATAATTACTGCATATTCATTTCCTTTTAATCCTAAATACCCTTTTTACCCGAATTTAAGTTTTTAAGCTCTCCAGTGTTAATGTTCAGCTTTGATCTCGACTGCCATTAAGCTAGCTATTATATGGAAAGGCTCCATATCTGACCATATGTAGTTCACGTTAATAACTTTTTTCCAGAACCTGTCCTAAGCCATTTTCAATAAATTCATCATAGCTCTTTTTTTTATTTTTTCGCAAGCTTCGGTAATTTCTCTTTTTATATCTCACGCTTTAAGTAGTAATTGCAAACAATTGCTACGGAAATGCGGTTAAATGTATTCACTTTTCCCATTTTCACGTCACGATTCATTTTAAGAGTAACAACTGCATACCATTTCAGACACCCATATGTTGCTACATTATCACTCAGTTTTTCTACAAGGTGAGATTTGATGTACTCGAGATATAGTCTTGGTCATTCTTTATATTAGATAAAATCGACTCAGTGGCGAACATATCCTTGACACTCGTAATTTTAGCACCCATACGTGCATCGATATGGTCACCATTTCTTCATTTTTCTAAAGTTAGTCTTAGGCGATGTTCCACTCAAACATGATGTAAAAGATCGCTTTTTCTTTTAAACGCTGGTGAACCTTGGGCTCAATTTCTAACATGAGAAGCTTCATGCTGTTCCAAAATATCATCACTAGTGAAACTCTTTGAGCAGCTACTGCATTTAAAAACAGCTTCGTGTGTTTCATTCAATGCACATTCAATGCATTCGATGCAAATTTTAAGATGGGAAACTTCACACTGTTATAAATTATCACGTTCACCAAATACCTTTGAGCAGGATCTAAACTTAAAAGTAAGTTTATGAATTTTCATATGTCTTCTTAAATCTCTCTAACTTGTAAACACTTCAGAACATTCAATACATTTTTTAAGGTGAGAAGCTTCCTGACGCTCCAGATGATGAAGTTTACCACATTTCTTAGGACATTTACTACATGTGTAGCTCCTCTCATGAAATCTCAGGTGACTCTTCAAATCATCTCTTTATTGCAAAAACTTGTAAACATATCACACAAGTAAAATTTCGAAGATGAATCTTTTCATGAAGCCTTAAATTATCAATGCAAGTGAAACGCTTGAAACATATACCACATTGAAGAGGTGTTTTTAAGTATTCATTCCCATATGCTTATTTAAATCACTTTGTCAAACAAAAGACATTTCACATTCTGCACAATGAAGAAATTTCTCTCCGGAATGGATCCTTAGATATCAAGTTAAGTTATTTTTAGAGTGAACATTTTACCACAGGTGAGACATACCTAAAAGAAAACGCATACGTATTAAAGCATTTTAACAAATATACATAATGCTATCTTATAAAAAAATACTCGCATACTAAAAATAAAATTTAATGGAATGGTTGATAGTATGTAAGCACTTCTTAGACTATAATGGTTGCATTCATCATAATTCTTAAACGTTACCAACCTAACATTTTCATGTTAAGATAGTTTTCATAAATTCATTTTCACTAAAACCATCATGCCCCAATAACATAAACATTATGCATGTAATACCCCTTAAACTTGTTAAAATTAGATTTCATAAAATACAGTAAAACCTATTCTTTTAGGTGTAATTACATCAGCAGTAGTATCATTGGAGATTAAAGAAACTGAAGGATTCATAAAAAAGGAAGCAAGCAAACAACGCACAATCGTAAAACTAGTTTACAAGGCAATGTAATAACGATTTTGAAAAATATGAATTTATATATACTATATTATGGATTCAAAAATCATCAATCAGGTACTATAGCTCAAAACTCAATATCCTTTAACCAATCAAGTATTATCCATTTACTAATGCAATATGGAACATTCTAGAACATACATTATCGTGTGATTTCATCCTTCTGTCGAAATAGATCTTGTAAGATCTATTTCTATAACATCTTGTTTTCTGGAAGACATGAGTCACTTTAGCAGAATTACTCAATTAAGATTAAACAAGCCGACCACTTACTTAGATTTAGAAAAACACGTGATTCGAGAAGGTATGTTCTGTAAATTAGAACTAAACAACAAACTCAAATTTTAACGCGTTTTATAACTTTAAACACTGTCTCAAAATATAAAATCACTCCAAACTGTTTCTGTAAACTCATATAATCCCATATCTTATTAAAACTTTAACCTAATTTCTGATACTTGGTTTATCAACAAAAGATTATTTTAACCAATAAAGAAAAGTATTTTAAATTTTTTCTAAAATTTAGCACATTTATGCAGTTTATTAATTTATAAAATGACAAATATTGAAAATAGTAAGAGGGTAAACTATTTCAGAATTTAAAAAGAGATTAACAATAATGAGTGTGAAAATATACTGAACTTCATACAAGATTTTTATCGTTTCATACCAAACATTTCACTATTTCGTAGATTTTTAGAACATATCCCAATCTTTTTCAAAGGATGTATAACATTTCACATGAATCAGGGAGTGCCATGTGAGTTTAATTGCAGGTGTTTCCTGAATGATACTAAAAAAAAAATAAAATATTTTCAATTGTTCCTGAAAATGTATGAATACTAACGATATGTCATAAGAAATTGAAAACTTCACGTGCTATGAAACAGCTTCAAAATATATAAAAATATTTTCAAAATCTCAACTCCCATAGAAAATTTTAGATATTCTCACGTATTTTCCGAGGTTACATCACTTCATTCGAACTTGAAGACATGTTAAGCATTCAGATTTATCACATGATTTGAAACATTTGTGATACTTTTTCCGAAAACAGAAGTTTATATTTCGCATATACAAACTATTACATGAATTCAACTAATATTTTATACCGATATTAGCTAATATTTTTTACTGGGCAAAACTATTTTAAGTGCCATATTAGAAGCTCATACATACTCTCAATATCCATAAGTTTCACAAAATAGTAGAGTTAAACAATGCAAACTAGCAAAAAAATTGGATAATCTATATTATATGCAGGACATAGATTAGAATGCTACAAGAGCTACTTAAAATATACTTTCAGCTATTAAAAAAAATAAATATGTATATTTCATATATTCAACAAACCTCACATTTTTAGAAATGTAATATCATGTTTTCCAGGGCGATGCCAATATATCCAACCTTATCAGAATGAATCATCTAAAGTATGGGGAATCATCTAAGGTAGGATAGGCTAGTTGTATTATCTTAAGTTGGTAAGTAAGCGATTAGGGAAATGAAGGCTTCTTAAACTACCCTTATTAGGATATATATATGCATATCCTAGTAACTATTACTGTTAGTACTGTTTACTATGGTTACTAGGATATATGCATATCCTAGTAACCATAGTAAATAGGCTCTCATTTTCCTAATTTGCTTCCTTTTCTAATTTTTTTTTGAGTCAGTTGGTGGATCGGACGCTGCCAATGGTAAATATTTTTCCTTGAGCAAAGCAAGATCATGCCACCACGTTTGCAACACAGCAAGGTCTTCTTCTCTACAACTATCTGAAATAATATTATCTCGGCTTTTTATACCTTTATGATAGTTCCATTTAGTTGATGTAGTGATGTCTCGAATTGGAGGCAGTCGATTGGCAGTAACTTAAACCAAACATTAAAAAAAAATATTTAGCATGTGATATCATAGAAACTTACGAAACTCTGGACTGCAAAGTTAAAGCCATGATAACCTTTATTTCTGGAGAACGAACTCTGCCTTAATCAAATGAAAAAAATTGTATATCAAAATTAGCAAAGAAATATATTCAACTTATTGTCATCTGACATAGCTTCCAGAAGCTCGTTTTACCCAATTCAAACAGTTTTCTCAAGAAATGAAAAATCTCCGTTGCCCGATGTACGCGCTCATCTTGTGCTCGCAGCATATCTCACCTTATGCCATTGCACTAGACCAGTTAATGTGTCTCTGAGTTCTAACTAAAAAAAAACAGAATGGAAGGAATATTCCTTAACATTTGCATGTGGAAATTCTAAATCTATGTTGAATACATTAAATTTCACTATTTTTACAAGCTCGCGAAAGATAATTGTGAATCCCTGTACTGGAATATATTAACCCTTAGGCTCTACAGGATTCCTTAGAAAATACTTTCTGCTTTTAGGTAGCACAAAGTGTATTGAACTGGTATTTGATTTATCAAGTAAGACTCCGTGTCCTTTAAGACAGGTATCACTAAATACTTGAACTTTAATGCAAGTAATTTTCACATTTGCGTTGACTCTTCTGTATGATAATGTGTGTATTCCTTAAGCTTTTTAACTTCTCAGTACCATTCATTAAATTCTTCTTTTAACGTAAGCAAAAACTTCAAATCCCAGTGGATTCCAAGTTCTCAAATCTCTTGTAAAAATATTTGGGTTCGAAGAACAAAAGCAGAAATGAATCAGTTTGGGTCTTATAATTTTAGAACTTTCTTCAAGATATGCCTTTTCGTAATTTCATATTTTTCTGATGCTTCTATGATGCGTATGAATGTGACCAAGCAAGTTAATAGTTTTAATGGAAATTTTTCTATTCTGAAATCAGATAACGTACGTTCAAAATATTTTACGCTGAGTTACCGTTATTTTCTCCTTTGATGTAAACTCATCTTTAGCCTGTTTAAATACTGTAAAAAATAATGTAATATAAATAAAAGCGAAAGTTATATATTAATGCCTTATCCGTTATTTTACTCACAGTAATTAATAAGAATGTCAAATGGCTTTTGTTATGGAAAATTTTTATGTATTATTTTGTTGTGTACAATTATTGCGTATTATTTTACTGCGCATAAAGTATTCTTAGTAAATATATTATTTTACTGTGAACAATGAATTTGTAATGTTCGTATTTAAGAACTAATGTATAATATTTAGTATTGTTTAAACTTTCGTTCGTTTACGGCAAAGCTCGTTTAAGTTTAGCTGAGGTTGTGATTCAGAAAAAAGGGCGAGGCTTGTTACTTCCGTTTCCCACGAAGCGGTCAGTTATTGCCAGCTGCAATTTCCTTTTCGTGGGGATTGAACACACGTGTTTTGCTAGTTCAAAGGCGAATAGTTCTAAAAGGCGAATAGTTCTAAAAGGCGGCGATTTTGGAACAGAGTTATGGGTTTGGAAACATTCTTCTGTTGCGTGGGAAAGTAAAGGTCTGTCGTCTTGTAGAGAGTTCTGAATTTCTTGGAATTCTTGTGGCCATTTACTGCGTCTAGTCTAATCGCTAGAGGAAATCCAAGTTTCTTTAAGATTGGCTAATTTTTAATTTTAGTATTATTTGAGCCAATGGTGAATTAAAGACGTTTCTTTGTGAGTGCCAGCCGAGTTTTCTTAAGCCGTTGCAGGAGAGGCAGGAGTAGTTTTTTTAGACTGAAAGTGATTTTGGCAGATTTTGTTTAGCAGATTTTTGAAAGCTTTAGCGGGTTTGCTTCTTTGACGGCGGCTCACTCGGGGCCGGCCGCGGTCAGGAATGGGCATGGAGGTAGGAAAGGGGCATGGTCTTACTTCCTACCTCCATGGCCCATACTTTGGTGCAGTTAAAGGACGCCATTCGTCATAAAAATCTCTTGCGTCCATTCGGATATGCTACTTGCTGCAACTTGTATCTAGCTTGCAAACTAATTGGTAATTGGGATGTGTTGGCGGACACATAGAATAAGAGTGATATGCTTGCATATATTTGCCTTTAGGCAAATAAATATAGTTTTCCTTGAAATATGTGATTGGCTCTAGTGCAGCGCCCTCTATCGATGAAAATTTTAACTAATCTTTTTCTTTACAAAATAAATAAATAAATGAATAAATAATATTCCCCATCACGAGATGCAAACCGCTTTCAGTTCTAGAAATTCCTTCCATTTTTATGAATTTTTAAAATATTTACAGACTTATTCTTACCGTTATTATAATTACTACGTTGTATTATTACCGTCAGGAAGTGCTATGTATAAAATTTGTAGAGATGATGATATTATTATATATAGAGATTATATAGTAGATTGGCGAGGAAGTATCGGAACATCCCTTCGATTTTGTATACGTTAAAATTAATATCATGCATTATTTAATAATTTCTTAAAAAATCTAAATTGGTGACTAATGATAATGAGATACATGATTAATAATGAGATTAATTGATAATGAGAGACATGTTTTCAGATCATTACATACCTTCTTTTTTTAATTATTCATATTAGCTTAATTGCTGGAACTGACTTTTAATTATAAACAGAGCTTTTATTTTAAAACGCTGTGTTTTAAAGTATAAACTTTACGCTATGCTTTTAAATTAAAGTAAAACCTCAGCGAACATTTTAAACTGCTATGGAAGGTTAATAAGAAGAATTTATTTTTATGTATAAACACAGCTTCAATACTAAATATACTCACAATGTTCTTTAACGTCAAACTCACACTCAAATTCTGTGCGGGCCGAATGCTCGATCTGAAAGCAGCTGACAAGCCAAAACATTTTTTTAACAAAATTGAAAAATATATTTAACAAAGCAAAAAATTAAACATTTTAAATGTCACTTGCTAAATGTTTTCTAAAGCACACATAAATAATAATAATAATAACACAAAGAAAAAAATAAATTTATATTTATTTTCTGCCTGAAATATCTATTGGTTATACTTTTATTCAAACATATTTTCTGCTAAATATTAAATTTTAGACTGATGTTTATTTCGGGTTATGTTTATTTCGGGTTATTATGTTGAATTAACTACTAATTACTAATTAACTTATGTTTAACCTTAACCGGAAATTTCAGAATACTGAAGCGCCTCCAGCTATCAGCTGGTAAATTAAATTTACCGACTATAACCACATGGAAAATTCTCCCATCTTATCTTTTCATGTAGAAGATTTTCATGATTGGCTTACAAGTTGGTAAAAGCCCTAATTTCCTTTGGCAGTAGTCGCACACATAAGCTCAGTTTGTATCTTTTGTGTCTTAACAACCATATCATTACGTATCTAACGTCCATATCTTTATGCGTAAAATTATGAGCTCCATGTCTGCAACAAATATGTAATCGAAATGTACTCGCGGGCCACATACAATTGTCGGACTCTGTAAGGCCCGTGTGTCACGAGTTTGATGTCATTGTTATATATCATAATTCTTGAGCTATAATTTTCTTCATATTATCACAGCGAAAAACTAAATTTCAAATTTCATTGCTTCAATGCATCAGAATGCATCTGTTGCATGTCAAAATAACTCATTTCATAACGCTTCACAAGAGACTGAATAAGTTCAGCAGTCTCTAGAGATACACGAATTTCAACACCACTCGAAATTTTCTCCAGATTTCATCTTGGGGTTTCGAAACACTTTCTTGCGAAATTTCATTTCATTTACACGATTTTCTCTTTGATATAATTTCGGTTTTACCTGATATATTTTTATCACTTTTGAAATAAAAACCTGTCGTTTACTTTTAAAGTAATCTTTTTAAAATTATTTAATTTAAGTTATACACTACCTCGTTTCAACATTCTCAACTCCTCGTAATTGTATTTCCTTCGCACAACATAAGAAGTTTTTTATTGACTTTTAAACCACAATACTGTTCAATATTTATTTAAATAAGCCATCAATGTTAGCCCTGTAGTGTGCAATTCCTGCGATACATTTTCTCATTTGAAAATTATTATTAAAATATTTCATTGATAAGGGAATTTAGAAATATTTGCCAAGTTTTTCTCACTTTTAAAATGTGTTTCTTTTACCTAAGTCTAAACTTGCTTTATAAGAATAGAATAAACATGCAACCACATATAAGAAATTTTAATACTTTTTCTGCAGCAAAACAAAATATATTTGACCATTTCTTTTATCCCTTAGCTTATGTTTTTCGATATGCTGAAAGACAATGTTTTGAATCTAATAAGAATTAAATTTAATAATCTAAATTAAAACTGGCATATAAAATTTTAAGTTGAGATGTTCAATCGTTTCTCTCCTTTATGGCGCAGGATTGTTTTTGAGAAGATAAAATAATCTCAGCCTATAAGTCTAGTCTAATAAATTATTATGCATAAGGTTCACCGATGATCATGCATAAGGCATAATGAACTGCTATCTTATTGCGAGTTGATCCATATCTTTCGATTGCCATTCTTAGGAGAAGAATTCAGTAATGCCTTAGGGTTCTTTTGAAAAGAATCAATAGTTTCCTAATAGCAGCAAGTGAACTCTCAGTCCGAATGCTAGCAGTGTAATCGGTAACTCTATGGTTTTTAAGTTATATTAATTATAAAAAGGGAAAATTAGAGTGTAATTGAAATTTTTCACTGATTAGTTATGAAATTGCTAATTTTATATCATTGAAAATTTTCTATTGGAATGACAAACAGCTACGAGGTGTTTTTCAAACCAAAAGCCAAAAAATGCTTAGTGATTAATTTTTTTTATTTTAAATTTAACCATAGGTAGTTTTAAAAAGAATTTAGTTGCATGACAAAGGAAAAATGGAAAGTAGGTAGAAAATATCAAAGGTGTCTTTCACTGAATCATTACAAAAGAGATGTATAGAATCATATAGAAATACTCAGTCAGCTTTG
Source organism: Stegodyphus dumicola (assembly GCF_044657685.1). Classification (NCBI taxonomy): domain Eukaryota; kingdom Metazoa; phylum Arthropoda; class Arachnida; order Araneae; family Eresidae; genus Stegodyphus; species Stegodyphus dumicola. The sequence continues at coordinate 114,228,116 of NC_140771.1, forward strand.
TAAAGTTATTAAGGGAAAACAAGGTTGATTTTACACATTTGCCAAAATAAAAGTAGCCCGGAAAACCCATTATGGAATTTTGTGAAAACATACTCTAAACAGAAAAAAGACTGGAACTGTTTGCTCAAAATTTTAAGTATGGAAGTGTCTTGGCAAAAGCTCCAGCAAAATATGCAATGAAAAACTTAAGAACAACATGGTACAAAACGGACGGCGTAGCAAAAGGCAGTTCTCCCGTTCATTTAAGAAGGGTAAATTTAGTGTCACATCTTTTCTGGAAAAATTTCCGGTCCAGTTTTATTTTGGTAATACTGTACTTGTCCCAAGTTTGTTGCTATAACTTGCTCAAAACCCCAGGAAAGCAGGCAGAATTTACGTATCTATCCAAATTATTCTTCAGTTTATCCCTATCAAATATTTTGATATTTTAATGTTTGCATGATCGCATCACTGGATAACTGTTTGAAAGCAAGAAGGACTATTATTTATAATAGATTTTATGATAGAATCACTTGAATATCATTGCTACTTAAAAACTGTGAAATATGTTAATAAAAGCAATCATTTAGTTTAATGCGAAATTAATCGATATTGCATTAACAGTACAATGAATGACATAGAAATAATTTTTAGCCTCAAAATAAAACAGCGTTTGAAGAAATTTGAGAAAGCTAAGAGAATGGAACAAACAACAATCAAATAAAAGAAGATGGAGAGAGAAATCAGTCATTGCGTAGAAAATGAAAGCTGCTTAGTGAACCTAAACTTAGTAGAACACATTTCGCGTAGTGGAAACATTATTTGAGACCTACTAAAAAACGTTCGGGGGGGGGAGAAAAAAAGCCTATTGTTTCGTCTATCCCTGCCGTAAAGAAAAGGTTTACTAGAATTCTTCTAGAACTAGAAACAAACAAACAAAAACTTTAGAATCATTGGGAAGCAACAGCAGATGTACGAACTATCTTCCACAAAGCGAAATAATAGGATCGGTATTTTTGCCATTTTGATTGTTTTTCTTTTATCAGTTCTAGACACAAACAACTGATTTGAACTAGAAAGTAAAAGAAGTCTCAAAGTAATAATGTTCGCGCAATATAGACTGTACTTGTTAAATCAGGGAAAAACTATCATAGGATACTGGTCACATGATCACAAATATATTAAACCCCAAATATTTTACCTTTTGTGACCGAATTTGCTTAAAGCTAGTTCAGCATCTTGTAATCTATTAATCCTCCGTTTACAGTTACACGTAATGCAATAAACGCTACAGGTTTTACTGCAGAACAGTCATGCTGCGCATATATAGATGATGAATTGTAGTAAGACAAGAAATATAAAATTTCATAACATGATTCCCATGGTGAACAGTAGGAAAAAATGCTTTAATACAGTTGTTAACATAATAATTCTAAGAATTTAAAAATTTGATTAATTTGAAAACATTGCAATATTGCGTAAAAAAGACATGTATGAAAAAAAACATATTTAAGAAAAAGACAGAAAGAAAAGTGAACGACTTAAAGAAATAACTTCAAAACGTATGAGGCAATTTTAGCAAAATATGCACTTTATCTATCGGAAAAATGATCAGTTCTCTATCGCATATACCAAGCTGCGGACAGTGACACAGATAATCCAAGTAAAAGCTATTTAATTTGTACGGATTGTGTCTGTGGCAGATCCTTGAATAGACATGTAAGCGATTTGTCGCCATGAATAAGATGAAGCAGAATTTTTGAAGGATGTCAAAGTCCTTTTTATTTAGAACTTAGACTATTTTTCAAAAAGCCACTTCTGAGGCTTAAAAACCAGCCAGTATTTATGAGATCACTCAAAAGGTAAGGAATTCAAATTTAAAACTAAGTTAAATCTTAAATAAGTCTAAAGGCTACATAGGAATAAATAACACGCAAGCTGGCACACGCCTATAACGACGTGACAAGCACTGTTGGAAAGAATAACGCGACGGAGAACACAGGCTGCCAATGAAGAATTTCGACTTGTAGCCTAGCCTTCAGACGGTGGAACACGCTCTGACTAAGCATTCTATAATCTTCTTTTAAATATTATCGCTTTCTACCTCATTTGAATACGCGTGAACTAAAAATTATTAGCTTTCTGACAGGAAAATGGAAAGGGAGAATGAAAGTAAAGCTACTTAAAATAAAATAACTGGTTATGTAAAAATAAATAAATCCTTACAAATTGTTATTACCTCAAAATCCGTATTGCAAAATCTATCTGCCGTGGATAAATAAAATTTCACCTCTTTGACGTTGCTACAGTTTATTCATACCTTATAAAGTACTAGTAAACCCCTATTCTCTAGCAAATCGAATAATGTTTTAAATTCAAATGACCAAACAGTGTACCTGTGTCCTGTCCATTGTTCAACCCTTGTTTTCACCTTCCACGATCTTCTCTTGAAAAATGTTTTTGATGTGTTAAAATTGGTATTAACTCGTCGAGCCCACAGAGAGAACTAAATGTTTTCTCCTCCCGGTGTTGATGTTAACTCATCGAACATGAGAGAACTAATTTTTTAATGCATAATGTACTCTCTCAGGTTAGTTTCGATTACTATCTTTTTCGAAAACATTACTTATAAACGGAAAAATTATCCAGCTGCGTCCACTCCATATACAATTTTTTCTCTTTGCCTCTTCGAATCATATTAAACAAAATGCTACTAACGCTTGAAATAATAACTAACATAACAAGGAATAAGTCAATTAAGCTACTGATGCCTTAAATCTCATTCATCTCACGCCTTACAACTAACAGTTCGCAGAATAAAATCACAGAATTAGAAAATAAAATAAGGTTTATCCTATTGATTGCATTATTGGAATCTTAAAATTCACAATTTTAAATATATAAAACTACCTACTTACCCGATTTTCAAAGCAAAACTCTTAAAATTTAGGGTTCCATTTTAATTTGCTTTAAAAATCATTGCCATCCAAGCTTCAAAGCAAAGAATATTTGAATTATATATTTTGACATTTTTAGGGTTTTCAGATAGTGAGTTGGAATTTTTGTGTATTATTAGTTCGTATAAATGTTAGTGAATATACAAGCTAAAAGAGCGATATTAACAAAACGTTTAGAACCCTTTCTACGACTGCTAACAGTAACTATTTTTACATTCATCATCCGGATATTTTTATTAAGTTACATACCAAATATATGTAGTACAACAAATATAAAGAAACGTATGGCAACAATTAACACTCTGTAAACGTGAACACTGATCAGCTGACTGCGTCCATATCATATACATTTTTCTCTTTTAATATAAGCTGATAAATGACTGGAAAATAAAATATCATTTCAGTAAAAACGCCTAGAATGTTATACTACATTTTAAAATAGAATATCTTAATACTGTGAAGTACAGCATATGTTACACAAATTCTTTGCATTCAGACTTCTTTCAATGGTTGAATAATCATCCTCTTCAAGGTATCTTGTACGAGAGCAGTCTTTACTAGATGGCGCATCTCCAAATTCAAACAATAATTTTCTTTGGATTCAGAATATTGTTTTACTCTGCAATATGTATCTTACATTACGAAGCAAGATTTTAGACTTCAAATATAGAGAAGTAACATATTTTGTTCTGACTCTGAAAAATCAGCTAGATGAATTAAAAATATCTACAAAGTCAAAGAACTGTTTATTATAAATAAAAGTATGGGCTCATTGAAAAGTGAAAGAAATAATTATACTACAGTAAAGCACACGATAACTAAAATTACGATAAGTTAGAAATCTCTAAAAGTTCAAACTCCTGTTCGTGTGCCTTGATATTTTGGCTAATTTCGAGCCTTTTTTATATACAGTTTTTTTAAATATTTTTGATAATACTCAGTTTAGTTTAGCGTAACACTTTTTCATTCGCATGTAACATGTGATACGCATACTCAAAGTTTAAAGTTCTTTGCTTAATGAACTTTGAGATCTCTATGACAAGATACTGAACAACAGATGCGATAATTATATCTACTGGCACAATAAAGTTGCTTTTTTAATGCTACAGTCTGAATTAAATATATCATTTTATAGCACAATATATTTTCTAAAGTGAAATCTTCACCTGTTTGTTTTGTTTTTTTTTTCACTTTTCAGAAATATTTATTTTAGATAAGGAGATGAAAATTAGTTATAGAATATATGAAAGGAAAATTAGTTTTAGAAATAAAAGAAAAGATGAAATTAATACTAGTTACAGAAATGATGAAAGGGAAAATTATGTTATAGAAATAAAAGAAGGATGTATTCTTAAATTTAGGCTGACTAGAAACATAAATTAAGTTCCGAATCTGCTCAGTGGCTGGACATATTTTATTAACAGCGAATTTTCGCCTATTTCGATGAAGATTCTTATTACGAAATTGCCTACTGGCAATCGAGTGGATAAGACCACTGAACACTACATAGACATAAATTCTGGTAAACGGCCTGTATTCTGATTGCATGGGCCTTTGAATGAGTTTTCCCATCTGTAATGTGAATATGAAATAATTCTCCTAGAAAGGTATCCGCAAAGATATTCCTTCCTTCAGGTATCTCTCGCATGCCTTGACACTATAAAATAAAAAAAAACCTTACTACGAAATGGAAATCTAAATTAAAAACAAAACTAAGACACTGTCTAATTATAACTCGTAAGGCAGTAACGAGTAATAAAATGCATAAATCGTGCTCCACGGCGACTCATAGGCTCATGTCAAAATTAACATATCAGCTTGTAAGGTTATTTTAATTTCTTAAATCGTTGTTTTAAGTTAAATTACTTTTCTAACAACTCTCACTTCATTTTCCTTCCAGAATGATAATTTGCAGGGCGCGCGATATTCAAATTACATAGAAAGAAGGATGTACTTAAAGGAAGATTCTTGAAGGTGAAATCAGAGCTTGTTCTGCCTGCTTGCATGCCACGCTGCTAACTTATTAGGCTTGTTCATGCCGACTTCGGTCAGAGCTAGCTTGCGCGCTAGTTAAACTGTGAAGTCATTAACCTCCCAAGCAGCGCAGCAACGTCGTAAAGACGCTGTAAATTCCTCGTGGATGTCGTTGCAAAAACGTTGCAATATGTTGTCTTTAAGACGCCCAGATGTCCGCGAAACTCCACTATTTTGCAACCTTTGCAAAGACGTCTTTATTACGTCTTTGCAGTTGAGGTTTTTGTCGCATAGACATCGTTATTGCGTCTTTCGCAGATGATATTTTTGTGGTTAAGCATCGTATCTCGACGTCTTATTAAAGACGCCTAAATGTTCATAAAATTCCACCTTTTTCAACAGTTGTGAAAATGTCGTTATTTTGCCTTGTGTGACATATTGATTTATGCAGAAAAATAAGCTTAATAATTAATATATTTTTGATCTTTTTTAAAATTTTGTATTCCTTGTATTTAAGTTTAAACATTTTATCATTTCCTGAAAACTAGAAAATAATACAATTATTCTCTTTAGACTAAATATGCATAATTAATAATAGCTTTAATTATTTTCAGTACTTTAAACTATAGTTTTAAAATTTCTTAGACTAAATATGCGTAATTAATAATAGCCTTAATTATTTTCAGTACTATATTTTTAAATAACTTAAATTCTATGTTACGATTATTTAAGATTTCAACATTTTCTTAAGCGAGAGTAATTATGAAAGTGGTTATTATAAATATATCACATTAATTGTAGGTTTTAAGTAAATAAAACTCAATTAGACATAAATAAAAGTAAAGATATATATGTGGGTAAAAGCAAAAGAGCGTTTCTGATAACAACATTACCACATTTATTTCTGTTAAATCTCAGAAACATTGAAAATTGCCCCTGCCATGAAAAATTATTAAGTGGTTCTTAAGGTAGCATAATTAGTAATTTACCTGAAGTCAAATATATATTTGTTCGCGTTTCACAGTAAAAAATATAACCATTAATTTCTATATCTCCAAGATATGCAAATGAAAGACAGTATAAAGTAGTTAATAAATGTGATCAAAAATATTTTATACAAAAATATACCTAAATCTAATACTAACTTCCATATTTATATCTAATATGAAATAATAACCTAGCAAACAACATACGTGACAACACTATTTAAGAAAAAACATGAACTAGTGGTGTTTGAAAATATAAATAGCAGAAGGAAGGTAACGAAACTAAAATTTCCAATTAATAAAAAATATTTGTGTTTTTTAAATAGTAAGCAGTTAAAAGTGCAATAATTATGGATTGCAGTATTTACTAGTAATGCTGATGTTTCTTATCACCTTTTCTTTCGATCATATGTTAATGTATTTACTTATTTTTATTTTCTACATTTTAGAATAGTGGTAGATTACAATGCACTTCATGCACTTTTTATAATCAATAACTTTCCTTTTGTTACTGTACAGAAATGATTTAAATAATATAGAATATGATAGTAAGCTAAGTACGTTAAACTTTTCATTAAATAGCACACGATGAAACTTTTTGTTTCTATTTATTATGAATTTCTTTGTTATCAAAAGTACATAATCTAACAAACATACATAACGACAATATTTAAAAAAACGCGAATTACACAGTGTTTGGAAGAATAGATACCAAATGAAAAGTAATAAAGCTGCAATTTGCAATCAATAAAAAATATTTAGTGTTTTTTAATATTACACAATTAAATGTCACATAATTATAGATTACAATATTTCATGGAAATGCTAATGCTTCCTTAACACTAGTTTTTCGATCATACATTTCATACACTGTTTAAAATCATTAACCTTTTCTCCATACTTTACATAAGACAATATACTATAGAATGTGCATTATTATTAATTTCAATAATTAATTAATTGCTTGTATTATACACATATCTAATTCATTTTTAGCAGTCATATTAAGTACTGGTACCAGTCCAATAATTCCTTTGAATTTTGAAAATAATGAGCGTACCATAACAGCTTGAATTGTTGTTGCTTCTGTATTGATTGCATTTTCAACAAAACCAGAAAATGCCTTACCGTTGTATGTTATTTTTGGTTTTACATGAATTAATTCTGAGCACGAACACAATCGTTTAATATGAATGATATACGATATAGCACTTAGGACGTTATAACCGAATCGCTAATCCGTGTATCCAAATATTGCACCGCTGGAAACAATGAATATTGGAGAACACCAACTACGAAAACACATAAAACACCAAAATAGAACACTATTTCAGGAACACTATATTCACCATTAACATTTTAGTTGCTTTTGATATTTTCTAAATGATTTATCCAAACTTTTGATGTCTTCTTGTAGAGCATATATTCAGGAACAAAATAAGCATAAATTCGGCATTTCTACGATGATTTATCCTCAATTTAGAGGCGTCTAAATAGGAGTTCACAGGATGCAAATTCACTCACTGAAGGCAGTTGGAGTAAGCAGATACAGAACAACGAGAAGATTTAGAATGCGTTAGTAGTAAGCGGAGGTAACCGTGCGGTCAAAGGATGCCGCCATGACGTAATATAACAATAGATGACGTGAGAGAACAATAGATGTCGCAATGGGGGGCGTTCCTTTGATGTGCCGTCTCCGCCATCTTGGATTTCTCTGGAAGTGACGACACCAGCGCCATTTTGTATCACGTCATGGAATGACATCATCAAAGTTTCGTTTTTATTCTTTGTGATATACGTTTTAATTTATTATTTTAAGTGTTTAATCATTTTTATTCATTATTTTTAAATATGTTTCGTTATTTAATTGTGAATCATCCTTTTTAATTATTTAATCCGTCATTATTTTTAATTAGTTTTAATTGATTACATTATATTTTTAATACTTTTTAATGAATTTAATATTATTTTCCCTGAATTTTAAAAGTAACTCCACGGCTGAGATTCGAACTCGCCATCTCTGGGATGGGAGTCTAGCGCTTTACCGCTCAGCTAAGCCCTTCATGTTATCAAACCTGTTATTTTTCCGTTTGGAGCGAAAATCACCATGACGTCAATAGGCTGTGGGGGGGGAAAACAGGCAAACGTCATCTCTTTCACGTTGCAGCCTGTCGAAACCGCTTCACGCTTTCTACATCCGCCGTGGCGAACGTATACAATCTTAACAACCAATCAGATTCTCACTAATATTTTCTATCTTATGTCAGCCAATCAGCGTGTTTGTTTCTTATACATCGCCTATAAATTCGCTCGCTTTCACGATTTCATCATTTCTACTCTGATTCTTGCTGAGTGAACGTCATTTTGACTGTCATTTTCCTGCGCCATTTCGTTTTCTTGTACACGATGTCTGCTAAACGAACTTATTCTGCATCTAATGTAAGTATTTTTTCGCTTGTACTTAATATCTAGATTACTATTTTAAACACGAATTTTATTTCTTTTTGAATGTTTTATTTATTTAAATTTTTAATTGTTAGGTCCTGTTTGAAGATCCTGACTTTCCTTTTCGGGACTCAGATGACGATGTAAGTTTGTACACGTATTTTTAACGCACTTTTTTATTTAACGTATTTTATTACTATTGAATGTATTTTAAACGTATTTTATTTTATTTTGATAGTTAATCGATGAAGTGGATCAGATTTTTCTGGAAAATCCTATGGATCTACCCTTGTATTATCAAGTGGGTTCCGGATTTGAGGTAAATATTTAAGTATATCTTTATTTAAGTATTTCAGCATTTTTAGATTCTGCTAGAATACTTTTTTCTTAGTACTAAAATTAATGTATTTATTTTTAGACTTCTTCCTCATCAGCTCATGGCCCTGTGTATATGGCTGCTTCGAATGAACGATCGGTATATATTTTTCTTTTCTTGCATGATTTATTAAAATAATGTATTTTGAAAATGTTTAATTATTACTGAAACTTATTTTTTTTTTCAGATTCATGAGGCGATTGTACTCACAGAGAATTCTCGTCGACGGAACCATAAATATCAGGCCGAGGAGATTACCTTGCGGGCCAGTATAGATATGGAACGGCTGCCTCAGAACGTGCAAGGCATCCCGATGGTCCGAATTCCTGACACCGTCCGGGAGTTGTTTGAGCAACTTATTCGCCGGACAACAGCAAATCTGGGCCCATCAGACCTCATCCGATTCTGTATCCAAGCAGATGGGTTGGATAAGCCGATTAGCACGTCCCTGATGGCAGTTTCAACTTTAACAGTTGAAAAGATTCTGGCTGCCGTGATGAAAGTGTTGCAGTCTAAAGACAAAATTGAACTGGATACGGGATTTGCAGTTGATGTGATCACCATAAAACGCCCTGTGGGTGCCGGACGAAATAGGAAAGTAGTCAACATCTCCATGGACAGATTAAGGAAACAGTCCATTCTGTCTATTCCATACGACGAGGAAGGACTGTGCTGTGCCAAAGCTATTGTTTATGCCTTGGCGCATTTGAACAAGGACACGAGGGCCATTAATGCATTGAGAGATCGGCGTAATCCAACTCTGATGAACCGCGCAAGGGAACTTCATTTGGATGCGAATGTATCTTTAGGCCCTTGCACTTTTGTAGAAATTGCCATATTTGAAGAGCACTTGGACACACAAATTGCAGTGTTCTCTTCGGAAAATTTGAATAGGGTAAGTCAATTTTTGTCTCAAGATATTTCTGCTTGTAAATATTAGCTTTGAAATTACCTGAATTTTTTCTACATATTTATTTATTTTAAAATCGTAATTTGATTTTAGTTCCATTTTGTTTATTTGTCAAATTGTGAATGAAAAAAATTTATTTTGGTATGATTTTTAAAATTAATCTTAAACAGTTTTTGTATTAAAGTTTATGTATTTATTGGTGATACTTTCATTTTGTTTATGCGTTGAAAAATATAGCTTGACAAAACTGAATGCAGGCTGAAAATTTATTTTACTTTAAATTTTAAGATTAATATTTGTTCATGCATATTGTTTTTCCATGTTAAAAATATAACGGCTAAAAATTGATTTCTAAATTGTTCGATTTTTGAATTATTTTTAAAGTTTCTGCATGATGACTTTTTCATTTCCACCTTAAAAATATAACTTGTAAAAATGTTTTATTTTTGATAAAAATTTTAAACTTTATTTTATGCAATTCATTTACATGTTAAAAAATATATCTCGTAAAATAATTTTATATTTATTAAATTTGTATTTTATGCATGCAATTCGTTTCCATGTATAACTTGTAAATTTACATGCATGGTGAATTTTTATTTTTAGATTACTTTTCAAATTATTTTTTATTTTATGCATGCAATTTATTTAGACGTTAAAAATATAACTTGGAAAAAGGTTTTATTTTTGACAAAATTTTAAACTTACTTTCTGCAGTTCGTTTAGATGTTAAAAATATAACTTGTAAAAATTTTTTATTTTCGGTTAAATTTGTATTTTATGCATGCAATTCATTTCCATGTACGAGTATAATTAACTTGGAAAAATTAAATGTGCAGGTAATTTTTAGATGTTAAAAATGGATTTATAAATAGTTCAAGATTACTTTTAAGAGAAAATGTTTGTCTATGTTTTAGGTGGTCTATAAAGGCAAAGAGAGGCCTCAGCGGATCAATTTGTGGCTCCACGGTGGACATTACGACGTCATCAAATCTCTGAAAGGATTTTTCGGCAGCAACCATTATTGCACAACCTGTGAAAAGGCCTACCAAATGCCTGAAAGTCATAGATGTGCCAATGCCTGTCCCATATGCTTGAGGACCGACTGCTTTCCGGGCCAGCCCCAACGATGCCAGAATTGTGATCGCCTTTGCCGATCCCATGCCTGCTTTGAAGCACACAAAGCCCTGACTGGAAATCAAGAATTTCCGCTTTGCGATAGAGTAAGTATTCTGAAATTATTCATCTAAATCAATATATATGCAAATTTCTCGTTTAAATAATTTAAATGCTTATCTATCAAATGTTTAAATATTTTGAAATTTTCGTTATAGGTATACCAGTGCAGAGAATGCTGCCAAGTGATCCGGAGGCGGGATTGCCCTAAAGAGTTGCATAGGTGTGGCACCACGAAATGCCCTTCTTGCAACCAGTTTGTCGTGGCTGCTGAGCACCGTTGCTATTTGCGACGTGTTGCTCCGAAGAAGTCCGAGAATAAGTTCATTTTCTTTGACTTTGAAACGGACCAGTCTTCGGGGGAGCATCTCGTAAATTTCGCGGTGGCTCAGTATGCCGACGGCACAGAAAAAGTGTGTCCAGGATACGCGGCATGCCGAAACTTCTGCGCCTGGCTGTTCTCTACAGAGCACAAGGGCTTCACCGCCGTGGCACACAACATGAAAGGGTAAGTTAAAAATACCATAGTTTGCATGCTTTTTAAGTACGACTATTTCTTCAATATTATTCATGTTTTTTTTACTTACAGGTTTGACGGACAGTTCGTGATGGCCTGGCTCCTGGAGCAAGGCACAGCGCCGGAGGTGATCCCTAACGGGTCTATGATCATGAGTGTAAGACACCCGAGTCTCAACATTCGGGTCATAGACTCGTTAAACTTTTTACCGATGGCGTTGGCCAAACTACCGGGGTGCTTCGGTCTCAGCGAGTTAAAGAAAGGATACTTCCCTCATCTCTTTAACTCGAGGGAAAACCAGAGTTATGTCGGACCGCTACCGGACCCCCACTATTACAGCCCGGATACCATGAGCACTTCAACCCGACAGGCATTTCTGTCCTGGCATGAGAAACACAAGGGGGATGTGTTCAATTTTCAAGACGAGATGCTGGCCTATTGCAGGTATGTTTTTTTTCCTTTTTCCTTGGTTTAATTTTATATTTTATGTTTCGTATATTTAACATTTTCTTTTTATATTCATAGATCGGACGTGGATATTATTCGCCGCTGTTGTCTGGAGTTTCGAGCCCAGTTTTTGGATGTGGCGGGTGTGGATCCATTCCAGTAAGTTATTTTCTCATTCTGTTCTAATCATGTTTACAATTATGTTATGTTTAGTGTCTCATACCATCCTTTTAATTTCTTTTCAGATACGTTACCATTGCGTCAGCCTGTATGGCAACGTATCGGAGTGGCCACATTCAGCCCAACACGATTGCCATGGTGCCCACACACGGCTACGTCAACTCAACGAATTACAGCCCTGATTCGATCCGGTGGTTAGACTTTGTTGCTGCTTCGGAAGGCATTGCCATTCAACACGCTTTGAACGGAGCCGGAGAGCACAGAATCGCCGGAGTCTCGGTAGATGGTTTCTGCCAAGCAACACAAACCGTCTATCAGTTTCAGGTATGTAAAAAGTAAATTATATTTCTATATGATTCTTTTTAATGATTTTACACTTTTAATGTTTAATTTACATGTGGAACACTATTAATATATTTGTATTATTTTAGGGCTGTTTCTTCCACGGGTGTAGTTCCTGTTATGACGGTGATGTCATTCATCCACTAAAAGGAGTTTCCATGACAACGTTGCGAGAGAAAACGGAAGAGACCACACGAAAGCTTCGCACCCAGGGTTTCCACGTCATAGAAATGTGGGAGCATGAGTTTCAGAGAGAAAAAGAGGAAAATCCGGATCTCCAAGCTTTCCTGGAGCAACACCATCTGAGGGACCGGCTTAATCCTCGAGACTCATTTTCGGAGGACGAACCAATGCCCTCAAATTGTTCCACGAGGGAGACGCTAAATATGTGGATTTCACATCCCTCTATCCATGGGTTCGTACTTTTTTATTATTTTAAAACCTTTTCATGGATGATGTGTTTTTTCTGATTTTTATGTATGTTTTGACTTTTTGTTTTATTTCACAGGTGAACAAATATTGCGTCTACCCTGTGGGACATCCAACAATCATCATGGAAAGCTTTAGAGATGTGGAAGATTATTTTGGAATTATCCAATGCCGAGTGATTCCTCCACGGAATCTGTATCTTCCGGTACTGCCCTATCGGTGCCGGAAGAAGCTGATGTTCCCCCTGTGTCGGACTTGCGCCCTTCTTCAACTGCAGACTCCGTGTACCCACACAGACGACGAGCGAGCTCTTGTCGGAACGTGGGTAACGGAGGAAGTCAAACTGGCGAAAAAGAAAGGTTACCGCGTCACACATGTAAGTACTCAAAGATTATTTTAATCTTTATTTAGTTTCAGAGGTTACTTTTAAATATTTTTTATAACTGACATTTATTTTTTATTTTCTAGATTTACGAAGTGTACAATTTCCAGGCATCGTCTACTTCTCTATTCAGATCATACATTGATCTGTTTCTGAAGATCAAGCAGGAAAGTAGCGGATGGCCTTCGGAGTGTGTGACGGAAGAAGCCAGACTGAAGTACATTCGCCAGTATGAAGAAAGAGAGGGCGTCAAGTTGGAAGCTGAAAAGATTTCCAAGAACCCTGGGCGTCGACAAGTTGCCAAGTTGGCCCTAAACAGTTTCTGGGGCAGGTAAGATGATTTCTTTTGGACTTAAATTTTTTGTAAACATTTTTAATTCTTTGTGATTTATGTTGAATTTTTGTTTCAGATGGGGCATGAACGTCAACAAAGCGCAACTGACCTACGTACATACGGTGCCAGACTTTAATAAGATGTTGGCGGATCCTACTAAAAAAGTAAGTTTTCTTATCGATTTTATCCATCTATAAGCTTAGTGTGTTTCAAACTGTTAACTCATAACTATTTTGAACTGTTAACTCATGACTCTTCTATTTTCAGATCAAAGATGTCTTTCTGCCCACGCCTGAGGTGGCTGCCATTTCCTGGGAGTCTGCGAAAGAGTTTGTGCCGCAGGATGCCTCGACCAACATTTTCCTAGTGACGTTCACAACAGCTTGGGCTCGTCTCAAGCTGTATAGTGAAATGGAAAAATTGGGTAGGGACGTCCTGTATCACGACACAGACTCCATAATATATGCCTCAAATGGAAGAAATGATCCCCCGTTAGGAAATTTTCTTGGAGAGTTCACGGATGAACTGGATGGAGATGTCATTAAAACCTTCGTCTCTGGTAAGGACCTTTAAAAAGTTCTTTATTTAATGTGTACCAAAAATGTTTAATGCATGTTTTTTTATTATTATCTCTTTTTCTCATGATGTTTTATTTTTTCAGGAGGACCGAAAAACTACGCATACCAGACGGCCAGTGGGAAAACTTGTTGCAAAGTTCGAGGATTTTCCTTGAACTTTCGCAATTCTCAGTTGCTGAATTTTGAAGCCATTAAAAGTCTGGTCTGCAGCCTCGACCGAAGTGAGATCATCTCTCTCCACAACCCCTGCAAAATCACCCGAGAAGCGAAGAGAAGAAAGGTGGTGAATAAACCGGAAACAAAACTGAACAGAATTGTATTAGACAAACGGGTAATTCAAAAAGACTTGAGCACATTGCCGTATGGTCATTAGTATATTGAAGAAGAACTTTTTATGTTTATGTTAGAACCTTATCTGAAAATGAAATTTTGTATGTATATATATATATATGTGTGTGTGTGTGTGTGTGTGTGTGTGTGTGCAGAATCATGCATTTGTATGTGTATAAAAGAAAACTTATTTAGAAAAAAAAATAAACAGAAGTTTGAATGATAAAATTGTGTTTTTCTTATTTGAAAGGATTTCATGAAAGGTAAGTTTTTCCCAGAAAATAATTGTCATATTTGATTTTCAAAAATTATTGTCATATTTGATTGATTGACAATCAAATATGACAATAATTTTTGAATTATTGTCAGTTGATAAATTGTCATATTTGATGTTAACTTAATTAGAAAGAAATACAACACCAATGATCAGCCATTACATTTATTCACGTACCATTACAATTTCAGCCATAGTTTGGAAGATGCGTTTCTTTTAGGTCTAGCATACATAGTTTTTACATTCATTAAATGTTTGTTTTTCACAAAGTCTTGAGGAAAGTTGTTAACATTCAGTACATTTTTAAACTGTTCAAAGGCAAAAGGTTTTTGAGTTCTATTTCTCAACAGAAAGTTTATCAACTGAACAATGTCAGAGCCAGAAAACTCATGACCATCCAGAATGAGTTCTTTATTCTGTGTCCATGAAATCTGATGCTCTTTAAGAAAATCTATTATTTTCTGTGCCGTTCTTCTCTGTTTCACAGGAACTGTTTGCATAATTTCCTTTTCTATATCTTTCTCAGAAAGTTGTTCAGGCGGTTGTTCTTCGGAAGTGTTCACATGAGGAAACGTAACATACTTTTGCAGAACTTGGATGTACAATTTAGACTTTTCTTCATCGTTCATTTTCTTTTTTAAAATGTTTTGAATCTGTGTATCTAAATCACTCAAATGTTCATCTTCAAATTGCTGCATACGGTCCAGGGGTACCAGGGCAAATTTCTTACTGTGTTCCATGGATAAGGGAGGATAAGACACTGACTGCTGCAGGAATCAGGAAAGATAGGAAACCGTCACCTTTTTGCACCAAAAGACGCCTTTTCTTAAAAAGAGGCACTTTTCTGTCCGCTAGTTTTCTTAACGTTCTTTTAAATGGGGCGAGTCGATTTTGACCCGTTTGGTGATGGGTACGTTTCCTTTTAGAAGATTTAAAACACACTCACAAACTGATTTTATGAGATGATTCGGACACTTTTTCAGTACAGCTGCTTTTATTCGACATTTTCCTAATAGTTTTAGATAATCCACATCTTTCAGATGAGACATGCTGATGACAAATGAACTCTTCTTCCTGCACACTTTCTTTTATATAGGTAGCAAATGCAGCCGCTTTGGTTAAAGCACAGCAATTAAATCCTTTTGCATGAATCGAACATGTTAAAGAACTTTTCTTTTTTAAATTCTCTATCTTAGGACAGTCTAGATTTATGATGACTCTACCTAATAAATTTTCTAAAAATAATTTCTTTTCTAATCCTTTCACGTATATGACAGAATAAATAGATGACAAATATTGCAAAATAATACGAAGGTGAGTATAAGGTAAAACACCCTCACTCCAATTCACATGATGATGATTTCTTGTGACCCAAGCAAAACACTTTTGCTGAGATCGTGATAATGTTTTCCAAGGCTGAGGGGGTAAAAATGACCAGCAACTGTGATAACCTTCATGCACGGTGTAAAAAGCTAATTCTTTAACAATGTAATAATGAGGCATCCGCTGAAAACCTTCGAAATCGATTACGATGGGAGAAGACATGTTAGCCATTCGACGTCTCAAACTGAAATGAACTATCGGGGCTGGTAGACATAGTATTTATCCCTAGGAAAGATGCCTGTACGAAGGCGAAGCGTTTCACTTGTTTCAGGTCGTAAATCAATCAACAAGTAGCTAAATGGAGTTGAAGTAGCATCCTGAAAAATTTCTTGAAAGGCCTTTACTTTTCCGGGGAACATTTGTCTAGCTAAATGCATAACTTGACTTTTATCTCGAGGATTTTTGTATAGGACAAGGTAATGGGAATTTAAATGAATATTTCTCATCTCCTTGCCTTGGTGAAAAAGATTTTGCGTTATAAAAACGACTGAAAGGTTTCGGTGATGACTTCCTTTTGTAAAAAGTTTGCTTAAGCGAGTATCACTTGCTAATTCAGACATTAAATCGTCTATGATAATTAAAGCATTTTTAAGATTCTGCATGTTAGATGGTAATCCTTCTTCAAAATTTACGTTTTTCATGGAATTAAAAAGAGGTTGATAACTTCCGTAGCAATAAATAATATTGGTCGGCATGGGATGGAACATTTTATGATCTATCAATTTCTTCACAAAAACCGTTTTTCCCGAACCGGTAGGTCCGCTCAGAAGACAAGTAGAAGGATGTACGAACTTGGGCAGTTCCATTTTTGGAAATGACAGCATGTTAAGAAAACACTGACTTTTATACTTTACCTAAAATCCTTTTGCATAAGACATTTATTCATTTTGTTTAAATAAGTGTAGAAACAAGAAACACAAGAGACATTTTTACAAATTAAAACAACTTTATTTTTTAAAAATCATGTTTACACCATATCTTTTTTTGACAAATTGAAATATTTGGAAATCATGATTCTTCCCATCTAAGGGTGATACAATGAGTTCCATACAGAGTCCTTGACAGCGTTTAATAATAAAATAAATACAATAATGTCCACATACATTAGAAGTTAAACTCTGAAGCGAAATCTTGTTCCAGCAAACATGACGATATTTCTTGACAAAGAATGTGATATCTTTTCCATATACTTCAGGCGGGAGTCCATAAGAGTCAAAAAATTCCAGAGTCTGTTTGTCTGCAATGTAGACAGCTAGCCAATGAGTTCCTTTTTCATCATGTTTATCCGTATTGAGCACCAGTGCACAGGGAAAACTTTGAATCGCAGGTATTTTATCACAAGGAAAAACACCCGCATAATATCTCAAAGAAATAGGATTTCGAGATAAGATTTGATGAATCTGTGATGAATTCATCAGTTTCCAAAATCGTACAGAATATTTCGAGCTTTATTGATTTCTATCAAATTTTCAAATTCAGCGTACACTAATAACGAAACAGTTTGTTGTAAGGGAGTCCCAAATTTTATTTCTAATCTTAAGTTGCTGTGTCGAACTAGATTTAAATGAGAGCCATCACAAAGGTCAGGTGACAGGTCGAAGCGAAATAAGGAATATCCTTTTGAAAATTCTGATCTTGAAAGGTAAAGTCGTCTGTCGTCTGCATTCATAAATAAATTCTGATAAGCTCGTATGAAATGATTTTTGTCAAAATTAGGCTGAAGAGGATTATGAGGTACCGGTTGCCCGTCCACATAAACGCCGATAAAGTTCATATTATAATGCTTGAATTCAAAAGGAGACTTTTTATAGTTTCCGTTAAAAGCATCATTATCGACACATGCCACCACAATACGATTAGGCATTTGACCTATGAAAATATTGTCTTGAATAAAACTCATATTTCCCGTTGGAATGGAATAGGCTTTGCAGAGCACTCTATTAATGGGATATTTGGCTGTTGATTTTTCTAGGCTTTTGGCAGGTCCTAGCACAACACCTGGGCTGACTCTCACTTTGCGTACAAACAATGAAGCTTGTTCGAGTAAAACTTTAAATTCACCTTCGCCCAATAAACAAAATTCAGGTTTGCTGCGTATGAGTTTAATTTTCATATCCACCATATTCAGCAAAAGTCTTTCCTGATGAAACATATCCAAGTGCAATTGGCCAATCATATCGACCGAAGCACTCAGTTTAAACAATTCTGCTCGTTGGTTGAATCCTTCATTCGGCTGAGTGTCTTGAATATCAAAAACATTCATACGTCCTGCTGTATCTTTGAAAAACAATTCTGATGACAGTTGAGACGTTTTCGTATCAAAACCATGATTCAATAATTTTTCTATCATGGCTCTGTAAGGATACGTGTTATTACTGGTGGAAACGAGTCTTTCATTTAAGCTAATATCCACTTGAGAAAACATAGAATGTAAAAAGAGATTGACAGGTCCCACTTAACTTTCAGCCGTGATTGGCTTGCCATCATTTTTTAAAATTTTCACTTTGACGTAGAGTTGTGTCTGTGATAAGTCTAGGTAGTCGTCTCCGCTTCCAGAAACATTGAACTCGACAGGACTTCCGATACATTGGCTAATGAATGAAATTCAACCCACTGACCTTTTTCGATAACTGTTTGTGTGGGAGGTAACGAAAATAAACCCAATTCGGATTTTGCGCATTCCGGAGAATCTTTTAACAGAAAAGCCATTACGAGTCAAAAATATCACGTCGTTGCACCTTCCTGGCTTTAGACGAAATGAAGTGTTTGGGGGTTTTGCGCTTCCTTTTAAACCTTCCGTGACCAATCATCTCATCTGCTTTCTGAACTGTTTTCCTCGCTAATTTTTTGCCAGCTTCATTAGATCTGGTTTTGAGGGAGACTTTAAAATTTTCTCCCGACAATACGTCGTTTGCAATTTGTGTTCCAGTCCGCAAGGCTTCTTTTCCGACTGTTTTTGCTCCCCTCATCAAAAAAGGCATAGCACTGCGAAACAGCTTTGCAAAAAATCCACCAATCCCATAACCTTTCTGTAAAATGGTTCCTTGATAGTAAGGTAATCCATTTCCAGTTTGAGCTAAATAATAATCTTCAAATTTTTTCGTGCAACACGTATAAAGCACCCACATGTTTTATGCTTCTAATCTTGCATACACAATCCAAATGAAATCAATTTGCAAATGAAGGCTTCTTTTACAGAATTTGTCTCAGACGAAAATGCAACACAAGAAATACTTTGCCTCTTTCGAATGGTACTAAATCTCCAGAGTGAAGTCTTATGTCAATATGTATAGTCTGAAAAGGTTGACGGATGACTGGCAAGTAAAAGGGCCGGGGGTAATGAGCGTTTATGATGTCTCCGTCATTTCCTTCTACGGTGACAATTTTTAACAACGGGGCTTGTACATCTCCCACAATTTGAGGTTCTACTAGATCGCAATACACATACATGACAGGAAAAGATACTTTGGGATCGGCTACAAAAGGACTTTGTTCCAATCCTTTGTAAACACCCGGCTCGAACCCTAGAAGCTCCGCTAATCCTTCGTGAAGAATGACTTTGCAGTTTTCGTCGGTCTTAATGGTCACTTTTTTCGTAACAGGATGATAACTGAATTCAATCTTATTTTTATGGGAAGGTATTTTCATGGCTTTTAATAAATCTGGTATCGTTTCATAACATCCTGGAGGCACTTTTCGAACTTCCAATTTTCCATCACCCAAATCAAATCCAAATAAATTATTGTCTTTTCGGACGTTATACCATGTGTGAGGGTAAATAAAGTCCACAAGAGATAACTCCCACTGACTATTTAAATCCATCGGAGTAGGAAGCTGAGTGGTAAATTGTGATATTTTGTTGTCTGGAAAAATACGCATGGAGCTGTCGCTGATCAGTGTGATAAAGAAAGACATGTTTCGTTCAAATGACAGATAAGCAGAATGTACGGGCCTTTTATACCCTTCTCACATCCTCCACCCAAGCATTGAAGCTTTCGGGGTACCCCTGAAATTTCACAAAATATTCTATTTTCCCGCGACGTTTCATCTTTCTTAAAACTTTTTCTACAGGATAATAACCAGAGTCCGAAACCTTTTGAAGTTCTTGTTTGTAAAACGTTCCTTGTATGTTCGTATCCTTTCTCAAAGACCATTTTTTCTCGGCTGATGCGTACCGTATCTCCAATCCTTAAATCGGTAGGAACAGGCACTTGTGCTGGTTGCTGTCCGTATAATGTTTTCCAAATTCTTTTTTGATTTTGTAGCGTAACGGATACAGGTTCTGTCTTAATACTACGATGCCATGTATGGTTATAACTGGATATCAATTTATCAATCACATCAATGTACTTTCGTGTATTCATTTCGGTAAAGTATTTCCACATTTTTGTTTTTAGAGTTCGATTAAATCGTTCTACGACAGAAGCTTTGGTTGTATTATGTGTCGTGAAAAAGCGAACGTTTCTCTTTTTCAAAAAATTTTGAACTTGTTTATTGGTAAACTCTTTCCCTGCATCTGTTTGTAATGATTCGGGTGTACGTTCCGAAAATATCTTTTCGAAAGCAGATTGGATAGACGTAGATGTTTTATCTTTGAGAGGGATAGCCCAAGCGTATTTGGAAAGGATATCTATACAGGTCAGCAAATATTTATATCCATCATTAAAAGAGGCCAGTTTTTGCATATCCACTAAATCAGATTGAAATTGTTCGTTTAAGCCTCCTACGATGACTCTGTTCCTGGGAAACGTGTGCCTCAAAGGCTTGTGCAAAGTATAAGAATCCTTGGTTTGCAACCATTTCTGGATGTCTTTTGTTTTTACGCGACCTTTTAAAGCACAATGCAAAGCAGCAACACCCCCGAAGCTTGCGGGGACCTGAGGATCCCGATAGGTCTGAGCCAGAGCTGCGTTCATTGCAACAGTTGTTATGATCTAAACGTATACTGATATTCATTTATATATGTTTAACTAGAACAGAAAAAAATACCCTAGTTTCACGTATGTTAAGATTCTAGAAATAGGTCTAAAAAACAAGAGAGAAAAATGAATGTTACTTAACATCTCAAAGGCTGAATAATGAATGATACACGTTTAAGAATAACAACACTATTTATACTCTATAAAAGTCAACAGGTATTTTGAAAATAATTTATGTGAGTAATCATTACATATTAATTCTTTTAAATAAGGTCTGAACCTGGAGACAGTCATGAGATCGTTGTAAAATAAAATAACATTTATTGAGCATCCTAATTATTTTACAAATATTCATAGTATTCAATACCTAAGACACCATTGGTAGTACAAAATGTGTTTCTTACTTCATCGAGTACATGGTTTAAACACACAGATTTTAAAAAGTCCTTGGTAATATAGTGAGCAGGTTTCACTAACATTAAATAGGATTCTTCACCCCAAATGTTTCCATAAAATTGCCTGGCGATGTCAACAGCATTGAATCTCAGAGCAATGGCATTCACAGTTTCTGTTTTATGAACGAGTTCTTCACAGTCTTTCAGCTGTTGATATTTCAGTTCGTCTTGTTGATTAAGAAGTTCTTCAAGTGACGTCTTTAGAATGATTTGAAGTCGCGCTCTTCCCATAGAAATGTCAAAGGATTGGGGTAGATTTTCCTCTCTGACAGGTTCGTCGGATACGCTTTCGTAGGCTTCACAAAAGTTCATGTTTTGATAAACGAGGTTGGTGACAATATCGCTGATACGGCTAAAGTTGGACATCAGTTCTTCCCACTGCGTCGTTGTAATGCTGAGGCTACTTTTTTCATCTCCTTGAGCAGAAAGTTGTTTCAGAGTGAAGTGAAAATCTTTATACGTGACCACAAAATTCTTGGGCAATTCCAGATTTAGTGTCAGCAGGTCTTGTTCCTCCACTGTCATGTTGGTTGCGAGAACATTCAAACACCATGGCTCAAAATTTACTCCTCGTCTTGTCGGATAGTAAGCTTTACCATATTTGGCATACTCTCGGATGTGCACAGTCACTTTTCCCTTGTAAATGCTGGGTCCCACAAAGACATTGTCCCCCATGTGAGTGAGCTCCTCTGGAATAGCGTCTTCGGTGAAGAGTCCTTTGCGCTGAAAAAAAAAAACTCAGTATATAATACATAAAATTGGGGTCACATACAATATCAACTTTAATATATAAGATTTTCGCAAATACGTACTTTTTTCTCGAAATGGGATGTTTCTTCTGCTTTTCTTTTGGCACAAGAGCTAGCTGATTCATTGAGAACATCTTGGGTGCGGTCTTCATGGCTCAACACTTTATCGTTCAAAGGCATAGGTTCATTCTCAAATAGGTTTTCCATCTGAAAAAAAGTAAAGACAAATTAAGCACATATTGCAAATTCAACTCTTTTTTAAAGATTAAAAATCTAAAAACAGTAACTTTTCAAAACGTTACTTACTTCTTTGTTGTTTCGTGCCTGATCCATTCGAAGCAGTGAAGAAAGATTGTCGAAGCAAAAGCAGGTACGTACACTCAGGGCGACAGGCAGGAAAGAAATGCGGAACGTTGCTCGGGATAACCTTATATCGGGTAGGAACTCTTTATTTCATCTCAACGGTGATTGGTTAAGAGACGGTGAGGTCATATTTCAAAGAATCTGATTGGTTCACAGAAAAGTATCCCTACACCTTAGCGGAGGCATACAAAGGTGTTATACGGCAGACGCCATTTTGTAAAACAACATGCCCCAACAAGAAATGGATGATGTCATTCCAAACACGTGGTTCAAGAGTTCGTTGCCACAAAACCTAAAAATATATATTCAATGCCACAAAAAATAAAAACTTTGAGACATAAAATCGTTGCCACAGAATCAAAACGAAACTTTGATGATGTCATTCCATGACGTGATACAAGATGGCGCTGGTGTCGTCACTTCCGGAGAAATCCAAGATGGCGGAGGCCACGTTTTTCTGAGACGTCACTTCCGGTTGTCACGTGATCCAAGATGGCGGAGGCGGCACATCAAAGGAACGCCCCCATTGCGACATCTATTGTTCTCTTACGTCATCTATTGTTATATTACGTCATGGCGGCATCCTTTGACCGCACGGTTACCTCCGCTTACTACTTGCGTTCTTTGATTGACAGTGCATTCATTACATTTACTTTAAATATAAGCAATATTATTTATATCAGTCATTGCTTGATTCAATTTGAATCATGCAGTCAGTCTTTTCAAACGCCTTACAGATGGCATCTTTACCAAATTACTTGAAAGAACTACTAGAATCAGAAATAATTGCGCTGTTCCTTGTTCGAATTTGGCAGCTAGCCAAAGCGCACAAATCTCGAGATGTTCGTTTATATAAAGATCCGGTAATTAATGTACAAGTCTGCTTCTGGCTGTCGATGAGTTAGTTTTCCGTCATATTGGACAGCCGTGAATTCATCCTTACTTCAAAAATATGAAATAAAGTCATATTTCAGTAGTGAAATAATTGCTAACATGTGATTTGCATTGATTTCGGAAATATGATTTTTTAAAGTATATAAAATGCATAACTTAATAACTTACTTTATAGATTAGTTTCATTTTTAAATATTTTGCTATAATATTTGTAAAAAAAATTAAGTATTAATTATTTTAACAAAATTTCAAACAATTATTTAGCACGTATTTTTAGTATTAATTAAATTTAATAAATCAAAAGTATTTATATTAAACTTACATTTCATTAGATGAATCTACCTTAGATTAATATATTTAAATGAAATAAAGTAATGAAACATTGCAAAGTAAATCTTATTTCGGACTTCAGATTCTTGAAAGGGAAGATTTAGTCTCTTTTCATTCCAAAAGTAATGCTGATGAACTAAGAAAAAATGCTAAAACGATCACGTCTAAAAGCGGTCATATCATGACGTTTCAGAGACGTCGACAAATTGCCAAGAGGCAACGGCAAATATTTTGCGTCTTCGTATCGTAAAGACGTCGTAAAAGTTACCACGAGCACTTCGCAACCTCTCGGGCCAGTTTGCAACGTCGTGTGCTACTTGGGCTAGATTTAAACTTCATTAATTTTAAGTTTATCCATTATCTTTGATTTTAAGCCAAAAGTTTTGGCTTCTATATGTACGAGTTGGTACCGTCTGTTAAACTTTACTTGGGTTAATAAAAGGGTCCTTTACACTATTTTTCTGTCTGTGTGGTATTTATAAGACACAGTGAAAAGTTACTAACTGCCTTTTAGAGATCTGGTCTAATTCAATGCTTCCGATGAAGACTAGATCCTACAATCTTAGTTAAAATAGATGGAATGCTCAATTAAGTCACAATATTTCAGTGACTATAATACTCGGTAAAAGTGACACCTTGTTCTCCAGCAGAAGCTTAAAGTTACCTTTTCAAACAAATCAAAGCTAAGGCAAACTATACATTTTTCATGTAGAGATAAGAACATAGCTTAAGGGAGAGGATTTCAGTTTTGGCATATTATTTATTCTAAGAAAAAGCTAAAAGGAAATTTGATTTTTGAAAGAAAAAATAAATATAAAACACTAAAAAGTAACATTTAAAGTATGACTGATAATTAGCGTTATTTACTATCAGAGTAAATTTACGGCTGAGAACTCGTGTCCCACTGTTGAAATGCTTTAAATTAATGAGAGAAATATGTAGTTGTGAAGTTACCAGATAACCAGCAATAGAGATTTTATTTGTTTCACGTAAGTTAGAAACTTGAAGATGTATCCCTCTAGAATAAATAAGTAAGTGTTAGTGAAACTCCAAAATGTTTTGCATTTATAATTTCTGAGAGCCCTATAGGAAGTTGCTTACAAATTAATTTTAACTGTACTTTACATCTCTATCTGCGCTTTTTGCAAATTTCAGTTTTAGTACTTTTGAGGCTAAAACTTTGTCAGAGACAGGACGAGTTTGAGCTGAGGGGCAATTAAATAAGTAGAAGGTTTAAATTCGATGCTGTCATTTAAAACTATCTCTCGCTTGAAATTTAAAAAAAGTTGCGTTTATTTCATGCTGAGATTTTAAAATAGCAGTTTACTGCACTATAATAAGGAATATATTATTATATCCGTATGGTTGAGTAAATGTTTCTTCATATAAAGTACAAGCAGGAATTCTTAATACATATATTATGCTTAAATTTTCTTATTATTTTATTACGCGGAAATATGCTAAAATATCTCTGCTGAATTTCGAAACATTGTCAGATTGGTTACTCAGTATACAAACATTGGCGTGATTACAAGGACTCAATAACTATAAATATTTATCGTTCAGATTTGTATTTCAAGCTTCCTACTTTCACATCATTGAAAGTTTGAATAAGAAAAGCCTGTTTCTGAAAGTGTCTGGCAAGCTGATCGAAAATCTTAAATATATGATGCATGATAACAAGTTTATCTTGCAATGCAAGATATCTTTTCCCCCTTAGGTCAAACGTGCCTTTATGAAGGAATTTTAAAGGATTTTATTTGTTGGTGTTGTGACTAAGCTCTCTTGTCTGAAATCAGAACAAGCCCTCGAAATTCTTCCTGGCAAGGAGTCAAGATTGAGCATGTCGTTAGCAAGAGCTTTGGACAGCATACAGGTGACAGTACTATATTTTGAAGGAGAGCATCCCGGTGGGGGACGGATCCGAGGTCTCTCATCCCTTTCCCTACCACCAAACTCTCGAGAGGTCTTTCGGCTCGCCACATACATATTTGAAGTTCCTCCATGGCGCATAGACACAGTGCATTTACAAACATTCAAATGCCTTCTCCAGATTAAATGGATGTATGATGAAATGATGGTGAAAATGATGGTAAAGATGCATTTAAATAAGCTTACCAGGCGTTGAATTAACTATATCGGAGTAAAGCGAGAACTTTCATTTTCTGACAGCCGTATTGATTAGTTTAAATCCATTCCTAATGCTTTCGTGACTAGTCTCTATTCCCCAAATTTCGACACTTCTGGTGCATTTTTGCATCCACTGAAAAAGAAATATTCGAGATCTCCCGATAAAAATCAGCTTCGGGAGTGTTTCCATTTCGTTTAATTGTAAAATCAATCGGTACTAAATGTTCCAAGAGCGGGAAAACCATCAGGGAGGGGGAAAATTCCGTGGCGAGCCTTTATTAAATAAGGTATTGGAAAATAATTACAGTATATTCATTCGCATTGATTTCTCTCGAATTGCTGCAAAACTTGGAGAAATGTTTTCGTGTCTTCTTTTACGAAGTCTCTTTCTGAGGAATTGCATTTGAACAGGTTTGCAGATGCAGTTAAGGAGTTTGGGCATTCAATTGATTTAACGGTTGCAGTGACTAAATATAAGGTTAAATGGCAGAATATTATTTTGAAAGGTTCTTGTGATTGTACTTATTTCTAAACTACTTAAATCGATTTGTAAAAGACATGTTTCTTATATCAATGTATCAATTTCACAGCTGGGTATTATAACGTAGAAAAGTATTTCCTTCTTCTTGGTTTAAATTGCCTTCAGAGCGAGAAGCTGTTAGGTTTCAACGATAAAACTCCTTGCTTTTATGAAATGTTTCTATAGGATATTCTATAGGAAGTGATTTTACGTTTCATGTATTATATTTATTCAATGATCCAAAAATGTTATTCAGAGCATTGTACCACTTCCAATTCTAATGGTTATACAATTCTTATTTATTACATTAAATTGTTCGCAAATTTTACTGCCAGGAAAATTAATTTAGCAACTTTAAAGTGCAAAAGATCTTGTTTCAGAAAAACAACCTAACTGTCGATTGAGACGAATACTTCAAATTTTATTGAAAATGAGCAGAAAATGTTGACTTTGTGTGTTTTAACGCAAAACAGGAATACAATTTCAACATCGCCAGTGAGCATTTATTTCCTCTTATGAAATTTTTTTAGGTTAGTCATTTTAACATATCCTGGTTTTAAATGTCATTTTTTAGATAGAACGAGGCTTTTGTTTTAGTGCACCTTTTCTTTGTTCTTTTAGTGCACCTGTTGCGAAATATTTTCACAAAATTGGTCATTGAATTTATGCTTGAATCATGTCCGAAAGGTCCGGCTTATATTTTTTGTAATATATACCAGTATTCAATCATAACTGAAACTGAGTTTATTCTAAATATAGAAGCTGTTGAAATATCTAATGTTTTTTTCTTTAGATTTACTTCCTGAAGACAAAAATTAGAAAACATTCGCCAGCTTGTCTTGATAGCAGATTTTTACTTCAATATTTCTTAAAGCGTGTCTGAATAATTAATTATCTTACCTGGGTAATTCTTTAGTCTCACGCAAATTTCTTTATATCAGCAGATAGAAAGTAACACGTAAATATTCCAATAATAAGCTGCAATTTTATTTTACTAACATTAGATTAACCGTTCTACATATGCAGTGAAATGCAGTTATAATAGAAATGAAGTACTTTAGTAATAGTGACGTTTTACTAAGAGAGGCGAGTTTGGTAGAAAAGGTAGATTTAGAAACAAAGCCAGATCAGTTAAATGTTTTATAAACACTGATACATGCATTCCTGACACTATAAATAAGTATCAAAAGTCGAGAATTACCTTCATCATAGAAAGTTAACTCTACAGAATATCACATGAATCAATTTGTTGCGATCTGCATCATACGTAGAGTAGAGTAATGGTGGATAGTGGTAGAATAGTAGTGAAAACGTGAGTTTCATGATTTTCGTATACAAATCACGTAGCAAATCAAAAGCAGGTGTAAAAGAAATTACTAGAAAATCTGAAATTTAAAACTCAATCTAAAACTGTGAAAGTTTCATATTAAAGGCATTATCTCGATAATTTTATCCCCGAAAAAATTATCAAAACGTTTGAAGGACGCCTCACGATTACAAACATGACAAAGGAGACTGAAATCTCCCCAAAACATGCTCCAGACTTCGAGAAGCATTTCAAACACCAAGATTGTATTCCTAACGCTCTACACAAAATCGCCGCCCCTTACACATTCAGCCAACTTGTATATCACATCTATTGTCGCCAAGGAAAGAGGATATACACATATCATATTATCTCCATGGCGCTAAACAAGAAACACCACAGATGGCATTTGCATTAGGGTCAAGTATACAAGAATTACTTGATGCAGTGTTAGCTTGATGTCTTCTCCGATGAGTCGGATATAGTAGGTTAAGTTTGTAGTCGCTTTCCAGATGTCAGTTTAGGTGGCGTAAAAGGTATACGAAATGCTACTACAAAATATACAAGAAAGTTTGTAGAGACATTAGGTAATTTGGAAGCAGGAGATATGAAAAATGAGCAATGCCCTCGCCGGGACTCGAATCACGGACCTCGAATACGCGTCAAGCGTGCTGACCACTGCACCACGAAGGCGGGAGAAATAACTTATAAGTCACTTTTTGATGATGGAGTGGGAGCACATCACGATTAATGGCCGTACTGATCTGCAAATTTCAGTACGTCTAAAGAATTGCTAGTCAATGACTCCAAAATGCAAGAGCACTCGTATGAAAAGGTTATTAAATACTCCATTTTCTTGTTCTTGCGTGCACTGGACAGTTTCCTACTATGAATGAAAACACTTTTTCTCATTAAACAAAGCAACGAATGAACACAAGGAGAGTGATGATATCAATCAAATCAACAGGTTTGCATGCTTCTCAAACCTTAAACTTCATTGAGGACATATGAGAAGACAAACTGCAACTCGCAATCATTGGCAGAAACTAGCATCAGAGAAATTAAAAATTTGCTCGGAAACTTCTAAATAAAGTTAAAAAGATGTTTACCAAACATTTATGATTATTGCATCACTGCAATTGTAACGCCGTAACGTTTAAATAGTTCTGGAAGTTCCTAAAAGAGGAAGTGTCTTTCTATTATAGCCACAATAGATTAGCAATGATCTAAATATGGGTTCTTATCTGCTAATGAGTGGGGAAAAAATAAAATAATGCTTGGAAAGTTTCTTTTCCTGATACACTTCATTTAAGAACTTGTTCATATATGAGAGGCTATGCGATATGACTACTTTTAAAGCAGTAAATATTCATGAATAAATGATACTCCAGAGAATCTCTACAATTTCACTCTACTTGTTGTAATTTGAAGAATTTAATTTAACATTCTGAATGCTTAATGCTTTACACGTTTGATTTAAACTGCTATCCATTAAGTTAAATTTCATGAAAATCATTTATAATTTGTATGCGAGCAGAAAAAGTTATATTAATATTCCATGATCAGGAAACACTGATGATGCAGTTGAGCAATCAAAGATTATGAAAGCAAAAATTTTATATGTAAAGCGTTATATTTGACATTACAGCATCAAAATGTGGCAATATGTACTTTCCAAAAATTCTCGCTCTATAGTTTGATTCGCTTAATGGCTTATTATACAATGATATTCAAAATTAATACAATGCCCAGATTTGCTATATTAATCCGGGGAGATAGATATTTAATGGAATTTGGTACAGACATAGATTGGTATAACACGAAAATATTTATAAGATACTTTAAACAAAATATCTTATAACCTTATGTTTATAACATATTATAAACATAAGTTAGTTTATATGAGTTTCCCTTCCAGTTGTTTCCACTTCTGGATCAGTGTTGTTTTCAGGTAATACATGGTTCTTGCATATCTGAAAAGAAATCGCTTCTCCAAGAACACTCCAGGGATATTCTACAGGATTTAAATCTGGTTAATAACCTGACTGGCCCTGTATGGACGAGCCCTGTATCTGTGTATGTGTCAGACTGGCTTTGTGTAGACGAGGATTGTTCGAAAAAAATGAGCTGAACGCCAACTGTATTCCTGAAAAACGTGGTCATCGAGCTTTAAGATTTCTTTAACCTAGCACTGTCACAGAATCTATATCAAAATCAGGAAGGTCTATATGCTCGTTTAACATGATAATTACTCAAATCATCAAACCTTCCCTGCCTTACTAATAATACTATTCTTTTCTCAGATATTTGAGGATAGGTAGAAAGTAACTGATTTTCTGGAGATAAAAGCAGGTCAAGGATCAGCGATGTGGTTGAATCAGATATATTTGTAAACAAAAAGATTCTCCCCTGACTCGTTTTCCGAAGCAGATATGTTTTGTACCATGTTAGCTTTATAGACTTATGTGCGCAAATGTGAGTGTTGCCAACAATAACGTTTTGCAAAGAGACGAGATCTTATGTTCGCCTTTTCGGGAGTGCAGTTGGACCTCAGTTCATTTTTATGGACGAAAACTTTCATCAACTTAGAGCTAATCTGGCGGATGATTTCTCGGAAAGTGAGGATACTAATCGGATGGATTGGCAGCTTAATCGCTAGATTTAAACCCTACAGCGCAAGTCTCCAACCCTTTCTTTTGTTAGAACTATTTTAAGGCCCTTTAGGGCAATTCCAGCTTGCCTTACCCTTCCCAGAACCCTACGATTGTTGAAAAGAACGTTACTATAGCAGTGGTTGCCACGCGACTCATAAATTTCCTCATTTTTAGTATGAAGTCACACTGCGAGTGCTGTAGGGCTATCAGAGAGAAGGATAACCTTTATTAGCCTCAAGACAAATAAAAAGATTTTGGCCAAAAATGCGAGATTTTAAGCAAATTAATTTACAGTAGACATACTTTCTTTCTTTCCACCAGCAGCAGAACAGCTGATACATTGTAACACGTAGCATACAGGCCGAGCAGTTCCAATGACGGAACTACTTTTGTTTCAAAATTTCATGGTTTGCAGGCGTGAAGGCTAGCTTTATCGAAGGGGCAAGTAAGCAGATGTATTTAAGGTCTTTGCGAAAATCAATCTTCACAAGGGGAATGACAAGTCCTGGATAAGTGAGCGTTCAAGGATGGAAGACTGCAATGCAGATGAAAAGAGCTTTTCAAGTTTCCGTATTTTACTTGGTTATCCCTGATATAATGCATTATCAACAATAGAGCTAAGTTGGATTGATAAACCTGAAGTACGATAGATTTCCACGAAATGAACAACTATTAAGTACTACAAATGCTTACAATAGAGATATAGCTGGCCTCCATGTATGTTCACTATATAAGTTAAATAAGAGAAAATTAAACCATAAATAATATATTATATGTGTTAATAAACAAACACTACTTATAGAGTTAAGATATGAGGCATGATACAAAGATTAAATATCACATTACGTGAGACTCTAGAGACATTAGGTTATTTTGAAGCAGAAGTACCTGAAAAATGAGCAATGGTCTTACCGGGACCCGAACCTGGACCTCTCGAATACGCACCGAGTGTGCTACGCTTACACCACGAAGACACGCAGAAAGGAGGAAGAAAATTCCTTATCTACTCCCCCTTTGAAAGAGCTACTGTTTAAAGAGGATTTTAAAGAGGATTAGGGAACATAATCGTTAAATCCGGGTGGTGAAGAATCATTATCCACCACCTTTTTAGTTCGGGCGCCACTGTAGCATCTTTTGGAAGGTATTTGTTCTATTCCTTTTGGAACCATAAAGTGTAGACACTAATTAAAGACGAAATAGTGAATTCTCGCTACTTAAATGCTATTCCCGAACTCATTTAGATTTGTATATGCGTCATTTAAATTTGCATATTCTCAATTTGAAACCAGAAGGGAAATGAAAATTTCTTATTATAAAACTAATGGGTTAGAACAAAATAAGGTCTTTATTTTCATTTTGAAATACATTTTAAGGGAAAAAAATTGTTAAAATTATTTGCTGTTAGTCCAAACGGCCAGTTTGCTCAAAAGAACTATTCATTTTGTTTTGGAATTTTGCGTCGATTCACGAAAAGCGTTTTTTTCACTTTTCAAATTGAGGCCACCAAATATTATCGCCCTGTATTATATTTAAACAAATTAAATAATGAAGAATCTGAATGAATGTATGTATGTTTCCATGAATGTATGTATGTTTCCCACGCTGTGATAAAACAACGATACCTACAACCATCAAAATTTGAATAACATAATCTTCCATAGAATATGGGCATGTGAAAGATCTAATTTGAATTTGAAATTCGTTTTATTATCGATTTCATATTTTGTAACATTTCAACGAGTTTTTGATTAGCAAACTATGCGAGCAATGGCAAAACTGTATTAAAAAAAAAATTTTATCTCCAGCGCGCGAGACTCCGTACCGGAAGTGATAAAGATATGCTGATTTAAAAATTATTTTGCGATATTGTTGTTGAACTGAATTTTATGGTTTAAGTGCGAAGAACATGGTATTTAATAAATTAAGGTAACACACAAAATGTTAAAAAAATGCCCGTTTGGATGCAATTTAAAATCTGAAACCTTTCAATTTTTTTTTTTTTTTTTTTTTTTTCGTTTCTTTCCTCAGCTAAAGAAAACATAATTCACAAAAGCTTGCAATTATTTAAAGAAAACAAGCTTCCAGACTTGCGAACACAGCGAATAACAAGAAGTGTTTTTATTTAATAAAATTAAGAAATTCATAATCTTAAAAAGAAAAAAAAAAAAAAAACTTTTGCCTACGAGCATGTTTATAATGGGAAAAAAGATCATTATTAGGTATAGAAACAGGGGTTTATTAATTCAAATTCTATTTAAAAACATTGCGGCAGACATTCATAAGGTCATTTAAAAAGATTCGTCTTAGAGTGGTTACTCTTGCCTTATAAAAGCATTTAAGGGCTATCCCTTTTTGCTAGATTCAATGCAATGAAGTTTACGGAAACTCTCGCAGTTTTCGGAGCATTTAGAAAATCATTAACCTTAATTCCCTTGGACCTACTAAAGCAAAACTAATATCAAATTTTTAGAATTATTAGAAGGAAATTATTATTAGTTGGTATCCATTCTTAGCTAACTCTAATAGTATATCATATTTTATTTAGGTGAGCAAAAGCTGACTGCATATTTTTGCAAGAAAGGTAGAAAGATACGATGCCTTCGGATACCCTTCTTGAAGTGTGTTTTGAAATAAAAAAGCGCGAAGCTTGGTTTATATTCATTATAGGCGGCCACCGTTGCTTTTTATGAGGGGATGGAAAGTTACAACTCTGCCTACTCCGGGACTCAAACTTGGGCCTTTCTGTACTGCAACAGGATCTCCTAACCACTATACCGTCTGGCCGGTGGTATTAGTTATGTATAAGTTAAAGCATTAACGCAACACATGTTTATTTATTGATAGAGAATTTGGAAAACCTTCTGTCTTAAAATGAAATTGAATAAAACATCATCATGACAAACATGAATAAAAATAAACATCAATATATTCTGAGACATTTTGAGAAAAATATAACCAACAATATGTTTGATATTTCAAATGTATTGTTAACTTACCAACTAATCGGAATTAATATTGTGATATGCGTATATTGTACTATCCTTTAGTCAAAGTAAAATTATTCACGGCTTCTAGTTAAACAGAGGTTATTCGAGTTTCTAATAGAGGGTACGTTTTCACAAAAAGAGGGGTTATGTATCCATTGCGGCCCAGATCTTAAAATAATAGCATCATTTTTGTATCTTCATTAGTTATGAGTGATTGTTTTATTTATTTATTTATTTATTTATTTATTTTGCAACTATATGAAAGAATGACTGACTTGCTGACTTGGCTATCACTTTTGTCGAAATTCATAAGTTCTTTTTACTAGAATAATAAGATGACATGAAATAAAAGAAAAGAAACTACATATAAATAGAGACACTGATAAAAAGTTATGTAATGACATACGTGTGGAGAGCATAATGTAATATGATTGGAAAATACTCATAGCATTTACAAATGAGCGAATGCAAACTGAAGCTAATATTTTAGGATTAAATTAGCATGTTGAATTCAGTATAAATTCTTTGATAACAAACTAAAACTGTTAGATGAAGGAATTGCTTTCTTTGCGTAGAAAAACATAAAAAGGAGGGTTTAAAAACTCAAAATTTCTTTTACAGGAAATTGTGCTTTTGGTAATCTAATTGTGTGTTCAGACTGTGTCAGACTAATCATGTGTTCATATTTGAGAAGGAATATTAAAAGCGTTGAAATAAAATTAAAACAAAGAATAAGGATTTTACTAAAATGTGATGCTTATTTCGAACGTAAAATAAAATTACAAAATTTCAGTTAAAAGTAATAGACTAAATTTGAATTAAATTGAATAAAACTAATTAATGAATAGAAATTATTTAAACTATTAAATATTACTAAAGGAAATTTGCATGTTTAAAGTATGTAAAAGTGATGTCTAATAAATTCACTCAAAAGTAACATTTTGTAAAATTTTAAACCATCCTGGAGCGATCGTATGCAGTCCCTAAGTTAATACCTACAGTGCTTTCATCAGTAAATCGTAGATTATTTATATGAGTGTTATTACTGATAAATTATCCTCCACCGGAATTTCTTTGACCATATTGCTCATATTTTAAACCCCGCAAAATATAAAAGTATATCAGATTTACGATACAGTATTAATCGTTTCCAAACAAATGTGTGAGCATTTAACTTATACAAAACCGTGTTAGAGCAATTTGTTTCTGGCAAAAGAGTATAAGGAATTTTCCTTTTCGTCACTGCTTACTTTCGATGCGAAACTAGCAGCAAGCCCAGCTGCCGATCGGAAGATCCGGATTTGGAATTCCGGGTAGGGTATCTAGGGTATCGCTAATCTTGGCACTTTCTACTCCGATAAATACTTAATCATTCTACAAATGGTGCTCGACTAAAAATATGGTGGACGATAGTTCATTGCTATTTGGACTATTTTTTTTCCTACCTAGTCGCCTTTGAAAGAATTTTTCTCCTTTCTCACCACGTGCGTCGTGGTGTAATTGGAAACACGTCCGTCTAAATTTGACGTCTGGGCCGTCTCCTCTGCAATCGGCCTTTAAGTTGGGAAGAAGATAAATAATTGTTTTCTTTCTTCCCGCAGGTTTTATGGTATAATCAGTGGCACGTGCGAATTGTGATCGGAAGATCCAGAATTCGAATCTCGTCTAGAACATCTCTGATTTTCTTGTGTTTGCTGCTTATAAAGCTTAATAGGCTCCAAAGGGGGATCCTTTATTTTTATCTCAAAACTCTCTGCATGTTTTCAAAATCGGAACCTCAAATAACTAAATTTTTTATTAATTAAGAATCACCCATAATCAGTATTAATCTCGAAAAAATATTGAAAGACTGGGAATGTTATTTTCAGCTATTTAGGTTAGTAGTTTAGAAATTTTTAATTTTCCGTGACCATAAAAATATTTATGGTTATTTTAGAAGATGCATTTATTTCTTTTATGTAGGCTCTAAGGAATCTGTACCTCATTTCCAGTAAAGTATAGGTAAGTTTCTTTTTCTCAATATGTTGCAAAAATGTGTGTTTGCAGTTATCTCAGAGTCCGAGATAAAGAACTAATGAGAAGTCCGAGGAACACCATAAGTTTTAGTCCCTAGAAACCAAAGGAAGGAAGAGAAATATCTACGTCAGACTCGAGAAAGAAGAATGGACATTCGGCTTGAGGTCCTGAACTCTAATAAATTGGTAGGATTAATATATAGCTCTCGTTTCGATTGTAAGTGATAAATCATCCGGCCTTTCCATGACACGCCCTTTCCTTCTTATACTCTTATTGGTGGATCCTTGCAGTTCTCACGTTTGATGAAAACGTTCATACTGAGTAATATAAGGAAACGCGAAGAATATTATTGCAATAAATTGAAAAACACCTTACTTGAAACGCGATTCTTTTTTCGATTTAATCTTCTACTTTTTACCTGCTTTTCATTATTGTTATTTTCTTCTGCGCGACAAAACGCGCTTATTTGGCTGATTCGAATAAAAAAAAATCTTTATGATTCAGGTGTAGGCTTCATGCAATTTATCAAGAATACGAGATCTGAAACTTTCTACAGTCATTCAGTTCCTTTTTTTTTTTTTTTTTTTTTTTTTTTTTTACGAGTTGATTTTCCGTTAGTAGTTATTTACTATCAGGCAAAAGTGAAATAAATACACTGACGTGGATATATACAATATCTGAGTATTTTTCAAGAGTCTTTTGTAAGTGCAAACTGTTTTATGCTCAGCAAGATATCAGATTTAGAGAATACGGTCTGATAAGAATAATGGAATATGAATTATCATTCATAAATTCTTATTCGATATCGCGTGAAATAGAATATTTTTAATGTGAATTTTCGTTTTTCCATATCCTATTTCTTTGGAATTTATTTCGAATACTTTAGATATTGAAATCGTTTCATCGTATTTCTATCTTTGAACACTTAACGGATGGATACCTTTCCCCTTGAGATTTTCAGACTTTTGAAGGAACTTTCTAGAATAGACTAGACACTGAATCAAACCGATGCTTCCATAGCAGAAAAGAAGATTTAGTAATAATCATTATCATTTATTTTCCATTAGTATGAATGCAGGTATTTGGTGCATTGTAGATAGGTAGGTATTTGATGTTGGAAGATTTATGCCATTAACAAGCTATTATTATCTGTATGCTTTTATAACTTATATGCCACTAATTGTAATTGAGAAGCTTATATGCCACATATTTTTAAGCTATTGAGAAGCTCATATGTGACTTATAGCTATTAAGAAGATCATATGTCATACGTCTTTAAGCTACTGAGAAGCTTATATGTAGCATATAGCTATTGAGAAGCTTATATGTGGCATATAGCTATTGAGAAGCTTATACGAATCATACATCATATAATGCCATATAAATTATTGAGAAGCCAATGGAAATATTTACTAAATTTATCTACTAAATTTAATATTAATTCAGCAATGCTGATCGAAAATCATAAATTTTCATTATTTATGTTTACCTTTCGCAATAACTGTGAAGTACGGGCTTTAGAGTTTTGGCTCAGTAGATTGGCTTTTGGATTCTCGAATATTTAGATTTTCTGTGCTTTTGTAACTTATTATCGCTAGCTTTTTTGTAACTTATTATGGCTATTCCAGCATGGTTTTCTCTGTGCTGCAAAAGTTATCATTAATATTTATTTAATATTATATAAACGTAGACTGCTAACGTTTTACATAGTTTAGCATAGACTGCATATTTTTTTATGTAATACTTCATATAAAGTATTTTATGTAATACATTATATTATTTTGTACAGTACTGCATACTTGTTTAGATAATGTAAATGTAGACTATATTTTCTTATATTAAAAGTTTATTAAGTATCATATATAAATAACACGTTTTTATTTATTTCAAAACATCGCAGAGATAAAATATAGGTAGACAGGTATATGTGCTTAGAAAGATAAGCAGTGAAACTGTAGAGACATTAGATGTTTTTGAAGCCAAAGAGATGAAAAATGAGCAACGCCTTCGCCGGGAATCGAACCACGGACCTCTGGAATACGCGCCCAGTGTTCAGACCACCACACCACGAAGGCATGCTAAGAAGGCGGGAGAAATACCTTATAAAACAGACAGTTCGTCACGTGTTTAAACAGAGATAAGAGGTCGTATGAATTTTGCTCCCACATTTTGCTTCACGGTGAACGGAATATTCAGCCTTACAAGAGATTTTTTTGTATCTGCAGTTACAGCAAAGTACTAGGACTTCAGTAGTGTAAGTTTCATCATCATTCAGTGATTATTTAATTAAATTTCTAAGTATTACTGTTCCGGCTTGTGTTCCTGACCGTTGTTACTTTAACACAGTAACGCGGTTACCCGACCCTCCTTCCTTCTGCTGATAAGAAAAAGGAACTTTAGCATTCTCCCCTCCTCTCAGTCTCGGACACAGGCAGCGCAGGGGTGCGCTTGTAATCGAATACTACTCTAAATCCACCCCTTCCAAATTCGCTTTTTTTTTTTTTTTTTTTTTTTTCTTTCTTCAAAAGAAGAAGGAAAAGATTGTCAACCGCCATCTTTGGCCACATAAGAGTAGTAATCATCTTACGACTGTCAGTGTATTTGATTTTTTTTTATTAGTACTACACATCATTCGTGCCAAGTGCGTGTTTGCATTCAGCTCAAGCAGTATTTTCCTCTATTAGTGCTACAGTGCAATTCCTCATCAAGTTCATATCTGTGAAAGATTTTAACGCTTACGAAGTATTTACCTCTTACATACTCCAGTCCGAACTAGTGCTATAGCACATACTCAATATATGTAAAGAAGATTTTTGAAATTTCACCATACATCTCCTTATTCATTATTAATACCGGAAGTTTGTGCATCGTGTTCTCGCAGTACGGTACATACTTTATCGGCAGTGTATGCGATTTGATTGTACATCTCCTCATTCAAGTTTAATGCTACGAAGAGCTCCAGTATTAATCATATTATTCAGTGCTTTGATATAGTGCGTGTGAATATTATTCAGTACTTACTTAGTGCAGCGAAAAGTGCGTGTATTGTGCTCAAGTATTCATCTTTTCTTCATCAAGCGCGTAATTTTTATTCAGTGCTTACCGTGAGTGTGTGCATACGTTATTGCTCTTCCCTTTTTTTTTTTTTTAATCTTTTCTTTCATAGTGCTACAGCGCAAACTCAATATTTATGCAAGATAATTTATTTGTGAGATATCTTCATTCATCTCCTAATCAAATTTTTCAGTGCTGTGAAAGTATAGTGTTTTTGCAGTTATCTCATCTTATAGTGCTATAGTGCATACTTTACTGTCAGTTTATGTGATTTGATTGCGCATCTTCTCCTTCAAGTTTAGTCCTAGAAAGTGTGTGCATCGTGTTCTAATAGTCATTTTGTTATTATTCAGTGCTGTGTAATAGTGTGCGTGATTATCAGTCTGTGCTTACTTAGAACTGTTTAGTATATAAGGTTAAAGTGTGTGCGTCACATTTTATATAAAACAAATATATATATATATATATATATTTTCCTCTTATAGTGCTACAGCCCATACTCAATATACAAGAAAGTCTATTAGCTTATGAGGTTTCATTATACATCACCTCATCCACTTTAGTGCCGCGAAAGTGCACACATTGTGTTCTCGCAACTATCTAATCTATTATTGCTACGGTACATGCTTAGTACTCTAGCCCAAGTGCATGCGATCTGATCGTGCATCTCCTCATTCAAGTTTAGCGTCGTGAAGTGTGTTCATTGTGTTCCGCTACCTTTCCTTACACTGCTATCGCGTAAACTGAGTATTCCTGGAATATTGCAGGTGCATGTGTATCCATCATTCATCTCATCATTCGTTTTTTATGCTCTGAAAGCATCTTCATTGTGTTCTCTTACTTACTATGCCTTCGGATACTCCCTCATCACCAGCCGGCACGGAGCATAATATTCAACACTCTTCCCCTTCTGTTAAAGGTGCTGCTAGCACATCGACACCAAACTCCAGGTTGGAAGCAATTAACCACATCTGTAACCAACTCCAGTTATTCATCTTACAAGCAAAGGAATCTCG
Source organism: Stegodyphus dumicola (assembly GCF_044657685.1). Lineage (NCBI taxonomy): Eukaryota > Metazoa > Arthropoda > Arachnida > Araneae > Eresidae > Stegodyphus > Stegodyphus dumicola. Next base: position 114,267,508 of record NC_140771.1, read on the forward strand.
CAGACTAAATGCTTCTGAAAGAAAGCAATTTACATCTTTTGTGAACACCGTTCGCATAACGTTAACGGAACAAGAGGTTTATCGCGCCCAGCTACAGGGACAAGTCTTGGCTCTACAACAACAGCAACTCGCACACAGTTTACAGCCATCTCACAAGAATCCTCAACATCCCGAGTCTTTTCAAGCAGTTTAATCCTCAGCCCCAGAACAGTCCACAAAAGAATATTCCTTCACTGAGGTGACACGAAAGAAGCGGAAAACTTCTCCACCTTCAAGATCTTCTCCAGTTCTATCGGAGCACGTTCTATTATTAAGGTCAAAGAACTCCACACGGACACCCGAAGGGATTAAAGCTCAACTTTCGGCAGATTTGAAACCCTCCCAGCTAGGGATCACTTTAGTGCAGATTCGGCCAACAAGGTCCAGAGAGCTTCTCATCCGGTGTCGAGAAAAAGCTCACCTGCTACGCCTGAAACAGGCAATCGAGGACAGGCCAGCACTACTAGAGACACTTGAATTTCGGGAGCCCAAGCCAAGAAGGGAAAGTGTAATTATTTTTGGAGTACCTGAGAATCTAGGAAAAGAAGATCTAACAGCAGAACTTGTAGACCAACTGCCCAATTTCAAGCCCAGTGCTTTTCAAATACGAGCAAGCCGTTCCGGGCAAAGCGGAAGGAAAAACTGGGTGATAAACATAGACCCTAAGTCAGCAGAACATTTAGTTAAGCTAGGCCGTCTTTTAGTGGGTTTTGAGTCTTGTCCTATCCGTCCGTACATTAGGATCATACGCTGTTACAACTGCCAGGAGTTCGGTCACTATAGCAGGAACTGTAAAAACGCTCCAGTTTGCGCGAAGTGTGGTAACAGCCACCCGACGCAGGAGTGTAGCTCGGAAAAAGTGAGTTGCACTAATTGCTGCAGTAGTAATTCTGAAAAGGGGACCTCTTTCAGCACAGATCACCCAGCTACTTCAAGTTCCTGCCCAGTGTATGGAGCCCATTTCGAGAGTCTGAGAAGGAGCACTGCAAAGAACTAAACCAAGATGACACTAAACAAACATATAGCAGGTCTTCGATTTTTACAGTGTAACTTGCAGAAGTGCTATGCAGCAACCATAAATACGCTGCAAGTAATGACACATACTGCTGCCAATGTCGGAATCTTCCAAGAGCCATACGTTTACAACGGAGTGATTCCTAGTGTTCCAACACACAGCAGAACGTTTCTCTCAAAGAATCAGCTAGCTGCGATTCTGCGATTATTTACAGTGGCCCTCTCTCCCCTCTCCTAATGAAAATCACAGAGCATACAGTCTCCATCAGACTAGACACTAGTAATTGCAGCATTGATATTATTGCTGTGTATCTACCCCCGAGCGAAGATATTACCTCTCTATTAGAGGAACTTAATTCTAACCTTCTAACTGGGGCATCACACTGTATCATAGCAGGAGACTTTAACGCTACCAGTCAACTATGGGGTGCTGACTCGGAGAACCGAAGGGGAATTGCGGTACTCGAATTCTTGGACAGTAAGCATTTCATTGTCATCAACGCTCAGGACTCACCGCCTACCTTTGAAACATCTAGAGCTCGAGGGTGGCCAGATCTAACAATATCAACTTCCAATACAACTCCGTACATACAAGATTGGACAGTGAGTGACCTGCCGTCATTCAGTGATCACAAAATTATTACTTACAGGCTGGATACTCCTATAGACTACATAATAAAGAAAAGATTCAAAACGGCATTTGGAGGACATTCCGTTTTACGGGAACACATTCAAGCGCACGTAGAGAAATTTATCAAAGATTTCAACAACTGCCAGGACAGAAACTCCTTAGATAATCTCTACGACTTACTAGTTACAAAAATAGTGCAAGCCGCCCACAAAGCATATCGTTTGAAATCTGTAAAGGCAAAACACTCGATATCCTGGTGGTCACCAGAGCTTAACACAGAGAGGAGCAGAGTTCGAGCACTTCGCAGAAAAGCACAATCCACGGTAGATCCATATCTACGGCAACTCAAAATGATAACATACAATAAAGCCAGAGCTTTATATAAAAGAAAAATTAAAGAGGCCAAGTTAATCTCATGGAGAAATTAATGTAGTAATGTCACTAAAGCCTTTGGACCTACTCAAAAGATAACATGTAACAAGGTGTTTCGTCCTACGACCCTTTCGCCTATGGTGAATAGCAGTGCCTCATCCAACATCGAAGTAATCAGTGAGATCATAAATGCAGTTTTTCCTGATGATGATGAAGAGGATTTCTTAGAGGAGCAAGAGGAAGCGAGAAAAACCTACAGTATGAAATTTCGCCAAGTTACCAGAAGAGACGAACTCCCTCCTACGCAAATGGAAGTGAATAACATCATACGTACTCTGGCACCCAAAAAAGCTCCAGGTCCGGATGGAATTGATAATATCATCATTAGAGAGATACACCGGGAATTCCCAAAACTATTCCTAGCGGTCATTTCAGCTTGCTGGAAACATCAGTACTTTCGTAAAAATATGAAGTTGGCAGAAGTGGCGTTATTCCTAAAATCAGGCAAAACTCCGGCAGAACCTACATCTTACAGGCCAGTCTGTCTACTGCCAGCGCTCGGTAAGGTATTGGAAAGAGTAATTCTTTACAGATTGGACTTCTTCCTGCGAAGGAACAACGCCCTGCATCCCAACCAATATGGATTCCGAATGGGCAACTCAACTGAACATGCCATAAAAGACTTAATGGCCACTATCAAACAGAACAAGGATAACAATTTGCACTCACTGGCAATAGCCATTGACATCAAGGGAGCCTTTGACTCCCTTTGGTGGCCAGACGTAATAAATTTGCTGCACAACATGGCGTGCCCAACAGCCATTATTACCATCCTTCGCTCGTACCTTCAAGATCGAAGTGTACAAGTAACATCAGACAGCGGCATTTATGTCAAAAATGTCTTTAGAGGATGCCCACAGGGGTCATGCCTTGGACCAACACTGTGGAATATAGTGGCAAACTCGGCATTTCGTCAGTTTGAGAGCGTAGAATACGCTCGAATCATAGCCTATGCGGACGATTTTATGCTAGTTGTGGCAGGAAAGAGTAACCTCGAAATAAGATCTCAATACTGTCTTGATCTGTTCTCCCAATGGGCCAGAGCACATAAGCTTCAGATTTCGGCAGAGAAAACTAAAGCTTTGCTCATAGGACGCAGCAGGCAGCTAAGACGCAACCCAAGCATTAAACTCCATGGGATACCGGTAAAATGTTTTCCCCAACTGAAATATCTTGGGCTATTACTCGACAACAGACTTTCTTGGATGCCACATGTCAGGAATCTTAAGACTCGAATTAGCATCCTAAGCAACAACATGAGACGCATGACTTCACATAAATGGGGTATCTCATCTAAGCTACTAAAAATTTGGCATAGAACCATTACAGAAAGAGTAATAACGTATGGAGCAGTAATCTGGGGTGGCGAACTTACCTCTCATATGAAAAGATCCCTGCTCTCTATTCACAGACAGCAGCTACTTAAAGTATGCAGGGCCTACCGTACCACGTCAACACTAGCCCTACAACAACTAGCAGGAATTCCTCCCCTAGATTTGATAGTAGAAATGGAGGCAGCTATCGTAAGGGTTACCAGGCTGGGTCAAACTTCAACACTCTAAGGTCATAGTTATCACCACTCGGACTACGAGGAGCAAAACAACTGCAATAACTTTCATCCAGCAGCTTTTAATCTCTCTGACGGTATCAGTATAAACGACCAACCAATTCAGAGGTACAGTAATAACCTTTTCACAGATGGCTCCAAAACTGAGAACGGCACGGGCAGCGCTTTCTGTAGACTAGAAAATGGAGTCGTAACATTCGAGTGGAAAAGGAAATTAGGCTTGAACAATTCGGTATACCAAGCAGAGCTTCTAGCTATCAGTGCTGCAATTAGATATGCGAACACATGTCAACAGGAGAAATTCTCCATACTCAGTGATTCCGCATCAAGTCTGACGGCTATCGCAAGTCAAAACAGCCGGAGTCCATTGGTATACAGAATTCAGAAACAGCTTCTGACAATGCCTATTTCGCAAAGACCCACTTTAAAATGGGTTCCCGCTCACACAGGGATTCAAGGCAATGAAGCCGCTGACCTACTGGCCAAGCAGGCAGCCAACTGTACGGATATATTAGAAAGACCAACTAAACTTCCTTGGTCTCATATTAAGCGAACAACTTTGACAAGTCTGCTACAAAATTGGCAAAGTAGATGGACAGAGGCAGAGGTAGGACGAAGGACATTTCGCTTACTGCCAAAAGTTAACATGGAAATAAAGACCCACTGTGCTAGCCTAACACAGTTCTTGACAGGTCATGGACCATTCCCAGTATACCTGAACAGATTCAGACTTAGGGATACTCCTTTCTGCGAATGCGGAGAGGAAGGCGACACGGACCATTATTACTTCCATTGTGTACATACAAGAACCTGGCACTTGAAGAAACCAGCGGACTGTGCCTGGGCAATGTGGACGACTAACACACTCAAAAACAGAATAGCCCTTGATAAAATAGAGAAAATCTCAGAACACTGCCTAAGCAGAAACAACCGTGGATAATATAATGTTTCAAAAGTTCAGAACTTAAAGCAGATAACCAGAATAACGCTTAGTGCCTTGCAGTTAACAATATGTAAAAACTGTTATTAGTTTATAATATTCAACCTTGTTACTCTGGAGTCTTCCCCCCCGTGATGGTATATAATTCCGTTTGGTTCATGTCCGTGGTCGGAAGCCATCATAGCGATGCACTCACTCACTCACCTTATAAAACAATTAACGGTTATCTGTATTCTCTGTTCACCAATCAAAAGTTCACTATTTGGACTAAAACGCAGAGGACATGATATTTAACAGTGTCTTTCTCCTTTTTACTCTGCAGATATGGAGTTTTAAATTCACACAATCTTTAAACGTCTATCAGGTTTACAAAAGAAAAACAATTCCAGCAACAACACACTGTCTAGCGGAATGATTCTAAGAGTTATTTTAGTAGTTATGCTGGATTCCATAATTCTTTCTTCCTGTTGATCGAATGATCTATGCCCAAAACCTCGACAGAAATTTTTTTTTTGTGTCTAAAAGTAAAACCTTGTACCTGGAAACCTGCTATTCAAACTGGTTATGGGAAAAGGCATTTCAAGGGAAAGTTGCCTATTGCGTGTCGCATTTACCAATGTGATAACCGTATATAAAACAACCAATGTGATAAACGTAAAAGGCTCTTACAACTTAAGCATTTTTTTAAATCCATCTCTGTTAGTTAGGTCACAGACATCAATCCGCAGCCTGATTCAGACCAGAGGTAGAAATCCGGTCTCATTAGCAAAAGAAGATGCAGATAATTTTTTGTTTTTCTTCTGAGAGGCTGAAATCCTTGAAACATTCGGCTAACAGAAAAATTTTATATCTGCAATCAACAAATTCTGGTAAGTAATGTAAATTTAAATAAATTATTTTTTAACCTTTCTACAGACTGAGTAACAGACAGGAAAAAGCATTCACTGTTTATGCATTTAATAGTATGTAATCTGTGGCAATGTATGACTTAATGCAGAAATCATTTGCTAATGAGTAATAAGCAGTTATGTGTTGCATTATTTTTCACTTACTGCTTCTGTCTCATTGAAGATATTTATTATAAAACGGTTCCCTTAGGTTATAGTGAAGATACGAGAGTTATTAGCCTAAAAAGAAAGATGACTTTATAAAGGATTTTCTATGGGAAACTAGCTGACATTAACATTACACATGGGGAACATTAGGAAAAACAATTATGCAGTCAGCCCGTTCGCCTGGAATTGAACCTGGGTCGAGTACTTACATTCATTGATCTTAAACACTCGGCTACTGGTAGAACTTTCTTTGTGAAAGGAATGTAGGAATGTATCGAAATTGATTAAGTGAGGATTTTACATATTTACAGTAAATCCATGCTATAATACTGAATTTTAGACATGATTCTTCCACGCTATAGCAGTATATTTTGAAATATTTCAATGTCAGCTTAAAATTAATTTATTGAGGCACTTCATAACCTTTAAGAATGTAAGTAATTTTGTATTGTGTTCAATAGAATGGTAATTTGTGCCATTCTATTGAACACAATACAAAATTACTTACATTCTTACATTTACAAATTCTTACATTCTTACAAATTACTTACATTCATAGCCATTATTTTGTGCTTATTTTTGGGGATATTAGTCTTCTACTTGTGTTCTAAGGTTTTTTTAACAAAGCTTTCGAGCTTTAAACTTTAATTTAATTAAAGTTTAATGCTATTCATAGGAATTGCTAAAAGGTTATAAAAGGCTATTATAAGTACAAACTAATGAATTATTATTTCTTTAAAGCATCTTCTTAAAAATAGCTGAAGTAAAAACCGCACGAGAAGTGCACGCGCGTATTTGGAATAGTTTAAAGGAATATATTTTTGTAAAAGGTTTCGTCCGAACATTATCTACACTGCGGAAAAAAAAAGGGGGACAGTTCTATCTATATCTCCCGTTCTACTGGGTCGATTGACGAAATTCAAATTGCGTTCTTCATGTTTCCAAAGCGCAACTTAGGATATTAATTAGATTTATATATAGCACTATTCTAACATAGGTATTTTGACATGAAATCGGACTTTTTCTGAAATAAAATACCAATTTTTTTTTACACATTTCGATTTTACGATTCAAATTATGCCTAAACACTAAATTCTGTAAAATTTGGTGTGAAATTTACGGAGAAATTCAACAGTTTATGTTGGCTTTTTTTTTTTCAGTTTGCGCCAAGAATAGTTCACTTGGCGAACTTCTTAATTATAGCAACCTATTTTCATTTCCCATTTTACATCGTGCGTGACCGGAAAAAAGTGACGACCGTTCCTTCTTTCAAATAATATTCTTTATATTATATTTTAAATTATAATTGTTATTATTTTAAATAATTTTCTCTTTTTCGAATTTCATTTTAATTGTTTAAGTTGCATAGTTTCTTTCAAAAAACTGTTTAAAAAATTTCTATTTACTCATTCGAAATGAGTAGTTTATATAAAAGGTGCATCGTTGATTTTTTTTTCAAATAGTTTTCTTTATACTATATTTTTTAGTCATAGTTATTATTTTAGGCAATGTTTGAATTTTTAGACTTTTATTTTAATTGTTTGTGTTGCATTTTCTCTTCAGATAATTGTTTTAAAATTTTCTATTTATTTATTCGAACTGAGCATTTTAAATATATTTATTAATATAATTTTTCTAGAATTTGATTTTATTTAGAATTACGTTTCTGTCGAAAAAATACTTTGTGACCCAGACTACGATGCATTTGAAAACTGTATATATTAGTAGAGAAAATACAGTAAAGCACAGTTAACACACCTTCCAATGTTCCGTTCAGAAAAGATATATAAATAAGAGAGATGTATAGCCGACACATTAACTTAGGATGACTTGCATAACTTTTAACAGTTTTATCATTGTGCCTATTGCTTTACACAATTTTATCATCCCACATTTAGTTTCTTAAAATGTTAAACATATTTTAGTCAAATATTTTATTTTTGAAATCGCAAGAATCAAATCTCATAAGATTTAAAAAAATACTAAATTTTATGCAAAAATTTATTTTTTCTTCTTAATGGCTCGCTTTTTTATTTCACACATTCTGCAAGTATATTATAAAGCATCCAACTTTTCGAAGCATCTTGGTATTTCTGACATTCATATTAAATAAAATTATCGCCTTCCATTTCATAAGGGCCCACAAACGCATGAGCGGTATAGTTGCTGAAAACCTGTAGTTCGTTCTGGAGTTCGAATCCTGGCAAGCGGACTGGTTGCATGGGCGTTTTCATGGTTTTTCTCATATGTAACGTGTATGCCAGCTGGTTTTCCTTAGAAAGTTCTTCACGAATTCATCCTTCCTTTTAGGCAGATAGCCCTGCTGTGCTGTCCTTTAATTATCCAATTCAATCCATTTCATCAGTGTATAGTCAGAGCCTTTATCAGTCTTTAAAAGCTAAGCATTTTGAAGGCATGAGATGAAAGAAAAGACTGGTTTCATCAAAAGGAAAAACGTCTTTAGATGATATCCGTATACGTTTTAGAGACATATTTTGGATATTTTGGAAGCATTAGACGTGAAAAATTAGCAATGCCCTCGCCGGAAATCGAACCACGGGCCTCTCGAATACGCGCCGAGCGTGCACTACACCACGAAAGCACGCTAAGAAGACGGGAGAAATACCTTATATACTCCCCCTCTTTTAAAGGGCGACTGGAGATTAGGAGACCCAGTCGCCAAATCCTGGTGGTGAAGAATCATCATTATCCACCTTTTAGTTCGGCTCCACTGTAGACACATTAGGTATTTTTTTGGGGGGAAGCAGGGGAAATGAAAAATGCACAATGTCCTTGCCTTTAATCGAACCACGGACCTTTCGAACACGCATCGAGCGTGCAGACCACTACACCACGAAAGCACGCTAATAAGGCGAGAGTAATACCTTAAAACGTCACTGGCTAAATTCCTGAAACTTCAAATAATTCAACTGAGAAATCATGGGATGTTCCGTTTCTGATACTATATGATGTTCTATGACTTATTTTAAATTTACACAACCATAGTCGAAAACCAATCAGTCTTCAATTTAATCTGCAATAATGTGGTTTTTGTTTTTTTCGTTAATTACTAACTCAATTGCTACTATTTGCTGGTGTGCACGTCCAAGTGTTTTGCCTTTGAACACCCAACTTCCTTGAAGTAGTTTCCCCTTCAAATTTTTGATTTTCCCCCTAATTTCCTTCTTTACTTCTACATTTGGTTTCAGTACTGACACAAGAAAATTAAGATTTTTAGATTGTTACACATCCATAAATTTTGCATTCTTGTCAAATTTTTTTAAATATCCGTAAGCCTAATAATTTCTATATTAAAAAACATGTTTTTTATATAATCTACAACACAAGAGAAAATTACTACTTAAAACATTCTTTCTAAGAGGATTAATGTAAAAATTTATATTTATATATATTTTTTTTAAAGCTGGGACATGAATCAAACTTTCAACGTCCTGTTTGCTTAAAAACATTGTGAAAATAAACATCAAACGAACTTTCTCAGTTTTAGACGATTCAATTTAAATGATGTTAAAGTAAAGTAGCAGAGGATAACACGGCAAAGATAAAAATTTATTCTTACAAATATTTAAAAAAAAAAGGAAGAATTAAAGAAATTTTTAAAAAAAAGTTAAAAATTTCAGTAATATAATCTGTAATTTAAAAAAAAATAGCTTTTCATATAGTATAATTAAATATATATTAGGCATCACTGAGGGTAAAAAATTCTTATAATTAATTCTCCGCAAAATTTTATTTGAAATTTAAGGTTAAAAATAGCTGCGGCAATTCACTGTAACAAAATCCATAAACCACATTTGGCGTTATTATCGCTCAAAAAAAAGATGCCAAATTTCAAAACGCGAAAATATGTAAATTCGTGTATGTCTTAGAAACTTCTGAGTAAAAAACTCTAATTTTTTGCAGGTATGCTTAGAAATACACCTACTTTAAGATGATGGTAAACATTTTATAGGTTATAATATAAAAAATTTTTCAAAAAATTATTTAAAATACAAATTTTAAAAATAAAGCATAAAAATGGGTGAATGTTATTTGGAATGAACTTAAATTTTGAAATGCGAAAGGAAAAATCAAAAACATATCATAAAAAAGAGATATTAATAAATATATACCAAATTCAATGAACATCGATGAGCTAAAAGTTTGATAGCTAATGTTTTAAAAACTACTCATGCGACTTTTACAAAACTTGGCAGTTTGGCATAATTTGAGTCGTAGAATCGAAAAATGTAAAAACAATTGGTATATTACTTAAGAAAAAGTCCAATTTTGGGTCAAAATACTTATGTTAGAACAGTGCTACATATAAATCTAATATACTATGTCCTAAGTTCCTAAGTCGCGCTTTGGAGACATGAAGAACGCATTTTGAATTTCGTCAATCGTCCCATTAGAACGGGAGATATAGAACTGTCCCATTATTTTTTTGTGTAGTGTACATTATGTAATTAGACAATAACAAAATTTTGCGTCATTCATAAATTTGAGGCGTATATAAAACACTGAGCTCATTTCATAGATGAAAAGTCAGTAATCTTAGAACATATCCATTTGTGTTATACATCAAAATATGCAGCAACTGAAACGTTTTATTTATGTGCAGATATGTTCTTAAATTTTGAAACAATGTAATATGTGATACGTTTCTAGCATTTACATTACATATATATGATATCATATCTCTCGCCATTTGTTTTTCAATCTTTTAGGCATTATTAGTTCAATGACCTCAGTAATTATTTCTAAAGTTACCATGTAATTGAAAGAAGCAAATAATCATTTACGAATCTCCATATAAAAGAATGTTGGGATATTATTATCATAAACACGAGCTGACCAGGAAATTATTCTAGAAAACATATGTAGATTTGTTTTGATATCAGTCAAATATAAAAATGGATCATCACGCTTTCCACAGAAAGTCTATATTTTACAGTATATCTTATTTATTACTGCATTCATATTTCGATGCAGTAGTACAACCAGGTTTATTACCACAGAATTGTTGAAATGTGAGAATTACCTAAATGATTATCCATTCTTTTTCTCTTATATTTTCACTGAAATATATGAATAAGGCACATTCCTAAGCATTTACGAATTGCAAAATAAGGCATTAAATGAAATGTAATGAATCTTACATTTAAATATACAAAAAAACTTCTCGAAATCTTGAAACTTTCATTATGGAAATTGACCAAATAGTTTGATGGAGAGATCCCTATGTCCGATCTTGACTGAAATGAATGAAAGATTGGAGCTCCTCAAAACAGACTGTCGCAATGCAGGAACATTTTATTTTCTGACTTCAAGGCCTTCATTTTTTTCAGACATGTCACTTTCTGTCTCATTGTTATTTCAGTTCAAAGACATTCGATTCTAGGTGACGAATATAAATTGCCCGATGTATTCTTTTGAAGAATCTCCTTTGGTTGACAAGGAACGTGAAATTCGATGGTGCTCGAGCATGCATTCTTCATACATAAAATTTCATCTCTAAAAGTTTTTCTTTAGAGGGAATTTATATCTACAAAAAGTCATTTTGCTGAAACTATTTAAGCAAAGCACTATTTAAAACTTTTTTGAGATTGCGATTGTCTCAAATATTTCCATATCTCTGTTAGACCAGACTATCAAAGCACTGCTGCTTAACAAGAACTTGTTCGCCATTCTTTAAATCGATAATTAACTAACCTAGACAACAAAACTAGACAATTAATGCATTTTAGATTACATTACGAAAGATTTTAAAATTTTTAAGTTAACCTAAACAGTTATTATGATTTTTAGTTTTTACTTTAGCTTCTTCTTTTCATATTCTTCACGAGAATGCAGATTAATTTTTAATGTGTTGAGGCTGAATTTTTCGGGGGGGTTAGAGAAAGAGTTCCTAGCATTCGAGTAGCATTTTAGAATTTTGCCACCTCTAGCTTGATATAATTATATCGGCTTTGCAGTTCTCTCGCAGCCGACTGATTTAAACTCATGCACTGTTAAATTTAGGTTTAGCCAGCCTATACTTAACTTTTTGTCTCTGTGTAATCTGAGATTATTTATCAACTTTTAAATTCTGTTTGAGTGTTATAGTTCAGTTTGCCTTGCCAAAAGTAGTGGTTATTGGTAGCACAAAATTGTGCCTCTTATGTTCAAAGTTCTACTTAATAAAAAAGTTGTTTAAAATCTTTGTAAGTCTTTGTCTTACTACTTAAACATAGCAATAACTCGCTACCTGCCTATGGTTATATTACTTAAGTTCTAGTACCAGACTAAGTATAACGCTATAATTTTGTGAAATGTATGTTGAGAAATAAAAGTTAAATTGTAACTTAGGTTTCCAGGCAAAAAAATTAAATTGCATTTTTATCAGCTCTCTAAGAAATGAGAGAATTAGGTTAGCGAAACTGAGCGTAAAGAATCAGCAATTTATTTTCTTCTAGCAGGCAATAAAATTGACACCAGTTCTTAAATAACGAAACTACAATATTTTCAGTATCTTGAATTCTTCATTTCATAAACTGACTCAACTATGCGGTCGAGTGTGTAGAGTTAAGAGTTGGATGAGCTAATCTAGCGCCTAAATCTGAAAAATATAATCATTCATTTGTTGACTTCTGATAATTATACAAACATGCTGAGAATAAAGTGGGGTCTAATCACGGACGAAACATTAAGTAAACTTCCTTCATTTCAAATAAATGAACTTTTAAATAATAATTATAAAAAATAGCTTACAGAATTTTAATTTTGGGTATTGTTTAACATTTTTCAGTTATCTTTTCATAAATTAAATTTCAATAAATGTTTGCAAGTTTATCAGGTTAGTTTTCTGCAACTGAGAATGTAAATAGAATATTTGTATGTAAATTATACAAAGCAGCGTTTTGTTTTGATATCATGTTTTCTGTATTCTTTCGATGTTAATTTATTCAAACTGTTAAGTTACTTACACTTAACAGTTTAATATTAGCAACGGCATATCTGAGTTTTTATGATGTAAACAAGAAAATTATAACATTCTTGCTGTAATGTACGTACACTCGTCTGCAGATTTAAGATAATTTGCATATTGTGTGGAATTTTGAGAAACCTAATGGGCAGAATGTAGTAAAACTCATAACGCAGAGATGCCCCAACTTCATGTTCTGATTTCGAACTGAAAATGAGTTTAATATGTGGTACTCTCCTCTTATACAGCCCTAGAAGTCAGGCATTGGGGTGGTATACTGCACAAGGAGGCACTTGAGGAGACTCTTTGGAAGTCAATTACAGTCCTGCAGCAAGGCATGTTTCAGCTCCAGGATGGTTTTCTGATAAGGATGGCGAGATGAAGTCTTCCTTCCAAGAGCGTCCCAAACATATTCTATTGTTTTAAGGTGAAGAAGATGGTTTGCTAACCTATGCGGTGAATATGCTCACTTTCTAGATAAACCTCGACCAGTTAAGCCCAGTTTAGGCGAGATTTGTCGTTCATTAACAGGAATCTAGGACCAACTTCTCTCCTTGAAAAATCAAATATAGGGCTCTAAGATCTTCTAGATATACTACTTCATAGCAGTCAGGGAACGTTTGCCAAACACATGCAGGGGTGCGCAGTCGTCCAACATAATGCCACCTCAAATCGTTATACCTCCCCTACCTCAAAGATTCTTTTTCCTGGTGAGGGAGGGATGTTATCGTGTTCTACACTTTACAGAGAGTCTACTGTAGTCCGAAGGTTCGAAGTCTTCGGACTATAGCAGACGATGAAACTCGGCTTTTAGTGACAGCATACAGGACACGTGAGATCTGTGAAACTGTAGGAAGCGTGTGTCCCGCAATGATAATGCAAAATAACATACCTAGCTCGTCGTTGTGGGTCATGATGGACTTTACCCAGGTTATCTCGATAAGGATCTATTGTCCTGAAACTGCTTCCACAAACTGCAGACTGCACTGTGCGTTATAAGGAACTCTGTGACCAGCTGCGGTTGTGATTGGTCTGTCTCCAATCTACGATAATTTTCCATCTCACTACGTCATCCACAGATTGTTAGATACTCATTTTGCTTGATTACCTTGTAAAATTTACCGAACGCTTGAGAGAAAAACGACGAATGTCGTGAAGGAGTAAGAGCACACGAAGTACCTGAATCCATTCGTCCAATTATATGCCTTTCATAATCACAGCTCCACAGATACGCACGTGTAAACTTATGTGTTCAACACTGAAATTTTGCATAGTTCTTCATAGTTCTTCATAGTTGCATAGAAATTTTGCATAGTTGAAATTTTGCATAGTATCGGCAGCATACGTTGTACCTTCGATTCAATACCTTTAAGAAATGGACATAATTTGGAAATTTTCTTACTTTCGAACAAGAGAGTAGATAACACTGAAACCCATTATTTAGAAATCTATTAAGTACTAAAATTAATATGTTTGACACATATACCATATGCCCTATTCATAATTAAAAATGTTTCAAAAATATTTATTTATCAAAACTTAAGGTAAGCCAAGTTACGACCGAAGTGAAAATTGCTTTGATTTTAATGTAATATAGTTCTATATTGGCAGCATTATGTGATCATTATTGTATATTTGCTTTTTAAATAAAAATAAAGCATATTTCACGATGATTATAATTTATACGTTCATTCAAGTTACTCATATACTTACTTCTCTTTAGTGCATTTAAAATCTGTATTTCATCGAGATTAGTTTCAAGGAGATTGTCAAATACGTCATACAAATGCGCACAGACCTGCACGCTACGCTTCACAATTTCAATGAAAAAGTCCTTTCTCAAACTCAACAGAAGTTTATATTTATTTTTATTACTAATTTAGATTAATTATATTATTAGCCACAAGTGTATGATTAGATAAAATTAAGAAGCCTGAACTGTACCCCAACTCGTCAAAATGCGCAGGATAGCAAATCGTACTTAGGGTAGTCAGTAAATGAACCTTTAGTTTGACATCGCTGTTGCTCTTTTTCTGGAAGCAGACTCTTTATAATTAAAAGCCCTGCAATTACGCAAGTATCTTCATTGGTACTCGAATTTCTGTACTGATCATGATTAACCTTTTCAGTGTCTCCAGATATTATATCAGGGGACTTGTTATTAAGTGACAGATTAATTAGATGAGGATTTCTGTATTATTACAAAGGATCACATAATCTTTGGACATCCACAATCACGTGATGAGTTGATGTTTTAATCAAGAACAGTGCACTGAGGGGAGAGCTTTAATCATGAGTGTTATACCATTGACCGAATCGAAATTTTCTCTATCATTTACAGGTCTAACAGTCTGAATAACCTGGATTAAAAATATTATATCAGAAGGCACCTGAACTCCAATAGAGCAAATGGGTACCTTTACAGTAATAATCAGTTTAACATTCCACGTCGCTAATCCAGTGACCATCTGCTGAGTATAAAACGAATTGCGATTTAGTGAGCTTGATTGATGTTGAATTGTATATGATCTCGGTGGCAAGACAAGCGTGGGAAACCATGTATGCTCAAGCTCTATCGTTAAAGACTCAATAATATGCATCTAGGAGAGTTTCTAAATTACACTTCACCACTGCACACTGCTTTATCTTCGAAACTACAGAGACTGAATTTCATTCACACTAAGGAATATATATTATATTCGAAGACATTTTCTTATTTAATTTCAGTATCTGAATGCAGCAATGCGAAAGACGATATATTTGAAATCTACATGTTACTTGCAGTACTTTAGTACATGGTTGAAAGGCAGGATACGTACATATTGGAAAATATTAGTGTCTACTGTGTGCAGACAGCAAACATTACTGCCTATTTAACATAGATATATAACTCTGTATCATTTCATTTCTTATTGACGTTTATGTTATGTTTATAGAAAGTATAAAGGAGAATCAAAATAACCTAAGTAATTCCCGAGAAATGCAACAAAAGTGTCAGTTACAAACTTACTTTATAGTTAAAAGCCGTGAGTAATATTTAAGAAGTGCCTGTACTAATTGGCAATCTTAAAGGAACTTCGGGTTTCAGTTCCACTGCTCAGCATTGGAAATAAACTTTACTTATTTTAGAAATTTTTAAAATGTTAGCTCTCTGAAATTCAGAATATAATTTTGAGTTGTATTAAAAAAAGTCATAAGGCAAAGAGAGAGAAAAATATTCTTAGCAGAATATATAGTTAGTTGGAAATAGAACTCCATAATATGTAGCACAGAGCATAAATAAATTTGAAATTTATCATTCTTCAATCCGCTATAAAACAAATAAAGCATTTTGCTATATAAAAACAGTTTGGCATCTAACAAAATAAAACAGCATGTCATTAAATATGTCAGTTTTCATGGTGCAAAGAAATGGTTCTAGACTCATTCTTACTCTGCAGATGTACATTATAGGTTAATTGATTGATGGCACAACATCAATAAAATGTAGAAAATGTTCCTTTAAAATTGTTTTCTTGAGTCTCAAACTGATGCAAAGTAGTTTATATGAAGAACGTTCAGATCAAAATTATAATACCCTGTCAAATATACTTTGGAAAAAACTGTGAGTAATTCCTTTACAAAAATAAATATATTCATCTGGTCTTGAAAAGGGGTATTCCTCGTAATCTTTACAGCTTATGATTTAAAATCCTTTTAGAGATAGAAATATCTTATTTATTTGTATCTGCTGAATAAAATTTGAGTCAAAATCTAAGAACCTCAAATGAGAATTTGCTAGCGAGAAACGGTTGCAATGAGTAATGTTTTTCCTATATCATTTCTAGCGGCATAAATTCCCTATTATTTGAAACGTTCATCATCATGAAAAAAGACATTTATTTTTTTGCGTTTTACTTATTTTTTTTTTTTCACTCGAACCTTTGGGTTCTAGTTGACGCGATAATTTAATGTCTCGAGAAGGTGTAATTTCAAAATAAAATATCGACAGAAATCAAGATAGTAGATTTTGTAAAACTGACACTCCTTTAATATAAAATTCCTTATTTTGATCACGTAACAAATATTTCATTTTTATTGAGCTTTCAGAAATTAAAGACGCTATTTACCTTATTTCACCACAGAAGTGTTTGTATAAACTTCAAATGATATTCATTTTTAAAATATCACCTTATTACCTTATTTCACCACAGAAGTGTGTTTGTATAAACTAAAAATGATACATAGTATATATAAAATATAAGCGTAAAACTATTTGAGCGAACATTAATTATTGTATAATTATTTTGTTACATCAGTTTCCACAGAAAATGTATTCATTTACGTTTTATGAAGAGTTAATATTACAATGATTTTTTTACGTTTGGAAACCATTTATTAGCTAAATCATATTCCTACTGACAAAAGTTTTCTTTCATATTTCGGTAAAGTTAGCATATATCCTATCTTGCTTTAAAAACTTTCCAGTTTTAGAGAATCATATATCTTTCATAGACTCTGATTATTTTAAAATATGCAAATTCATTATTCACTATAATGATTCACACTTAATATGAATTTTTCATTCAAAAAGGACATAAATAAAGTAACTGAAAACGCCAAACATAAGTGATAGCTTTTTGAATATATTTCTAAAATGACCCTCTCACTTTCTTGACTCTATTTCTTACAATATGCATCCAACACAAAATCAGATTCATCAGAAGCTCGCAGAAAGTTTTGTCTGCAACGAATTGGAAAGCCATTTTTCTGTGTGGAATTTTATGTACATAACCCTTGGAGGATTAAATTCTGTCTGCTCCTATAGTAGTGTGAAATTTACCATTTTAGAGGATAGCTTCTTTCATGAACAAGTAGACGTTTCGATATAATAAAGACTTTCGCTTCAGTAAAGATTTTGTAGCGCAGCTCTTCTTGATGCACAGGAAAATGTTTCTCATTCTGCATTAACTAATAATGTATTGAAGCCCAAATTGTTGAAAAACACTTTTATTCTACGGAAACGATGTTGGCCATGCTTGGATGGAATTATGTCGTGATTGATGAACAATTATGTTCGGTTGGAAACTGAACTTAAATTATCACATAAAAAAATACAAGAAATAACATTTATTCATGAGTCAGACGTTATTTTCTGTGACTGTATAATTGTTTCCACCTCAACGAAACTACTATTGCTTTCTAGACGGCTAAAGGATGGTCTTCAGAACAAGAGATACTCGCTGTCAATTTAAACAAAAGTGCAAATGATTTGCAGAAGCAAATTGAGCTCTTGTAGATATTAGCAATTCCTTTCAGTTTCCATTGATATTTTGCGAAATTTACATACGTTAGGATCAAGTCTTACACTCTACAAAGTTTGAGTAGAACAGGATAGAGGAAGAACTAGGTAACTTGACCATTAAAAATGTAACATGAAATAGTGAAACCTTACCTCAGAAATTAGAGATAAGGTTTTAAACTGGAAAACAAAAGGACTGCATTTGCAGACTTCTTCTGTGGTGCTAGGTTATCGAAAATTAGTTCTTGCTAAGGAGAGCTGTATCAGCATTTGAAAAGAAATATTAAGTTCACCTTTCAATCTTACCTATGTTCCATCTCTTCTGCCATTCACTAAGAAGAGGTTGAAATGTAAACGTTTTCAGATGACACAGGATCTAGGAGATTGTTTTTTATTGCTATGGACATGAATCAGTTTGAAAATTGCATTGTCGAGACTTCTTGTATTCTGCCATTGGCAATAGCCAGCCATTTAGATAGAATAGATCTAAATCAAATGAAAAAGGGTAAAAAAACAACTAGTACAGCTATCTCATATAACAAGTATAGCTTTCGAGTTTTTCTTCAATATCTACGTTGGTAAGGACCCATGTTATACACTGGTGTGCAAAAATTAAGGACGAGGCGGTTTTTTCAATATAACTTTGTACAAAAGCTTTCCAAATCAACACATTTAATACCGTAAGATCCCCAATACGTAAGGACATGAGTAATGTAAGCAACACTTACTAAAAGAGAAATCAGAGGGATAAAAAGAAGCTTTATTGAAAAATTAGCATGGAGCGCAATGCGACTGAAGGCCGAAACATCCCTGTGATGGGTGTCCAGCAAGAAACATTCGGTCTTTAATAGGGGATATGATCTCCCTTGACTGCTAGGCAGGTTTCACAGCGTCTGCTCATGCTGAGAATGAGGCTGTCAGTGAGTTGTTGAGGCATTGCTGCCCATTCGTCTTGCAGCGCCAATCGAAGCTCCGGAATCGTTACTGGTGGTAAGGTACGAGCTGCCAAGCGTCTGCCTAGAAAATCCCATACATTCTCGATGGGATTGAGATCCGGAGATCGTGCCGGCCAATCCATACGTTCAATATCCTCACTCTCTAAGAGCTGTTCGGCAGCTACTGTGCGATGACATGGTGCATTGTCGTCCATGAAAAGGAACTGCGGACCCATAGCGCCTCTAAAAAGACGCACATATGGAAGAAGAATCTCGTTACAATAACGGGTTCCGTTGACTGAACCTGCGTCGAAGATGTGAAGGTCTGTACGACTACCAAGCATGATGCCTCCCCAAACGAGAACACTGCCACCTCCATACCTGTCCCTTTCAATGATGTTCGAGGGATGATTGCGGCTTCCTCGCTCTCTCCAGATGAGTATGCGATGAGAATCGCTACTCAGACTGAATCTGCTCTCATCTGTAAAGATAACTCGTCCCCATTCATTGTCTCTCCAATTCCACTGTTCCCGGCACCACAGAGAACGCCTTCTCCGATGGGCAGGCGTTAGAGGTACACATCGTACAGGGCGTCGTGCAAACAGACCACCACCGTGCAGTCTTCTGGCCACGGTAAAACGCGATATCGGTCGTCCAGTCGCCTGTGTCGTGTGTCTAGCGATTTCTCCTGCTGTCTGCCGCCTTTTTCTTCTGGCCTGTAAGGCAATATACCGGTCATCTGCGGGTGTGGTTCCTCGTGGACGACCACTACTAAACCCCTGGATAGCTGTTCCTGTAGTTTGAAATTATCTCCAAAGTAGTGAAACGATGCTGTGAGCAATTCCGAACTCTGCAGCCACACTTGTCACACTGCAGCCTTCCTCCAACTTCCCAATGATTCGACCTCGGGTAAAAGCATCCGGATATCGTCTAACAGATTGATTATTCGCCATTTCTTTCTGAGGCAGCAACTCGGTGTGATTTTAACTGCTATATGGCGTGCAATCTCTTTGCCAGAAATACTGATCTTACACCGACAACATGCTTTATACTACTCAGACACTCCCCCATTACGTCTACCTGCATATCTGCGCATGTGCTACCGTACATCACCTTACTTAATCTCCTGATTGGTCTTTCTGTCCGCTCTGCCTCTTCGTTCAGCTGATATGTTAATTTTTCGACTTCGTCCTTAATTTTTGCACACCAGTGTATATAGCCAAGTAGAATCTATAAGTCCAAGAAAATATAGCCACATCATTTTCTTTACCAGAGAAGAACAATATTTATTGCTTTTCATGCGTTCGGTGTTGGAGGATGAAACATTAATAATGGTGATTCGAGACACTACGATGTCCTCAATCCCAGTTATGCTCTAGCTGATAAGACAGTTTATCTCAAATAGATCATTTCTGGTTCAATTACCTGTAAAACGGAAGACTACGTAAGCTTGTCTGGTTTTGTCCATTTCGTTGTGAATACGGTTAGCCCTTAAAAAGTAATCAGTGAAGGCATTATTTGAAGAAAGATAGCCTTTACGTGTTGTATCATAAGCAAATTATCAAAGAACTAGCTCATTCGTATCAAAAATGAGTTAGTTCTTTGATGAATGAAATACGGTTAGATCATGCAAAATTCTGCCTATCGACAAAACTGTTGATTAAAAGACCACTTGTTTCTGGTTAAGAATATTTATACTCGTAGTCTGTTACAGACATGCATGGCAATAATCTAAGTGAATAATAAGTGGCTTCTAATATATATCTGCCTTAAGGTATCTTTATATAGGCCGTAGAGTCATTAATTATATTAATTATTTGATTAATATTAAGATTCCAATTAAACAATAGTAAGTAGTATCTCGTGAAATATTGTACTTGGAAAAGGCAAATTTCTCAGTTATCAAGCAAATTTTAGCGGAAAAGTATTTTACCACAATAATTTTTGTACGAAATAACGCCTTCTAAGAACATGTGTTAATAGAAATATACACGAAAAATTCAGGACTTTATTTAATATTCAATATCTATTAGAGAGACAATGCGCTGTATGTATAGAAGGTTTAGCCATAATACAAAAATGCGTAGCCAAATGCGTTGTTAAGTCATACTACATTTATGACTCATCTTTATATCTTTTCAACTGCAGCATATAAATAGTGCTATTACAAGAAAAATTTCTTACAGTCCTTAATTTTGTGAAAAACCTATATTTGATGTGTTTCTCATTTAGAAGCTTTCCTCATAGGAAAAGTTAAAATGAAAGGTGTTACGTAGCAAATAAAAGGAAAAATTAAAATTACTTCGACATTTACACTCACATTTAACTTGTAAGCTAACTACTGCTTGATACCGCGACAAAAAAAAATATATATATATATATATATATATATATATAACTCAAACTAAAACTAAAGTACTTACTAACTTAATAATAATCAAAATCTTAAGACTTTATATCAAAGAAAGTGAAAGATTCATCCCTGGTGTTTTGTTAGAATCAAAGATTAATTATCAAAACAAAATTCGAAAATGCACTCCCGCAACAAAATCATCAATATACTATCTCTCACTAAAATAAAACTAATTCAGATCTCCAACCTAAAACACATAAATATCGATACCACTCTAGAGATAGCCCTAAAACACAACATTTAAAATAGCACTCAGATCTCTTCAAAACACCAGGGAAAGGTACATCTCACACTGTAAAAGAAGTCTACTCATCAAATCAAAATAAATTAAGTAGGCCGATCGTATAATCACAACTCTTGAAACTGATTTTCTAATACCCAGGTTCGAATTGGGAGTAAAACCATGTTTCCGTAAGGAGCATATGGGTGACCTACAGTAGACCACGATTAAAACTCACAAAACAAAGCATACAATAATTAAATCAACAAACATATTTATTAAATATTCCAAATAATATAAGTTAAGATAGCTGGCCAGAGTACCTCTACAATTTTTTTTTAAAGTTACTCATATTTTTTTCATATCTATCTCATTTTTAACGTTATTCAATTCATACAAAAATCATAGCGAAACACTTATCAGTTAAACAGTTATTATAAACAGTTATTAATCTTTTTTAAACAGGTACTCAATTTAAACTCATGCATAAAGCTAATTTAGAATAAATCACATTTCTTTCAACTGTGACACATCAGTATATTTATCTTCGGTCATATTGAAATTAAATGAACATAGCAATTAAAAATTAAATCAAATATTCACTCCCTCAAATTAGTTCAATTATAACGTCTGACAATTAAACATTAATAAAAAAATCACTTTCTCAGCTATAAATTGAGTAACAAAAATATTTAATGTTTCGTCTACATAATATGTCAGCTCAAGCTTTAGAATTCTAACATTTCACAAATCCTAAAGATTAATTATCAAAAGGAACGCAAAAATGAAAATAATAAAACTCACAGATTTGGAATCTCAAGGGTCCATTAAAGAGTCTTGCCCTTTTCCCGATCCACACATAATGGTCCTCGAAACGTTCGCTCTTGAAGGGGAAAGCTAAGCCTTTCAGAATTCGAAGATCGCCCTTAAAAATATGATTACTGCAGGCAACTAGACAACAGGAGATGACTACGGTCAATAATCTCAGCCATAATCTGCATCTTCAGCTCGAAATCTTCGGAATATACTTGGATAGAAACCAATCCCTTGATTCAATATTATCATCACAGAATCTGTATCTTCGGCTCGAGCAATTCGGGATCATAACGGGAAAAGAAGTCAGGCTCTTATTCCATATTCAATTCCATCAGAAAATATGTCTTTTTCTACTAAAACCATCATGATGAAACCAAGACCAATATGCCGCAGGACAGGAAAAACACTTCGCGGCCGTCTATCACGATGAGAGTCCGCGCGGGCTCGGACAGGTCTCCGCAGCCAGAACCCATGGAGGTAGGAAGTTAGATGGAGTGGCCCTAAACCGGTTTTTCCCATACGCTGGTTTGAAGCACTGGCGATCCCTTCTTTGGTGACCAAAACATTGGGTAATTTACCATTGAGTTCAATGGGTTTTGATACGATCGGATGTAAATATTTTGTAATTACGTCGTAAATATGCATATAAATGTATATTTTTTTTTCTACAATAATTCGGAGGTCTAAGTATATGAAAAGAATACATTTTTAAACAACATTTCGTTCTGAACGGAATTAAATGCTATACTTTTCACAGAGCAGTTTGCTCAGAATGGTTTAATTTGAAATATTTTCACAAGTTTTCGTTAATTACATTAGGAAAAAAAATTAAGGTAATTCGATTTGATTCGGTTAAGGATTACAAAAATTAAGATCAAAGTTCATTGCATTATTAAAATTATGCATTATTTCTTTTCTATTTATAGAGCTTCTTTCTAAAATACTTTCTCAAATATGACATGATTTTTTAGCTTCTGAGGCATCTTTTAAATCGAAAACTATAAGTCAATTTATAATTAATGCTGTATTCGGTCCATTTCAAATTGGAGCGCCTATTAATTTAATAGCGAAATACTTTAAATAGTACTTAACTTTCTCTGAATATTTCTGAAAGGGAATACGCCTTTTGGAAGCGCATGCATAAATACCCATACATGTTTCATATTTTTCATTTCCGGCATGTGGAAACCTTTAATTTCTGTGCATTAACTATATTTTTCGAGTAAAGTAATTTACACTAATTTTAAAAAGTACATGTTACAATAATCTGTGGATGTGAAAAAAATTTATTTTATTTAAAACATTTTGACGTTTGAAACATAAAATAAAAGTAGCGAATACTTTATTAAGGGTATCGAAAAATGAATACAATTTTAAAGATACGGTGAGGTATTTTTCATTCTTTAAGCATAACTTTTTTGCTAAAATATATATTTTTGTAGTTCAACAGCTTAGAATTTTATAAAACAAATTCATAATCAAAAGCGCTGTTGTTAATTATCGAAAAATAACCAAGATGTGATTTTTGCGTAAATGTCGCTAAACTATACAAATTGCTATTATCCATCACACTAGGAATGTTTCTTTTATGCGGAAGTGTTCCGTTTTCGATTTGTATAGAACTGTCGTGTATCAAAATACTATCAGAGAGCTGTCAAGCGAGCTTCTGAATGTAAACAAAAAACACCCGATCTGGTGACCGAAGCTTCGAAGTAGTGCTTCACTTCTAGTACCGGTTTGGCCACTCCTTCCTTTCTTACCTCCATGGTATGGGCTATTGTGGTCCACTCTGAACTTGACATAACCCCAAAGCCCAAAGTCAAATGTTGTTAAGACCAGAAAACGATGTCGCCCCAACTTTCTACAGTGACGGCTAGTTAATTGCTCTTTATTTGGTTGTGAAATGAGGAGGTATCTCATCTTGCATGAACGTCACTGTATCAGGGACATTATGTTGAATTAAGTGCGGTATCAGTTTCTTCTATATCAGCTGCAAGAAGCGTTTTCCATTAACTGGGCAGGGCTTCGAGTCAGCTTTTGCACAGCGCTTTTCAAAGAAAAAAGGGGCCCACAATAAGGCATGTAATGAAACCACACTAAACGAAACATGAGAATTAATCTTGTTTATAACCTGCAAATATTGTATTGACATGCGTCATTTGATAAACGAGACAGTAGTTTAAATGTTTTCCTTTTACAAAATTTATTAAAAGCCATTTTTACAGTATATTCGACTAACCTTATTATTAGTTAGGTATGCACTGTGCATGTCCTTACTTTGTAAAGACGTAGTGTTTCCCTTTCATTCCTTGAAGCTCCTACATTTATGCAATACTTTTACAATCTGTTCGATTTCAAAAATTTATTAAAAGCCATTTTTACAATATGGGAGCTAAGTATGCACTATGTATGTCCTTACTTTGTAAATTTAGTTCTCACATTCATTCATTCTTTCTATATTTATGCAATACTTCTGTAATCCGCTCGACAAATTCAACTGATGTCGACGAACAACCATAATTTTTCTATGGCTAGACAATTTCTGCCAAATTTTGCTACCCAAGCATAAATTACTAGAGCAATTAGATAATTTTTTCATACTTCCAGCGATACTCTCTTCGCACAATTATGTAAAGTTGCGCTTGATTTATCCTGAAAAACATTGATCTTGTATTGTATCTTTCAACAAGCCGCTAATATCATATAGTGTGATAGTGTCATAAACATTAGCGTTAAATTTATTTTGACTTGTACTGCAAACCGCATTTCAGCAGACTGCTATTCTTTTCGTGATTTGCATTTGTATAAAAATTAAAATCTGCTATACAATTTTATATAATATTTTTTTTGTCTAAACTACTAGCAGTTCTTACCTTTATTATTTATGCTCGTAATATTCGGAATTCTTTTATGCTTCCTTCATTTAATCTTAAGCACATACATCTTTAATTTTATCTCTTACATGAGCCTTTATGAAATATCTGCAAGATCATACTTTCTCAAATCCCAAAACCTCCATTTTAAGTGTGGATAACTGTGGGACATTTAGAAAGCTTTCCTCGTGTAATATGACATCATTATTAAAAATAATTATAGTAAAAATGATGATGATTTATTTAACTTAGAGACTGAAAAATGAAGAACAAACTGGACTTAAAACTATGCAATACAAATCCCCTGCAAAACTGAGAACTGTATGTGAATATTTCGCTGTTTCTCGTACATTAACCCTTTCCGGCACGCTACTCTTTAAAGTTGAAATTCTTAAAAAAAAAAAAAAAAAAAAAAAAAAAAAAAATGTAGGCAGTCTATTTAGGCCTAAGAGAGTATGCAGGTATAAATTTACAAAGATTTAACAAACCATTTCCATTTTGTGGGTGTGCCCGAAGCGAACACACTGAGCCGCACGAGCTGCGATAGGTGAGCATTGCTGTGAAGCACGTATTACAGTAAAATACTTTGTCTATGATTTAAAAACAGTAGAATCCGATCTCTGTAGCATATTTAGCATAACCCAGGGCGAACCACGGGGAGGCCTGCTACTCTACAACACCCAAAAGAAACCGGGAAAAAAGGGAACTCTCCGAGCCATTTACACAATTTTAAAATTTATAAGAATAATAATTAAAATACTATAATATTTACAATTAATTATTGACTAGAAAAAATAATTATTAAATATATTTACGAATAAAATCTACAGAAATCAAAACTAAGCAAACTACGCACGATGAAAACAAGAGGTAAAAAGGGTCTGCTCTCGCTGAAAATCAAATAGCTAAGGGAAAGCAAAGCACTAGGGCTTTCAAATCCAAAAACAGAAAAGAATAAAAACAAATATATATAAATCTGCGCTCTCAGCCTCCCCCGTATTTGAAGCACGAGACCAGATTCTGTGACTCACTCCCACGTGACAGGCGCTACCAGTACACTGTGTTCAGCCCGAACACACCATACACTGAAAGCTTCACTATACGCAGTATTTCAAAGATAAAAATTAAAAGTAATACAGAATAGGCAGATTAGCATACGAACAACAAAATTATATAAATATTTTTTTCATTGGTATTCTTTATATTTAAAAAAAAATCTGAAAAATTTCTTTTAAAAATCAGTGTCTTTAAAAACAGAATATATCTCAACGTTAATGATTTGCTTTGCTTGTGTGGTGCTGCCATCTATTATTCATAAAAAAGGTTAAAAGTAACCATTAGTGTAGTTTTTCATGATATTTATAGATTATTGTCAGTGTCTAAAGAGGGAACATTTTTGGTGTGTTCACACTGAACACACTGTGCCGGAAAGGTTTAAACAGACCAGCTAAACTGCAGATTAGCCAGTATAAAACTTACAGTTCAAGTAATGGATTAAAATATAATTTATTTTTATCAAAGTATTTTACATTACCTAAGCATATTTGAGGTCTTTATTAAAACCCTATAATGGGCAAGGCTGTATAAGCCATAGAATATTTTTTGTAATGACCTTCAAATATATATATATATATATATTTGTATCTTATAATTGTTGAAACATATGAGAGAAATTAAGCCACTACATTAAAAGTACATAAATTCGGATATAAAGTACCAATGGCAAATTAGTCTTAATTGACACTAAAATGAAAAAAATCTATCTCTTTCTCATGGCAGTTATAGAAAATCTAGTGTTTCTTAGCGAAACTCTAGGTCATTTGCAGGGTTAAAACTAGAATCTCTCATGGCAGTTATTAAGTGTGGATAACTCTATCTCTTTCTCATGGCAGTTATAGAAAATCTAGTGTTTCTTAGCGAAACTCTAGGTCATTTGCAGGGTTAAAACTAGAACGCTGCATTAATCTTAACCTAAATCACACTAACACATAGGAAAAAAAACCTGCATATCTGAAGACCTCCAGGAAAGGGAAATATTGCTCATACAGTTATAAATTCGATAGGTGGAAAATATTCTTAAAATTTCATTCAAACATTTTCTGTTACATATAACCTTCTTTGACATTTTGATCTTGATTAATTGTTTTTCGTATAACAATTCCTACAGATTCATGCTAACTACCCTTTGAGAAAATTCCCAGTAGTTTTGTTAACCCTTTCCGGCACGCTACCTTTTAAAGTTGGAATTTCGATAAAAGAAAAAGGTAGGCAGTTTAATTAGGCCTGGAGGAGTACACAAGTACAATTTTGTAAAGGTAGTACTTATCGTTTTAATTCTGTGTGTGTGCCCGAAGCGGGCACACTGATTGAATAGAGCTTCGAAAAGAGCGCTGAAACGAGCATTGCCGGGAAGCGCGTAAAAGAGTAAGAGATTTTGCCTGCGATTAAAAACCACTAGATTCTGAATACCATAGCAGATTTAGCACTACCCAGGGTGTGCCACGGGGAGATCTTATACTCTACACTCCCCTAAAAAGCTCATTTTGGGTTATATGATGATTACATGCTTATGACTGGAAAAAAAAGTAACTTGGGTATCTGATATTTGCATTATTTACATTTCATATTTAAACTTTATTCTATTTTTTTCATCGTGGTACTTTTCGAAGAAAGTGACACCCCCTTTAAAAAAGCAGAACCCAATATTGCATGTTTTGCACATGTGCTGGGATCCTTATCAGATTCACTATCTGAAAGCAATTCGTGTAGCACTTTCAGTGCTTTAGAAATGGTCAGCCTTCTCCGAACCGTTTGGAAAATAATTAAAAATCCGAAAAAAATAAACTGATATTATATCTACAATTTGAAATTATAAACTATAAAATAAAAAATATAAATGTCTACAACTCAAAACTATTAAGAGAAAAAGAGAACTGCTGTAGTGAAAAACCAAATACCTAATTGATAAAATTATCCTTGACATTCTGAAAATCACCCCAACAATTTCTTAGTTGATAACCAAACCTCACCCTGAAAAAAAGGGGGAAAGAAGAAATAGAAAACCAGGAAATGAAACACAGATGTGGACCCCCTTTCTATGTTAATGAGCTGACCGATGAACTGCAGAGAAACAAAGATACAGCTGCCTCTCAGTGACCTAGACTCGCAGTGAGCCATTCTGGGAACACCTCGGTTCGCCGTTCGATTTTAGGCAAGATTTCAAGGTAAAAACTTAAAACTAATATGTAATAAGAAGATTAGTATACAGCCAAAAAAATAACATAGAAATTTTCTTTTAAACAATTCCTTTTATACCCTAAACAAATTTGGAAGATTTCTTTGAAAAATTAGGGTCTTAAAAAACTAAACATGGCTAAAATATATGGACTGGTTTGTGTTGAGCTGCAGTCTACTATAAATAAAGAAGGTTCAGAGTAACCTATAGTAACTTTCAAATCCTTTTTCATTCAATTTTTCTGTGCGTACAGAAGGAAATTTTTAGGTGTGCCCAGACCGGGCACACCGCGCCGCAAAGAGTTTGAAAGCGAAATTCTGAATTTTGCATGTGTTTTTCACTCAAGTCTGTTTACACTGATAATATTAAAGCAATTACAGAGCTATCAAAATTTTTGTTAAATTAACTTTCATTATATCAGAAACTGTAGTATTATTACTATTATTTCCCACTAACCATTTATTTTTTGTTTCGGATCCTTAATGTCACTTCTCCTTTCCGCTTTTTTTTTTCTATCCAAGCCTAAATGAGGAAGAGAGAGATAGTATTTAAAGAAAGGTTTCAGGCTTTAATTCGCAGCCGTGTTCTTCCGCTTTATTTGGTTAGATAAGATAGTATTATATCACTATAGTTGCCGATATTTAAATTGTTACGCTAAATTGTTTAAATACTACATTTAAATTGTTACGCGGATAAGAAATTTTTATCAAACTTCGTGTTAATTTGAATTGTGTAATCTTGAACTACTAGATTATTTAATTTAAACTGAAATCTAACTACGTTATTTTAAGTTATATAGCCACAAATGGCTGATGGAGTTCGTATGCGCAAGTTGTGCTTTTATACTCAGTGTTCTGACTTAATAAAAAGTTGGTTTTAAGACCTCGGTGGGACTTCCTAATTCTGTCCAGGCATAGCGATAATATGCTTAACGTCTCTTTGATACTAGTTTATGCTACCAAAACAAATAAAATTTTATAGGCTATATGTGTAGAACTGAATTTGATGTATTACTGCACAATTAAAAATGAATTAACTTCATCAGTGTATCAAGCAATCAACTGATATTGTACCAAGGCAACAATGTGAGCTGGACCTTCGGGGCAGTTTTTGCAATTTAATGTTATGATTTTGATTTCTCCTGATGAATTTCCATGCCCTTTTAGTAATTTGTTTTTAAACTATTATGGATATTATTTTTCTAGGGCAGTGGAAGTCTACGTCAAGCAGCGTCTTCAAAATATCAATCACAAGTCTATTCTGGCTACTGCGTTTGCATGAATGAGTGTCTTGCAGATATTAGATTGTACCAGGTCTCTGGCCTCTTTAGCCAAAGAATAAGCATTTTTTCCTGCCCATGTTAATTTCTCTGAATATTAACATGGGCAGGAATCAATTGTAGCACGCGGGATTTTTTTCCAGCTGTATAACCGCTCTATTAGGAAATTAATAGCTGAGGTGATGTTAGTTTCTTCGTTTCTGATAGCCCCAAAAGCCGATCTGTAATCTGAAAAGACAACCAAATACTCCGCTGTGTCCATAGCTTGCGAGTTAGCCTGATATAAAATTCACTAGTGAAGTTAGAGGCAATTATACCTGAATTAATTTTGTGCGTAATTAAATTACCATCCGTAAGGAGGAAGAGAATAACAGCGTCTCCTATCGAATTGTACAAAAATATAAAGTAACTTATTTCAAAATTTAATTAATAAAGACTAAAGTATTAATTTTAAAATTAACACTGCACACGATTAACACACAATTTAAATAACAACTCGAAGTGATTTTAATTTCAGTAATAAAAATATTTCTTTTTAATTTGTTGCAAACTTTTACTATTCAAGTGATGCTATACACTACGCATTTTTATATACGCTTTTCACACTATAAATATTTTTAAGGAAATTAAAAATTATTATTTTTATAATTACAAATTTTAACTCAACGGAATATTTTATCTTTTAAATCTGCAAGCTTTTAATTTTTATGACACTCCAAATCTAAGAAAAATGCCAGTACAATTGTACTTGAACAGTGCCCCGTTGGAAATATCAATAAATTCTGTAGAGTTTTAAAAACAAGCTCATATATTGGTTAAATCTTATTTTTAAGAATTAAATTCATTTAAAAAACCTCTACTGTTGACTAGCCGGTACCTTATATCTAAAGCATTCTTTTATCGATCGCTTAGGTATCTGCTGTTTTAACTGCTTTGCTGAATCCAAATTTGGCAACATATATCTTTGATATTAAGCTTAGTTGAAAACTTATTTGCTCGATTATAGTTTTCTTTTCATAAAATATAGAGATGTGTAGAAATAGAGATGCAAATATTTTTAATACAGTTCCGACCCGAAAGTAGAATAGGAAATAAAACTGTAAAAAAACTGTGAGTACAAAGTGTTTTAACAGTAGCGTACGTATGATGGGATAATCGCATTAGTGACTTAAGGACTTTTCGATAACAAGCTAATCTCGTCTGGAGAATTTACGTTATTCTTAGACTTCTTGGTAAATACTACATTTAAAAGGATTTGTTTTATTTTTCTCTTTTTTTCATTCTCAGATGTACTAGAAAATTTAAGATTAAAGATCGCAACTCCCTCCTGTATCTTATGAGTTTAAATGATGCTTTTATTGGTTAATTTTAATTGCTATTTATACGAACCTATTTTCCACCTAGGTTGTGATTGAAACATACATAAAAATAACAATAACATACATATTCGAAAAAAAAAAAAAAAAAAAAAAAAAAAAAAAAAACCACTTGCTCAAATTTAGAAATTTATATGGCATGGCACTTTGCTTACACACTGATACAGGTATGCTAATTCTGTCCCCCCCCACCCGGGGTCGTTTACTTTACTGGCAAAAAATCTGCGTTCTGATATTCTAGGTGCTGCACAAGAGGCGCTGCTATAAAGCACAAGAACCGGGTTCCTAACCTTTATTTTTTTCTCAATGGCGGACGCTTGCCTATGCCAACATTGGCCACTCCTAAGGCCAGATATGGTTGTCTCTTTATTATGAGGCACCAATAGGTGGGCCACCTTTGCCTCCTATGAAGAGACAGACAATTTACATCCATGCCTTCTCTGGGATTCGAACCTGGGTTTTTCGGTGTCTCAGTCGGGCTTCCCTAACCACTATACCGTCTGGGCGTCTCGGATTCCTAACTTAACCACCAGAGAACTAGTGTAGCGGCCAGTAATTTAGAATTCACGTTTGACAAAGCTCAGCATCCTTCATGATGTGTTTGAGATATTAAAAGTCCTTCCCCTAAAGTGGCTTGTGAGTGGATTGGAGATTTTTCAGTTACATTTGGAACATTTAGCAAACCTGCTGTTTCCTCCCCATAAGTTCAGCATACATGTTAAGCCGTGTAGTTCGAGATTAGAGTTGAAGGATAAAATTACTTACCACGATTTCGATAAGCTCAGTAATGAAGTAAAATTTACGTGATGTAAAATTTAAGCATGATTGAAGTTTTTACGAGTCTCTGGATTTCCTTTTCATGTGTGTAAACAAATATGTGAAGCTATTTATTAACTGATACTTTATGAAAGATAATAATTAGCAGTGTTCTAAAAAAATTAAAGCTATAGTAACAGGTCTTTCTCCGACACATTACACAAAGGATTCACACACTGAAGGATAGACGAAACATTTATGCCAGTACTCAATAAATTTAACTTCGGAGAAGCAATACTTTATTTCAAGTTCTGACACAAAGTATCTGTACCGTTATCTTGTTCAGTACTTACAGCTTGAAAGTTATTGTGACAAATTGCTCTAGTCCTTCAGCTTAGTATACTCATCCCCACTATAACCAAACCTTTTCTATTTAACTTTTTGCAGGTATGTCTTGTCGTTTTTCACATCAAATAAAAAGACTTTTGGAATTTGATGGAAGACTAACTGAGTCAATTGGAGAAATGAATTAAGATTTTATCTGGTAACATATTTTCACTTTCGATGGCTCTGATCCATCATCGACAGGTTCTACGGCGCAATATGGATAACGAAACGCTGCCCAGCATCGAGTCACACAGCATTGAGATATGACACAAAATTTTAATTTGTAGATACTTTCTTGTTCAAAACTTCTCAAATGTAATTTGTCTGTGGTGCAACATTATACTTTTGAAGCATTATATATTTTAATGCAGATTATTATCAATTTTCTTTGACTTGCAATGTCACTAGTGTCATGACTAGTGTCATGCGCGGAAAATGAAATTTCGAATCTATATAAGCAGCAAGACTTACACCATATAAGGTAATTCTCCCGCCTTCTTAGCATGCCTTCGTGGTGTAGTGGTCTGTACGCTGGGCGCGTATTCCAGAGGTCCGTGGTTCGATTCCCGATGAAGGCGTTGCTCATTTTTCATCTCTCCTGCTTTTCAAGTAACCTAATGTCTCTACAGTAGCGCTCGAACTAAAAGAGTGGTAGATGATGATTCTCCATATAAGGTAGGATTTGGCAACTGGGCCCCCTAAAACCCCAGCGCCCTATAAAAGGGGGAGTATATAAGGTATTTCTCTCGACTTCTTAGCGTGCCTTAGTGGTGTAGTTGTCTGCACGCTAAGCGCGTATTCCAGATACCCACGGTTCGCTTCCCGGCGAAGGCTCATTTTTCATCTCTCCTGCTCTCCAATTAACCTAATGTCTCTACAACTTTACCTAAAACAGGGTCTGCGATCAGTTTCACCTCCCTGGAAAACTTTCTCTTATGTGTCTTAAGAGTAATAAAAAGTCTTAAAAACGAAGACAGCTATAGAAAGGGATGAACTTCTCATATTATTTAAATTTTAAAAAGAAATATTTTTGTTTTAGTCTCTTTTATTTAGAATTAACTAAAACATAGAAAAATGGTTTTCATCTCTGACTTTTTTTACAAATTTTTATTGTATACATACATGCATCTATGTTCATAAAACATAATTTTTTATCATTCAAGCGCTCATGTTTATGATAACTCTGTATTTAAAAAATAAAAATCTAAAAGGGCTCAGATTTTAACGGTCGCCCAGAAGGGTTTGTTTCTGTACATTCTCGCTGAGCTCGTAGTCTACCAGTCTGCTGTTGTGCTCGCTCCTGCTAACTCAATTCCTTTTGTCATTTTAGCTTTATTATTAAGCATCATTTTCTTCGCACTTATATGCCATATACAATTACAAAAAACAGCAAAATTACAAAAACTTTTAAAAGCAGCATATGTTTAGAATTATTTATGAAGTTTAAGTGTTGACATATACTTTTGTATTTTTTTAATCCTTTCTCAGTTTATCTTATTAATATACAGTTTTCTTAGTAAGATGGCTGGCAAAAACTTTTTTTAGTTTATGACTGACGTTTTGTATGTTAAATTTATTAATTAAGTATCATGTACTTTGCACTTACGCCACATAAAATTCAGTTCAATGGCAAAATCACAAAAAGTCGTCGTTGAAAATATCGTGGTATACAAATCATCGCATGACGATAATATCACAGGCATGCTTTTTTCAGGCTTTAATAAATATGAAAGGATAGTCGCATAATGATTTGTGAGCGCAAGATGGAAAGAAGCATAACTTTTACTTTCATATTTTTATTAACTAATAAATATTTGTTGAAATTGTAAAATGGAAACTTAAGCATAGAAAATTAATGCAACTTATAGTCCTAAAGGGAATTTTAAACTGACACTGTTAACTAACAAAGATAACAATTAACTATAAGAGTATCAGATTAACAAAAGTGAAATTATTTTCTTCACTTTTGTTAATCTGATACTCTTATAGTGAAAATTATCTCTTTTTTATTTAAATTTTTTGCTTGGTTTTTTTAATAAATTTATTAGTTAATAAAAAATGTTAAAGTAAAGATTACCCTTCATTCCATCTTGCGCTCACAAATCATTGTGCGAATATCCATTTATAATTTTTAAAACCTGAAAAGCGAATGTTATCGTCATAAGATGATTTATATTTTTACCCCGATATTTTCGACAACGATGTTTTTAAACTGCGAAAAGTTTTTGAACCGCTTTATTTTCCACGACGATGTTTTTAAACTACGCAGTTTTTGAACCGCTTTATTTTCGACGACAATATTTAGAACCACGATGTTTTAGAACTGCGATGTTTTCTCTTTGCCTAATTTTCTCCCAGTTTTGTGCCACGATGTTTCCGCCTTGCGTTGTTTTCTCCGCGACGTTTTCGTCCGCGATATTTTCGGCTGTTACCTAGTCTTCCCTTCTTATTTGATTTTGAGAGTGACATTGTAACGCTAAGTAATAAATAAAATAAAAAAGTTTTTATTTATATGATTACGTCAAAGCCCAGAGGCATATCTGCCTAAGGGGAGGGATGTCTTCGTGGAGGACTTTCTAAAGGAAACTGGCTCGTATACACGTACACATGGGGAAAACAACGAAACCGCCCATGCAGCCAACCTGTTAGCGGGATTCGAACGGATATGAATTAAATTTAATTAATATAGGAAATCAGTCGTGTTTAGTTGTAGATTTAGATGTAAAACTGTGAATGAAGTAAGGCTTGCCTACGTTTTTCATTTATATGATAGTGAGAATGAGAATTGATGGGAGAATACTTGTTTTTGTGAAAATTTATAATAGCGAGGATGTGGATTATGTATAACTGTTATTAATTTAAAATAAACATAAACTCATCTATAGCAGATATTTACAAAACTAACGAATAGCTTAATACTACAAACCGAAATTTCATATTTTAAATTTTCCCTCCTTTTTAACAAGAAAGGGGAGTTTACTTATGGGAAAAACAGTGTACAAAATTAGTACGTGTAACTGTATAGTTCAAAAGACCAGGTAGCATGTCTTAGAAATTTTACTTTTTTTATATATATGCTACTAATTTAAACAGTTATAAAACACAGATATGTAAGACATATCAATAAGTATTATTTGGTAAAGGATTAAGAATTTAGAAAAATAATATTGAGATTATCCGTCTTTATATTACAGATATTCAAGAAGAGATGTCTGCCGAAATATTATTCTAAATGTTCATTGCAGCTGCTTCAATTTCTCAGAAAAAATCGTTTTAAAATTACTTACCTATCTTGCTCTATAACATACTATAAATTAAATAATAATATACTCTTTTTCAGATGTTTTTATTTTTGCAATATAAACAGCTATTTTAATTTCCTTTTCCTCAAAATCATCCATGTAGAAAAATAAGATGTTTTCTAAAATCTCTTACAAGAAGTAGTACAAGTCTTATAAGTTATATTGTATTTTGCAAGTTTGTTCAATTTTTCTGAAAATAATAAATGATTACGTAGCTAAGATTTAAACTATTAAATAAGAAGATGAACTGAAAACGTAAGCATGCCTGGAGGAAAATATTTTCTAAGCCTGAATGTAAGAAAACCTTTTCAGAAGAAAAGTCATTTTATCATTCATTAACGAAACAATTTTCTTTTTATTTTGAGCAGCTCAAAAGCAAATGGAAACTGATCGGCATTTCTTTTCTTAAGCAATGAATATAAAAATTATAAAATAACACTTTTATTTTCGTTTCAAAGCATTTTACTATTACTTCCAATCTCACAATTAATTTCGTAATCATTATTAATAATGTTGTGCTTCATTTCTTTTATCGTGCTTGCATCAACATTATACTTTAAGCGGCAGTATTAAGTTTCAATCAATCTGCAGAGTTTAATTCTGAAGTCACTTTATTTGTGCAATGTGCTACATACTGTCATGTGCACTAAAAGTGTGTCAAAGCTTTATATGCAATGTTTTGTATAATAAGCTCAATCTATCACATCAACTTTCTGTGTTGTGCTGTTGTTCCCCTACTTAACAATGATTCTTACATTATATTAATATACTCCTCTGTTTATTTTCTAATTCTTTTCGGTTATTACATATTTCTACGTTTAAAAAAGATTTCATTACATTTCTTATCTCTATTCCACAAAAAATTTACTCTCCGTGTATTTTGCCTTTTACAAAACCCTTTCCTAACTATTCTTCCTATTAGTACTTTCTTGTAAATTCTAAATTGACTTTCCTCCTTCTTTCTAAAGATTTTTTTTTTAAACTTCTAACTCTCTAACTCGTTATCTCTTCTCCTACAGTAGTCATTAAGCTACCAGCCTACCAAGCGGTAAAGTCACTGAACGTAGTTAGACCTGAGTTTGATTCCAGACAAACAAGCTGGCTGAATGGATGTTTTCTTGATTTCCTCATACGTAACGTATCAATGAGCCCGTTTCCTTTAGTGTCCTCCGCAAAGCCATCCTTTTTCTTATGTAGATATACATCCTGCGCTTTACCATAATGAAATAAACTAAACCACCAAGCTTCCGAGCTGAATAGCTCTAATATTTACCTTTGATCATTATTTGATCCCATCTGTTTAGAGTTAGAGCTGTATCTTACCCAGAGCGACTTCGGCAAAGTTATAATTTAAATCTTCTGTACTATTTCGAGAAAAATTGCCGAATCCAATTTAGATTGCTTACGTCATAAAATATCTGTTTTTTATTTTGATCAAATTATTCAGTAGGAATTTTTTATGTTTTTTGTTTCCTTTGTTCTCATGTCAGACTACATGAAAGTGGCATTTTTGTTCGTGAAGCTTATAACGGTAGTCTCAAAATAAATATCAAATTTTGCTGTGTAATAACTTTAACTTCCATCTGTAGAACAAAAGGAAGCTATAGATTTTCACATGTAACATACTATTTTAAGCAGGTGTACCCGGTTACAGAGCTTCTCAAAATAATGTAGAGCAACAATTCCAAAGCTGTGTTCCCCTAAGGGCTCCTGATTTACTTTGAAGTCACTCCTTGACAGCTGTAGTAATCTAAAATAAATAAAAACTGAATTAAATTAAAGAATTAAAACCAAAAAGTGAAATCAATATCGGAAATGTAGAAATTGTATATTAAAAGAGGACTTTCCTCAAGTTGAATTTTATATTTTTTCTAGCTCACAATTCTTTGCCATTCTCTGTAATTGCATTTTAGAAGCTTCTCTCTCATTTACGAAACTTCAAGTCTTCATGGAATTACCTCGAAGTTTCTCAAAACCTGTCTTTATAGGTATTTGTGTAGGTAGAGAATCCTTTAAGGCAACTATACTGATCCTGCTTTCCAAGGAGTTATTATAAAGAAGACAGCAAGCTTGATTTCTCAGACAATATTTTAAATTTATGCTGTATAAATCACAAACTCCTTTTGATTTTTGATTTTTGAAAACATTGCTTTGAACATTGCTTTTTGAAAAACGAATTTTAGTTTGCTGTGAGATATCAGATCTGTGAGGGTCTTATATTCTCTGAGTGTAAGTTAAGTAGTGTTTGTTTGGTATGAACACATTCAATACCCGTCCGAAGTCACCAGAGCACAAAACTTCAACCGAGTCTTTCAAATACTAGATAGATATACAAAATTTTCGCACAGAAACCTCTAAGCGATAATAATAAGATTTCATAGCAACTTCTAAAGTTTCTTACGCCTTTGACTTTATCATGAGGCTCGGCTCGTTTGTGTAGACAGTAAAGTTAACGAACAAAGGTAATAACAAAAATAAAAAAATCCGATGTGGGCACAACATGACTTCCTTATACTGCGTGTTAAATTGTTCGCATATACACTTAAGTAAGACAATTTATTTTTGCTATAATCTTTTATTAACTGTCAAACTTCCCTGTCCAAATGCTTTAAATTTTAAAGTTTAAAATGATTCTTATAGTGTTTTTGTCAAAAACATTTCTTGGGCAGGAAAAAAACTCCACCCAAAACATAATTTTACTGCATTTCACTTAAACTTATTTACTGTAAATTTCGTTAGAGGTATATATTTCTCATTCAATTACTTCAGTTCTCACTTCCCGACAAGGCAAAAGTACATAAACGGTCAAAACAGCTTCATAAAAAAATTTTAAAATATTGAAAAGTATAAAACACCAAATACCGTTAAAAACATTTAAAAATATTTATAATTAAAATTAGTTTCTACCTAAAAAATAAGCATTATATTTGATGCGGCTGATTGCAACCAAAACTCGAAGTGCACAACTATATGTTATAGTCCTATATACAAAATTTCAACTTTCTGAGGCTACTCGTTTTTTAGTTATGAGAGATACATACATTCGTACATACGTACGTATGTACGTATGCACAGATGTTAGGAAACGTCTGTTCTGAATCCATTTTAAAATCTTTTGGGAAAAGAATCCTTTATTCTATCCGTCTGTACCGATGTTACTCAAACATTTCGCTCAAATGGATTTGAGAGCTGTCAAAATAGGTATTTTTGTTGAAAATGATACTCGAAGATTTTCGCTGTTACAGTACTTCTTTTGCTTCTTACAAGGAAGTAAAACACTGCGTCGAAACATGTGAAGAATATGGGAAGCCATAATGAGTTCCTTCTGCTAAATATTGAAGTAAGATTGGAGGAAAAGCTCTCAAGGAAATGCTTTGACATATTCAACAATACTACTTCTACAGTTAGTAGTAGTTTTAATGAACCATAACGCTGTAATCCCAAAGGTTTAAATCGGTAATGACTAGGTGTGTAACATGCGTATTGGTCATAACTTTTGGCAAAATGAACGAAATGCATCTATTAATTGTTAGCAGGAAATGACTCATTTTTTGTTGCGCAGGTCAAAATGTCTTTAAATAGGAAAATAGCA
The DNA here is from genome assembly GCF_044657685.1 of Stegodyphus dumicola. Taxonomy (NCBI): domain Eukaryota; kingdom Metazoa; phylum Arthropoda; class Arachnida; order Araneae; family Eresidae; genus Stegodyphus; species Stegodyphus dumicola. The sequence goes on from NC_140771.1 coordinate 114,306,618, forward strand.
ATTGCACCCTCTTGCGAACATTGATTAAAAGAGCGTAGCATCAAAATTCAAGATAACCTACAGAATATCGTTCATGTGTATTTCGAAGCGTTGAAAGACTCGGTTGAATTTTTGTGCTCTAGTGACTTCGGACGGGTATTGAATGTGTTCATACCAAACAAACACTACTTAGCTTACACTCAAAGAATATAAGACCCTCACAGATCTGACATCTCACAGCAAACTAAAATTCGTTTTTCAAAAAGCAATGTTCAAAGCAATGTTTTCAAAAATCAAAAATCAAAAGGAGTTTGTGATTTATACAGCATAAATTTAAAATATTGTCTGAGAAATCAAGCTTGCTGTCTTCTTTATAATAACTCCTTGGAAAGCAGGATCAGTATAGTTGTCTTAAAGGATTCTCTACCTATACAAATACCAGTACAATATACAGAATCCTTGTCAATGCTAAAAAAAGCACTTGCACAAGTTTATCAACAGTTGAACCTAAAACAAGAAATCTGTGCACAAAAAAGCAACCATATGTATCTTCTTAAACTCTTTTACATATTTCGATGTTATGTCTTAATTTAGGTCTATAATGCAGTATTATTGCTTGTCGATAAAAATAAATGCTCTATTCCATAAAATTTAATTAAAGTTTCAGATAATAAGTAATAAACAAATATGCTGTATAATGAATGAATAAAGTTTTTGAATTTAATTCCATCTTAAAGTTTACGTACAGGAATAGAAAATATTGCAACAACTTTCATGATGCGCTAAGCAATAGTGTCAAATATCATTTGGTACACATACTGGTTTGATATTTTGAATGTTTATGTATGGATAACATTTAACAGTATCACATTGAGAATAAATTAAGATATGTTAAATTATAAAATATAACTTCATTTCATGGACATTGCACAAATGGCTAGATACCTTCTTCTTCAATTATCAATTCCTTACCTTCAATTATCAAGAGAATTATTCTTCAATTACTTTTCCTTACTTTTTTCTTATCTTTATCTGTACTTAAACATCATGAACTTGTAAGATATAGAAGAGATATACAGGGTGATTCAGGGCTCATCATCAATATTTGATGGGGAGGTAGGGAATAGGAAAAGAAGGAGATTTCACACAGGAAAGTATGGGCGCAGACGAACGCATGGTGGTGTAGAGGGCGCTGTGTGTACACAACTTCCATACATAAGCATAGCTGTTTGATGTGTGCAGCCAGTCGTCATTCGACTAAATGACTTTGCTGAAGTAACATGAACCGGTATACGTGGAATGAACTTGCAGATATGCATGTAAATGCCAGGCATATATTCCAGAAGGTCCGGTTGTCCATGCAACGCCTTTGTGAGTCATGCATTCTAGCACAGGGTCAGCAGTTCGAGCAGCTCTGATGTCTGTAAAACTGATGCAAAGAAATGTTTACATGTAAGATAATAAATGTTTTTTTTCCTTACTACTTCCTTTTTATGTGTTCTTTCCCTCATTGAACTGGGGTTATTTTGCCCTAATACATGGCATATGCGCCCATGCATTCCTATATGAAATCTCTTTCTTTTCCTATCCCTACCTTCCCACCAAATATTGATGATGAATTCTGAATCACCCTTTATAAGGGCACTCCACTAGAGTAGTAGATTCTGAAAGATTCATAGAGCTATTAGAGAATGAATTAGATCATTCTTAAATGCCCATTTTTAAGCAATTTGAAAAACTGTTTGCTTGGATTTGGGAAGAAATTATAAAACAAAAGGTTACTTCTTTTCATCTTCTTTTCAATGTTAATTTTATATTAGTACGTGATAGGTTTTGTCTAGCGTCATAGGACAATTAATTAATAATATCCCAACAAACGTTCCACATAAACGCATGGACAACCTTTTATTTAATTTGTTAATGTGTATGAATTTTTTTCATTTTCGGTGGCATAACTAATATCTTTTGTACAATATTTTACAAACTGGTTGATATTAATAATAACCAAATAAAAAAATTAAAGTGAATAACTTATACGAATTTATCATATGAATTGGTTATATAGCTACGAATAGTAAATATAATTATTAATGAGTTAAATTTGAGAAACTCCACTGCATGATAATAGTAATTAGTAATTATCGAAAGGGCTAACTATTGGGTTAGCCCGTTCGATAATTTAGATTATTCTACATGCTTTGTGGTTTAAACGCTGATTGGAAATACGTGTGTTATTGTTTTTACTTTTACACTAATTTTATATTAAGCGAATAGATGGCTTAGAAGCAATGAAGCGACGATTTGAGGATCACTTAAATACGCTTTAATCGAGAAAAGTAAAAGTATAATCTATTCTTTGCAAATCAAGAGTATTATTCTTTTCTAGAGAACGTTACAAACAGCAAAAAAAAGAATTTCGGGCAAATCAAGAAACAACTACTAATTATCAAGATACAATATTGTAAGTATTGAGGATGTTGCAAATCGCAACACAATATTTAAAAAAATTATACATTATACTTTTATGAAGGAGGGTTTTCAAATAATTTTTATATCGCTATCGGATATGAACGACAAAGCAGAATGATGAAAGAGCTCAAGAAAAAATATAAAAGTACTGCAAGAAAACTGTTGTAATATATTTCAAATATATGAACTTTATCAAAAGAAAAAAGACATCCCAAAAGAAAAATCTTTCTGTTAAACCAATTAAAAGCACTGAATTAAAATAAAAGCGTCAGATCAAACTTTCACAATACTTGTAGCACCGCATGCATAGCCAAGTGGCAATGGTCTGAAATTCACTAAAAATAATTGTCGAAGAAGTTTGTGCAGTAAGAAAAGAACTGAAAATTGCTCATAGAATGCCAAGACGTAGTCAATCACAGGATTTGGTTGATCTTTACAATATGGTAACTGGTAGTTTGGCGACATTTTGGAGGCGATAAAGGTTACTACCTGGCACTTTGGTAATAATGTTAGCAGTACTCAGTTCCGATTACGCATTATTTTGTGTGAGGGAAATGAGAGATCATGGGATATGTCATGTGATATTAATGGACGAATTACGGTTCTTTAATCAGAAAAGGGGGGAAATCAGGAAAAAATCTGGAAATTTTGTATTTGGCTTTATTCTGTGTTGTGTGAAACAGTGTTCGTGAATTTTTGGATCCCATGGCCGTAACTAAAGTGAATTCGAAATGGGTATTTATGTATGCATTAATTTAATGTATGTGCTCATTTATATTTTAAGTAGTGTTTTTGAATTTAATTATATTTTAATTAAATGATAGTTATTTTGTGAATTTTATGTTTGTAGGAATTTGGTATACGTTTAAGTTGAAGTAAACGTGCATGGAAATAATTTAAATATTTGATATTAAGTATTTGTAATGCTTGCGATATGAATTCGTTGGTGACGTGTATAATGTAATAGATGATTTAGAGGTAAAAGTTTTTGGATATTTTATTTATTTTATATGTGGAAATGTTCATATTTGGAAAGGGTAAATACTTTTTCGCGATCAGGTAATTTCATATATGTTCTTTTTACCGGGTTTAAAGATTGAGAAAATTGTCATGTATTTTCGTGAAATTTTTCTAATTTATGAGAAAAAAGCAGTGTACATGGATATAGTGAAGAGTGTGCGCAATGCCATTTTTGTGCAATTCTGGGATGTTTTTTTAAGTAAAAATAAGTCGACGTGTACATGGTTTAGTGATATTTTAATTAAATGAGAGTTATTTTGCAAATTTTATGTTTGTAGGAATTTGGTACACGTTTAAGTTGAAGTAAACGTGCATGGAAATAATTTAAATATTTGATACTAAGTATTTGTAATGCTTGCGGTATGAATTCGTTGGTGACGTGTATAATGTAATAGATGATTTAGAGGTAGAAGTTTTTGGATATTTTATTTATTTTATATGTGGAAATGTTCATATTTGGAAAGGGTAAATACTTTTTCGCGATCAGGTAATTTCATATATGTTCTTTTTACCGGGTTTAAAGATTGAGAAAATTGTCATGTATTTTCGTGAAATTTTTCTAATTTATGAGAAAAAAGCAGTGTACCTGGATATGGTGAAGAGTGTGCGCTATGCCATTTTTGTGCAATTCTGGGATGTTTTTTTAAGTAAAAATAAGTCGGCGTGTACATGGTTTATGTGTATGTGTTATTTTGAAAAACGCGTAAGGAGTATGGTATTGTGCACTTTTTCCCAAAACTTTTGCAGTGAATATTTGTCATGATTAAGCAGTTTTGTTAGATAAAATTTCTAGCATAAGTGTAATTCGGCTAGTAGATTGTTGGAAGAAGTGTTCAGTAGATAAAAAGAAAAGAAACATGTCTTTACTTCGTGAAGACAAAATGGCGGCGGGAAAAAAAAATAGAGGGTTGCTGTAGGAGAGTTGATCGCCAAATTTTCACCAAAAAACGCCAAGTTACCATAATGTAAAGATCAACCCAGGATTTAGCTGACGGAAAAACGCAGAACGTCGAAAATATGTTAATAATCTTGTTTGAAACAAATCATGCATAAAAGCGGTTGTAGGAAATAAAATTTTGAATCGATCACAGTCCATAAGAAGCTATGAATAGATAAATCTAAGATGGGCTTAAGCTGATACAGTATTATTCTAGCAGCTGTAATATCTAAAAACGAAAAGTGTAGAACAGGTGCAACATCGCGTTTTAATCCAACTGTTAACAAAGGATGTTTTTATTGACTGCAAGAAGCTTTTAATTTAAAAAGTTCCAGATATTAAAAAGTCTAAGAGAATATCTTTGCAAGAATTCTAATTTAGGTAATACTGGCGACTGTAATTCAAATCACTGCAAATATAAAGAGCTTTTTTAATCGCAAATCCTACAGAATCTCATCCCGCAAAAGTAAACAATTTCTTTTCAACCATTTATTAAAATGTACTTTTAAGAACTCATTTATGTGATGAATAATGGAGGTATCTTATAAATAAATGAAATCAATATTATGATACGCAATTTCATTAATTCATTAGAAATTATTGGCAATTATTAATATTTACTGGTAAATGTAATGCGTTATTAAACATTGCAAAAGATAAGCATTACATTGAAAAAAAGATTTAGTTAATATTAATATTAGCAGGCTATTATTAATACTAACGGAATTTATCACTTGAACCGTAACATGCACAGTTACATGTAAGTTCAACCAGTAAAATATTTTATATTTATTACATTTTTAATGTGTAAAAACTATTATTTTTTTAACAAATGCTTTTTCTAGTGACTTAACGATTGTTATCAGTTTACTGATTTCATCGAAATTTGAGTGTAAGAAAAATACATACAATATCTTCTTATAAATTGTCATTCTTAGAAATTACAAGAATCCATTTTAGTACTGATTTAACACATTGAAAAAGTTATAGGAACGCAAACAGTCCTCATATAACTCTTTATCGTATAAAAGTATTTTGTCTTTGTTAGTATTTTTGTCATTATTTAAATTCAAGCCCACTTTAATTTTTTTTTTTCTGACAGTTACAGGAAACTAGTGTATTAAGGGGACTCGGTACCTTTTGAATGAATTTTTTTAATTAAGAACTTTCATTTAATTTTTATGAATATTCTTAAATGTTGTTATTAAAAAAGAAAAAAAAATGGTGGTAATTTCTTTTTAAAATTTCAATTAATTTTTAAAAAATTAAAAAATTTAAATATCTTTCTTCTTCTTCAGTTTTCCATGTTTCTGCTCCCAAAATTTTTAAAACATTTATTAGAATGTTCTTTAAAACTTCAAGGATCGATTTTGCAATTAATGAATTAGTTTTCAAGAAAAAAAAAATAAAATACATCTACATACGTAAAAAACTGAAAAAAAAAAAAAAAAAAACATGATTTCCATTACATTTTTAGTCGTAGTATTTTTTTTTTCCAAAACATTGCAAAATCCATCCTTGATTCTGTTACATTATTCATAATAACCATTCAGTGAAAATAGCATTCAGTTTGGTGCATATTTGTCAAAGTTTTAGGAATTTAAGTAAAAGTATTTATTGAAAAAGGGGAAACTGAGAAAACGCAGTTTAAAGAATGTAAAGTCTTAAAATGGTTATAAAAACCTTTCGAATTTTTTAAATATTTTTTATACTTAATGTCAGTACATATATTTCTAAAATTAAACTTATTAGAATTCCATTGTGTAATATAAACAATAATTATACGAGGAATGTTGAGCTCTAAGATCTTGTTGATTCACGACAACGCCCGGCCCCACACGGCAAATGTCACTCGTAAAGTTCTTGAATCTTTTAAGTGGGAGTTGTTTCCTCATCCCGACCTGGCACCGAGAGACTTCCACCTATTCCCAGCAATGAAGAAGTGGCTGGCTATGCAGCGTTTTGATGACGACGCACAGCTGCAAGAAGAGGTAACGAAGTGGTTGAAGGCGCAGGCGGCCGAATTTTTCGACGAAGGAATTTCCAAGCTCGTACATCGCTACGATAAATGCCTTAATTTGTATGGTGACTATGTAGAAAAGTAGTATTTGAGTGTGGCTTTCATCTGTATATAATAAAATTTGTTTCCTATACTTTGTTTATTTTTTTATTCCAAAACGTAATCTACTTTCTAGATAGCCCTCGTAAGATTTTATTTAAAACCTTACCTGACCAGAAATACCACATGAAAAATCATAAAATGTAAATACTACTTTCCTTTATCAGTTTCCATTCATTATCACATACTCAAAGCAATTTTAATATATGAATCAATTGTAATATTACTAATAATACATTTCCTAACTGTAATAATAATATTAAGTGGTTGTTTAATTCAACTTTTTAAATTTTAATAAACGGAGGAATTTTAATAAAGAATTTAATTATTTTAAATTTTAGTTAAGCACAGAATAAGCATTTACAGAATTATTTTGTTCAAAACTGTCCAGCACCATATGTGATTCCTTCCCTTTTTTAGCCACTTTGTCTCGTCTACGTATTGTCATTTTAACTAATTTACGAGCAAGCTGGCTACTGTCATTTTTTCGTCTCTTTCTAAAGGAAAATTTGCGACTATATAAAATAGTCGCAAATCGCAAGTTTTTTGGTTGCATATCCCATAGATACTCCTAAAACGTTTTCCACTTCTTTCATAGTGAGTACTGTTCCTTTAATAAATTCGCAAACTGCTTCTGTTACAGAACGTTTCACACGTAATTTATGCACAAATATTTCTTTTGGACACTTGGTCCAAATCATACTATGTAAACTTTCGTTAGCATTTTGCGTTCTGCAACCTACACATCTTTCTAGTAGTTCATTTGAAGCAAGCCTCTGATAAATTGTAAGAATTTTTGGAAGATATGTCTCATTTATTGGTGTTCCAATTTTCAACTTATGCTTGTCTGGAATTTCACCTTTAGCTATTGCTGACTGGTAAAAGCACCAAGAATTTGCTCCTGTGAGACATTTCGAGTGTTGAGGTTTCTTATCTGTGGAAATGCTATGATAGAGCGTCGCATATATTGCTGTTTTCATAGCATTCACATCCCCCTTATGTCGCAGAATAGCGTTTTGTTAATACCTAGTCAGCTTTTTAATCGTTGCTTCTTTCAAGCTACCATGAGACTTCCCTCCTAACGTAACGCCTTGCGCAAGCCAGTCTTTTACAACAGTTCTCAATCCTGTTCCTAATCTTTTACTGACATGGTTTATGCATTCTTCCTTTCTTATTTCAACATCAGAACCATAAACCTTTTTATCACATAAGTAATTAAAAGTTTTACAGTCACCATCAGATAGTAGAGTTACGTATCTAAATCCTAAAGATACGGATCGTTTCCAGAGAATCAACGCAGCCTCCATTTCCACTGAACCAGATGATTCCGTGTGATTTAAATCACACTAACTTTTATGGCCATCATACCATATTTTAAATTCTGCGCTGGATTCCTTGAATTCCTTCTTTGCTAATGAACACTGATGGCACATTTTGCTCATTACTTCAAAATCGATCACGTAACCTGTGAGGATATCAATTACACATCCTACTCCTATGAGTGACCAATGTCCACGCGTTAGCCATTTTCCATCAAAGAAAACACCTATATCGACAATTTCTGCAGATTTTGGCGAGATTTTTAAATATGCAGTTTTCACCTCCTTACGAACTTCCGCAAATATATTTTGTGATGCGATGGAATATGCATAATTTAAACGTCTTACATATTTGGTGTATGTCCTCGATGAAAAGGGTAGGATATTCATCACCATACAAACTTTTTCGATGGCTGAATAGCCTTTTCCTATATGAGAGAAGGCTTGCGTTACACACAAATTTACGTCATACCAGAGTTAGCTGTGTTCCTGCAAGAGTTTACGGTACATTTTATTTCCTCACATGATACACAAATCAAATTCAAATCATAAGAAAATCCTAATTTACATCCAGGTTCAAGCTTTAATGTCTGTTTTTCACAATCAGTACACTTTACAAAACTGAATAGCTTATTAATTTGTCGAAAATCCACAATAACAAAATGTTAGGCATTAGATGCTTCATTCTTTTCTACAACAGATAATTTCTGTAGCCTAATATTGCCTCCAATATAATTTTCCGAACCGCTGCAGTCAGCAACTTCATCACTGTTTTTACGCCACCGTTTTCTACTCATTTCCATCGCTCGCAAATTCTTAGGTTTCTGTCGAGGCATATCAAAATTTAGCTGATTAATATAAACAAATATATATTCTGAGCTGAATAAGAGAAAAAAATCCACAAGTCAAAACAGATTGCAATTTCAGTGACGAAAAATGAAAGGAAATATTTATTCAAACTGCACGCCACATGTAAACAAAGTTTGCCGATAGTTACAGTCACAGTTAATCACGTACCTCTTCTTCTGTGCTTATAATTAAGAAATAAATATATAAAATAAGAATTAAAAGAAAGTAAACACTGGGGTGGGCGTGGCATTTAAAGAGCTGTCAAAATTATTAAAGTACTTTTTATATCATTTATTATTGACCGATTGCTTCAAAACTTCTTCTCAGCTTAGCAATGATATTGAACAACATTTTTAGCAAAGAATTAGAAAATCGTTATTTTCATCGTTTTTCGACAAACTGAGGGTATCGAGTCCCCTTAAGTATTATATTTCTTAAATAACTTACGTTGCTTTATTTTTATATATGACTAAATAGGTTCTTAGAGTGTTACTGAATTTGTTATTATTGTGCTTCATATAAATAAAGAATTTAACTATAGTTGTTCCTTATATGATAATTTTGTTTCATTTTATTTATTTATATCTGATATTTTATTTATTTATTTATATCTAATATTTTATTTATTTATTTATTTATAGCTCATATTTTATTTATTTATATTAATTAAAATTCTTTGCTTTTTGACGAAACTTTATAAGTTTCTTTCCACATTTATAGATTCCTTTGCTTATTTCTTTCATAATGGATTGCGAGTAGAATTTCTATATTTCATTTTAAGGCAGCTGATTTTTATTTCTCCATTTATGTTTATTTTCCTTCCTTTTCTGTTTTTTTTTTCTTGTTTTTTATTTCTGCAGAATAAAAATTAACGAAAATATAGTTACTAAACGTAAAAAGGTTTTTGTAAGTTATTTTATGTATACTAACATATACAGAGGATCATAAAAAAACCTTCTCAATATATGAACCTTATTTTCTTTTGAAAGCCTTCAAGGAGCATTCCATTCTTTGGCAAGCCTAAGCAACATACTTAATAAATAATACAACCAATAATTTCTAATGAATTAATACTAATCGAAACACAGATGACGATTTTCCTCATGGGGACAACACACGTAACTATGCGACCTAAACAAGCATCATACCATCAGTCTAAGACATTAGGTTTGGCAGCTCAAAGAATTACTAGGTAGGCGTATCGAAGGAATAAAATAATCAGGCAGAAAAAAAGCTCATCATAGGCATATGGGTGTAACTGCTCGATTGGAATCCGCATTAGTAAATTTTATCAAAAGCATTGCAGCACAGCAACAGCTTCATGATTTGCTATTCAGAATCATATAGTAGCCTATCTCATATACAGGATGGTCATAAAAAATCTTTCCTGATATATGAACGCCTAGATACATATCCGCTCAACCATTCGTTCTCGTGTTATTATTTAAAGGTTCGAGATTGTGATGAGGTCTCACAGTTAAGGTTACAATTAAAATATTTTAAAATCTTTGAATGAAAATGCCCATTTTTTATCTACGAAAATTGATCAACGCAATGAAAAAACATAAATGGCGGCGGAACGATGCACGTATGACGAAAATTGCCGTCTTGAAACATATGCAAAGAAACGCATTTTAAATGAACAATGACAACACAGTTGAGGAGAGGTAAAAGAACTTTTATTGGGTTTACAAGTTTTCAACGTATCCGCCGTCTCGGATGATAACACACTGCATGTGGGAGATTGTTGTCAACAATGACGAACATAACATTGCAGGAGAAATCTAACTTCCCGCTTTATGGCGTCTTTCATTTCTGATAAATCCCATGGATTTGATGTGCACGCTTTAGATCTTAGGTAACCCCAGAACGAGAAATCCATCGGTGTGAGGTTGGGGGATCGCAGTGGCTACGGACCTGTAATTTTACGAGAGATGATGCCGTACATATTACAAACTTGTAATTATTTTTTCCTTCTCCTTTCTTACGTTGTTACTGGTCCTTTACAATGCTCTTCTTTGCTAATGTTTAATCCAGTTTAATACCTTTAGGATTTTTCAATGTACTGATAGATTTGGTAGGAAAAAAGTGTGTAATGCCGCTCGAAAATTTCTAAATTTTCTAACTGTAACCACAACTCGTGAGAGCTTCATTGTTTTAAATCCACAATCTTAAGCGCATACCTTCAAACATCAAATTCTAAACTTTCATTTCGAATGGTTGATTTGATAAGCGGCTAGAATTATATATTGAGGAAGTTTTTTATGCCCTCACTGTATACCTTTGCACATATGTCCGTCTACCCTAACAGCAAACATTACGCATAAATTTCTTTTCTCTTTCCAAAATAGGATGCCACTCACCTTATTTGGGTACCATAATTGGATACCATTTGCTTTATTCTTCCCTTTTAAAACAAATTTTAGCAAAAATCTTAAATGTCCCAAAATATTAACACAATCGATTTCTAAATGTTGAACACGAGATATATTTTAATTTATCAAAGTAAATATGAACTAATTTTATTATTTAAGCAATCTAAACTACATATCAGAAACATTAATTTTAACTACGTATCAGAAACAAATCAATATCAGAAAAATTATTTAATTTGAACATATCAGAAACATTACTGAATTTGAACCAGTCTTGAAAATTTGATAGTATTGCTTCAAACTTTTTAAGAGAATAAATAATTTATGTAATATAAAGAACTTTAAAATACTTTATGAGGCTTAATGAACAAAGTACTTCCTTTGTTTGAAGGAAGATTTAGAAACGTAAACATCAGTTTTCATTTTTGCAAAGGAAGATGAAAAATCAAAGGATTAATATGCAAACTGGAAGCTTCTGTAAATGAATAATACTTCCTCCTACAATGAGTCATGATTTTTCCACTTAAGGATTCATTCTTTTGATTTTAAGATTTAAAAGCCCCATTAATCTGAAAATCGTTGTACAAAATATCATATTTGGGAAATACAATATTTAGTTTCCTCAATCTTGTTGAAGTCTCATTGTTTCACAAAATGTATAGTGTGAACAGTTGTGTTCACATGTAACTTTCAACAATTACCACTAAGCTACATTCTATTTCGCAATGCATTACACTAAAGTTCTTCGAATTTATTTCAATATTCCCTTTTATTTTTCAAATAAATAATAATAAAACCATTAATTGTATGTCATTTTAAGAATATATCTCGATCATAAGTAACGCATTTATTTAAACTTCGAATAATACCACAATTTGCAGAAATTTTAAAAAACTAATAATTCTAGTTCATTTTATGCAGATGTTGTCCAAATGCATGCATTATATGAAAAGACTTATTCATAGTTTTAAATGTTTTAAATTAACTCAAACTTAAGTCAAAATCGCATTTTACCATCCAAGTTAGAGAAATTTAAGAAACAAGTATTTTTGCATCTGTTAGAATAAACAAAAAGCTTTAACGTTAAGAAAACACTTCTCTTGAGAACCGTAGCGCCATCTTTTGCTAGAGAATTAAACTTCGGAATCTTATTTTTATTTCCCATACAGTTTCATTTTGTCACTCTTTTTTTCCTAGAGAAAGTAAAAAATAAATTGATAACCCCCAATTTTTCACGCTGATACCCTTTCAAAGGATTTCCTCGTACAAAGGATGGATACATCTACCTTCGTAAAGGATAGGACGGGGGGGGGAGGATCATAGCGAAGCAAAGAATTCTAAATGAAAAATGCATAAATAAAGCAAAATGAAATAGGGTAATCCACTAAGCTAAAATTGCTTTGTGTTCGCATTATATATGCGTTCTTCCCGCTTGATATATTATTTACAGCGTTAAAGAACATTCAGAAAACACTTGATGTATTTTAAAAGATATAAAAATTCAGTTTTTTGTATGCAAATGCTTTTTTTATCTTTCGCTCTCAATGCAGCACAAAAGCTAAAAAAATTCGAATTCAAAATAATAATCAGACCTTTTTGGCTCTTTTCTTGAACATTGTTTATTTATTCATGTTAGAAGAGCCATCATGCATGTATGAGCACGTAAGCTTAACTCATTGTTTATGACAGATATGAACTAGCGTTCTTAGGGTTAACCATTGCAAGTCTGAACATAGTACTAAGATAATGACCAAAGATAAAAAGAGAACGCTTTTTGATGCTTAAATATGGGAATTTGGTATTACCGTTGAAAAGGTACTGAAAACTTCTTAAAATAAAAGGTACTGAGTTCCAAACAAAACAAAGTATATTCATCCCTTATATTAACCAAAATAAGTATTTTTTAAAATCTCATGCAGAAAGCAAGAACATCAGTACATAAAAAAACAAACTTTTTTGATTGTTTTAAATATAAAATGACTTTTTAATATCAGCCTTGATTAGATATTCCGTAAGTTCTGAATTATACTAAACAGAAGTTATTGAAGAATCTAAAATTATTTGCATCACTGATGATGAATTAAATGACTCTTTTTATCCTGAGAGTCGAATTTGATTAAAGAAAAGTGGTAAACTGTATGAAAGACGATGCTGCATCATGAGTTGTGCTTATAAAAATTATGTTTTTGTCTGTAGAGTTAAAAATTGGTTCAATGTGTATTTATATTCTTGATCAAATTAATCATAATCGTTCTAAACTCAAATTACTTTAAATGTTTTATTTCTCAGAAATTAATGGGAAACAACAATTTCTTTTCTCCCATACTAAAACTGTAAATATTACAGAATATGTAAATAGTGAATATATTTACACTGAAGGAATTGTTCATTGATCCTCTTACATGAATGGATTAAACTTTAGATAGAGTTGGATTAATGAGTTTGTCTAATTAGGAGTTTTAATAGATCTTTATGTTTTATGCATTTATTTATTCTTAATTATTAAATTTTATATTTGCAATTATTTCTTGCATAGCTATATTAAAATCCTTTTTAATATTTTCAATCTACATACGGCAGTAAAAGAGAAGTAAAGGAACATTTTTCTTTTTAAAATTTTCATTTTCATTAGAACTAATATTTAAGGCCTCTGTGAATTGAATTAGTTTATGTCTAAAAAAGATAATATGCCTGAAGGATTTATAGATAAAACCATTATCAAATAAATCTTGCATAAACTATACACTGATAGTATTCAGAATTACCTGCATATCTATTTAGAACTTGAATTGAAGAGAAACAAAACACATAACAGTTGTCCGTTTAAGTTATATTCTATTTTTAATGCAGAATATTGCGGGACATCAAATCCGAAATATTCCTACCCCTCTTCCTTTGCTATCATCTTAATAGGGCATGATAACAAATTTAGTATTCCCATTCTACAAAAACAAGAGTCACAAACAGCAATCAAGAGTTACAACAGAATGCACTCTATGATGAAATCTAATTTTAAGTCAGAAACTTAGTAGACTACCTCCGCTAGCTACCATAATATCCGTGTCACCATTTCTATCTAAAATAGAGGATTATTTATTCTATAAAAAGTTATTTAATTTCTCTTATATTTTAATAGCCAACGTATAGTATAATATGACCATTTGTAATTTAAATAGGTTTATTGACCTTCAAAATGGAACAGGTATCAGCATGGTGAATATACAACAAAGTATAATGGTTCAAGAACAAGGGACTGTTAGAGACAGCCTTAGAGTTCAAATTTACAAATTGATGAAGGATCAAAGACATTAACTTCTAATCTCTTTGATTGTAATTGTAGATAAATTGTTTCCCGAAATACAGTAAAATATTTCCCTAAAAGGCAATACGTGACTGCAGAATAGTTTGACTTTGCTGTGAAATATTATATAGGAATATTAGTTTTTAATAGGCTACGGAAAACACTGGATTTATTTTATAAAGGTAACAACATCATTCATATATATGTTTAAAACAATATTGTCAAAAGTGACGAAGATTTAAATCTCTGTTCTTTAGTTTAATCCTTAACTAAAAATTATTCGAGAACTGTCAGCTTCGAACATGTAAATGAGCAAAAGCAAACAGTTTGTTGAAGGAAAAGGCTCCAAGTAGAAACTCTAGCTGGAATCCATTTCATGACAACAGATTTTCAGAACAAGGTGATAATACATACTAAATACAACAATATGTATTCCTTTATGAAATAATGAATGAATCATTTTGCTTAAAAGGTATTTATCTTGCCTTCTTGGTATACCTTCGTGGTGTGGTGCCCTGCACGCTCGGCGCGTATTCCAGAAATCCGTGGTTTGGTCCCCGGCGAAGGCGTTAAAAATTTTTCATCACTCTGTAGAGACATTAGGTATTTTTAAAGGAGAGATGAAAAATGAGCAAGGTCCTAGACGGGAATCGAACCTCAGACCTCTCAAACGCGCTGAGTGTGCAGACCACTACACCACGAAGGCTCGCTAAGAAGGCGGCAGAAATACCGTATAACTCCTGCTTTAAAAATAACCTAATGTCTATACATGCTATAAAAATTAAATTTACGCTGGCTTCTACAATGCGTAACAGCTGAAGATTTAAATCTTCTTCTAAATGTAATACTTACGTTAAATCAGTTTAACGAAAGAGTGTTAGTTTAAAGTGAACTTACATTCGAACTTAATAACTAATAATGAGGAATAATGAGAATGATTAAAAACTGTTTTATAAAGGAAAACAAAAATAGTTCGTAAGTAAAAAAAATTGCAACTTGAGAAGATAATTTTTATATGCATAGAAAAGTTTGAGAAAACTCTAGTTCACCACGGAAAGTCTTTTATACTGTCTCGATATTTTTTTCTGTTTTAACATGGGCTTTTTCCAAGTAAAAAAAAAAAGTAAAAAAAAAAAAGACGCAATTATTTGCCTCATTGCGGTTTCGTTTCAATTTATTTGTTATTTCTTCTTAAATTGCACGACGTTATTCTTTTTAGCAGCTGTAGAGAAAAAAAATGAGTCCTTGTATACTAGCCAGCACCCTATATTTGACAAAACCATATTTTCTTTTTGTGCTTTTCTGCAAGATAACAATTGATATAACTCCAAATTAATATTATGTGCACATGGATCTTTTCCTTATAATGCTATTTTCCATTCGCTCAGAAATTAATTTCTCTTTATTTAATGTTTTTAATTATCATAAAATTTTCACTGTATTTAATGTTTTTAATGATCATAATAACTGTATTTAATAATTTTAATAATCACTGTATTTAATACTTTTTAATGATCATAATAACTGTATTTAATAATTTTAATAATCAGTGTATTTAATTTTTTAATAATCAAAAAGTATTTAAGCCCAATAATGTATTTTATGTAAAATAATATTAGTGTTTTTAATATTTTTTTCGTAATATAAAGCTGTGTTTAATGCAAATCCAGGTTTTATTATTAAGAAAAACCTTTTTCAGAAAAAAGCTATGGAATAAGATCAAACACTGAATTATAAAATTAATGTTTGCAAAAGCAAAGAGGAGTTATCATTAATTTAAGTACTTGTCCCTCAGTTCATCAAATTCCATTTTCTTAATATAAAAATAGAGTTTATGTTAAAGTATTGCATTAATGATCAAGAACACAGTTTATTAGGTAACCTTTTCGGGTTGCGAAGATATCGCTAAGTAAACCGAACATAGTATTAAACTAATAAATTTTTCTAAGCCTGGGTAGAATCTTCCTTCTTTAGCTATAGATCACTCTAATAAAAAGGAATTGGCTTCCTTCCCCTTCGCGAATTAAGGTAAACAAAGGACGTGATTAATGATTAGCATCACTTTTCAGCTGTATCGTAAAATTGGTGAAAATATACTGATCGAATAAATAAATTTATTTTTATGTGATTTAATGAAATTCGCAGAACAGTGGATGTTTGAATTTTGTATTTAAATTAAATATTTATATGTTTCTTGATAGAAGCATATTGTAAAATAATGCCGAAAAAAGCCTTTCCGTGATTTTGAAAAATACCAACTAATTCTGCCTTATCTAAAACTTTCTTAGCTGTGAGGTTTCTGAATAATCTTGTTCATGTGCTAATGTTTATACAAACTTTGACCCATCACTTATAGTGTAAAAAAATTGAAAAAGTTTCTCTCTTATGTTATTGTGTCGTACAGTCACAATTTTATTATGGTAATTTGAATGTTCTGGATTAATTTATGAGCAAATTCACTGTTAAATTCTAAATATTTCTTAATTTCACCAACCGGAATCGTTTATGGTTCTGACTGAAATTTCTATTCTGACCTACTAGAAGGTACAGAATTATACAAAGTCTCTTGTTGTCATTTTTCGGAGCGAGTAGCACGGCGGACCATTCATTCATATTAACTAGTTCGTATAGTCCTTCTCTGCCTATGTTTAGTGGACTGAGAATGCCCGTCTCTCCAGGACTGGATGGCTTCAAAACTTACATGATTGAAAGACAATATGATGATTGACAGATTTATATGATAGAATTCCCCAGGACTGACAGACCTATTTAACTCATTTGTACAAAAAGCCAATATCTCATTACCTGAGATACTCATGAGGAGCTGCTCAAGATTTAGGAGTTGGTTCTGTGGCGTGGAATAAACAGATCTTCTAAATCGGTAGGGATGCGATGCGGTTACTCCTAACTTTTAGAGAAGCTCTTAAAGAACGTTAGTAAGTGGGAACATGCCTGGGGATTTATTAGGACGGTCTGTCGTTCCCCATACTTTTACCTACACGTACCGCCTAATAAGGAGTTGACTCAAAAGGGTTGGCTGTCCAATGGAACAAGGGATTTTCGGAAAACTTACTTATACAGTTACTTTTTATAAACTCATCTTGCCTCCAAAGTAAAATGTTGTACGGTATTTCGCCACGAGAAAAAATTAAATTAATGACAAAATTAAATACGTTTAAAAACATGTATGCAGTTTTAGAAACATAGTTTGATGTATTTGGATGCAAACTTTATTTTGGTCTAAAAGAAATCTTCTCACTGATTAAGTTGACAAATAAAATTTTAATTACATTTTGAGATTTTCTTCTGTTACCAAATACTAGACGAAACTGCAAATTTGTACTGTCCATTACAAATTCGCAAATTAGATAAAACAAAAATGTAAATGTGTAGTCAATAAAGTACCTCGATTCATTAGATAAAATTTCATATTAATAATAAAATTTTAAGTATACCAGACACTTTTCTTAAATTTATTAACTTAATATTTTAACAACGCACAAAAATATATTAAACAAAAAGCATCTGCCCTCTTTTCTGTTATCAGAAATTCCATTTTCGATGCAAGTTTTCAATATAACTAACTACTGAAGGAAATATTTTGCACTTTCTCGACTTATACCCCCTTAAAAAGAGAAAACAAAAAATAATAAAAGTAAGAAGAAAAAAATGGGAGTAAAGAACAGAAAGCAATAATGACCTTCGAAGCCAATATTCTTTTCCTCTAGCATCATTCTTAACTGTTTGACCTATAATTATCATCTCACAAAAATCAAACGAATAACAACTAAGAAACAGAATAATAATTTCATGTGCTAATTTTGCAAGTGCTTAAAATTTATATACCTCATTATCATGTAAATAACAACAATACCTGTAATCAGTAAAAGACTTTACCAAAAAAAAAAATGGTTTAAAATGCATTCTTCCGTTACTTTAACTCACAGGTACTGTAATAAAAGTACTCTTTAAAATATGTTAAATGAACAGAGAAGGCAATTCGCATTCTAAGTCTTTGTAATTACTTCGCTAAGTAAAATAAAAAAGAAGCGCTTCAAAGTGACAAATGTGAGAGAGTTAAAATTGCTTCGGAAATTTCAATGATTGATCACCGGCTTGTCTCGTGTTCGTGTCACATACAAGGTCATACCGAAAAAAACGTGAAGTTTGAAAACCTTGCTTCAAAAATAAAATAGTTCTTTTGATGTCCTTTAAATTTGAATATAAAAACGAAGAGGTTTCCTAAAATTTGTATTTATTTTACTACAGAACATGCTGTAACGCTCTTGTAACATGAAAAGGTCATCATCTCGTAGGGAAAAGACAATAAAGAGAAGTTGAGAGAATCTTTGTCGAAGTGCTTGATTGAAGTAAACAAGCGTGTAATAAAAAAGCAGAGAAAACAAAGAACTGACATAAAAATAAATACAGCAACTCAGCCAGTTCTTTGTGAATACATATAAAACTTGTCTCGTTGAAACAAAAATTAAATCATACCTTATTTATTTCAAAATGACAAAATATAAAATAATAATAAAATAAATTATATAGAGATGTGTAAAATTTTTAAAATCAACAAACTATACTTAAATCAAGGAAATTATTATTAATAAAACTTTACAGTTTACTCGTGTACCACTTTGCTTTCTACTGTTGTCTCTGTAACGTTGTTTAAGTGGGAAAATTCCACCGATATAAACAAATATGTAAAAATGTCAGAAATAAAGACTTCAAGCTCCTTTCTGTATTATTATTAGTAAAGGGTTGTCTACATGTTTGGAACCGACTATAATTAGTAAGCTTTTAGAAGTATGAAATAATTTGTGTAGTAAATTGGACCAATGCAGAATTACCTATAGTACTAGTGCGTAATGTATGGTAATAAAAATGGAAACTATGTTTAATATTTTTAGTCAATTATTTCATAAAATTGCACCCACACACAGTTAATACTAGAATTGAAAGAATTGAGTTTAGAGGAACTTGTGGTTGATGAACTGAGAAATCTGAATCTGGTAATTTTACAAAATTAATTTTATGTGTTCCATAGATTTTCTGCAAAAAAATTTTATGTAAGAAATCATGCAGCTAATTGTTTGCTTGAAGTGCAACATAACATGGAATTTTCCCCACAACAAATATACTCTCCTAAAATTTTTCGCCTTTAAATTTTCAACATAAAATTCAAATTGATTTCACAAATGTTTCCAAAGCATGAAATTCCTTGTCATTTATACGAATCGAATTTCATTGTATCAAAAGCATTTAATTTTATACATATTTTTATGTTCCATATCTTTTAAGTATTATATATATAAAAATTTCATTTTAAAATTTTTATTTCAGTTGAAATTGAGAAATCCTTTAAATTTTATTTAATTATAGTAAATAATGAACATAAACATTTTATCGTTAACTGCAACTTCATTGCAGCTTAGTCTAACTTTATATTGAAATGATAAATGAAAGCAGTAGAAGTGTGATGTATGTCAAGGAAGTAGCAGTATTTGGTGAGATGAGAGGCTAAAAGTAAGTTTTCCCACACCTCTAATAGCGAAATGGGAGCTGCATCATAACCGAGATTGCTATCTAGAATTCTAGAAAAGTTCTAAAAAATTCAAAATGAGGGGTGAAATAATCTTGACCTTCTAAAATTGAAATCTGTTATTTTTATTGCAACAATAGGAAGTTACTGTTGGTGTTTCTGCTTCCTTCTGTTAACCAAAATATATATGCTCTCCGATCCTGAATTTTAAGATCAGCGAGTTTATCTATATACGCAAACCACACTCACAAGGCATTATATAAATGCCGTGTAAATGAATCATTTATAAAATTCTTCAGTAGTGATTGGCATTTATTGAAAATTTATGACTTATTTAAATCAAGGCTTTCAGTTTATCGCCGTTGGTACTAAATTACTGGGATTCAAGGCTGAATTTTAAGAGCTCCTGAAATTTCCGATTAGATAAAATATTCTGAATTGATGACAGTGACTGTTTCTATTTATCATTGCTTCAGAAACGTTTAATAGTTTCTTAAAGTATATTTTGAAGTTTTATTTTTCAGTCATTTAAGCTTAGATATACACTGAGCAATTCTGTGAATAAAAAAAATCATTTAGAACTACAGCTAATTCTAAGAAACGTATTTTAGTCGCTGCAGAAGAATTCACCACAAAAGAAAACTGCGAGAATGACTGAAAGTATTCTTCGCAAATTGTGAAGATTCGGATTCTTTTTGTGTATCGTAACTTGTTTTGAAAAACAGTTTTCAAAATGTTATTTTAAATTGTTTTCAGATTTTTATACAGCACTATTATTTTCATCTCACAGTAAAATTCATTATTATTGTCGCATAATGTTATCACGAACTTAAGTTAGATTGTGTAAAACTACATCCTTTAAATGATCAGTTCATGTGCTTGCCACGATTAATTCTTTTTTCATAGAACAAAAGAAAAACATTTGAAAATGAAAAACTGCTTTATGAATAATTGTTTATTTTAAAATTATTTTTTTCTGATTACATGCGGCAATAGCACTGAAGAATTTGCTCTGTAAGAAAAGGTAAATGAACACGCTTTTAAACTAATATTTTCCTAAACATCTTAAACTTACAATAATGTTATTAAATTAAATTATAAAAGTTTAATATTTTTAGCTAAAGGCTTAATAATGCAATTGTACTTATACAGTTTGTAGGACATCATTTCTTCAGTGCCTATACCATTCGCTGAGTTTCGAGCAAAAATGAAAGTGAGATGTTAATTATTTACTGTCGACATTTCGGAAAATTTTAATTCCTTAGCATTAATAATACAAGATGAAGATTCCAACTCAGAAACCAGGTAGGTTGAAAAATGGCATCAGATTGTTTAATAAAATATCAAATGCAACAAATGCATCATTAAAGTTATTGTTAATTTGCATGGATTAAAAAGTTTCAAATCCTAAATCTTTTACTAAGAAGCAATGCGTAAAATAAAAAGAATTCAAAATAGTATATGAAATTATTTCTTATTTTTGATACTTTCTCTATCGAAATTGCTGTGTTAGGTAATAACTCTTATTAAGTGATTTTCGCATAAAATTTCTTTTTATAATTCCAAAGCTTTTTGGTAAATTCATGTTTCCAATGAAAATTATATATGCAGAAACAAAAAAAAATTCTTTTATTTTGCAATATTTCATCTTCTGCCACGCAGAAAATGGCAAAATGAAATTTATGATCATTTTTATCCGTCATTTTCATACATTTTTATTGCCAGAAATGGCATCTAACAGTGTAAGAATTGCTCTAGGATTGCTACGGCTGCATTAATTTAATAAATAAATAAATATTTTTTTTTAATCTGAAAATGAATTCACTGCTAAAGATATATAACTGCAAAGAAACGGCCTTTACAAGTAATATTTGTTAAGTGAATGTGAAATACGCTGGAGTTTAAAATTTAGAAGTTTAAAACGCTGAATCATATAAAATTGTTAATTATCCTGCATGTTTTTTTTTTTCATTTACCACATTATTTTTATGTTAATTCTTTCCTGTTACTTTTATGTCTTTCATCAGTCTTACCAAAATATAAATTACATTAGCCGCGCTAGAGAAAACAAATTCTGATGTGAATCACCCATCAGTAATCTAAGATGATTTCACCAGGCGGTTTCTGATTGATGAACGCGCTTATGTTTAGAAGTATAGAATAATTTGTATTCGCATTATATAGTTAATAAATTTGTTTATTATGCTTTAGCTAATCAAGCTTTCTCTATTTTAAGGCCTGGAAGGCATTTTGCTAAATATTAGTTTTATCTATAGCTATTAGAGTTAATAAACTTTTAGTTTAGTTATGTAACTTATCTGTATTATTTTAGTTTAGTTATGTAACTTATCTGTATTATTGTAACAGCTTTAATATAGTTATTAATCTCTCGTGCATTTGAAATAGATGAATAATAAATAATGTACAAATTACTGGCAATATTGAAATGCAAGCTCGAGAGCTGCATGCATTTTCTCGCACGAAGCATGTAATTATTTTTTTTAAATAAGTTTTTAGAATATGTTTTCTCTTCTTGTTTGTATGTCGCCATTTCTTTTTAGTGTTAAATAAAAGTTATTTCTGTGTTCCATCATTGGAGTTGCTTAATTTCGCCAAAGAAGTAAGTATTACAGTCATAATTATTTTGGAGGCACCGGCGAGATCGAATAATCGTGCGTATTTTTATTTTATTAGTTCATCACTGAACGTAATATTAGTGATACCAGGTTATTACTTCGTGTTGATATTAAATTGCTTTATTTTATTAGTTCATCACTGAACGCAATATTAGTGATACCAGATTATTACTTCCTGTTAATAATAAATTGCCTTATTTTATTACCGTATTTGATATTATATTTAATATTCATTTTAGTTGTCCATACGGTAGATGTATATATTGCTTTATGTTATTATTCTTATTTTAATCACAATTAATGTGGTAGAGAGAATGAATTTCATATAATTTAAATATTTCATGTTTGAGCTATTTTGAGGAAATATAAGGAACACAGTGTTCGTTAATTTTAAACATAGAAACAATGTCTTACTTAGGAAGAGCTCGTAAGGAAGATTTGCAAAATCTCGCGGCTGAACTGGGAGTTCATGTGACTGCAGATTTGAAAATAGTTGATTTAAAACAGAAAATTGTTGAAAGTATAGATTATGATGAAGTCTTCGTCAAAGGAGTCTTAGACACAATAATAGAAGAACGGAAAGAGAGGGAGGAAAGGGAAAGAGAAGAACGTAGGAGACAGGAAGAAGCAGAAGAGCGGAGAAGGAACGAACAGTATGAATTAGAGAGATTAAGACTTGAAGCAGAGACAAAGTCTCAAAATACCGGACAGATCCGGCCGAAAACGGAGCTGCGTCACCTTATGCAGAAATTCGATGACAAGAAAGGAGATATCAGTCTATATTTGCAATTGTTTGAAAGGCAAGCAGAATGGGCTAAAATTGATAAAGAAGAATTTGTATCTCATTTACTAGGACTACTTCCTTACGAAGTAACCCAGTTAATAGCTAGAGAACCCTCCGTTAAAGCTAAAGACTATGAACATGTGAAAAATTTATTGTTAAGACGGTTTAAACTAAGCCCGGAAAAGTTGAGGCAGAAATTTATGAAACATCAAAAGAGTACCGAATCCACATGGATGGATTTCAATTATGAAATAGAAAATTATTGCAAAGAATGGGTGACTGGTCTAGGAGTTAAGACTTTTGATCACTTGCTAGATTTGATGGTGCTTGACCAACTTAAACGTCGAGTTCCTCCTGAAATTCGAGATCATTTTCTTGATGAATGGGTAGAGATGATTTCATCTAAAAAATTAGCTGAAAAACTTGATGTCTATGAAAACGTTTTCGGAAACTTTCAAAAAAGGCCTGTAGTGGATCGGCGGAAAGAAAGATACAATGCGCTAACTCAAGGTAAACTGAGTTCAGATAATAAAAATAAAACTGAAAAAAAAATTGTCATCAGGATTTAATTCGCAAAGCTGGTTTCATAGACCTAAAAGTCCACGTCCAGATGATAAATATGAAAAACGAAAAACGCCACAATGCTATCAGTGTGGGTTCTATCAACATTTAAGACCCCAATGTCCAAAACTTAAGAATAGTACTGAATCTCCTGCTAATCTTAACAGAATTAGTGCAAAACCAGAGGATAAATTTCTATTACCTTATACTAGTATGGGTTACGTAAATGGTCATAAAATTCTTATATTAAGGGATTCAGGTGCTAGTATTGATATAGTTTGTCGCAAATACATCACGCCGGAAATGCTGACAGGTGAAAATGTGGGTGCAACAGCCATTAGATTTGAATCCAACCTGTTTACCATTGGCTGAGATCGAACTAAATTGCGATTTTGGGAAACTAATAACTAAGGCTGCCATTATTAGAAATGAACTCGACAAAGGAAGGTATTTATTAGGCAATCGAACTTTTGCACTGTTGAATAAACAAGGAAAGGAACCTGATATTTGTCCTCACCAGGTTAATGCTGTCTCAAAAGAAAAGAGAAATAGCTGAAGAGAAGATCTTGGAACCGATGAAGGAAGAAAATAAAGCATCCAGAGATGTTTTTAAAGAAGAAGATAATTTACCGGAACTAAATACGGAAGATGAAACTCTCATGAAGCTAGTAAACATTGACTCAGAAGAAGTTGCACAACTTCAGCTTACTGATAAGAAATTGTCTAAAATCATCAAAGAAATTAAAGAAGGTACATGCAAAAATGAGAACTATAGTCTGACAGGAAAAGAACTTTCAGTTAAAAAAACGACGGATAAAATGGGCTTTGAAAGACAGCTTGTCGTTATACCTGAAAAACTCAAGCCGTCAAAGATGTGCCACGAAGGAACTTCTGGTCATTTGGGTGTCAAAAAGACCAAAGACAGACTTGCTAGATATTTTTACTGGACGAGGTGTTACAAAGAAACTGAAGATTTTGTAAGAACCTGTGATGCTTGTCAGCGCGCTGGAAAAGGAAATGACAAAAAGAAGGCTCCAATGACATTAGTACCATTAATTTTCGAAATATTCACTAAAATAAATGTCGATGCCGTTGGTCCGCTACCTATTTCAGACTGGAAAAAAATATATTATTACAGCTCTGTGTATGTCGTCCAAATATCCAGATGCTGTTGCGGTGACAGACATTTCTTCGCCATCTGTGATTGATGCTTTCTTACAGATTTTCAGTCGTATGGGTTTCCCAAAAGTGATCCAAACAGATCAGGGGACCTCTTTCGTCAGTGCTTTGACAGAGGAATTTTTGGAGCGTTTCGACATTAAACATGTAAGAAGCTCTGTGTATCATCCGCAGAGTAATCCCGTTGAGCGATTCCATAGAACACTAAAAAGGGTGTTAAGAGTCGTATGTATAGGAGCGACTTCGGATTGGGAGAATTATCTACCATCAGTTCTTTTTGCTCTCAGAACAGTCACACACGAAAGCACTGGTTTTACACCAGCAGAATTAGTTCATGGCAAAAACCTACTAACGCCAGTCACTTTACTTTATGAGCAGTGGCTAGAACCGATTGAAGAAAGTAATAATGTTGTCAGTTACGTTTTCGAACTTATTAATCGAATGAAAAAATGCCAAGAAATTGCCGTGGAAAACATGAAAGAAGCTCAACAACGGAGGAAAACATGGTACGATCGAAACGCAGTGAAAAGAGAATTTGCTAGAGGAGATTTAGTTCTTGTTTTATCAACGAATCGTCAAAATAAACTAGAAGTACAGTAGAAAGGACCTGGAAAAATAGAGTAGAAAATTTCAGAAACCAATTATATTGTAAGTTTCGAGGAACAAAATGAGCCAAATCAAGTATATCACATTAACATGCTTAAATCATATTACAAAAGACCAGAAATGATTAATATGATAACTGAAGTGGAAGGAGACTTAGAAATGGACATTCCTCCTTTACCTTCCAATCCAAGTATATTAAATTTTTCGGACATCATAGAGGAGAATGAACTCGAGAAAAGGTTGAAATCCGAGCAAATAGAAGATTTACGAAAGATTTTATGGAACTATTCTGGTTGTTTTTCAAATAATCCTGGACTAACAAACTTAGTTTGTCACGATATTGAGCTATTAAATAACGAAGCAATACAAATAAAGCCATACAGACTGTCACCCCGACAGACTGAAATTCTCAAAAGGGAAATACAGAAAATGCTCGATCTTAAAATTATAGAGCCGGGAGAATCGGACTATACATCTTCCATGATTTTGATAGAATCTTCATCAAAGGATCCTCGGCCTTGTATTGATTATCGTAAACTCAATGCTGTTACTAAAACTGAATACTATCCTTTGCCTAATATTAAAGAACGCATCGAAACTGTAGCAAAAGCAAAATATATTACCCTATTAGATTTATCTAGAGGCTACTGGCAAATTCCGTTAACAGAAAGAGCCCAAAGATATGCAACATTTGCAACTAGTTTTGGAAGTTTCAGGACTCTACGTTTACCCTTTGGATTAAAAATGCCCCATATTTTTTTAGCAAAGTTATGACTAAAGTCCTGGCTGGATGCGAAGGTTTCGCTGTACCATACCTGGATGACATTGCCATTTACTCAGAAAACTGGGAAGAGCACCTTAAAAATTTAACTTCTGTTCTAGAGAGAATACAGAAAGCAAATTTACGACTAAAACCATCAAAATGTAAATTTGCACAAGATCAAGTGAGATACCTAGGCCATGTTGTGGGACAAGGACAACGAACCCCGGATGAAGTAAAGATCCTGGCTGTAAAGGAGTATCCTACACCTAAAACCAAAACAGAAGTACGTGCTTTCATAGGACTGGTAGGGTATTATCGCCAGTACATACCGAGATTTTCGGAAATTGCTTCACCCCTCACGGACGCTTTGAAGGGGGTGACAAAAAAAGGAAATATACAATGGTCTGAAATATGTGACAAAGCTTTTAAAAATTTAAAAGAGTTGCTATGCAAGAAACCAATTCTGTATGCTCCCGACTTTGATAAAAGGTTTATTATACAAACCGATGCCTCAGACAATGGCATGGGTATAGTACTATGCCAATTAGATGATGAACAACGTGAACATCCTATCTTGTATATAAGCAAAAAATTTACTAAATTTGAAAATAATTATTGTACTACTGAAAAGGAGTGCGCTGCTATCATCTACGCTATCAAGACACTGCATTTTTATCTGGATGGTCAGCAAGAATTCTTGATTCAAACTGATCATAATCCTTTGGTCTGGCTACAATCCAACGCCAAATGTAACTCTAGATTGATGCGCTGGGCACTCTCATTACAACCTTATAATTTTAAGGTCATTCATCGCAAAGGATCTTTGCACAAGAACGTAGATGTTCTTAGTAGAATTAAGTAATGTAATAACTCTTAGTGTATGTAACCACGTTCAGAATTTATTTTATTATTTAATGTATGCTCAACTGATGTATTTGAACGTTCTCCATTTTTTTTCCTTTTTTAAATGTGGTGTAAAAGTGTTTGTTTAAAACTTTAAATTTTTGACCTGAAATTTGGAAACTTATGAGAGAAGTTACCTTTTCTCTTTAAGCAAATGAGCAAGCCGAGCTTATTAAACTGTCAAATTTTACAGAACTTTTCCCTTCGGAAAAAGTCTCTCCGTTGGGGGAGAGGTTGTAACAGCTTTAATATCGTTATTAATCTCTCGTGCATTTGAAATAGATGAATAATAAATAATGTACAGATTACTGGCAATATTGAAATGCAGGCTCGAGAGCTGCATGCATTTTCTCGCACGAAGCATGTAATTATTTTTTTTAAATACGTTTTTAGAATATGTTTTCTCTTCTTATTTGTATGTCGCCATTTTTTTAGTGTTAAATAAAAGTTATTGCTGTGTTCCATCATTGGAGTTGCTTCATTTCGCCAAAGAAGTATTACAGTATTTTTCAGAGTAGTAAACTTTTACTTGCACACTAATCCTTGCATAGGCAAGAACACTATACTAATCCATGCATAGGTAAGTCGTTGGTAGCATAAGAAGTTTAAACACGAAGTAGTAGTTTTAAACTCCAATTAAAGTTAACCTTAAAATCAGTCACGTTATGTATAAACGTCACTTTCAAACATTTAAAGGAAATGAAATATTCAACACTTTTGCAGCTAAATGATCTTAAATCACATGATCTTCAATTACGAGTTCGATTACGCAATTATCTACTTTCATATATTTTTCCCAACTGAACAATTTTATATTTGAATTTGATTCCTTTATCTCTTAAGTTTTATAAACAATATTGAACAGTTCAATGAAAAATAGCTGATAAACTTAATTTTAACTGTCATTTAGTTCTATTACAGCTGATAGAGTTTCATGAAAGAAGAATTTAAGAATTTGTGGCATTCCTCCATTATGAAGGGAAGATTTCTTAACAGATCCAACAGGCAGTCGGAAGATCCATGTCTCAATTCCCAGTTATGCTGTGCTTCATTTTTAATTATTCATCTCTGAAAAGCTAATGGTCATCGGGAATCTAAAAGATAATATCTAACTGCTTTTCAAAGCACTGTTAAATCCTAAGTTTTTACTACAATCATATTTATTCTATATAAGTAAAGTGATGTAACATACTGATAATCCTTTTTATTAAAATATTATCAAGATATTATATCAAGCATGTCTTTTATTATATATGCTGAAAATTGGCCAGCAAGAGCAATTGAACATACGGGTAAAATAGAATAACATTTCATGAAATTCGCTTCTGGATTTATATACTGACCTCCATTATTATATATACAAAAATTAATGATAATTTTGGAACACGAATATCTAAAAATTTAATAATAGCATATTAATTTCAAGCATTTATAATTACAATAATAAAAATATCTACATTTAAAAAACTTATATATTTTAAGCCAGTTCACAATTATGGAAGTATATCCATTATTCTTTGATATTGCACTTCTTCTAGGTGTTTGCCCAAATATTCCACCTCTGCCAAGAAATGCATGCTTTTTAATTATCATATTTTCATGTAAATAGTTTTCGCAAATCTTACTTCTTTTATTTGCAGTATATATTTTTCAAGAGATTTTTCTGACACTACATTTTTGAAGTCATTTCTTGTGAAAGCAACAAAAGCAGTGTCATTTTTCATTTTGTCACTATCATACTCACGTGTTCCAACATAATTCGAAGTATAAGTTAGCATGCAGCAATGATCAGATGCTTAAAATGTAATTTGAAAATCAAATGCTACCTTTCAGAATCTTCTCCTATTATATTTAACCACAGATAATCATATAATGCGAACAGTCACAAAATCGCATAATAATTGTTTTGGTTTAGTTGATTATGACAAGGCACTCGAGGTCTATCTGCCTAAACTAAACTAAACCTAAACTCAACTTACAAACCGTACCGCCAATTCAGGGAAATTGGTAAAGCCGAGAAACAATCAAAGAACCAAACTAGCTGACTGACCAAATTAAAATACTAGGGAGCTCGCTTTTAACTCTTCCTCCGAGGAAGATTCCCTGGTCTCGGCAACAGGGTCACCTCAACCTTTATTCTGAATAAATTTAACATAGTGAGAATAATATATATGATACAACTAAATATTTTTTACAATTTTGTGAATGGGGATTTTCCATCCCTGCAAAACACTGAATCACTTATTCATTTAAATTAAACAATTTTACGTAACTTTTAACATAAATTTACAATTGTGAAATACATTATTACTTATTAAATAATCTTAGTAATTAAATTTCATAAATAATCACAAATATACAATTCAACTTAGCTACCATTTTAGAAATTTACTACATAATCAATCTACTTCCAAATATTCATATCTGATTAGATTTTTTTACAATTTTTATAATTCCTAACCTGGGATTTTTCTTTCATAAATAAATACTTTATATTTTCTCTTGAAATAATTTTTAAATATCCTTCTCTAATAGAGATTATCTGTATTCATTCACACAAATAATGTGTAAAGTCTACCTTTTGTTTTTCACATCCACATTTGCATTTTACTTTCTTTCTGTGAAATCTTTTTAAATATTCTTGGCTTTATCCATGACCTGTCAGTGTTTAATTTATTCTTTTAATATAACTAGAGAGTCTTGTTGTCTTAAATTTAAAAAAAAATCTAAAAGACTTTTCTTCCAGTATTATCATTATTCATTGGTCTTGTTAATTTCTCATTATTTCTTTTTTCAGTAATGTTTTACGTATTCTAATGAGATGGTGGATAAAATATCTATATTATTGTTCTTAATTGCTTCTTTTGCATTATTGTCTGCAGCTTCACTTCCTAACGCTCCTGTGTGACCTTTAACCCAATTAATTTTCAAGTTATGTTTTTCTACAAATTCTTTAGTTTTACTTCTTACTTCTATTATTTTTAACAAGTCATTTTCTAGAATTTATTGTTTTCAACACACTTTGAGAATCAATGAAAATTGAAACAAAATAATTTACGAAATCACTTGCATTCATCCATATATCAGCCCATTCTAAAGCTTTTTTAAAGGTTGATAATTCAGCCTCAAAATTCGTACTTTTTTAATCCATATATCAGCCCATTCTAAAGCTTTTTTAAAGGTTGATAATTCAGCCTCAAAATTCGTACTTTTTTAATCAAGTCTGTATCCCTTTATATTTCTGTTCATTACCATAAGCCACAAAGGAAGCTACTGCTTTCTCGTCCATAAACGTATCATCAATGAATGTCTCCAAGTTACGTCCTTGTGGAATGTTTCTTTCCCGCGCTACATTATTTATTTTTGCAAGAGAGTAATAAAATGTTTCTTCTTTTATATCAATAATTTTATGATTGACAACCAAATCACCCTAAATTACATTTTTTTCCATATGTTGTTCTAGATATGTGTGAACTTCCAAAGTTTGATGGGAATAACTCCCGCTAGAACTTGTTGTTGATATTGTTTCGTAGCATCCACTGATAGCTATCAGTGCTACTCTTTGGATCTGTAATAATTTAAATCTCGTTTTTTTCTTTCCCGTTCCAACACACGGGAGCTCCATGTAAGATAATTCTTTTTATTCTTCTTTTATAGAATTCTTTGAGTATGCTTTTATTTTTATAATTATCTTCATGTATCAATCTATTTCATTTATTAACTCTTTTATAAACTCAACATTTGTTAAATGTGGAATCCAACTAAGGTTTGTATCCATGATTATCCCCAAATATTTTATAGTGTCTTTGCTACTAACGCTCTTGTATTTCCATGACACCATAGGTGGACGAGCTTCTTTGGAAAAGTTCTCATGTATATTTTATCTTCATTAATTTCCAACTTATTTTCTTCACTTTACTTGGGAAAAACATCCAAAGATTTTCTCGCTTTTATCTTATATAACTAATCTACTTTCTCCAGAGATAAGTAACGCAAAACAATAAACAAAAGCTTGTAGCTTTTATCCCGTCACCAAATTTCAAGTTCAAGCTGTATCTGCAATGGAATTCCATGAAGTAGGGCCAAGGACAGACCTTTGGAATGCGCCTTTATTATAAGTTTTCTCTATATTTATTTCATCCCTATTATATATTATTTTTTGATTTTCTAAACAGCTAAAAATAATTTTATACAAATTTATTGGACTGGGTAGATTTGACTTTATGTTGAGCCACCAAATTTCATTAAATGCATTTCTAATTTCTATTAATATCAGTGTAGTATGAAAATTATTCTTTTTAATTTCTTCCACAATTCGTTTTACATTTTCAATGCTAATATTCTATCTTTTCCAGACGTGAATCCATAGTGGTTATCATTTAAAAAAATTTTCAGGTGAAAACATAATCTATTATTAATCAACTTGTTCAAAACTTTTCCAAAAAAGGACAATAAACATATAGACCTATATATCGAAGGATTAGGTGGATTTTTGCGTGGTTTTGAAAACAGAATTAATCAGGCAGTTTTCCAAAAACCTTCTTCTAAGCATCTGTTAAACAGATTAGTAATCCAATTCTCATTCACAAACCAAAGTTCTTAAAACAGTTTCAAAGGAATTCCGTCAAGTCCAGAAGCCTTATTTCTTCTCATATTTTATAAAGCATTGGCAAATTCCTGGGGCACAAAGGGAATATCCTTTTTCCATTCTGAAACTTCTTTCGGCAGCTTTCGAATTTTCTTATGATTTTCATTTTCGTTTTCTTCTTCATCTATCTTTAAATGAAAGTCTATAATAGCTTTTATTACTTCTTCAGTATTATAGTACATTGTGTCATCATTCATCTTTATTTCTGAAATATTTGCAATATTGATCTGTTTACCATTTGTTATTTTGAAATGAGTTCCAAAGGGACTATTAGTCGTAATATTGTCCCATATTATTCTTCCAATAATTTTCTTTAGTTTATTGTATATGTTTCTATACTGGCAAGAATCTTTTTATATTTAATTCTATTTTCTATTCTATAACATTTCGGACATGCTGGAAACTTTCTTTTTAGACCCCGAACCTGCTTTCTCTTGATATTTATGTTCATGTTTCACCATGAGGAAAACATTTTTATATTTTCTTTATGATTAAAATTTTTTCTTGCGTATTGCTTTAGTACAAGTTTCCCAAATTATCTTGTTTATAATTTTTGGAGTTTCATCAATGGCTTCTGACAACTGTAAATCTTTAACATTTTCACTCAATTTTTCCTTACATTGCCACCATTTTTAATTCTTCAAATTTATTTTATCTCTTACATAATCTTGAGATTGGATATTACTGATTTCAAAGGTGACTTTCACTACTCAATTAATTTTTATAAATTAAAATTAATTGAATAGTGAAAAATCAGACAATCTATTAAATTCATACAAATTATTACAAACTTAAAGAAGAACAAATCTTAATGAGGACTTGTATCATACGCTACACTCATTAGAATAGAAGGAATCACCCTCTAACTCGACACATTCCTCATGGAACCAAGATGAACAAGAGCCATAACATTGCACCCATTTCTTTCCATGACTTCATCATAATAATTGTCTCATGAAACGAAAATATCATAACATTTTGATGCTGCCCATATTACCCTCAATCTTACTGCCTATATTTGCTCTAGTGACATTAGTCAATAGTTGGCACTACTGATGTCGAAAGGACAAAGAACTACGCCGTCCACAACTGCCAACGGATACTACACTCACATAAGATTACAGCCATTTATAGGTTTCATGTAAAATTAATTAATTCAGCTTAAGTAAGATAACTAAAATATAACAGCATCCCTAATTTGAAATATCAGGTAGTTGTACTTACATTAGAAAATGGTCCATTTGCACTTCTGTTTGAACTGTACAACAACACAAACTAATCATACAGTCGCCATGACACTTGAGCATTGCCAACGCCACAATGCGAATGCACAAACTCAAAACCATTTCGTGTCATATGAGCATTTGCTTAAATGCGCCCATATTTGATAAGTTTACCCTATACATATATAGATTATATATATAGATGCAGATTCATAGATGTATATATATAAATAGATATAGTAGACAGATAGCTATGTATATCTTGTTTATGAAAAAATATATAAAAAAGGACACACATTACTAAAAGCCATATAATATATGGAGTTTTCTTTAATATACTGATCATACAAACTAAAATAAAGTAACTTAACTTCATATAATGTCAACATTTCATTCGCAAATGTCAACGAAATCACATGCAAGCTTAAAAATATGCCCAGTACACAATTTAGAATTCTTTTTTACATCAAAATAATTAACGATTATAAAAAAGCATTACACAGAAAAAAAATATTTTAACGTGTTATTATATTTTAAAATATATGACTTCCTTAATTTGGTAAGTAATTTAATTTTATAATTTGAAAAAAGAAGAATTTTTAACCAGTAGGAAATCTCAACATTTTTTTCGTTCCAGATCTTACATTATTTGCAAACCAGTAAGAAATCTCATTTTTTTTTTTTCTTTCCAGATCTTACAGTAATTGCAAAGGGCATTTTTTTACTTCGTGAAGAAACGTAGTTAACGAAAGGAAACCTTATCTAAAAACTTATATATTTCAACGATTTATAATTTCTACTCAAAATTTATAATTTCTAATCAAGATAAAATTCAGTTCAATTAAGATCATTTACTTTTTTCGGAATGTATATGAAACTTTTGTTTGTAAATTTTATATAATCAGGCATTTATAAATTCAAATTTCCTACATTACAAATGCATTCGGTATGTTTTCACGACTAAATAATGGAAAAATTATATGTACATTATACGTACAAAGTATGAAGGTTTAGAATATTTTAAAAGTGACGTTAACGCTTGGTTGAAAGGTATTTTTTTCCACAGCTCCAAATAAGAAGACTGTAAAAATTGATTACATCGAAAATAAATTTGATAAAGCAAAAAAACCTATTCCGCCTACAATTATAGTGAAAAAACACTTTTTTTTTTTTTTTTTTTTTTTTTTTTTTTTTTTTTGTTTATGACGTGTAATTCCAAATTTCATGTACCGAGAATAAATTTCTTCATTTATTTATCTAGCCAGTGACACAGCCTGAAAAAAAACTTAAGATCTTATTTTTACTTTACTCCCACATGAAAGAAGCATTCCTTTTTAGAGTGTGCTTTGCAAGTCATTTATTCCTTCCTTGCTTATTGTTCATTATTTATCAGTTTCTTACATACCACTGTAAACGGTATAATATAAATGCAAAGGCGTTCAGAGTTTAAAAAAAAGACAGAAAAAAACCATTTGCAACTCATGAAATGATTATTATGGTGTTGAAAAAGAATGTTCTTCATGCAATTGGAAAAACATAAATGAAAAGTAATGGCAGCTATTATTCTTGGTTTACTGTTTAGGTTTACGCGCTTCACTGTTTATTCCCATTTTGCATTAAGACATATTCCACACATTTCTTGATAACTGATATTAATTTTAAAATTTCCGTTTGCTTTTATAAGCACGATAATAAAACCACTGATTTATATTTATGCTTATTTTAAACACTGATTTATAAAAAGAGAAAATTTATATCTAAATCATAAAAGCAGCGAGTTAATCGCTAAAACCGACGCACAATTTTAAAATGCTCATATTCTGTGATAAACTTCGAACTTTCAATTTTAATGTTCTTACTCAATTTCAAGACCTACCTCTTTATTAAATAGGTAAATTTTTCAAAGTAGGTGGCTTCTTTGAAATATGTGAATTTGATCTTTTAGACTATCCTGTGGTTAAAATATTGTTAAATTAAATATATTATATAAGTATTTTGTTTTTCTTTTTCATTACCTTCAGGTTTTCTATTGTAACTGTAAATCCTACAGACCCTGCTGTAGATGGATAGCGAACTATGATTACATCTTAAACAACTCAGAAAATACTTAAGAAGGTTTAAATGACCAAAAGGTCATTTTAATTAAATAAAAATTAAATAAAAATATTAGTTTTAAATTGAACAGAATAGGCATAACTTATGCTACAGATAAAATTTTCACCACTTTTTAGTATTTAATATAACAGACAACTAAATTTAAACGTTAA
Organism: Stegodyphus dumicola; assembly: GCF_044657685.1. Classification (NCBI taxonomy): domain Eukaryota; kingdom Metazoa; phylum Arthropoda; class Arachnida; order Araneae; family Eresidae; genus Stegodyphus; species Stegodyphus dumicola. The sequence continues at coordinate 114,342,101 of NC_140771.1, forward strand.
TAACATAGACTGAGATTGCATATAAAATACGAGTGAAGCGTTAAAACCAGGATATATATTTTAAGCAGAGCCTGGTGAGAGCAACTAACTGCAAGACGGTGCTGCCAAGAGCACTTTTCCAAGCATTCAAAACCTTCAGCTTAAATGCAAACAAACTTGCTTTGCATTCGGGTAAGGAATGAAAAAAGGAGAATTTATAGTAAAATCTTAAATCATAATAACTGATTAATTAACACAAAATACTTTACAAACTGATTTTCTGAGCCTTGTATTTGTATTTATAAAGGACATTAAAATAGCAAGAAATGTGTGCCCCACTTACTGGAAATATTATGCAAAAGACACTTAAGAAACGCTCCACTTGTGATATGTGAAATTTAATGATTATTAGTAAATATCTGATACCTTATAATTCAAGCTGAACATTGGAGATATTATGTACAGGCATTTAGTTTCTGTAGTCTGTACAGTTTGAAACGCAGCTTCAAATTTTTAGAATTTGTCTAGGTGTTCATTTTTAACCTTTTATTGCACATATATCTTTGCGGACAAAAGAATGAACTTCTCGATCCACTCGTCTCTACTACTGAATAATGAATAATCTTGTGTGCGTGTATGAACCCACCAGTGGCAGAGCAATGGTGAGAGAAATACTGTTAATTTGTCTAGTGTTCAAATGTAGGCGGAAATGCTCGCTGCAGGGGCGTATTTGGGGGTTTTCCCATGTGTAATTATGGATACGAGTCAGTTTCCTTTAAAAAGCCCTTCATGAAAGCATTCCTCCTGTTAGGCGCATAGTCCTAATACTTTGCCGTAATTAAATCAAATAAATGTGTAAAAATATACGTATGTTCCTCACATTGTGGAAAAGCGCGTCGCCTACAGACACAAAATTTTACACGCATGTACACCTCCATGCGCACATGTGCGCTTCGAAACCTGAATTTCCAATTTCGAAGTTTTTTTTATTTATTTCATATTTTGTAGAATTTAATTAATTTTTTATTAAAACATTCTGCAATTTAAAATCAATGGGTTACCACTGCTCGAAATAAAACTTATTCATCTTCCGTGCGCCATTGCGTTGCCATTCGATGAAACGGAAGATATTTGCATTTTAAATTTAATCATTTAGCATTTTAAGCTATTTATTAAATCCAATTTGTCCATTACTGATTAACAAACTGAGCGATTTCAAAGCAATAATCGCAATTCTTCAATCTTAAAACTTTATCAGTGGGAGTTATTAAAATTCTTATGAATTTTTTATTATAACAGTTTTAAGCGGCTGATATAATTTAAAAGATAGAAATTTAAAAGATTTAAAATATAATTTAATAAAGATAGATTACAAATAAGTAAAAATTATTAATAAAGATAGATTACATTTCTGCAATAGTTCTGCACTATTTCATATATAAGAAATATAAAATATAATACGTCTTTAGCCATCATCTGTTCGAATGAACCTTTAAGTGTAAGCGTATCTTTTTAATTTTAATTATCAGCCATAGAAATTTAAAATTCGAGAGAAATTCAAAATATCTTATTCCACAATAATTAGATACAAAAGTCCTAATTAGATACATAATTATTACTTAAAGCAAACAGTATGTCTGCTCTTAGATACTCTTAATCATTTTTGAAATAGAAAGCTTTTACTTTTTAACCTTACTCTAATTATACTAAAGGTAATTGTCAACTAAGCAGACTTAGATTTCGGTCTAATACCCCTGACAACAGCATAGCCGCTACCTTCCCACTTCCATTCGAGCTCACTGCTCTGCGTGCTTGAAATCTTCGGCCGAGAAATTTCGCTTGGGTAATTTACAGATTGATTACTTCTGCTGAGCCTCGGATTTTGGAGATTAACTTTTCGACTTCGGCTTTGTTGTGCGTGTCTCCAGCACCCTTAGGCTAATGAGAAATTGTATCGAAACCATCAAATTCAGCTCAAATATTGCTGTACGACAAAGACCTTTCCGGAAGTGCTAGGTAATGTACGATTTTCTAGAGATAAGATTGGAATAATGTAATGTTTCCTGAAGGAATAAATGCTTAGAAAATAACCACAAATTTTCCCTTTTTATAACATTTTAGTTAGTTCCCTTATTTTGTTTTACGATGAGTGAAATTTTGTCATCTCTTTTTAACCTACTTCCTGATAAGCTATAAAGTTCAAATTCTGTACACACTCTGCTTGTCGATGACAATCCTATGTGATGAAGAAATTTTGTTTCATAGTCGATTTAGATTTTTTAATGTAATGTTTAAAACAGTTTTTATCTTCATTTAACGAAAATGTAAGCATATCGGAAATTTACTATTCTCTTCAGCGAATACAACGGAAAAAATTTTCTTCAATTAAACTTGTTTGAAAATTGTTACTTAATTGATAATAATTTTAAATCGCTCTATTTTATAGAGCATTTGACGTTTATGATTTTTAAAATTCCGACATTTAAAAATATGTGGGATAATTTTTTTTTTTTTTTGAAATTCTCTCAAGTTATAAAACAAGCTTTTCGCCATCTTTTGAAATAAAAATACTAAAAGAATATTAATTGAGCTATTATCTACATTTTTTATGTGTTGCACTCTGAATCAGACTAGGGAAAAAAGCGTTACCTGTTGGAAAGTTGCTTTGAATTTGCCATCTTGGCTAACTTATTGATAAATTGGCGATATCCGTTGTTAATAAATGTTTTCATTATTGGTACGTGTAACTAAGATTAAAAAAACGGAAAATAAAGTACAATTAAAGAAAATATTTTTATACAATAAGCTTTTATTTAAAATGTATATGATAATTGAGGCACTGAAAGGAGAAAAAAAATTATCGTACATTTTAATGGGAATACCAGATAAAATAATTCGATTTATAAAATTCATCTACAATTTAATTTCGGGAAAACAAAAGCGTGAGGTTCTCATGATAAAAAGATAATGTCTAAAAAAACTAAAAAGAAAGATGATCTCTTTAATTAAAAAAGGATAATAGCTGATACATTTGAAAATACAATTAAATTGACGAAAATTAATAACGTAATGACTCATGCATTTTATAAGGTAATTACATTAATAGAATATTTAAAAAGATACTAGTTTATGCATTTGACAATTAAATTTATAAATTCCGCTATTTAGGAACCCCACACTTTTATCATTAGGGATATAAAATTGTAGATAAATTCTATAAGCACAATTATTAATATATTACTCCCATTAACTTTATGATAAATTATTTTCCTCATTTAGTGCATTAATGATAATATCTATTTTAAATAAAATCTTATTTTGTAAATACCCTTTTAATAGTATTTTATTTAGAAAAGTTAAAAATATGCATAATAGTTTATTTAGCTAAGCAATGCATTTTAACTTATAGATTTTTGAAACAACCGAAGATCTATTTTATTCGTATGAAAAAAGAAATATACATTCCGATGGAAATGTAAGAAAACATCAGTTTTAGTTATTCACTTCTGAAAACACAGATTTGTTCTGAAAACTCGAAAGAAGAATTTATTCAAAAATATGAAGGAAGATGAAACAGTTTGGTAAAACATAATCAGACAACAATGAATCTTCCATTGTTCAAGTAATATTAGCGTTGAAATATACAATCCGTATTCTCGTTCACAAAATAATATTGTTGCGTGCGTACGGATACTTCATAAACTGAATGCACACAGAACCGATTACTACATGATAACATTTATGTTCCCTAAAAAAACATTTTACAGTTCTGGAACTTTCCACATAAGTACTCGTACAACTCTTCTCAGTATCACACAGAGCACAATCAGTTGTTAGGATTTCAACTTACTAAGAATGTTAAACACAATACAATGCAAAGAGCATCTAAAGAACGAAGCTCGCACGATGATCTCTCAATACTCCGAAGTCAATTTTGAACCAAAAACTGAGTACTGATGCTCTCTCAGGTCCTGTATAGTTTTCCCCCGGCCGCCAACAAATTTCCAGTACCTTCGATTTCTCGAAACTGCTGGTAGGTATATACAATTACAATTACATATAGGGTTGGATAAAGTTACAGTTAAATACATTGATCAGACCAATTACAGTAACGCAGAGATTGAACGAAAATGTCGCCAAATAGTCTCCGATTTCGTTGACTTTAGGCGATTTCGCGCCGTACTTGGTGACAAATTTAGTCGTTAAAGTCATTGTCAGGTTAGCGTAATTTCAATGTACCTCAATGTTAAATTTACCTGCCCCTATAATCATATTTTTATGACACAGCTTCGCATTCTCGAAGTATTTCATGTTGTATTATACAAGAGATATTACGATTTATACATAAAATCACTAAAATTACTATATATATAAAACATTCGTTACAGTATTATTGTAGTCAGATTCCATCAGAATAATTTCTCATAAAAGTGACTACGGTGCGTCCGAGTGTCAATTTTCTTTAAATAGGTGAATTAACTTTTTAGAGAGACTATATTCTGTTTGATTTATACAATATACGAAAATTCAGTTCTGTAAACTTTCATATTAAAACTGTAAGTTACGGAAGGAGGGAGTTTTTGTGTATGTGTGTGGGCGTGCGCTTGCGCGTGCGTGTGTGTGAATGCCTAACTGTGCTTTATATATATACGTATGCAGTTTTGCGACAGCAAATTCTATTAAGACCAAAGCTAAAGTCGTAAGTTCGTAAGTTATCGTATATCTAAATATCGTAAGTTTCAAAGTCTTTCATATACGTGTTGATTTCTTTGAAGTAATAACTTCGTTATCAGAAATGAATATCATATATTGTATGAACAAATGCTTCTCAAATGCAGATTTAAACTACTTGAAAAGTCTTATATTCTGCTCCATAATGTTGAAAGAATGGAAGAGCTATGCTTAATTATTCTTTTTTTAGAGATTCTTTTAGAGATTAGATTAGTACTAATTAGAGATTCTGAATCTCTGTTAGAGATGTGTGCGGCCATTCAACATGATGCCTGCCCAGACCATTACACCGTCACCGCCCTAATTGTTGATTTCGCGGACATTGGAGGGTAGGTAGAGGGTTTCTGGCTCTCTCCATATGAAAGTACGGCGAGAATCGGTATTTAGGCTAAAACATGACTCGTCGGTGAACAGAACGATCGCCCGTTTCTCAGTACTCCAATCACTATGCTGCCTGCTTCATGCTAATCGGACTCTCCTGCCCGTAGACGTGAGCGGGACGCAAATAATCGGTCTTTTGGCAAACAACACTCTCTCATTCAGTCTTTTTGAAACAGTTACCCTTAATTAAAATAGCAATAACAACCTTGTATTTAGCGTACATATGTTAAAACACTCAATTGATTTCGAGGGCAGCTAAAAATCCCTCCTCATCAGGAGAACGAAATTACTAGAAAGGGGAAAAAGAAGAAAAAAAAAGCATTGGCAAAGGAGTCTTAGAAACACGTGGTCGTTATCAGCACACACGTGGTCGTAACCGTATTTTGAATCAGATTTACACTGACAGCCTACTTTTTACTGAGCTAGGATATCTGATCAAACATATAACACAAAGACTAAAACGCAAACAAATCAAGGAAGTCCAAAAATAGGGAGCGAGGGGCAACTACACCTTCACGCACCAAGACTGAACCTCGACTAAAGGGACCTCTAATACCCTTTATTTGCTTTGAAATAAGCCAAACTTAATATATTTTCTGTTTGGACGCGAAACGTTTTGTTTGGTACACGATATTTGTACTGTTGCGATTCGAGTTTGCTGAGTCACGACTACTCCACATTACCAATGTTTACTTCTTTCAAGATGATGCTACGACTGCCCACGAGCTTCAGTTCGTCTGTTTCTACTATTTGGGAAACAACTCGAGCTCCAACTCTAAATTTTCACGTGATTTTGTGTTTATTCGGGTAAATATTTTGTAAATTCGTTAACAGTGAGTTTTCAGAAAGCTAACGAAAAATGTCAAATAGCGAAAAAAAATGGTTAGGATCATTACGGAGGGTGAAAAAAAGAAAAGATTGCTGAAAATTATGAAGATGGTATGCACACTTGGCTATTACATAATAACCAAACAAATGTGTTCTAAGTGCATGAATGCTATGAATAAAATAGGAAAGCAGATACAATGCTGAAGAAAATCCCCAAAAATTGGATAAATCGAGAGTTATCATTCAAAGCTTTTATGAAAAATGCAAACTAAATCCTTTGTAAGTTATATATGAACGCATTTTTATTTAAAGTAATTTTAATTACGAAGAAATTACATCATATTTACTGACATTTAGTTTGCATTCTAGTTCCCACTACAAGAATATACAGGAATTTCTCATGCTATACTCTGTTATGTCTGAATAAGAAAAACAAAAAGCTTTCAAAACATTATGTACACTCAAGGTCTTCTTCTTTCCTCTTTTCTTCTCAAATAATACTCAGTTAACAAAATATCCAATTAAAGTGCTAATTCCTCCACACTGAGAAACTAGTTTGTTAAATGCTAATTGTTTCCCATTCTGATAACGATTTGCTTCATGAATCTATAAGAGAAATTTTCCTAAATTATCCCTTTCCAAATTCAAAAACAAATAACAATGAATGAATTTTACCTTCCATCCTCTAATTCTAGTCATCCGCATTGCAAATGTTTAGAAAAGTTAAATATTTATCTTTGTAAAGCTTTTGCAATATGTAATTCGAATACTTGCCTCTCTCATACTCCACAGCCAGCAGCATAAATTTAAGCATTTCTAACATTTCCTCTCAAATTGCTTCATCCTCTTGCACATCTATCAAACCTTATTATTAATACAGCTCATAAGTTTTATAATCAGTCTTTGTATGTTCCTTCATTACCCGTACTCATTTCGTTGATTATCGTATCAATAAATTAAATTCTTTTTCATCTTTTTAAATCATTATTTTATTTCCGGAGATCCTCAAACATGAATAAAAATCTTCAAATTTTGTTCAGTTTTTAGCATTTTAAAATTGCCCAGTTTATTTACTCAAAAATTTAATGTCTAAGAGTAAGTTTTGCTTTCTTTTCATTATAAGGCAACTTCAAAATCAACTTTCCAAGATCAACTACTGAATACAGTCCCGTTGTGAGATTTTATGTTAATTAACCAGCTATTATGAGTTGAACCTTTACTATAACTTCTTCTTTCCACAGTCCTCACAAGAATGCAAGTCGAGGTTTTATATGTTTAGAATCTCCCAGCTTCTGACAGCCTCGCCCTGCTCTTACTTATCATCGACAGTTCTGTCTAAATTATTCCGACTATAAGATCTTGTTAGAAGTTATTTAAAATAAGCGCCGTAATTCTGTTGAGCCAGCTTAAGTAGTCTATTTTTGGGTTATAGTCTCAGACTACGTTACCTACGTTTGAATTTAACTTTATCATATACAAATTTAAAAAGCTTACAAAAAGCTGAGGTTCGTCTGCTGTACAAGCAGTGCTTTCTGTCCATTTAAGAGGTAAAAGATATTTTAACTGTTTTAAGACTTCGGCATTGTCCTTGATTAAAGTGATAACCCACTTCCAGTGTAGTAGGGTCTGCAGGGCATTAACACTAGCTTGGAGATATCGCCGGGGGCGAACCGGGGGCACTGGGATAGTTAAACCACCAGCGAACCGGGGGCACTGGGATAGTTAAACGTTTTTATTTTCATTCAAGATCAAGCATGATTATGTAAAGATATATTTATTTTATCTAACCAGTTAAAAGCTAAGATAAAGTTATTTTATCTAACCAGTTATCATATTAATTACCTTTACTGCCATTCCCGCTTTCCGTTTTCCTGGCAGATTTTTAGTTTGTCTGTATTCAAATGAGGGATAAACAGACAGTATACTAGCGATATTTAGGGCTTCCCTGCCTCGTTCGACTTAACAACATTACAGGTCCCTCTCCCTTCAGAACAAGTCGCAGAGGTTCAACCTCTGCTAATTGCCCCTCCAGGAGAGGGCGCACCGCCTGGCTTTTCAGGTAGCACTGGTCGTTTGATTTGCTACCTGCCAGTCGCTCGGGCTGCCCGTCGCAGTGGAACGTTACCCAGCGAACCGGGGGCACTACCCCTCGGTACTAGAGCCGTACTGCTCAAGACGGGCTAGACCTCAGGGTCGGCCAATAAGTGACCTTTCCCAGAACCTTCAGAACCACCAAGTTCATAAATTTTATACCCCCGTGGCCGAGACTGCCTAGGTACAGATCCTAGCCAGTAGCTTCGCAGAGTTCTCTACGTCGATCTCCGGGGGAGGGATAGTATTTAAAAAGGAAGGTTTTCAACTGTTTAATCAGAACGTGTTACGACTGCTAAAGGTCACGTTGCTAGTTGAATCCCTTCGATAGCTGTCTGCGGCGCTGCTTTTTTCCTGTGATTAGAGCTTGTCACGCCGGTATTAGGTTTGATCCAACTTGCAAGTTATTCATTATGTGTAACCTTTGGCTACTTAACTCATCTTTAATTTGAAATGATTACTTTTATGTTACAGCATAAATTCTAGCTGTCTTTTTCAGCACAGGAAGTGCTTTTTATTAAATTACTGAGTTTTTTTACTTGAGTACTTTTTGTTAAATGTTTTGTTAAATTACTGAGGAAAGGGTCTTTTACACCCTTCTTACGTTTCTCTGTCTCGTACTGAACATATCGATAAGTCGCCTAGATTAAGCTAGAGTCCAGTTGTAGTTTGTGCTTCGAAAGAAGATTACAATTTTCATGTTCGTCTGCAAATCTCTTGAATGCATACTTTTAACAATGATGGCTGTTATCAGAATGGTGATATTCATGTTAGTTAAGAATCATAAGATCAAGATTACGAAAATTATGGTATATAATTTAGAGCTTAAAATTCCACCTTGAGAGTAATTGAAATATTGATTTACGAACTAAAACAGTTTTTAATCCCATTTTAACGTTACAGTTGACTAGCTAGTCATTTGAATGGTACGAGCAAATTACCACATTCGCAGATATTTGTTGTCTGTGCATTAGCATTGAAGGCGTAATGAGTAAGTTTCCTCCCGCGCAGTTTTCATTAAAGAATCATAAGTCAAAAAATTAACTACGAAATCTTTATTTAATAAAATAGGATAATTTTGCTTAACTTAAGCATAACAAAAAGTAATAATCTTCACAGACATTAAAACACTGAAGTATTGAAAAGAATAACTTATATAGAATCATCTTCAGTCCTAAATATCATCAGGCTTACCTATTTAGGCAATAAAAAAGGTGTTAGTGTATTTAATTATGGCAAAGCACACGAGGGTTGTCTGCCTAAGGGGAGGGATGCCTTTCGTGGAGGACTTTCTAAGGGAAACTGACTCGTATACACGTTACACATGGGGAAAACCACGAAAACTCCCATGCAGCCAGCCCGTTCGCGGGATTCGAACCTCGGACCGAGCTACCAGTGTTCAGCGACTTTACCGCTCGGCCGCTGGTAGGCCAATAAAAAAGGAGAAACAGGAACATACTTTGACACAGTACCTGAAAAAAGAAAGTATTAACTGAACTGCATGGCACCCGAACTTTACTTTCTCTCGCCAATATATACTATCTTGGCGCACGTTCGTTTCGTATGCCTTTCGAGTTTCATTATGCAAAATACCTAAATTTATGCTAACAATATTAAGTATAATTAAACAAATGGTGACTTTAAGCTATTCGTTGGTAACTACTTCAGCTTCTGATACCCAAACCTAAAATGCGTTGATGGCCATTAAAACTCCTACCACGAAAAAAGCCAATAGCTGAACCTTATCTTTTGCACACACACAGTATAATGAGAGAAATATATGATTAAATTTTATAGTGTTTCGGGGATACGCTGCTTGTAGAATTCCATACGCAAAGTTGCCACCTCTGGCTGCAACAACGGCTATAATCTAGTTGAGCATCGAGTCAAATTGAGTTTGGATGACAGATACGCATACTTTATTCCATGCGGCTTCAAAGCTGTGACAAGATTTCATCAATCATATTGGCTGGAGTGTTGTTCTCTAAAGAAACCATGAGCAAATGTCCTCAATGAGTGTGAGATATGGAGATCGTACTGGCTATACGGCCATTTAGACACTTATTTTAACTTATTTTTATTAGACACTCAGGGTATGTGGCGGTACTATCCCGCAAGGCCGAGTGGACAACATGTCTGCTATGATTAATAAATCACAAATTCTAGTTGCTCATACAATTAGATATCTGAAAGATCCTTTTAATTATTGTGAACTTTCACTAATGTCAAGCGTAGAATTCTCAGACACATTGTTGAGGGCAATATAAAACCAGTCCCTTATCAGTGGTGAGAATTTGAATGCTCAGCGTTCTGCTATAATTCCACATATACTGAGAGTAAGAAACAGTAGTTTTTATCATTTCTGTCCCATATCAGAGATTTTATTAACTTTTTGATCTGACCCATTATCGCAAAGGATATCAAGAAAAAAGTTAATTGTGTAAATTTTAAAATCTTGCATTTTAATAATTGTCATATACGAGTATAATTGTCACAAACTAAAACCGTTCATGAACGTAATTGCAGTGATTCTATTATATTTTTATAGTGAAAATACAGAAGAAATGTTATATAGTTAAGAATTTGGTATTTAGTTAGATATTTTTAGTAGAACTATAATTAAAATTGTTGTATTTCCTCGTGCAATGCAGCGCAAGACAAATTTTATAAGAAAGCTATGGCTGTAAAGTAAAAATACTAGAATACGTACGTTTAACATTGAATAAAGGGTTATCCCGGTAATTTATATCAAGAATTGTATTGAAATAGAAGAAATGTAATTAACTACTATGTTAGCTGTAACCGTCATTCCATCCTTTTATTGTTTTCTAGTAATCTCGAGAACAGAAATTACTAGAAATTTCTTGCAATAGACTGAAAGCTATAAAAAAGACAGTGAGAGAACATCTCAGCCCAGCTGTTGAGATAGCTGCTGTTGTTATTGTTTCGAGTTCAGCATGAGATCGGATTAGCTTTCTCTTTGTACTACGGTGTATTTTAACATTTTTAGTAGTTTTGAAGTATAACTACTCATTATATTGCGAGATATTGAGAACAATTGCATGAATATCTCTGAGGAAAATTCCAGCGTTCTGTTATATTTCTTTTGATAAGAATAAATTTTATTAACCTTTGATCGAACTTGTACATTCGATCTATTACGAACCCGTACGCACGCAACAATATGATAAAATTATGCCACTATTCTTGTTAGATAAACCTATATTATGCATTTTCAGTAAAGTGTCATCTTCTTGAACCCTATTCTTAATAGATTAATTGAAGTCTCATTTGTCAAAATTCTAGTCATAAAAATCTCGAAGGCTTAGAATCTCTCGACTTAGAATTATAAAACAGCTAAGCATAAGAAATATGATTTGCGTGCTAAAGTAAAAGATCCACGTTTGAAGTACTAGAATTCTGTATCAGTCCACCATTTTCTTAGAATTTTTCAAACGTGAACCTTTACAGTTTCAATATTTTATCAACACAATGAAACATATGTTACAAAATTCTTTTCAGTTTATCTCGATAAACTCATAACTTTTTGACAATGCTAGAATATTTTTAAGAAAAAGATAAATTTTATACGAAAGTATGACTTCTCTAAATCCTATTTTTGTTTCAAACGATAAACAATGATTAAGTCCTTCAAACCAGAAAAGAAATTCATTTATCTTCATCTCAAAAAATAAATATTCAACATAACTAGTTAAATCCCCCGAAATAAAACGAAGAGAAACGTATTTACATTTACGTATCATATTTTCAAAATATATAACCATGACAGCATTTAAATGAATTGATGTTTATTTTTTCTGTACCGCATATTTCAAAACTGCGACCATCTAGTCATGTAACATATTCAAGCGTCATAAATAAATAAAAAGATTCAATTACGTATGTTTCAAAATCTTAATAAATACGAATGACTGAGCTTGTGAAAGAAAGAATTGTATTAAAAATAACTGGAGCGAATATTTTTTTATCTTTAAAGTAGCTTTATTTCTGATCTAACCATGAAGAAAATCTACTGAATTCTCAATTTGTTTATACATATTTCAAAACTGTTGTAACTGGTGTGGTCTCTTCGCATGAATTAATTCGTGTAGGTAATTCGCATGAATCTTTTTGAGCAGGAAGAATTCTTCAAATTCTTTATTAAATTGTTATATATATAATAATACAAACGAAGTGTAATTAAGTCATATGCAAACAAAATTCTTTAACTAAATAGTTCTAATTTGGTGATTAAATAATTCACTTATGATTTAACTATTTAGCAAAATTTTAATACTATACCAGATTAAATACTGTATACTTTCATCGCTATAAATACAGGTAATAATATAGGTACGTATATCGCTATAAACTGTAAATTACATAATCACATATTCAGTACATTTGTTAAGGAAACAATTGCATGAACAGAATTTAAATTAATTTATAGTGACCCTATTTTAAAAGTATCTTCATCTATTAATCTTTCCTACACGAAAACATTTTGATTATGGTTTGTGGTTGAAATATTCACAAACAGAATAAAATCCTTCCGTAAAAACAAAAACAAAAACAAAAACAAAAAAAACAAAAAAAATCTGAAATTTTTCAGATTTTAAATTACGTCCAAAGGGGCGTTTTTTTAACGTTTTGAGTGTTACCTTTATTTATTAAATATCATGTTCTTTGCACTTAAAGCATAAAATTCAGTTCAAGGGCAATATCGCAAAATAATGTTAAATTAAGCATATCTTTAGAATTTCCGATATACACAGTCTCGCGAGCTGGAGATAAAAGTATTTTTTTTTCTATATAACGTTGCCATTTCTCGCTTTTAAAGCATTGAGTTTGTAAATCAAAAATTCGTTAAAGTTTTACAAAATATAAAATCTATAATAAAACAAATTCCAAATTTGGGATTCCAGATGCCCATATTCGCAGTAGGATTTCGTCATTCAAAATTCGATGGCTCTATGTACCATTGTTTTATCACAATGCGAGAAATAGACAATCATTTATGCAGATTTTTCATTATTTAATTTCTTCAAATATAATGCAGGACTCTAACATTTTGTGGCAACAGTTTGAAAAGTGAACCGACGTTTATGAGTCCGACGCAAAATGCCAAAACGAAAGCAATAGTCCTTCGGGACTGAAATCCCTTTGGACTAATAATCAACTGTAATATGCGTTAAGTTTACCTCTGTTAGATTTGGATAATAACACTTCAAAGAAGAAAATGTTATTTCTACAGAATATCCAGGTGATTTATTGAAAATATTAAATAAATTCTATTATGTTAGATGAAGCACTCTATTTCAAAATGTATCTCTACAAAATATGTTTTTTAGAATATAATCAAACTAAGCTTTACAAAAAATAAGTTAAAATCATTTTAGTTTGACAATGCTTACCTTAAAAATGTATTCAGTAAAGTATTTGAAAGAGGCATCTACACAGATGTCGTAGCTATAACACACAGATAAAGTCTTCTAGGTTGAATAATACACTTTCTACTCTCAAAATAAAGTTCCTCAAACATATTAGCAGGTCTTAGCTTGGTCTCAAGGAAAGAGTACATACATTCAGGTTATGAGGTATTTCTCCCGCCTTCTTAGCGAGCCTCCGTGGTGTAGTGGTCTGCACGATCAGCGCGTAATTGAGAGGTCCGCGGGTTCGATTCCCGGCAAAGGGAATCGAACCGCTGTTAATTTTTCATCTTTGCTGCTTCCAAAAAATACCTAATGTCTCTACTGTGGCACCCGAACTAAAAGGGTGTTGGATGAAGCTTCTCCTCATCCAGGATTTGGCGATTGGGTCCCCTAAAATCTCCAGTCACCCTTTAAAAGGGGGAGTATATTAAGTATTTCTCCCGCGTTCTTAACGAGCCTTCATGGTGTAGTGGTCTGCACGCTCAGCGCATAATTGAGAGGTCCGCGGTTCGATTCACGGTGAAGGAGTTGCTCATTTTTCATCTCTCCTGCTCTCCAATTAAGCTAATGTCTCTACAAGTTATCGGCCAAACTAGCGGCCTTAACCTGTAAAATTATGATGAAGAAATACTTCATAGTAAGTCTAAGTAAAGAGCAGATAAAATTAGCCAAGATCATTCAAGTAATTGTAATTGTGTGACATACATTTGCATTAAAATTACTTAAATAGCCTTTGTAACAACTGGACACATGTGTTCATACAAGCATCAGTAGCATACGAATTATAAAATTGGCAAAACTATATATTTTTTCCCTTGAAATTTAGTCACGGCATTTTTAATACAGGGTTATCAAGAAAGAATCATCTGATAACAAAATTTAAAATTTTCCATAATTATGAACAAAATATTATAATGAAATGTCACTGTAAAGGAAAAATCTGAAATTTTTAGTTTGTAACATTGTCTTTTCGCAATAGGTATCAGCACTGCTATTATTAAGTTATTTTTGAAATTTTGAAAAGAATTCGAAATGGCGTCTAAGCAGGAGAAGTCATTTCGTGCTCTTTTTTTTTTTTTTTTTTTTTTTTTTTTTTTTTTTGCGGGAAGTCAGTAAATAATCCTGTTCAGTGTGAATTTAGGCGAGAGTTCCATATAAATTAATCTCAGAATATCTCAGAATCGACATCTCAGAATATCAGAAGGTGGTAGAACCAATTGCAGGAAACTGGATGACTGTGTAAAGGCAAAAGTCCAGCGCAACCAGTGTTGAAAGAGGGCGAGAGACATTTTAACGCAGTCCGAAGGAATCGACTGTTCGTGCTAGTCGTGAACTTAGGATACCTCAGTCTATCGTTTAGGCTGTGCTGAGAAAAAAAATTGCATTTAGAGCCTAACAAACTGAAAAGCATGCGAGCACTGAAATCTGGTAACGAGTTGCAATGTCTAAACTGCAGCCTTTTCATAGATGAAGTTATACAAGACGAACATTTTTTTTCAATCATCTCATATTTAGTCATGAAGCCACCTTTCATTAAAGTTGTAAATTAAACCGCCGTCACCTTCGAATATGAGAATCAGAAAATTCCCATGTCTATATTGAACACGTAAGAGACTTCTTAAAAGTAAAACGTCTTTTGTGCAGTATCTCCATCAAAAATTTAGACTGTTCTTTTTTCCAAAAAACTCAGTGAGTGATATTATCTACCTCGATGTATTGGAAATTTGGCTTTACCCTCGGTTAAAGGAAGATATGCAAAATTTATCTTTCAACAAGATGGTGCACTGCCCCATTGGCATTTGGAGGTTCGTAAATTTCTAAACAGAGACTATCTCACCCTTGGATTGACCGCAGTGCAGCCGATGATTTTGTCCTACACAGCAATCCTCCTAGGTCACCTGACGTAACCCGAAGTAACTTCTTCCTTTTAAAAATATGTCAAAGATCTTGCGTTCATACCACCTTTGCCTATGATTTTGTGCGAACTTTGCTTTGCAAACAGATAATAGTGAAATATTACAACTTTTTTGATAAGAAATAGTATATCGCATTGATATTTTACAAGGAAGTCATATCGAACACTTTTGAAAAAAATTTAAAACATTTCTTTATAGTGACATATTATTTACAATTTTCTGTTTGTAATGTGGAAATTATGAAATTTTGCAATCGGATGATTCTCTCCTGATAATCCTGTATTTTAAATCAATTTACATTCCTTGGATAACGCTTTACGTAAAGCATTTTGTACTAGCACGAAGATAACAGGCCTCTTTTGCATGATGAAATGGATTTCGATAGGAAGACATTCTGTTGGGGAAACGTGATTTCAATAGCTTTCGGTGTTTGCTTTCTCTGAGAATCTGATGTACATTTTCAAAATTACCATATTACACATAGTAAAGTAATGGTAAAGGACCATTTTTCATTAGCATTGTACAGTTTATCATTCATTTCAATATCCATTTATCACCATAATTTACAGTTTTATATCTATGGCTTCTTTCTCCGTTGCATTCAACCATAAATATTATGCTTAATTTGAAATCAAGTAAGTTTCTATAATGCATCAATTAATTTTACAGATTGTTATTACAAAATTATTCAGTTTTTGCCTTTGGCAACTTCTGTCAAGTAATGCCATTGATAATCTTTCTTAAGTAGAAATTTGGGAAAAGTTTTTAATAAGTCTTAAATATAATGAAAGCTTATAGAATCCCGTTTTAAATCTATACTTCTTCTTCTAAAAGGTAATTGAAATTTTGAATTGCAGGAAAAATGTGCAGTTATGTGTTTGATATATCATTTATCTTCTGGGCATTTGAGCTTGCACATACATATAAAAGAACACAAAAATTGTCTGATCATCTTGAGTGATCAAAGTGCATCTCTCGTAATATCAGCTTCGAAATCGTTCACTTCCTTTATACATAATATATACAGTTATTCCTTTACAAAGTACCAGCACACATTTTATCAAGGAAATTTACCCTGTCCGTTTTCTGGTTTGGTTTTCATTCTTTGTTTTCACTAAATCATCGCTGTCAAACGCTCACAAAGGCGATCATGCAAGAGCTCCATAAACACAGTTTTACCAATCAAAAGGACATGTACTACGACGGCCTTAGCACCCCCGTCTCTGTAGTACCCTCCCGAGGACTCTCAACTAATTAGTGAGCCCTTTTGTGGCAACTCTTAAGAGGGCAGGAGTAATTAGATAATGCGCAGTGGTCAGCCCCTCACGCCCCACATGAGAACCTTCGTTGCGTGGAGAAAAGGATTCTCGTGGAATTCAAGAACTTCGCAAGGCAAGAGACTTTTAATAGATAACCTTTTGTCTTCCCTTTTCAGGTCACGAAAGAATTAATTGAATCACAGAATAAAACAAAAAGATGGCTTTTGTGAAATTTCATCGTGAACTGATCTATATCTTTAGGGTATATATATCATTTATTAGCAGAAATATCTTTAACAGTGCCATTATGTAATAAATAGTTAATGTGCCAGTAATTATAATTGGTGATTTAACTTATTAACAATATTCTGTCAACTTATATGTTTGTTATATTTATAGTTAAAATAGATAAAAATTCAATGGCAAGTAATTTCATTGTTAACATTTTTTTTTCCAATTGTAGATTGTGAACAATTACAAATGTAACCTAGTCCATTAATCTATACAGGGCGAGATGTGGTGGTCTCTTTATTATGGAGGCACTTAATAAGTGGGCCACCATCGCCTTTCCTATGAAGGGACGGACAATTACAACGATGCATTCTCTGGCATTCGAACCCAGGCCCTTCGGCATCGCAGTCAGCTTCCCTGACCACAATACCGACTGGGCGGCTCATTGTTTACATTCCAGATAAAAAACTGAAACGTTATCTAAATTGATATCCTTCCAGCTCTAAATGTGTAAATTCATCAAAACTGATGTTCTTAGGAAGAGAAATATTTACTGTTGCATATCTGGGATGCATAGAAACAAGAAATTATCCTATAATAGATAGGAATTGCAACGATTTCCGAGAACTAAGCCTAACTTAGATAAAAGGTAGGCTTTCGAAAACAGTGATATTATGTGTAGCAAATAGTAGATCATCATGTTTCGAGCTTCCATCTTGAATACAAATTATTAATTGGTAATTATTAATTAAACTGTAAGAATAATCTCTTAGGGTCTTTCGAGTAAAAGGGGAATAAAATATGGATTACATTACCTGATTCTCAGAATCTTCAGCAAGGGGGAGCAAAGGCTGTCCCCTAGGCCGAATGCAGACCTTTTCATTGCTTTATCCACCTGTAAGGAAGTCTTATGCGACTATACTTTTAGCTCCTTTCTACCTGATTTTATACATAAACAACTAAAATCAGCATCTCGAGCGTGTATTTATTGTTATAATACGAGCGTGTATTTGCATGACGTACCAGTGATCAGCCTAAGCCGAGAGGATTAGATATGCTTTTTTTGCTTCATGGTCCTTGAAATTGACTATTATAATTGCATATTTCATTGAATGATCCGCATGCTGGGCCATGATGACCCTGGGTCCACCGCCTGTGGCTTATTTAAAGTAAAAAATAGCAAATTAAGTGCATAAAATTCTATTTTAAATTTATTTTTTTAATATTTTTAACCGGGAAGGTGCACACCGTGTCGCTATTATTTACCAGGACGTAATTGCCATATTCCTCCATCTATTACATACTGCAAACAACAGCAAAATATTGTTACTACACAAGCACGATAGCACCTTACGACCACCCTGCCGACATAATGCACTAAGTAAGACCTTTTCGACCTGTGATTAAAACTATTTGCCCATCCCTGATACTTATCTTGTCATCTATCACTGAAGCACTGCTAGTAGACAGAGAATACAATATCTGAATGTACATCGGAAACAAAATCATGCAGATTGAAGCATGACAGTTGTACATAATGTGAACCATATAATCTCAGACTTTCTCTTCTTTCTGTTGATCCCGATACTGGAGGCGTTTCATAAACTCCGCAAGGAATACAAAATGTCATCTGACGAATGATCAAGACGCCGCTTACGAAACTCGAGCTTAATTTGGCTCCGCATGCACTCAGTGATGCTGGCATGAGCGCCAGGGGCATCTTTCTCGCGTAAAACCCACATATAGCTATCTGACTGATCCTTAAACTCGATCATATGCATATCTTCCATAATCGTAACGAGAACTAATTAAATTTTAATGCATCACCAATCAGTTATAGGTTTCTTATCCATTCGCTCTAAATCATGAAAAAGCGAGTATTTATATTCCCGAACATTGTGGAAGTTATGAAAGAAGGATTGATTAGAAGCAGCCAACTAATGAAAACCAAAAATCAATTAACGTCAATTAAAATTCCAATAATTCAAAATACGTGATTTGCAGTATGTGATATATGTACTAGAACTCGCATAGCCCTCGATCACAAAGCTAAGAAGTTCCAACCAAACTTAGAAAAAACATTCGCACGAAACATAATGTAACAGTTTTAATTATTCTTATTTAAATCTTATAATAAAATAAATAATTTAAATAGATGAGCATTTAGGTATATATTGACGGCAATGTTTGAAACGCAGGCTTCGTGCGAGAGCCCTGTGTGGCTCTCGCACGAAGAATGTATTTATTTTATTTTTAAATGTTAGAATATGTTTTCTCTTCTTGTTTGTATGTCGCCATTTTTTACTGTTAAATAAAAGTTATTGCTGTGTTCCATCAATAGAATTTGCTTCAAATCGCGAAAGAAGTATCACATTCTTAATTATTTTGGAGGCACCGACCGAGATTGAATAATCGTGCGTATTTTTATTTTATTTGTTCATCACTGAACGTAATATTAGTGATACCAGATTATTATTTCCTGCTAATTTTGAACTGTCTTATTTTATTACTTCATCAGGGAAAGTAATATTACTGATACTAGGTTATTAATTCCTGTTAATATTGAATTGCTTTATTATATTAGTTCATCACTGAGCGTAATATTAGTAATACCAGGTTATTATTTCCAGTTGATATTGAATTGCCTTACTTTATTAGTTCATCACTGAACGTAATATGAGTGATACCAGGTTATTGCTTTCTGTTAATACTGAATTGCCTAATTTTATTAGTTCATCACTGAACGTAATATTAGTGATATCAAGTAATTACTTCCTCTTAACACTGAATTTCCTTGTTTTATTAGTTCATTACTGAACGTAAAATTAGTGATACCAGGTTAATGCCGTCTCTGCTAGAGCTCAAAGGGAAACAGAAATATCTAAAAGCGATTAAGAGAAGATGAAGGAACAGATGAAGGAAGAAAATGGAGCAACCAGAGATGCCTTTCAAGAAGTTAAATCACCAGAATTAAAAACACGGAAGATGAAGCTCTCATGAATTTAGTAAACATTGACTCAAAAGAAGTTGCACGACTACAGCATACTGATAGGGAATTATCTAAAATCATCTAAAAAAAGACAGATAAAACGGGCTTTGAAAGACAGCTTGTAGCTTTACCTGAAAACCTCAAGTTGTCAGTTATAAAAATGTGCCACGAATGAACTTCTGGTCATTTGCGTGTTAAAAAGACTAAAGATAGGCTGGCAATACATTTTTATTGGACGAGGTGTTACAAAGAAACCGAAGATTTTGTAAAACCTGTGATGCTTGACAACGCCCTGGGAAATGACAAAAAGAAGGCTCCAATGACGTTAGTACCAGTCATTTCCGAAATATTCACTAAAATAAATGTTGATGCCGTTTGTCCGTTACCTACTTCAATCACTGGAAAAAATATATTATTACAGCTTTATGTGTGTCGTTGAAATATTCAGATGCTGTTGCAGTGACAGGCATTGCTTTGTCTTCTCTTAAATAAATGACAAAACCGAGCTCATAAACTTTCGAATTTTACTCTTCGGAAAAAATCTCTCCGTTGGAGGAGAGATTGTAACAGCTTTAAATATTGTTATTTAAATCTTTTAATTTAAAATAAATAATTTAAATATATGAACATTAAGGTATATATTAACGGCAACGTTTGAAATACAGGCTCGAGAGCCATGTGTGGCTCTCACACGAAGAATGTATTTATTTTATTTTTAAATGTTAGAATATGTTTTCTCTTCTTGTTTGTATGTCGCCATTTTTAAGTGTTAAATAAAAGTTACTGCTGTGTTCCATCAATAGAGTTCAAATTGCGAAAGAAGTATCACAAGTAAAATTGCTGTCATTAACGTTAGGAAGCAGAGTCGATTATGGGTTACCAAAAAATCAGTACCAGCGTCGGTGTTTGGCCCCAAATCATAGGGTATCCTTTTATACATTAATTGAAGACCGAAGATATAATATTGTACAATAAGTACACAGCCTTTTGAGATTTATGAAATGAAAACGCAAAAGGGAAAAAATACAAGCTAATAAAAATATAAAAATTACTGAAACTCCAATTCAGAACTCATCAGGGGGAAATGTATTAAAGGTTCATAAAGGTCGATTCAAATGTTTTGAAAACGTGTCTCGTTCTGATGGCTCATTTGAGATCAAAAACCGAAAAAAAAGAATCTTCGAATCTCAATTATACCAGGACGCCAAATATACCTCCCTACACGCCTTCGAAACACTTAGTGAAACGAATAAAACATAACATTGTGCTAAACAGACTAGTAAAGAAACCAAAAAACCTTACATTATATAAAAAGACCATTAAAAAAATCCAACTGGTCATTATATGCAAATCCGAAATTCTAAAGCAAATAAATATAAAGATAAAACAATTGTACTTTCATCGAAATTGTTGTTTAAACAACAGTCAAAAATTGGGTGATACCCGATTATGCTAAACTAAACTTTTAATGCCAAGAAAACGAAACACTTTTCACAAAGATTCTTTAAAGAATAAAATTAAATCTGAGCTTTATTAGCTAAAAACTGGCAACCAACTGTAAAGAAAAATTGAAAAAAAAAAAAAAAAAAAAAAAAAAAACGCAAACTTACTGAGATCTTAGGACAACTTTCTAAACAAAATATATTAAATTCTTCAGCTGACCAAACTGTGCTCTTTGTAGAATTCAAATTTGCTCTGTAGATGCAAAAAATTTTAGTTCTTAGAAAAAGAATGCTATATGGTTCAATGTGTCCAATATCAGAACTAAGTATTTAAACATGTGTTCAAAATGTCCTATTCTGTTAAATTTGCGTACAGGGGTGCCAAATGTTGGATGCGGTGTGAAAAAATGATGACCTCTGAGGAGGGTGATCGTCCACTCCAAAATAGCTGCGTTAGAAACTTCTAAAAGATGCGGTCTTCTGTAAAATCTTAAGGCGAGAAAGCAGTACTGGCTTAAAGTTGAGGAAAAGGAAAAATATATGTTATAAAAGATAAACGTCTTCACGTAATCTGGATACAATATGTCTTAGAAACTAAACAACTCCATTTTTTTAGTAACAGAAAGAAGATTTGCCTATTATTATACTTAAAATATAGTAGAAAGATAGTATAAATAATAATTGAAAGAGAAAAGAATCAAGATCTTTGTACTCGTACATATTTACATTAAATTTCTTATCGTCGTCATCCAGCTATTACCTCTGGTTAAGGTTTAAGTAATAATTATCATATGACTTTAGATGAGAAATTTAAAAAGGTAGTTAATACCAGCTTTCTTCAGAGTTATGTAAATTTTTAATAGAGGTGTACTATTCTTTAAAAGAATGTTGACTAAGTTAGTGATTTCTTCTTGCAGGTATTCGACTTTGTTGCAAATATTTTTTATTCTAAGAAGATGAGTATGCAAGGTATTACGTATTACTCTTTTGGAGGTACTGGAATGCCAATGGATGAATTTTATAGTAGGGAAATCAAAATCTCTTCTTTTATAGTAAATTTTGATATCTTTAAAACTGATTATTTGTAAATCTAGTTAATTAATATCTCCTCGTTAAAAGTTAGTTCTACTGAGTTTCAAACATGAAGAATAAATGTGATCGCTTTATATTTTATTGAAGTTGTTTATTGCAATAATATGATCCATGTATCTGTAAATGTCAGAATAATATGAACGTTGCACTTGAGATGACTGTTGTTGGGAAATACATTCCTCGGTGAAAAGGTACAAATTACAAATCACTGAACTCGTGCTATTTCTCATCGGGACACCGTTGGTTTCTTTAAAAAAAGCATTATTAAATGCAACGTAGTTATTACAAAGAAAAGCTGTCCGTAATAATTTAATAAATAAATAACAGTAATAATTTGTGGAAATAAATCTGGTAGAGTTAGAAGACTATCAAAGACTTCTTGTAACAAGGAGCCGTGTATAAATTCTCAAAGTAGTAACAGAAAAAATTTTTAATCTTTAAAGTGCGAAGCGCTTCTAGTATCGGTTCGTTATTACTTATTATCCAGTTGAAATTGTTAATCAAAACTAGGATAATTTGGGTTCTATTGTGTTGTAGAGCGGTGGTCAAATGGTGAAACAAAAGGCAAAGAAGAAGGGCTTGCCAAATCTTAGATTCATGTTTAGGATAATTTGTGCAGGGGCATTATGTAAAATAAGACAAAACATTTGATACATTTATAGCACAAATGCCACATTGCGACCTCTAGAAACGTACATAAATGCTAGTTTAAATGTTACTAATTGAAAAATAAATGTCATTTAAGAACAACTTTAATATAGCTCACCTTCAAAATTTGGCGAATGTTTTTGGCGCCAAAGCGCGGGAAATACGTTGTTTTGAAAAATGGTTACCATCGAGATTTTCGACGAAACTCCGTGTTTCAAAAATGGTAGCCATCTTGATTTCATCAGAAATCGTGGATAATAGAAAATAAATTTTACGACTATTATACAGGATTTGGTACTTTTCCGTTTCGCTGACACAAATCTCGCCAAACAGACTTTAATGGCGACAACACACACTATACACATAAAAAAATGTTAGTTCTCAGAATTTTTTATTTTGAAGGCATAAAAATTTTAATATAGTTTAAAATTATGGGTGCTACTTTGGTAGGCGGTTGCACGGATTTTTGGCGATTTACGTTGGCGCAATTGTTGGTGCGATTTTTACAATCGTCAGCCATCTTGGAAAACGCTGTTTTTACGCATAGTAAAGTATTCGAAACTTTAAAAAAAATAAATATCGTTAAAAATAATGGATTAATTTTTTGTTGAAAATGTTTTTTAAGATGGCAGGCAAGTGTAAATAAATACATTTACTATGAGTATAAAATACTAAAGTAAGGCTATTATTACTTTCATATAGCAAAAAAGAGAATAAAAACACCGCTATAAAAACATTGTGCCAACGTTTAATTAGATTAAAATGTTACTGAAATTGAATATCGAATTAAAAACAACCTACCAACATTTAAAAGAATTAGAATATTATTAAATTCAAATACTTTAAAATACGGGTGCTACTTTGGTAGACGGTTGCACGGATTTTTGGCGATTTACGTTGGCGCAATTGTTGGTGCGATTTTTACAAACGTCAGCCATCTTGAAAAACGATGTTTTTATGCACAGTAAAGTATTCGAAACTTAAAAAAAAAATAAATATCGTTAAAAGTAATTAATTAAATTTTTGTTGAAAATGTCGTTTTTTAAGATGGCAGGCAAGTGTAAATAAATACATTTAGTATGAGTATAAAATACTAAAGTAAGGTTATTATTACTTTCATATAGCAAAGAAGAGAATAAAAACACCGCTATAAAAACATTGTGCCAACGTTTAATTAGATTAAAATATAACCGAAATTGAATATTGAATTAAAACCATCATACCAACATTTAAAAGAATAAGAATATTATTAAATTCAAATACTTTAAAATACGTTATATAGAATATAATTAACATTAAAACATATGGACAATAATTATCTCAGCAATTTTTGAAAATAGTGTATTAATTTTTTTAACAAAAATTGAAGTATACAATTATAAAATAAAAGAAAAATATGTACTTACATTTTTTTTAGTCATTTAACATGTTGTTTATTGATAAGTACCACAAAAAAGTCGGAATCCCAATTTAGATAACATCTTTGAAGGAATTCGAAGCTATGAATTAAATTTTAAAACGGCGCGGAAATGCACAAATTGTCAGTAACCAATCAGGGAGCTGATTACAGCTCGTTAATGCACAAATATTCTATAACCAATCAGAGAGCTTATTACATCATGCCTAGATTTAAATTTATTTAAAAATTCATACATAATAAAATCATTTTTTTAAAAAATGCAAAATTAAATTGTATTTTAATATTTAACAGCCATAAATAATGTTTAAAACATTAGATTAAATTTATACATATTAAAACCAATTACTTTTAAAGTAAGGTGACGTCATTGATTACATCAACCACAACATAAAATTTCATAAAATATGATAAACAATAAAATTTTTATTTCAAATAAAAATGCAAAATTAAATTGATTTTTAATATTTAGAAGCCATAAATAATATTTAAAACACGGAATTTATGCACAATAAAACACATTATTTTTTGAATAAAATGACAACAAAATATCATTTACCATAAATAACTTATCCAGCAATAGGTTTACCATAAGTTGTATTACTCGCCAAAAGAAAATCGCCAAAATCCGTGCAACCGTCTACCAAAGTAGCACCAAAATACGTTATATAAAATATAATTAACATTAAAACATATGTGACAATAATTATCTCAGCAATTTTTGAAAATAGTGTATTAATTTTTTTAACAAAAATTGAAGTATACAATTATAAAATAAAAGAAAAATATGTACTTACATTTTTTGAGTAATTTAACCTCTTGTTTATTGATAAGTACCACAAAAAAAATCGAAATCATAATTGAATCGGCTCCTTTAACCATCTTCATCTGTTATCCACATATCTAGCACTTCATTGAAGAAGCAATTAGCGAGGTTTCCTCCAAAATTTAAAATAAATTTCCTCTGACGCTATTAACAATTTATAAATAAATCTTTGATTAGGAAAGACAGGTTGGCCAAAATAAGGTCTCAAAGGGCAATTTTTTTATTCCAATACCAATAATTCTTGGTAATTACCACTAACAACATTCATCTTCTAAACGAGGTATCCATTCCATTTGAAATCTGAAGAATTCGAAGAGATGAATAATAAAATTTTATGACGTCACAATGCAGTCTCGCATTTACACTACGTGTACTTTCTATGTTCTCTTAAAAATAACAATAATAAATTGTTTATTATTGTAAATTAATATCAAATTCTTAACTTTTAATTTACATTTATAACATTTAACCTTAGGCGTTACTGATAATAAGTATAATAAATTGTTTATGTTTAAAATTACCATGATACAGTGAGCGAATTTTACCAATTATTAAAACGATAAACAACGTCGCAGTCTCTAATACTTGTAGAGCTTCAATATTTTCAAAGATTTTTATTAAATTATTATTATTATTTTTATTAGTTTTTTTTTTATTTATACAAATAAAATATTTTTTTAATTTAAATTTATATTGTGGAACGTTTCAATTTTATCATTTTTTCAAATTACCTTCTTGCTACGTAACGACATAATTCTTTACATACCAATAATTAGACAATTTTTCATTATTTCTAAAAATTTTAAACTTTACATTAATAAAAAAAGAAGGATATATTTATTGCATATGAACATCATTACACAGCTTTCATATCAGTTTCTAAAATTCCTAAATCACGTCATATTCTACACAGGCATGCTAGAATTCTACGCATTAATAAATAAAAAAATCTAATTTCTCAGAATGAAAGAAAATAATATAATAAAATAAATACTACAAATTTGGAACACTAAGCAATGCTTCACATACGCACTCACACACATATTATCAATGAACTCATATTATCAAGTGCAATTACGATACCAAACACTACGTATTAAAATATGAGGTAAACGTTACTTCAAGAGTTAAAGTTAACAATTTTCCTACTGTTGAGTAGATCGTCGGGCTATCGATATATGTCGCAAGTCGGAAAGCGTTATAAACATATCAAAGCCAAAAAATTAAAAATACAATTTAAATGAAAAATGACGTCTTAAATATAATTCACAATTAAAACAACAATACAAATTTAAAAAAAACTAACGATATGTTAAACATTGCACATAAATAAAATTACATTACTGCTCGGCATCACACACAACCTCGTTTTCTCTTCTACACAACGATCAGCATTCCCTCGAAAAACATCAAAGAATTCCACAAACTCGGTGTCCATGCGCTCATCCATCTATTTTCACTTAAAGAAAAATCAGAGAATTGCTCAAACTCAGCATTGCGCAACACATTGACTTTGACCATGTGCACATCGATCTATTTTCACTTAAAAAAACATCCCAGAGTTGCACAAACTCGGCATTGCGCACCACATTGGCTTTGCCCATGTGCACATCGATCTATTTTCACTTAAAAAAACATCCCAGAATTGCACAAACTCGGCATTGCGCACAACACTGTCTTTGCCCATGTGCACATCGATCTATTTTCACTTAAAAAAAATCCCAGAATTGCACAAACTCGGCATCGCGCACCACATTGGCTTTGCGCATGTGCCCATCGATCTATTTTCACTTCAAAAAACATCCCAGAATTGCACAACCTCGGATTGCGCACCATACTGGCTTTGCCCATGTGCACATCGATCTATTTTCACTTCAAAAACATCCCAGAATTGTACAAACTCATCATCGCGCACAACCTCGGCATTGCGGACCACATTGGCTTTGCCCATGTGCACATCGATCTATTTTCACTTCAAAAAACATCCCAGAATTGCACAACCTCGGCATTGCGCACCACATTGGCTTTGCCCATGTTCACATCGATCTATTTTTCACTTCAGAAAACATCCCAGAATTGCACAAACTTGGCATTGTGCACAGATTGGCTTTGCCCATGTACACATCGATCTATTTTCACTTAAAAAATCGCAGAATTGCACAAACTCGGTATTGCGCATCACATTGGTTTTGCCCATGTGCACATCGATCTATTTTCACTTAAAAAAACATCCCAGAATTGCACAAACTCGGGATCGAGCACCATATTGGCTTTGCCCATGTGCACATCGATCTATTTTCACTTAAAAAACATCCCAGAATTGCATAAACTTGGCATTGTGCACCACTCAAAATCGTCTATACGTCTCAAAACCGTCTCTCTACTAGTTTCATATTTGTTTCACAAATTGGGCACTTATACGATCTTGCAATCAAACTTTTCTCCATACACCACTCAATAGCGCTCTTTTTGCCTCTTCGCTCCAACTGATTAAAAAAATCCAGATTCAGATACTCGTCCATTCTGCAGTAAGCACCGACTTAGACACACTCATCAATAATCAAAACATTCTTTAAGCAAAAGAATGCTTTTCTGTATTTTCAGAAGTTACGGTTATAATTCTTAATTCATGCATTCAATATTTTTAATCGTTTGCTAAGGATCGTTTGGTATCGTAATAATACATTTGTGAGAGATAATTCGTTGCATTAAATGCTAACACTACCACACAACACACAAAAGTAGATTTATAATTAAAAAAATCTCGCGCAGAACATTATAAACCTACCATTTCAACTCAGTTAAAATATAATTTAAGTTTTTTAAATACGAAGCTATAGCATACTTATAACTTGTTTTTAAGAAGACGCGTAACCAATATTACGTCATAAAAAGGCGTGTCCAAGCATAAGAGAAGTAAACACAGCATCGACTGATGCAGCCTATTCTGCGATTTAGCCCAGCACTAACTATCACTAACAGCAGGTTTAAAGCAATCCATAACTAGATGCAAAAATATTATTTCCACAATATCAGAGAGTTAAAAATTAGGCGAAAATAGTGTTACGAATTTGTGTTTAAACAATTAATTTTAGTAGAATTCTAATTAAAAATGTTGTATATCCCCGTGCAATGCAGTGCGAGACAATTTTTAAGAAAAAGCTATGCCGGAAAAGTAAGAATACATTGGCACGTGCATTTAACTAATGGAGTAAATGGATATCTCGGTAATTTGTATTGAAATAGAATAAATGTAATTGACCACTATGTAATCTGTAACCGTAATTCCATCCTCTTAAAAAATAAGAAATTTACGGTTGTTTACATTGCATTTGCCGAATAGTGTGGATTACCCCATGTTCGTAAACCGGTGTGGGTTGCCACATCATATCATTTACCGCCATTATTGGCGATATTTTTTTGGTTAAAATTCTGGGTGGGCTATACTAAAAACCTGTTCCGTTATTTATTACGTTCCAATATTACGGTTTTTCATTCTTTTGGAAGTTGAATAACTTTTTTTAAATATATTTGCCAATTTAATTTAAAATTTTCCTAAATGCCGTATGCAGTAGCAAATTTAATACTAAAGCAGCTTACTCATTTATTAATTTATTTGAAAATCATATATATGAATTATTCATTGCCTAGAATAAATGATAAAATTCAACTTGTCTATAAATATCTCAATAAGTTTTCTTTACTTTTTAGCTAACATCAAACTCCAAAATGCGAATTCGATTTTGGATTCATGGACATCCTTCTACGGGCCAGTCAAATGTTTTATATAAAGTACGAATGGGACGAGAATACTGACCAAACCTTTCCAAGCAAAACTGAGGATCACTCACTAACCAACCAATGTGCCTGGCAGTTGTAGCAGGGTACTTGGGAAACTCTTTATATGTAATATCTTTAACTTCAACGGGAAATACTTCTGCTTGAGCCTGGTCCTTCTGCAGTAGCCTGTACTTTTCGGCTTGAAATCCCCATTCTTCTTCCCATCGAATTACAGCCTTCATTTCATTCCTGATCGTTTCCTTCAAGATGGCATCAGGATCTCCGCGCACGAGAACAGGAGTATTTTTGTCATCCATTCTTTTCAGAATGTTATGTAAAGATAACGCTGCACACTTTTCTGAATGTTTGCAATTTTAATTTTACTTATGAAAAATTCTGTCTTGTAATAAATTTAAATTTATAAATACATGAAACTGACAGATTTGTTCACGTGAAATAACATGAGTATTAAGTGAGATAAAAATTCATGCATGATTCGTATTCAAATCTTAAACATTAATACAGAAGAAAAGGAACTACCAATATCTTTAAATTATTGAGAATTTTAGTACAGTGTACGATTAAGATTTTAACTGTGTGATGTATACTTACACCATTTAAATGTTTTCATATCAGATAAAGTTCAGTAGCGAGTTTGTTAAGAAAGGCGGAATGGGATGTTTAGAGCTTGGAGGTGACTATACTTCCAGACAAAATATCAAGTGTTCATATGAAAATCAGATGACAAATCTCTTATATGAAATGCCAGGAGGTATTCTATCAAAAAATTTTTTCGAACTTTTTAAGTTTCGACTTTCGAAACTTAAACCCTGATATCCATATACATATACATTAGCCTCAAGAAATAATCCATCCATGTGGTGCACCTCTGAGTAAGGCAAGTAGAAACTGCCTCTACATTAAAAAAATCTGATGTGTACACATGACTTCCTTGTACGGAATATTAAATTATACGCATTTTTCTTGCATTTCATTTAAACTTATTGGATTGAATTAAATCTATTTCGTCGATAGCGCATAAACCACAATAGAATAAATGTACTCTTCAAAATTCACTGTATTTGTTTACCATAACGACACTCTGGCGCTAGGTTCACTTAACAGCGTTACATTTCATTCATTTTATTAACTACTTGGAACCAAGAGGAAAACTGGTTCATCGCGCAAAGCGCTACCAGTTCCTCATTTCATTTTATAACGTTACGAATTCCTCATTTCGTTTTATAACTTATAAACATATTGCCGGATCTATTACATAAAAGTGTAATTTTGCCAATCATTGCAAAAAAGTGTAACTATTACATAAAAGCGTTTTGGCTATTACATAAAAGTGTTTTGCTCAGTGAGAATGAAGCCTAAAATGCGCATCACGACAAAAGGTTCCTGGCATGTCATTTTTTAACTTAGAGAAATCGGAGGAAGCTAGAGAAGGAGAGGCTACAAACCAAACAGGGCTGAGCAAAGCGAGACATCATGAAAAGTCCCTGTAATGTGGTGCCGTCTGTCGAGTCTATATTTAACTAGTTCGGTCATCTTACATAAGGAGATAGAAAACATCTATGCGGTCTAGAAGTTCCACTAAGCACAGTGCTAGCTTGAGTTTCTCCGCTGCAGTCTACTTTTTCATGAATTGCTCAACAATTGTAATTAATCTGTTGACAACACCTTTAATTTTGTTAAAATCCATTTGCTTTGTTACAGGGCTCGGGAGGCGTGGGAGATTTCCGATCAGCAGTACGATTCTTATGAATTTTAGGATAAAATTCACAACCTTTAAAAGTGGCAACGTAATTTTTGCCACATCAGACACAAATGGGTTTGTCATCTTTCGGAAGAATATATGTATACGAGAGAGGGCCTTTGCCACTTAAACATCTTTGTTGGTTATTACAAAATATGGCTAAAACGTTGACGTCTGAAACACATCATGTAGCTACAATTGCTACGGTAATGTCGGATACTCACTCTAAGATTTAAGAGTGTACGCTTCTTGTAAATGCTATGTCCAGTATCATCTCTTTTTAAGGAGGCGAAGAAGACGAGTTCATTTTATAACACAGACTGCACAAAATTTATATCATCTGAAGAATTATCTAATCGTTGCCATATTTTCTATTCAAATACTATAAAAGATCTAAAATGATGTAAAAAGAATTCAAACAAACAAAAAAAAAACATTTTTTCACAGACGATTCAGTATTTCTCATTCAATTAATTCAGTTCTCCATTCGCGACAAGGCAAAAACATATAAAAACTCAAAATATCTATATTCAAAATTACGAAGTAATTTTTAAGCATTTATTTCCTAGAATAAATTCCAGAATGGATTAAGCATGATTTAATGCGCAATAATAAAAGAAGGAGTGGTCTTTGTTGTTGCGAATTTAGTTTCCCAAGATTGGCAACAAATCCACTATTTTCCTCAATTAAACAAATATGGCCGCTATCATAAAAAGGCTTAGTCGCACTTGAAATTGTTGATAATTCTACAAATGTTGCATGCAGATTTACTAAAGGCATAAAAAACTTAACCGGAAAATAAGAACAACATATTCAATCATTTTTAAAGCAAAAAATTGCACAGTTTACAAACATATAAGAATAAAGAAACTGAGGTCATTGAGCCGAGTAACAGAGTGGATATATATGAACTGCTCGACATTGAAAATGCAACACCAAGAAGTAGTGGTCAAAAAGTGATGAGATTTGGAAAAAAGACAGCAAGCAGCAATAAGTGATCTTTATTTCAAAATGCTGAACGAGGCAGGGGCAGAGTCTGAAAAGGGCGTCCAATCACATCCCACACATGTTCAATTGGTGACAGATCAGGAGAGTACGGTGGCCAGGGAAGCATCTGTATACCTTGCAGAGCACGTTGGCAGATGCGAGCACTGTGTGGTCGGGCGTTATCCTGCTGAAAAATTGCATTAGGCAGCCCTTGAAGGTAGGGGATTGCCAACGGCCGCAGTATCGTTGGGCTGTAATAGTGCCCTGAATATGAACTAGAGGTGACTTGGAATCGTAGGCAATAGCGCCCCAAACCATTATGCCATGTAGTCGAGCAGTGGGGCGTTGCACAGTTACTGCCGCATTAGATCTGTCTCCACGTCGACGCCACACACTTAGGCGGCGACTGTCACTGGATAAACAGAAGCGTGACTCATCTAAAAACACGACGTTTCGCCATTTTGTCATCCACATCGCTCCAATCTGGCACCATCCTAAACGTTGGCGTCTATGCTGTGGGGCCAATGGCAGTCTTCTTAAGGGACGCCGTGAGTGCAGGCCACGTTCAACAATGGTTCTGGTCGACACGGGAACATCCAGGGTATCTTGGACATGCTGCAGAATCTACAAGCTTACTAAGACTGTCGAATAATTCTTCATCTCATCTGAAGCTCAGATTACAACAACAACAACAAACGTGTAAAAGCAAATTAAAATATTTTTTGTTATTTCAACTTTAAATTTAAGAAATTAAGAAATTAAACTAGCGCTGTTTGTAGCTTTGATAACACAATAACGGTTCAATATCTATGAACCAAAAAGTTAAATCCTAAGAATCTGGCCCTGGTGAAAACGCGCTTAACATACTTTTTTCACTTAACTACAAGTTACTCATCAACATTCAACACAACCACCAGAAGAAATTAGGATCGCCGCTTACCGTGTGTCAACGCTCTTTCTTTCTATAAACTTAGATTCTGGCTTGTTGTTTAAACTCCCATCACTTACATTTGCTAGTGGAGTAGACAAAACAATAGAGCTTTCGGAATGTTTCAACATAGGAAGCAGGATATTAATTAAACTAAGTCTTACAAATAATATATATATATATATATATATATATATTAATTAGCGTATAATTTTATATATATATATATATATATATATATAAACTTATCTTTCAGCAATATTATTTGCGAGACATTTTTAAAAATGGGATTCTTCGTAATAAATTTATATAAATCATCTTCAATACTATTCGATAATGCTGAGATATACTAAGTATTTAGGGAGTACTAGCGGAATATCGAGTAATTACGGCAATACACACTGACGTCTTAACTTAGAGTTGCAGTTTCGAATAAGCTGTAATTTTCCATCTGCAGCTCTTTCTTCATCAATAACAAAAAATGTCGCGAATATTTTTATTCAAAACTGAGCTCATTATATAAATTAAGGTTTACTCAAAATTATCCCAGTTTAAAATTTATTTTAATAATAAAATTAGAGCTGGACATTTTGTTCCGGAGCTGATCGAGAGAGCCGATTCACTTTACTGAGCGATTTACTCTCATTCCAGAAAACGAAATTAAATCTCTTTTACAGTTCACGGACAGGTCTTGTTGGAAGCGTGCCAGGAAAGTGCGAATCTGATTTTAGGGAGAAAAGGATATTTATATTTACATGTTAAAAGTTACAAAAAGTTTTATAATTTTCTCACTTTTGAAAAATTTGTATTCTGGAAATTTATTGTGACTGCGTGGATAAAAGGTTTTCAAGCTGTAAAAAGTTATCTCAGAGAATTAGCATTTCGTTCAGTCAATTTTTTCCGATCTCACACCTTGCTCGATTCTTTTCGCTCTTTGCTCCAAACTCAATAAACGGTGTCGATTCCACTACTCGTTCGACTTTTTCCGCTCTTCTCTCCATCCTCAATAACCACGCTTGATTCCCTTTTCATTCTGGATCTTTTTCTTCAAGCTTATTTTTAATGAGCGGTGACTCAGAAGAAAGACCAATTCATTTCAGTGAACGAGTGGTTCTAATCCGATACTATAATAGAGTGGTTTCGTCTATCTCTAGATAAAAGTAGGTTTAATTTTAGGGTAGATTTTCTAACAAACTTATACTGTCCCAAATGTTTTGCAACTCCAAATATAAACCCTCATATTTTAATAATACAATGAATATAAATATGAATATATGAAGCAGAATACATGAAGTAAAAAGTATGAGCGTTGTAAATATAAGGTTAGGATTTTCTTTAAGAACATTCATCATATTTATGTCAAAAATAAATCTCGTTATTCCAAAATCCTCGTCGATGAATGTAAAGAAAAGGTACAGTTTTTTATTCAACAAAAAAAAAGGTTTAAAATTTCTATTTCATTTTATGCTTAATGAAATATTTTTCATTGATCCAAAACAAATTACTATTTAAGAGCCATATAGAAACAGTATCGTTATGTATTAATCGTTTTTTTTTTTTTTTTTTTTTTTTTTTTTTAAGCTTAAGTTGTTTTGCTCATTTCAGTTTTGATTTGTAATTGAAAGTTCTAATTTTTTTTTGTTGTTGTTGTTGTTGTTTAAAGTTGGTTGTAAGTTTAAATTGTAACTTTTGTAAACTTTAATTTTGGTTAGGTTGCTTTAAAAGTCTTGAGTTGAAGTTGTTTAATTTTAATTTGAGTTTAGGGACTTAAGATTTTTGGGTTTTGTTTCTTGTTGTTTTGACCCTTAAGGTTGTTTAACTTCAATCTTTTTAAAGCTTTGTTGCTGCACCTTTGGTGTGTTAAATTTTTTTTTTCTAACCTTAAGAAACTTAATTTGTATCCCTCTTTCTTTTAAAGTTAAACGAATACATACTTTCTGACTGGCGGTAGAAGAAAAAAAAAATTGATTGTATTTGTATTTCAATTTGGATAATGTGTTTATACTTTAATTGTGGCTGAGGAAACAATTATTACAGTGCTGACATTTTTATTATGAATTATAATGTTGTGTAATTAATAGTTTCATTTTTAATTTTCCAAAGTCATTTTGTATTAACTTGGTTCAGAGATTTTCACCCCTTGCCGCCGGCTTGGATTTCTTTCTTGGTAACTCTTATCAGCGGTTTGGTTGCACCCCAAAATTCCTTTTCCCAAGCGTTCCACCACATGTTGGGGGCCAAGTTGGATGGATATACCATATGTTCTTTCACGAAAAGAGGGCCCTGTTTTGCTGGACAAGCGAGCATGGAGATGTTCTACAGCATACTTATGGTGGAGGGCAGCTGCATCGTAGACGTAGCAACGTAAAATAACCTACACCGAAGAGAGGCTTCTACATCTATAATTCTTGCGAAATTACGCTTTCATTGATTGCCTGTGGATAGAAGACCTGTGTCCTACTGGTTGGAAGCAGCAATAGGAGGGAAGCCTGGCCTCCGAAACAATAGCCTTTGTTAAATTTTATCAACTTACCTTTTTTTTTTTTTTCTTACAGATAATTTTCCAAGTTTTCAATGAGATCAAATTGTTCGCCGTCGCCGTTCGCCTGTATCAAGTAATCTAACAAAAAATTGTGTGATGGATCCCAAATCCGGAACTGGGAAAAGTATATATTTATATATGTTAAAGAAGGGTATGTCATCCTTTTCTGTTGTTTCCTCAGATATTTAAATGACCGGTCACCACCAGTTTAAAATGCAACTGTACTCTTACTAGTATCTCCATAAAATAAACTTTAGTTTGATTTTACTTAACCTGTTGTAATTATTGTAATTAACTCTTTACACTGGACCTTAAACATAGAATGGGTTTTGTTTTAAAACACAACGCAATTTTTTAAAATTTAGTATTGTTTGCATATTTTGTTTTTATGTTACACTATGATAACTACTCTTATACAGTTTGGTGATTGATACAATATTGGTTGAAATGTTCTGTTATTTTACCTATAACACACCGTTACCTACCTCATAATCTAGTATGAACTTTGACAACAGTTATTTCACAGTAATGATGTTCAGTAGTAATTATTAAGTATGAATTTCTAGAATGTTTTTATATAACAAAATTTTGGGGCCGTGCTGTTAACTCTCCAGTGTAGTTAAAAATTTCTGTGCTAGTAGTGGTGGCAGTTAATTTAACTTGAATGCTTAATTAGTCTAAGTTTTGATTTTCATAATTGCTTTTGTTTACTCATTTGATTACTGTTATGCTTTTGTGATGAAAAATTGTGTTTAATTAAGGTTACACATATTATTTTGTTGTTACACTTTTATATGGTTTATGAGTTTAACCTTTAACTACTGTAACTTAAATTGTCGCATAAGTACTGTGAGCAGTCTCTCAGACCGCTTCTGCTAAAAACAAAATAATATATTGTTTTACTTTTCTTATTTGAATAAATGTTATTTAATTTCATATATTTAACTTTTTCACGAAGATATATTTTTATACTTAAATCAGTTCATTAGAATAAAATATATACTATGATAATAATTCCTTCGCTTACGTATCTGGATGGAAGAAGTAAATTTTAAAATTCAATATTTTTATTTTACATTAAAATTTGCGATAAGAATGCTTTAGTAAGAATATAGAAAATTAATTTTTATTTTAAAAATTATAATTCGAGCTGCATTTTATACATACTTTACTACTGCATTGTAGACACACTGGTTCTTTGCATTCTATACATTTGTAGGCTGTTTTCCTTTTTTTTTTTTCTTTTGCTCGGTGGACAAATATAGCACGCTCTTTTTTTATCTAATTTATCGTCTTCGATCGCAATGCTTCTTTCACCGTCATTTATTCCGAAAACTCTTCTTATTGTAATTTTGAGTTCTTTAGGTAAAAATGATGAAGTTATCCTCCGTTTTACATGAGACTGCACCAACTGAATTGCTAATGAAATCTTTTCGTTTCATTTTCGGAGCCAACGGCATAAGATTGAAATAATATGACTGCATTTATTGCACATATATCCAAGTTTCTGAAGAATATTGCCATAGGTCAACGTCGGATTCTACGAGCAGTTGTATAGATTGAACGAAGAATAATATTGTGACTACGAGTTCGAACACCCTTGTTGGGCGCTTGAATAGACTATTTGAATTCATTTTTTCCAATAAAAAAATCTCTTGCAGAAGGAGAACATGGATTTTCATTTTCATCGGCAGATATTTCTGAATTTGTGTCGTGGTCGCTCTCAATAATTTCATTAT
This sequence comes from Stegodyphus dumicola, assembly GCF_044657685.1. Lineage (NCBI taxonomy): Eukaryota > Metazoa > Arthropoda > Arachnida > Araneae > Eresidae > Stegodyphus > Stegodyphus dumicola. The sequence continues at coordinate 114,379,101 of NC_140771.1, forward strand.
GGGAACTTTCATCAGCGAACTCTAAATTAGACCAATTTCGAACTATTTATTAACATTGGTCTTGGGTAAGATATATAGAACGTTTCCTGCACGCATTTGAAGCAATTTCAAGAATATTTATAAAAAAATGATATATGTAACAACAACGAAAAGTGAACTTTATAGGCCGAAATTTGAATCGTATCTGCTGTGATCGGTCCCACAGACCGCTGAGAGGGGAAAATTTTAAAAAAATAAAAGAAGAAATAGAGCTAGCCAAACGCAACTTGATATGTGACCTTGGACAACTGTTTTAGGAAGGTACTACGAATGGCAATACCCATTAATTATTCTAAGAGGTGGAAGCATTTAATGGAAAATGTCGCGCGGCCTGACAGACCGCTCACAGCAAGTAAAGGTTAACTTTCACAACGCCTGTAATTCATAAATTAGTAAGGAAGAATACCAGAGCACCTACCAGAATGGCGGTGAATAACAATTCTACTGGGAATCAGACTACTATGAGTAGAATCTCCGTTTTGGAGGCTGATCCCCTTGTGTCTATTCCTACTTTTAGTGGAGCTGAAGGTTCTACACAGCTTAGTGATTTTATTGACAGAGTTAATTTAGTTGCAGCACATGTTGGCTGGACTGATTCTGATAAGTTGACTGCTATTAAAGTAAAATTGTAGGGTGAGGCGGCTGCTTTTATTCGCAGTAATCTTCGTCTCAAGAATGAGAGCAACTTGGTTGCTGTAATGGATGCCTTAAAGGACAGATTTTCGACAGTGCACAATTTGCATGCTCATATTAGAGCATTAATTCAGGCTTTTCAGAAGCCTAGAGAGACAGGCAGTTTGCTGCTAGAATAGAGGCACTTTCCTGTAAAACTGTGCCATTGGATAAGATGGAAGATCCAACTGTGGAGAGTCAGAGACTTTATTTACTTTTGTCAGTTTTTCTGGAAGGTCTCCATTTACATTTGATGCGATTTTGTTACCTCAGAACCACAAAACATATGCAGCTGCTAAAAGACATGCTATAGCTGAAGAAGAGGTTTGGGTTAAGACTCATGCAGATGAGCTTAACAATGTGCACACTGTTGAAGTTAATGCAATTTCCACTCCTCGTGTCACAGTTAAGGCTTCACAGGTTAATAGTTCGAAAGACGAACTGCAGCTATCAAGGCACAGCAAGACAGCATTGTTACCTTGACTAACATGTTAGGAAATTTGCAAACACAAGTACAGTCATTGATGTCTAAGTCTACAGTTAATAGTAGACAAGTAGGTCCTCGTTGTTACAGATGTAATAGGTTAGATCACATAGCTAGAAATTGTATGGTGAATTTATCTCAGGTTCCTAACAATAATGTCAGAGCGAGACAGTTTTCACGTAACATTGCTAGCCAGCAAGGTAATGCTAGAGTGACACCTAACACACAACAGGTTCCAGGTCAGGCTAATACAAGCAACACGACTCAGTTAAATCCTCGGGCTCCTGTTTTTAGCCAGAATGTAAACTAGTTAGGGGTAGGGAGAACAAAACCTTCAGTTCATCCCAGGAAGCCCTTTTGAAGGTACCTTCAGTGTATTCAGTTTCTTTAGGTGAAGCACCTCTTCCAATAGTGAATGGCTCGATTTGGGGTAATAAACTCAAATTTCTTTTAGATTCAGGAGCTACTGTTAACTTGTTAAATGCTAAATACTGTCAGTGTTTTGGAAAGAAACTAAAATTCAACCTTGTGGAAGTTTATTTAAAAGGGATTTCAAGCAACAAGGTGTTAGTTAACAAGAAGGCCACTTTGCCTGTTAAATTTCAAGATCAGATCTTTGAAACTGAATTTCTCAATTATTGATAGTTTGTCTGATCAGTATGCTGCACTGTTAGGAACTACATTTTTAAATTTAAACAAACTGTGTATTGATTTTAATACATCTAATTTACTAGGTCAACACATTTTAGTGCCTTTGCACCTTCACAAGTCTACGTCAAATGCTGATGTTTCTAATAATTATACTTCATCTCCTAGTAACCCTACTAATGATATCTTTTGCTACTCTGTGACTAAACATAAACTTCCAACTTCCTCCTTTCTCTGAGAATTTTCTCAAAGTCTCATCCTCTCTTTTACTCTTTTCACAGTTTTTTGTACTTATTGAACCTCTCACTCACCATCAGCACTCTAAATTTTGTGTAGCACGTTCAGTCAATAGTAAACATGATAGTAATGAATTTTTAAGGTTATCAGGTTCAATGTCCCGTCTTACTTTCTTTGGGAACATGCAAAGGCCATGACTCGGAACAGGGAGCTTACTAAAGCTATGTTCAATAAATGTGGGAAGTAGACAGGATACACAGGAAGGGTATACAAAACCCCATATTTTTCACTCTTTACAATAATTTCCGTACTTCGGAATACAGAGACCAACTACTTGTGGTCTGAACGTAAGAATATAAAAATATAACTAAACTCTAACTTAACTTTGGAATAATAAATAAGGAAGATTGTCCGTATACTAACAGGAAGCCGTATGTAGTACAGAGAACTGTTAACACTACAATACGTTTAAAATTATCACGAGGATTAAACCTCTGGCCTGGAAGGCAAACAGCAACCGAGTAAAACTTCTAAGGCAAACGGCCTGCTTCGACTAACTCCTTCCTCTCTCTCGCTTGGCAAAAAGCCACAACTTAAGTACTTGGCGTTCGCCAGACAAATTTTGCATAAATAAGTTAACGCTTTTAATTCTGGCCAGAAGTAGAAAATAAGAAGTGATAGTAAAGATTTAAAATAAAATAAACGTTAGTAAAACTTAAGATCCTTACATACTTCCCGCCAGAGTTAATTAGTTTGAAACTGAGGTCTAAAACGACCTTGTTGAAAACTTTTAGCTCTAGAATCTAACGCGAGGCCAATCTTTTACAAACATTTCTCAATAGAAACTAGAAATTTAAAAAAAAAATAATTTGTTTTTACAATAGCAGCTCCATGGACACCCAATTTTTCATCTGTACTGCATCTAAACAGGAGCTTTTATTCAAATCTGGTTCCTTCCAGAGATCTGGAAGAAAAACTAGTTTAATGAAATGTTACACAATGAAATGGCAAGTAACATGCATATTTATATTTCTCTTAACATTCTTATTTCATTCATGACTATTTTAATTATCTCTCCCCGTGCTCTCTGACATGTGTTGTAAAAGAACACCAAACACGAATGTGTTTATGTATACGTGTTCAACACAGCCTCCTACAATCAAAACACTAACGTGTTAAAAATTCAACATAACCAGACCTCGTAACACACCCTATCTTCAACTCTAACCCTGAGGTACTATTCTGAAAGTGGCTAACTCTGAAGTGTAGCGTCAGAGAGCCGAACTACATTCATTCAACCTTTAACACATATTCACCATAATTTGGTCTTTTTTCAGTCACACGAATAAGTTTTAATTTTTTTTTTTTTCATTACTTTCACTTTTACCATATCATAGTATTTCTTAACATTTAAAATAACAGTTCACATTGTATATAAGAACATATTAACATGCCGTTAATTTTACGCATTTTAAAACATACATTAGTAGTACATTGTTAACTTTTATTCTTTTCAAAGCAAGTGCCAATTCTTTTACATTGAAATACTACATTTCAAAAAGTCTTTCAGACTAAAACTTCTTTCTTGCCATAATGTTTTAAATAAAATTTATACAATAACTTTTACAATATTTAAGTATTTACACATTCCTATTATACATCAACTTTAGTTTTAGGCGCGGATAATTGAAAAACATAATACCAAAATCGGTAACAACTCATTTCTCGCCTTTTTGGCGATAAAGGTAGACCTCACATGAGGTAAAACTTGTTGAAATCTGCCACTTGCAGTAAGAATGAAAGATTACCTTAAGTTTGCAAAGTAACATAAAATTTTACTTATCTTTGTGATATTCGGACATTCTTTTCTGAGCCCAGTCCTGGAAGGTAGCGCAGATTCTGGTTTGATTTATCCTCCTTCTTGTGCGGGCTCGCCCTTCAGTGTCTTCCTCTAGAAGCTTTCTTTTTCCTCCAGTTCGGTCACCCTTGAATACCTTCTTTTTCGCCTCTGCCTGTGGTCTTGGCCGTTTGATGGCAGCTGGTCTTGGCGAAACCGGGACACTTCTTTCGCGTTCCTGCTTGGACCTCGTTGCTGGCCGTTCAAATTTTCCTTCTAACTTTTCCTCCGCCGCTGGTGGCCCTTCCGCAGTTCGGCGACATTTGCTGCGGAGAGTCCTGTCCGATGAGTTGATCTTCCGCTTGGGAGCCGGGTTATAGTTGCCGTTATTTATCCTGGCTTTCTTTGGATTTGTCGTACTTCTCCCTTCTTCATTCTGGGGGTGTTCGTGAGCTCACTATTCTGGACGGTGGAACGGCTTCTTTTTCTTGTTACCTTCAATTTTCCAGCGGGGAAATTTTCTTTTCAATTGCTCCTGCCTCCTAATGGCTTGTCCTTGTGCTTGACGTTGTTCCACCTCTGGAGCTTGTGCCCGCCGTGTCTGCCGTGCCGGATCCTGCAAAAGATCTGTAAATATTTGCATTTTATTACGATCATAGTAGGGTTTGATTTGATCAATGTTTGCGGAGCAGGTTTCACCATTCCTGGCTTTTAACACCACTACAGCGTGAGTTATTTTTTCTATGACATATGGTCCTTCAAATCGTGGAAAAAATTTGGCCGTTTTATCTTCTGGTGCTCAAGAAAGTGAATGTTTAATTTTTAACACTTCATCCCCTACTTTATAAGTTACTCCCCGTCGTTTAATATCATAATAAAGCTTCTGTTTTCTTTGTGCTACTTTAGTGTTCTTTTTTTGCTTCTTTAATTAATTTTTCTATATCGCCCATTTTAAATTCTGGGGCTCTTTGTTGAACATAAAATAATTTATCTAACGGCGTTATAATCTTTCTGCCTAAAAATAACTCAGCAGGAGTTTTGCCCGTCGTATCATGTTTTGCGGTCCTAAGGGCAAAAGCTAATTCATTGACATAGTTATCCCAGCTTTTATGAAAATTTTTAACATAACTACGGATAACTTTCACTATATTTCTATTGACCCGTTCCGCTATATTTGATTGCGGCCGATACGGGACCATTTTTAAATGCCGTATGCCCAGTTTTTGGCACATGTCTTCAAATACATTACTTACAAATTGAGGACCATTATCCGATATAACTTTTAAGGGCGCCCCGTATTTTTAAATATATTTATTTAAAATAGAATCAGTAACTAATTTCGCGGAGGCTTGTTTTAAGGGAACAATTTCGGTCCACTTACTAAAATAATCAACCATAACAAGGAGATAGCGACTTTTATTTAACTGACTCTTTGGGAAAGGGCCCAATAAATCGATGCCAATTATTTCATTTGGAAATTCGGATTTAATACTATTTAGAAACCCGGCCGGGCGGAAATTAATATAATTAACTGCTTGACATGTTGAGCAGGACTGGACATACGCCCTTGTTAACTTTTGCAGTTCTGGAAAATAGACTGCCTCGCGTACGCGTTGTATAGTTTTTCGAATACCAGCATGAGAAGCTAAAGGGCTGTCATCTAACTCCTGCAGGATATTTAATCTAAGACTAGCTGGGATAACAGGTCGAAATTCGTTGTTGGAATTCGTAGTTTTTGTATAAAATAATAGACCATCTATTAGTTTGTAATGGGCCGCCCTATTTCTTATCGCCACAATATCTTGGTGGCTAAAATTTTCAGGATCCTTTAAATACTCATAAATGCTTCCAAACTCAGGATCCTTACCCAGTTCGGCTATTACAGTTTCTCGGGAATTTATTGTACATGCTGTGAGCATTGCCACCTTTACAGTATTACCTTCTTCATCTAATTTAATTCTGGATAGGGCATCTGCTACGATATTTTCCTTTCCGGGGGTATGCTTGATTACCAGATTATATTCTTGTAGCTTGAGTGCCCATCTTATTAACCTTGGGGATAAGTTTTTCCCTGAGTACAATCTAGTTACCGCCGCATGATCAGAGTACACTGTTATTGGCGCCTTTCCAAAATAGACTCGGAACTTTTGCACTGCTAACAGAACTGCAAGTGCCTCTCTCTCGGTCGCGGAATAGTTTCTTTGTGTTTGATTTAAAGTTCGGCTAAAAAATGCCACGGGCTGCTGATTTTGTGAAAGTACCGCTCCTACCGCATAACCCGAAGCATCCGCTGAAATTTCTAAATTCTCATGCTTTTCAGCAAATTTCAACACAGGGGCTTGCGTTAATTGTAGCTTTAATTTTTTGAACGCACTATTGACTTCGGCCGTCCACGAGAATCTTGCCTTTTTCCTTTTCAATTTTAACAATGGTTCAGCAATAGCTGCAAAATCTTTTATAAAGGACCTATAATATGAACAAAGTCCTAGAAAAGAAGTGAGCTTCTTCGCCGTGTTTGGAGTCGGATACTTTTGTACAGCAATTATTTTTGATTCGTCTGTCTCGATTCCTTTCTGAGATATTTTGTAACCTAAATATTTTAATTCAGGGGCTGCAAATTTGCTCTTTTCGACATTAACTTTTAGACCGGCCTCATTTAATAAAGAAAACACCTGTCTTAAATCCTGTACATGTTGGTCGAGATTATCACTAGTAATAATGATATCGTCTAAATAGATAAATGTGGTCTTTCTTAGAACAGGCCTTAGCACAATGTCCATACATCGCTGAAACGTTGCCGGTGCCCCTGAAAGGCCAAACGGCATACGCAAGAATGCATAAGTGCCAGACTTGGTTATAAAACCAGTCTTAGGCACGTCCTCAGGCCTAACCCCTATTTGAAAATAACCAGTCGTTAAGTCTAAAGTCGTCATATATTTGGTCGATGTTATGTTCCTTAGAATTTCTTCAATAATAGGTAACGGATATACCGGATATTTAGTTATGGAGTTTAATTTACGGTAGTCAATCGCGAATTTCCACCTTTTTGGATGTGTCAATGGATAGTCATTATTTTTCTTACATAAAACCACCGGGCTAGCATAACTACTTGAGATGGGCGTTATGATCTTTTTACGTAGCATATCGGTGATATGCCATTCTATAATTTTTTCCTTATGCTTATCATACCGGTATGCTTTGTGGCGAACTGGGATTGAATCTCCGGTGTCAATACTATGGTTAGTAACCTGAGTAAATCCTGGAATATCACTAAATAACGAAGCAAATTCACTTACCACTTGTCGGATTCTTCGTTGCCTTCATTAGGCAGGTGGTCAAGGTTTAACATCGGCGGTTCAGCCTTTTCTTCTCGAACTGGTTTCATCGTCAGCTTAAGGGACGCTTCATTAAAATCCAGCGTTGCTTGTGCCTCTGAAAGAAAATCTATTCCTAAGATAATATGTGCTTGCAGATTCTTTACTATGAAAAACATAACCTTTACTTGTTCGTCCTTGATACGGATGTATAGTGGTAATTTACCTATGCATTTGCATCTTTCTCCCTGCGCAGCTAACACTGTCGTATTATCCGAATTATATATTCGGTATCTACGGAAGTACTTCCTATAAAAATATTCTGCCACACAGGAACACTGCGCGCCTGTATCCAGGAGTTCGGTGGCTGGGATGTTGTTCACCAAAACTTCAATCTTTGGAAGAGTCAAATTTTTCACCATTACTGTATTTAACTTGAAGGAAGAGGGGTTTTCTTAGCCTTCGGATTTCCGCACCCTCCCGTCAGCAGAAATCCGTTTTAGTTTAAATCATTTTTCATTTCCATGCTTTCCTTCTTTTTCCGCTGGCCTTGAGACTTTTTTCCTGGATTGCTATTGAACTGTCGACGGTCGCCGGCTGTTTTTGAATGCTCGGGTTTCCTTGCCCACTGATTCGCTTTGCTTCCGTAGCAGTGTGCTTGACTTTGCTGTGGTCTTGGCGCACCAAATTGGTTTCGTTGTTGATATTGGCGTCTTCTTTCAATGTCCGCCGTTCTTCTACTTTCAAACTGGATTGCTAGCCCAAATAACTTTTCCAGTGTAGTCGGATTTCTTAATTCAATAAAGTCTTGCACTTGCGGGAGTAACCTCGGCAAAAGGATCCGGACGGTTTCCATACAAGAGTTTGAAGACGTCAATTTTTCTTAAAATAAAGCTTCAGAGATTTTCGATTCTTTGCTGATATATGCTGAAAAGTTCCGTTTCTAATTTCGCACGATCCCTTACGACAGGGAAGGCTTTTACTAAGGCAGTCTTGAAATTTTCGTAAGTATAGGTGGGACTTCCTGCTTGACCCAAGAGACTTCTGCCTATAAATTTGAACCAGTTAAGCGCTTGGCCCCTCAAAGCGCTGGTAGCTAAGGTAACTTTTTGAAACTCGTGCACGGGGTAGAGCATGAAGTGATCATCCAATTTTTCCAAAAAACTGGTTACCGGTGAGTTTCCATTAAATGTTGCTTCTGGTTTCATCGAAGCGCGCATGGTCTGGACGATGTAACCAAATCCTTCCAGGGCGGCAGCTGGCATTTCTGGATTCTGAGCCGCTTCTGCAGGCCGCACAAGTTCTTCTTGAAACTCGGCCATGGTTATTCTTTTTCGTTGGGCGCCACTATCAGGTTCAATGTCCCGTCTTACTTTCTTTGGGAACATGCAAAGACCCTGACTCGGAGCAGGGATCTTACTAAAGCTATGTTCAATAAATGTGGGAAGTAGACAAGATACACAGGAAGGGTATACGAAACCCTTTATTTTTAACTCTTTATAATAATTTCCGTACTTCGGAATACAGAGACCAACTACTTGTGGTCTGAACGTAAGAATATAAAAATATTTAACTAAACTCTAACTTAACTTTGGAATAATAAACAAGGGCCTACGTGGAAGATTGGCCGTATATTAACAGGAAGCCGTATGTAGTACAGAGAACTGTTAACACTACAATACGTTTAAAATTATCACGAGGATTAAACCTCTGGCCTGGAAGGCAAACAGCAACCGAGTAAAACTTCTAAGGCAAGCGGCCTGCTTCGACTAACTCCTTCCTCTCTCTCGCTTGGCAAAAAGCCACAACTTAAGTACTTGGCGTTCGCCAGACAAATTTTGCATAAATAAGTTAACGCTTTTAATTCTGGCCGGAAGTAGAAAATAAGAAGTGATAGTAAAGATTTAAAATAAAATAAACGTTAGTAAAACTTAAGATCCTTACAAGGTTGCAAATTTTTCTCCTGACTTCATACACATCAACAAAGGTATGAAATTAGCCACTTTGGCTCGTGTTAATGACAGTATCCCTGATATTCAGCCAGTATTTTCAACGAGTCTTGAGACTGGTGATCAGTTTTAACCCTGGGGAGGTCAGTTTGACTTAAGTCATTTACCGGAACAACAGAAACATCAACTTATGAGTCTCATAGACAAGTATAAGCATATCTTTGCTTCTTCAGTTACTGAACTTACTGGTTGTGATACTATTTTGCATAATATCAATTTAAAGGACAATATTCCTGTCAGACAGAAACCTTACAAAGTTCCTTATCATTTAAGACAAGAGTTAGATAAACATATTGCTGAGTTGTTGGAGCAAATATTATAGAGGAAAATGATAGTGCTTATTCTGCACCTGTTATTTTGGTTAGGAAGCAAGATGGTAGTTATCGTTTGGTTACAGATTTTAAAAAATTGAATGAAAAGACGGTTGAAGATTCGTTTCCTCTGCCAAACATGTTTGAACTTATTGAGGGTTTAGGGAATGCTACGTATTTTTCTACGTTGGATTTAACCTCAGGTTTCTTTCAAATGAAGATACACCCTGAAGACACATACAAAAGTGGTTTCACTACACCTTCTTGTCATTATCATTGGACACGTGTTCCATTTGGATTAAGAAACGCTCCTAGTTCCTTTCAGAGACTTATGTCAATTGTGTTGGCAAATCTTTCGCCTTTACAGATAGGTATTTATATTGATGACATAGTTATAGCTTCTAATACATTTGAGGAACACTTAAACAAATTAAAAATTGTCTTTGATAGACTTGATGCACATAATCTCAAATCAAAACCTTCTAAATGCAATTTTCTGAGAAATGAGATCACTTATTTAGGCTTTAAAGTTTCTGAAGGTAAAGTTAAGCTTGATGATACAAACCTTAAGGTTATTAATAGCTTTCAAGTGCCTAACAATAGGAAGGAAGTGAGAAGATTTTTAGGTCTTGTAGGGTTTTATCGTAGATTTATTCAAAATTTTGCACACAAAACATTACCACTAACTGAATTAACTAAAGATAAAGTAACTTTTAGTTGGACTGATGAAACTCAACAGGCTTTTGATACTTTAAAGACTGAACTTTTAACACAGCCTATTTTGGCTTTACCTGACTTCAAGAAACCTTTTGCTTTGTGTACAGATGCCTCGAATATTGCTCTGTGAGCCATTTTAGGTCAAGAGGATGAGAATGGATTTTTACACCCTATTTGCTTTGCTAGCAGAAAGCTGAAGGGTCCTGAAATTAATTATAGCACAGTTGAGAAAGAGGCATTAGCTGTAGTTTGGGTTATCAGGTTCAATGTTCCGCCTTACTTTCTTTGGGAACATGCAAAGACCCTGACTCGGAGCAGGGATCTTACTAAAGCTATGTTCAATAAATGTGGGAAGTAGACAAGATACACAGGAAGGGTATACGAAACCCTTTATTTTTCACTCTTTATAATAATTTCCGTACTTCGGAATACAGAGACCAACTACTTGTGGTCTGAACGTAAGAATATAAAAATATTTAACTAAACTCTAACTTAACTTTGGAATAATAAACAAGGGCCTACGTGGAAGATTGGCCGTATATTAACAGGAAGCCGTATGTAGTACAGAGAACTGTTAACACTACAATAAGTTTAAAATTATCACGAGGATTAAACCTCTGGCCTGGAAGGCAACCATCAACCGAGTAAAACTGCTAAGGTAAGCGGCCTGCTTCGACTAACTCCTTCCTCTCTCTCGCTTGGCAAAAAGCCACAACTTAAGTACTTGGCGTTCGCCAGACAATTTTGCATAAATAAGTTAAAGCTTTTAATTCTGGCCGGAAGTAGAAAATAAGAAGTGATAGTAAAGATTTAAAATAAAAATAAACGTTAGTAAAACTTAAGATCCTTACAGGGTGACTGCCCATTTTAGAGAATATCTCTTAGGCAAACGTTTTACTGTTTATTGTGATCAGGCTTCATTTTCCCATGTGTTAAAACTAAAAGATCCAACATCTAGGATTGCCAGGTGGATAATGGGGTTGTCTGAGTATGATTATAATATTATTCATAAACCAGGAAAATGAATTCGACTGCTGATTATTTATCCAGATCTCTCAATGTAGCTGAACGAATACAAACTTCTACTACACCTGATCTTATACACACCATTAAAGAACAACAAGCTCTAGATCCTTATTGTAAACAAATAAAAGAAGAATTACTAAACAATAAAACTCCAAAATCTCTTTCACAAATTTTTTCAATCGAAAATGGTATCTTGTATTGTAAATTTAAGAATCCTAAAGCTCGTTGGCAAAAATAAAATAGAATTGTTGTACCACAAACATTAGTTCCAAAAATTTTGCAACAGAATCATGATTCACCTGTAGCTGCTCATTCTGGTTTTCGTAGAACACTTCATAGAATTCAGAAAGCTTTCTTTTGGAAGAACATGCATGAACAAATTCTAAATTACATAAAGTCTTGTCATTCATGTATACAGAAGCGTGGTTTTAAACCTTCACATAAAGCTTCTTTAATAAGAGTTCCAATAGCTAATAGGCCAATTGAACGTATTGCCATAGATATTGTTGGCCCTTTGCCTTTGACAGCTTCTGGACATAAATATATTTTGGTTATTACTGATTATTTCACTAGATGGCCAGAGGCTTATGCTTTACAAAATTGCTCGTCTGAAACAATAATTGAAAAATTGGAAATGTTTATTGCTTCTCATGGAGTGCCACAGCATATAATTACAGACAGAGGTACTAATTTCATTTCACAAGCTATTACTGATGTTTATAAAAAACTTGGAATTTGTAAACACACCACTACAAGTTATCACCCACAATCAGATGGGGTTGTGGAAAGGTTAAATGGTACACTCATCAATTCTTTAAGTCACTTGGTGTCTGAAACACAAGAAGATTGGGACAGGCATTTACCATTTGCTTTGTTAGCCCATAGAACTGGGAAGCATCAGGCTTTGGATAATTGTCCGGCTTTTCTTTTGTATGGCCGAGATTTAACGTTACCTGTTGACATTTTGACACAGTTGACGTATTCAAAGGATTTGCTCATAAGACTGCAAAAATCATTTCAAGTAGTAAAGACAAATTTAACTACTGCAGCTGAGAAATAAGAAAATACGAGAGAGGCTAAAGCTCATCACAAGAACGTAGAGTTAGGTGATACAGTGTATTTATATACTCCTGTGGTACAGCCAGGAACGGCTAAAAAGTTATGTAAATTTAGCAAGGGACCTTATCGAGTAGTAGAGAAGTTATCAAAGATTAACTTCAGGATAGAGTTGGTTTCTAAACCACATACACGTCAGGTAGTACATGTTGATCGTTTAACCAAGGTGCCAAATAGAATTATATTTCCTTAGACATCTCTGATCAAGATCGTTGTTCTGCTGGTCAACTTAGCGACACTACTAAACAAGTGCCTTACAATTTAAGGTCTAGAGACACTCATGGTTTTGTAAAGAAGTAATTGAGCTTTACACCTTTGTACATATTGGTAGGGTTAGGAAGATATTCTCTTCTTCACAAGTTTTGTTTGTGTACGATTACTGGATTCAGTGTATTTGTTATTGTGTGTGCTGCGCGATTGGTTAGTTGTTTTGGGGTTGTCTTGGCCTTTTCCAGGTCACGTTTTGTCAGGATTGTCAACCTTCTTGTCTCAATATTGGTGTTTTTTTTTTTTTTTTTTTTTTTTTTTTTTTTTGTGGCTGGACCACTTGGTTTCTTCTTCAAGTTAAGGTTATTCAATTTTTTTTTCCTTTCTAAGTGGCAACTTAGGGCTTTTAGGCTTAGTATTGAATTGTTGGTTGTCGTTTCTTTTTTACGTGTTGCTGAGTTTTGGGTTATTTCACTTTTGCCTACTTTTCTATCTATTTGGGTAGGTTAAATGAACAACTTAAGAGTAACTTTGTGTTTTACTTTGTAGTTTATTGATTTTATTTTGGAAGACCACTTTTGGTGTGTTAAATTTCGTCTTTGGTATTGGATTCATTGATCTTTGTAGTTTCGTCGGGTTCACCGTTTCGGTTCGGTGAGGTTAGTTGTGTGCTAAAGTATACAAGTTGGATTTGTGTTTTTTTTTTTTTTTTTTTTTTTTTTTTTTTTTTTTTTTTTGCTCGGCTTGTTTCGCCGTTTGTTTGATTAATACTTTGACTTGCTTACTTTGAGTGGTTTGTTTTGCTGTGAGTGTTGGGTGATTCTATTTTCATTAGAATTGGTAGGTTAGTTAATTGTGTTTTCACGAGCTGGTTTAGGTTTTCATATAATTCTATAAATTATGTCATTGTCACCACTACTTAGCTTGTATCTTGCAATATGAGTGTTTGTAAAGTCAGACTATTGATTCTTTTCCGAAGGGGGAGGATTTGTTATGTATTAACCGTTTTTTTTTTTTAAGCTTAAGTTGTTTTGCTCATTTCAGTTTTGATTTGTAATTGAAAGTTCTAAATTTTTTTGTTGTTTAAAGTGGTTGTAAGTTTAAATTGTAACTTTTGTAAACTTTAATTTTGGTTAGGTTGCTTTAAAAGTCTTGAGTTGAAGTTGTTTAATTTTAATTTGAGTTTAGGGACTTAAGATTTTTGGATTTTGTTTCTTGTTGTTTTGACCCTTAAGGTTGTTTAACTTCAATTTTTTAAAGCTTTGTTGCTGCACTTTTGGTGTTAATTTTTTTTTCTAACCTTAAGAAACTTAATTTGTATCTCTCTTTCTTTTAAAGTTAAACGAATACATACTTTCTGACTGGCGGTAGAAGAAAAAAAATTGATTGTATTTGTATTTCAATTTGGATAATGTGTTTATACTTTAATTGTGGCTGAGGAAACAATTATTACAGTGCTGACATTTTTATTATGAATTATAATGTTGTGTAATTAATAGTTTCATTTTTAATTTTCCAAAGTCATTTTGTATTAACTTGGTTCAGAGATTTTCACCCCTTGCCGCCGGCTTGGATTTCTTTCTTGGTAACTCTTATCAGCGGTTTGGTTGCACCCCAAAATTCCTTTTCCCCAGCGTTCCACCACATGTGGGGGGCGAAGTTGGATGGATATACCACATGTTCTTTCACGAAAAGAGGGCCCTGTTTTGCTGGACAAGCAAGCATGGAGATGTTCTACAGCATACTTATGGTGGGGGAAAATATCCGTTGAGTTAGAAGATCTGCATTATCGACTGGGACCCTCGAGCGAGGCTAGTTTCTTCCTCCCACCTTGTTTTCGTCTGCAGATTTGATGACACATTGGTGTGGCCTTTGAAGTTGAATGATGGAATAGCGAGAAAGGGCTTGTCTGGTAGTCGGGAAATCCCTTCCCGTGAAGATTCCTACCGTTGGGTTGCTGGTTTTTGGCTTCCTGCTGATTAACATCTACGTCAAGTTTTCAAAAAACGCGCCAGCTATTAAAGCGGCTGCGCAGTGTTTTTCAGGGGAAACGGAGAAAAGAAATTTCATGAGAACCTTCGAAGGACAAGAAAAAAAAGATGTCAACTTATCTGTGCAGCTTGGAGGGCAGCTGCATCGTAGACGTAGCAACGTAAAATAACCTACACCGAAGAGAGGCTTCTACATCTATAATTCTTGCGAAATTACGCTTTCATTGATTGCCTGTGGAGAGAAGACTTGTGTCCTACTGGTTGGAAGCAGCAATAGGAGGGAAGCCTGGCCTCCGAAACAATAGCCTTTGTTAAATTTTATCAACTTACCTTTTTTTTTTTTTCTTACAGATAATTTTCCAAGTTTTCAATGAGATCAAATTGTTCGCCGTCGCCGTTCGCCTGTATCAAGTAATCTAACAAAAAATTGTGTGATGGATCCCAAATCCGGAACTGGGAAAAGTATATATTTATATATGTTAAAGAAGGGTATGTCATCCTTTTCTGTTGTTTCCTCAGATATTTAAATGACCGGTCACCACCAATTTAAAATGCAACTGTACTCTTACTAGTATCTCCATGAAATAAACTTTAGTTTGATTTTACTTAACCTGTTGTAATTATTGTAATTAACTCTTTACACTGGACCTTAAACATGGAATGGGTTTTGTTTTAAAACACAACGCAATTTTTTGAAATTTAGTATTTTTTGCATATTTTGTTTTTATGTTACACTATGATAACTACTCTTATATAGTTTGGTGTTTGATACAATATTGGTTGAAGTGTTCTGTTATGTTACCTATAACACACCGTTACCTACCTCATAATCTAGTATGAACTTTGACAACAGTTATTTCACAATAATGATGTTCAGTAGTAATTATTAAGTATGAATTTCTATTTTATTTTTATATAACAGTATTAAAAGCAAGATGATTATTTATTCTAATGTTAAACTCATTCATAACGAAGACTGGAGAGTATAAACAGTGGAGTTATTTTGACTATCACAGTCCTGACATATATATGTAGTAGTAGAAAATTGAAATATTATAGGGAAAAAAAAGCATCTTATGTAAAAATTTATTTTTTATTAAAGTAAAAAGTATCCCCTAAGCGAAGTTCCAGAAATAAATATAAGAATGCAAGCACCTTTTAGAGGGGCAGAGAACTATTTCATGTTAGAATCTCTCACATAAAAATTAAATGAAGGCGTAGCTATAAAAATGTACAGTAAAGTTTTAAAGCATTAATCTTAGCATAGAGCTTCCATGTTTGTAGAACTCGTATATTTGCTCAAAATAAACAGATTTGGTAAGCTAGGTATTATGAAATCAAAATTCATTAAATGAGGAATAATTTTCTGATCACAATCCTAGAAATTCATAGAATATCCGCTTCTAGGAATGTAATTCTAAAGAAGTAGTGAGTAGTAGCGTAAACATGGATAACTTAAATTTATCTCAATAGACGTAAGAATCTAGTCACGTATGTATTTCATTCACGCCAGCAGCAAACCTGAAAGCGAACTGCTCGAGAAGAAAATAAGTTCATCTTTAAAAGAACCGAACCACGTCCTGACAAGAGTGTATTCGTTCACTGTCTGAACACGTATGTCAGAGAAGTTTATCGAGGTAAGGTATAAAAGAAATGCATAGAAAAGAAAACTTTTTAAATTGTTGCGATAGAGAAATTTATGAAATCTAGAACAGCATATCCATAGTAGTGGACCTAATATGCATCAATGCAGGAAACATATGACCATAACTTCGGTAAACTACTATAATAAAAAAAAATGCCTTCAATTTCAATAAAAATATAAAGTTTTTCTTAAATAGTATAATGTTAACCAACCTGTATCAATAAGAGCCAATATAAAACATTTTTAGCTACACGTTTTAGTAAAATGAATTAAAACGTAAAAAAGCTATCATAATACCCTCGATCTACTAAATATAAAGGATTTTAAATTAAAACTATTAACACTAAAGTTAAAAATGATTGAATGGAATCAATCTTATATATGTTATTTCCTGTGAATACTGGTAGTTTAACCTGTGTTTGTGTCTATGGGAACGGGTTGGCTCCATGTTTTGTTTCTTATCTCTCCCCATGTGTAGTGTGAATACGAATCATGTTAGTGTATATTTCAAGTATTTCGTTTTTAGGCATTAACCTATGAATTTGTTAATGTTTATTAAACTTTCTCTAATATTTTTACTCTTTTCTAAGACACTGGATTTTCTTTCTCAACTTTTTACTATGGCCAACATTGAGTATTTGTTTATTCCACAGCAAAGCACTAAGATCTCTTTACCTAGGCAATGATGTCTTCGTGAAAGATGTTTCCATATTTAAGTTTTATTTCACATGCGGAAAATCACAAGAGCACCATGAAACCTACATGTGTTATCGCTTAGATGAGAAGCTGTAATGCGAATTTTGTTGCTTTTATATGAGAGTTCATTTAATCTCTAGTTGACCACCAATAAGTAAAATTATTAGAAATTAAAGTAACTGTTCGGCGCACGTTCTTGCTAATATGTATATTAACTGTTGAACGCAAATTATTTAAAATCTTTTCTAATTCCTTAAATTTAATCTCTTTCGCTCCTTCTTCTGAGGTGTGAAAAATTATATCAGAAATATATTATAAATTGCCGCTTTTTTTATCAATTTAATTGTTCGAAAATCGAGTAGAAAATAATGCGAATAATTTAATTTCCGGAGGACTAGGTTACGATATACAAGTATAACAAATGAAATTTATTATTGCTGGATAATTTACAGGTAACTATCATAATATCATTTCATTTAAAGAAGCCTACATTCCAATTAAAATACATAGTAATATTAACATCACAGTATCTAATAAGATGCCTTCGTTTCTACTTCCTGAAACTTAAAGTCCTTCTTACTATTGTCTATGCTATTTTTATGGCCTCAAATCATCCTTAAATAACTAGAGAAGGTGGATGTTCAGCTGATTCAGCGAAATCGTAAACTGCATGTAAGTTTGAGTTTCCTTCGCTACAATAGGTCGGGTTCTTGTATTAAACCTTTAGTGTGACCTCCTCTGGTAGGTTTCGACAGCTTGTCTTTATTAGTAAGATGAAAATAATCACTTGGGGAAGGAATCCATATTAAAAATTGGCAAGCTCGTTATCTGAGCGCATTTAAAAAAAGAAAATTACGCAAATATTTTTTTATTATTATTTATTTTCAGAATTTGGTCCAGAAGGCTAGGGGAAATATATAACAGAATATTGCGGTAATTACACTTTTAGTACTGCTTCACATTCAGTTTATTGTTCAACTTACGTGATTTATTACTTCATTTTTATGCTTTAGAAAAATCTCGTAAATATTATTCTAATTCTATTCTTTTAGATTTCCATCTCATGTTAAAACTTTTTTCCTTGTTAAAAGCGAGGTTAGATTGCATTATGAATTCCTTCAAGGTATTCAAATTCTAGCTGCTTTAAGATGACAGATTTTTGTGAATGAAATACAGAGAGAAACTTTATTACGCATATTTTCCATATGAGAAAAAACCTCCTCCGGCCGAGCGGTAAAGACGCTGAACACTGGTAGTTCGGTCTGAGGTTCGAATCCCGAGAACGGGCTGGCTGCATGGGCGTTTTCGTGGTTTTCCCCATGTGTAACGTGTATACGAGCCAGTTTCCCTTAGAAAGTCCTCCACGAAAGGCATCCCTCCCTTTAGGCAGATAGCCCTCGTGTGCTTTGCCATAATTAAATACACCAACACCAACACCATATGAGAAAAGCCACAGAAGTTTCATTCAACCTACCCGTTAAATCACTAAATTTGGCAGTTGGTCTCCGATAAGCTTCTAATTCTCAAAATATCTTGCTTTTAATGCTGTTTTTATCCCTGTATATGTGCTCTTTGAAATCGGTTTTTAA
The DNA here is from genome assembly GCF_044657685.1 of Stegodyphus dumicola. Taxonomy (NCBI): domain Eukaryota; kingdom Metazoa; phylum Arthropoda; class Arachnida; order Araneae; family Eresidae; genus Stegodyphus; species Stegodyphus dumicola. Next base: position 114,397,639 of record NC_140771.1, read on the forward strand.
GCAATATATATTATTTTGCTTTAAAAGTTATTACTAGGCTTCTCTCTGCAAAATTATTTTTGTATGTTCTTTGTAATTCATACCAATTTTCTTAAAACATTGTATGGTCTCTGTTACATTATTCAGCAGTATTCTTTTAAGATTTCAAAATATATTGCTTTTGCTGCAATTTTAAATTAAAGAATGCTCGGAGTTTCAGAAATTTTAATAGAGAATTTCATTATTTTTTCTTATTAATAATTCCAAAATTGCTTATTTACAGACTTACTTCTTGCTCCTCTAGACTTTCTGGAAAATTTAAAGGTTTCTTTATCAATAAAATTTACTTCATATTTAAAAATTTAAAAAATCCATAATCTTCCACATTGAACAACATAAGTTTAAATTTGAAGAGAAGCAATTAAACTTCTAATTATTGTTTACCATTAGATGTGTAATTTATTTTATCCTGTTGAAACACTCGAAAGGTTTTAATGATGGAATGAACTATTTTCTTCAAACATTTTCAATTTTATTTAATATCCTAGATTTGAATCTTTCCGAACCATTTTCTTTTAATGTAATTAAATATTCATAAAGCTTTTTTGTTTTCATTTAAAAGATAAATTTATTTGCCATCCAGTAATTGAAATTTGTTCCTTTCTATTTCATTAACGAAGAGTGCATTTAGCTAGACAGAAATTTGTATAGCTTTGCTCTGTTAAATTTTGTTCTAGTTTAATGATAACTATAATAATTTATTAATATCGGTAAATGATTATATCTGAGAGATTCAGAGGCTGCAATACGTTAAGTTAAAAGAAATTATTTTTGCAATTTAATCAATAATGGCTTTCATCAAATTAAATATAAACACAGAAAGCGCAGAATGTTTCCATATAAAGTACCGAATTTAAATACACTTGCATACACCTATTTTAAAAAATTAATGTATTCTTTGCTTTGAATGATTTAATTAAACAATAATTAAAATGACTTTTAGTTTAGCTGCGAAGTACAATAGCGGCTGCTTTCACGTTTTAGAAGAAATTTGCTGCATTGCAATTAATGTTTTTAATAAAATCATTTGTTTTGATAGAAGTCCTGACTTATATTCATTTCTTTGAACTCCCAACTCGCGTTTTTAATTATAAGATAGTAGAGTATTTTTCACAGTTAGCAAGTAATTTTTTCTGCATGCCTTGCCTTCTTTTCTACTTTCCGTAATCTAAAAAGTGGTTTACTACTGTCTTTAGAAAGCGTTTTTTTATCACTCTAAAATCAGTAAAACAATATTGAATCAGTGAAACTTGAGGAAGAATATGAAGAAAAAATCTAGATTTAATACTTCTTTTTTTTTTCCTTTCTTTCACGAAATATAGCAGCAAGTTCGTATACACAACTTGAAATTTTACATAATAAAACTGTTTTCTTTGAAGTCGCTGTGGATAAAATTACAACGCAGTAAATGAAATAATAACAAATAAAATAAAAAAGAAACAAAATTAAATAATTGCAAAGAAAACAAAAGAAAAATAATTCATCTCAATTTCCTCAGGCATACTGCTGAATAGAAATAATGTTATAGACATTTTTATGAAAATTATTTAGCCAAAGACAAATAATTGTGGTAGTTAATGAAGCTTGAATTCTTTAAATGATCGTTATGAAAAGGAATAATTTCTTTTAGACAGTAATTTTTGTTTTTATTGTGCCCTTTCGTTATAAGAAGCTTGAAGGAGCCGGTATCAAGACTGTATTATAAATTTCCTTGCATTACAATAAAATAAAAGATTCCTTATTAAACAGATTCTCTTTTATGCGATGTAAGAAGCAATACATTCGTGTGTACCAAACAGTGAACTTAAAAGCATTTTCGTGCACTTCAGTGAGTATTTTAAATATAAAACGACAAACAAAACGTAAGCGAATTGAATGTATTCGTACAGAAGGTATGCCGACTAAATATATGCATATAATATATATATATACATACATACATGAAAATCAAGGTAGTGCATTTGGACATACATTTTCTATCTTAATATTCATGTAAATAAAAGTGTATTTTCCAGAATTACTTTTTTAAAAAGTTATGTTATTTTATTTTTATATTTTATTACAAATGTGGCAGATAAAGCTGCGGCTGCGACTTGGAGCGTATTTTATCTTTATGAGCTGTACGTTATTTCATTAACATATCTATAACATATCTTTATGAGCTGTACGTTATTTCATTAACATATCTATAGCTTCCAAGGGAGAGATTTAAAGAAGGTAATTTCAATTGCCCCCTAGCCGGTATAATGGTTAATGACGCTTACTGCCGAAAAGAGGGCTACAGTTCGAGTTCCCGAGAAGGGTGGATAGTGTCTGCTGCAAGAGAGCACTGAAAGTACATAGTTAGCCGAAAGTCCTTTCGAGATTTGGTGGCAAGGGAAGTGATGTGGGAGACCCTTGGACCCTCTCAGGGATTCTCTGTCTCAAACCTTGTGCGGAAATGCGGAACTATACCTGAACGACCATGGTGAACTTCTGATGTCTTCCCCATTTCTACCTATATCTGGGTAATTCCTAGACTCGTTTTTCTAAGATCTAGTCATGTACAAGTGTTTTATTTTATACCAACCTATATCAGAAATTACATTATATAGAATAGAGGAGTATTCTGTTTCATACCTATTAAGTTAGCTTAGACCCACTGGTTAAAACTTAAATACACTACATCTAACCCTAAAGCAAGGCTTCCCCGAACTAATTTAATATAATGATAATATATTTTGCAATAACAATAGAGCATATAAATACAATAAGTTAATCTGGTTCCATTACGGGTGTAATAATTTAGGAAAATCTAATGAATATTAGTAAAACTTGTCAATATAACGTTTAATAAAGATAAACAGTATTTAAAAATGTGTTAAAATGCGAAAGTGCTCTTCTGGGCTAATGATATAGTTATTCAAATTCTGTGTAAGAAAATAGGTGACAATTTGAGTAGTATTTGAAAGCTTTTATAAACTATCATAGTTTAAAATAATTAATATATCAGCCACATCTCTAACAGCTTGAAGATAGTTATTAGTTCCGTTTGTTATAAATTATATTTTTGCATTCCATCGATGCTGGTAGATATCCTGTTAGCCATTCAAGCATTCTGCTCTGAAGATACATTCCAATTTGCTGTCTCGTATCAACCATAAAAGCTAATCCTGCAGATTGTAAATCATTGGAACCAATCCGAACAAGTCTCTGCCTCGGTAAAACAACACTGATTACTATTTTTGCTCTAACTGCCAGAAGAAACTCACCCTTGTCGCAAGAGGCGAGAAAACGTTCGAAGGAGCGGAGTCGATTTCGATACCATTACAGCACTAGTAATTGCGACTACAGACTTGCCTAGCATAATTACGCTGAGCACCCAAAAGGCAATTATGGCGTGGTAGCTATTTCTTGAAAGATAATCCAGCAACAGATATTAATATCTCTCTTGATGGAGTGAAAGTAAGGCAAGAGCTATCATCAGGCCGGGCTTTTCCACTTACGGTTCACTAATGCTCATATTGATATTTTCTTTTTTCTCTGTGTTACAAAAGCAAAGGGTAATTTTTCAAATAAATGATCTAACACGGCCAAGAACGACTAAGCTTTTATTAGTAGCCACGTTTGTTGTTTAAACGCTTTATTGCTAAAGTTCAGACGGTTATTTTTCTTCCCCTAATGTTTCTTCATATGTCTAATAAGAATGTATTTATAGTAACTATGAAAGTACTCCAGAAATTGTTTCTTTAATGCTATAATTATCATTAGCTAAAGCGAGGCTATAAACTGATTTTCAGGATTTCTTAATTTTCCTCCGACGCTTCTAGATGCAAAAATCATAGCTTGTCGTTAATACTCAAGTTAATATTTGTCATTTTTTAAACACATAGTATAGCTAAAAAGTGTTTCGTCATTTTCTAACTTTCACATACTTTTGATGGTGCATTTAATAAATACAAATTCCAGAAAATTTTATTTATTAAATACATTAAACAAATGTATGAAAAATGAGAGTGCTGTTGTACTTTAGAAACTTTGTTTAATTTCATAAAATAAGTTTCTGATGAGAATGACTGCTTATAAAATGAGCAGTTTCTTTCCTTTAGCCTTTTATAATGCATTTATCTTGTATCTATAGAAAATTGCAAAATATTTATATATTCTATTCAAGATTGTAATTTCATACAGACAGATGTAATTTCCTATGACAAACCCATAACTTTAATGCCTAAATCTGTTCAAAAGATGAGGCTTAATATTAGCTACAAAAAGTTGACTTTGTATAAATACATATTTTCTCTAAAATATAATTGGCCATTGCATTAGTTTTAGAAGTATCAAATCCCATGCTGTGAATAATTTCTGCGGTACCTTAGATGCAAATTCCCTATTCTTCACCATAAATTATAATTTAAAAGGAATTTAATATATATCTTATATCCCATAAGTATTAAATATCGCATTTTTGAAATAAATTAAGGTGGAGAAAATATATTATTGAGAAAAAGCGCAATTTGTAGCTTGATTTGATCTATCTTTTAACCTCTTATCAAAAAATCAAAATTTTTTATAGATTTGAGTATATTCCTCGTCATTAAATTCTGCAATTTATTAATATCTAAGTGTTTGTAATATTTCATAATAAACTCAAATGGTTAAAATTTTTTCATCAATTTTAGATTATTTAATTTATCTACGAATATTTCAACATATTTCAAATTACCACAGCGTTTTCTAAAATACTATTTTTAAAAATTCCTGTACTGTTGTAACCATATACAGTGGCGTAGCTAGAGGAGGTGGTCCTCTCCGGGCGGCTCATTTTTCTGGAAAGCATTTTGCATGTGAAGTATGTTGCAGGAGGTAATCATATGAATCATAGCAGCAGAAAGACTAACTGTTTAAATGACGGAACAGAAAGATTAATTATTGGACTACAGCAGAGTTCTCTACGGTTATCTGTCTAAAGGGCAAGAAGTTTTCTGTTTTCGTGGAGTGCTAAAATTCTCAACGAATGGCTTAAAAAATGGCAAAGGGCTCATATTCACGTTACGAAAGGCACACTAACCAATATTCTTTCTTGATTAAATACAGCTTTCATACCCTACGTTACACATCAGTTATACCACATAAGGCAGCTAGTCGGTTATTTGGAGTTTGACCCCACATCAAATTACCAACATCCAGCCCATCTCATCCACTCGGTCACTGTTGAGATGAAGAATCGCGAGATGTCGAACTGTGATACGAAACTGAATTGAGCAGAGAATTGATTTTACATTGGTAAGATTATTCAGAGAAGGAGATTTCAATAGCATCACTTTCTTCTTATCTTTCTTACCCCATATGGAAAACACAAATATCGAAACTTTTGAATGAAAAATACAAATGACAATTAAATTATGATATCTTCATAACATTAATAAAGAAGAATTGCTCACAGAGACAGAAATACTTCAGAGTTTTATTTCTGTTACTGCCTTGGGAAGAAACAGCCAATAAGTGAAGTAGTAGTTACTTTGAACTTTTACAATTTATTCCGAAATACAATATCTGAAACAAAATTCCAAATATTAAAATTCTATTTCGAATTTTCCTTACTCTTGCTGTAAGGAGTACTTTTTGCGAGAGAAATTTTTCTAGATACAAATTGGATAAGAAGCATGTAAAACTTAATAATGGTTACCTTGTATTTAACAAAATATTGTATTTTCTAGAGAAGAGCAACTGGAGTAATGAAGCAAACTTCTGGAATGTCATCGATTTTGTCATTAGAATAAAGCAAATTAACGTTTAAGAACATTGTAATTAAAAGTTTATTTCAAAAATTAACACAGAGATTTTACTTATGTTCTTGTATCTCGCTTTAATACTTTTAAAATTCTATTTTTGATCTGCATTTAGACGGCCAGCTCAGGTGAGAAAACTTCTAGCCACGCCACCGCCCGAACAACTTCAAATCAGTTTTTTTCGATTGGTCAACTATACTTTTATCACGAAACAAGTGATTTCAATCAGAAATCCTTATATACTTTTATTGTGACTAAATGGTTGAATATGTCGTTTAAACCTTATCCGAAAATAATTTATTTTTCTAATCCTTTATAATTACTGATTAATAAATTCCAAGTGGCAAACGATTAATACTGAAGTAGTAATACTTTTACTTCATGCAAGTAAATTATCATTATCTTTCGTTATCATGCACAAAAAATCTATTACTTTTACAAAAGGATTTCTAATATTAAACTAAATTCTGCAGAACTAAAATTCGTGTACTTCACTCTGTTTTATTTTTATAGAGGGATCTAGAACCCTTTTCTTTCTGTGACATACTATTCCATTGTGAAATATATAAAAATGATTGGAACAAGAGCTTTACTGTTTAATCTTTTTTCACATTTAAGCGAAGCAAAATAAAGCGGGCTTATAAACTCTGGATTCTCTACTACTGTTTTTTTCCGAATGTATACATCAATAACAGTAAGGCTACTTGAGTTATTTGCTTTTCAAAAATCGCCTTCTATAAAATCTCTTTTTCCTACAATTTGAGTTAAATCTTTGTTGTACTTCTCCTCTGATAAGATTTCGAGTCTTCAACCTGTCACTTAACGCAGGCAAGTTTTTTAAAACCTGAATCACTATTCTTTTAAAGTTAGATATGCCTGCTTTATTTTCAGGGGCATTTTTCGAAAATGTAACGTAAGATTACTGATTTTAGATAACAGTGTCAGACTTAAATTATAAATTTTGCAAAGCATCTAATTTTAGGAAGTAATTTATTTTGTGAGAAAATAAGTAACTTATTGATATTATTCCACCTCTGATTGTTTAATTTTACAGATTTCAACCATGTATTTTTTTAAAATTTTACTAAAAATAAAAAATTGGAAAATGGATCATAATTTTGTCGTTATCATACATAAATTAAGGGCAAATGCATTAATTAATTGCAAGAAAATCTAACCACCGTTTCATAATTAATCACTGAAAACATTTTTATTTTTACATTACTTTCATTAAATTTAATTTACCTGTCTTCTTCTTAAAGAACTAAAATTTTGGAACAAATTTTTCACTTTTTTTTCAATTTTTAATACACACTCAAATATATATAACAATCAATTATTCATAATTATATCAAGTATTCGTTATTATACAGTATTCAATAACTATATCATATTTTTCAGGATTTTTTAATTCTATCCAGATCTCTTTTATTTGCAATTTGATTTTATATACATACATTTATTTAATGGCTAAATTATTATTAAAATATTTCGGTCTGTATGAAATTAAATAAATAGAAAAATGATGCAGTTTATCTATAATACATTCGCTAAGGATTATAGATTTTAAAACCAATATATACTTCATTATTAATAACCACCCGATTTTTAATGATGACATCGGAATTTTAAATTAAAGAGAAATTTAAATAAATTGGATGAAATTTATTCCATTGGATAGATCTCAAAACGTTGAAAAAAAGATTACTTCACGCGTACTTAATTGCTATGCTTATTTCCTCCGTTCAGAAGCGCTGAACGCTAAACAATAAAAGTTAAACAATTCCTATACGCTAAAAAATTCCTATACACTAAACAATAAAAGAAATAAGATGTATAAACAAATTACACCATTTTAAATGGATGCAGTGAAAAGTAATTTTTAGCTGCCATAATGACCTCCCTGATATATGTGACTAAAAGCAAAATGCTCCATATACGAAACGTGATTTGATAACGAAGTACGTTGTCTCCGTTAGCATAATTGCTATATGCACATCTGTATCGCAGCCGAGGAATGACCATATAGAGCAGACCAGTGAGTCTCCAATATTTTCTCTTGTGTCACGTGACTTTCACCGCATTTAAAATAAGTCTGTCAAACACGTTTTATCGCCTAATTTTTTTCCCAAAATAATTAATATATCGTGCAATTCCTGTAAAAGTTTATCAGGACTTGTGTTCCTCTTTACTTGCTTTGGAAACATAAACTGTCCTGACTCGGAACAGGGAACTTGCTCAAGCTATGTTCAATAAATTGTGAAGTAGACAATACACACAAGAACGGTATACGAAACACTTTATTTTTCTATCTTTACAGAGATTTCCGGAACTTCGGAATACAGAGACCAACCACTTGTGGTCTGAACGTAAGAATATAAAAATACTAACTAAAACTCTAACTAAAACTAACTTTGGTTTAATATACAAGTGCCTAACTTTAAGATTGGCTGTTTAACAAAATCCGTATGTAGTACAGAGAGCTGCTAAAACTACGATACGTTTGAAATTGTCAAGAGGACTAAACCTCTGGCCTTGAAGGCAACCAGCAACCGAGTAAAATTACTATGGCAAGCGGTCTGCTTCTAATAACTCCTTCCTCTCTCTTGCTTGGCAAAAAGCCACAACTTAAGTACTTGGCGTTAGCAAGACAAATTTGCATAAATAAGTTAAAGCTTTTAATTCTGGCCGGAAGTAGAAAATAAGAAGTGATAGTAAAGATTTAAAATAAAATAAACGTTAGTAAAACTTAGGATCCTTACATACTTCCCGCCAGAGTTAATTAGTTTGAAACTGAGGTCTAAAACGACCTTGTTGAAAACTTTTAGCTCTAGAATCTAACGCGAGTCCAATCTTTTACAAACATTTCTCACTAGAAACTAGAAATTAAAAAGTCATTTTTACATTATCAACTCCATGGACAAGTAATTTTCATCTGTACTGCATCTATAAACAGAAGTTTCTTAGTTGAAATCTGGTTCCTTCCAGAGATCTGGAAGGAAAACTAGTTTAATGAAATGTTACACAATCAAATGGCAAGTAACATGAATATTTATATTTCTCTTTTAAAAATTCTTATTTCATTCATGACGTTATTTAATTATCCCCCGTGCTCTCTGACATGTGTTGTAAAGAAAAACACCAAACACGAGCGTGTCTATGTACAAGTGTTCAACACTACAGCCTGCAATCAAAACACTAACGTGTTAAAATTCAACATAACAAGACCTCAGAACACACCTTGTATTCATCTCTAAACCCTGAGGTACTATTCTGAAAAGTGGCTAACTCTGAAGTGTAGCGTCAGAGAGCCTAACTGCATTCATTCAACCTTTAACACATATTTACAATAATTTGCTCTTTTTACAGTCACACCAATAAGTTAAAAAAAAACAATTTTTGGCATTACTCTAATATTTTCATTTTTAACATATCACTGTATTTCTTAACTTTTAAGATAACAGTTCACATTGTATATAAGGACATGTTAACATTCCGTTAATTTTACGCATTTTAAAACATACATTAGTAGTAGTATAAAAATACGGGTTCACCTGCACGCGGTGTGGGGTGTGGGCGTGGTCAATGACGTCACACAGAGGGCGGGGCCAAAGGCAACGTCATCACACTAGTAGGCGTGGTCACGAGTGGAGTTGAGGTGTTCGTAGATTGCTGATTGAGTTGTAGACCTCCTGCTTTTCATTTAAAGTTAGTTTTTTAAATTGGCAATGGAGTCATGGCGTCCTCTAGGGACGAAAAAAGAAAATAATTTATTTAGGAATTGCTTATGGCGTCCTCTAGGGACGAAAAAAGAAAATAATCTATTTTAGAAGTTTCTTTTTTTTTTTTTAATGTTCAAATTCAAAATATAGAATTGAACTCTCAAACAAAATATCTCACCAGCTCAGTAGCTTGAAGATTTTAACCACTAAGCTGACGGGATACATTCAGATTCAGGTAAAAAAGCCTATTTAAGAAAATGGAATTTGAATCGACTCATCAATTTATTCTGATACTTTTATCCTTTCTAGTTTTTCATGAAACTTTAACTTATTTCTCAGGTTTTCTGTTTCATAATAACATATTCATTTACTGTCATATTTTTTAATACTTAACGTTTCTAATTTATTTGTAATATTTTATTTAATTTCCACATACTATTTTTTTTCATACCTTTCATAAATTTCAGAATACCTGATTTTTAACTTATACGTTATATTTCACAAACGTTCCCGCACGTGCTGTTTATTTGTTACATTACTTAATTTTAGATGCAATTTCACACTTTTTTTAACGTTATAATGTTCAATATATTCTGAATTTTAACTTCATTTACTTTTTTTAAACCATTCTAGTATTCTATACACACTTTAACTTAGTGGTATGAAATTGTATTTAAAAAGAAACGTTTATTTTTCATGATCTTAGTTCTTTTACTAAATTTTCTACAGAATTTCTAATTTCTTTCACGTGTTTAACAATATCTTCCTTACATTACCGAATATTTTTTAAAAAAAACTTAAGTCTATAACTGTTAATTGCTTTTCTTACGTTCATGATTCCCCTTCTGTGTTTATATTTCTTAATTCTAGCTTAACTTATTTATTATAATGTTTTTATTTTTGTCTCATCACTCGTAATTCCAACATTTTATCCCTTTTTATTCATTTTAACGATATGGATTGTTTTCATTTACTCCATATTCAAATATTTCCTTACAATTTTTATAATACTTGTTTTATTCCTCGATCATAATAGATCATCTACAGGTTTTACTCAGAAATTTCCATTCACAACTTTACAGTTTAATACCATTTATATCTAAATGTATTTCTTTCTCATATAGTTTTATGGTCTTCAAAGTTTCTAACATCATATTTAGTTTTAAATCCCGATTACCTTTAAGTGTGTTGATAATTTTCATTTCTAATTTTACAACCACGTTCAGTGTTTCATCCACACATACCAAAATATTTCTTACATTTTCTGATATTTAGTCTATGTCATATTTCAGTACTTCAAATGAATTTACACTGCTCACACTATTATTTTTTCATGTTTTAGAGACACTAACTATACTAATTTTACTATTTTTCCTGCACTAATTGCATCTATGTCAGCACTCATGATAAACTAGCAATTGTTTTGTATCACATGCATAAAGAAATTCTTAAAATCAACTTTTTCAATATCGTACTCAAATTACTGTTTTACAGATAGGAATTACCAGTATTCTTTGGTTTTACTCTGTTACATCTTTTTAAATTTTAACATCTTACTTTTAATTACAACATACATCTTTTAAACAGTTTTTTCTTTTAATGATAGCCTTACCTTATTTGTTCAAATTAATTCTTTCATTCACCTTCTTTACTACCTTTCAGTACCTTCATAATTCACTATGCAAACGCAATGTCTTTCACTGACATTCTGTTTAATAATACCACAAGTTTCCTTAATTGACAAAAAGCGAATTATTTCTCATTTCAAAATAGAACTACTATATTTTTGCACAAACATTTCCTTTATCCATTCAAGCCACCCCTTAACATGTAACTGATGTAGCGATAGGAAAGGAGATTCTTATCATATGCTCTTTCGACATTTGAGGTTTCTAGAACTTCTTTGACAAGTATATCAATACCATCAGAAAATATACTTAACACTTTTACCCAGTTTAAAGGCAACATACTGTTATAAGAATGGTTTTAGTTAAATTTATAACACAAATAAACGCATTTTGTGCTAAATAGGCATAAACATTTAGATTCAGAATATTTCTTTTTAATCCGATGTAAGACTTGAATTTCATTCATGATACGGATTGTCTTTTGATTTTCTTTTTGTTTACCTTACACTAATAGAAAATTTTTATTTTACAAGTTCAGCTTTTAATGAAATAGAAATAAAAACTACGATACACCTGTTGATTTTAAGAAAAGGAACTTTGATATATTTCTGGAAATATAAATGCTTTTAGAGTTTTCTTTCAATAACGTTGATTTTCATTACTTTACTAACTTCAATAATTCTCTTATTAGCTAATATGAATGAAAGAAGATTGTCAAAAATGTGACACAGTATAATTCTTACGAACATATGTACCTTTACCAGCATACAGATATTACCGATTGAAATGAAGAAAGATACAGATATTTTACTCCAATCTACATTAAATTAAAAAAAAATATTTAAACTTTCATACATTCCAAAGAATAAACGAAAACTCAATAGATATTGTCATGTTTGTATATATGAGATAAAAGTTTTATGAATGGTATTTAAAGTAATGCTTAGAACTTCATAAAAGCGAACATTCACTATGTTAATACACATATCATCAGTTATTTACATTAATCAATGTAATATTAATCATTACATGTACTATATGCACATATATTTAAAGTTTAATTGTCTTACAATTGAATAATTAACTATTGAGAGAAAGAGGTTCATATCTTACACTATTTAATTCACATGGAACAAATTTTTCCATCAACCACATTGAACCGCGTTTATTAAATTCGCCAAAGCTCTTTTATTTCTGCATTTTCACACTCACGACACATTTTAAATGTAACTATTGATTACCATTTCAAACACCGATATCATAACTCAGTGTTAACTCAGTGTAACTACATCGTAACTCATTTTTTCCCTACTAACTACAATTTTATATATTCAAGAAGTACATCTAAGACATGATCATTTTCTATGTTCTAGCAAATCGATTCAATTGCGAACATACTATTAAGACTTGCGATTTTAGAAGACTTGCATGTATTAACGATGTCAACGTTTCTTCGTTTTTATAAGATTCACATCAAATCATGTCGCATTCGAATGTGGTGTAAGAGATCACTTTTTCTTTTAAACACTTGTAAACAATGGATGCAATTTATAAGAAGAGAAGTATCATGCTGTTTCAAAACATCATCATCAGCATATTTCTGTTTCTTTTGACACCGGCAAAATTAAAAAAGGACATTCAATATGATGTAAAGATTCATATTGTTTTAAATTCTTATGCTCACTAAATATTTTTATCACGATTTACTCTTAAAAGTAACTTTATAAGTTTTCATATCCTTTTTACATGAAAAGAACTTGTGATTATTCACTACAAAATTCTAAGACGAGAAGCTTCGCGACTTTTCAAACTACAAACTTAAATTTCTTAGGACATACACTACATCTGATGTTTCTTTCATGAGATTTCAAATATCTCTTCAGATTACTCGTATTCAAGAAACCTTACAAATATATCACATAAGTTCAGCGAATAATCGCTTCATAAACTCCTTAATTTTCAACACGAGTGAATCACTTGAAGCATATACTGCACTGTAAACATACAATACTTAAAAAAATTGTTATAAAAAAGAAAAATACATTCATTTCACCAAGAAGCTTTTCTATTTAAATACATTTATTTATTTCCAAAGAACAAGTTTCTGTATTATATATAAAATATACTTAGAATTTTCTTTCATTAGTTAATATCAAATTAACAACAATATCCATTTACTGATATTTGGTATACATGTTTGCTTTAAAATTATAACTAAAATTTCAATATATTTCTATTAAAAAAAAACATAAGGAAAAAAAAATACTCATAACATCAACCAAAGACAGAAATTTAAATAGAATAGCTGTACTTATATTAGTGCATTTTTATAATCTTCATAACATTTTGATTCAAAAAACCTATTACAAAATAAATGAAACATTTTTTTCTGCCTTAAAGAATCTCTTATATTTTTAAAATTAATACATAAAAATATATCTTCCCCAATATATTTAATTCTATCCTCAACACTTATTATAATGCAATCATGTCTTGTTTGTGAAGGATGATTTACAATACAACCTTCGCATTTAAATAGTTTTTTAATCACTGAATTTAATTCAGTTTTGATAGAGTTTATGAGTTCTTTAAAAAGTTCATCATCATCACTTACCATATCCGAACAATTTTACATTTGATTTGCAACGGTAAAATAATTTCAAAAATTACAAAATAAATGAAACATTTTTTTCTGCTTTAAAGAATCTCTTATATTTTTAAAATTAATACATAAAAATATATCTACCCCAATATATTTAATTCTATCCTCAACACTTATTATAATGCAATCATGTCTTGTTTGTGAAGGATGATTTACAATACAACCTTCGCATTTAAATAGTTTTTTAATCACTGAATTTAATTCAGTTTTGATAGAGTTTATGAGTTCTTTAAAAAGTTCATCATCATCACTTACCATATCCGAACAATTGTTTTTACATTTGATTTGCAACGGTAAAATAATTTCAAAAATACTTTTATATAAAGTATTAGATACATCAGGAATAATTTCTTTCAATTTTTTTAAAATATCACAGTTTACTTTTAGGTATGTAGGTTTTAGTTTAAAAGAATTTTCATCTTGTTTAAAAACTTGTTGAAAAATACACTCACCTTCTTTGTTGAAAACTACCAACTCATTATTGCAAATGATGCTGGCAGTCGTATAGACAAGATTAAATTCATATATTTTTGAGGAAAATTCTTGCCATGTTGCAGGAGTTATAACAACACCGCGTGTAGTAGGGTATAATATTTTATTTTGTTCCACACATTCACGTAGATGAATGTTCATTCTGTTTTCAAACTGATTTATGGACACAAAATATCCCCAACCAAGAGTCCACTGTGCAATCAACTTCGAACTTTCTTTTTCCTGTTCTCGATTATTCGGCATGAAGATATTTTCAGGAACAGACTTCATATAGTGGGCAAACCAGTCATCCTCTGGAAGTTCATCCTCATTATCTTCCAAGCGTCGTTTTTTAATTTTCGAAATTTTTATGTTTCGGAATGTGATACTAATTCTAGGATCTTTAACGTCAGGTTCAGAGGGTATTCCGTGCATCCAAAATTGATTCGTTGGGGGTTTCATTACAAGGAGAGTTCCATGAGTTAAGTCCACGCTTCGAGATGTGAAATTTCGCCTGGTAAATACCATTTGACGTTTTGCACCTAAACTGATGATAGGTATATCACTTTCAGGTTCGAGACAAGTTTCATTGTCTTTATGCGTTGAAATTTTCGCCACTCCGTCAGGATAATAGTTCAATAAAGCAAAATTATATTTTTTGCCAGTTATCGTTTCAACATAATCTTTTACATTTAGAAGAGTTTGAGTCCATGGTTCTGCACAAATGCTCGTTCCAGAGAATTCGTAACTAAGTCCTTCATCACCAAAACCGAGTACTTTCCTTCGTGGAACATACTGAGTCCCATTAATTTCAAAACTAATATTTTTAAAATCATAATTTGATAGTTCATCTAGCAAAATATCAGCTTCATTTCGTGAATAAAATTCTTCGTATAATTCCACATTTAACTCTGTATCACATATATTCCTCATATTCGCTTCTGAATCTAACGACAATTCTGAATGATATAGAAATACGTAGCATTCTTAAATAGCAAAAATTATCTAAAACATACATTAACGAAATGATTTCATCAACACTTATCGTAATACATTCTTGTCATGTCTTGTTTGTGAAGCCAGTCTTTCCGGCGTCATATGTGTAAAAATAATCATGATAGGATAGTGGGAAAGAGTTATAGTGTCCTAATGTTGTTATTCTGAACTTCGATATTACATATATGCATAAGGAGAATCTTAAAAGCATCATCCACTTATCATGATAGAGTAATGGAAAATTTCTAAAACTCTGATAATCATACGCGAAAGAATGTATTATCTTAAGGTTATTGTTGCTATTCCAAGTTTGACAGTACATACAGAAGTGAAGGAAGACCCTTGATAAGTGCTGCACGTTATCATGATAACGTGAAGTCTACAGCGCTTATCAAGGATCTTCCTTCACTTCTGTATGTACTGTCAAATTTGGAATAGCAACAATAACCTTAAGATAATACATTCTTTCGCGTATGATTATCAGAGTTTTAGAAATTTTCCATTACTCTATCATGATAAGTGGATGATGCTTTTAAGATTCTCCTTATGCATATATGTAATATCGAGGTTCAGAATAACAACATTAGGACACTATAACTCTTTCCCACTATCCTATCATGATTATTTTTACACATATCACGCCGGAAAGACTGGCTTCACAAACAAGACATGACAAGAATGTATTACGATAAGTGTTGATGAAATCATTTCGTTAATGTATGTTTTAGATAATTTTTGCTATTTAAGAATGCTACGTATTTCTATATCATTCAGAATTGTCGTTAGATTCAGAAGCGAATATGAGGAATATATGTGATACAGAGTTAAATGTGGAATTATACGAAGAATTTTATTCACGAAATGAAGCTGATATTTTGCTAGATGAACTATCAAATTATGATTTTAAAAATATTAGTTTTGAAATTAATGGGACTCAGTATGTTCCACGAAGGAAAGTACTCGGTTTTGGTGATGAAGGACTTAGTTACGAATTCTCTGGAACGAGCATTTGTGCAGAACCATGGACTCAAACTCTTCTAAATGTAAAAGATTATGTTGAAACGATAACTGGCAAAAAATATAATTTTGCTTTATTGAACTATTATCCTGACGGAGTGGCGAAAATTTCAACGCATAAAGACAATGAAACTTGTCTCGAACCTGAAAGTGATATACCTATCATCAGTTTAGGTGCAAAACGTCAAATGGTATTTACCAGGCGAAATTTCACATCTCGAAGCGTGGACTTAACTCATGGAACTCTCCTTGTAATGAAACCCCCAACGAATCAATTTTGGATGCACGGAATACCCTCTGAACCTGACGTTAAAGATCCTAGAATTAGTATCACATTCCGAAACATAAAAATTTCGAAAATTAAAAAACGACGCTTGGAAGATAATGAGGATGAACTTCCAGAGGATGACTGGTTTGCCCACTATATGAAGTCTGTTCCTGAAAATATCTTCATGCCGAATAATCGAGAACAGGAAAAAGAAAGTTCGAAGTTGATTGCACAGTGGACTCTTGGTTGGGGATATTTTGTGTCCATAAATCAGTTTGAAAACAGAATGAACATTCATCTACGTGAATGTGTGGAACAAAATAAAATATTATACCCTACTACACGCGGTGTTGTTATAACTCCTGCAACATGGCAAGAATTTTCCTCAAAAATATATGAATTTAATCTTGTCTATACGACTGCCAGCATCATTTGCAATAATGAGTTGGTAGTTTTCAACAAAGAAGGTGAGTGTATTTTTCAACAAGTTTTTAAACAAGATGAAAATTCTTTTAAACTAAAACCTACATACCTAAAAGTAAACTGTGATATTTTTAAAAAATTGAAAGAAATTATTCCTGATGTATCTAATACTTTATATAAAAGTATTTTTGAAATTATTTTACCGTTGCAAATCAAATGTAAAAACAATTGTTCGGATATGGTAAGTGATGATGATGAACTTTTTAAAGAACTCATAAACTCTATCAAAACTGAATTAAATTCAGTGATTAAAAACTATTTAAATGCGAAGGTTGTATTGTAAATCATCCTTCACAAACAAGACATGATTGCATTATAATAAGTGTTGAGGATAGAATTAAATATATTGGGGAAGATATATTTTTATGTATTAATTTTAAAAATATAAGAGATTCTTTAAGGCAGAAAAAAATGTTTCATTTATTTTGTAATTTTGAAATTATTTTACCGTTGCAAATCAAATGTAAAAACAATTGTTCGGATATGGTAAGTGATGATGATGAACTTTTTAAAGAACTCATAAACTCTATCAAAACTGAATTAAATTCAGTGATTAAAAAACTATTTAAATGCGAAGGTTGTATTGTAAATCATCCTTCACAAACAAGACATGATTGCATTATAATAAGTGTTGAGGATAGAATTAAATATATTGGGGAAGATATATTTTTATGTATTAATTTTAAAAATATAAGAGATTCTTTAAGGCAGAAAAAAATGTTTCATTTATTTTGTAATAGGTTTTTGAATCGAAATGTTATGAAGATTATAAAAATGCACTAATATAAGTACAGCTATTCTATTTAAATTTCTGTCTTTGGTTGATGTTATGAATATTTTTTTTTCCTTATGTTTTTTTAATAGAAATATATTGAAATTTTAGTTATAATTTTAAAGCAAACATGTATACCAAATATCAGTAAATGGATATTGTTGTTAATTTGATATTAACTAATGAAAGAAAATTCTAAGTATATTTTATATATAATACAGAAACTTGTTTTTTGGAAATAAATAAATGTATTTAAATAGAAAAGCTTCTTGGTGAAATGAATGTATTTTTATTTTTTATAACAATTTTTTTAAGTATTGTATGTTTACAGTGCAGTATATGCTTCAAGTGATTCACTCGTGTTGAAAATTAAGGAGTTTATGAAGCGATTATTCGCTGAACTTATGTGATATATTTGTAAGGTTTCTTGAATACGAGTAATCTGAAGAGATATTTGAAATCTCATGAAAGAAACATCAGATGTAGTGTATGTCCTATAAAATTTAAGTTTGTAGTTTGAAAAGTCGCGAAGCTTCTCGTCTTAGAATTTTGTAGTGAATAATCACAAGTTCTTTTCATGTAAAAAGGATATGAAAACTTATAAAGTTACTTTTAAGAGTAAATCGTGATAAAAAATATTTAGTGAGCATAAGAATTTAAAACAATATGAATCTTTACATCGTATTGAATGTTCGGACATTTTTTCAAGTAAAACAGAATTTGAAGAAAATCTCACGAACCTTTTTTTTTTTACTTCTCTTCTTATAAATTGCATCCATTGTTTACAAGTGTTTAAAAGAAAAAGTGATCTCTTACACCACATTCGAATGCGACATGATTTGATGTGAATCTTATAAAAACGAAGAAACGTTGACATCGTTAATACATGCAAGTCTTCTAAAATCGCAAGTCTTAATAGTATCGCAATTGAATCGATTTGCTAGAACATAGAAAATGATCATGTCTTAGATGTACTTCTTGAATATATAAAATTGTAGTTAGTAGGGAAAAAATGAGTTACGATGTAGTTACACTGAGTTAACACTGAGTTATGATATCGGTGTTTGAAATGGTAATCAATAGTTACATTTAAAATGTGTCGTGAGTGTGAAAATGCAGAAATAAAAGAGCTTTGGCGAATTTAATAAACGCGGTTCAATGTGGTTGATGGAAAAATTTGTTCCATGTGTATTAAATAGTGTAAGATATGAACCTCTTTCTCTCAATAGTTAATTATTCAATTGTAAGACAATTAAACTTTAAATATATATGCATATAGTATATGTAATGATTAATATTACATTGATTAATGTAAATAACTGATGATATGTGTATTAACATAGTGAATGTTCGCTTTTATGAAGTTCTAAGCATTACTTTAAATACCATTCATAAAACTTTTATCTCATGTATACAAACATGACAATATCTATTGAGTTTTCGTTTATTCTTTGGAATGTATGAAAGTTTAAATATTTTTTTTTAATTTAATGTAGATTGGAGTAAAATATCTGTATCTTTCTTCATTTCAATCGGTAATATCTGTATGCTGGTAAAGGTATGTATGTTCGTAAGAATTATACTGTGTCACATTTTTGACAATCTTCTTTCATTCATATTAGCTAATAAGAGAATTATTGAAGTTAGTAAAGTAATGAAAATCAACATTATTGAAAGAATAAAAACTCTAAAATTTACATTTCCAGAAATATATCAAAGTTCCTTTTCTTAAAAACACCAGGTGTATCGTAGTTTTTTATTTCGTTAAAAGCTGAACTTGTAAAATAAAAATTTTCTATTAGTGTAAGGTAAACAAAAAAAATCAAGAGACAATCCGTATCATGAATGAAATTCAAGTCTTACATCAGATTAAAAAGAAATATTCTGAATCTAAATGTTTATGCCTATTTAGCACAAAATGTGTTTATTTGTCTGATAAATTTAACTAAAACTATTCTTATAACAGTATGTTGCCTTTAAACTGGGTAAAAGTGTTAAGTATATTTTCTGATGGTATTGATATACTTGTCAAAGAAGTTCTAGAAACCTCAAATGTCGAAAGAGCATATGATAAGAATCTCCTTTCCTATCGCTACATCAGTTACATGTTAAGGGGTGGCTTGAATGGATAAAGGAAATGTTTGTGCAAAAATATAGTAGTTCTATTTTGAAATGAGAAATAATTCGCTTTTTGTCAATTAAGGAAACTTGTGGTATTATTAAACAGAATGTCAGTGAAAGACATTGCGTTTGCATAGTGAATTATGAAGGTACTGAAAGGTAGTAAAGAAGGTGAATGAAAGAATTAATTTGAACAAATAAGGTAAGGCTATCATTAAAAGAAAAAACTGTTTAAAAGATGTATGTTAGAATTAAAAGTAAGATGTTAAAATTTAAAAAGATGTAACAGAGTAAAACCAAAGAATACTGGTAATTCCCATCTGGAAAACAGTAATTTGAGTACGATATTGAAAAAGTTGGTTTTAAGAATTTCTTTATGCATGTGATGCAAAACAATTGCTAGTTTATCATGAGTGCTGACATAGATGCAATTAGTGCAGGAAAAATAGTAAAATTAGTATAGTTAGTGTCTCTAAAACATGAAAAAATAATAGTGTGAGCAGTGTAAATTCATTTGAAGTACTGAAATATGACATAGACTAAATATCAGAAAATGTAAGAAATATTTTGGTATGTGTGGATGAAACACTGAACGTGGTTGTAAAATTAGAAATGAAAATTATCAACACACTTAAAGGTAATCGGGATTTAAAACTAAATATGATGTTAGAAACTTTGAAGACCATAAAACTATATGAGAAAGAAATACATTTAGATATAAATGGTATTAAACTGTAAAGTTGTGAAGGAAATTTCTGAGTAAAACCTGTAGATGATCTATTATGATCGGAGAATAAACAAGTATTTTAAAAATTGTAAGGAAATATTTGAATATGGAGTAAATGAAAACAATCCATATCGTTAAAATGAATAAAAAGGGATAAAATGTTGGAATTATGAGTGATGAGACGGAAATATAAACATTATAATAAATAAGTTAAGCTAGAATTAAGAAATATAAACACAGAAGGGAAATCATGAACGTAAGAAAAGCAATTAACAGTTATAGACTTAAGTTTTTTTTAAAAAAATATTCGGTAATGTAAGAAAGATATTGTTAAACACGTGAAAGAAATTAGAAATTCTGTAGAAAATTTAGTAAAAGAACTAATATCATGAAAAATAAACGTTTCTTTTTAAATACAATTTCATACCACTAAGTTAAAGTGTGTATAGAATACTAGAATGGTTTAAAAAAAGTAAATGAAGTTAAAATTCAGAATATATTGAACATTATAACGTTAAAAAAAGTGTTAAATTGCATCTAAAATTAAGTAATGTAACAAATAAACAGCATGTGCGGGAACGTTTGTGAAATATAACGTATAAGTTAAAAATCAGGTATGCTGAAATTTATGAAAGGTATGAAAAAAAATAGTATGTGGAAATTAAATAAATATTACAAATTAGAAACGTGTTAAGTATTAAAAAATATGACAGTAAATGAATATGTTATTATGAACAGAAAACCTAAGAAATAAGTTAAAGTTTCATGGAAAAACTAGAAAGAATAAAAGCATCAGAATAAAATTGAGTAATAAAAAAAAATTATCTTGTAGTTACATTTTCATAACATGATGAACTATCATTAAAGGAAAGTCTTTTTTATATTTGTTTCTTTTACATTGTTTTCAGAGTCGCGCATTGAATAATTTTAACACCAGACTTAAAAAATATATTTCTAAAACATATAATTCACTTTTTCGTCAAGAGAGGGCAGCATCACTATATCATCAAAATTAAGATGCAGAAAATATTTCCTGTTGCCAATTTTTAAAAAAACTAACTTTAAATTAAAAGCAGGAGGTCTACAACTCAATCAGCAGTCTACGAACACCTCAACTCCACTCGAAACCACGCCTACTAGTGTGATGACGTTGCCTTTGGCCCCGCCCTCTGTGTGACGTCATTCACCACGCCCACACCCCACACCGCGTGCAGGTGAACCCGTATTTTTATACTACTATTAGTAGTACATTGTTAACTTCTATTCTTTTCAGAGCAAGTGTCAATTCTTCTACATTGAAATACTACATTTCAAAAGTCTTTCAGACTAAAACTTCTTTCTTGCCAGAATCTTTTAAATAAAATTTTATACAATAATTTTTACAATTTTCTTAAAGTATCTTTCTCAAAGATTATCAATGCTTTTACAATATTCAAGTATTTACACATTCCAATTATACAATAATTTTAGTTTTACTTGCGAGTAATTGAGTGTGTGTGTGTGTGATTATGGCAAATCCTCGAGGGCAATCTGCGTAAGAGGAGGGATGCCTTCGTGGAGGACTTTCTAAGGGAAACTGGCTCGTATACAAGTTACACATTTGGAAAACCACGAAAACGCCCATGCAGCCAGCCTGTTCGCGGGATTCGAACCTCGGACCGAACTACCAGTGTTCAGCGACTTTACCGCTCGGCCGCTGGTGGGCCGCGAGTAATTGAAAATACCAAAATAGGTAACAACTCATTTCTCGCCTTTTGGGCGATAAAAGTAGGCCTCACATGAGGTAAAACTTCTTGAATTCTGCCACTTGCAGTAAGAATGAAAAATTAACTTAAGGTTTCAAAGTAACATAAAGTTTTACTTATCTTTGTGATATTCTGACATCCTTTTTTCTGCCCAGTCCTGGAAAGTGGCGAAGACTACCGTCCGGTTTATCTTCCTTCTTGTGCGGGTTCGCTCTTCGGTTCCTTCCTCCATGAGCTTTCTTTTTCTTCCAGTTCGGTCACCCTTGAAGACCTTCTTTTTAGCATGTGCTTGTGGTCTCGGCCGTTTGATGGCAGCTGGTCTTGGCGGAACCGGGACAACTCTCTCTCGTTGTTGCCTGGATCTCTTTGCTGGCTGTTCAAATTTTTCTTGCTTCTTTGCGTCTGCAGCTGGTCTTCTTCATCAATTCGTCGAAATTTGCTGCGTAGACTCCTATCCGATAGGTAGACCTTCCGTTTTGGAGCCGTGTTATAGTTGCTGCCATTTCTTCTGGCTCTCTTTGCATTAGCCGTACTTCTCCCTTCTTCATTCTGGGGGTGGTCGTGCCCTCTCTTTTCTGGTCGGTGGAACGGCTTCTTTTTCTTGTTACCTTCAGTTTTCCAACGGGGAAACTTTCTTTTCAATTGCTCCTGTCTACTAATAGCTTGCCCTTGTGATTGTCGTTGTTCCACCTCTGGAGCTTGTGCCTGCCGTGCCGGATCCTGTAAAAGATCTTGAAATATTGGCATTTTATTACCATTATAAAAGGATTTTATCTAGTCAACGTTTGCGGTGCAGGTTTCACCATTCCTGGCTTTTAACACCACTACAGCCTGAGTTACTTTTTCTATGACATATGGTCCTTCAAATCGTGGATAAAATTTGGCAGTTTTATCTTCTCGTGCTGAAGAAAGTGAATGCTTAATTTTTAACACTTCATCCCCTACTTTATAAGTTACTCCCCGTCGTTTAATATCATAATAGAGCTTCTATTTTCTTTGTGCTACTTTAGTGTTCTTTTTTGCTTCTTTAATTAATTTTTCTATATCGCCCATTTTAAATTCTGGGGCTCTTTGTTGAACATAAAATAATTTATCTAACGGCGTTATAATCTTTCTGCCTAAAAATAACTCAGCAGGAGTTTTGCCCGTCGTATCATGTTTTGCGGTCCTAAGGGCAAAAGCTAATTCATTGACATAGTTATCCCAGCTTTTATCAAAATTTTTAACATAACTACGGACAATTTTCACTATATTTCTATTGACCCGTTCCGCTATATTTGATTGCGGCCGATAAGGGACCATTTTTAAATGACGTATGCCCAGTTTTTGGCACATGTCTTCAAATATATTACTTACAAATTGAGGACCATTATCCGATATAACTTTTAGGGGCGCCACGTATTTTAAAATATATTTATTTAAAATAGAATCAGTAACTAATTTCGCGGAGGCTCGTTTTAAGGGAACAATTTCGGTCCACTTACTAAAATGATCAACCATAACAAGGAGATACCTACTTTTATTTAACTGACTTTTTGGGAAAGGGCCCAATAAATCGATGCCAATTATTTCATTTGGAAATTCGGATTTAATACTATTTAGAAACCCGGCCGGGCGGAAATTAATATAATTAACTGCTTGACATGTTGGGCAGGACTGGACATACGCCCTTGTTAACTTTTGCAGTTCAGGAAAATAGACTGCCTCGCGTACGCGTTGGATGGTTTTTCGAATACCAGCATGAGAATCTAAAGGGGAGTCGTGTAACTCCTGCAGTATATTTAATCTAAGACTAGCTTGGATAACAAGTCAAATTCGTTGTTGGAATTCGTAGTTTTTGTATAAAATAATAGACCATCTATTAGTTCGTAATGGGCCGCCCTATTTCTTATCGCGACAATATCTTGGTGGCTAAAATTTTCAGGATCCTTTAAATAATCATAAATATTTTTAAATTCAGGATCCTTACCCAGTTCGGTTATTACAGTTTCTCGGGAATGTATCGTACATGCTGTGAGCATTGTCACCTTTACAGTATTACCTTCTTCATCTATTTTTATTCTAGATAGGGCATCTGCTACGATATTTTCCTTTCCTGGGGTGTACTTAATTACCAAATTATACTCTTGTAACTTGAGTGCCCATCTTATTAACCTTGGGGATAAGTTTTTCCCTGAGTACAATCTAGTTACCGCCGCATGATCAGAATACACTGTTATTGGCGCCTTTCCAAAATAGACTCGGAACTTTTGCACTGCTAACAGAACTGCAAGTGCCTCTCTGTCAGTTGCGGAATAATTTCTTTGTGTTTGATTTAAAGTTCGACTAAAAAATGCCACGTGCTGCTGATTTTGCGAAAGTACCGCTCCTACCGCATAATCCGAAGCATCCGCTG
This sequence comes from Stegodyphus dumicola, assembly GCF_044657685.1. NCBI lineage: Eukaryota > Metazoa > Arthropoda > Arachnida > Araneae > Eresidae > Stegodyphus > Stegodyphus dumicola. The sequence goes on from NC_140771.1 coordinate 114,422,456, forward strand.
AAATTTCTAAATTCTCATCTTTTCAGGAAATTTCAAAACAGGGGCTTGCGTTAATGCTTGCTTTAAATTTTCAAAGGCACTATTGGCTTCGGCCGTCCATGAAAATTTTGCCTTTTTCCTTTTTAATTTTAACAATGGTTCAGCAATAGCTGCAAAATCTTTTATAAAATACCTATAATTTGAACAAAGTCCTAGAAAAGAAGAGAGCTTCTTCGCCGTATTTGGCGGCGGATACTTTTGCACAGCGATTATTTTTGATTCGTCTGTCTCGATTCCTTTCTGAGATATTTTGTAACCTAAGTATTTTAATTCAGGGGCTGCAAATTTGCACTTTTCGACATTAACTTTTAGACCGGCCTCATTTAATAATGAAAACACCTGTCTTAAATCCTGTACATGTTGGTCGAGATTATCACTAATAATAATGATATCGTCTAAATAGATAAATGTGGTCTTTCCTAGAACAGGCCTTAGCACAATGTCCATACATCGCTGAAACGTTGCCGGTGCCCCTGAAAGGCCAAACGGCATACGGAAGAATGCGTAAGTGCCAGACTTGGTTATAAAAGCAGTCTTAGGCACATCTTCTGGTTTAACACCTGTTTGAAAATAACCAGTCTTTAAGTCTAACGTAGTCATATATTTCGTAGAAGTTATGTTCCTTAAAATTTCTTCAATAATAGGTAACGGATATACCGGATATTTAGTCGTGGAGTTTAATTTACGATAGTCAATTTCAAAACACCACCTTTTCGGATGTGTTACTGGATAGTCATTATTTTTCTTACATAAAACCACCGGGCTAGCATAACTACTTGAGATGGGCGTTATGATCTTTTTACGTAACATATCTCGAATGTGCCACTCTATAATTATTCCTTTATTCTTATCGTACCGACATGGTTTGTGGCGAACTGGCAGTGAATCTCATGTGTCGATATTGTGGTTAGTAACTTGAGTAAATCCTGGAATATCACTAAATAACGAAGCAAATTCACTTACCACTTGTCGGATTCTTCGTTGCTCTTCATTAGGCAGGTGGTCAAGGTTTAACATCGGCGGTTCAGCCTTTTCTTCTCGAACTGGTTTCATCGTCAGCTTAAGGGACGCTTCATTAAAATCCAGCGTTGCTTGTGCCTCTGAAAGAAAATCTATTCCTAAGATAATATGTGCTTGCAGATTCTTTACTTTGAAAAACATAACCTTTACTTGTTCGTCCTTGATACGGATGTATAGTGGTAATTTACCTATGCATTTGCATCTTTCTCCCTGCGCAGCTAACACTGTCGTATTATCCGAATTATATATTCGGTATCTACGGAAGTACTTCCTATAAAAATATTCTGCCACACAGGAACACTGCGCGCCTGTATCCAGGAGTTCGGTGGCTGGGATGTTGTTCACCAAAACTTCAATCTTTGGAAGAGTCAAATTTTTCACCATTACTGTATTTAACTTGAAGGAAGAGGGGTTTTCTTGGCCTTCGGATTTCCGCACCCTCCCGTCAGCAGAAATCCGTTTTAGTTTAAATCATTTTTCATTTCCATGCTTTCCTTCTTTTTCCGCTGGCCTTGAGACTTTTTTCCTGGATTGCTATTGAACTGTCGACGGTCGCCGGCTGTTTTTGAATGCTCGGGTTTCCTTGCCCACTGATTCGCTTTGCTTCCGTAGCAGTGTGCTTGACTTTGCTGTGGTCTTGGCGCACCAAACTGGCTTCGTTGCTCATACTGGCGTCTTCTTTCATTGTCCGCCGTTCTTCTTTTTTCAAACTGGATTGCTAGCTCAAATACCTTTTCAAGTGTAGTCGGATTCCTTAATTCAATAAAGTCTTGTTCTTGGGGAAGTAACCTCGGCAAAATCACTTGGATTATCTCAGGATCCGGACGGCTTCCATACAAGAGCTTAAAAACGTGAATTTTTCTTAAAATAAAGCTTGAGAGATTTTCAATATGTTGCTGGTATATGCTGAAGAGTTCCGCTTCTAATTTTGAACGATTTCTTACGACAGGGAAGGCTTTTACTAAGGCAGTCTTGAAATTTTCGTAAGTATAGGTGGGGCTTCCCGCTTGACCCAAGAGGTTTCTGCCTATACATTTGAACCAATTAAGCGCTTGGCCCCTCAAAGCGCTGGTAGCTAAGGTGACTTTCTGGAATTCATGGACTGGATACAGCATGAAGTGGTCATCCAATTTTTCCAAAAAACTGGTTACCGAAATTTTTCATTGAAGGTTGCTTCTGGTTTCATCAATGCAAGCATGATCTGGACGATGTACCCAAATCCTTCCAGGGCGGCAGCTGGCATTTCTGGATTCTGAGCCCCTTCTGCAGGCACCACAAGTTCTTGAAACTCGGCCATGGTTATTCTTCTTCGTCGGGCGCCACTATCAGGACTTGTGTTCCTCTTTACTTGCTTTGGAAACATGAACTGTCCTGACTCGGAACAGGGAGCTTACTCAAGCTATGTTCAATAAATTGTGAAGTAGACAATACACACAAGAAGGGTATACGAAACCCTTTATTTTTCTATCTTTACAGAGATTTCCGGAACTTCGGAATACAGAGACCAACCACTTGTGATCTGAACGTAAGAATATAAAAATACTAACTAAAACTCTAACTAAAACTAACTTTGGTTTAATATACAAGTGCCTAACTTTAAGATTGGCCGTTATTTAACAAAATCCGTATGTAGTACAGAGAGCTGCTAAAACTACGATACGTTTGAAATTATCAAGAGAACTAAACCTCTGGCCTTGAAGGCAACCAGCAACCGAGTAAAACTACTATGGCAAGCGGCCTGCTTCTAATAACTCCTTCCTCTCTCTTGCTTGGCAAAAAGCCACAACTTAAGTACTTGGCGTTAGCAAGACAAATTTGCATAAATAAGTTAAAGTTTTTAATTCTGGCAGGAAGTAGAAAATAAGAAGTGATAGTAAAGATTTAAAATAAAATAAACGTTAGTCAAACTTAGGATCCTTACAAGTTTCTAAAGTAAAATTAGATTAAATATAAATAATTGTAAAGGATTTCACTGTTAACAGAATTAGAAAAGAATTATAAATATAATCTACTACTGCAGATAACTGCCAGAGAAAAATACGAAATGAAATGTAGAACAATAGCTTTCAAAGATTCAACATAGAAAGAGCAGTAGATGCTCATTGGACCCTTCTCAAAACCTCTTCCTCGGTTCCGATAATGACGTGCACTTAAGAATTTGCTCCCCAGTATAATCCCAGCTAATATGGTACCGAGTATGTATTACTAATATTTCTAAAGCATTTTTCAAAAGCAGAAACATGATACTCAGAGATAAATCATATACTCAGTATTTAATAAGGCCTAAAATTTAAAAAATTCATATGAAATTTAAATACCTTATAAATTAAAAATTATGCTTCCTTCATTCATTAATCTTCTGAAATATATTCGCACATTTATACAGAAAGTACCCCCGTGTGTAAAATTAGGAGAATTTGCATATCATGTATCTCTTTGCGAAACGTATTAAGCCAAAGGGTCTAATTATGCCACCTACGAGTTATGCAAATATTCAGAGTCAAAAATGCAAACGGACACTGAGTGTCTGCGGGAATATAAGGACTCTGGAAAGGATATAAGAGAACGAGGAGTTTTCGGTGATCTGTGTGCTCCTACTTCTTTACGATATTCGAAATGTTTCTTGCAAGGAATGGAAAATTTTATAAGGGATGAGGTAAAATGAACAGGTACGAATATACTGATGACAGAATATGATGGAGAGTTGTCGGCTGATTGGAAGCAGGTCAGTTATAAGCGCTGGTGTAACGAACAGAGCTCACGAACAATAGCGTCTTCAATTTATGGAAACAGTTTCAGGTTACCGAATCTATATCGAGAGGACATGGACAAGGCCGATCAAGATTCACAACGACGAATGAGGATCGTCATTAGGCACTTTAAGCTCGGCGACACAGGGTTGCTACAGCTCCGGAGTTCTCACTTCAGCTGCATCCTGCCACTGAAATTTAAATATCACTACTTACATTTGCCTTAAGGTTTCATGAGACATGACTGTATAACCAAATAACGCGCTTGTTTGTGCCCCGCTTACTGCAGCACACAAAAAAATACATTTATCATGGTTCAGATAATATACCCCTTGCAGAATACTTCAATGGAGCACCATGCATTTTACGTGTAAGTCCATATTTACCCTAAATACTGATTCTGGGAGTATCTGTACCTGGAGAAGGACTGAAGCACAATACCATCCTTCCTTCGTCAGGAAAAAGAATCAGTACGGTGGTGTAGGCGTAATGGTCTAGGTACTCATTATGTTGAATGACCGCGCACTCCTACATGCATTTGACAAAGGCTTCCTGACAGCTATGAAATATTAGACCGCTAAATTTGATTTTTCAGGGGTGCAGTTGGTCTAGGTTTCTTTTAATGGACGACAACGCTCGTCGAGATAGGGCTCAGCTAGTGGACGATTATCTGTAAAGTGAGAATATTCGCCGCATAGATTGTACAGCCATATCTCTTGATTTCAGCTCTATAGAGCATGTCTGGGAACCTCTTAAGAGGGCAAATTCATCTTCAGTTCTTCTCCGAAAACCATCCCGGAGTTGGAAACAGCTTTACTTCAGGAGTGGGATCCGATTTCACTAGGGACTCTTCAGTTGCCTCCTGCCCATTATGTCGTCAAGCTGTGCGACTGTCAGGCTTTGAGAGAGAACCATACCCCATATTAGACTCCTCTTCAGTTCGGCATCCCAATGCTGATTTTAGATATTGCACTATGAGCTTTACTAATCATGAGTACACAAAATGAATTTTGAATGGTACCTCTATTTCTCTATTAAAATGAGCATTCATAACAAATTTTATTCAAATATGTCAATTAATGTTTTCGAAAATTCGACATTTTTCACAATAATATAGATAGAAGAGGTGCGATAATCTCGTAATGGTTTCACTACCTTAATATACTTTACTATTTATAATGATTTAGCAAACTTTCGCTTCAGATATAAGAATATAGATAGAAGAGCCGCGATAATCTCATAATGGTTTAACTCTCTCAATTTACTTTACTAGTTATTATGTTTTAGCAAATTTTTGTTTCAAATATAAATTATTTTGCAAATAAATTCTATTTAATAATACAAAATTAATTTAGTTTATTTAAAATTGGTCTTTGGATTTAAACATATAATAGCAAATAAAAAGTTGTTCTCCTCAGAGTCAGAAAGCAATGTATAATTTTCAACTAAAACTTTTAAGAGTACATAATATTGTCAGTGAAGAGCGAAAGACTGACTAAATATGCAAAGACAGGTCTACCTGTTTCACACTAAGTAACTTCTAATTAAAGTTCTAAATAAATACTTGAAAACCGAAAAGAATGAAGAAAATATTTTATGCAAAGAAAAACAAGATCTAGAAATCCAAAGACGGCGATCAACATTCAGCACTCCTTCATACAACACAACTGCCAATGAAGAAGACTGAGTGCTCCAAACAAACTATCTAAACAGCAAAATATAAACTTCTTGAGATTTCGAAAGACAACATATTTGTACATCCCACAATAAGAGTAAATTATCTATGAAACTCGTTCAAGTTGCTACTGTACTACATTTATATCCGTCCTATACTTTAATTCATCATTCAATATTTGTCTTCGTCTGGCTGTGAGTTCGAATCGTACATCAGAATCCTACAGAATCTGTGAGATGGATGTTTTAGACGAAATGATGCAAGTTTACAATGCACCATTTGTCAAAGTTAAGCAGTCTTCGAGAAGAAATGCATACAAGGTTCGGAGAAAACCTGTTCTGTTCCTAGATATCCAAGAATTAACAAAGGGATATCTAAATACAAAAATAAAATCATTCTTAGCTATGAAAGGAAAAATAGCTGGACTAAAGTCCGAACGAATTTCGCAGCATTATTTGAGACCTTGGTTTCACTTGCGGGCACATGTTTCTTGATTTCAGTCCTTTTCGGAGTAAAGTTGTTTCCTTACTAAAACCACGTTATAATATCTACTACAGAGAAGCCACACAACCCGCTAATTTACTGAAAAACCATCTTATAAAGCCATTCAACTTAATCTTTGTTGTTCGAAGGTCAGCTATAGTCTCATAAGTAAATTTTAAATTTCCTATCCTTAGTAACACTTTTTGATTTTGAATGTAATACTAAACTCTTTCATTGTTAAAACTAAAGTTTAATAAATTATCTTGTCAGCCAACTAGTCAAAGAAGCTAAAATACTGATGATACATTTAATCACAGAAGAAGAATGTTCCCCTTCTCTTTTAATCTCTTTAATTTAGTTTTTATGCAGCATTTCTGGATTCCCAATTATGAGAAAGAAATAGATAATTTGTTAGATTAAGGAAATACCTTACTGCTATATCTTTTTTAATTAAGTTAAATTTGAGAGCTGTATTTAATGCTAGTTAACCTCATTTGAATTTTCACCTAGTTGTCCATCATTTTATATCTAAAAAAGCTACTTAAAAAAAAACTTTACTAAATTCAGTATGTAGTAAAACAAATTAACTCGTTTTTCCTCAAAAAAGAAAAATTGCTCTAAATATTCAGGCTGCGGCTCTCCAAAACATAATTTGGCTTCATTCCTGAAGAGAGTAATCATGCATTTACTAATCTGCTTTCTAAGCCATGAAATATTCGCATTAATTTTTGGCCTATGCCCAGATATTCTCCTTTTCCTCAATATTTATAATTACGGCCTGTTCTTCAGCTTGCTTCTATATTAGATAATTTTAGCCCTCCAGGCGGCAAGGCCGTATACATGCGCTCGAAAATAATGGCTCTCATAGCGGCAAGGCAGCATATATACGTAAACTTAAATTTTGGCACGAAACGGCAAAGCAGCATATATACGGCCTGTCTCAGAGTGCCCTCCCCTCTCTTCTCTTAATGTAAATTGACAGGTGATGATTTTTCTCTGCGGGAGGTAACTGAGGAGAGGAAACTATCTATTCGCTAGGGGCAAATGGGTTTTATCGTTAGGTTTTGAATAACAACTCGGAATAAAACTTCCAGCTGATCTGTGCTTATACCAGCTATGGTAAACTTAAATGTTTATGTTCGTAAAGAGAATTTTCATTTTCCAGCCTAATTATTCTCCAAATTTTAGATGCAGTTTGGCAAAATATAATTGGAATTAAAATTAAAATTGCAAGAAACTGCAACAATATTTTGGAATATGTAATTTCAATTCTATTGCAATTGTAATTAGCTTCGCAATTACTTTGCAATTACAATTAGAAAGTAAGTACTTTTTAAATGCAACAATAATGTATGTAATTGCATTTTAATTCTTACGTCTTGCAATTACAATGCAATGATAATCACAAACATTATAATTATGTAATTTAATTACAATTACAAATTTTATTGCATCTAATCACAACTACGGTAATATTAGCTAATTACAACGTAATTTTAACTGCAATTGCAGTAGGTAATTATAACTACGTAATTAGGAAAGTAATTGTCTCTGATAATTAGAATTACTTAACATAGTGAAATAATGATGATAATTGTAATTCCAAGTGTAGTATGCAATTGTAATAAAATTATGCAATTACTAAGTAGTTATAGTTAAAAAGTAGCTGTTTTTTTAATTACAGTTACAATTTACGTAATTTCACTTAAATTACAATTACTCTATATTTGTGAAATGCAATTTCATATTCAATGCAACTGCAATCATATAATCTAATTTCAATTACACTGTCATCGTAACTCCAGTAAGTAATTATAATAATGTAATTAGGATAGCAATTGTTTCTGATAAAAGCAGTTACGTAGCCCAGGAAAATCATGATCTTAATTGCAAATGTAATTGCAGAATGCAATAGAAAACACATAGTAATTGGAATGATAATCACAAACATTATAATTATATAATCTAATTAAAATTACAAATTTTATTGCATCTAATCACAACTACGGTAATATTAGCTAATTACAACGTAATTTTAACTGCAATTGCAGTATGTAATTATAACTACGTAATTAGGAAAGTAATTGTCTCTGATAATTAGAATTACTTAACATAGTGAAATAATGATGATAATTGTAATTCCAAGTGTAGTATGCAACTGTAATAAAATTATGCAATTACTAAGTAGTTATAGTTAAAAAGTAGCTGTTTTTTTTAATTACATTACAATTTACGTAATTTCACTTAAATTACAATTACTCTATATTTGTGAAATGCAATTTCATATTCAATGCAACTGCAATCATATAATCTAATTTCAATTACACTGTCATCGTAACTCCAGTAAGTAATTATAATAATGTAATTAGGATAGCAATTGTTTCTGATAAAAGCAGTTACGTAGCCCAGGAAAATCATGATCTTAATTGCAAATGTAATTGCAGAATGCAATTGAAAACACATAGTAATTGGAATAATATTATGCAATTATTTTGTAATTACAATGTAACAATTTTTAATTACATATACAATTTACGCAAATGCATTTTAATTGTGAAATCTAATTGAACAAACAGTATAACTGTAATTATATAATCTAATAAAAATTACAATGCAATTGTAATGACCTCTTAATTAAAATTGCGCAGCAGATGATTGTAACTATTTAATCAGAAAAACAACTGCCCCTTATAATTTCAGTGACATAGAGTAAGGAAATCATGATAATATTTAAAATTATAGTCAATAATATTATATTCGAAATGTTTCTGCATTTTGGATAATGAGTTTTTAAATAATACAACAGGATAATCACCTATAAGAAAAAAATTAATATTTTCTGTCATGTCTTTTGAATCATCTTACATATATTGTAGTTTGTGGTACCAGCATAAATTGGAGTTTATTTAAAGGAAATATTTTATATAGACCGAAATGCACATAACATTAGTAAGCAAGTGGTTCGTGACTCTGGTTGCCGTACCGAAGAGCTTGGGTTCGAATCCCGGATAGGGCATGAATGTAATTTTTTCGTCCTCTTCATAGGTGGCAACGGTGGCCCACATAATAGTTCCCTCCTTAATAACATGACCGGCCTTAGTAGTGATCAATGTCTATAAACGGCTACGACCTGACATTGGAAAAAAAAAATTACGAATTGGTCTTTTATTCAACATAACGCACATTTTCCATAAATAGTTAAAATGCATTATTCAGTTACAAGTGAAAGTACTTGCATGAACTATTTTTCATAATTGTTTCACATAACAACAAATAAAAGTATAATTTTCTTATGCACCTGTGATTGTTATATTATTTGGATTACGGTAGACTGCAAAGATGCGTCTGTGGAGGACTTTCTAAGGGAAACTGGCTCATGTTCACATCACCCGTTAATAAAAGCAGGAAAAAATCTTTATTTAATTGAATGCAACGAAACTTTTAAGAAGAATGATATACTCATAGAGAACTTTCTAAAATAAAATGATTTGTATTCATGTTACACATAAGGAAATCCACGGAGCTATCTAAACATTTAGATTGTTTGCCAAAATTGGCATCCGATTTGAACTTATTCAAAAGCCGACCTATTACTCTGCTGAGCGAAAAATCTAATTGCTTTTGAAGTTATATTGTAATTCGAACAATCATTGTATTACAATTTTTTTTTTTTAATTTTTTTCCCCAATGGCAGATTGTGAACAGTTACAGTGTAACACAGTCCATTAGTCTATACAAGGCCAGATGGGGTGGTCTCTTTATTATGGAGGCACCTAATATGTGGGCTACTATCGCCTCCTATGAAAGGACGAACAGTTATAACAGTTATAACCATGCCTTCTCCGGGATTCGAACCCAGGCCCTTCGGTATCGCAGTCAGGCTTCCCTAACCACTATACCATCTGGGCGGCAAAATTACAATTATAACTGCATTAGTTTGTACTTTTAACTACAAAGTAACTACAATGAATTACCAGCTTTTCTCAGTCAATAACAGATAGCTTAAAGATAAATGGAAGGTCTTATAATTAGTCGAATTGCAATATTCTAAGAAAGTGTAGTCTCCAGGATGGTTGAAGTTTAATTACAGTATTACATTTCGCATACTCGCAGCACTTGCCCAAAGGCTGTTCCAAGATTATTTCTGTTCATTTCATCCATTAATTTTGGAGACAGAATCATGTCTAGAGACATTTTTTTTCCGAGGACAGTATTTTATATAATAGAAAAAAAATAATGCGTCTCCCTCAAGGTGCAGGAAACAACAAGTACTGATAAATTTAATTGAAATTACAATTATAATTCTATTTAATACAAATACAATGTTACTTTAACGGTTAGAATTACATTATAGTTCTAATGGCAAAAATATCAAATGAGTGTTATAGATTAGTATACTTTTACTTATCACAATATTAAACTTTTAATACCGTTTTATTTTTATTTAGCTTATCACAATATTGAGCTTTTTAATACCGTCGGTACTGAAAAAATGTTTTACTACTGTCATGAAATGTATATTCGATAATATTTTCTCATTGATGTTTTTCTTGTATATTTTTCTGCATAATTCATAAATGTTTGCAATGGAAATAATTCTGAGGCTTTTATAATACTTCTAAATTTTCATGAAATAAAGTTCCATTAAGGTTTACTTGAAGGAGACTCTCAGTGCAAGCACTCGAAAAGAAGTTATGCTACATTTACATATTATGAAATGGTTGAATGTACCGTATTTACTTGTAACAGCAGTGCTCAATATATCGCGTTTTCTGAAAGAATGCATATGTTTCCTAAAATAGAATTTAAATCACTATAATCAGAATAATTGGCTAAAGTATTAAATTGTAATTTTTACAGCATCAATCGAATTAGTGGATTTTATTGAAGATAAAAATGTGTTGATATTGACAAGCTATATTAGTTTTTGTACTATAATGAATGCTAGCTAGTAGCTATATGAATATAATGAATGTACTATAATGAATGCTAGCTAGTATCTACTCTAGCTAGTAGCTAGAGTAAAACTCAGGATAAGTAACATTAAATAAATAAAATTAAGAAAAAAGAAGAAGCAGAAAACAAAAGCGAAAAGAAACTGAATACATTCGGAAAGAGAAGGCTTACTATGGTGAAACATTAGAAACGTTTAGACAAAGTGTTAATACTATATGTGAGAAAATACTAAGGACAAATTGAAATACGTCATAGCTACGTTTGGTGCTTTCTATATTATGTGTATCAATATTAATATAAGTAACGAAAAATACTTAAAAAATAGGTATTTTCGAAAACTTAAAGGAACAAAATTGCAGTCTGAAAATATATAGCAGCGGAACTTTTGAAGTAATTTGACGCCTTCTGAAAGTCGCCGTGAACATAACAATTTATAACTGCCAGCTTTTACAACTAGGAATCAGATAAACTCTATTGTTTGGTAAACCGGACTGCTTAGTAATGTTTTCGGTACTGTCTAGTTTCCGGGAATGGCGATGTATGCAAGCTTTTTCCTCTTTCTGCCCTAAGAATAAACAGCTCATAGGGGAATTCTGAAAAATATATAACCCTTTCATTTATGTACTCATACCCTGATATTCACAATAGCGTTTCTTTATTTAGATAGCTTTGAGCATGCAAATTCAGTAAAAATCAGAAAACAAGTACCATACTTATAACAAAGCAGGCGATCTCAGTAAATGAAGGGAATTAAGTACCGCAATGGCAAGATTTTCCCATGGTTTGAAGATTAAGTAATTTATTCCTTTCAGAAAATTTTCTCGGAAAGCGAATCATCACTTACGGATAGAAAAGTGTTCTAAGAACTACGAGATAAATTTATAATGGGAATAAAAGAATGAAAGAAATCGGAAACTCTTTTCTAGTAATCATTTTACTCCTCGAAAGTTGGTTTCAGTATCACCTTTTTAAGGAAATGACACATGAAATAGATTTCAGAAACTGAAACTCGAAATCATCAATAGCTATCCAATATTCTGCATTTGTAAATATTTATTTAATTTGCATTTCAACCAAATTTTGAAAACAAAGAGGAAAAAAATCTCCTTACAAAAGGAAAAAAAAAGATTCCCATTCTTTTACAATGATATTCCATTAAATTATATCAGAAAATCATATTACTGTTGGATGCAATAAATTCAAGAATTTTTCTTCTTTTACACAGCTTTCATAATCACATATTACCCACCAGCGGCCGAGCGGTAAAGACGCTGAACACTGGTAGTTCGGTCCGAGGTTCGAATCCCGCGAACGGGCTAGCTGCATGGTCGTTTTCGTGGTTTTCCCCATGTGTAACATGTATACGAGCCAGTTTCCCTTAGAAAGTCCTCCACGAAGGCATCCCTCCCTTTAGGCAGATAACCCTCGTTTGCTTTGCCTTAATTGAATAGTACCATACCAATAATACCATAATGACATATTATATTATTGAACATTTTTAATTTGCAAAACTATAAGTTATGGAAAACTCAATGACATATTTATTTAGATTAATAAAAAGGTAAAAATTAAATGCGTCATCGGCATCATTTTGTTAGTAATATCATTATATAATCTATTGTATTTTTTTATAATTATATAATCGCTGTGGGATCTTAATTCTATTGACCGATGTTCTATAAATTTAAAATATTTTGCCCTGCATTAATTCTGTAGCTCTTTACATTCTAAAACTTTTGCCGTCCAATAAATTTTTGTTGTCAAGTTCCAAATTCTTAGAATTTCGCCATTCCTAAATTTTCTTGTTCGATGCCTCTTTAAATTCTAAGAATTTTTCAGCCATTAATCTGCCTCCTGGCCAGACGTGTTTTTCGATGCCACATATGGCACTGAAAACGGTTGAAAAATCGGAATTTTAAAAGCAAACTTCCTACTTTTCATCAAATAAATTTTATCGATTAGCAGTGCTATGGAAGCATAAAACATTTATGTAATAAATACACAAATACTTCAGAAACATTTTTTTCTCTCTACTGAAAAACGCCAGTCTCTGACTACCTGCGAATTTGATTAAGTTTTATCCAAAATCTACGTCAAAGCGTTTCTTTTTGGCCTAATATTAAATTTTACATTGGCATGTTCCTATCCCTGCTTGATGTTGACAAAATTTATTCAAAACTTACTGTTCTTATTTTTTATTTTAAAACAAACAATTTAAATAGAAATCCTCAGCTTTCTTTTTTTTTATTTAAATAATAACATTTGATAATGTGAATTGAGATCTCTAAGTAATTTGCGTATTTGAACCCAAAAAAAATGTTAAACACCAATTTTGAAGCTTTTGTTTTGGTTTGCTTTATTTTTCCTTCAAAGCACGCGAGAGTTATCTGCCTAAAGGGAGGACTCCGTGGAGGACATTCTAAGAAAAACTTACTCGAGCCCACATTAGGCACAGGGAAAACCACAAAACTTCCACTTAAAAAAAAAAAGTACCTAATTTTTTAGAGCGAGATTTACCTAACAATTAATTTTAGCAATTTAATACAAGTGCTATATTTAATTAAGAATTAAAACAATGTTCTTTTGTGATTTACATAAGGTAACTCTTTCTATCAAAAATAATCATATGAAAATGCACCGAATTTCAGTACCATGTAATTTAGTTCGGAAACTGAGAGGTATCTGTGACATCTTGTCTATATGTAGAAAATTTTTAATAAGGTTATTATGACTGAAATTTGTTTCAAAATATTCAATATTTCATAATTTCTATCAACCAATAAATGCGATAAAGGTAAACTCCCCTTTTATAAATATGAAACAAAATAAACGAAATAAATTTGTGGTAAAATGAATTACAAACATTATGTCGAAATGACTGACACTGAGCATGTGTTTGTTATTTTAATAGTAATTTAATTATCAATTACATGTAGCTTTCAATAGGAATTAGGTATTTTAAGTCGCTTATAATTTTTTTTTTTTTTTAGCGTTAAAGCTCGATAGCATGAATTAAAGCAGAAAATTAGTTAAAATACACTGTCTCACTAGTCATAAGATTATATTACTGAAATATGTATATAAAAACAAATTAAAATTCTATAAACGTACATTAAAATACCGAAACTCAATAACATTTATACTTAATAAGCAACAGAGCCGGGAAAAGGGTCAGGCAAGTGAGGCACTTGCCTCATGTGAATCACTAGAAGAGGCGCCAAATTGGCTATACGAATTCGAAAATTACTTTATTAGGGGAAATAGGCTTCGTCAAACTTAAATCAATAAAACAAACCAAAAAAAAATTTGCAAGAAAACCTGGAAATTAATGCAATATGCATTTCAGTGTTATTTCTTATTTATCAAAAACGAAATTTTGACGTTTTCATTTGAAAATTATAAATAATTGGCTACATTATTTTTCTGAATTTATAAAACTACGATTAAAAATACTTTAAGAATTATGGTATAATTATGAAGAATTATGATATTTTGATTTAACACAATTACTTTTGCTTAATACAAATGTAGCTATTTTTATCTTTATATGGACGCGCATTTACCTTTCTGCCTCAGGTGAAAAAATATCTTGGCACGGCTCTGATAAGCAATTAAGATCAGAAATATGCACAAAATTAGTAACAAGGCAATACAAAATTCCCTTATATCTGTTTTCGTCTAACCAAAGCATGGACACAAAACGTGTTCCTTCCTCCGTAAGGGTAAAACTAGCCCATCTGCTTAATCACCTCTAGGCAGTAATCAAAGGACAGTAGGAAACCATCACTTTAGCGAAACGACTTGTTGATCGCCCTACAAGGAGGGGGGAAGAAAATCTAACAAGGGTCGTTTTCAGGACAATTTTGGTTCACTCTCAATAAAAAAAAAATTGTAAACATGGTTAATTTTTACTGCAGTTTTCGAGACGTAAATAGATTTGAATGCGAGCCGCCCGGTGGGTTAGTAACATATGTGGATCACAAGTTAGTTTGCGAGGTTTAAGCATTAGCAAGATAAAAGTGGCAGCACTCAAGAAACATATTTGTCTAAATAAGGAGGATATTTATCAACGGAAAACAGTATTTTATCCAATAAAAATTATTTCAAATAGAATAGAAATTACTCAGTAATTTTGATTTTAATTAGATTTATATATAGCATTGTTCTACTATAGGTATTTTGAAATAAAACCGGACTTTTTCTGAAATGACATGCCAATATTTTTCCATATATCGATTCTACCACTCAAATTATTCCTAATTACTCAATTTTGTTAAATTTGGTGCGAAATTTACGAAGAAATTCAAAAATTTAACTTTGCGCTTTTTTCTCAGTTTGCGCCAAAAATAGTTCACTTGACAAACTTCTTAACTTATATAGCAACCTATTTTTCTTTTTTTTTTTTTTTTTTCATTGCAGACGAAAGGGGGGAAAAAGGCATCGTTCATAATTTCAAATCATTTTAACACATTTGGCGTTATTATCGCTTACAACAAATATGCCAAATTTCAAAACGCGCCAATGTGTAAATGCATGTATATCTTAGAAAATTTTATATAAAAACTTTAATTGTTTGCAGATGTGCCTAAAATACATCTACTTTAAGATGATGATAAAAATTTTATAGGTTATAATTCAATTTTTGTTTTCGAAAAATTTATAAAAAATTATATAAAAATAAAATTTTTTAAACTAAATCATAAAAAATGGCCAAATTTTATTTGGAATGAACCTAAATTTCGAAATGTGAAGGGAAGAATAAAATAAGTTTAATAAAAAAGAGATATTAGCAGTATATACCAAATTAAATTAACATTGAGGAGCTAAAATTTTGAGGGCTAATTTTTTAAAAACTACTCCTGCGATATTTACAAAATTTGGCAGTTTGGCATAATTTGATTCGTAGTATGTAAAATAATTCGCATGTCATTTCACAAAAAGTCCGATTTTGTATCAAAATACCTACATTACAACAATGCTATATATTATCGCTAATACATATCCTAAATCACGCTTTCGAGACATGAAAAAGGCAATTTGAATTTTGTCAATCGGCCCAGTAGAACGGGAGAAATAGAACTGTCCCTTTTTTTTTAGTCCAAAGGAGCTTCGTCCATGAAGAACTATGGTTTTCGTTTTACGATTTTGCGTTGAATCATTATAAGTGTCCGTTTCACTTTTCAAACTGTTGCCACCAAATGTTAGAGTCCTGCATTATATTTGAATTAATTAAATAATGAAAAATATGCATAAATGTATGTATGTTTCTCGCACTGTGATAAAACAACGGTACATAGAGCCATCGAATTTTGAATTCTACTGCGAATATGGGCATGTGGAAGCCCAAATTTAAAATTTGGTATTTGTTTTATTATCTATTTCATATTTTGTAAAATCTTCAACGAATTTTTGATTTTACAAACTCAAGGATTTCAAAGCGAGCAATGGCAACGTTGTACAGAGAAAACATTTTTATCTCCAGCGCGCGAGATTCTGTATCGAAAGGTCTAAATATATGCTCAATTTAAAACTATTTTGCGATATTGATCTTGAACTGAATTTTATGGCCTAAGTGCAAAGAAAATTATATTTAATAAATAAGGGTAGCAGACAAAATGTTAAAAAACGCCCCTTTGGACGTAATTTAAAATCAGAAACCTTTTAGATTTTTATTTTTTTAGTTGTGTGTGTGTGTTTTTCTTTTTTAGTTCAGAGGGGCTTTGTCCCTGAAGGACTATTGTTTTCCTTTTGCTATTTTGCGTCGGAATCCTATAAACGGAGTATCATTTTTCAAATCATTGCCACCAAATAGGTACTATCGCCCTGTACTACATTTGAAGAAATTAATGAAGAATCTGCATAAATGTATGTATGTTTCTCGCATTGTGATAAAACAACGATACCTTGAGCCATCCGATTTTTAATGACGTAATATGGGCATCTGAAAGCCCAAATTTGAAATTTGGAATTTGCTTTACTATATCGATTTCCTATTTTGTAAAACTTAAACTAATTTTTGATTAACAAACTCAACGATTTAAAGGCAAGCAATGGCAACACTCTATAGTGGAAAAAAAACACCTTTTTATCTTCAGCGGCTAGGAACTGTGTATCGAAAATTCTAAAGATATACTCATTTTAAAATTATTTTGCGGCATCGCTGTTGAACTGAATTTTATGGTTTAAGTGCAAGGAACATGATATTTAATAAATAAAGGTAACTCACAAAACGTTAAAGAAACGCCACTTTGGCCATAATGAAGAGTATAAAACAATTTCTGTGTGTGGTGGTGTTTTTTTTTTTTTTTTTTTTTTTTTTTTTTTTTTTAAGTAGGATCGATGTGACTTTTTTTCCTCGCAGTTTACGTATCTGAAAATATTGTAAAAGAAGGTCAAGTTAGCTCTGTATGTCCACTAGGAAAGTCAGATGGATTTACAATCTTCATTTTTACTTCCTTGTACGAAATAAAAAGGAAGTATTGTAATCGCGAAAAGTTTCAGCCAGCATATTGCAACGAAAATATCCATTTTGACTGCTATCGAATGCAATTTAATGATGTTTTTGCATGATATCTGTACGTGAGGACAGAATAAAAGACTCGTTTCCTCCAAAAAAATTATAAAACTGCTTTAAAATTAATTCTGAAGAGAATTTTTCGTGGCGTCTGTACGAACGTATCTGGCATAACTCGAAAACGAGTAGCCTCAGAACGTTGAAATTTTGTATATAGGGCTGCTATAACATGTAGATGTGCACCTCGTATTTTGGTTGCAATCGGCAGCACCAAACGTATATAAATACTATATTTATATATATATCCACTCTGTTACTCGGCACAGTGATCTCAGTTTCTTTACTCTTATATGTTTATAAATTGTACATTTTTTGCTTTAAAAATGATTGAATTATGTTGTTCTTATCTTCCGGTTAAGGTTTTTATGCCTTTCGTAATTCTGGAAGCAATATTTGTACAATTATCAACAATTTAAAAGCTGTTTAAGTGTGGTTAAGTTTTAAATAACATGGCGGACATATTTGTTTACATTTGAAACAGCAGAATTGTAGATTTGTTGCCAATCTAGAGAGACTAAGCTTCGCAACAACAAAAATAACGCCTTCATTTATTATTGCGAATTAAATCATGCTTAATCCTTTCTGGAATTTTTTCGAGGAAATAAGTGCTTAAGATTTACTTCGTAATTTTTAATACAGATATTTTGAGCGAATTGAGAACTGAATTAATTGAATGAGAAATACTAAATCGTCTATGAAAAACTGTTTCTTTACTGTTTCTTTGCTTAATTTCTTTCATACATCGTTCTAGCTTTATTATAGTATTTGAATAGAACATGTGGCAACGATAAGATAATTCTTCAAATGATATAAATTTTGTGCATTCAGACTGTCGTTATAGTAAACAAATATAGTGAATTTTAAAGAGTGCATTTATTCTATTGTGGTTTATGCGCTGTCGACGAAGTAGATTTAAATTAAATTCAAGAAACAAATGCGTATAATTTAATATTCTGTACAAGGAAGTCATGTGGTGTACACATCAAATTTTTTCTTCCTATAAACAAGAGAAAGAAAGGAGAAGAGAGCAGCCAGTCGCAATAAGTTTGTTTTGGTAGATTATAGCAGTTTTAGAAGATTACAGCAGGCTATCTTATCTAAAGATTAGTAGTAGCTATCTTATCTATTAAAACTTAATAGTGGGCTATCTTATTTAGTAGATAGAAGATCTTAGTTAATGAGAAAGATACCTTCGTTGAGGACTTTCGAAGGGATGGTACACATAATTAAAAACCTCAAAGACCCTCATATATATTTAACCAGCCCCTGCAGTATTATTTTAATTCGTGTCCAACTACTAGCGTTTAGCTATCTTAGGATCAATTTTTTCAAGTTCGATGGGAAATCGCTTTATCTAATGTGTTATTTGTGCTACGGTTTCCAAGCTGAATTTGTTAAAATGGCCAGCAGAATATTTAAAAGTAACTTCGGTTAGCTTACGACCTACTATAGCAAAACACGCGAGGATTAGCTATGTTGAGAAGCATACTCTCTTCGAAAAGTAGTATTTACATGAAATTACACGTGTAAACAAAAGCGAAAATGGAATGGTTGAATGCATATTTTTATTGAAACAACCGTGAAAAGACCAGTGATGTCGATTAGCTACATATCAACCGTTGACCGAAAATAGAGCAGTAACTTAGCGTTACAGTGAAATAAAATATAAACCATTGCGTTAAAATATTTTTTGTATTTAATTGTAAAATCTAGCAGATGAAAAAATCAATATTTCGCTGCTCAATAGCTGCAGTTATTGAAGGTATTAAAGCAGCAGGAATCAGCTTAATATTCGAAAATTTTCAGCACTCATCGCAGCTAATCCTGCAAATTTTTTAATATTACGCTGATTCTTGTTGCCTTAACCTCTCCAATATTGTTTTAGCGCAATATTTTAACTCTTATATCTATAAAATAAAGGAAAACTTTTTCCACACATATCTTCATATCACGATTAGATAAAGGAAAACTTTTTTCCACTCATATCTTCACATCACGATTAGTAAATTGACTATAATTAAGAAAATATTCTTCACAAAAGATATGATACATTACCCAAACTTGTTCCATCTAAAGCAATCAGATCGCCCGGAAGAATACTGAAGATATCAGGGCATTATTTTTAATACATTTATTAAAGATGTACTGAAAATTACCATGATATCGCAAATGTTTTCAGACTTTTACTACTTCTTAGCTTTTCTAGAACGCTTTTTTGGCGATTACTAAAATTCAATGATAACAAGATGTTAAGAAAATTGATTAGTTAATTAATTTTCACAGATGGCTACAGTTCAGGGAAGAATTATAAGGAGAAATTTTCAGACCTGCATTTATGCACTGAAATAGCACAAAACTGATTTTTAATATATTTCACAAATTAATAAAGCTGAAATATTTATCAAACTATAAATGTGAATATCTTAATTTCCTTATGTTTGAGTTTTCAATTTAGATATTAAAAAGCCTTTTAAATTAGTTTTCTAAAAGATATTAGAATTTATTAAATATCATAGGAATTCTAGTTAACCAATTAAAATAAATTTCCAGACACTCTTAATTCTTCTCGAATAATATAAAAAATACCCAAGAGACAACAACCTTCATGACGAATGTATAACATTGCCTTTCGTATTTATTTCACGGTATGCGATGCTTTCAAAAGAATCAGCCGCATAAAAGCGGTATATATATTTATATATGACTGACTGGAAATCTGAATAGATTCTTTTAAGAAATTTTCAAATTACATCAAATAGAAATGATTTCCGAAAGAAACTCTGAAGCGTTAAATTGGCTTCAAGGGAACAGATTCCGTAGCTGAAGTTCTCAATTATACCGTCAAGCATTATTAAGGGAGTAAATAAAATTTGCAGTTTCAAAATAATTTTGTCTCTAAAGAATGGGATACTTTATATTTTCGCAGTAAGCAGCTCGTATTACAACGATGAAACGAATTCTGATTGGATGCGCTTAGCCAATATCTTGAAATCTTTTTTTTTTTTTTTTTTGTTTTGTTTTGTTTTGTTTGCTCTTCTCTAAATGGTATTTTCCTAGTAATATAAAATTCTAATATTAATGAGTAACTTACAATGAATTATCACATACATAAAATAATCATATACTCTAATAATATATATGAAAATAATCGAGATAACTAAAATCTTCAATGATTAATCACATGCATGAAATAATCACATACTCTAATAACATATATGAAGGTAATCGAGGTAACTATATGAAAATTATAAAAATTCCTCTTCTCGATAGCATGTCAAAATTTAACAGAGTTCTAACGTTTCCATCTTATCTGCAGTTTAGAACAAATTCTTGGTTATTTTCAAGAAGGCTAAATATTCTCTTCGTACTACAAAAATTTCATCAAATGCCACTGCACTTTCACTCCGTGATGTTTCAGAGTTTGAAATCTTATTCTAATTTATTTGAAGGCATTATTCACCTGTGCTGTCTGAAATTCATTTCAACGATTTTTCAGTAAAACAAAATTAATTAGATTCTTTTTAATTTAGACTTTTTTAATTCTGCTGTATAATGCAATCTGAATATGTTGTTGTTGTTATTGTTCTCATGTCTATGGATTATCATTGAGAAGATGATATTTAAAAGAGGGTTCCAGGGTCTGAAGATTGTTAGTACGTGAAATAGACCTATGATTATTGCACTCTCATGCGTTTTCGTTTGGTTTGAAATTGGAATTACGATGGAAATTTTTCAGATTTTTCAAAATCTGCCTGAAGTCCAATGGCTAGAATGTAGAGGTTTATTTTTCTTATTTATGTGCTGTTCCAACATTTCTTGTATTTATTAGCCTTTATATGTTTAAATAATAGTCGTATATATTATTTAAATATATCTATTAACTCTCGACTTTTATAATTAAAATATCGCAAGATTGTTAAATTTGAACAGAAAACTGAATTTGTTTAAAATTATGATCCACTTATTTTGGTAACAATAAAACGATTAAAATGAATTCGCTGAAGCACTAGAAAGATCTAATGAATATAAGAGTCTGACAGCAAATCTGAAATTTCGAAAGCCGTTTCAAAATGGAGTTAATTATAGAAACGCACTAGAGGATTAGCTGTTCAGGACAACGGATTGGACGACTTTCTAAAGGAAACTGGTTCGTATCTTCGTTACACATGGAAAAAAACTACAAAACATCCCATACAGCCAACCTGTTCTCTAAGATTTGAGTCCAGGTAGAACTGCCAGTGTACAGCGATTTTATTACAGTACAGCTGTCGCTTGTGGACTGTCAGTCAAAGCGGAGTTCTTTATTGAGCTTCGTAAGAATACGTTTGTAGACAGAGGAAAATTTAAAATGGATTATTTTAAGAATTTCACTTTTGTATTCAGTTGTTAATAATAAGTTATGTAAACCTTAAATAAATCTATAGCAGAAACCAATTATGAGAGTAAGTAGCTACAAATAGCCACCCTGTGTATAATTAGCAGCATTTTCAATTATTTTAAGTCTTCGAAGCATAAGCAGTTTACGTACCTCTTATAAGAAACAGTTCGTTGCTAGCTAAAATGGGAAATTTAAGAAATACTTCTAATACCTTAGACTAAATGTATATTTGCTTTCATTCCCATTGCAAAGATTTGCTAAGTAATTCCGGAGCAATTCATGAGAAATAAGAGCACTCATTCGCGAAAGAAAACATGTTATGGGCATTAGTTCAGACTCGTCGGCTGCAAAGTGGGAGCAACAAACCCACAGATGATTAGCATCGAGAAAGTCTTAATTGAGAACGTATGTTTTAGTTAACAAGCAAATTGGTGCAAAACACTTTAACGGGAAAGCATTTAAAGTAATGATCCGAAAACATCGAGTGGCTCAATGAAATACTTTTTCGCTTTACTCATGTTCTTATGTGACAAAATGAACGCTTCTGAGCATTCAAATAAACAAACTGCTTGTAAAATCTTAACATGTTTGTAACCTCAATAAAAGCGTCATATTTCTGCGTGCAAATATAAAATTGCATAATAAATTTTTGCCAAGTTCTCAGAATAAATACTTGAGGTATTAGCTATATTTACACCGGTATTCATTTTGTTGTTTCGAAAGTCAGTAGCACTAGAATTATTTGCTAAGTTTTCGAGCTTGGCGAAATCAAAACAAGAAACTGTAATTTAAATTACAAAGTGCGAATAAATTATTTATTCCTAATCAAACATTTCTATCTACACTTTTTATTTATAATAGAGTCCTTTCCTACTTATTGTTAAGAATTTTGAAAATATGTAAATGATTTAAGCGAAATTATATTAAAACTGTAGCATCTCTTGTGTAATGTAACATTAAAGGCTTCTTGAAAAGCGGAACTCTTCCAGAAAAATAACATTGTGGGACGAAGTCTATTTAGCATTGAGGTAAACGGCTATCTCGTTAAATTGGCAAGATATCGCCATGCTGGAGATTGTTTTGATGACTCATTTTTTGTCGCCAAATTTTACGAAATATCTCTAAATCGCGACAAGCTTAGCGATTATTTGGCGACTTTATGGTCCAGACGCTGAATAACAGTAATTGGCACTGCAGTTGATTCCTATATGTAACTATAACGGTATTCGGCCCTTAGATATAACTTTAACGGTATATGCCTTCCAATAAAAATAATAAAAATTTCCCGGCGATCAGGGGAAAACTATATAAAACTCGAGGTAGTATCAGTTGTCAATTTTTAGTTCAGACTAGACTTCGAAGTATTAAGAGATACCCGAGCCAGCTTCGCTCTTTAGATGCGTTTAGCACTTATGTTTAACATTCCTCGTAACTACTGATTATGCTCTGTCATACTGATAATAGCTGTATGAGTACTTTTGTGGAAACCTGCGGAACAGTCAAGTGTTTCTTTTGGAAAAATAAATTTTATCAAGCTATCATCAGTACCGTATACATTCAATCCGTTATGAAGCTGCCCACACAGAAGTGGAGACATTACGTAATATTATGTTTATTTATTTTCTTTTCAGTTACTAGTTTCAGTTTCACTTAAGTTTTGCTCCTACTAGTTTTAGTTTTAAAGCAGTTTTATTACTTCATTCCTTTCATCTTTTCTTACTAATTAATGAATGGAGAATATCTGTGAACACTAGTTTCGAAACAGCTACAAATCCCGGCAAACGAGATGGCTACTTGGACGTTTTGATGAATTTTTACGAATGTAAACATCGGTATTACCAGTTTCCTCTGGAAAGTATTCACAGAAGTATTTCTTCCCCTTTGGTAAAAAAACTAGCAGGCTTTACGGTAATAAAATAAACAATTAATCTTTTCCTTGCTACTCTAGTCACATAATTTATATCTTTTATCTTTATTTATTCACATATAATTTTCTATATTTACAAAATTTGCCTTGCGTTTTATTTATTTTTCCCTTTGTCTGAGCAGTGATCAGATAATTAAGGACCTGAATATTGGTACATCTGGTGCCTATTTTAATTCCCTGAAACTGCTAACTGCTCTTCTGCTTTCATACTACTGTATAAAGCGCAGTATTAGGCAACAAGTTTTCCTTAGAAAAGTAGATCTAGTTTCTCTTAAAAAGCTAAAAATTAAAGCTCGTCTTTGACAAGAAATCTTGTGTGCTTTTATTATTTAATTACCTATTAACACCTCTTATTCTCTAATAACATTAAATTTTATTTATTGCTACCAAGTGTGGGATGACCGATGCCTGGTGAATTCGTTTAGTCATTCAGTTTTAACTGAACTGGGTCAGTGGACTGGGTGAATGATTTTAAGGATTTCTTTCATACTAATGTTTTAAGGATATGCCTAATTCATGAAGTACATTATGTCAGAAATAGTACATTATGTCTATATATGCTGATAAGGACGGATAATACGGATAGAGCCTATTTTTAGGGCTTTATTCATACTGTGAAAAATTGCATCTTTCAAATAGTTGCAAATGTAAGTTATTATTTTGTTTATATTTTATTTTTGTCTTTGAATAATGCGTGCTGAATTTCATTTTTGACATATTTGTAACTGTGCGATTTTTTAGTAGTTAGGTTCTAGCAACAGTAAAATATTGCCAAGTCTGTTCTATTTTTTTTTATTATTATTTTAAGAGTAATTTATGCTGGGTTTTTGAGATACAAGAAGAAAAGGCATCTTTTCTCGATATTTAAAGATGCACATATTGAGTTTTAATGTGCTTACGTGTAATAAATGTGTTTTATTAAAAGTTTTAATGAATCCCTATTGACTTTGGAGTATTTTTGAGAAGCAATTATTTGTCAACTGGCGTCCGCAAGAAAGAATTAGAACTGCAACTAAAAGTAAACATTTTGTTTTCATTATTTTAAGTATTTTCATTATTTCATTATTTTAAGTATTTATATTTGTTTTCATTATTTTTAAGTATGGAATCATTAAAACTAGCACGTAAGCAACATCGTAGAATATTTTCTAAATCATGTAATGAATTTAATCAAAGAGAAAATAATTTAAATGACGAAGAGAAAAAATTAGAATTAAGGGTTATTCAAAAGAAATCAAAATTAATTATTTCAGCTGAAAACGATTTTAAGCAAGAGCTATTTAAACAAGTTGTAGATGAAAAAATTATCGAAAAAGAGGTTTATGAGTCAGAATCATATTTAGATAGATGGAGAAAGTTAGAATATAAGATGAATAAATTATTGCAAGTGCCAGAACAGGAAACTTCTGGTTTATATATAGGATGGGCGTCAATTTCGCAAATTCCTAATACAATGCTACATTATCCCAAGATAAAATTACCAACATTTAATGGTGATTTAAAAAATTGGCTTAATTTTTAGGACAATTTAAGAAAATTGATAAAGACCCTAATATTGATAATGAAGATAAATTTACATATTTATCGCAGGCCATGCAACCAGGCTCTGTTACAGAAGATTTAATTAAAAGTTTCCCTCCATTCGGTGAAAGTTATGAGAAAACTGTAAAACATTCGCGTTTTGGAAAGGATGAACTGTTAATTCAAGTTTATGTAAGAGATTTATTGGCTTTAATACTTCAGAAGAAAAACACACCAGGGTGGCCTTTAAGAAAACTTTATGACCAGTTGGAATCTAAGCTTCGTGCTTCGGAAGTTCTAGGGGTTACTAGAGATAAATATGCAGCCATGCTTTTTCCTCTTGTTGAATCTTGTTTGCCTGATGAGACACTTAGAACATGGGAACGTTACCGAGCAATTAATCGTAGATCTAGAGATTTAAATTCACAATCCGGGGAAAATTCTGAGCAGTCAAAAATAATCGAGAAAAGTGATCTAGATTGTTTACTTGAATTTCTTCAAGATGAAGTAGAATCAATCGGAAGAGCGAATATCTCTAGCTTCCCATACAGTTGATCAAAAGAAGCCAGGAAAATATGATAACACATGCAGTGTAATAATAACTTTTGAAAATAAAATCAGGACTATTAAATCGAAATTTGGCAATCCATTGCCTGTGCCTAGTACTTCCGAACTGTTTACATCAACCCAAGGGCAAAAATTGTACACATTTTGTTCAAATCCTCCTAATTCATGGGATTGCAGAAATGCAAAAAATATACCTCTAAATGAGAGGAAAACTATTGTTGGGAAATCGCGTTGCTGCTTTCTCTGTCTGAGACATGGACATCGAGTAATGAAATGTAATGAGAAATCGAGTTGCGTACTATGTGGTAAAAGATATCATGTACTTCTATGCAGAAATATACAGTAAGTGCACAACATTCTAATAAAAAGAAATAAAAAGGAAACTGAGTATATTAAAACTTATTTAGAGTGAGATCAGGTATTTACCAATGTATCAAGTGCACCTAATGTTATGTTACAAACATTAACTGTGATTTTAAGATGCAATAGTAAAAAGCGTAAAGCTCGAGCCATTATTGATTCTGCTTCTCAGAGGTCTTACATTTTGAGTAAAATAGCTAAAGAGATGGGGCATAAAGCCTTAAGAAATGAATACCTTAAGCACTCACTGTTCGGAGGAAGTAACACTAAAGTGTATAAATATGATATATTTATCAAATATGAAGTGTACATATAATTGTCATTTCGAAGCACTAAGCCAATTTGTAATATGTGATACCTTGCTACCAGTAGCATCGGAATTGTGTCTAAAAGAACTTGCAGACTTAGGCATTTGTCCTGATGATCAGTGGGCCAATTGAAATTTTAATTGGAGATGACATATCGGACAAGATGATGACTGATGGTTATAAACTTCTACGCAGTGGTCTTGCAGCCATTGAAACAAAACTAGGGTAGACGATTTATAGGTCGCATCTCAGCAGCGTCGTCCAGTGAGAATACAACTTTAATTTCAATGTTAAATAAAAATGCTTGTAACACAGATTTTTGGACATTAGATAGTTTAGGTATCAGAGACCCATCAGAAAGCAAAACAGAATTCAAACTTGAGGAATATGCTAAGTCTCATTTTTTAAATACCGTGAAAATCGAGAACGAACGTTTTATGGTAAGTCTACCATGGATTGAAGGTCACCGTCTACTTCCAGACAACTATGACTTATCTCTCAAAAGATTGAATTCTACATTGAAGAAATTAAAAGCTGATGGCTTATATGAAGACTACGGAAATATATTTCAGGATTGGTTGAAAAAAGGTATCATTGAAGAAGTACCATTGAATGAAAAAGATGTTCCTTGTCATTATCTGCCTCACATACATATTGTTAAAGAAAACAGCACGACACGAATCCGACCAGTATTTGATGCTTCATCAAGGAAAAAGGGGGTCACCCAGTCTAAATGAATGTTTAGACAAGGGCACAAACCTCATAGAACAGATTCCTTCCATTTTTACTAGATTTCGTTTACACAAGATAGGTGTCGTTGCAGATATTCGAAAGCCTTTATCCAAATGATAGAAATTTCCTAAGATTCCTGTGGGTAAATAGCAACAATGAATTAAAAATTTATCGTCATTGCAGAATTGCGTTCGGAGTTTGAAGTAGTCCCTTCTTTCTTGGAGCTGTTTCTCAGCATCATTTACAGACAGTTTTAAACCAATGCTAGAAGCACAGTCCATTTATCCAAAAAAAATTACATAGAAACTTATTAGTAGTTTCTACGTTGCCAATTGTGTCACGAGTGGGAAATATGAATCTGAATTGCAAACTTTCATAACAGTGGCTTCAGCAGTAATGGCATAAAGACAGTTTGATTTGAGAGGATCGGAAAATACAGATTTTTCAAGAGTTTCTCTTACCTCTACAAATGTTCTTGGATTAATATGGAACAAAATGAGAGATATCCTCCAAGTGAATACATCCAGTTTCGAGAATCTGTATACTGAGAAAATAACGAAAAGAACTATTCTCCCTGCTGCTCACAGAATTTTCTATCCTTTGGGGATTGCTTGTCCAATAACCTTAATTCCCAAACTTCTTTTGCAACATTTATGCAAACTAAACATCAGCTGGAATCAGGAAGTATATGCAGATACAAAGAGAGAATTTTTGAAATGGATAAAATATGTATCTTTTTTGTCTAAAGGTTCAAAATCGATCAATTTTGGGAAAGTAAATGATAAGCATTCTTTACATATGTTTGTGATGCAAGTCAATTTGCATATGCGACAGCAGTCTTTCTTCGTGTTAAAAAAGAAAATTCAGTGTACCTTCAACTTATACAGTCTAGAGTTCTTGGTACTACTATCGCTGCACGACCTTTGTCAAGTATTCTAAAAGATCTTTCAGTTAAAAAAGTTTTCTATTGGACTGACTCAACGAATGCGCTCGCTTGGCTAAGAAGATTCGTGGGGCTATTTTCGTCCATAATGGTGTAAAAGAGATATTTGACATCTAAAGAAACCTGGAGATATGTTCCCGGTAAAATGAATCCAGCAGATCTTCCTAGCAGAGGTTGCTCTGCACAACATTTTTCGTCTTTGAAATGGTGGGAGGGTCCTTCGTGGCTCTATCTACCTGATGAAATGTGGCCTGTCATTGAAGATATTACATGTGAAGAGAAAGTAAACAGAAAACGAATGAAAAAAATCGTATCCTCTATGTTGACAGCTGGAGTGAGCACTTTGCTAAATTTTCGTCTTGTGAATTATAAAAAAGCAGTAAATATCATGGGTCGGATAAGGAGATTTGTCTACAATTGTCGACAAAAGCAAGAAAAGAAAAGAGAGAATCCTAGTGTATCTGATATCGATGAAGCAGAGAAAACAATAATTTATTTAATACAACAAGAATCCTTCGTGGGTTAAGAGATAAACGATTGCAATCTTTGGACACATGCCTTGATAATGGAATATACGACTGAAATCAGCTGTACTCAGAAGAGATGATCATGAAGAATTTAAAACGCCACCAATTTTACCAGGAGAACATCCACTTGTGAAATGTTTGATGTTAGAATAACACCGGAGAAATGGGCATGCTGGTATCTCATACACTTTAAATTCTTTAAGAGAGAAATACTGACTTCTCTGCGGAAGGACAACCTTTAAACGTGTATTGAGATCTTGCATTATTTGCAAGCGATTTTCAGCTAAAGGTAATACTCATCCTCCCACTGCGCCACCATCAGCAGATAGAGTTTAAGACGCTGCTGCATTTCAGATAACAGGAGTGGACTTTACTGGCCCAGTGATTCTAAGAGATAACTCAAGAGCTTAGATTGCTCTTTTCACCTGTGAGGTGTATCGTGCCGTCCACCTCGAATTAGTAACATCCATGTCAACGAAGACATTTCTACTAGCTTTTCATCGTTTTGTTGCTCTTAGAGGGAAACCTTCAGTCGTATACAGTGATAATGGAACTAGTTTCAAAGAAGCTGCCAGTGCTTTTGCCTTAATTGATTTTGAGAAAATTTTCTTTGAAACAAGAGAAGAACACATAATTTGGAAGTTTATACCACCTAATGGTTCTTGGTGGGGAGGTTGGTGGGAGAGACTTGCAGGAATGATGAAAAATATTTTAAAGAAATCTCTAGGAAGAGCCATTTTAAGCTACGAAAAAATTATTACAGCTTTATGCAATTGTGAGAATATTTTAAATGAAAGGCATTTAACTACAATATCATCTGATCCAAGTCTTACTCCTCTTACACCAGCAAATTTTCCTCAAGGAAATCAAAATTAGTACTATGCCAAACATTAAAATGAATCCAAATTCAAATAGTTTACGGCGAAGGTTACAATATATTCAAACAGTACGAGAAGCATTTAGAAAAAGATTTCGTCAAGAATATTTGGGATGTACGCATTATGTACAAAACAAAGGCATAAAAAATTCACCCCTCTGAAAGAAGGAGACGTAGTTCTCATTGGAAACGAAGATAAAAGGAGACAACTTTGGCCACTTGGTCGAATAGTTAAAGTACTACCAGGGAGTTGATGGTATTGTTCGTCGTGCTATTGTAAGGACTCAAAGTGGAGAACTGGTCCGAGCTGTCCAAAAATTATTTCCTTTAGAACTTTCTTCTCTAGAAACCACACCAGAAATAATACAAAAATGAAGTAAAATATAAAAGAGAAAAGGAGAAACAAGAAACTGCTGGCAAAGTATTAAATGAGGACTATCCTGACCGAGCTAAAACAAAAGCAGAAAGCCCTGTGACAACTAACAGTGGCCGAGTAATTAAAGCACCCATACAACTGTCACTTTGAACTTAATAATAAAATTTTTGTTTTTTAATCTTTTATGGGATTTCAGTACTTTCTATGTGGATAATATATTACTCGTAGTATTGAAATATTTGTATCTTATGTTCAATACATAGTAAGTATACATTGTAATAATGCTATCTAACCTTGCACTTAGAAAACTTTTAAACTTTTTAATATTAGCAACTATATTTATAAGTTAACTTTCTATATTTTAGTTAACTTAGGTGGGAGTATGTGAAAAATTGTATCTTTCAAATAGTTGTAAACGTAAATTATTATTTTTTTTATATTTTATTTTTATCTTTGAATAATGCGCGCTGAATTTCATTTTTCACGTATTTGTAACTATGCGATATTTTAGTAGTTAGGTTCTGCCAAGAGTAAAATATTGCTAAGTCTGTCCTATTTTTTTTTTTTTTTTTAAATTTTAAGAGTAATTTATGCTGTGTTTTTAAGATATAAGAAGAAAAGGCATCTTTTTGCGATATTTAAAGATGCACATTTTGAGTTTCAATGTGCTTACGTGTAATAAATGTGTTTTATTGAACAAGTTGGAGTTTTAATGAATCCGAGGCAATTATTTGTCCCGTACGGAGGTTTAACTCAATGTCCTTCAGACCCTACTATATGGACAAGCATGTTATCTGAAGTAGTATTAGTAGTATATATATGTAGTGTGAATTACTTTTATAAGATGACAAGGTCTTATGAAGCTTAAAATAAACTTTTTATTAAAATCTTTAAGTTAGTAGAAAGCACCGCTTGTGGTATTGGATATAACTCCGTTACTGGCGGGTGTTTAAAATATAGCGTAAGATGAAGTTAATTCAAGCAAAGTAGTCGGAAGCTATACAAAGGTGATCTGCTTAAGCTGGCTCAGATAATTAACGGTACGTTTTTACTGTTGTTTACCAAAATGGCTGAAGCGGAAATAAATGTTGCGGGAACTGGCGATAGGAAGTGAACTGTAAGCAAGGCTACCCGAAGCTCTAAAAACATCAAACCTTCAGCTTAAATAATTGAACAACTATTTTGTATTCTGGTGAGGACTAAGGAAAGAAGATGGGTTATAGTAAAATTTCAAATCATAATAATTGGCTAATTAACAAAACTCCTGTACTTTTCTTAATTAAATCATTTATCACACCATTTAATAGTTTTTTTTATGCAGTAGATTTCAATGCAGTAATACTAGTTTAATCAAATTTTATTTAAGAAGTAAAGACGAGAAGAATAGTATTGAAAAAATATCATCCAGTATTTGAAAGGCAATCATTTTGCATTTTTTAAATGCGTTTTTTCCATTATTCTTATATATTTTATGAAAAATACATGTATTTATCCTAATATCTTTATGTTGGCAGCATGAAAAAAAAAAGCATTTCTCTCACCGGGATTCAAACTTCAGATCTCCTTACTGCCAACCAGACGTCTCCCAATTACACCACAAAGGGACGCGATAAGACGGTAGAAAATATACCTTACACTGCATGCAAAAGTAGTGAACCATACTATCTCTTTTCTGAAAAAGTTTCGTACAACAGCTTCTACGTTTCTACAACAATGAAGTTGCAACAGCTGTTCTGTCTGTAATGCATGAAAGAAAAGAAAACTAAACGTTACATGATGCAGTACATTGCATACTCTTCCTTTTTAAAAATATTTCTTCTTCAAAAACGTTATGCCTAGATGTCTCTGCTTTTATCTACTGGAATCGTTCCCATTAATTGTTCGAAAAATCTGCTATCCGAAATGCCTGTTTTCTTATTTATTGGGCTAGATGGGGTTCTACTGAACGGATTGTCTGGTTAGTCACAATATTTAACTATCTCTCAACTGCATTATACCTACGCATTTTATCTACTTTTATACTTTATTCAAAGCGTTAATCTATTTCTCTGAAAGTGAAAAAACACCTTCGCCTGTAAAACTGTTAAGAAAATTTTATTGATTTTTAGCCCAAAGAGCGTTAATCCAAAAGGGTTATAAATTAACCCTTTCTTCATTTTGCGTTCGAAAAATCGCATTTTGCGTTGGTTCGCTATACAAGTCTGAATCACTTTTCAAATTGTTCCCGCCAAATATTAGAACCCTGCATTACATTTAAAGAAATTAAATAATGAAGAATCTGCATGAATGTATGCATGTATGTTTCTCGCATTGTGAAAAAACAACGGGACCTAGAAACATCAAATTTTGAATAACGTAGTCCTCCACTCAAATATAAGCATCTGGAAGCCCAAATTTGGAGTTTGTTTTGTTACCTATTTCATATTTTGTAAAGCTTTAACGAGTTTTTGATTAACAAACTCAATGCTTTTAAAGCGTTCCATCAACATTAACATCGCGCGTATCTTCAAGTACGGATATTTTATGCCCGAGGTTTCTTTACATTTCTTGCTAGTATTGAATGTCTATATTACTTTTCAAATCCCATTTTGAATCTCTCGTGAAAAAATTGCCCCTTTAGGAGTAACATAAAATCTGAAAGCTTCCAAATTTTATGTTTTTTTTTTAAATTATTGTTATTCATAAAAATTTGTTTCTGCAAAAGTATTTCAGTTTTCAATGGTTAAATTAATCGTACGAACAACATTTATATCTGAATTTTTAAATTTCACAGTCATTTAAATATATTTGAATCGTGAAGGAAAAACATAAAAGCATCTAAACTTCAAAAATCTTGATCTTTAAAGCGTGGAAAATGTCAAAAAGAAAACAGATGCATTCTTACAGCGAATTCAATAATAGTTTTCTTTAAAAAAGCTGAAGATAGTCTTAAAAATGAGCCATTTTATCAAAATTAATCCAACTGAACAATTCGGAATATCAAGAACATTTTTATATTCTTTTTCCTTTACTACTGATTGCTTCTGAAAATAAAATCCTCTGTTTTCAGATTCACTAAAGAAAATTACAAACGTAAATAATAGGTAAATTCAAATTTCTCTCTCAAAGATTAAAATAGTTTTTTCAATCCAAATAAATTCTTGTATGAAATACGAAGTAGTAGCTTCCTGAGGAATGTTTACATCAAACACTGGTATTTAAACAAGATTTAATGAAAATTGCCAGTGTCATTTCATCTAATTAGCATAAAAGTAAATAATCCTAGATAATAAGAGAAGAAAGAACTTAAAACATCTCCGCAATTAATGTGCTAAATTAGTTCGCTATGTACATTTGATAATAACTATTCCCAAAAACTTCTTTTTCTCTAAGCTTTTTAAATGAGTGTTTATATATCTACATACTGTTGTTTAAGAAAAGATAAGGAAATAAAAAAGTTTAATTAATGAGGTGTTTCCTGAAAGAATGAAAAGTTGAAAAATTCTATTGCGTTTTTGTGTGAATTCGTAAAGTCAATTTAAATACTTCAACCCAAAAGGGCATAGAAGTTTACTTTAAAGCTCAAATTTTTGCGTTTGAACGAAATCTGTGATTCGATACTTCATTATAAAAGGTGCAACAAAGCTGAATATTGTAACTTCATTCGTTCTCAGTTGGAGGTTATATTTTAATTACGTAATCAATTCATTAAATTAAAGGAGATGAAAAAAATGCCTCAAAAATATATAAGCTTATACTGTCATTTCTTCGCGTATTCTCACCTCTTTTTAACTAATTTTATCATCCGAAAATTGAGAGAGGAGAATTGTACGAGTAATTTAATTTTCAAAGAACGAGCATTCAATCAGAACATAATAAATGTAAATTAGTCATGGATAAACTATTGGTAACTATCCCAATGTTATTTCTTTAGAAGAAAACTACGTTTCGGTAAGAATACATTTTAATATTAACATTATAGTATCTAACGGTAACTGAGCCGGAAACGTAAAGCTCAGGTTTAGTTACCTTATAATGCCCAGCTACACCTTACATGAATGAGTATTGACCGCAATACTAAGAAGAACATCGGAGGACCGAAAAAGAAGGGTTCAAACAAAAAAGAAGGGAAATAAATATATTATTAATTTCAAAAGATCGAACGCATCAGCAGCAGATAAGGCTACAATGAGGTGGAACGTAAATATTAGAATTAAGGTGAAATCACGTGTTTGAAAATTCTGTTAATGTCTGGGTATCTGAACGAAGGGTCTGCACAAAATAAGTTTCAAATAATAAATGCAAGGAAAAATAAAATGGGCTAAATGCAAATATAAATTGAATGTACTGAATGAAAATAAAAATAATCAAGGGAATATAGTTTACCAATATGCACTGTGTGCTACTATACAGAAAGGAGAAAATTATGAACATTTTTTAAAACTTTTAGAACCTAGCGCTAAAACGCTAGAGGGAAAAAATACGTGTGTGGAAATACCGTATATAACCGATGAAATCCGATATTGATTTATAAATAGTGCATCGGGTTGAATACAGCAAACAATTATGAACTGATTGCTGCTCAAATTTCTTGATCCAGCTTATGTAGACTATTTTGTGTGTACGCTCAGGAAACGTTACTTGAATTTAAACATCCACTTATGTTATTTTAAATATTCGCAAGTAAATGAGTTTCATTTCGTAGCACAAATAGTGCCTTCTTTTAAATTGAAAGTGTTAATAAAAAGTTTATTTTAAGCTACGCTAGACTTTGTTATTTTGATTCAGACCGAAACAATAACACGCTTGTCAGTGTAATAGGGTCTGCAAGACATTGATTTAGGTTCCGTTACAGTAAAACTTTACAACATGAACATGCATGTCCCTATGTGAAAACAGGTACATTGAATTTTACTTAGGAATAAATAAGCTACTTCTAACATCGTTGTTATCAGGAATACGTACTGCCCTAGAGAGTGCAATAAACCTCTCTGGCTATTTTTAGAACTGAGATGGAGAAGGAAATAAATATATTATTTCGAGACAATACAATAACAAAATAAATTTTCCAATAATAATGAGCTCAAATACCATCAATTTGATTTATTTTAAAATTAATCAAAGAATCATTTTTATGTTTATTTTAATTTTCTAAGAGTTATTTTTGTTTTGGAACACCCTTTCCTGTAGTTCCTATCTTGCCACCTACGTCTCCCTTCCAGAACGAGTTTTCAGGATTACGTATTATGTAAACGAGGTAGAAAGTTGTATCTATATATATAAAGAAGAAAGTTTGTTTGTTTGTCCTCTAATAACTCAGTCACTACTATAGCTATCGTCACCCAACTTTCTACAATTCTTTTCTGGGTCCTGGAAAAATTTGACATCCACTTTTGAAAAAAACAAAAGCTAAAATCAGATATATTAATTAAAAATTCGGGAAAACGATAATTTTCGCCCTCATTTTTCTGAGTGGCAACAGTTTCGCAAGCTGTAGATGAAAATCTGTTTTATTTCGAAAGTTGTCGCCACTGCTCGCTTTTAAACCCTTAATAGTTTGTTAATAACAAATTTCGAAGTTTTACGATGAAACAAAATAGCATTGCCAAACATTAAATACATTATTCCCGATTCGTGGGAAGCCATTTCGACTATTCCCATCTTCCTACGACTTTAACCAGCCGAAATATTAATTTAAAACTCAGAAAGCTCTAATTTTCACACTCATTTTTTGGAGTGCAACAGTTGCACTCGTTGGAGATTTTTAAAAAAATGCTTTATTCCGAAAAGTGTTGCTATTGCTCGCTTTCGAATCGTAGAGTTTGTTAATCAAAAATTTGTAACTTTTACAAAATCCATACATATAAAGAAGAATGTCTGTTTGCGCGTTTGTTTGTTTGTTCGCATTATTGATTTCTGATTAATTGTAATAAATTTTTGGCCACATTTAACACACTAAAATTGAAATATAGGTGAAATATTGGATGAAACTTGAGCTTTTATGACCATTTGATTAGAAAGGCGAAAATGATTAAAAAAATTTCTGTTCTTTCTTTTCTATTGAAATTTTTTATCTGGATTCCATATCATATAGGAGTGAAAAATATATGACTATGAATCACATTTTTTGCATCGTTATTAGAGAAGGATTACAGAGGTATCGTTTTCTCTGTTGTTAGATGCATTACTCTCAATCTCACTTAATTGGCATCGGGTACTTCCGCTAGTTTAACATAAATATGGAATACATGGATGTTAGAGGGTGACAAAACTTTTAACAAAAGGTGGCCGAATTCCTCATGACAGTCTAAGAAATTGTGTGTGAGTGGATAATAAAAAAATTAAATTACACCCGACATAATTCAAAATTCATTTAGAAAATACTACGTCTAACACTCTAGATGGAACGAAAAATGATTTTTATGGATCACAATAACAGTGATGGTCAAGATGAAACTGAATTCGGTGATGAAGATATATCGAAACACGAATGTGGCACACTTTTCATTTTATTTCATAATGAAAACTTTTAAGTTCATAAGGTATGTCATTTTTTTTAAATAAACAGCATTTAGGTTCATGAAGAAATCTAATTTTCTATGCTCATCTTTATATATATAACGTTTATATTCGGCGTATACCCGGCGCACCTGTAAATATTGATCTTATTGTTTACATTAAAAATGTGCGTTATATTCCGGAATATACCGTAGACAAAACAACATTGTCAGTGCAACTTACTGGGGCGGTGGCGATCACACACTGTTTCTGTCGCATAGCATAGCGATATTTACAACTCGCAGAGGCTCTGCATAAAAACAACCTAGTCTGAAGTAGATTTTTCAATAACTCTGACGATTTTGAGTATAATTATAAACAGGTCCCTCTTTTTTTTAAGAGTACAATAAAAATTTAGGCACAATTTCCCCCCCCCTGAAATAAAAATTATCTAGGCCAAACTAAGGTCGCTTTATCTGCTAAATTTTAAATTTTACATTATCTTCGAATGAGGAATGCCCTTCGAATATTAAGATGAGAGGTAGAACATCGGTCAAATAATTTCCAGAATGTTATGAACAGCTCATAAGCAAACGCTTGCATTAAAAACATAATGAATAGTTCATAAACACACTTTCGCATTTTCCTAATTAAATTGCTGTGAAAGTATCTGTCTATAGGTTTCTTGTTATTAGATTAAAAGGGTTTTAACCCGAATGCCCTATTAGTCTCGAAATGAGATTTTGCGTTGTCCACTATAAACGGGGAATCACTTTTCAAATTGTTCTACAAATACCACCCTATATTGTCTTTAAAGAAATTTTAAGTAATAAACAATCTGCATGTATATATGTATTTGCTTCTCACAGTGTGAAAAAACTTCGGCACCTAGAGCTAATAAATTTTGCATAACGTTGTTCTCCGCCCGAACATATGCACCTGGAAGCCTGAATTTTTTATTTCGAATTTCATATTTTAAGACTTTGATGAGTTTTTGATTAGCAAACTCAACGATCTGAAAACGAACAGTGGTAACACTGTACGGAATAAAATATTTTTATCTCTAGAACGCTAGACTGTCTGTCGGAAATTCTAAAGATATGCTGTTTTTAAATATTGTGTGATTTTGCTGTTGAATTGAGTCTTATGTAGCGGAAGTGCGAAGAACGGGATATTTAATAAATAATGGTAACACACGAAGTATTAGTAACAGTATAAGAAAACAAAAATAAATATGTTTTGCAACCTACCTTACTAAGAAAACTGAACATTGATATGATGAACTCAGAAAAGACTGAAAAAGAATAGAAAAACATGTGACAACATTGTGAATTCTAAACATATGGTGCAATGCTGCTATTTTAATTTTTTTTGTAATTTTCCTGTTGAATTGTACATGGCGTAAGTGCAAAGAAAATGGTGCTTAATGATAAAGCTAGCAGGAGTGAGTGCGACAGCAGACTGGTAGACTACGAGCCAGCGAGAGCGAAAAATACCTCAACAAATCCTTTGAAGCGATCGTTAAATCTGAGCTCTCTCAGATTTTTTTTTATTATATTAAATAAGGTAAATTCCATTGCTGTTTCGAATGATTTTTTTTTCCTCATTGGCTAATGCTACTGAAATAGACGTGGACGAACCTCATCATATTAAGAGAGGCTTAATGTGATCACGTTTGTCTCTTTCATTTACGTACTTATTTGTATCACATTACGCACATTTCAGATAATTCTCGGAAATATGCGTAATCTAATGCAAACATTTCACAGAACAACAAAAATGTTTTCATTTGTTCTTACCTGTATTCGATACTTTTCATACGGAATTCATAAGTCCATAAAATAGTGCTACAACTTTTAACTTAAAGCTACAAGAGAATGTGTTTAAAATTTAAAACATCTCTTATCATAAATCAAATTCTGGGATGTATTTCTACCATTTGATTTTCGTTTACTTTCACTCATTTAAGAAATTATGCTTACATAAATATAAACAACCTTCTATATAAATATCGCAACTTATTTCCTCTTCACAGCTCTTGAATAAGATAGCAGCATACTTAGTCAAATTTATTATTCTTCCAACTGACATTCACCGAAGAGCTCTGAACTACTTTCGAATGGCGCCATAAAGACGGAAATTCAATCAGTCGGGAAAATTGGATCTTCTCCTTAATTGTATCATCAGTTCCAGCTGATGACACTTTGTCTGCAAAATTATTGTGTCAATTAAAACCAGTTTCCTACTCATACGCTATCGCTTCGTTGTAACTCGCCTTAATAAACTGGAAAGTGAATAGTCCATTGGAAAGCATATGAGAGCATCTTCTTAATGAAGTCTCTGCGCTGTTTATGACAGGCAGTGAAAGAACTTGGCATCTTTCTTTTCGTTTCAGAAAGAACCGAGGACTATCGCATGAAGTATCTTCGGTTATCTGGAAAGAGACTTATTCACGGAGAAATAGGTCTGAATGGCAAGCTTGTTATTTTAAACTACCCTGTGAGGTAGAAGAGCCAAGTGGAGTATACAGCATTAAAAAAAGTGTAATTACAGTGGGATGTCATACACTGGTTGGTTGTTTTTTTAGTGGAGTGCCATTTTCAGAAATGCCCGTTGTTGTTGTTTTAAACTTTTTTTTTGTAAGATATGATTGCGAAATTGCATTAATTGCATTTAATAAATGTATATTCAGTCTAAAATCATAGCTGTAATCATACTATTGCATTCGTTTCTTAGTGGTAACAAAATGTAAATAAAAGTCACCTACAATTTAATAATAATAATTTATTTAAAATATAAACCCAAATATGTTGTTTCATTTTTTAAATTGCTATATATTTAAGAACTTAGACGAAATTCGTCTAGTCATTCCTTAGTTATGATTCTTTAAAACAATTTACGCTAAAGAGTTCCTGATATAATAGAAGATAATACGGGGATGTAAGTAATGCGTAGTAACAGCTGTAACTCATAGTTCTAAAACAGACTATGTCAGCACTCTAATCACTCAAGTGGGTAAACTTAATTTATCACAAAATGTTTTCCGCAAATCAACTAAATAATGGAATTTATCGAAAGAGTATCACCATACTGATGAAAATAATGCATCTTTAACATACTGCATTTTCTCACGCATTTTTGTCCAGCCCTAGGTTTTGAAAATTTTTTAATATATTCCCATAACTTTCCCCTTTCTCTGCTGTATTTTTCCCTCAGAGGGCTAGTGTATTGGCATATTGCATTCCATTGATTATTTTTACTTTTATTCAGTGCAATCAATTTGTATCTGCATTTTAGTATTATTATTTAATCTGTTTTATTTTACCATGCATTTATTATTTAAAACACATTTTGTGCAGATTCTTCATTGATCTACCCGAATGTGGCAGGTGTACTCACACTTAAACTTTTCAAACATATGATTTCATCTTACTTTCTTTTCTACTTCTCGTCTGTGTTCGACATCTCGAGATTTGTGTCTCTTGTACTTACCCCCTTCTCGTTCATTCCTCCGATGTTCCTCTTCGTAATTTCGGTCAAAATTCATTCATGTGAGGTTCCCTTAAGACTTTGTAGGGTAAATAAGCTGGTGTCCGGTCCAATTACAATCAAATATCGGCTCAAAAATTTATCAGACAGCTCACAGCATGACTTTTCCTGGATATAACCAAAGCTTTCAATAGGGTCTAGCAGGACTGGCTCTTTCACAAACTACTCACTCAGGGTTTCCCAGGAGACATCACAAACATCACTAAATCCTACCTGACCGGTAAAAACTTCTTTTTTTGCATCTCAAACACATGCTCCTCTCACCGTGCTATCCTAGCCTGTGAAATCCAGGGATCGTTTGGGGGCATACACTTTTCAATATATCTGTGAACGACATTCCACAAAAAGCAAACACCCCACTAGCACTTTGCGCTGATAACACTGCGATTCTCTAAAAAAATGCTTTTCTTCGTTCAGCATTACAAAACCACACCTAGGTACTTGAGACCTGACTAATTAGATGAAAAGTAGAAATCTCTGAG
Source organism: Stegodyphus dumicola (assembly GCF_044657685.1). NCBI lineage: Eukaryota > Metazoa > Arthropoda > Arachnida > Araneae > Eresidae > Stegodyphus > Stegodyphus dumicola. The sequence goes on from NC_140771.1 coordinate 114,462,977, forward strand.
GCAAAATCTACAGTTGTTCCATTAACAAGGAAAAGGAACATTGATGGAACTTTAAAACTGAATGATTACTCCCTGTTCTGAGCTGGGAGTGTCACCTGCTCGATATAATCTTCGAGAAAAATCTCTCATGGTCCCCACACATACAATATATTATCCAGAAGTTCTGGGTTCATAAAGCTAAACTTTTCTCCTTAATTGCCCGGAGCAGCGTTTTATCTCTAGACAAGTTACACATTTACGACACCGTATTGCATCTTCAGACTGTGCAGAATTGCATCCTCAGACAAATCGCCTGCTGCTTATGGTTTGTTAGGAATAGTGTAATCCATGAAGAACAGGGCATAGCACCATTTCGTGCCTATTTCCATCGCGTAGCATACAGTTTTCATTTGAATCCTGAGAACTCAAAGAATAACATCATTCCTATCTATAATTATGATTGAGATTCTCGTAATTTTATGAAATAGCCAACAGCTATCTTATGTAATAATTTATAAACATTAAGTTTCTGAATCTTGTTTCTAGCAAACTCCCACACTTGTTTAACCATATGCTTAGATCTGTATTGAAAGAACTTTTAACGGTAATATCATGTCATCAACTTATCACCCTCTGTTAAATTTGATTTTGTTTAATTCTCAAGTAACTCCTTATCATCAACAGCTGTTCGGATCATACAATATAATAATCAATCAGTTTCGATGGAGACTAGACCTCGAGTCCGAGCTCTCCGGTGCTAACACCGTTTCTACAGTCAAGATCTATTAGTATTCTAATGTTGATAGTACTATACGCTTAGATAATCAAAGAATGTATTCTTATTGGAATGTAGGTTTCTTTTCCAGAAATACTAGTGTGATGATTATGATAGTTATGATGCCAAGAAAAATTTTAAATAAAATTCATATGTTATAAACTATCTAACGGTTAAAGATTAATTATAGACATTATTTTATTAGAACAGGGTTACAAATACATAGATTTTTAAGCATTTGTCCTTTAGAATGGGATCGTTAATGATGTACAGTTGCAGTAATTTATCCATTAGGATAAGATAACAAAAAATATTTAATTAAAATCATTCAGCTCTTAGAATATGATTTTAAGGAAATGTTTTAGAAACCGTGTTGATGATAATGATATGTGATTCAAGATTCTGAAATCTGTCTTCAAAAATGTCATGTGTTATAGTTAAAAACGTGCAAAAAGGTAAGAGGATAATATATTGCTGAAAAGAAATTCCAACTAGAATACATAATCTGAAAGCAACTTATATTATTTGGATGAATAAAGAACAAAATATCTTTACTGAAGAGCACAATTTAGTTTCAAATTTTCCTAAAGTGAATTAAATTTTTAGACACTAAATTAATACCTTACTTAGATTTTAATGCAAAATTGATTTTAATGAATAAAATTGCTCACATAACTTAATAAATCTTAATTAAAATTAATCCGTTGTTTAAGACATATTTTTATAACTTTTTTCAAGAAAGAAATTTAGCTGCCATAAAAGCAGTTGTAAATTGCTAATATTTATTTTCGAGTACTACTGCAAAATTTACAGAGATAAATTAATAAAAGAATGTAAATAGAGTAGTATTTGTCTCAATGAAGCGATGAGATGCACTTAATTCTTAAAAAAGTCGAAAATTGAAAAGCTTTTCATATTTTCCATTGTTGTCTCATCATTTTCACCCTTTTGTTATAGTGCTGAGTTTTATCATGACCTTGTCATTTTGTCTCATAACATTCATTTTAACATTAAGGAGAAGGCTTTTCTTGAAATAAATTTTTTTAATTTTATTTTAAGATCATCAATCTACTCAAAGATTAAGGGCGCTTGTCAACGGCAATGAAAAACTCGAGTGGATTTTAATGAAGTGAATCAATGATTTGCTGATAAAAAGAATCCCGAATTTAAAAAATAAAATCACATTAAATACATTAACATTCAGGAATTAAAATAGAAAATATGTAGTGCTTAATCATTATTTTGTGTAAAGTGCTCATTAACTTATCACAGAAAAAGCTTTCTCATTGATATTCTTTTAGTTTTATAAAAGATATATTATATTTTTCTAATCACGAACTATAAATAATAGTTGAAACAGTTGGATGTTTATAAACAAAGATGCTACTTTTCATTAATATAATTGCGTTTATTGAATATTGGAGTATAAATGTAATTAATATACATCAGTGTATCAATATACGGTATCTCTCTAAGTTTACAATATTTCTCGACAATTCCCGTATTGAATTTGTTTTAAAGAAATTAAGTAAAAATGTAGAATCCTTAGACTTACAAAAACTGAAATGAACCTTGAAATACACTATTTGCAATAAATTTTACCTTTACAACAGGACCGTTCCTAGCAGAGGTGCAGCGCGTAAAAGTACGCCGGCGGAGAAAATCAGGGGTGGCCGGACTCTCGCGATACCACTACTAAACATTTTAAATTCATTAAATTCATTGTAAGTGCTTGTCATATGTAAGCAATTTTTATACAATTTGTCATATGTAAGTACTTAATAAATACGAAATGAAAATTTTATTAATCATTGAGCGCTTTTTTTTTTTTTTAATTTTGGGGGCGGCAATGCTGGTAAAATACGGGGCAGCCAATGGCCTAAGGTCGGCAATTCTAGAAAAGTACGCAGACAACCAGTGGCCTAGGAACAACCCTGCTTTACAATTTATAGACGGTGACTGGAAGTGTTTAGTTTTTTATTTGTGTCTGAAATATTCAAATGGCTTTGGATTCTATTAGGAATTCACATTTTGTTTGGGATTTCAATTTAGAAACTTGAAATGTTGTTTCAATACAGAGAAACAAAAAGTTAAAAAATTTATGAAGAATGTTAAAGATGTTCACTTATTTTTGACTGAGATTAAAAAATAGATTTTCGACTCGTATTTTTTAACACGTGTTCTATATTTTAAGGGAGTTTAAATAACAAATAGGTATTTTATTAAATTAAAATTTTACTCGTTAAAAATAAAGAAGATTAAAAAAATTGTTAAAAACTCGCATTTCGTCAAAGCTCAGACTTTAACCCACCAGTGGCAGAGTGAATAAGACTATTAAACGCTTGTAGTTGAATCGTATTAAAATACTGAAACACGGTAAGCCGCATGGGCGTTTTTGTGGTTTCCCCGGTGTAAAACAAGAACACGATTCAATTTTCTTTACATATTTATTAATCACGATTTTTAATTACTTGACAATTACAATTTATTATTTATCAATTACATTTCTCCCTTTTAGCAAATAGGTCTGGCTGTAATTAGAGGAATTCGCAACCCACAATTTTTCTTCGTTTTAAACAACTGGCCGTTAATTAATTAGCTTGGATCACCTATTTGATGAATATGCGAAATTTTTTATCTTTGTGTGGCAAACTAATTAGTATTCACATATTACATTTGCATTTATGAGACCTTAACATTATTAAGAGTTTAAGTATATCTATGTTCTAATGGGATTATTTTGAAAGCAGTCCATATTTAATAAAAGACGTGAAAGAATAATATATGCGTCTCGGTTTTAATGGAATTATTTTATAATAAAACATTAAACATTCGTACATTCGTATTTTATAATAAAATTAAACATTAGTGTTAAACATTCGTACATCTAATACGAATAATAACTGCAAATATTATCCCTTTTGTCTTTACTATTTTGCTTGATCACAGAAGTTAATTTTAAAAAAATTATTCTGTTAAAATATCTTCAGTAAAAAACAAAATGGCTGGATATAATTTGACATGCATATGTTCATTATAAAAGTATAAAGCCTGCTGTTCACAAAATAAAAGCAATGGGAATGATTTACTCAGTTTTGTAATTAATAACCAAAGACATGAATAAAAGGTTTAACGTAAATGCTAACGGTGGAGGAAAAATATTAAAACTGTAAGCAGAATCAATAATTCCTCCAAATGGATAGTCGGAAACTAAGAAATGATAATGCACAGTAACTCGCCAACGAGCCATTCATTTATTTTCAAGAGAATAATTTATTTTGATTACTCTGTACAGAATAAGCATCTCTGTTATTACGCAAAATCAAACTCTTAATGTAACTTATTTGGAGAATGTAAGTATAAATAAATACTCTAATCGAGAAATATTTGACTTGAGTTTTTTGATAGATTACTATGTTTTCAGTGACACAGGCTAAGAAATTTTCATTTGTGGACTCACTTAACAGGAAATGTGCGACATTTTAAAAGGGAAACAGATAAAAATTGTGTATAAACTGTATTAATAAGTCCTTTATTCTGCTTTTAGGGTTACTTCGAAAAAAGTCTTTTCGATGTGTTTATCGTTTACAGTCCGCGGACTTCTTACCTTGACAAACTAGAATACATTGCCACTTGGAAGAAACATCTGTGCAAATTTCCGGTGAAACAAATAGGCAGCCTCATCTGAAATAATTAAGATATTTTTCTTTATTAAAGAAGAGCATAAATCTCTACTCTCGGCGTTAATTAAAAATGAAATAATACCATAACATATTTTTTCTACCATATGGCTTTACTACTTTCAGTACTTCTTTTTAAGTTGAATATTTTGCCTTATAAGTTCTAATTTTTAGGCGATTAATTCCTAAAACCGACATTATGCTTACAATGTTTCGTGTGCTCTATGAAGTGTCTAACTAAAATCTCCATACTACGTCGATAAGATTATAATTTCTTTTTAACATTACGATTTTTGCATCATTTAAACATAACTTATAAGTTCTAATTTTTAGGCGATTAATTCCTAAAACCGACATTATGCTTACAATGTTTCGTGTGCTCTATGAAGTGTCTAACTAAAATCTCCATACTACGTCGATAAGATTATAATTTCTTTTTAACATTACGATTTTTGCATCATTTAAACATAACTTATAAGTTCTAATTTTTAGGCGATTAATTCCTAAAACCGACATTATGCTTACAATGTTTCGTGTGCTCTATGAAGTGTCTAACTAAAATCTCCATACTACGTCGATAAGATTATAATTTCTTTTTAACATTACGATTTTTGCATCATTTAAACATAACTTATAAGTTCTAATTTTTAGGCGATTAATTCCTAAAACCGACATTATGCTTACAATGTTTCGTGTGCTCTATGAAGTGTCTAACTAAAATCTCCATACTACGTCGATAAGATTATAATTTCTTTTTAACATTACGATTTTTGCATCATTTAAACATAACTTATAAGTTCTAATTTTTAGGCGATTAATTCCTAAAACCGACATTATGCTTACAATGTTTCGTGTGCTCTATGAAGTGTCTAACTAAAATCTCCATACTACGTTGATAAGATTATAATTTCTTTTTAACATTACGATTTTTGCATCATTTAATTTTTTGAACATTTTGAAACTTAAACCGAAAAATCTTTGAGGCCTTAGCCTGTAATCTGAAGTTTCCAGATTTCTACCCTTCCCTAAACGAAAGAATTTGCTAACTGAATCTAGTTTGATGAAAACAAATCTTGAGAGCAGACCAATCGGCCAGAATATTCACAGATGTCAAGTAGTGTAGACCGCATATGCTTAGTTATCAGACAATACGGCAGGGAAGAAACATAAAAATCATCATATGTTATGCAGCCAGCATAGTTCAAAGAATCAGCAGTTCAAAACCAGCCAGTGCAAAGAACACTTTCTTCTTCTTAAGAGCCAATAAATGGCACTGTAGATCAATCTGTTTATAATGTTAATGCTGTTTGACTGAAATAATCTGCTACAAGACGAATCCTTCTAAAAATGGTACTCCCAAGTCCCACGATGAACATGTTTGGATTCGGATCATGTTCAAAAACGCCTATAATAGCTCTAATCTTAAGTGTTCAATTTAAAGTCATTTCAGAAAACTATAACTTTTGTTGTTTAGGTAGACACTATGCCATGCCAGCCTGACAAAACTGCTATTATATCCTGTCAGATATAATAGAAGTTTTTTCAGGCTGAACCCTTCCAGAATATATTATATAATCTGTATTCTGCTAGAACATTAGGCTCACCTAACTAGTCATACATAATTCTTCCATGCTCCTAAATTTAACTGGACACAAAGATAAATTTAAGTGCGATTATTCGACCTGATATTGAAAACTTTCCACGACTCGATTGCTTAAAGAAGAATCTATACAAAAAACCTTTTCAAAATATAAATGCAAGGGTAAATAAAACAGGTATAAAATACAAAAATACAAATACGAATTGAATACATTAACTGTAAATAGCAATAATCAATGGAATGAAATTTACCAGCAAACTAACCCTTAGAAGAAAACCTTATGTAGAATAGAAGAAGGAGGAAATTATCCGAATATTTTTAAATATTCAGATCGTAGCACTAAAACGTTAGCAGCAAAAATATGTGAGAAAATTCACGCAGGGAAGTAATATTTACCAAAAGAATACAGAAGATCCATCAACATTTAAGAATGTTGAATATTCTGAAAAATAACCATGCAGAGAAATCAAATCGAAAATACACGTAATACAGGTAGAACCTTAATTCCATGCTATATATTTATTATGTTTCTTGCTATATGTAAACATGCTATATATTACTAGTAGATATTTCTTCAAAAATTTTGAACAGTAGGAATATTTTGTGTGTAGGAGTTGCAGCATTATAAGATTTCATCCATACGTCCTGCTATTTTTTATTTTACATCCAGAAATGAGTAGTAGCAGAAAATCTTTTTTTACTTCTTTATGTCCATGAAATCAGAAAACTTTGCAAAAACGTTGTTTGAGTTGCTGAGTTGCTTTCTTGCTGGTTGCTACTTTTCTTTGGCATTTGAGAAATACAATAAAACAATAAAACTATATCTAAACTTATAATACAGATGTGAAACTGGAACATTTATTTTCTCCCAGTTTTTAATCTTAATAGAAATAAGAATGAGTATTTCATGTTGACTTTCAAGAATACAAAAAAATAATAATAAACGCTTTTTTCTACACTCTAGTTTAGCTTTTCGTAATAAACTGCCTAAGTTCTGGAACCATTTTTCATGTTTAAACTATCCAAAGAAAATAAGGAAAAAAACTAACTGTACATATATTTAGCATCTCCAGTCACTGCAATTTCTTTGCATCAGTGAAGAAAGTAAAATATTTTAAAATGAAATAAGTAACAAAATTAGGTCTACTTTTTGGTTTGACCGCAAGCTACTTACTTCAAAATTTTTCGTGTTTCTCAAGATGAAGTTTTGAAAATTAAGAACTTAACTCTCGAGTGCAATTCATCTTTTGAAGGAACAAAGTGGCTTCCTTTTTTATATACACCGTATGCAGTTATTTTGTAAATAAATAATGGACTGAAGCTTTATCGCTCGTTCTTTTCGGTTTTGAGAAAATGAGCATCGAACGGAAGCAAAGATAAATGTTCGAATATATTCATCATTCCTCTGGCGATCTCTTTTTGCCGATTTCTTAAGCGATCTCTTTCTGAAAGCAATATAGAATTTTGAAGATTTTTATGTAGTGATATAGTCGAAAAGGTATGAATTACATAATAAATCATGAAATTTTTTTGTTCTCAGAATTTTAGTCCATGAACTTTGTTTTATTTCCTGCGTGTTTCATGAGTTCACTAAGTACTAATCATTCAGTAACTAATGTAGAATTAATAATTCAATAGTTAAATACTAGATTCAGAAGTTAAGTAAGTAATGATTAAGTAGTTAAGTAGTATTCTGTAGTTAAGTAGATGTATAAGTTAAGTAGTTTAGTAGTTAAATAGTATAATTAATGATTCAATCGTTAAGTTGTAGATTCAGTAGTTAAATAGTAGAATTAATGTTTCAGTAATTACGTAAGATAGTAAGCTATAAGCATTTATATAAATATGAAACTAATTATATTAATAAATATTAAATATCTAAATACCGCAATGTAAAAGTCTGAAATGATTTTAAGAACGTAAGGGTCTAGAATTCATTCTAAGCTCTTCATATCAAAAATAATTCCTCTCCTTTTTTTTGGAATTAGTTTGCAGTGCTGCTCCCTTTTATCTAATAACTATAGTGGGTAAAAAAAGTATTGGCAATTGCCTATAATTGATCAATATAGCTAACAAAGGAAATTCTTGTCAATTTTAGCTGAGCATAACGAACACAGAGGGCTATAAAGACACAAATCTAATGAAACTTTCGTTTTAATATCCCTTTTACGCAAAATATGCAACAAAAATGTAAATTTGCCTGTCAAAAAAGTATTGGCAATATCATACAGAAAAATATGGGAACAAAATTTAATACTTTGTATTCATACCTTTTGCATTTATAACAGCTTGGAATCTGTTTCTCATAGAGAAAAACAAAGTCCTGGTTGTTGAAAAAGTCCTATGGGGAAAAAGCAAAGTCCTGTTTGGAATTTTGTGCCATTCTTGCAGGAGTATACGCTTAAGTTCATCTTTACAGGAAAGTTTATGTTTCCTGACTTCTAGGTCTAATTTGTGACATAAATTTTCAATTGAATTTATGTCAGGCGATTGAGGCGATGTCCTTAACTGGCGAGGGGCGTTATAGAGTAATTATTGCTAGGTGAGGTTCACTCTATCCTTAGTGTCATTGTCCTGTTGAAACATAAATGATGCTCCTAAGCCAAGTTTCTGGGCTTTGAATTTCATGTTGTGGCACAATATGTCGATATGATTATGCATGTAATGTCATAATACCATCAATGAAGCAACAGGTTACCAACTCCGTTTGTGCTGCCATACAGTCCCAAACTACGACGCACTCTCCAACATGTTTTACAGTCGGTTTTAAATGTTGTTTTTCCATTTCGGTGTTAAGCTTTCTCCACACATATCGTCGTCCATCATTCTCGAAAATGTTAAACTTTGATTCGTCGGACAAAATAACTATGTTCCAAAATTAATCTGATAAATTAACATGAGATTTTGCAAATCCAATCTCTCTCTCCTGTTTATTTCTGAAATGAAAGATTTCTTTCTAGCTGTCCTTCCATAATAACTTTCTCTATGTCAAACATTTCGTATAGTCTGTACATGTACACTAAAAGTTTTATGCGAAGTATTAGCAACATCTTTGTCTAACTGGGGTGCACTTATTTTAGGATTTTTCTTTATCTGTTTGATAATGCCACATTTTATCTTGCAGAAAATATTCAAGGCCATCCACTTCTAATCTTATTTTCCGTCGATCCTGTCTCTTTGAACTTTTTTACATCACTTCTAAGAGTAAATTAACTTATGCTCAGTTGTAATACTATAGCACGATAAGTTAAACTCTCATTTCTGAGCTGAAAAATCATGTTTTTAACATTAACATCCAACTCCTTCGACTTCGAAGCCAGTTTATCACAGTATTAGCAAAATAACGTTTTGAAAGTTTTGAAGTAGCACTGCAGACTTTATATTAACAGGGTCTCTTATCAGTGTAACCACGTAACCTTAACATAACAAAATTTGCATAGCAGTTAGAACTTTGTCAATACTTTTTTGACATGCAAATTCACGTTTTTGTTGTATATTTTGTCTAAAAGACATATTAAATTGAAAGTTTCATTAGATTTGTCTGTTTATTACCTCATGTGTTTGCTATGTCCAGCTAAAATTGTCAGCATTTTCTTTGTTAGGAAATATGATCATTTATAGGCAATTGTCAATACTCATTTTCCCCACTGTAAGTGTGGAGGAACCTAGTGCATAGCTAAGCGAATAATCGCTTAAACTCAATAACAGAAACATAAAACTCACTGAGGATTAACTACCCTTTATTGCTCGAAATAAGGATTAACAGATGGCTTCTTTCTTAGGATGTACAACAAAGCCTTCACTTAGGCTCAAACTCAAAATTATAATAAATAAGAACTAACTAAAGAGACTATTGACTAACTAAAGAGATTTAGCCGAAGCTAACACAGTTCTAAATAGTTGGATCCTAAATATCGAATTAGCTAAAACTGTCAAGGGCTAGTAATACGGCCGAGCGTAGTAACAGATTAGACAGACGTGGAAGTCAGGAACTGCTTCTCTCTCTCGAAGTCAGTGGAACTTCGACTTAAACACTACTCCTTCTCCTTTGCATTAAACTCGAGTCTAAAATCACATTCTGGTAAATAATTTGTAAGCTGAAATTAGGAGATAGAAAAGGAGCTTAACTTAAAAATAGCTGTTATAAACTTAGGATAAACCTTACAAGTTTCTTCTTAGATCTCTTGTGCAATTTATATGTTTCTTATTTGCGCACTAAGATTCTTGAGATCTTCTAGACGAGCTTTCTCTATATGATTTAGTAATGTATAGATATTAAACCCAATAGTAGAAACTGCGGTCCCATTACGAATCATTGACCTCCATGAAGACATCCCAACTTTTAGGCAGGTAAGTCTCGTGGCTTAGCCATACTGAAATAACCTAACCTCACCTAGCAAAGACTGCTTTATGAAACTGGTGATGCAGAGCAAAACCTGTTACATACCTTCCCTATTTTTTATTTTATCATAATATATATCCATGGACTGTATTCATGTATAACGTATTCCACGAAAATAACCAAATATTTCAGTATTTGTTATTTAAAATTGTTAAAAAAATAGAACTTGATTGTGGATAAGTAATAACTTTTTAACTTTTATACTCAAATTACAACTTTATAATTACATTAACTTATAACTTTTTATCCATCTTGTTTTTACGGTTTCAATTTACTATGTGTTATAGGAAATGCAAATTTAGACATTTTAAACCTGAGCCTTGTTTTTGTAAAAGAAGCTGAGGGGGAAAAAAGAGAGGGAGAGAAAGAAAGAAGAACCTAAAGAATTCTTGTGGATTTTATTACAAGCTTTAAGTAATTAAATTCAAGAAATAAAATAAAATCAATGCAATTAAATCACTTAACTTAATAATCTAATAAATAAATATAATGTGGAATTAAAAAATTCAGTTCCTTTCCATTGAAATTTTTCTAGTCGTTAAACGCTTCCCAAACACTGCGAGATAATGTCCTATCAATTATAGTCTGATTTTTATAGAAAAGAATAATTAACTAAAATTTCAAGTTTAAACTTTATTCCTGGTTTTTGTTTTATATTTTTAAAATCTAATTCTGAAAATAAATTTAAAAAAATTATTATTTAAAAATCATAAAAAAAATATTCTGAGGCATTGTGAAAGTAGAGTCTCAGAACACGTCCTTTGTTTTAGTTTAAATCTGGTCCAGTTTATAAATTACAAAAAAAAAAAAAAAAAAAAAAAAAAAAAAAAAAAAAAAAAAAATTAAGCCATGAAATATCTGAACTACACAAAAAGTGTAGAGAAAATAAATTGCGAGAATATTATCCGTAACATTAACCGTATGCTATACGAGTATTTTTCATTGTTTGTTCAAAATAATTTATTTTTTTTCAATTTAATATTTTGACATTTGCGAAAATTACGTGTAAATAAATATTGCAATTCTAGTGCTATTTCCTTTGCTTTACAAAAAAATTAATAGAAATTATTTATAATTTTTTTTTCATTTCTCTTATTCTCCAGGTAATTTCCGAAATTAGTTTTACCTCTAATGCTATTGACATTTCAGTCAGATGCGTTACTTTTTTCGTTTCTTTTTTAATGGATTTATTCTCATGTAAAATTCTCTTTTTACCTGTTTCTGTTTTAATTATTCTAATTATGTATTAAGTATTTATGTAATTATTTAGAATATGAATGTATTTAGTGAAGCAAAACTTCAACGAAACAAAATTTTTAAAAAATTAATGAATTTTCACAAGCTGTTTTATTTTACACAAAAAAGTTGTTTAGTAAAAGAATTATTTTTCTCATGTCTTTAAAATTTCTGCTGTTTCTTTGGATAAACAGAGTGAAAATAAAACTTAATGCAATTAAATGCTCCTTAATGCAATTAAAAATGTCAAAACTTTAAAAACTATAATTTTCTTAAATTACATCAAAAAGTTCTGCACTATTCAGAAGGAGATGCCATATTTTAAATAATCTTTAAAAACAACTTCAGAGGGAACTTAAAAAACAAATATATCAGAAAGATTAAAATTTTGTTCAATAAAAGAATGCAACAAGAATAGAGCATGCAAGGAAAAAATAATAAGATTCGAAGTAATCTAAAGAAAGCGGAATGCATTTTTATTTTTCCTACAGAATTGTTAATTCATAAAATTTTACGCAAATTTTTATTATAAAAAATGCCTTGAAATAAGAAATTGTTTTTCAACTTAAAAACCTCTTTGAAAACCTATTTTAATGTTGCTTTTTATACATTTTTAAAATGTGTTTCTAATTTTCATTCTGTAAACTTTTATAATTCCTAACATTAATCTCTAATCTCAAACTATATACGTGTGCCGTTTCCGTTAATTAAAATATTTCTTCATTGTCAGTATATATTAATGTGTATGAAGTTTATGTAATTTATATGTAATTAAAAGCTTTTAACTCTAATGTTGATGCTCATATTTCGAATTTTAAACAGTTCTTTAAAATACTAAACTGATAAACACTCAGTTATTAGAAACAAAAAAAACTCATTTGCTAAAATTATCAATAAATATTACAATTTGCAATTCTAGAAAGGAAAACAAATGTCCTTTGTAATTTAATTTATTTATTCTGTACACTTCATCTTATTAATTCACTTATTTAAAATTTGCTTTTTACTTTCAATTTCCTTCAATCGATACAAAAATGCAAACTACAGTGCCTTTACGGCCCACCAGCGACCGAGCGGTTAAGTCGCTGAACGCTGGTAGTTCGGTCCGAGGTTCGAATCCCGCGAGCGGGCTGGCTGCATGGGCGTTTTCGTGGTTTTCCCCATGTGTAACGTGTATAAGAGCCAGTTCACTTAGAAAGTCCTCTACGAAGGCATCCCTCCCCTTAGGCAGATAGCCCTCGAGGCTTTGCCATAATCACACACACACATTACCTTTCCATAAATTATCTCAAAAATTTTTTTCCTTGGTTGATTATTTTAGAAAAACTTTTAATGGTTAAATACGGTATTAAATTTAAATACCATACATTCTTACAATTTTAGTTAAAAACTAAAAATTTTAATTTAATTTAATCAATCTAATATTAAAGCAAAACTGCAAGACAATAAAAGTAATTGCTAATCGTAGAACATACTCATGAATTCGCCGCATAAGATGGCATACGATCGACTTTCAAATATAATTACCATATTACATTTCGTATTCCCCCCCCCACTCGGGTATTTTCCCGCTAGCTTTCTGGCACTAGATTCTGTGTACATAGTTTTTTTCCCCTGAGAGCTAGTTTTGTTATTAAATAGTATATTTTAATTGTTGTTATTTTAATTCATATTTGCAATTTGTATTTTTGTATTAGCATTTTATCCATTTTATTTTCCCTTGCATTTATTATCTGAGACGTATTTTGTTTAGATTCTTAGTTAAGCTACACGAACATGGGCATGGCATGGGTTCTCACACATAAGAAAATTTCCAAGCATGTAATTTCACCTTAGTGTTTTTTACTTTCCAGCTCATTGTACCTTATTTACTGCTAATGTGTTCGATCTTTCGAAATCCAGATCTTTTGTTTTCTGTACTTCTCTTGTGTTTCTCTCATATCCCTCTTAGAATCTGCAGTAAAGACTCTCATGTGAGCTGTCTGCGCCGCTTTATAGGATAACTGAGTTGTCAGATATCGGCTCAATATATTCGTCACGTATTGCAATGTTAATATTACTATGTATTCTTATTAGAATGTAGGTTTCTTTTAAAGAAATAATATTATTATAGCTACCAGTAGTTTATCCATGAGTAACTTTTATCTGTTAAGTCACGATGTTCGGACGATAAAACTAGTCAAAAAAGGGGAGAGGGAATTCGGTGATTGTAAAAATAACGTTTTACTTATGAAGTAGTTGTGCCGCTGTCTTTGCTAAAATATGTTTAAGAGTTGAAGTGAAGGTTTCATCAGGAAATTTTTGTTTGCAGTACGATATACAAAAATGAAATAAGGTTTGACGTTTAAAATATGCACGTAAGATAAGAAATCATTTCCAAACGATACGTAGATATTCGTGTAATCGGAAAAAAAATATCAAAAGCAGAGGAGAAATATAGTCAAAAAATATTTGCCGTTAGTTGTGGACTATAAAATGCACGGAAACTTATTTTGAATTCTTGAGTTTTTTTTTTTTTTTTTTTTTTTTTTTTTTTACTAATAATCAGTCATAGGTATTATTAAATATGCAACACAGACGTACCTTATGGAGTTGAATATTTCAGTTTTCAAAATAATTCGGAGGCTGAAATATCCATAATAAGACACCATATAAAATCCTACACTTTATATTAAACTTGCCAAAATATGTATAGGTAAATAAGTATAAACGAGTACAGTTTTAGCTGGCGAAACTTTAAAACGAATATATGTGTATACACGCCCACATAGAGACCAGTGGCGTAACGGACCAGTGGCTAACGGAGTCAGTTCTATGTGTCGACTAGCTCCGCTGTGCCTGCAGTTCAGATTTTTCAACTTGCCGCCCTATGGGGAAAAACTGATTTTGGAGATAGGTCGGCTACGTCAATTGTGTTCGTTAGCTTAGATAAACCCCAGTGGGAACGCAGCTTTAAAGTCCACTAGAATTCCCAGATCTTCCACTTTTAGGAAATAATTTTGTATCCACATGTCAAATTTTCTCGTGAGTACAAAAAGAATGTGTTTGTAGAGGGTAAGAATTACTACTTTTCTTGCGCATTGTAGACTTTACACCAATTCTTGTATTAAAGCTTGTTTATGCAATTAATTTATTTACATAAATCTTATGATAATGATTTAATCTCGTATTAAAGTTGTAAAATCTCCCCTTTTTTGTTTTCATAAATATTACTAGATCTTACTTAGAATAGATTATGATTCTTACTTAGAATAGATACCGTTTGCAGTCTCAATATATTTGCTCGATGAAATTTGTTTGCATAACCTTAGTTAATCAACTTGGTTGAAGGCTTCAAGCACTTTTCCCTTGATAAGTTCTGTTTGAGGCTTTGAACAAGGAAGATTGACTTTGTTTTTTAATATGTACGAGTTTTTCAATTTTATGTAGATTAGGTAGGATTTTTCACATAATTTAAAGTTGATTTTTCATTGTTTTACTTGAAATTTCAGGAATTTGATAGGAAACACAAATGTACTTTACAACCTTTACTAGGCTTTTAAACTCCTTTCTTTAAAAAAATAAATAAATAAATAAATAAATATATACAAATATAATATATATATATATATATATATCCCTTACCAAGTCTTTATTTTCGCAATCGTTGGTCGTAGTCATATCTTCCCATTACAGGAGTATTTTAAATGACGAGACATGCTTTGGCTATGTCAAATTTAAAAAGTCATAATTTTCGACAAATAACGAAATTTAACTTTTCATGCGGTCTGCCGGTTCCTATACTTGGGAAAGTTTTATACTCGTTATGAAAACTAAATTGGAAGTAGTTTTACTCCTGTACGACAAATCTAACCAGGATATTTAATTCAAAATTTGCAATTTTTTATGTCATTTTCAACTTGCTTCTAAGGATCGGTTAAGTTAGAATCATTGAGGAAATAACTTGTTAAGGATCGGTTAAGTTAGAATCATTGAAGAAGTGCTACAAAAATGCGTCTAACTTAATAGGCGGTGCAAGGAAGTCATGTGTGTCCACATCCGATTTTTAACTATTAATCCTGATCTGATAAAAATCATTATCAAAATGAATCTTCAGGAAACGTCGACTGGTGAAAAGTACTGTAAATTTATTGGGGGACAAGAAAGTTTTTTGCATAGGGGCTCAAGAGTTCTAGATGCGCCACTGATAGAGGCACATATACTTAGAAGACCCAGTTTTATTGAGTTCACTCCCGTAAATATGTTCTAGCAAGATAAACGCATTGCCATGTTTTGGGAAGCCCCCCGGATATCATATTTTTCTCTCATCATCAAAATAACCACATGAAAATATTGTCTATTCCAAATCGTGAATGCACTCGATTGGTGTCGCCATCTATTGGCTAGTTATAAAATTAAATTTAATTTTTGTTTTCTATAATATTATTTTAATTGTTATTTTCTATTATACTGTTCCATATTTTTACCTCTTAAATTAATCTATAAAATATGGTATTTAAAATTCTTTTTCAGACGTTAGAAGGAACATTGGTTTTAATATTTTGCCACAAAATCAAATGAACCAGTTTATTGATTGATTCCGTACTGAAAAACAAGTTAGTTAAATGCATTGTGATTGCTTTGGGGGGTTGGGAAACGAAGTGTCAATTACGTCATTCAGTATACTCTGAAAAATCTTTGTTTTGAGAAAGTCACTTAAAGGATTATTTTAGTAACCGCTCAAAAATTTTTGATCAAATCGATGTAGCATGTTCCATACTTGTCGAGGTTTTATTGCAGAAAATAAGCAGTACTGCCAATGCTTAACTTCCAAAATTAAAAGAACTGGATCCCAATAGAAAGTCGTCTAGTGAGGTGAACGAAAGTGATAAATAAAATAAAGTAAAATAATAAAAATGAAATAAAAAAGTAAAAACATATATACCGTATATTCCGGCGTATAACGCGCACCTGTAATTTCAAACTATACATTTTAATTCTTAGGTATATTCGCTGTATAACGCTTTCCCTTTTCATTACGAAGAAACCTGAAAGATACATGTGCTATCATTTGAAGTCATTCAATGGAAAGTTTTTTCGCAGGCTTTCCAACAATGGTATGCTGAATTGACAAGCGATAAGGGAGACAATGCGTATGCGGGGGAAATGATTGAAGAAGCGAATAATTCTGCAAAGAGGGTGAGTTGTAATGCAGGTGTGCACAAAAATGTTATTATAGATTTTCGAAAAGGGGGGATAATATGGCATACGAATGTACTTCCGATTCGAATGAATTCTCGGAATTAGGAGTCAAATATTTTCTCTTTCTGCAATTATATGAAACCCTGATTTTGAAGTGAACATCAAAGGCTTTAGTAAACCGCATTTGCTTTAGATGGAATACAGTTCACAAAGTGTTCATTTTAATAGCAAATATAGCTCCTTCCAAATGAAACAAACACAATGCTGGTTTCAAATGCAAAGTTATTTTCAATTTGCGAAAGGAAACGGAAATCGTGCTACAGGAAAAATATTTGGTATTGTTGAAAACTGCATACGTAAATGGAATAATATCACAATAATTAATATGCCAAAGAATAAATGTGCTTTGCGGAAAGGAGTAAAGAAATGCTTATTAAAAATCAATTATTTACTAATAAAACGAGGAAACAAAAAATATGCATGACGGAGAGTCATCCTTCCTCTCGTTTCACTAAACGTAGTATTAAATCAAGACATAAAGCGTTAGTTCTCTCCGTCGCCATCAGATGTACTATTTTATATTCTTTCACCCCGCTTTGTCAATAGAAGCTGAAAGTGACCTTCCTCGTAGTACGTGATAAATTAGACTCATGATCCTGTATCCTGATGTATCCAGATATTAAATAAGAATATAAAAACGCAAAGGCACGGCGGCTCTTTACTACTCTGTGAGCAGTTCATCACTTAACAGTGGTGTTCTAGAGAACTTTCCTGTCTGTCCTTGTAAAACTGGCATTGATGTCAATATGTTTATTCCATATCATATGCTGTTTATTCCTAATCACAACACTGCACCCCTTAGTTTAAGATTACAGCGCAGCAATACTTAGTTTTACAATAGATGTAGCATTTCTTGTAAAGAACATTAGAGAGTCATGATGAATGAAAAGCTCTGTTTCAGCTTCGAACATCCATATTTTAAATATTCTGAAAGCCGTATTGTAACATAAGCCATCCTTCTAACCACTAATCATTCTTTCTGATCACTGGCGGTAGTTGATTCCTGACTCTGGAATACTTTGAATCTATTTTTTATCCTCGTGTCTCTGGGTTATACGTACAATACCTGCATCGACAGCATCTGCACATACTATGAAAGAATATTAGGAAGGATTGCCCATTACGATAGCACAAGGTATATTTTTGTAAGGCACACTGTATTTTACATCTCGCCCTTTAATTCAGAGGCTTTATCCTATATTTCTGTCCATGATACCATTTTCAGTACCTTGAGGCGTGAAAATTTGGTTAACCGCAGAGCAATAATTATAAAATTCGGTACGCAACCTCTGGCAAGAAAAAAAAAACATTGAACTTTTTTTGTTTGTTTGTTTTGTTCTTGTTGTAATAGGACATTTCAGATATCCTATAACTTCTATTTTGCTGATGCAGGTTCCTGTTTTCTCGAACCTATATTAAGCCCTATTTTACTAGATTTAGTGAAAATCGGCATTTTCTATAAGTATAACCTAGGCATCAGAAATAATCAATAACTGTAATAGATCCAACGTTATTATTTTCGGCCCAGTTGTATTTCTACTTGATAGCTAGAATTATATTTTGAAAGTTATATTTTGCCACTTAGCATAGCCTTTTCTTTTGTGTGTATTTTCATCTGAAATTCCAAAACTTCCGCAGCTTCATTTAAAGCACAAAAAATTATACATATCCGCATAGTTCTCGCCCCCCCCCACCCGACATTCTTACCATGGAATGAGCATGTTCCCTTTCGCTCTGATTAAGAAGGCCCTCAGCTGTATAATTCTTGCGTTGTTGCTTTTATATTTTCCTTGAGAGCCCCGATAATTCGTTAATAATGCGTCTTTTCTCTCGTTCCGCGTTTTATTTCATATTCATCTATTAATAATTTTTGTACTAAACTATTTGACCCTTAATTTTAATATTCCAAGGGAGTCTCTGATATCTGCATTTATAGGAAATTTACCTATCATCTTTATCTTCTTCGAAAGGTTTATCGCATACATTCTACAATTTGCTTCAGAAAGCGATTGGGAGATTTCTTCTCTCTGAAGAAGAGTGCCTGATTGCCTCGAAATCACGAGAGCTGTTCGAAATATGCACCAAACCAAGCAAAAGGTTACTTTCTGCTTAATTTTAAATGGCCAATGAAAATAAAAACCAAGCAGTCTGGGTACCTAATACTTTATTTGCCGGGTGAACTTAGAATTTCTTTCAAAAACTAAGAAACGGCTCAGCCAGATTCCGGCTGAGTTCAGACCCTAAATATACAGTATAGCGTGCTATTTCAGTGGATTGAAAAAAGACACAAAACCATTCCTTTTCCAGCGCACTAGTGGAGAAAAGTAAAATGATTAAAGCTTCATTATGAAAACAGATAATGCTATAAACAGTATGAGAGTATGGAAAGGAATTTTAACGGAGACGTGTAGCTTCGAAAACAAACAGAGGAGGGTTCAACGTTTTCTGACCGCGATTGACCTGCCAATATAATTCTAACTATCAAGTAGAAATACAACTGGGCCGAAATTTCCCTCGCATCCGATCCGATGACAATGTGAGAACAAATGCAAGGTCTGCATAAGACAATTTTTGCCCTCCGTATTTGGTTACATAAGTTCAAGTCTGCAGGAGCTCTGCTGTGAGAGGTCACTAGCGTTGGACGTGGACGATTAATACTTTAGGGAATAAAACATTTTACCCGCTTTCATAAATTTATTGCACTAGCAGAAGAATAAGCCTTTGCCATGTGGGTGGGGATGTTTAACATGTGCATGGGGCTTTTCTTTCCTTAAAAGTCTGCACCTCTGTCAAAGTGTTTATTCCCTAGAAAAAGACAGGCATGCATTCGAAAATTAAATCGATTTTAAGGCATACTTACTTTTAAAATAAAATTGTGTTGAAATTGTGTTTCACTTACATAAAATAAACGGGGCCCTTTTATTTAAGGCTCCAGTGCTTCCGAATAGAATTAGGATTTACCTCAGAAACTGAGAAGTACCGGAGTCAGGCTCCGGTGGGCTTCAGCGCAATTTAAGCTCTGACTCAAGCTAATAATCAAAGAATTGGATAATAGCATTTAAAGCTTTTTACCACTATTAAAAGGTTTTTCTAACCGAAAATAAATTGAAAATAAAAGAAAAATTAGCATCCAACATTAAAAATCATTGTTTTTTGTTGTAAAATCATTTCAACATTTATTTTCTCAAGGATTACGAAAACGAAATTGGATTGGAAATCCCTTTCGTTTAATTGTACCCGAAATTTTATCTCATGAAGAAAGAGAGCAATTGATAGAATTTTCCTTTGATCGAAGTGTGACTGAAAATTTCTAAAATAACACACTTGTTAACTTTTGGCTAAACCAAATAATAATAATAATAATAATAATAATAATAATAATAATTTAAAGGCATTTCAAATAGAGCTGTTAAATTTTTTATTGTCTTTTTGAAAACTTATTTGTGTGAACAAAAATTTTCTTCCATATTATATTTGAAAAATAATTACAGAACAAAATTAAAAGTGGTTCCTAATTTACGGTTAAAACTAAGTGAAATAACACAAGACATAAAGAAATTGTTCTCCTTTAACAGGCCCAAATTTCACACTAAAGTTTAGAATTAAAGTATTATAACTTAAATTTTGATACAACCAATTTTTAATCTTATATTTTTATATGTGCATATTTAATACAAATAGCCAATAGGTTGTGCAAATGGCAAAATATATTTCCTTAATATTTCTATTCTGAAATTGAAAAATAATCATTGTAAAATGTAGTGGTGGTACTAAAGTTTTTCATTTTCTGTTTAGATGGTATGCGGTAGACAAAACCTTGAGAACTGCTCCTACTGTATAAAAATTGTAAATATGAACAAGTCGATCGAAAAGATAGTGCTATGAGGTCCCGCAAATAGAGAAAAATAACTGTTTAGTGCTGCCATCTGCGGTTTGAATGAATAACGAATATTTTTTAGTAGCATGAAATAAATGCAAATTTGGTTCTAGCTTTATTGAGAAAATGAATTAATATATTTGTTATATTATACGATATTTACTTTTTCAACAACTAAGAGATTCTTAAAATTTTTACATAACATGCTAAGGGCATAAATTATAATTATCAATCTCATTTAACCATTTGCGGCAAATTTTTAGGTGTGTCCGGTCTGGACACACCTAAAAATTTCCTTCTGTACGCACAGAAAAATTGAATGAAAAAGGATTTATAGGCTACTATAGGTTACTCTGAACCTTCTTTATTTATAGTAGATGGCAGCTCAACACAAACCAGTCCATATATTTTAGCCCTGTTTAGTTTTACAAGACCCTCATTTTTCAAAGAAATCTTGCAGATATTTTTTAGGGTATAAAAGGAATTGTTTGAAAAGAAATTTCTATGTTATTTTTTTTGGATATATGCTAATCTCCTTATTCTATATTAATTTTCAATTTTTACCTTGAAATCTTGCCTAAAATCAAACGGCGAACCTTAGGTGTGCCCAGACCAGGCTCACCAATAATCTAGGACAACTGAGACGCATCTCATCGGTCAGTCCATAGACAACAATGCTCGTTTCAGCACTCTTTTCGAAGCTCTATTCAATCAGTGTACCACTTTGGGCACACCCACAGAACTAAAACGATAAGTGCTATCTTCACAAAATTTTACTTGTGTACTCCTCTAGGCCTAATTAGACTGCCTACCTTTTTTTTTTTTTTTTTTTTAATCAAAACTCCGATTTTAAAAGGCAGCGTGCCGGAAAGGGATAACTGGCTCTTTTATATGACTTGAAAAATATGAATTTATTTATTTATTTTTTATTGAAGTATCCCCTACTAATTGATTCTGAGTAAATTTCTCGAATGAATCGCTAAAAATTTTACAAAGAACAAACAGCTTTCAGACTGGTACACGGTGACATTAGCAACAAGGGAGATTAATTAGCTTATTATATATATTTTTAATAATTATACATAATTATTATATATTGAAAATATATAGTAAAATCAGCGTATTGATAATTATCATGTAATAGATACATTTAGCACATCATTTAATATTTTTTTTACACATTTTAAAAACTTTCTTTCTTTTTTTTTTTTTTTTTTTTTTTTTTTCCCTGAAATGCTTATTCACAATTAAATGAATAGAAAAATAATTATTTTTGCATTCGTGTTTACCAGTTTCAGTACCTGTATTAGGGACAGCAGGAAAATTCTAATGAGAATAAAATAAAAAGAGTTTTGAGTTACTTATTTAAATATTCGCCATATATTTTTGTCAGAAATGGAAAATAAGCCCTCAGCTAAATAGAATGGAACCTTTCTAAAACATCCATCCACGCTTTCAGTCGACTTCGGTCTTCTGCAGAAGGTGTCGTCTTAAAAAAAAAATTGGCTATAAGTGACTGAGATAATTTTCGATTTACATATCTTTATCCTTTCCAAAACTCTTCTTGTCATTATAGGAAAATACGGAAGTAGCAGTGAGATGCAAGGATTTATTAATAAGATAGTCTGAATTAATTACAAAGATAATATAGGAATGAAATAAAACTTGCAAAAATAATTATCTTATTGTTAACTTTATGAAATAGTAAAAAATTACCAAAACACTTAGTATAAATAGTATTTAGAAACTTAAACTCTTATAAATCCTTAAAATATTCATCTCATATTGTCCGTGTACCCGTTTTATCTTTTTTGTTTATCACTTCTGATTCTAAAAGGATTTGAGGCTCATAAAGGCAATTTACCATCATATTACTTCCCAAATTATTCCTAAACGTTTTAGTTACTTGTTTGTGTAAATTATTTTCTCCTTCTTTGTTGTGTGCCTTCGGGGTGTAATTGGAAACATGTCCGACTAGAAATCCGGAGGTTCGGAATTCGAATCCTGGAGAGAGCATAGCGTGTTTTGCATGTTTCCTGTTACAAAAATCCTAATGATTCTACAAGTGGTGCCGAATTAAAAAACTGACAGGTCAATTTTCATATTGGCTAAAAACTGCTAAACTAGCAAAAGGTAGACGCTAACACAATTTTATAAATGCGAATACCTTATTAATTTCGTTATATTTATGAATATTGTTTAGAAATATCATAAATTTACTAATAGTTTGTTAAAAATTTTTAAATGCATATTTTTTCCGTGAGTGAATATATATTACTTTTATTAAAATGAAACCATTTTCTTTGAAATTCGTATTATTATTATTATTATTATTGAAACACCACGAAAATGTTAGTATATAGTAAATTCAGATACTAGCAGTGATAATAAACTGCGAAATTTAGTGTTTAATTGCAATAAAGATTTCAAATTAATTTTTAAATGAAATTAGGCTTAACGGGGAAAATCGCCTGGTCTTGGACGTATTTATATTATCCCAGCGCGCGTGCCTTGGGAAACGTTTCTTTCTTCTTTCGCCCTTAATATATGGATACAAAAATATTGTTTACATTAAAAAAAATCAGAAATAATGACAAATCACTGGATGTACTATGTAAAGGTGTTTACAAAATATGTACAATATATTGTTACAAGAATCGGAGTAAAAAAATATAGAATTTAAAAGTAACAATTAATGTATTAATCATATGTCATTGAGCCAACAGTATTAAAATAATTACAAAATATACTTTGTATATACACGGAATTTGAAAGCAAACTTCTTTTTCGCCAATCTGAGCTTTATAACTGATTCCTGTTTGGCTTTCAAGTCTGTTTACCAAGGGAAGATGATAACCCGTTTTCAAGGAACCGCAGTTCCGAGAAATGTTTCTTTCGATATGGTGTTCCAGCAACAAATAGCGTATGTGATAAATGTGATAGGAGTGTTCCTAAACGGGTTGAGCCTTGGCTTTGATTTATGGTTGTGGCAAAGCAGACACAGACTGTCTATTCCGTAAGCGAAGGGTCTTTTTAGGGTAATTGGCTTAAGTGTTATAGAACTATTATTCAGAAATATGCATGAAAGTCCGGAATATGATAACAAGCAATAATTGTACAGGAACAACGTATGCGCAACCTCGAAGCTCTGCAAGCCAACAAAAAGTGTGGTATACAAATGGAGTCCCCACCCCCCCCCCCAAAAAAAAAGAACCGGATTGAATATATCAAAAAAGAAATACTTTATTTTTATAAAATGAAAAATATTTTTACACACTTACAACAGCAAATGTTCCGATATCAGAAAGCTGAATTTGATTTAACTTGTCAAAATCGGCATTTGATCCCTGTCAGTTCACAGCTTCGTTGCAATTTTGTCGCCTTGGAGACACATACAGGAATGGAGAGTTTTCGTTGTGAAAATTCATTACAAAAATGGTAATTGTTATACACAGACTATTAGGAAGCTTCATTCAGTCTTTTGTAGTGAATATACACCTAATGGAACAACAAATCGCAATTTGGTAAAGAAATTTTAGGGCCTAGTTTCGATAGCACACATAAAATCTCCATGCTCTCGATGTAGCCAATTTGTCGAAAATATTTTTATTGTGTCTGACAGTCTTACCTCAAGTGCCAAAGAATCCAAATTTTGAGGATAAAAATAAAGCAACTTAAAGAAGAAATTGAAGGCGTCATTAGTCATCTCGATAGGCGAATATGTGAGTAAGTCATTACGAATTTCATTTAGAGAGTACGGTGCTGTAGAATAAGTTGTCAAGGATATACACTAGGCATTATTTTTTGTTCTGAAATCAGAATATTGACCTGTAAGTATGTACAAATTTTTTCATTTTCAAAAAATAATTTATTTTTACTGCACATATTTTGAACTCAGCTCTTTTTTATTTGGACACCCATATATGTTACCTTTGCGGAAAACCACGAAAACTTCCATGATTCTAAACCGCTGGCTGGGCTATAAACGTAAGTCGAACTATCAGTTGTTAGCGCTTTTACTGCTCGGGTGAGCAACGCTCTTTAATATTTAAAGCAATGTCCTGCTGCTTTTCCCATGAATATTTTGTTGATTAAAAGCTGGCATGATCGTACAATAGCTGATCGCAAAAATGGCTAACTTAAGTTTTAAAAATATTATTTCACAAAATATATATATATACACTGAAGTGACAAAAGTCATGGGATACCTCCTAATATTTTGTCGGTCCTCCTTTTGCCCGGCGAAGTACAGCAACTCGACGTGGCATGGACTCAACAAATCGTTGGAAGTCCCCTGCAAGAATATTGAGCCATGCTGCCTCTATAGACGTCAATAATTGTGAAAGTGTTGACGGCGCAGGGTTTCGGGCACGAACTGACCTCTCGATGATGTCCCATAAATGTTCGATGGGATTCATGTCGGGCAATCTAGGTGGCCAGATCATTCGCTGGAATTCTCCAGAATGTTCTTCTAACCAATCGCAAATAATTGTGGCCCGGTGACATGGCGCATTGTCATCCATAAAACTCCCATCGTTGTTTGAGTACGTGAAGTCCATGAATGGCTGTAAGTGATCTCCAAGTAGCTGAAGGTATCCATTTCCAGTCAATGATCGGTTCAGTTGCACCAGAGAACCGAGTCCATGCCATTTAAAAGCAGCCCAGACCATTATGGAACCACCACCAGCTTGAACAGTGCCTTGTTGACAACTTGGGTCCATAGCTTCGTGGGGTCTGTGCCACACTCGAACCCTACCATCAGCTCTTACCAACTGAAATCGTGACTCATCTGACAAAGCCACGGTTTTCCATTCGTTTAGGGACCAACCGATATGCTCACGAGCCCACG
This sequence comes from Stegodyphus dumicola, assembly GCF_044657685.1. Classification (NCBI taxonomy): domain Eukaryota; kingdom Metazoa; phylum Arthropoda; class Arachnida; order Araneae; family Eresidae; genus Stegodyphus; species Stegodyphus dumicola. The sequence goes on from NC_140771.1 coordinate 114,488,616, forward strand.
AGAGTCACTGCAGGCGATGTCGTGCTGTCAGTAAAGGCACTAGAGTCGGTCTTCTGCTGACATAGCCCAAGGAAGACAAATTTCGCCGCACTATCCTATCGGACACGTCCCTCGTACGTCTCACATTGATTTCTGCGGTTATTTGACGCAGTGTTGCTTTTCTGTGAAACATTGACAACTCTACGCAGACGTCGTTGTTCTGGGTCGTTAAGTGCAGGTGGTCGGCCACTGCGCTGTCCATGGTGGGATGTTATGCCTGAAATTAGATACTCTCGGCACACTCCTGACACTGTGGATCTCGGAATGTTGAATTCCCTAACGATATCCGAAATGGAATGAGCCATGCGTCTAGCTCTAACTACCATTCCGCGTTCAAAGTCTGTTAATTCTCGTCGTGCGGCCATAATCACGTCAAAGCCTCTTCACATGAATAACTTGAACACAAATGAAAGCCCTGCCAAAGCACTTCGCATTTATACATTTTCTACGCGATACTACTGCCATCTGTATATTTGCATATTGCTATCCCATGACTTTTGTTACTTCAGTGTATATATAAGAAATTTGACAAAATTACATAGTTGTCTAAATTTTGATAGCGTTTGTTTATTTGATAGCGTTGTTTGTTACCCATAAATACTTTTGTCCCAAAATAAAATCTTGTATGAGTTAATTAAAGGATAATTTTATCTTGAAAATAAACAATTTCAGAAAATATGCGCCCTCCCCCAAAGAAAACTGATATGATTTAAAATTTAGCCTCTGTTAACAGAGTTTTCGAATAACAGAAGTGATTACGGTCTCAGTTACCTCGAATAATCGATATTCTAATGTATTTGGTCACCTTGCATTTACCTCATGACTCAGATTTTAATCTCAACAAATAAACTTCTCACAATCGGATTACTAATATTCGTTTAGAATATTATAAAAAAAGGCCTCTTTTATTTACTAGAATATGCATAAAAACACTTCTGGGAAAACTGATGATTTCTGAAAAGTAAATGCAGTGAAGCACTTTTTGTACGAAGGCATGGTAACTGCAAGTATGAGAGATGCAACGATGGCAATTTTTGGCTTCAACAGATATTGAATAAAGAAAACAAACTGAGTTATAATATTAAATAAAGAGGCAAAATAAGTTCGAGATCAAGATAATTGAGGATCATCTTTCGTAAATATTTAAACTGAGCAATTTCGCTATAAATATAACAATATGGTATTAATATTAATTACTTGATAAAGGAACAGGTTTTCTGAAAACCTGTTCCTGTAGGAGACAAAAATTTGGCAAACATACAACTGGTAATTAAACTGCTAAACCCCCAAATAAAGTAATTAAAAGAACCATAATCATTTTACAAATATATTATAACGGAACAATGAAATGATTATAATTTCAGGTAATTTTGGAACATAAAACCTCCCAAAATCAGTATCTAAGTAATTGTGTCTGGCAGCAATAGCAGCAGCTGTATGTCTGGGAGCAGGTTTTCATTATTATAAAAGTTGTAAGATTATTACTTAAATTATCACTTACTTATGATTTTGGCTTTTAATATAACTTCTCTTTTCCTTTTCTTCACCAAAAAGTCAGTTAGCTAATATTTAAAATAAGGTTTCGGATTGGAAAACAGATAATGTTTCCGGGCCTGGTTGTGCACGTTTCGTTATCTCCTGCCAGCTGTGATAATTTGTAATTATTCTTTCCCATGTTTTCTTTTTCGAGATGTTTACGGCTTTGCGTTATCAATTCCGATATTTTAATTTGATACGCCAGGAAAGTTTTTGAGCCAGCTCCGTGTATATTTAAATAGTGTAGTCTTTGACGACTGTTCCACGTTTGAATTTGAATTTGACTGTTTAGTAGCGTCTCCAGGAGTTGTGGCTCATTTAGTTAGCACAAGAACGTGCATTTATGTTCTAAGTTCTGTTAAACATAAAGATTTATTGGACTTTGTAGTTAATGGCAGTGCGCATCAGTGGTTTGAAGCTTCAGTGGTTATCCAGCTTTCAAATAGTGTGGTGGTTCAGTAATCATAATATTGCATCAAATTTCAATAAATCAACAATAAACAAAATATAAATTGATTTAATTAAATATGATAAAATCACAATCTTAGAAATCTCACATTATCACTAGGTCACATCTTTTATCCAACTATCTGAACACACCCAATAGCGCTCTCAGCTCCCTCTCGCGTTATGCGGGCCTTACCATTCTCCCTGCTTAAAGTCCCATGGAGTTTACATTTCGGTTTTCAGATATTCAGATAAAATTTAAAGTCAAGAAAATTACATTAAACTAAATATTAAATTGATAAATTATTAAAATATATAAAATAAAAGTTTTTCAAGCTCATATCATTCAGTCTGCAAATGGTAAAGGAATAACTTTGTTGATGGCTCGCCGAAGAAAACGTGTAGACGTCTTAACCTGACGAGACCATCAGGACCAGGATACACTTGTTCGATGCGACCCAACGGCCAGTGGAAAAGATCGGATTTGGAGTCCTTTAGCAGTAATAGCTGACCAATCTGTAAGTTCGGCTGCGAAATGCTCCATTTAGCACAATTCTGGAGTTGATTTAGATACTATGAACGCCTCCGGTTCCAAAATTTAGCTTGGAGTCTCTGAACTAGTTCCCACCTGGAATGAAAAGAAAGAGAATCCGAAGCAGTATGTGGTTCAGGAAAGGATAACATAGCATTTCCTGTCAAAACATGTCCCGGAGTTAAAGGCTGTAAGTCATTTGGATCGGAAGAAAGCGGTGATAATGGGCGGGAATTCAGAACTGTTTCTATCTGAGTAACTAAAGTAGTTAACTCTTCAAAATTCATGATAGCTGATTTTGATAGTCTTAACAAAATCCGTTTCATCAATTTTATGTTTGCTTCCCACAGTCCGCCAAAGTTTGGAGAAGGCTGGTGGGAGAAATTTCCATTGGATGCCTTTTTCTGCACTAAATCCTTGAATGGGTTAGATTTGCAAATTTCATTGCATGCATTAAGAATATTTCTCGCACCTTTGAAATTCGTGGCGTTGTCTCTCCAGATCTACGATCTTCTGGCAATAAATCGTCGTAAACAGGGCAGAAAAGCTTATGTTGTTAAATTAGTAACAACTTCTAAATGCACTGCTTTAGTACAAAAACAGAAAACAGATAAACAATGCAATATAAGATTTTAAAGTCACCTTTGACTTTTTCAAATTAGGTTTCGTGATTATGGGTCCAGCGAAATCTAATCCGACCTTCTCGAAAGGTCTAGAAGATACGACTCTGTCGCTAGGTAGATTACCCATCATCTGGCTTACCGTTTGATTCTTCTTTCTAAAGCAAGTGATTCACTTAATTTATTACTCTTCTAACTCGATCTTGACCAGACGGTATCCAATATGACTGTCTTATTAAAGATAATGTAGTCTGTACACCAGAATGCAAGGATTTTCAATGATAATATTCAATAACTAAATTAGTAAAATGATGAGCCCCTTTGGAAAGAGTATCTGATGTTTCTGAAATTCAGAAAAATTAGAATACTGCAGTCTGTAGTCTTCCTCCTACTCTCAGTACCTCATTTTTGTCAAGAAATACGTTCAGAGATGATATTTTACTATTTTTTGGAATAGATTGTCCGTTTTTTATGCACTTTATTTCCCTTCGAAATTCAGTTGACTGTACGAGTTTTACTAAACCTTCAGTAGCATGTATTAATTCAGAAGCACATATGAAGTCTGTTCTTAGCTCTGAGTTCCTTTTACAGTTATTTATCAATTTTAAACATAAAGCAGTTATCCTAATTAATTTACTAATGAGGAGTATCTTGCGATCAAATCGTTTTCAGTTTGGCTATTTTTAAAGCTGCATTTGCAACAACTGACTTCTTAAACTCTAACTTATCGACCTCTAATTTGGTTTCCTCCCTCGATCCTAGACCATGCTGTATTATTCATTGTCAGCCAACAGGGTCCATGGCACCACAGATGATTAGTCTTGAGCTCGCTTAGGGATAAACTTCTAGAAATCAAATCGGCGGGATTATTCTTTCCTATACAATGATGTCATTCCTTTGGGTTGCTGTATTTTTGTGTTTCTTTTATTCTATTCTTCACGAACACCTTGTATATATTTGGATCACCCTTGATCCAGTAATAAGCTATTGATGAATCTGACCAAAAATATCGAGTAACAGAAACACTTAGTGCAGTTACAATTTTATTGCTCAATCTTGAAGACAAAAGTGCACACATGAGCTCCAATCTAGGAATCGAAAGGGTTTTTAACGGAGCTACCCTGCCCTTTGATGCTACAAACCTAGAAATGATATTTCCACCCTTTAATTCTATGCGTAAGTACGCAACAGTACCTTAAGATTTCTTAGATGCATCTGAAAAACAGTGTAATTGAATTGTGATTGCATGACTGGGCAAAGAATTTCGAAAATAATATCGAGGAATAATTATTTCTTTTACATCATGGATCTCATCGCACCATTTATTCCAAGAAATTTCTAGCTGTTTGTGCAATTTTTCATCACAGTCTAATCCTAAACACCAAATTTCTTGTATCAAATACTTAGCTCTAATAGTATATGGTCCTATAAAACCTACTGGATCGAAAAGTCGACCTACCGCTTATGCTGTTAGCACATCTATAGACGCGCGCGCTTACCCGGGACAATTCCGAGAAACGAGATTCTAGTAGCACGGCTTTAAGCGGCAGGCTTCCGAGAAATGTTTCGTCTAGCTAGGAGGAACGTGTCCCGGCTACGAGCAACATTTTAAAACTTTTCCCAAAATATTCCGGCTGGAGACGTGTTCCTCGAACGTTCAACCAATCAGACGAAAGGTCAGCTTCTGAAGGATCACGGGTAACTTTCAATATGGCGATGGCTCTCACTGTGAAGTGATGGACGGTGGAAATAGAGGCCGATTTAATTATTGCTGTTTTGTTGTAATACAACTGCCTGAGTCATTTTTTAAATGTGTATATATTCATTAAATATATAATCGTGGAAATTTCAGAGTTGACATCATTTTACGACGTTCTTGCATTTCGGATTTGTTTACAAATTGTTCGTAGCCAAAAGTTCGCCAAATTTGTCGTATTTCGTGCTGATCATGTATTATAACACTGTTATATAATAGAATTTTATTTTTTAAATTTAAGTTGAATAAATTTTTAAAATCCGTTTGTATATGCGCGGCTTTTCTCCTAATTACTCTTATCTTTTAAATTGTTAACTGCATAATCAGTGACACATTTTAAACAGCATAAAAGATGCATAAAAAAGAAAAGCATAGCTTATGTAATAATGAGAATACTCATTAAATTTGTCTATTATTTTCATGTTATTAATGCAATACTTTTTGAATTATAAATACATTAGAAACTATACTTTTATTGCAAATGCTACATACATTGAAAATTTATGGATTTATTATTATGCATGATGAAAAACATTTGTATATACATTCATTAATATAAATCTTATTCATTAATATAAATCTTATTCATTACATTAATACTAATAAATATATATTAACAACTTCTAAAACATCGCATCTCTCTATCTGTATGTAAATATATGACTTATTAGATGTGTATATATATATGTATGTATGAATACAAAAATGAACATTGCCAAGAAGTTTATTTGAAGTTACTTTTAATTCAGATAACAATTATGTAATTGGCAGCAACTATAGTTATCAGTTCTTTGCAAATTATTATGGGTATGTAATAATCAGTTGAAAAATAATTGATGAGTATTTGAGTACTAAAGAGTGTACACATTTTGTTATTGGGTTAATTCATAATTATATCATACGTATGATCTACGTAATAAAAACATGACTAATAAATAATAAGAAATGTAACAGCTGTGCATTTATAACATTTGATTACTTAAAACAGCGCTCAACTGATTATCACCTTCATGTCTGTTTCCATAATGAATTGCACTTTCCAATTAAGTGCACGGGCCTACTAGTGGCCGAAGCGTCGTTGAACACTGGTAGTTCTGTCTCAGGTTAGAATGCCACGAACGGGCTGGCTACATGGCGTTTCCTTGGTTTGCCCCATTTGTAACTGGTATACGAGCCAGTTTTAAAAAAATCTTCTACAAAGGGATCCCTCCTGTTGTTATCCCTCGAGGCTTTGCGGTAATCACATAAAACCAACTGAGCCCACCAGCGGCCGAGCGGTAAAGTCGCTGAACACTGGTAGTTCGGTCCGAGGTTCGAATCCCGCGAACGGGCTGGCTGCATGGACGCTTTCGTGGTTTTCCCCATGTGTAACGGGTATACGAGCCAGTTTCCCTTAGAAAGTCCTTCCCGAAGGCATCCCTTCCCTTAGGCAGATAGCCCTAGTGTGCTTTGCTGTAATCTCAATTAATCAAACCATAAAACAAACTCATGATGTGAACACCTAATTTCTAGAGTTGGTATAATTAATGTGTTTTAGGTATATTACCGAGTGTTCTATGGGACAGTAAACAACTCGCACATGTTTGATTGCTCATGTATTCATATGCTTTATTTGATCTTCATTTTGCTGAATAGTATCTGCTGGCTGTGAGGAGGTAAATATCAGCCATATAGATTTCTGTCATTTGAATGGACAAAACAGTAATTATGAGCCATAAAGTTAGTCAGAAAATGCTTTCACCAGGTCACAAATTTTCCAGTGAGCCATCAAATTTTCATTGAAATGCAGACAACAGAAAATATACATAAGCGATGTATGATAAATAGACTTATCCAGCACATGTTTTTAAACTATTCTTAGAGTGTATACAGAATTTGGCTATTACTGATGTAATTGATTGCTATAACCAGAAGTGTGTTTATCTGTTACATGAAGTGCCAGAGTGGAGATCAAAGTGATTAACTTGATAGCAATCACCTTTCTATTATCTTCCATTGCTAACAATAAAGTTTAAAACGAAAAGCGTGTGAGCGATTCAAAACAACACGAAGAAGCGAATGTCACTTGAAAGGAAACGTCACTTTCGCCAATCTGAGCGATAACTGATTCTCGTTTGGCTTTCAGCCTGTTTGCCAAGTGAAGATGGTAACCCTATTTCGCCAAAGGCCGTTTCTCAGAACTGTTGCTACAAACGTTTTGTCCCGGCAACAAACAGCTAATGTGATAACGGCTTTATAGTGTCTTTCTGTGTTAGTTCTTTCTAAAAGAAATGTTTCCAGATTTCTGGTATCGAAATAAAACGTGTCAGTTTGTTCATCCCATCCAATTTCCAATACTTTGACGCTATCAACTTTGTATCTAAAGACTCTTCACCCTGATCTACAATGAAGTTTAAATTCTTTAATTCTTTACTTAGCTCAGGAGAATTGGTTCTCCACTTTCGAAGGTCCATGCTTGCTTCTTTTAGAATGTCTAAACTCTCTTTACAAGTCTTTAGAGCCTTTTGAACAGTGACTTGCCCACAAGTAAAATCGTCTACATACAACGATTCATTAAAATGTTTAGAAGTCAGAGGAAATACACTACGTACATTTTCAAATGATGTTTGATTGTGGCTGCAGGGGGGAACGGGCTAGATCTCACCCGAAATAACACCCTTGTCATCCGAAAATTTTCCAATTTCCTGTTTTCATCATCAGTTCCTGGATCTCCTTCCCAGAAGAATCTAGTGTAGTTTCGTTCACTTTCATCTATTTCGATCTAGAGAAAGACCATCTTTATATTTGCAACAAATGCTATCGGATTCGTTTTAAATCAGATCAAAAGAAGAAATAGGTTAGGTATAAAATTAAGTTCCGTGTATAAGTAATTGTTCAAAGATATCGCATGCGCCGAAGCATCAAACACAATGCGTAATTTACTTGTAGTCTTATCCGTACGTATTACAGCTCGATGAAGTAGATAAAATGTATTTTGGTGTAAATTCACTTCATCAACTGGGACAGGTTAGTAGTAAGCGGAGGTACTCGGTAAGCGGAAGTGACGTCACAAAAAAGGGGCGTGGGCAGTATCCAGAGGGGCCTGGAACCGGAAGTGACGACACCAGCGCCATCTTGTATCACGTGATGGAATGACATCATCAAACTTTCGTTTTGATTCTGTGGCAACGATTTTACGTATTCAAAGTTTTTATTTTTTGTGGCAACGACACTATTTTTTATGTTTATGGCAACGAGCTCTTAACCACGTGTTTGGCAGGACACCACTTTTAATTTATTGTTTTTAATTATTTAATACGTCATTACTTTTAATTATTTACTCATTTTTTATACGATACATTTTAATTATTTAATCCTTCATTAGTTTTAGTTCGTTTTAATTGATTCCATTATATTTTAATCCATTTTTAATGAATTTAGTATCATTTTCCCTGTATTTTAAAAATAACTCCACGGCTAAGATTCGAACTCGCTATCCCTGGGATGGGAGTCTAGCGCTTTACCGCTCGGCTACCCGGTCCTCTTATCAGACTTGTTATTTGAAACCCTCTTTGGCCCTTTGACTTTTTGCACCATTGATGACATAAGGCTGAAAGTCTGCGCATGCGCTTTGACATGAAAACCGCGTCACACATTTGTTTTTACACGACGGCTAGGATTTCTTTTGGCTTCTTAATCATTACTTTATTCATTGCTGTTTTAAATGTAAGATTTTCCCACAGTTTAATTTTTTTTATTATTAAGATATTTTTAATTGTTTTCATTTTTCATCTCATTCTTACTTTTTTTTAAGTTATTAGTTAATTTATTAACTTTTATTTCATTTTTTTCCCTTTCCCAAAAATCAATTTTATTTTTAACTTTCGGAAATTGACGTTTACTTCCAACAAAAGTGAATTTAAATTTTCTTTTTACTTTTTATCTTGCAAAGTTTATTTTTTTTTATATTTAATTTTCTTTTTGGTTTTACAAAAGTAATATTTATTTTTACGAATTGAATTTTTCCTTTTCACTTTTTTATTTTGCAAAAGTTTTTTTTTTTTTTTTCCAAAATTTTTTCCTTTTCGTATTTTTACTTTACTTTATTTTAATTTTTTGTTTAACTTTCTTTTTGGTTTTACAAAAGTTATATTTTTATTTACGAATTGAATTTTTCATTTTCACTTTTTTATTTTGCAAAAGTTATTTTTTTCCCAAAATTTATTCCTTTTCGTATTTTTACTTTACTTTATTTTAATTTTTTGTTTAAACTTTTTTTTTGGTTTTACAAAAGAAATATTTATTTTTCCAAATTTAATTTTCCTTTCCGCTTTTTATTTTAAAAAAAGTGTTACTACATTTTTAACTTAATTTTTTTTACAAAAGTAATATTTAGTTTCATAATTTTAATTTTTTTCAGTTTTTTGTTTACGCAAATGTTTTTTTTTTTTTTTTGTTGTTACATTTTTATTTTACCCTTAACTTTTTTCCCTTGTTTTAAATACAATACGATGTTACATTTCCATTTCTCCAAAAGTAAACTTACCTACATTTCTGTAAAATTTTAAGCTGGAATTTACATGCATATAACTTCACTAGATAATATTTTCTGTAACATTAAGCCAATATACACAATGCTCTTTCTATATAGTTTAACTGGAATACTACATTTCTTACTTTTTTACTACTAAGTTGGAGATACTCAGAACTTTTCCTTCTAATGCATTGTACTAACTATTAATGACTGTATTAACTTTTTGGCCAACTATACAAAACTTTGTTGATTCCCTTTTACACGTCTTACTTTTATTCAATGGATTCACCAAACTATGTCTGACAAATGTAATTTTTACACTTTCCATTTACATATTTACCCTTACATTTAACTTATAAAACATATTCATGCTGTATTTCTGATTCCTTTCCCCCATAATAAATACACACTTACACATGTTTCTTTATTGTAAGACTTACTAACTTTAAACAAATCTTACAAGGAGCAATAAACTTTCATGGTATGAAGCCCACTCAAACCAATGCATGGAGCATTTGTACCCAGTTAAGTTTAGATACATACCAATACTACTTCATTTCTTCTTATTTTACTCTACAGACATTTATACATATATATTCAGAACACTCCCTTTTATTCAGTAAGATTCATTTATGCTACTAACACAAATTTTGCTAACTCTTTGAAATATTTTACAAAAAATATCTTATATTTTCTTGCACACATCCTTCTTAAATCACCAAACATACACTGAACCTTGAATTTTCCTTCATGTGAAAACGTCACTCCGATTCTTAATATGATTCCCCCATTTACCGCAGAACTTTATAAACACTACTCTATTTGAACTTATCACAGCCTTACTCTCTTAACAAGGAACAGAAATTGAATTATATTTTAACTACAGACAAGAATATCCACATTGTAACGTATTATTTTAAATTTGAATTATAGTCACATTTGTGAAGGAGAATTTAAAGACTATAATACACATGGAATTAATATTCAGCCATGGCAATGAAACTTTATCGATTTTTTCTCAACTTGGAATATAAAAATTTGTTAACTTGGAATATTTTTAACGTATTCATTGTAAATTAACTGAAAAATACCCATATTTCACATTGTCAATAATTTATTTAGCACTGAACTCTTACAGCCTTTTGAGAACGAAATTTAATTTATCATACCTGACAAATGATTCCTACATAGTAATGATACATTACACGAAATATTGAGTAGAGTTCCAAATAATGATCAAACATAGTAATTAACATAAAAGACCTAACACAAATAATTTTAAGATAGAAATTTCAAACTGACATTGCGTAACTCTTACAGCTTTATTTGATATTTAACTTCTCATAGATAGTAAGTAAACCTACACACAAATAATTATACATAACAGGTAATAATGACAGAAATTCCATATAATCTACTATAATTACCAACTTTAAAAATTTTAACGCTTTTTAATATGTCACAAGAAATACCACACTTTTCAAAAAAGCATTATTTTAATTAAACATTGGAGTCATACAATCCTGCGCACATGTTTTTATTTATCATGAGCATGAAACATAATAAGTAAATAAAATATATTTCACAAACTACGAAAAGCATTTCTCTTTTAACCGACTGTAATCTTAAGAAAAGATGCAGTATGGAATGCTTAGAACACTCAGTGCCACAGTTCCTCATTTCCCCACGCATTAACCAAAATATACATGTACTTTAAAATCAGTTAAACAAATTCAAATGTTAGTATTCAAACAGGAATACTTCACAAATTAGATGAAAGAGAGGTACACAATGAACTTGAGTGATAAATACAGAAAAGCATGTAAGGACCGAGAAAAAGATGTATTCGTGGAGAACTTTTTAAGATAAAAACTTGCTCTATTTTTCACAAGGTTTACATTTTGCATTTCAGATTAAGGAAGCATTCAAGATAATTCCTGTATAACTAGGGATTTTATTCACACTTGTTAGTAATGTAATTTATTAGAACAGTCGCAGATATATAGGACAAGTATGCCATTTCCAAGGAAAACAATTTTCCAAGACAGACGTTAATAGTGAAATATAAAATGGAATAAGAAAATGCCATATTTCCAACAAAATTAGTATCTGAGTATGCAAAAACATGAACAAGAAACGAATATTTTTTCTGAAAATGCTCCGAATGCTTTAAGTCAGGATTAGCTTCATGAACAGAGCATGAAAAATAATGATGAATTTTTAATTTTATTTTGTCTGTAGTACATTTACTAATGCTAAAATCTTCCATTTGGTTGACTGTACTTTACATTTAAACGCAAGTTGATAAATCAGAGTGATTTTGTGTTTTAAAGCTTCAAATTCAGAAATAATACAACTCAAAAGCAAAAAGATTAAAACGACAAGAGAATATACTGCAAGCAAGCGAGCGTGATAAATGACTTTTTGGGCTGATTTTCATGAATTCATAGATCGGGTGCAAAATTTTAATGCACTGTATATGAACTATTTTTCAAATGTATTACGATCACTGTTTCCGACTTTACATAGACTTTAAGTATGTAATGTTGCGCGCTTCCAACCTGCACGCAACAATAGTGGTGACTGCTAAGAACTGGAAAGTAGACAAAGTCTTGAGAAGGGTTTAAATCCCTTTTTATTCAACTTTAGAAATTACAAATGCGTGCTCTTGACGCTCAGAAACTACGCCGACCCGGCGGTAAAATAAAAATAAGAAACTAAAAAAAAAGAATACTAGCAAGTGACTAACTACCAGGCTCTCTAAACGTATCTAACCTCACCGCGTTCTAAGATACCGCTGATAATTCAGCAAACTTCTGAATATTGCGTTGAAAGATTAACAATCTGCCGAGGCAAGCACACAGGCCGAAACGCGTGGTTCTTCAATTTCTAACTAGCCACCTCCACGCTCGTGAAGCAAGAAAAGCACACTTTCGAACTCGTTTCCCTTCTATTTAACTCAGATTACTTCCGCTGACAATTTGAATTCTTGCGCTTTCTACTAAAATTTACATACTCTTGCATTGGCAATTCCAGGGGAAAGTAAGGCTTGACAGGAAAGATAGTTTAAACTTAAAATAAATAATAGTTAAAATAAATATAAACCCTACATAAATAATTTTGTATAATTAACGATGACATCACAAAGACATAAATTTTATGGAATATGACATTATTTAAAACATTTTCGTTCGAAATTTTAGTTCTGATATAGGAAAATACACATTAAGTAATTAAATGTGGGTATTCGTGTACATGTTTTTAAAAAAACAAATATATAAAATTTTCGGAAAATTTTGCATATTTTTCTATTTTAGTAATAATATTTTTAAGTTAGGAAAATATTCTGTACTGAACATATGTGTCTACGAAATTCTTTGGAAAAAGTGGAAAGTAAATAATCATTTCGATACTTCGCTAGAAATCAAGTGTTATAGTTAGAAAACGCTTTAAAAATTAACCAAGAGGACAACAAAGTACATATATAAATTATTTTGCTAATCGGTTATGAACTTTTAAATAGGATATATCCAGAATCTTCAAAATTAATAATGAAACGATCAATTTAACCCTTGAAATTTTACTAAAGAAGTCTCTGTAATAGTAAAATGCTGGTTAAAATTGTGCTAACAGAAGGAAAAAATATGCTTTTTTTTTTTAAATATTCGCATGATATGTAATAAAAATGAAAGCATGGCCCCGGTTCAGCAATGCAATACAAGGCGTTAAGGAAAAAAATTTCTAAACTGAGTTTTTTTATCACGTACGAAGTGTATTGAAAGAGCGAAAATTAGTAATATATTAGCAGTGGATTAGGAAACAAATTTTCAAAGATAATACTGTGGTATGAAAATTAATCAAAAAGTATAATATGTAAAACGTTTTCTTCGTAATAAGTTATGAATGTTTTCGTTTCAGTAGAATGAAGTTAGAAAGTACAAATTTTGTAATGAAACACTCATTTAAGCTTTTAAGATTTTATTAAAATATGCAATAAAACACATTCACTTTGAAATATAATGCAGTAAGGTAAAATATAACTCTGGTTCATCAATACAATATATTAGTTATGTACAATTAATTGTTCATTTCGAATATGAAAGAAACTTTTGAGTCAAAGAGAAATATATTTACAAATTAATGATTCTTATTTTATTATTAATTTAAATCAAATCTGATGTTTCTTATGAAGATGAGGTATTTTCTTAGACATGTTTCTAAAGAAATTAGTATATAAACTTTTAAGAAAGAAATATATTTCACGAGAAAAACGTCTATGACAATGCAAGTCTGTCATCGTGGTGACTTAGAGAAAATATTCCAAGTCTGTATGAGCTGGGTTAAAAGTCTCTATTATCTACATACGAATACGTCAATGTCAGAGAAAATTAATCTATCCCCATAGAATACTAAGATAACAATTACATTTCTTTTCTTAACTTCTGGTTTAGCGTGATAGTGAAGTTAAATCTTCCAAACGTGTAACAAAATTATTAAATCGAATGATATAAGTATTTAGTAAAAATTTGTTCTCAAGACTTTACGAGGCACTGTAAACGATAAAAAAGGAAAATATTTGAAAATTCAATGATTTGCAGTGGCAGTAAGGTAAAAAATGGTAATATTCAAGCTGTTCTAAAGGTTACCAATAGGGTGTTTCACAAAAACGGTTTATGAAAACACGAACACATCACAGCCACCCACAAATAACTTCTGTCGAAACTGAAAATTCTACACTCAAAATTTACTTTGAATTCAGGAAAAGAAACATTAGGGCTTTCGAAATGAAGGTACTCATGTAAACTTTCCGGAATGAAATGTACAGTATTTCAGGAAATATTCATTTAACTTCTAACTTGTTCGTAATTTTGTTAAATCATATGTAATGAGCGTATGTGAGACACGAAAATGCATTCGTATGCGAAAAAATAACAAACATTTAACTATCTCACAATGAATCAAATTTCATTTAAATGTAATGGTATGAAAAGTAGTACAATATATCTGTATGGAAAATCTTGATGATAATTTCTGGTGTGTTTTTTTCGAATAAAAAAAATAGTTAAAGGCTCCTAGGTTAGTAATGAACTACTAAATTCGGTCAATTTTCCTCAAAAACGCCGTAAGAAGTTCTCCGTACTGTTAAAATATTACTTAAATTCTCTAGCTTTGTGACTTCCCTCAGACATTGGCAAGACCAACGGCTGTCTGGTCAATACAAGATAACTATGTGTTTAAAAGGTTACTTCAAAGCTATGAAAGAAATAACAGTTGGGTAAAATTATGGAAATTTTCAAGAAACAAATGTCCTCTTATGTCCTCTTATGTATTATATTTATAAACGAAATGCAAAAATTTAGTAAATACGTAGATAAATCTCAGGAAAAAAATGGTAAATTAACATGAAATGTTTACTTGTAGGGTTTATATTTATTTTAACTAACATTTATTTTAAGTTTAAACTATCTTTCCTGTCAAGCCTTACTTTCCCCTGGAATTGCCAATGCAAGAGTATGTAAATTTTAGTAGAAAGCGCAAGAATTCAAATTGTCAGCGGAAGTAATCTGAGTTAAATAGAAGGGAAACGAGTTCGAAAGTGTGCTTTTCTTGCTTAACGAGCGTGGAGGTGGCTAGTTAGAAATTGAAGAACCACGCGTTTCGGCCTGTGTGCTTGCCTCGGCAGATTGTTAATCTTTCAACGCAATATTCAGAAGTTTGCTGAATTATCAGCGGTATCTTAGAACGCGGTGAGGTTAGTTACGTTTAGAGAGCCTGGTAGTTAGTCACTTGCTAGTATTCTTTTTTTTAGTTTCTTATTTTTATTTTACCGCCGGTTCGGCGTAGTTTCTGAGCGTCAAGAGCACGCATTTGTAATTTCTAAAGTTGAATAAAAAGGGATTTAAACCCTTCTCAAGACTTTGTCTACTTTCCAGTTCTTAGCAGTCACCACTATTGTTGCGTGCAGGTTGGAAGCGCGCAACATTACATATTTAAAGTCTATGTAAAGTCGGAAAACAGAGATCGTAATACATTTGAAAAATAGTTCATATACAGTGCATTAAAATTTTGCACCCGATCTATGAACTCATGAAAATCAGCCCAAAAAGTCATTTATCACGCTCGCTTGCTTGCAGTATATTCTCTTGTCGTTTTAATCTTTTTGCTTTTGAGTTGTATTATTTCTGAATTTGAAGCTTTAAAACACAAAATCACTCTGATTTATCAACTTGCGTCTAAATGTAAAGTACAGTCAACCAAATGGAAGATTTTAGCATTAGTAAATGTACTACAGACAAAATAAAATTAAAAATTCATCATTATTTTTCATGGTCTGTTCATGAAACTAATCCTGACTTAAACCATTCGGAGCATTTCCAGTAAAAATATTCGTTTCTTGTTCATGTTTTTGCATACTCAGATACTAATTTTGTTGGAAATATGGCATTTTCTTATTCCATTTTATATTTCACTATCAACGTCTGTCTTGGAAAATTGTTTTCCTTGGAAATGGCATACTTGTCCTATATATCTGCGACTGTTCTAATAAATTACATTACTAACAAGTGTGAATAAAATCCCTAGTTATACAGGAATTATCTTGAATGCTTCCTTAATCTGAAATGCAAAATAAATTATTGACAATGTGAAATATGGGTATTTTTCAGTTAATTTACAATGAATACGTTAAAAATATTCCAAGTTAACAAATTTTTATATTCCAAGTTGAGAAAAAATCGATAAAGTTTCATTGCCATGGCTGAATATTAATTCCATGTGTATTATAGTCTTTAAATTCTCCTTCACAAATGTGACTATAATTCAAATTTAAAATAATACGTTACAATGTGGATATTCTTGTCTGTAGTTAAAATATAATTCAATTTCTGTTCCTTGTTAAGAGAGTAAGGCTGTGATAAGTTCAAATAGAGTAGTGTTTATAAAGTTCTGCGGTAAATGGGGGAATCATATTAAGAATCGGAGTGACGTTTTCACATGAAGGAAAATTCAAGGTTCAGTGTATGTTTGGTGATTTAAGAAGGATGTGTGCAAGAAAATATAAGATATTTTTTGTAAAATATTTCAAAGAGTTAGCAAAATTTGTGTTAGTAGCATAAATGAATCTTACTGAATAAAAGGGAGTGTTCTGAATATATATGTATAAATGTCTGTAGAGTAAAATAAGAAGAAATGAAGTAGTATTGGTATGTATCTAAACTTAACTGGGTACAAATGCTCCATGCATTGGTTTGAGTGGGCTTCATACCATGAAAGTTTATTGCTCCTTGTAAGATTTGTTTAAAGTTAGTAAGTCTTACAATAAAGAAACATGTGTAAGTGTGTATTTATTATGGGGGAAAGGAATCAGAAATACAGCATGAATATGTTTTATAAGTTAAATGTAAGGGTAAATGTGTAAATGGAAAGTGTAAAAATTACATTTGTCAGACATAGTTTGGTGAATCCATTGAATAAAAGTAAGACGTGTAAAAGGGAATCAACAAAGTTTTGTATAGTTGGCCAAAAAGTTAATACAGTCATTAATAGTTAGTACAATGCATTAGAAGGAAAAGTTCTGAGTATCTCCAACTTAGTAGTAAAAAAGTAAGAAATGTAGTATTCCAGTTAAACTATATAGAAAGAGCATTGTGTATATTGGCTTAATGTTACAGAAAATATTATCTAGTGAAGTTATATGCATGTAAATTCCAGCTTAAAATTTTACAGAAATGTAGGTAAGTTTACTTTTGGAGAAATGGAAATGTAACATCGTATTGTATTTAAAACAAGGGAAAAAAGTTAAGGGTAAAATAAAAATGTAACAAAAAAAAAAAAAAAACATTTGCGTAAACAAAAAAACTCAAAAAAATTAAAATTATGAAACTAAATATTACTTTTGTAAAAAAAATTAAGTTAAAAATGTAGTAACACTTTTTTAAAATAAAAAGCGGAAAGGAAAATTAAATTTGGAAAAATAAATATTTCTTTTGTAAAACCAAAAAAAAAGTTTAAACAAAAAATTAAAATAAAGTAAAGTAAAAATACGAAAAGGAATAAATTTTGGGAAAAAAATAACTTTTGCAAAATAAAAAAGTGAAAATGAAAAATTCAATTCGTAAATAAAAATATAACTTTTGTAAAACCAAAAAGAAAGTTAAACAAAAAATTAAAATAAAGTAAAGTAAAAATACGAAAAGGAAAAAATTTTGGAAAAAAAAAAAAGAAAAACTTTTGCAAAATAAAAAAGTGAAAAGGAAAAATTCAATTCGTAAAAATAAATATTACTTTTGTAAAACCAAAAAGAAAATTAAATATAAAAAAAAATAAACTTTGCAAGATAAAAAGTAAAAAGAAAATTTAAATTCACTTTTGTTGGAAGTAAACGTCAATTTCCGAAAGTTAAAAATAAAATTGATTTTTGGGAAAGGGAAAAAAATGAAATAAAAGTTAATAAATTAACTAATAACTTAAAAAAAAGTAAGAATGAGATGAAAAATGAAAACAATTAAAAATATCTTAATAATAAAAAAAATTAAACTGTGGGAAAATCTTACATTTAAAACAGCAATGAATAAAGTAATGATTAAGAAGCCAAAAGAAATCCTAGCCGTCGTGTAAAAACAAATGTGTGACGCGGTTTTCATGTCAAAGCGCATGCGCAGACTTTCAGCCTTATGTCATCAATGGTGCAAAAAGTCAAAGGGCCAAAGAGGGTTTCAAATAACAAGTCTGATAAGAGGACCGGGTAGCCGAGCGGTAAAGCGCTAGACTCCCATCCCAGGGATAGCGAGTTCGAATCTTAGCCGTGGAGTTATTTTTAAAATACAGGGAAAATGATACTAAATTCATTAAAAATGGATTAAAATATAATGGAATCAATTAAAACGAACTAAAACTAATGAAGGATTAAATAATTAAAATGTATCGTATAAAAATGAGTAAATAATTAAAAGTAATGACGTATTAAATAATTAAAAGTAATGACGTATTAAATAATTAAAAACAATAAATTAAAAGTGGTGTCCTGCCAAACACGTGGTTAAGAGCTCGTTGCCATAAACATAAAAAATAGTGTCGTTGCCACAAAAAAAAAAAGCTTTGAATACGTAAAATCGTTGCCACAGAATCAAAACGAAAGTTTGATGATGTCATTCCATCACGTGATACAAGATGGCGCTGGTGTCGTCACTTCCGGTTCCAGGCCCCTCTGGATACTGCCCACACCCCTTCTCTGTGACGTCACTTCCGCCTACCGAGTACCTCCGCTTACTACTGAGGTTCAATAATATTCTCCGAAAGATAATTCTTTAGAAATATTATATTCACAAAATAAGAAAGGGTCTTTTTTAAAAGATGATCTCAATCTCAAAAATCTTTTCATTGCTGTCTGTTCTATATTTTCTAATAATATCTTCATATTTGGTTTCCAGGGCAATTTCATTTTGTATCGCTTATTTTGATATGTAATTCCGGATTCAAATTTCCTCATTATATCTTTCTCAGGGGTTTATATGTCAGCTACTTCTGCCTCGATACTTAAATTCTCTAAATCCCAAAGTTCCTTTGAGTTGATCGGAAATACTGGATTCGTTTACCATAACACTCATTGCAAACGTTTCATTTAAGTTCGTGTTTCGGCCTTGCAACACCACCGAAATATTGTTTCAACTGCAACGAGTGTTATGTTTAGTTACAATATTATAATAGTAATCTGCACATGTTAGTATTGATATTTCTTTATTGTTAAATTCATAAGAGTCCGCAAGTTACACATTTTTAAACGTCTAAATTGCTTCTCAATATTTTTATCGGGAGTTGGTAAATATGTGTCGGAAATATGTTCTATCTTCAGTGCTTCAATTTCTATACATAAATTTGGATCATCTCCATTCTTTAATTTAAGTTTAACTACATTAAATGATTTTGTTTCCGTTTCCTTAACGCCAAATATGCAAATGGAAAGGCTTTCCTTTCTAACAACTGGAAAGTTAAACCTTTTGGAAATAGCTGACAAAACAAGGCAGGGATGTGAACCATTGTCCAGGAAAATTCTAACAATTTCCTGCTTTTTTCCATTATCAATTAAGGCTGAACACGTTTGTAACATAGTATTCTTTTTTGCCGATACGATATTCGCCGATGATACGACATTATCGGTTTCTCCTTTTGAAGAAATAATGTTTGGTTTATTTTCATTTCGAAAACAAATTGAGGCATTGTGAGGTTTACTGCAGCTAGCACATTCCTTTTTCAAACATTCTGCAACTCTGTGCTTTGGCATAAAGCATAAGAAACAGCGACCTTGTTTCTTTAATATCTCTTTCTTCTCATTTGCATTAAATGTAGAGCACGATTCTCATTTATGACCTTTGCTACAAAATAAACACATTACATTTTCGGCTGACGCCATGAATTCGTGCGTGTGTGGGGAAGACAAAGAGACTCTCTTATGCGAAAGACTTGAAGTGTTAATTCTAACGAAAGTAGAATTTTTACTTTTTATTTTCTCTTGCGGGGAAAATAAGTGCACTCCTTGATTCAATGATTTATAATTATTAATTGGAAAGGATCTCTCACGGCTTCGAATTTCTTTATTAATGAATTGCAAAAGAGTTTTTAAGTCAAATTCTTTGTCGCCTTCTAAACCGATTTCTGAAGGAATTAATTTCATTAAAATTGGTGTCAATAGATTTGCATATGATTCACCTGTAATTCCTAAAGAATCTAAGCTTCTGATCTGTTTTTCCGCGTTTTCATATAAATTTTGTAAACTTATAACATCGTTAGGTTTTTTGACAGGAGTTAAATTCAGCAAAACACTCAAATGAGTGTTAATCAAAATGTTTTTATTTCGGAATCTTTCTTTCAATAAATCAAGTGCTCTATCATAATTTTCATCACTTAAAGCAAATAAACTAATACATGGTGCCGTGGTACCACCGAGATAGGATTTCAAATAATTAAATTTATCAACTTTGCTTAATTTAGGATTATTATGAACAGAACTTTCAAATAAATTGTAAAAGTCTGACGAACCAGAATAATTACCATAATACTTATTAATATGTAATTTAGGCAATTTTATATTAAATTTTCAGTTTCATTATTAATCAACTGAATGTTTTGTGAAACTGTATCAACTTGAATAGAATCAGAATTCATTTTCTTTATTTTAGAATGAAGTTTCGATTTCCAAAAAATAATTGTTTCTTTGATTTCTTCTGAAGTTTCTGTATCTTAGGGTATTGTCTCGACGCTCAAAAGATTTTCAATTTCATCATTTAAAGAATTTAAGTCAGTTTCTTTTCCGACTAATTGTTCCAAAAATGCTTCGAACTGATCAACTGTTTCGTTTTCGTTGTTGATCGCTACTTCTATTTTGTTAATTAATTTCGTCAACATCGAACGCACGGAAGTACGTTTCTTTTTCAACTTTCACAGATTTTCAGCCATATTTAATTTCTATCCAGGTATAATTCAGTTTCAATAATTCAATAAAGATTCTCTTACCTGGTTTTCCAATGGCGGATGCACCAAATACATATCAGTGGTTATCCAGCTTTCGAATAGTGAGGTGGTTTAGTATTATTGCATCAAATTTCAATAAATCAACAATCAATAAAATATAAATTGATTTAATTAAATATAATAATATCACAATCTTAGAAATCTCACATTATCACTACGTAACATCTTTCATCCAACTATCTGAACACACCCAATGGCGCTCTTAGCGCCCTCTCGCGTTATGCGGGTCTTATCAGTCAGAAATAGCTATAATACGCTTCACGTCTGTTACAGTTTGGAAAATAGTTAACTATTGCCAGATCAAAGAAAGCTCCACAACTAGGCCCCCGAACTAATTACGAATCCTGTCGGAAGACAAGGAAACATTTAGTCTTCCCACCTCTCTCCAGGCTACATCGGCACCAGTAAGTCCCATGGAAGGTTTTGGGTTCATCCTAGATGCAATACGAGCGTCTATGAAACCGCAGCTATTTTTGATGGCAGGAATTTGGAAGTGACTTTTATGGAACAATTAAACTCTCATTTTCTGCTCTACCTTGTTGCAAAAATACAAAAAGTCCCCATAGCAACCATTGCACATAAAAGACAAGTACAAATGTATTGGTAAATTTTTGTTGGGAAAGACAAGCAAAGAAATTTTCAAGCAAAGTTCAAGGCACTTGAAATCGCCCTTGTAAAAACATCCCCGTGGTAAAAGATAGGGAGAAATTAGAAACGGGACTGTTTAGTAGATACTGCACTACGATTGAAGAACTCACTGGGTTTATATTGAAGAAAATAAAAGTCGCAAACTAATTATATTGAAACAGACACGATTTAGAGGTTATCCAAGTAATCCTGTCGAGGTTGCTGCCTCAGATTCAGAATTTTGATGAGTAACGAAGCCCAAGTACGCAATAATAGTTACTTGATCTCTCGAATAAAATTTGAAAATAGGCGGAGTTTTAGAGTACACGCACGTCGGGGTACGAAAAGAGATTGAGAGGATATTTTCGTAGATTTGTTCTGGAAGGAAGTCCAAGATTTGACGATGACAATAGTAAACGTTTTGATAGTGGGATGAAACGTTCAACCGCTGCGACCGATAAAATAATTCCCAAAAAATGGGAAAGATGTCAAGAATTTAGACTAATTAGCGGTTTTTAAATACAGAAGGTATAATCACATAGGAAGGTAGAAAATCACCCTTAAGTCAACTGAATACAAGTGTTGATAAAAAATTTCTCCCTGCCATTAAGTCAAATTCTGTAAAATAACATGTCAAAAATTGCATTGTTGTGTACAGGCGCGCAAATTAGTTTCCTAAAAGAAACGTTTTTCCAAAAATAACTTTAAATGGTACAGGGTATTTGCTGTTGAAGGAAATAGAGTTATTGCTGCCAAAGGTAAACACTGTAAATGCGTAGGGAAAGTAATCTTGTACGTGCAAGTGAAGAATAAACAAGAAGGTGGCTTTTTTAGCTGGGAAAATTCTATAGACGTAGGTAATATTGTGAATGCAATTTTTAAAATCTGGGGGGGGGGCAAAAATTAATTTTCAGGATATTAATGTATAATTTGATACTGGATAAAGAAGTGCAGCTGCCTCTGATTTATTTGATGAGGTTCCATGGTTAACTCAGATGGTAAATCACAGAATATGTACTGGAAATCATCCCTCCCTGCCGCCAAAAGTCTACCTCTGTGATGAAAACCAAAAAAGAGATTATTGAAAAGAATATCACAAATGTTAAAATTAAGATTATAATTGTCATAATTATCCCTTACGCTAGCCCAGTAGTACTATGCCGACAAAAAATAATCTTCCATCTACGAATTTCAAAGAGTAGCATTTTGCAATTGATTATAGAAAGTTAAGTAGTATACTGAAATAACCAATTTATCCATTGCCAATTGTTGAGGAAATTATTCGAAAAATTAAATCCACAAACGTGACGACCCTATATCACACATCTGGATACTTTCAGCTATGTGTAAAACCAAAGGATGCGCCAGAAACCGCATTTATTACCACAGCAGGTGATTATACATTCCTCAGAATACCGTTTGACTTATGTGGTGCACCCCCCTGTTTCAAATGACAATGGATATTTCTTTAAGACCTGCCATCGGAAAATCTTCATTTACTTGCTTGGACGAATAATACTCGTAGTTACTAGCGAGACAATGAGTGAATACCGTATTTACTCACGTAATAGTCGCGCCCCCGTTCTGAAACAAAAACAAAAAAAAAAAAAAAAAAAAGAAAAGAAAAGAAAAAAAAAAAAAAAAAGAAAAAAAAAAAAGAAAAAACGTCAAAGTCTACAATATTGTGTAGTAGATTTCCCTCGCAAAATAGTTGCACCTAGCCTTTCACAAAGAAAAATTGGCAAAAAAAGTGCGACTATTACGCAAGTAAATATAGTTTATTCGGGATTTACACGAAATTGTTTCCGCTTCAAAACGAAGCAGGGTTAAAATTAAATGCGGCCAAATGCAAATTTTCGGCTAAAGAACTTCGTACTTGAGCTGTAAGACATCTCAGAAGAGAATCGTGACGGAATATTCCAAAACTGTAGCAATAAAAAAATGATCTCTTCCCAGCTAATACAGCATAGATGTTGGCTTCATTTTGGGTCTTGTGCTAATATTTTAGAACCCTTATCAGAGATTTTGCTCATATAGCAAAACCACTATTAAATTTAAAAAGAAAAAAGGCAGGTTCACCTGGGCGGCTGAAGGAAATAGTGCTTTTGAGAGATTGAAAGCATCATTTATTGTAGTTCTGTCTTGAAATTCCTCAAGGGGAAAGCAAATTAGAAATCTCAATAGAAGCATCGGATTTTGCAATGAGAACCGTGCTTATGCAAGACGGTTAGCCAGCTGCATATTTCAGTAAGACACTAATCCAACTTGGGTTATACCGCTACTGAGAGGAAAACATTAGCACCTCTTTTAGCAGTTCAGAAATGTTGAGTTTTTTTCGGGAAGGCACCCTAAATATCTGCACAGACCATGCGGACGAGGTTCATTTATATTCCGAAATGAACTTATCACCGGACCCTTAACTTGCAAGATAACCATGTCGATAATTTATAACATATTTTCCTTTATTCTTAACTTAAGTAATTACGTCTATCCCAGTTTAAAACGTAATTTAATTAATTTACTTTCTCTTTTTGCTTACCTTAAAATATACTTATTATTCACTTTCTTCCACAGTATATTTTATTCATTAATTTCAAAGTTTTCTAGCGTCTCTTTTTCTGCATTTTTCTGTCATGTTATGCTATAATAATTCACTGGCGCGAAAAATCAAAGGAACAATTTTGGAAAAATTGGATGTAACTTGAATGATTTTGCGCAGAAGAACAAGGAACTAGCATGGGATCTTTATTTTATCATGCTTTGACAGATTTTTAAAATGCAGAATTGTCTGTTTCTGAAAATTAAAAAAAAAAAAAAATTAAATAAGAATATAGGGAATGTATGTTAAAATGGGACAGGAAAAAAGTTGGTGTAACAACTTTATAGAGATACACAGAAAAACTAAATTAGTTGTGTGTTCAGCCCTAACCGAAACGCAAGCTTAAAGCGAATTGCCACGTTATGCATGAGATTGGCAAGGAGGCCTTTTTTTAACAAAATGCATTGAATAGCACTTAAGCTTTTGCAGAGTGCTTTGTTGCGGGCTCCAGAGATGTACATTGTCGTTCTAAGGCATCCTGTAAATATTCTGTCGAATATAAATTGGGAAAATTTACTGGCCACTCCATCTGCCGGATTCCTTTACCTTCAAGACAATCGATCACCAGTGCACCTCAAAAGGATCAAAGGATCAATATTATCGTCCATTAGGAGACAGTTAGTAGCGATTGCACTCAACAGCTTGACACGATGATCAAGATTCATCATATTTCAGCATTCATAGTATTTCACTGGTAAAAATGTGAGCGTCAATACGACCATTTGTCCATATCCACCCATAACATGATTCCACCTCCTTTGTACGTATGTTTTTTATGGAAATTTCCAGCTTTATTACTTATGTTTATTCTCTTCAGATTTTTAACGCGTCTGGAATCACTCTTCGAACCAGAAGACATCAGTAAAGACCAGAAGACATCAGTCAGACCAAATTAAACGTCCCATAAACGGCGAAATTCGCGAACATTTCCTGGATGAATGGCCAAATATAATATCTTGTGCTGAATTAGTCAAGAAATTAGACGATTATTAAGCAGTACGTAGGTCGATAAAAAAACTCTGACAGGTTTTCTTAGGTGCACAGAGCAGGATTCTAATTTGAAGGAAAGTAAGAAAGGTGAATCTGCGGATCGTATACGCTGCGATGATGAGGGTTCGAAAGAAAAAACTGCCGAGAACTGAAAGTCAAATATTTTTGAAAAACGGGGAGCACCTAGATGCTATGAATGCAGTTCAAATAATCATCTCCGACCCCAATGCCTCCGATTAAAACCTACGGCGGAATCTATCGAAGTCGTAAATAATTTGGATATTTTGGGTGCCCCCAACATGTCGTTTGACCCGTATGTTAGTACTGTGAAAATCAATGATTGAAAGATTAAAATGTTTAGAGATACCGGATCCACTATTGACTGAATAGGAGGGGATCATGTAACATAACGGGAAACTGTATTGATCAAGCAATTCTTAGACCCGCAACCGGTGTGTTTGCCTCTCAGACAAGTAGAACTCGAAGGCAGAGTTTGGGGAAATTAATTATTAAAGTAGCAGTAATAAGCCAAGACCTCAGTCAGAAATACTATTTACTATTTACTGGGTAATCGAACAGCTCAGTTAATTGAGCGTAATACTAAATCCTTGGTTACAATAATGTATTTTCTTCACAAGTGAAGACGCCTTAGGAAATTTATTCTTACCTCCATGGAAGATTCCTTATCGAGTTAGCTTAGCCGTAACCATCAGTCTCGATGGTTACGGCTAAGCCCAAGGCAAAGGAAGGATGAAGTGTCCTCATCATTTGGACAACAGGTCAAAAAGTGGACAAATCAAAATAACAAAAGCGGTTATTGACCCACGATGTGAATGGGTTCCATTAGAATTTTAGATGACATTAGACTCCTTTAGAGGAGAGTGAAACTTTTCTGAGGAAAGGACGTTGATCCGGCAGAACGAATTTTTCTCTGGAACGCGGGAAAAAAGAGCTCGGAAAAAAATCAGTGCAGGAAGACCTCCCCCCGGAGCATTTCGATTCAAGATGTGCTCTCCTAGAATGAAAAACTGAACATCGAAATCAAACAGACAACTGACAAAGCAACTTTCAATATTTTGTCGGAAGTGGCAAACCCACAGACTTAGTGAAGACGCACCCAATAAAATGAGATTACATCTGAATTATGCCCCAATAAGAGCTGAGAGCTTGTTTTCAGTATAATATTTTTTGTTTTGTTTTTGTAGTATTTCGTATTTGCGTGCTTAAGGTGGTCGTATTAGAATTATGTTGTATTTATTGTGTTCCTTAGTTTCATAGTATAATTTCAGCCTTACAATTTCGGGGTTATTTACCGCCTAGGCAGACTAAATAAAAATGCCGATGGGCTGAGTCTTCTCGAAATGGGGCAAAGACTATGTGCTAGGAGTGTGATGGTCCCGTTCTTTTATTGAATATGTATTTTTATAATGTGTAATTATTATACCAGGCTCATATACCAGTCTGACCACCACCTCGGAAGTTCTCGGAAAAAGTATATTTCCTAACGACCACTTAGAAATTCTCGGGAAAGATGAAAGTGACCGAGAGTCCCGTATCAATCTCAAGTCTTTATTTCCTTCATAGTTGTCCGAAGGAGAAACAGTGTTTTGTTCCCTAACATCCGTCTATAGGTGTTTTCCTATGTATTGTCTCAATTTGAGTTCAAGTCTTAATGGTAAAATTTTCACGGAGATTTCCCAGGCCTGTCATCATACATCCAGCTTTCAATCAAGATCGCCAATCGAGAGACGTTCTAAAATTTTTTGGACAAATGAGGATTCAGAAAATCATCCCGACACGCGCAGGACAACTTGAACAAAAACAGGGAACGCAGTTCCAGTTAGTGAGGGAGAGTTAGTTATTGCGTTAGCTGCAGTGTAGAGGGCGAAGAGATACAGTGACTGGTAGCTGGATTTGCTGCTACTTACTGGAAGCAGCTACCACCGACCAGGCGAAGGAACAACAAGGTTGTTTGCCGCACATCAGAACTTTCGTCCTGCATCGTGAAGAAACCATTTGAGAACTTTACGTGAAATATAAACTCTAAAGAGAACTTTAATCAACTTCGTGCAACTTCTTTGTGTGTGTGATTTATATTTTATTTTTTTCCTTCCTTTCATTTTGTGTTGTGTGTGTGTTTTATATTTTATTTTTTCTTTTTCCGATGAGAACAATATTTTATAAGTTATTTGAATATAACTTAGAACAGAATCTTAAACAAATTAATTACGCTTCCTCCTGACATGACGTGGCTACTTCTCTTTTCCTACCTCTGACTTCGCTATAGCAGTCTCCGGCGAAACACGGCCTGTTAAAGAATAACTTTTAGACAGTAATTGAGAACATGGAAAAGGCATTCAGCATTTGGATTTATAATAGTTTCAAAAAAGAATTCTGTTCCGGTAATGTTATTAAACCAAAAGCACCTCACCTTAACATGGAGAATCCTCTGTCAACCAGATTTTGTGTTAAGTAAAGGTTGATTCTAAATTAGGAATTCAAGGAGAATCTGCACTGGCTGATTATGAAGCTGCTAGGACGTATCCTAAAAAAATTCAGAATATTATACAAGAGCAGGGATATACAGCAAATCAAGTTTTCATTGCTGACGAAACTGGGCTTTGGTGGATAAAAAATGCCCAGTAGATCCTTTATATATATATATATATATATATATATATAAAACTGCACCCAGATTTAAGGTGTTCTAAGGTCATCTAATGCTATTTTTGTGCAGTAATGCGTCGGGGGACTTTATGACAGAACCCTTGCTAGTTTATAGATTTTTAAATCCTCGTGCAGTTAAAGACGTAACAAGAAACACCTTACCGGCATATTGGAAAGCAAATCCCAGAGCTTGAGTAACTGAAAATCTATTTAGATATTGGTTTCTAAATTGTTTTGTACCGAACATTGAATGTTATTTAAGTAAGAAAAATTTGAGCTTCAAGGCGCTAATACTGTTAGACAATGTTCCATGTCACCCACGAAACTTGAATCATATTTCAGCTACAAAGTACAATTCCTACCACCTAACACTACTTCATTACTCTAACCTTTGAATCAAGGTATTATTTATACCTATAAAACATATTACATAAGAAAAACATTACAGTGGACTTTAGACGTAACCGATTCAAAATCAATTAATGTAATAGAAGCTTGGAAGAAATTTTCAATCAAGCACTGTATCAACATCATATCTTTGTCTCTAATAGAACTGAAAGCATCAATGTTAAATGCATGTTGGAAGAAAGTATGAATGACCCTCTTCAATTGAAATGAAAACGTGCGTAAATCGTCAGAAAATGAAATTGATGGCATACTTGAACTTGTTAAATAAATCGGGTGTGAAGTTTTTATGGATATGGGTATTGAAGACGTTCAAAATTTATTAGTGGAAGAAGAAATTGACGAAGCAGATTTGATGGAAATGACATCCGAAGCTGTAAATCAAATCGATTCTGAGGACATCAGCACTAATGAACATTGTGCATTAATGATTTAACATTAAAAAAATTAAAAGAAGGCCTAAGCTTAGCTGATAATCTCGTGTAATTTTTCTTGAATGCAGATACTTCCGCTGAAAGAAGCCGAAAATTCAAAAGGGAGCTGCAAAACTGTCTAGCTCCATATCGAGAAATTTACAATGATCTGGAAAGATCTAGTAAGCAAAGAAAAGTTACAGATTCTTTAAAGAGGAAAGAAGATGGCAGAACTTTAAATGAAGAAAAAAATTCTGACAGTGAAAGCGATCTCATTCCACCGAAGAAACGTTCCCGGGTGATTATACTGAACAGTGACGCCAAAAATATTTATTAAACTAAAGCTGTGTTGAATTAAAATATGTAATATTTTTTGTTTTGTGTTATACTATCAGGTTCTGTGTTCCTCCTTACTTGCTTTGGGAACATTAACTGTCCTGATTTGGAACAGGGAGCTTACTAAAGCTATGTTCAATAAATTTGGGAAGTAGACAATACACACAGGAAGGGTATACGAAACCCTTTATTTTTCTCTCTTTACAATGATTTCCGGAACTTCGGAATACAGAGACCAACCACTTGTGGTCTGAACGTAAGAATATAAAAAATATTAACTAAAAATCTAACTAAACTAACTTTGGATTAATAAACAAGTGCCTAACTCCAAGATTGGCCGTATATTAACAAAAAGCCGTATGTAGTACAGAGAACTGCTAACACTACGATACGTTTAAAATTATCACGAGGATTAAACCTCTGGCCTTGAACGCAACCAGCAACAGAGTAAAACTACTATGGCAAGCGGCCTGCTTCTAATAGCTCCTTCCTCTCTCTTGCTTGGCAAAAAGCCACAACTTAAGTACTTGGCGTTAGCAAGACAAATTTGCATAAATAAGTTAAAGCTTTTAATTCTGGCCGGAAGTAGAAACTAAGAAGTGATAGTAAAGATTTAACATAAAATAAACGTTAGTAAAACTTAAGATCCTTACAATACATACATATATATTTTTAATAAAATTTAAGTTGTTTATGTAGAATGAAACAAATATTTGTTTTTAATAAGTTTTTAGAACAGAACCCCCTTTTTTGTACTGGCTCTGGGTCTCATACAGCACAGTATTTTCTAGGAACCTATCTTCCGTAATATACCAGGGTTACCTGCACATAACAAAAAACTGCCAGTCGAAGTACCATACTATCTATAAATAAAAGGCGTTGAAAACCCACCTGCCGTAATCTTTGATATCATATTTTTAGTTAATATATATGTCATATGCATGACAGAATATATCTTTCTCGTTAATGAAAAAATTTACTTGGGTTTCTTTTTTTAAATCTCGTGTATCGATCTGCAAACCTGGACTGTAGAAATATAATGCTGCCAGCTCTTTTATTTACTTACTTTTATTGTTATTTCTATTTCGTATGCAACTGGTAAAAGAATATTTTGTTGAACAATGGAGAAAATGAATTGGCAGTAAAAGCAGAAATAAATAAAACAATTTCATCTTCTTGCCCTTTATTTCTGATTATTTTTGTTTGCGTAGTAAGGTTAAGACTTTAATAAGGATAAAAGACTCCTTCATGCGCAATTTCAAGGAACTGTTCGAGTGATAGTATTAATGGAACAGTTATCTGTAAGCATACAGTTATAAAATGATATTCTTACACAAGATTTATATTGAACAGAGGGCAGAGTATATTGATTTAGAGCAAAAAATTTTTAGACATTATTTATAATAATAGTTTGCGATTTAATTGAAACCCCAAATGTGAAAACTTTTGAAGTGTTTGAAAAAAATAACATAAGTGTCCTTTAAAATCTTAAATAACTTGCGGCAACTTATATGTACATTTGCTCTTATTTTTTAGCATTTCTCATTTCTTAGGGGATAAAAAGAACACTTGTATGTAAAAAGGAGTTCGGATTAGCCTCGCAGAAATCGAATGATCCAAGTTTTCCTGAAAAATTCTCTACGACTTTCTTTTCTCCTTCCACTTTTCCCAATAAAAATAAAAATATTGGGCAAAAAATCGTCTACGTGGCTATACGAAGTGAACACAAAAACTTCCAAGATCCTAAATAAGTCCCCCTTTCGCTCGCAACGAAAAAGCATAAAACCGCATTTCACGTCCCACTCATAGAAGAGAAGGACATAAAGAAAAGGAAAGAAGAAAAATCTTGATCTCCCGGTCATCATCTATCACAAGGATTTTGGCGCGAAAGAAAACCCTCGCGGAGGAGTTTGTAGGCGAAGCAAAGCAGAGGTGGAAGCGACAGTTTGGCACACGGAAACTTACACTTAGTACGTGGAAATCCGGCTCACCCCGCCCTCTCGCTTTATCCCCGCCCTCCCTTTCAATCAGCGGCGAATGGAAATCACTTCCGGTCTGGAGCTTTGCGAGCCCACGTCATCGATCCAATGCCCGCTGCAGTTGATCCCTGTAACCATGGCGACCGCATCACAAACCAAAAGATGGGGGATTGGGATGTTCTTACTGTGCATGCCGGGCTGCGGTGATCGATTGTGATGCGAAGTAGGATTCCGGATTCTTTTTTTAACGTGAAAGAATATTAAAGAATTTTCAACGAGGGGAAAAGTTTTACGAATAAGACGTTTATTATTATATTTTCTTTTTCAAAAAGGGATGCACTCAGGGGGTAGGCATTGTTACGGAAATCTTTCTCGATAGCGGAGAAAAAGTGAACCACAGCACATGGTTTTGAAGAAGTCTGTAGGAACAGAGATTAGAAAATAAAAAAATTTCTTTGCCTGGTTAAATTGCGCTTGAAATACACAATGCTACAATGGCAAAATTATTTCTTTACACATATTTACAACATTTGATATTTTTAATAGCTTGTTGCATTACTTGCACACTGTATTTTCCTGTGTGTTTCATAAGCAACTGGTCTATTGCTCAAGAAATCAAAAATATCCTATTTCTGATCCACTCATTAAGGAGTCACAGTCTGTGTACCCAGTCAAAATAAAATCCTTAGAAGAAAATTTTATGTCAAACTTCAAAGAGTTGTTAGTACCTCAGTCATGCTAATATGTCACCATGCAGTACATGTGTTCTTCAATAACTAATGCAAAGTTAATAATGACGCAGCTGTTATTCTGCGTTATGATTTAAAGAAAACAGCAAACAAGAAATTTAGATGCATTTTACGCAATTTCTCAACCACTTAGAAACATCTGCATGGCTCACTGACTTGTGGGCATCAGCGTTCGCTTAAAATTTGCCTAAAATAATCACGCATTATAGAGCATAACAGTTTTAGCTTTCAAACTCGTTAAAATTGTTCTTATTGTCCGAAAACATTATGCTTGCAGGTACAGTTGCAAATTTTATCTCTTACTTCTTAATTTTATTCATACGAGAATTTTCCTCTTATTTCTTAATTCCATTCATAAGAAAATTTTCATATTGTAGGTTTTTTAACGGTATGAAAATCAAGTTACCTTTATATCTTGGATATTTTATCTTTAAACTTTTATTCTGTAATAAAAAACTTTAAAGTTTTTGAAGAATTTAAAAAATTATTTCTTTAACTTCGACCGTCTCCAATAGTTTTTGGAGAACTCGTAATTTTGTAAAAAAAAAGAAAAAAAAAAAAAAATATGTGAAGGAGAAATGACTCCGTTGGGCTTCTTATAACATTTTGCAAAATGTTGTGAGTTTAATGAACACTGAGTTTGCTTTAGAATTAAATGTATCATAATAAGTGACTTGAAAAATTATATTTCTACTAATGACTTTAACCCTTTGTTGCATCATGTCCACTCTAGTAGACAAAAATTTAAATTTTTTTATTCTTCTGTAAATGCCGTAACAGATTCCATTCCTGTGTTTATTCATTCTTTATTATTAGAACTTTCAACTGTCGATCATAGATGGCTGTATAGCATCAATAAGTAAAGCATTGCTATTTGGAAAATGGCTGCTATTTCTGTTTCCAAGTCAGTACAATTTCTCATAATAAACATTATATAATATTGCTTACATTTTCTTATACTGCCAATTTTTATTTAAAATTAGTAATTTTAGACATTTTATTTTAAATCTCAGTTTGAGAAAATTCTGGAGTGGGTAGATAAAGATCTACCGAAAAGAGTGAATTGAAGCCCAAATGTTCTGCTTATCAAGCCAAAACACCACTGGAAATGTTTATGTTTGGGAAGGAATTTCTAGAACATTTGACATTTGAATCCAATAAGTACAGGTTACAAAATCGTAGCAAAATGAATTCAGTCACAATCGACAAAATGAAGGTATTTTGGGGGATCTGTATGTACATGTCAGTTGTAGATTTACAATTTAGAAGATGGTAATGATCACTGCAAACAAGGCAGGAAAGGATTTCAAATGCAATGACCGTAAATCGTTGGGAAGAGATTTGTATGCATGTACGTATATGCATGCTGTCCGCTGTACTGAACAAACTGTAGCAATTATTTAAAAAGAAATTTGAATAATTTTTTTTTTATTTTTTATTTTTTATTTTTTTTTTATTATTATTATTACTAAGGTTATTTTAAGCAGAAAAAATACAAACATTTTCGTTTAACTTCTCTAGATTACTAATTCAGAAGTCAAACAACAAAAATCAGCGTCATATTTTAAAATTTTCACAGGACTAGTTTCGATGGTTTTACCGAACCACCATCCTCAGCTGCAAAAGCGCAAATGAGCTGAGCTTTTGTTCATGATCCGGTAGAGTTCCGCAAACTCGACATAATGTGTACTGAGAGACTTTCTAGTTTCTGAAAAGTCGAGTTTTACGGAATAAGGAGTGAGTTTTTCAGAACTCCTGATATTTAAAACTTTGACGTCCAACTCCTAAATCCAGGGTAATTTTGTTTAGACATGCCCCTTCGTCCAGGCTCTTTAAAGCATCTAGTTTCATTTCCAATGTCCCGTTAGTTTGTTTTCTTTTCTTTTCGAACGACATTTTCGCTTCATAGAATATCAAAAGTTTCCAAAAATATGTAACACTTATACGCCTCGATGTGAACTGGGGAACGATACCCGCAATTAACTGGCTTGAGTTTAATTTGTAATAAAATGCAGTCACGGAACTTCAGACAAGTTTCCAAACGTTTCGCAACAACAGAGAGGAATGTGAGCCAGCTATTACCTGGCTTTCTTCGTATCCTCGAAAGAAGCAAAAGAGCCAAGTATTGCAACATACCGTACTTACTCGCGTAATAGTCGCCCTCACGTAATAGTCGCACTCCCGTTTTAAAGCAGAAAAAATCGTCAAAAGTGTACAGTATTCTGCAGTAGATTTCCCCCGCATAATAGTCGCACCTAGACTTTCACAATAAAAAATTGGCAAAAAAAAGTGCGACTTTTACGCGAGTAAATACGGTATCTTCAAATCCTTTAGGCAGTTTTCCATTTTGCCGGTGCAGGCGATAAAGTCGCCAGAAATATTACAAACGATGCCAAACGGAATATCCTCGCTGGTAACCTTTTACGCCTCATTTTCAAAACAAGTAACAGCCATTTCTTATCAGATTATGGTGTGGTGTATTTAATTATGGCAAAGCACACTAGGGCTATCTGCCTAAGGGTAGGGATGCCTTCGTGGAGGACTTTCGAAGGCAAACTGGCTCGTATACACGTTACACATGGGGAAAACCACGAAAACACCCATGCAGCCAGCCCGTTCGCGGGATTCGAACCTCGGACGAACTACCAGCGTTCAGCGACTTTACTGCTCGGCCGCTGGTGGGCCTCTTATCATATTGATTGTTTCTTTTAATACTGGCATACAATTACACAGAATGTTTACCAGATAGTTCAATTTTATGTTCTAAAGCTATTCGAGGTAACTAAGTCAATTAAAATGCAATCACACCACTCGCCCGAAGGCGAAAATATAGAAAAGGCAAAGTAAAGGGTTAAATTCATCAATTCTAATGAGAATGCACTAGCGAAGTAAGGCACTGCGGTTTTACATAATTTCTGAGTAAGCTATTCGTATAAATTAAAATGATTCTTGCATTTAAACTTCTATTTCATATTAAGATTTAAATTGAAATTAATGTAGATAATTACTGAGAGAATTAGATTTTTGCAGCGTAGTTTACGTGAGATGAGATCACTTGGTGTCACGTGTTATGAACCGGCGAATCAGGATGCTGTACCATGAAAGCATAGTAAATTCTTAAATTAATGTCTTTTTACAAGTTTATTGTCTTTTTACATAATTTTAAACGATATTAAAATGTTTATGTCTTCAAAATAAAAAATTCTTAGAAGTAACATTTATTAATTTTTTTTTTTTTTTTTTTTTTTTTTTTTTTTTTATGTGTATACTGTATGTAGTCGCCAATAAAGTCTGCTTGGCGAGATTTGCGCCGGCGAAACGGAAAAATACCGGAAAGACATACGCATAAATATTACATACTGTATATGTACGTACTGTATGTGATACTTGATCTGTTTGGCCTAGAGATATCTTTAAAAAATTCTTAAATGTTGTCGAGTTATACGGAGTAATGAGATATCGGGAGTCGAGTTTGCGGGACTCTGTTGTACTGCTAAAGAAAAATTTCGTTGGCCAACGGTATTTCAACACAGTGATAAAAGAGCGCTCCAAAAAATACGTAGTGAAATTCGGAAGTATTTAAAAGTTCTCAAAAACAAAATACGAGTAAAATTACTGAATCTCGATTATCGTTTTTTTTTTTTTTTTTTTTTTTTCCAGTATCAGTGACCAGCTTCCCCGACATTAGCCCAAATAATAGAAAAATGTTTCTTTTATCAAATTTCCTGAGCACTTACGATATGCTTTCTTATTGGTCCTTTTTTTTTTTCCATTAACTGAATGACAAATTGTTATATTTCTTGTGTTCTAGTTGTATGATAAGTAGTAAATTATATCATCAATGCATTGGACAGTTTTCTGACTTGGAAGCTTTAGAGTAAGACTTCCTAATGGGAACTTATTAGTACTCCCCTTACATTTAAAAAAATCATGAAAAGTCTTTTTTCTCCAGCCATTGCCCTCATTGAGAATCGTAATTCTCAGTTAGGTCTATCACATGATTAGTTTTATCTTCTTTCACTCTCACAATCAGTTTAATTACATATTTGCAAATATGAGCCCAAACTTAGCATTTTTACGAAGTTTGCTTTTGTTTCACAGATTTGGATTATTTGGTTACAGAAAATCATCAGACGAAGGCTACATACCTAAGGTTTTCTTTTATAGAATGTGTTACGAACGAACATTCTTCGAATGCTCTGATAAACCACTTTCCGAGAACTTCCCATCTTCTACTATAAAGCCACATATAAAAGTATGATTCTTAAATACTGTTTTTAAGTTTTGAAGTTTTGGTTAATTATAATAGTAGCGAGTCTTCTAACCACGACACCAGAATAAACAATATTTATGTAGTCAAAGAAACTGCAGAAAAATAAACATTTACCAATGTTTTAGCATAATTTTTAGGTTATTCAACTAATATTACTGTTCTAAATAATAAATTTACAATGAGAAAGTAAAGAATTTAAGAATCTATATTTCCTTAAAACTCTCTCATAAAAAGCGATCCTCCCCCCTTTTTTTTTTTACTTTCAGTTATCCCGTAATAAGACTTTGTAATTGCAGAATATTCCTAACGGTACCTTTCAAAATCTATGACGTCTTTACTTCCCACCATCTATTCTTGTAATTTTATTATTGTAATGTTTTAATATTATAAATCTAATAAGATAAAAAATATAACAAACATGGATTGATTAGTACACTCTGCATAAAAAAAAGGGGGACAATTCTATAGTTCCAGTTCTGCTGGGCTGATTAATGAAATTTAACTTGCATTTTTCATGTCTCAAAAGTACAACTTAAGATTGTATATTAAATTTATGTATGGCATTGTTCTAACATAGATTTGCGCGTCGAGACAAAATCAGACTTTTTCTGATTTTTTCCCACTTTTCTGCAAAGTATAAGTTATCTATTTCAAATAAACACAGTAATAAGATACATTAAACGAAACCATAACATTATTAATGTACTGTAATTATTCTGAATATCGGTCCGTGTAAAAATAAAAGGAGAAAATGAGTAAATTGCTTCATTGATTTTTGTTGAGACCTAAACCTGTAATAAAAACTCTAAATATTTTTGAAATAGTGCTGTACCACAATAAAATACTAATCCTATAATAAGAGCAAATTTAATTAATATCTAATATCATTCTACTAAACTTAAGATCAAAATTAAGAGGTGATCTGTAAGAAAAAGGCTATTAGCCCTTTCATTTGAACCCAAAATGGATAATACGGCATCTTATTGTACATCTAATATTAATTTTAAAAAATTAACTTTTGAACTTGATATTTTGAAGGGTTATTTCAAGAATCATTATTAATTTCATGCCTGAGCCTGCTTCGTTGAACTCAACCTTTTGAAATGAGAATTAAATTTGGGGAAGTAATGTCTTAATTGAAATGCAGCATCTAGTTTATTTTAATGTTAACAGGGCGCCGCATAAAGGCTGGTGCGATATCTAATAAATGTAGATTTATGGAAAGGATAAAA
This sequence comes from Stegodyphus dumicola, assembly GCF_044657685.1. Lineage (NCBI taxonomy): Eukaryota > Metazoa > Arthropoda > Arachnida > Araneae > Eresidae > Stegodyphus > Stegodyphus dumicola. Next base: position 114,525,855 of record NC_140771.1, read on the forward strand.
ATTCTTCATCCTTTCCATAAATCTACATTTATAAATAAATGCATTAAAAAAGGATAACTATGAAAAAAATTTGCTAGATGAATTACAGATTACACAGAAGACATAAAACTGCCGATTTCGTTTAATACCGCTAAAAATATTTTCATCGTTTCATACAATCGCCGCCATTTGGGTTACGTGAGTTAGAAATTTAGATGGCGGCGGCTATTGTCGGGCGGTCACATTGAGCGCTTTGGCTTTTGGTAAAAACCAGAAGACAATATGGCAGCCTTTAAAAACTGCCACAATCATATAATAAAATTGTTATGATGCTTAAATGTGCTCAATGCCACGTCTGCGCTTGATTCCAAAGTTATACATATTTTTGCACAACTTTGGAATCAGCTTTGGTCAGGATGTCCGTAGAGCTGAATTTGTACAATTCTTTGATATTTCGAAACAAAAATAGTTCCCCCCCCCATGTGCACAGCGATCTTTTTTCTCCTAAAAGTATCAAAGAAATGCATAATTTCTTCATTGTACATAAATTCGACATCGCGCAGAGCTTCGGCATTGAAAAATATTAAAAATTATATATACTATATTTTATCCGATTGAATGTTATTCAATGTTACTGTTACTGTTATTGTTGGTATGACAAGTTTGTCAATTAAGTGGATTAATCTTTCGATGATTGAACGAAGTGACAGCTTTAGCGGAAAAATACTCTCGTTCATCCTCATAAGCAATTTAAAGCCTAGAAGAAAAAGTTCCTGGATTGATGTTCCTTCTCTTTCACAACATTTCCTTTTTACACAGCCATTCTTATCATGGAGGTAGGGCTAAAAGGAAAAGGCCTTTCTCCCCCTACAGTTGAAGCGGTGCTGCCAAGTTTGGTAGCCAAAGAGGGTCTGTTATGTTTACATCCAGAGCATGTTGACAACGATTTGGTGGTACTTCTACATACGATAGTTCCGCTCAATTCGAAAAGTGGAGACACTTCCGCATAAAAGGAACATTCATTGCTGCATGGGTGATAGCAATTTATTGTTTAATAGCATTTTCGTTCAAATAATCTTGGTCACTTATCAATAACTTGAACAACGATTTTAATTATAAATTTTTTAGTAAAAAAATTGTAAGGTACTCGAATACAAAAACATAGATTATAGCAAAATGTTTATGTTATGTGTCAAAAATAATAAATACCGTAAGGTACCTTTAAAATGACAAAATACCGCAAAAATATAACGCACTTTAAAGCTCAATTTCCTTATAACTGGCCCACCAGCGGCCGAGCGGTAAAGACGCTGAACACTGGTAGTTCGGTCTGAGGTTCGAATCCCGCGAACGGGCTGGCTGCATGGGCGTTTTCGTGGTTTTCCCCATGTGTAACGTGTATACGAGCCAGTTTCCCTTAGAAAGTCATCCACGAAAGGCATCCCTCCCTTTAAGCAGATAGCCCTCGTGTGCTTTGCCATAATTAAATACACCAACACACCTTATAACTGGAGGGCCCACCAGCTGCCGAGCGGTGAAGACGCTGAACACTGGTAGTTCGGTCCGAGGTTCGAATCCCGCGAACGGGCTGGCTGCATGGGAGTTTTTTCCGGTTTTCCCCATGTGTAACGAGTATACGAGCCAGTTTCCCTTAGTAAGTCCTCCATGAAGGCATCTCTCCTCTTAGGCAGATAGCCCTAGTGTGCTTTGCCATAATTAAATACACCAAATACACCTTATAACTGGTATAAGCGTGAAAATTTGTATACTTCTTTCGATGTTCTTGATAGTGTATCTGCTACTTTTATTTTATGTTCCAAATATCAAAATGTTTTTAAAAAAATACATTTTTTGATATCAACATAATGTTGTAATATGCATTTTTTTTTTTTTTTTTTTTTTTTTTTTTAACTTTTAGGGTCGACGTATAACATTGCTCATTTTAAACTTTTACATACGATAGTTTATTTTTTTATATTAATTATCATGAAAAATTATCACTTTCGATTTATATATATTAACTGAAAAATGAAATTACCTTGAAATTCTGTAATTCTTATTAAAATTATATCTAGACATATATACTAAAAAGTCAACTTTTAGGATTAACATTGTATATAAAAATATCTGCAATATGGCTGAAGTGCCATGTACGATCAAGGTCATGTGAGCATGTGAACGTGCCACTTTATCATGACAGTTTATTAAGAATTTGAAAATAGGATGATCCACGACGGAATGCCACAAAGGTGAAAACCTTTGTGCATTCCGTCGTAAAAGATCTTATCACTAAGGGCCCCTCTTATTAATTCCATATTGTTAAATGTTTTCCACGCAAGTCTTGTCTTCCCAGAAATTTGAGGTTCGTGCTCGGTTCCTGGTTTACTGGAGCATATTGCAATATTTGCTCTCAGTATCATAATTAAAAAGTACCGAAACGGGTGAAACTGCTCAGAGGTTGGTGTTAAGGTTATACGTAAAATTTCTAAGATCAAAAGATGCTTAACGCTGTGCCAAAATATATTTACTAGGAAATTTGAATTGGGTATCGAATGCATCTTACAATGTGTTTTAGGTTAATTGTTTAAAACTTGATAGTTAAATGTAAATATAAAGTTATGCACTTTAAAATATTTGTAATTAGGCACATAGGTCAGGTTGAATTTCATAAATAGGATAAAGCATGCAGAAGTTATCTGCCTAAGAGGAAAATGCCTTCGTGAAGGACTTTCGAAGTAAAACTGACTGAAGTGCGCATTAAAAATAATGTATGTAATTTTAATTAAGTTTATATTTATTCATATTTCGAATGTAAAACTTCTGAAGTATTCTTAGTTATTGCAAATTACATTAGTAAAAAAAATGTAATGAATAAACAGAAATTAAGGATGTATGCATGCTGAAAATGAAAAATATTAAATTTAAATGAATATTTATGCAAATATCCTTGTAAAACGCTTGCGCTTACTTTTAACTAAATACGTAAATATTTATTATATTATTTATAAACCTATTTGGAAATGAAAGATTTTGTGGAACTATAACTATTAAATATATATAAATTTATAATGATTATAAATATTATCTAATTATATAATGACTTTAACATTTAATTGTAAACACAAACTGAAATCTCGTAGACAAATATATTTATAAAACTATTTAAGCAAGAATTGTTCGTAACTAGAAAACAATCTGTTAGAAGGTGTTGTAAAGCATAGACTATGAGATGCGTACTAAGCAAGTAGTAAAGCAGAAGTTTTAGAATTTGTATTGATGAAATCAAGAGTCAAAAAATTTTGATCAAGTATCAAAAGAATTATTTCCCTACATTTTATAATAATTCGGCTACCAGCTTTAAATAATATTAAAAAACCCCTTTTAATTCCTTTTTGAAATCCGCATAGAGAGTTAAGTGCATAGAAATTAGAAATCGGCAGAAACTATTAAAGTTAAAGGTGCTCTAATTTGAAATGAATCAAACAGAGCATTAATTGTAGAGTGACTATGATTTTTGATCTAAAAGATACCTCAGAAGCTGAAAATCATATTTGAGAATTTATGATTCATAATCATCTCATATTTTAGAAAACATTTCAGAAAAAAGCTCTGTAAATAGAAAAGAAAGAATGCGTGATTTTGATTGTAATATTGCAATAAACTTTGATTTTAATTTTTGCAATCGTTAACCGAATAAAATCGAATTATTTTATTTTTTGTAATAATGTAATTACCAAAAACTTGTGAAAACATTTCATTCAAACTAAAACTGTGTTGAGCAAATTGTTCTTTGAAAACTGTAGTTAATACCCTTCAAACGATGCTTAAAAATGTATTCTTTCAGGTACTTAAGAAAAAAAAAGAAGAAGAAAATAACTTTGTGTCTTATAACACAAGCAATTTTTTTATTATTTCCCTCTTCAACAACCATCTTAATTCTGTGTGCAAAAGTAATGGAGCATGTAGATTATATATAACCTTACAGAATACTTTAAATAACCTGGAATTTTTATTTTTAGCTATAATGAAATTAATAATTTTACAGATTTATTGAGAAGTCTCATTTAGAAGCCAAACTTTGAATATCGATGCCGCAATGGTGCCAATCTAAATGGGGTGAGATTTTTTTTTTTAGTGCGCCTATGTAACAACCTGTTATGGATTTTTCCCATGTGCACAAATACCACAAGTGTTGTCTTTAACGTCTTTTTTACAAAAATAATAGTTTGTGACATTACTAATACCTTTCGCTGCGCATCTTTCTGTAAGCGAATAACACTGAAAGAGATTTTCCTTGAAATGTTTGTAATTTATGTAAGTAGCAACGAAAAGCAAGATCGAAAGTTTTGAAACTTTATAAATGTTTTCATCCAGAACAGGAGAAAAAAGAACTATTATTCTCTCAGGTACAATCGGTTTAATATCTTTAGACATGTCTTTGATTATCTGAAAAACTATACTGTATTGAAAATTATATCGTACTGATAATTTTTTCAACATATTCTTCTCCAGACACACGCTGAACATCTGTAATACAAGAAGGTTTCAGATTTTCAGCAATTGCATGATTTTTATAAATTTCAGCAGTGCGATAACTTATTCTGTAGTAAGTTTCAACTGCATTTCCGTTGTCAGTATTGGCTATTAATAGACAAGATTTTTACGTCAAAACTTTTGATAGTAACTAAACAATTTTTATGCTTCTTTAAATAGGAGGGCTTGATTCCTGTATGGGCAACAACTGCGAAAGTTTTACGCTTCCATTGATAAAAACTTATCTGCATAAAGAAGATTGGATCTACCCTCACCCTTTTGGACTAGTATCCATATTTTAAATATATATAAAAATTTTAAAATATTAATTTTCATTTTGCATTTTTATCAACATGTACAATATCAATGTTATTTTTCTCCATTATGGATAAATATTTGCGTATCCCAAACTAATGCATCAAGTATCCCTAAGGGTACCACCCATTCATATTTGTATTTAAGGGTTTTAGTCACAGATATTTACTGTATTGATAATTTGAAGTGCCACTCTTCCTGCAAAACAGATTAAGCATATTAGAGTCTCGTCGTAATCCAGAGTGTTTCATATTGAATGGGGCAAAAGAAAAGCATGTCTGGGAACGCTCTAATTACTTTATTTTGATAAATCAAATTTACAATGAAACTATAGTTATCCAAATTTCTATAGATGCTTTCTGTGTGCCCCTTCGGTGACACGACAAATATTTATGCGGTGTTCCAGTTCCTGCCATAGAATATCCTTTGCTAATCATTCGAATTCTTCATTTATCCGCTGCTTCAGTTGCTTTATGTCGTGGGTATACGAAGGCACGAATACTTTGTCTTTAATAAATCTCATACGAAAAAATCCCAAGGTTATAGATCTGGGGATCTCGATGGTCAACAAAAACCTGGCATATCGTTTGACCCATCACGGTCAATCTAGCAATGGGTGTTGATTATCGTTCACGTACTAGTGGAGGTTTTTATGCCAATGTGGCGCAGAATGAAGCTGAGAACCACTTCATCTAACCCATTACCAGCGGGAACAATTACTCTGATATCCCATCTTGGTAAATGCACCGTTAATCGCTTTTTCCACAAAGAAAAAGGTACCAAATACGCAACTCCTGGAAATGGCACCGAAAGCGTTCACCTTTGGAGAATCACGCTTATGTTCCATTACATCATTCCATTTTCCGTTCCATTTTTCCATTTTTCCGTGTTTTCATGTTCCATTTTTCCGTGCCCCAAAATCGTAAATTATGGCGATTAACTTTGCCAGAAACGTGAAAAATTGCTTTATCCCTAAACACAAATTTGTTCGCAAAACCATCTACCTCCAGTTTACCTTGCGAATTCTGACAGAAGTTTTACGCAAGTTGTCGGTAATGTCTGCACCATTTGAAAGGTTTATGGCCGGAATTGTAGACATTTCCGCAGCACACGCTACACTGTTTTATGAGGTACATTGAGTCACTCGCACAATGCGTTGATTTTCTAGGACTTCGTGAAAATGTTTCAAAAATTTTTTCAACCACTTCGGTTTTGGTTGTTGTTGGTCAGCCGTGTCCAGAAACTGTTTCATCTACAATTAGATGTTGTGATGATGTAGTAGTTTTTTACCAAATTTCCTACGAAAATATCTTTGAACGACAATAAACGGTGATGCTTCCGCGTATTCCAAAACACAGTACCATTTCTCCTACATATATGGTGCCATTTTGATTAACAATGCCTCTGGAGGCGATTTTGTAACCGGAAGACTGATGATTTGTAGCCAGAAGATTTATCTCTGCTGCCAGATAAAACTTGTATAATTGTAGTTTCAGAGTTAATTTGTTTAGACTTAATAAATCCATTTAAGTATTTGTACTATGCTATTCTTTTTTGTTTCATTTAGTATGAAACACTCTTTGATTTGATTATGAACGATAACTGTTTTTGCCGTTTGGAAACCTTTATAAATGATGCATAGTGTATGCTAAGGAGGGACGGAAATCTTGACAAGAATGCTATAAAGGCTGCGACTTCATTATCAAGGGCAGAATTTGGCATGAATCGGATAAACTGCGTCTAAGCAATGGTAGTAATGCCTTTATGCAAGCTTAATTGTATAATACTGTCGAAAATGATCATAGTTACACAAATGCTTTAAGGAAGGAACCTTTTTAAAAATGGTAAAAATTTCTGAATATACCACATATCACCCTCGTTGAATCACTAAAGCTGCTTTAAAATCCAACTCCGTCCAGTTTCCTTAATACAATAAGTACGTAAAATACTTCAAATATGCATATTAGAAACGTTAAGTTATTTCATAAAATCAGTTTTAATTTTGCATATAGTATTAGTCTCTAACCATAGATAAAACTGTGCTCTATGAAGAACAAAACATCCATGTAATCTATGTGAGCTCTGTGGAGCTTAATAGGTAAATATGGCATAGTAAGACATTACCAATATTGTCAAATTGATAAATTATGCCTCCAGTGAGAGATTCTGCTGTAACGTTGCGTCAGTTTTACAGAAAAAAGACTAAGAGTCAGGACATCAGATATCATCGTTTTTAAAGTATGTCTGCTGCAAACCAGATAATTTCAATATAAAAATTAAGAAGTATGCTCTCTCTATTTTCATTACACATGGGTATTTAAAAGCGGACTTGCTTGGCTTAATTTGAAGCTTAAAGGATAGTGAAAGGTAATTCTGTTTCCCCTTAACACATTCCATCACCATAATTTGAAAATAATTTTCAAAAAGAAGTTACGTTATGTATCTTGCACTCCAAAAAACTGAAGGCATTCTAGAATTTCCATCATCAAACTTTATGCTGAAAAGGGTTAGAGCAAGCAGATGTCACTTTCATGATATAAGGAAACGAGCTTTGCAAAACTTGGCTTAATTTTTTTTCAAAAAAGAAAATGCTGCAGGATCCGGATAAGATAGACTTTTAAAATCAGTCTACATCCAATGACACGTATGAATTAGCTCAACTTGGGAAACTCTTAGAAAAAGAAAATAAGGAGTTAAGTATATTGCATTGTTAAATAAAAATGAAAAAGAAATTTATTATTACTGGACTTGCTGCTTCTTGTAAAACTTTACGTATATTTCAGAAAAAGAGGAGGAAAATAACAAACATGATGAGATTAAAATAATTAGGAACAATTTTTTCAAATAATCAAAGACCTTTACTGATGTCAAACGAAAAATCTATTAAAAGGAAGTCAGATGATATTTGTAAATCGGCAGCATTGAGGGCAATATCTACAAGATACTATAACTACCTAAGACAAGACTTATGAGAGAACAAAAAAGTATTTAAACGCATTAAGGTTTAACATTATTTCGAGGTACAAAAAATTATTTTCAAGAAAAAATCGAACAGGAATATAGTAGTAGTTAAAAATATTTAATATATATGCGAGCTGAATTGGAATTAGAAATAAGCAGAAGTTTTCAATTTTTTTAAATTGTTTATTAATTAATTTATTTGTTTGTGTGTGTACACTATTGTGTGAGTTCAGTTTTTTTAGAGGGATGAACAGACTGTAAATATCAAAGTCAATATACTGTAATAAATAATCACGTAGTGGATAAATGTGATATACAAGTACTAGCACTTATGTGGAAACATGCTAAGTAGTTGTACCACTCAAAAAACTGCGTCATAATAAATTTATGCATTAAAAAATAATGCGTAAAAATGTCTAAAATAATGCGTAAAAAGTATGTTTAAAGATACAGTGACTTTAGTATAAAAACATACCACTAAGAAATTACGTAGAATTTTACATTACTTCAGCATGAACTTGAGGATTCAAATCCATTAAAATATTCTTTCCTTGAGCTGTGTATTTTAAAACGAAAGTCATATTAACGTATTTCTCATAAAATATCAAAATTCATTTATATAAAACAGTGCGTGTGCAATGAAAAAAATGGAAAAATACATTCTAATTATGTTATCACAATAGTTTTTGCAGTTCTGTTTTCAAGCGTTCTATTTAACAAGATTTATTTACATTAAGTGTATATAATGTACACTGCTCAAAAAAAAAAAAAAAAAAAAAAAGGGACAGTGCTATATCTCCCTTTCTACTTGGCCGATTGACAAAATTCAAATTGCGTTCTTCATGTCTCGAAGGCGCGACTTAGGATATATATTAGATTTATATATAGCACTATTCTAACATAGGTATTTTGACACAAAATTGGACTTTTTCTGAAATAACATACAAATTTTTTTACATATTTCGCTTCTACAACTCAAATTACGCCTAAATATGAAATTTTGTAAAATTTGGAGCGAAATTTACGGAGAAATTCACAAATTTATTTTTGCAATTTTTTTTCAGCTTCCGCCAAGAATAGTTCACTTGGTGAACTTCTTAATATATGGCAACCTAGTTTCCTTTCCCGTGAGAGGAAAAAAAGTCACCATCGTTCCTTTTTTCCAAATAATATTCTTTATATTATATTTTTAATTATAACTGTTATTATTTTAAGTAATTTTTTCTTTTTCGAATTTCATTTTAATTGTTTAAGTTGCATGTTTTTTTTTCGAATAATTGTTTTAAAAATTTCTATTTACCTATTCGAACTGCGTAAATAAAGGTGCAGCGTTTATTTTTTTTTCAAATAGTTTTCTTTATATATATATATATTTGTCATAGTTATTATTTTAGGTAATTTTTAAATTTTTATACTTTTATTTTAATTGTTTGTGTTTTATTGTCTCTTCAGATAATTGTTTTAAAATTTTCTATTTATTCCTTCGAACTGAGCATTTTAAATATATTTATTAATATAAATTTTCCAGAATTTGATTTTATTTAATTGAATTCCGTTTCTTTTGGAAGAATACTTTGCAACTCAGACTACGATGCGTTTGAAGGTAAGACTAAACATTTTGAAGGTATGAGATGAAAGGAAAGACTGGTTTCCTCAAGAGGTTTTGGTTAATTTAATTATGACAAAGCACACTAGGACTATCTGCCTAAGGGGAGGGATGCCTTCGGGGAGGACTTTCGAAGCAAAACTGACTGAAGTGCGCATTAAAAATAATGTATGTAATTTTAATTCAGTTTATATTTATTCATATTTCGAATGTAAAACTTCTGAAGTATTCTTAGTTATTGCAAATTACATTAGTAAAAAAAATGTAATGAATAAACAGAAATTAAGGATGTATGCATGCTGAAAATGAAAAATATTAAATTTAAATGAATATTTATGCAAATATCCTTGTAAAAAGCTTCCGCTTACTTTTAACTAAACACGTAAATATTTATTATATTATTTATAAACCTATTTGGAAATGAAAGATTTTGTGGAACTATAACTATTAAATATATATAAATTTATAATGATTATAAATATTATCTAATTATATAATGACTTTAACATTTAATTGTAAACACAAACTGAAATCTCGTAGACAAATATATTTATAAAACTATTTAAGCAAGAATTGTTCGTACTAGAAAACAATCTGTTAGTAGGTGTTGTAAAGCATAGACTATGAGATGCGTACTAAGCAAGTAGTAAAGCAGAAGTTTTAGAATTTGTATTGATGAAATCAAGAGTCAAAAAATTTTGATCAAGTATCAAAAGAATTATTTCCCTACATTTTATAATAATTCGGCTACCAGCTTTAAATAATATTAAAAAACCCCTTTTAATTCCTTTTTGAAATCCGCATAGAGAGTTAAGTGCATGGAAATTAGAAATCGGCAGAAACTATTAAAGTTAAAGGTGCTCTAATTTGAAATGAATCAAACAGAGCATTAATTGTAGAGTGACTATGATTTTTGATCTAAAAGATACCTCAGAAGCTGAAAATCATATTTGAGAATTTATGATTCATAATCATCTCATATTTTAGAAAACATTTCAGAAAAAAGCTCTGTAAATAGAAAAGAAAGAATGCGTGATTTTGATTGTAATATTGCAATAAACTTTAATTTTAATTTTTGCAATCGTTAACCGAATGAAATCGAATTATTTTATTTTTTGTAATAATGTAATTACCAAAAACTTGTGAAAACATTTCATTCAAACTAAAACTGTGTTGAGCAAACTGTTCTTTGAAAACTGTAGTTAATACCCTTCAAACGATGCTTAAAAATGTATCATTTGTTTCATTTATGTTGTTCATTATGTTCAAAATGTTTCATTTTAATTGTTTAAGTTGCATGGTTTTTTTTGAATAATTGTTTTAAAAATTTCTATTTACCTATTCGAACTGCGTAAATAAAGGTGCAGCGTTTATTTTTTTTTCAAATAGTTTTCTTTATATATATATATTTGTCATAGTTATTATTTTAGGTAAATTTTAAATTTTTATACTTTTATTTTAATTGTTTGTGTTTCATTGTTTCTTCAGATAATTGTTTTAAAATTTTCTATTTATTCCTTCGAACTGAGCATTTTAAATATATTTATTAATATAAATTTTCCAGAATTTGATTTTATTTAATTGAATTCCGTTTCTTTTGGAAGAATACTTTGCAACTCAGACTACGATGCGTTTGAAAAGTACATGTATTAAAAGAGAAAATACAGTAAAGCAGAGTTAACACGCCTTTCAATGTTCCGTTCAGAAAAGATATATATAAATAAGAGAGATGTATAACCGACATTTTAACTTAGGATGACTTGCATACAATGCTTTAAACAGTTTTATCATTGTGCCCATTGCTTTACACAATTTTATCCTACATTTGGTTTCTTAAAATGTTATTCATAGTTTAGTCAAATATTTTATTTTTGAAATCCAAAGAATCAAATATCATAAGAATAAAAGGATTTAAATTTAAAAAGTTCAAATACTAAATTTTACGCAAAAATTTATTTTTTCTTCTCTTTTTCTTCAGGCATTCTACTTTATTCTTGCTCTTTTTCTTTAGGCATTCTGCAAGTATATTAAAATAAAGCATCCAACTTTTCGAAATATCTTGGTATGTCTGACAATCATTTTAAATAAAGTTATCGCCTTCCAGTAAACATGGAACGTTTTCGTGGATTTTCTCATGTGTACCGTGTATGCCAGCTGGTTTCCCTTAGAAAGTTCTTCACGAAGTATTTGGTCAGAGCCTTTATCAGTCTTTAGAGGCTAAACATTTTGAAGGTATGAGATGAAAGGAAAGACTGGTTTCCTCAAGAGGTTTTGGTTAATTTAATTATGACAAAGCGCACTAGGACTATCTGCCTAAGGGAAGGGATGCCTTCGGGGAGGACTTTCTAAGGGAACTGGTTCGCATACTCGTTACACATGGGGAAAACCAGGAAAACGCCCATGCAGCTAGCCCGTTCGTGGTATTCGAACCTCGGACTGATCTACCAGTGTTCAGCGACTTTACCGCTCGTCCGCTGTTTCATCAGGAGGAAAAAAAAAAAACATCTTTAGGTGACATCCACATACATCACTGGATAAAAACCTGAATCTTCAAATAATTCGACTGAGAAAATCATGGGATTCTCCATTTATGATACGATATGATGTTCTATAACGTAATTTAAATTTATACAACCATATAGTCTAAAACCAGTCGCTCTTCACTTTAATCTGCAATGATATCGTTTTTGTCTTTTCTGATAACACAAGCTCAATTGATGGTATTTGCTGGTGTACACGTCCAAGTGTTTTTTCTTTGAACACCTAAATTCTTTGAAGTATCTTGAAGGTATATTCAAAAGCGTCCAACTTTTTGAAACATCTTGTTACGTCTGACAGCCAAATTTCCCTGCAAATTTTTGCTTACTTTCTCCCTAATTTTCTTCTTTCCTTCTACAGTTACTTTCAGTGCTCACACAAGAAAATTAAGATTTTTCGATTGCTAGACTTCCACAAATTTTGCATTTTTTAAAATATCAATTACATGAATTGCGTTTCAGCTGAAGACAGCTTTTCATTTTCCAGTCATTTTAACTATAAATAAAGTTTAAAGCGAAGTCCAAAGGATAAATATATTAATTAAAAGATTTTTGCTAAATGACTAAGAAATAAAACAGTCCAGCAGGGTTTATTCTGTACCACCGAGTGACCCGATTCTTATATCGGCTGAAACAATCTAAATCATATTAAAGATCATGTTTTTTTATACAACCTATAACGCGAAAGAAAAATTAGCTTCTTAAAACATTCTTTCTAAGAGGATTAATGTAAAAGATTATATATATATATTAAAGCTGGGACTTGAACCAAATTGTCAAACTTTTAAAATTTAATTTACATCTTGGTTATAATTAAAGTTCCAATTTAAATGGTCATAAAATGAAAACTACCTGACCAAATGTTATCAAATTTGGGAATCGTGTAAAGGAGGTTATGGGAATTTATTTTCCGCGGGAAAAAAAGGAGTTTAAAAACTCCCCACCAGGGAAAAAATGGCGCTGTATACAATATTGTTAAATGAAATAAGACATGAAAACATCTGTTTAACATGTGTTTAATAGTTTCCGAAACGTGTTACAAAGCATGTTCAATGTATCGTCCAGCATTTTCCGAAAGAAAGTTAAATTATGTTACTGCATTCTCAACAGCAGCTCTTAGCATATCAGGAGGAATGTTAGGGACATGTCAGTGTATCACATTTTTCATTTCTGCCAAATTGTTTAGATTATCACCATAAACAGTGCTTTTGAAATAACTCCATAGCCAAAAGTCACAGAGGTTGAGGTCTGGTGGGAAGAGGGGAAGCGTCGGCCTATAAGACTTTCATTCGTGAAATGTTACCTAAGTAACTGTGCGACACACGTGAGGTTGGGCTCAGCCCTGCATAAAAATTGTAGTATCTAAAATGCCACGTTACTGCAGTTCATGTATCACGAAACATTTTAACATTGACTCTAAGTGAGCTGCAACATTATCTTCATGTTTTAGGGCCAAACTCAAGCTTTAAAAATTACAAATTAGCGATCTGTAAGAAAACGATTTCCAGATTGTACGTTCTTGTGCGAGTGATGTGCGATTTAACATTTTCTAATCGCTAATTCGTGGTTTTCACGGACGAATTTCTCACTTACACGGATGGCGCCCTCGACTTTTATCGAATTTAACGCCTTTAAATGGTAATTTGCTTACTTCAAAGTTTCTTAAGGGTATACAACATATTAAACCCGTGTAACAAAAGGTTAAGTTAGATTCCGACCCATATTTCGTTTAACAATATTGCATACAGCGCCATTTCACCCCCCCTGGTGGTGAGGTTTCGAACTTCCATTTTTTCGTGGAAAATAAATTCCCATGACCTCCTTTACACGATTTCCAAGTTTGATAACATTTGATCTAGTAGTTTTCCTTTTATGACCGTTTCAATGTGGAACTTTAATTATAACCACTCTGTATATTATTAAATTTTAATTTGAAGTTATGCGTTATATGTATACCACATGCGTAAATTTTTCGCTTTTATGGAAAAATAAAGAATCGAAGCAAATATACTTAGAATAGTGGACCGAAACTTAAAATATTTCCCCTCCCTCCGAAAATCAAATATTGAAACTTCGACCTTGAATTTATTGGGTTATCGAAATATTTAATTTGACTTATCTTCTAAGTTCTAGTTCCAACAACAATTCCGAATTACTTCAGCTGAAGTTTACTTTTATTTATAGATTTAGTATATATTCACTGTATGTTAATAAAGTAATCAGAGTGTAATAAAAATAGATTGTAGAATTTACGCTGATGCAACTTTTTGTCTGACTGCACAACATGTAATGGAAGAGAAGGCTCTGTTTTTGACATGCCTCTAAAAGTAGATGTCATACTTCTTTTGTCTCTTCAATCAAAAAACTTTCCTTTGAGAGGCAACTTTAGTTTTTGGGAAAGAAAAAAAATCATAAGAAGACAAATTTGAAGAACATGCAGGACGATTGAATACACATACTTATTTTCGGAACACAAGCGGTTCTCCGACTGGTTATTGAATAATGAAAACATGCATTTTCATGCAACGCAAAACATTTGGAATACGTTTTCTGATTGAAAACGTAAGATTAAAAGTCATCTGCTTAATTCACAGTCATTTACAAGTAAACTGCTCGTGCAATTGCAGAATCGTTTGATCCTGAGCTTGTAAGACAAACCTAATATCACTGGATTTAAACACTTCTTTAATCTTCCGAGAACTTTCCTTCTTTAGCTCATATTCCAAGAATATTAAGTGAATACAATTATTGCAAAAGAAATTAAATATTCTTTTGCACTACGGCTTGGTAGTTTACTAACGAGTTAACAAAACTTAAATTCTGTTTTTTTTTTTTGTGTCTAAGAATACAACAATATTTTAAATATTTACAAATAAAATATTAAATTTGAGATTTAATTGGAGCCTCACCAGTTGCCTAGCATTTGAAGATTGTTAAATACTAATTGTTTGTTGCGAAGTCTAACCCAGACTGCATGTTTGGTTTTCGTGGTTTTCTAGGTTCTCTTTACAAAGGTTCTCTATGAAAGTATCTTAATCAAGTAGCTCCCATGTTCTTTCTATGTTCAAATAACCAACTAACCTAGTTTAAGCGCGATTTCCAAGTGAAGTTAGGCCCACCAGCGGCCGAGCGGTAAAGTCGCTGAACACTGGTAGTTCGGTCTGAGGTTCGAATCCCGCGAACGGGCTGGCTGCATGGATGTTTTCTTGGTTTTCCCCATGTGTAACGTGTATACGAGCCAGTTTCCATTGGAAAGTCCTCCACGAAGGCATCCCTCCCCTTAGGCAGATAACCCTTGTGTGCTTTGCCATAATTAAATACACACACACACACACCAAGTGAAGTTACTTGCAAAACCCGAATACACATTAAAAATCATGTAGCTTGCCAATCGAGAGTAACATGAAAGATACGGCGCCAATAATTGAATTGCTGTTACGGTACGCTGTTTCTAAACTTAGATGGTCATTCCTTAATTAAATAGCCCACCAGCGGCCGAGCGGTAAAGTCGCTGAACACTGATAGTTCGGTCTGAGGTTCGAATCTCGCGAACGGACTGGCTTCATGGGCGTTTTCGTGGTTTTCCCGATGTGTAACGTGTATACGAGCCAGTTTCCCTTAGAAAGTCCTCCACGAAGGAATCCCTCCCTTTAGGCAGATAACCCTCGTGTGCTTTGTCATAATTAAATAATCCAATCTAATCCAATCCTTAATTAAATATAATTGATTTGTAACTTCTACTAGAGTTGACCGTAAGAAATGAAATTTAAATACATGATATCGTGTGCAATCTTGATTAATATAAAATTAAAAATATTTGCATAGAAAAATATTTGCATTCAGACAGAAAGATTTTTGAAATATTTGCAATTACTTTATAAGAAGGATTTATCAATAACCGTAATAATTACTTATTATATTACTGATGATTAGAATTCAGTTCTTGACAATTACATTATAAATTAGAATTAAGGATATAATGAAAATACGCTACGCACAAAAATACAATTTAGGATAAAAAAGGAGTTGATTTTTTATGTTTTAAAACTTCTTAAATTCATTTAATAAACATCGTATCCTCGTCGTTAACTGAATCCAGAATGTTGGGTGTAGTTTATATAATTATTCTTACTTGTCCACATAACCTTCTGACTTATCCAGCCATTAAGTAGCTGCAGATCATTTCTACATAGCCATTGAACTTCCATTAATTCAGTCTCTAGAGGGTTGTATGTTTATATCATAATTTGACTTTTATAAAAATGATTATTCTAAATCTTATGTTTCTATAAAAATATACTGTGCTTTAAAAATATGGATAAAAAATATGGAATATCAGCCGCTCTTTCAGCCACTTCATAAGCAACAATTTCTTTAGAAATAAATTATGCAGTTAATGTCATAAAATATTTTCATAAAATTCTCAGTTTTAGACAATTCGATTAAAACAAAGTTAAAGTAAAGTAGCAGACGATAAAACGCCAAAGGTAAAAATTTACTGTTACAAAAATTTACTCTTATTTTTTTAAAAAAAAGGAAGAAAGAAAGAAATTTAAAAAATAGTTAAAAATTATGAATAATATCATCTGTAATTTTAAAAAAAAATAGCTTTTCGTATAGTATTAATAAATATTTATTACGCATCATTGAGGGAAAATATTTCATATAATTAATTCTCAATAAAATTTTACTTGAAATTTAAGGTTAAAAATAGCTGTGGCACTTCACTGTAACAAAAATCTGTAAACCACATTTGGCGTTATTATCGCTCAAAAAAGAAAAGATGCCAAATTTCAAAACGCGAAAATATGTAAATTCGTGTATATCTTAGAAAATTTGAAAAAAGTCTAATTTTTTTGCAGATATGTTTAGAAATACACCTACTTTAAGATGATGATAAAAATTTCATAGGTTACAATTCAAAATTTCTTTCGAAAGTTTATAAAAATTATTTAAATATAGAAATTTAAAAAATAAAACACAAAAAATGGGTAAATTTTATTTGGAATGAACCTAAATTTCGAAATGTGTGAGAAAAAATCAAAAAAGTTTAATAAAAAAAGAGATATTAATAAATATTTGCCAAATTCAATTAACATTGAGGAGTTAAAATTTTGAGAGCTAATATTTTAAAAACTACTCGTACGATTTTTACAAAACTTGGTATTCTGGCATAATTTGAGTCGTAGAATCGAAATATGGAAAAATATTGATAAGTTATTTCAGAAAAAGTCTGATTTTGTGTCAAGATACCTATGTTCGAATAGTGCTATATATAAATCTAATATATATCCTAAGTTGCGCTTTCGAGACATGAAAAACGCAGTTTGAATTTTGTCAATTGAATTGGCTCAGTAAAACTGGAGATATAGCACTGTCCCATTTTTTTTTTTTTTTTTTTTTTTTTTTTTGAGCAGTGTACAAATAATGAAAAATGTTATACTTTTAACAGTGCTTAGTTTCCATAACAAAGTGATATATCCTTTTTCGCATTCTAAAGCTTTTCTATGGGAAAAGGAGGTAATGTTTCTAATTATTTTGATCATTCCTACGAATTCTGAGCTTATTATTTGCTTAAAAAAGTACTTATTTGGAAACGTATTTACTATTCAGAAATCATATAGCAGACTCTTTCGATAAATCATGTCACCCTAGTGATGTCACTCTTAACAACGAATACCAATATTTTTTCGTTCCTAGCCTAACCTTTAATGTATTGAAGAATTTTGATAATATGCAATAAGGAAATTTTACTTTTGGTAAAGGATAATAGCTTGTTATGGTATTCAGCGTCTCCATTCTTCTTGCTGTTACGATGATCTCTGTTATTGGTGATGATGATTACAGTTACGTGACTATAGCACAATATCTAGGATGAAAAAATTAAGTAAGACTTATGTAGGTAGTGCAACTGAAGGCGCGCTTACATGAAACTCATCAGAATCATCTCCTTTAGAAGCTGAAGATGGTTGAGCAAATGAGAAAGATGTTGGTAGGATGAAGTCTTGCAAAAATAAAGTTGATGGCTAATACTTTCGTTTTCCATTTGCGTGAAAGAACAGGATGCTTGAGAGTTGTTGCTTTTGTTTCTTTAATTATTTAGATGTTTGCTGAAGAGGCTGCAAGACTTTTATTAAGAAGCACGTAACATTAATACTACAATTCATCATAATATCATAATTTATTATTTTTTCTCTAAGCTTTGTGGCATTCTAAATTCTTCTTCAAGATTTCCTAGGGTCCACTCAATGGATTCTATTGAAATGTTTTTTTTTTCTTTCATCACCTTCCTCTTCCTTGGCATCGGGAAAGATGCCAAGGAAGCCTTTGAAATTGTAGGCACCTTCACTCCACTAATTCTTCAAGCATGTATATTGACTGTTTGTGGCTTTAATTCGTTTATTATTTCTTTGGTGAAAGTTATCACACCATTGATGATGAAGTGTCAGCAGTCTATTACTTGAAGGTTAGGTTAATCCCCAATGGCTGTTCGAATCATCTCGAAGACCTGGCGATTAATATGATACTTAACACACTTTATGATATTCTGATCGAGTGAGTAAAGCAATGAGGTCCTATTCGGTGCCACCTAAATGTTCTCATTTTTCATGTTAGTAGTATAAAAATACGGGTTCTGCTGCACGCGGTGTGCGGTGTGGGCGTGGCCAACGACGTCACACAGAGGGCGGGACCAAAGGCAACGTCATCACACCAGGAGGCGTGGTTTCGAGTGGAGTTGAGTTGTTTTTAGATTGCTGCTGATTGAGTTGTAGACCTCCTGCTTTTCATTTAAAGTTAGTTTTTTTTTAAATTGGCAACGGGAAATATTTTCTGCATCTTAATTTTGATGATATAGCGATGCTGCCCGCTCTTGACGAAAAAGTGAATTATATGTTTTAGAAATATATTTTTTAAGTCTGGTGTTAAAATTATTCAATGCGCGACTCTGAAAACAATGTAAAAGAAACAAATATAAAAAAGACATTTTCTTTTAATGATAGTTCATCATGTTATGAAAATGTAACTACAAGATAATTTTTTTTATTACTCTATTTTATTCTGATACTTTTATTCTTTCTAGTTTTCCATGAAACTTTAACTTATTTCTCAGGTTTTCTGTTTTCATAATAACATATTCATTTACTGTCATATTTTTTTAATACTTAACGTTTCTAATTTGTAATATTTTATTTAATTTCCACATACTAATTTTTTTTTTCATACCTTTCATAAATTTCAGCATACCCTGATTTTTAACTTATATGTTATATTTCACAAACGTTCCGGCACATGCTGTTTATTTGTTACATTACTTAATTTTAGATGCAATTTCACACTTTTTTTAACGTTATAATGTTCAATATATTCTGAATTTTAACTTCATTTACTTTTTTTAAACCATTCTAGTATTCTATACACACTTTAACTTAGTGATATGAAATTGTATTTAAAAAGAAACGTTTATTTTTCGTGATCTTAGTTTTTTACTAAATTTTCTACAAAATTTCTAATTTCTTTCACGTGTTCAACAATATCTTCCTTACATTACCGAATATTTTTTTAAAAAACTTAAGTCTATAACTCTTAATTGCTTTTTTTACGTTCACGATTTCCCTTCTGTGTTTATATTTCTTAATTTTAGTTTAACTTATTTATTATAATGTTTTTATTTCCGTCTCATCACTCGTAATTCCAACATTTTATCCCTTTTTATTCATTTTGACGATATAAATTGTTTTCATTTACTCCATATTCAAATATTTCCTTACAATTTTTATAATACTTGTTTTATTCCTCGATCATAATAGATCATCTACAGGTTTTACTCAGAAATTTCCATTCACAACTTTACAGTTTAATACCATTTATATCTAAATGTATTTCTTTCTCATATAGTTTTATGGTCTTCAAAGTTTCTAACATCATGTTTAGTTTTAAATCCCGATTACCTTTAAGTGTGTTGATAATTTTCATTTCTAATTTTACAACCACGTTCAGTGTTTCATCCACACATACCAAAATATTTCTTACATTTTCTGATATTTAGTCTATGTCATATTTCAGTACTTCAAATGAATTTACACTGCTCACACTATTATTTTTTCATGTTTTAGAGACACTAATTATACTAATTTTACTATTTTCCTGCACTAATTGCATCTATGTCAGCACTCATGATAAACTAGCAACTGTTTTGCATCACATGCATAAAGAAATTCTTAAAACCAACTTTTTCAATATCGTACTCAAATTACTGTTTTAAAGATGGGAATTACCAGTATTCTTTGGTTTTACTCTGTTACATCTTTTTAAATTTTAACATCTTACTTTTAATTCTAACATACATCTTTTAAACAGTTTTTTCTTTTAATGATAGCCTTACCTTATTTGTTCAAATTAATTCTTTCATTCACCTTCTTTACTACCTTTCAGTACCTTCATAATTCACTATGCAAACGCAATATCTTTCACTGACATTCTGTTTAATAATACCACAAGTTTCCTTAATTGACAAAAAGCGAATTATTTCTCATTTCAAAATAGAACTACTACATTTTTGCACAAACATTACCTTTATCCATTCAAGGCACCCCTTAACCTGTAACTGACGTAGCGATAGGAAAGGAGATTCTTATCATATGCTCTTTCGACATTTGAGGTTTCTAGAACTTCTTTGACAAGTATATCAATACCATCAGAAAATATACTTAACACTTTTACCCAGTTTAAAGGCAACATACTGTTATAAGAATAGTTTTAGTTAAATTTATCAGACAAATAAACACATTTTGTGCTAAATAGGCATAAACATTTAGATTCAGAATATTTCTTTTTAATCTGATGTAAGACTTGAATTTCATTCATGATACGGATTGTCTCTTGATTTTTTTTGTTTACCTTACACTAATAGAAAATTTTTATTTTACAAGTTCAGCTTTTAACGAAATAAAAACTACGATACACCTGGTGTTTTTAAGAAAAGGAACTTTGATATATTTCTGGAAATGTAAATGCTTTTAGAGTTTCTTTCTTTCAATAATGTTGATTTTCATTACTTTACTAATTTCAATAATTCTCTTATTAGCTAATATGAATGAAAGAAGATTGTCAAAAATGTGACACAGTATAATTCTTACGAACATACGTACCTTTACCAGCATACAGATATTACCGATTGAAATGAAGAAAGATACAGATATTTTACTCCAATCTACATTAAATTAAAAAAATATTTAAACTTTCATACATTCCAAAAAATAAACGAAAACTCAATAGATATTGTCATGTTTGTATATATGAGATAAAAGTTTTATGAATGATATTTAAAGTAATACTTAGAACTTCATAAAAGCGAACATTCACTATGTTAATACACATATCATCAGTTATTTACATAATTCAATGTAATATTAATCATTACATGTACTATATGCATATATATTTAAAGTTTAATTGTCTTACAATTGAATAATTAACTATTGAGAGAAAGAGGTTCATATCTTACACTATTTAATTCACATGGAACAAATTTTTCCATCAACCACATTGAACCAAGTTTATTAAATTCGCCAAAGCTCTTTTATTTCTGCATTTTCACACTCACGACACATTTTAAATGTAACTATTGATTACCATTTCAAACACCGATTTCATAACTCAGTGTAAAACTACATCATAACTCATTTTTTCCCTACTAACTACAATTTTATATATTCAAGAAGTACATCTAAGACATGATCATTTTCTATGTTCTAGCAAATCGATTCAATTGCGAACATACTATTAAGACTTGCGATTTTAGAAGACTTGCATGTATTAACGATGTCAACGTTTCTTCGTTTTTATAAGATTCACATCAAATCATGTCGCATTCGAATGTGGTGTAAGAGATCACTTTTTCTTTTAAACACTTGTAAACAATGGATGCAATTTATAAGAAGAGAAGTAAAAAAAAAAAAGGTTCGTGAGATTTTCTTCAAATTCTGTTTTACTTGAAAAAATGTCCGAACATTCAATACGATGTAAAGATTCATATTGTTTTAAATTCTTATGCTCACTAAATATTTTTTATCACGATTTACTCTTAAAAGTAACTTTATAAGTTTTCATATCCTTTTTACATGAAAAGAACTTGTGATTATTCACTACAAAATTCTAAGACGAGAAGCTTCGCGACTTTTCAAACTACAAACTTAAATTTCTTAGGACATACACTACATCTGATGTTTCTTTCATGAGATTTCAAATATCTCTTCAGATTACTCGTATTCAAGAAACCTTACAAATATATCACATAAGTTCAGCGAATAATCGCTTCATAAACTCTTAAATTTTCAACACGAGTGAATCACTTGAAGCATATACTGCACTGTAAACATACAATACTTAAAAAAATTATTATAAAAAATAAAAATACATTCATTTCACCAAGAAGCTTTTCTATTTAAATACATTTATTTATTTCCAAAGAACAAGTTTCTGTATTATACATAAAATATACTTAGAATTTTCTTTCATTAGTTAATATCAAATTAACAACAATATCCATTTACTGATATTTGATATACATGTTTGCTTTAAAATTAAAACTAAAATTTCAATATATTTGTATTAAAAAAAAACATAAGGAAAAAAAATACTCATAACATCAACCAAAGACAGAAATTTAAATAGAATAGCTGTACTTATATTAGTGCATTTTTATAATCTTCATAACATTTCGATTCAAAAAACCTATTACAAAATAAATGAAACATTTTTTTTCTGCCTTAAAGAATCTCTTATATTTTTAAAATGAATACATAAAAATATATCTTCCCCAATATATTTAATTCTATCCTCAACACTTATTATAATGCAATCATGTCTTGTTTGTGAAGGATGATTTACAATACAACCTTCGCATTTAAATAGTTTTTTAATCACTGAATTTAATTCAGTTTTGATAGAGTTTATGAGTTCTTTAAAAAGTTCATCATCATCACTTACCATATCCGAACAATTGTTTTTACATTTGATTTGCAACGGTAAAATAATTTCAAAAATACTTTTATATAAAGTATTAGATACATCAGGAATAATTTCTTTCAATTTTTTTAAAATATCACAGTTTACTTTTAGGTATGTAGGTTTTAGTTTAAAAGAATTTTCATCTTGTTTAAAAACTTGTTGAAAAATACACTCACCTTCTTTGTTGAAAACTACCAACTCATTATTGCAAATGATGCTGGCAGTCGTATAGACAAGATTAAATTCATATATTTTTGAAGAAAATTCTTGCCATGTTGCAGGAGTTATAACAACACTGCGTGTAGTAGGGTATAATATTTTATTTTGTTCCACACATTCATGTAGATGAATATTCATTCTGTTTTCAAACTGATTTATGGACACAAAATATCCCCAACCAAGAGTCCACTGTGCAATCAACTTCGAACTTTCTTTTTTTCTGTTCTCGATTATTCGGCATGAAGATATTTTCAGGAACAGACTTCATATAGTGGGCAAACCAGTCATCCTCTGGAAGTTCATCCTCATTATCTTCCAAGCGTCGTTTTTTAATTTTCGAAATTTTTATGTTTCGGAATGTGATACTAATTCTAGGATCTTTAACGTCAGGTTGAGAGGGTATTCCATGCATCCAAAATTGATTCGTTGGGTGTTTCATTACAAGGAGAGTTCCATGAGTTAAGTCCACGCTTCGAGATGTGAAATTTCGTCTGGTAAATACCATTTGACGTTTTGCACCTAAACTGATGATAGGTATATCACTTTCAGGTTCGAGACAAGTTTCATTGTCTTTATGCGTTGAAATTTTCGCCACTCCGTCAGGATAATAGTTCAATAAAGCAAAATTATATTTTTTGCCAGTTATCGTTTCAACATAATCTTTTACATTTAGAAGAGTTTGAGTCCATGGTTCTGCACAAATGCTCGTTCCAGAGAATTCGTAACTAAGTCCTTCATCACCAAAACCGAGTACTTTCCTTCGTGGAACATACTGAGTCCCATTAATTTCAAAACTAATATTTTTAAAATCATAATTTGATAGTTCATCTAGCAAAATATCAGCTTCATTTCGTGAATAAAATTCTTCGTATAATTCCACATTTAACTCTGTATCACATATATTCCTCATATTCGCTTCTGAATCTAACGACAATTCTGAATGATATAGAAATACGTAGCATTCTTAAATAGCAAAAATTATCTAAAACATACATTAACGAAATGATTTCATCAACACTTATCGTAATACATTCTTGTCATGTCTTGTTTGTGAAGCCAGTCTTTCCGGCGTGATATGTGTAAAAATAATCATGATAGGATAGTGGGAAAGAGTTATAGTGTCCTAATGTTGTTATTCTGAACCTCGATATTACATATATGCATAAGGAGAATCTTAAAAGCATCATCCACTTATCATGATAGAGTAATGGAAAATTTCTAAAACTCTGATAATCATACGCGAAAGAATGTATTATCTTAAGGTTATTGTTGCTATTCCAAATTTGACAGTACATACAGAAGTGAAGGAAGATCCTTGATAAGTGCTGTAGACTTCACGTTATCATGATAACGTGCAGCACTCATCAAGGGTCTTCCTTCACTTCTGTATGTATTGTCAAACTTGGAATAGCAACAACAATTTTAAGATAATACATTCTTTCGCGTATGATTATCAGAGTTTTAGAAATTTTCCATTACTCTATCATGATAAGTGGATGATGCTTTTAAGATTCTCCTTATGCATATATGTAATATCGAGGTTCAGAATAACAACATTAGGACACTATAACTCTTTCCCACTATCCTATCATGATTATTTTTACACATATCACGCCGGAAAGACTGGCTTCACAAACAAGACATGACAAGAATGTATTACGATAAGTGTTGATGAAATCATTTCGTTAATGTATGTTTTAGATAATTTTTGCTATTTAAGAATGCTACGTATTTCTATATCATTCAGAATTGTCGTTAGATTCAGAAGCGAATATGAGGAATATATGTGATACAGAGTTAAATGTGGAATTATACGAAGAATTTTATTCACGAAATGAAGCTGATATTTTGCTAGATGAACTATCAAATTATGATTTTAAAAATATTAGTTTTGAAATTAATGGGACTCAGTATGTTCCACGAAGGAAAGTACTCGGTTTTGGTGATGAAGGACTTAGTTACGAATTCTCTGGAACGAGCATTTGTGCAGAACCATGGACTCAAACTCTTCTAAATGTAAAAGATTATGTTGAAACGATAACTGGCAAAAAATATAATTTTGCTTTATTGAACTATTATCCTGACGGAGTGGCGAAAATTTCAACGCATAAAGACAATGAAACTTGTCTCGAACCTGAAAGTGATATACCTATCATCAGTTTAGGTGCAAAACGTCAAATGGTATTTACCAGACGAAATTTCACATCTCGAAGCGTGGACTTAACTCATGGAACTCTCCTTGTAATGAAACACCCAACGAATCAATTTTGGATGCATGGAATACCCTCTCAACCTGACGTTAAAGATCCTAGAATTAGTATCACATTCCGAAACATAAAAATTTCGAAAATTAAAAAACGACGCTTGGAAGATAATGAGGATGAACTTCCAGAGGATGACTGGTTTGCCCACTATATGAAGTCTGTTCCTGAAAATATCTTCATGCCGAATAATCGAGAACAGAAAAAAAGAAAGTTCGAAGTTGATTGCACAGTGGACTCTTGGTTGGGGATATTTTGTGTCCATAAATCAGTTTGAAAACAGAATGAATATTCATCTACATGAATGTGTGGAACAAAATAAAATATTATACCCTACTACACGCAGTGTTGTTATAACTCCTGCAACATGGCAAGAATTTTCTTCAAAAATATATGAATTTAATCTTGTCTATACGACTGCCAGCATCATTTGCAATAATGAGTTGGTAGTTTTCAACAAAGAAGGTGAGTGTATTTTTCAACAAGTTTTTAAACAAGATGAAAATTCTTTTAAACTAAAACCTACATACCTAAAAGTAAACTGTGATATTTTAAAAAAATTGAAAGAAATTATTCCTGATGTATCTAATACTTTATATAAAAGTATTTTTGAAATTATTTTACCGTTGCAAATCAAATGTAAAAACAATTGTTCGGATATGGTAAGTGATGATGATGAACTTTTTAAAGAACTCATAAACTCTATCAAAACTGAATTAAATTCAGTGATTAAAAAACTATTTAAATGCGAAGGTTGTATTGTAAATCATCCTTCACAAACAAGACATGATTGCATTATAATAAGTGTTGAGGATAGAATTAAATATATTGGGGAAGATATATTTTTATGTATTCATTTTAAAAATATAAGAGATTCTTTAAGGCAGAAAAAAAATGTTTCATTTATTTTGTAATAGGTTTTTTGAATCGAAATGTTATGAAGATTATAAAAATGCACTAATATAAGTACAGCTATTCTATTTAAATTTCTGTCTTTGGTTGATGTTATGAGTATTTTTTTTCCTTATGTTTTTTTTTTAATACAAATATATTGAAATTTTAGTTTTAATTTTAAAGCAAACATGTATATCAAATATCAGTAAATGGATATTGTTGTTAATTTGATATTAACTAATGAAAGAAAATTCTAAGTATATTTTATGTATAATACAGAAACTTGTTCTTTGGAAATAAATAAATGTATTTAAATAGAAAAGCTTCTTGGTGAAATGAATGTATTTTTATTTTTTATAATAATTTTTTTAAGTATTGTATGTTTACAGTGCAGTATATGCTTCAAGTCATTCACTCGTGTTGAAAATTTAAGAGTTTATGAAGCGATTATTCGCTGAACTTATGTGATATATTTGTAAGGTTTCTTGAATACGAGTAATCTGAAGAGATATTTGAAATCTCATGAAAGAAACATCAGATGTAGTGTATGTCCTAAGAAATTTAAGTTTGTAGTTTGAAAAGTCGCGAAGCTTCTCGTCTTAGAATTTTGTAGTGAATAATCACAAGTTCTTTTCATGTAAAAAGGATATGAAAACTTATAAAGTTACTTTTAAGAGTAAATCGTGATAAAAAATATTTAGTGAGCATAAGAATTTAAAACAATATGAATCTTTACATCGTATTGAATGTTCGGACATTTTTTCAAGTAAAACAGAATTTGAAGAAAATCTCACGAACCTTTTTTTTTTTACTTCTCTTCTTATAAATTGCATCCATTGTTTACAAGTGTTTAAAAGAAAAAGTGATCTCTTACACCACATTCGAATGCGACATGATTTGATGTGAATCTTATAAAAACGAAGAAACGTTGACATCGTTAATACATGCAAGTCTTCTAAAATCGCAAGTCTTAATAGTATGTTCGCAATTGAATCGATTTGCTAGAACATAGAAAATGATCATGTCTTAGATGTACTTCTTAAATATATAAAATTGTAGTTAGTAGGGAAAAAATGAGTTATGATGTAGTTTTACACTGAGTTATGAAATCGGTGTTTGAAATGGTAATCAATAGTTACATTTAAAATGTGTCGTGAGTGTGAAAATGCAGAAATAAAAGAGCTTTGGCGAATTTAATAAACTTGGTTCAATGTGGTTGATGGAAAAATTTGTTCCATGTGAATTAAATAGTGTAAGATATGAACTTCTTTCTCTCAATAGTTAATTATTCAATTGTAAGACAATTAAACTTTAAATATATATGCATATAGTACATGTAATGATTAATATTACATTGAATTATGTAAATAACTGATGGTATGTGTATTAACATAGTGAATGTTCGCTTTTATGAAGTTCTAAGCATTACTTTAAATATCATTCATAAAACTTTTATCTCATATATACAAACATGACAATATCTATTGAGTTTTCGTTTATTTTTTGGAATGTATGAAAGTTTAAATATTTTTTTAATTTAATGTAGATTGGAGTAAAATATCTGTATCTTTCTTCATTTCAATCGGTAATATCTGTATGCTGGTAAAGGTACGTATGTTCGTAAGAATTATACTGTGTCACATTTTTGACAATCTTCTTTCATTCATATTAGCTAATAAGAGAATTATTGAAATTAGTAAAGTAATGAAAATCAACATTATTGAAAGAAAGAAACTCTAAAAGCATTTACATTTCCAGAAATATATCAAAGTTCCTTTTCTTAAAAACACCAGGTGTATCGTAGTTTTTATTTCGTTAAAAGCTGAACTTGTAAAATAAAAATTTTCTATTAGTGTAAGGTAAACAAAAAAAATCAAGAGACAATCCGTATCATGAATGAAATTCAAGTCTTACATCAGATTAAAAAGAAATATTCTGAATCTAAATGTTTATGCCTATTTAGCACAAAATGTGTTTATTTGTCTGATAAATTTAACTAAAACTATTCTTATAACAGTATGTTGCCTTTAAACTGGGTAAAAGTGTTAAGTATATTTTCTGATGGTATTGATATACTTGTCAAAGAAGTTCTAGAAACCTCAAATGTCGAAAGAGCATATGATAAGAATCTCCTTTCCTATCGCTACGACAGTTACAGTTTAAGGGGTGCGTTGAATGGATAAAGGTAATGTTTGTGCAAAAATATAGTAGTTCTATTTTGAAATGAGAAATAATTCGCTTTTTGTCAATTAAGGAAACTTGTGGTATTATTAAACAGAATGTCAGTGAAAGACATTGCGTTTGCATAGTGAATTATGAAGGTACTGAAAGGTAGTAAAGAAGGTGAATGAAAGAATTAATTTGAACAAATAAGGTAAGGCTATCATTAAAAGAAAAAAACTGTTTAAAAGATGTATGTTAGAATTAAAAGTAAGATGTTAAAATTTAAAAAGATGTAACAGAGTAAAACCAAAGAATACTGGTAATTCCCATCTGGAAAACAGTAATTTGAGTACGATATTGAAAAAGTTGGTTTTAAGAATTTCTTTATGCATGTGATGCAAAACAGTTGCTAGTTTATCATGAGTGCTGACATAGATGCAATTAGTGCAGGAAAATAGTAAAATTAGTATAATTAGTGTCTCTAAAATATGAAAAAATAATAGTGTGAGCAGTGTAAATTCATTTGAAGTACTGAAATATGACATAGACTAAATATCAGAAAATGTAAGAAATATTTTGGTATGTGTGGATGAAACACTGAACGTGGTTGTAAAATTAGAAATGAAAATTATCAACACACTTAAAGGTAATCGGGATTTAAAACTAAACATGATGTTAGAAACTTTGAAGACCATAAAACTATATGAGAAAGAAATACATTTAGATATAAATGGTATTAAACTGTAAAGTTGTGAATGGAAATTTCTGAGTAAAACCTGTAGATGATCTATTATGATCGAGGAATAAAACAAGTATTATAAAAATTGTAAGGAAATATTTGAATATGGAGTAAATGAAAACAATTTATATCGTCAAAATGAATAAAAAGGGATAAAATGTTGGAATTACGAGTGATGAGACGGAAATAAAAACATTATAATAAATAAGTTAAACTAGAATTAAGAAATATAAACACAGAAGGGAAATCGTGAACGTAAAAAAAGCAATTAAGAGTTATAGACTTAAGTTTTTTAAAAAAATATTCGGTAATGTAAGGAAGATATTATTGAACACGTGAAAGAAATTAGAAATTTTGTAGAAAATTCAGTAAAAAACTAAGATCACGAAAAATAAACGTTTCTTTTTAAATACAATTTCATATCACTAAGTTAAAGTGTGTATAGAATACTAGAATGGTTTAAAAAAAGTAAATGAAGTTAAAATTCAGAATATATTGAACATTATAACGTTAAAAAAAGTGTGAAATTGCATCTAAAATTAAGTAATGTAACAAATAAACAGCATGTGCCGGAACGTTTGTGAAATATAACATATAAGTTAAAAATCAGGGTATGCTGAAATTTATGAAAGGTATGAAAAAAAAAATTAGTATGTGGAAATTAAATAAAATATTACAAATTAGAAACGTTAAGTATTAAAAAAATATGACAGTAAATGAATATGTTATTATGAAAACAGAAAACCTGAGAAATAAGTTAAAGTTTCATGGAAAACTAGAAAGAATAAAAGTATCAGAATAAAATAGAGTAATAAAAAAAAATTATCTTGTAGTTACATTTTCATAACATGATGAACTATCATTAAAGGAAAGTCTTTTTTATATTTGTTTCTTTTACATTGTTTTCAGAGTCGCGCATTGAATAATTTTAACACCAGACTTAAAAAATATATTTCTAAAACATATAATTCACTTTTTCGTCAAGAGCGGGCAGCATCGCTATATCATCAAAATTAAGATGCAGAAAATATTTCCCGTTGCCAATTTAAAAAAAAAACTAACTTTAAATGAAAAGCAGGAGGTCTACAACTCAATCAGCAATCTAAAAACAACTCAACTCCACTCGAAACCACGCCTCCTGGTGTGATGACGTTGCCTTTGGTCCCGCCCTCTGTGTGACGTCGTTGGCCACGCCCACACCGCACACCGCGTGCAGCAGAACCCGTATTTTTATACTACTCATGTTGATGGACTGAGAATCAGCTTATTGCTTAAAATTGAAAAGCTTTTAATAACAAGCTTGCAATCCTTAATTAACTTTTCACTTTAAAAGTAAAACATTGATGAAAGCATTTAGTGAAGAGCATTAACATAATCCATGCTGCCAAAACAAAAGCAGACATTTTTAATTTTGATTCTCGACAGCATGACGGCTCTTCGCACCATAAACAACATCAGACGTGATCTATGTCCGATGTCATTGCAACATTTTGCCAATGTAAATCTATCTTTCCATGCTCTAAATCCTCGGATTCGCAATTAGCAACTTTGTGAAAATGGGTCCTGTTTGGCATTTTAAGAACAGCACTGTTTTACCCACCAATAGTAAAATCCAGGATCGTAATTTCTTTCTTTGATAATTCTTTTTTAACTTGACATGTCGCATTTTCAAGTTGCTTTATAATTGGCCGACGCAGTTTTTACAGCAATTTAAGAGTTTCTGAGGTTAGATTTGTTTTTAAACTTATGCTCCCACAATATGTTTATCGTAAAAGGCTGAATTTGTTCTTCGAATCGTTTTTTTAAAGTCCTCGTGAGCGCTTTAAGCGTTTAGTGTAACACCTTGCCATCAAAGGATACTTTTCTACTATTCGTACTTCAGAAAAAAAAAAAAAAAAAAAAAAAAAATCCAAAGCTTTACTTTTATTAGCTCCTTATTTTGCAGTTTATGTTTTTGCAATTAGCAGTGCAACAGAAAAGCAACACGAATTTTTTTCCGGCTCTTCAAACACTACACGAATTAAATTTCTATTCTTGCTATGAATCTTGATAATTTCCGTATATGATTTTTTCCCTACTTCTGTCACATCCAAAATTTTTATTTTCTCGCCATCACGGCTTCTTTTAAACTTGAAAACTCTGGCAAAGTCACTGTTCTTACGTGATGCAAATAAAATATCTCTGAAAACGAAAACTGTAATAGAATGTCGATAAAAAGGACACGGATGCTTTTAAAAACAGAGCTAAGAGAAAGTTAGCAGACAAATGATTGGAGATGGATAGGATTCATATCGTTTGATCACTGAATAGCCGTGGTTTCCCACTGACAATTTTATACACATCATTGAGAAAGGTTCGTTAAGAAAAAAAAAGAAGTTCTAAGGAGCATAAAATCAGTCTCTAATTCTGTAACTTGAGAACATACTCTTGTTTCGAGGATGACCCTATTCACCCGTTCTCGCATTTAGTTACAGCAGTTAAAATACGCATGTGTATATAATCGTGATTACTTTGGGAATAGAATATTTGGCCTGTTTCAGTATCGATGTTTCACATTTGGCATAGGCTGTTTATCACTTAGAGAAAATTTTGTTAATTCAAAAGACATTTTCTCCTCCTTTGTGAAATGCAGATAATTGAAACAACGGCTACTAAATCCGCGAATACAACAGTACGTTTATTTCCTTAAATGAATACAAAAAGAAATCTTGAATGCATATTGTGCGTTTTCACTCGAATCAAGCCTTTAAATACGTTTTACTTGAAACAGCGGTTTTTTTCAGATTCTCATTTTCATGGAGTATAGAGGACATAATTTTATAAAGCAAATCAAAACTTATAAACAAAAAGAAATTCATAGCGAAAATACAAACATATGACTGAAATGCTTAAAGAAGTTGTTTTTATATATTATAGCATTAAATGATATTGATGTGATTTCGCTATAGGAAAATACGCATGTTGTACTGTAAGGTTTCTCCTTAAATTTACCAGTTACCTTATTGCTTTGACTTTACTTTCATTTCTATTTTCGTCAAGTCCTACCGCAAAGCAAATTCATTAAAACATAAATAAGATCAGAGGGCTATTTGGTAGCATAGATTGACCATGACTCCGCATAGCTTCTCCGCTGGTTGAATTCAATTAATAGGCTTAAGCTTCGGCAAGCCGCTTTTGTTTCACTAACACTTAGAGAAAAGTCAAGATTTAATGTGCCTAATGGTCTTGTATTTAGCATTCCAATGAATTTGATTGCGTGTTCTGAATTACCTGCAACTTATTGAGTTTGTTTCTGTTTAATCCTTTATTTCGAGTTACGATAATTTCAGTTAGAAGATAAGCGACGAGACAAGTCGTCTAACAGTCTTAAAGATTACTGAGATGACTTTCGTAATTTAAAGTAATAAAGAGCCACATAATTCTATAACGGAGACTATCTAGTATTACTGATTTAAAATGCAGGCTATTGTTTCTTTAAACTTTGATTTGTTAATTGTAATTAATTGGCAAGCCAAAGTTAATTAAATTAATTAAGTTCTCGTGAAAATGACTTGCCTGATCCATGCATTTTAAACTTACGAACTTGAATAATTTATAGACCAATTTATTGATTATTAACGCAATACGTTTCTTTCGAAAATGCCATTTACGTATTTTAATAAAAAATCAATTTTTTTATATAATATTAAGTTTTTTAATTTATTAATTTATCAAAGTATACCTGTTATATATTGCATAATATATCTGTTTAGAATTCGAAAAATTAATACTTTTTATTATTAAATGCATTCTTTTATTAACAAAATTGCTTGATATAAGAATTTTCCTGTCTCTCTGTGTATCAGCGTACTCGCACATCAAGAAAAATAGCATTCTGTAAATAAATGTCTTCTAATTTTATTGAAGATTTAAAATTCAAAATAAAAATAGCCTTTAAAATAGACTAATAAGTTAATAAGACCTTTAAAAGAGATGGATTATATTCTTTTCATTGATTTATGCATAACAATTTACGTTTTTTAGCATTTAGTAATAACAAACTGCGTTACCTGTACGGATGATAATACGAGCTATAAGTACATTTGTCTTCCTTTTCCTTCTTGAATGTTGCTTTTCTTATGATGATAATAGTAAATACAATACTTATATTTGGACTTAGGGATGGCTCTTTGTGTTAAGCATAATTAAGTGCATGGTCCTATGAAGTACACGTACCATGTACCCTTACTGCATGAAGAACTTGCATTGTATTTATTTATATAAAAAATACATGAAGTTTAATTTTGGGATGCTTCCCTACATTTATTCTTCAAAGGCATTTGAATACTACTTTCATATAATATTGCCTGTCTACATTCATTTACTCAGTTTTAGTTAGAAGTAATCTCTAATTCATATTACCCCCTTAATTCAATCTGAATTAACAAATAATTTCCCCAATTAACCAGTATGTAACACCTATTGTAGGTACAAGTAACTTAGTTCAAATTTCGATTAATAAAAGTGTTACATAATTTTCAAAGGGAATCATCATTTCTAGCTCTAACCAGGCACAGAAGTAAGTAAATTAAATAACATATCATTAATAAAACTTAAATCTACAAGTTCACAACATTATAGTGGACTATACCTGTACTACCAAACGCAAAATTATGGTATCCCGACCACTCCTACCTCTACCTGCTACTTTATACCTGTATTAAAATACTTTTAATATATTGCTTTAATTTCTTGGACATATTTTAAGATGCATGTACATATAATTTTTTAAAGTAGATGTTACAAAAATATTCTAGGCCGTATATGTACGGCCTGCCCGGTCAGAGGATTGTAAGCGTAGCTAACAAACGATTGGTCGTGAATACAATATACATTCATAGAAAAGTATACACGTTAACATCAATACATATTAGCTCCATATAACTTACAATAGCAAACACTGAATCTCTACTCCTCTCATGATGTATGTACATTAAATTAGCAAGAAACCGATTCTTTATGATATTAATGCTTTTCTAATGAAAATAAATATATTGAGCTATACAACTCTTGCTTGGTTTTAAATCTGCCTCGAATCCACTCAGTTGACTTGCCTTAAATCATTATCTATAGAGTGCAAAAGTTTTGTCATTTTCGACGTATTTTATATATTTTGTTTTCATAAAGAGAAAAAAGCAGCTGAAACTCTCAAAGAGATACTTGAGTTCATGGTGTTGATTGCATAACAGAGCGTATGTATCAGAATTAATTTTAAAAAATTTCATTTTGGAGATTTTAACTTGAAGATGACCAATCAAGCTAATCGTCTGAAGTTGATGATGATAAAATTAAAGCCATAGTTGAATCGAACCTTCCTATAAGTGTACGAGAGAATGCAAAAAGATTAAATGTATCACACATAACAACTGAAAATCACATAAGATAGCTTGTACTCTTTAAAAAGTTCGATATTTGGGTTCCGCATGAATTGAAAAAAATTCGCTGAATACAACGAATCAAAATTTGCAACGCGCCTTTAAAATGTAATGCAACTGACCCTTTACTGAAAAGAATGATCGCTGGTGATGAAAAATGGATCGTCTACAATAACATTAATCGAAAAAGATCATGGTCCAAGCATAATAAATCAGCACAAGTCATATCCAAAGCTAAATTTCAGCGAAGAGCTTTTCAGCTTTGGGAGAAATTATTTTGCACGCTGTAATCTCTCTGCTTTTAATTCAGTTCTTGACTTTACCAAAACTGTCTTATAAAATTAGACAAAATTCGACTTCAAATTACCTTAATTTTTTTAATAAACACAATATATTGTTTAGAGAGTTTGCTACCTATTTTTATTTTTGAAAAAATCGAGAAAGAAGAAATTATACCAAATTAATTACGGACATACAAAGCTTTTCTCTAACGTCAACTCAAGGTAGAACTTTACTTGGTAGTTCTCGCACATTTATTTACACTTACCATTTCTGTATACAAGTTGCATAGCTAGAACTTTTGCCGCCCGGAACGGTCAGAGTTTGTCTCCTGGAACTTTCGTTCAACTTGTCTCCCTCTTGAGACAGGCACAAATAACTATAAAAAGGCTCTAAATGACGTAAAAGGAAATAAATTAAACTTCTACGCTTATTTTTGAAGAAAAACTTTAATTTCAATATTTCGAAATTATATTATTATTTTGCTTTTCTGTTCGGGAAGCCATCGATGCCATTGCAGTGATTTGCTACATTACTCCTGTTGTTATTATGTAGATAGTATAGAAAGATTTCTTAACTGCAAAGACACTTCTTAAACGATTTTTATTTAGGAAACGCTTCTCACAACTAACAACACTTACAGCAATTGAGAGAAAGTTTCGCAAGTTTATTTCAATACTTGGAACTTTGTTCTGGAAATTATATTTTGGAATAAACTGCAAAAATTCAGATGGACTGCCCTTCCACGTGCCTGTTTCGATTTCCTAACAATAACGAAAATAAAAATCTGAAGTACTTTTTTCTTAACGAGGAAGTTTTCTTCATGAATGTTATCGTGATCATAATTTAGTTCTTACTCATAAGTTTAAATGTAAGTTTAATAACTTAGTTTTTATTCAGAAGTTTCAACAGAATAAAAAAGGACAACGAAAAGTATGTAGCTGTTGATCTTGCGTGGAGATTACTTGGAATGCATTATCTTGAGCAAAAATTCTTTTTCTTCTCTAATTAATTTCTTATAGAAATTTAAAATCTAATTAATCTTCACCTGCCTCGACTATCCATCTGATTAATCTCTCTAAAATAATGTTTCACGCAAAAAATGCCGCCTTTAAAAATGTGTCGTCCGGGGTTGGCAGTCTCTCTCTAGCTATGCCTCTGTTGTGTACTTAGAAACTCTGAAACCTAAAAAGAGAAAGAAAACAGTCCAAATCTGTTCTTTAAAATTGAGACGCTAGTCTGAAACACGAGCTGTCCTTTCTCTTTTACTACATCTGCCAAGGGTTTGGACCCACCCTAAGCTTCATTTCCGCCTGGCAGTCTGTTTACAATCACTACCCAGAAGCCCTTCATTTGCTCATCTTCGCTATGTGTTTTCCAGTATTCCACAGAGCCCATATAGTTAAACTCACACGTATGTAGAAAAGTGCGTCCGGGGCAGGTCCGGGGTGGGGGGGGGGGAATAAAGGGAAAAGAAAAAATTGGAAAAAAGGGGAAAAAAAAAATCAGCTTTTGACTGAGGAAAGGAATGAGACTAATATAATTATGAATAAAGCAGCTTAGAAATATGGGCTACAAAATCTGAGCTCTAAATTTCAAATTCTTCTTCCTTAATTAAAACACGTTACTATAAAAGCAATTTCCGCCTTCAATACGTAATTTTGGAAATATACAGGAGCAACATGAATTAATTAATTGGTTTCTCTTATAATATACAGTGTATTTTCGATTATCTGGGTATGGATTAACGAATTTTAGTATTATCCCTGTGTGCTGCGCGGAAATCAACGCTATGCG
Source organism: Stegodyphus dumicola (assembly GCF_044657685.1). Lineage (NCBI taxonomy): Eukaryota > Metazoa > Arthropoda > Arachnida > Araneae > Eresidae > Stegodyphus > Stegodyphus dumicola. Next base: position 114,562,562 of record NC_140771.1, read on the forward strand.
GAAGGTTGTTTAAAAAACAAACACTCTCAAATCCGAGCATGTTCTGAAAACCTCTGAATTGGGTCTTTAGGTTTTAGTTTCAATCTCGTATAATTTATTCTAAAGTACAGATTTGAAGATTTATCTAATTGTGAAGAAGTCGAGGCAACAACTGAATTCGTATGCCGAAAAAAAAAAAAAAAAAAAAAAACTCAAAATGTAAAATTCTTCGAAAATCTAGAAAATATCCAGGAATGGTTCAGTGGCGATTCGACTGTTCTACTGAACCGGACTTTCAGTGCAGTGATGCAGAGTCATGCATATATCGTTTCAAATGTCACAAGAATATAAGAAGCATAGAGTGATTCTAAAAAGGAAATCCAAGAAGAATACTAACAATTACTTTAGGCCTCGAGACAGCAGTGATTTCTGTTAAAACTTTGTTGGCTTCGTCGACCAGTGGAGATTCAGTGGAGATTTATCTTCGTAACTGTTTTATGAGCTTCAAATTTTGTAAATAAAGCATTTGCTACTCTGATTTTATATTCCAAATATTAAATTATTTTAATTAAACATCTTTATACGTCCGTATAACATCGTAATATGCTCTGCGCGTAGAATTATCTAAACAAATCAGTATGTTTAGGCATTTTTTTTCAAAAATGGAAAATGATGTAGAATTAAAATGACCTACCTTAAAAATAATAGAATTATACTTTAAAAAGTATAATTTTAAAGTATAGACTTAATTATACTTTTAAAAAGTATAATTAAGTCTATACTTTAAAAATATTAGAATTATACTTCAAAAAAATAATAATAAATAACGAAAAAAATTTTTTTTGTTATTTATTATTATTTTTTTATTTTAACCGCACAATCGGTTATTTTTAAGCATAATTAAAAATAATTTCTAAACTTTTTATGTTAGAGACATAAGCAGTTACTCATTTTAAAATTACTTAAGCTTTATACGGTAGATCAAATTGTTTTGAAATTTTAACCACTGTTTTCAGAGAAGTAGTGCACTCGAGGAAGAACACTGTAATGATGAGAAATCTTAACTCAAAGACATAATTAATTTAAAAATCTTAAAACTACATATTGTTTACTTAATAAAGAAATATAAAATAATAAATTAACTTTTCCATCATGTGCAACTATATATTTGTATAAATACAGTGATAAAACAACACTTTGAAAGATACGCAGTGAAATTTGACAAGTATTTAACGTTTTAAAAAAAGTAAAATTATTAAATTTATTTAATAAGTAAATGCATACAATATGCATGAAAATTGATAGTTTGGATTAACCGTATTTTTGAAATTTTCTGTGACTTGCTTCCGAGCCATTAGTCGGGATAATTGAGAGTACACTGTACAAGTATAAAGTATAACAGTATGTTACACATAAAATCTTCATATATTAATATAAGTTGATTTATATGAGGTGAATTAATCATTCCAATTACATACTGAAAGTTGATGAGTTTCATTTTGACTTTTTAAATAAGTTCAAAGAGAATTACCGATAATGACGCACACTTAAAACAATTAAAACTTTTGTGTCTTAAACTCTGTTTATTTTACAGTGGCTGGAAAATAAATCTCATACTTAAATGCATTAGGGAATTAGGGGAAAAAAATGAATATTAGCCTTACATTTACGATTACTACTTCAATAATAATTTCAAAATATTTTTATTATTTCATAGTTTAGCATCAATTATTAAATTATAAATTAGTCAAATCTGATTTGATATATAAACATCCATTTAGGCATTACCTCTTAACATATTAATATGTAACGTTTAAAATTAATTGACTTTTAATCATTATATTCAGTAATACTTTCCCTTATTTATTAGTTGTGTGTCTTAAATATAAATATTTAAACTATATTTATGAAATCTAAAGAACAATAGTGATGTAAATATTAGATTTTACAAATTACATTCAGAACGGCCTGTCAGACAAATGGGAAACATCAAATACGTTTTGCAGAAAACAAAACTTAATCTCTTAATAGTGGTTTTTTTTTTTTTTTTTTTTTTTTTTTTTTTTTTTTTTTTTTTCGTAAAGATGTATTTAAAAAAAATTAAAGTAAAATAGTCATACATAATTTTAACAAACTATGAATTACTGAAATGCAATTTTGTTCTTGAAATTACTTACAGGCATTATTCAGAATTAAATGTCAACTTGAAGAAGGGATAAAATTAAGAGATGGAAAGAGAAGAAAACATCGTGTAACTACTGGCATTCAAATATATCGCAATAAATTATTTTTTTTAATGAAACCTACATTTCGATAGGAAGCTTGAGTTTGAGTTTATCCTGAGAATGATGGTTTAGCTGAACTTTGGCACAAATCTAAAATAACGACATTGTACTCAACAAGCATTCATTGGTAGCTGGGTAATAATAGTTTGCATAGTTTAGTGGCGTATGGCGCAATATCATATTTTGATTATCTTTGGATATCTTGTGGAACAGGAACTGGGATTATTAATTTGCTTTACAAAATTTTAAGCTACTAGACTGCACAAACACAGATTTTCACAAAATGTTTATATTATGCAGTGTTAATGTGTAAAGTATGATAAATACCTTGGAGTCACGAAGTTTTAAAAACGTCAAAATATCCCCAATTTAAAAAAATTTAAAACTCAGTATCTTCGTAACTGTTTTATGAGCTTCAAATTTTGTATACTTATTTCGAAATCCTTAATAAAGCATTTGCTACTTTTATTTTATATTCCAAATATTAAATTATTTTAATTAAAACATCTTTATACATCCGTATAACATCGTAATATGCTCTGCGCGTAGAATTATCTAAACAAATCAGTATGTTTAGGCATTTTTTTTTTCAAAAATGGAAAATGATGTAGAATTAAAATGACCTACCTTAAAAATAATAGAATTATACTTTAAAAAGTATAATTTTAAAGTATAGACTTAATTATAATTTAAAAAGTATAATTAAGTCTAAACTTTAAAAATATTAGAATTATACTTCAAAAAAATAATAATAAATAACGAAAAAAATTCTTTTTTGTTATTTATTATTATTTTTTTATTTTAACCGCAAAATCGGTTATTTTTAAGCATAATTAAAAATAATTTCTAAACTTTTTATGTTAGAGACATAAGCAGTTGCTCATTTTAAAATTACTTAAGCTTTATACGGTAGATCAAATTGTTTTGAAATTTTAACCACTGTTTTCAGAGAAGTAGTGCACTCGAGGAAGAACATTGTAATGATGAGAAATCTTAACTCAAAGATATAATTAATTTTAAAATCTTAAAACTACATATTGTTTACTTAATAAAGAAATATAAAATAATAAATTAACTTTTCCATCATGTGCAACTATATATTTGTATAAATTTACATACAGAAGCCTTTTTTATACGTAGTTCGGGGGATTTAATATGAGGCATCTGCTGAAATGCAAAAATAAATAAACCGTCTTTCTCTTTACAAAGTAAAAGCTTAGAACATTTCTTTAACCTCAACTTTGGCCATAGGCATCAACTTTCGCAGTAGAGCGAATTTTTACATGGGCCTTATTTTACTTATGTTTTGCTTGTGATAAACCAAATTTGTCAGGTACTTCTTGGGAACTGGATCAGTTGCGAAGAGTCGCTGTTTAAATACTATTAGACTTTTGGATAAAAAAAGTTAAGTAGTCTGCTTCCCTTGGTGATATTGGGCTACAAGTAATTTTGCTTTTCTTTCATTAGTTCACTTCTAAGAGTTCCTATAGGCAACGGTTTTAAATGATGAAGCCTAGGTATTCAAACTGATATATTTGACCAAGAATTTAGCAAAATAAATAAAATGAATTTATCTTTGCAGAACAAAAAGCCAAAGTTTTTAAGGCAAATTTAGAAGTGTTTTCATTTAATAAAAAACATATGCATTTTTTGGATTGCAAGGACAAAAGAAATATCGATTGATTCATTCTTAAAAAAGCTTCTGAAACGAAAATAATATCAAGATTTAAGGGGGGGACAGACAAACTATTTAAGTGGAAAGCGCATCCTGAAAAATTCAGGGATTTGTTTGAATACAATTTTCCAGTAGCTTAAGTGCAAGTTCTTGATGAACGAAGTCTGAATATGTTCAGTATCAATAAAAAAATCCAATTTAAACTCAGAACAGACTTGTCATCTCAAAGCAAACTAAAAATTGCGTTTCAAAAACAAAGTCTATCAGATTAGTAGCTGCATTCACAAGATGAATTGAGAATTTTATCTGGGAAATCAAAATTTATATTACTTATTATTTGTATTAGTCTTTGATGCAGGCTTCTCCACTATCCTTTTCTTGGGGCTGGGGCAGATATGTTCCGTGCATTCACTGCATTAAATGAGGCTTAAAAAACTTTAGGCCAGTTTGAAGTTTTAAAATGAATTTTTTTAAGTGGAGTTGGAAAGGACAGACTCTGACACCTTATTTATCACTAAACAAAATACAAAGCGTCTTAAATGCAAAATCAGCCACTTGCCTGCAATTACCATCGCTTGAACCTAAAATATGAAAACATGCATTCGAAAATTTTAACCACCAGTATCTCATTTATTGTTTGAATATTTTTTTATGTTGTATCTTAATTAAGGGTTATTCTTGAACAACAGTCCGCTCTATTTAATTAAATTAAACTGAAATTGTTTATTTGGCAATGAATAACATTTTTTAATTCAAACAATTACAAAATATGTATTATAATTGAAATGCATGTAATGATTAAACTGAAGGAGCTGTGTTTATTGCAAGGATCCTTTTTACTGTTGTTCTTCGCAATAATCTTCTATAACTCAAACGGTTTGATTTATTGTATTTTGAAATAACTTTTTATGGCAAATTTTTTAGTTATAAATACTTTATTACTGATATGTTTTACGTACTATTTTATTGAAAAGGTAATTTATTAATAAATTTATTATAATTTATTAATAAATTAATTTATTAATATTAATTATTTATTAATAAACCAAAAAAGTGCATACTTATATTATTAAGCTGTTTAATAATACATAAAAGAGCACTTCAAAACTTTTCGTATCCTATGTAATTTGTCTCCATTCTGATGCCATGTGCATCCTTATACACATTACTGACCTACAGTGAAGAAAGAGGAGAATTCTAGCTCAAGTTTTTATTCCTGATATACTGATATTGAATGAGACCTAAAAACACTTTTCTTTTAAAATATATCTCCCCTTATGATCTCTGACACAGCCGTTTACTTTCCCCTTCCGTAATTAACGTCAGTCTCTTCCTCTTGACCGCATTTGCAAAGCCACCCATGAGAATACTGGTGCTAGTTAAGAATAAATTGAGGTATAAAGTTAAACTTTGAAATTTTTAAAATAATTCATTGCATAGATACTGTGCAGTTGCCCAGATTCATCTTTATTTCACATTTCTTCAGTATTTATTCCTTTTTTTCACTGCTGGCACCAAAGCCTGTGCAGCCGCATCGGTCAGCAGAATTTAGGGGTGGAAAAATTTTTTAATTTATGTAAGAACCCGGTGATAGAATTAAGAAATCTCAGAGTTCGCAAAGGCGGCAGAAAGTCTAGCTCCTGCCATGAATGATTGCAAACTTTGGGCATTATCTTGAACATTAATACTCGGCAAAAGCCAGCCGTTGTATTGCGCTGATTTGAACTTCAAAACGGTTATCCCATAGAAAACTTCAAAACGGTTATCCCATAGAAAGTTGATTTGAACTTCAAAACGGTTATCCCATAGAAAGATAGATGGTATTTCTTTTTTAACAGCAAAATATTCTGCTTAATAATATGAACAGGTTAAATATTGTAACTATCGCGTTCAACAAAATGTTATCATATACATTTCCTTTTCATGTAACTTAAGAAAAAAGTAATTTAATTTAAACAAGCATAGACTTTTTTTACTTTTCTTTCCCTTATATTATACATTATCTTAAGAATTTTGCAACTCAATTTACATTTAAAAGTATTAAAAAATTGTTAGAAACGTGTCTTTTACTCAGCTTTGAATGCAGAATCTTCTACCACACGTCATCTTGGACGTTAGAATGTTTAGTGAAAAATGGTTGCCATGTCATTGGTCTCGTGTTCGCATCTCAGATAAGGCATGCACATGCACTATCTCATATCATGCATATCTCTGTACTAATATCCGTACCTCTGAGGAACAACAGCATTAAAAACTGTCTATTGGAAAGCCTCTGGAGAGGATGTAAAAGACAGTCGGATTTCATCTGCTGGGGCTTTTTTGACTGAAATTCCAATGAAGTTAAGCAGATGATCCGGATGTGATTGATTAAATATTCAAATTATTTTGTTTCATGTTAAGACGTCATATTCCTAAAGAAGAAAGCTACTCTTTTCTCTTCCGAAATGCGCTAATGTTTTCAGTTGAAAATAAAGTCGAACCAAAATGAAATTTTAATGCTCGTTAGTATTTCGTTAACAACTGAAGCTTTATAGTAAGTCCTTGTTGTACAGATTTAGATATGAAAAAGCAAAATTATTATTTTCCATTGCAGCAGATATTTTATATCTTAAAGAACATGTTCCTAAATGTATGAAAATTGATTTCAAATTAAGATTTGAAAAGCTGAAAAGTTTGTATGCTCTTTAATGTACGACAAAAATTATTATTGTATTGTTTCGACAACCCACTAACATTTGAATATCTGATTGTACAATAATGGTACGAAGAAATTTTATTATAACAGCTGATTTTTTTATTTTTAAACGAAACAAAAATGAATAAAAAACATAATTGATCTCTGTTGGTCACTGGTTTTCTGATTTGCAATTGTGAAAGTCAAAAATGAAAAATTTATATTCTTTTAATTTTTTAAAAAAGACAAAAATTTTCAATTAATTAATCGCTTAGTATCATTATTTTACCACGGTTAATTTCCAGCATAATCCATCTTCAGCAGCATCATGACAGAAATCTTATACAGAACAATTAGTAGTCAAACTGCTTTTCCATTTCCTCTACGAGGAGAAAAACAAACATGTAAAAATGAAAAATACACGAAAATGACTTCATTCACATACTTCTGTGTCATTCAAATTCTTCTTCTCTTTCCAGATTTTAACTGAATTCTTTTTATGAAAAAAGACACAAAGTTAAGCTTGTTTAAGACTTATGCATTCATCCAGAAACTTCCATCGCTATCAAAACTCTCCTTTCTCGAAGCAGTAAAGAGTTAAAACTAAAAATCATAAAAGCGAGTAGAGAAAGAAAAAAAAAAAAAAAACAGAGGGAGGTAGATAGAAGAGTGCAAGTACGCCTTCTTTTTAAGCCTTTTCTGCGGCCGCTTAAAAGAAGGGAAAAGCTGAGCATCCCTCAAAGTCCGAACTACGAGCGGAGCTTAAAAGAGCTCCGAAGCGGACTCGTGAAAAATTGCCTCATAACGAAAGGGCTTTAAGGATGCTTCATAGCCGAGCCCCCCGACCGAGCTGGAGTTCATTTTCGGGAGCACCGAGACTGCCGACCGGGAGTTTCGGGCGTCGTCGGCATCCCGAAGAGATTTGAATAATCGCCCCTCTGGCTTTTCGATCCCCGGTCTCCCTTTTTCCGGGGGAGGTACGGTGACCGCGTCAGGGGGGTGCGGTGCAGTTAATAATGGTGCTGGCCGCCATTGAAGTGGTATCTGCAAGCGAGTATACTGTGAGAAGGGGCTAACCCCTACAAGAGCTATGTATTTCTTAGGTCTGTTTTCACTTCCTTTAGAATTATAAGCTAAAATTCGTTTTATTAACTTGTCTTTAATTTCCAGTTTCACTTATGCTACATAATGAATTATAATTGGAACAAGAAATTAAATAAAGAATTTAGCAAAACCAACTTAAGCATATTCGAACCACAACTTGCACTTTAATGTCAAACACTTTGTGACAAAACAAAACAAATTCAACTGTTTTCTTTAATTCGCTGACAAATATATCATTTTTTTTAAACCAATGGTACATATAACTCCCACTGCAGACGCTATAATTTCGATTCAATTCATGGTCAGAGAGTGGCACAGGAACAACACCCTAAAATGATAAGAACTTCTAAAAGCAGAAGTTTGCCTCATTAGGCTTAGACATTAGCTGCGATTTAGAAACCTCTGTTTTTAGACTATATTATTACTCTCGCATAACTTAGATTTGCCACGAATTTTTTGAATCGGAAATAATGTATTTAATGTTTAACAACGCTATTTTTATTTCATCGTAAAACTTAGAATTTTTTTATTAATAAATTGAAGGATTTGAAAGCGAGCAGTGGCAACAGTTTTCGAAATAAAGCACATTTTCATTTCCAACTTGCGGGACTGTTGCCACTCGAAAAAATGAGGGAGAAAACTATCGTTTTTCTGAGATTTTAATTGACATCTCTGAGTTTAGCTTTTTTTTTTTTTTTTTTTTTTTTTTTTTTTTAGAAAAGTGGACATTGACCTTTTCCAAGACCTAGAAATAGCTATAGTAGTAACTGAGTTATTAGAAGACAAACAAACAGACTTTCTTTATATATATAGATTATGTCCTTTTGTATACTTGTGAATTTAACAAATCTTCAAAACATGTATTATTAATTTTAAAAATCTGATGTGTACAGCACATGACTTCCTTGTACGGAATATTAAATTATACGCATTTTTTCTTGCATTTCATTTAAACTTATTGGACTGGATTAAATCTACTCTTCGATAGCACATAAACTACAACAGAATAAATGCACTCTTTAAATTTCTTTATGTTTATCATAGCGACACTCTAGCGCTAGGTTCACTTAACAGCGTTATATTTCGTTCATATTATAACTGTCATATTAAAGCTTTTTCGAAATCGAGGAAGTACGCAGCGACTGCTTTCTTTTTCTGAAAATTTTTTGAAAAATATTCAACAAGGTTCAGAACTTGATGAGTGGTTGAATGTCCACTTCTAAAGCCAAATTGTGAGCTATCGATGAGATCAAGACTTTTAAGGTGATTTGTCAGTCTAATTTTGAGAATTCTTTCAAAACCTTTCCCCAAAGCAGGAAGCAGGCTAGTCGGACGGTAGCTGGTGACCAGTTTAGGATCTTTTCCCGGTTTGGGGATGGTGATAATTATATTATGTTTTCATTGTTGCGGAAAATATCTCAGTTTTATGCAAGCATTAAAAATTTTTGTAAGCAGAACAATGCATTTTCTAGGAAGAGCTTTGAGAGCATCGTTACTAATTTCATCAAAGCCTTTTGCTTTTCGGACTTTGTTGTTTAATAATTTGCCTTAATTCTCTGGGAGAGGTGAGTTCAATAAAATTAGAGGGGCTGCTGCCTTTCAGGGATTGAACCGAGTACTGCATTTCTTCTTCAAGCTCAGTATTTTCTTCAGGGTGTGACTTGAAAACTTTTCCTAGCTCTTCAGCCTTTAAGTTTGCAATTTCAGCTTCTAAGTGGTGCCTGACACCCATGTGATTAATAGGAGAAACGGAATTGGTCCTGCTTATTCTTAGAGACGGGCAATCCTCCAGACTGAGTTCGGTTCTAAGTCCATATTTTCAAGTAAGAAATCCCATTTATCAGAGCGGAATTCTTGAATATCGTTTTTAATTTTCCTATTTAGGTAATTTAAGTGTCTTCTGTTTTGATTATTTCGGGATAACTGTCATTGTTTTCTGGTTGGATTTCTTCTTTTAATTAAGTCTTTTATTCTAGTCGGAAGTGCAAGATGATTTTTAGGAGATGAGGCATTCTTAATAGCAATTTGCATTTTATGCGTAAGTAAGTAGACTTGATTTTCAATATCACCACAGTGATTAAAACTACAATTACAGCGATAGTCTTTAAGCTGGTCAATGAATTTGCTCCAGTTAACTTTGTAAGAAATTTTCTTTAGGGGCGGATAAATTCAGTAAAAATCAAAGCTTATCGGGAAATGGTCAGACATCAAATCTTCATGAACTTCCAGTAGAGGAGTAGTACTGTAACAGCTTTAATATCGTTATTAATCTCTCGTGCATTTGAAATAGATGAATAATAAATAATGTACAGATTACTGGCAATATTGAAATGCAGGCTCGAGAGCTGCATGCATTTTCTCCACGAAGTATGTAATTATTTTTTTTAAATAAGTTTATAGAATATGTTTTCTCTTCTTGTTTCTATGTCGCCATTTTTTTTAGTGTTAAATAAAAGTTATTGCTGTGTTCCATCATTGGAGTTGCTACATTTAGCCAAAGAAGTATCACAGTCTTAATTATTTTGGAGGCACCGACCGAGATCGAATAATCGTGCGTATTTTTATTTTATTTGTTTATCACTGAACGTAATATTAGTGATACCAGATTATTATTTCCTGTTAATTTTGAACTGTCTTATTTTATTAGTTCATGAGAGAAAGTAATTTTACTGATACTAGGTTATTAATTCCTGTTAATATTGAATTGCTTTATTCTATTAGTTCATCACTGAACGTAATATTAGTGATATCAAGTAATTACTTCCTGTTAACACTGAATTGCCTTGTTTAGTTCATCACCGAACTTAAAATTAGTGATACCAGGTTAATGCCGTCTTTGCTAGAGCTCAAAGGAAAAGAGAAATATCTAAAAGCGATGAAGAGAAGATGAAGGAACAGATGAAGGAAGAAAATTGAGCAACCAGAGATATCTTTGAAGAAGTTAAATCACCGGAATTAAACGTGGAAGATTTTCACGAAAATTTGAAAAACGATAAAGAAATTAACATTGAGAATCATTTTGCATTGCAGCGTTATCATCATCTTTAGGCTTTTGATTTAATATCAAAGCCGCTACTAATAGACGAAGAAAACAATTGTCGAAAGCAAGTGAAAATTGAATATTATCCGAAAGGCACAAATGAACTGAGGAAAGGCTTTGTTGTGAAGTATAGCCGAGGAACTGGTCCAACATGGAAGAGATCTAGGCACCGTCAAGAAAAAAAAAAAGGAAGACTAATTTGAACGTTTTCCATTTTTTTCTCTATTTTAAATTTGGTGTAAAAATATGTGTCTAAAATATTTTGGTCTAAAGCTTGGAACTTATGGGAGAAATTACCTCTTTTTTAAATAATTCAGAATGCCAAGCTCATAAACTTTTGAATTTTACAGAACTTTTCCCTTCGGAAAAAGTCTCTCTGTTGGGGAAGAGGTTGTAACAGCTTTAATATCGTTATTAATCTCTCGTGCATTTGAAATAGATGAATAATAAATAATGTACAGATTACTGGCAATATTGAAATGCAGGCTCGAGAGCTGCATGCATTTTCTCCACGAAGCATGTAATTATTATTTTTTTTTTAAATAAGTTTATAGAATATGTTTTCTCTTCTTGTTTGTATGTCACCATTTTTTTTTTTTTTTTTTTTTTTTTTTTAGTGTTAAATAAAAGTTATTGCTGTGTTCCATCATTGGAATTGCTTCATTTCGCCAAAGAAGAATCACAGTACTTATATTTTTGAGTAGCACAATATCCAGAATTTCATCGTTATGATGCAGGCGGGTAGGAGTGTGAGGGGCAAAAAGCCTAATATCATTACTTAGCAGATAGTTGTTCAGAATCCGGCCATTTGCATTGTCCATCCTAGTATTCAACTATGGTATTTTGAATTTAAATCTCCCGCAATTATCGTGGGATAATTTGTAGAAGAAAGTATGGCAAGATCCTAATTTAGGAGAATTCTATTCGGAGGGAGATACACAGCAATGAACAGATACACTTCATTAGTAGTACTATAAACAAGCATAGCAGTATTTTCAATAAGGTTAGTTGCAGGGAGGTGAATAACAGAATGTTTTATATGATTTTTGATAAAAATCGCGGTTCCTCCACCTCTGGTATGCGTTCTGTCATTTCTGGCAATAGAGAAGCCTGGAAGTTTAATTTTGTCATTCTCTTTAAGGTGGGTCTCGTTAATTAACATTATGTCAATCTGATTTTTATCTACAAAGTCTCCGATTTCGTGGAGTTGATTTTTAATGCCTCTAGCATTGAAATAGCAAACTTTCAAAAAGCCGGCGTTGGCTGCAATCACAGTATTAATATTTTGATTTGAACTAGAATTCATAATCAAGATTAGTAAAGTATTCGAAGGCTTTTATGCCAATTTCAAGTTTTGCTAATATATTTTTAGCCTTTTTAAATTCATTGAATAATTCTTTCGCTTTTTTTCACCTGTGTTTTGAACCAATGAAAAAAGTTGGGTGGGTTTTCAATAGGTTTTTCCCAAGCCGAAGGGTTAACTTTAGGGTTAGCATTAGGAAGTGCAGGAAATTCATCCTCCTTTAGATCTAAATTTCTTGCTTTAGCTGCTTTTAGTTTCTTATGATTAGCTATGCTTTTTTGAATGTTTTCAGGGTGCTGCGAACAACTTTTATACGATGAGACGTGGGGACCTTCGCAAAGGGCGCAGATAGCTGGTTTTTGCTCTTTAGTTAGCTTACAAGTATGAATTTCATGATATTTGTAATGACACAGCGGCACATTTCAGACAGCGCGCTTTGTAATGACACAGGGGCCGTATGTGTCCATAGCGCTGACACTTATGGCACTGCACGGGCCCTGGTCGCGATTTATACGTTTCTATGCGAACATCTAGTACTCTTAGGGTCTTGATTTTATATATATTTTTACCTGATACATTCCTCTTGCATTCAGCTGCAAAGAGCGGGAGAGGGGTCATGCTACCATCTTTAAAGCTTAAAAGCTTTGAAGATGGTAGCATGACAGCTTAAAAATTAGTAATTTTTTCAATAGGAATTCCTTGATCCTTGATTTCTTTTATAACTAATTCAGTATTAGTATTCCGTGGGAGTTTTCTTATAAGTGCATTTATAGGCTTTTGCGATTTCATATTATAACTCAGAATGCACAAAATTTATATCATTTTCAAAATTATCTAATTGTTGCCACATGTTCTATTCAAATGCTATAATAAATCTAGAACGACGTATAAAAGAAATTAAGAAAAAAAAAAAAAAAAAAAAAGAAACAGTTTTTCACAGACGATTTAGTATTTTTCATTCAATTAATTCAGTTCTCACTTTGCTACAAGGCAAAAATATATAAAAACTCAAAATATCTATATTAAAAATTTTGAAGTAAATCTTAAACACTTATTTCCTCGAAAAATTCCAGAAAGGATTACGCATGATTTAATTCGCAATAATAAATGAAGGCGTTATCTTTATTGTTGCGAAGCTTAGTCTCTCTAGATTGGCAACAAGTATACTATTCTGCTGTTTTAAATGTAAACAAATATGTCCGCGTGCTGGAACGAAATGAAAATTTAATAATCTTTGAAAGAAGGAATAGTTTTAACGGAAGAGCTTCTTGCTCAATTTTGCACAAAAGTTTCCACAGTAGGAATTCTACATTTTGAGTCGGTCCCTTGTTGAAAATAGGTTCCGCTCAATTTCGCTTTGAACAATCAATAAAAAGCGGTTAATTGTGCTCGTAATCGCTGCTTTCAGGGCTGATGCCAACCCTAGGAGGATTATCAAAGGATGACACCATAGCACCACATGCTGAGGCCTCGACTGAAATGAAATCCCGCTCTCTTTTTCTGAGGCCTTGCTAATGAAAATCTATTGATCTGAGTGTGACCTGCAACAGAGATAAAAACACTCCCTGCGTAAATCGCGGAGGATTTAGCCACGGATTTGGGAAAGAGAAGCTGTGATTGATAGAAACCCCAGAGGAACTCTTTTATTGCGCGCATCCAAATTAAGATGGAGAGGTCTGCAACGGATATGACGAAAACAACGCTGACGTTTGGAATGTGTTGCTTTCTCATTAAGAAACGCAGAGTTATGGTTTTAAATTATTTTAAAGGAAACATCAAATGAAAAAAAAATACATTAATTTAAGTTTGTTTTAGGCATTATAGCCCCTAATTCATGTATTCTTTGCTTGTCTATGTTATTTACATACACTGAGAATAATGCTAAAATTATTCTTTCAGTTTCATTCCCATAAGAATCAGAAAGACCCATTGATTATATTCTGATATATAAGTGTAGAATTATTTTTTACATTTTAATTTCTCTAATTAAATGACATAATCAATCATATTATTATGTAATTTCCCGTGTTTATACGGCTCTGTTATCGAGTTCTTAAATTTTTGCTGTAAAGCAATTAAATACGTTTAAATTATAATTCTTATAATTTTAATAAATATCTGCCATACTCATTCTAATTCTCTATTTACATATAGTTAATTAAAAAGGTTCTGCATTTAAAAGATTTTCGAAGTATTTATTTTTCACATCTATAGAGTATACAGCAGAGGTTCTCAGTCGGGGAAAATCCCTGCGGAGCAATTTCACAGTGTCAGGAGAGAACGCGGTCAGCCTTTTATTTAGTTTTTAAGTATTTCGTTTTAGTTTATGAACAGAAAAACTACACTTATTCAAGTTTTGGAATTTATGAACATTTTCCATACTTTTTGTTGTTTAATTTATGAAATGAGTTAAAAAATAATCGACATTTAAATAATTTTTTTTCCAGGTTTAGAAAACAGGAAATGGAAATGATCTAGGAAAACTGGAAAAAAAAAAAAAAAAAAAAAAAAAAAACAGCTTAGGGTAAACAAGGTTGAAAACTATTACTATAGAGGATTGAAAATGTGACTGCTTTTATTATACATGCCGAGAAAACATGCTTGAGTATATTAAGAATTTTACTTCAAAAAAACGCAAAACTGTAGTTTATTTGCCTTCAGACTTACATTTTTAATGCTCAAGGACAATTAAGAAATAAAAATAAAAAAAGATGCCGCTCTATTCTAGTTATTATAATTAAAGATTAAGTAATGTAAAGAAATTCAAAATATTCAGTCTTGGTAAGCTTTATTTATAGCGAACTAGGCTTCAGTTTGAATTTTCATGTGAGCTTTCTTACTCAGCACAATCACATTGCTTTTAATCACTGAGTTACATAAATATAGTGGGCAAATTCAGGTCCAAAATTAAGAAATAAATCCTGACAGTTGTATTTTAAGGGCTATAATCCATCATCTTGTGTAACATCTTGTTAACTTTGTGATGGGGATTTCGGTTACATAATCTTGTCCCATAATTCATGTCCTGGAGAAAGAATGGGTTTTTGTAAATGTAAATACTGTCTTGTTCATGAAGGCAATGGCAGTAAGGGAAGAAGGGTAGAAAACCTCTAAACCTGTTCCCTCTTTCTAGAAGTATTCTTCATCAATAATTGGGTGGGAACTTCCTTCTTCTAAAAGCTGTAAAATCTGTTGACTCTGCGGTGCATCATGGACGGCGTTCTCGGAGTTAGGACTGCTGAAAATTAATGACAGGTTCGACTATTCCATACGAACTACAGGTATCTGTTGTTCGTCTGTTTTCGTCGTAACTACAGGTACACGTAGATATATAAGCGGGCGGGACCCAGAATTCAACAATAGGATGTATAGGTATAGTTCCACCCCGCTAACTATGCAGCTCTCCCCCAAATAGAGGAAAAACAATCGTGGAGACTGTCGGAGGGCCTTACACCCCTCTTCCCCTACCAACAATCGCTCGAGATGACTTTTGGCTTACCATGTATTTGAGTGCCCCCTTGCCTCACAGACACTACAGTTTCTACAAACATTCATGCCTCCTCCAGAATTCGAGATCCGGCCATCCGCGTGGCAGTCAGCGTCTCTATACCGTCTGGGCGGCTGAATGCATAACTAGCAAAGTGCTCAGCTGTTGGGGGACGATATCATCTTGGATACCACTTAATTGACTGGGGTCGAAGGTGGTTTGCCCTGCACGAGCTGAATACTTAACTTTAATTCAGATAAGCTATCCTATCAAACCGGGATAGTGAAAATTTGTTTTAATTTTCAAAAAAGTAATTTCAGTGAAAATTAGAAAATGCTTAATTAAAATTGACATATAAATTCAAAATGTTGTGTTAAATATACATTCTTTATTAATGAATTATATAAGTAACTAGTAACCCTGTATGAATTGCATGGGAATGATTATGGGAGAATTAAAACGCAGAGAATAAATCCAATTTTAAAGTTGTACATACATTTAAAGATTTAAGGGGACGGTGGACTTTAAAATAGCTAAAAATCAACCAAAATATTGAATTTGTTTTTTTACTCTCGCAATATTCCATATACGTAACTACATCGTATGCTAAAAAAAAAAAAAAAAAAAAAAAAAAAAAAAAAAAAAAAAAAACAGAGTACAAATATTCTAATTTTTAAAGAAGTTAAAGGCATTTAAAATGTGTACGTTTTTCCTACGCATTTGCAAAAAAGCGTGACCAAAATCGTTTGAACCAAAGCAAAAAGAGAAGTTTACCTGCTTGGAAAAAAAAAAAAAAAAAAAAAAAACAGAAAAATAAAAAATATTGTAAAGCATTAGGAAAAAAACAGAAATAGTAAAACATATTGTAAATCATTAGGAAAAAAACAGAAGTAGTAAAAAATATTGTAAAACATTAAAATATAATGTAAATGTAACAAATGAAGGTAAATATGACGCGAGTGAATTTTAAAAGTTTCATTGGTATAATGCATAAATTGTGTCTACCTCTAATTTCGAATCAGGTACCAATTTGAGATATGTTTATTTTTCTCATACTTAATATTATAAGATTAAAAATAGTTAAATGATACGAAAATGTTATCTAGTGTCTACATATTCATATTTAAAGTTAATTTGCTGTTTCTCATGACCATGTATATTAAAGGAAAGTTTGAAGAAAAACTTTAAATTCGCTTTTCCCAATACAAATTTTTTTGGCGGTTCATATGTCTTGAAAATGCTCCATGCGTCTCATTTTTAGTTAAAAAGGAATGATATTTGGAAGAAACTATCTTGTTATATGTTACAGTAGATCTATGTATGCATTTTTGGATATGAGGTTATTAAGAAGTTTAAACTTGTGAGTTTAAACTTGTTTAACAAAAGGTGACATTTTTCCGAAAACTGTGTTTAAGTTCACAAAAATCCTTTCTAAAAATTTCTGATCCATCATATTCAATAAGGGATACACAAAAACTTTTATCAAGTCTTTATAACTAACTAGAAGGAAAAATATTGAAAATCAGCCCGCAAGGAGCATTTTAAATCTTCAATTAAAATAATTAATTATTTGTTTTAAAATTTTTTAGTTTAAAATAAATTAATTTTGAATATATATTTTATAAACTGATGTATATGTACTTCTTGTTGAAAATACATACCTTAAAAAACTAATTTTTAAAGTCCACTGTCCCTTTAACAATAAGGCCAAATTTAAGTAATAAATAAGTGCTTTAAATAAGTAAGTAAGCTAAAGGTGGATCCATTATTTTATTGATTATATATAACTCGAACTTTGCAAAACAATGAGCAGTGAAGTTAACAAAATAAATCAGCTCACGAAATTAATCAAAAACTTCATATGTAATGTTTCGTGTAAGCACTGTTAAACATTAATAAACATTGAACAGCTAAGTTTGTTCAGACCACACACATTTTTTTCCTTCACCTTTCCGAATAAAAAATAGAAAAAAAAAAAAAAAAAAAAAAAAAATACTGTATTTCCTTTCCCCCGTGAATATTTTTTTTTTCCAGATGGCTTGTTTCACAAAAGTCACAATTAAATCTACTTCAGTTATTAATTTTTATTTTGTACTTTATATATACATATATCTATTTTATGCATCTGAGAACGCTTGCAACACTTGAAGACTTTTAAAGGCTCGTAAATTCTGCAGTACAGTGCCTGCCTAAATTCTGAAAACTTTACTTTTTTAGAAATCCGCTGACCAAGGCGGGACGCACAAGCTGCAGAGGCTTCAGCGCCGGCTCAGATTAGCCAGCAACTTATCAGGAGAGAAGTGCGATATCAACTGACATTAATTATTCCGTTAACCATTGTTTCATAATCATGTTGAATCACAATATTTATACCATCAAAAAGGTAAAGGCTTTCAAACAGTGGTTAATTACATAAACTAATTGGCTTAGGACGCAGTTTAAGTTTGGAAAAAGAGTACTCCTATAAAACTTCTAGATTCCTCTGAAGAAATCTAGAAGTTTTATTTGATGTAAACACTTTTTTCGCTTGACTTGCAAAAGTTTCCTGTTAATAGCGCGAGATACAATTACTTTATGTTATATAACAAAGTTCATTAATAAATTTAAGCTTATATGATGCTTCCTTTTGGCTTGTATTCAAATTAGTAATCACCAACGTCTGCTGATTTAGTAATATTTAGAAACATGTTAAAACTTTAATATGCTTCTTGGACAGAACATCCGCAATTAGTTTTACATTTTCCTGTTAACGGCTATTCATATAAAAAGCGAGAAATAACACGTGTAAGGGTAAGGCTTGCTAGAATGTAATTAGAAGTAAGCCTTTTTAGTATAGCCTCTTTTTTAAATTTAAAATACATTTCATTCCCTATAATCTGCCTATAAAGCATACGCTCTCATCTCTTTTACAAAATCATTATCGCCGTTCGAAATTCCTCATCTCCTGTACGTGTTCCACCGCTATCGAATGTTCCACATTTTCCTTTCATCTCTCCCTTTCATCGTTCTATCATCCCGACGATGACCAAATCACAATATTTTATGATTTCAGTGCCGTCATTTATCACCTAATAGCAAACTAAAAACCCTCAGGGTGTCGATTACCAATGTAGGGAACGGGGAAGTTGTTTCGAATATACCCCACCCCAACGATTCTGTAAAGGCGGGAAGTGAGGGCGGCTGTGTTTACTTTATGGCGAGAGTGACGCAATGGGACATCGATATTTGCCTTTCTCTGTTTTTCTAGAGGTTTTTTAAGACCCAGATTGGGTTTCACTTGGTTTGTTCACCTGCATTTCTCCCATCCCGCGGTTGGGGATTTCAGGCTTTGATCGCTTTCTTCCATTAACGGTTATTTGTATAATGATCGTAATGATGGTCATAAATGTAGGTGCTAATGTAATATGTATCCCAGCTTTTGTAAAATGCGCACTATAAAGGAAAAAAAAAATTTCATTATTTTTAGAATTATGGTCATATTAGCCTTTTGTAAACGCAATAGCATTTCATTCTTCTGCAAAATGTAACATAATTGTAAAACTTGACGTTTTATTCAAAGATGACTCGATATAGTTTATATCAATTTATTCTTTTACAGTGCCTGAAAAACGGTTAAAAGTATTAAATGCCAAAGACAGAAAGAAGTTTGCTGTTAATACGAAGTTTCTGTTGAAATATCTGAAACATGACAAAGAAGTCAAGAAATAAATTAAATTATCAGGAAGTAAATATAATTATAGCAGAAATAGTTAAGAAACATTGAAGATTGATTATAATATTTAGAGGGGAATAAATATAAATCTGTCCGAATTTGCTTGATTAAAAAACTTTCTAAAAGTAGCCGTATTTTGTTCAACTCATAGGTTAGGCAGCTTACTGAGAAGCTATGTACTTTATACAAATAATCTGAGCATTTGAATGATGAAAAAAATAGTTCAGAAAATTGCGTGTAAAATGATACGCAAGAAGGAAAATAAGAACTTAAGAGATTACGCTCTCAGATATCATTGCATATAGACTTTATAGAGTCAGTTTAGAATATATCTATATAGTTGCATAACTATTATTCTAAAATCCTTACAGAAATTTTTCTTATCGAAATGAAATTATTCCAACTGCAGAGAAAAGTCTTACTAAATTTTGCTAAAATCTATTGCAGACATCTCTGGAGAACATAACCAGAACAAAAACAGGTGCTGCTGAAATACTAACTTTGCCTTTTCTTAACTCGTGAATTCATTTTATGTACCAAAAGGAAACATTAATAATGTACTTGCTATCACATACTGAAGATAAATAGTATATTGTCAAATTATTTATACAAAAGTACTATAAATTGAAAAAACATTTACATTTAAACACCCAACACTCGAATACGGCAAAACATACAAAAATAAACTATTTAGGAGAAGCTATGCCTTTGTGGAAGATTTTCTAAAGAAAGCTGACTCATATTTATGTTGAGAGCATACTTAAGATTTAACGAAAAAAAAAAATTCAATTAAAAAGCATATATTTTCTTTCGAGTCGGGCGGGAGCAGGTTAATTGTGATGATTGCTTTAAATTTTTGATTGAAGAAAAAATAATTGATTACTATTCCTTCTGAAATTCATTTAGATATAATTCAAAAACTTGGCTCTCTTGATAATTCTCTTGGTAGCTCCTTCACAAAGACCAAAGAATTATAAAACTTCTGCTTTGTTTTAGATTTTAAGTTGCGTCTGTTCCAGGACTGATTTCTAATTTTATGCTTCATGTTGCTTTTCTACCTGTGCTTCCTGCATGTTAGGTTACTTGCCACTTTCGGCATATTCATATTATATTTTATTCCATTCTAACTTATTAACTTTAATTTTACAGCATTTTGTCCAACATTAAGAGTTATAACTGTATAGATTTAAATTATCTATCTCTTTCTTTCTTTGTAAGATAAGAGAGAAGTAAACTAAAAGATTAACTTGAATTTTCAACTTTCTCTTAACTCTCCATTATATTTCGTTATTTCCCCTTTCTATCGTAAAAAAATAGTAACTGCTTATAATAACTCTATCTGAACTGGCTCGTTTTTAAATGAATCCTCCTAATGTGATACTTACATTAAGCTAATGACGCAGATATTTATTTACATTAATGCTTCAACCAATAATAATTTCATAATGGGAAACGGAAACTTAAAATTAACCAGTAGGATAAAGCTAAGCTAAAACTAAATCATTCTAAGCCATGCTTTCATCTTGAACAAGTCGCATAATCTTTCTCGCTTCCGTCCTGGCTGTCTGCTTGCTCTCCGCTCCTACACTTTACTTGCTCCATCGCAATTAATTATTCAATGTATAAAAGACACAAATGTGATCAAGGACAAGCGCTTACTGCTCCAATTTTAGCTTCATCAAAAAGTTTTATCAACGGGAACAAAGAAATATCAAATTAGTCATGACTGCAATTTATTCTTTGAGTACCTTCATGTCAACAACTCTTTAATTACTGCAGTTAATGTCAGTCGACAGAATTCAGTATTATCGACAAACATTTTTTATGAAGACAGATAAAATCGGCGAGTTTAGCTTGCTTGTTCTAGATCCCGTTTGGGTCTTTCGATAGAATAACGAAAATGCAGCAGCGGAAAGCAAACGATTTGGCAGGGCGGAAGCGGGAGAGATGATGCAATATGTCCAAGATGAAAACTTGGTTTAGAATCATTCGGTTTTCATTTACCTTTATTTTTAAACAAACCAATCTGATTTTGGATTCATTCCTTCTAAGACAACTTTTTTGTCTTTTTGAATTCTTGTTATATTTCACTTTCTTACTTACGCCATTAAAAAAGTGTTCAATGCTGCTGTACATTTTTATTTATTTATTTATTTATTTTATTTTATTTTATTTTGGTCCAAAGGGGCTTTGTACCTGAAGGACGATTGTTTTCCCTTTGCAATTTTGCGTTGAAACCTTTAAAAGGTTGTATCACTTCTCAAATCGTTGTCACCAAATATTATATCTGATTATATCTGAAGAAATTAAATAATGAAGAATCTGCATAAATGTATGTATGTTTCTCGCATTGTAATAAAACAACAGTACATAGAGCCATCGAATTTTGAATGACGTAATCCTACTGCGAATATGGGCATGTGGAAGCTCAAATTTGAAATTTGAAATTTGTTTTATTATCGATTTCATATTTTGTAAAACTTTAACGAATTTTTGAGTAACAAACTCAACGATTTGAAAGCGAGCAATGGCAACAATCTACCGAGGAGGGGGGGACCTTTTTATCTCCAGCGCGCTGAACTGTGTATCGGAAATTCTAAAGATAGGCTCATGTTAAAATTATTTTGCGAGAACTGAATTTTATTGTTTAAGTGCGAAGAACGTGATATTTAATAAATAAACGTAACACACAAAATGTTAAAAAAAACGCCCCTTTGAACGTAATTTAAAATTTAAAACATTTCATTTTAAAACTTTTTTTTTTTTTTTTTTTTTTTTTCAGAATAATCCGTGGTGATAGTATTTGCTGGCAACACGGACACGAAAGTGACACAAATAAGAATGTGAACAAACTGATGGCACCACTGGTGCTAACAATAATAAATAAATATTTAATAAATAATAATAATAATAATAAAGACAATCTGAAAGACTGCAGATTTTAAATTATGTCCAAAGGGGCATTTTTTTAATATTTTGTGTGTTACCTTTATTTATTAAATATTATGTTCTTCGCACTTAAACCATAAAGTTCAGTTCAAGAGTAATATCGCAAAATAATTTTAAATGGAGCACATCTTAGAATTTCCGATACACAGTCTCACGCGCTAGAGATAAAAATGTTTTTTCTGTACAACGTTGTCATTGTTCGCTTTGAAATCTTTGCGTTTGTTATTCAAAAATTCGCTAAAGTTTTACAAAATATGAAATCGATAATAAAACAAACTTCAAATTTGAGTTTCCAGATGCCCATATTCGCAGTAGGATTACGTCATTCAAAATTTGATGGCTCTAGGTACCGTTGTTTTATCACATTGCGAGAAACATACAGACATTTATGCAGATTCTTCATTATTTAATTTCTTCAAATATATTACAGAGCGATAATATTTGATGGCAACAGTTTGAAAAGTGTAATGGACATTCAGAGTGATTCAACGCAAAATCGTAAAACGAAAACAATAGTCCCTCAGGGACAAAGCCCCTTTGAACTACTAATAATTCCTTAGTATTGTTAAGGAAGAGCCGAAAGAATTATCAACAGTCTTCTACCTCTCTCGATCACCTATTTCGAAACTCACCCTTAAAATTTCTACTTCAGAATTTTTCTCTTGGCGTTGACATTCACTGATAACACTTTGACACACTTCTACACAGGAGAAATGTTTAAAACATAATATCGATAATATGCAGTCTGCTGAATGATTCAATACATAAGCAAAATAGTGAAGCTCGTATTTAATACTGTATGAAGCTAATGCTATGGATAAATCTAACAAAGCAAAACTAATGGCGAGCAGGGTATAAAGGTTACAGTAATCTGTAAGTATGTGGTTTAAAGAAAAATTTTATTATAATTTTATTCATCTGAAATTCAGCAAGTTAAAATCTTGTATTTCTTTACTATCATCCTAGTATTTTAGATAATTAGATTTTTCTTTCAATTTATTAATGACATTAGTAACATAATGCCGTTATGTTTCTTCTTTTAGTAGAGATATCACACATGTAAATTCAGGTATGAAGTGTTTCATCTGATAAAGGAAATGAACTTTTTTTTTATTATTATTATTATTTCAAATCAGTACTCAGTTTGCGTAGAGTTTTAATTAGCCGTATTTATAAAGAGATCAGAAAATTCCAGACCCATGCTCGCTATGAGCAAAAATTTATGAACGACTTGAACTTGTCACACTGCTTTTTAATAGTGCTGAATAACTTTACATAATGCTAAAGTATTTTCAAGTATCTTCCTTATTTTTATTAATTTAGTATAATTAATTTTATAATGAAAAAAAAAAGTGTTAGAGATAATTTTTAAATAGTAAAGGATTACTTAACTAAAACAGTGTAGTCACTAATTAAAGATGATTGAGAAAAAAACAATGTCGATATATATGAAACAGTTTTATTAAATGAAATATTAACAATTATTTACACTCTCCGAGGCCTTTAGCATAATTTTAAATCCATCCATCACAAAACTAGTATTCTGATAAAAAAAATTACTTTTTTGAAAGAAATGTCACCATAGCAAAGAAATAAAAATTACAATAATTGTATTTTTGTTTAGTTAAATTAAAAATTTTTAATAGGCGTAAAATTGAATTATTATTTTTAATATTACTGTTCGATGAAAATATTAATATTTAAATATTTTAGAATTTTTTTTTACTTCTACATTATCCCCCCATCAATAACTAAGTTACGTTCAAGAATTTTAACTGGTAATTACTGGTAGGAGTTTATTTCAGTCTCTAAATTTTACTGGAATCCTTATTGTTCTGCCACTTCGAGAGCTGTTTAGAAGGTGCATTTCCTTCATTTACTTCCAATGTACCCCTTTAATATGGGGAAAATCTTTCTTTGTCAGGATAAAGGCTCCTTTTAACCTATCAATGGTTACATTGTCATTTTTTCCTTTTATATCACAAGTCAAACATTTTGGTATCCGTTCAGTCATCAAAAATGCCCCTTCATAAAGAGGTTCGAGTGACTTTCTTACTCTGTCTACTCTTAGGAATACGTCAGAACATGTTTTTAATTCCCTATGAATGAACACTTTTTGTGAAGTTTTATGATGTGATAGTCTTGGTCTTATGAATTCCGTTAATTTTTTTAACATTGCTAGGAATGAGTCTGGTGTTTTATGATTGAAATTCCCTGCGAAAATTTTAAAATGCTGTTTTATAGGTTGTTTATATAGCATTTCTGCTACCATATGATTGGTATCTTCTTGTACTGCAGATTTCATCTTAAAAAGGCAGTTGGTAAAGTTTCACCCAAACTAAGTTGTTATGGGCTTTAGTTTGGATGAAACTTTAAATGCTGCTTTGAGTGACCTATGAAGTCTTCCTATTTTGCCATACTTCAATCCAGTTTATAAGTCTATCTCCGCAAGTTAGACAATAAACATTTTCAATTTGATGGTGTTAATGGCCCTATTACGTAAATATGAAGTTTTTAAAATCTTTCAGTATCTTTTTGATGTTTTCCAATAATGAATTTTATGTTGCGAGAAACTTTGTTTTTTTCTGGCAGAAAATACATTCTCAAGCCCCTTATTGTATGCCTTTTTTAATGTTCAAATGAAGTCTGAAGTTATAAACTTTGCAGATAATTTTATTCCTCAATATGAAAATCCGCAAAAGCGAATAAAAATTTTCATTTGATATTTCTTCAGTATACAAGGTCTAACTGTTGTGGTTGATACGTCACACCGTACTTTTTCTGAAGGTAAAGGATATTGTTAAATTTTAATGAAGTTGAATTTTGTAAATTTTTTAATTTTTCGTCATCAGTTTGGCTTTCTGTTATTTCATTATAATTAAGTTCTGTAATTTCTTCTATTCTTGTTAATGTATCAGCTATTATATTGTTTTCACCTTTAATATGTTTAACTTCAGTTGTAAACTGTGAAATATATTGTAGTTGTCTGCATTGTCTGGGCGAAGCTTTGTCAGATTTTTGTTGAAAAACGTACAGCAAAGGCTTGTGATCGGTAAATATGGTAAAATTTATTCCTTCAAAGTTTTTTTAGAGGTGTAAATTCCAAGCAATTCACGATTATACGTCCTGTAATTTTGCTGGGCAGTATTTAGTTTTTACGAAGAGAATGCTGTTGGATTCTATCCATTTTTTGTCCTAATTTTGTAAAACTGATCTATTAGCCGAATCTGAAGCGTATATAAACAATTCCAGAGGTAATTCAGGACTCGGGTAGGATAGCAATGCAGCATTACTAGGATCTTGCTTAAACTTTTCAAACTGTTTTAATGCCTTTTCTGTCCACTGAATTTTTCTTTATTCCCTTTTTTTAAACCTGTCCAGTGGCCATGTAAAACAGCTTGGTTTTTTTCAGTGTTTTTTAAGTAACGCCCATAAAAGTTGATCATGCCAAGAAATGTTCTTGGTTCATAGATGATTGTTTTGCAATTCAATACAACTTCTACTTTTTTAGGTAATGGATTAAAACTTTCGGTTATAATCAAATACTCTAAAATTCTACATTTTCTTCCCCAAAAGTTGATTTAGACAAATTTATTCTTAAGCCGTATTTGTTTAATCGGTCAAAAACTAAATTCAGGTGTTTCTCCTGCTCTTCTTTGTTACGTGGTACGATCAGTCCGTCATCTAAATAAGCAAAAGTGAAATTTAAATCTCTAAAAACTTCCATAGATGTAGCTTCTAGCTATTTCTAGGAAATTTTAAGTCAAGTTGGCAAGCTTTGAAATGTACAGGTTGACCTTCGGTTACAACAGTGTTTGACATCATGCTTTGTACCTGAGATTAGTAAGTTTGACTTAAATATATCAGGATGTTTAGGAAACAGGTTTGAATATTTATTTGAGTTGTTTAACATGCTTATACTATTACTGAGAGGTACTAAACAAATGACACCTTTAACGCAAAGCTTAGTTTCTCCATCAATCAATTGCTGTCCCTTCAGGTCAACCCGTAAATTGAAATTTATTTTAAACTTTAAAAAATCGGCTCATAATATTCCGTAATTTACTTTTGCTTTTATAAACAGAAACTTTGAAATATTTTCGTAACCTGAACTTCAGTTCCATACGTTTCAGTTTCTGAACCATTTGCGGAGTATAATTTAAAGTCAGAAAAGTTTTTATCTACAAGTGATGCCAAAATGCTAACATTGGCCACACTATCAATGAGGAATGGAAAATTAATTATCTTTGATAAATAAACGAAATTTGCGACATTCTTTTATGTTTGCAGGAAAGCTTGTCGCCAAATCTACTGCAACATTTAGTGTTCCTGATATTTATTTATTTATTTATTTATTTATTTTATTTTATTAGTCCAAAGGGATTTGAATCCCGAAGGACTATTAGTTTCGTTTTGGCATTTTGCGTCGGACGGATAAATGTCGGTTCACTTTTCAAACTGTTGCCATAAAATGTTAGAGTCCTGCATTATATTTGAAGAAATTAAATAATGAAAATCTGCGTAAATGTATGTATATTTCTCACATTGTCATAAAATAACGGTACATAGAGTCATCGAATTTTGAATAACGTAATCCTCCAACGAATATGAGCATGTGGAAGACCAAATTTGAAATTTGAAATTTGTTTTATGATCGATTTCCTACTTTTTAAAACTTTGACGAATTTTTGATTAACAAACTCAAGGATTTCAAAGCGAGCAATGGCAACGTTGTGCAGAAAAAAACATTTTTATCTCCAGCGCGTGAGTCTCTGTATCGGAAATTCTAAAGATATGCTCGTTTTAAAACTATTTTGCGATATTGCTGTTGCACTGGATCTTATGGTTTAAGTGCGAGGAACATGATATTTAATAAAGAAAGGTAACACACAAAATGTTAAAAAACGCCCCTTTGGACGTAATTTAAAATCTGAAACATTTCAGATTTTATTTATTTATTTATTTATTTATTTATTTATTTTTATTTTTATTTATTATTTTTTTTCCCACGGACACGGTACTTGGCATTTTTCTGGCTTGCATTTATTTACAAATTTAAAATGAAAATAACAATGTTTTCCATTAGCTTTGTAAATTCCGTTAGCTTTCCATTAGCTTTGGATCGACTACATGAGCCTAAGAGAGGGGTATTTAGTTCGCAGTTGATCTGAAATTTTTTTCAACACTTAATTTTGCCATTTGTTGCTCCGGAAATTGAATTCTGTTTAACAGTTCATCCTGTGTTGCTTTGCTGATTTGTACAGTTGCTTCTGTGAGCTTATGAACATCAAATATTTCTGTGTGCGGTTTCATATTCTTGATTTTGTCTGCTCATATAGAAAGTTATGAAATATCCTTTTCGCTCACTAACAGACTATTATTTATTGTTTCTGGTAATTTTTCAAGCCAAAAGATTTTAATCAAATTTTCTGATACATCATTTTTAGCAACAGATCTTAAATTTTGGAATAATTGGTTTGGTTTCATGTTTCCCAACTCAATGCTGGTAATTAATTTCTTTATTCGGATATTTTTCACTTTTCTTAAATATACTTAAACGTCTATTTTTAACATCTATTAATTTGATGTCGCGATCGTTACTGATGATATATGTTTTCTACGAATTTAGGCTCCAATTCTGAAACTTAATGATTAAACTTAGTTTCTTCAGCTTTTATTTCCAATATTTGAATTAGGCTTCAACTAAAAAAAAAAAAAAAAAAAAAAAACCGAAATGTTTTAGATTTTAAATTACGTCCAAAGGGGCGTTTTTTAACATTTTGTGTGTTACCTTTCTTTATTAAATATCATGTTCCTCGCACTTAAACCATAAGATCCGGTGCAACAGCAATATCGCAAAATAGTTTTAAAACGAGCATATCTTTAGAATTTCCGATACAGAGATTCACGCGCTGGAGATAAAAATGTTTTTTCTGCACAACGTTGCCATTGCTCGCTTTGAAATCCTTGAGTTTGTTAATCAAAAATTCGTCAAAGTTTTAAAAAATAGGAAATCGATCATAAAACAAATTTCAAATTTCAAATTTGGTCTTCCACATGCTCATATTCGTTGGAGGATTACGTTATTCAAAATTCGATGACTCTATGTACCGTTATTTTATGACAATGTGAGAAATATACATACATTTACGCAGATTTTCATTATTTAATTTCTTCAAATATAATGCAGGACTCTAACATTTTATGGCAACAGTTTGAAAAGTGAACCGACATTTATCCGTCCGACGCAAAATGCCAAAACGAAACTAATAGTCCTTCGGGATTCAAATCCCTTTGGACTAAAAAAAAAAAAAGATTTAGTGTATATCGATTAAGAAAGGAGAAACTTCAACGCTTGTTTTGTTTAGTTCAGGCGATACATTTGCTTAGTCTTCAGTTTTATCTGTTTTGGGCGTCTTTTGTATTCAGCTGGTCACCAGATTTTTGTAGTTACCAAATAAATATGGCTGAGAAAAAAAACAATGTTGACGCTAATGAAATAATTTTATTAAATGAAATATTAACAATTATTTACATTTTCTGATGACTGTAACATATTTTTACATCCATCCATAAAAAAAACTAGCATTCTGATATAATAATTACTGTTGGAGAAAATATCATTATAGCCACTTTTTTAAATAAAAATTACAGTAATGATATTTTCATTTAATTAAATTTTTAGAATGATTTTTAATAGACATAAATTAAATTATTGTTTTTAATAGTACTGTTGGATGAAATTATTGATATTTAAATATTTTTGGAATTTTTAATATATTTGTACTCATACAACACGATTTACAACAAAATTTTAATAATATCATGTTAAACACTTCAATAAAATGTTTCCCAGCATACGCGCTCAGCAAATAAGCAACTCAACTTTCGTTTTTCATATTTAATAATAAAAAAAAAAAAAAAAAAAAAAAAAAACTATTGGAATTTACGAACTTTGTTAACGCCCAAAGAAGAGTGTGCTGTTACAATTTATGACTCTTTCGAAATTAAATAACAAGTTATGACTTAAGAGTAATTTTCAAATGTTTCCCTACAGAAGATATTCTGTATAAATTCTTAAATGCCCTATCTTACTCTAAATAGCTCAGTATTAAAATAGAAGTATAAAGAGTAGTTTATTGCATTAAAGACCTGCCAACCAAAAGCTGTATAATTTTACCTTTCAAGATTATATAACATCTTGGCATCTTATATGAATCAATAATTCTGGTAGAAGAACTTTAATTGAAAAGTTTGTAAAATTATTTAAGAAGAAAAGTAATATTATGCCTAATACATCAAAGATCCTTAAGCCTCTTCAAGAATGTATAATATTCTGACATCTTATAGAAATAAAAGATACTTGTCGAAGGACTTTAATTAAAAGTCTTTACAAAATAGCGTAAGAGGTAAAATAAGGTCATACATCAGGTTTCGAAAGATCGTAAATCCGAACAGAAAGAAGATAACATTACCAAAGATGCACATCTCAGAAACCTATAAAAGTACTTTAAATATCTGATCTTAAATTAAATTCTTCACAGTATACTAGCGCAGCATCCTATTCTCTTAACTTCTATTGAACACAAACCGTAAATAACGTCAGGTCCCGTTGCCGGTAGCAACAACAACCGCTTTCACCGCTTCCTTCCTGCAATTTCGCCGTCCGGACCCTTATCGGGTCCTTATCGCCGAGCCGGACAGGATGATTGAACGCCGGCCGGAGTCAGTATAATAGAGGGCGGCGGCCCTGCTTATCAGGGCGGCCGCGCCGGGCGAGAGGGAGGGATGCTGTTTACCATAACAAAATGGCAGTTTCCTTGAGAAAAACCTCTTTTTCCGCAGGCCGGAAGCCCCGAAATGACTTGATCGCCGGGAAAGGATGGAATTTGTTAAAAGGAGATGGGAAAGGGTCTCTGCTTTTAAGACTTCCTCCTCCTTATTCTTTCGTTATCAGGAGGGCTGAATTGCTCCCAACCCTTTCTCTCTCGTTTAATGCCGCTTGCTGCAGTAGCTGCCTCGAATAAGTTTTGATGGAAAAGCTTCAGTATAATGGGAGGCTACAGTCCTGTACTGGTCATTACAGCTATTGCACCCTTAAAGTGAAAGGAGCCAAAATGCCTGGAAAAGATCTAGATGTGAAACAAGCGAAATTGAAGCACATGGATTTTTTTCAGTTCTTTTATGTGTTTTTATACACATCTGTAAAGACCTTTCAAAATGTTTTTGAAAAATTTTTATCATTTAGTTCACTTATTTTGCTTACCGTGAGTGGAATATAGTAATCTATTTTTAATTTACTTTCTGATAAGCTATCGAGGTTAAATTATGTACACACATTGTTTGTAGATGACAATGCAATGTGGTGAAGAATTTTTTTTTTTTTTTTTAATTCGATGTAGGTTTTTTTTTTTTTTTTTTTTTTTTTTTTTTTTAATTTAATAGTTAAACGATATTTTGCACATGTCTTCGTTTAACATGTAAACTAAGTGTGTCATAAATTTACTGTTTGTCCCAACAAGAGCGGTAAAATTTTTTCAATTAAATTTGTATGAAGATTGTAAGTTAATTTAATGAATTTTTGATAAATTGCTGGATTTGAGCTTTATGATTTTAAAATTTAAACATGTGAATTGTGTCCGATATAAATTTTTGAAATTTTCCTAGATTATAAAACTCTTTTAAAAGAAGAATGGCAATAAAATATTATAATTGAGCGATTTTCTACATTTTTTAATGTGTTGCAATCTGAAGCAGACGGGAAATGAAAGCGTTTTCTTCCCGAAAAAGTTGCTTTTAGATTTGTCATCTTTTCCCACTTAATTACGCAGTTTGCCATCTTGGCGCACCTGATGACGAATTGGCTATATTTGTTTTGATATTGCATTGTTTGCAGTTTCCGAAAATGAATGTTCAAAGCGATTTTTTTCGTATCCTCAATGATGTTCAGTTATTTTTCTTTATTTCTTAATTTTCTTATCATTTATTGTTTGTTTTTAATAACAATTAAAAATTAATATGTAATTGAGTCTAAAAAAAGAAAAGAAAATGTAATTGGAAAACTTTGTTATACGATAAGCTTTTATTTAAAATGTATATGATATGAAAAATAGGATATTTAATGCACTAAAAAGAGAAAATTAATTTATGATTTAGTTTAATGAAAATAATAGAGTAAATAATTCCATTTATAGACTTCATTTACAATTTTATATCGGGAATAATTAAAGCTTGGGGAGCTTAAATAACGAAATATATTAATTTAATTGCAATTTCAAATGTATAAGCTATTCTCTTTTTAAATTTATTATGGGCGATAGTTAACAACAAATTTATCATGGGAGCCAGTCAACATAAGTTCACAGTAATATTAAAAGAGAACGGCTTGCATTTTCCTTTTTCATATTCTTATGCAAATATTTACCATATATACTGTGTTGCAAAACGTTTTTATTTTCAAATTGTTTAAAGCTGATCCATCGTGATGAAAGATGTTTTAAACTTATAGAGTGCTTGAGAAATACATGAAATTGAATTTCATCCCAGGAAAAGAAGAAATTTGCAGTGCTCTAAAAAAGCTGAGCAGCTATTGATAATAATGTGCAATATTCACTTTTGAGAATTTTAAATTGTAAACTCTAAGTCACATGTGAAAGTTTAAGCAATTATGATAATTCGGAGAAGTAATGACTCAGATGCGTCTAGATCAGGGGTTCTCAACCGGTGGTACGCGTACCATTGGTGGTAAGCAAAGAAGAAAAATATTCTTAACTATCAAATTTAAAATTAAATCCTGACTGAGTTTTTTCTCTAGTAGTCGTAAATTTATGCGATCTGAGCTTTGTTCAAGAGTGGTGGTACTAAAGGTTTTCAATTTTTGCTTAGATGGTACGCGTTAGTCAAAAGGTTGAGAACCGCTGGTCTAGATGATCGTACTTATTACGAATCTGCCTTACAATCTTACAATATTCATTTTCTCAAAAAATTTAAGTATTTATTATTTAGCTGCTCTGGTGTGGGCTCGTGAATAAATATCTGTTGATTCGATAACCCCGGTTTTCAGATGTGAAAAAAAATATTAAATAAATACATAAATAAAATATTTGCTTAAGTACATGCTAAGTGAGAACAGGTTGTAAAGTAATAAAGTGCAGAAACACAAACTGGCCAGTTATTGAATTTTAACAGCAATTCTAAATACCATATGCATATTTCACCAATGGAATGAAAATAATCCGCTAAAATGCTTGTGAGAGTCGGAGATTAGAAATAATCCTTCATACCCATTCTTTTCTTAACCCACACCACTGCCAGTTGAGAGGAAATATTATGAAGATAGGTCTTGATTATTCATGGTCAGTATTCGATTCATCGTCCTTACTCACATTTGTTGGAAAAAAGATAATTTTATTTTCTATAATCCACTGAAATAGCGCATTTCGTGAAGTACATGCATTGAATGATGCAATGTATATTTCTTCAAGTAGTACCTGGAATAAAGAAACGCAGTACGTATCTTGTATATCTTTATTGCACAGTTAGTTGTTGAAAATAAGGATAAAATATAAAAAATCCCTTAATATGAAGGAAAAGAGAGAGAGAACGGGTCCTTTGTAGAGTATAGTTTATTCGTTCCCTGGAATATTTTAAAATTCGTGTCAGATAAACTAGGGACCAGATTTTATTATACTGAAATGCAGGAAAACTCGGCAAGGTCTTTTTTAATATTTCACAAAGGCTCACCGAATCCTATTTTAGTGACATGGTATGCATCTATACTAAATCCGTTACTCTCACATATGCATCACATCGATCATAACATCTGTGATATATTGCTAAAATCGTGAAGATTTGTGGAAGAGCAAGGATACTAAAATGGTGTCCTTTATTAATTCGTACAAGAAAAAGATTCAGTTATGCAACTTTTACTGGCATAATCTAATTTTTTGACAAATTTTAAATGAGTATTAGCATCAATTTTTTTCATTCATCAGTTTTCCCGTACGCCCGTATAAACTTTTCCAAAGCCATGCTAGCAAAGCTGAATACTTTGAGTTTTGGGTAGACATGCAAAAAACTTAACAAATTTATATCCTTTTCAGTGAATACCTTATGCATTATAAGTTTTCAAAACATTTCAAATACAGTGCGCATATTGATTAAACTATATAAGAGCTATATTTAAATGCCATATAAAGAACCCATTTAATAAACCGTTCAATATTATCTGCAGTTTCGTTGTTTGAAAGTATAAATCTTGGAATATATTATTCTTAGTAGTAAGAAAGTGGCAATTCACGACCAAGAGGCGGAGAGCGGAGCAAGTCCGCTGAGGGGAACAAACTACTGATAAAGGGAAGGATCCAGATAAACGTCACAATCTGATTATTCTTTTATCTGAAAAGTGATTCAATACAAAAGTGAAACGAATACACAATTAAGGACTGAGCCTAATACATTTAATAGCTTTATAACTAGAGCTTGTCTTTATACTAATGAGTTTCTCTCATTGCATTTGGCATAATTCCAAGAATAAATTTAATATTTATAAATATATGCTGCTTTCAATCCCATACTTATAATGAATACAAAATATGAGAAGTTTTGAATAATCTTATAATAGTTTTTTTTTTTTTTGGAGGTTGTTTTCATTGAAATAAATGTCTTAAATATTAAAACTGACAAGTTTGGGATTATATTTTAATATAGTTTGTATTTAAAAAGTGTAATGCTCTTCAAGTAAAGTATATCTTTCTGTTGTCCATTAAAGATTGCTGTGAGCTTTCAGTAAAATACCGCTTCCATTTGTCCAGTTTCACCTAAATCTACAAGTAATAAACTCTTTGCATGAATCTAAAAAGTTCAAATATGAAAAACAAAATATCGGAAGTTTCATATTATCGAGTTATCGAGAAAGAAAAAATTTCACGCACATACAGATACACAGATAGACATACATCATTGTAAAAATAGTAAAAACGTTTTGCGGTACCATAATTCATTCTTATTCACTGAATACATACTATAGAAATTTTAGACAGAAAATATTATCTCTCTTACTTATGTACATAGTTTGGCGGAAGGTAGTAAATAAGTTTTATTTCAAAAGTTTTTGTAGTGACTATAAAACTCCTAAAGATTCTGTTTTAAAAATTTCGCATTTTGAAAATTATTTTGAAGTAATAATATTAAAGCAAATTCATTGCTATAACAAAGGTAATAAAGCTAAATTACTTTAAAGGTCAGCTTTACTTTTCCTTTTAGCTTTCTTTAGGCTGCTCTTTGGGTATCTCTCTTTGAATCTTCCACTGCAAATTTTTCATGACAACTTGCTGTCAATTTCTACATTATTCTCTCTTTGTAATTTCAGTATGTCCTCTGCAACTCATCGAGAAGAAATGTCATGTTTATATATTATATCAAATACTGAATTCAGTAAAGCCAGAACTTAGATAGATATATGTGATTACAGAGTGTAGAACCATATGTGATTACAGAACTTCATTCTATGCCATGACGTCTACTTTAGAGGACGCCAAGGTGACGCAAATAACATTTATGGCTAGGAAGAGGGGTAGAATCGTAGCTCTTCATCTTCGGCAATTACAAGGCGTAATAGCATTTCATGAGGAGATTAAATTGAGTCCAACATGTGTTAATTTTACTCTGGACCGCGGATTCAGCATATGATTTAAAAGTAGGTTGAAGCCACTTATGCAACGATTTACCCCAACTCTGCGGTTTGACGTCACAGAGGGTCCTTCTCACGATCTATTGCGTTTCGATCAGAGAATCATAATCCCTTCACGGTCGAGGGTGAAGAGGAGGAGGTCGTAAACCGTATCTCCCCCTTCTTCGTGAGAGGGGCATTTAATGGCCACGTGTCTTTTGCTTTCCCAATTCAATCACGGATCTATTATTTGGCTGAAAGAGCCTATCATCGTCACCCTGATAAAAGCGATCGGCGTCACACTGTTATCGACTTTTTGACCTCTTTATTATGCATCGTCGTTAGTGACACTTCTAGTGGTGCTGATCAAATCTGAGGAAAGGAGAGCATTTGTTGTTACCATTTTGTATCTTCCTGCCTATTTTGTTCCTATCTTGGTATTTAACGCTTGGCAGTCTTAAAAATTATTTTACAAAGTGCAAGACTTGTCCAGAAAATAGTAACCGTTTGATTAAAAAGAAACAAAATGGAACATTTTTTTCCCCTTTGAAAGTGGTTACGATTCGACAGACACCCATGTCACTGTTTATCATATTGTACCGTAAAACAGATTTATATATATATAAAGACCTGTAGAGCACTTTTATTCCTAGGCCATTGAGAAATTATTGTTTATTTCAACTGATTATAACAAAGCTCGGGAGGATTTTCTGCCTCGTGGAAGATTGCTTTCCTGAAGGAATGAGAGAAAGTGGCTCATATTCGTATTAAAAGAAAATGAAGAGTACAATCCATACAGCCCGTTCTCTGGGATTTGAACCCAATAAAACTAACAGCAGTCAGCTAGTTTTCTTAGACATCTAGTGGGTCTCAATGAAAAATGCAGCTACCATTTGTTAGAACAAATTAGGAGTTCTAACAACACCAAAAAATTGTTCTTCATAATGATGCTCAGCAGTATGTTACCACACCCATATAGCATCTGCATTAGAGCTCCCTATGGAAGATTTGGGAGCATTAGACTGCGGCCCTGATTTATTTTTCCAAGCAATTACTATATTTAAAAAAAAAAAAAAAATCAAGTAGATTTTATGTGAAAAGTGTTTCTCTGATAATGAAGCTCATGCATAGCAGTTGCATTTCTCGATAGAATCGACTCGGTAATAATTATGTTTGGATTCAGAATTGTATGAAAGAAAACATACAAAAGTTTATTTTTCCGGTACGATAAAGTGCCTCAGTGTCTTGGGTTGCTATGTTGAATAGCAGCCTACGGAAAGTATTTTTGGAATAAAAAGGTTTTTATATATTTAATTGTTAGCAAACGAGTACTATATTTTGCACATGCAAGTTATGCAAATACAAAAATATTCAAGATTTAGAGAAGAGGCCATTTTTAACAAAAATATTGCTTTTAAGCAGCCGCATTAATAATTTATAGCAGCCGCATTTCAGTTGGTTTTCTTACATTGATGAATTGGTGTTTTGAGATAATTTAAAAAGTAGGGATGGTTATCTCCTTAACAGAATAATCTTCAACTTAAAATATGAAATCAGCACTTAATGAAGCAAATATAATTGAAATTTTTTTAAGTAGAGTCTCGCTGCAAAAGATAATTTGAAATTAAAACTTTGTAATTGTTTACGGTTAAGAATTTCTCATATTATTTAGAATTTCAGCAAACAACTATTTTTTACACTGCTTAATACTTTCCTCTATGCTGAACGGAATCCTGATTGAACTGTTACTAGTTCTTTTAAAGCTTAAAGAAAAGGAAACGTGATTCCACGTGAGGATAGCACAGAAAACTTCAATCAATCACTCCTTAACTTACAATCACAAAAATGTGTTAACCAAAGAACTATAATTTCTAAGATAAAATCGAGCTTATCTATAGAAATAATTTCTTACTCAGATGCTGTATTCTCTCCTTCTCTCTTTAGCTAATTTTATAGAAGTAAGCCTTATAACTGCGTTGTAATTCCGAATAAAATTTTAATAATCCTCTCATCTCTTAACAAATGAAAATATTCGGCAACGACAAGAATTTGTGATGTTCCTAAAAACAGATAGCGGTATTATAGGGAAATTACTAAGAGAAAAGTTTCCTCTGTCAAAACTATTCAAACACATCCAAAATTAAATTTTCTTAAATCTCTTCCCATTTTTTAAAATTATATTAATTAATAAAGAGGGGTACTTTATTTTCGTATTTATGAAATAAAGACGAAATGCACCAGCATTAGCAATTACATGTGAAATATTATTCACGAACTTTTTGAACAAAAATTAATGAAAAGTAAATAGTCAAAGATAATTCGTTCTCCGCACTCTTCTGTTATCGGGACCGAATTAAAAAATATATACATATATAAAGTGTATACGCATTTATGTGCGTACATGTGTGAGGGTAAACAAGCACATATATAAGTACATAAATATACACATGCATACATGAACATATAAATACATACGTACATGCATGCATACATACATTTCTGAATCCGGAAAACGGAAGAGTACCAGTTCGTTTAATTTGCGTGACTCTTGAGATAGTTCGTATGTTGCTCGGAATCTCTATCTTCCTTTAATACATACCTACGCATGCCAGTTATCGCATGCAGAAATTTCAGTAGAACCCAAAACTGTGGAATAATCACCCGTTTCTTTTGTTTTATTTTCTAAATACATAGTTCAGCATTCTGATCGTAAATTTTGATATGTATGGGTCGCTATGAGAAAGAAATAATTGACAGAATTAAGGATTTTTCACAAAAGGGTTTATACTTGCGTAACACACATATCGCTATGCATAAATAATGTAGTAAATAATGCTAAAGAAAATGTATTCATCCCAAGCCTACTTAGGATTTAAAAGGCAGACAGCAGTTCACCAGTAGTTTTTCAGGAGCGTTACAAAATGGAAAAAGAAGAGAATGCAATGAAAATTTGTTTAAAAGCCTATATTCTGCTGTGTAAATTAGATATGTGTTGTTATTTAATAAAATGTGTGTCTGATCCGGACGGCATATAAACATTTCGTACCGCACCGCGCGCATAGGGAAAACCGTACTTGTACTTGGACATACTTTCCGATGACATTCTGTTAGCGGTAATGCGGGATTCTTATGGTTTCCTTTTCGTTGAATGATGCGCATGAGTGACACGGAAGCGTAAACACTATCGTTTAATTTCTTTGAATGATAAAGCCAGGCGAAACATTTACATGCAGCGTTCTGTAGATGACCTTACTGTTTCATGGAATAGTAAAATTATAAAAATACTTCAAATATACTGTTAACATCCAAGCGCTTAGGTTAAATAAATATTTGAGTTCATTATTTTAGTGCAAAAACCGAAACATTTCAGATGACATGACGTTATCGACCCAACTGTAAAGGCATATTATGCTCGTAAGTATATTATTATTGCAATTTTGTCGTATTCTGTTGTTCCCTTCACACTGAAGAGAACATTTCCTTTGCAATTGCATATGCTGTTTCCGTGTTAATGCCCATGTCTTTCACATCTTTAATATTCTTTTGCCTTAAATGAAAGACAACCGACATTCAGTATTAGCTCTGAATTTAAAACACAGAAAAAAAAAAAATCCTGCTCTAAACACTAGTTGTATACAAAAGTACAAAAGACGTTACACACTAAAAAACGGGCAATATTCATAAAGTAATATTATTCAATTTAAACATAGGTATCTCTGTTTCTCTGTTCCAAATCTACGATACACAAACTTAAAAAATAAATATTACTTTTTGAGACAGAATACAAATATCGTGAATTAACTGTGTATTATGTTAGCTCCCATCGTTTTTGCTTATTTGCGAAAAACTTGTCTAATGCTTTCGAAGACTGCATCTGCAGTGAATAGGTATATTATGAACATCAATTAGCAATCACAATACCTTTAATACGAATGGTTTTAAATTAAAAATACATTTATTAAAAACCTCTATACCCAATATAATACGCATTTACGGAATTAGCACACTGAAAGAAATAATAACTTTTTCTCTCCAGGGGAAAACCAATCACTTCATTTTTTTTAATATTAAATTCACTATATTACAGTGCCGTAAGAAACGTAATCTCATGGTAATAAAAATACAACCCAAGTCATTAACAGTAATAGTCTTTTCGGCATTGCTAGTAAAATGTAAAGAAACTGTATGTAGATGTAGTCTCGAGCCCAAGCAAAGTCAAGTCGTAGAGGAAATGATGTCATCAGAAGTCATCTCCAATCACGAGAATGGATTTTTCCTTATACGCGTGGTTCGGTAGGGAATGCTTATATACGTCCGGATAATTTTCTTTACTGTAATACTTTGAGACAGAAGTATATATACCACTTACTGCCACAGAATTCTTCCTCAAAATTTGCCTATATTCGCTTTTTCCGAGAAAGATGTAATGAAAGAGCAACTAAAAGATGAGGAAACACATGATTATTTGTTTATATTGTTGCGTGCGTACGGGTTCGTAATAGATTTAATGCACAAGTCCGATAAAAAGTTAATAAAATTTATTCTTATCACAAGAAATATAACAAAAAGCTGGATTTTTCCTCAAAGATATTCTGACCATATGACAATATCACGCAGTAGTTATACTTTAAACTACTAAAACTATAAATAGAATGCAATCTAAAGCGTAGAGAAAGCTAATCCGATCTCACCGCGAATTCGTTACAATCAGCAACAACAACTAAGTAAACAACTGAACTGAGATGTTTCTCTCCGGTTTTTTAAAGCTTTTTAACCGACCACGAGAAAGTTCTGGAAATTTCTGCTTTCTCGAGATTTCTGGAAAGCAAAAGAGTAGAATTACGGTTACAGCTAACCCATTCAATTACATTTATTCAATTTAAATATAAATTACGAGATATCTATTAAATGTTAAATGTGCGTGCTCTTGTATTTTTACTTTCCGGCGTAGCTTTCTCTTCAAATATATCTCGTGCGTCCTTACACGGGGATATAAAACAATTTTAATTATAATTCTACTAAAAATAACCAACTAAATACAAAATCCATAACAATATAATTGCAATAATTTAATTCAATATAATATAATTGCAATAACTTAATTCAATATAGAAGCATTGATTTTTGATTTTCCATTTTTATATATTTACTAATTTTACTTTATTATTTTTCTCTCTAATAAAAGTAAAATTTTCATTTTTTATTTTTTAGCCCAAAGGGCATTAGCCCAGAAGAAATATTAATTTTGTTTTGGCATTAGCGTTGAAAATTTTTAATGTCCGTTTCACTTTTCAAATTGTTGTCACCAAATATTATTGCCCTGTGTTATATTTAAAGAAATTAAATAATGGAGAACCTACATAAATCTATCTATGTTTCTCGTATTTTGATAAAACAACGGTACCTAAAGCCACAATAACGACTGAATAACGTAATCCTGCACTGCATATGAGCATCTGGAAGCCCTAATTTGGAATTTAGAATTTGTTTGATTATAAATTTTATATTTTTTAAAACTTTAACGATTTTTTTAGTAACAAACTCAACTATTTCAAAGCGAGTAATCGTAACACTGTACGGGACACAAAAAAAAAAAAAAAAAAAAAAAAAAAAAAAAAAAAAAAAAAAAAAAACCTCCAGCGCGCGAGACTGTGTATCAAAAA
Organism: Stegodyphus dumicola; assembly: GCF_044657685.1. Taxonomy (NCBI): domain Eukaryota; kingdom Metazoa; phylum Arthropoda; class Arachnida; order Araneae; family Eresidae; genus Stegodyphus; species Stegodyphus dumicola. Next base: position 114,603,103 of record NC_140771.1, read on the forward strand.
TTCTAAAGCTATGCTAATTTTAAAATTATTTTGCGATATTGCTGTTGAATTGAATTTTATGGTTTAAGTGCGAAGAACATGATATTTAATAAATAAAGGTAGCACACAAAACGTTAAAAAAACGCTTCTGTGGACATAATATAAAATCTAAAAGCTTTCAGCTCTTTTTTTTTTTTTTTTTTTTTTTTATTTTTTGTTTCCTTTTTTTATCTTATTTTATTTATTTGTTTTTGTTTTCATTTTTAGCTTATTTACTTTGGAATTTTTATTCACCAGTATTATTTAACTTTTTATTCCGAAAATTACGTATCCCAAATAACAAACCGCAATACTTCACTCAAATAAATCACTTAAATAAAACTTAATCTTAATTATTTTCGAGAATGTTTCTCTTGCACCTAAATTGTTCCATTTCGTAACCTACTGCTGATTTTCATTTCTGTATAGAAAACAGTTATATTGCTTTAATTTTCCAGTAGCATTTCTTATTTTCTTTTAAATGTGAGCCTTATTTTAGGATCTTTTTAATTTTTTTGTTTATTTTAGCATTTGCTCATTCGAATAAAAATTAAAAAATTGACCCTTGAAAAAGTAATTAAAACAATTTTTTTTGAAGTTTTCGTTAAAAATATTTCAAAATCCTAATATGATTAAGACACAATAACACGCCGAATAAATACTGATTCAGAAGTCAAACAACAAAAATCAGCGTTAATTCACAAAATTTTCACAGGACTAGTTTCGATGGTTTTACCGAACCATCATCTTCAGCTGCAAAACCGCAAATGAACAAGATAGGAAATAATGTTTAGATAAGATAAGAAAGCCTGGACAAGAATAAGCAAGTGGCGCCATCTGTTGGCGAAACCAGAACTAAAACATAATTTCTCTAAAAGCCGAAGGCAAATTTGGATTGGAATTAGGATCGTTAACTAGAACAGAAAGATTTTTATGAATGTGAAATGCCTCTAGAAAATCCAGTTCTCCAATGGAAGATGTTTTTTGAATAATTTTGGCAGCAGAAAAATTGAAAGTGTGATTTTCGGACCAACAATGTTGAGCAACAGAAGACTTCTGTGTTTCCTTTTTTCTAACATATGCCTCATGTTCTTTGACGCGAAATTTTAAGGCTCTCTTAGTTTGGCCAATGTAAATTAAACCACACTGGCAAGCAATCCTATAAATACCCCAAGAATTCATATCAGGAACGGGGTCCTTGAGTATGGACCTCGGAATTTTATTGATGGGAGAATAAACAACCCGAAAGTTAAATTTCTGCAAAATATGTGCAACTTTATAGCTAATTGATGGAAAGAAGGGAATGACAACAGAATTTTTATAATCTCCTAAAATAAGAGTGTGGCTTTTAGTGTGTTGAGATGAGAATTTTTTAACTGCTTGATTAATAATGTTGGGTGGAAAGCCCCTGTCAATAGCTATTGCTTTTAAATAATTTAGTTCTTCATCAAGGGCTAGTTTGGAGGAGCAAGCTTGAAGAGCACGGAAAACATAGGAATAAAATGAAGCTAACTTTTGTTTAGTCGGATGACATGATTTAAAGTGTGGTGGAAGGCAAACCGATGAAGGTTTACGGTAAACTGTAGTACTGAAGTTGGATGTGTTACGTGTGACCAGAATGTCGAGAAACGGAAGAGAATTGCAAGTTTCAAGTTCAAAAGTGAACTGAATAGCAGGATCAACAGAATTCATTGTTGAAAGAACTCTATTTAAATCATCTTTATTACCTTCAAACAGGGTAAAAGTATCGTCTACGTAGCGGAACCATGCCAGGAAGTTTAAAGTTTCAAACAATTTTGATTCATAATAATGCATGTAGATATCAGCCAGGATGGGACTGAGGGGGCTTCCCATGGCTAATCCCTCAGTTTGCTTGTAATATTTATTTTGGAAAACAAAATGTGTTTGTTTCAAACAGAGTTGAGTGAGAGAAATTAGCTCATCAATTTCGATGCAAGAGAAATGAAATTCGCGAAGTCTGGTTTCTAGACATCTTAATGCACCCTCCACTGGGACATTGGTGAATAATGATTTTACATCAAAAGAAACCATGAGTAAATTACGAGGAGAAATGTTTTTAACCTTTTTTACAAACTCTATTGAATTTTTTATGGTGTAAATGTTATTGTCTAATAGAGTGGAAAATCTAGAAACTAAATATTTAGCTAATGGATACGAGGCAGTACCTAAATTTGATACAATAGGGCGGAAAGGAATACCACTTTTATGAATTTTGGGAAGAGCATATAATCTGGCACAATTCGCAACAGATGGGATAAGCGAATGTTTTAAGTTGCTTGAAATGATTTGCGAAGATTTGATCGCAGTTTTTATTTTGGATAAGTCCGAAGGTGAAGGATCTTTAGGGATCGGATTATATGGTCCTTCGTTTAAGAGTTTAGTGACACCATCGATGTAAGTGTTCTTATCCATGACGACTATCTGGCCACCTTTGTCGGCCTTTGAAATGACAATATCCGGGTTAGAATGAATCTCGCGCATTGTAGCTCTTTCTCTCGCAGTTAGATTTGGTTTCAAAGGTTTATTATTGAATTTCACATTATGAGCGATAAGATGCCTAATCATTTCTTTCTGTGAATCTGAAACTTTACTGAACTTGAAAGCTTTTTCGATAGGAGCCAAAATCTTTGGAATCGAGGATTTACAGGTTTGTGAGAAGTTAAAATTATATTTTAGAATTCTCTCTTGTTCTTCTGAAAGACTAACATTAGAAATATTAACTATTGGCTTGATGTTTACAATGGGAAGATTTTTTGAACTACTTGAACTGGAAGACTGTAAAAGAAGTTTTTCGAATTTAACTGCAAGGGTGTTTTTATGACGGTTAACTGCATTCTCCGTTCTAGACCAAGACTTTTGTTCATGGGCAGTGAATTTTGGATATGTTTTAGCGAGTTCCAGATGAAGCTTATAGAGTTCATGTTCAATTTTGGACAATTGTTGACGTGTATCCCTTATCACGGACCGAAGTAAGGCAAGTTTGCAATTTAACAGAATTCTTAAAACGCGACTCGAAGGTTTTTGATTAGATTTGATTTGAATAAAATTGGGGATCAATTTTTTACATTCCTATCGAAAAAGCTTTGAGGTTCAGTAAAGTTTCAGATTCACAGAAAGAAATGATTAGGCATCTTATCGCTCATAATGTGAAATTCAATATTAAACCTTTGAAACCAAATCTAACTGCGAGAGAAAGAGCTACAATGCGCGAGATTCATTCTAACCCGGATATTGTCATTTCAAAGGCCGACAAAGGTGGCCAGATAGTCGTCATGGATAAGAACACTTACATCGATGGTGTCACTAAACTCTTAAACGAAGGACCGTATAATCCGATCCCTAAAGATCCTTCACCTTCGGACTTATCCAAAATAAAAACTGCGATCAAATCTTCGCAAATCATTTCAAGCAACTTAAAACATTCGCTTATCCCATCTGTTGCGAATTGTGCCAGATTATATGCTCTTCCCAAAATTCATAAAAGTGGTATTCCTTTCCGCCCTATTGTATCAAATTTAGGTACTGCCTCGTATCCATTAGCTAAATATTTAGTTTCTAGATTTTCCACTCTATTAGACAATAACATTTACACCATAAAAAATTCAATAGAGTTTGTAAAAAAGGTTAAAAACATTTCTCCTCGTAATTTACTCATGGTTTCTTTTGATGTAAAATCATTATTCACCAATGTCCCAGTGGAGGGTGCATTAAGATGTCTAGAAACCAGACTTCGCGAATTTCATTTCTCTTGCATCGAAATTGATGAGCTAATTTCTCTCACTCAACTCTGTTTGAAACAAACACATTTTGTTTTCCAAAATAAATATTACAAGCAAACTGAGGGATTAGCCATGGGAAGCCCCCTCAGTCCCATCCTGGCTGATATCTACATGCATTATTATGAATCAAAATTGTTTGAAACTTTAAACTTCCCGGCATGGTTCCGCTACGTAGACGATACTTTTACCCTGTTTGAAGGTAATAAAGATGATTTAAATAGAGTTCTTTCAACAATGAATTCTATTGATCCTGCTATTCAGTTCACTTTTGAACTTGAGACTTGCAATTCTCTTCCGTTTCTCGACATTCTGGTCACACGTAACACATCCAACTTCAGTACTACAGTTTACCGTAAACCTTCATCGGTTTGCCTTCCACCACACTTTAAATCATGTCATCCGACTAAACAAAAGTTAGCTTCATTTTATTCCTATGTTTTCCGTGCTCTTCAAGCTTGCTCCTCCAAACTAGCCCTTGATGAAGAACTAAATTATTTAAAAGCAATAGCTATTGACAGGGGCTTTTCACCCAACATTATTAATCAAGCAGTTAAAAAATTCTCATCTCAACACACTAAAAGCCACACTCTTATTTTAGGAGATTATAAAAATTCTGTTGTCATTCCCTTCTTTCCATCAATTAGCTATAAAGTTGCACATATTTTGCAGAAATTTAACTTTCGGGTTGTTTACTCTCCCATCAATAAAATCCCAACTTCTATACTCAAGGACCCCATTCCGGATATGAATTCCTGGGGTATTTATAGGACTCCTTGCCAGTGCGGTTTAATTTACATTGGCCAAACTAAGAGAGCCTTAAAATTTCGCGTCAAAGAACATGAGGCATATGTTAGAAAAAAGGAAACACAGAAGTCTTCTGTTGCTCAACATTGTTGGTCCGAAAATCACACTTTCAATTTTTCTGCTGCCAAAATTATTCAAAAAACATCTTCCATTGGAGAACTGGATTTTCTAGAGGCATTTCACATTCATAAAAATCTTTCTGTTCTAATTAACGATCCTAATTCCAATCCAAATTTGCCTTCGGCTTTTAGAGAAATTATGTTTTAGTTCTGGTTTCGCCAACAGATGGCGCCACTTGCTTATTCTTGTCCAGGCTTTCTTATCTTATCTAAACATTATTTCCTATCTTGTTCATTTGCGGTTTTGCAGCTGAAGATGATGGTTCGGTAAAACCATCGAAACTAGTCCTGTGAAAATTTTGTGAATTAACGCTGATTTTTGTTGTTTGACTTCTGAATCAGTATCCTAATATGATTTCAAAACTTTTTCCTTCGGTGAATTCAAATGAAAAGCTTTGTTGATATGCAGAAATATATGATTCTAATATGTGTTTAGGAAACGGTAGGGTGCTTTTCAGTTATTTCTTTTTCAAGTAATGAAAGCATCAGTTGACTACGTACTTCCTATTTAGGCAAATCACGAATATAGCTTATTTGTAATATGTTGTGATGTCTGTTTTATATGCCTATATTAAAAAGTGTAATCTATATTTTGAGGAAAGTTTCTAAATGTTTATTTGGATATCATTCATTTGCTCTTCAATATTTTTGCATTTTATATTTATGTTAGTTTCTGCCACATTATTTCAATTCTAAAAGCAAAGAAAGTGGGCAGATTTATCTTACCTTAATAACAAAAGAGTATTTGATACTCCTAACAGGTACAGAGGCTGTTCGCCCATTTTTAGACGATTTTCATTGCATTTGCAGTTATGTTTTACATGAAATTTTAAGTTTCAAATGTTATATTTGATATTCCTTATTCTTCACTATCTTCATATCCACCGTAATTTCCAAGATGGTAAAGGCTTTTGTAGTATCGGACGAAGTATTTTGTCCCATTCTTCTTCAACAACTTTCTAAAGTTAAAGGAGAGTTGTAGGTCGATGTTTGGACTATCCGCTTTTTAAAAGTGGAAAAGCGCAAAAAATCCATGAATCATATATCAGGAGATTTAGTAGGAATATGAGTGAAGGGTATGTCCTGTTTCTTGTTCCAATTTTTTCCAGGAAATTAATAATGGGTTTTGATATATGGCTGCTTGCTTTGTTTTGATGCAGTTCTACTGATTGATGTCACTGGGGATAAAGAGAAGGTATTTCGTATTTGAAAACTGGGTATAAGATATGTTCCTCATAATATGTGGAGTTGATCTTGACATTCTTCCCACTCTCTTTTATTTTAATATACCGTTGTATGAAAAACCACCAACAATTCATTCTTTGAACCATGTTTTAAGATTTTTCTCGTCTTTGATGATAATAAAGACATACTTTTTTTTATTGAAGTTATTTAAAAACACTCAAGTTTCATCTATTGTGAAAATATTTTTCATTTTTCTCCGGATATTCTCATAAAGAATTTTGCAGCGCATTCTGCGTTCGGCGATATATCGTGAAGAAAGACTGTGCACGTTATGTTTTTTCCCCTTTTTAAGATTCAAATAAGCATCAATCACTTTGTTTACAACTGACACTGAGCATTTCAATGATTTTGCAACATTCATTTGACTTGGCGGATTTTCTTTTAACGTCAAAGATCTTAATTTAGACGTCAAACAACAAAAAATCAGTGTTATATTTGCAAATTTTCACAGGACTGCGAAACTTTGCAAATATAACGCTAATTTTTGTTGTTTGACTTCTAAATTAATATTTGTTCTGCGTATTATTTTACCTTAATTATCAAAGATCTTAATTTGCAACATTCGAAAGATTCTGTTTTCTGGATATGCATCTGGAACAATTTTTCCACTTGAAGCCAAACTATGATCCCTTTCTTCCTTTTTTTTTTTTTTTTTTTTTTTTTTTTTTTTTGACAATATTAATTATCATAGCTTTAAAATTATTCATCGTAGCTTTTTTCCTTTGAAAAGAGCGCAAACACAGTCTTCCATTCAACGCATTTTTAAAAGCGCCATTTTGCCTGAAAATAAAACTGTCAAGTAACAGACGATAACTTATACTTTCAAAATATAGTTGCAGTTAAAAAAGAATTCAAAGCAGAAGTTTTTTTTTTTTTTTTTTTTATAACAAAGCAAAACAGTCTAAAAAATGTGGAAACAGCATCTGTATATAAAAAATTAGAGTCATGTGTGAAATCTTATTCTTTATATTGTGAAACTTTTAACAATTTCTTATTTTATACTTCAAATATTTAATGCATATGATAATAAACTACTCAAAATGTAGAACATTTTACATTTTATTATTCTTAAACTGTTGTTAAAAATTATTCATTGTGCTATGTTAAGAAGTTGTTATATGCTTAAACAATTTAAGAATCTATTAACTGTATAACATTCTGAATGGAAAAGGTGAGATCCTTTCCGTTTGAACTGTTCTAAAACTAGTTAGATAAATTGGTAGTTGCTCTAGGCAAACAGAAATCTATCTCATGCCATGAAATCGAATTTCGTGCCAATGAGTAATGTGCCGGAGTTCAGGTTTGTTCGAGATAAAATTATCCACTGATCGCAACGTAAATTCAGCATGGTACCAAAACGTTGCAGAATCTATCAATCTTCACTTTAATTTAATACCAGAATATTAGGTATACATTAAGGAGCCATCTGAAATTTAAAAGAGATTGAAATTGTTCACTGTTTAATTGAATGAAGCAAAACATACAAAGGTTCTCTATAAAAATTAGTATGCCTTTGTTGAGGACTTTTATCGGGAACTTGCTTGTATTTACGTTACATACGAGGGGGGGGGAACTTATGTAGTCTCCCTATTTATCTATATTTAATCACGGGTAGCACTTTTAAAGAATCTTATCACAGCCACTGTTTGGCACCTGTGGTTTATCATGGCTAGCTTGAGTACTTTGCACGATGAGTTTTAATACAAGGTTCCTGAAATGAAAGTAATATGAAAAGGCAGTTATCATTTTGTATTTAATAGCACATGTTATTCGGATTACAAATTAAATAAATGCATTTCTAAAATGTATTGCTTTTTATTCTAATGAATTAGTGATGACATTCGGTACTTTCGGTCTGCTCTGACTGATGTAAAAATCTTGAAATACAGCAGTATATTGGCCTCTTAGATTGAGAAATTTTCTGTTGTAGTGTTCTTCATAGTAAATAAAATATCCTTTGAAAGCTAACATAAATCTAAGTGGTCTTCTTTAATTAAGCTACGGGTATTTTTTATCTAACCTTTTGCAAACATTTCATAAAACAAATGCTACATAATGTTTTCACTTTTTTTCGTAACAGTTAAATTATTTTTCTGACTTATTTCTATAAGCAAAAAAAGTACTATATATCTTTCATAGAAGAAAAATGGTTTAACGCGAACTTCTGTAAAGCGGGATCACCTGTAACGTGAATACTAATTAAAGCACTTTTCTCCCATAGTGTACCTTTCGGAACTTTGGGGCCACTTAGCTTTCCAAAATGGATTGCAATCGACAGATTGTGTGAGAGGTATAAACTTTGTTTTCTGTTTCCTGATTTTGTGCTTCAGAGCTGCTGATAATTGCTGTAAAATAATTTAGGACTATCTACCTGTATGAAAAAATGCTTCGCGGAAGATATTCTAAGAGAATTAATTAGCCAGGATTTATGTTTATATTACACATGAGAAAAAATGATGAAATCCTCATATATCCAATTCATTCAATAATTGGGAAAATTCTAAGACCGAAGTATGAGTGTTCGACGGCTTCAGCCACGCTGCCACTATTAACCGGCGCAATTATGTTTTATTTTGCAGCTAAATGAGTGCACGGGAAGCGCGTATGGGAATCGTAAATTTTCAGATTCCCACAAATCAGTGCGCATTTGCGCACGCTCGCTTCTTAAAGTATTGATTAAGGAAATGAACGCAATGCAATTTTCATGGTGTTCTCCAAACACGATGTAATTATACCAATCAATCGAAACTCCAGGTCAAGGCCAGTTAAGGTGCAATCCAATTTCTAATATTATGAATTATCCCATTATTATATGAATTATTGTTCTGTTGTTGTGACTAATCTCTCTGGTCTGACATCAGAACAAGACCATGAAATTCATTGAGGCGGCACGGAGTACAAGATTAGTCTGTCATTGGCAAGAGGCTTGGGCACTATATAAGTAACAGCCCGATTTTGCTCACTTACCCCAATTTTGAAGGTCAGCATACCGGAAGGTGGATCTCACCATTCTTCCTCTACTACCAATCCACAAGACAGGACTTTCGGCTCGCCATATATTTAGAGTGCCCCCATGCCGCAGAGACGTTATACATTTACAAACATCCATGGCTTCTTCGGGATTCGAACCGGAGCCCTTCAGTACCCTAGTTCGAGTCAATAACCACTATCTCGTTTGGATGGAGTATGAATTAAAATTTCGAAAAGAGAGTAAAGTCATAAAGTAATTTACTAGAGATAATTAGGAAATGAACATCCTAATATATTTATCATTGTTTTAACACATTGGTTGAACACACAAAAATTATTAATGATTTAGAATTTATAAGAGTCAAATTTTCCTTTGAAATCTCTTCAGTGTGTCAACCGTGCAGACAGTCGCAGAAGGCTAAGTGAAAGCAGTCAGTTATTATTTTTTACAATTCTCCTGTTACTTCTAATCAGATTCAGGAATTTTATCTTAATCAAGAGGGAAAAGATAGTTTCTGCCGTTGACCTTATTACCTTGGGCACCATATAGTTAAAAGACTAATTAACCAATTCCATTCCAGTTTCGATGGAGAACAAAGGATGCCCAGATGGGATAGTTGTTATTGTTGCTGACTGACATATCGAAGGTCCCAAGTTCGAATCCCATAGAAGGCATGGATATTTGCAAGCGCGACTTTAGTATCTAAGCGACAAGAAGTACAGACTCAAACTCAAAATTAATTCAGTTTTCACAATTGAAATTAGAATTTCTAAGCAAAACAAGTAATTCGTTCAGCGGGCAGGAAGACGAGGGGTGCACAAAATTGAAAGTTAACTTTCCTTCACACTGACCAAAAAGACACTGAAATTGATGCACCAAATGGTTTCTTAGAGAACAACTGACTTCCACTATTCTTTTCAGAGTTTCAAATGTAAACAAATGGCGGCCTAACGGGCTCAGCCAATTAAATTTTTAAATTGTTCATGATTCTACAAATATTGCATGCAGATTAACTAAAGGCATAAAAATACCGTAACCGGAGTATAATAACAGCATAATTCAGTTACTTTTAAAGCAAAAAATGCACAATTTTCCAATATATAAGAATAAATTTTAAAAAAAAAACTGACCTTTAGCAGCCTCACATATAAAATTTCAGCGTTCTTACGGCAACTCATTTTTGAATTATGCGCGATACACACATACGTTTATACAAATATTACGGAAAAAAAAAAAAAAAAAAAAAAAAAAAAAAATCTCTTTTGAATCCCTTTTAAGTCCGTTGTTTTAAAATCCACTTTGAAAAAAAAGCGTCATTTTCGGTATTTTCGTTGAAATATGATACCCGAAATTATTCGCAATTACAATATATCCTTTACTTCGTACAAGGAAGTAAAAAGTAGAAAATTTGTTTACTGTTATGTTGTTTAATAATAAAATATCAGAACTTACGCCTTTATTTCGCAGTTATAACTTCATCGACAAATATATTTCAAAATCACTCAGGTAATAATATATTGCATTTCACTTACAAATTATTCAAATCAAAATTTATTTCATGAATCCCGCCCCCTCGCTTTATACCTACAGATATGTTGTAAATTAAGTATTTAAAGAAACGGAGAAGTTTGTTTTCCAGAGAGCAGCTAAACATAGTTGATAAAAATAAGAGCAGGTGCTACGAGACCAGAGACGAAGGCGTGGTCTCGAGCGAAAGCACTTCGCTATTGGACGAATTCTCCTTCGTCCCGTTGAGCTGCGGTAATCCTTCCAATTGTGGCGGCAAACCGATTGGACGACAGAGAAATATTTATCGCGGTCGGACGCTGAGGTCAGCAGTCTTGACTCCAATGCCTGACCTCAGGAAGTCCATCTCTGGTTCATCACACGATCTTGATAAGGTTTGCTCTTCCTGAACCATTTCCTGGCAGCCTCCACTGAACGTGAAGTCATCCGTTGACCACGTGGCACATGAAGAGCTGACAGCGACATTTCTTTTTCTAAATACATCTGAATACTTTTCAATTCGTTGACCCTTCCTGGAGTTTCATTTAAAAAAAATTAAAGTCCAAAGCTGCTTTCAAAAATTCTCTTGCCTAATTTAGTAAATTGTGAAATCAAGTCATATTTTTAGCAATACTTAAAATAACTAACGCAATCACATGAATTTTTTTTTCTTTGACGTTTTTGTTACTCATTTTTCATTATCGACAATAAGTGAAAAAAAATCAAAGAATTTAAAAGCTTTTTGTAAACCTGCTTTGCTAATAAACAGAGATAATATGTGTGTAAGATAAGTTACAGTCTTTCAGAATCGTGTTAAAATTTCCTACTTCTTTCGCCGAAAAATGATACCAGCAAGAATTGATTCATATATGATCTCTAGTTGCCATTCAGTTTATTAGAAATTAGCAAATATTTAAGGCAAAATGGAAAGCAATGTTGAGCAAAAGCGAATAACTAGATAAAAATATAATTTAGTAACTTAAAAAGTGGGAAAAAATAAAATAATAAAAGACGTGAAACAAATTTATTTATAAAAAATGTCAGCTATGAATTTCGTATATAAAACAGCTTGAGTGAAAATCAAATACTTTCGGACGAACCTGCTTAGAATCCACAGAAGGACTCGAAGAACGGACTTCGTATCATTGACGACAATGCTTTATAGTGGTAAGTCGATTTGTTTTTCTAATATTCTCTTTTATTTCATCAGTATATAGATAAGATTGATTTTATTGTATAACTTAAAAAAATGTGCACCAATACATAATGTATTTTAATGTTCCATAATACGTATTAAAACCTTTGATACGATGCTACTCAAGATATAAGGGGGGGGGAACCACCGTATTTACTCGCGTAAAAGTCGCACCCCCATTTTAAAGTAGAAAAAAATCGTCAAAAGTGTACAATATTGTGCAGTAGAATTCCCCGCATAAAAGTCGCATCTAGACTTTCACAATAAAAAAATTTGCAAGAAAAGTGCGACTAGTACGCGAGTAAACAGAGTATGCCTTAAATCAGCTATGAAATACAAATAGGAAGTAAATAAAGGCAACAAATTTGAATCAAATGTTTTACATAAAATGATTTCACAGTTGTAAAGAGAAAGGACTAAATATTAAGGCAGAAAATGATAAGTACATTTACGGAGAACAGTGACATTACATATGAATTAGTTGGTTATTTTTATTTAGTAGTTATTGATTACTGAACATGAATTTAGTCTACAACTAATTAAAAAACTGAAATTAGCATATCTCTTTAAAATTTAATTTTAATCATACAGTCATCTTCAAAATGCACTGGTCTATTCCCTATTTAAATTCATTATTTTCGCAGCAGAAAATTTAGGCACTTCTTGGTATATTTAAATTATTTTGGTATCGTAAGAAGTTTTGAAATATCGTGATTCTGCCTTTTATATCTTTTGAGGTTTCAGTTAATTATCTTTATTTAAAATCTTGATCTACATTTAAATTAATGGAATTACTATGCATGCAATAGCCTCCATAAAATAAAGTATACACGTTTCAGCAGAAGAATTAAAAAAAGGAAAAAAAAAAAAAGAAAAAAGAAACTGCTTCGCCAAATTTAAGGCATTAATTCTTTGCCGCTTCTTTGAATTTATCCTATAAATATTCAAGCAAAAATGCGTTGATATTTAAGGACAGGAATATTTTATTTTTCATTAAAGGTTTATAAATTACTGATTTTATCTTGTATGAGTATAAAAAGGACAGTTAACAATCTGATTAGCTAGATAATTGGCTATGTAGCGAACTATGTAGCTCTTCGGACAGTAAATTTGTCAATTAATTCAATTGCCTCAGAATACAGATTACGATTTCTAGTAGAAAACTCAAAACACCGGAACATTTTCTTTAACTGTTCGTCTACGAATTAATAACATTTTACATCTGTTTTACTATTTTATCATAGTAAAATTTAAAATAAGTTGTGATAAATAAATCTTCCTGTAAATTAAAAAGTAATGTAATAATAATTTTCCAAGAGAGGATGCCAGACTCAAATAAAATAGTAATACAGTGTTTTCTTCTCTTTTCGCCATAATATTTAAATATTTGTATTTATGCTTTTGTAAAAATCATGCCTTTAGCTTTTTTGTAGATATTAATTTTAACTATCAATATTAAGCCATTTGTCTCCTATATAACACTTTCGATATATCTGAAGATATATCGAAAGTGTTAGATAATTTTAACACGATAAAATTGACTCATTAATAAAAATCTACATTTTATAGAAGAGGATTATTAAAGAGATTAATATGTTTTTTAAAGACGTTCTATTGCTGGCTAACATGTAGTAAAGTTGACTTAATACCGCATGATTTTGGCATACTGAGTGCACTACACAAGGCAATTAAACGATCTAAACATTATACCTCAATATATAACTGAGTAAACATGTCTTATTATTTTTGTTATTATTATTATTACTAGTAGTAATAGCAGCAGTGTATATTTAAAAAATAAGTATTACATTACTTGAATGGAAGTTTGGAATGTTAGATTAAGCATGTAAGAGGTGTAACAAAACTGACTGTCACAACTTTAAGAACTGACAGAAAAAATACAGAAGTAGAAATACAATGTGAAATGGGACCGCTATTAAGTGCGAAAGATACGGAGGATGAAAAGTTGTTTTACTTAAGGTTATTGATAAGACATAATGTTTGGTAAGAACTGATCAAATGAGCATCCAGAAGCAGCTGTTATATAAGCATCATTCTGTCGACAGATCTCGTCTATAAGACGCAGATTGACTTTTTTGAAGATCTTGTCGCGAGAATTAGCATCTCTACTGCTAAAGAACAAGATATGACGAGGGTCTTCCAAAGTGTACGCCAACCAATTCGTCGTGGCTGCGATAGATGTACTGCGTTCATGTGGAATATTCTTGTAAATATCAAACAATATTCCCTGCATTTTTACCTAGACGTTTTGCCATTATTCTAAATTCTCATTCACTTCTTTCTTTCTTTTTTCTTTTTTTTATCATAAGTTTACTGGTTTCCAAACGTGAAAAATTTGCGTCGGTTCCAAAAGAAAAGAATCAGTGGGTAACGAGAAAAAAACTGCAGGGTCTCTGTTCTTCGAATCTTGTTGCTGAATATTAAAATACGTTCATTTGGCTCTCGAACTGTGTCTCATTTCAAAGCAACGAAGAAAACAAGTCTCAATTATTCCGGTTATTATAAGTAAAGTGTTGTTTATCTCTTCTTTAGTTTATACTGATTTGTTGAGAAATATTTTCAACAGTAACTTGTTTTGACCCAAAATGCTTGTACAATTATGAAATTTGATTTTTTATTTAAAATATAGTGGTAATTCTTAACTGATTAACCTTGGGAGATAAGAATGGTACGTACTTTAATTTAATCCGAAGACAAAATCCCATCTCCGTAAATCGTAAAGAAGGAATTTAACTTTAAGCTTAAAAGTGAAGATGGATATTTCTTTGTATTCTTACAAATATTTCGTTTTGAAGAACAAATTTCGCATATTTAAAAAAAAAAAGGTTATATCTAATGCATTTATTTCCTTGTTAAACTGATCAAAATATTAAGAAATCGAGACTTTTTTGTTTTACTTATTAAGTGCCTGATATTCTGCGCTTATAAAATTTTAAGGTCAAATTCTGATGCATTCTATTACTGGAAAATATTTAAAAATTTGTTTAATTTTATTACCACAACTTTTTTCGTATTTTAGAAAAAAAAACACATAATTGCATTCAAATACCATTTTAACTTGCAATTAATATTTGATTGCAATAAAAGAAGCCCTTAAACTTGCACAACGTTCAGAAACAATTTTAACTTGTAATTTAGTTTTTTGAACAAAAATTACATTGGGCTGAGGAAGGTTTTTCATTTATAGGCGTAACTTAAAACCTTGTTAACAGGCATGAAGTGTTAAGAATATTATCAAGAACTCTTATTTTAAATTTAGAATTTATCCATCTGTAAAACACGTAATAGCAAATACCTTTTCGTTGCATTTTTTACTTCAGCGTCCGCACATAATTGCTTACACTAACATCCTAACATAATATCAAATAAGATTTAAAATTCTTTACGTAAACTGGAAGTGAAAATCGAAAGCAAGAAAAGATGCCAGATTGTTACAAAATCAAAAACATGTAAACTGCATTGTCAATCAATGTGCTGCATATATTAGTATTATTTTTTTTAATGTTTTATTCAAATTTTCATCCTTTTGGTATTGTATTTCATTTATTAATCAAGGCAGAGAACCCCAACTTTTTTGTTTGCATACATTTAATGGAATACTTGGGATCTTTCCGCTCGATGATTTGTGCAGACATCCTCTTCATGTATTTCATTAATAGAGTTCAATTAATATTAACTCTATCAATTCAATACAATTTGCCGTCTTACGAGATTTTCAGACTAACAGGAAAGTTCCTTCAAAATGTGCCATTCTGCTTCTCTACATAAATTTCATTATTCTCATCTCAGGAAATTTTAATTTCCACAAAAATAATACTGACTTAAAAGGATGATATTAAAATGCCTAAAACTTTTTGCTTTCAGAGGTAGGATGTCTTGAAACTGTTCCCACAATGATAAAAGTTTTTTTTTTTTTTTTTTTTTTTCCCACTTTTATTCCGAGACCACTCGGAAAGAGCAGAATAAACATTGTTGCACATGTTGATAGTTTGGGACAACCTCTTTAGAAATAATTTAAATTAATGCCAGTATTAAAGAGTAAAGATCGGGATATACATACTTGCAGGCACTGACATTTTGATGTGATCTGTCTGTGAATGAATAATCAATGGCATCATAACAAATATGCAATAGTATTTTATGTACCAAGTCAGTCGCAAAGAATAGTGCAGCTGGAATATATTTCGCAGCTTAAACTCCTTGTCCACTTAACTTGGCCTTTCAGCTTTTTAATCTCACTTCAAGGGCCAATGAATGACAAAGGCAAATTTTTCTCTAGTTAATAGATTTTATGCGCCAATCTCATCAACTGCATCTGCTCCCCCAGCAAAGTGCATTAGTTCTTATCAAAATGCAAATCTAAAATTTATCTCAAAATCTCCAGAATATTTTTCTCATACTGATAACAAAACTTTTCTTGAATTCTTTTAATTCCTTAAAAAAAGATATATATTAATTTCCCATTTTTAACAATTAATTTAGAGTACAAAAAACTTAATGACTTTACGCATTTATATCCATTTATAAAAAATGCAATTATATTTCTCAGTGACTGTTTCTTCAATCTATAAAAGGTAAGACCATAACTATTGCAAAATAATGGTAACAGAATAATTCGGTGAAACATGCAGGTACAGTTTGAAGAAGGACCAGCATCTGCGCATCCATTTAGGCATTTTAAGTATCACCAGGCCTTGCTAACTGCTAAGCTTTTCGCTCCAGTTCGAAATTCCAAGGTAGAACATCTCGGAGGGTGGCCAAAGATCTTTCAGTTCTACCGTAAACTCTCGATGCGATTTTGGCTGGCCGAGTATTTTGAGTGCTCCATTGCCGCTCAGACACTCTACGCTTCTCCGAGAGTCGAACCTCGGCCTTTCAGTATGTTAGTCAGCGTCACTATCCCGCATGAAAGGAAGTGAAATGTACAATATACTTGTCTCCCTTTTCATCACATCCGCATTTTCTATAGCTCATAAGTTAAAGTAGAAGATGACAGCGTATGTGAAACTCGCTGTTAAGTGGCTTCAATTTACCAAGCAATGAAGAATACTAAAGGATACCATATATATATATATATATATTGTATTCTGGTTTATAATATTTTAAAATATTTATCTAATAACTAAATAATCTAATTTATATAGGTTAATATAGTTAATATAATTTATCTAATTACTACTAATAAAAAGAGCAGTAAAAGCATTTAGAATTACACATGATATTTTAAATATAAAATTTCTAATAATAATAAGAAGAAGCAATGAAGAAAACTTTCTTTGCTGTAGCATTTAAAAGTACGGGTTATTTGACGCTTCGCTGTCCAGGATAGCCAATAGTTAGTTCTTCTAAAAGCCTTATCTTATTCCTGTTCATTTAGCAATTGTTCTAGTTCGAACATTTATACAATTTTTAAAAATTATCATTGAAGCTAAGTAATAAGTTTCATCAAATAAGATTTCGTAATGGAGGATATCTATAATTTGAGCCTTCGAGATTTGTCAAGTTACTTCATGATTGCGATGTTTTACTTTTTGCCCTAGTTATTATGAATATAAACACATTACATATAAGCATTATAGAGAAAGCTATTACGAATATAAGCATTAAGAAATACTATCTTGTAATAGAAACTAGCAAATTTAGAACATTATTCCCTTATGTATTTGTATCGTGGTCAGTACCTGTAGTTACTCTAAGGAATCTTATATGATTCCCTGAGAGGGTATAGTTGTTTCTTCAAAATTCCTCCCCCTCCAAAAAAAAGTAATATGGTTTTACTAAATAACTTTATATAATGGAAACATGTATTTCGATATCGAAGTGACACTGTATATTACAATTTTACTATTACATGAATATTAATATGTACAGAATATTTCCTTAAATATTCGTAAATTTTTTTCTAGGGAGTAAAAAATTAATATGCAAACAATTTCTTCTGCATATTTTTAAAAAATGCAACATCTGTAATGAATTAATGTAAACAGCGGAAATAAATGAGTGATAAGCTTGTTTTCAAATGCAGTCGACGCTGTGTTTAACGATTACTCGATATACACCAGCTGATGACAGCACATTCAATCGATTTTTGCTGTAGTGATCACTCGTTTATAGCGTTTCTTTTCTATAAGAAGCGATAGGTCGTTAAAATGAACTTTAGTTGCATTACAATTTGATTTCAAAGCCAATATTTTACTTTCTCTCCAGGAGAACAATTTAACTCTTTATTTTAAACAAACTAATTCATTAGAGAAGAAAACAGCATGCTAGACGAAGGAAAGAGATTGTTATCAATAGTAACGTGAACAAGACACAAGTCAATAATAATTTATGACTTAAGCTTTGAATAATAATTTGATGTGAAACAATGCATAGATATATACACAAAAAATATAAGAATCTTTCAATACGTAGTTTTCCTAAAAATTCAGGGTGTTTATAAAGTCACGTACCCATTTTGATTTAACTCATAAAATAATAAACTCAGGAAATGATAAAGATTTATTTATAACTCATAAAATAATAAAGATAGATTAAAATTAATAACATAAATGGTTAGATAGACTCAAAAAGTTTCATGACCCTTGTCAATGAACTTCCACGTCTGCCCCCTTCGTCGCATGGAGAATATCAAGTCGATATTCAATTTCACGCTAACTACCGGCAAGCATGTCGGCATCCACAGAGGCTATTGCGGTTGTAATTCTGGCTTTTAGGTCATCAATGTTCGACGCTCTCCTCCTGTAAACGTTGTCCTTTACAAATGCCCAAAGTAAAAAGTCTATAACATTGCAATAGTTGCCAAAAACAAAAGAGAGAAAAATGCAATTTAATAAGCAGACGATATTTGGAAAAGTACAGATATTTAGATTGGAAAATGAAATTATCTGAAATTAACCACACGCGCAGACGATATTTACAAAAGTAAAGATTTTCAAACCTGAAAAGGTAAATATATAAGTTATTCCATCAATAAATGCCATAAGTTTGTTTATATCTTCATTATTTTATGAGTTATTAAACATCAAAACGGGTCCGGGACTTTATAAACACCCTGTATTTCAGGTCCTTTCAAAATACCAAATTGATCGAATAATTAATTTTGTGCATGGCTGATTTCCCTAACTTACTTGTCAAATAAAATGATTGTCCAAGGTGTTTGAGAGACTTTTTTGTTTCCTCCTAATAGAGCAACCATGACAGAAATAAAGATAAAATATTTGAAAGAACTCAAATATCAGAGAATGGAAGGCTAACTATGTATCATTACTTATGTCATTTCTTGATATACATTTTTAAAATAATGCTGAATAAAAATACGAAATTAATAGTAATTTAATAGCACTATTTGTTAAATATTCAATATTTTGTTACCAAATACTTTTCCGATAAATTATCAATTAGAATAACAAAAAATCCATATGATTCTATCCCAAGGTAAATAATATATGGCTTTAAAAATACTTTTTATTAATTACAATGATAAAAATGCTTATAATAATCGATTGAATGTACTGTCAAATAAATGCCTTTAAAATTATATTAGTTAGGTAGATTATTAAAAAATAAAACAGAAATTTCAGTTATTAAGAAGTGCATTGATTGTTTTCATATTTTTGAGTTTGTTAAGTAATTACCAATTGAAACGTAAGTTAGAAACCTTATGTAATGGCCAAATGGCGGTACTCTGAAGACTCCTTCGAAAATATTTCTAACTTGAAAAATTCATAATTTTCTTACGAATATTGGTATCACGATTGCTAAGTTCTTCTTCACTGGATCAGCATACTGAAATTAAGCAAATTAAAGTGTCACGAAGCTCATGAAAGATGTTAAAAGATATTATTCCTTAAAAATCAAATAAACTATGTTTCTTGCGCAAAATTTCACTTTGAAATGTTACTTGTGTAATATTTCAAAATAAGCACAAATTCATTTATGCGAAAATTATTATTTTTTAAGCATTGCTTAAAACGGGTAGGTTGCATATTGAGCTACTTAAATATTTATTTTTGAAACTTCATATTGACTTAAAAGAGGAAGTAACGGAACACGAATTTCCATTTCTTTTACCCTTAAAGGAATTCGGCTGATTTTTCAGGATAAATGCGCGTAGAATAATTCTTGGTAAAGTAGATCGTTTTGTTAAAAAATTTCAGAGGATACCTAAAATTACCAGCTTCTATTCGTTTTTTAATATCGATCCAAATCTTTATTATTATTTCTCATACTTCAACGCATTCATGGAAAATTAGTACTGAGCTCTATGGCATGATTGTAACGAGAACTGAAATAACAGTGTCACAACCGATAACGAGCGGAAAATCGTGATGGCTTTTGCTTGCGCAAATAGTCACACTTAAGTTAGTATATTAAGTTCATTACGTTTAATAATTAATGAGCAAAATGTCGCAATCAAATTAATATGCAGTTGTTCCTCTGTATCCGCGATTTCACTTATTTGTGGTTTAGACAGGCAAAAACCGAGGATCCTGTAAGTTTGGAATTACCAGCGATGTGAAAGTATATCCTTAATACAGTCGAAATATACATCGAGACAAATCTGCGCAATATCTTTCCACGTACGATCATTTGGTGCTGATGTAACTAAATGTGGCAAAATAAATGCTTATTAAGGAAATCTTATGGATAGTCTCAATTACAGCAAACCGCTGAAATTTTGAAAATCACACTCTAGTTTGATAGTGATAAATATGTTGAATAGAGATCTTAGTTATCAGGTGACAGAATATTGCTTTTGCTTTCGTACGCATACTTCTTTTAACTCTGTTTTTCACTCTTGCGGCCAGTATTTATTGTATTCTTATTAATAAGGTATGATTGCAGCTGCGCTCTCTTAAAGTTCTTATTTACTACAGAAAGGGCCCCAAAGTCTAAGAGTAGTGTTGCTGCAAATGACTGAAAACTATCAGAGAGCTTCAAGTCCTATCAAAATAAATGATTCTCATTTCTCTCATCTTCTGAAGCGATATGTAACTGTTCACAGTATATAACTGCATTTCTCAATCGTCTTTTTCGGATTAAGCTGAAATATCAAAATTTTTTACTTTCGTATTTGTAAGAAGGGAACATTCTAGTAAAGAATACATAATAAATTGCTTTATTTAATTTTACATTATATAACGTTTTATGGTGTAGGTAATATACTTTTACTAACTCTTAATTTAATGTTAGCCATGTTGTGCTTCCATAATTTATTAATTAAACTTCGCTGTAAATATGTATGTTTCATGGATCTCTTGTTTGGGCATCCATGTAATATACATATAACAGATAATGGCGTTCGCTATTATCCGCGGTTTCCCGCATCCTTAGCATGTACTCACTTTAGCCAATTCAGAGAATAACCCACAATGTTGGGATCTGCCACCTACTGTAGATAAAGCATTAAGAGTTTCTCTTTCATGAAACTGAATAGGGTGACGCTATAATTAATGGTTCGTTAGATATGTAAGTTTCTTACTAGTAGATATTTACCCAGACACCCTACTTTGTGAATACATGTAGCGAAGTATGGATGTAATAAGCAGCAAATTACACATACAGTTTCGCATTTAAAAATTTAACTTTATTTTTAGGCATTACATTCAAACAACCATATTAAAAAGTCGACAACTAACATTCGCATTAAAAGAATAGAATTAAAAATTCATTTGTTTCACAAGCATTTCATAGAAACACAAATAAATGAATTACTATATGAATGGAATAGGCTTTATAATGGCGAAATTGCTTTATTTTTCGATGCAAAGGTGTAATATTATTTTATTATTACGTATAGCAATTTTCAGCTTTCCCGATGCTAGCCGGATGGGCTGTAACCGACAGCACATCCGGCTAGCAATCAAAAGATCCAGAGTTCAAATCCTGGAAAGGACATCGTTGAGTTTTCGTGTTTACTGCTTCAAAAAACCTAACAGACTGCACAGTTACAGCTTATTAACAATTTCGTATTAACATTGCTAGATAAAAATTTCACTTATCATTTGTTCTTCAGGAGCAATACAACCAGAAAGATTAATTTTAAAAATGTTACTATTTTTAAAACAGAAAGAAGAAAAAGCCAAACTGAAAGAGAGATTTAAGGGCAAGGGTTCTCAACCGAGGAGAAATTCGGGGGGAAATACTTTCATCGTCTTAGGAGAGGGAATATGGTCGAGCAATTATTTAGCTATTAAGTTTATAAATATATATTAGTATATATTTCTTATTATATGATTTCTTAGTGAGCTGCTCTATTTCTAATTGCTGTAATGTCTACATGCTCAAAATATTCGGCGTCTACGAGATATGCATATACCTTCTTGAATTCAGGGTCCGTTTTCAGTTCTGTAATGATCGTATCACGGAGTCAATTATTTTCGTGGTTTACATCAGACATCTAATAGTATTTCCCTCTTCATCAATCTTAATTCTTGACAGGACATCCGCAACAACATTTTCTTTCCCTGGTGTGTGTTTAATTATCAGGTTATATTCCTCTTAACGTCTAGCGTATAAGCCGGGTGAAAGATTTTTTTCCGGAATACAAGTGACCGAATGCCCCATGGCCTGAATGGACTATTACAGGGACGCTTCCAAAGCAAACACAAAACTTCTGCACTGCTAATAAGACAGCGAGAATTTCTCTTTTCATTGCGGTATAATTTTGTTGAGTCTGATTCAGAGTTTTACTAAAACAGACAATTGGTTGCCCGTTTTGCGAAAGGATGGCGCCGACTGCGAATTCAGAGGCGTCCGCAGAGATTTTTTTAATTTTGGTAATGTTCTGGGAATTAATAGGCATTGATTAAAGTCTGTTTTAACTGTTCAAACGCAGTGATCGCCTCTGCCGTCCACGTGAACCTAGTTGTCTTCTTTTTTAGAACCAGCAAAGGTTCAACTATCTTCACAAAATCCTTTATAAAGAATCGATAATATGAGCACATACCCAAAATAAATACTAATTTTTTCGCAGTGTTAGGAGCTTGCGTATGGGCCTGTGGTGATTATTTTGTTTTTCAACATCTCTAATATGCTGTTCTATAATGTTCTCTTTTACTTTTTCATATCTAAAAGGCTTATACATAAATGGGAGGGCATCCTCAACATTGACTTAATGATTGACTACTTGGGAGGAGCCAGGTTTCGAATCGAACAATTTATTAAAATTTCTTACCAGGGCTTCAGTTTTCTTCTTTTCCTCTTCCTGGAGGTGATTCAGCTCTAGTTCTGGAGATACTCTCCATTCTTCTTCTACTATGTCCATTTGTGCCTGTAAAGTAGAATTCTTAAAATTTAAGTCCGAGCTCACTGGGCGTAAAAAGTCAACCCCAATATTACTGATGTTAACAGATCTTTCAAGTTCAGTTTCAAGTCAAGAAAGTTCAGTTTTTGACATTCGTTTTTAATCTGTACGTGCAGTCCTACTTTTCCAATGCTCACACTCTGTTTACCTTGGGTGGCACTTACTTTCTGCCGTGTGGTTTTAAACAGCCTAAACCGTCGAAATTTCTTTTTTAAAAAAATCCTGCACCAAAAAGCTGCACTAAACCCCAGTGCCGAGTAAGGCCGTGGTAGGCACGTTATTTAACATAATGGAAATTTCGGGCAAAGCCAAATTTTGTACCACTACGACATTTAAGTTGATTCTCCAAGTGGTTTTTCTTCGCAGGGTGTGACCGGACCCTCATCTTGAACACCCTAATTAGTTTAAATCCTTTTGTTTATCAGTCCTTTGTTTCTGTTGCTTATTTTGACGATTGCGAAATGGCTTTGTTTCTTCCCGTCTTTTTGCTACCTCCTTTTTCGGTTTTCTCAGATTGCTGATAAGGATACTGCTTACTTTGAGGTCTTTGTAAGACGGAAACCTCGAATACTCTCCCTGGCGAAAATTTACCGTGCGCGCGTTTTCAGCTTCACTGCGACTTGAAATATACTGACGGAAAAAACAATCCCAACACCAGTAAAAACATATTACATAAACGAAATTTGGTAGGCGTGTTTATACATCTAAAAATGACATCAATTCAAATTTCGCTCTTCGCACATAAGTGTGGTGCTAGTAGCGCCATTCAGAACTTGCAAATCAGGTTTGCTTTAAATGCGTGCTGTAAAGTTCATGAGCGTTATTTATCTTTGAAATTTTAGTTGATATTAGCCAAGAATGCCTTTAAGAAGACGAAGAAGCCATTATTAACAGCTCACCGAGTTTGAATGAGGTCGTGTAATAGGGCTACGAGAAAGTGGATTCTCTTTCCACGATATTGCAGAAAGACTTGGCCGGAATGTATCCACTGTGCATGATTGTTGGGAGCGGTGAACAAATGAAGGTACTGCTTCTAAAAGGCCGGGTTCCGGGCGGCCACATAGAACTACTGAGAGGGAAGACCGCCGTATTCGACGTACGGCTGTGGCGCATCGTACTGCCTCTGCGGCAGAAATTCTAGTTGTAGTTGATATCATAGTGACACAACGAACTGTTACAAATCGATTACTTCACGGATAGCTCCGAGGCAGGCGCCCTGTAGCGTGCACTCCACTGATTCCAAGCCATTGCCGTTTGCGACTCCAATGGTGGCAAACCAGAGCTCATTGGAGGACGGAATGGAGATCTCTTGTGTTTCCTGATGAAAGCAGGTTCTGACTTGGTGCAAATGATAGCCGTGTGTTGGTCAGAAAGAGGCCAAGAGAACTCCTGCAGCCAAACTGTCTGCGACCTAGACAAACTGGACATACACCTGGAGTAATGGTCTGGGGAGCAATTTCCTATGACAGCAGGAGTACTTTGGTGGTTATCCCAAACACACTGACTGTAAATTTGTACGTCAGTCTGATAATTCAACCTGTAGTGCTGCCATTCATGAACAGCATTCAAGGGGGAGTTTTCCAACAGGATAATGCTCGTTCTCATACCGCCGTTGTAACGCAACGTGCTCTACAGAGTGTCAACATGTTATCTTAATCTGCGAGATCACCAGATCTGTCTGCAATTGAGTACGCATGGGACATTATTGAACGACAACTCCAGTATCATCCACAGCCAGCATTGACCGTCCCAGTATTGACAGAACAAGTGCAACAAGCATGAAACTCCATACCACAAAGTGACATTCGGCAACTATATGACACAATGTATGCACATTTGCAGGCTTGCATTCATTCTGGAGGTTACACCGGCTATTAATGTAACAACATTTCATATTTGAAATGCATTTTCTTCAGCTTAAATTAACCTGTGATCTTGAAAATTAAATCAATCAAACATGTTATCTAGACAAATACATTGCCGAACTTCATTACTCTACAATAATTTTTCCTTGGTGTTGGGATTTTGTTTTCCGTCAGTGTAGACAGTCGAGTGTCTGTGGATTTCTTACCTCCAGAAAGTCTTGTATTGGAGAAAGCAGCGACGGCAAAATAACGTCGATCAATTCACTATCTGGCCTCTTTCCATACAGTAGATTGAATACTTGGATCTTTCTCATGGTAAAATCGGCCAGTTACTGAAGAGCTCTGCCTACAATTTTACTCGGTCGTTGACTACCGGAAACTCTTTAAATAGTACGGTTTTGAAGTTTTCCCTGGATCCTCCCAGCAGGAACATTCCAATACCCTTCAAGCAATTAAGGGCTTGGTTTTTAAGTTAGCTGTTGTAATTGTAATTTTATGAAGTTCATTGATGGGATGTAGCGTAAAATACAATTCCAATTGTTCAAGAAAGGTCATAACCGAACCTATGCCGTCGAATGTCTAAGTTGGCTTCATTGCTGCCCGCATGGTTTCTATTACTATGAAACCGAAACCTTTCATCGGATTTACTGATGCCTGAGGGATTTGAAAGGCAAGAGGATCCAATGCAAAATTTCCACTTTCTAACGCCATAGTTCGTTAAAATTTTCGGGAGCCAAATGTAGGGTTCCTCACTCCTTGTCTCTAAGATGAACGTCGAGGAACCTAGTGAACTATGTAGCGACTTATCGCTGAGTTCAAACAACCAAAGACGTAGAATCGAGAAGGGTTAAAATAACCTCTATTTCACTCAAATAAGAATAACAGTCGGCCCCTTCTCGGTCTTATACAGTTATCTAACTTAGTTGGCCCTTAAATTAAACTATCTATCAAAAGGCACGTAAAATACTGCGAGCCTAACAGCTTCAAGAGTGACTTAGTCCAAAGGCAAACACGCGCTACTAACGATTCCTAGCACTCTCTCTCGAAGTTAGTTGAACCTTCTTTAAATACTTCTGCTAACTCATTTACATTTACCTTGATTCCAAAAACTCATTCTGATAGAGAGTTAGTTGTAAGTGGAAACAAGAATTTATAGGAAAAAGTTTCCAAATTAAAATAACTGTTATAAAATTAAAATATACCTTACAAAGGTATACTGTAAATAGCCCATGGTCTGTCACAAATTATCTGTTACGATGAATCTTCATTTCCATGTTAATTTTTTTCAATAAACGAAATATCCTTCCTCTTACCTCTGCCTCTGCCAATTTTGTTGCAAGCTTATCAAAGTTGCGCTTTTAATATAAGACCAAGGAAGTTTAGTAGGGTGTTTTAGTAGTTCGTATATAGTGTGAAATTACTGAAAATGCAGTGAAATTAATATCAGAAAGCATAAGATGTGTCATTAGCTTTAATTATACAGCTGAAAGAACTCTCAGATGTTAAGTTTTCCCTGGTTAATAAAAATTTAATGTAATATAAAGCATTAAGATTAATAAAACTCAATTTCGGAGGTGTTCTTAAGTTTTTTAAGATTCCTGATGATTTAGTGACCACTGGTTCAATATAAAGTGAGTAAAAGATATTGTAAATAGTCTTCATGTTGGAATCCTGAAGATCACAAATGTATATTGAAAATAGTCTTAGTTTTATCGTTCAACAAAGTCATAAATACACATATAAACCTACACTAATTTCATATTCGAAAACTGACTAATGCAATTTAAATGCCTAAAAGCATCATTTTTAAATAAAGTAAATGTTAAGAAATCGAAATGTATGTTTCAGATAGTTCAGCGTACACAGAGGCCTTGCGGAAAAATGCATGGAATCCAGCGACTGCTGCGACGCCTTCTTATGATGCTGCTGCCAGTGTAACGGCTGGTAAGTCTCTTTCAGTCTCATTTTATATCAAGTAAAATACTGATATTGTAGGATGCAAATTAATTGGGATAAATCAATTACTTTTATAATTTATATACAAACGTTCATATACAGTGACAGTAATAAAATTAATAGAAAATTTGTCCTCCTTTAGCAGAAATGACCTTTAAATTGCGCTTAGGCACTAACTCTACTAGGCTTGTGTATATAAGTTTTACTTCTATAGCACGGAGCCACACTTCTATTAGCGTTCTTAATTCTATTAGGTCTTTTGCCGTAGAGTCCATTTTGCTAAGATGTTCCTTGAGAACTTACTACAAGTCTTTCATCGGATTTAAATCTGGCAAATTTCCCAGCCAATCTAGCACAATAATTCATTTTTAATGAATCTTCTGACAGATCTCGAATTGTTACATGGAGCCAAGTCATGTTAAATGTTCCTCAAAAGGTTTCGCCGAAAGGCAAACTATGAAGAATTCCTCATTCTGTCAGTATGAACTAGACATCCAGTGCTACGTCAGTGAAATATTTGATTGCATCTAACCCTAATTTTTACTTTCTTGTACGAAGTCAAGGAAGTACTGTAATCGCGAAAAATTCCAGTTACCATATTTCAAAGAAAATATACACCTTGATTGCTATCGAATGCAATTTAACGATGTTCTTGCATGACAACTGTACGTAAAGACAGAATAAAAGACTCTTTTCCCCAAAACGAATTATAAAACTGATTTAAAATGAATTCAGAAGAGATTTCTCGTGGCGTCTGTACGTACGAACGTATGTATGTATGTATGTATCTCGCATAACTCAAAAATGAATAGCCTCAGAACGTTGAAATTTTGTTTGTGAGACTGCAATAACATGTAGATGTGCACCTCTATTTTTGGTTGCCAATCGGCTGCACCGAAAGTATATAAATATATGTATGTATATATATATCCACTCTATTACTCAGCTCAGTGAGCTCAGTTTGTTTATTCTTATATGCTGGTAAACTGTGCATATTTTGCTTTCAAAACAATTGAATTATGTTGTTCTTATCTTCCGATTAAGGTTTTTATCACTTTAGTTAACCTCCATGTTATAATTGTAGAATTATCAGCAATTTAAAAGTGGTTTAAGTGTGGGAAGTTTATATTTTTACCATAGCAGTCATATTTGTTTACATTTGAAACTTAGCAGAATAGTGTATTTGTTGAAAATCCAGAGAAACTAAGCTTTGAAACAACAATGATAACGTCTTCTTTTATTATTGCGAACGAAATCCTGCTTTAATCCACTCTGGGATTAACATTAAGTTATTAATTTATCCCATATATTGACTCAGCACAGCGTCAGTAGATAGAATATACCACTTCTGCGCCATGAGGCGCTCACAGACGACGGACTGCGTGGCGCACAGGGATGGGGGGGAGGAAATTTACGGAGGAGCCCGTGTGAGTTGATACGTCACCAACTACGGACTCGTCGCATCCTGTTCATGACGTCATCATGCATTATCACCTCGGATTATCTTGCTATTGCTACGTCAGCCGCATGTTTTGTCCTGTTTATGTTTCCATGGCCACACTTATCTACACTGGTGTGCAAAAATTAAGGACGAAGTCGAAAAATTAGCATATCAGCTGAACGAAGAGGCAGAGCGGACAGAAAGACCAATCAGGAGATTAAGTAAGGTGATGTACGGTAGCACATGCGCAGATATGCAGGTAGACGTAATGGGGGAGTGTCTGAGTAGTATAAAGCATGTTGTCGGTGTAAGATCAGTATTTCTGGCAAAGAGATTGCACGCCGTATAGCAGTTAAAATCACACCGAGTTGCTGCCTCAGCGAGAAATGGCGAATAATCAATCTGTTAGACGACATCTGGATGCTTTTACCCGAGGTCGAATCATTGGGAAGTTGGAGGAAGGACGCAGTGTGACAAGTGTGGCTGCAGAGTTCGGAATTGCTCACAGCATCGTTTCACGACTTTGGAGACAATTTCAAACTACAGGAACAGCTATCCGGGGGTTTAGTAGTGGTCGTCCACGAGGAACCACACCCGCAGATGACCGGT
Organism: Stegodyphus dumicola; assembly: GCF_044657685.1. Lineage (NCBI taxonomy): Eukaryota > Metazoa > Arthropoda > Arachnida > Araneae > Eresidae > Stegodyphus > Stegodyphus dumicola. The sequence goes on from NC_140771.1 coordinate 114,631,961, forward strand.
ATATTGCCTTACAGGCCAGAAGAAACAGGCGGCAGACAGCGGGAGAAATCGCTAGACACGCAACACAAGCGACTGGACGACCGATATCGCGTTTTACAGTGGCCAGAAGACTGCACAGTGGTGGTCTGTTTGCACGACGCCCTGTACGGTGTGTACCTCTAACGCCTGCCCATCGGAGAAATGGCCGGGAACACCGGAATTGGAGAGACAATGAATGGGGACGAGTACTCTTTGCAGATGAGAGCAAATTCAGTCTGAGTAGCAATTCTCATCGCATACTCATCTGGAGAGAGCGGGGAAGCCGCAATCATCCCTCGAACATCATTGAAAGGAACACGTATGGAGGTGGCGGTGTTCTCGTTTGGGGAGCCATCATGCTTGGTAGTCGTACAGACCTTCACATCTTCGACGCAGGTTCAGTCAACGGGACCCGTTATTGTAACGAGATTCTTCTTCCATATGTGCGTCTTTTTAGAAGCGCTATGGGTCCGCAGTTCCTTTTCATGGACGACAATGCACCATGTCATCGCACAGTAGCTGCCGAACAACAGCTTTTAGAGAGTGAGGATATTGAACGTATGGATTGGCCGGCACGATCTCCGGATCTCAATCCCATCGAGCATGTATGGGATTTTCTAGGCAGACGCTTGGCAGCTTGTACCTCACCACCAGTAGCGATTCCGGAGCTTCGATTGGCGCTGCAAGACGAATGGGCAGCAATGCCTCAATAATGCATTGACACCCTCATTCTCAGCATGGGCAGACGCTGTGAAACCTGCCTAGCAGTCAGGGGAGATCATATCCCCTATTAAAGACCGGATGTTTCTTGCTGGACACCCATCCCAGTGATGTTTCGGCCTTCAGTCGCATTTCGCTCCATGCTACTTTTTCAATAAAACTTCTCTTTATCCCTCTGATTTCTCTTTTAGTAAGTGTTGCTTACATTACTCACGTCCTTACGTATTGGGGATCTTACGGTATTAAATGTGTTGATTTGGAAAGCTTTTGTACAAAGTTATATTGAAAAAACCGTCTCGTCCTTAATTTTTGCACACCAGTGTATTAACGAAAATCCGCGACGTAATTGCAACATGATAGAAGTTTCTAGTGCATTCTTTTTAGTTCAGCAACGACAGTTAGAGGGCAGCAGTCTTACCCGTAGGGCTTTCTGATTGGTTCTCGTGGTTCCTGACAAAGTTATTAAAAATTATTTTTAATTGATTATACTATTTGACTTAATATAGTAGTATTTAATGAAAAAGGTTCATGTATTTACATGTAAATTTCATGTATTTGTCCATTTATGGCATGAGAAACGCGGACGATAACACAAAGCCGTGCTTTTTTTGAATCTTATTATTTGATTATTATTTGATCGTATCTATCTTCTTTGTTCATCTGACTGTGCAGCGGAAACCAGCATGTGGCTGGTGGTTTGCACATAGGCAATTCTGTTCCAACTTGCTCACACCTTTGTACATCCTCGATAATGAATGAATTCGTAACTTTAAATTTATTTTGTTTCTATTTTAGGTTAAGATATTTTTAATTTCTCATTTCTTTTTTTCTCTCTTTTTTTCCTAAAAATAAATACAGACTTATACGGATTTTTTAAAGATCTACTGACTTCACAATTAACCTTCTAATTCTAATGAATTAAACCTTCTAATTCAGAAAAAATAAATTTTCACAATATGAAATCTACTTGAACTAAACTGGCTAGAGATGTCCATATATTAGTTCATGTAGATTTTATGTTGTGAAAATTTATTTTTTCTGAATTAGAAGGTTTAATTCAAAGTCAGTAGATCTTTAAAAAATCCGTATAAGTCTGTATTTATTTTTAGGAAAAAAAGAGTCCGAAATATTAACAGCGATATGTTTTAAAAACATGATAAAGTTTAAATGTAAGGCAAAATGTCTAAATGGAAAATAGAAAGTTAAAAATTTACGTTTGTTTGACACATTTCGTGAATCCTTTGAACAAAAATTAGATGTGTAAAAGAGAATCCGCGACGTTTTTGTAGTGTTTCAAAACGTTAGTATGATGCGTTAGAAGAGAAAGTTCGGAGTATCACCCGTTAAGTGTTAGTAGTATGGTGTAATACATTAGAAGAGAAAGTTTTGTATATCGTAAGTATTAGTAGCGTAAAAAAATAATAAGAAATATAATATGTTAAGTAAGCTATATGGAAGGAACATCGCACTTATTGGTTTAAATTTACAGAAAATATTATCCGTGAAAGCCTAGAGGGAAATTATATGCGTGTAAGTTCCAGCTTAAATTTCATAGACAGAGAAATATATATGTAACTTTACGCTTCGAGAAATGGAGGTGTAACATCAATAAGTATTTAAAATATTAAGAAAAACCTTAAGAGGAAAATAAAAGAAAGAAAAAAGAAATGAGAGAAGAAAATTCTTCAAAGAATTAAAAAAACACGTTTATATTAAAGAAAAATTAAAAATTACTTCTTGAAGTAAAATATAGGAAAAAAGACCGAGTTCGTAAAAAATAAATAAAAAATCGTATGAAAATAAGTACAGCTTTTGTAAAACAAATAAAGTGAAAAATGTAAAACATGGAAAGGAAAGATTAAACTGAAAGGAAAAAAACCTTTTGTAAAATAAAAAGAGAAAGAAAAAAAAATTAAAATTGTGAAACCGTATTACTTTTAAAAAATCTATTACTTTTGCAAGTTAAACGTAAGGTAAAGAATGTAAAATTTAAAAATGTGGAAAAAAAAGAAAATCTTATGTTTATATATAAAAAATATGGTATGAAAATTAGTACATTTAATTTAACGGCGAGAAGAAAAGAAAATTACGTAAATTATGTTTATAAGATAAAGAAATGAGAAATTTAAAATATCTTAACCTAAAATAGAAACAAAATAAATTTAAAGTTACGAATTCATTCATTATCGAAGATGTACAAAGGTGTGAGCAAGTTGGAACAGAATTGCCTATGTGCAATCCACCAGCCACATGCTGGTTTCCGCTGCACAGTCAGATGAACAAAGAGGATAGATACGATCAAATAATAATCAAATAATAAGATTCAAAAAAGCACGGCTTTGTGTTATCGTCCACGTTTCCCATGCCATAAATGGACAAATACATGAAATTTACATGTAAATACATGAACCTTTTTCATTAAATACTACTATATTAAGTCAAATAGTATAATCAATTAAAAATAATTTTTAATAACTTCGTCAGGAACCACAAGAACCAATCAGAAAGCCCTACGGGTAAGACTGCTGCCCTCTAGCGGTCGTTGCTGAACTAAAAAGAATGCACTAGAAACTTCTATCATATTGCAATTACGTGGCGGATTTTCGTTAATAGATAAGCGCGGCCATGGAAACATAAACAGGGCAAAACATGCGGCTGACGTAGCAATAGCAAGATAATCCGAGGTGATAATGCGTGATGACGTCATGAACAGGATGCGACGCGTTCGCAGCATGGACCTTATAAAAAATAGACTAACCCAAATGGGTTTTCTCCCTCGTCTGACGCGTTCCCGGCTGTCACCTAGATCACATCAGGAGCAGTAGGGATGACCTGCAGAAATTTACCAGTGGTTGCCTATTGCAGCGTGTATAATTGTCAAGAAAAAGCTGCCTGTAGCGCCTCAATTCACAAATTAGAATTTCTCCGTATTTTTATTTTTGAAACTGAGATTGATTTTTAAAAGTTTAGCATACTTATCAAGCATAATTAACGTTCCAAATAATTATAAAGCTAATGCATGCTTTCAAGGCTGGATATTTTTTTAGCTTTTCCTATGCTGTAAGGAAATTTGTAACTACTACTTTTAGAAAATAATATTTTAAATCTGAACTAATAGAAAAATTTCAAACAAGCAATTTTCTCTTGCAATTTTTATGCTTTTTATTGGTGTAAATAAGTAAAATATACTAAAATATTTAAAAACGAATTTTTGAAAGTTTTGTTTAAAATTCTAAATTGTGCTGCTTTTTTAAAATTATAGATGAGTATTACAGCACAATTTTTATAAAGGAATTTTATTTCAATTGTATTTCATAATACATCATAGTGATAAACACTTTTGACTCCTTAATAATTTTTATACATTTAATTCTAATAATAAAATTGTATTTAATCGTAATAATTAATTTTGCCTGTATTTGATAGTGATTATTTTTTAAATTTATTTTTAGTTCTGCATAAGATTTTTTTTATTTACTGTTAATTTAATTTATTAGTTCGAAGCGGCAGCGGCATTTTGCGCTCTTTAGCTATAAATGTCCGTGTCTCCTTGCAAATATTATCGCCCTGTATTATATTTAAAGAAATTAAATAATGAAGAATCTGCATGAATACATGTATGTTTCTCGCACTGTGACAAGAACGACGGTATCTAGAGCCATCAAATTTTGAATAATGTAATCTTCCACCCGAACATGTGCATCTGGGCGGCCGAATTTCGAATTTGTTTTAATTTGTTTCATATTTTGTAAGACTTTAACGAATTTTTGATTAAAAAACTCAACGAGTTCAAAGCGAGCAATGGTAACACTATACGGAAAATAACATTTTTATCTCCAGTGCGGAAATTCTAAAGATATTCTGTTTTCAAATGTTACGAGCCATGTTTCAAATGTGGTTTACGAGCGAAGAACATGATATTCAATAAGTATAGGTAACACACAAAACGTTAAAAAAGGTTCCTTTTGGGCGTAATATAAAATCTGAGTGCTTCTAGATTTTATTTTATCTTTTTTTCCCCTTCATTACTCTCAGAAAATTTTATGCTCCGATTTTTCTAAATTACTAAAATAAATAACCCACTTTAATGTTAATAATTTAATGATGATATAATCAAATAAATAACGGTTTTGTAATGTTATTATAGTTTTGAAAATCACTGCCTGAAAATTTTCTTTAAATTAAAAAAAAAAAAAAAATATCAGATCTTGTTTAATTTTACCTTATTTATTTCAAAGCATCACGTACTATCAATCTTATTTAATTTAATTTTATTTTTACGCAAAATTAAGTTCATGAATTTCCTGCTTAGAGTTTTTACCGAAGTAAAGATGTTTGTACAAGAAGTACGCGTGAAAAAAATGCGCGAAATGCAGTAAAAAGTGCTTTAATGAGATACATTAAATCCTATTTGAAAAAACTGAGACTTTCATAATCTCATCACTATACAAAGTATCACATTTAATAATTAAAAACAGTTATGTGATACAAACGCCATAGGTTTCAAAGTGTTAAAGTAAACCAGATCGTCCCTACTCTTTCTCTCGGGCATGTCGGTGACGCGCGCCCCGCCCACTGGGTTAGTCTATCTTTTTATAAGGTCTATGGTCCGTAGTTGGTGACGTATCAACCCACACGGGCTCCTCCGTAAATTTCCTCCCCCCCCTATGCGCCACGCAGTCCATCGTCTGTGAGCGCAGAAGTGGTATATTCTATCTACTAGAGTCCATAACAAATTAAGTGCCTTCAGTGTCTTTTTGGCCAAAAGTGTCGAGTGGACCAAAAGTAAACTTTCAGTTTTGTGCACTGAAAAATCTGTCTTGTTGCCCGCTGGACGAACTGCTTGCTTTTGCATAGAAACTCTAATTTTATTAGTAAAATCTGCCTTTTTTAAAAATTGTTTTAACTGTTATTTTTTTTATTTTTTCTGTTCAATTTTTAATTAAGGTATTTTGAGGTGATATGTATTTTTGCCTTGCCGGGAAGTTAGAACTGAATTAATTAAATGAGAAATATATCTCTAGTTAAATTCGAGAAAATAATTGTAAATGCAATACAGCAAAAAAAAAAAAAAAAAAAAATGTATAATTTAATAGGCCGTGCAAGGAAGTCATGTGGTGTTCCGCATCATATTTTTTTCCAAAACGGATTGTAAAATGGATTTAAAATGGATTCAGAAGAGTTTTTTCTTGCCATCTGTAAGTCCGTATGTATGTGCCTCGCATTGTTCAAATAAGATTAGCCTTAGAACGTTGAAATTTTGTGCGTGAGACGGACTGCTATAACATTTAGTTGTGCACTTTCCTTTTAGATTGCAATCGGCCGAAACAAACATATATAAATATATAATATGTACCCACTCTGTTACGCGAGCTCTATAAGCTCAGATTTTTTATTCTTATATATTGGTAAATTGTGCATTTTTTGCTTTAAAAGAAATTGCATTAAGTTGTTCTTATGTTCTGGTTAAGAGTTTTATGCCTTTATGGTTATCTGCATGCAACAGCTGTAGAACTATAGAAAATTTAGAAGTTTAGGTGATGTTGAGCCTAACGAGGATGCCATTTGTTTACATTTGAAACTCTTAGTAGAATAATGAATTAAGTCAGCTGGTGAACCAACTTCAGTGCCTTTTTGCAGAGTAGAACCAAAAGTAAACTTTCATTTTGCGAACCGAAAAATCTGTCTGCCTAACCGTTAGCCTAATTGCTTGTTTTTGCGTAGAAACTAATTTTATTGTAAAAATTGTTTTTCAACTGTATTTGATGTTTTATGCTTTCTTGTAAAATTTTTAATGAAGATGCTTTGAGTTTTTACGCATTTTTAACACTCCGCGAAGTGAGAACTGAATTGATAAATGAGAAATACATTTCTACTGAAATTAGAGAAAATAAGTTTAAATGAAATACACCAAAAACTGTGTATGATTTAATAAGGCGTACAAGGAAGTAATGTGGTGTCAGGATCAGACATTTAAAAAAATGTGTTGCATTCTAAAACAAACAGGAAAAAAATTAGTGTTTTTTGCGCAAAAATAATTTTTGATTTTCCTATCTTGGCGCACTTAATGAAGAATTAACGATATTCATTTCTTTCATTTCACTAAAATGCTCGTGGTAACAGTGTCATTACATCCAATTCACGACACTGAATATTCAAAGCGATTTCCTTACTCTTTGAATGAAATTCTGTTATTTTTCTTTATTTCATTATTTTCTTGTAATTTGGAACTTGTGTTTTAATAATGACTAAGAATTTCAACATTGATAACGTGTAATTGAGACTAAAAAACAGAAAACACAATGCAATTAAAAAAAAGTTTTGGGACAATAAGCTTTTATTTAAAATGAATATGATAATTAGTGCATTGAAAGGAGGAAAATAATTTACCATATTAATGGAAACAACAGATTAAATAATTCTATTTACAGAATTCATCTACAAGTTTACATCGCGAACAATAAAAGCGTGGGATTCCTAAACAGCGAAATTTCTTAATTTAATTGAATTGTCACATGTATAAGCTATTAACTTTTTTAATTTCTATTAATTTAATTGCATTGTTAAATGTATAAGCCATTATGCGTTTAGGCATTCTACACCTGTATTTTTCGTGATAGGAAATTGTAGATGAATTCTGTAAGCAGAATTATTTTATCTATCATTCCCATTAAACTGTATACTGTTTTCTTTTTTTATTGCATTAATTATCGTATCCATTTTAAATAAAGGCTTGTTGTATAAAACCCTTTCCTTTAATTCTATTTTATTTTCTGCTTTTAGTCTCAATTACGCGTCATCAATAATAAAGAAAAGCTTATTAAAAGCGAATATCCCCAACTCGTTATTAATTGCACTAAGGATTGTATAAAATGGTATACTGCAGAGTCTTTTCTTTAACTGTACACAAGACTATTCTTAAATTGAATTTTATTTTTATTTACTCAGTTGCAAACATTTAGAAACAATAAAATTTGCATAAAATTCTGATAAATAAAAGCTCGCTAAAGAACTCGAGAATAATTTTGCTTAATCACTACATTACTCACAGAATTTCATAGAGCAAGGCAACCACAATATTCTTACTTATATTTAAACAGCACATATTTGCAAGAAACTCACATGATTGAAACTAATTTTCTTCCCTTGTAAAATGCATATATATTATACTAATAACTATTATTGAAGTTTAGAAATATTCTAAGTTTACTTTGTATTACATTCGTATTGTATTTTCATTACCGCCTTTCGTAATCAAACTTTATTTCCCCTTTATTTTAAATATTTCATCCGCGTGCTGTAAAAATTGTATAATTTCGACAACTTCCTCACAATCGCAGGCATAAAATAAATTTTTTTAATCTTTGGAATGTTAGATTTTCTAAACGCTATAAAATATACGATGAAAAAAATGAGTTAAGTGATTATATTTAATGTGCTTGTTATGATATATTTAATATATGCAGAAATTTATAGAATTAAAAATAAATCAAAACTGATAAGTATACTCTGGGGTCCTTATTTTGGATTTATTTGAGCATAACTCAAAGGTTTCATCTTTAGTACACAATAAAATATGAAAAATTATTTCATAAAGCTAGAGTAAGGATTTTTTTAAATTTTTAATTTTTCAGTTTTATTTTCCTCATTAAGTCAAGAAACTTACAAAACAACGCAAGCTCATTACTTTTTCTCAAAGTACACTCATGTCCATAAATTAAGGATAATGCAAAATCAGGCAAAGGAAGAGTTAGAAGCAAAACAAATTTGACTTATTTGTAAAGCTTATTTATTAAACAAAAGGTAAAGAGCAAAAAAAGATACTATATGTTTGATACTATTAAAAAAATTAGCGAATTTTTCTCCCTGGAGCAAATTACAAAAAAAAAAAAAAAAAAAAATATTTACAAAAAACCAATATTACATAGTTGGTATGATTGTTAATACATTGTATGTCTCCCAGACAATGCAATACATTCCGTACAACGCCTAGGCATGCTGACTATCAAATTATCGATCTGATCTTGGGGGATATTACACCACTCAAAAAGCAATGCTCTCCGAAGTTCTGGTAGACATGTAGGAGGAGGTTGACGGCCTGCAACTCGTCGGCCAAGCATGTCCCACACGTGCTTTACTGGATTCAAGTCCGGTGAGAATGCTGGCCAGTCCATACGTGTGATATCCTCCGATTGAAGACATTCGTTTACGATGTTTGCACGGTGAGGACGGGCGTTGTCATCCATAAACACAAACTGTGCGCCCGAAACAAACGTACATTATGTTCCAGAATGACGTTCCAATAGATTTGGCTTGTCATGGTTCCAATTTGAACATGCGGGTCAGTTCTGGAACACAGAATTCCACCCCAAACCAGCACTCCTGCACCACCGTAACGGTGAATTAACGGGGGCGCAGCCTTCAGCCCACCCAACCAAGAACACTTGGTCATATGACTTATCACAAGGGCCGGCCCATCTAACAACAAACGAGGGGCCAGAGACCCGGCCGTGCTCAAAAAAGTAACAAAGAAAAACAAACAAATAAAATATTAAACTATGAATCCCGGGAAACCAAAAGCCCCAGGAACCGAGTAACAAAAAAGTTAGAAAAAAGAGAACTAAACAAAATCATAAATACGACCAGTGAATTTCATGTCATCACTGGACCTTAAACATTCACACAAAAGAACATAATAAAATAATAAAGAACTGTTAGAAAATAAAAATAAGACAACACATAACCAAGCAAATACAATACAAAAACACCATTCACACATAGATTCCTATGGCTTCTCTTGAGCTATTCACAATCTTCATAATTTGTCTAGAATATTCCACAAAGTTCTTATAATTTTTCTTGAAATCACTTCTATAATATTTTTGATATCTATCCCTTGCACTCCCAGTAATAATACAGTTCTCAAAGAAATGCATAGAGTCTCCAGTGACATTACAAATATTACATTTATCATTGTCCTGCAATCCAAAACGTTTCAAATATGCAGGGAAGCGTCCATGTCCCGTAAGCATTTGATTGGCATCAATATCTTTATATAACTTCATTTTCTTTTCAATATTTATATTTTTCAGTAAACCACAATTTCTATTAGATTGTTCCCAATTATTTTTCCATTCGTTCAATACATAATTATATAGAGTAGAGGTGGCCCTTCTTCTAGAGTCTGGGATATTTTTAATAATCACATTTTCATCCACAGCTGCAGACTTAGCTAATTCGTCCGCCCTCTCATTCCCTTCATATCCTGCATGTGCTTTTATCCAGTGAAGCTTAATATTATGTATATCTTTCAATTGTGCATATGTCTTTTTTATTTCAAATACAAGAGAGTTTTTACTTTCAGGACCCGAGAGGGTCTGTAGCACCGACAATGCATCAGAATAAATATTTATATTATATCTAATTTTCAATGTGCCTTTAATCCAATTGAGAGCTTCAAAAATAGCATACATTTCTGCTTGATAGACAGAATTCATAGAATTTAAACGAAATTTCCAATTTTGTATTTCAATTCCATAGAAGAATACCACGATCGCACCTCCAATACCCCCCTCGAGTCCTGAACCATCTGTGAAAATATTCATTTCCTGACATTCGAGAAATGCACAGTCATAAGGAATCAAAATCTTATTACTAGGATGAATACAATCATCATCAAAATTTAGAAACGCTTCACTTTTAATAACACATTCATTTATATCTATATGATCAACCAAATTATTCGAAAGTAAAAATTTTTTATAATAAAAATTATACTGGAATGAGAGGGGCGGGACACCAGCAAGGAGGCAGACCACCTCTGTAGAGACTGTCCTGAAGACTCTCGTAACTGCCAGCATCCAGCTTCTCTGCAAAGTATTCAATTTATCTCGCAAGCGGATCAACTCCCCTGCCCTAGCACCCCAAGCACCTATTCCATAGAAAATCTTAGGTAAGATAACACTGTTAAAAATTCTCTTCAGTATCGGCGCTTTTTTATGCAAAGTTTCTGTATTAAAAGTACTACGACAAAAATGTAAAATTCTATCAGTTTCTCTATGTATAGATTTAAAATGTTCAATAAAATTTAGCTTTTCATCTATAATAACACCCAGATATTTTATATTTCTCTGAAAACGGATATTCTTACCCTCAAATTTCAATCTTGGTGCTCTAGTTCTAGCACCCCCTCTAGGAAAGAAAAGTCCAAAAGTCTTTTCCACATTAAAATAAATATTTTCAGATTTACTCCACTTCAACATCTGCTCTTCAACTTTTATAAAGGTATGCTGTATTCTTTCCAGAGAGGAGCCCTTAATAATAAGCAGAATATCATCTGCATAACAAATTATTTCTGCATTAGAAACATCAAAATCCACAAGGAGAGTATTAACTATTAGGGCCCAGAACAGGGGAGCACTACACGATCCCTGCGGACAGCCTTTAAACATATCCAAATTTATATCTAAATCTTCTGAAAATCCCTTAAAAACAATTCTTCTATTACTAAAATAATCCCTGATAAGTAAATAAAGATCTTTTGTAATCTTCAGCTCAAATAATTTATTTAATACGGAGGACCATCGAACAGAGTCAAAAGCAGCCTTGACATCGAAAGAAACAACCGCGACATGTTCAATACTTTTTATTCTACGTATTTTATCAACTACCCTAAAGAGTGCCAGATTAGCAGATCTTCTTTTCCTAAATCCATATTGATTTTCCGTAAGATGTTGTTTATCATTTATGACATATAAAAGTCTATTTACAATTAGCTTATCCAATACCTTAGCAAAAACCTTTAATAGACAAATTGGGCGATATTTATCTTCATTTTTAGGCAACAAAATTAATCTTCCAATCTTCCAGGCAATAGGAAAAACATGCAAAGACAAACATTTATTAAACAAAATAATAAAAAACGAAGGATAGTTCACAAACAATCTTTTTACAACTCTTGCCCGAATTCCATCCAATCCTGGAGCGGCTCTGTCTCTAAGACTTAAAATGACTTCCCTAATTTCTTCGTAGGTAAAGTCCAATTCACCATCCAAGTCGTCATTACCAAAGTTATCACCATTATTATCAGGATCATCAATTTCATCAGTTTCAATATTCAGTGTCTTTTTAACAATTTTCAAATATTCTTCCTTTACATTCGTAGCCGCTCTATTATCACTATCTCGTAATATAATCTGTTTCTTAATTTTATTCGTAGCAACCTTAAAAATTCCTTCGTAATATTCCTTGTCTTGAATAAAAGCCCTATTTCTGAAATCACCCTTCACCTTTTTAATTTTCTTTTTATAATAAGCCAAACATTTTTTATATTCTATTTTTCTTCGTATTCTAGTTTCATCATCCAAGTCTTTCACCTGGCAACTCTTGCGGATAGCCCTGACTCTCCTTCTAAGAGTATTCAGCTCATAATTCCACCAAGCAGTACCACTACTTTGTCGTATCTCACACTTTAAATCTCTTCTCATTCTTTCTTCAATTCGCTTCTCCATATACAAAATTAAATCATTAAATTCCCCAGCATCCTTCGTATTGACAATACGGTCTTCAATCTCAAAAATAAACCTTCTCATCTTAACGCAACATCTATCAATTCTTTTAACATTATTTGACAGAATAATATCCCTCTTATCTTTAATACTAACATCCTTTATACTTATCAAAATATAGTTATGATCGCTAAGGGAATTTTCCTCCAATATTTGCATGTCAAAGTTCTCAATAAGAGAATTTGGAGAACACAACACCAAATCCGTATATCCATCTCCACATGCAGAAGAGAAGGTGGGTCTAGAATTTTCTTTATTCAATAAAATCAAATCATTTAAAATGATAAAATCTGAAGTTAAAACCCCTCTTTCATCAAGACTCTTAGCCCCCCAAATAAAATTCTTTGAGTTAAAATCTCCAATAATAATAAAACTGTCTTTAAAAACAGATATAACTTCTTCTAATTTTAAAAGATACGTATTCAAACATTCCACAGGGGGAAAATAAACTGAAATCACACCATAATTCCTTCCCTCTTTCTGTATTTCAATGGCAACGATAATATCAGAAGCGTGTTTAACTATGAATTCAATCCCAGGGTTTACGACAACAATAGCAGCTCTTCCTGTATCTGCATGGATGGTCCTCCAACTGTTTTTAATATAAGCCATTTTCTTTCCAATATAATAAGGTTCTTGAACTGTAACAATATCAGGGATATCCTCAGAAATATTATCTATTGCAGAGAGCCGGCATGCCGCAGCATTACAATGATTAAGATTACAATTTAAAATGTGCATAGTTAAAAGGATCCAAAATAAAACCATTCAATATAATAATTATAATTTAAAATCCAATATATACAGTTTAAAAACGATATATACAGTTAAAATCAGCAATAATTATCCTGAACTTACCTGGGAGGCAAGGGTATAGTTTCTTCCAAGATTTTCAATTATATCCTTTCCTAGAAGTCTTCTTTTAGAAATAAATTACACAATAGTTCAAAAGTCTTTATTTCACACAATGTAAAAGCCGTAAATTATTAATTCGTAGCCACAGGAATAAATAAAAAGTTTAAATTAAAATCAAAATCAAAATCTCCCCACCGCAGAAGCTAAATCACCTCAAGTTTCTAGATCTAAATGTTCCCGAATAAATTTTTTCTCTCTTATAATCGAGGGACACTCTCTCCAAAAGGTATCGTGGTCATATTCCACATTAATACCATATCTATCTAAAGCTTCTTTACAGTTGATACATTCTTTCTTTTCACTATGACAATTTTTCCTCTCATGTCTACCATTACATGCAGAGCAAACCCTTTCAAACTTACAATTCTTCTTGGTGTGCCCAAATCTAAGACAGTTCATGCAACGCTTAGGTTGAATGAATAATTTTACAGGGTATGCTTTCCAACCAATCATAACTCTATTCCCTTCAAGGATATCTTGCTGACACCTAGCAGAAATCTCAAAAATCCTATGTGAAACTCCATGTTCTTGAGTTTTAATACGAAATAAGGATCTCGAACATTTCCCATCACAAACACAAAATTCATTAAATCTTTTCAAAACCAAGTCTTCTTCAACGGAATCACTAATATTATACAAAATAACCTTCGGCTTAATAAACTTATTCCTTCGAGTCCTAATAAGTGTGTTTAATTTCGGATTCTCCGTAATAGCTTTTTCAACAGCAAGTATATCTGACCTATCTTTTAAATTGATAATCATATCACCATTTTTCTTTCTAAAAGTATTAAAACTTTTAACACCTATATCCTGTGGTTGGAGTTCAGCATTAAGTTCATCATAGACATCAACATCTTTATCAACTGGTCTTATAATCAAATCGTTAGCCCTAGATCTCTTTTCACTGTTTTTCTTTTTATCATTATTTCTTTGATCATCAACTTCTCTATCTCTCCTACTATCCAGTCTTTCATCAATCATTTGTTTTATCTCCTCTTTGAATTCTAAAAGAGTCTCCTCACTACTCTTACGCATATCTAATTCCATAATCTTAAGCGTAGACGTATGTGCCCATTTCACAACTGCCTCAACCTGAGCATTTAACTCAGAAATTAAATCCTTGGGTACTCGCTTCATTTTTAATTCATCAATAATCCTATAGAATTCTTTAATTATATTCGACATTTCACTATCTCTTTCACCCATGTTTATAAAATAGACAATAAGAGTAATATAATAAAATTCTAACAACTGCGGTAAGGGAGACACTAAAAACACTAAAACATATATAAGAACATTTAGCTCAATCAATATCTTCTTAAAATTCTCAATAAAATTCAAAAAAATCTAATTCTGAAGAATAAAATAGACTTAAAACACTTCAAAATAATTTTTAAAGTAAAAACTAAAGTTCTGGCATCCAAATTGAACAAATTGACCAGCGGGCGGAAAGACCAGAAAATCCAGTGCATCAAAACGTTCTCGGATCTTGTCTTCCACCGGGCAGAAATTCTTCATATAATGGTGCACCAAATGATTTTCCTATACTTTACGAACATCTACATGCAATGTAAACAATGTCCTCCACGTTAGGCCTCGTACACTCAAGATTTTCAGAGTTCAATATCTCAATAAATGTGCATGATAAGATTTAATATTACAGTAAGATACAAGTATACCGAACAGAATTCTTCAATCAGATAATATTTACACACAATATTTAACGAATAATGCATATAAACTTACCCGACCATGCCAGGTGGGCGTTTCAGCAAGGTCGATTTCGAAAAACACTTATAAAAACTTAAATATGCACTTTCTTGCACGAAACTTGATATATCTTGATAGCGGAGAACATAACCAATGCAAAGAACACACTCAAAAATCAACACAAGCAATTTACACAGATTTAAAAGTCTTTAAAATACTAGCCACACACTTTCCACGCAACAAGCACTTCGGCGTTGCCAGAACTCCACCACCGTAACGGTGTCTTTCAATGATGTTTTCTTGGTGGGTGGTAGCTGGGTACCTGGAGCTCTCCATATGAAAGTCCGACGAGAATCAGACTGCAAGCTAAACCTGAACTCGTCGGAAAACATCACGCAAGCCCACTTGTTGCGGTGTCCACAATGCATGCTCCTTACTCCAGGCTAACCGCAAGCGACAGTGAGTTGCAGTAAGTGGAACGCATCTGACAGGTCTACGAGCATATAGACCAATCTGCCCTAAGCGTCTGTACACGGTCTACTTTGAAATTGTCGTACCAGTGGCTGAAGAGAGCTGACGAGACAGGTCTGAGGCTGTGCTCCGTCTGTTTCTTTTGGCAGTAACTGCCAAATACCGGTCCTCATTCGGCATTGTAATTCGGGGGCGACCTGTGCTGTGACGTTTACTCACATTACCATCATCTTGGAATCGTTACCAAAGCCTGGAGATGACACTCTTGGCAATTCCAAGTTTGTCTGATACTTCCAGTTGGGTAGGCCCACATTCCAGACGGCCGATAATTCTACCACGTAAAAAATCCTCCAAATGCGCTCTTGTGTCATAACTATTCGGTTATTGCACTGAAATGCTTATAAAGTGCCTGCGAACAATTTTACTTCTTTGCCTGTATTCCTTATATATCACTCTCTTACATTTCCGTCATTGTGACGTACCGTCGGTGTCATCTGGTTACTTCCTGAAATTTGCATATGATTCTTAGAGATGTATGTAGTGATTTTACAGGTGATATATTTACTTTAGAGTTCGATTTGCGCCTGACTCCGAATTATCCTTAATTTATGGACATGAGTGTATTATGTTTCTTACACTCGTTAATCTGAAGTTTTATATGCTTTTAATTTCTGAGATGACTAACTTTATTTTATTTTCGACTTAATAAAGAAATTCTCGTCAATTCAGGGTGCCAAGAAATCCTCGACAGTGGCCGATTATCGTCAAAAAAGAGATATATATGCAATCGAGGGCGAGAGAAAATCTAAATTGATGTGAATTCTTAAACCAGATTCGTTAGAAAATTAAACTAGAAATCGTCAACGTACATGCAAGCAAGAAGAGCTCATCACAAATTTCACATGATTCGCAAAATCATGTATGCAAAATACCAGTTTAACTATATGTCGCACATCATTTGTAAAATACATACCTTGATAAATTACCATAAGACGTAAAATGTTTTAAATAGGATCTATATAGCAAGACTTACGTTTTTGATAAAACTTTTATAATATTTCTAATGAAAAGGTAAAGATTTGTTATATTTCTCATTTTTAAGTGATATCTTCATTTTCAGGTTTTGCAGGTCAGTTGGCTGCCAAAGCTTCAGATTCTCAGTCTCAAGTTCAAGGTGAATAGTTATTTACATTCTAAGTATACATATAGATTTTTATTTAGTTAAATATATTATACTGTATAATGATTTCGTTTAAGAAAACCAAATGCATTCTCACCTTAGCACATTTTAATAACTATGTTATAAAGAATAAAAACAGCAAGCGAAACGTACTGAATGATAATTCGCATAATATCGCAGACAAATTAACTATTTTATATCCGTTTTGCAACACTATTTTTTGTTAAAAGCTTTTGAACTACCTATGTATGATTACTGAACATTTTAATATTATTTTTAATTTTAGTCACAGATCCTTACCAGTTACTGAGTGCTGCAAGCAGTCGACTAGCTTCCCAAGGTAAATTTTAGTTATTTATTGGGATTATTGAATAATATTTAATAATAGTAAATATATTCAAGAAAACTGCAAATAGAACAAGAACAAGGTCAAATAATAAATATTTAAATTTATTAATTTAATTTCAACTGAAATAAAGGTCCAGTATTTTTTCAATTTTTTCTACCCCCTATTTTTAACTAGAAATTGAAACTCTATATTTTCTTTTTACAATGAAACTAATTTAGAACCATATCCAGTATTCAAAAAATTCTAAATTTCAGTACACAACTTTTCTAGAAAAGCTTTCTCTCTCTCTTTTTTCCCCCTGCATCAACAGAACAGCTGATCTACTAAGTTAGATGCTCATCAGTCTTGTACACATGTATATTTGTACTTAAAAGGAATAATAAATGAATAAAGAGGAATCCTCATCTATGACAGCTATCATGGCGCTTGTACAGAAATTAAAATATCGGTCAGCAAAATAGACATACATAAGAAACAATTATGCAAAATTAAAGCTTAATTTCCAGAAGTAATGGAAAACAGTTAGTAAACAATTGATTAGGAAATAAAAGATTTTGAATGGAAAAAAAAATTAAACCTTAACACCAATCAAAATACATGAAAATATTTTGCACAAATCCCATTAAAACCCTAAACGTATTTACAAAGTTATACACACAAAGAATTTTTTAGTTTTAACATTGTAACAAAATAAAGAAAACACTTAAAAACCATGTAACTTTCAAAATAAATATTTTAAGCTGCAGTCGTTTTCTTATACGAAATATATACACTGAAGAGGCATTACATTAATACCACCCTCCATCTATAATAATGGGCTTGCCCAGGAACAAAAGCACTGCGCATGCACGGCTGATGTTGGAGATGATGCAGGTATGCATCTTTTCATTACGAGGCCGTCAGGTACTTGTCTCTTTTGAAGAATATTCTTTACGGTTGTATCACAAGTCAGGCCCTAATGGGACTTTTTCAATAACTAGCAGGAGTAGGGATCACTATCACCTGCTGGGCAGGCCAGTATACCGACCAAGCATCAAAGTATCATTACGAGGTCCATTTTGGGATCCGTCCTGTATCTGTTTTATGTGGCGGATTTTCCTAGGGCGCATATCAACTCAAATCACTTCCTAGGCAGTGGCGTAAATAAGGGTATGCAAAGAATGCCGTCGCATAAACGCCCGAAGGCTTAGGGGAGCCCTTGAATGTCCTGCTGAACTACATTATATGTTTAAACTTAAAAGACGATGGACTCTTTTATAAATACTATATAGTATATATATGATAGAATCCATCTTCTTTTAAATTTTCAGGGGCCCTCTGTGTCATATGACACAGTAAGGGGGCTCTTGGAAGCAGACAAAAAATGCTGAATTCAGTGTTATATACACCGTCTATATACAGATATTTCTGTATATAGACAGAAATTGCTTTGTTATTCATTTGAACTTAACAAAGACTATTGCGAACCATGTTGGTTAATTTCAAATAAGGACAGATGTGGTCAACAGGAATACAGCACTGGCAAACGTTACCCATAAGGAAAAAAAAAAAAAAAAAGCGCGAGGGAAGTTCTCATCATATCGCAAGCTGTATTGAACAGAAAAATTGGGAAGCAAATGACTGTATTGATCAAATATGGGGAAAATCTGTGAGAGACGAAATCAATTTCAGTTAGTTTTAGGGAAATTAAATCCAGATAACTTTAGTAAAAAGTAACAATGGTTGCATACATAGCTATTTTTTTCCCTGATGTCAAATTATTGAAAGAATATCACGTTGTAGAGACATTAGGTATTTTTTTAAAGCAGGAGAAGCAAAATGAGACAAATGAGAAATGCAATCGCCAGGACACGAACCGCGGATCTCTAGAATACGCGCAAAGCGTGCTGACCACTATACCACGTAGGCATTCCAAGAAGGCGGGAGAAATGCCTTACATACTCCCCCTCTTAAAGGGCGACTGAAGATTAGGGGACCCACTCGCCAAATCCTGGTGGTGGAGAATCATCATCCACCACCATTTTAGTTCGGGCGCCATTGTAAAGTCATTAGGATTTTATTTGAAAGCAGGAAAGATGAAAAATGAGCAATGCCTTGGTCGGGACTCGAAACACGAACCTATCGATATGAATGTGCTGACTAACCATTACATCACGACCACAGTCGTTGGTTGTAGTCATATCTTCACATTACAGAAGTGTTTTAAATGACGAAAAATGTTTTGTCTATGTCAAATTTAAAAAAAAATCGCATGTAACGAAATTTAATTTTTCATTCGACTCCCGTACGACAAAAACTGACCGGGATATTTAATTCAAAATTTGCAATTTTTGATGTCATTTTCAACTTGCCTTGAGGGATCGGGTAATTAAGTTAAAATTATTCGAGGAAATAACTTTAAATGAAATGCAGCAAAAAGTGTGTATAATTGAATAGGCGATACAAGGAAGTCATGCGTCTCCATATCAGATTTTTAACTATTAATACTAATCTTATAAAAATCATTGTCAAAATGTTGGCTCCTGGAAACCTCGATTTTTTGGGGGGAGAGGAGCTTAGTACTGTAAATTTATTAGGGGGCCAAGAATTGTTTTTGCATAGGGGCCCTAGAGTTCTAGTTACGCCACTGTTCCTAGGGTGCTATGCGGATGATACAGCCTTGGCTGTTAAGTCCGCAAATGCGAACCACTCAGTAAGGAAGCTCCAGGATATTTGCTCTGTTTCGAGAAATGGTGTACCTGATGGCGTATCTCAATAAATGCGAGCAAATCCCAGCTACTAATTATTCGCAGAAGATGCTCACAGACTCCTCTTAGAAATAAATTATATCGCTTTAACGAGAAGATTCCTCAGGTCAGTAAGGCTAAGTACCTGGGAATCATGTTTAACGAAAGACTTAGTTGGACTGATCACATCATGAACAGTCTGTTCCCTCTGCTGGAAAAATATTCGCATCTTGATCTGCGCAAGAAAAGACATATACTTACGACTATCCGGCCTATCATCACTAATGCGTCACCGGCCTGGGCGGCAGCCTTCCACAAAGACTTAAATATTTTACAGGTCACCCAGAATAAGTTGCTTCGACTGATTGCAAATGCTCACTTTCATGTGAGCAAAGCTACACTCCACAGAGACTTGAAAGTGGACACGATCGAAGATCACCTAAAAAAACTCAATAGGGGATTTTTCGCTAAAGTTATAAAGTGTGAGCACATGAATTCTTCTAACGTCTTCATGTACGAGATTTTGGAAGAGGAGAGGAATATTAGCCCCTTGGCGGCGCACCTTGTCTGTGATTCAAATTTTCCCCCCTGATTAATTAGACCCCATTGAGAAGTGGACATAAATTTCACTTATAGCTTCTCGCTGTTTCACTGTTTTTACCTTTTGCTTTCGCAGTATTACCTACTACATTATGACTGTTTATAGCGTATTTTCGTGTGCTGACTATTTTCTGTTTTGACTATATATCTTTACTACGATTGGTTGTTTCTCATACCTGCGATGTTTCGATTATCCCCATCTTAGACCTACTTCTCACGTTAGGATAGTTTCATGTGATACACCGTTTTGGCAAAATTTCTCATCTAAGCGGGACACTCCGCACATTTCGCGGCATTCTCGGCAGTACCCTATCAGTCAGACAGTCAGTCAGTTTCATTACGAGCTCCTGAATAAGGACAGGTATCTTAGACCTTTCGCTGCGCACATGCTCGCATATAACCAAAATTTTCCTACTTGACAAGTCAGATTTTAATGTGCTAAGACTCCCGCTGGACTTGCAGCGAAACTCTTAGGACTTAAATTTTCAGCAACTTTTCCTACGTTTGTATTCGTTTGTAATTTTATAATCACTGTAACCTGGTTCAGTACTTGCACCACAAGACAAAAATATGCTATCCCAAAATGAGGGAACGAAAACTCAAAACTACGTTATGCCACTGCCTAGGCCCGTGATGTCTCGAGGTCCCTTACTGCACCCTTCATCGCCACTCTCCTAGAAAACCATTGTTCAAGGATACACCACTGTCATGCTGCACTATCTCAAATGAGCCGGAACAAGTCGTACCATCTGTACAATATTAGCGGTTAATCAGCGTAACTTAAAACTCGGAATTCTTTGCAAACGGCAAGACGAACATTTGTGCACTAGGAAAACGCTCGTTTTTATTTTATGCTCTTCTCCTTGTAAGTATGACTTTTCTGCTTATGCAATTTGCCAGCTGAGTATGATGATGATTAACTTTGCAGACAGGGATGCCGTATCCCACAGCTTATCGCAAACTTCTGAAAATGAAAGCTCTGACTCTGGAAAAAATATGAAAGCTCCGTAAAAGTCCGTAATGCCTCGAACGGAAACCCACAAGAGATGTCACAGAAAAAAAGACGCCGAATGGAAAAAGCGAAATGAGTGAAACGCTCACGTAGAGATATAGTGGATTGTCGATAGAGTTCGAAACTTTGAGCACGAGTTCTAGATATGAAATTTTAAATAACAGCGAAAACTTAGACGATGGAATGGAACAAGGTAATAAGGAAGCACCCGCTACTAAGAAGTACAAACGTGATCCGCATCGGAAAATACCGAATCTTACCAGTACGCAAAAGGAAATTAATTGGCATGAGCTTCGTAAACATATCAAAGCAAACCTTAGAGTTACAAAATTAGAGAGTAGAATCGATGGAGATAATCTGAGAATTCAACTGAAGCGTAAAGAAGACTTTCGCCTAGTGTAAAGCACATTAGAGAAGCAAAAAATTCCTTTCCATACCGTTTTACTTAATAGCGACAAGAATTTGATAATCGTAATTAAAGATGAAATAAAATAGGAAATTGAAATCCACAGCATAACAGTCATTAAATGCCACCAACTTAAGAGGATGAGGGATGAAGTACTTACGTTACTTCCTGTTTTTTTATCTTGAAACACAAAAACACCCATAGGCAAAGATGTATTTCAAATTACACACATTGCTGACATGAGAGTCAGAACTGTATGATATAAGAGCGACCGGGGTCCGTGCAGTGCTTCTGGTGCCAGCCCTACGGACACACTCAAAAGGCATGCTTTAATACTCCAAGATGTGTGAGACGGATTATCATAATTCGCACGAACGCTCCATCAAAGGGAATAACGTTATACCAGCGAAATATGTCCTGTACGCTGGTTCCCAAGCCGCCACTAGCCCCGACTGCCCGAAACATCCAAGCAAGAAATTCAAAAATAGCAAGCAGAAGCTATTAACAATAAATTATTTTCCTCAATTCACTGAAAGCACTCTTACATTTACGGAAAATAATTTTAAATCCTATGCTGACGTATTAAATCACAAGAAAGATGTTCCTCAACCTGAAAAAAATTAGCTATCCAGTATTAACAACCTAGATGAATTTAAATCGCTTATTTTTAAATTAAAAGACCTATACCCAAATTTATAAGCATAGACTGCAAAAACCACAAGATTGAATTTACATTTCATGCGTTTCAGCTCTTCGTGTAATAAGATTTCTCACCACTTAGAGCTCAATAGACAAGCAGGATAGACCTTGGCCTTGTGTTTTAGACCAACGAGATTGTGAGTTCGACCCCGGACGAACACAATAAATTCAACTGGGACTTACTTTCATCTTATTTCTTGGATTTTACTTACTACGTGCACTGAGTATTTTTATGTTTTACTCTATTTACTCAAGAAATTTTCAAGAATTACTATTTTGTTATATTTACACGACGATCTCGCTGTTTTCCTACTAGCTTCTCCACATCACATGACTGCAACTCCAATTCTGTAGCTTAGTTTACGAAGTATGCCATAAATTGCTTTTCAAGTGACTACTTATCGTAATCACAGTGTATGCCAAAGATGTTTTCCTAGAATTTCCTGGAAATTACGAACTTTATTTCTTTAGGACACAAGTTAATTATAGAAGTAAAAGTCGTTAGACTGAAGACTTCTTAAAAGATTATCACATCTAGCGACGGTCCTTGCTAGACAGGACTTTTCTGAGAAACGAGATTTTAGTAGCACTGGTTTAAACGGGAGGATTCCTAGAAAAAACAGCTCCGCTGGAAGCGAAATCCCGCCTAGCTACGGAAAGGATGTAGCGAATATGTGGGGTTTTTTTAAACTTCACCGAAAATGTCTCGGCTGCAGCTCTGTTCCGCGTAGAGATCAGCCAATCAGACGAAAAATCTGCTTCTGAAGGATCACATGATCCCAATCTGAGCAGTAATCGATTAGTTTGGCGTTCAAGTTTTTGTAGTAAGTGAAAATGGTCACCTAGCTACGTGGTTTTTTTGGAAATGTGCGGGTTCTGAGAATTGTCCTTTTCGACGTCAAGTCCCTCGTAGTCGTAACATAATGTGATTGGGACTTTATGCATGACTAGGATTGATCCGCACGGCTGCGTACTAACTCATCCGCACCTTCCAAACGGCTGCAATAACGAAGGGCATACAAAAGCTTCAGAAAATGCAGAATAAATTCCTCAGAATCATCAGGAATGCACATTATTTTGTTCGGAATCAAGTGTTACAAAATGATTTAAAAATTCATCCAAAAAATCAATACCAACTTCTTTAACGGAGCAGTGAACTGCGATCATCTCAAGGACTTTGAACTGTTCCATTATGAGATTTTAGACGAGGACAGATTTCTAAGTCCCTACGCTTCATATTTATTAAAGGAAAATCATGACTATCTCAGTTAGATTACTTTAATTGCTAATCTACTGTTGTAACTTTCCTGCGAAGTTGCAAAACTTAAGCAGCATACGTCTGAGTATTCACCTGGGTGGGTGACCTTCCCCGTGACCCAAGGACTCTCTATCATTACGTCTTGTTACTCTTTCCTGATAAATTTTGCCATTTGCATATTTGTAAATAGTATTCAAGATTGTTAATTGCACCTATTTTAATTATTATTTGTATATTACTTGCTTTGAATTTTGTACATGTGTTATTTTAGCAGAATTTCCCCGGGAACCTCGCAACCAATACCATGTTTACTTATTTCTCACGTGACAAGCGGTCACGCTTCTTTTGCCATCAGCTTCTGCCCTCTCGGAGCTACGGTTCGGACTCAGTCTACCTTCAGCGCCCTTCGTGCAATCATCTGATGACAGCCAGAAAAAATCAAGCATTTTGCTTGATAATCACGGCAAAGGAGGAACTTTGAACTTTCCAAACGCAACAAGATCTTATGAAATAGTTGGCAAGCCCATCCCTATTCTGAATCGACGATCCACGTCATGTGACTCTCAGCGTTGCATGGACCTTCCTCCCGCGATGTGAACTTCAGTCAGGCAGTTCCCACATACAAGCAAGGTGCTTCGCTTATCTTTCCCTTCAGATGAGCCTCTTCGGGAGAAACTCTGTATCTGGATTCTTCATCACCAGACCCAGAAAGGGATTAAATGAGGAACTGGTAAAAGCAGGCTAGAATTACCTGCTGAACAGTAGTATAACCCCAAAGTTCTTTCCAAACATAGCGCAATTATCCATATGATAGGAAAAGCAGCTGATTTATCAGACTTCGATAAAGGTCAAATCGTTATGGCTCGGCGACTGGGAACATCATATCAGAAACGGCGCCTTTAGTGCGCTGTTCACGAGTAGTTGTTGTGAGCACATATCGAAAGAAGTGGTGTATGGATGGTGACACGACAAGTCGTCGACGGCGCATTGATTACAGAGGAGAAGGGACATTGCTACGTATTGTTCGCCATGACAGAAGAGCTACAACAGCTAAAATCACAACCAGCTACAACAACGGCAACCCAGACAGTGTTTCTCAATACACTATGCAGTGTACATTGCTGCGTATCGGCCTACGCAGCCGGAGGCCGAAGCACGAAGAAAATTGCAAGGTCCGACGAAGAACGTTTTTTGGTCCATCACATCGACGGGCGTGTCCAAACGAATTCCAAACGAAACCCGATCTGATTGAAGAGAGAGCTACTTCTCTCTTGTGTCTGTTGGTTTGTATAAATGTGCAAAATACATGTGAAACTTTTCAAATTTTAATAATAAAATACTAATTTGTGATTTAAAATGAGATGAGTCTAAACTAATTTATGACGAGCTAAACTAATTTGTGATTTAAAATGAGATGAGTTTCAAAACGCCATTGAAAATCCCGGGTCTGAATGTCGACAGGATTATGATATTCCTTCGAGAAAACAGCTACATCTTTTATTTATATTAAGTAGCTATCTAAGCAATATTGTCTGATTTAAAACAGATTTACTAATCACAAAAATAACTGAATACTTTAACTTAAATCCGGTACCAATCGTTCGTTAAAATTATATGTTATTGTTGTATTAGTAAATATAAATGTATTATTAAATGTTGTTTTCATAAATATATTTTTCTTTAAACATATGTTTGAAATTTTGCTTTAATTACAAACATTTAATATTAAATATAATTTCTCTTATCAATGTAAAGAATTCGAAAGATCTGAGTTTCAAGATTCGAGGACGTTTTAGAATTCAGGTTCGAGAAAATTCGGGATTCGCACCATCTCTAAAATTTATCGCTGTAGAATAATCACAAAAAAATTCACGAAACATAAAAAAATTGAGTTAACTGTTTAATCTTTCACCTAAAACGGTAAATATGATTGACCATTTCATCAAAAATGCGCTAACTTATTACAGAGTGTATCGAATTTGTATTAAATATGACTTTCTTGTATCGAATTTTGCATAGCATGTCTGACCTAACCAAGACAAGTTCACGAATTTTATGACGGCAAAGAGTTCAAGATTAGGTCTTCATTTGGATTAGCCTTGAGTACCAAAGTAAGTCTTTGCAGAGTTCTGCCCCAATTTTGAAGGAGAGCATCCCGAGGGACGGGTTCGAGGGGTTCCAGCCGTCTTCCCTTGCCGCCAAACCACTCGGCAGGACTTTTGGTTCCCCTCATATTTTGAGTGCCCCCATGCCGCATAGGCAATATGCATTAGCAAATATACATGCCTTTCCTGCGATTCGAACCCGGGTTCTTCCGTACTGTAGTCAGCCTCATTAATCATAATACCATTAACCAGTGGTTATCAACACTTTTTGCCCATGCACCCCTTTCATCACTGCTAGAAGATCATCCTCCCCATCTTTTACAAAGTGTAAAATCCATGTACATTTATTTAAATTTAGATTATTTTTAATGTGTTTTTAAATTATACAACAAATGTATAGAAAATGTTGATAAATGCCACAACTTGAATAAAGTATTCATATTCACAAACTAAAGCTAATTTCTTTGTAAAGTTTCTATTGCAACTAGACGCTAGAGTTAAAGTCCTGGAGATCTTACTAGATTAATAGATTAAGAATGAGTTATCGCTACGTCTCAAACAAGTCACAAAATACTGAAGAAGGTTAAAATAAACTTTCTATTTAGCCTAAAATTGAACAAAACGGGCACAACTTATGCTATAGAAGAAACTTCCACTTGTGGGTATTTAAGTCAGCATAATAGAAGTTAAATTCAAATGTAGAAAAAGCATTCGGGAGCTACGTAAGTCGAAAAATAAACTGATTATTAAGCCAACTCAGAATTTTACCATTGCTTATTTTAAAACATAGGTTGGCGAGACGCTAAGGCCGGTACATAACTTTAAGCAGAATTCACGAGACTAAAAAACAGTGAAACGCGGTTGCTAAAGCCTCTGATCTTAACATCCGAAACACTCAATTTAAATACCCCAAAGCCTAATGTGTATTCTGGTGAAAATACGGAAAGGAGAAGCTAGAGTAAAGACTTAAATCATAATAATTGGATAATTAACATATAATATCTTACAATTTAACAAGTAAATAAAAAGCTGATTGCATTCCCTTCGAAACAGTACAATTCTCCTCCGGGGGGGGATTCTGCTCCTGGTGGAGAATATCCCTCCCCAGACTCATAACGATGTATAAAATCAGGCATACAAAGTATTATTACAAAATAATAAAAAGTAACTGCAAGAAAATTTTCTACACATGTAGAATCCAGAAAATTAGCTATAAAATCCCCTGCAAACACTCCCTATCGCATTACGCTCGTCAGTTATGAGTGGCGTATCGCACAGATGGTTTTGTACCTCATAAAAAGCCGTGTTTGATAGTGACTTTGGTTGCTGTCTACCACAACTCGAGTGTTTGTTCACTTTTAAAAGCGACGCGCTCAGTTGGTTTTGTTGACACATTGATCTATATCCATTAGCTGCCCTCTCCATCGCGCTGCACTTATAAAACCCTTTTGTGAATGAGATATAATGACGATCGCCTGTAACTTGCATTATCCATGATAATAAAAATTAGAAAAAACCTTTAAACGACTTTATCTTTTTTATTTCTTTTGAAATTGTTATTTTACCTAACTAAAGCACAACACCAAATCTTCGTGTTAGATTTTAATCAAGTGTATCAAAATGTAATTTTCAGTCTAAAACTTTTATCTTCCTCAACCCATTTTAAAAGAATGGTTTTCTACATTAATCCTTTTACTCTTTTCTCTATAATATACAGCATACAACAAAGCCGTATTATAATAAATAATTGCACACAAATAACTTAAAAATAACAATTCGACTAAGAACAGGAACAAAAGTATTGAAAAATGGTTTATTAGATTTATGTTTTATTATTTTATGCATTATTTTTAATTTTAAAAATATAAACAACTTTGTCAGAAACAAAATGACTGATTCTAATTGCACGATTTTAATCAATGTGATGACTGCGCTCGACGCATGGTTGCAATTTTTTTTAACAATTGGTGTAACATTGTTTAACTTAAATCTTAAATAACTTAAGTCAAAAATATTTAGTCTATTTCTTATTTTCTGTAGTTAATTATTGACATGATTAAACCCTGCTTCTACTAGGTAAGAAGGAAAAATCAATAATGTTGATTCGGTAACAACTTTTATTTTGGGATATTTCTCTTGGCTGACTTTTAAGCCAAAAGTATACCAAAATTTAGTACACCCATGTATTTTGAATAAGACTTGAAATTGTATGATTACAGTTTCATATCAATAAATTTTCAGTTTTATTAATAATTTTTTTATAATCAATAGGTTTTTGATTATCTCGATCGGTGTACATTTGACTATCGATCCCCAGTCGACTCTTTGATCATCATTGACCCCCTTCAAAATTTCATTGACCCTCAGGGGGTCAGTGACGACCTCGTTGATAACCCTATGCTTAAATATTGGAACACAGTAAAAATATTAGTTGTTGACTAATGCTCACTGTCTGACTTATAGTCAGCTCAAGCCCACGAAATTCCTCGTGGCAAGGAGCGCAAGATTACGCCTGTCGTTCGCAACAGCCTTGAGCACCTTACACAGTGCAATTTAGCTCAGTTTGACAGTGCAATTTAGCTCAGTTCTCCCCCCCCCTATTTTGATGGACAGCGTCCCGGGGAGCGACAGGTAAGAGAATCCCCCACCAATCTTCCCCTAACAGCAACCTCTCCAGAGGACTTTCGACTCGCCGCATATTTAGAGTGCCCCCAAGCCGCAACGGACACTATACATTTACAAACATCTATGCCTTCTCCGGGATTGAACCCGAGCCCTTCAGCACGACAGTCAGCGACACTAACCACTATACCATTTGGCAGCACATAAACTACATAGCATAACATTTTGTTGTTTGAAGAAAGGTCACCTCATCAGACGCCTTTGAAATCAATAAAGTTTTATATAAAACCTAATCTAAGCTAAGGTTACTTATTTTCCCTCTTTGTTTTACACTGCGGTGTGTATGTATCTCTTCTGTATATTAACATTGTAAACTGCAAGTAAGAAGCGAATGAAAATAATTTTGCATATTTATTTGATGACTAAAATAAGGCATTATTTTTCTTTGGGTTCTTTTACATAATTATTCAAGTGTCCTCTTATGTTTCCTTTAAAATTTCAAAAGTACTTTAATCGCTGAATATGGTAAATTGGTAAAATACTAATTTAAATAATACTTAAAATACAGACAGCAAGACAGTAACAAAAATACAAGTTTCCTTTTTATGTAAAAAAGTGTCTTAATTTCTATTATTAAATAATAAAAATTCTGTATGTATGCATGTATGTACTTATGCATGCATGTACGTACGTATGTTCCTCGCACTGTGAAAAGTGGCAGCACCTAGAGCTAACAAAATTTGAAGGCACATAATACTCCATGCGAACACGTGTACATAGACACCCGAATTTTTGATTTCGAATTTCCTTTTTATTTATAGCATACTGTGTGCGAATTTAATGAATTTTCTAATAGAAAATTCTAATTAAAAAAAACTCCCTTTATTTAAAAACCAATGCATTGCCATTGCTGTAAATAGTTCGAACATTTTTATCTTCCGCGCCTCAGTGTGTTGCCATTCGACAAAGTATAAAATATTTATCTTCCAAATTTAATCAACAAACTTGGTTATTTAAAATTAATGTATTGTCACTGCTGGAAATAAAATATTTTTATATTCTACGCGCCGATGTGTTGCATTCCGACAAAGCGTATGATACTAACCTCTCCTGTCCGCGAAAATCCCCCCCCCCAGCGGCCGTCTGTTTTTCGTAGCATGTAATGTTGTTTTCTCTGTGCATCATAACCATACATGACTTTCGTAGTGGATGAGTGTCAATGAATATTAAGTAAAATTATAAGGAAATAAAGCATAATGGAAAAATAATATCGCCGCTTATTTCTAACAGCAAGATAATTTGATAACATGTGATCCAGGCGGTCCACTCCTCCCATTTTGTTGTTGTAATCTTTTACAATTATTGGTTTTTTTTACAGTTCTTTTCCGTGTTCCAACATCAATCATCGAGTTATTATGGACTGTACTCATCAAACGTATATCCTTCTTCTCTTTCCAATTCACAACCTCATTTTTTTCTCTTTTTCTGCTGAGTAGACGTTGAAGCCACCTCTCACTGTCATGTATCTTATGTAAAATGGCGCGAATATTCATAAAACCCGATGGAAATTCAATTAGAAATAGAATGCCTGATTAGTGCTGCCTTCTAGGAGGTATTAGAAAAAAAAAAAAAAAAAAAACTCAAACAAGTAAACATTTAGAAAGCGTTTTAAACGTTTAAAAGTTTTACAATATAGAAGAATGCTTGAAGCGCGTTACGGCCGCCCTGCGGAAGTTTCACTTGAACGCGCTAGACGCGTTACGGACGACGAAGAGGCCTTTAATGAGTAACAAACTAAGCTATTTAAAAGTAATAAACGCAGTTCTTAGTAATATTTTTTACCTTTTAAACTGACTAGTTGAAATAAAAATGCATTTAATTCAGGCTATATCTAATTAAATTTCTGCGATTTTTTTTTAATTTATTAAAAAATTTTCAGACGCCATGTGGCTAGGAACTGACACCCTTTTTATTTTTTATTTTAAAATTTTTTACACTTCTTTAAGAAAGAAAATTCACCTCCGAGATCTTATATGGCGATTTGAAGACTTTGGCTGCAACTGTCTTGCGCAGCTGGACTTCAGCATTCATTTATGCTTAGTCCATGCAGTTTATGTTGTATCTTGTGACGATACCTCTTTAAGCTCCTTATTTTAGTTTTTTCGTTTTCGCTGTTCTTTGAGAAAGATTTGCCAGGCTTCGCTCAACAGATAGAAAGAGAGAAAAAATTTGCTACAGAAAAAAATATATATACTAATTGACACGTACAGTTGTGTCTCCTGTCATTAAGTTCTTTAATAAACACCAATGCAAAATAAAATGAAACGATTGATATTTAAGCTAATATCACTAGCGCCAATATAAATTGAAGCTACTCAGAATAAATTAGCAGTAATGACACCAAATAGCATGCCAAAAATAATGTAAGTATATTTGAGAAGATCCAAGGGAAGAAAAAATGCTATAAATTTCATTCTCTGCATTTAATTGCTAAACAATGAGAATGCTTTTTTGAACTAAAACATAAAATGCTCTAAAACATCATTTCTTTTCGAAGCCTAATTAAAAGTAGTTGTTGTATTTAAAAAAATGTACAGAGTGTGTTTACACATTTTAGAATGACTTTGGGGCATGTAATTAATTCTTGAAAAGTAAAAAGTATTTTTTTAATGTTCATGCTAAGCACGTTACAGACTTATAGCCCAGAAATATCCCAGACTTATAGCCCAGAATATATGAAAGTCAAGATGCAGACTTATAGCCCAGAAAAACGGCTAAAGTCTGCATCGTGATTTCCATGATAGAAAGGCTTTTCGTAAAATTTCTAGAAGTACTAATTCTATTCCTCTTTCACTACTTTCCCCAGTCCATCCCTCATGGATGAGTTTGCGCTTAGAAAGAGCTCTTTTCAAGAGACCAAAGGCCAAAGGACCACATGTAAAACATAAAGCAATATCGTAAGAATACCTGTATCAGTCTTCTTTTTTTCTTCTTTTTTTCTTTTTTTTTTTTTTTTTTTCCCCATGGAATGCATTGGTACCTTTCTAACTATGACTTCTTGCTTAGTCTTGAAATTTCACTCCTTGAAAGTCACTGCGATAAATAAAAGGAATTTACTGTGCAAATATTGCCCGTAAATCTTTCTCCTGATAGTAGCATGTTGAGTTTATTTTAATATACTCAGTTATGATTATTATAATATATAATTTATTATAATAATCATAACTGAAACTTTCTTTGCTTTGAAGGAACAAGGTTGTATATTTTCTCTTCGTTTTCCATAAAACATAAAAGTTATTTTGTTGCAGTAGTTTAGGTAAACCCACGCTTCATCAAAGGTCACAAAATATATAAGTTTATCTCTGCTAAATAGTTTTCATACATTGTTCTACAAATTATTCTGCGTTGAACTACATGCCTCGGCGAAAGCTTGTGAACATTATACTTTTTAGCTTTTTAAAGTTGTAAATCTTGGTTTATTATTTTATTTATTATTGCTACAGACATTATTTAAAATCTTAGCAATGAATTTCTGGTCGGTGGATTTTCTCTTGTTGCCAACGATTTAACTTTGGAAACATTAGAAACAATATATACCTTTATCAGGTATTTGTTTGGGATCATCTTTCCATGTAGAAATAATGATTGACTGTGTTTCCCTTTCCAATTAATAATACTTTTTATTTTGTACTTAGAAATTTTAATGTCATACATTTTGAAACATTTTCGACTTATGGAACAGGACTGTTTCTCTTCGGAAAGCGAAAAAGCTTACCCTTCAATCTACAGCTTGTCTACATGCCGCATTCTGAAAGAAGCATAAATTCAAAAGTAGCAGATAATATTTTTCACATTTCAAACTATAAGCTGTGCCAGAGTTTTTTATTCCAAAACATTGCCTTTTTTACTTCCTTGTACGAAGTACAGGAAGTATTGTAATCACGAAAAATTTCAAGAACCATATTTCAACGAAAATATCCATTTTAACCGCTATCAAATGCAATTTAAAGATGTTTAAATTCTGTCCTTATGTGACATCTGTACATAAGGACAGAATAAAGGACTCTTTTCCCCCAAAACGAATTATAAAACTAATTTAAAACGGATTCAGAAGCGATTTTTTTTGTTGCGTCTGTACACATGTCTGTACGCGTACGCATGTATGTATCTCGCCAATTTTAGGGGACTGCTATAGCATGTAGTTGTGCACCTCTCTTTTTAGTGGCAATCGGATGCACGAAAAGTGTATATATATGGTAACCGGAAAAATGCCCCAAAAGGAAAAAAAGTCACAGGAAAAGTGCTCACAGAATAATGCTCACAGGTATAAATGCTCACAGGAAAAAAAGCCCACACAGAAATATGCCCACATAGAAATAAGCTCACATGGAAAACTGCTCACTTAGAAATATGCTCACATGGAAATAAGCTCATAGATATATGCTCACATAGAAATAAGCCCACTGATAAATAAAATAAGTAGAAATATCCTTACATTAATCAATCAATAATTAATCGATTTGAACATCGTACACCTACTTGAATTTTTCAAAGAAAAATTATTTAAATTACCAAAACATCTATGGTGTATATATATATATATATCAAAAACGGTATAACTTATGTGTAGATTTAGTTGCTATATAAGCTTAACAAATGGGCCGTTTTGAATTAGGAAAAAGAGAGGAGGAAGGAAGAAAAATGAAATGCAGAATATACAGTGAAAAATTGTTACAATTTTAATTGTTAAAAAAATAGTAGTAAGTATAAGTTACACATTTTATAACCAAAACATTTAGAAGAATAAGCAAATAGAAACAATTATTTTATTTAAATTACGTAAATACCTTGTTATATATAAATCATGTATTTTTCACATTAACTTATAAGGTAGTTCTCCCGAATTTTTAGCATGTCTTGTTATATATAAACATGATTTTTCCCATCTTCTGTTTCCAAAATACCTAATGTCTCGACAAACTTACTGAATATTAGCTAATATATGTAAATATCTAATTTTATCACCGATTTCATCAGAGTTTCTCTTACATGATTCGCGATTACCAAATGTAAGTTTACATATATTCCTTTTTTTTTTTTTTTTTAACTTCAGGAGACCCTGTATTTACAATAGCTAATAATAAACGTTGACAGGCTAAATCTTTTTCCAGTCCGTCAAACAAAAACCACATACTAGAATGGCTACAATTAAACAATGAATTTAGTACCTTATGAAAGCTTTTGTAATAATTTGTTGTTTTAGGAGATTTTCGAAGGCTGCTTCATAATGATTCCACACTTCGATTGGAAACTGTGGTCTTCTAGAATGTTTTGGCTCCAAACTTAAATAACTGCATTCAGACATCAATTTCTATAGATACACATCAAAAGTATGCAAAAACAGAGTAAATTAAACACAAAAATAAATTATTGGCAGTTACAAACGAAAAAAAAATGTCGTACAGGGGGGCAGTGGTATAAAATATTACAGCACACGCAAAATTTTACTATAGTTTTTCATTCTTTTATATACCGCCCCTGAAAAGGATAATATGAGCATTTGTCCAATAATTTTTTCAAATGATCAAATAATTTTTCTTAAAAAAATGGAAGTACGTGTACGATGTTCAAATTGATTAATTTATTGATTGATTAATGTAAGGATATTTCTACGTATTTCATTTATCAGTGGGCTTTTTCCATGTGAGCATATATCTATGTGAGCTTATTTCCGTGTGAGAATATTTCTAAGTGAGCATTTTTCTGTGTGGGCTTTTTTCCTGTGTTTTTTCCCCCCTAGAACCTATATATATATATCGGCTCATTGAGCTTATTATTTTATTCTCATATGTTGGTAAATTGTGCATTTTTTGCTTTAAAAATGATTGAATTATGTTGTTCTTATCTTCCGGTTAAAGTTTTTATGCCTTTAATTAACCTACATGTTATAGCTGTAGAATTATCAACAATTTAAAAGTTATTTAAGTGCAGCTAAGCCTAATCTTTTTTACCATAGCAGCCATGTTTGTTTACATTTGAAACTTAGCAGAATAGTGGATTTGTTGCCAATCTAGAGAAACTAAGCTTCGCAACAACAAAGTACTGTTTTCTTTTATTTTTGAGAATTATGCTTAATCCATTCTGAAATTATTATTTAAGTTATTAAATTATCCCATACATTGACTCAGCATAGCGTCCACAACAAATTAAGTCAATTTCTACGCCTTTGGTGTCTTTTTGCTGAATGAGATCAAAAGTTAACTTTTAGTTTTGTGCACGGAAAAATCTGCCTTCTTGCCCGCCAGCCGAATCGCTTGTTTTGCGTAGAAACTCTAATTTTAAAAGCAAAAACTGTTTTAATTGTATTTATATTTTTCAATTTTTAATAAAGATATTTTGAGGTTTCATGTCTTGCCTTGTCGCGAATTGAGAATTGGTTTAATTGAATGAGAAATATATCTGTAATGAAATTCGAGGAAATAAGTTTAAAAGAAATGCAGGAAAAAATGCGTATAATTTAATATTTCGTACACGAAGTTATGTAGTGTACACATAAGATTTTTAAAATTTTTTATCAAAATCTTTCTAAAAATGTGCAAACACCCTCTGTATGGTGAGCTGTAGTATTCATGACAGCTGACTTTATAATTTCTACTGCATCTAATGTCTAGAATCGTTAAAGTGGAAAGCTTGATTTTTATCAGCGTAATAAAAAAATAATACTTTTGGTATATCATCAAGACTGCTTTAGGCGGCTGGCTGCAGTTAGTCATGTTAAAATTTGAAAAGAACTCTCATGAAGTTACTTAATATCGTGAACAATCACATATTTCTGTGATACAGATGCTGATATTACTATCATACAGTATATCACAAACGCTTAGCTTTTCCTAACGATATTTAAAATTTTGAGTTTTGCCCTTTTCTTTATCTTGGTTTTTGACTGATGAGGGTTTGTTATTGCTTTCATTCTCTTAACGATGCTTCGTACAATGAAGTTTCCTCTTCGCATTATTTCTTAAGAATAATCCTTTCTATCGAACGGAATAAGCGAACGGGTGAAACTCGCCACTGTAAGAACTGCAAGAGAATGAGAATTAAAAAGTAGAGAATAAATCCAACTTAAAAGCTGTATGTACTTTTATATTCTGGGAGACAAGATTAAATGAAATTAAATAATAAACAAATGATGTTGAGTAAAGATTAAACGAAAGTGGATACACCATTTTACTCTTTTATTTTACAGCACAACTCAAATTTTGCCTAACAATGCCTAGTAAAGATAACAAAATAAATCAACTTCTGAAATTAATCAAAAACTTTACTGTACACAATGTTTCAGATAAAAACAATATTAAGCATTAATAATAATGCCTAAACATGGTAATAAATTTCACCAAATTTAATGTTAATGCACTTTCACTCGATACGATAAGTGCTTCGCATGCAAATAAGGAAACATTTGTCCGTTCTTTCACGTTACAAGTACAGATGAATGATCCACTCCGGAACTGATTCAAAGAACAGATTCATTTTACTGAGTGACTGACCTCCGATCCAGCAAAAACGGAGCGGTAGTTCTTTATTAGTTCACGGAGAGCTCTTGTTGGAAAGTGTGCGAAAAATTTGATTCTTGTTACAAACAGGCTTTCTTTTTATTATTTACTGGAAACATCTCTGACCTTTTTTAAGTGTGTATGTGTTATTATATATGTGTGTGTGTGTGTGTGTGTGCGTGTATGAGCTTTTGGTTTGCTTTTGTTCTGTCTAGTATTTAAAAAACTAAACATAAAATAAACCGAAGCATCTCAGAGAAACTGATCACTCCTGTTTACAAATGGATATACTGTTTTTTTTTTTTTTTTTTTTTTTTTTTCCTATTTGGCAGCGCGAGGATCTGTTAAAGTACGTAGGGTTATAGGTGCTCAATTTCCTCCACGGATTCCAAGCTGTGATCGCTCCAACGCTTCTTTTCTAGTCGCAGATAAGTCCTTGGGTGTGATATTATTCGCTCTTTTTATCGCTCCTTTTCTAGCCGCGGATCTGATAGCTACGGAGTCTTCATTAGTTGCTCTTTCCATCGTTCGGGCATTTCTTTTCTAGCCGCAAATCTGGCTCTGCGGAGTCCTGATTATTAGCTCTTTTCGCTTCCTCGGATCTCTTGCTTTGAGCTTTCTTTCGACTCTTCGAATTCTGTATAATATTATAGTTATGTATATTAGATACTCAGTTTCTATACAATATTGTTATAACATTTATATAAAGTAACAAATTCTTTTATTTGCTCATTTTACTGACATCTTGTAGTCAAGAGCTGTGAATTTCTCTTTAATCTGCTTATTTGATGTCAGATAGTTAGTAAGGTCATCTAAGATGTTTTACATCTTAAGCCACTAGATCATTATCTGCTTATAAAACCAAGCTGTATAGGTAGCTTGGTTTTATAGGTAGCTTTCTCTCATTAAAACAGTTTCTACCAGATTATTTCTTATCTCCTGTTGGAGAGAAATATTAAAAATTTATATCTAATAACTGGCTACTGCTATTTATTTCTTTAATATAATTCCGCGTTTTCTTTTGCATGAGCTTAATTTGCATTCTTCCTGAATAGAAGATAATCCAAAAACTGAAAAATGAAAGCTATAATTTGGAATATGATTTGATTAATCATACTACAAAACTGTGGTAACACTTCAAGGTACACTCATTTTAAACGCTATAATTTTATTTAATACTGTATAATGAAAATAATCGCATTAATACATGCATACTTTCATTAACACGATTTTCTAATTTTTATAAATCCAAGTTAAAAACTAATAAATGTTTTTAATTTATTTTTCAGGAAGTGGACAAATTCAGCTTTGGCAATTCCTTCTTGAACTGTTGTCAGACAGCAGCAATTCCAGTTGCATTACCTGGGAAGGAACAAACGGTGAATTCAAACTAACTGATCCGGATGAAGTAGCACGACGGTGGGGCGAAAGGAAGAGTAAACCAAACATGAATTACGACAAATTAAGTCGTGCATTACGGTATTACTATGATAAAAACATCATGACGAAGGTCCATGGCAAACGTTATGCGTATAAATTTGATTTTCATGGACTAGCTCAGGCTTGTCAACCTGGAAACAACGACCCAACAGCATACAAATTTCAATCTGATTTCTTTTTACCGACGTATCATGCGCCGAAACTGAATTACCTTACGCCACGAGGAAGTTCAATTCCAGCAACATCCCAAGGAGCTCTCTTCAGTCCGGCCATGTCCGGATCTTACTGGTCTGGACCATCACCAGCTTGCAATTTGTATCCGAATATACCAGGACATACTTTGTCTCATCACGCCCACAGAACAAACGGATTGGGAACGTATTATTAAAGTCAATAAAATATGCCGCAAAAGCGCTTAATGAAATCTAAGCTTAGATTCCGCATCTTCAAATAAGTTCATTGAGCTCTGAATCAGTTGCTATGATATTATGATATAAATTGGTGATTTTCAAGAGGGTGGTTTTTTTTTTTTTTTTTTTTTTACAAATGAACAGATGAACAGCTAAGATATACAAGTTAAATGTAGAAATTCGTCGAAAAAAATTGAGGAAATTGGGGAATAAAGTATTTATGGAAGAGAAAAAAATCCATTACAAAGAAAAATCAAAATAAACAAATGAATAAATACGTTAGAAAGTAATATAAAAATAAGATAATTTAAAAAAGGAAAAATATTTTATTTCTACTCCTATTTTTTAAAAATAGAAACGAATTCTCTTTTACTCTCTGTACTTGTAAATAAAAAAACTAATTAATTAACGCATTAAAATACGTCAAACAACAGTTATATTCAAATTTTAATTTAATTATTATTTGCTTGAGAAGAAGTAATACAGGCTACGTTTTCAGAGAAAGAGAATGGAAGAAAAGGGGTTAGGTTCTCATACTAATAAATAGACTAATAAAGTATGTCACAGGACAAAAGGCATCTTCTTAGACGATCTTACGTTTTCATTCGCAAAAATTTAAAAAAGTTTAATATTAAAAATGTCTTAGTACCTATTTTAAGAATAAGTCTTTTGAAATCCTCGATAAGTATTATATATAATACTTATATTTTTATTCTCAATAAAAAGATTGCAATTTAAAAAATATATATTTTCAACGCCCTCCTTTTTTTTTTTTTTTTAGCTCAAAACGAGGTTATCCCTTAATGAACTGGCTCACCAGCGGCCGAGCGGTAAAGTCGCTGAACACTGGTAGTTCGGTCCGAAGTTCGAATCACGTGAACGGGCTGGCTGCATGGGCGTTTTCGTGGTTTTACCCATGTGTAACGTGTATACGAGCCAGTTTCCCTTAGATAGTCCTCCACGAAGGCATCCCTCCCCTTAAACAGATAGCCCTCGAGGCTTTGCCATAATCACACATCACTCACTCATCACCCTTATTGAGCAAATAGTCTCGAAACAGGATTTGGCGGGGTATCACTTTAAATGTCTGAATTATTTTCAAATTGTTGCCATAAAATATTATCGCTCTATATTACTTTTAAAGAAATTACATAATGACGAATCTGCATGAATATAAAAATGTTTCTCGCACTGTGGAGAAAAGGCGGCACTTAAGGCTATCAGATTTTAAATAACGTAGTCCTCCACCCAAACCTGAGCACTTGTAAGCCCAACTTTTGAATTCCAAATTTTATATTTCATATTTCGTAAAATTTAGCGAATTTTTAACAAGTTCAACGATTTGAAAGCGAGCAATGGCAACACAGTACGGATTAAAAAATTGTTATTTCCAGTACGGGAGAATGTAAATCAGAGAATGCAAAGATATGCTGTTTTTAAATATTTTGTGATTTTATTATTCAACTTAATTTTATGTGCGAAGAGCATGATGTTTAATTAATAAATTTAACACACGAAACAGTAATAATAAAAAGACAGAAAAAAAGTTTCGCAAGCCATTTTACTAAGAAAACTGCACATTGATATGATAAACATAGACTAAAAAAAAAAAAGAAAAAGAAAAAGAAAAAAAGTATGCCAACACTTAACTCTTGATCGCGAATTCTAAACACATGCTGCTTTTAAAATTTTTGTAATTTTGCTGTTGAACTACATATGGCGTAAGTGCGAAGAAAATGTGTTTAATAATAAAGCTAGGAAGATAGTTTTGTACCTATTAAAAAAAAAGACAAAAAAAAAAAAAAAAAAAAAAAAAAAATGGGTTAGCAGGAGTGAATGCAACAGCAGACTGGTAGACTGACAGCTCAACGAAACCTTAACAAACCTTTTTGGACGACCGTTAAAACCTAAGCCCTTTCAGCTCTTCCCTCTCTTAGAAAAATTTATTCTGTCTCATGAAGAGCTTTGGCAATTTTAAGGATTTTTTAACAATATTCTATGCATTGAAAAAAGTTAAATCATGATAATTTCATCAAAGATTGACAGAATACTGTGCATGAAAATATTAACTTGCGTAATTTGACACAAAAAAAAAATCTCGTAGCTAATTTTTAACAATAAAAATGTAGTTATTAATACGAAAATATAATTTAACAAAAAATGAGAATGCATATTTTCCCAGAAAGTAACACCAAATAGAACCCAGAATGAAATATTTTATTCATGGCCTGTAACAATTAATTAGTGAGTCAAATTAGTTCTGTCGCAAATTTACTCATATAGATATGTGATCCATGTTAATTTCTGTTTGAATCCCTTCAGATTCGTATGTATACAAAGTTCTTTAGCATGTAAAAATTAATGTGAGGTGACAGGAATTGGATTTTTAACTGATATTAATTGTTACCAAATTCAAATTACTCTGGAGCAATATTAAAACTTCTTTTTCGCTCTTTGTCTCTTTATCTTTAAAAACTGTCAACTTAATACCGAGAGTTGAATATGAAAACAAAAATGTGTTCTAAGAGTAAAAAATAATGCTTCAGCATCAGTTGAATCACTTCTGAGTTATTCTCATTAATACTAAATAATGAATTGCCTTGCATATTGGTAGCATTTCGGTATCATTATTTCTTTTAAAATTAAATACGAATGCAAATATGCTATGCAATTTCAAAAGATATTTCAATAATAAACCATTGAATTATCAAAATATAGTAATCGGATGGTAAGCGTAAAAGATGTATATTGTTGATTTCGGGAGGAAAATAGTAAAGAAGAATAAGTGATTAAGTGATCAATTTTATCATAAAACAAAGCAGCATTAAATTCTACTCTAAGTTCAGTTGCCCGAATCATAGCAAATTATGCAAAACGTAACTGATTTACTTATATTTTTCCCAGAAAGCTTCTAGGTATACTTGGCTTCTATTTAAACATGTGTTAAAACTTCAGAAATCTAATGATAATCGGTAAGAAATATCGAAGGTTATTTAAAATGAAGCAGTTTGCAGCTGAAAGAAATGATAAGCTCAAGAAATATTCTCATACATAAAAATTAACGTTAAGTGAATGAGGAACATATTCCACCTACAACAGCAATCTTAAAGGAAAACAGCAGAAGGAGACCATTTCAGAAATACCTAACAATTTATTCGAGGATACGGATTTTGTCGAGTCGATTTCTGTGAAGTACCAATTGATCAAGACAGCTTTACATATGAATGGAGATGGAACATAAAAAGTGAAATGATGAGTATGATTCTGTCTTTAGGCATGAATGAATACTTTTTTTTAATTAAAGGCATGAAAAATTCTTCAAAACTTTTTTTCTAAATTTATAAACGACTGTGAAGGATTACGTCATTCACGAAAATTCTGAAATGCAGTGTACTTGAACTGTGAACTGTTACTTTCATATACTGTAAGTAAGAGTTCATTATAAAAAATTCTTAGAGTACTGATTTAAAATGTTGACACCAGTTTATAAATTTGTTGCTTCAGTGCCAACATATACTATGATATGTAAATTAGATTATCTATATATTAACATTTATGTTGTTTGTGCCAAAAATAAAATTTTAATACTTTATGTATTCGGAAATTATACATATTTTGCCTCGTCTTCTTTAACAATCATTCTCGCCATATTTGGTGAATACTAACCAAACTCTCATGACACCATGATCATTGAAAATGCCTTATATCAAAATGTTCAAAAAACACTGAAGTATTTTCTTAACATTTGAATTACTCGTCAATGATCTAAGGATGTAACTAAGAAATAAATCAAATAAGCAACATCTTCTTTCAGGCTATGTTAATTTTGGTCACAAAGTTATATTTTAGTAAAAAGCACAGAATTAAAATTTTTACAAGACACTTGGTACTGCATGAAAGAAAGTAGTCAACAAAATCACTTTTATTTTACAAATACATTATAATGAAAGGATTAAAATTTCAGTTCTTTTTGACGAACAGAACATGCAGAAATCAATAGCAATGTTATTTGTCTCTGGCAACAATAGCAGCTGTCGTACGGTTGAGCAGACTTGGATCGATTCGAGCAGACTTGGGATGTTATTTATGACTATTGTAAGTTATCCGGTTCATTCCAATGCCAGATTTTAACTGTCGTACGGACTAACGGATAATGTTGTGCCACTCTTTTTGCAACCCTTCAGAGAGATTTCCAGTTAGTGAGAGGTGTGGAGAACGCGTTAATAAACGCAGCAGTTGGAAACCTGGTGAATTGCGGAAATGCAAGAAAGCGTGGGCAATATGTTGTCCGTCATTGTCTTATTAAAAGATTAAGCGATGGAGGCCCCGAAGATATGGCATAACCTGGGACATTGAGGCTCTCGTAATGTAAAGAGGGTTTGCCAACGTACCAGATATGAGAATTAGATATGAACAGAATATACTCCTAATGTTACTCCCTAAGATTAATCCAGCTATTGGACTATTAATAAAGATAAAGAATGTAAGCTTCCATTTGTATTCCTCTGAGCGTCTACTCGCAGATATAGGCATCTTCATGTTATGGTAAAAGTAGATTTAATCAGAAAAGGCGATCTTATGCCATTGATGAGTAATACACCGTTGAACTTCCCGCTGTAGGTACTGATACTTATACTGTTGCTTCAAGCGATGCCGAGGGAATGGTCGCTTTGTTGATCATCCGTGACCACCGTATGGATACTTGGAGATGTGCAACATACCCATTTCTCTGATCCACCATATATGATGTGGCAATAACAGCTTTTGTAGCGATGCGAGATACCTGTCATCTTAGGTATTAATGAATGGTAGCCTCAAGATCCCATTAGCCCGTACACTGGTACTTTTAGTACAGTGGCTTGTACACCGGCAATAATATTCCGACATGGGTTAAATTCAGGCGAATGGGCTGACTGCATTGTAGTTTTTATGATTTCATCATATGTAACATGACTATGAGCCAGTTTCTCTTAAAACGTTCTCTAGGTACGCATCCGTCCCTTACCCACATAGCCTTTGTGAGCTTTGCTCTAATTCAAGTCGACCAACTCAGCATCAATCACGCAATACGATAATCTGCAGTTCCGATGATCGAGACTGCAGATTGGTGCAGCTACGAGCATCAATCGCGGAGTACGATAATTTGAGATTCTCCCGCGATGGAATCCTGAAACTTGTTTATACGAGCTCCTACTTCTTAAATGTAACATAACAGGTCCTTCAGTACAAAAAAAACTGCTAGTAAATGAGACTTCCGAGCGAAAAATGGGTATTCGAGTCTGTCTTTTTATATTGCTTTCAAAAGTCATTACTCTTGGCGGTAATGTGAAAATGCTGTAAAATGTTAATCAATGTCATATACTATTATATTCTACCCTTCAATCAGTTTCCTGGTTTGTTGTGCACTTTCTCCATTACACAGTGATTTTGCTGCTCAGCTGATATAGTGGTTAGTGAGACTGACTGCCGTACCTATGGGCCCAGACTCGAATCCCGGAGAAGGCATGGGTGTTTGTACACGTATATTCTCCGTGCGGCATGGAGACACTCAAAATACACCGTGAGTCGTATGGCCTCTCGAGAGGTTGGTGGTAGGAAGGAGGGGTGGAAGACCCTCGGGGTGTTCTCCCTCAAAATTGAGCGGAAGCTTAACAGCTATTTCCTTCAGCAACATCTAATCTCATTTTTTTTTCACATCATAAGTTTTAAATTCTGTAAGGTATGACTGGACAACATTTTCGATGAAATCGGAATATTCCAAAAAAATGTTATCGCATTCTTCTTCTGCAATGTGACCTCTTTGGGAAAAAATGCATCAATATACTTTTCATTTTCTCGTACGCTTTTGCACTGTTTTGCGCCATGTACCTTGGATTCACTGAAACACCATTTCGAGTTAATGAATAATTAAACTGGCCTTTTCTCCATCAGCTTTTCAAGCAGCTGTAAAATAAAAGTGAGTCACGTTTAAGAGAAAGGTATCCATGACTTCTTTTTTAGCGCGTTGAAACTCTCACCGACAACCACGTGATTTGCGCATGCGCGCAGCAAAAACAAAACCG
Source organism: Stegodyphus dumicola (assembly GCF_044657685.1). Taxonomy (NCBI): domain Eukaryota; kingdom Metazoa; phylum Arthropoda; class Arachnida; order Araneae; family Eresidae; genus Stegodyphus; species Stegodyphus dumicola. The sequence goes on from NC_140771.1 coordinate 114,675,787, forward strand.
AACTTTTAACTAACTTTAAGAACTCGTGATGGACGTTTGAGTGAAACATGTAATCCTTCTTTTCTGTGTTATATATATATTTTAGTTTAGTGACGTGATTGTAAGTTAAATATCTTATTATCTTAGAAGCCTCCCTTTTTGCGTGAGTAGTGCCTTTGATGAATGTAATTAATAAAAACATTCCTGGATACGCCTTTGGATCAAGAAAGAAGATCAACTAAAAGGCAAGCCTTTTTACCTTTTATTTTCTAAGAATGATTATGCTGTTAAAAATATCATGAACAGGATATTTTTTGGCATCCCGTGCCGCGAAGAAAGCGAATTAATTGAAGATTGATAATAATGATTTTATGTATTTTGAATTTGAAAGGCACTTATTGAATTCTTTAAGATTTATATGTTTGATTTAGTAAACATGTCAGTAGAAGTTATTACTTAACTAAAGAAAAAGAGAGGTGGTTTGAGAACGTCCATTACCAGAATTTTTAAGAAAATAGAATTAGAATTAGATAAGTCTTCTGTTGATATAAATTTGCTAGAAGAAAACTTAGAACTGTTGAATGATAAGTTTGAATCTCTTAAAATAGCTGATTCTGAAATCGAAAGTATTTTGAAACCAGAAGAATTAGGTGAAGAGATTCAAACTATAGAAGAATATCGCGAAAGAATTGTGTTGTGGAAATTTAGAGCGAAAAAACGGATTCAGTTGTCAAACCAAAACTCTACTGTTATCGATACAAATCTATCTATTTCTCAATTATCTTCTCAAACACTAGAAAATAACAGACGAGAGCGTATTAAATTGCCGAAAATATCTATTCCAAAATTTTATGGTGATGTCAGCCAATGGCTTTCGATTTGGAACTGTTTTGATTTGGCAATTCACAAAAACGAATTTTTAGAAAAAGTAGATAAGTTTATTTATTTGCATGCACATTTAGCAGGAACTGCATTAAGTACTATAGAAGGATTTTCACTTTCTTCCGAAAATTATGATTCAGCTATTAATTTACTATAAGATAGATTCGGAAGTAAAGATGTGTTGATTAATGCACACTTGGATAATTTACTGAAAATTAATCCATTGAGAAATTCTAATGCTATTAAAGCGTTAAGAAAATTATTCGATCACTGTCAGACTCACATACGCAGTTTAGAAGCATTAAATGTCGTATCTGACACTTATGGAAGTATTCTATGTCCAATCATTCTTAAGTCCCTTCCTTCTGATTTAATCTTAGAATATAATAAGAAAGAAAAGGAAAGTTTAAAACACGATTTACACAGTTTAATGGGTTTTATTTCTCAGCAATTAATTGCACCGGAAAAAACAGCTTCGCAATTGAAAGAAGCGGCATCAATTTTTCCTTCCCCCCGACAAACAAAACGCGAAAGCAAGCTGTCAACTTGGCATGATAAACGGGTACCGGAAGTATCGTCTGCCTCGCAATTGCTGTCTACAAATGAGAATCGAAATTATAAACATTCGAACTGCATATTTTGTGATTCAGATCATGAAAGTTCAGAATGTCGGAATGCAATTCGTTTAACCTTAGACGAAAAAAAGCAAAAATTACTGAAGAACAGAGCTTATTTTAAATGTTTGAAACGGAACCATATTTCCCGCTCATGCAAAACCAAAGTTAAATGCTCCATATGCGGTAAAGCTCATTTTTCAATAATGTGTAAGACTGTTAAGGATGATCCTCACGGAAATAATTCTACAGACGTTATAGGGGGTGAAAATGATAAAAAAGGCTGTGTTTTGACAAATAAATCTTGCATGCAGTTAGTAAATTTGCAAACTTTAGTAGTAAAACTTCATGGGGATGGGATCGAAAAATATGTGAGAATTTTAATAGATAGTGGTTCCCAGCGATCCTACATTTCTAAGTATGCAGTTAGTATAATGAATTATAAAACAAGTGGTAAAGAAGAATTAATCCATGGTTTGTTCGGAGGAATTGAAAAGAAAGAAGCTCATAGTAAATATTTAATTAGATTGAGTAGTCTTAAAGGTGATTATCACTGTAATTTCCAGGTTTTGAATCAGGATAAAATATGTACAGACATTCCTCAAATTCGTAGAGATACATATCTTACTGAACTGCGAAAACATGGAATTTATTTAACCGACATGCAGAATAAATCTGTGGATTTGATGTATGAAAAATCGCCTTTAGAAATTCATGTTCTTTTAGGTGCAGATGTGGCGGGAAAGCTTCTAACAGGGAAAGTTAGATAATTAAAATGTGGGTTATCATGTGTACACACCAGATTAGGATGGATAATGATGGGAAAAACTGAAAAGCGTGAGTTCTCTAACAGTACGAAAACTGTATTGTCACTTCATGTTAATTTCGGATTTATGGTGTCCTGACTCGTTAGGAATAACGGATCCTGCTACAACCCACACAAGAAAGGAAATTGATGAAATCGCTAAAACATATTTTCGTCAGTCATTAAAGAGAGATAGTGAGGCTAGATATCAGGTCTCTCTTCCTTGGTTAGAAGGGCATGAGGTTTTACCTGATAACAGATTATTAGCAGAGAGAAAGTTAAAATCCTGCGTCAAAAATCTTCAGTTAAAAAACTGTCTGAAAGAATATGAAAATATTTTTAACGAATGGGCTGAAGAAGGTATTATAGAATCTGTTGAAGATAAGAAAACCGAAAATTGTCATTACCTACCACATAGGGCTGTAATTAAGGAAAATTCAACCACAAAGATAAGACCTGTATTCGATGCTTCGGCGAAGGAAAGGAATGGTGTGTCCTTAAATGACTATTTAGAAAAGGGCCCAAATTATTTGGAATTAATACCGAGTATTTTAAACAGATTTCGCCTAGGTAAATATGGAGTTATCTCAGATGTACGTAAGGATTTTTTGCAAATAGGTGTCTGTCCTCGAGACAGAGACTTTCTTAGATTTCTGTGGTGGGATGAAGGAGATTCCGAAAAATTGAAAATATATCGACATAAGCGCGTTGTGTTTGGCGTTAATGCCAGTCCTTTTTTTCTCGCTGCCACACTGAATTATCATTTCGAGAATGTTCCTGAACACCAACAAAAGGTAGCTCAGAAATTAAGTGAATCAATGTACGTTGACAACTGTGTGGCCAGCGTTGATACTATTGAAGAACTAAACACTTTCATTAATGTGTCGAAGGAAAATATGTCGACTGCTAAATTTCATTTAAGGGGATGGTGTTACAATGAACCTAGCGTTGAAACTTTGAAAGGAAATCCTTAAGTGAAGAGTTCGATAAAACTGTATCAGTTCTGGGGTTCAAATGGAATTTATCAGAGGACACTTTGTCATGTGACTTTAAAGACAGTTCTGTGAAAGAGCCTGTCAGCAAAAGGAATATATTTTCAATAGTACACATAATTTTTGATCCGATTGGGTTTACAGCTCCTGTTACTCTGATTCCAAAGCTAATGCTTTAAGAATGCTGGAAATAGAAGATTTCACGGGATAACAATTTACCTAAAAGTATTTCAAATTCGAAAGTTGGAAAAATAAATTACACAATTTGGAAAAAATAACTATACCCAGAACAATTTTTGCTGACTTCGAAAGAATTTCCGATTTATCTTTACACGTGTTTTGTGACGCGAGTAAATCTGCTTATGCCACATGCATATTTATGCAAAGCTGTAATGAAAATTCCGTTACATGTCAGCTCATCTCAGCTCGATCCAGAGTGGCACCTATTAAGCCGATCTCCATTCCATGCCTAGAGCTCTTAGCTTATACGATTGGTGCTAGACTGACACATCGTGTTAAGGATGATTTGAGACTAGAAACCTTGCCTATTTATTATTGGAGTGATTCCATGGATGCATTATTTTGGATCAAAAAGAAGGAAAACTGGGCCGTGTTCGTTCACAATAGAGTGAAAGAAATCCGTACTCTAAGTAATCCAAACGACTGGAATTATATTCCTGAAACGCAAAATCCAGCGGACCTCCCTTCCTGAGGATGCAGTCCGGAAACCTCAATCAAATCGAAATGGTGGGAGGGTCCCCACTGGTTGAGAAATTATCCAGAAAAATGGCCTACCTCTGAAATTGTACCGAATTTTGAAATTATAAATGCTGAAAGAAAGAAGACAATAATTTCTGCACTTAATTCGAATGCTATGACTGAAGTTAATTTTGATAAGATTTCTTCGTACAATACCATTCTAAAGATAATATCTTGGATCTTCCGTTTTGTTAAAAATGTCAGACTAAGTCCTAATGAAAGAACTTTTGGAACAATTACAGCGGAAGAAATCAAAGGAGCCGAATTAACTCTTTTGAGATTAGTGCAGAGTGAATCATTTTCTGGATTAGATGACAAACGATTACGTGTACTTCAATGATTGATTCTAACGGAATCCTTAGGGTTAAAACCAGAATTCTGAGAAGAGATGATACAGAAAATTTTCGATTTCCTATTATTCTTCCTTCAGATCATCCTATTGTAGTAAAATTAATTAGAGCTAAGCATGGAATGAACAATCATGCAGGAGTACAATTTTTGATATCCGCTTTACGAGCTTTACGCTTTATATTGGATTTTCAAAACACGAAAGACTGTCAGGAAAGTCATAAGAAGGTGTGTTGTATGTCAGAGATTCGATGCTAGTTCTTCGAAAATACCCATTGCTCCTCTCCCTGAAGAACGAGTAAGAGAAGCAGCAGTCTTTGAGATTGTAGGTGTTGACTTGACTGGACCGTTGATATTGAAGGGAAATCAAAAATCATGGATAGTAATTTTTACCTGTGCTGTTTTTCGAGCAGTACATTTGGAATTAATTTTCTCCCTTTCGACTGAAAGTTTTCTGCAAGCGCTGAGACGTTTCATTGCTAGACGTGGAAGACCCCACACCATCTATTCCGACAATGGAACGAATTTCAAAAGAAGTGATAGATTATTCAGAAGCTTAAATTGGGATAAAATCTTAGAGCATGCTAGTATCCACAGGATCACATGGAAATTTCTTCTGCCATCAGCTCCCTGGTGGAGAGGATGGTGGGAGCGATTAATAGGAGTCCTGAAAAGAATCCTTCGCAAAGTTTTAGGACGATCATCTCTGAATCATGAAGAAATGATAACAATTTTGTGCGACTGTCAAGCAATAATGAATAATCGTCCATTGACGTATGTCTCGGAAGATGTTGAAGATTTATCTCCGATCACACCTTCCATGTTTCTTCATGAGATTCGACAAATTGGAGTTCCTGATCTGGATAATATAGATGCAAAATCCTTAAACAAAAGGCTTATTTATCAACAAAAACTTTTACAAGATCAACGTAAAAGATTTCGAATCGAATATCTCGGACAGTTACGGCAAAACTATGAACATGTAAAAGCTTCACAACCTCTGAAAATAGGAGATCTAGTTTTAGTGTCCGATGATAATAAGATGCGAACAGACTGGTTATTGGCGAAAGTAACTGAGATTTTCAAATCTCGGGTTGGACATGTGCGTTTAGTTAAGATCAAGACTAAGCTTGGAGAAGTTTTGCGACCAACCAAGCGTTTGTATCCTTTGGAGGTAACATCGTCAGATGAACAGTCTAAATTTAGAAATGTGGCAAGCAGCTCTTCTGATGAAACAGAGACTTACTGCGATCTTGATATTCGTAATGACTTACCTCAAGATCTTAGGAGCGAAAAGATTCCATCGATGACTACAAGACGCGGCTGAAAGGTAAAGCCTGTTCAAAGCTTACAGTTTTAAATTTGATTTTTCAGCAAATTTAAAGGTGGGAGTATGTTGAAACTCTCACCGACAACTACGTGATTTGCGCATGCGCGCAGCAAAAACTAAAACAGAACTTTTAGCTAACTTTAAGAACTCGTGAACTCGTGATGGACGTTTGAGTGAAACATGTAATCCTTCTTTTCTGTCTATTATACATGTTGTATCATAAATTATAATACGACGTTTAGCTTAAGAGAGCTTCTCCTGACGCATGCGCCGTTCGCGTTTATCCGCGCGGTGATGAATGATGACGTAACTGTTTATTACGTATGTATGTATATGTATACCATTCTTACTTCTTCGCCTTTTTTGCTCTGCTGTACGCAACTATGTTTAAGTTAATCTCTGTCATTAAAAATGTTCATTGATATTACAATCTATTTAGGCTTATTTATTTCTTCAATGGTTATGGGCCCAGGAACGTTTCAACTGTGCCTAATTAGCAAAATACTTATTTTAAAATGAACATTTTGAAGTTTTCGAGCATTGAACTCTTAAGCCTAATTCAATACAAGAACTGTTACGTCTAATCAACGGTAAGAACTGATCAGCGTTCAGTTAAGCCTATTTTTATAGCGCTCAATTTTGTTTTTATTTGGCTGTGAGAGACTGTATTACATTATGTCGCATTTGACTACTATAGAAAAGCTCGGAAAAGATAATTTTGACAGTTGGAAATTACAAATAGAAGCAGTATTGATTAAAAACGATCATTGGGATTATGTAACCGGTAAAGCGCTAAAACCTGCTGAAGGAACCAAGGACGAAAGGAAATGGCTCCAAGCTGATCAAAAAGCTCGCGCAGATATAATTCTTGCTATTAATCCTAGTGAACTGTGTCATATAAAGCATTGTGTGACATCAAATGCTGTGTGGAATAAACTCAAATCAGTATATGAATCGAAAGGACCTGCGAAGAAGGCTACATTATTAAAACAGCTTTTATTTAGAAAAATGGTGGAAAGCGAAACGATGTCTGAACATTTGAATAATTTCTTCGAAATAGTTGATAAGCTTAAACAAATGGAAATTGACATAGCTGACGATTTATTATCGATTCTTCTGCTCTATAGTATTCCAGAAAATTTTGAAAATTTTAGATGCGCCATCGAATCAAGAGATCAGTTACCTAGTCCCGAATCTTTGAAAATCAAAATGTTAGAAGAATGGGAAGCAAGAAAAGGGAAAACATCTCAAGATTCACAGAATGCATACTATACTGATTATAAAAGAAGAAATCAAGAACAGAAGAAAAATGAAAAATGGAAGGTAAATTCAAACAAAAATTTTCCAGCTGAAAGAAATTTTCGAAACTTGAAGTGTAATTACTGCTCGAAAATTGGGCACAAGGCATCTGAATGCAGAAAGAAAATAGCTGATAGAAAATATGGACAATCAAATAAGGGAAATCAAGGTTCTATGATGGCTTCTAATTATGAAGAGCAGATTAGTTTAGCAGTAAACAATGCTTATCAGAAGACCTCCTCATGGTGCTTAGATAGTGGCTGTACATCTCACATGTGCAATGACAGAAGGTTATTTTCAGAATTTCACCCTCGAACGAATTCAACCATAAAGTTAGCAGTTGACAAAACAGCAAAAATTACAGGAATTGGAACTGTCCTTATCAAAGTACCTAACGGAAATAAGACAATTAAACTTACGCTCAAAAATGTGTTGTGTGTTCCGGAATTAAAATGTAATTTGCTGTCAACATCTAAAGCTACTGCAAATAATCGTTCAGTAATTTTTACAGAACGACATGCTAGAATAATAGAACCAAATGGATCTATACTAGTGCAGGCTATTCGTCATGGTGATCTTTATTATATACATCAAAGCGCTGAAACAGCTGCAATAGCACAGGATTTTGTAAAGTGGCATCTTAAATTAGGTCATTTAAATGAGTCTGATTTGAAAAGACTTAAGTCTGATAACATGGTTAGAAATTTAAATTTTAATAACACTGAATCTCTAAAAGACTGCAAAGTCTGTATCAGAGGTAAACAAACTGTGCAACCTTTTCAAAAAGAATCAAAATTTCAAAGTTATGAATTACTGTACTTGATTCACTCAGATTTGTGTGGACCTATGAGAGTCCCATCCCATGCTGGTTCGCGTTATTTTGTTACTTTCATAGACGACAAATCGCGTTATGTCGAAGTCAGTTTTCTTAAAACTAAAGATGAAGTGAAAAATGCATTCATTAAATACAAAGCTGCGGTCGAAAATCGTCTAGGAAAGAAAATAAAAATCCTTCGGACTGATAACGGTCTCGAATATCGCGGAGAAAAATTTAATAAATATATTCAAGAATGCGGGATTAAACGAGAATTCTCTGCACCAATGACTCCTCAACAGAATTCGAGAGCTGAACGCATGAACCGAACTTTAACTGAAATGGCCAGATGTTTGTTGCTACAAAGTAATCTTCCCCAATCCTTTTGGGCTGAAGCCTTGAACTGTGCTGTTTATATTTGTAATCGTTGCCCGAATCGAAACCTGGGAGTAAACAAAACACCTTATGAATTATTTTTTGGCATCAAGCCAACTTTATCTCATTACAAAATATTCGGACAGAAATGTTTTGTACTTAATAAAAGGTCTAAAGGGAAATTCGATCCTCGTTCAGAAGAACATATATTTGTAGGATATTCAAATGAATCGAAAGCATACAGGCTGTGGAATAAAAATTCCAGAAAAATCGTTATAAGCCGAGATGTTACTCGTAGATTCATTGATGAATTTGAAAACTCTACTAATTATGATAAAGATTTAGAAGTTTTATTTTTCGAAAATATTCCTGATAAAAAGAAGGAAGAACCTCTGAATGTAAAGCAAATATCGGCTGATGAAGTTAAAAATGGTGCATGGAAATTAGTAAAGCGACCACAGAACAAAAAGGTAATAGGATGTCGCTGGGTTCTTAGAACGAAATATAATGCAGATGGAACAGTTCAAAAGAAAAAAGCTCGATTGGCTGCTAGAGGATTTGCACAGGAACCTGGAATTGATTTTAATGAAACCTTTGCTCCAGTAGCCAGAGCAAGTTCTATAAGAACTGTGATTGCATACAGTGCTGAACAAGACCTTATATTATATCAACTAGATTTTGTTATGGCTTATGTTAACGGAGATTTAAAAGAAGAAATTTTCATGGAACAAGCTAAAGGTTTTGAAGACCCAAATAATCCTGATTATGTTTATGCTTTGCAAAAGTCTCTTTATGATTTGAAACAAAGTGGACGACAGTGGTATGAAAAATTAGACAAAAAACTCAAAAACTTTGGATTACAACCATTACGATCAGATAAGTGTGTATACAGGATGAAAACATCTAATTTTATATGTTATTCTAATTTTATATGTTAATGACTTAATAATAGCATAGTTAATTCTAATTTTATATGTTGATGACTTAATAATAGCAACAAATAGCTGTGATTTATATGCTGAACTTAAAGGTTATCTTTCTAAAGAATTTCATGTTAAAGATTTAGGCAAACTTCATTATTGTCTTGGAATAGAATTTAATCAAGATGTAAATAATAATTCTATTAGTTTATCTCAGCAGAAATATGTTGATAATATTCTACGAAGGTTTAATATGCAAGATGCAAAACCAGTAGCAACTCCTTTAGATCCTAGTGTAAAATTAAGTAAAGAAATGTGTCCTTCTGAAACTGAAAAGGAAGAAATGAACAATGTACCTTATCGCCGTCTAATTGGTTCGCTTATGTATCTTTCTGTGTTTACTAGGCCGGATATTACATATGCCGTCAGTCACCTGAGCCAATTTAATAACAATCCTGGGAAATTACACTGGTTGGCTGCAAAGCGCGTTCTTCGATACTTAAAAGGAACTAAAAATTATTGTTTAAAATTTCGAAAGACTGGAAAAGCACTTATTGGATATACCGATGCCGACTGGGCGTCTGATGTTAATACTAGAAAATCGTATACAGGTTACCTATTCAAGCTAGCTGGAAATCCGATAACATGGGAATCACGAAAGCAACAAACTGTTGCATTATCAAGTACTGAAGCAGAGTACATCAGTCTTTCAGAAAGTGCCAAAGAAGCAGTTTATTTACGTCGTTTTCTTAAAGAATTAAATTTTACTGCTGATTATCCAACCATTATATATTGTGATAATCAAGGTGCACAAAAGCTTATGAAAAATGCTGTTTATCACTCACGCACTAAACACATAGATATTAGACATCATTTCATTCGTGAAATTTATGAAAGAAATGAAATAGACGTTAAATATGTGCCAACAGAGAAAATGCCTGCAGATGTACTGACAAAAACATTGACTGCTTCGAAACATTCTAAGTGCTGTAAATTAATTGGAATAACTGTAAATGATTAATGTTTATTTTTTTTCAGCCGCCAAACGTCGAAAGGGGGATTGTTGTATCATAAATTATAATACGACGTTTAGCTTAAGAGAGCTTCTCCTGACGCATGCGCCGTTCGCGTTTATCCGCGCGGTGATGAATGATGACGTAACTGTTTATTACGTATGTATGTATATGTATACCATTCTTACTTCTTCGCCTTTTTTGCTCTGCTGTACGCAACTATGTTTAAGTTAATCTCTGTCATTAAAAATGTTCATTGATATTACAATCTATTTAGGCTTATTTATTTCTTCAATGGTTATGGGCCCAGGAACGTTTCAACTGTGCCTAATTAGCAAAATACTTATTTTAAAATGAACATTTTGAAGTTTTCGAGCATTGAACTCTTAAGCCTAATTCAATACAAGAACTGTTACGTCTAATCAACGGTAAGAACTGATCAGCGTTCAGTTAAGCCTATTTTTATAGCGCTCAATTTTGTTTTTATTTGGCTGTGAGAGACTGTATTACATTATGTCGCATTTGACTACTATAGAAAAGCTCGGAAAAGATAATTTTGACAGTTGGAAATTACAAATAGAAGCAGTATTGATTAAAAACGACCATTGGGATTATGTAACCGGTAAAGCGCTAAAACCTGCTGAAGGAACCAAGGACGAAAAGAAATGGCTCCAAGCTGATCAAAAAGCTCGCGCAGATATAATTCTTGCTATTAATCCTAGTGAACTGTGTCATATAAAGCATTGTGTGACATCAAATGCTGTGTGGAATAAACTCAAATCAGTATATGAATCGAAAGGACCTGCGAAGAAGGCTACATTATTAAAACAGCTTTTATTTAGAAAAATGGTGGAAAGCGAAACGATGTCTGAACATTTGAATAATTTCTTCGAAATAGTTGATAAGCTTAAACAAATGGAAATTGACATAGCTGACGATTTATTATCGATTCTTCTGCTCTATAGTATTCCAGAAAATTTTGAAAATTTTAGATGCGCCATCGAATCAAGAGATCAGTTACCTAGTCCCGAATCTTTGAAAATCAAAATGTTAGAAGAATGGGAAGCAAGAAAAGGGAAAACATCTCAAGATTCACAGAATGCATACTATACTGATTATAAAAGAAGAAATCAAGAACAGAAGAAAAATGAAAAATGGAAGGTAAATTCAAACAAAAATTTTCCAGCTGAAAGAAATTTTCGAAACTTGAAGTGTAATTACTGCTCGAAAATTGGGCACAAGGCATCTGAATGCAGAAAGAAAATAGCTGATAGAAAATATGGACAATCAAATAAGGGAAATCAAGGTTCTATGATGGCTTCTAATTATGAAGAGCAGATTAGTTTAGCAGTAAACAATGCTTATCAGAAGACCTCCTCATGGTGCTTAGATAGTGGCTGTACATCTCACATGTGCAATGACAGAAGGTTATTTTCAGAATTTCACCCTCGAACGAATTCAACCATAAAGTTAGCAGTTGACAAAACAGCAAAAATTACAGGAATTGGAACTGTCCTTATCAAAGTACCTAACGGAAATAAGACAATTAAACTTACGCTCAAAAATGTGTTGTGTGTTCCGGAATTAAAATGTAATTTGCTGTCAACATCTAAAGCTACTGCAAATAATCGTTCAGTAATTTTTACAGAACGACATGCTAGAATAATAGAACCAAATAGATCTATACTAGTGCAGGCTATTCGTCATGGTGATCTTTATTATATACATCAAAGCGCTGAAACAGCTGCAATAGCACAGGATTTTGTAAAGTGGCATCTTAAATTAGGTCATTTAAATGAGTCTGATTTGAAAAGACTTAAGTCTGATAACATGGTTAGAAATTTAAATTTTAATAACACTGAATCTCTAAAAGACTGCAAAGTCTGTATCAGAGGTAAACAAACTGTGCAACCTTTTCAAAAAGAATCAAAATTTCAAAGTTATGAATTACTGTACTTGATTCACTCAGATTTGTGTGGACCTATGAGAGTCCCATCCCATGCTGGTTCGCGTTATTTTGTTACTTTCATAGACGACAAATCGCGTTATGTCGAAGTCAGTTTTCTTAAAACTAAAGATGAAGTGAAAAATGCATTCATTAAATACAAAGCTGCGGTCGAAAATCGTCTAGGAAAGAAAATAAAAATCCTTCGGACTGATAACGGTCTCGAATATCGCGGAGAAAAATTTAATAAATATATTCAAGAATGCGGGATTAAACGAGAATTCTCTGCACCAATGACTCCTCAACAGAATTCGAGAGCTGAACGCATGAACCGAACTTTAACTGAAATGGCCAGATGTTTGTTGCTACAAAGTAATCTTCCCCAATCCTTTTGGGCTGAAGCCTTGAACTGTGCTGTTTATATTTGTAATCGTTGCCCGAATCGAAACCTGGGAGTAAACAAAACACCTTATGAATTATTTTTTGGCATCAAGCCAACTTTATCTCATTACAAAATATTCGGACAGAAATGTTTTGTACTTAATAAAAGGTCTAAAGGGAAATTCGATCCTCGTTCAGAAGAACATATATTTGTAGGATATTCAAATGAATCGAAAGCATACAGGCTGTGGAATAAAAATTCCAGAAAAATCGTTATAAGCCGAGATGTTACTCGTAGATTCATTGATGAATTTGAAAACTCTACTAATTATGATAAAGATTTAGAAGTTTTATTTTTCGAAAATATTCCTGATAAAAAGAAGGAAGAACCTCTGAATGTAAAGCAAATATCGGCTGATGAAGTTAAAAATGGTGCATGGAAATTAGTAAAGCGACCACAGAACAAAAAGGTAATAGGATGTCGCTGGGTTCTTAGAACGAAATATAATGCAGATGGAACAGTTCAAAAGAAAAAAAGCTCGATTGGCTGCTAGAGGATTTGCACAGGAACCTGGAATTGATTTTAATGAAACCTTTGCTCCAGTAGCCAGAGCAAGTTCTATAAGAACTGTGATTGCATACAGTGCTGAACAAGACCTTATATTATATCAACTAGATTTTGTTATGGCTTATGTTAACGGAGATTTAAAAGAAGAAATTTTCATGGAACAAGCTAAAGGTTTTGAAGACCCAAATAATCCTGATTATGTTTATGCTTTGCAAAAGTCTCTTTATGGTTTGAAACAAAGTGGACGACAGTGGTATGAAAAATTAGACAAAAAACTCAAAAACTTTGGATTACAACCATTACGATCAGATAAGTGTGTATACAGGATGAAAACATCTAATTTTATATGTTATTCTAATTTTATATGTTGATGACTTAATAATAGCATAGTTAATTCTAATTTTATATGTTGATGACTTAATAATAGCAACAAATAGCTGTGATTTATATGCTGAACTTAAAGGTTATCTTTCTAAAGAATTTCATGTTAAAGATTTAGGCAAACTTCATTATTGTCTTGGAATAGAATTTAATCAAGATGTAAATAATAATTCTATTAGTTTATCTCAGCAGAAATATGTTGATAATATTCTACGAAGGTTTAATATGCAAGATGCAAAACCAGTAGCAACTCCTTTAGATCCTAGTGTAAAATTAAGTAAAGAAATGTGTCCTTCTGAAACTGAAAAGGAAGAAATGAACAATGTACCTTATCGCCGTCTAATTGGTTCGCTTATGTATCTTTCTGTGTTTACTAGGCCGGATATTACATATGCCGTCAGTCACCTGAGCCAATTTAATAACAATCCTGGAAAATTACACTGGTTGGCTGCAAAGCGCGTTCTTCGATACTTAAAAGGAACTAAAAATTATTGTTTAAAATTTCGAAAGACTGGAAAAGCACTTATTGGATATACCGATGCCGACTGGGCGTCTGATGTTAATACTAGAAAATCGTATACAGGTTACCTATTCAAGCTAGCTGGAAATCCGATAACATGGGAATCACGAAAGCAACAAACTGTTGCATTATCAAGTACTGAAGCAGAGTACATCAGTCTTTCAGAAAGTGCCAAAGAAGCAGTTTATTTACGTCGTTTTCTTAAAGAATTAAATTTTACTGCTGATTATCCAACCATTATATATTGTGATAATCAAGGTGCACAAAAGCTTATGAAAAATGCTGTTTATCACTCACGCACTAAACACATAGATATTAGACATCATTTCATTCGTGAAATTTATGAAAGAAATGAAATAGACGTTAAATATGTGCCAACAGAGAAAATGCCTGCAGATGTACTGACAAAAACATTGACTGCTTCGAAACATTCTAAGTGCTGTAAATTAATTGGAATAACTGTAAATGATTAATGTTTATTTTTTTTTCAGCCGCCAAACGTCGAAAGGGGGATTGTTGTATCATAAATTATAATACGACGTTTAGCTTAAGAGAGCTTCTCCTGACGCATGCGCCGTTCGCGTTTATCCGCGCGGTGATGAATGATGACGTAACTGTTTATTACGTATGTATGTATATGTATACCATTCTTACTTCTTCGCCTTTTTTGCTCTGCTGTACGCAACTATGTTTAAGTTAATCTCTGTCATTAAAAATGTTCATTGATATTACAATCTATTTAGGCTTATTTATTTCTTCAATGGTTATGGGCCCAGGAACGTTTCAACTGTGCCTAATTAGCAAAATACTTATTTTAAAATGAACATTTTGAAGTTTTCGAGCATTGAACTCTTAAGCCTAATTCAATACAAGAACTGTTACGTCTAATCAACGGTAAGAACTGATCAGCGTTCAGTTAAGCCTATTTTTATAGCGCTCAATTTTGTTTTTATTTGGCTGTGAGAGACTGTATTACATTATGTCGCATTTGACTACTATAGAAAAGCTCGGAAAAGATAATTTTGACAGTTGGAAATTACAAATAGAAGCAGTATTGATTAAAAACGACCATTGGGATTATGTAACCGGTAAAGCGCTAAAACCTGCTGAAGGAACCAAGGACGAAAAGAAATGGCTCCAAGCTGATCAAAAAGCTCGCGCAGATATAATTCTTGCTATTAATCCTAGTGAACTGTGTCATATAAAGCATTGTGTGACATCAAATGCTGTGTGGAATAAACTCAAATCAGTATATGAATCGAAAGGACCTGCGAAGAAGGCTACATTATTAAAACAGCTTTTATTTAGAAAAATGGTGGAAAGCGAAACGATGTCTGAACATTTGAATAATTTCTTCGAAATAGTTGATAAGCTTAAACAAATGGAAATTGACATAGCTGACGATTTATTATCGATTCTTCTGCTCTATAGTATTCCAGAAAATTTTGAAAATTTTAGATGCGCCATCGAATCAAGAGATCAGTTACCTAGTCCCGAATCTTTGAAAATCAAAATGTTAGAAGAATGGGAAGCAAGAAAAGGGAAAACATCTCAAGATTCACAGAATGCATACTATACTGATTATAAAAGAAGAAATCAAGAACAGAAGAAAAATGAAAAATGGAAGGTAAATTCAAACAAAAATTTTCCAGCTGAAAGAAATTTTCGAAACTTGAAGTGTAATTACTGCTCGAAAATTGGGCACAAGGCATCTGAATGCAGAAAGAAAATAGCTGATAGAAAATATGGACAATCAAATAAGGGAAATCAAGGTTCTATGATGGCTTCTAATTATGAAGAGCAGATTAGTTTAGCAGTAAACAATGCTTATCAGAAGACCTCCTCATGGTGCTTAGATAGTGGCTGTACATCTCACATGTGCAATGACAGAAGGTTATTTTCAGAATTTCACCCTCGAACGAATTCAACCATAAAGTTAGCAGTTGACAAAACAGCAAAAATTACAGGAATTGGAACTGTCCTTATCAAAGTACCTAACGGAAATAAGACAATTAAACTTACGCTCAAAAATGTGTTGTGTGTTCCGGAATTAAAATGTAATTTGCTGTCAACATCTAAAGCTACTGCAAATAATCGTTCAGTAATTTTTACAGAACGACATGCTAGAATAATAGAACCAAATAGATCTATACTAGTGCAGGCTATTCGTCATGGTGATCTTTATTATATACATCAAAGCGCTGAAACAGCTGCAATAGCACAGGATTTTGTAAAGTGGCATCTTAAATTAGGTCATTTAAATGAGTCTGATTTGAAAAGACTTAAGTCTGATAACATGGTTAGAAATTTAAATTTTAATAACACTGAATCTCTAAAAGACTGCAAAGTCTGTATCAGAGGTAAACAAACTGTGCAACCTTTTCAAAAAGAATCAAAATTTCAAAGTTATGAATTACTGTACTTGATTCACTCAGATTTGTGTGGACCTATGAGAGTCCCATCCCATGCTGGTTCGCGTTATTTTGTTACTTTCATAGACGACAAATCGCGTTATGTCGAAGTCAGTTTTCTTAAAACTAAAGATGAAGTGAAAAATGCATTCATTAAATACAAAGCTGCGGTCGAAAATCGTCTAGGAAAGAAAATAAAAATCCTTCGGACTGATAACGGTCTCGAATATCGCGGAGAAAAATTTAATAAATATATTCAAGAATGCGGGATTAAACGAGAATTCTCTGCACCAATGACTCCTCAACAGAATTCGAGAGCTGAACGCATGAACCGAACTTTAACTGAAATGGCCAGATGTTTGTTGCTACAAAGTAATCTTCCCCAATCCTTTTGGGCTGAAGCCTTGAACTGTGCTGTTTATATTTGTAATCGTTGCCCGAATCGAAACCTGGGAGTAAACAAAACACCTTATGAATTATTTTTTGGCATCAAGCCAACTTTATCTCATTACAAAATATTCGGACAGAAATGTTTTGTACTTAATAAAAGGTCTAAAGGGAAATTCGATCCTCGTTCAGAAGAACATATATTTGTAGGATATTCAAATGAATCGAAAGCATACAGGCTGTGGAATAAAAATTCCAGAAAAATCGTTATAAGCCGAGATGTTACTCGTAGATTCATTGATGAATTTGAAAACTCTACTAATTATGATAAAGATTTAGAAGTTTTATTTTTCGAAAATATTCCTGATAAAAAGAAGGAAGAACCTCTGAATGTAAAGCAAATATCGGCTGATGAAGTTAAAAATGGTGCATGGAAATTAGTAAAGCGACCACAGAACAAAAAGGTAATAGGATGTCGCTGGGTTCTTAGAACGAAATATAATGCAGATGGAACAGTTCAAAAGAAAAAAGCTCGATTGGCTGCTAGAGGATTTGCACAGGAACCTGGAATTGATTTTAATGAAACCTTTGCTCCAGTAGCCAGAGCAAGTTCTATAAGAACTGTGATTGCATACAGTGCTGAACAAGACCTTATATTATATCAACTAGATTTTGTTATGGCTTATGTTAACGGAGATTTAAAAGAAGAAATTTTCATGGAACAAGCTAAAGGTTTTGAAGACCCAAATAATCCTGATTATGTTTATGCTTTGCAAAAGTCTCTTTATGGTTTGAAACAAAGTGGACGACAGTGGTATGAAAAATTAGACAAAAAACTCAAAAACTTTGGATTACAACCATTACGATCAGATAAGTGTGTATACAGGATGAAAACATCTAATTTTATATGTTATTCTAATTTTATATGTTGATGACTTAATAATAGCATAGTTAATTCTAATTTTATATGTTGATGACTTAATAATAGCAACAAATAGCTGTGATTTATATGCTGAACTTAAAGGTTATCTTTCTAAAGAATTTCATGTTAAAGATTTAGGCAAACTTCATTATTGTCTTGGAATAGAATTTAATCAAGATGTAAATAATAATTCTATTAGTTTATCTCAGCAGAAATATGTTGATAATATTCTACGAAGGTTTAATATGCAAGATGCAAAACCAGTAGCAACTCCTTTAGATCCTAGTGTAAAATTAAGTAAAGAAATGTGTCCTTCTGAAACTGAAAAGGAAGAAATGAACAATGTACCTTATCGCCGTCTAATTGGTTCGCTTATGTATCTTTCTGTGTTTACTAGGCCGGATATTACATATGCCGTCAGTCACCTGAGCCAATTTAATAACAATCCTGGAAAATTACACTGGTTGGCTGCAAAGCGCGTTCTTCGATACTTAAAAGGAACTAAAAATTATTGTTTAAAATTTCGAAAGACTGGAAAAGCACTTATTGGATATACCGATGCCGACTGGGCGTCTGATGTTAATACTAGAAAATCGTATACAGGTTACCTATTCAAGCTAGCTGGAAATCCGATAACATGGGAATCACGAAAGCAACAAACTGTTGCATTATCAAGTACTGAAGCAGAGTACATCAGTCTTTCAGAAAGTGCCAAAGAAGCAGTTTATTTACGTCGTTTTCTTAAAGAATTAAATTTTACTGCTGATTATCCAACCATTATATATTGTGATAATCAAGGTGCACAAAAGCTTATGAAAAATTCTGTTTATCACTCACGCACTAAACACATAGATATTAGACATCATTTCATTCGTGAAATTTATGAAAGAAATGAAATAGACGTTAAATATGTGCCAACAGAGAAAATGCCTGCAGATGTACTGACAAAAACATTGACTGCTTCGAAACATTCTAAGTGCTGTAAATTAATTGGAATAACTGTAAATGATTAATGTTTATTTTTTTTCAGCCGCCAAACGTCGAAAGGGGGATTGTTGTATCATAAATTATAATACGACGTTTAGCTTAAGAGAGCTTCTCCTGACGCATGCGCCGTTCGCGTTTATCCGCGCGGTGATGAATGATGACGTAACTGTTTATTACGTATGTATGTATATGTATACCATTCTTACTTCTTCGCCTTTTTTGCTCTGCTGTACGCAACTATGTTTAAGTTAATCTCTGTCATTAAAAATGTTCATTGATATTACAATCTATTTAGGCTTATTTATTTCTTCAATGGTTATGGGCCCAGGAACGTTTCAACTGTGCCTAATTAGCAAAATACTTATTTTAAAATGAACATTTTGAAGTTTTCGAGCATTGAACTCTTAAGCCTAATTCAATACAAGAACTGTTACGTCTAATCAACGGTAAGAACTGATCAGCGTTCAGTTAAGCCTATTTTTATAGCGCTCAATTTTGTTTTTATTTGGCTGTGAGAGACTGTATTACATTATGTCGCATTTGACTACTATAGAAAAGCTCGGAAAAGATAATTTTGACAGTTGGAAATTACAAATAGAAGCAGTATTGATTAAAAACGACCATTGGGATTATGTAACCGGTAAAGCGCTAAAACCTGCTGAAGGAACCAAGGACGAAAAGAAATGGCTCCAAGCTGATCAAAAAGCTCGCGCAGATATAATTCTTGCTATTAATCCTAGTGAACTGTGTCATATAAAGCATTGTGTGACATCAAATGCTGTGTGGAATAAACTCAAATCAGTATATGAATCGAAAGGACCTGCGAAGAAGGCTACATTATTAAAACAGCTTTTATTTAGAAAAATGGTGGAAAGCGAAACGATGTCTGAACATTTGAATAATTTCTTCGAAATAGTTGATAAGCTTAAACAAATGGAAATTGACATAGCTGACGATTTATTATCGATTCTTCTGCTCTATAGTATTCCAGAAAATTTTGAAAATTTTAGATGCGCCATCGAATCAAGAGATCAGTTACCTAGTCCCGAATCTTTGAAAATCAAAATGTTAGAAGAATGGGAAGCAAGAAAAGGGAAAACATCTCAAGATTCACAGAATGCATACTATACTGATTATAAAAGAAGAAATCAAGAACAGAAGAAAAATGAAAAATGGAAGGTAAATTCAAACAAAAATTTTCCAGCTGAAAGAAATTTTCGAAACTTGAAGTGTAATTACTGCTCGAAAATTGGGCACAAGGCATCTGAATGCAGAAAGAAAATAGCTGATAGAAAATATGGACAATCAAATAAGGGAAATCAAGGTTCTATGATGGCTTCTAATTATGAAGAGCAGATTAGTTTAGCAGTAAACAATGCTTATCAGAAGACCTCCTCATGGTGCTTAGATAGTGGCTGTACATCTCACATGTGCAATGACAGAAGGTTATTTTCAGAATTTCACCCTCGAACGAATTCAACCATAAAGTTAGCAGTTGACAAAACAGCAAAAATTACAGGAATTGGAACTGTCCTTATCAAAGTACCTAACGGAAATAAGACAATTAAACTTACGCTCAAAAATGTGTTGTGTGTTCCGGAATTAAAATGTAATTTGCTGTCAACATCTAAAGCTACTGCAAATAATCGTTCAGTAATTTTTACAGAACGACATGCTAGAATAATAGAACCAAATAGATCTATACTAGTGCAGGCTATTCGTCATGGTGATCTTTATTATATACATCAAAGCGCTGAAACAGCTGCAATAGCACAGGATTTTGTAAAGTGGCATCTTAAATTAGGTCATTTAAATGAGTCTGATTTGAAAAGACTTAAGTCTGATAACATGGTTAGAAATTTAAATTTTAATAACACTGAATCTCTAAAAGACTGCAAAGTCTGTATCAGAGGTAAACAAACTGTGCAACCTTTTCAAAAAGAATCAAAATTTCAAAGTTATGAATTACTGTACTTGATTCACTCAGATTTGTGTGGACCTATGAGAGTCCCATCCCATGCTGGTTCGCGTTATTTTGTTACTTTCATAGACGACAAATCGCGTTATGTCGAAGTCAGTTTTCTTAAAACTAAAGATGAAGTGAAAAATGCATTCATTAAATACAAAGCTGCGGTCGAAAATCGTCTAGGAAAGAAAATAAAAATCCTTCGGACTGATAACGGTCTCGAATATCGCGGAGAAAAATTTAATAAATATATTCAAGAATGCGGGATTAAACGAGAATTCTCTGCACCAATGACTCCTCAACAGAATTCGAGAGCTGAACGCATGAACCGAACTTTAACTGAAATGGCCAGATGTTTGTTGCTACAAAGTAATCTTCCCCAATCCTTTTGGGCTGAAGCCTTGAACTGTGCTGTTTATATTTGTAATCGTTGCCCGAATCGAAACCTGGGAGTAAACAAAACACCTTATGAATTATTTTTTGGCATCAAGCCAACTTTATCTCATTACAAAATATTCGGACAGAAATGTTTTGTACTTAATAAAAGGTCTAAAGGGAAATTCGATCCTCGTTCAGAAGAACATATATTTGTAGGATATTCAAATGAATCGAAAGCATACAGGCTGTGGAATAAAAATTCCAGAAAAATCGTTATAAGCCGAGATGTTACTCGTAGATTCATTGATGAATTTGAAAACTCTACTAATTATGATAAAGATTTAGAAGTTTTATTTTTCGAAAATATTCCTGATAAAAAGAAGGAAGAACCTCTGAATGTAAAGCAAATATCGGCTGATGAAGTTAAAAATGGTGCATGGAAATTAGTAAAGCGACCACAGAACAAAAAGGTAATAGGATGTCGCTGGGTTCTTAGAACGAAATATAATGCAGATGGAACAGTTCAAAAGAAAAAAGCTCGATTGGCTGCTAGAGGATTTGCACAGGAACCTGGAATTGATTTTAATGAAACCTTTGCTCCAGTAGCCAGAGCAAGTTCTATAAGAACTGTGATTGCATACAGTGCTGAACAAGACCTTATATTATATCAACTAGATTTTGTTATGGCTTATGTTAACGGAGATTTAAAAGAAGAAATTTTCATGGAACAAGCTAAAGGTTTTGAAGACCCAAATAATCCTGATTATGTTTATGCTTTGCAAAAGTCTCTTTATGGTTTGAAACAAAGTGGACGACAGTGGTATGAAAAATTAGACAAAAAACTCAAAAACTTTGGATTACAACCATTACGATCAGATAAGTGTGTATACAGGATGAAAACATCTAATTTTATATGTTATTCTAATTTTATATGTTGATGACTTAATAATAGCATAGTTAATTCTAATTTTATATGTTGATGACTTAATAATAGCAACAAATAGCTGTGATTTATATGCTGAACTTAAAGGTTATCTTTCTAAAGAATTTCATGTTAAAGATTTAGGCAAACTTCATTATTGTCTTGGAATAGAATTTAATCAAGATGTAAATAATAATTCTATTAGTTTATCTCAGCAGAAATATGTTGATAATATTCTACGAAGGTTTAATATGCAAGATGCAAAACCAGTAGCAACTCCTTTAGATCCTAGTGTAAAATTAAGTAAAGAAATGTGTCCTTCTGAAACTGAAAAGGAAGAAATGAACAATGTACCTTATCGCCGTCTAATTGGTTCGCTTATGTATCTTTCTGTGTTTACTAGGCCGGATATTACATATGCCGTCAGTCACCTGAGCCAATTTAATAACAATCCTGGAAAATTACACTGGTTGGCTGCAAAGCGCGTTCTTCGATACTTAAAAGGAACTAAAAATTATTGTTTAAAATTTCGAAAGACTGGAAAAGCACTTATTGGATATACCGATGCCGACTGGGCGTCTGATGTTAATACTAGAAAATCGTATACAGGTTACCTATTCAAGCTAGCTGGAAATCCGATAACATGGGAATCACGAAAGCAACAAACTGTTGCATTATCAAGTACTGAAGCAGAGTACATCAGTCTTTCAGAAAGTGCCAAAGAAGCAGTTTATTTACGTCGTTTTCTTAAAGAATTAAATTTTACTGCTGATTATCCAACCATTATATATTGTGATAATCAAGGTGCACAAAAGCTTATGAAAAATGCTGTTTATCACTCACGCACTAAACACATAGATATTAGACATCATTTCATTCGTGAAATTTATGAAAGAAATGAAATAGACGTTAAATATGTGCCAACAGAGAAAATGCCTGCAGATGTACTGACAAAAACATTGACTGCTTCGAAACATTCTAAGTGCTGTAAATTAATTGGAATAACTGTAAATGATTAATGTTTATTTTTTTTCAGCCGCCAAACGTCGAAAGGGGGATTGTTGTATCATAAATTATAATACGACGTTTAGCTTAAGAGAGCTTCTCCTGACGCATGCGCCGTTCGCGTTTATCCGCGCGGTGATGAATGATGACGTAACTGTTTATTACGTATGTATGTATATGTATACCATTCTTACTTCTTCGCCTTTTTTGCTCTGCTGTACGCAACTATGTTTAAGTTAATCTCTGTCATTAAAAATGTTCATTGATATTACAATCTATTTAGGCTTATTTATTTCTTCAATGGTTATGGGCCCAGGAACGTTTCAACTGTGCCTAATTAGCAAAATACTTATTTTAAAATGAACATTTTGAAGTTTTCGAGCATTGAACTCTTAAGCCTAATTCAATACAAGAACTGTTACGTCTAATCAACGGTAAGAACTGATCAGCGTTCAGTTAAGCCTATTTTTATAGCGCTCAATTTTGTTTTTATTTGGCTGTGAGAGACTGTATTACATTATGTCGCATTTGACTACTATAGAAAAGCTCGGAAAAGATAATTTTGACAGTTGGAAATTACAAATAGAAGCAGTATTGATTAAAAACGACCATTGGGATTATGTAACCGGTAAAGCGCTAAAACCTGCTGAAGGAACCAAGGACGAAAAGGAAATGGCTCCAAGCTGATCAAAAAGCTCGCGCAGATATAATTCTTGCTATTAATCCTAGTGAACTGTGTCATATAAAGCATTGTGTGACATCAAATGCTGTGTGGGAATAAACTCAAATCAGTATATGAATCGAAAGGACCTGCGAAGAAGGCTACATTATTAAAACAGCTTTTATTTAGAAAAATGGTGGAAAGCGAAACGATGTCTGAACATTTGAATAATTTCTTCGAAATAGTTGATAAGCTTAAACAAATGGAAATTGACATAGCTGACGATTTATTATCGATCTTCTGCTCTATAGTATTCCAGAAAATTTTGAAAATTTTAGATGCGCCATTCGAATCAAGAGATCAGTTACCTAGTCCCGAATCTTGAAAATCAAAATGTTAGAAGAATGGGAAGCAAGAAAAGGGAAAACATCTCAAGATTCACAGAATGCATACTATACTGATTATAAAAGAAGAAATCAAGAACAGAAGAAAAAATGAAAAATGGAAGGTAAATTCAAACAAAAATTTTCCAGCTGAAAGAAATTTTCGAAACTTGAAGTGTAATTACTGCTCGAAAATTGGGCACAAGGCATCTGAATGCAGAAAGAAAATAGCTGATAGAAAATATGGACAATCAAATAAGGGAAATCAAGGTTCTATGATGGCTTCTAATTATGAAGAGCAGATTAGTTTAGCAGTAAACAATGCTTATCAGAAGACCCTCCTCATGGTGCTTAGATAGTGGCTGTACATCTCACATGTGCAATGACAGAAGGTTATTTTCAGAATTTCACCCTCGAACGAATTCAACCATAAAGTTAGCAGTTGACAAAACAGCAAAAATTACAGGAATTGGAACTGTCCTTATCAAAGTACCTAACGGAAATAAGACAATTAAACTTACGCTCAAAAATGTGTTGTGTGTTCCGGAATTAAAATGTAATTTGCTGTCAACATCTAAAGCTACTGCAAATAATCGTTCAGTAATTTTACAGAACGACATGCTAGAATAATAGAACCCAAATAGATCTATACTAGTGCAGGCTATTCGTCATGGTGATCTTTTATTATATACATCAAAGCGCTGAAACAGCTGCAATAGCACAGGATTTTGTAAAGTGGCATCTTAAATTAGGTCATTTTAAATGAGTCTGATTTGAAAAGACTTAAGTCTGATAACATGGTTAGAAATTTAAATTTTAATAACACTGAATCTCTAAAAGACTGCAAAGTCTGTATCAGAGGTAAACAAACTGTGCAACCTTTTCAAAAGAATCAAATTTCAAAGTATGAATTACTGTAGCTTGATTCACTCAGATTTGTGTGGACCTATGAGAGTCCCATCCCATGCTGGTTCGCGTTATTTTGTTACTTTCATAGACGACAAATCGCGTTATGTCGAAGTCAGTTTTCTTAAAACTAAAGATGAAGTGAAAAATGCATTCATTAAATACAAAGCTGCGGTCGAAAATCGTCTAGGAAAGAAAATAAAAATCCTTCGGACTGATAACGGTCTCGAATATCGCGGAGAAAAATTTAATAAATATATTCAAGAATGCGGGATTAAACGAGAATTCTCTGCACCAATGACTCCTCAACAGAATTCGAGAAGCTGAACGCATGAACCGAACTTTAACTGAAATGGCCAGAAGTTTGTTGCTACAAAGTAATCTTCCCCAATCCTTTTGGGCTGAAGCCTTGAACTGTGCTGTTTATATTTGTAATCGTTGCCCGAATCGAAACCTGGGAGTAAACAAAACACCTTATGAATTATTTTTTGGCATCAAGCCAACTTTATCTCATTACAAAATATTCGGACAGAAATGTTTTGTACTTAATAAAAGGTCTAAAGGGAAATTCGATCCTCGTTCAGAAGAACATATATTTGTAGGATATTCAAATGAATCGAAAGCATACAGGCTGTGGAATAAAAATTCCAGAAAAATCGTTATAAGCCGAGATGTTACTCGTAGATTCATTGATGAATTTGAAAACTCTACTAATTATGATAAAGATTTAGAAGTTTTATTTTTCGAAAATATTCCTGATAAAAAGAAGGAAGAACCTCTGAATGTAAAGCAAATATCGGCTGATGAGTTAAAAATGGTGCATGGAAATTAGTAAAGGCGACCACAGAACAAAAAGGTAATAGGATGTCGCTGGGTTCTTAGAACGAAATATAATGCAGATGGAACAGTTCAAAAGAAAAAAGCTCGATTGGCTGCTAGAGGATTTGCACAGGAACCTGGAATTGATTTTAATGAAACCTTTGCTCCAGTAGCCAGAGCAAGTTCTATAAGAACTTGTGATTGCATACAGTGCTGAACAAGACCTTATATTATATCAACTAGATTTTGTTATGGCTTATGTTAACGGAGATTTAAAGAAGAAATTTTCATGGAACAAGCTAAAGGTTTTGAAGACCCAAAATAATCCTGATTATGTTTATGCTTTGCAAAAGTCTCTTTATGGTTTGAAACAAAGTGGACGACAGTGGTATGAAAAATTAGACAAAAAACTCAAAAACTTTTGGATTACAACCATTACGATCAGATAAGTGTGTATACAGGATGAAAACATCTAATTTTATATGTTATTCTAATTTTATATGTTAATGACTTAATAATAGCATAGTTAATTCTAATTTTATATGTTGATGACTTAATAATAGCAACAAATAGCTGTGATTTATATGCTGAACTTAAAGGTTATCTTTCTAAAGAATTTCATGTTAAAGATTTAGGCAAACTTCATTATTGTCTTGGAATAGAATTTAATCAAGATGTAAATAATAATTCTATTAGTTTATCTCAGCAGAAATATGTTGATAATATTCTACGAAGGTTTAATATGCAAGATGCAAAACCAGTAGCAACTCCTTTAGATCCTAGTGTAAAATTAAGTAAAGAAATGTGTCCTTCTGAAACTGAAAAGGAAGAAATGAACAATGTACCTTATCGCCGTCTAATTGGTTCGCTTATGTATCTTTCTGTGTTTACTAGGCCGGATATTACATATGCCGTCAGTCACCTGAGCCAATTTAATAACAATCCTGGAAAATTACACTGGTTGGCTGCAAAGCGCGTTCTTCGATACTTAAAAGGAACTAAAAATTATTGTTTAAAATTTCGAAAGACTGGAAAAGCACTTATTGGATATACCGATGCCGACTGGGCGTCTGATGTTAATACTAGAAAATCGTATACAGGTTACCTATTCAAGCTAGCTGGAAATCCGATAACATGGGAATCACGAAAGCAACAAACTGTTGCATTATCAAGTACTGAAGCAGAGTACATCAGTCTTTCAGAAAGTGCCAAAGAAGCAGTTTATTTACGTCGTTTTCTTAAAGAATTAAATTTTACTGCTGATTATCCAACCATTATATATTGTGATAATCAAGGTGCACAAAAGCTTATGAAAAATGCTGTTTATCACTCACGCACTAAACACATAGATATTAGACATCATTTCATTCGTGAAATTTATGAAAGAAATGAAATAGACGTTAAATATGTGCCAACAGAGAAAATGCCTGCAGATGTACTGACAAAAACATTGACTGCTTCGAAACATTCTAAGTGCTGTAAATTAATTGGAATAACTGTAAATGATTAATGTTTATTTTTTTTCAGCCGCCAAACGTCGAAAGGGGGATTGTTGTATCATAAATTATAATACGACGTTTAGCTTAAGAGAGCTTCTCCTGACGCATGCGCCGTTCGCGTTTATCCGCGCGGTGATGAATGATGACGTAACTGTTTATTACGTATGTATGTATATGTATACCATTCTTACTTCTTCGCCTTTTTTGCTCTGCTGTACGCAACTATGTTTAAGTTAATCTCTGTCATTAAAAATGTTCATTGATATTACAATCTATTTAGGCTTATTTATTTCTTCAATGGTTATGGGCCCAGGAACGTTTCAACTGTGCCTAATTAGCAAAATACTTATTTTAAAATGAACATTTTGAAGTTTTCGAGCATTGAACTCTTAAGCCTAATTCAATACAAGAACTGTTACGTCTAATCAACGGTAAGAACTGATCAGCGTTCAGTTAAGCCTATTTTTATAGCGCTCAATTTTGTTTTTATTTGGCTGTGAGAGACTGTATTACATTATGTCGCATTTGACTACTATAGAAAAGCTCGGAAAAGATAATTTTGACAGTTGGAAATTACAAATAGAAGCAGTATTGATTAAAAACGACCATTGGGATTATGTAACCGGTAAAGCGCTAAAACCTGCTGAAGGAACCAAGGACGAAAAGAAATGGCTCCAAGCTGATCAAAAAGCTCGCGCAGATATAATTCTTGCTATTAATCCTAGTGAACTGTGTCATATAAAGCATTGTGTGACATCAAATGCTGTGTGGAATAAACTCAAATCAGTATATGAATCGAAAGGACCTGCGAAGAAGGCTACATTATTAAAACAGCTTTTATTTAGAAAAATGGTGGAAAGCGAAACGATGTCTGAACATTTGAATAATTTCTTCGAAATAGTTGATAAGCTTAAACAAATGGAAATTGACATAGCTGACGATTTATTATCGATTCTTCTGCTCTATAGTATTCCAGAAAATTTTGAAAATTTTAGATGCGCCATCGAATCAAGAGATCAGTTACCTAGTCCCGAATCTTTGAAAATCAAAATGTTAGAAGAATGGGAAGCAAGAAAAGGGAAAACATCTCAAGATTCACAGAATGCATACTATACTGATTATAAAAGAAGAAATCAAGAACAGAAGAAAAATGAAAAATGGAAGGTAAATTCAAACAAAAATTTTCCAGCTGAAAGAAATTTTCGAAACTTGAAGTGTAATTACTGCTCGAAAATTGGGCACAAGGCATCTGAATGCAGAAAGAAAATAGCTGATAGAAAATATGGACAATCAAATAAGGGAAATCAAGGTTCTATGATGGCTTCTAATTATGAAGAGCAGATTAGTTTAGCAGTAAACAATGCTTATCAGAAGACCTCCTCATGGTGCTTAGATAGTGGCTGTACATCTCACATGTGCAATGACAGAAGGTTATTTTCAGAATTTCACCCTCGAACGAATTCAACCATAAAGTTAGCAGTTGACAAAACAGCAAAAATTACAGGAATTGGAACTGTCCTTATCAAAGTACCTAACGGAAATAAGACAATTAAACTTACGCTCAAAAATGTGTTGTGTGTTCCGGAATTAAAATGTAATTTGCTGTCAACATCTAAAGCTACTGCAAATAATCGTTCAGTAATTTTTACAGAACGACATGCTAGAATAATAGAACCAAATAGATCTATACTAGTGCAGGCTATTCGTCATGGTGATCTTTATTATATACATCAAAGCGCTGAAACAGCTGCAATAGCACAGGATTTTGTAAAGTGGCATCTTAAATTAGGTCATTTAAATGAGTCTGATTTGAAAAGACTTAAGTCTGATAACATGGTTAGAAATTTAAATTTTAATAACACTGAATCTCTAAAAGACTGCAAAGTCTGTATCAGAGGTAAACAAACTGTGCAACCTTTTCAAAAAGAATCAAAATTTCAAAGTTATGAATTACTGTACTTGATTCACTCAGATTTGTGTGGACCTATGAGAGTCCCATCCCATGCTGGTTCGCGTTATTTTGTTACTTTCATAGACGACAAATCGCGTTATGTCGAAGTCAGTTTTCTTAAAACTAAAGATGAAGTGAAAAATGCATTCATTAAATACAAAGCTGCGGTCGAAAATCGTCTAGGAAAGAAAATAAAAATCCTTCGGACTGATAACGGTCTCGAATATCGCGGAGAAAAATTTAATAAATATATTCAAGAATGCGGGATTAAACGAGAATTCTCTGCACCAATGACTCCTCAACAGAATTCGAGAGCTGAACGCATGAACCGAACTTTAACTGAAATGGCCAGATGTTTGTTGCTACAAAGTAATCTTCCCCAATCCTTTTGGGCTGAAGCCTTGAACTGTGCTGTTTATATTTGTAATCGTTGCCCGAATCGAAACCTGGGAGTAAACAAAACACCTTATGAATTATTTTTTGGCATCAAGCCAACTTTATCTCATTACAAAATATTCGGACAGAAATGTTTTGTACTTAATAAAAGGTCTAAAGGGAAATTCGATCCTCGTTCAGAAGAACATATATTTGTAGGATATTCAAATGAATCGAAAGCATACAGGCTGTGGAATAAAAATTCCAGAAAAATCGTTATAAGCCGAGATGTTACTCGTAGATTCATTGATGAATTTGAAAACTCTACTAATTATGATAAAGATTTAGAAGTTTTATTTTTCGAAAATATTCCTGATAAAAAGAAGGAAGAACCTCTGAATGTAAAGCAAATATCGGCTGATGAAGTTAAAAATGGTGCATGGAAATTAGTAAAGCGACCACAGAACAAAAAGGTAATAGGATGTCGCTGGGTTCTTAGAACGAAATATAATGCAGATGGAACAGTTCAAAAGAAAAAAGCTCGATTGGCTGCTAGAGGATTTGCACAGGAACCTGGAATTGATTTTAATGAAACCTTTGCTCCAGTAGCCAGAGCAAGTTCTATAAGAACTGTGATTGCATACAGTGCTGAACAAGACCTTATATTATATCAACTAGATTTTGTTATGGCTTATGTTAACGGAGATTTAAAAGAAGAAATTTTCATGGAACAAGCTAAAGGTTTTGAAGACCCAAATAATCCTGATTATGTTTATGCTTTGCAAAAGTCTCTTTATGGTTTGAAACAAAGTGGACGACAGTGGTATGAAAAATTAGACAAAAAACTCAAAAACTTTGGATTACAACCATTACGATCAGATAAGTGTGTATACAGGATGAAAACATCTAATTTTATATGTTATTCTAATTTTATATGTTGATGACTTAATAATAGCATAGTTAATTCTAATTTTATATGTTGATGACTTAATAATAGCAACAAATAGCTGTGATTTATATGCTGAACTTAAAGGTTATCTTTCTAAAGAATTTCATGTTAAAGATTTAGGCAAACTTCATTATTGTCTTGGAATAGAATTTAATCAAGATGTAAATAATAATTCTATTAGTTTATCTCAGCAGAAATATGTTGATAATATTCTACGAAGGTTTAATATGCAAGATGCAAAACCAGTAGCAACTCCTTTAGATCCTAGTGTAAAATTAAGTAAAGAAATGTGTCCTTCTGAAACTGAAAAGGAAGAAATGAACAATGTACCTTATCGCCGTCTAATTGGTTCGCTTATGTATCTTTCTGTGTTTACTAGGCCGGATATTACATATGCCGTCAGTCACCTGAGCCAATTTAATAACAATCCTGGAAAATTACACTGGTTGGCTGCAAAGCGCGTTCTTCGATACTTAAAAGGAACTAAAAATTATTGTTTAAAATTTCGAAAGACTGGAAAAGCACTTATTGGATATACCGATGCCGACTGGGCGTCTGATGTTAATACTAGAAAATCGTATACAGGTTACCTATTCAAGCTAGCTGGAAATCCGATAACATGGGAATCACGAAAGCAACAAACTGTTGCATTATCAAGTACTGAAGCAGAGTACATCAGTCTTTCAGAAAGTGCCAAAGAAGCAGTTTATTTACGTCGTTTTCTTAAAGAATTAAATTTTACTGCTGATTATCCAACCATTATATATTGTGATAATCAAGGTGCACAAAAGCTTATGAAAAATTCTGTTTATCACTCACGCACTAAACACATAGATATTAGACATCATTTCATTCGTGAAATTTATGAAAGAAATGAAATAGACGTTAAATATGTGCCAACAGAGA
Organism: Stegodyphus dumicola; assembly: GCF_044657685.1. Taxonomy (NCBI): domain Eukaryota; kingdom Metazoa; phylum Arthropoda; class Arachnida; order Araneae; family Eresidae; genus Stegodyphus; species Stegodyphus dumicola. The sequence continues at coordinate 114,707,139 of NC_140771.1, forward strand.
AAATGCCTGCAGATGTACTGACAAAAACATTGACTGCTTCGAAACATTCTAAGTGCTGTAAATTAATTGGAATAACTGTAAATGATTAATGTTTATTTTTTTTCAGCCGCCAAACGTCGAAAGGGGGATTGTTGTATCATAAATTATAATACGACGTTTAGCTTAAGAGAGCTTCTCCTGACGCATGCGCCGTTCGCGTTTATCCGCGCGGTGATGAATGATGACGTAACTGTTTATTACGTATGTATGTATATGTATACCATTCTTACTTCTTCGCCTTTTTTGCTCTGCTGTACGCAACTATGTTTAAGTTAATCTCTGTCATTAAAAATGTTCATTGATATTACAATCTATTTAGGCTTATTTATTTCTTCAATGGTTATGGGCCCAGGAACGTTTCAACTGTGCCTAATTAGCAAAATACTTATTTTAAAATGAACATTTTGAAGTTTTCGAGCATTGAACTCTTAAGCCTAATTCAATACAAGAACTGTTACGTCTAATCAACGGTAAGAACTGATCAGCGTTCAGTTAAGCCTATTTTTATAGCGCTCAATTTTGTTTTTATTTGGCTGTGAGAGACTGTATTACATTATGTCGCATTTGACTACTATAGAAAAGCTCGGAAAAGATAATTTTGACAGTTGGAAATTACAAATAGAAGCAGTATTGATTAAAAACGACCATTGGGATTATGTAACCGGTAAAGCGCTAAAACCTGCTGAAGGAACCAAGGACGAAAAGAAATGGCTCCAAGCTGATCAAAAAGCTCGCGCAGATATAATTCTTGCTATTAATCCTAGTGAACTGTGTCATATAAAGCATTGTGTGACATCAAATGCTGTGTGGAATAAACTCAAATCAGTATATGAATCGAAAGGACCTGCGAAGAAGGCTACATTATTAAAACAGCTTTTATTTAGAAAAATGGTGGAAAGCGAAACGATGTCTGAACATTTGAATAATTTCTTCGAAATAGTTGATAAGCTTAAACAAATGGAAATTGACATAGCTGACGATTTATTATCGATTCTTCTGCTCTATAGTATTCCAGAAAATTTTGAAAATTTTAGATGCGCCATCGAATCAAGAGATCAGTTACCTAGTCCCGAATCTTTGAAAATCAAAATGTTAGAAGAATGGGAAGCAAGAAAAGGGAAAACATCTCAAGATTCACAGAATGCATACTATACTGATTATAAAAGAAGAAATCAAGAACAGAAGAAAAATGAAAAATGGAAGGTAAATTCAAACAAAAATTTTCCAGCTGAAAGAAATTTTCGAAACTTGAAGTGTAATTACTGCTCGAAAATTGGGCACAAGGCATCTGAATGCAGAAAGAAAATAGCTGATAGAAAATATGGACAATCAAATAAGGGAAATCAAGGTTCTATGATGGCTTCTAATTATGAAGAGCAGATTAGTTTAGCAGTAAACAATGCTTATCAGAAGACCTCCTCATGGTGCTTAGATAGTGGCTGTACATCTCACATGTGCAATGACAGAAGGTTATTTTCAGAATTTCACCCTCGAACGAATTCAACCATAAAGTTAGCAGTTGACAAAACAGCAAAAATTACAGGAATTGGAACTGTCCTTATCAAAGTACCTAACGGAAATAAGACAATTAAACTTACGCTCAAAAATGTGTTGTGTGTTCCGGAATTAAAATGTAATTTGCTGTCAACATCTAAAGCTACTGCAAATAATCGTTCAGTAATTTTTACAGAACGACATGCTAGAATAATAGAACCAAATAGATCTATACTAGTGCAGGCTATTCGTCATGGTGATCTTTATTATATACATCAAAGCGCTGAAACAGCTGCAATAGCACAGGATTTTGTAAAGTGGCATCTTAAATTAGGTCATTTAAATGAGTCTGATTTGAAAAGACTTAAGTCTGATAACATGGTTAGAAATTTAAATTTTAATAACACTGAATCTCTAAAAGACTGCAAAGTCTGTATCAGAGGTAAACAAACTGTGCAACCTTTTCAAAAAGAATCAAAATTTCAAAGTTATGAATTACTGTACTTGATTCACTCAGATTTGTGTGGACCTATGAGAGTCCCATCCCATGCTGGTTCGCGTTATTTTGTTACTTTCATAGACGACAAATCGCGTTATGTCGAAGTCAGTTTTCTTAAAACTAAAGATGAAGTGAAAAATGCATTCATTAAATACAAAGCTGCGGTCGAAAATCGTCTAGGAAAGAAAATAAAAATCCTTCGGACTGATAACGGTCTCGAATATCGCGGAGAAAAATTTAATAAATATATTCAAGAATGCGGGATTAAACGAGAATTCTCTGCACCAATGACTCCTCAACAGAATTCGAGAGCTGAACGCATGAACCGAACTTTAACTGAAATGGCCAGATGTTTGTTGCTACAAAGTAATCTTCCCCAATCCTTTTGGGCTGAAGCCTTGAACTGTGCTGTTTATATTTGTAATCGTTGCCCGAATCGAAACCTGGGAGTAAACAAAACACCTTATGAATTATTTTTTGGCATCAAGCCAACTTTATCTCATTACAAAATATTCGGACAGAAATGTTTTGTACTTAATAAAAGGTCTAAAGGGAAATTCGATCCTCGTTCAGAAGAACATATATTTGTAGGATATTCAAATGAATCGAAAGCATACAGGCTGTGGAATAAAAATTCCAGAAAAATCGTTATAAGCCGAGATGTTACTCGTAGATTCATTGATGAATTTGAAAACTCTACTAATTATGATAAAGATTTAGAAGTTTTATTTTTCGAAAATATTCCTGATAAAAAGAAGGAAGAACCTCTGAATGTAAAGCAAATATCGGCTGATGAAGTTAAAAATGGTGCATGGAAATTAGTAAAGCGACCACAGAACAAAAAGGTAATAGGATGTCGCTGGGTTCTTAGAACGAAATATAATGCAGATGGAACAGTTCAAAAGAAAAAAGCTCGATTGGCTGCTAGAGGATTTGCACAGGAACCTGGAATTGATTTTAATGAAACCTTTGCTCCAGTAGCCAGAGCAAGTTCTATAAGAACTGTGATTGCATACAGTGCTGAACAAGACCTTATATTATATCAACTAGATTTTGTTATGGCTTATGTTAACGGAGATTTAAAAGAAGAAATTTTCATGGAACAAGCTAAAGGTTTTGAAGACCCAAATAATCCTGATTATGTTTATGCTTTGCAAAAGTCTCTTTATGGTTTGAAACAAAGTGGACGACAGTGGTATGAAAAATTAGACAAAAAACTCAAAAACTTTGGATTACAACCATTACGATCAGATAAGTGTGTATACAGGATGAAAACATCTAATTTTATATGTTATTCTAATTTTATATGTTGATGACTTAATAATAGCATAGTTAATTCTAATTTTATATGTTGATGACTTAATAATAGCAACAAATAGCTGTGATTTATATGCTGAACTTAAAGGTTATCTTTCTAAAGAATTTCATGTTAAAGATTTAGGCAAACTTCATTATTGTCTTGGAATAGAATTTAATCAAGATGTAAATAATAATTCTATTAGTTTATCTCAGCAGAAATATGTTGATAATATTCTACGAAGGTTTAATATGCAAGATGCAAAACCAGTAGCAACTCCTTTAGATCCTAGTGTAAAATTAAGTAAAGAAATGTGTCCTTCTGAAACTGAAAAGGAAGAAATGAACAATGTACCTTATCGCCGTCTAATTGGTTCGCTTATGTATCTTTCTGTGTTTACTAGGCCGGATATTACATATGCCGTCAGTCACCTGAGCCAATTTAATAACAATCCTGGAAAATTACACTGGTTGGCTGCAAAGCGCGTTCTTCGATACTTAAAAGGAACTAAAAATTATTGTTTAAAATTTCGAAAGACTGGAAAAGCACTTATTGGATATACCGATGCCGACTGGGCGTCTGATGTTAATACTAGAAAATCGTATACAGGTTACCTATTCAAGCTAGCTGGAAATCCGATAACATGGGAATCACGAAAGCAACAAACTGTTGCATTATCAAGTACTGAAGCAGAGTACATCAGTCTTTCAGAAAGTGCCAAAGAAGCAGTTTATTTACGTCGTTTTCTTAAAGAATTAAATTTTACTGCTGATTATCCAACCATTATATATTGTGATAATCAAGGTGCACAAAAGCTTATGAAAAATGCTGTTTATCACTCACGCACTAAACACATAGATATTAGACATCATTTCATTCGTGAAATTTATGAAAGAAATGAAATAGACGTTAAATATGTGCCAACAGAGAAAATGCCTGCAGATGTACTGACAAAAACATTGACTGCTTCGAAACATTCTAAGTGCTGTAAATTAATTGGAATAACTGTAAATGATTAATGTTTATTTTTTTTCAGCCGCCAAACGTCGAAAGGGGGATTGTTGTATCATAAATTATAATACGACGTTTAGCTTAAGAGAGCTTCTCCTGACGCATGCGCCGTTCGCGTTTATCCGCGCGGTGATGAATGATGACGTAACTGTTTATTACGTATGTATGTATATGTATACCATTCTTACTTCTTCGCCTTTTTTGCTCTGCTGTACGCAACTATGTTTAAGTTAATCTCTGTCATTAAAAATGTTCATTGATATTACAATCTATTTAGGCTTATTTATTT